>NC_137701.1:38817860-41252860 GCF_964034855.1 Anser brachyrhynchus
AATCTTGTCAGCTATATTGCATACCAAACAGTTCGGAAGTTTCAATAAACCTATAAAACTACCTACAGCAATGAGCTCAGGCTGGTTGGGGTCTATGCTGGCCTTAAGTGAGCCAATTCCTGCTAGAAAACATATGGCCTTGTACGTAAACTTTAGTCATTTCAGTGCAATTTCACGTTCATGTGATCATAAGATTTCCATAGCAGATTTGGCTTCCTCCTAACCAGCACAGAGCAAATGCAGAAGAGCTTGGATCTGTCACCAGGCACTCAAAAACACATACCTAAACATGAGGAGCTGCTAAAAACACCAACTCCAAGCCCAATAAATTGAACCTTCAGAGGACACAAAAATCCATTTCACAAAGCATTTTAAGAGATTATACAGGAGCTAAAGCTGACCATTAAAGATTTTCAACAAACAGGTCTCAAAAAAATGGATTGAGATGAGCAAAATACTTCATTTTGACATGGTGGGGTTTACTGTGCTTCAAAAAGGCAAAATAAAATAGAATTTTGGAAAATAATCACTCAAAAATAAAATTGTTAGAGCTTTCTTTAAAAAAAAAGAAAAAGTGACATCTTCCACTGATTTTCTTCACACGATTATGTTGGTAAAGACATATGATTTCTTGATAAAACTCATACTTTGATAGAAATGTATTTTCTGAAAGGAAAAGCTTGTATTCATATATTTTCCTGGCTAGTTCTGCTGACAGTTCCCATTGGTGGCTCAAGTGCCATTGCAGGGCACCCTGTGGAGTGTGGGGCTCCCCCAGGACACCAAGGAGCCCCAGGGAGCCCCACGGCAGGAACCGGGCTCTGCCAGCAGCACCAGGCTGGAGGAAGAAGATGATTAAGCAAAGGTTGATGACTATCAGCTAAGAAAACATAAAACTGACAATCCAACGATCCTTCAGGAAGGAAACAGCAAAAGAGATGCCATTATAACTGCAAGGAAGAGCCTGAAGGCAACGCTTCAACCATAACAGATCAGCTCGTAGAAATTAATAACTATTCCCATTTACAAGATTTTTCTTTGTTTTTTTTTGCAGTAGACCCATTCCCAAGGTACCACTGGCTTCACACGATAATTACCTTGACAGGTGCTATATTAAATTCATAATTTCTTCCCATTTTGCCCATGTTTATAACAGGAAGCGTCATATTCATGTCACAAAATTGGTGCCGACTGCACCTCTTTTCCTGCTGGGTGCGTTCGTTTTCTCACCTTAACGTCTTGGCTCTCCCCGAGCCATGAGCACTGCCTGGTTTCTTATTCCATACCTCTCTGCAAGAGCTTACAGGCTTCATATATAAATTACAATTCGCCTTTATTAATCTAATTGATCGTTTGGTTCCAAATGCATATGCAAGATCTTTTGAAACCTTTTAGACCCCTGTGGTTCAATATCAATCTCAAAATATTAAAAGCATCTTGTGGAAAATTAGAAAGCAGATGAGACACTTTGGGACTGGAGATGCTGTAGAAACTGAAACTTTTAAAGCAGCATTGACACAATTATTGAATGCTGTCATTGCTCAAAAGGGCTTTTTATTTTATTGGTTCTTTTGTAATTGTTCTGTACTTTTACTCTGTCTGTGCAATGAGGCTGCCAGGAATTCAACTTAAATGTGAAGCAACATTAAGATGAAACAAAATGAATCCATACACCTTGTAGCTTTTTTTTTAATCTATTTTTAATGCCCATTTTCCAGGGCCAGATACTGTGCTATATGAACTTCCTAGGGCATTGTTGTTATCTAAAAACAAAACAGTTTGGAAGTACAAGCTCTAATTCCCAACTGATTAAAAAAAGCCTTTGAAAAACACAAACACGCACACAAATATATATACATATATATGGAATACAGCTCTCTTCTGCATGGATTGCTTTTCTAATTTCTGCTGGATTATGTAACTTTTCCTATAGACATAAAGCATTTAGAAGGAGGGTATTTGTCACTGTGACTCTGTAGCTCTTTGGGAAGCCACCCTTGCTGGGAAAGAGAAGACTGCATTTAGCAACATACAGCATGCAGAGTCACGACTGCAGGTGGCATGATTGTTCCAACTGAATTAGTGTAACAAACAATGTTATTGGCATTCCTTGCAAGGACAGGAACTGTTTTTCAAGAAAAGTGAGGGAAAATATTCCTCTGCTTCCTCTCCTTTTCTTAGCTCTTATCAAAGCATGAACTGGAAAGGAAGCAACTTGCAAGGAATCAAAATGATCCCAATGCTCATTCTCACAGAAGAAAGAAAAACTAAAACTGGATCAATATCAAAAGCAATTTTGTTCCACCCATAAAAGATGGTTGTTGAATTCAAAACACTTTCATAGTGAAATATTTCGTGTTTTGAAGTGCCATGAAGCAACAATAAGTTTAAGTTAATGTGGAGCAACTTTAGGCACCAGAGTATTTAGAGAGATGGGGGTTAAATTGGTTTAATTGGTTTAAGTTAGAATTTCCAGTGAACTTCTAGAGGTAAACTTAAATATTTAAAGTTAAACTTAGGTCCAGCATTTTTCAGTGGAGTTAGGAAATGTTTTTACAGCATTAAAAGTGAATAATTATTTTATTAAATAATAACATAATTTCAAAAGCAATATTTTTGCTAAAATCCTTTGCTTAAAGATTTGCACAGTGAACTAGTTGGTGAAAAAAACAGTCACGTGAATCTCAACAAAAATTCTCAAATGATCATTATCAAAGATTAAAATTACCAGAAAGTATTTGTTAAAATTCTTCCGTGCTTTAAAATGTTTATTTTTTATTTAGAGGCCTTTCTAACTGTATCCAAAATAAACTGATTTTAATTGTGGAAAACATTGGGCAGAGGACCCCAGTGAGCCCAAGAGAAAAGGATAATGAAAGAACTTTTGCCCTGGACCAGGAAAAGTTACTATGGAAAGTACACGGACACTGGCAAAGAGGGTAACAAGTGAATAAAATGGAAGAAAGAGAGAAAATAGGAAACCTAAAGAAATTTTAAGAAGAGTAAATAATTCAGAGAGCACAGTAACTTGCAGTACTTAGCATCATTTACTTGAACTTTTCACTTCAATGTCTTCATTACGTCTTGTTTTAAAGAATTTACTCACAGAACTCAATGTGTTTTATACTTTACTTCTTTATGTAAATAGCTAATTAACAATAAGCAAGTCCTCCCTCCCCAGCTACCCCCAAAAGTCTGCATGAAACCTGTCATTCTTCATTCCTGAGCTATGGAACTCCCCCCAGTAAACAGTGGGTATACAGAGACAGATATTACAGGAACGAGGAGTATTCACCAGCAGATGAGCAGGAAGCCAGAGCATGCAGGCATCAGCTGAAAAATAGTTACATGAAGGCCACAGCTGTCTGCCTTTATCTAATTTAGAGTTAGCCTTAGAAAAGGAAAAGGCTACCTGACAACACAATCCTAATTCAGCAGGGGACAAGCAATCATAACTGAATATCATCTGCCTGCCATGATTACAAAGAAAAAGAAATAAGACTGTTTTTATATAGGGAATCTATTCATCACACCAGAAAGATGTACAAAAGACACTGCAAATCTTTGAGAACTCCAGCTTTTATTACTCTGATTTTACCAGTTATCTATTTAAGTTCAATAGATAAGATATTGAAAATAATCATAATGAAAAATAAAATTCAGCATAATCTTTTTTCACCAATCATCTTAATACTCAACCCACATTTGCAATGTCTTTCTTCCCCACACCTGAGGCTATGACCCCTCCTTGTTCCCCCACCCAACATCACCCATCAGGTACCATCCTTCCACCACCACAGGACACATCAGGCTGTAGCAAAACTCCACCGTTAATTGGCAACTGCCCAACTCAGTTGCCTCTGAGCTGTCTCAGCCATCTATTAAGCCACCAGCACGATGTACCTAATACATCTAATAGTTCTGAGTGAGACTCCCACTGCAGGAAAGCCCAAAAAGATCCTACTGTCTTCCCAGTTCGCAAGTCAACGATGGCAAAGGCCATTACTTCAGTGGTGATTCATGAAATAGTGACGACAGCTCCCCTTTATACCTCCTTGCAAGGATGTCGAATAAGACCACAACTGGATAATAAGATAAACTTTCCCAATAAATCCTGACTCAGTGTCACTCTGGAGCAAACCACAGCATCATTCACCCGTAAATCAATAACGAAGATGTTAGATGGATGTAATTTGCCCACTAAAGAGTATAAAGAAGCCAGGAGCTGTGTCTAAATAAGCTTTTTCTCCCCTGCCACCTGATAACCTGAGGTCTGGACAAGATTTACCTACTGTTCTCTGGTCATCTAGGATCAAAATGTTATCTGCAAATTTGGATATCCACCTTCTTATCAATATCTCCAGTCAATTACAATCAGAAAAGAATCATATTCTTCCATTTGCTCCTACATGTCAACATTACGATCTAGGCAAAGGTCATAATGCTCCAATATCCAAAATCCAGTTAATTGATTCCCTCTGGGTATCAAATCCCTCCAGCACTGCAGTTATTGCTGCATCAATCATATTGCTATTCATACCAAAGAATTAGAAGGATGTCCAAAACACTGAAATCTCTTGCTACTCCTGTCTTCAGTTTCTCCTCCGGCCATTTCTAAGCACACCAATTTTCTTGATAACACATTTAAAATTCAATTGCCCTCAAAGGATTTGATTGTGCCTATAAATCTGCGTCTGGCCTCTGATCACATCCCAAAAATCATCCAGCCCCCAAATTATTCCAAAATTCCAGCCGCACTCTCATTTATTTTCATCCATACATTAAATATACACATATATAAATAAATAAAGGACCATCCTTAGCATCTGTTTTGGGTTTACTGTGTCCTAGAACCACTGAGAATTCACATCAACTTTTTCTAGGTGATTCAGCTTTCCTTTAGTGGTACATAACATGTCTACATTTTTATCTCACTTCCAAGTATGTCAATCTTTACATTTTTCTTTAAGGAACTACTAACAATGGTATAAGGCTTCCATTCACAAGGTCTCATGTTTTTATTTTTTTTCCAGTAAATAACAAATCCACAAAGTTTCAGAGTCAGCTACAAACCTGTCCAAGCAATGTCTGCAAATTTGCTGCTCACAAAAAATACACTCAAGCATATGCAAAATCAGGTCCTTCATCATTATCTTAGACCTGAAAAACGTGACTTCACATGAGACTATACATTCAGGTATAAACAGGATCAATACTGCCATTTGCTGATGAATTTCTGTGGTCAAACAAAATACCAATAAACTCTGAATTTGAGAGATGGACACCCTTGAATGGATACTTGAATCTTCAGCAGCAGTAAGTTGAAGGACCCAGTCTCTCTCTCAGCAGTTCCTTTCATTGACTTTGTTTTATTTGGAGAAAATTGTTCTTGCCTTTTAGGTGATTTTATTTTTAGTATCATATTATTACTGAATACTCTCCCACCAGATGGACATGAGTGGAAACCTGGTCCCTACAAAGGGACCCTGATCTAGCCAGGGAGATGTTGGGCAAAGCTGCAACAACTACAACAGTAAGTGCCCTAAAAATTAGAGAAGGCAGCATCCATTCCTACATAATTTTCAGAAGCTCAGGATGACAAGGGAGCTTCTGCAAGATATTCAGAAGCCTTTTGTGGAGGCCAGTGGACGGATAGATTCAATGGTAAAACATGGTAAACAATGCTACTTAATTACAGCTGCCAAAGAAAAAAGACTCTTGACCTTAGAGGCAAAGGTTTTTGACTGATAGTTTGTTCAGATGTGCCCAGTCCGTAGATGGGGTGGGCACCTAACTGTGGCTAAAGTCTGGTTTTGCTGTCATGTCTTTATGCTCTTACATATTTCTGCATCTGTTTATAAAAATAATGAATGTTCACTACAAAAGATGCATTTTCTGAAAGAAAAAAAAAAAAAAGGAAACAACACTACCATGGAATTTTGAAACTGAAATATTTTCCAGTCACCTGGAAAAAAGTATTCACTGAACTTTCTTTGACTAATTTGAGAAGCTCTTCAAGCTGGTGACAGTGCTTTCCTCCCCTGAGTATAGCAATAGTGACAATAAATAAAAATAATTGCAGGGTAGATGCAACTACATTTTTTTATTGCTAAGGAACACAAGCAACAAATAATGTCTGTACGTCTTTCAAAGAAGCTGCAACCCAAGTTCAACAAACCATCCTAACTGTGTTCATTTATTTAAAATAAAAATTGTATGCAAATATATATGCAAATTAGGTGTGGCCCTCAAGCTCCTGGAGAGTTGCCAAAAAAGCCCTCAGTGTTGCAAAGTTGAGCATCCTCTCTACCATATGGTAGTACCTATCAATCTCAGAAGGAAAAAGATACCAGCTCTTCATACAGATGGCACGCCTTACAGTACCTGTAAAAAGTTTGGGGATGTAACGACAAAAAAAAAAAAAAAAAGAAAAAAAAAAAGAGGCCTTTCCAATGTTATTAAAAGCATTCAGCTTTCTAATCACAGTTTAACCATTAATGCTACAATAATATCATACAGAAAGTAGCACTATAATATGACTAACACTTCTATAAAAGTCTTTAGGAGGATTTATTAGCCAATGATACAGAAAAAAATATTTACATAGATCTTTCTTCATTAGTTGGTGCAGTTTAATAGGAGCGTGTATCCCTGGGATGGAATAGGTACATCTACATTAATGGGTTAGCTTGGATCAGGAGGGTGCTTGTGACTTCCCCAGTTGCCCCCCCTAATTTCTCCTTGATTTGCATTAATAGCATCAATGCTCCAAATACACAAACTAGCTTCCTTTTGAACAAAACTATACCAGAAGAAGCACTCCTGAGACGCAAACAAGTTGTGCCCACAGCTAAATTTGCAGGACTGTCCTAGCCCAGGTCCTGAGTGAAAATTTCTGAAACATGTATAGGTAGAGAGACAGATATAGGTAGAGCTTCACAGCTTCACTCCACAAATGAGCTCCCACTGCCCTACGCTGTGATTAACGTATGTGCGCCCATCAGCAACACAGAGCCTAGAAAAACACCAAGAGCTGGCTTTGCTGCGATAGGCACATGGATGTTGCAAAGTACGTCAACTTTTCTTGGTAGTTTGGTGGTTCTCACTTCTCTGAAAGGAAGTTTGGAGAAAAGATTTTTGCTTTTGATATTGAGCAGTCATGCCAAAAAGAAAGTTCCTGTTCCCGCATACCATTAGCACAGTGTACATCTGAAAAAATATATTTATATAGCTCAGAATGTGAAGTGCTGCGTAATTAGGAGTTTAGATAAGAAATTATCACGGAGAAACAGGATTTGGGAGTTCTGTCATCTGTTCCGTGCCCCACTCGCGCAGCTCCGCGAGGAAGCCGCACGTACACCGTGCTGCGCTTTCCCTATTTATAAAGCGCCGAGAACATCACCACTCTGCTGCGAGGCCCACTCAGTCAAGCTGTGTGAATATTTCATAATGAATAACTCATTTGCAAGGTTTTGACTCTTTGCCTGTTTGCACATTGCTATTTAACCGCAAAGTGCCGGCTCCCGCGCGGGCTGTGCCCGGGCAGCCCGAGTGCTGGGCACGGGGGAGTTTCGCTCATTAGGGGCAGAGCATGGATCTCATCATTTGGCCCAGCAGGAGCTAAGGGTGCCCGGCAAGATTGGGGTCCCAGTATGGGAAAATGGTTAACATGCCTTGACAATGTGCCTTAGTTTGATGCATTGCCAAACACGATGTATAGATTTTGTGTAGTGTTGCCTGCAATCAGCCTACTGTAGTATAATTAAGGGACTGGTTTAGTTTAGATATAAGAAATGAACTCTCTTTCTCGAATGCAAAATTGGTCAAGGGTTTGTGGTGTTATTTTTTTTTCTCTCTAGCTTATTATCTAGCAAGCGAAGAGAGCATTTATAATTTCTGTTCTTTCTGTTGTAAATTGTGCAGCGCCTAAAGTTAAAAAATATCTGGCAAGCATACTTTGCGTATAGCACTCCACATGATTAGTACAGGTCTGTTGGTAACATGAAATCAGTTCAAACAATGGATAAAAATAAATCATTACTAGGTACACCAGATTTGAGATGGAAAAGGCATTAACGGCTGTTAAATGAGGTATATTGCATAGAAGGATTATATTTTGAATGGTGTTAAAATTGCTTTGGGAGTGAATATTCTGACTAATATTATTATTTGTATACTTGAACTGTGGTTTGATGGGGTTGTATTACTGAAGAGAGTTTATGAAAAGTACAAATAGATTCTCAATGAGTTTTTTCCTTTTACATTCTGAATAAATAAGAGGGTAAACTACGCTTACAGTGTATGCACTGTAGCTTTATCTATTTCTCACTATTATTCAAGGAAATTTTCTCAAATACTTTTTTTCATAAAAACTTACTGTTCTGTGAATGCAAAAGGATTTCATAAAAATGTGTTGATCCCATTTTAAGTTTTAGTAGAGCAAGTTCTTAGATCAAGCTGGAATTTGGGGAGAGAGGAAAGGATTCAGAGAGAAAGCCCTTCTCAGGTCATGGGCAAATATTTCAGAATTATTCTATTTCCCCCAAGTTAGAAAGAATATATTTACTGCAAGAAAGCAATAAAAATGCATGAATGGAAACAAAGCTCAAACACTCACAAGCCATGAAATCAAATTGCCATTCTTTAGCCCATTCCGTGATGTTTGCAAACCCTGTGCCGTTGGCCACCATTCACAAATGGCCCAAGTCTATGTGTGCAACAGGGAATGCATGGAGTGGCCTGGAGGAGCTGCAAGGAACATTGAGGCACCCCTGTGGAGATCAGGTTCTGGGCAGTGATGGAGAACCCCCTTGACTTTCTGCAGGCTTAGCAGGAGATGGGAAGGTGCAGCTGTCCCACTCCAGGGGCTGACTGCTGTTGCAGTCCTCTGCAGCTGGAAACAGATCGGCTCTGCCTCTTTTCAGAAGCCCCTTTGATCCAAGACCATCTCCTAGCACACTTCCAAGTCACCATGTAAATATTTGGTGACAGTTTACATACTGTTAAAGCCTAGCCCCAGATTCACAAGTACAAACTGGTTCAGCGTTGGCTTGGCCTTCATGGTATCTACATGTCTGTCTCGGATATGCTTTCTAGTAGGTCCCCATGACCACCATGCAAAGGACACAACCCCAGCTTCCAGCTTTTGCCACCTGCCCATGTCATCCCTGGCTTTTGCCTTCTCCAGGGGCTCTGCCACAAGACTTGAAAAAGCACACATTTTGCTCCATCCTGCAAAACCCACTGCAGATGTCTCACTCACTTCTTATCAGACCTCCTCTTTCTGCCACATTTATCTGGTTTTGTCACTCTTACCTTTTCAGTCAAGAAATTATTTCTAAAATGTGATGCTTTTCTCCACTGTATGTCTTAGTTTTGGTACTGTGCCATTGTTGAAGGCAAGCTGGCAGACTGTCAGATTGTTTTCAGTAAGTTATACCGCATTCAAAGTTAAAATGGGACCATTTATCCATGTTTGTATTTCTGGGATCATGATTTGTAGAAACAATTCATTCCAGGAATGGAACTTTTGTTAACATTTTCAGAGGAACATTTGGCAGGATAGGCCCATTTAAAAAAAAAAAAAAAAAGCCTTAAAAAAAATGAAAAACCACTACTGTGCTTTCTCTCGTATTCCAATGAAATAGGTCTTTCCCTTTATATTTTCTTCCAGATTACCTCTTATTTTCTTACAACCTCCGTCACACACAGATATGAGGGAAATGGAAGAATGCCTAAAACTTTCATGCAGTTTAGATCCTTTTAGAATAAAAATATCAGGGCCATAATTTGGGAATCAGGCTAAGACTGAATTAATGTTGGATGGATCCTCCCTGCATGGGGGCACCGAACAGCCACGAAATGCTTCACCTGCTATATCAGGATTGAAAAGAGTATGTATTTTATCTCAAATCACAGTCTGTAAAATAACACAGAATTCAAACCTGCTTAGAAACAGGCTCCTTTCTATTGCTCTATCAGCTAAATGTGTTTTAGTTATTTTTTTTTCCCCCTAGAGTAGATGTGGATGAAGTTTTCATCTAATTATTAGTACATTTCACACACACACACACAGAAATTCTGGGAACTAATCTAATCAGAAATTCAGATCTCATCTGATTAAAAGGACCACAAGAAGGAGATTCTCCCAATATTTGTTTGAACTGGAACGTGTTTCAGAAATGACGTGTTTTGCTTTGACACTTCCACAGAGCTGAACTTCTGTGTTTTTACTTTTTAAGTGGAATTAGAAATGAACTATCAGAAAGTAGGGTAAAAATGTTAAATAATTCAAAAGTAGTCAAAATATTTCACCTCAGTCAACTAAATCAGTTGAAATTAGGTTTTAATGATGATCATCATCTTTTTCAGATTTCTCCTAGTTTTGGTATCCTCATCTGAAACAGAACAAATGAATTATTTGCCAAGCCCTACAACAGACTAATGAACTTATAAGTGAGTGGATTAGTGTAAGTCCCCATACTCTCTCCCCTTCTTTCATCCAAATTTCACTATTTTCTCCTAAGCAATCATATGCATTAAACCTACCATGTTTTTCATTTGTTTGGGACTGGAAAGTTCAATTTTCACTTAGAATCTTCTGGAGTTTCAGTAGTACAATTTTCTGGTGACCTGAGAAGATGGAGTAAAAAATTCCTGCCAAGGGCTGTTAACTCTCCCTCAGTGCAACCTTTGCACCATGATCCATTGTCCCAGTTTTTACTTGCATAGAAGGCTCTTTGTCATGGAAATTTTAATACTGATAGTAAAAAGATCTGATTTCTACAGTGTTTTTCTGTCATTGTTTCTCATCAGTTATATTTCCCTGCAATTTAATGTAATCAACAAAATTTGAAAACTTGCTTTTAGTAATACATAGTACCCTATAATTTTTTCTATAAACATCTGTGGACCTAAAATAATTTCTAATATATCCTACCACTAACCTTTCTGGCTGGTACGGGGTCCATTGATTGCTAGTGTGCTACACTTTGTTTTATGATTTTTAGCCAATTTTAAATCCATTAAACCCAACTTTCCACTTATTCTGTGGCTCCACATCTTAGCATTAACCTCTTCTAGGAAACCCTGTCAAAGGATGTCTGAAAATGTAAGTATAGGATGTCTGTTGCCTTGCCTTGTCTATTCTGGCAGAAATAATAATGATAAAGGACTCCAGTACATCTGTCAGATATGAGGACTTCTCCTCCCCAACCCTAACACCCCCATACTCCCAATATTAAATTTGCTTTCTCTAATCAGGCTATACTTTTCCCTGTTTACCTTTCATTTGATTCCTTAAAATATTATCTAGGACATTCTCCACAGTTTATGGCAGGAGATATGTTCCTTTCTCCTATGTCCCTGGACCATTTTTAAATAATGCCTTTCTATTAGATTTTACCAGTCTTCAAGGTTCTGAAATTTCTAATAAAGAGTCTCCAATTTCCCTTCTTACTTCCTTTCCTGGATGTATTTTGTCTCATTCTGATGTCCTATCAACTTTTTAAAAGCCTCTAATCTTTTAATAGCCAATTTGAAGGATATTTGCATGCTTCTTAATTCTTCATTTTCAAGCTCTTAAATCTAGTGTTGGGTTTATTCAAACGATGTGGGCAGGTGTAAAAAAAAAATTTATCCACCTTATTATGTCTGAGAATGCTTTGGGGGTTTAAAAATGCAACAAATACTGTCAAACTTAAAATACATGTAAGATACTTTGCAGAATATTTTTAGTTTAAATTTACTTTTTTTGGTGCCTATACTACATGTATGATATTATAGAGATGCCCACTAACCTTGCTGGATTCTGCCAACATTTCCATTTGAAGCCAGTGCTGCAGTTGTAACTTAGCTGTGAAAACCAGCCCCAGGCAAAAATAAGGCATTGAAAAATTTCCCCAAAGACTGTTTTTTGGGGACTTTTTTAATGGTTTACATTAAAAAGAATGAGGCTTTTTTAGTACATGCTTAATTTGAAAAATAAATAAATAAATAAAAACAGACTTCATAAAGAACTTACATAGACCATTAGTCCATAATGTGTTCCAGACTTTGTACGTGTGCAATTATATGTGTGTATCTTTTAAAACAATTAACTGCTATACAAAATTATTAAAAACAAAAAATTGGCAGGACTATTTTTTTTCAAAGAACAGTTTTAATAAGGATAGATTAAAAAAAAAAAAGTAAACCTTCATTAGACTGAAAAGCTGTTCCCAAGTCAGTGAAATTCTTGCTAAAGGTCAGAAACATTCCACAAGATACAAAAAGAAGGCTGTCCGCTGCTACGTGCTCATGGTTTTATCTCCTGGTATCCAATTCTGCATCCATACCATGCAAAGGGCTGAGGATGTCTCAGCTGTGATCAAGCCATCAATAACATCTAAATGCCAGAGCCAAGAATGAAGAATCACCAAACTCATCTCACAGATGGAGTTAATCCCCTGCTATCTGGATATATATACAGTTTGTGTATATATATACATATTTAAAATATATGTACAGATATATATAAAGTGATGTCACGCTTCTCAAAAATGTGTGTTCAGAAATCAGGAATTAAGTTGGGAAAGGTGAAAATTTACCCCACACTCACCAACATTTGGAGAGTGCTGTAAGAGCCAGAATGCAACCGCAACTGCCCATAATATCACCTTGTAAGGATCAGAAGTAGCATTATAAATATTGCCATTACTTTGTCAAGGCTTGATATATGAAGGTATGACCTACACAAATAAAAAAAGACAAAACCCGTATTTCTGAACTCGTTTAGATGTTGATTTCCATCCCACCAAAACCAGCCTTTTCACCTCCACAAACTTATGGAAATCAGAAGAATCCTAGACCTCAGAACAAATTACAGTGTGAATAGGTCCTCAATAAAATTGGTGCAATTTCCTTTAAAAGAGATGCAGAATAAATCTCATTATATCTGGAAAGGTGATTGCAGACAGGAATGCAGAGGAGCATCCCATATACAACATCCCTTAAATTTCAAAACAATAAACCACTGAAGAAAATGAAATCTCTTTGTATGTTCTTTGGTCTCTGTGTGCTTGTCCTACCATCACTAGTGCCATTGGCTGTGACCGAGAAATTTTGACACCACCAGCTAACAAAGTACTGACGTCTATATGAGATGTTCAGAGTAAGCAAGCATATGCTGTGATCCAAAGTGCATTCATGTAGAGGATTGAGCAGATCAGCCCTCAGGAAGACTATCACCACCTGACCTTTATCTTCAGGGTCCCAAATGTTAGGGCCGCTCCTAAGAAACTGCATACCTGAGCTCAAACCTCAAGCCCCAGAGTCTCCATGAAGGAATCTGACTCCTGAGACTTGCCCATAAAACCTTATTTCTGAGCTTTCCTACATTAAATAAAGCCCATTTATTAGGTGAGGGAGCTTGTTTAACAATCAGGTTACGTTTGCTTTCAGTCACCTGGGAAACATAGGTTTTAGCCCTTGATATAATAAATCATTATCAGGATTCTGAACATATTTGAACACATGGGATGTTTTGCCCCACACTGTGTTTTATAAAGAAAGACTTGAGCAGTTTGCATCTGGATCTAAATTGCCTTTAGGTTCTTTGGTATATTTGTAACTGCTGTTTCAATGCATCCCTGATGCACAGCACTCTCTTGATCTACTTGGGCAATGTCAAGATTTGCTTCCTAGTTGTTTGAAATGTACAGATTTATGAATGAGGGCACTTAATATTAGCATAAAGAGAAAAAGCAGATACACAAACTTTGGCACAGAGTTAAGGATGCTGAAACTGAAGGTGATGCCATTGTGCTTCATTCATTTAAACCTGAATGGCACAGATAGGGAAAACAAAACAAACAAACAAACATAACAAAACAAACAACAAAAAAGATTTAGATTTGAAAAGAGACCAAGGCTTAACATTATTAATATAAGATTGGCTCAAAAGTAAACTTTTCAAAACCACCCAACAATCCTCAAGTCCCTGTGAAATTTGGTCATTTAACAAGATTGCTTTCAAGACACTAAATTTATATTCTTAAAAACTCTGAATAGACATAGTTGCCCCTTCCTTTGTGAACTCAGCCAAGTATTATCTCTCTATGCTTCAGGTTGCTTATCTTTAAATAAGGATTACACTACAGAAAGATAGACAGGCAGACAAGCTTTTTTGCATTCATTACATACACACATTACATTATATTCAGTCAATACTGCAAAAGGAAAGTTCTGTTTTTATTTTTTTATCCCCATGATTAGGAATTGTCATCATAAGGACATTTAGACTTTTTATATGTTTGTAAAATACACTGAATTCTATCATTTTGTTGCCACCTGCTCCAGGATTAGCTACAACATGTTTCTGCTTTAAGAAGAAATATATCACCCAGTCTCATATTATCTTCAGGGAAATTTTATTGTTGGTTATAGGCAAGTCTGTGTTCTTTACAAAGCGAACAAACAGGGTCTTGGTGGACAGACGTCCACCAAGTTACCCACCCAAATAATGTAGTTTTATACATTGGAAAGTCTAAATAGTTGAAAGCAAATCTGTTGTTGCTGCAACACTAGAATATGTTGCTAATAGGTATGACAAAGCAGTAATATCATACCAGCATTTTTTGTATTTCCACTTCAAACAGTAAATCCGACTGAATTTACCTAATACTTCAATAATCCAATTATAACACTTTACTAGCAGAAATCATCAGCATATAAGCCTCAGAGTCTGTTAAATTAGGACTGTGTCGAGCTGCTCACCCAAGATGCATTTCAAACTCTGGTGAACAAGCTCCTCCAAATTCATCAGGCTCAACTTATGCCACCATGCTGGCTGTAGGGAATGAGCATAAAACACCTCCTCTCACACAGGGAGACCAAGCTAGTGGGAAAGCCAGACCAACCATGGCAGTAATGATAGGTGCGAGACATCAAGCAACGAGACAAAGCTCACCATTTTCAAATCAAATTAAAACACAACCAACTTCTCTGTTTGCAACTTGGCAGAAATTGTGCATTTGGATGTCAACCTTGGAAGCTGCAGATTTATTGACCGAAGTCCATTTATACTAAATACTGTATTTTCTAAACACAAATAGCCAACGTTTTTCAATACTGGAGAATTTAATGCCCATAAGCGTAATTTCATTTATCTTTTCACAGTCATACGACTTCCCTTTACTCCCTTACACCATAAATCTGCCCACAGTGATTGCATTTCTTGCATATCAATCTAGCTCCATTTTTTTCCTCACATGTAGTATTTATTTAATGGATCAAGGGAACTATCCTTCAAAAAAAATGGGATGTTCTATTCACAGTTAGAACATTAATATGTCAATAAAGTTTTTTACCTTCAAAGAAGGAGAAAATAAATCATGAAGACTTAAATCCATACAAGCTGTTAATGAGCAATGATGGTGTGATTTTTCAAAAACCACATGAACTAGCCAATTTCTAAAATTTAGACAAGAGCTTCAGTCCGTATTTATTATTTATTTATACATTTATTTAATTACAGCTGAAATACTTTTTTTGGCATTGTGATAACAAATACCCTTCTGATTGTCAAGTTCTTGTAAAAAGTACCTTGCTACTAAAGGAAAGCTTAGAAACATGTGATGCACCATGACGAGAGGAAACCTTTTGTCAGAGTTGTTTCCTAGTCCTTTAAAGTAAAACAACCACAGATTAAAACATACTCACAGATTAAGTTTTATCCTGCTTCCCCAGTCTGGTGCCTCTATGCAGATCTGAATTTCCTCAAAGCATCAGTTGTTCAAGCCAATAATTGAGCTGAGCCCACCTCTATTTTTTTTTCGGGGAATTGTGCAGCTAAATATCAACGGCAATTAATAGTGAGAGTGTTAAAAGACAGCTTATTACTGCAAATTCTACTGACATTTTGTGTGCAGTATGTTTTTCTTTACTAATTAAATACAGTGAACTATTTTCTGAGGGTTAATACATTTCACAAAATTTCCAATTTAAAATAAGTCAAACACAGAATATTTATTTGTGGTTATGTTACACTCTAAAACAGAGATGGGATAGAAGAGGTACACTTCATAAGAAGAAATATAAATTGTATCTACTCCATGTTTCACAGTTGGCTGTGGAAAATATAATCCTGCCATAAATCTACAAACCAACCCCAAATTTGTACTGCATTATTTTTAAAATAATTGCAGCATTTCCACATCCCCTAAAATGTGCCATAAATCCATAAAAATTATCCATATGTTATATATCTCAGAATGAATTAATTACTTTTCACTGTACTGTAAAATACAGATAAAGGAACTCTACCCAGAAAGTTAAAAATGCCTTTAATAGATGCTTTTCCATATGCATAATAAGGAATTATTTCACTTAGGGATTATCTGAAAACTGAGTTTATATGACAAACAGTTAAAATATGATTTTTAGCTAGTGCTTCTGCCTGTACAAGTGCCTGTTTCTGTGTTCACATCCAGGAATAGGTGAGGACATGGAGGGCAAGTTACCTGTGCTGGTAGCTCTGGCACAGGTTACAGCACAGCTCACAGCTCAGACCTGCTGAAAAGCCCACAGCCAGTGCTTCTAAACTTCCCACAGGAGAGCTTTTATTAAGGGCTTGCATGCAACCCATAGCAATTTTTTAAAATATTCTTCTGATTATTATTAGCAGAAAGAATCTCATGTGTTAGCAACGTATATGAACCCTCATGCCTTGTTAGTACAGACGGTAAGAAGTCTGATGGAGAGGAAAAGAAATAAAAAGGAAAAATCACGGGGGAAAATTTGAGATACTTGTAACAAAGACCTTTTCAAACTCATTCATTCTTTAAATATATACATATATATATATATATATATGTATATAAAGAATATTCCTTTCCAGTAGGGTTCCTGAATATGTTAAAAAAAAAAAAAAAAAAAGAGGCAAGCACAAAACTGGAATATGTCTTTAAAGATAATTAGAACAAAATCAAATCTACAGATTCCCCATAGCCCCTCTGTTTAACCACATACTCCTCTAGTTACTGTTGCCCAGACCCTTGCCATCTAATGCTTTTGCTATGCTAATTTGCTAAAGAGGATACCAGAGCGGTATGCGAGGAGCTACGAGCTACGTCTGGGAGGCAGCCTGGCTTCCATCAGTTTGTCATGCCAAGGCCGATGCCGGGAGCCCCCAGCCACAGCGGAGCACAGGGAGGGGAACGCGGGGCCGCAGGTCTAGGTGGCTGCTCACCCACACAGGGCATGAAAACGCTGGGGAGGGGAGAGCAGAGCAGTTACGAGCCCCGGACTTCAGAGGCTGAGTATCTGGAGGACAGCTGGAATAGATTTAAACAGCGTTTCGATCTCTCTCCAAGCAAAGGGTGCCAGCAAGAAAAAACAAACTTAGCTCTCTCTATATATATATTTTTCGTGACAAAAGCTGATTCTCAAGTTGTGGATGTTTTTAATATAGACAGAAAAAGCTAACTCTGAAAAGCTATTCAAGGAGTGTTATGGGAAGGAAAGACTGATCCTTCAAAAAACGGAAGGGACAAAGTAAAATCCTAGCAGAGCTGTGACTGATCCAAGACTGAGAACCATCCTCTCCCCCACCCCAATGCTGGGGTTCCCACTAAATGTGAATATTGATGAAGACATGGTTGTGCCCCAAGACAAACATTCAGAATCAAACCCTGCAAAGCAATTAAAAGTTTGCGATGGAGGCACCAAGGCCAGGGAGAAACATACGGAAGGTGAATACTCAGGATGCTTCTGATAGGTTTGGGAACACACAATATGACAAGGTCTGAGGCGAAAATGTTGCAGTACAGAAAGTGAGAGACCCAGAGAAAATAGCACATAGAAACACGCATGCTGTGACAAACAACTTGTGTCACGGAAAAGCACAACCTTCAGAAGGTACAAGGTCTTAAGTGGATTACCCTGCTTGCCAAGACATTTTAACTAGACATATAGAGTACACTGTGAAGAAGTAGGACAAGTAGCATCACTACCTAGGAGATTTTGTTTCCAAAGAGCCAATAGACAGTACAGGAGCGAAGAAAGAAATCCTTTATGTGTGACAACACAGACATTTACTAATTCCGTACCGAGTGACCATATCAATAAGGGGCTAGGCATAGATGAGACCAAACTAGCTGGTTAGTATCATTTGGGCTGCTAGAAGCTGCCATACTTGCTTAGGATTACACACAAAAATCTTGGGCAGAGACAATGCTACAGCAGCTAGACCCCCAGCTACAGAGCTACAAGGGTATCTGGCCTCATGAAAGAAGCTTTACCCCAGATTTTTACCTTAAACTGGTATTTTAAAGGCTGCTAACACTATGTGCTGGGATGATATCTTGAACTCTTCATGTGTAGAGACAGAGCAAAGAACACTTACAGGAGCACCAGCATGGGGGAGGTGGGACCAGGACCTCGGTGAGAAGAGTATGCAGCTTCACCAGCACTTTGAAGACATAATTTCATCTCTACTATAGGTTTCACCGTAGCAGCAACAATTCTTGCAAGATGCTTTGCGAGTGGATCCTCATATCACCATGTAAATTTGTGATGTTTCTCTATCTAGAGAACATTTTCTTTAATGATGTATTTGAATAGAGCCAAGCATATCTGAGGTCTCCTTGGTTGGGACCTTTAGGAAATTTTTCAGTATGAAAAACACAAACAAGAAGCTAATAGCAATCTATCACGTCTAAAATCCATCCCGTAATCGCTCTGTGGTGCGGCCCTGCCTTTTATGTGGTTTGTTAAATGTCTTGCATACTGTGTGGGTGTTGCATAAGTAATAAATAATAATAACTAATATTTGTAATGCTCTTATAACAGTGGCTAAACCACTAGCATGCTGACTAATACTGTCTCATTGGCTCCCTGTACTGTCTGCAATCCATCTGCATTCATCTCGCTCCTACACAAAAAGCTAACAACCCGAGTGTAACGCAGGAGGGGCCCTCCCACAGCGAGGTGATAATGAAAATTGCAAGTTAATAATATTAATAATATCTTCCTATGAACGTGTTCATTTTAGGACAGGACATTGTTCCAGAACGGGCTGTGTATTTGCACATGTTACCTTCCTTCCCCTTCCAAAGATATATCCCTGAGACTATTTCACCAAGGAGTCAAATGCATTTTTCTCCTTAGGAAGGCAAAAGCCAGTCAAGGGATGGGCATGGAGCAGTATGGTTGCATGTAAACCGTTCATGGTTATGTTTGATCCTGGGTGCATGTATCTGCTCTTTCCTGAGTCAGAAGGCTCCTTTCTTCATGGCACGTCCTGAGCTGCCCCAGCTAGAGGATGAAATGAGCTGCCTTGGGGTATGGACTCCAGGAGCACCGAAAGCAAAGCTGACAGAGGGCAACAGCAAGGAAGGTGTTGAGGTGCAACAGGAAACTATTTATATAGGTACAGGGACGTGGAGAAGTCCAAAGGTTTCTCATTATTCTGTTGGTCAACAGTTTTGACCAGCAGAAAAGGGAAGGTGAGATGCAGGTGCTCACCTGCAGTTCTTGCATCCTAGACGATCTGTCAAAATGCTCTAAATACAATGTTTCACAGAGGCAATCTTTGCGAGACTGGCAATGAAAGATAAACCATGATCTGATTTGACACTTCATTTTATCGCGGGTGGAACCAGGCCCCAGATTTTTAATACTAATGCTTTGGGACATTGAAAATCCACATGTGAGGCTTGGCTCTCTCTCTGCTGTTTACATGCTAAAGTGACATTCTGATTCAGTCTATCTCACCAAATTCGTGATTTCAGAAGTTCCTTTAAACATGTCTGCAACATCACACTAACTTTTCAATACCTCTGTGTCAATACATGCCAGTTGCTTAGGGTTATTTTTTTCCTTTTGGAAAGAAGGTCAAAACAGCAATGCAAATGTATTAGGGGGGAAAAACGAATTCAAGTAACATTACTTGTTTCTGGACTCAAGATGCCAGTCCATCTTTAAATCACGCAGCTGAGTATTCAATTCACAAATACAATGAGGGAACTTTTAAATTTTAGCTGTCATATTCTGTTAAGTTTCCTGATGTTAAGTTGCATTGTACTAGCAGTGAATGGGATAGGACTGAACATAATTCACCACATTATAAACAGCATAACCTAACTTGACAACTGAAATTTGAAAGGAGGAAATTCTTAACTGTAGAATCATATTGTATACTCCCTTACTTTTATGAACCCAACAGCAAAAGATCCAAGTATAAAAGCTGATAAGATACCTATTGCCAATAAATAAATATTGTCTCATTTTGTGGCATGCAGACAATTAGGGGTAGTTTTCTTTACATTTTAATTTCCTGACTGCATGGCTGCCCCTTTCCTTTCTGTGCTACTTAGAGAGGTACCTGGTGCTGGTATCATCTGAAAACTTTGTTCATACCTCAGCTGCAGGGCAACATTCACTGTTGCGGATGCTGTTTTGTTTGCTGTCTTGGGCTAAAATAAAGAATGAAGTAACACATTTCTTCAACATGAATATGCTAACAGCCATAAATCTGCTCCCTGGCATTACTGTAGAACAAACCATAGTAAATGTTTAAAAATGTGCTCCTAAAATAAGCCCTGGCTGAGCTTTGATGTCACTTTATTTAATTCACATTGGCATTGCATACACAGCTCAGTTTACCAGAGAGGATTCATTCTTTACTGAAGCATAATTACATTATCAGATATTCAGTAGAGGCCATAAACCACAAAATGGAAATTAGACCGTCAATGGCCATTTTATACTACAAGGATTATTGTATTTTAACGTTTGTGTTGTCAACCACTGTGCTGGCAATCTAGCGTGTGGACCCCAATTTTCAACATCACTCCAACCTGAATAAAATTTAAATATATGAACACCAAATTGAACAATCAATAACAATCTTTTAAGCTATATAAGCTTCTGACTGGCAGCAAACTAAGCAATAGTACTGAGGCAAATCAGGAAGATCTTTTTTCCTTTCTAGTCCTATATGTTTCAGGCTGACGGAAACTTATTTTGGTGCATTGTTTCCTGATCTTCAATATTAAAAAAAAAAAAAAAAAAAGTAAGCTACAGCTTTTCCTTCATTGCCCACTCAGATTTGTAAATGGAATTTATTGCACGCAATGTCCTCTTATAGATTAAATTAATGTTATTGTAAAGAGGTTTAATGCTCAAAGATATTTATGACTCATGCTGAGAAAGAAGCTGTACTCAGTTATGATGATTAATATAATTTTCCCAAGTTCTCACAGATGAAATTGCTCCATGTGCATATTTTGAGTACAAAACAGATAACCATAATTCTAAGAAAAGGCAGCCATGATTGTGTTACTGATGCATCATTTGGAATTAGCAAGTTGCTCATGGAGTGCATGAAATGTTTTTGCTGGATTTGGTTTCTGCTTGATAGGCAAAGGGAGAAGCAACATTCACATGATTGCAACCTGTGTTTGTGTTTTGATCCCAGCATAACAGAAGTTGGCACTTATAGTTATTTAGCTTTTATGGCCATCCGCTAATAAGACAGATTGTGATTTAAAACTTATATCCTCTGTCTGGAATGAAAGCTGGATTTGACAATTTATATCAAGAAACTAAAGATTTACTAACTCCTCTGACACATGGACCTGTAAATGGTGCAATCTCTACACTGTTGCAGTTAAAACCTCAAAATGGACCACACGTGACCTGTTAGAAGAGCTCTCCAACATTTTTGCAAGGTCAGGGCAGATTAAACTAAGGATCTCAGCTCCTTAGTATATTTGAACCACAAAGGTATTTTGTGGTTCAAAAGGTAAAGTGAAAGTGAAGTGAAGCCATGAAGGGAATCACAATATCAATGCCTTCTATCAGTGGACTGACGCGTCTTACAAAAGAGCACAGTCACACAAGTTGACAGAAGTGCCAGAAAAACTTAGTCCAATTTTCTCATACATTTTCACCATGGTGAAACTGAAATAAACCTGTTCAAGAAAGGTCCTTAAAAGGAAGGCCTCCTGTCTTTCTAGGTCGCATTGAGGCAGGACCTTAAGGTTACACATGCTAACCTTACTGACTTTCTCCAGGCTTTGCCAAAGGAAGGAGTGAAGAGTATATGGTACAATCACTTTGCTGAATGTTATGCAGAAGATAGTGCATAGATGGTGAACTGGAATTAAATCAATTACTTAAAACTTTTTTTTTTTCAGTGATATTTAAGATTTTTTTTGTTAACTTTGGAATAAATGTTTCTCAAAGGAAATACAGATAAATTTCTTTCTCACTTCCTTATATCATTGGCCCTGTATTTTAATTTCCAGAGCCCTTTGAAAACCAATTGCTATAAATTAATTGGTTTAATCTGATTGGGGGAGTTATCTATTTTAACTTGCAGTTAAAATATGTTAAAACACCTGCAGATATTACTATCAATTTCTGATTAGTTAAAATAAAAAGAACACATTGCTCTTTACGAACACATTCTCTTTCCATTGGCTCCTCTAGAAGTAACCTGGTCTGTATTTGTGATGCTCATGCTTAGTCATTGCTCCAAATTAGAGTAAAATCATTTAGGGTAGAGATACTAATAACAATAAACATGATTTTCTACAATGATATAAAGTAAGGCAAACATGAATTTTAAAATAACAGGTAGTATCTCTAGCTTCAGAAGTCCAGAAAATTCACAACTCAAAAAACACTTCTATCTGAACACTGCATATGAAAGCATAGAAATCATAGACTGGATAGAATACAGTTTTGAGAAAGCAGTGAGATATTTGTAATAACATTGCAATTTATTGCATTATCTTTAGGAAATATGAACACTTAATTTGTTTGCTAAGGTTACTACTGAGAACCATACGATGTAACTATACAGCTATAGTGCTTCAGGATAAATATCTATCACAACGGGAATTCTGACAATTCACTAATATACATAGATTCCATCCTTGGAAACAATCATTTGCAAGAGTTACAAAAGCAATGTAACCATGATTTTTGAAAGGGGAACATTGTGGAAAGGGTTGCAGATCTCTATCCGTGCTATCTAAGCATATCAAAACTCAAATCCATTTGGCCTAAAAACAAAGCTATTCTGCCTTCCTACTATCTTCAATCTTGGGTGCCAAATCCAAACATGATTCAATTTAAAAACAAACAAACAAACAAAAAACAGTCAGTCATTGAGGGTTTTGCTCACACTAGCCAATACTAGATGTTTGCAAAGGCTAAAAATTAATTTATTTTATTTATTTTAAAGGCTAGATTTAAGATAGGTTGAATTTCTCCAAAATGACAACATTTGAAAAAAAAATCAGACAGCATACATTCTTTCATACTAATTCAAAGCTAGATTGCTATAGAAATCCATGCAGCATAAAAAAAAAAGAAAAAGAAAAAGAAAAGTCTATACATTGTGTCCACCATTTTTCTCAAAGTTTGCCACAGAAGATGCTAGTCCAATAATTTCCCAGAAATCTTTTTCCACAGAAAATTTTATTCCAGTTTCTATCCCCCTCCCTCTTTCCAATAGCTCTTGTCAGCTATCATTATAAGCAAACAACACAAAGGCTTAAAGACATACCCTCTGGTTAAAAAAAAAAAAATCCCCACGGCTTTCAAGTGTGAACTGGATTAATCACACATAATAATTATATAAAGTGATAACACTTATTATAAGATCATATAAACACCATTAAACGAACAGTGGCAGTAACCTTTAGGAAGGAAAAATAAAGCCACCAAAAATAATACAAATCAAAGTTTCTATTGGTAAGACTTTCTGGACAAGGCTTCTCTGAAACCCTTAATGAAACTAAAGTGCAGCATTTCAAAGCAAACGACAGTCACAGTTGATTTACATGTTCCATGCGTTTTCAAAATATAGTGTGAAAAACATATACAAAATAAGGGTGGGGAAAAATCACTGGTCTCCAATCCCTCATCCTTCAGCTGTCCTCAACAACTTAAAAACCTCATTTCTAAGCTTGTTTTCTAGATCGTCTATGTAATTATACAACAATTCATACTCTCAATATTAGCAATTCTTTGTGAGCTTCATGCAGCTCTAAACCAAGGCTTTCAAAGATATTTTTTTTATTGCATTAGTTGTGGCTTCAAACATATCAGCCTTTTCCTTGCAATTGCTTAGCTTTTCTTAAGAAACTCCACTTGGTTGAAAGTTTTGTTTTGATCTCATAGTATCACTCATTTTTATAGTTCCCACTAAGTATCTGAAGAATAGTTTCCAAGAAATTCTTCATGGACAACTGCACATTTTCAAGCATAAACAAATCCTGGTGGATTCTGATACCAAGGAGATTTCTTACCCCAAGTCATTGGGTGAAAAGAAGACTGTGATACTTCCACAGTCACAGAATATGTCCCTATGCGGGACCTTTTGGATACGTGGATTCTGCTGCCTACAAACCCACCATGGCTTCCCCCTTTCAGGTTGATCAATGTTAGCAGCTTTTCAAAGGCGCGGGTAGTTGTGGAGGGGATCATGATCAAAAGATAAAGATCAGGCAGAGGGAAAAATTGGGGGAGGCTGTAGAGCATTATGTAAGCTACAGAAGTTTAAGGAAGATGGAACATATGCATTTTTTCTACATTCATAGATAGAAAGACAATCATCTTGACAATTTTTAATTTCTACATACAAAACAATGTAATTAACAAGCATCATGGGCAGACTTAGGGCATGGCAATGACTATATGAAAGTTCTGCATATGTTGAAATGAGCAAAATAATTGAGGAGGATACAAATTGTGCAGAAAAGCTTTTATGCAGCAAAACAAAGGGTTAAGGAAGATAGCTCTAATGGTAGCGTTTCACCTGGACTAGAGTAGGGATGAGCTACAGAAGCAGTTTAACTTAGAGAGAAAGAGAGAGAGAGGGAGAGAAAGAGAGAGAGAAGCCTTCTGTTGTACAAGAGTAGGGAAATTAATACTTTGAAACATGCTGCAGTGGAGTAAGATAGAAATAAGTTGCATTTTGGGTGACAGTGAGGTGGGGAAAGTAAAACCGTATTGCTGAGGAAGGCTGGTTGCTGCTTTACCTATAGTGGAAAAGAGGATAAATTTTGGGATGGAAATATTAAATTTTGTTGATGATTCTTGCCTCATGTTTTCAGAAATCCTTCAGCACTCCTCTCCACATTTCTTCAATGCCACTTTAGCTGTCAAAGCTTTCTCTTTTTTTATATTTTAACCTGTGGGATGTTTTACCTCACTGGGGACAAAAGCAATCAGAGGAGAGCTATGAAGAAAAATGGAGATGCAGGATAAATTGGAAGGAGAAATGAGAGCAATTGAAGATTGTCTTCTCTGGATCAGCCCAGAGTAACAGAAGCAACATGGGATTATTGGACCTTCAGAGTCAAGTTGCCAAAGCAACTGACGACAGCCTCTGACAAGAGATTAGCAAAGAAATCACAGGAATTCTCAGAGAAACCTCCAACTTGCAGAAATTCACAAATGAAATATCAACTGTCCATTGGCAAATGTATATATAATTATAGCACTAAAATCAAGTGGTTTTAATCTTCATAGCAATTAACAACATGTACACCAGCTACTATATGAAAAATAATTGCTAACATAAGAAAGGAACAGCTTGTTAACTGAATTTCTTTCCTCTCCTTTTTCAAATGAATGGCATTTTTCTATTTGCCTATTGTCCAAAGAATTGTTTGGGATCATTAAATATATAAGGGGCTCAGATATCTATATTTTACCTTTATGTCAAATATTTACATGTCATACATAGGACCTCACCAAGGAGTTGTTGTGATTAGTTGCCAAGAAGCATCAAGAATCAAATACAGTTGTTAGTGTTTAAGGGTTTTCCTGTTTATTTCTACAAACATACAGGATAAACACTGTCAGTCCAAAGTAAACTATAGAGTACACATTTTTTTCCAAAACTAATACCCCATAAAAGCCTAGGATGGTTGAAAACTACATTTAAACCAATTCATTCTGGTGACTAGTACCATGTGTGAAGACTCAAAGGTATTTCATAACCCAGAGACTCTGTTAACTAGTTAAAATTATCATTAAAAAGCTACCCGTGGTTTTGGCCTAAGATGATGAAGATCATCCTAAACACATCAACAAAAAATGGTAAAAAGAAAGTAAAACAGATACAGGATACAGTTTTAACAAACAAAACATTCAGCTTAGACTAAAAAAAAAAAAAATCAACATGTGTACACTATCATAAAATCTAACCCACCACACCAGGGACTGAATTTTGAGTGACATTCAAAAGATTTTCATTAAAGCATCCATTTGTTTCAGCCATTTGAGAACTATTTAGTCACTTAACTCTCCCAGCTGAATTTTTTTCAGATGCCAATTGACAGAGGAAATTCATTCCAACTAAAGATAAATCCCTACTTTGTCTGCCAAGAGTTTTCCTGCCATAGACAATTATTGGTCTAGAGGGGACTTTTTCTTTCTTCTTGAAATTTAGCTCCTTCTAAGAAACCTATGTAAAATTAAGTACTTCATTAAACTGACAATCTGGTAAGTCTACCTTTGTGCTTTGTTTCTTCTAAGGCAAAGTTAAAGAACATATGAAATGGAGGAAACATTCATATATAGAGTTCAGTAAATTTGTTTTTTAATTCAGTAGCTAGAATGGTAAAATGGGGACATAAGAGAAGAAAAAAGATTGGTTTATGTCAAACAAGCACTTTCTTTTGAAAATAAAACATTTTCTGAAAAAAAAACATTTCAAAACAGATCATGCACAATTAATTTCAAAAATAATTAACTACATAAATTCTTATATTACTTGCTTGTAAATTTTATTTAGTTCTATGATATCAGGTACTGTATTGCTGGATAGACCTTTTCTAAGCATGAACAGTCTTTGCAAATGCTGGGTGTAAATTTATATTTTAATCGCAACTATTCCATGGCATCCAACATCTGTTCCGATATCACATTTTTAGATGAGGAGAAATCTCTGAGTTTACTAAGGCTTTTTGAATGAGATGCATAAAACAAGTCTGTTGACTTGAGGTTATGAAGGATCAGAACAACCTAACTTGTCATCAAGTAAGAGCATTAACAGTAATGTCGCCTATTAAATGACGTTTCAATAAAGGTGATTTTTTTATTTGGAGAAATCTATATTTTATTCTCTATTATGTCTCCTATCTCTGTGTTCATTGCTGTATAATTAATTATTGAAGACAGTTACCCATTAGAAAGATGAATTTGCCCATGTTTGTCTTCTGGGTTCTACACTGACATGCTTTAACTGACCAAAATATTGTGAAACAGCTGAAAATTTTCTCTGAAGTAAAAGACAATAAAAACAGGACAGAAAAATGAGAAAGTTCATCATTTTAAGTACTTAAATACATACGACAGCATAAGGATATTGGATTAAAAATGCTCTAAATTGGGTCTAAAGGAGACAGAATTTGGTTAGTTGGGATGCTGACAGAGAATGGGCATAACCACAAAGAACAGGACAGTCCAAGCAGTGAATAAAGGTACAGGACTGAAAAAGAAAATAAGTCATTGGACCCTAAGATAAGGAACTAAGGACAGGTAGAAGCTCATTTAATAACATCAATAATGTAATATACATTTCTGTGAGGACTAATTGAACTGTAATTTATTTAAAAACTAATTTTAAAAAATCATGACAAAAAAAAAAGTGTGTTCTTAAAAAACTTAAGGATTTTCTAAGGAAAAAAACTGAAAAGGTTTTGCTACATTCAATATTCACAATTACATCAAAGAATACTTTGCCACTGAGGTAATGTCAAGAAAAAAAAAAAAGTATGGTAAGGTAGAGCAATAGCCTGTCTGCCACAAGGCTGAACAAGATGCATTAAAGTGGGCCTAAGGCAGTTCATGAGATGTGTTTCCCTTTCCCCAGATGGTTATGGTAGAAACAGAGGCTCCAGTATTGTTGCCTGTGCTTTGCCATTGAATGATTATATATCAGAAATAAATTTCCAACAGGATTGCATTTTGTGTTGTTATTTACCTTTTTTTTTAAACAATTCACCATGTCTCAAGAAAAGAGCCTGAGGAAGGATTTGGGGTTGTCATGTGCCCTTATTGCATCTCAAGGAGGAAAGGTGGGGTGTGTTATATTGCATATTGTCACTGAGCTAATTGTATGAAAACATTTCCCTCAAATTCAAATTCTGGCAAGTTCATGTGGGGTTGTCTGTTTCTTAACTTGGATAGGTTTACTCCAGAAAGCAAAAGTAATAGGCAGCCATATGTCGTTTTTTTAGATGTCACCAACAGGAGTGTTGAGAGACCAATGCAAGAGCCCAGGGCAGTCATGGGAAAAACTCTTTTTGGCATCCATGGTCTCCAAGTCATGCCCAAGGGGTCTGATGTGAATCAAAACCACCATGGGACATGCACAGTTTGCATTTGAACACCAGGTAGCTTTTGGAGCTGGTATCTCCATGCAAAATGAGGCTGGAGAAGCTCATTCTGTGTCCTGCACCATTTAAGGATGGTAATTAATGGTGAAATTCGTTTTTCTACTTTTTCTCATAACAGAAGACAATAGATTAGTAGGAAAAAAAGAAAAAAGAAAACAAAAACAAAAACAACCTACAGACTACTAAGATTTAAAAGAAACATAGTTTGGTCCTAAATTCCCCATGTGCCTGGAAATCCCACTGCACTGTTCCCATTTTGGTGCTTAATAATTAGTCATTAACTCCTGTCCTGTGATGAACAGAACATACTCATCTACCACTTGCTTGACAAGATCAGGCTCATGTTGATTATTTTAACAGACTAATTTAATTCAGGTTTCTGTAGTTTCTCTAGGAATTTGCCAAGCAGAAATTTATCAGATTCCATATAAATCTATGTCAGGAGGAATTTTAATGGAAATTACTACATTAAGAATTCAGGATTGGGCCCTTAATAGCTGGTATAATTTATCATCTTTTTAATATGGAGAAATCAGTAAAATGAAATATTCTAAAGACATAAAAGTAATAACCCAATCAGTTAATATGAAAGAAAACTAGACAATACTGCCCCAACTAGAGATAGCCTGCTGGAAAGGCGCTGAATATAGAAGCCAGAAAAGCATCAGTATTAATTTCAGGGAAATACTGTACTATGTAAAAAATATCAGTTAAAAGAAAGCAAACAAATTAGTTCTTCTGTATTCTCTGTACCCATTTGGAGGCCTTCAGACATGGCTTTGAAGGAATGCTGGCAGTGGTGGTATGATCACAGTCAGAAATCATTGTCCTCACCTCAGTCTGTGGGGGTGAGAGGAATGTTCCAGGCTATGATGAAAAGGAGATTAATTCCTTTGGGAAATTTTCAATTTTGATGTTACAAGCAAGGAAAATATGCAAATTTGCAGCAGGTAGCTATTAACTGCATTTTAACGTGTAACCAGCATAACTTATAAATATGTGTTTTTAAGGTAATGCAACCCAAACAATGACTCAGAATCAAGGACGAAATGTTTGAAAACTAGAGACTGTCATTTTAGTCTTAATATTAATACAAATTCTAATAAAAAGAAAATACAGCCTGTTTAACAATAGTGCCTACCACCTGCATTGTTTTCAATGAGTTTTCAAATGACTTTAAAAAGGAGGCTAATACTCGTATCCTGCTCTTATCTAAAAGGAAACTGAGGCACAGAAATTTGCCTGCACAGCCTTAGAGGCCAGTGGCAGGACCACACTTGAAGGTAAGCTCTTCAGGAAGCTGGATCTTAAACTTCTACCACTGATTAAGTTCCTAAAGCTTCTCTGCTGCTGTAAAGGCAACACAAAGACAAAAAATCCCTGCCCCAGAAGGCTGCCAGCTGCTGTCAGAGTCTGAGAGACTCAGGCTTCTGGGCAACTCCAGATTTTCATTTACAAGGTGGGATCTGGACATGAACAGGCCCTTTGGGATCTGGCCTCAAATGTCATCAAATATCAAAAAGGCAGCTTTTTACTAGTGGTTGCTTTCAAAGGGAAGTTCCTTTCCACTGTGTGGTGATAAAAGATAAAGGATTAGAATTAACAGTATGTAAAGACAACAACATTTTCTTAAAACATTGGACAGAACAGAAATGAAAGGTCTTTTTTTCTGTAACAGGAAATTACCATTTGCCTTTTCTAGTATTACACGAACTGTGATAAATTCATCTTTATGCGCCAAAAAAAGAAAAAAGTCTTTACCCAATTAAACGTGCCTGTGCTTCGTGGACACCGCTACAGGGGCAGGATGCAAACTTCTGTCTGTGACTGCCAAAAAAATGTTTGTGTTGCCCTGGAGATACTTTGCTGAACCAGAGTAACAATATTTAACAATTTAGCTAACCGGTAAAACTAAACACACTACTAATTCCCATTTGTAATATGCTAAATTGCTTGCAACTAATTTAAAAACAAGCAAACCATGCTGTGAGTTGCTGTCTATGGTCAGTTGAGCAAAACACTTTGTTTGCCATCTCTGCTACTTCATAAGCACCGGGGTTAATAAATTAGCTTCTAAAATTCTGTAACTGGACTACTCATATGGTCTCAGAAAAGTCTCAGAAAAACTCTGCAGAGAAATCATTATCCAAACTTGTCAAAATTGCTGTCTTATTATAAAATAAGAAATGCATACATGGACAAAACTTTCAGCTTTAAGCTGTAGACTTTTTGTTTTCTTTTTTCTTCTAAAGCTTACAAGTTTCTTTTGGGTTCAGGTATTTCTAAACTTAGAGTGAAAACACAACCTTGAGAAAAAATAAAAATAAAAGCGCAACGCATAGGACATGCTTTAGTAGCTTCCTGCAATGCAAAAAAAAATTAGCTCAAATCCCAAGGCCCATCGTCAGGAGCTTAATTGCTTCAAAGAGTAGGAATCTTGTCAAATTCAGTCCAAACAAACATAATCAGTAGCTTTCAAAGCTTGTTTGACATTGAGGAGGAATAGAAAACAACATAGGGACCAAAGAAACACACATCGATGGTCTGTCAAAATTTTTTGTTAGACATGATGCTATTATCAAGGCACATCAGGATGAAATAAAGTGACCTAGCTGACCACAGGCTTACAAATGTCTTGGGAAGGAAGGAAAAACGGTGAATCAAAAGGTAGCTTTGTTGCATGTCCCCCCAGGCCATCTTATTGACAGGGATGACAATGGTCCCAAGATGCACCATTATCTATGACCAGCAAGCAGACATCAAATGCTACCGAGCTGTCTCTGTCAGAATAGAAAATGCTGCTCAAAATATACAGGGCTTGTTACATTTTGTTCAGCAAAGGTTTGTCAAAAGCCAGGGTCACTCTGTGTGTGCACTGCCCTGAAGGGTAATTTTAAAAGGAAGGAGAGATGCACTTGATTCTTCAGTGTTTCTCCTGGAAGGAGACTTCGAGTCTGTGGATGACCAAAATGTTTTGAAAATCAAAGGATGACTCAGAAAAAAAAATAAAAAATAAAAAATAAAAAAGTAAAACAAAGCTAATAGATGTTCATTACGGCTGTGTTATTAGAAGGCAAACTACTTTTCTAAATAAACAGGTTAGGGAATTATTCCCATATTTAGATGTTTTTTTCAATAAAAATTCAGTGGATTTCTAATACATCAGGGGTGGATGCTACTGTAAAGGAATGACTCAAATTGTAGTGGATAAGTATGCCCTCTTCAAGGATCTGTGTTGTACCATTATGCAGTTAATTGCAGTAAAAATATTTATACTGGCGAGAAAAGAATTGTTAATATGGTACCCTTTGGAAAGAAAAGAGAGAGGTTGTATATACAAACTCCAACCTCAGAAATGTTTGGGTAAACTTTGTTTTTCTGCGAACATCTGCTAAACACACACTGAGGAAAGAAGGTCCAAATGCACTTCACTAATTGACACAGAAATCTTTGTTTAAGAACTGTGTTGCTAAAAAACAAAACAAAACCTGACGGTGAAAAGAATATTTCAGGGAGTGAGAGGCGTTATTGATACAGGAGAGGCAGGATGGAATTTGTTCACTGGTTCCTGCTCGTGGAGCAGATGCTGCTTTTTTTCCCTTAATGGTCATTGCTGCATTGCAGCCGGGCATAGCTTTACCATAAGAGCAAACCAGGAAAAATTCCCTATTGCTACCCTTCACAGACCACAAGACCTTACAACCCTGCGGCTCTGCCATTAACTTTGCAGTTGCATCTCATTAATTAATTGCCACACAAACCCTTCTGGTGCCTGGTGGCACATGGGTGGATGCAGGGACAGGAGCAGAGCCTGTTGGCCCCTGCTCCACCACCGCTCCCCAACAAAGTGAACATCCCAAGAGCATCATGCCCCTTCAATTCCAGCCCATTCATTTCCCTACTGGCTGCTGCTGTTGAGTATTGTGATTCTTCAGAGCATTTACTTGTCTTGTTTTCTTCCTTTCAAGAAAAGGAAGAGAACAATCCAGTTACAGCCTTTTGCTTCAGGTTTGTGGCTCGGAGGTTACAGCCGATGCTCCACTGTGCATACCCAGATGATTTTCAGGACAGAAATTAGGATAATAGTCTATCACATGCACTTTCTCTCATCCTAGGCCAGTTTCAGGGTGATAGATATGATCCTTTTGCATTTCATGGGATGTGTTCTTTTTCCCCCAAACCCAGTGCTATTAATTCAATGCAGTAGCTCTCTTTTCCTTTCACTGGAAGTCACAATATGTCTCGAGTAAAGGTGACCCCTCCTTCCTCCTGCTGGAGGACTCCTAAGCACCCTGAGAATCGAGGGAGACTTTGCACACCAAGTATTTGCCCACCAGTGCTGCTTTAGCAATTTCACCAAAACACTTCTTCCTAGCCTTTCCTTTTTTTCCACTGCTCACAATTTATGTGGACTCATCTAATTTTCAGCAGGGGGGTGGGTGATCTCCTTTGGTTAAATCCTACTACTTAGGATTTTTTTTCAACTGTTGGTTATTGAGATAGACATAAAAAGGGGGGAAAAAAAACAATATGCTCCTCATCAGTAAGTTCAATGTTTCATTAAAGCACCTGCATTAATATTACTCATTCTAGCTCTCAAAATAAAGAAACCTTACTAGCGACTTCTGTGCTGTATTACCCTGAGGGAAATTTAGAGCTTTAAGGTATTTCAGCATTTTGACATCAAAGTCTTCACAGAAAGAGACTCACCTGATGCCATCTGGAAGCAGAAGGTGGCACAATTATACCTATAATCGCATAGATATAATTTGTCCACTGTTCAGTCTTGCATGAAACAGCTCCTTGAGAGCAGAGACTCTGGACCAAATTTATGTGAACAATGTGGTAAGCTCGTTCTGTCAAGAGTGAGGTTTCAGACAGGTATACCACGGAGACAGAAGAGTTTGCAATACTCTTATTTATTAAATGAACACTCACTACTCGCCACGACACTAAGCGTTTTATTTCTGACCACAGCAAAATACTTAGCCTCCCTTCTTATTTTCAGAGTACTTCACCTTTTTTTAAAATCAAAATGAATTGAAAAACAAAGTAGCCTCAACTCTAGTTAATTGCCTCAGAGTGATCAAAACAAAGAACCTAAGGCTATCAGATACACAGCAAACATGAGACTACACTCCATCTCCCCAGTTCAAAATAAGGAAAATAACATCATCACATCTACTTTGCTGCCACCAGCAAGAAATCTAAGCAACACCTGTGATTCTGCGATATTTGTCCAACACCACAATAACTGCATTACTTATTAAAATGAACGGTTTACAATTAATGATACCTGGGTTCTTGCTATAAGGATAGACACCAAGCAAATAAGTATGATTGCAGATGTTTAAGAGTAAATGTGAAAGGAAAGGCAAGAACATTAAAAAAAAAAGAGCGAGTATTGATTCAGTGTGACTGATGTGAATGAGTTAAATGATTGACTATGAAGTGTGAATTCAAATTTACTGTGAATGGAATTTACTGTGAGTGGAACAGAGTATGCATGACCATGACTGAGTGTGACTAGGTATCATTAGGAAGAACTAAGCGAATATGAGTGGAAAGCACTGATTATCTCCCCTGTAATCTATAAATAAACAGTATTGCAGGAAGTTTTGAAAAATGTATTTAATAAGGGATTTCCACTGCCTGAATAAACTTGCTGAGGCCAGACAGCTTGATCTAAAGGAAAATGTATCATTTTACTCAAAGCTCTGTCATATAATAATACGTGAGCTCATATCTGACAGGAACAAAATAGGCCTAAATTTACAGCAAAATGGAATTGCTAGACTTAAAATAGATGACTTTCCAATTATCAGCAAACAAATTTACCAACTCATAAGATATCAATTACTGTCTCTTCTACTTATGGGTATTTTCCTAACATACATATTTAAATCCAGAACTATAAGCATTTAGGATCTGCAAATTTGGTAATGGATGCTGACTTCTGAAGCTCAGTGTAATAAATTTTTGTTGCCACCAAGTAGCTGTCCTTTTGCAGCATGACCAAATACCTAAATCACCACCAAATCTCTGCCCTTGTGACGAGTGACAGAATGGAGCTTGATGCAGTTGTAGTTCAATTCACATGGAGTAAAGTGTGTTTTACATCCCACATTCTCAGACCCTGCATGTGTGAGTGTGTCCTAGTATCTTTTCAGCTGCTGCTTTTCCCCCAAAAATCTCTCTGTTTATCTCGGCAAGTTTTAGTGCAGCTCAGATCATCAGAGTACCAGGATCTGGTACCAAAGATCTGTGAAAAAAAAATGTAGATTTTAAAGGCGGATCCTGCCACAGATGAAAGCAATGCCAAAAACCTAGATGCTGGTGTAGCCAGCATGGATCTTACCTTTGAATTCAGCAGGACCAAGATTTTGATCTCATTTTCTTCAGTGTCATAGGATCAATTCCTTGATAATATGCTCTCTTTTCTCATCAGTTATTTGCCTTATTTGACTATTTTTCTTCCCCTTTGTCTTTCTATATTCGTTACCAATCAAACAATCAGCAGAATTTGTTTTTTATGTCATTAGCCTCTACTTCCACTGAAGAGAAAATAAAAACACTTGGTTCTGAGATTACACTGCAGTAAATTAATAATCAAAGCCAAATAATGTGAAAGAGCAGGGAGGCCATTTCAGCCAGCAGAAATCTTTCCTGGGAAGCCTGAACTGCTCCTTTCTTCTGCTAATACGCTGGTGACGAATTTACTGGGGTGAAGAAATTCCCCAGCTCTGTCTGAATTAGCTAGGGCTTAATCTAAGCCATGGACATGAGCATCCTTGAACCCTGTGGTTCTTTGGGCTAGAGGCATTTTACACTGATGTTCAGTGGATTTACATCCTTATAGCTTTGCAGGCTCTAAGTTAGCTCTGCAGATTAATAGTGGCTGAGGATGCAGCCCAAATTTTGCATGAGTTTTTGTTTGCATTAGATTTTGCTTCCAGCTGATTAATAGTGCAGGGTAGCTGAGCACTTCCATTTTATGAGAGCAGGACAGAAAATGTTAACTAGTTTACTACTACTGCCTGACCAAAATGAATAGGTGATTTCTATTTGGACCTTACTGAGCATTGAGAAACACCTAAAAAATGTTGATGCTGTCACTTTAAAATACTTGCACTTTTGAAATTATATAACAGAACTCAAAAAAGAAATTTTCCATTTCCATTAAAAAAAAAAAAAGAGGTTATGAGGTTATGAGAACATACCTTAATTCATTAAGCCAAAGAATGTACATTTCACAAGAGCATGACGAACTCTCTCCCCCATCCTGCAAACTCTCCGTCTCCTTATTAGTTAGGTCAAAGACTGAGTGTCTGGACTGTCTGAGCAATCCTCTCCTGTAGATGTGCATCTCCCAAGCAAGACAGAAAACCCATTGACAGAAAACAGTGGGTAATTTACACTGCTCGTGCCAAAGCTGCACATGTTCTGTCGATAAATGGAAGACTTAATTCTTCAGGATAGCAATTCAGGCATTTTAAAGGGTTTCCTAATGAGGTAAAATTCACTAATGAGATAAAGAATAAAGAAAGAAAGAAAAAAACTTTTTTCCTTACAATTACAGAAATGCAGAGTAAGTAAATTCCAAAAATGTCCACAGCATTATATAGCAGACATGTAATAAAATGAGATCATTAAGACTTTGTATTCTTTTTCCAACTCTCTATGAAAACCTGTTTATCACAGCTACATTGAGTTACCTTTTTAGATATGAATGACTTGCTACTCAAGATGAGCACATTAATGTTACTAATTCTCCTACCTGGCACTTCCAGAATGCTAACAAAAATATTCCCCACTACTTTCCTTTTCTACACAAAGTCCCTAAGTTTTAACAAGATTCATAAAACCACCGACCACTGCAAACTGATACACAAAATAATCTCTGTTTATTCTTTCTTGCACCTCCCAACAGCTTTCAAAAGATTCAAAAGTCTTCTGTGGGGCAAAGACCAGGTCACGTTTCCTCAGCTTTACCAGCAAATTGTACTTTCTTACTCCAAATTTCAGCCTGAGAAAGATAAAAGGGTTTGTCCGCTTTTCGGGGGGTGGGGGTGATTTTTTTCCACTTTGAACAAAAGGTCTGATTTCTGATTTTCTAAACAAGCATTTCCTGATGCAAAGGCTCTTTCTACAACTTCCAGAAAGGTTAAGAATTGAGTGGACAACTAGCACTCAATATATATATAGCTATATAAGTCCCTAAACATTTAACCGAAGTGATTATTTCCACTGCTTTCTTTCCTTCTACCTACCCTTGAGTTACAAAATCAGCTGGGATTACATCTGAACTGCATGTCATGTTGAGAAAGGACATAGTTTCCAATACACAGCAGGACAGAAAGAAAGGATGCTATGCTAAAAGAACAGTTACAGGCTGTGTTTAGCAGTCAAACAAAATGTGACACTCTTAAGTATCGGTATTGCCTCAGTAAAGCCAGGTTGTCTGTTCACCTTACATTACGCTACAAATTCTTAACATAGCTTTAGGTTATCCAGCTTTATTTAGCTGCTGACAGAAGGACTTTTACTATTGTGGATGAAGGCAACTGTCTCCAGAATTGATCTCATTAGCAAAGTTTCCATAGGAAAGAAGATTAGAGAAAGCAACTGATTTTCTTGACTTGTACTAGTATTTCAATGGCAGCAAAGCAATTTCTTCTTCCTCAGAGGCATTGGTTTCAGATCACATTTTTAACTCTAGTTCAGACCTCAAATAATTCTGAACACAATCAAGGATAAGTGACCGTTCTCCTTTAGAGCAAACTAGGCATTCAGCATGGCCAAGCCCTAGCTTTTGATGAGCGTCATATTTTTTCATAGGCTGTGTATATGACATTCAAAATAAAGACAGTATAATAAATAAATACAAAATAAATTCAAAATAAAGACAGAGTTAAATGCATTCTATATAGTTCCAGTTTAAGACGACGGAAATTGAGTATGCATATCCAAAGATAAAATTTGCCCCTAAATTTGGCAGATGGAGTCCAGAAATATTGTCAATGTCAGAAAAGAAGTACTTATTTGTAACTATAGGATGCTAAAAAAACAAAGGAATACTATATTTCAATTCTGCATATGTTTTGGACAACAATTTAACATAGAGTGCTGTTTTAATGTCATTTAAATATCTGTAAATTCATCTAAAATTTTCAGGGAAAAAAATCCTTTAATGAAATCTAAAGAAATGATTTAATTCCACAATTGATAAGCTCTATTTTTATTTATTTATGTTTGTAATTTTTCTAAAGATTATATCCTGCCCAACATCAGAGCAGGAACTCTCTGCACAAGCCAAGAGAGGAAAGGAACAACCTCTATGCTTTGCAAGATGAAATATGAGAATGGGGCATGGACAGGAAGAAAATAATATGGCAATTCAGAGGATTCACTATTCTAAATGCCCTAGTTTGGAGAGAACTAAGGGGCTTAGTAATATCTACAAAGTAGCTATGATGTGCTTCTGCCTGCTGCAAACAGCAGCCGCATAAATCCCTGTTCATGCAGGCTTCATGCAAGGGTCCAGATTTGCCCAGCAGTCATTATTTTTGTCTCCAAGTTTCAATATTTATACTGAAGTCACATTCGTAGTTGAAGCTGTCATCCCAAAGGAAAAAATTGTTGTAGTTCTTGTCCTATATATGTACATTATATAATTCTGACTATTATCTCTAAGGTCTCTCTGGCAAACTTTCCACCACTCTTTCTCTGTGAGGTCTCGAGCTGATCAGAGTCAGGGTTCATTTATATTTCTGATCACTGGCTGGACAATGTCCCTGGGGTGGTGAAGTCTACTATGGCAGAAAAGAAATGTAATTTTCTGGCTGTTATATTCTAATTCATTTAATTAGGGGTTTTCTTGGATCTTCTCTTGGGTGTGTGTCTTTTCATGTTTAGAGGTTTCTGTAGAAAATCTATCTCCTTTTCAGAAAGACACAAGGAAGGTCCTCCTGCAAGTGTAGGTCTTGTTTGCTCTGCATCAAATTAATGTTCATCACATCAGCAGCAGCATATACCTTTCCATGATCTCCCTAAAATTAGTAGCCTTGAGAAATAATTATAGCACAGCAACCCCCAGAGAAATGAACATATTTTAGATACACTAGCAATGAAAAAAAAATAAAAAATAAAAAAAGGTTTTAAGGTATATCTTAAGGTATATCTTTTAAAAGTGGAGACCCTAACAAAATTTAAGTCCAAATAGTTAAAAGAAGCAGACTGAGCTCTAATTGGGAGACATATTGCTGCTAAAAATGTGAACCTTTTCACATTTCACACCCCAGGCAGAGCTCAAGGAGAGGTAGAATTATATCATATTCTTTAAATAAATAAAAAATGGAAAAAAATATTAATCTGCATTGTACTGATGCTTACATGCCCGAAGCCAAACTTCCACTTCATTGTGCTATGTTCTCTATATGCAGCACGAGTCTCTGCCTTGAGAAGTTTTCAGTCAAACCAAGAAAAGTTGGGAGAAATAACATGTTACCTTCATTCCACTGAGACATGGGGAGGTTACATGACTCCTCCAAGCTGATGCAAGATGTCTCTGGCAATACCCAGATCTGAGAGGGATTTTTGCACCTGAGGAGTTAGGTACATTCAAGCACATGAAGAGTGAAAGTATTAGTGAAACAAATTTTCCATATTCTCTCTAACATAATATATATGTAAGGAAGGAAAAAGAGGGAAGATTTTCTAGCTAAATTTTCAATATTTCAAATGTAACTACATAAGTGCACCAATATGAGTGTGGAGAGGAATGTCACTGTGCACTTCCTTAAGCCTGGAAGCATATGTATTAACAAAAAAAAAAAGTTAAATGGGAGCTAAGGTTAAGAAGAAAAATCAGTACAAGAATTTCTGAGTTTATTAGTAAAAAATAGTCTCAAAGTGAAGTATTTTTATTACAGAAAATTTAAGGAACACATTTTAAATCAAATGTTTCATTTAACCTTCCAGTGATTTTTTTACCTTTCATTTTTTGTGAGAAAAAGAGTAACAATAACAAAAAAGCCATAACTCAAATTGTTTCATTTGTAATTATGCTGATACTTTCTGTTTTATAAGCATCTTGATAAACTGTTACTTGAGACTTATGGAAATTAAAGAATTTTTAACAATCCAGACATTCATGGCAATGTCTGCTACCCAAAACCTTAAGAGTATACTCTAATGATTTCCTGCAAAAATCATTCAGTAATTTACTATTAATGAGTGATAGTGTTTATACACTTAGCTAAGAGGAAAGAGATTTTTTGAGGATACTATATTCTCTTCCCTCAATTACCACGGTATAATTACAGTCAGGAGAAGGCTTTCTAAAATAAATTAGAAATCATTGCTGGTGGTGTTTCTTGTGGCATTCCTAGCCACAGTACCTACCAGCAAAGACAACTAGAACAGACCAAGGTTGTTATCAACTTACATATCCAAGAAGACAATTACATTATCCTGGAACATGAAAAAGGAGTAACTATTAACTGCATTATTTCTGACAATTTCACTCCTTTCTGGGGACAGGAAAAATAGCAAACTAAGTGGCATCCTGATCATGTTTTATTGGCCAAGTCTCTTTTGGTTCACTGAGCAGGTGGTGAAAGCCAAATTGCCTTCAGTAGCCAGCAAGAGCACCGGTAATATTCTTACCAAGGTTGTGGTTGTTATAAGGAACAATAAAGAAAATTGGGATGTTGTAAATAAGAATATCACAATAAAATGAAATATTCAGTGAACTAGATCTGTTTGTGAGATTCATGTAGAAATGAAACTGATGATGCTGAATCTACTAGCTTCAAATCTCTCCAGGGTGCTCTCATTGCAAACTCTCAGAATTAACAAAATTCTATCATAGCAGAGAGAGTATCTACAGCTTTCTTATACTCCTCAGATAACTAGAATCATAATTTGAACAAATATCAGGATACAAATACCCCTCATCAGTTTTTCCTTTACTTAGCAAAATAGTAAGAAGAAACTAGAATACATTAGGTGGCGAAATGATAGATAGGCAGCTTTGCCTTCTTTTGCACATTCACTAGAGTTATATAACTTCACAGAGATTTGGGGGTTTGGTTTAAAAAAATATATATATACTTTTGGAGTTGTAAATTCATTTGATAAAAATGAGGAAAGGTATTGCATTGTTAATTTTATTTTACTCCAGATACCCAGTTTGTTACTTCTCCAGTTATACAGATATACAGATATATAGATACTTATACATTCTATTATCATAATTAATATTTGGTTTTAGTTTTGCTTTATACCAGATTTCCGCTATCATTGCAATAGCACCCCAGAGAGTGAGAAGTGCTTGACAAAACAAGGGGGATGAGCAGGCACACAACTTTGCTTATTTTTGCTTGCTCTGACGTCCCTGCACGCAGCCACAGGCAAGTATCCAAGCCAAGTTCAGGGCATCCTGGAACCTCATTCAACTTTTGCCAACTCCCTGTTATGTCAAGAGACTCTCAGACTTCCCAGACCCCAGCATCAGCTCTGGTATTTAAACTGTAGAGAGTCAAATGGATATTAAACTTTTTTTTATCATCCTAGCTACTTTATATCCTAAATACACAATCTTAAAGTCCTTTCAGTGGGAAAATCCTCCTACAGTTGTTTGCATTGCTGGTAAGACAGTTGTATAAGACAAAGCTATTTTAAAGCAGATCATAATCTGCCCCATAAGAGTCCTCATTTTCTTACAGGAAACACTTCTTTTTGTGGTTCCTTTGCCAGTATTAGCTAAGGAAGCTGTGGGGCAATAGGAATCCAGCTTCCACTACCGCTGTCCCACTGACCTAGACAGTAGATATGCCAATGTTGGAGGTCACTGGAGGTGACCTACAATGCACCATCTGCCATAGCTCCATCCCTGACACGGAGCCAGCCAGGTGTTCCAAGAGCTTAAATCGTGATATGTTATTCTGATCTTGACTATTATTACAAAATGGGATAATCAAGTTGTCCAGGAAGATGATCTTTTCCTGTCAAGAAGAATGCCTCACTTTGCTATTATAAACTTGAAATATTCACAGTGCGAGGCTTACGATGAGAATCTGGTAATTCAGCACAAAGTTTATAGATGCTTAATCATATATCTTAATAAAAAATTATACATTCATGGACTAACTGAGACATATTCTGATTACCTGTCTTTTGAGAAACGGACTGCTTTAGAAAATTATTTGGAGTACTCTACTATTGTACCTGTCATACACTTTTAATTAAAAATGTATTGATGCATGACTAAATTGTGCACAGTGAAAAACAGACCTATTTTAGTTCAATTGCAGTAATGTACACATAACCCAATGAAGTAAGCCCATACAATTATAACAGGAAGACAGCCCCAGCACAGTTATACTTTTTCAGGTCAACCTCATACCAGATGTATACGCTGTAGAGCCAATCATCACAAATCAATGTGGACTCAATCAGCACAAATGAATTTACTAATCTACTCTAAATACCTGTAATGAAGTCATTTCACTAACCTATCGTAAATTAAACGTGTGGAGAAATTAATACAGAGTAATGATTAACATTATTTTATGGAGTATTTCTTGACAAAGTCTGCTAAGTAAGGCAATCTTCACTCAATATTTTAATACAACAAGTACATGCAACTAGAAGTACATTGGCTTACGTTCTGTTACAGCCAGAATTATGAAATCAGTGCATGGTTTACAAAAAAAAAGTCTTTGAGGCCAACATCCTCTGTTAGTATAATATTGAATTTAGACTGATGAGAGATAAATGCGCTCTCAATTAAAATGCACTGAAGAGTGCAAATTCAGAAAAAAAATAGTTATCACATGGGAAAGAACTAACACCTATATTGCGATGTCTCAGTTGATGACTAAATGCACAATTCGAATTATTGGTAAGACATGCAATGGCATCTAAGATGTTAGGACAGGCATAAGCAATATTTATATTTGCATAAACACATAGGGCTTTGGAGCTTCCTGAGAAAGTGTTGATAGAAGTGTTTAATGATGAAAGATTAATTATAAGTGACATCACAAGTGGGCTTCTATACATGCAATAGATGGACTTGGTTCCCTACTTCACTAGAAGGTATTTATTTAAGATTGGAAAATGGCAAACTGGAAATAAAGGCACATTCCCTATTCAAGGAAACATGCTAAAGACTGAACAGATATTTGTGAGTTGCTTAGATGCTGCAGAAATGAGAAGACTAAAAATAGTTGCTTTTTCTAGAATATTGTTCTCTAGATAGGTATTTCCTCTTTTGTAATTTGATATTTTATTTCTACAGTTGAGGTTTATTTACGTTCCTCCCCAGTCCCTCATTTCTATCCTTCTCCACAGCAGGAACCCTGCATTGCCATCGCATTTGCGTCACCCACCTCAGCTTTCCAGAGAAAGACAAAAATAGTTAAAACATGCAGACAGTTTCTTGAACACTGCGGGTTGAATTTCATCAAATAAGGTTCTTTGCAAGTGAAAAAAAAGAAATGTTTTTTTTTTTTTTTAAAAAAAAAAGAGGTATTAAATGAAACGGTCTTTGCATCACTGTTTTCAGTCTTTTGGTGTTAAGTGCATAAAGATTTTTCCAGCAAAACGCTTTTTCACTGAAAATGCCAAAATGCTGAAATCAAAACTTTACACGGGAATAAACCTTGAAAGTTTTCATACTCAGAATCAAATTTTCACCAAGATCACAGGCTGACATATGGAGGACATGGAGGATCTAGCTTCTGCTCACTACTCTGCCTGACTGCAAAAAAGGCAAGCAAGTGCTTGAACAACGATGTTCTTGGCTCTCCTGATGTGCGTACCAACTTTCTCAAAGCTGTGAAAATCCTCATAGCTCTGAGTGTGGGAAGAGACCCGTTCTCCTTTCTACCTGGACAGCACTCTGCCTTCTGTACAAAGACACTCTAGGAAATATGTGTAGTATAACTCCATTTCATTCTATGGAGCACTTTTTTAATACACTCCTCAATATTCCTTACTAAAACATAGTTTTATTCCCCCAGCATAGGTCATGCAGATTGTGAAGAACGACAAATATTTAATTTTACTCTCTTAGCTACACTGAGGAGAAAAACATTCTCAATGATGTTGAAAAAAATGAGGAAATCGCATTTTTAAATATGGACATGTATATTGCACAAAATACTAATAGAAAATAGCCATTTTAAACACTCATATAAATGCAGCCTGTGTTTGGTCCCAGTCTGAGTGGCTATAACAACCTGATAGAACGCTTCTCAGAACGAACTCCACTTTGTGGTTTATTCTCCACTGTGAGGCAAAGCACATCACTCCTTGTTACAAGATCTGTTACACTGAGGAACAATGAGATGAATTTTAGCCTTAAATCTGAGTTTCTTGACCTTTCAAGTCAGATTTCAAAACCTCATTTGAGCAGTGCTTTTTGTTTATGAATATGTTTGTGAAGTGAAGAGCCAGAACTGACATAATTTTATTTTCTTGGTTTTTGACCCTCTTTTGGTGTAAAATAGATTTTTCCATTGTCATCCTTACTTACTTTATTCTCCATAAAGTTAGCAATCATTACATTAAAGATGTTTTGAGTGCTTTACATTGATCTATTTAAGCCTGATAGGTAATGTTTTCATTTGAACAGAGGAGACAGAAAAATTGTCAATCCACTGAAATAAAAATGAATACTAAAAATATTCTTGAAAGAACTGTACTCACTTGATTTCTAAAATGTGCTATATTGCTTTAAATATATATAAAAAAAAGCACACCTCAATGCACTTCGAAAATATAGCACGAGTAAAGAAGTACAAATAATCTTTAATTTAAAAAATAAAAACGACGCAAAAGCTTGATTTTTTTTCATTATGAAGTAAATAAGCCAAAAAAAACTATTTTATCTTAATTCAAAAATGTAAGGTCACACTAATTTCTTTAAGGATGTCACTCATAATAACTCATTACTTTCAAGAGCCTTAAAAAAGCTGACTACATAGTACTACTTATAAACAAATCTCATGAACATATGTGGGTCATTCTATAACTATAATATAAATGTGACCTAAAAAGTGACACACCAATGTCATGCTATTTTCCTAAATATACCATGTTGTAAAAATAATAATAAAAACTAGATAATCTCCAGAGCATACAAAGCAGGTTTTCAAGTTTAGAAACCTAAATATATCTGGCTTTGCAAAGAAGACAGTGACAAAACGCTAAGACTAGTATGTGTCACTTATCGAAATGCAAAAACTGTCAGGCAGTACTACATTATTGTACAGACGGAAGAGGATTTCTACTTTTGCTCCTAATTCACTTAGGTGTTTTTTAAACCTTACCTCTCACAAAGGTAAAACCAGAAGAGCTTTTAACTGTGCTCACCCTGCTTTTCAAGCCTGTCTTCAGTTATGAATCTCTCCCTTGTTAATTCAGAATCAAGTTTTTTTGTTTGGTTGGTTTTTTGGAAGATTAACATACACATTACATAGAGCATCTTACTACTGAAAACGAATGTATGAATGTATGATCTTGAAAAGTAGTACCGAAGCGGGTCTCAAAGATTATAGGTTTTTTGTTGTTGTTGGTGGTTTTTTTTCCATTTCTGAAAGTAACTTACTTTAAAGTCCCTGGAACGGGGTAACATCCATCACAGTATATTTCATTAGTCTTTAAGGCAGCCTTAAATAACTGGGCCTAAAAACAGATCTTGGTTGATATGGCAAGTATCTAAAAAGGATAACTCTGAAAATATCCTCTGCTGGGTTCAGCTTGGATTTTACCCAAATAAATTCAATCACCTCTCATTATGATTGAGGAGAGGAGAGAAGGAAAAAAGGGGGAAAAAAAATCGGGAAAGCAAAGTGCAGCTCTCTTTAATCCATATAGACATGTCTACCCAAATCCCTTTGCTAATGTATTTCTAATTCAGATAGGCTAACTCATCCTGTAATAATGAGAGCTCATGTGAAAATTCAGTGCATTTTTAGTATTTTTCAAGTGTATTAAGTACTTCTATACCATTTTTTAGGGCTTTAGCAGGAAAATCTATCTATATATATATATATACAGCTTTCTGAGGTATGCAAGCCAGTTTCCTGGTGTAATTTTGAGTCTGTTTAGGAGAAATAAGGAACTGATAGACAAAGTCACACAATTAATTGTCTACTAAGCAGGTAGAGATCTACAAAGGGCATTCCCTCTCCTCTTCCCTCTAGTATTAACGGCTACCAACACAGGTAGCTTCTTAGAGATAGAGAGAGACCTACTTCATCTATGAGGCAAGAAATACAGAGGAATGCTTCAAAATACAAACTTTTTTTAGCTTGTCTCATCCAGCCAGATGTGCAGCTGCAGGTTGGAAATTCAACCTTAGAAGCAGAAATGTAGACAGAAATTGGCAGAACTGGAGCTTTTGTGCAGCTGTTACATTCCCTTTCATGTTCTCTGCAGCCTGTACTCAGAACCACACCTGTTATAACTTCCCAGTTCTCTGATGTCTACTGTATCTTCAAGTAACTTGATGTCACATTTCATACAACTGTAGCTTTGATTTAGCTTGACAGCCATACCACTTAACTTTCTCCTTAGAAAAGATAATATTTGCTAATTGGCCGACTATTAGTCCAGCATTCAAACTATGCATCCCCTGCTTTTTCTCTTACAAACTACTATCCAATTTTCGTACCAATTCTAAACTTTTTTTCTATTTCTATTTCTTCTTTCTATTTTTTCTGTACTTTCCTTCATTCACATTGACACCTGGAGAACTGGTCACCTGTGCAAGCTCTTGTGTTTTGGACACTTGTTCTCAGAAGCCAATAGAGAATGTAACAACAAGCAAGTCATCAAGAGCACAGCAAACAACCTACACACAAATGCAAGAACCTATTGATTGTTTTAGGCAGGAATTACAGACCACACAGAGGTGTAAAGCAGTTCACAGCAAACCAAATAAACCAAGACAGACGCGTAAATGACAGGTCTCCTATGTGTCATTATTTATTATTTACCTTCTCATGACTGCATATTTCTGGGAAGACGTTACCTTATGGTACTAAAGCTTTTAAATTATATCAGAACCATGTAGACAAAAGAATATTTTTCCTGTACTAGTAATTCAGCAAACTCAAACAAATATGCATATGATTCATGTTTACATGTGGCTCACCAGACATTTTAGCTGAACTTAAATTAGTAATAGTGATATACTGACACTTCTTGTCTTCAATGACAAGTACACACAGAGTGTATTTTTCTATTAAAATTCAGGTGCCTAATATTAACTAAGAATTATTAGATTTTGAAGGTCACGGGGCAGCTGATGCAATTTTCATACATGATCAGGGAATTAATATCCCATAATCAGATAAACAGTACAGGTGGACTGCTTTTTAACGTATACCACCATGTTTATTTTCATTCATTTTAATACGTCATTATTTAGGTACTTTGGTTCTGTAACATGCAAGAAAACGATTAATGTTACTTAATGATGGAATGGAAGTTTCTTGCCAGAAAAGTTATAGCAAAAGACTTTGAAATGAAAAAAAAAATAAAATTATATGGACTATAGGAAACACACAGGGAAAATGTTGCATCTAAATGATCCTGTATAATTTTACATCGCTGTGACATAATAAAACTATCAAGATGTTTGCTACTCTGATAGGAAGTATAACACCCCACCTACTTCACAGGAAGAGCTATAACTTGTATACATTATCTGTGTTTAAGGGCTTGCCGTTATGCAGGTTTTAGAACAAGATTTTCCTACAAAAAGGAAAAAATGGTTCCACATGCAGATGGATGTTTAGAAAATAGTATTATATGACTCAAGGATACACAACTCCTCTCTCCTCTCTGCAAACACTTTAGCAAATCAAATAATGGCTTTACAATATAATCACAGCTATTCATTACTACTATCCTTTTACGTACAGTTGTAATGGCATAGATATTAGTGGCACTTCATACAGATATGACTACTAAAACATGCTGGGTACTTTCTTTTCCAATCCCACAGAAGCAGAAAAGATGTACACAGCTTTCTCAACTCCGTGGTACAAAGCAGAGTACATAAAATTGTGCACATGCCCATGTCACTGTGTGATCAGGACATAATAAATATTACTGTTAAGTTAATGTCTTCCCACAAAAGTAGGTTTTGGAACAGAAAGACAAATAGATGTCTTTTAACACATATTCAAAGGTTTAAGCATATGCAGAATATTTAGATTCAATGCTCCTAAAATTGAACAATGCAAATAAATATTAGCTGTTTGACCTTTTTAACCGACAAACATTTTTCCCAATTTAAAAATACACAGACACATTCCACTTTCCCAGCTGAGTCCTCCGCAAAATGCCAGTTTTAAAGGTAGTATAGTTTTTAATGGTTCAGTAACGATATACAACACCATGAAAACAGGGGTTTATGATGGCCTTTAGCTACAGCAATGTGAATGGCGCCTCTACAATTTTATTTGGTTTAAAAAAAAAAATACTTGCTCAAGTGATGTAATAGACCTTCCCATCAAATTTCCTTTCCTGTTTTGCAGAACTGCACATGTATTGTTTTTTATATGCCAATGAGTTTGTTGGTGATAAAATGCTGCCAAAGCCGTCTTTGATGAATGGCAATAAATTCAAATGCTTTATATTATACTGCACTTTTTTTTTTTTTTTTAGGAGAGAAGGCAAAACATACAAATTTATCATAATTCATGCTATCTATTTGACCTTGCAAGTACGAGCCAAAAAATCATAACATCCAAAAAGCAACAGTTCCAGCTAGTTATTCTTTTTACTTCTGATTCTGCTAATCATAACACAGAGAGCTCTCACCACAAAATAAAGTAAGAATAGTGCATTTATGCTTATTAATCTATGAAAAATGAATGGAAAAATAAAAATTAAATTACTTTGATTCAAATGCCCCCTTCAAAAGAAAGCATTCTGATGAAAAAAGCCATTTGCACAGTGGAAGTTTTGTAAGGGTTTGGGTAAAAGAGATGTAACTGCCACTAGAGAAGCCTGATTTCAGAGCATATCTGCTGCTGCTTGGAAAAGAAAGAAAGATTATTATCTAGGTGTTCAGGGTGTTGAAAATGCATTTGATATTTGGAAGAAGGGGTTAATTTGAAGGCTGTAGCACATCCCTTAGTTCATTCCTCTCCCTTGCATTCTGGCCATGGCACGGTATGATCTATAAGATGCTCTGAGCCCCATTTTTAAACCATTAATTTTCAACTGAATTCTACCTCCTTCATTTTATTTATCTTAACCTTCTATTGTTTAGTGAAAATTAGAGAAAGTACTTTGATATACAAAAAATATCAATACTACACCATTTTCCATACAAATGACTCTTAACCCCAGTGGATACAGGTGATTTTCAGACCAAGTTTTTGTGCCATTTCTATGCAACATCATGAAATGATCTCCCCTTTTTCATCTCACCTCTGTAAATAGGTAAGTATTAATGAGCTCCTCTGAAAATATCTAATTCACATAAACCTCTCAGGAAGATATGTACATTTCTGAGAAAGAAAAGGATTTAAAACCACCTGTAATCTGAACACTTTTTCTAGATGCATCATCATTACAGCAGCAATACATGTGGCCAGTTCAATTTCTCAGTACATCAGAAATGTTTTATCATTAGATATTTAAGGAATATTAATCAATAATATAGCATCAGATTTAATATGCTATTGATTGGCTCTATCTTAAATACAGAGGAGTGTAAATTTAATTAGGGATTCTGTTTCAAAATAACCATGATGACTTCTGTATATACAGACCAAGAGTTGATTTAGACTGGGAAACAAGTGCCCAATAGTAAGGCATGTTTGCCACAGATTGTCCAAAGACAAAAAACACACCAACAATATGGACTGTCATAATATAAGGTCTTGTCTTTACACTGCTTGGAATCCCCTGGTTATTCACTGATACTGTTAAGCATAGTGCATGTTTTTTAGCTGTCTTTCCTTTATATACTTGTATATACTTGTATCAATATTCACTACAGTCATTTGCAGTCTGTATCCCTTCAACTTTGGCTGTCTTCTATCTCATATAGCAACTGAACCTGTACCGAGGTCATTAAGCAGCAAATGTGTGAAATAGCCTTTAGCACACTTTCAGCAAAATCTTCTAATTGTTTTTGTCTCAGTAGGTAGATACAAAATAGTTTCCTTAAAAGAGAACCAGAGAAATACAGAAACTTGTCTTTTTTCCTTAATGACTTTTATTGATAGTTTTGTTTTGCTTTTAGTTTGGGCCTGAATCCCACAGACTTTCATATCTATGTAGGCATTTTAAATCAGTAATTTATGTCATAGGTTGAATCACATAATAATGGTATTTATAGTTTATCATATTCACATAGCTTTCTGGGTGTGTACCTCGGAGGCAAAAGAAGCAAATTTTTATTAACACATGTTTATACATAATTGACCATTTGGGAAGTAGGAAGAAGAAATGGCTGTGATTTACATAGTTTAAGAAATGTCTTAGAGCACCTCACCCAGTCTGGAGCTCCCACTGTGACAGATGAGCAAATGCCCATGGGAGATGACAGCATGGTATTTATGGTATTTCCTTCTGAGACAATTAAGTAACATATGCCAAGACCATAGGGATTATCTCTGAGCTACACAGTATGTAACTCTATCTGAGGAGAAATATAATATTTTATAAATTTGACAAACCATAAGAAAGAAAAAATTGATTCAACCATTTTAATAATGCAGTAACTTTTCTCTGACTTAATCAGACATTTCTCAATTTTTTTGCAATAAAACAGTGACAAGCTAACATCCCACATACTACTTCAGACTTAATGTGTGGGGCTGGAGAAGGTCTCACACTCACACACAAAGCACAGGCTGCTGTCCTGTGATGAAACTACGTGACAAATGCTTAATCTAGAATAGCTCTGATTTTACACCCAGAGTAAAGAATATAGCCAACTTTAAAAACCCTACACTTTTCTTCATTGAAGGTCTTTGATACAATCCCCAAAATAGGAGCTAGTATTACTTTGCTTAGAAAATCTTCACCAATTTTCACCTTGTGCAACTATTTATTCTTTTCCAAAGTGGATGTAAAACATAACACTAATGTTCTGTTACTGTTTTATGCACAATTTATTTTAGCAATATGCACTACGTAACAATTTATTTATGAATGTACTTACATCCACAGGTGTACAAGAACTCTATATATTATGCCAACATTCTGCGTTTGCATGGCCAATAGGATCCAGGTTATAGTGCTACAGTTTCTATAAATATTTGCAGCGGCATTACCAGTCCAAGAATTAATTATTTGTGTTCTTGTGTTAATTTTCATGTTTACTTTTTAGAGCACTGGATTTTCTTGCCCTCTGGTAAAGAGAACTAATTCAGAGGAATGCTTAATGCATACATCATTCTGCAGAAATTTTGTTCGTCACAAAGCAGGAGAAAAATACATTTGTTGTACATATTCAAAATGGTTTTAGATGTTAGGTGAATGAGTACAAGTGAAATCAGATACACATTATAACATTTAAAATGTCACATGGACCACTTCAGAAACTCTCACTAGTAAATCTGAAGTTTCTCACACTTAAATAAGAGAGAGAATGGATGAAGAAACAGACTTCCAATATACCTAAAGATCAGGTTTCATACATTATCTTCATAAATGTCAAAAATGAAAACGAGATCTATCATCTATCTATTTATCTGATAGATGTAAACTCTTTAATTTTCTATATCATTTTTGTATGTTTAAATTATAAATTCCAGATATTTAAGAAATTTGCAGCAGTCATCATTTTTACCATTGTACATGCCCTGGCTGTTCTTCTTCAGCCCCTACCATAATAGCATCTTAACTAGTGGATCTAAGACCATAATATTTTTGTCCACAAATTATAATTAAGTCATTTGTTACACATCATATGTTCAAAGAGTTGATAATTTCTAAACTATTGCAGCTGAAAGAAAACACACCTCTAATGGAGCATTTTGCGGTGTTTTCCACACCGTTTTTTTGATGAACTCTTTTTTGTTTTTTTTTTTTTGTTTTTTTTGTTTTGTTTTGTTTTTTACTCAATACTTATATCAGCAAACTTCTATTAACATGAAAATATGTATCATGATTTTAACTTCAGAAGTTATCTAATGGATAGTGAGAAACAAAACCAAATCCCAGCAGACATATTGATTAATTCATCCAATTATTGTAAAACTTGAGTCAAGAATATAACAAAGGTGTTAATTACAAAATAGCCAAGATGTCAAGTCTACATTTTATTTCAACAGTCATGGGTATAGCTTCTGTTCCCATACTACAGCTATAGTGTGATAAGAAAGTAATGCTCCAGAGAGGACATTACTGAAAGTTATGGATGGGCCAGTTTGGCAACTAATAGATCCTTAATGGCTTCCTGAAGTAGCCTACAATCTCTGGTAATACCATCTCTAGAGGGTCTTCATGATGTATTATGTAATAATTGTAGTGCTTCTAAATATAGTTTGTATTACGCTGATTACTGCACCATTAAATTTTTTTGTGTGTGTGAAATTATAATGGAATTTTTTGAGTTTCTTCTATCAATAGAGAACTTTTACAGTTATTTTTTCCCTTATTCTGTCATTAACTTTGTTTCAAAATACTTTGAGTGCTGATTATTTTGTATAAAGGGTAATATCTTGGAAGGAAACCTTGTCCTTTTTATTCTTACTGCTTTTCAAAAGCACTTATGGTCTGATAGTGACAAACATTTGACGGAGAATGAAAGCCCCTGTGGGGCCTTTCATTGCTGTGCTACTGGCCCTGTGATGTTAAACACCCTCACCTTTTTTCTTATCCACGCAAACATATCAGACGACTTGCCTGGCTCCTAGGTGATTTTTATGAAGTTTTGTTCTCAACATATAGGCAACATTGAACCCAGTAGAGAGTTTCCCTTTGATTCATACAGCAACTCAGTTAATAAACTTTCACCCTTCTCTCCAAGCTGATCTGCTCTGGCAGGGTCTGACACTTTTTTTTTTTCTGTGAGGCTGTGGGAGGGGCTCAGCACAGATCAGGCAGTTGGTAGAGGCATCCAGCCTCTAACAAAATACTCCTAGGGCAGAACAATCCTCCCAGCCCGTTTGCGTCACTCCTCTCAGCCCAACACTCATCAAAGCCCCCCAGACACACACTTCTCAGTCAAGCACCAAATATGCAAATAAATGTAAGTGTGGATCAGGCCACGATCTGGCTGTACCACATCACTATCCTGATTTGCAATGGTGAGGGTGCAGAAGACCTTCTACACTCCCTTATTATTGTGGTTTATTTCACCGTAAATTAATATATTAAATTGTAATTACGCAATTCAGTAAAGCTATTTTGTATATTATAATAATATTGCAGTTTATGTCTGAACAATATTTCCAAAAGACATGAAACATGCTCTGTCCATAGCCACCCTCCCCTCACCAGCCAATTCAAAAAACTAAAGTGTATGTGAAATATTAATTATACTTTCCTTTTGAAGAATCATTCCTTTTCATGTGAAGAAACAGTCTGGCAACGTGGGTGGACAGGCATCAGTTCGCAGCGATATTCATTTCAGTTACAAACCTATTAAATAAAGGACAGACGATATATACTTAATATAGAGAATATCTCATTTTGTTGAAAAAGCACAATAGGCCTTTCTGTTCCCTGTTTTTCCCCAAGAACTCCTCTTTTGGCACTTTCTGAACTTCCATGCAATTACATGTTGCCAGCTAATGAATACTGAAATCACTAAAACTGTATCTGAGTGTGCAAAGACATCAAAAAGCAGTAAATACACATGGGCTCTGCCACTGCAGTAACCCCACAAAAAGAGGTTCAGATGCCAGAACATTTTGGTGTGACTTTTCTTGCAGTGTTTGTGAAGGCCCCTGAGATTAGCCCCATCATACTAAGAGCTACACCACAATAATACACTTGAAATATCAGAGTACCACAGCCTCCTACACACTCTAACTCTCCTCTTAAACCAAAGATATGTTCATCCTGAGCAGCGGTGAAGTCAAAATATAGCATAAGGTTTTATGCTTAAATCTAAAGTTTTATTTTTATTTTTTCCCCCTAAGAATGGGAAATATGAAGCAAACATTACTGTAGGAAAAGAATCACACGTTGCTATTACAGTGGGGGGAGTTTAGGATGAGTGCAATTGCATCAATATTATCGTAATTAATGATTACATCATGCTTTAGAAGAGGAGTACAGAAAGGTTGGTATTAACATGCAAGACACAGCAGAGTGATATCAATACTCATTTTACTGTTCAGATTTTTTTTAAAAAGCTAATAGCTGTCAAAAATACCCATTATAGGCTAGTCTATAATTTGTAGAAGTCAAGTAATACATTTTTTCTGAAGGTATAATGGATGCTCCATGGAGCAATTATTTTAGAAAGACAACTTCATCTCAGCTGTCTCATGCCAGCAGAACTATTTAAGAGCCAGAAATGCATAATTCAACATGGAAGAGCTGTCAGATTTGAGAATACCTTTAAATTATAAAAACTTAGCACCACTAGTCAGTTATAATTATAATGGAAATGTAGTTTTCTGTCGTTTTATCATAGCAAACATCTCTTAAGAAGCAATTTCATGTGTTAAAATATTTTGGCAAAGTGACTTTTGATTCTAAAGGGATACAGATTATCTGGTTTTATACCTGAATATTTTTCTTACAAATTGAATATAACAGCTTACATCGTACAAGATGGTAAGAGCAAGAGTATTATTAAAATCCCATTGGAAATTGTTACTATGAAACAATGAGCAGCATAACTCACTAGGACAGGTCAAGTTATGCACAAAAATATTATTTTATTACAAAATATGACAAGACAGTTTTTCATCAGACAGTCAATTATTTTATACAGCACACAGCCAAAATACAGAAGATGGTTCTTCTTTTGACTTTGCCTTCTTTTAGTAACCAGAAAAACAAATTAAGAATAGTCTTAGTCACTCAGACGGTTTTAGATCAACGAAGCATACTAAAAGTGTACTCAGAAAATTAAGGTGATATTTTAATTTATTTCATTTTCTTTTCTTTTTTTCCTTTTTTTTCCCTTTTTTTTTCCTATATTTTTGGACAGGACCTCATCAAAAAAAGCTTATGACAACTTAGAAACAAGCCTATTGACTTATAGTAAAGTTATATGGGATGTTCAACACATGCTTTTTGTCAGTCCCCTCCCAGGGCTTGACCTCATGCACACAGAAAGGTCGCTGGTCATACTCCAGGTACCAGCACTCAAGTCCACTTTCCTTTCTCACCTTGATTCCTCAGACTAACAGTAGTCCCCAGTACCCTCCACTTCACAGAAGATCACATAGTCTGGAATTGTTCTTTTATTTTATTTGTAATGAATTCTCAAGAATAAATTAAGTTACATTGAAATAATAACAATAATAATAATAAAAAGTGTTTTTTTTCTGTTCATAAATAGTACATTCTTCTACTAGTTCCACTGTTAAATTCATGAAATTGTGCTTTTGAAACTGTTAATAAAGACCTCCGTGTGGCTGTTTTTCAGACTAATTAGCTTTTTGATGTTGTTGTTGCTGATGACGGTTACACTAGTGAGATTTCTATTGGCTTTTCTGCTCAGCGCACGCATGCAGTGAGCAGAAGAGCATTTCTCCCTCACGGGTGATTAGTTGTGGTCAGTTGGTTTTATTTATGTATTTGCCAACTAAATTCCCTGATACTGTACATGTTCACGTACATGTTTAATTTTAAATAACTTTATCATCTAAGGTGCCCGTGGTTCATTTTAAGCAGGTTTGGGACAAAAAAAAAGTTGAATTTTGTCATCAAATGTAACAATCTTGAAAATGAGATTTCTATGCATTAAGCTGTTATAACTATTGTAGCCATATAGCCTCATCATCACAATGCAAGCAGGCAGGAATGACAGCCCTCCTTTTTTGTTATTTACTCCTTTTCTCCTCCCACAGCATCCGATGACATTACATTCAAGAGATGGAAAGTTATCTTATCATCATCTCCCTAAAGATACCAGCATATTAACAAATTGCTGAGAAACAGAACATTTGATTCAGGAAATATCAATTTCTTGTTTCTATGGGTGCAACATGATGTAGTATTGCATAACATAATACAAATTAAGGAATTAAATTGGTTTCATTTCATCTGATTTTCTGGCAGACTTTAATGTGTTAAGTATTTACTAAAAAGGCAATTGGAATGCATACAGCATACAGAATTATAATTTATTAACACATCTTCAGTAGTGGCACACATTATCTTGCACAGTCTCACCTGTAAATTTCTGGGTTAAATCAGGTTCTATCCCAATAGCATATTAAGTCTCAAGATAGACAGTAGTTTGCTCAACTAGAACATTTCCAGCATTCTGCAAGATTTACCTTTATTCTGCATCCTTTTCATGTAATACACAGATGTAACTGCGTAAACGAAGCCTTAAAATTAATGCTATAAATACAAATTTGAGGGTTGCAGGACATCACACTGTAGACTCATAACGAGTCAACAAAATTGTAAGTTTGCTACTCTATAGTACTCCACATGCAGGCAATTTACTAATAATGAATAATAAATATATTTTAATAGCTCCTCTGTTTGCTGTGCCACATATTTGATTTAAGTGTAACATGGGACTCCCTCCATCCTCCGAAGACATGGTCGCTAAAGGTTATCAAAGGGGCTGCTGATGATGATCCATTGTTTCAGAGAAACTGCACAGACTTTCTTACAACCAATGTTTTCATCTAATTTTTAAGTCCACACAGAAAGAGTAGTAATAATACAAAGCTGCAGTACCTAATAAATTTTCCACTGCATATCTACTGCTAGCCATGCTGGGACTCCACACTTATGTGTCATAACACTCAGGAAAGGTTAATATTGCAGGATTTAGCACAGGGAAAGAAAAACACCTTTTTACTTCATAGCAACAGAAGCTTTCTAAAACCTAGATTGTGTGGAGATGGAATAGTTTTCCAAAGACAGTTTTGGAAACTGTCTTACTTAGGTAAGACAGTTTAAGTAAGATACTTAGGTCCTGTTGACTTCAATGGCATTTGAAGAGCCCTACAAAAACACTATGGGACCGAAGCTGGGTTTTCTGCATCAAGGCATGTAGGAACCAAATAGCCCATGCAGAGCTTGCCTACAGCCTTGCTGTACTGCAGTCCACTGGGAGATGAAGCTGTGAATCAGTGTACAAAATGAGATATTTTAGAATGTTTTCATTGTAAGAGATACTCTAAATATTTTTTTCTTCATTTCACTTGAGTGTAAACATAAACATGGAGCAACTCAAGGACATACTACCTCCTGGTTTCCTTTGACACAAAGTATATTTACAATAGGGCCTGAAAGTTTTTAGTCCAGTTTCTCAGCCCAACACTCTTGAATTCGATTAATGGAGACATTCTAGCACTTACGTCAAGTTATGCTGCATATAAATGGGGATAAAAGGATTACCAGGTTATAAATCAATTGAGAGATTCAGGGATATAAATCTCAGGGACACTGGGCTTCAGCATTAATGGAAATGCAGAATTCCATTGGCTAATCACAATTTAGATTGCTACCAGATACATCACTGGATTTCACAGGGTGTTTTAATAAAAAATTCCCTAGCACTGGTGGGAGGGGGAGAAAGAAATAAAAAAGCCTTTGAATGTGGCCCACAACAAACTGCTTGCATGCTAACCCTGAGCTTATATAGTAAACCATGCAGACAGGGCTGTTTTCTTAGACAGGAAAGAAAATGGTGGTGGTGGGAATCACTGTTCTGTTTTTATATCGTTAATACAAAAAAATAAAAAAATAAAAAAAATGAAGCCATTGTGCTTAATTTAGTCTCTTAGAAAATTAGGCTTATTTCAGGCACAAAGCTGAGTATTAAAACTATATATGTAGAAAAAGGAAGATCTTGTGGGACAAACTCATGACATGGCTAAGTTAAAAAGCATTTTTAATCCAATAAGGAATTGCAGAAATATAGGTCTTATTATTAAATAGAAGGAAAAAGAGGGGGAAAAAATATTCCTTTTGACAAAAAGTGCAAGATGGACACGAGATTCCAGTACGCAAAATGTATTATGGAATAGTTGAGGTGCCCTACTTGTTTCTTGTTGAAAAGGAAAGAAGATTGGTACAGACAAGCCAGTTTGAAAGGCAGAAATAAATGGTGAACTTGGTGCTGAAGAAAGTAGAAAGAGAGAGTAACAGCTGGGAAGATATCTCCACTTCAGCACGACTGGGGAGAGGGGAAGAATTTCGTGGGAACATCAATACTCAACTTTCCTCAAGGGTATGATATCTTCTGGCTTTGTTTTACACAGTACATTTCTGATGAATACTACACAAAATAAAAGCCAAGGAGACACTATGGGAAAGGGAATATTCAGCTGGATATGTAAAAATGTGAAGCACAGTTTATACCCAAAGGGTCCTCTGTGACTTTACAAATACAATATGTAATATTTAGAGCAAATCAAATACAAACAAGTTAAAAACAACAGAACTCATTAGTAAAGGGCTTTTGCAGAATATGATATATTTTAAACTTATCTAGCGCCTAATATTATCATGAAAATGACCTAATGTTTGTCTAAGCATTGTCCTATCTTCTAGATAAAAAGGAAAAAAAAAGAAGTATTTTAAAGCTTTTCCTTTGCAAGAAAGATGTCATATTAGAAATCTCTTGACTGTTGTATTATGTACAAAATATACCCAATAGAGCGACTCTTGTATGTTCCTATAAATACTTGCTGAACATCAGGATATTCTATTGGAAGTAATGAGAATGCACTGAGAAGGCATGACCCTGAGCAACTTTAGTGGGGAGGGTGGCATGGAAGATATTAAATCATGCTTTCTTTTGTCATTGCCAATTATATATCCAGGTTCCATGTCAATGATTAATATATCATCATAGCAATGTATTATAGTTACGATGTGTACTGCATAATCACAGTAACATCACTCTGATGTCATATTAGACACTGGCAAAGAGCCATGTTACGAGTGAAAATTGGGGCTTACCAAGAAATGTCTACAATATTTATTAAAAAAAAAAAAAGATTAATTTTAAGCCAAACCAAAGAAACAACAAATTTGAAGGAGAGGAGGTCATTTCCAACTGTTACTTCATAGTATATTTTGGCTTAAAGCCAAAGAGACAGAAGGGGAGACCCTGTAATAAAATATCATTTACTAAATTATTAATTTTTTTTATAGTCAGGCTGAAGATTTAAAAACACTTTGGCACTTTCTGATGAGGTTGGGGGCTTTCTGAAATTACCACTGTTTTCCTTTTGCTAGGCAGCCAAATTTATACACCATAGTGTGATGCATTTTAAGTTAAATATTCAATCATTATCTAACATATCTGCAATATAACACACATTTCAAAATTAATTGTTCAGGGTGTTTTTATGATTCACAATGCTTTTGTTCTTAATTGGAAGGTTCTCAGAAAACCAAGAATGACAAGATGAGGAGACAGAGTTGTGCACTATACAGATTTGTTCTACTGTAAGGAGACCAACAAATGTGTAAGTGATCAAATTTGGATTTCTGAGATCTGTTCCTTAATTAGTTAATAGCACAATCTTCAAATTTATCTAAGTCACTTAATTACAGTATGCTCTCTCACTTTTCCCATCAATGCATTCCCAGGTTTGCAGAGTTGATGTCTGCCTTCATTCATTACTATTCATAAGACAATTTGATGTCCTCAGATGGAAAGCATTATAGCAGGGCAAAGTATTATTATTTTGCAACGTGTTCTATATAGAAATGGCAAATTCAGGGTACTAGAAGTGTATGGAATTTTTTGTAGCCAGAAGGGATAGAGAAGGGGTGTGTTTTTTTAAAGTAGGGTTTTTTTATAGAGAAGGGTGTTTTTTTATTATTATTTTGCTTTCTGTTAGAGAAAAAATGTATTTTATATGTTTCTTCCATTCACCTAAAATTGGAGCCAATTGGATGCAAAACTAAATAAACACATTACCTTTATTAAGATGAATTTGCTACAAGAAGCAAATTTTTAATCAGAAATGTCTGTCCACCAAAACCCATAATAATGACACAGACAGCACATAAGGTATGTGCAACTTCCACCAAAACCCGTAATAATGACACAGACAGCACATAAGGTATGTGCAACTGGGCTATAAGTGCTGTGTCCCGTGAGGTTCAGCCACTGAGGCTTGTCTTCCCGTGGCTTATGATAAATGTGGCAAGAAAAAGTATTCAGAGGGGTTAAGTTGATGTGGGTAAACCTCTTTTTCCCAAACACAAAGAAATCATTAGGAAATTTCAGCTCTATACTTAGCAAAAGCAGGTTTCAAAAATCAATCCACAAAGCAGGCCCCTAGCCAAGACCCCTGGAATGTACAGCTTGAGTTTTTTCTCATTCATGCCTCAGTAAATTCAGCTATTGAGCCCATGAACAACACTAACCCTGGCTATTCAGAGCTTCTTTTTGGGTAGGAAAATATTTTGGTTGAAAGCACGGGCAATATTTTCCAATATTCCTGTAACTTGGTCACTGTGGATATAATTTGCTTTTCAGGCAACTAACCAGGAAACATTTTTTCTCTGATAAAACGTCAATGTTTCTATCAATATGACTACAACAGGAAAGGCTTACCTTGAGTGTACACTTTTACTTTACCCTATTTTCCTGTATTAATGCTATTCTGTTCTTGATATAACCACTTACTATAGGCAAGACTCAAAGACCACTGAAGACATTAGGCACTGTCTATAGCTTTCCTTATCTATGCCAAGCTGTATTTGAACATTTAAATAGCCTACAACAGAACATTAAAAAGTGACTGGTACAACAGTATTAACAACAGAATATAAACAAAAAAGTTGAAGATTTTTGCATCTTGTTGACTAAAACCCCCAATGCTTCCTCTGAAGGAAAAAAGGACAAAAAGAAAAAGAAAAAAGGCATTTTTCATGATAGCTTGGTATTATTATTTCAAAGATGCTGTAAAGGATAGCATTTTTTTTTTTTTTGTCATAAATAAGGTTAAAATGAAAGTATCTCTAATTCTAAAATCTGTGAAATATTCAATTTTTAAGTACCTAATTTAGCCCTTTTTTTCTCTTTTATTTATTTATCTATGTTGTTGAATCTATCTGCATGTTTTCAAGAGACATGCACAAAAAATGGCATGCTCAAAAATCCTCCCACTTTCTTTCAAAATACCATTTACAGGTTTGTAGGCAGCTAGGTGGAAGTTTCAAGTAGCATGACCTGTTATCCCAGCACATCCCATGGACACACTGACATTCAAAGGACTATAAAGGTGGTTCAAAGATCATTTCTATCTAAGAATGTTCTTCTACTCATCACTGTTTATTTGCTTGGAGCCACTTTGTGACCTTACAGAAGTGTAGGTGTTACGTAAGGTGTGACCTTACATTATGTAAGGTGTGTAGAGCTGGAGAAAGGGTTTATGGGTGTTAATGTAGGAATAACATGCTGCTTATAATTACAGAATTTAATAGTAATTTGTTTTAGCATGTGGCCCAAACATGATTACTTGTAGATAGGAGGAGAATAAAAAGTGAAAGCAGATACTCATTAAAAAAATTACAATATAAAAAATATAAACTACTTTAAATATTTCATTGAATTAAAAAATAGAAGACAAAGTTGTTCAAATTCTACTCCTATAATTATGGAGGCATTATTAAGACACATTTTTTGAAAACATGAAGATGAGGGGAAATAGCCTGTGATTTGCTTGACAAATATTTGCAAGGATGCAGCCTTTCACAAAAGTGTTCATTAATGTCCATGTACTTTTACTCTTCAGGAATACTGCTTTTCATGCTTTCATACTTTTTTGAAGTAATTATTAAAAAGGAAAGTTGAAGAATTTTAGTTATTCTTCTATGTTGTTATAAAATAACATTGGTAAAATTTACAAGAAAATGAAAAAAGTCCACTCAGAACTAAAGTCATATTAGAAGGAAAAAAAAAGTTCTCATTATTTAGACACTTATAAATGCATACATTTCTAATAAAATACAAAGAGTTACCAGCCTTCTAAAAAAATTACAACTGAGCCACACCTGATGAGGAACTGTTAGGATAAGGATTTAATCCTGGGTCCGAACTCTGTGCTTCCTCACCAAGACACTCCATTGTATTTCAGGTTATGAGAAGGAGGAAAGAATCTTCTTGAATTTGCAAACTGAATTTTAAAATGTCAAGACTGGATACAAGGAAAAAAGCAAAGCAGTAAATAAGAAAAGAAAGTGGTGACCACAAGCCGTACCCCCCAAAAATAAAAATAATTAAAAAAAAAATTTGAAAATCACGTACATTTGATGTGGGAGGTATTGATATACAATGGACATGAAATCATTAATGCACAGGATTTAAAAGAAAAATTGCAATTAAAGCTGAAGCTGATTCCTAAATGCATACCTGTTAAATGAATACTCCTTTCCCCTTAATCTTTTTCATACAGCTTTAATTGATCCTTGATAGAAATTTGTCAGTAATTTTGCTTGATTTCAGCTCTTTGCCTACTGTGTAGCATGACAAATGCAATGAAATCCAGTGCAGCCAAATACAATTGCAAACATTGAAATAAATGGTTTCTATTAATCTTCCTTTTGTCGTATTGCAGTATCTTATCTTTTTTATGGGAATAAGAGCTGTCTATATTTGTGCACATCTTTGTAGATGTGTGTGTATACCATTAGAAATATCTAGATGAACAAAAGCAAATTTGTTACATGTTTTATATAAGTATATACAAACATATGGACATATACATACATGTAAAATGAACGTATATTTACATATATATATAAATATATAAATATATGTTTCTACATCTGTGTGTTCATGTGTCTGTACATACACACACACATAGACATCCCCCTGAGCTCCTTGCCTCCCCATGAACTGCAGTGCTTCTCTCTGAGAAAGTTTCAAAGTGCCTGCACATTTATTTCTGGATAAAAGAACCAGTTTGAGCTCCTGACCACTATTCTCTAACAAATAATTCTTTGTGGCTGTAATTAAGATGGCTCTGAAAGACTGCTGGGATGTCTTAGTGGTCTGGAGAGCACTCCCCCTCCCCTGAAACAAAATCCTTTATCACATTTTTGAATTAATTATAAAAGTTAAAAATTAAATCTTTCTTGTGTCCCCCATAATAATCCTCCCAGATCAGTTTTTGTCCATATTAATGGAGAACACATCCCTAGTAAGATTTAATTTCAAACTTTTATAATTATGGTTAAAATTAAATCTTACTGTGGCTGTATTACACATTAACATGAATGAAAGCCGGCCTAGGAGGATTATCAATGGTACTCCTGCACGATTTATTTTTAACTTTTGCAATTAATTAAAATCTTTGGATAAAGATCTTGTTTTGGGGTGGGGGAGTCCTTATTAAGACGAAGCCCACAAAGCGTTTCCATTCTTGTGCAGGGTATCGGAGCTGTGAAGGAAAAGGCAGTGAACTCAGAGAGATCATCCCACAAATCAATCATCCCTGGTGGAGGGATCCGCAATTCTGAGCTCCCTCTGCTCTGGAGCAAGCGGTGATAATACCCCGGAGCAGCACTTCGCTTCTAAAAATGCTCAGCAATACTCTGCACGAGCGTGGGTATAACCTTGCACAATACTGAAATACATTGAGATGCACGCAGCGGTTTTGTATTAACAATTCCTAGAATTTAATACCCTTTGGGAGCCTTTGGATTATTTAGGCTGACCTCCCAGATAAGCCAGCTCACAGACTTTTCCGTGTGAATCCTTATTGCAGAAAGAATTATTCATCTTTGCTGTGGGACTGGTAGCTGTTGAGGGCAGTCACTTACCAAGCACACCTCTCCAGAGGGTGCCAAGACAAGGACCCCAAACGGTAACAAAGGTATTGTTTCCTTTGGGACCAAACTCTCAACATCTGCATTTCACTGAAATCACACTGAAAGTTTCCGAATGCCCTGCTCTGTGGCAGATAAACTGCAGCAACTGTGGGATCCCCTGTCACAGAGCAATTGGGAGCTCGGGGCTTTCCTCTGACTTTAACTGATGACCCATAGCATTTAAAATAAAACTCACAAAAATGTTGCCTTATTCAGAGAAGTTTCTTCAGCCAATGGATTTATTCTTCCTGATAAAACACATCCTACACTACCGAGAGGATATATTAAGCCATAACACGCTTAACATCCCATTAAATTCCCTCTGACGAGCCAGCATGTCAAGTCTGCAATGTGTTCTGCAGCACCTGACTTTTATAAAATAGCCTTTGTTTACAATCAGTTATGCTTTAGCCCCATTGTTTCCACTACTGCATGCATTCTTTTTCAAAATCGATAAGCCTCCTTGAGAGTAGCTTTTTCAAAAACCGACCTTCGGATCAGATAGTTTTACGAAGACTTTTATGTACTCAGGTAGCTGAATCCGTGGCAGCCTCCGCTCCACACACTACCCAGGTCAGTGCCTAGGGCCAGGATACACCCAAAGCACAGACAGAAAAAGGGTTTTCTGAAGATTTGTGTGTCTTAGAGGCAAATAAACGAACAGACCAGGGAAAGGAAGAAAAGACCATGCAAACCAAGCAAAAGTCCCGTAGTCTGGCCTTGAATTAAATCTCTGAAAGAGAGATCACTCGGCTGGCTGGAAGCACTGGGCTGGGAACAAAGATGCTGCTCTCCCATACGATTCCTTCGGCAATCAGGAAATGGGAACATGCCCATTCTTTGTAAATATGAAAGAATTTATACTGCATCAAAATTATCTGATTTCAGTATTATGTTTTTCTTCTAAGACAAATCACAGAGCTCAAAACTTTGGCTAACCTTATTTTTTCCCCGTAATTTGCTTTAAGTTATGTGAGGAGAAAATCTCAGTCATTGTGGATATCTGGGGCCCATGACTTTGTGTTTCCCAGACAGTATCTTCTGAAAAACATGAATTTTGTGACAAACCTGTAAGATGTGGTCTCATTTGAGCATGGACGTGGGAGCTGAGAAAACATAATCTGGCACCATATCCAGTTTGGAAATTCCAACAGTGCAAACAAACTATATTAATGGCTTTTGCACAGTGAGAGGGTGAAGCTTCTTCACCATTATCTGTGTTCTGAAGGAAGTTTTACTTCCTTTCCATGATGTAGTTAATTATCTGTAGGCATCCACTCATTAATCAACTAAAGTCCCTTAAAAAGAAAAGGTGGAAACATCTCAACATCTCAATTTCAATTATTGTTAAGCAAGACATTATTGAATGTTTAAGTGAGGGGAAACTTATTCACACTACCAATTAATCCTTAATTATAAGGATGTTGGGGGAGGAGGTGAGAGAATATAATTTGTATTCTTCAAATGTAGAAACTGAGGCACAGTATCCACATTTGATGTTTGCAGGTAAGAATAAAGCACTTAGTCCTTACTCCTTACTTTGCAGTTCTGGTCAGCATGAGTCAACAAGGAAGAAGCAGTTCTATAAAGAAGGAATAAAAAAAATCACCTCAAGAAAGTTTAGACTACTGAATTAAATGTATTAAATGAGTGGGTTTTGAGCAGCCTTCTCCTGATTTGCTAATACCTCTGAATTATCAGATGAGTGTTGAGACCCTTTGTTACTTTCCGTCCTCCCCTAGTCCACCAACAAAGGCCACCCCAAATAGTACCCATAGACCTGGTTACCACTATGCTATATTGGAAATTGTTACCTACATCTAAGCAAAGTTAAGTGTGATTTCAAACACAAAAATAAAACAGCTATCAATTCACTTGTAGCTTTTTCTTCCCTACCTTGCATATTGCCCTGTGTACTACTGCATATCTAAGAGCCATCGTTATTTACTTTGGGGAGTCCTGTAAACCATGTCATCATGAATGCCGATGAATTTTCTGGGAATGATTTGAAATGTTTCCCATTAAACTCTAGACTTAACATCTCAAGAAGAAAAAATAATGTTTCTACCACATATTTTATTAAGCCCTTTAGGTCCTTTTACAAGAGAGGAAATACCAATTAACGTATAATTTAGCAGAACAAAATATTATCCCATTTCAACCAGTACCCACTTCCTTGAAGTTTATTCAAGCATTAATAACCATTTAATGCAATTTAACTACACTGAGGTATCCGTTACATTAATATCATATATCCATCAGGAAATTAGAGTTTTGTCTCTATGAATTTTGTATTACAAGAAAGTCTTTATAATTTTATTCTGCACTTTATGGTGGCTAATTTAAGTTTTAAAATGGTTCAGATAGCTTCCCAGTCTCTCTCTTCTACAGAGTAATATGACTAACAAATTGTTACTGATGTTAAAAGATCATGAACATATCATTTATTAAACAGGACTGGAGAGTTAAGTTTGAAGGAACAGTGCATTTCCCATACAATCACTGTGTTTTTAGGATACTACATCCAGCCATGGGAACAGCCTCCAGGCATCAGGATGCTCAGGGGCACAGGGCCCTGTGCTCCCCATGAATAGAAACTCATTCAGAAAAGATGCTCAGCACCATGAAGGAAAGAATCCCTCAACTTAAAATCTCTGCTCTCCAATAACCTTTAACATGGACATTGGGTTGCAAGTGTAGTGAGAAAAGGATTTCCCCCATACTACCTGGTTTGGAGATCATGAATCAGTAATGCCCATGAGAAAAGCTGAGGTTCTAAAGGGAACTCAAAGCAAAATAGCAAATCTTCCTGAAGTCCTCAAATGTGGGATGAGCACACATAGGTATTGTTCCTCTGAAGTTTGCTCCAAGAGATAGTTTCGGTTATTTCAGCATCAGTTTGTTAATCTTTTTGATTACAAGGTTCTTTCAGGCAAAGCCTTGACATTTTGTCAAAATAACCGAACATACAGCAACTGAAAATGACCACACAAATTCTGAGGTGATGCAATTTATGCATTGATTGAAAAAACTGTCGCTCTTAAAGATTGGACTGTTATGTAGTGTTCAATTCACCATGGATTTTCTCTGAAATTTTGCCTGAATAACTTAAATCTTTCCTATCCCAGTTAAAGAGGAATGAGAACAGTGTTTTTGCCTCTCTCAGAATTAAGAGTGTAAAGATTTGTGCTGCCAAATAATTTTCTTAATAAATATTCACTACACAATTATATATATGTATAATGAAATATATATATGTATAATGAAATATATGAATTATATATTGAAAAAATGTATATGATATATGTACTTGTGCATAGCAAGATGGGCAATAAATCATTCTGGATGATATTGTTATTTATTGAATATGGAATACTTTCTCTCCTACTTTTACAAACTGGTCCCCTCTGAAAGTCGTATAACTATTGCACCCACAATTCTTGCTCACCATACAAATGCTTTTGCATGGAAATTATCTGAAAAGCGATGCATTAGATACAGCACCAGATATTCACCAACACTGTCTACATCTGTCTTTGCACTGCTACACTTGCATCCTGCGAATAAGATTATTGCAATTTACTCCTTTGGTAATTGCACTTTTTACCAGAAAATAACCATGCACTTAATGCACTTGCCAAGCACTGAGGACCAAATTATACAAAGAAGAATGGAGTTATAGTATGCTAGAACCGCACCCAAGAAGTTGGGTTTTCACATGTTGGTTGAAGGGTCAGTTTCTCCAGACTGTCTACACAACAGGTAGTTGAGGTTCAAGCATTAAGGAAGTGGCTGTGATTTGTGGGAATAGTCACAGAAGCGGGGGCTTATAGAGGGACCAGCATGGAGGGAAGGGAGCAACCCACTGAGCAGAAGAATCCAGACATGCAGATATGAAGCTGGAGACTCTCCCCAGTGACAGCAAAGTGGTGCCACCACGAAGGTTTCTAGATAAGTGCAAATTCCCCCAGTGCTGATTATGAACTAGGTGGTTCAAGGGAAGAATCTTCTCTGTAGAGCCTTTAAATAAATGGATGATGCTGGAAAATATCCTGCCTTTTATGTCTCATCCAACAAGATAACTATAAATAAGCTTACAAACCTCCCAGTAGTCACCAAACATGTAACAGCATAACACTGCTACTCCTGTAATTTTCCTGCAGTATTTAGAAATAATATACGCCTGAAAAATACTTCACTGCTCAAGTACTGCTTCTCCTCATCCCTTTTCCCAGCACAATATGTTTTTCTGTGTCAGAAAATTACAGATTCTGAGAAGATGAATTTTCCTGGGGTGCATTACTCAGTCACCTGCACACTTAAATGAGATGGTAGAGAGTGATAAGAGAGTCTATATTAAATTTCTTTTACTGACAGGATCACTATAGAATAAAAAAATCTGTCACATAGTTGATATGAATCTCCTCCTTGTTGTGCCTTTTGGCATCCGTGGATAATTAAAGAAGCCTGAAACTGCTTTTTCTGCAAGTTCTTTCAATTCTTTAGTTCTTTTTATTTGTCCAGCAGGCTTTGGTCTTGTTAAACTTTGCCTATTGGAGGGAAGAAAAAATAGACCCAATATATTTTATAATTCCAGAAGTGTTATTTTGCCAAAGGGAACAGGCAAAATTCTTTGGTGGGAATATTCAGCAGTAGCAGACAGAGCAGCTTCACAGTACAGTTCAGTTTAAGACTTGGAGGAATCACACCATTTAGATTTATAAATGTGTTGTTAATTTTTTGGTGCACTTGAAATTTCTTTCTGTGGTACTAATGACGAAGATGGGCAGAACACTATAAACATTTGGTTGAAAACAGAACAGTGATAACATCTGACACAGGAAAGAAGCACAGGGTACTCACAGCAAGCTTGAAGTTGGCATTCCCTTTACCTATATTATGAAATTTTATTACAATGGAAAAATATTCTACTGTGATATGCACAGATGGGGGAAATTTCAAAAACAAAGAGGAAAAAAAAAGGACTACCCATTTCTTGTGTGTTGCAATGATTTATGCTAGTATAAATTAAAGAAAAAAAAAGTCAAATTAAATACATTCTAGAATAAAACTTTCGTTATACTGGAAGTTCCCACCTAGGTTCTAGTTAACAATCTTCTCAGTACAATTAGCTTGAACCTAAAACAGAACGTATACTGTTTACCCAGCCTCAGATTGTAACACAAAACAGACATTAGAAATGTTATTGATGTGAGAGGAAATAAGAATAAGTCTGCAATTGCTGGGATACCTCAGTCTGTCTAAAAATCTAAAATCCCCATTTTTCTTTCAAAAATCTCAGCAGAACTTTGATCAATTTATTAGTCTTGTGGAGTACATATATCTGGGGTTTGTACTCTTCATCACATAAGAATCTTTTTTACATATGCTTAACACGGGTAAAGGAGGAAAAAAAATTCCTCATGAAAGGATTCACAATATTTACATACATTAGTAATCCCTTATCATACCACTACTTTAAATTACTGTAACAATAAGAAAATCTTTTTAACATAATCATTAGTTACTGTTTCAAACTGCAGATCACGTCTCTTGGATATGTGGACATTTAATGCAATCTTATAGCTAAAATAATTCACTATGTCTTTGGGGGAAACAAGATACTTTTAACACCTTATGCAGTATAGCAAAGTATATAGTCAAAGTAATGTAATTCTATGGGGACTTAAAAAGTCTGGCCTGGAAAAAACAATACTCAAAAATATTACCGTGCAGATTTATGTCATTTGGGATACGTAATATATTGCGTCAAAGTGCAATATCATTAGTTCATTTAAATATGTTTAAAAATAAAATCAAGACATGCTTTTATTTCCTAGATATTCTATTGAGAAAAGTAGTTGAGAGAAACATTAGTGTTTTATGACAAAAAGTTTTAGTTTAAGCATAATTTAATATCACAAACTTTGCAGATTTCAATTCTAATAAAACACGCTCATGAACCTCTTCTAATGAAAGCTATATATGCAAGAAAAAGCAGTCAGTTTACACGGTTTATACTGTTAAAATGGTACACCAATAAAATGCAAGGGAAAAAATCTGGGAAAGTTGAAAGATAGAAATCTTGAAGCAATATAAAGAAAAAAAGAATAATATTGCTCATGCGGCTATTTAAAATGATTTCTTTAAAATATGCCATTTTTCCTCATCAGATCTATCGAACGACAAATGACATGAGGATGAGCTTATGAAATTTCAGTCTAAAGCAATTTTTATTGCTAGCACAAATTATAAGTAATATGTGCTTTTTGTCAACTTCATTCTTCAATAATCTAATTGTATCACACTAATGAGACCTGGGTTGGTAAATGCACCGAGGTTCCCATGCCCCAGGTCAGAGGAGACTGAAAGCATCGTGCAGCAGATGTGCTTCATCTCAAGTGCAGGGCAGCTGCATCACTTGGTCAACCCAAAGAGCTACAGTCACGCACTTGAGGTCTTGATAGAGGTAATGCAACGAGATGGTGGCAACTGAGCAAGGGGGTTAAAGCACTGGGCATATTCATCCACCCCACCCAAGAGTCTTGCTCAGCGTTTTCATGTGATCATAGCACAGTATTACTGTACATATTTCAATACACACCACAGCCATATTACTTCAGCAGGTGGAGAGCGAGGATATAAGTTAACTCGAGATTACCCTTTCTACGGCTGTTGGGACACCAGAGAGTATTAAACACAATGAAAATTCACCTTTAATGTAAACTCCACCTGCACAAACGGAAATATTTTCCTTCTCTGGGAACCAATTGAATTTTCCATTAGATTTCCTCTTTCTGAAGAGGAACCAGGGATAACTTCCAAACCCACCTTTGGAAGGGACGCACATTTTTATCTAGAAGACACATACCTACAACACAGCACACAGCCAAATCTGGAAAGCTTGTATAGCAATCTTCCAGCACCAAATGCAACCACTGGAAGTGAGGGAGGAAACACACAGTTTTCTATTTTTATAATACGTATATTTAACCCAATGTTTGCTTTTTCTGAGCAAACATGACTCTTTCACCTTTTCATTCCCCATTTACTTATACCTTGGCATAAGAGCAGTTTTGCGTGAGTTTGCGTGACTGCTGTCCTATAGCAGTCATTTGAGTAATGTGATCTAATTTTTTAATAAATTAATTTATGTAAAATATAGTTGAAATTTCTCCGTAGAAACCTCTGTATAATCTTTAGCGACACTAAGAGCGTTTGCAGCATACAATTGAGAGGACAGAGAAGTGAAAATTCCCATCTATTACAACAGATGAAAAGCCAGAGAGATTAAAAGATAGCTTTCATTAGATGTTTGTTCTTTAGTTTATCCCAGTCATTAGTTACATTTATTAAAATCATAGAGTACAGTAAATACACCTGATATAACCACGAAAGCATATTTTTTCTTGAACCATTTCAAAAAAAAATCTGTTCTATTAATGCAGAGTTTTGTGAACCAAGTGAACAAAAGTATGCAACATGGAAACATATGGTTTTGTCACAAATTTCATGAATCCACCATTTGCCGAAAACAATCTGATATAAAGCAATTAATCTCATTGGACCCACAGGTAAAAAACAAAGTAAGTAAATACTGGAAAGAAATGACAGGGAAAAAAATCACAACTGAGAGTTCTTGTTATTGTTTTGGAATCTTTGGTTTCTTTGTTTGTTTAGGTATGCTCAGTGTGAAGGTTGAGATTGCACTTGGGGAGCAGATCATTAAAAAATTCCAACATTTCAAGATAAGAATGACCTTAGAATGATCCATTCTGACCTATGCATAAGCCAGGCCCACAGAAACGCATGCAGTAATTTATTTAAAAACTCTTAACTTTTGTAAGTTGTAGCAGTGAGTGTTGATTAGGAGTAGGAAGAAATCCAAACCTGAGTAGGAGAATTCCCCTAATCAGCCTGCTCCGGGCAACTCAATCCCAGTGGCCAGTTGTGAAGGTTTTTCTAAGGAACCAGATGAAGCTATGAATCCCAAAGTGTTTCTCTTATTTAACTGACTTACACTTCCAGACATATGAGATTCAAAAAATCTTATTTGGAATTTAAGAAAGATTAATCAAATAAGGAGTTTCTTAAATACTTTGTTCAAGGAGAAAATGTTTTGTTCATGAAGTCTGGGGGTCTGCATTTGTTTCTTCCACCTTCACTATTTGATGAATCAGCAAAACACTGATAACACTGATAAGAAATCAAATATTTAGGGTTTTTTCACACTGCAGAGCACTGTGGGAGAACAGAATGACATGCTCACATGCATAGTTCTGCTGCAGCTCTAACAGGAGTTGCAAGTTATGATTTCCCAAACTTTTCTACAATTGCTTTTATAATCTCTTTCTTTTAATATTTACTTTTTAGGCTATAACTTTAAAATTCTCTCTAAACCCATTGAGAAGATGGAAAATAAAAAGCAAGAAATCCAGGGATTTTACAGTAAAAGCTATAACTCCACAAGTTCTTTGAGCAGTTCTATTTCTAAAAGGCAGAAGGGAGAGAAAGCTGAAATTTGAAAATGTTGAAGGGAAATAGTCCTTTTATTAATCACACTTAAGAAAAAGCATTGATATGGAACTTCTTAGTGTGTTTTCTAAATTCTTTATACCACAGGGCATGATTCAATGCTTCTGTTTTCTTTCCATGGCTTTGAGAAGTTTCCGCTGGAGACATTGCCTGCAGTTTATTCAGGCACGTGAATATGAATCCCTTTGCTAGGTAGTTCTAGACATTCTCCTCTTAGCAATAACCCTCTATTAAACATCCTCAGGTGCTGAGTAGTTTAAAAAGTTGAGATCTGGGGTATTTGATGCTATTTTAGATGCAGGGGAAGAATTAATCCCTTAGTCACTAGCACTTCATATATGTTTGTTCAGGAATATGGGGGGTGTTTTTGTATACTTTCCAAAGAAAAAAAGTGTTTCTTGGAAATCCAAGAGATTTGTTTCCCGGGTGTTTTATTTAAAACCCTTGCCATACTCTTCCTTATTTGCTACAAGTTCACTTGGCTTCTTTACAACATTTTTAGCAGCGATGCATGGTCATAATCATCTGGTGTCCAGTAGCTGAATATATTTGATGATATTGGCTGGATATTATGTTTTTGTTTTGTTTTTGTCACCTCATTGAATTTTTGTTCTTTGTGCTATCTCCACAGGACTGTTTCACACTTAATTTTACCTTTCTGGCTTTTGATCTCTATTTCACCATTAGACTAGATGCTCACCTTTGTGAAGGCTGCCATTGACACACCAAATATTATACTCAAAGAAGTTTAAAAAAGTTTCTTATGGGCCCATTTCCATTTCAAAGCTCTATATGCACAGACATGAATATAGTGGCTAACACTTAGGACTGTAAGAATTCTTTTGAAGCTGCAACCCAGTGTAGGTAATGCCCAAATGAAAAGTGTAGGAAGAACAGGCAAAAGTTTCATAGACAAAACCAAATCAGGCAGATGATAGACATATGTTTTAGTTTATTGAGCAGATGCAGTTTAAATACTCTCTCCCTATCTGCAGCTACTCATTCCCATCAACATCTCAAAACTACAAATGGGAATTTTTATTTTTTTTTTTTTTTACATATACTTAGAGTGGAGTAACCAGTTGTTGCCACACACTTCATCTGCTGTTTTCCTTGACAAAGAGCCCGTGTGCATGCACTATGTTGTATGTGGCCAGTAAGCCTAACACTTCCAGGAAGAGTTCGATTTACCGTGCATGCCCCAGCCATGCAGGCGCTACTTGAGCAGCAGGTTGGACACTTCCTGGAAACACAAGACTCAGCGCACTTGTTCTCTGAGGACAACATTTCTAGGATTTCCAGATGTCCAGCAGACCATTTGGACCTACTGCTTTTCCCAGGCTGTCAGATGTCCAGAAATCCTGAACAAATGTTTTTAAGTCACTGAATTTCACGCAGACAAAATTTCTAAGTGAGGAAAAAAAAAATGTTGTATCTGGGGAATCTTAAACATATGCTAACCCTACACTCTTTGGGTTTCTGAAAAAGGAAAGAGCAGTAACTTGTAAATGTTTTTGCAAGACAGTGATTGTCATCCCTGTTAAAACCATGAAAATCTATCATAAACACAGCATTCATCAAGGAGAAACTGAAGTTGAAGGAAGAGAAATGAGATGGAAAGCAGCAAAAAAGAATGAGAAACAGTGTGGAGTACAAACCTCAATGTTATGCTCTTGATTTGGAGGGAAGGTATTGAGGAAGTTCCTTAAATAAGAGTTTAAAACAAGTTATTACTTTTCATTTACAACTTTGCTGTAGAAGGCAGGAGCATGGTGAATTCTGTAGGGGATAACAGATAACGGATGCCATCCATACAGAGAAGGGCGGTAATATTTCCTAAAAACTATCATGTGCCTTTGGGGACTAGATTAATATAAATAGAATTAAATATAACACAATTTCAACATGGCATATTAATCCTAGGTAAAGCAGATGAGGAACGTGACTGTTTAGGATAGCAGATAGGTAAATGAAGAAAAGATGTTAAAAGAGGAAGGTAATTTTAGCACAGACATAAATGGGAATAAAACTGCTGTCAGTGGATTTAGACTGGAAACCAGGAAGAAGTTGTTAAGCATGAGAGAAACATCATTCCTGCACAGCTGCTCAGTGGTCTACACCATAGGCAGGGCAGTGGAAGGAAGCTACTCAACTGATATCAGGATGGAGGCCAATACATTTATGGACAGAATTTTAGGATGTGACTTTAAAACAGCAGCCAAAGATAGAGCTTAAGCTCCAATTTAAATAGAAAAGATCGTATTCTGATAATCTCAACAATTTGTGTTAAAATATTAGGAAAAAAATAATAATAAAGTTTGCGATACTTTCCTAGGAGGTCAAAAAGAAGTTGCTAGGAAGGCTAGGAAACCTCATCAAGGATAAATAGCAAGTCTTCTGTGCATAAAGAGGTTGGGGAAGAATTTTGAAAACAACTCAAACGCTGCTGACTAGACATCTTTGCATGATAAGGACCAGATGGAAAGCTCAGAAGTGCCTAGATGAATTCACTTTCAAATTGTCATTTAGCATTAATTATGCCCAGAAAGCTGCCTCACATTGACGTTTGTATTACAAAATACTACAACATGAATATGTCTACGTAAAAGTTTATAATCAAATCCATGCAAACTATTTAAATATTGCAATGCTGTAAACAGATTAAAGATATGATTTTACTTAAGTATTTGGGTTTGCAGTGAAACATTTCACCATTATGCCATGTGTGGTTTTTCTGCTTAACTGCAATCTACGAAAACGCTGTAATAACACAGCTTTCTGATTAACCAAACAACTAATAACTGAGAAGACATAGTGACTAGCTATCATCCTTATGTAAATAAGGAAAGCTTATTTTTGCTCACTAATAGCCGCACATAACAATGAAATGCTTTTAATAAGTTTTAAGAGGATAAGACCAAGGAATCAATTTGGTGAATGCCCTTTTCAATGACCGCACACCATGTCTACGGCTGTATCATGACATGTTTGCATTGTTATTTGGCTGTAAACAAAATGAAAAGATCTGTCATTGAAATTTAAACAGAGAGACTGGTTACATAAACTGAAACATTCTCAGCCCCAGTACAGTACAATCAACAGTCTGAAGAGACTGTACAGCTAAACAAAGTTCAGGGATGTTTTTGGATAGGGGAAAAAGATTAATAACCAGAAAATAACTCTTGGCTCCCGTTATAAACTCTTAGGAATATAATTTAAAATTTGTGTAAATCCAAAGATCGATGTTCAAGCTTATGAAATAACCATTTTTCTGCAGTGTTGAAATACACACCCACATGGAAACAAATCTTTTTGCTAGCCAATTTTAACAAAATATACTGCTTTTACCAAAAAAAGCAAATTAAATAAATCTGACCTATCTGTTCTCCCAGATAATTGTAACTGCGGTCAGTGAACAACAAATCTTCTATAAATGGTCATCTTTCCAAATTACGCTGGCTTCAGAACATGCTTGATTAATTGCACAAGCACTGCGTGCCTACAAATGCAATTTGTCTGCGGGGACCAGCACAGGATGCCCAAAATGTTCCCAGAAGTCACGAGGGAGAAGATTTCTCACTCTGTTTGTGTTTGTTGCAGGTAAACAATGTCATGCTTCATCACAAGACCTTGCATCTCCTGCTACTCCCAAACAGAGTGGTTGCCTTGCCCTAAATGGAAATAATTAGGGCAATTAGAATGAGGAGACAACAGCTTGGAGCAGCCTCCCTCTAGGAGAAATGTGATGGCATCCCTCTGATGGCATCTCCTGCTGTTGGCAGGCTGGTGGGAGGTGAGAAACCCCCGGCCTCCAGCCAGCTTTAGGCACTTACTCAAATCCCCATGCCTGGTGTGGTCAGAGGGCTGGAGCAGGGAGGTTGGGCTTTCTCACCAGGAGCCAGCATGGTGCTCTTGAATTTGAGTCTGGTCTCCACATCAGATGGACACACAAACCAGGCCACTGCTCACCAACTCCCCACATTAAAATCAACGTCGTTGTCACCACATACAAAACATTCACAATAAAGACCATCCTACTCACTAGCATAACTGAAGTATATCACAGTAAATAACTGCGCTCTGGAAATGGCAATCGTGAATCATGGGCTAAGCAAACTCTTTTGTGGTATCTATCTTCTTTAACTGGAGTAGAACTGCATAAGTTCAGGTTAAATTTTTAGAAGTGGCACATTGTTTATAACTGGTCTTTGTTATGGGTGATTAAAACATCATGCCCACAACTCCATCAAATGTGCGTCAGACATTAGTGACATGTAGCAACTCAGAAACGAGCATTTTTGACTGAGCCCAGCAGAATGGTTAAATGGGTATTTCCACTACAAAGTTACAGTGAAGCACAAACAGTAACCACAGAGGCAGTGGGAGCCCATTTTTCCTTCACCTTCAGGGGGAACAACTGCCCTGTTATAAACACAGAGAGAAAAATATCTGAGAGACAGAGCTGATAAGTAAGGAGCTGCACACAGATAAACAGGCTAAACAACTTTCTGTACAACAACCAACACCTCCCCTCCATAAATCCTCTAATCCAGAATGGGCACATGATGAACAACATCAAGCATGGTCGTAAATCTGGAAAGAATCAAAATGCTAGTGCTTCGGGGTATAAGGGCCAGTATTTGAACCACATGGACTGGAGCTGCTTGTTGCTGCCCCATGTGCTCCCAAGCTCATGTGGGGAAACATCGACAGCTCCCACCTCTGTCTGCCCCCAATTGCACCCTGGTCCTTAGGCAACAACAAAACAGGACCCGCATTCCCTTCTGTTTTGGCAAAGCCTTAGCAGTTTGTGTGTTCAGCAAACTCATTGGAAATTTAGAACCAGGTCCTGTTTCGTTCCAGTTGTGAACACCCCAAGGAAAGCAGTGTTTTTGATGAATGGTCCAGTTTGTGGCACATCTCTGATTTCCCCTGTTTTCTCTGTAATACTACATCACAGTTCAATTTGATTAATACTGAAAAACATTTCAGGGTAAATACATCTATCCACTCAGTCAACCATATCAGAGGAAATAAAAAGAAAACACATGTTAATAACACAAGATATGTAGCTTAGAAACAGCAGTAAGTGTAAGACATCAAAAGAGGCTTCAGGGTTTGTCCTTTTTTTCCCCCCCCCTCCAAAAGGGGTTAAAGCTTTCTTCACAATAAGCAGAAGGAGCAAGAAAGCATAACTCATATTTTAGAATAAAACACGTATTTACATTTTAATTAAAACAACTTTAAGATATTAGAATCACTGTATTAGTCACCCATGGTATGTGGGAAAAGGGAAACTATCCTAAAACCTAATCCAGGCAGTCATAGCAGAAAGTTAACAAAAAGTTGCTGTTTTGCAGAATTTAACTTTAAAACATTACACATGCACACTGCCCAGATTGACAGCATGAGCTGGAACAGTGCCAAAAGAGCAGCTATGATTTATTATTTCTGCAGCACTTAATCCAAGAAATAAAAAGGACTTACGTGACAGATGATCATAAATGAACTGTTGGGTCAGACATCCATTTCTTAATAAATAAATAAATAAAACAGGACTAAAACAAGGTACTGTAAAGCCTTAGGATACACTAATGTATTATAACTTTCCTGCTATACTTTTAAATTTCTGAGTTTTAACCAACTATGAGGTTATTTTCATTTTAAAACCAGACTAGTTTAAGTAAATATTTACCAAATCCCATCATGTCATACTGACTTTCCTGATAATATCATCACGGATCAGAAAGCACTGACAAAGAATTGGGATGGAGGCTAAAGCCCTGACCCTGTTGAAACGAATGACCAAAACCTCATCGGAGACATGGGGTTTCATGCTAAACTCTCTCCTCTTCCACAGCGTGAAGGGGTGAGGAAAGAGGACTACGTACTTCATCCTGGCAGAGACTAGAATCTGCCCATAGGGCCAGCTGGTCTTTAAAGCTAAGTGTGGTCTGACACCAGGAATAAAAAAAATATTGGCTTCCTACATGCAATATTCTCTACCACAGTTTTCTTCTGAAAACAATAATAATAGAGCTGCAATGCACTTATTTCTGTAAGTCTGGGGAGATTTCAGTGGGAACACCCTTTATTCGCTTTGTGACTCCTTATGGTAAACGCATAAACTACTGTGCTTTGACGTTTAGTCACCTGAAACCAAATCTTTTTTTTTCTCCCCTTAATGTATTGATAAATCATTTTCGGCAGATAAATTTCCTCTTATCACAAAAACCTGATCAGAAAGCAAGAAAAGGTACAATAAATAGCCAACTACATGTTAACCGGTGTGCTTTCATACAGCTGAACAAGCTGTGAAAAGGAATATTGTTCCTTTAATGGAACGACTGAAATGGTGCTTAAAACAGATTGGGCTGACAATTTTTGCAACCTTGGTGTCTCCTCCAAGATTTACAATGGCACAGCTCCCCTTTTTAGCAAATTAAACCTTGTGTCAAGGCTTAAAATTAAATCCAAACTTCTTTTCTTCTCTGTACAGAAGGAACAAATTGGCACCACATGCCGGTAGTCAAGGAGTGCTGATGGGAAACAGAGTGAAGTGAGCGCCCTCCAACCTGGAAGGCGTCACTAGTCAAAATCAACTGGGATAAACAGTCAATTCCACTTAAAGTTTGACATATAAAGGCTTGTAAGATAGAAACATTCAAATATAAGAATTCTTCTGTACCACACAAACCTGTCTTGGTGCCAACACTTAAACTTTCTGTGCTGTGCAAGCACTTTGTGGAAATCTGCCTTTAGTACAGTTTGATGTTATAAGATCCTGTTTTGCCAAAGCCTGTTTAGTTTGTTCCAGAGGAGAAAAAAAAAAAGAACGCAATAGAGACCAGAGCGTATGAACAGCAGTGACTTAATATCATATTGCCTACTGTTACCAATAGCATTTTTTTTTAATTATTCAGGATTCTCTTTAACATTTTACAGCTTACTTGAACAGATCTACCAAATAGTACATAAGGGTATTTCTAAGGATGGACATAGAAACTGCTTCTCATGGGGAGAAATAAAATAATGAATAGCTTTTACAAAACTACACAAAGGTCAGACCTCCCTCCAGGTGAGGAAGGTACTTCATACAAATTATTTTGATGATTACTGAAGCAGGTCCTATGTCTCATCCATGTTGAAATCCACTCTGTCCACTGTTTGCATGCAAGAGTAACCCACCATTTCCACTCAATCCACGCACTTCAGCACAACTCTCAAATGTTTAGGCAAGGTTTTGCTTTCAGTTCTCTTCTGATTTAGCAACCAGCACAGAAGCTGCTGCAGAAAAGGGTCTCTTTTTGCAATGTTATGTTGAATAAACCTGCATTTAAAAGCCTCTTTATCTTTTTTGATTAACTGCATAGATATGAGAGGTAGTTTGAGATGGGACCTGATTCCCTCCTTCAAGTTTCCCATCCCTTGCTACTTATAGCTAAAGTCATTCAGAAACTATCAGCAGGCCCTCCAAACAGCCAAACTAATAGCCCCAAAATTAAAGAATAAAACAGATGAAGCTGGACTGCTAGAGATAGTGAAAGAGCACTGGAACAGTGAGCACAGATTCATTGATTTTTCCCTGCATATGTACATGTACATTAAAAAATAAAATCCAAGATTTTATTGATTTACTTTTTTAAACAAGTTCAACCGCACATTTATTTTTTAAGCTGTCAGATGTGTTTTTCACAGTGACATCAATAAATGCAAGTAGTGTTTCCCAGTACTGAAATGAGTGCCTACCTGCAAGATTTCTTCATCCTTCCCTAGGACACATTCGCTAAAATATAGGAACCTTACAACATAAGCATCATTTCTAACAAACCTGTAGCAGTTTAAAAAAAAAACTCTTATCAATATAGCAAGCATTGCAGACTATCAGCAGTTCTAATGCTAAACCTGCCTGCACTGGAAGTGAAGACAGATAGCTGTGAAGCTGTGTTATTTCCAAATTACCTATTTCAAGACAGGGAGCATATTTACAAAGATTTTTGTTATGCTGCTACAGGTGGGCTATTCTTGAGCATTAAAAGAAGAAAAAAAGAAAAAAGACTCAAAAAAATTTTGCTAAAAGGTGAACTTTTCCATACCAGACAAGCACAAACCCCCAAATACAGTTGCATCGTGATGTTGCACATTAACTGGAAGAAACAATCTGCCAACTAGAAGGAGGAAGGCAAGCCTGACACCCCCAGCACTGGGCCTGGCTCTCAAGAGGTCTCAGGTAAGGACCAGGCTGTCAGGGTCTCTGCTGAGAGAGTAAATCTCTGCTTACCATGCAATCTGATTAAATGCCCAAATTCCACAGCAACCCCCTTACAAACTTATTTTTCACTGGCACATAAATATTTCATTGGGATCTTCTCATTACACCAGGCTAATTTCAGATGGCAGATGAAATATCAAACAAGGTTACATTAAAATGTGCGGCCATGCTGAAGATTTGCACGACTTAGCAGGAACTTTTATTTCATACAGCATTTCTCAGCTAAAGTTTCGTTTCTGTTTTGCAGTTCACCTCTATGTTTAAATAATAATTATGGTTGTGACATACAGTGACAAAAGCCAGAAAATTCAAAATTAGCAGAGACATACTCTGTCCATTGTTTGAATGTGCTCAGCTGGTTTTGCTTTACTAATACCACCAAGACAGAAATTTTCATTTCCCAAAAACACAAACTTCTGGCAAGGGGTTACAGAGTGAAATAAATCTTATTCTTGGAAGAGATTTTTGTTTGACACCTGAATCATTTCTGCTGGTTTCTCTCCTTTTTTCCTTCTTCAAATGGAGTCTTAGAACTCTAAGCCAAAATACAGAGTCTTAGAGCTATCACAACAAAAGCTCAGCATCCAATTTTTCCTTCCAAATACACTCTTTCTAAATGTATCAACAAAACCATAGCCTTATTAGCCTTTACAGAACTGAGGAGAAGGCTTGCCACAGCAAGGAAGACATCTCAAACATTTTGATATGCAATGGCTTTCTGAGTGGGTTTGGAAGCAAAAAATGTATCAAAACACATACCTTTAGAGCTTACCATTTCTGATTAAGAAGGGTACACTTCATTTTCATTTATAATCGACTGTCAAATGCTAAATATATCTGACATCAGCAACAATACTACACATTAAAATTGGGAATAAAGTTTTTCTAGTTTTCTATTTTTACTGACTCAGTTTTTTGTTTAATCTCACAAATATATACCTTTTATTTCCCCTTCTAGGTATAAATGAGAAATACCCTCTCTGTAAATTTAGATACACACATTATACATCCCTGTTTTCTTTTTATGTTGAGCAAACATGAAAATGGGTTACCATCAATATTGTGGTTTCACATTGTTATTTCAATACACTATACGTTCCTTAAGCAAACATTTTTTCTCCTTCTGGAATAAAAGAGCCCTAGGTCTTGTTATTTGCAATCCTAGAGCATTCACAGGATTTTCCAATCTCTTCATTAAGTCCCAATCTCCATGTTTACTGGAATTGACTGGAAATTTGCCATGGACTTCAGTGTGCACAGGTTTACAGTTTTGGTTTAGAGGATTAATTCCAGCATAATACTATTGTATCTGTTGGGTTATATCCCACAGGAATTTGGCCCACAGCTTCACTAATTAGTATATGCTACGATAGAACACTGAATCTGCCAAAGCTTTGAAGTGGATCTGCTGAAACCATCACCTACAGTGTGATCCCTAAAGACCAAAAAGCTTTAAAACGCAAGAAAGCCAGGCTTTATTTGAATAAAATTAGAAATTTAACTTTCAAATACCAAAAGCTCAAAGGGACTAGGGAAGGCAGGGCTGAAGTAGGAAGCTTTCTGCACAACTTTCTGCCCATGTCCTTGCACATGGATCCTTGCTTGCGGGCTTTAATTTATCTGCTTCGGTCACTTGCTGAAGATTTTGCCTACAAGAAAAGCATCTTCACAGCCTGTTTTGGAACCTGACTGGTGCTTTCTGCTCCTTGCTGCTATATGGGAGCCTTACTGTGTCAATGGCAGGGCTCAACATTTGCATGCGTGTCCCACCACCCTTGGCAGACCTGCCCACCTGCGCCTCCAGGCGGGCAGCCCCCAGGAGAGGAGCAATCCCACCTGCACCCAGGGCCATAGTCACCTCCACCACACTGCTTCACTGACAGCTCCGCAGCATTCGCAGGTCAAACAGCTGTCAAAATGTGTCTCCACACAGTTTTCCCCTCCAGCCTCCACTGTTTCATTCTACAGGTGTAGGTTTTCACTGGGAAAATAAGTAACACTCAATAGGCTTTTCTGTTTCCTTTCTTATTTCCTTTCCTCTCAGAATTGTCCTCTTCATCCCACTACAATGGCACAGGGAGACAGGGAGCTCTGCAGGTCTCTAGCACCCTGTGCTGGTGGGAGATTAGTATTTGTCTCTAAAAGCTATGGAAACCACTTCATCTCTACAGTCCACCAGAACCAGCCTTCCCCAAAATCTCAAAGCATTTGTTCTTGGTTATCAGCCAGAAGCAAGACCTTCAGAAGCAGGTCATCTTCGGGTTTTATCTTTTCCTTTTGGGAGTGTATGCCCACGTCTCCTTCTGAAAGCCTTAGGACCCCCTTCTCACACCTCTTCTTTGTTGTTGTTACCTTTCTTTTTTAATACGGCCAATTTAAGCTCACACAATACAGGTATTGAGCTTCATCCCTTATTTCTAACCAGGCTATTCTTAAATCTTGCAAAGTATTCCTATAAATCTCATCTAAGTTACAGTTTTGTGGAACAGGTACAACTCTCCAGGCTGTCAACATTTCATAACTCTGTACCAGGAACATTATTTCCTCTGCACTTGAAAATCTCTCTTTACATTTCAGGTTGCTGCTGCAAAGTTCCATCAGAAGTGACTGCTTTGAGTGCACCAGCCCCTCTTCCTTCCTCCCCTCTTCTCCTTCTGTCACCACAGGCATTCACATGGACTTTAACAACCTCATGTTTCCAAATCACTATTAAAACGCCAGATTCTGCCTCTAGTCTATGACTAAGCCCAACTTCCATCACCTATTTGCTATATTTTCAAAGTCTTATTTTGTTGTGTTTTTTTTTTCCTCCCTTACTGCCCCACACTCCTTAGATGTTCTTGCAAACATCTTATTAATAACCAGAGCATCTAGGGGGAAAACAACAAGAAAGCTGACTAGTCTTTGATTGTAGAGTTGTTTGGGTTTTTTTTAATACTTCTTCTAGCCTACAGGGATGTCTTTTTACCTTTGTTACATTATTAGCTTTAACAACTGTATTATTTATTTTTGTTGCTTTTCATTCTGTAATTGTTAAAAATCCATTAAACTATAGTAACTGAATAATTTCAGATGATTTCTCTCCCTCTCTTTACACCCAAGAATCAAGAATTAACTAACAGTTTAATTAAAACAAATAAACTGAGAAAGATGTTAGTTCCCCTGAGACGTTTGCATACATATCTGATATTTTCAGAAGAATAACTGGGGAAAAAAATGATATTTTAATTATATACAATGCCATAATTTTCATTTTTCCTCTTCAGTAGACAAAGTGTTGTCTTTCCACCCAGATCACAGACCTAACCCCCACCCAAGGAGGTCAGCAAGGTTCTGCAGTGGAAAAAGGATCAAGTACTTTCAGAGATGGTTTCAGCTATACTTGGATTCATTTAAGGGAGAGGTTCCCACACTTATAAACTGAGTGCATTACACATTAGGGTCAGACTCCCAGCGTTACATCTCAGAAGCTTTGGGACCACTAACCAAGTAAGGTACTGGTCACCTTGCCACAAGCAATTACTTCTAGATGTGGTCTAGCAGTAATGGCAAGTTCATATTTTCCAGAGCAGGGGTGCTTGCAAAGCCTGCATTTCACACCAGGAAGCCTGCTGTCAGTAGACATAGAACTCAAACTGTTTGCTCAGTGTTTCCAGAAACTATTAGTGTGCCCACTGTGGGCATAGTATGTTATAGCATGTAATGGCTGTTATTGATATCGATTATAGCCAATATTATCAGAAGCTCTATTTAATGTATGTACTGTGAACAACTGTTCTCGCAACATATGCACAGCAACCTAAGCAATGAAACAGTAAATAAACAGTGCACCAAGGAGGAATACAAAAGCCATCTTTGCTGGCACTGTTTTGCACAGAGCAGAAGCTGGTGGCTTTGGCTCCTTGATGCAGGGCAGGTTTCCTAGGTGGATGGGGGACACAGCCTGTGCAGGGCGGATCCCCACGCACTTCGGAAAGCGGTGTTTGAGCAGTGGGGCACCACAGTGTGGCAGGCACAGAGAGAAAGAACAATTCCAGACCTAGCAATCACAAGTGGATTGCTTTTTGCATCAACCCACAAGCTGAAAATCTTCATGCCTTCCTCCTCCTAGAGATATCTCAGGTTGGGGAAAAGCAGCTCCACACTATCTCCAGTTACTTTCCCCCATAGCCATCAGCTGTATCAGCCATGGGATTAAGCTAATTAGCCACATTACATCCTCTATACTTGTCAAACTTGGGAAACTTGTTCCTTTTTTAGCTGAGGTTACTGTGAAAGTCTCGAATCCAGGAGATGCTGGACCCACGGCAGCCCCTTCAGGTAGGAAAGCTGCTTTCAGAGACTCATTTCTACAGACACCAACAGCAGTAGACAATGCACTTGCCTTTCAAGTCCATCGGACTTCAAAGTTCCAGTGACACATCCATCCCACTCTGCTCCCACTGCAACAGACAGCTTTTAACTAGAAATTGAAGCTTGGCGCCGGAGAACATTTCAGATCCCCAACAGCTCGCCCTCATAATCCTAGTGTAACGCGGAGGCTGAGAGCACACTCCTGCTATGTACAGCCATAGGTGTAAAGCTCTGTGCTAAATAATATTTAGTATACTTATTTTATTCATTATTTTAATAAAAATGAATATAACAGAATGCACATTTGAAAATTAGAACAATATTTCCTTTAGTCCATTTTTAAGAGATTGGGTAATCATTTGTCATTGTCCAATACGACAGAAATCATAGATTGACAGACATCAATCTATTACTAGATTGATGTGAAGGAGAAATAGCTGAAATCAACAATGAAGGAAAGTTCTTTCACAAAATCTCAAACTGAAGAAGATGTAACTGCTAAAAATAACCTCAGAAATTTTCATGCATTCTTAACAATTTATTAAATTAAAATGGATTAGAAGGGACATATTATTCTTTGCTATGAATTGCAATGGTATAATGTAGACTGTAGCTGAGAAATTATGGAATCAAGATAATCAAGACAGAAATGCACATGTTAAATGACAAATTGAACTTTCAGGTAAGGATTAGAAGTGGTGACAAACATTTTTATATTTACTTTCTGTACAGCAATTTTCAAAAAGCTACTGGCTCATAATTAGTGTCCTAATCTCTATATTTCAATGCATATTTTCTCTAGAATTCAGGATATATTCTAAGTGAAGTTCCTGTCTATTCAACTACCAAAAATAGACATTAAGTGCTTACAATTTTCAGGCTGGTTTCTGTTTCAGCACCTAAAATAACTGCCACCCCTGTCAGAATTTTGCTCATGTTTTTTCTTTTTTTTTTTTTTTAAACGCTGCTACTGAACTGCTCATTCTGAAGTTGCAGAGGCACAAAATAAAGATCCAAAATTGTAGCCCAGTGAAGAAACCCCACTCTTTAAACTACATTCTTTAAAGTATTAGTAAGAAGCACAAGAAGATAGAAACTTCATTCTTATTAGTCGATTTGGTAACCAGGCAGGAGATGATGTTAACTTTAACTTGTTGAAAATGAGAGTATCCTAAGGAAACAAAAAATAATATCTAACAAATATTGTCAGATTGCTTGTCCATTAAAAAATTAATTGGAATCAAATTTTGATACAATTAAGTGCTGAATAAGAAGTTCCGCAAATTTGGCAGGCAGCCCATTTCTGTATGCAATGCATAAAAACTGTAAGAATGGATTCTATACTAACTACGGGGTGCTTACTTTCCTTCAACGATAATTGTCTTAATGCCTGTTTTAATCAGTATTAACTACTAGCAATAACATGCTTTTAATTATGTTTTAAACGAGTCCTTTATTGGGCTGTTTTGGGAAGCAAATTAGTCAAAAGGAGCTGTTAATCAAAAACGTGTTACTGGCACAAAATAAATGTTCATTTAAGGAGCCATTTGAAATAAACCTGGCTCATTGACTCTGACAACCTACAAGGACACTGGGGCCTCCTGAGGATAACTCCTTCAGTACTCTCCTAGATACGCCTTGCTGCTCAGAAGTTATAAGTAGAAACATTAAGCAGTTTAGGTCATTCATCAGCTAACTTTTACTACTGTACTCAAGAAAATGAGCCTCCTAGGAACTTCACAGCAGATCTATTCCTTCATTAGCTAAGTAATATTGAGAGAGATGTTCCTGTCATTATGAATGGAGAAATCTATTGCAGTGAATTTTACTAGTGTCCCCTTTGTCTATGAACTGTCTTTGTAGATTCCAAGGTATTTAGGCTGAAAAACTAGCATAATTATCTTTGAACATTATTCGTATGTGTTCATTTCCTTCTGCTGAGTGATATCCATGCCTGAAAATTCAACCACGCAAGATTATATATTCCGCCTAATACACAGGCACACAACTTGGCACTCAGTACAAGCACATAATATCGCCCTCACAGCACAACTTTAAATAGAATTTTCATTAAATCTGTTCCATCACCAGGTCTGAAAACTTAATTTTGCTGTAGCTGTTTAATTCAAAGCACTTCAGCTTTAAACAAACTGAGGATTGCTAGAGTTACAACAGTAGCTAAGAGTCTGGGTATAAAGTCCACAGATCATGGCTTATTGGTTGATCCCTTGACTTTTAAATCTTAAACTAATTTTGCTTCATGACAAAGCAAAAAAATAAAATAAGAATTAAAAGATACTTTAAAAGTGAGGTGATTCAATTTTACTCACATGGCTTTTCTCAGTTAATTCCTTCAAAGACCTTAATTTTCATCTCCAACACATATGTCTTAAGAAAATGGGTACACAAAACATGTTACTGAGATACCATTCCCCACTTCCTGCCTGCTATGACATGAAACGCACTAAAGCAATATAAAATGAGTGACTGTAATAACAAATCTGGGTTTTCTTACATCAAGAGCCCCTTCAGGATCATATCAGAGTGAGCTCTTATTGGGGAGGCAGGTGGTTAATTAAGCATCAGTTCACAGTATGTCCTTAAGAGACTGAGCCTAGGGGTAGGAATGAACTTGCAGGAGAAGTTATCGCTGGATTAACAACAACAAAAAGAAAAGTGGGGGAAGGGCGCAGAAAATTCATACACACTAAAAACACACAGGGCATGCTATTTATCCATGGTTTGTTTTCCAAAGGCTGCTATCACTTAGCAATATCCACCAGTGATGGTCATTTCTAGCATGATCACAGGAACAATGGCAATATTAGTATTCAGATTCCCATCTTCAAAAGGAGACTGGAGATAGCAGCAAGCCAGATCTCTTGGGTATCCTTGACACACATTTCAAATGGCCTTCTAATAAGAGTTTACAAGCATAAAACAAGACCCTTCCTTCCAGCCCAAATCTTTAACCTGACTAATTCTCTTTTTTTTTTTTTTCCATTCTCCTTTCAAACCAATTGTACTCATGACTACGTCAGCCTGCAGAGCCTACACCAGCACTTCAACAGCACATCAGCCTGGGCAAGCAGTGGGAGGTCACAAAGAGAAGGAGGTGCAAAGATGTCCTGGGCAGCAAATTTCCCAGGGATGGAGCTGCCTTCTCCTCACATCCATTTTCTTTAGAGAACAGCGTACCACAAACCTCTTGTGCTATAGCAAGCCCCACCTGGCAAGTATATGACATAAAAAGAAAATATTGCATAAGGTCTGCACCTAGATCCAACCTGCAAACAGACCTACATGGTCTCCCAAGCACTAGGGAAAAACAAAAAACAAAACAAAAATCTATGCAAGGCCCTCCCCATGACTGTGCTTCAAGACTCAACAACCTGGGGTGGGAGGATTGGGAAAGGTGAGTTTCTTGCATCCCAACGAGCTCGATTTCTTCTTCATTAGCAGCATACCATGTCATGTTTGAAATAGCTTTATGGTCTAATAAACGCATCTTGGTTTTATTGACTTGTCTTTAATTTTTTCAGCATGTATCTAACTGAACAAGATGTCCTTTAAACACTTTAAATTACAGCTTTAACCCAATTAAAGAAAAAAAGATTAAATAATTTTTTTTACTAAGGGACAATCCAGTAAAACACCTTCTCTAAGACAATTACTCTCAATGAAATATGAAGATTACCAATAGCTACTGACTACTTCCATTACAAAAGCCATTACAAATTCTGTCTCAGAAAGAGTTCCTCCTCCCCCACCTTTTTGGAGATTTTAACCAGACCATAATTGCAAACCTGATTTTTATTTTATTGCATTCAAAGCTGATTGCGCTTTCTGATGGACTTCATAATGTTCCAAAAATAGCATAAATGCTTTCTAAGATGTGGGTTTAGGAATGTTATTGGGACTGGCAACTTATTTTTCAAATTATCATTCATGGATCTATTTTCAACACCCTCTTTCTCAGTCCATTAAGTGTATTTCTGCAGCCTTCATCCGCAACCCACAGTAAAAGGTTGTGTCTGACCCTGCTCCAGAGTGGCAATGCTTTCCTGCTTCCAGTTAGCAGTATGACCACAAATGTGGTTTTTATTTCTTCTTTAAATTTCTGGAAATGCAGAAATGTGGTCTTTTCAGTATACTGTAATTGCTGCTCTTTTCTTCATCACACACATTTATTCCAGTCAATACTGCATGTATTTCAGTGGATTTTGGCTTTTGAATTTCTTGATTCACACTGTCCTTTGGGGATCCATTCCCCACTTTTCCACTTTGACATTAAAAACAACAGGGAATAAGAAGATAACTCTCTTGGACCTGCTAAGAACCTCCAAAGATTCATACGTTAAGCAATCACTTCATTTAAATTTAGTAGGGGCAGATAGAGACAAAGATATTACCTGAAGCTAACAAAAATCGAAGGGTAAGAGTTATTAATTGACTGACTTGGCAGCCACAACAGAAAACCTACTATTGCAAGTGGGTTTTGCTACAAACTTGACAGAAGCTGAGAACCAGAGACAGAGGCTGATGGTCTTAAAGAAAAGATATCTGCTCGAGTCCATGGAAGATTCGAGTATTTTACCAATCAGCTTAACTCTTGAAAACACCATCATGAAACACAGCAGACACTGTGCAGTGACATGAGACACAGCCCTGTCCTTCTCTCACCTTCTTTTAGCAATAAATTCACTAAGAAAAACTCTAAAGCACAAAAGAAAGATAATGCTCAAATACAGGCAGCTAGGACAGGTGGTACAGAAAAATTATGCAAAAAAACATTAGAATATATAAGATTTTAATCTCTTATTTATGATTCTTCCATAAACTTTATTATAAGTCATTATATACATCTTGAAGTATCTCGTCACAAAATGACATTTACAATGTAACCATAGCAAAATAATTCTGCACAGAACAATTTGCAAAATATCACATCAAAGGTAATGTAGGAGTACAACATAATTGTAGCAATTTCACCATATTAATACTATACTGCTCATACTTTGGGCCCCCAAGCAAAATAACTTTACACCCAAAATAGGTAGGCAAAAATACTTATCTCGGTTTATATCATTTTATCTCAGCTGGAACTGCATGGAACAGAGTATGAAATATATAAAGTACATTTGACATGACTGATAGGCCCCACTATTACTTCCAGTGAAATCTAGAGATTTTGCTTATAGAATTACCTAAGTGGTCCTAATCCTTCTTTACACCTAAAAATCACCTAATTTACAGAAAAATAAACATCTAAAAAGAAATACCTCTAAAAACACAACAGGGAAAAATTATTACTAAAATATCTATCATCCCTATTCCCTACTAACAAATCTTTCAACTCCGTAAGAGATTGAAGGCAGTCCTGAAAATAATTCGTTTAATGATGGAACAAAAAGGAGAGTGAGAAGATAAAAATAGCTCAGGACCAAATTTGCACTAAACATAACATGAAAGTTTTCTTCTAGACTTGCAGAGCTTTCTAAGTTGGTCTGTTGCAGGGACATTCATCTAACCAAATATGAGGCCCTATGGGAACTCTGAGGAGATTAAAAAGAAATAATGAAGGCATAATTGTGGGTTAGCTGGGAATAGTTCTTTCTCCTCCTCAGCATATGGAGAAGTGTGTCAGTCAGATGGTGCACACTGGAAGGTATAATACCTAGGGGGTTTGAGCGGCTGATGCTTCTTTATCTCTTCGTTTTGCTTTCAAATTTCTTTTTTCATCTGTTATTTTAAGAGATACCAGGGCTTGAGGTATTCTCTGTGGGTTTGTCTCGCTATTTTTTTCTCAGGGTGGGAAACCGAAGATCTACATTCATTTATACTTTGAAAATTATTTCATATCCAATCCTTACAGGTAAATTATACCTGCTTAGACAAATGGATCAGAAATCATGAATTTACATATGTATTAATAGTTACCATAACCTAATGTATAGTCTTTAGAAAGGAATATAACAAAGCAAAAATAAAACTGCAGACAAGCACTTTTGATAGAATCGTTTCATCTTTCTCCATCTAGTAGCTCTTCTTTATGGCCTTTGCTGGGCATAAATTGTTTCAACTCTGTTTAAACTTCAACTTTCAGATCTATTATTTTCCATCTGACAAACAAAACAGCTACATCAGAGAATGTGGACAGAGAGATTAAAACTAGCAACGTTTTTAATGCCATCTTAATTGAACCTCAGTATTCACACACTTCTATCCACCAGATTTGCATGCAGAAACATTTTTGAGCATATGTAAAGTAACTGAAATCCCAAATCACCTTCAAGAAACAGTATTATATCTGCAGATTCTCCCAAGAAACAGCAGTCCTTTGCAAGAGCAGGTGGCATTGGTAGCAGTTTGCCCCCAGACAAGATGGATTTACAGACCAAACACATGAATTTCTCCAGCCTGGCTATAGGTGGGTTATCAGGTGAAACAGTGAATGATAACAACTAATACAGGTAAAAGTTCTGCCTCCACACAGCAGGGTAAACTCAGACCAATTAGAAATACCACTCTGAAAACTTACAAGGGCCCACATATTTTCTACTCTAATAATAGCAGAGTGAAACACCTTTGTCTCTATAACCATCACTTAATATAACAGTCTAAAATCTGTTGTGAATGCAGAGACTTAAAACAGGGTGACACACCTTAAGGCAAATTGGTCTGGGACTAGTTTGTGTCCCCCTCTGGTTTTCTCTTTAGTCTGCAGAGATCACAGACAGCTGCACATGTCAGCCAATGTTTCATCCTGCCCTTGCCTCTGTACTCCAGCAACTCCTCAACTCTTTCTGATTATCCTCCAGGAATAATAATCTAGATTTTGGGACCAAATTTTTTTTGCTATCTCACTGTACAATGGCATACTTAGTCAAAATTACTCACTCAATTTACCTACCTAATACACTGAAGTTGTGTTAGCAGCAAAAAGGCAGACAGCAAAATTACTCTGTCTTCTAGATCTTGCAAAAGACATCAGCCACCAAGCTGCAGCCCACCTCCTGCTCAGCGAATACCTCATTAGGTAAAGCAGAACAGTTTTGGCAGTAAAAGACAAGAGAAAACCTCACCCCAGAGCACGCAATAGGTACACGTTTCCTTAAGATTTGAGAAGGAGAGGGTAAGATCTGCCTCAAATCATGCAAAACAGAAATGTCAGAAATGGTCACTACCTCCAGGTTAACTTCTCCAAATGCCAGGCTTGGAGAAAAACAGCCATTCAGTAGCACATTAGTACTTGGTTGCCACTTAGATAACTATCAATAAAGGAAAATTACTTGAAAAAATCAGGTGAATCAAATATAAATGAGTACTAGGTTGAGAATGTCAATGAGATCTCTGACCTAACGCCCTGGTATGGGCACGCCAGCCCCTTGGCAGTGTCTATAGGAGGAAACTCAGGTAACTCCGTGGATTAAGGTGGTAGATAGGAAAGTATATAGAGGCATTCTACATCCACTGACAGATAGGTACCTGACTCATTTTGTGGACACAATCATCAAATAAGGTTACAGACCACATTTCATTCTACCCAGTTTGGAAGAAATAGGTTTTAATCTTGCCCAGGGCTGGTAGGCTTGCGTTTGACCCGACTTTCATGTTGAACGGGCATTTAGCCTGAATCATAGCCCGGTCCTTCGTCTGTAGAGCTTCCAAAAATATATTTGAGCCCACTTATGAAAATTAAGCAGGGCAACAAAATTATTAATAATTGCTAGAAAAAAATAGGATCTATTGGAGATTAAAAGATGATGATGTATTAGACTGGAAAGAGCTAGTCTCCAGAAATTATTCTCTTTTTTTTTTTTTTTAAGTTGAAATGGGTGAAAGTATTTTACAAAAGTTGTTTTTAATGAGACATTTTTTCTACATCATATCAGGACAGAACTGTGAACTTTTTTCTTTTTTTTTTTAATGGAATTACTTGACAAACTGATCAGTGCCATATCACTGCCTCCAGACACAGTTCTTTTAATGATGTCCAAACTACTTAACTATTAAAATGAAATTGTGAGCCAGCACAGTAGGAAGTAGATTGAGCAAGCTGAAGATCAAAGAAGATACCATCACAGTGGCCTTTGTGTGCTCACTGTAGGTTTGCTCTAACTGAAGGGTAAAGTAGTAGTGAATTGAATTATATTGGGTTGGTTCTATACCGGGGCATAGAAAGCAACATAAAAGAAGGGTCAAATAAAACAGTACAAACCTACCTACCCTGCATAAAATTAAAACCTATTCTATAACGCCATGAGCCATTTTATCAATTCGTGTAAATACTGCTGGTATGCCTGAGAATACAAACCTCAGCAATTTACTTACAATACCATTTGGCACTTGTACTCTATAGATTACACCCAGGCTGGGTGGGACACCGGGTACATGCTGTACAGCAGACTTGTTACCTGTAGCCCTTATCAGTCTGCTTTCTCTGTACATTGATAAGACTGCCTGAGAATTATGCTAGATCTGAGTGATATTTTGTTTGTTTAAATGAGTCTACAGAAGACAACAACAGCAAACAGCAATATTTTCTCTGCCTTCATATCTTGAATCACTAAAAAATTGGTACAACCTATTTTCTGGGGGCCCTGGCCCATTTGGTGTGCTGCTGAGAGAGCAGCATGCCTTCACAGACTTCATGACTAACCCCACCCAAAGATCAGCATATCTGCTGGACAGTCCGCATTACTGTATCCATACACAATGGAGTGCAAACTTCCTTTCCTAAAGAACAATTCTGCATTTTACAGCCCCAGACAAATCGTCTCACTGCTGGAGCTGACACACAGGGAGCAGCGGCACTGATCAAGCCCACTGCACTTGGAGAGCACTGCGGTTCTGCCCCTGCCCTGGCTCAGGAATGGATGAAAAAAGGATTATTTTTTTCTGGATTTTCCTTTTAGGCCACAGTACCATCAGCGCCTGAGTACCCACACTTGAAGAGTTTTAACTGGTAGCGGATATAAGATTAAATTGTACAAAATACACAGCATAACTACACAGCCTTAGTTTTGAAAAAAAAATAAATGCAATATGCAACCTAATGGATAACAACAAATTTTCAACTGCTGTCAGACCCTCCTTAAGAGTCCCAAGCAAAGCAGTGGCCAGACTGCAGGAGAGGCTCTCCAAGTTGCAAGATGTGACCATTTATTATTTACCTTTGCATTTTATTCCACAAATCCCCCCTTCTACAAAAGTGGTTCATAGGACACAAACACAGTGCAGATATGCAAACACGCAGAGCTTGTGCTGCAATTTTAAAATTTATTTAAATGAAATGTAAATAAATTTTAAATATTAGGAAGAAGTTACAGGTGCTCAGGGAGAAGTTATTTGTATTTTATGGGATTCATTTTCCGCACAGTATGTGTAGGGAATTAGCTACAAAACTTTCCATTATTACCCAGGGAAGTTGCCTGTTTAATTCTCCATGTGTTGTTAAGAAGATTTACCTCTCTGTGTTGTTTTAATATTTAAAAGATCAGAGTTTGGGTTTTGGTAGGGGAAGAGGGATGGCAGGGGGGTCCTGGACTGTTCCGGCAGAGGGGCACCAAGATGCTTGTAGGCTGAACCCAGGGTTGGTCAGCCATGGCCAAGCTGGCACCCCGCGGGGAGTGAACCTAGACAGATCCAACAGGAAACAGGATGAAGTTGTACTCTTGTCATCACATCACACAAGAAAGAGTGCCCAGAAGCCCGATCAGTATTAATAGGAGTGAAGCATCTTTCCTGCACCTCCAGCTCAGGCATACAACAGCCCATATCCCCACGAACAAGAAGCCATCGTTATCTCAATGCATTTCTAGCCCTGCGTTCCAAAAAAGAGAAAATGTAGCCCTCTCTCTTCCTTAAAAGCATCTGTAGTGAAAATCAGAACCAATCAAACCAAAAGTGACTCACCATGAAGAGCCTCCTAACCCATCATTCTGTGGGAGCAAGGTCTGTGGGCCTTATGCGTTTGTAGTGAAATAAAAAAGAAATTTCCAAATGTGTGCAGAGAGCATAATAGCTAAGTTATCAATTGTGCCATAGACAGTTCAGCCAAAAACACAGAGGTTAGGAGCTCCAATCAGGTTTCTAATTGACTCTGCATCCGTATTGCAGGTACACAGTGACAGCTTTAATGGAGTGTGGTATAGCCCCAGTAATACCCCACCTGCTTATAAATCCTTGAAGCAAGCACTATCAGAAGAAGCATGAGTTGGGCCTAACACAGCAGAGGCTCATTATGAGGGCCTGGATAATTTAGTGACCAGGTCCTGGAAGCACTGCATACCTGATTATGGCCTTCTCTTTGCTTCCTAGTTACAGCACCTAAATTCACCTATGGAGAAATCACAGGTTCATACATCCCAGAAGCATCCCCTGGTGCTAGCAGTGAAATGCAACTAACAACTACTGCACAAGTTCAAGAATTTTTTTTTTTTTAAAGTTTCTTCACACATTTCATTTGAGCCTAGATACATTTCTGTTATGAGTATTTTTGCTAAATTCCACGCAAAATTCTCATTTTGAATACATTCTTGCTTATGAGACTAACAATCCTTTGTTAGACATTGTTCACCTGCCACAATTTAAGCCACTGCTATAGGAAGAACTCACCACAAGCAGAGATTTAAAAAAGTGTAAGGCGCCAGAGGTAAAGAACAACTAGTAATATGACAGCAAGCATTTTCCCTAAAAGGAAACATCAAAACAGCCCCAGAAACAGAACAGTCAGAGAACAAAACCTGCCCATGAACTCTTTCCTGCGTGCCCTTCTCAATATTTTTTGCATGGGTCATTTTTTCCATACACATTTAATACGAACTTTCTCTGCCTCATTTCATTTTTGCACAGTCTCTGACAAACTGTGGAAATAAACTCATTTGATACCCCTGATGAGTTTGTAGTGAATCACTTGGTTAGATCTCAAGCAACAGCTCTGATCTAAGTTAACACAAACGTGTGTCAAGAAGCTTTTGGATCTTTGGTGATGGAACAGAGCCCTGAGGCACACACACAATTTCTAAAGCTTCTGCATTTTCATCCACATTCTAATTACTAATGAAGATTTTTTAATATACATTTTTGTTGAAGAAAAAAGGGGAAAAAAACCTTTCTTTCCACAAATTTTGCAGACCAAGTCAAGTCACGAATTAAATTTGTTTCATTAACGAAGACTAATTGAATAGCAGGTTGCATGGCCAAGTGGGCCATTTTCTGAGCATCAGTATCAGAAGAGGAAGTCAGGGAGCATACAGAAATACAATTCACTAAAGGAGAAAAGAAGCCAACAACTTTGAGCAAGGAGAAGAATGATTGAATAGATATATGTTAAACTCCATAAAAACATATAAGGAACATCGATGAAACTTGATTAGCTTATATCTAGTTCTCTACTTCCATGTTATTATACAATTTCCACTTTGACAGTAGTTGTGGAACACAACAACTGGTACTTTGATGCAGAGGTAATCCAGTCCACCCAAAGTTTCACCAGAAAGACTTATCAAAATATTTAATACTTATAAATCTAATAAGGATTCCATGTTTATCTCAAAGTAAAAATGATCATCAGCGATTAACATAAATGAAAAAGTAGAACCCATATAAAGTTGGTAAGGGTAACAAAAGATGGAGAAGAGAACTGCTGGAACTTAAGTGTTTTTTGTTTATTTGTTTTGTTTTTAAAGCCTCAAGTTATAACGCCAGAAAAGAAAAAGTGCTCAATATTATTCCTAACTTATTTATGGAAAAAGGAAAATGAGAAAGCAACACTCTAAGTATACAGTAGAACTGGAGCATAAATGTAACTAGAAGAAAGCTAATTTATTCATTTATTTATTTTTAAAAGGAAAGGTTTTAATATATCTGCCAGCCTGACCTATATCTGGGACAAAGCAAAGCAACATCTAATACAGGATACAATTTAATAAAGAATTAGGTGTAGTGCAATTAATAATTTTTTTTTGGAAGACTAATTGTGCCACAGAAACCTGATTTTTTAATGAGTTTATGAATTTGGGCAATAAAGGTAAAGCAGTGTTTATGCAATACACTTCAGTGAGACATCTGACTTCCTCACACATGATGTCTTGATTAAGAAGCCACAGTAAAGAACAACCAACCCAGCACATATTATATGGATTAAGGATTGGCTATGATTCAAGACACAGTTTTGAATGGGGCATCCTTACAGAGCAGTTTTAGAGACAGAGTGAGGTCTTGACTCTAAAACATCAACTGAAAATAAGAAAAGGTATAATTGCTATTTCATCAAATTTGAAAGCAATGAGATTGGAGAAAGGGAAACAATGATTTGGAAAGTTGACTAATGCAGAGGTATTTTTCTGGGAAATCAAACGTAAATCTTCTCAGAACAGACAGTGTTAGTGGTAAAAAAAAATCCTCAGATGTGAAAATCTGAGTGGAGCGCAAGATACCCACTGAAGTTGTAGTAAGTATGCAGACAGCAACTACTCAAACATTGTATCTAAGCTCCGGTGTCAACTCTTCAGAAGCAGTCATGGGAAAATGGAGAGTCTTAGAAAAGACCCATGGAAATGGTCAACTGATTAAGTTAAAAAAAAACTTTTACTTAGAGGCTGAACTGACCACAGTGAATACACACCTTCCATGGGGGAAAAGCAGATAGAAACTGTTGGCACTTCTTATCAGCCCACCACGATATAATATCCAGCTACTGTTACCCCAGACTAGATCAAGGCTAGAAGTATAAAGTACTTAACTAATTTAACTTTTACTGCAGCGTATTGGACTTCCCACCAGTACAACAAAAAACAGCAACAATACAGTTTCATATCTTTCCAAAAATGTGTGCTACGAGTAAACCTTGTTCTTAGATTTGATGCAGAAATTAATTCAGGAAATAGTCTGTGGCCTATAATACGTGAAAAGACAGATACCATCTTAAGAGGTGTGTCTAAGACAGAGGTGAAACATTTATCTCCACTGATTTTAAAGGTAGCCTGTGTAGATAGCTAGGCTAAATGCTTTTTCCAGGTGGCTGAAGTTACATGAAATAAATCCCATCCAAAATTCTTATTTATTTCCCCAAAGGTCTGAGGCAAACCAAAGAAAACAGATGACATGCAACTCCTAAATCTGAAGTTAAATAAAAAGTCTCCACCTTTTTATTGAGTGAGATATTTTTACATCATGGCATATGGTGGCTCCTTTCCTCTATTAATGCAGAAACTGGTGAACGGTCCACCTATAACAAGTTCTTATTGAACCCCCTTCAAGCCAACAGACACTTCTGGGCACAGTATCTCCTGACCCACCAACACAGCTCCAAAATGTTTGCCAGGAATTTGCGTACTCTCTAAACCAATAATTTCCATAATGTACAACAGTGCCATTACAATCTTAGCAAAAACACTGGGCAGCACCAACATCACCTCTCTCTCGTTCTCTACAGGTCTTGTATTTTGATAATATGGGGAAAGTACAATGAAAAGTTTTCATTGCTTTGGATCTGCCAGAGAATTGCTAATAATCTTTTCCTACACAATTTAATGTTTCCTTATTTGTTTGTTTAGTTTAAACTCCATCACCTCACTTAGTCCTTTTAATATTAATTATCAGTCTTGACTGCACATTAAATGAAGGTCTTTTGTGCTGTAGCATGTGTTTCTTCCAGAGCAGGCGCTTTCCCAAATGATAAACCTTCTAATATCCGTTTCCTTAAGCTCAAAACGATACTATTGGACAACAATGCACAGACAGAGCGCTTTCCTTTTCCTCATCTCTTATGGCTTTCAGGGGGATATCTGCCCTGAAGTAGATTCCAGTCTGCTTAACTGTGGAATTCGTATTTTCGGCACCACAATAGTATTTTAATAAGGTTAAAAAACTGTACTGACCTCTGTCTTTGCCCTGTTCCCTGTTTCCACAGCTATTTCACTCACCTGATTGCCTGCTTATAATATATCTTGGCTGAACCACTAACAGGAAAGAGGGATTAAACAAACCCCAACCTCAGGGACAAGAAGGAGGATTTAAAATCCTGCAACTAGCTCAGGAATTCAAAATACAGAGATCGGACTCCCAGTTTCAAATATATTCACTCACAGTAATTTGCTTTATTAACACTGCACCTTATTGTTGCCATACCCTGTTGCAACTAAATCACTATAAACGCTATTACAGCAAAAATAGCAGCACGGACAGACATGTGCAGATGTGTGCTCAAGGCCAGATTCCCTTCTCAACTACCATTGGCTTTCACCCACTATAAACCCAGCAATTCCAGTTTCAGTAACGTTTCCACACTCCTGTGAAGATATACTATCTTTTTTCCCTTAGCTCTGTAAGGACATATGCACACCAAGACCTGTTTTTGAAGAGCTATAGTCTTACTTTTCCCATCATTTTTGATCCAGCATTTTTTATTGTTATGGCAATATAAGGAGAAGAAAGAAAAATAATACCATGGTTGAATTCGACTGGTTTTACATTTGTCTTTTTGGTATTTGTATATATAAATGAACAGTGGCACTTGTCTGGTTCAAATTAATTGTGGTGGCCCAGTCATGTAACACAGATCTGTTCTGTAGTGCAAGATGGAGAAATGAGAAGCAAATAAGTGCTGAGATTAAAGTAGAGAAAAAGGCTTTTTTCCAATCCCTAACCTACTCCCTAGGACTTCTACTTTTCTGCTGTATTTATCCATCATACAAATGATGAACTTTTTGGTGAAATAGTCAGTTTTGTAACTTGCAGAATATTAAAAACATTACCACAGCTCAAGAGAGCTTAATAGGCATCATGGCATTTCCCCAAATGCTTAAGGTCATAAAAGTAGAATTATGGTTTTACTCCAGACTACAGCAACATAAGAGGTATCTTAGTTTTCTCATTTTTTCATATTAACTTCAGAAAATAGATTCCTCTACAGGACTACACATCTTGAATTTGTCTTTACTGCAATATTTTTTTACTCTACAGATGTCTTCTAAGAGTGAAAGCAGACTTCTGAATTATTCAAATAACTTTAAAAAAGTCTTCTATGCAAAGATGCATTGAAAATCACTATGTAAAGATCAAGTGAGAAATGTTTTCCTTTTAGGCATTTTCAAAAGATCCTTAATTCATATGAAAAAAATAATAATAATAATAAAGCAACCACCTTTTCAAATAAAACAAAGTTCCTAAGGAATGAAATACATAACAGAAATAATGAGAGCAATCCTCTTTCTCTCGCAGAGAAAGTCCTGTTTTCTTTTAGATTGAGCAAGCCCAGATTTGCTGTGTTCATCCAAAGCCACCCATATCACAGCACTCCCAGAGGACACCAGAGTGTCTACCTTCCTGTTTTCCCTACAGAGAAGAATCACTCACATGTCATGGTAGCCAGGTCTGGAAACCAGCAAGGACACCACGTACCTAGAGAAGTGAGCTTTGCAGAAGGGCTGCCTGTGCCTGAGGTTTCAATTACAGAAAACACCTGGAGGAATGATGTTAACGAGCCACGTTAAATAAAGCAAGGAGTAGTTAAAGGCTCCCTTGACTTGTGAAACATTTCCATACATCTTTTAGGTAGAAACACACAGAAAAACCGTTTCCTACCTATACATCAGCTGCAATTTAAGTCCCTACAATTCCCTACGTGGCTGAAATACCTCAATGAGCATCACCTAACAGTATTTGACTCTATGCTCCCCAGCTGAGCAATGAATAAAATGCCATGGAGCATTCCTAAACTACAGGGTAGGAGTTTAGTGTCCTCACTCCCTGGCAAACGCTGCATGGGATAGTTATTGCTCAGCATCCTCTGAGGTCTTACAGTCCTGCTCCCTAAAAGCAAAGCTGTAGTCCCATAGCCTTTTTACACAGTTATACCCAACGTGGTCACATTTTATTGTTTCAAGGATAAAGATTGTTCAAGGCAGCTGACACTACACTTAAATTATTCATTCACTGGTATTATTTATTCATTAGCTCTTGAAGTTATCTTGCTTCACTGAAGTACCTGGTTTCTATTACTCATAGAAAAAACATGCCATTTTCTTTGTTTTAATTGAGATTCTGTGACTTGCGAGCAACTGATTGCATAGCACTAATACCCCACTGTGCATATTGCCAAGCATTTGAATATAAATGTCACTTCTGTACTTGGGTATCCCTTTGGAAAGCACCTGCTGCCAGGTCCTGCACTGGACTCTCAGGTCTGGGAAACTCTGGACTGCTGGGGGATTATGGGGGGCTCTGGGGCCCCTTGCCTGGGCCACAGTCCTTATTCAGTGCCATGCAGGGAGGATATTCTCTCTGATGGTTATTTGGATATATGAGAGAGATACTTCTCATGTAAACTGCTCTCTATATATAGAGTAACTATATATACATATATATATATTTTTTTTTTCCCATTTGAAACAGCTCTTTGATCTGGAATTGTAACATCCAGCAGCCTGAGTTCCTTGCATGTTACAGTATAAGGAATGCTGGATATCCTTTAGAGCTTAGAGCTACAATTTCTTCCTCCAACCACAGCCAACCAGCAGAAGTTGCACTGAAGAAGCAGGGAAGTCGTGTTTGTCAGTGCACAAAGCTGGGAATGGCAAAACTTTACAGGTTTTGTGAGCGCCACCCTCCAGAAGAAAAGTATATTTTTGGAGTATACCATGTTATTGCATTTTTTATATTCCATGATTAAATTCTACTTCTGATATTCAACATCTTAGAGAAACAAAATTCTGGCTCCCCAGCTGTGAATGGAAATATTTCTGATCACAACCGCCATCTTCCACATCTCTGTTTCTCCCTATGAATAAACAATGTAAAACTGGCAATCACATGCTTGTTCATGTTAGAAGGAGAAGCACAAAGGCCAATCACTGTTTCTCCGAAGCTCTTAAATTTTGAGTTTTTCATTACAAACATATCTAGAACTGCAGTGTCATAACTGAGACTTTCTTATTTATGGAAGTAAAAGGTATGACACCTTCCTGCAAAGAAGACCCCAGTATCCCCAGGATACTTTTAAGAGGAAAGTTAAACTACAGTATAGGGGCAATCCTGCTTTCGAGGTTTGCAAAGATGCCACACTGAATAGTCCCTACTTACTACAGTGGTTTTTGCACCATATGACTTAGCCTTAACATTTCCAGCATGAAAAAAGGTCTGCAAATCTTAACTCACCAGTTCAGACATTTCTCTCACAGTTAAAAGTTGGCTTGTGATGAAGGGTTCAGTCTGGGAATAATCTTTACCCACTTGAAGGGGGAAAAAAACAAACATCTTACTACTAGGCACTGTCATTATGGTGATATAAATTGCATTTTATCAGTTTCAGCTGTTTTCTTCCTGGCCTGTACATAAAAATCTCTTTTTAAACAGAAGTCCTTCAAGGTTTACTAGCCAAATTTTGCTATCAGTTACACATGCAGCCCTATTAATGTTAATGAGATGGCTGAATTTAAGCAAGGGTAGAATTTGATCTTTACCCTATTATGTTGTAGGCTGTCTAGATATTTGTCTGTTTTAACTTAAAATCTATTTAGCAATTTTTTCTTTTATAATGAGGAAGTCTTACAAACCCATATCACAAAATGCCGAAGGTATAACAGCAGCAGGTCAGAATCGTATCTTCTCTCTGAAAACGGCCGCTGCTGGGTGTTTCCTAGAAAGAACACAAAGCCTTGAAGTAAGCTATTATAAAATAGTTTGCCTGGAGAAAAATATTCCTGACCTGACTCTCTTCTGGTTTATGCTCTGAAGCATGAGTTTTTTCATTTCTTCCAGACTTTTTTTTTAAAGGCCCTTATAATCAAATCTCTGAATGACAGTCAAATTTTGCAGCCATGAAGAGACATGTGCAGTGTGTGCACAACACTTTCCATTAATACACAATTACTGGATATATTTACAAGCCATTTAGTTTGTTAAGATTGCAATTCATTCTACAGTGGTTCAAAAGCAAACCTTCCTTTTCGGATCATCTCCCATTACAACCCCAGCCACAGTTTTTTAATCATTTCTAATTTAAGAAAAATTAACACTCAATTACAATGAGTTTGAACTCAATGAGAACTGCAGCAATAAGAACCTTTCTCTTTTCTCTTTCTGCCCGTCTCTGCCTTTTTCTCACCCACATGTTGCTGAAAGAATATCCATGCTGAAAAATCAAGTGTTCAGACCTTGGGAACTGTGGATGGTCTTAACTCAGTACCCCACTACTTGCTTTGATACAACATTTATTTGCCTGATTATTTTTTAACAGGCTTTTCCTTATTTAATTCACAGCAGGCTCTGAGGAAGAATCAAGATTAGATTAAAAAAAAAAAATCATCTGATAATTCTAGAGCGTAGAGAAGAGGAGGCTCAGGGAGGAACTCATCGGTGTATATAAATTCTTGAAGGGAAGGAGCAATGAGGAGGGAATCAGGCTCTTTTTGGTGGCACTCAGTGCCCAGACAAGAGACAGTGGGCACAAACTGGAAGAGCAGAGGTTTTGTATGAACACCAGGAAGCACTTCTGTGTTGTGTGGGTAATGGAGCCGGCACAGGCTGCCCAAAGAGGTTGTGGGGTCTCCTCCTTGGAGACTGCCTGGATGTGGGCCTGGGTACTCTGCTTCTGGTGGCCCTGCTGGAGCAGGGGTTGGACCCGATGGCCTCCAGAGAGCCCTTCCAACTTCAACTATTCTGGGATTCTGTGGAAATATGCAATCTGTATAAGTGTATAATAATAACAGTATATAAATATATATAATATCTGTGGTATCTACCAATCTCGGTTGTTCCCATGCTATGGCTCCTAATCTATTAGCAGAGATATCACTGTCCCCACAAGGGGGTTGTGGCAATTAACTAACATTTCTAAAGCACTCAGATATTTTAGAGATATACACTGCTGAATAACGAATGAAACAAATTAATAATGACGTCTTCAGGGTCAGCTCTGAAAAGCATGCAATGAGTGAGACACTCAGATATACGCTGAGCAATGTGGATAAAATATTGGGGGAAGAGCTCGTATTCTGTGCACTAATCGGAGGAAAAATATTACAGGATTGTGGGATTTCACCCTTTGTCATGTCACACATACAGAAGCAGGAAAAGCAAAGGCTACTTTAGTTATATTATCCCCCAGGTTGGAAGTATCTGATTTTGCAGCTGTAATGTTTTCAATATAATTTTTGGTTTAATAAACTGGATCGGTGGTACACAAGGGGTCCCATGAGCAGAAATATTTATGAAGTATAGCTTCCTCCCTTCTCCAGCATGGATTTCTCACTTTGTTGCAGATGATGCAGTTTTTTTCCTTACTAATTTAGGCATACCTTATCTACACAACTGCCTGCTTTTATGAAACACATAAGAAATTAATAACATTATGACCCCAACACTCACTAGCTAAAATTGACCAGCAATTTTGAAAGCTATCAGGGAAGGACAGAGGCCTGTACAGACGAAGCAGGTCTGTGTGTCTGGTTTCCTTAGGAATGGATTTACAAATCCCAGTCGTGTGGCATCAGAACTGCTTGGCATATTCTCATCTCTCCCACCATTGCATCAGGTCTTTCCCCCTCTTGCCGCAGCCCTTTATACATGTAGTTGCCACTTCTCTCCCCAGTCACTTCACCGAGGCCTTCCCAGGCCTGAATCTTTGTCCTTCCTTCCACACTAACTCCCGTCCTCAGCCCCGGTGCTCACTCCGTCCCCAAAGTCTCTCTAGTCCCCCAGACAACGCTAGCCCAGCTTGTGCCACTTCCTAACTCTTTTGTTCCCAACTAAGATCTGTTCTTTACCTGCGTTTGGCCTCACTATTTTTGCCTGATCGTTACTTTCTGCCCCCAGTCAGGGCCTCCAGGACCTGAGCCTGTGAAGCTGAAACTCAGAGCACAATGCCTAGCAGGCCGCATGTCAGAAATGGACTGCACTGCCTTCTCCTACAAGAATTTGGAAAGCTTGCTCACCTTGGATAGAGAGGATAAGACAGCATATCTCTTTTAAAAGAGTGCTTCACAGACCTGTTCCAAAAAGCCTGATAACAAATGGGGAGGAAGTGCAAAGGGAAGCTAAATTGGGTCAGAGTGAGCTGCCTGCTCCTGCTTAGTATCCTGGAGAAATGGAAAGCAAATTTTAACACCTTGAGCTTTTCAGAAATTGTATTAGAGATTGCGTTTTCAGATACTACAACAGGAAAACTTAAGTTTTATGTCAGGAATAACAGGAATATGACAGGAAGGAAGGTATGACCGGGTGTAGCACTGGGACAACTCACACAGGGTATGCTGTTGTAACTCTGTGGTCAAAACTGCAGACCCATAACTCTCGCATCTTGAAAATACTAAACCTGAGTTTCTATATGGAGAAAAAAAAAAAAAAAAAGAAAAAAGAAAGAAAGAAAGAAAAAGAAACTTGGCTTCGGTCTATGGACATAAACAATGTCATGTCTTCATTTCTTGGAAGTAAACATTATAGGCCGTGATACTGCCACTAACAAAAGACGTTTGTCAAACAAGCTCCACAGTAACATTATTTTTTTAGTTTACAAATATGTGAGAGGTGAACCCAACATAAATCTGGGAGAAGGTTGATGATTGCAAGCATACTCTCTAGAGCCTTTGGGACGAGCAAATGAAGTAAAATTCAAAGTAGGATTTTATAATTATCTGTGTATATATATATGTCATATTTATAAACACAGACAAAAAGAATTTATTCAATGATTGGTAAAAGAAGCTTGAATTTTACTATATTTTGCCATACAAGTTGCAAAAACTTCCTGGTACTATTTCCCCAGAGCAAATGCCTTCTGTCTATCAATCAGGTGGTGTCAGATCAAACGTTGACAATTATTTCCTGATTTTGCTCACAGCCTAAGAACCTGGAAAAGTTATTAAGGTTTTAGCATGTTGCAGAGGCAAAGCGTGGCCTCCATCCTGCAGCAGAGAGAGGACTTGTGAGCACTCAGGACCGGGTATAACACTGGGACAACTCACACTGGGGCCTGAGCATGAAAACCTGCATGACAGGGCTGGCTTGGCCATGCTGCAGCCAAAGAAACAGTCTGTGGCTGAATATGAGCATTATATGAGGCGTAAGAACATCTCCATGACCTCCAGACCAATGCATTGGTAGAAAATAAAGTAAACATAGTATAGAGCCCTCAAAAGTGAATGTGGTGTTTGGTTCTGATTGATATTTAACCCAAAGCACACGCGTCTCTGTGCTGCTGTGAATTTTCTGTACATGGAAATTCACAACTTGAAAAGGGCAGAAGTTATCATGCCATCAGATGCTCATCACATTTATATTCATTTTAGCAAATGCAGGACTGGGCCACAGACTCCTTACATATTTTATGATTTACCAGAATCTGCTTTAGTCTAAGAGACCTAATTCCTCCATTACACATATCACCCATCTTTCTGGCAGTGTAATTTACATCTCAAACTGGAATAATTTTGCATACTTTTCATTTTAGCATTCTGACATCTTAAAAAAAAAAAAAAAAAAGAAAAAAAAATGCCTTAATTCTGGGAAGTAAATTATCATCAACCTTGGAAAAAAGTCCTGGAAGTTATTAATGCTCTTTTTATGCATAGTTGTCTGTACAGTTTTGGTGCCTTTCTCCTCTCAGCTTTTTTTAGTGATATATTAGCAAGAGTGTTGTAGAGAATATGAAATTCAAAACAGGACCAACATCACGAGGTTTATACGAACATATAACACATGACATGTAACTTAAGCGCATTCCCAAGGGAATCATGCAACCTTTATTTACTCTTGGAATTTCTTCCAAAGACAAGTTTCCAATCTTTCTCTGTTCAAAGAATGTGTCCTTTATTGTTCAGTTCGTTTGCTGGACTGGCACACATTAGTGCTAAACAACCTCAAAAGCTCAAGGAAAAAAAAAAAAAACAACACAACATACTGTTAAACAGGGACTTTGGGCCATATCTGTGCTTCTGATTTTCTAACATATTTTCTATATTTCTAATTTCACATAAATAAGGTCTTTATTAAAAATTTATCCTGAACAGTTATCATCATGTAAATACTGGTGGTGTTACTGAGATGTTACTCTAAAACCTCAGCGATGTCTTGTTTATTCCTTGTTAATGCTGTTGGAGATGAATGCACTGGAAGCACTTAATCAACAACAGCAACAAAGTTCTGGTGTGCTCAAGCTGAAATAAAACACAGAGGATGTCAATATACACAAGACAGCAAATTTTCAACATTTTTGAAGGTGTTTGTGTTTTGAAACGTTTAAAAATAAATCCCCTTTTGCTCTTCTACAAGAAAATAGTCCAATAATTTTAAGTCCAAACTTTATGAGAACTTCATATTTGCGTGTTTTCTCAGTATTTCTGAATGAATTAAAAAATATCTATATATTATGTAGAAATTAAATATTTTTTAAAAATCCAGATTATCTATTTTTTTCAGAAAGATATAGTTGCTGTACATACACAGAGGAGGAAAAGTTAAATTAAAATAGAACTGCATTTAGTAGTAGAAATCAAATTCATGCTGTTCTGATCCTTGTTCATATCCTCATATGCCTGAGAGTCCAGTGCAGGAGTTGGCATCAGGAAATTCCTGGAAATGTAACAGAGGAGATCTGACATCTGGCTGGGTCTTGCCACAAATGAGTCTCCCCCATCCCATCAGCAGTGTTCCTTTCCCAGAAGAAAGAACATGTAATGATGGGCTGTGATTTCAGTACTGGCATCCCTATATACTGGGATGCCCTATGTACCCTTGTGCTGGTACAGGGGAAAGGGGATTGAAAAAGTTAGGTAGGCCATCCTTGGCAGGACAATTCCTATATCACCCACATCCCTGCAGTGTGTCGCTTGCATCAAGCTGGAGCCCAGTGATGCCACTGGTGAAATGGGGCCAGAAAGTCACCATCATTTCCCACAGCCTGTTTTCCTCCGCCCTTGCTCTCACAAAGATTGTGTGCATTAAAGAAAAATAAATACAAATAAATAAATAAATAAATAAAAGTCTTTCTCAATGCTAGGATTTCCTTCTTACGCAAATTTTCCCAGCTGTGCTAATATTTGGTGCCAGTCACTGTACGACCTTCATGCATGCAGTGATAGGCACTGAAATCTCCGAAAGCCCTGCGAGAGGCTTCAGCGAAGGCTCCCAGACCTTGCAGGGTGTAGGGTAAACACCACATCACTGATGGTTGCATTCCTGGTACAGGCAGATCTGAAATGTCCCCAGTGGCAGCAAACTTTTTAGGGGTAGATTTTATCACGGTAATCAGTGATTTTATAGGAAATAAATTTACCCTGTAGCTCGGTATAAAGCATCCCAAGAAATAAGTCAGGGAGACCGTCAGCACTGAAGAGTGCTACATTTCATGTACTGCCACAGAAATGCTTTCTGGCTGAGGTCTAATATTAATCTATTTTGTCCCTGACATCCAGTAAAACTACAGTGCAGCAAATGCTTTTAAAACATACATATTCAATAGCAGATGCAATAAAGTATTCTGAACTGTTGGGATGAAGAAGGTTCGCACACACACAAATATCTTTGAAACTCCAGTTAATCAAGGTGTCAAAGTAACTAAAGCAGTTTTACAGATTTTATTGAAAATAAATCACTTTATTATATACTGAAATATATATTATTGTTTCCCCATAGAGTTTTACTATCCAGTTGCCTACGTTTATTTTTTAAATAGAGTATCTCCTGCCCTCTTTAGTCCAGTTTTTATAACTACATTTACAAAGGAAATTTAGCATTAAAACAGCTCTTTAGTTTGCCTTCTCCTATTGCCCTATGCAAATAGCCCATTATTAGCCATTTTCTGGCAGAAATAGTTGAGAGGAAACAGAAGAGGAAATGATATAATGGCTCCAGAGCCGTGGATTTCCTCTCTGCCCAGCTGTTTGCGGGATGACCTTACAGTTAACCGGGGAGCTGCGAGGTGGCATTGAACCTCCAAAGATTTACGCATTTGTCTTCTCATTTTTCAGGCTAAAGCCCCCATGCAGGAATACATAAAACTTTGCAGAACTCAGTCTAGGGAAAGTTACAATGACTGAAAGGAAATATTTGATCTAATGGACATTCTAATAGATATTTATAGACTTCGTGCAGAAACTTTTCCCTGACCATTTTTAACTCCTGCTACTGAGGAGCTGCTTTGTTTTAAGCATGAGATCTGGTTCAGATCTAAAATAGTCAGTTTGTTGTTAGGCAATGCATTTCTTCAAAATTCAAGATTACAGGAAGACTCCTATTAGTTCATTCATTGGATGATTCTTTTTTTCTTTTTTTTTTCCACAGTGCTGAGATTCTAACAGCTTAAGACTATAAATACACAAATAATCACTGTTCTGTAAAGACATTGCATCTACATGAAAATCTTCTTTTTTTTATTTTTATTTTTTTCCTAACATTTCTCCTGAAAGTTAAAAGGATATCTAATACAGCCAACGTATATATAAAAGAAATGGTTTCAGCATTTTGGTCTGCTTTCCGTACTGATATATTTCATGCTGATAAATGCAAATTCAACAGCAGTTCTGTTTAGGTTTTCTTTTATTTATTTATTTTTTATTTATTTATTTAATCTTAAAACTAGTTTAAAATTGATGCACAGTATCTGAACTGGACTTTAAATATGAAAAAAAAATAATGAATTTAGTCTCAGCACTTTTATACATTTTGCTAATGGGCAAGCATTAAGAATGCAATATAGTGGTGTAAGTAGTTGTTTTACACGTATGCTACTTCTTAGCTACTAAAAACAAAATCGCTGTACCTAACTAAGCGTAAAGGTGTTTTTTATTCTCCAGCCATGAAATTGAATGCCATTTTGTGGCCAGCAGAGTGGAGAAGACTCGTTCAGGCTCTCTATCCTGGCTCGTAGCCTGTAAGGTAGTCTGCAATGGAGACCCAGACAATCAGAGAGGTTCACCTGCAGCATCCTCCATTAAGTACTGAATTCAGAGCCTCTGAAACTGGCATTCAGGTCCACGCCTGGGCATTTCTAGGTTGTATGTCACATTTCATCACTTACCTTTATAGATCTTTACCTACATAAACCCCACGGATTTTAAATACCAACCCAGTCTGGTACCTATAAGCAAAGAATTTTATCTTCAGCTCTTAACTTTTAAGCCATCTCAAAATTCCTGAGTCTGAAGAATTATTTGATTGGACTCATTATTCGTCACCCAGAAACTTCCAGGTAGCGTCTACCACAGGGAAAAATATACCATGTTTGTAAGTAATGTATACATACTCTCTTTCCAGCTGATCAGCTCTGAAAGCAGGCAGCACATCAGATTTAAAAGATTGTGTCCGGCTTTTACATTGTGTTGTAGTAGCAAAATTTGAGTGCGCCTTCCACACTTTAAAAACTGACTGTAATCAAAATCTAATTAGTATTCTATTTTACTAGTGGGAAAACTGAGAGAAATGCACACAGACATACATGGTGTTAGATATCAAGCCAAAAGATGTCTCCAGAAACCAGACATTCATCTTTTGCTTTCTTTTTTTATCATCAGCATCTTGTCTCTTGAAATATAGACATCACTAAATCAAAAACACTTACCTTTTCACATCATTATAGAATTGCTCAGATTAAGTAAGAGCTCTGTACAGATTTTCAAATCTCAGCTATGTTTTCAAACCACCAGGGAGGGCTAGTTCTTCCTGCTCAGACAATTATCAAATTGTTGCCAATGTGAGGGTTCCTAGTATCAATCTCATTATTATTAAGTAGTCTAAATCACCTATGGATCTCATTAACATTATTTTGAAAAGAGGTCTTAGAAGTTGGCACCTGCAATTTACTTAAAAATTATCATTATGTGCAACCTTTATTTAAAGATTAAGGCTGTATTAGTTTATTTCTGATATAAAAGAAACAGAACTCTAAAGCCTTAGAAATCTTCTGTATTTGGGGTTTTGCTTTGTTTTGTGGTTTTTTGTGGGTTTTTTTTTGTTTGTTTGTTTTTTTGGAGTGGGGAAGGAAGGAGCAGGGGAATGTTTTTTGCTTTTTTGTTTTAGTTTTGTTTTTTTTGTTATTATTTGTTTACTTACTTACTTTGGAAGCAACAGGGACATTGCTGTCAGTCTGTAGTTTTCTGTGTGGAACTCCAGCGGCTATTAGGTGTTTCATATTGTGAAAGACAGCTAGGTCAAATCACTAAAGATGATGTCCTTATTGAAAAGTTAATTACTCACTGAAAATGCATGAACATTTAGGGGGAGAAAAAAAAAAAAAAGGCAATTTTAACAAGAGTTTCTTTTTGCAGCCTCCCAATTTTCATTCTCTTCATTCTGTGAATATATCAATTCATTAAATTTTTGGCCATAGCAATTGCCTTAAATAGGTAAGAAACATATTATTTTTTTTCTGGATAAAAAGTATAAAAGAGTGACTGGTAGGCCTTGTTTTCAACTTGCAATAAATACATAAGAAAACAATCTTCAATGTCCATCTCTCACTCATTTTAACTAGATCACTGCAAAATATCTTATAGTTGGTTTGATATTTTTAAATTAAAACATTTTTACTAGTAATACAGAAATAAAATAACTGCTATCACTTCCTTCCTCTGAGAAAATGACACACAAACATTTATGTTTAAATTCCATTTGAGAAAAAAGTGGTATTTTTCACCCAAAGCCTTGTAACTGTGCATTCTATATTTTTCTGATCTCTACAGCTTTACACTGGATATGAACTTAATAGGAGATGTTGCAGGAAAGTAGAACTTCAAGTAGTGACAGAGAATTAGCAGAGAATATGTCAGAACAGAACATACAAGACGAAAGGAACAACACTTCACAGGCTTGGAACATGATTGCTCCAGATAACTATATACTCTTAGATATTTTCATTCCTGTCTCTCATTAATTCCTCTTCCCACTGAAATGGTATCAAGTGTGATTTCTTTCTAAAATAGGAGATAAAATCATCCAGCTTTTTAGGCACAAATCTGCTGTATTTCAGTTGTGCAAATCAGGAAGTCATAAAAACACAAAAATGATCCCTATCAACATTTTCAATTGTTGCCATTTATCATCATATTTAAACACCACTTTACATTTCTTCACTTGTAGAAAGGAAAGGCACATTTTCTACACATCTCACAGCAAATGATGCAATGCAGCTTTGCATCAGGCTCTTCTACCTGAAGGATTGCAAAGTACCAGTTCAGTTTGTGCATCCTTGTTATGACCCAGGACGTTCTCACCACCAATGAGCAAGTGCCTGAAACGGTTCTGAAGGAAATGCAAAATCTACAACTGCTTCATGAAACAAGGCATTTGTCTGTTTCAGAAATGCAGTCACCTAAAATGTGAAATGCCATTGTATAGACACAAACATTTCATTAACAAACCATTTATATATCTTTTTATTTAGACATAACCGTACAACTCTACATAACAGCTCATAAATGTAGGTCTTGTAATACAAACATCTATAAATATAGAATGCACACGCTGCATGTATGTATATTAATATTTGTAATAGAAATCATATCTTTATATCTTCCAAAAGCACCCTTTGTAGCTTTCCTGCCTTTTAAATTCAGCTATTCTTGAATCCAGTTTGTCTTTGAAATATGTCAGGATAATGCATTATTGAAGTACTGTACTGCTTCCTTTTCGAGCCTGTACATAAAATCAGTCACGTTCAACAAATTTCCATTTTCCTTAGTTCTTTTTCATAATTATTCCTCACTTCTATCCCAGCGCTGTCCTCAAGAGCTCCCTGGTTTCACCGCTAAAATTAACTGCACACTACAGGTTATGCCTCTGAGGGACTTGCCATCAAAAGAAACCCAAGGTAAAGAATGAAAGCAAAATAAAATTCTCCACTTTTTCTGAAATAGATATGACTAATACATGAACCAGGTTGCAAAATTAACAACCGGACAGAGGAACTAGATTTGAAAAAAAAAAAAAAAAGTTTCTTATTTCACAAATGTGTCAGAAACATTTAGTTTATTTCTTAACTTACGCATTCTGAAAGCTATTTATGAGAGCATATCAGGGATTTAAAACCTGTCTTAAACTTCAGGTTGAAATCGGTGTCATTTTGTTCAAGAAAGAGTTAAGTCTAACAAGCAGAAAAAAAGAAATTAACTAAAGTAAGGCCCTTGTGATACAATGACACTTGCTCTATGCTCTTACAGAGAAAAACACGATGATAAAACACCACAAAGAGGAGTGTTATGAATTTTATTAATGACTAGAAGACAGTGTGCAAAACATCAAAGGTCTGTGGAAAAGATTAATGACCCCGTGTGAGACTGTTTAATTACCTCCAGCTAATTAGATTCTTGACCAAATTTTTAATATCTGCATTCCTTCTAAAGCCTAATTGAGATTCCACATTATTTATCAATCTTTCAAAAAGCCCTTAGTGTGCTGCTTTTTTTAGTTTTTTTTTTCCCTTTGCACTTTGACTCCATTTATGGTCAATTATTAAATAAATAGCAAAGTAACTGTTCTCTGCAAACTGTATATGTGGAACACTTTATGCCTGTTTATTTTGACTAGGAGACTATCATTGGCATCTTTTATACATAATGAAGCACTCCAACTAATAAACTGACTTACTTCACTGTAAACAGTGTTGATAATATTTTTGTTATCTGGGCAGTGCTCAGGAACTCCTCATGTGGTTTCTGTAAATTAGCCTTTGCTATTGTCAGTTAATCCTTATTTCAGTTTACCTTGGTCCTGTCCCAGGGCCTGAGTGGAGCGTTATCATGCAAACTGGAGAAGACAGCCCTCGCCATGTGATTATCTTCCCCCGTTCATTTAGAAGTACTTTAGTACTATAAACCCCTGTTATTAAATGACTTGCCTTTCTATAAGGAGATTGATGTCAGAAGGCAAGGGACGCATGCAATAACTACTCCTTTTTTACACATCAGATCTCCAACTAGCCCCTTTTATGACACTGACACAAAAAGAGAAACTGATGTATGCAGCACATCTAAGTCCTGAACTTGTGTTTTCCACAGCTGTTTTACTCTTTCAGTTTGCAGTATAGGAAATGGAGAGAGATCAGGCATTGCAAGGTACGTGATGGTGAACCCAATTTTGTGTGAAGTTTGACAAACAAGATACTTCCCAGTTCAGAGGAGGTAGGGGACCCATAATCGCTTTCTTTGTTTTAGCTAAAAAAGTGTGTATGTTTCAAAATCTTGTTGTCATTTTTAATATAAACAAGAAAAATCAAATGTGCACATGTAGTTATATATTTATAATGCATGTATATAAAACAAAACACTTTGAGAAATATTCTTTGTAATTTCATATAGATTTTTTTTAAAATTATCCACTAGAGCTTAGCCCATAAAATCACACCATATATACAGAAATATATGGGAGAGCAAAAAGATATTCTCTATTAAATTTTAATAGGAACTGTGTCCTTTGTATCAAACACTATTAGCTGCACCTTTACTAAAAATATACAGGATTTTTCTCTGTGAGGTAAACATGAGTGTCTGTATGTACAGATAGAAATTGAAAAAATCTGCTATATGGTAATATATGTAACTGTGAGAAATGTGGAGGGGACAGGGCTTTGAGGGAGGGGTCGCTTTTTTTCATGATTACATTTGCAGCGAGCCTTGTCCAATGGGATAAGAACTTGCATGCAGTATCAGAAAACACATCCTTTAATAATGCAAAAATTGTACAGCAAAATAGCAAACAACGTAAATCAATACAAAAGTATAATGAACCTGGCATTAAGGAGACACACAATACTTTATGCTTAATTTCTTGAGAGTGATGAGTAATTTTGGTGACTTACTAAATAACTCAGAGAAATACCACAGCAATGAATTTATCTGAGATGCTGCAGTCAGAGCTATTTGACATTTCTGATGCAATAAAAAGTATAAGATGCCTAAAATCTATGTATCCAGATATTTATTCTGTCTTTCAGTTGGTGTGGAGTGTTTGAAAACCATTAAAGATTTTATCCTTATGGCTATGGATAATAAGAGTACACTTTGTATTGTATCCAAGCACTGTAATTGTGGGTCACGTTTTTAGGATTTTAGGTGCTACATAAACAAAGAATTAGAAAATGCAGGCCCTGTTTAACAGAGCACATATATTGTACAAACTGGAGGTTACTTTCAGTGGTCTCCCCTGGGAATGGAGCTGACATTTCCTCTCACCCGCCAAACTCCCCATGTTTCCACTGCCTACCCCTCAGGTTCAGCTGGGTCACTGGTTTCTCTCTCACTGCACCACCTGTCCGAGGCTTGCTGTGTGCCTTTTACATCTGATCGACGACGCCAGCCCCAGCTGCCTGACGGGTGACTGATGCTCCTTGGTTTCTAGAGGGCCATAGTGGATATTGTTACTTCGGTAACTGATCCGGACAGACAAGTCGGTAAGGGGATGAATTCAGATGGCAATTCAGGCCTGCACGCAGCATGGATGTGATACAGATCGAGCATTTAAGTCTGGGGTTAGAAACCTCCAACAACTGAAGAAAAATGCTCCTTTACCCCCACGGGCATCCCCTGCCCCAGAGACTTCCCTACACAAGCACGGGGTCCCCCAGGGAATGTCACACGCCAGGCTCTGACAAGCTGAGCAATTTTACATTTACTAATACTCCGTTTCTTTCCATTTGTACAGAAGCTGATGGTGATACAAAAAAAATACATATATAAACTAAGAAAAACAAAACAAAACGAAAAGAAAAGCAAAACTTTGGCAGTCATGGCCCAGCAAGAAAAACTCCTGTCTTTGGACAGTGGCATAGCACCCAGAAAATATTGTGCTAGGCTGATGGGAGGGCACAAGGCAGCACAAGCATTTACTTACTTTAGAAGATAATTTATTAGCTCAGTCTCGCCCTGTGCCCTTCGAGAAACTCAATAACGAGCATGTCTCCTTCTGCATCACCCTGCTCCTTCACCTAGGAAAGCCGGGCCGGGGCTGGCAGATACCTCGGCTGCACTGATCAATAGCCTGCTTCCCCTGCGGGAGGGACTGACAGCCCGCGGGGGACACACAGACAAGAGCAAAATTTCTGCATATTTAGTGATATTTTTTTCCTGAAGATTCTTCTCTGAGAACCTAAATTCCTTCTCATATTGGATTTTTAAAATAAGGGAATAACGGAAGCCAAATAAATATACTGAAAGCCAAATAAATATACTGAAAGAATATAATGACAAATTTTGCTCTTTGAATTTTTGTTTTGTTACATTTTTAAATAATTTGTTTTGTCCCAATCAGCTATAGTAGTGTTTGCTTTCACACTGCTGTGTTCTGATATACCTGGAGCTCTTTCATAATTTTACATCTTTCTGCACTGAGTCTGCCCAAAACCAAGATCACTTCTAACTTAAAGTGCTCCTAAAAATTTGAAGTGCTCTAATAATTTTAAATTGCTCTACATCGTGTCTGCTTAGAATCCCAACTGCTTTTTCACACAAAAAAATATTAAACTATAAAACACACATCTGCAACATAACAGCTATCCAGCTTTTTTTTTTTTTTCAAACATCAAATTTGTCTCCTTTTTCTTTATCTTTTAAAGAAAAAAAAAAAGTGCTCTCAGAGAAAAATAATGGAACAACTCATCACACATTTTACTGCAAGCCTCTCTCTATTGAAAACCTTTTAGGTATGTCACAGGACCAAATATATTTTATGTGTACCAATTGGTAGCACGTAGCCCAACCCATTAACCTACTGACCTCAATAAATTATCATTTCCTAGCCAGAGCAGCATAGCTGGAAGATTGACATGTCACCAAACATGCGCTGCAGGTTAACAATACTCCCCAGGAGTTTTACAAGAAAACTTCTGATCTGAGACTTCTGTCTTGCCGGCAGCTCCTTTAAAAAAAAATAAATTGTTTTTAAGGGCTTGGGTGTTTTTAGAAAACTGACTTGATCCACAGCGACAAGAAAAATGGCATCGCTTCCAGCTGAGCCCCCGTCACATTATCTGCAGAACAAAACCACTGCGCAGGGCCAGCACAGGCTCCCACCCCACGGGGAACCTTTGCCAAGGCGAACCCTCACTGCAGCCCTGCACGCTCATCTCCAACTGGGAGGTCACCCAGGGCCTTCTCCCTGCTTCCCTTTGCTCGCATCCCTGTTTCCACAGAGCAATAATCTCACCTGACCCTTTGAGGTCCGTGCAATCTGCTCCTGCCTCGCAATTGCTGGCTATGTGCTACCACCTCCGTCTCCTCTCTGATGTTTTTAAATGGATGTTGTTTAAAGGAACTTGTTGAGTGAAAGACAAAAAACTCTATTTACTGGAAAGATAGGACCAACTCAATATAGCAGTGTACTTTGGCAGCCAGGCTGATTTTGGGGAAAGATTTTTGAACCGAAGGCCTGTCATTTCCTCCACTTGCATAGTAACTCAAGCACTAACAAGTGGACTCGCTGTCAAAGTCATTTTACTTGTGTTACTGTATCTGAAGTACATTAGATTAATCTATCAAAGGGTCAATGCTCCTTTAGTTGGTGACTATAAATATACACAAATAAAGAAAAGCATGCTCTGAATACCCCATGTATCAAGCACTTCCAGATCCGTATATATTTGCTACTTTGCCATGCAGATATAAAACCATCTGAGTGATGAGCTGGAGCAATAACCCTTCCCAGCTACCATGCTTTATCACGGGAATAGCTTGGAAGGTGCTGGTTATTTACACTCAGTCTATCACAATAAGCTGCTTTTGGGATATTTTCCAAGTAACAAATTCAAGCAAAGTTTTTTGGCTTTAAATTAGAGCTTGATCTCAACATACACTCTGCCCTGCAGAGCATCTCTCTGTTACCAGCTCCTGCTGAGTCCAGAGGGGCAGGTCACCTGTCATCAAACATTACATGGCACATTCCCAACTAACAAGGGAGTCACTCCTCTGCCTTGACCAAACTCCAGTTTCTTTTCTGATCTGGTTGGATCTCATATTCTTCCCTTTCCCATTTTACACGGATTGGAGCTAAAACCATCCTGATCTCATTTGCATGCTTCTCTGCAGTTAGCAGCATCAGTTTGTCACTGATGCAAACAAGGCTTGTACCTTGAAAAAGGACGTGAAATATTTTGTACTTCCTGGAATACTTTCTACCCATTTGAATAATTTACTTGTAACATCACAATGTAAAGTGTAGTATTGAGTTGTGAATACTACACTACTTTGGTCCATATAAATTCACAGTGGTGTTTCTGCTCTTGAAGATGTTTTCAACACACGTTTGCTGTGTGCAAGCACTGTCAAGTAAAACTTTTTTCAGACTCTAGGCAGACGTACTAATCTAACGGTAGTTACATGTTCGTTTGCTCTACTTAAAAGGCAATTTCTATGGCAAAGGCATTTGTTTTTTGTCTCAAACGAGATTAGAGATTCATTATCTATTGGATCAAAACTTCCTACCAAGGTAGAGGCGGCAGCTTTATTTACACAAGAAAACATCTCACAAATAGTAAACATTAGGCCAGAAAAACTGCAACAAGTCAACAGCAACAAAACAAGAGGGTGATAGTGGCTTTCACCCTGGGAATTGCATTCGCCCCAGCTGAGGAGCCACAGCCACCCATGGTGGAGCTGCCTCCAGGGGCGATTATCACCCTTCTGCAACACACACAAATGCTCCTACCTGTAAGGGTGATGTGAAACATTCAGCTATAGTTTATATGTACAATATTGCATATTTCTTCTACCTTACCTCTTATGCAAATTATGAGAAGATTACATTTTTGGAAATCTATCTATGGGAAAGCAGGCCTTGGGATTGCTTCCTCAGTTAGCAGAATCAACGTGATGTTGCCATGAAGTCACCTTTGCATTGCTGTTGCAATTTTGCTGCTGTGCAGCTCTTTATCAGGAAGGCTTGAACCTAAATTTCTCTTTTCCCAACCACAAGGTATTTCAAAAAAAAACTGGCTATGGCTGCCACATCAATCCACCCATCTCTACTCCTCCTGCTAACTTAGCTGTTCTCAGTCAGAGCCTGCATGGTGAAAGTTTCCTGTAACTGCCATCAGTTCAGCAAACTATTTGCTGAATGCAAAATATGTGGTTGCATTGGGTTTTGTTAAGTTTCCTAATAAAAGGCAATGCATGCTCAGCCTTCATAGTAACTCAGATGTGACACAAATAATACAGCAAATAATTACAATGACCTTTCGCTCACCTCAAATTTAAACAAAGGTTAAGCTGCCCTTTAGAAAAGTAAATATTTTCTGTAGTCAAATAAGTGTAGACACCTTTAGAAACAAGGACGCATTGCCAAACTAAACTAGACTGAAAATTGTTACAATAGAATAATTTTGAAACAGAAAGGATGTGAATCTCTGCACCCAGTCAGACATCCTGGCATCGCAGCCAGTCCCTTACCTTGCAAAACTCCCAGGCTGATCTCCATATGGTTTCCAAGAACTGTTGCTTGAAATTTCTGTCCAGCCACAGCAGATAGGAGAGAGAAATATTAAAAATAAGAAAGTGCATAATCTCCTTGCCCCCTTAAATCTAGTAAACAATTTATATTTGATTTCATACAACAGAATGAATCCACGGACCTTTAAGTAATTAAGAAACAGACACTGAGGCTTAAAAAATAAACTTAAGGGAAAATCTCACATAGTGTCCAGGAAATGGCTCATAGGTTTTATTTAGTTCTCATAGTCCAAGGTTTAGCTGTTAGCTAGATAAGAGCCAGGTGTGTTTTACACATCTAATTTGTTTAGTCTGAAGCTAATTCAAACAGCGCTTTTTAACTACAAGTCTGCAAGTGACTTTTCAAATCTAAATCCAGGATCAATTCATGTCACATATATTGAGGGTCTCTGACTGAGAAGGAGCACTTCTGGAGAAGGAAATTCTCACTTTTTTTCTGGTGTGCTTGTCGTGGTTTTGTTGTTGTTTTGGTGTTTTGCGGTTTGGTTGGTTTGTTTTGTTTTTTTTGTTTGCTTGTTTTTTTCTGGATTTTTATATAAGTTATACTAACACTACTTACAATAAAATTGTAAAAAGTTCACCATTGCCTAGCACAGTCGATGGGGCTTTAACAACCTACAGAACTACAGGAAGGGGCTCTCTGCTTTTCTCTTTTGGCCCAGACAGCCTAGGAGTTCCTGCCGGAGAGGCTGCTCTGGTGCTGGGCACTGGAGCTCTGCACCAGAAGAGGTGAGAAGGGTTTGGGCACCTCCACACCTGCACGGGGCTGAGGCTCCACGGCTGCCAGCCTGCAGGCAGATGTCACACTGGCAGGGGTAGGTTGTATCTGTGGTAGGTAGAGGCTACATAAAGCATGCAGACATGTTAAAATCTTTGATTTTTAACATTTTGATCTTCAGCCACCACTGACAATAAGGGAATTGCAAAATATTTGGTGGGCAACCACTTTATGCATGGAAAAAAATGAGGTACATTGTAAAAATAATATTCATAATGCTCTCTCTGTCTCAAACAGGACAGATCATAACACAACAGATGTAATATCCGTCATTATAGTGTTGACTAACCTGACTTTCAGATTCTGATCAAGCTTTTGAAACCCTATATCTAAGTATAAATAGCATTCAACTTTAACTGTACTTTCATTTTGGCATGTATTAATCATGTGCTTCTCTGTTTGATCTAGTAAAAAAGATAGTCAATGAATTTACACCCTGTTACTTATTCATGAACAAGTTGTGCCCCTGAATTTTAACATGCTATGCCTTAAACTATTAGCTGTATATCTGCTTTATGTGATATTCCTACATAAGCTGGCAGTCCATCAATTTAGTGTCCATACATTTCTTTGAAAGCTATATTATAATTAGAGCTTAGGTTAATACTATTCACTAACCATAAAACAGACATAAAATAATTATAACTCATTTAGTGAAATTAGAAAAAGAGCAATTATTAGACTCCCATTGTGAGGCTTTGCTGTGAGGGACAGATAATCTATCTGCAAGATGTACTTTAAGAACACCATTTTGAAAGAAATAAACGAGATAAATTACTGTTTTGTTTTGGTTTAAGAAAACTTAGACTAATAAATACAAGTTCAACAAACATAAAGGATGTGTGCAAGGGAAGTGAAAGTTCTACCGCAAGAGGAGAGATTAAAATATTTATGTGATGTTTTCCTGACATTACCTCTCAGGATGTTGTGAAGCTAGATTTGTTAATATTTGCAGGGCATAAAATACTACAGCAATGCAGACGCAGGCCTATAAACTTGCAATGAAACTTGCGGATGTGCACGCTTTGGTCAGGAGAGAGTGGAATCGCTGATGATCAGCACACTTGAGTACAGGATTTCTGATAGCTTTAATGAAGTTTTTATATATCAGGAAACCTGCCTTTGAAATCGCCTGTTCGTCATTCTCCGAACTCCTGGTATGCCGAGATATAGAGTTATATGGGAAGAGATGACTTTTTGCTAGGAACACAGCTTCCTGGCAGAAATACAGCTTAGGACTGTATCAAGCTGCCCGTTTTTTCCTCCGTTAGCAGGAAACTCCCTGAAGAGTCACCTTTGAAAGTGATGTCTCTTCCTGATGGACTCTTGTCCAGGTACTGTCCAGCTGCTGTTCACGTGGATGCAAGCCCAGCAGCATCATTATTACCAAACCTCAAAAGGACAGAAACCTTCCTGAGCTGAGAGAGATTTTTTTCCTAAAATACAGGATTTTCACCCTTCTGAACTGTTAATTTGTTGGGGGGGTTGTTTGCTTTAGTGATTTTTATTTATTTATTTATTTATTGGGGGTTGTCTTTGGCCTTACTGATCTTTCTATTTTTGGACACTTTCATTAGTAGAAATTCACATATTGGCCCATCTATGCCACTCATAAGGAAGTTTGACTCTGCTTGCCTCAGAAGAGCTCCGTGAAAGCCAAATTTGTCTGCAGGAGTTCCCATGAGAGGAAAGGGAGGACCTCAGAGGAAAGGCTCCTCATGGTGCCCAGAGCCCCAGCCCAAGCACCAGTCAAATGGGTGCAAATGGGTGCAAAAGACGACCCCTAAAACACATTGCTATAGCACAGCCACACAAAGCACAACTCAGAAAGGCCGCTATTGCTGACTGCTAATATAAAAATCATAGTGAATTAAACACTATAAATAGCTCTAAAATGGCGATAATTTATTCAAAGCAGTACTGCATTGATATTTTTCATTGCTTTTAGGGTCAGCACATTTAAGATGCATACTTTCAGTTTTATCTCTACAATCAAGAGAGACAAAAAGAAGTCTGCTACCAGACTGATTTCAAAAGCTAAAGGTAAAAACATCAAAAGTCACACAATATGGCAAAAATTTATCAATCTCTATTAAATTCTTTATTTCTTCAGAATGATTTCTCTGGAATGCTTTTGAACTTTCAAAGAATCCTATGAATTTCTCGCTGCTTAATTTATAGTAGTGCTAGAAGTGAACCACTATTCAAATCAAGCCACTTTTCGTTACCAAAAAAAATTAAAAAAATAAATAAAAGTACATATAAAGAACTTTTTTTTTTTTAATATATATCTGATTATGTTAAGACTTTTTCTGTGTTCATGTAAAACCTTATTTATTGGTTTACATTAAGACATAATTTCTCATTAAATAACCCTTGGAAGCAGAAGTCTGGTGAGGGAAATTAATCTCTACCAGCACTGGTAACAGTGGAACAGGTTATGTTATGCTTCCTGTTTAAACAGCGCAAATGTACTGTTGTGACTGCTGAAATGGGGGAATGACCTGACTTCATCACTAATTTTACTTTCCAAGTGACTAGTAAATTCTCCTATGCTTCCTGTTGAACAAAAACAAAAGACAAGCTCAGAGAGCTGGTACGTCTGACAGTTGTGAAAGACAGGAAAAAGATGAATGACATTCTCCGGAGAGTATTTTTCTGTCACTTAAGCAGTTTACATATTTCTCTATTTTTACTGTATTTTCCTTCTCTTGATCACCAGGGATCGCATGTGAGTTTAGGGTCATTAGGGCTATGTCTAGTGCCAGACAGATTCTGCTGCAGTCAGATTTTTATGATGACAGCATGAAATTTTTGGAATGCACTGGTGAGTTGTGTGACTATTGTTAGACTGTCATTAAAGAAATAAAAATAAAAATTATCTTTTCTTTACTGCTGGCAAGGCCCATTATTTTAAATTTTGTGAAATATTGCAGTGTTTCTTAGAAGACTTGACAAAATTAGCTAGAAACTTAATAATTAGTATTCCAAAATAGATTTTTTTTTTCCATTTCCATCAGGAGAGAGTGAGAGAAGATTATTTCAGAATTAAGAAACAAGGAACAATATTTGGGAAAAAGAAAAATAGAAAAGGAAATGAAGAATTTGACCTCCTTTTTATTCTTTATTTCTTTCTGCCTTCCTCTCCTCTCTTTTCAGTCTTCCAATCTGTTCTCCCCATCCTTGGGGAACACTGCTTGAACCTGCATTTGTGAATTATAAGCTCTCTGTACTGTACATAGCAGTTGTTAAGGATCAACTGATTAACCATTTTATAGAAGATTTAGGGGACTCATTCCAATTTTTACAACTCCATGTGGTTTTTAAATATTGTAATGTTTTCAACCAATATGTTTTCTGCCTCCCAGCTGTAAAACAATACCTATTGGCTTGGGGGGAGGGAATTTATTTTTATATAATTTTGTTATAATACAACTTTTTCATGGTACTAACAGCATCTTCTGGGAAAGAATTAAAAAAACAGCAAGATGAAATATTATGTTCTTCGTTTTTTGCTCACTCACTTAGGTCAGCGTATTACAATATTGAAAACATAACAACCCAGAATGGGACAGATTATGGGATTTATGAATTTGCCTGGTTTTGTTGGCTTGGTGAGACCCTTACCATTTTGTTACATTCTTTCTTGTATTCAGTGTTCCGTGTATTTTTTAATGGAAGGAAAAAGGGTTCACATAAAATATCTCAAACACAAAGGACTTGTCTATTTGGGCACTTATAACTGAATTATTTTACACCTGGTATTGTATCAAAACACTAGGAACAACTAACATGGGCCAAAGTCATTCCCTTTGTAACTTTTAGCAACAGTATTTTGTTTTCAAATGACTTTGAATGCTTTTACCAAGTTATAGACCAAAAGCTGGTGATTGACATAAACAAAACAATAAGTAATTTTTGTACTAGTGCAATGATTTGAGATGTTGTGAGCACTTTATAATGGTCCTTATTAGAAATCCTTTCCTTCATGAAATTTGGAGGTATTTTCTCCTGCATTTTATGATTCTAAAATTGTAATGTGTGTTTTTTTGTAGCTTTTCTACTGGTTGGAGAATACCCTGAATTTATGGAAATAATCTCTATTTTTTTTTTCTTCTGTCTAGTCACCACAGAAGTGTACTTAAAATGACCAGAGATTTGGCTTAACCTTATCAAAAGGTGAGAACCCAAGCTTGGAGCCAGCTCTGAGAGGACACAAGTGTGCCATGTAACAAGGAGATCTTTACTCCTTCTGCTGAACTCACAGTTGCTAAATTATTTCATCCCATGGTGTTCCTATCATTGCTTCAATTGCACAAAAAATTTACCTATTTACAGAAATGGATGTATATCACTGCCACCATCACTGATAATATTAGAATATGATTATATCATAACAATAGAATATTTAATAAAATATGAATTAAAATGATTGTAATTTTAGTTAATATTATTTAATGCAATATAATGTTATAACAAGTATACAACAAAACAATAAAATGAAATAAAATAAAATACTAAGGACAGAGAAGGAGCAAGCATGCTGCTGTGGCTAATGTAAAAAGCACACTTATTTATTGATTTCGTAATAAAACCTAAGTAGTGTCAAAGAGTACCAATTTACCTCACAAGAACTAACCAGGCAGGACAAATTTAAATTAGTTTATCCTTCTTTCTTCATGTGCCAAACAAAATTACTTCGCATTTGCCACAGAGCATATACGTGGGCATTCACTGCAGAGCCATTGATGCTCAGGTAACCCGTGTCTAAGCTCTAATCAGGAAAGCATTTCTATGTGGCTTAGTAGGCTTTTCTTAATTAGCACTGGAGCATCTTAATTTCATATAACACACTCTGTGAAATAAACGATAATCACTATAAACAGCAGAATGGCTAATTAAGGCATGAACAAATAGATGATCATATCTGGGATACTGGTTTCTGCATGACGCCACCCTTCTTACTGAATAACACTTGGAGTTACGAGCTACCAACTGAATTTGCCTCTTGCTCTGATCTAGTGAAGAGAATGTCCCAAGAAACAGCTTGAAAACAAAGGCATTTGGTTAGAATGCAGAAGACCCCCATTCAGATCCAAACCTCCACCACAGCAGGTCTCCTTCAGTCTGCTTTTAGATGAGGAAGACCCTCCAGCCTCTTTGCACCACATACTTCATCTGGTAACCTGACAGCTTGTGCAGTTGAAAATTTTTGAAACTGGTAAGTGCTAATAATCTTCCAGACAAAGACTAGTTTTTCCACAAGTAATGCCCAATAAGCTTTACAAATAAGTCCTCAGGAAGACAATGGAAATTGTACAAGTATTGTGCATGTATGGGAAGAACTTGGATCCAAAGTACACAGACTTCCATGCTGATAACTTACAGATTTTTTTTTCTCTTTCTATAATAAACAATGACATTTTCTTCCTAATGTAGTTCTCTAAGTGGGATTTGGAGGTTTCTTCAGGTACCAATCCAGGCAGAACCACAAAAGAGGGGAAGAAGAATAGATCATACACAGCTATAAACAGAACCAACAAGAGAATCTACAAATATTGTTCCAATAATGCCTGTGTCTTGATAAAACATGTTGCAGGCCAAGATTTCTTCATTCATTTAGAGATACATCTTTACATCTAGAACATTACTTCTAGCACCACTTATTAACTTCAATTTCCCATTACAAAAAAAAAAAAGATTGCACAGTCAATACCGTCTTAATTTTTCGTTGATGCCATTGCAAGCACCTGCTGTATCTTTCAGACAAATCATCAAAAGCTGTTTTCTCATAAAACAAATCTTATACTATTTTTTGTGCAATATATTTAGTATGTGTGCAACATTACAAAAATTTTTGTCACACTTTTTATTTTTCCAAATATTTATACGATTAGTAGGAATTCAGTGAGATTTAAACTTTCTGAGTCTTGCATTTGCATTGGTTAAATTACAAAAAAAAAATAAAAAAAATAACTGAAAGAAAAACACTTGAAAACTTCAAGATACAGTTTCCTGAACTTTTGATTCAAATCATCACCCACTCTGCTACAAAGATTTTCACAATAGTTTTGGTGGGTCTGAGCCTTCAGCTCCCTTTAGGTGCATAAAAGAAAACATCGTCTAAGGTTTTCATCAATTTCACACAAGCCCATTACTTCCAGGAAAAGCTCTGTGCTGAGAGAGCTGCTTTGAGTTTGGATTCAGTGTACTCACAATCCAAGTCATCTGCTTGATTGCTCTATTACTGCTTATTTATAAAGTATTTGCAGAATATTTACAAAGGAGTTACATGATTATAGGGATCTTGAAATAGGAAGCATTGCCAAATTATATAGCTATAAAAGTGAAATGAGAATCCAAATGAAGGTCGGTATGTCTGCATCTAAATACAACAAATACTGCACAAGATTGGATGATACTAGTGATGTTTTCACAAAGGTATTGCCTGTCCTGTTTGTATCAGATAAATCACTCCTGCATTTCACCTCTTCAAAACTAATCTATTGTGGCTTACGTACAACTGAGCTCAATGTTGTGTCTTGCAGTTGCTACATATCCAATGTCAAACATATATTAATCAGCTTGTTAGCTGTGGCTTAGGTTGTACTTCAACTTCAAATTTATTCACGATTTTCCTTGACTATATATCTCAAAGTCTTGGTCCAATCCATATTATGCCTTACCTTTTGGCTGTTAACATTGATAGCATCTCTTTTTATTGGACTCTTGATGCCCACTGATGTTTTATGCATAATGATGCTCAAATTTAATTGAGCTGTAAGCTTCAGTTTAATTATGAGCCTTCACGATACCTTCAGCACTTTTTCTTCTCTGATTACAGTAACTGTTTCCCTATAACCCCTTTAAAATCCTTCATCTATTAAACCACTAGTAGACAAGTCATTTTTAGGAGAAAGTCTAATTAGACTATTGCAATTATCTTAATGCATCCTCAGTATTTAGAAGGAGAAGAAAAAAAAAAAAAAAGAAAAAAGAAAACATTACTGAAACGCACCTTGTGAAATATTCCAAACATTCACATTTAGTAATCTGATTCACACTACATAACTGCATATATCTTGTGCTTGAAATGACTTTATGTGAAGAAAGAGAAGTGACACTCCAATAAGTCATCTCTTTTGGTGCATTTCTCTTCATTAATTTCCCTTTACGTTTTATAGTTGTAAGTTTCAGAGCTATTGCATAATTCTGTTCCTTTCAGTGCATGAACTAGTTTTAGAGTCAATTGAAGAAGTAATAAATAAATAAATAAACATAACAGAAAAAATTGTAAGCATACATAAATTGCATTTCTTTCGCATAATTCATTTGCATGTGTCTTTAATGTAAATTCTTAAAAATATAATATTAGGTATTCAATAAGACCAGCTTAGCCAAAAGTCTGGTGTTTTTCACATAGATGGGATGATCAAAACTCCTATGATACATATTTCAATACAGATAATGAAGGAAATTAATTCTGGACTCATATTTGCTGCTTTTGTAAAAACAGATGTGTCTCCAAAAACAGCACTTTTGATCCAGTCCGTTTTCAAGTATAAATTATTTTAGTACTTTTTATGCTTATAAAGTTGCATATTATATGGATAGCCCATTCCTACTCAATATGAGTAATTAGTATACACATACAGTATTTTTCCTCACAGTTTTGAGCACAATCCTGGGTGTCATTTGACAATTATCCACTTTGAACTACTAAATGTTGCTTGCATTGGGGATCCAACAAATGTTTTCTGAGATCAAGTGGCTGCATACACAATAAACGCCATCCAAAAAGGAATGTGAAGAACTGGAGACATACTTTTCCTGAGATGTCTCCAGACCAACTGAAGGCTGCAGCTTATTTATCTCAGAGTACATTGCTCAGTGAAAAAAATTCTTTAACTCTTGCTAAGTATACAGGCAATATTTTATTAACATTGAATTGGCTATAACAATTAACAGTTTACAATAAATTTCTTAAAAATAATAAAATAAAAATAAAAAATAATTAAGCAGAAAGACTTATCTCCTAAATCATTTTGGATCCAAAATCATATAAGTGTCAATAAAACTGAGTTTTCTAGTTAGTTAACGTGCCTTATTTTTTTTTCCTGAAAATTTGAATGTAAGTATCAAAATGAGCCAATTACATTTTATTCAAAACCCAAAGAATAGATATCTGACCTTGAAATTCTTTTGATGATTCTTTTTCATTTTTCTTGTAGAAATACCTAAGGGAGTCCATAAATTTTCTAACTATGAGGCCAGTATTTAAATACTAAATAAAGAGAATTTCACCGTAAAAAAAAATACAACCTACCAAATATATCTGACTGTATTTGGGCAGGGAGCTGTATATTGTCTTGTTTTCTTCAGTCAGACTTGAAAATCAAATAAAGACTAAGCTATTTTTCTACATCTAATATTTTTGCATTAGTAGAGCACAGTGGCATATGCATTGTGAACATAGAAAATAAAAATAAAAACATTTCAAAAATTAGAAGGGCAAGGGTCAGCATTAATGCCAAATTTTCTCTCTTTAGTTCCAATTTCCTTATTTCTCATTGTATAATCATAACGTTGATGTTACATGTGTTACATGCCTGGAATAGTATTTTATTTAGTATATTGCTTTCCTCTTCAGGATTAGTCGCTTGTTCCCTAACTTATATATTTGTTTTCTGCAACAGGGATCTTGATGTGTTTTTGTTTTTGTTTTCATTTCTTCACTTGATGGCCATGTAATTATCTTACTGTTTGGTTAAATTCCTGAATTTGGGATCAAATAAATTTGTTGCATATAAATTAACATACCAAGTACAAGGAACATATCAATTCCAATTCGGTGATTTGTCTTCTTGCGTTATAGGCTACTTTCTCTAAAGGCATCTCTTTACATTATGTACTTCACCAATGCAAGACTGAACTTGCAATTCCTGAGATAGCTAAAATATTCTGCTATGCCTTTTCAAACAGCATGATTTGCTAAAGTAAGTAAATAAATAAATAAATAGATAAATTCCTTAGGGAGGGCAACTGTACGTGCCTAAGGAAGTGCAGTAGACAAAAGTTTAAAGTTTTTAAACAAAAGTTTCTGCAACTAACTTACATGACTTTTATTTTCTTTTTGTTTATTAGAGAAAAGACCTGATACATTTTCTCATCTTTCTGCTCTTGCTTCCTTTTTTCATTTAAACTTTCTACAATATCTGTACTGTAATTCAAAGTACTGGCCAAATATGTCCAGACTATATTAACATTTTCATAAGGAATATATCTAAAATAATTAAAATTATGTGAAATTTCTAAACCATCAACATAATTTTATATAAGGTAGATATACAAATTCTCATTTACAAAAGAAATCTTTTTTATTTTTTTAATTAAAGCAGTATATAAGACTTTTCATAATATATTTATATTTTTGTATCATAACACAATTTTTTAGGTAGGATGTTCTTTTTCACTTTTTCCAGGTCCGCGACACAGAACACTAAGTCTTATAACAGGGCTACTCAGAGTGAGTTTCAGCAACACTCAAACCGAGCTCAGCCGAAGAGAACAAACAATGGCCGGTTGACAGTTCTCAAATGCAGAACCACTTTTCTGCCAAAAACATTCACAGCTGCCTTCCAATTTCCTGGGAAAGTCAAGGTGTTCCCCTGGACCTACTTTACAGATTTGTGATTATGCAAGTATTCTGGTCTTCCTTTGTAATATATGCAGATCAATTCAGTCTTGTTAGTATTACCCCAACCTCATTCCTGCGGTCTTGTGCCAGCCTCATCTGTGAGGGTCGGCAGCTCTTAGCAGCTAAATATGCCAACATTCACAGCTGCTCTCACTTTGCACGTCTCTCTCTGCAGCGGGGTAGTCCTTGTTTAGTGCTGTCTGCTGCTCGCTGGATGCCTGCGCCCTTGCATACCAAATGCGGGCAAAGAGGGACACCAGTGGTTGCCTTTCCTATGTGTTCACCGCTCTCTAGGAATTCACCTTACACACTTTGGAAGAAAACGGCATCACTGCTAATCCTGACAAAACCTAACTAACAAGCTTCCTCCACTGTGCTGATAATGCCGTTGCAATCTCCATAACTGCTGGTCACCAAAGTTCACACCTTTACCGCTTTGGCATTGACCGCAGTCCTACATCCAGCCCTGAAGCAGCCAATGTGATTGCCATTCTGCAGCCATTCTGGGTTTTAGTACCTATAGCAGCAGCTCAGACAGTGCATAAAGAAGAGCTCCGTGTCTGAATATTGCAACTTCCAGCATACGAAAAAACACTAGTCACGTATTGCAATGTTATCACTGCTCAAATTAACACCTTGCAGGCTGCCAAATGATTTCCATGCCTCTTTATCCAGCCCAGGTCTTACCTTGCTGAACAGGCAGTTCCCTTCCATCTTTGGAGGACATGGGCAGGAGTGCTCCTCTCTATTTACTGCTTTGATGTCACAAATCTGGGAGGGGGTTCAAAAAGTCTTTCTGAAATTACTTGAAAAAATATCCTCTTGGGAAGAGATTTACTAAGCTAAATCCTTCTTAGTTATCCTTATTTAGGCTTAAACTGTGGCTTTAGCAGAAGGAAAATAGAAAACTAAGTCACTTTTAGAGAAAATAGCATAAAAAAATCCAAAGTTTGGAAAATGCAGAAACACATACTGAAATTCACAGTATAAACACAACACTCTTCTCTAATAATTAGTCACAGGAATAATTCATAAGGATCTCCTTCACTCAAAGTCTTTAGATCAATTCACAGTATATTTCTAAGAGGTTATGCTCTAGTTCAGCAGAAGTTACTTATGTATACAGACGTATAAGTGGCTGAGACCTACAACATGTACGCTACAGAAAATAAGCCTAGATATTGCAAAAGTTTATTTTATTATTAGAGGTATGATATTTGATGCATAATGAAGTACCTTACTCTCCTAAACTATACTGAGTAAAAATGAAAGCTATGTATAGTGCACAGTGGAGAAAAGATTAAAAAAAAAAAAAAAAAAAAACACTATGTCTGCAGTTGAATGTAGTTTTTCAAAGAAATGTGTTGGAAGGGATCTGTCCACAACACCAATGCAAGTAATATTTGCTACCTGGAAAGGGTGCATTTTCCTAATCATTCTTATATCTCCATCAATATTTTACCAAAAAGCGTGATTTCATCTAGGAACATGAATCTGTATGAATGAAAAACTACAAGTAATTCATAATTTTGATGGAATATGAGTTATTATTTCTAAAGCCAGGAGTAAAACAAGATCAGTAACAGGTTCACTATGTGTTTAGCTGGCTTACTAATGGAGCCAAGATTTATCAGAAATTATTTTTGTCTGGACCATGACTGGACCTAATGTGTTTACTCTTCACACTTCACACTTCCAACATATTAGGAACTGGAACACAGTCCTCATTTGGCCAACATCAGAAAATGTGATTCAGCTACAAAAACCAGGCTTCTTCTCCTTGCTTGATTCAATGTATTTGAAAACTACTCTTCTACACTTCAGTCAACAGTCCTGTTTGATGACGTGTTTGAGCTGCTGCATTTTACATCAGAAAGGCAATGCCAACAGTACCAAAGACTAAGAGGACAAATGATTTAAACCCTAACAGCTGAAGCAGTAAATATTTATTGGTCATACACAATAGCAGCGAGTCAATAGGAGAGACAGAAGAGTCTTCCTACAACAGCTCTGCATGATGCTCTGTATCTCTTCATCTGCATCTATACAGATGGTAGAGACACTGCTCACACCAGCAGAGAACAGAACTAAATTCAACCATCCTATATTTTGGCTGACAGCTTGACCACTACCTTTTCTTCTCAGCTGGAAGATTTTTGCGTACTCACACCATTTGGGGGATGATTGTAACCACCTTTCTCTACCTCCAGCTCTGGTGTACCCTCCTGGAATCGTCTTCATACTTGCTGGGCCCTGAAGCAGCACTTCCTGTGTGAATTTTTCATGTGGTATGTATGAAGCATGGACTTCTAAGTTTAATAGATGCAAGTGTTGTATCCAATCAAAGTAAAATTGAATAATATGTATGTGCTTCAATATCAAAACGAAAATAGGTAAGCTGGCAAAAACCAATGGGTCTATATATTTTAGGGTCAATAGGGACTATTACTCTGCCCCTTCTAACATGTTAATGGTGCACCTAAATGCATTTTATTCAAGACTAGACTTTCCTAAGCAATATGCACTTCATAATTTCCCAAGAAAATATTTACTTAAAAACTCATAGGGAAAATATATTTCATGGGGAAAAGGCTGTTGAATTTAAGTAGCATGGCAAAATACCATGTTTTGACTGGCATTCTACAGTTATTAAGACACTATTTTTCATAACTTTTAATAATGTGTTTCACTTATGGTTTATACAATAAACCCTTCAATCACTTGATACTGTAGTCACTCTCAAAATTTATTTCCTTCCATCAAGCATATGAACCAGTCTTTTATTTATAGGATAAATGTTATTATTGTAGATTTTCTCATGGGTGCTGACTGCCCACTACTGGTTTATTGACTGACTTTCAGAAAACAAGACAACTATAACTTATTTTAAGAACAAATATGAAGAAATTCATAGTCTTTATAAAGAAAAGTAAGCAAGCAAATCTGAATATGTAGGATTTCACTTTAGACCCCATTTTATTCAATTTGGTCTTGTTTCTCTTTTTAAAGGGGTCAGCAGTATTAAAAAAAAAAAAAAAAGGCCAAGTTTGCTATTTCTTTCTGCATATGTATTTGAACAACCTCTGACAGACGTTGTCTAGAGATCTTCAATGTCTAATCCTGCATCCCATGATCTTGTTGCATGCCCAAGTCCTTCTTGATCCACCAGTCAGTGGAAAACACTTTCACTTCTCTTACTGCCTTACTGTCCTCAGTTCATTTTCAGAATCCTGCATGGAAAAATTCACTCACCTGTTAAAGTGAGCTTTGAAAAGCTCACATAATATTACAGCTCCAAAACCTCATTTCAGCTGCATTAATCAAGTAGAAAAGAAGCAGAAGTTTTTCCCAGGGAACATCGGGATGTGCTTCTGACACAATGTAAGATCTTGGGATATATGTCTGACCTCCTAGAGGAGCCTAGAAAGTATGTCATGATCTCAGAGTAACTGCTCTGGCTTTACATAACTCCTCTTATACTGGGGGGTGAGATGCTATTTCAGACACATACTTTTATTTTTGGGACATGTTAAATTATATAGGTCATGTATCCATAATGACCATAACTATGTATATAGTCACAATAAATTCTTGCCAAAGAATGGATGCAATAAGGAAAACTGTGATCCCTCAGAGACAGAGGAAAGAGGAAAAATATATATATATATATATATATATTTAAACATTACTGTTAGAGGGGAAAAAAATAGGAAAAGTACAAGAGCAATGTAGAATTATATATTTTTTCTTTTTCTTCTGGAAATACATCTCTTGTTAGGGGTAAGGCTGCATTTACTTTTTTATAAAAGCTTTGTAGTAGTACAACCATTTTATAATACCTTCATGAAATCAACTCCTTTTTTTCCTCTGTTGTTCTTTGTTGGGAACTTCCTGTTCATAGAAAAATGCTTTGACAAGTAGCTAAATTTCAATAATGTTAAATTTCATCTCATATAAACTTCTTCATTATTCAATGTGGTCTAGTTCTTCTCATGTATCTCAAATAAGTTTTGAACAGATGTTCCCAGAATTTTTACTAGAAGAATATTCCTTTTTTATTATTATTACAAAGATTGTTAATGAAAATATTAAACAAAATAAGTTTCAAAATTTATCTTAGATAATTTCTACTCTACTTTCCTTCCAGTATGTCTATTCACATTCACTGCTCCCTAACATGTAATTTCTATAGTTTGTCCTATAGCTGTATTTTATGAACTGCTATCCAAGTGGTACCACCTGAAATTGTCCACTGAAATGGTTCAAGTTAGACATGTTAGGTTTGGCCTTACAGGTCCTACTATTTTATATTTGACTGTGTACCTCATACACAATACGTTAGATATTAGACCTTCCACCTCCTTCTGGCCATTTAGTATTTTGGCTATTGAAAAGATGGTCTTAAACAGGTCATTAAAGCTGAACCTGTATTTCTCTTTTACTTTCTCAGACTGAAGTCCCTAAGTTGAGGGACTCAAAGTACCACAGCTGGAAAAGTTTAGGGAATGAGTCCTAAGAAACATATCCATTACACTACAAAGTTTAGACCAGGTTATACACGTTATAACTAAACTGAATGTCTTTTGGTCTCAGGCCCTTATCTAATGGAAATTTCCACATGTACACCAACAGGTAGAGCAGAAGTCAGTTCGTGCCATGAGAGCAAATGCACATTTGATTCCATCAATGGGATGGGATGGAATTAATAATTATCGGATGAATGTCATTAATAATTCTTAAGATCACTCAGGTTCTTCTTCAAACTGCTCACCACCTGTTTACTCTTCAAAATAATTCTATAATGTTAAAAATGTATATAAATAGATCATATATCGGGGCTTTTTGTTGTGGTTGTTGCAATTCCATTCTGCAGATCACTATTGCAGAAACAGACTGCCGACTAATGAAGTTGTTGCCTCAGCAGCAGACTTCCAGATAAATAAGTATTCTCTATTTGGAAACTGAAAGCTTTAGTCTCTAAAGTTATATAGACTCCCCAACACTTGCCAAATTCTTTTCTAAATCGATTTACAGCAGCATAAAGCAGATGGCTAATAATATTGAGTAGTAAGTCATTACTATCATTCATTTCACCTTACAAAAGCTATTACTTTTCTTCATGGTAAAAGAATATCTGAAAATAGCAGAATTTCACAAAATGTGCCATAAAGCTATAAAGTTTACAAATTTCCCACTTATTCACTGCTTTCCCTACTTCTTTACTTTACTTTAGCTGCCCCATTTTAAACAGACAAAGTCTATTTCTACTTTATCTTTCACTTTTCAGTAAGAAAATGATGAAGCCTCTTTCCATTTGGACCATTACAGTAGCTGGTGCTTAGTACCTATTGACTTTACAAGATGAGCTTTCTAAACTAGAAAACTGATTTATTTATTTTTTCCAACATGAAAAAAAAAAAATTAAATGATTCTCTGTTTTGGAAAATAAAAATAAAAATAACTTCTGCCATCATGGTTAGTGGCAGAAATCTAAACAGCAAAGGCATCCTGAAAAAAAAAAAAAAAAGAAAAAAAAAAGAAAAAAAAAGAAAAAAAAAGAAAAAAAAAAGAAAAAAAAAAGAGGGAAAGAAAAAGACACATTTGGGCAAGTTTGCCTTGTTAGCTCCCATGGCACAGAGAAGCATGATGCCTAATCTTTGGCTATGCATGAGCTTCATAAACTGCCTAAGGGACTGGCAGAAAGGGACAGAAAAAAACAACAACTACTACCATTTTCACACAAGAACACAGCTGGAGGGAGAGATAATAATGATGCTCTTCTTATGCATAGCATTCCTTGTGCTTGGAGCACTTAGGAAAGAATTTACTGTTTCTCTGGAGGCTACCCTCAAAGTCAAGCTAGAGATTAAGTTGGGAAGGGGTTTTCTACTCATTTAGATGAACTCTGGACCTCTTTCTCTTGCAGATGAACAAACATGGAGAATGAAAAGGGAGACTCACAGGACAAGATACTCAAGAGGAAGTCAAGCTCTGTGTCCTGGTAATGAGGGCACTCAACCCTCATGGGGGTTGGAGAACAGGCAAATTTGTACTCCAAGGCAGATCCTTGGTGCTCTGGCACAATATGCATCCAGCACTGCAAACAGATTGAAAATGTTTCTCTTGAAGAAATCTTTATCAATAGCAATGCTCTACTCCCTTCTTTACTTCCAGAAATTAAAAGTGCAGCCAGGCTGTCAGGTTCATCTGAGTTCTCTTTTACACACGAGTCCACTGCTATTTTTTTAAAAATTGTAACAGAAGAAAAAATTCAAGATAATTATGGAGATAGAAAAATTCAGAGATCATTCTCTTGTTCTAGTCATCACCTAGGCAGTTCTTGTAGGCCACAGCAAACACTGCTAAATCCACACCCTGAATGATCCATTTCAGGAAGCTCTGGATCCTGGAACCAGAAAGACAACAGAAATCACATTCATTCTGGACACGTCCACACCAGTGGGACAGTGTGGCACAGTGTAGTACTTAGCAGCTGGTTTGTCCCCCAGAAGTTCCAATCCCACCTCATTGTGCCACTTGTTTATACCCCAATGAATAGACCAAGATGAGAGAGCTGGGGGCTACCATGCCCCCAGCATCATTGTGGCATTAGTTTGCTGAAAATACTTTTTTTTTTTTTTCCAAAAGTTCTTGCAGGTGAAGAGATATGGTTAAAAAGCACTCACAAGAAATACAGAGGTCCCCATAAAATTGCACTTTAAAGATCGGATGGGAGCTATCTCTCAGTCACTAATTACACAACTTGGATAGCTGGTTCTATTTCAAATCTCCCAGTGGATATTCCTGTGGTACCTCAGGCTACAATTTTACTTTTATTTTTTTCCTGTGAGTCCAACATTCTCCATTAATCATTTGGATGCATTTGGCATCAATGCAATAGAAAGACTATGTTGACCAAAATGTAAGCCATTTATGCCTATGAATAGTTCTTCCTGGTTTTTCTTTGCTCATTCTTTGATTGTTGGTTGTTTGTGTCTTCTCATGTAACTATTATTGGTTTTCAGAGCAAAGCTGGCCACTGCATTTTGCGTTGAGTAAACACAAGACTATCTGCTGTTTCAAAATGTTAAAGATTTCTTTAAAAAAAAAAAAAGTATAACTTATTTTTTATTAAAAAACAGTTTCTTCTGATCTTCTTATGATAATAAACTTTCCTAATATTTTCCATTGAAGATTAATACACTTCTCTAGAAAGTTATATCTAATTTATGTGACTTTAAGGGTCATGCTTTAATAACAATGATGAAACACGATTATTACTTCCTAATGCTGAAATTACAGTTTTTACATTGTAAATTTTTCCTGCTATGCGCCCTGTGGCACTAACATTTTTATCACTCCATGTGTTTCTAGTTTTAAAACCTTTACCCCTGCTGTTTGAAAAATATTTCTCATTTTCGTCCCCTATGGAGTACAGAAATCCCTAAAGGCAAACCATTAGTGATCTTTCTGCCTTTTCCCAAACACTTATTATGATCACCAGTGTTGCTTCCACTGCCTCATTGGCTTTTGGTAAAGTATGCAAATGAGATGTTCAAAATACACACTTTTTGCAACTGTGCAAGTTCATACTGATTTATAAAATGGGAAGGCTATTAAAGTGACTGAAAATGTCAGCAAGATTTATGCATGGGTGACAAATTGTATTGGAAATGCTCATTTTTAACATGCTGGCCTGGATTCTTTCTCTTTTTTTAAAAAAAGTATTGTGTGTGATGCATTTGCTTTAAGGCCATTTGCCCCTCCCATCTCCCCATTTGCTTTAAATATACTCTGACAGTGACTTTTTGACCAGGAAAATAAACAAAACTATTCACACTGATTGTTTTTGCCATGCAAAGCAGAAATTATTTTTCTTCTGACTTGTGTTTTCCCGTGAAGTATAAAGCTATTTAAAAACAAAGACTTTTGCCTTTACTTTGTGGTAAAGCACTTGTGGACCAGAAAGCTACCTTCCTGGAAAAAATCCAGATGCTGTCTGACAAAGCAAGAGTTTTCAAATACTGACACAGCTAAGTCCTGTCTGTGGATACACACACACAAGTAGCACTCCACTTGACAGCACAAGGCTTACATTTCAAGATAGGATCTTCACTGTAACACATATGACCCAGTCTCTGATGGCAACGTTCATTCTCAAGCAACAATTTCATATTCAAACCTCATAAAGACCATTAAAAAAATCAATGTGTGCCACATAAAAATATTATAGCTGTTAGATTTGCCAAACATAGATAAAGCAGATATGGTATCATGTGATAGCTTGTAAAGAAAACTTATTTTGTAATTGTATGATAAAGAAACATTATGAATCAATGATGAAAACCATATAGTACATTTCATAATAGCGAGAAAATGATGGGGAATTTTATGAGGGTTCATTTCAATTTAGGCACCAAAGTCAAAAGGAGTCTTGTCATTGATGTTGAAGAGAAAAGGCTTAGGCCCATAATCACACATCATGTTATCAACATATGTAAAGGCAGAAATGTTGTAAAGAAAGAAAATCAACAAACTATTGAATGTCTTGAAATGCTCATACATAATATCTGAAACATAATGAGAATGCTGGTCTGATAGCAATATATTCACAATTTCTGTCAGCATGTACAGTATTACTAGAGTTTTTTAAAGCATTTTAAAATATAGCTTGTTCTATGATACTAATATTAAGGAAGAGAAGCTGTGCTTTTGTGGTTTCTACTCCTGCGTGTTCAGCTTGGTGCAAACCCCATTCCTACAAAAGCTTAAACCAGTGTTTGGTTTTATGCAGCAATCCCACTGTGCAAGGTTACACATCATCAGACTTTGCAGCCACCTAAGCCATATCCTCAAGGCCTTTGAACACCTACTGACCACAAATGTCAGGATTTCAACAGCATTTAGGGGCACAGAAATGCAAATGAAACTTTTAAAGATCTAGCCAGGTTGGATGGGGCTTTGGGCAACCTGATCTAGTGGGAGGTGTCCTTGCCCATGGCAGGGGGTTGGAATTAGGTGGGCTTTAGAGTCCCTTCCACTTCAAACCATTCTATGATTCTGTGATTCCATGATTCTGTGGTCCTTAGTTGTTTAGTTGTTTGTTTGTTTGTTTGTTTAAATCAGTACACATGATCATACTGATAGTTTAGTACAAGAGACAGCAGATCATTCTGATACCCACAGCAACTAGAGATGTAATCCCCCTTCTTCTCCCCAAGTTCAAAATGCTTTTAAAAGTTATTATATCATTCTTTGTATTGAAAAATTCAATACTAAGAACTTAATTCTACTTTTTATATTCAGATCAGTCAGTACCAGTACCATTATTGCTCTGATTTTCCTAATTAGTTCATTAAGTTGCATAATAATTGGTTTACTGCCACCCACTTTTTATGATGCTAGAACTGTGAAAATAAAATTGATTTAGGGTCTTATTCTGATCTATTATGCTTACTCACTCACATATCCTGGTGTTTGCTGCAGGATTTTTTTTTCTCTTCTTCTCTCAAAGTCTGCATATTTTTCCCTGGTTTCACTTAAAATGCAGCCTGTATTCCAGTTTTATATAGGTGGGTTTCAGATGTGCATTTTACAAAAATAAATAAATAACCAAAGCATAGACAATGGAAAACATCTGTCTCTCACCTTAGGAGGTCAGGATAAATCTCAGTCTGTGAAATACAACGTGTGAGATTGAATTTATTTGCATTGTGTTAATGACATATATCAATGTCTTGACACCGGTATCTGGCATATTATAATAATGGGCTACTGTGCCAGAAGAGGTGTCTTATCAATGAAACAAGCAAGCAGAAACGTTAGGCTCTATGTGGAAAAGAGTGGGGCCATTATTCTGTTTGAATGGCACGGTGTATGGTAGCAGTAAAATAGAGAAGGCAGCATGTGAAATCCTGCCTTTCTCACTGGAGGACAAAACTAGCTATGCAGTTATACAGAGTGCCCATTCCATGCAGGTGCCTGGTGCAATAAGAAATATAGAAAAAATCAGGACAGGAAGCTCGTTTGGATTAGGAACCAATTTAACATGAACACAGAGTTAATCAACACTGAGTTTATATGGACAACTGGAAGAGCACTTTTTCCTTTCCAGAGCGCAACAAAGCCGTAGCCTCCTTGTTCTGGGTAGTCACAGCCAGGACAAGGCGTCAGCAAGACACCAAGGGATGCTGGAAATGTGCTCTGATACAACATCCAGTCAGCTGTGGGCATCAATATTTCAGATCTGAAGCTAAGCAATTCCCTTCAGAATCTATATAGAATTGCAGGATAACATAAGGACTTTGCACACAGACGTGGGAAAGGAGCACAACATGCTTTTGTCCGACGCAGAATCCCTAATGCGGCTCAGGAATCTGCCTGAGTGCTCTCCCACATAAGGGCATAAACATTTTTGCCACATGTAGTCATGCTCATATGAGCAAAGAGCGGGGCGTTAAGACAAATAGAAGTGCAGTTCAAAACAGAGCCAAGTCTGTACCAGACATGTAAGCAGAAGCATATATGAACATGAAATAACACAGAGCAGAGATAGAGGCTTAGATTCAACTACAAAAAAAAAAAAAAAAAAAAAAACAAACAAACAAAAAACAAACAAACAAAAAAAAAAACTCTGCAGCTTCCTGAGCAGGTGAACTGAATTGCTCTTCTGCCATTTCTGCTTTCCCACTAACTACCCTGCCAAAAGAGAGCAGGAAATGCTTCATCTCTTTATCAGCCACCGTGCTAAGAATGCGTAGTAAGAGGGGAAAAAGAGAGAGAGGGAGAGAGAGGAAAAAAAAATATGAAAAGTTATAGATTTGTTTATGAAGTGAGGCAGTTATTAGCTGGGGACACTTCTGCATATGCCTAATACCAAAGTTTCAGAAAGAACTCCTGCCATCTCCTCTTATATTAAAAAAACAAGTGGGGTCCACACCTTGCAGCTCCCAGTGGCCCAATCCAGAAGCCCAGCCCCAAGCTGTAGTGATAAAATGAATAAAATGGAATTGAAAAGCAGTGAACAGAGGTTTCCAGGAGTTTTGTTGCTGCTCTTGGCCTGCTTTTATTTTTGGCTGTGGACTTTGCAGCTTTTGGAAATGTCAGTATCCGGACACTATGTAAATCTGATATTCCCTCCAACAGAAGCAAGGAACTGTCCTCTGTGCACGTTTCAAAAGTGTTAAAAGTTTATTGAGATTGCAAACAGCTTAAACTGTTATTGGAAATGCAATATGGTGCACTATATTCTCATGGTTACCAGATGGCTGCCTGAGACAAACGCTGTCGGTTGTGCCGCTAACGCTTCCAAATGCAGAGGGGTTCAGAGGTAGCTAGGACCTTTCCGTCCTCCCTGCCAGAAACACCTTTTTCCTCCCAGGTTCCAAAAAGACAATCATTGCATTAATTGCTTTGGACCAGCAAGCCCCAAAGTTTTCTGCCAACTGACTGCTGTCCACCCTCAAAATTTCTCTCAGACAACACAGCACTCGCCTCATCAGAAACTGAGTTAAAAACACTTCTGAAGACACAGCTGACTGATTCTGACCATAACCATTTGTTAAAGCATGTAGATAGCAGTGTCTTCAGACTACAGTTTGAGAGCCACCATCAATGCCATTTGACACCATCACAACAATCCTGAAGTACAACTTTAAAAAGAGCCTCGTTTACTGATACTGTGCTGCAGAACAAGCTCTGGAACGTTTCCCTGTGCAAAGATATATTCATCTTACTGTATTAATGCTACCATTTTCCGGAAAAGGGCTATCAAGTCAAGGGCCAGTTCTCCCCCATGTAATGTTTCACTTACGTTACTCCATTTTCCCTGTTCTCCCAGAATATGGCCTCATTTGATGAACATTTTTTTCTTGCTGATGTAAATATTTTCAAACGCTGCAATAAAAATTTCATTACAGAAGTGATTGAGATGTTTTGGGTAGTTTTGCTAAAAAGAGATGATTTGCGCATTTTTTTTTCAAATGTACACTTGAAGGGAACTGATGTGAAGTTAGTGCTATAATAAAAATGTAAATAAAATTCATTATAGTTCATAGATTTCCTGATATCATCTTTATTGACTCAATATTATTGAAATAAGTAAAAATAAATATAAAATTATTTTGAGAATACATCAGTACACCTTATTTTATCATCATAAAATATTAATGGAAAATTCCTTCAGGAAAAAAAAAAAGAAAGGATGACATTTACAATACATGAATTTTCTTATGTTTTCCACAAGTGTGATGTTACATAAAATTAAATGTATATAATTAATGTTCCTCTGTTTATGAGCAGCATTGCTTTATTCTTACTGCGTACAATGTCTCAATGCCAAGACATAATATAGACCCATCGGAGCCTATTTCCCTGCAGTATCACAACATTTTTACGGTTTCTTGTAACCATCTAAATCGTACTACTTGAATGATGTTTGTCAATGAATCTTTTAGTTTAATTGCAAGATGTCATATGTGCTTCATGACCTGTTTTCAGGGTCAAGTAACATTTATATCTCACTGGAGCAAATATAAGTGTTAACATTGAAATGCTGTATTCGGAGGGTTATACATTGTAGCTGACAGACGTCAGAGAAGATTTTAGATTCTCATTACATATTGTAATTTACTCTTAGCATATAACTCAGAGCTGACAAAGTGTGGCTCAGATTTACAGATTTGGAATTTTTGAATATGTCCTCACATCCACAGGATCACAGAGTAATTTGGGAGGTAAGGGAGGTCTCCACCCTGACTTCCTGCCCCAGCAGGATCAGCCCTGAGGTCCATTTGTATCCTTCAGGCCCTCATGGATGGAGATGGCAAACCACTTGTTCCCCTGTTTGATGACCCTCATGGGGACAAGTTCCTCCTTTTGTGCTGCCTGGATCTCTCCCCTTTCAATTTATATCTGTTGTCCCCTTCCTCCTGCACCTAATGATGAGTAAAGGAGGGTAATTCCTTAGCTTCCTGGCCACATCCTTGCTTCTACAGCCCAGGATGCTGCTGGATCCTTCATGGCTTGCTGCCCGTCAGCACCTTGGTCATTTTCCTAGACCTGTTCACAAACAAGATGGTCTCCAACAGAACTGTTTCCAGGAATTATTCCTTCCCAAGGCATGATTTTGCATATCTCCTTGTTGATTTTCCTGCAGTTCTCCTTGCCCATTCCCTCATGTTGTCTAGGTCACTCTGAAAGGCAGCTCTGCTCCTGAGAGTATGGCCTGGATGACCAGTCTGGTGTCATCTGCAAATGTGGTGTGAGTGCAGCTCATCACCTCCCTCAGGTCATTGATGAAGATCCTAGCACAAAATAGGTCCCAGAGAGACCCTTGTAGGGTCACAGGCTGCCAGGGATTGGGTGTGACCCATTAACCCCTGCCCTCTCTGAGCCTGCTCATCCAAACAGATTTTTTTGTTTGCTTTTGTTTGTTTCCACCTTCAAATAAAAACCCCATCTGTCCTTCTTAGTCCATATACCTCAAATATTGCCCCACAATAGCTCTCTTGAGAGTTACCAAATTTATGAAATTTCAATTAAAAGTAAAGCTGAATGTTGAAGATCTCTACATATTGAATAGGAAGCCTCTACTGCCTGGATACATTTTAGAGATTGACTAGGAGGACTGTAAAGTCCTACAGTGTCTTAAGCCTGTGGTTTAAGTCATATGGGAGAGGTGTGGTCTTGTGAGCACAAACTGAGGATAAGTTTAGAAGCTAGGGAGTAGAATTCCAGTACTATTTTAATCAGTAATTAGTCATATGCAAGATCAAGCAAGAAACTAATCTCTGACCAGGGTTCAACAATATAATACATAGGCTTTAGGAGTTGTAGTGCCAGATGAAAAATGCCATGACAGTACAGCACAAAGCCCTGACCCAGTAAAACCATGCTGTGCTGCCTGAAAACTGTTCATTACATGGCCATGCGACAACATCACTTACTGAGCTTTGAGCTGGAGCAGGTACAACAGCTCCCCTCTAGCCTGTATTAAACCAGCATTAATCTCTCTGAACAGTCTACTTCACCAGAAGTCAATAAAGTGTACATGTTCGTTGAGCACAAATTAACATTTCTGAGCAACCTGGCCATAACCAGAGCAGTATTCATGGTCCCACCAGTGCACCACAGCCTCTGCTTCCCCAACCATAGCAAAATGAGTCACCAAAAAAAAAGCCACCACTTCGAGATTGACAGTGAAGTATCAGAATGCTTCTCTTCTCAAGAATTATTGTAAATAAGTTCTGAATACCAAGAATGACACTCTTTCCATTGCTAAACACTCTTTACAGCTGTAACATTTAACCCAGCTCTTGTGATCAGCTCTGGGTAGAACTGAAGAAGTATGACACACAATCCAGGGATAAACATTTTGTTTTCTATAGTGGATAAACAGGCATCCTTCTCTGTGCATTCCTCATTGGGTTTTCAAGACTTTGCCAACTTGATTACACAATTCTTAACTAAATATTTGCCAACTGCAGCTGCAGTACTAAGTGGTGATGCTTGAAAATTTCTTTAGTAAAAAGAAGGAAAACATTATTGCAGCACATTTATTTTTAGCATCTTTTTTGTTTTATGAAAATAAAAAAAGCTGTTTAAGAGTATTAGATGGCATGTGGATATTAACAAGAACTTAAAAGATAAATATATATCTACTAATAATTTTATATTTATTGCACTTAATTTAACAAATTATTGCAAGAACTACATAGACAGCATTTTCCCTGTGAAATTATTATACTTAAATGAACTTTTGACAATGTATTAATTACAAGGACATGACCACATTTATTCTGCTGATCCGGTAATTACATGCATTAAAGAAATATTTATTCAGAAACCATGTAGTGCACTTCAAAACAGGCTTTCATTGCCAAGTTACATTTCCCGTATGCAACTGCCTTTTTGCCATTTATGAGTCTTTTTCAAACTTTTACTGAGGGCAAAAAAGAGAGCAGAAATGCTATATAAACTTTGGGCTGACAACTTTCTCTCTCGGTCAGACGTAGAGGTTGGGATGGAAAGTGGCATAGGCTGGGTGGAGAGATTGGGGTGGCTCTGTACAGACAGGTCCTACCTGGAAGAAATTGGTTCAATAGTTTGCCTTCTAGATGGCACAATATTCATTTTAGTTCTCTAGGTATGAAATCTATGTGATCCAGCATACCCGTTATTTTGATACTAAATATAAATGATAGCACATTTATCCTACTAGATATACAGATTGCCCTGATAGCAAAATCTTCTGCCATCATAACACACCTGACCACTCAGTAGGCACAGGTGGTTAAAGACTTTTCAGTCTGTGCCCCATCCTAGAGAAAGATATGGACTGATGCTGTATTGATCAGCAGATTTATTTTGTAGAGTTTATGGAGCAGTCTTTGAGTTTCACTCAAAGTGAAGCTTTGTGAGTGACTAAAATAAGAAAGCCAAAGACTGAAATCTGTAACTTTCATCGCCAAAACTGAATCTAATTTTTAGTTTTAGTCAGTGTGCATAAGCACTCGTATTTCCAGTTACGTGCTTATTTCCCATCAGAAAGTCATCTAGTTCTGCAGTGATAGCCAATGTGAAAGCTAAAATATTCTCAGTTGCATAACAATCTTTCCATTAAGCATTTCACAAAAGCAGAATGTTTTGCTACATAAAAAATAACGCATTTCTAGCATTTTCTGTTAATAATAATAATAAAAATAAATTTTTTTTAAAAAAAAAAGGTTTCATAATGCCAGTTTCATAATGCCAGGAAATACATTTATGGAGTCCTCTAGTAATGAGCTTCTCTTGACTACAAGAAACAGCCAGAAGTTAGAGCCACCTGAGAAAACCACTGCATGTTGAAACAACCTAATTCTGCTATATGATTTTTCTTAAGTGTTACAATATAGACCTGGCTTTGGATTTTTTTAGCATATCATTTTTTTCATTTTAGGGAAAACTTATAATACAAGTGAGGAAAGAGTAAAACTTGGAATTCTGAAGGAACAGCCTTAACTATCATAACCATAGCAGCCAAAAGAAACAATTTGTTATAAAAGGAGGGACGTCACCTACTAGAAGTGGTCTCCCACTAAGAAAATACAAAGGAAAGCACTAAGGGAAACAGGCATGGTGGTCCAAATATTCTGAATGGAAAAGAGTGAATTTATGTTCATTCATGGTTTAACTCTTTAAATTAATACACGGGGACTTTTCTTTCCCATGTGAAAAGATTTACTCACGCAACTTTGTGTGCAGAATGCTATTTTAAGGTAATTAGGACTGTTCCATTGTGTTTCTTCCTTAACTATTTCAATGAATATATTTTGCTTTGACTGACTGAGAAATCCTTGGAATTGAAGTGTAATGGATCAAACAGATAGGTGGAGTTACTGTACTAAAAGCAAATGAATATTGACATAAATATTCTTCATTTATTTTCAAATACTACATTTTGATAAACTGCCACCTTAGCCTGGTTACTTCATAATCTCTATAAACTAGTTTAGAGGAAAAATACAGGCACTTTTGTTTTAAAATGTAGGCTTATTTAATCATTTATTTTACTCAGTACTAGCTTATAAATACATATGTATGTTCCACAAAAATAAAATCACTAAAATATTGGGTTATTTGCTAGAGCTGACATCGAAAGAACTCTCTGGTGGAAAATACATCAAGCTGATCTTAACATTACAAGTTCTTTTTCAAGCCAAATTTTAATTTTTATGTTTTTTATGATTTCTGGCAATTGATTTTCATAGCTAGCTAAATCTTATTGCTGTTATTTTTAAATAATCTTAATTTTCTGGATAGCATTTAAAATGGTGACATAAATGCCAAACTACTACTTCTCCATGCCTATTCAACAGGTTCTGAAATATATATATATAATTATGCAAAACAGGACCAGAAGAAAACTAAGGAAACCTCTGACCAAGGACTTGACTGGCTGATTCACATCTCCTTTGTGATATGTAGTGAACCTCCAATCCTCTCCAGCAAAAGCACTACCTAGACCACGTGTGCTATGTCATTACCAAGGAAGGAACCATTTTCTACCCATTGCCATTGCCAAACACAAGCGTTTTATTTGGAAATAATTACCTCTTCTAGACATCTGTCCTGAAGACTTTCCTTTTAGAGGCATTGACAATGAAGTAGAGTAAGCAGAAGACAACAAAAGGCAGTAGGAGAGACAGTAGAATATTCTTTATCATTGAGCTTTTGCTTTCATCAACTTTTACTTTCATTAGATTTTTTTTTTTCCCAACTCCAAAGCACTAGCACTATTCCCTATTTTCTCCTTGATTTCATAGCCACACTGCAGATAGCATTCTTAAGCCATTTCACCAGGTGTCCAGGGACTACTCTGGCCAGATAAAAACCAGGAAATATTCAAAGAGTGCTCTCAGAAATAGGTATGTTGATGGCAACCGTCCAGGGTATGGTGCTCATAACAAAGAGCTCTACCTCTCACAAACACCTGCTTTAGGTTCCCTCTAGCCTTGAAGCAATATCATCCTGACACTCCGCTTAAACTAATCGCCTTTTCTGCACACAAGTTGAGACTATCTGCCCAAGACCACACACTGCCAGGAAGGCATAGCTGAGACAGTGAAGGGATGGTACAAAAGGTCGTTCAGATGAGAGTGGAAAGAGGCTACCAAGAAGAGAAAAGGAATAAGGCGCAGTTGTTGGGGAGGTCTTGGTAGGAAGGTTTACAGGCAAACATGTTTCTAAAGAACTGTGGAGCAACAGAAAAAGCTCAGTGAGCAAAAAGTGGATGGATATGAGACAAGAAATATAAACAAATAAATAAATAAATAAGAGAAAAAATAGAAAAAAAATATCTAAGAGAGAGAGTTTAAAAGTAAATTACTGTAATGTAGTCAAAGCAAGGATTTGGGGCAGTCATGTGTTGACTCCTAGGTTATAAAGGGAATTGAGGGTGAGAATACACGGGAGGAGGAAAGAGGAGCAATGTGCCAGTAGGGATGGATAATGAGGTATTTCAGTAGCTGAACTTTGGAAAGACTAAAGAAGGGGAATGAAAAGCTTAAAGGGAAAAGATTACAGTAATCAAGGGAGGTAACACATGATGGACATAGTGGAGGAAGAGGAGATATAGCAGGGGAGCTGTGAGAAGACTAAGCTGGGAAATGAATATGTAGGAAAGAGAAAAGGATTAAAATTTACTTGGAAGCTGTGATCCTGGCATGGGGAACAGAAGAGCAGAGCAGCCTGCCATGATAGCTACAGGATGGGAAAGGAAAGCATTTGAGCATTTGGGAAAAAAAATATCTGAAATCTGTTTATTTGAGTTTATCCTCATTCAAAGCATGGTCCTTGGCATCCTGCTGGCTGTCAGCACATCAGTCACCTTGTGACTTTCCTCCTTTGCTGTATCAATTAAAAGTGGGCTGGCTGAGATCCATGAGACTACCTGCACCCAGCACCACCCTATCCTACGTTGCCTCCAGCATGGGAGGCACCATGGGAACCACCTCGACTTCAGAATGTGAGATAAATATATGTTATTTAAATGAAAAGTGAATCAGATTTTCTTTTCTTCTGGTTACTGCTAACAATATGAAAAGGCTAATAGAAACTAAAAAGAGCATTATTTCTCCAAATATTTGCTACAATAGGTGACAGGAATGCTAGACTTTCAGTCAAAGGATTTTTACCATAACAGCTGAAATAGGCAAGGTAGTGATCACTCTTATCATTCTTAATCTTTCAAATTGCCACAGGGAGGCACCAATCATGACACATTGTAGTACCTACATAAGTTAGCTTTGAGTTTCACATGCAGGATTAAAGGAGAAATTCTGATTTAGTTAAAAGAACTGCTGGCACTTACTGCACAGTGGCCACAATTTGGGTCTCACAAATTTACCTCGAGTTGCACTGAAAGACAGACAGAGAAACTCACTCCAAGTGTCTAAATTCATGGTCTTCTGATCAAAAAAATAGGCAAAACTCCACAAGTGAATAAAGTTGGACTGGTCTTTTTCCCCATGGGCATTATCTACTGCTGGTCCCTGGTGTTAGCAATGGCCCTTGTCCTGGCACACAGGAAGATGCCAGGAGAGCTGGAGTAATCAACGTGCAGCAGCAACCACTTCACAAACCTCTTGGAATGAAAAAAAACATGTTTTTCATCTTTGGAGAAGTCCCCACTGTTCACATTTATTTGCCAACTGTGTTATACCTACTCTGATTGCAATCTTCAATTTGTCATAGGCTTTTCTCAATAATCTACATACTGAATACTTAGACACTAAAATAAATTAATGGATTTGAATATGTTAAATGACTTGTTCATCCTTGCACTAGCCCTAACTCCTTTTGTGACCTAGAGGAAGGGAGTATTGGAAAAGATGGCCCTCTCTAGTTCACACACAGTTTCTTTGGGCTTGACGGAGAGATTACTGACTTATGAATGATGGTCTGCATTATACAGCTGGCCAGAGCATGAGACCAGAATGGTCCCTTTGGGTCTCAGATGTCATACAATGTTGCTTTTGCTTATTTTTTATTTCTTTCTGGAGTAAAATGGCTGCAATGTATCTGACGATCACAGGAACGGTACCTATGGATGAGGTTAGTCTTTGCTTTCCATCTCTTTGCAAGAACAATAAACATCAGTGTCAGACTGGGAAGATTTTGTTTCTCCTTTTTAAGAACCAACAAAGTCCAACAGACATATATTTGGCTTAAGGAAAACAACAGGTTCATTGACAGAAAAACAATGTCATTCTGTGATTTTAGACCCTTTTACTACTATAACAAACATCAGTTTTGAATACAGAATAACTACTGCAAGGTGGTTCTAAAGTGGATGCTGCTAAAGGTTATGCAAATGTAGGAAATTATAATTCTATCTCAATGTCATTACATGTGTCTACTTAGATGCACATTTTCTGCTATGTTTAAGTTAAACAAAACACTAAATGACTGTGTAGTATGACATCTCATTAATATGTTTCCATTCACATCTGTGCCTTTAGTATAAAAAAATAGGCTGTTCTACTGATAAGAGATTAAGTCCTTTAATTAGAAACAAATGACAAATCACTGTTAACCCCATGTGATGCTTTCTAAAACTTCCATCAAATATTCCCTTTAAAACATTATTAAGCACAAGTTCAGCAGATCTACTTCCTAGAAAGTGCCATTTAACAAAACCCAGGCAGGATGTTAATACTGAGGCCGAATTACAGGTTGCCAATGCATTTCCTGCAAGGGGATTGACAGGGGATCATTTTGTTATGGGGCCACCTCCAGCGTGTTGTGACAACCAGTCATTACACCTCTGAGCACAGCACTCAGCTGTAGGTTTCTACAGGATGCAAATAGCTCCAAATGGGTTCAATTTAGAGATAGCAGATAATGTATCATTCACTTCTTTAAGGTAGAAGCTTTTAATTTTCAAGGAAAAGAAAGAGGAGTACATTTCAGTTTCTGGAAATAAAGATCTAGTTAACAACGCGCAGCAGAAAAAAAATGAGAGTAGAAATAACTATTATAAAAATAAAAACCTTAACTTGTGTTTTTTTTCACTTGTCTCAGAGACATACAGTCTGTGTTATCCAGCGTCCTTGTTTATTGAGGATGCAATGCAATTGTTCATTTAAAATTTGTGCATTGCAACAAATACTAGAGGATAAGATTTCATATTTGCACAGCCACCCTTTCATCTTGAGTAATCCCAACAGATTTTGCAAAGATCAAGACGGAGAACAGTAAGCACTAAGGACAATTATGTCATGGCATAGGTACAGTAATGGTTACAAAAATAGTTTTATCAAGAAAAATAAAATAGTTAAAATAAAATATAAAATAAAAAAAATAAAAAAAAAAATAAAATAAAATAAAATAAAATAAAATAAAATAAAATAAAATAAAATAAATAAAAATCAGGGACAAAAAAAGTTTGACATGTTTAAAAACAACCATGTTCATGAATGGAAGAAATTGCTGGTTCAAAACACAAGAACAATTCCTAGGTATTGCATACTTACATATCTTTAATGGTGCTGAATATGTATAAAACAAACACAAAACTCCAGGTGTGCAACTGGCAACAGGTTCGTGAAGTTTGGTTTTAACTTTTGTAATTCTGTCACCTTGTTCCTGCCAGTAAACTCCAAACACATACTTTAAACAGTGCTATAATTTATCAAAGTCCACTACTTTCAGGAAATATTCCACAGCTGGTAAATCAAGAGGCCTAAAGTGCCTGTGATTAACAGGTCTCCTACCGTCTCTTTCTTTTCCACTTCCCTTTTCTCTTTTATGTATATACTTGCACACATACATACTTACATATATCTACATAACTAGGTCTATGTGCATATGATAAACTTTTAATTATCTCATATATAATAACAGGCTGTTTGTGGGTTTTTTGTTTGTTTGTTTGTTTGTTTTTTGTGTGTGTGTTCTTCGTTCTTTTTTAAAATGAACTCTGGGTGCCCACAGAAACACACTTCAGGAGCTAATGAAAACTGTTTTCCACAGCTACCTGCCCATCAGAATTTTTAACAGGCACTATATGCAACTTTAACAGGTTGGTTGGTTGTTCATTTGGTTTTGGTTTGGTTTGAGTTTTTTTGGTTTGGTTTGGTTTGGTTGTTTTCTGATCACCCACTACACTGTGATTTAACAACAAAAAAAAAGTTAGCATCTGACAAAAACAGACGAAAACGTTCGTCTACTGAAAAACACTGTCCAAAGATGTAAATGTGGGTGCCATTTTTCAATCTAACTGTAAATATTGTCCAAATGGAAGGTACTTGTCTTTTAAGTGACATATGAAATAGTCTGAGAATTGATATTGAGTGTATTTCTCTTTGTCTTCAAAGCGAAGGAAGAGAAATGCAAAATCCAAAGCAAATTAAAGGTACTTTGTAAGTGACATTTTAATTATCTTGTTTGGATATTATTCATTTTATTTATTCTTCTAAATGCAAACAATACTGGACCACTGTATAAATATTATCTCCATTGGAAGCCTACAGTACCTCTAATAAAAATGTACAATTGCTTGGCTACCAAATCCAATGAAACTTATTCTAAACATACTGTATTCATTATAACAGCGTATTTCTGCATAACACACAAAAGACTTTGGAAAGAGGGGACAGTTTAAAAGAGGCCAGTGAAAAGATGTAATTAGAACTGTGTGGGCTTGGCAAAACCCTCTCGACAAACAAGCTTGAGGTTACGTTTGCCAAAGCACTCCAGGCTTACTGAGGTTTCATTACAGTGAGGAGAGCTTAATTCTCATAAGTATCAGACACAATGGGATGTAATCAAATATTAAAAATAAAATAAAATATCCAAATGAGAAAGAAGAAACTGAGCCCCACTTGATGAGGGAGTTAGGACAAGGGTAACTGGCTGTGGTACAAGGGATTGCAGTTGGAGGTTTCTTTGCAAAGAGGAAAACCTGCAGATGAATTAGTAGGATCACTGTGAGCAATTTGTATTCTGAAATTTATATTCTGAAAACATTGTCAGAGCCCTCGTTTGTACTTGCACTTTACTCACAAATATGCAGTGTCTTCTGTTCACCAGGTGGATGTGTTTGACCAACAAGGTGCACTCACAAACACCTGTGGCTGGTTCAAGGCACAGCCATTCGTTACACAGGGTTGGTTCACCTGCACGGTGAATGACCCTTTCTGAGGAGAAGGAGCACAAAAACCACTCATCCAGCTTTGATAGTCCTTGGATGAGGGAAGGAACAGAGTGACACTGTGCCCGGGCACACCCATAAACACACCTGATGGTGACCTGCCTGTGGATAAATTCGCTGCTTAATGAGTCTGAATTTCATTTTTCAGCGAAACCTCAAGAACACCTATCAGCAAGAAACGGCCAAAATGTTCCAACTCTGTCTGCTAAACTCAGACTTAAAGCCCTGGGAAAGAGAAGAGAAGAAGGGAAAAGGGAGAAGGAAAGGGAAAGGGAAAGGGAAAGGGGAAGGGGAAGGGGAAGGGGAAGGGGAAGGGGAAGGGGAAGGGGAAGGGGAAACAGGAAGGGAAAGGGGAAGACCAGTGATTTCCATCCTCCCAAACACCTCCAGGGAAAGCAGGGCCCCTGCACCACAGATCAACTTACCCAAAACTGTGTCCTATACACATTTTCCTGTGGGGCAGAGGAATTGCTTTCAGCCCTTCACAGGCCAGGAGATATTTTGTCATTAGGGACATGTCAGGAAGGTGCTGTCTAATCACAGTAATCACTGTGAACAGCAATAATAATAATAGCAATAAGAATATTTAGATATTTTCATCTTCAAAGCACTTTAAAAACATCTGCTAACAGATCTCCCCAGCCACTCTTTAAAAAAAGACAATAATTATAACCCTGCCAACATTCAGGGATGGCAGGGACTTCTGTGGGGATTAACGATGCTGTTCTCATCACAGCAAGACTATGTTGCTGCCATTTTGCAGATATGAAAACTGAGGCTCAGAGGAAACAGGTGGATCTTCCCATCACACCATGAAACTACATTTTGGTGCTCTCAGACCTCCCCCATCCTCCAGCCTGCTATGAAATATTACACTTGGTAGAGAGTCAGAATAATTTGGGGAAATAATAAATTTCAGGAATATGTGTTTTGGGATATATATATAATCTGAATGGGGATTTGCAATAACCCAGGATTTTATTTCCTGTCCGCTCTCACCTAGGAGCTGTATGAGAAAGACAGAGGAGGCAAAAAGAAAGAAAAGACAAAACACTACTGCTACTCATGACTTCTTTACTTCTGGTCCAGGTTTGCTGTTTCCAGTGGGAAACTTGGAAATTGGACCCAAAAGTAGAGTTGTGACCTGCTTTTGAATGTTCTTTCAAGTTTATCACAACAGCTTCAAACAACTCTACACTTCCCTTTAAAACTAATTAATAGTGTAGATTGTGCAAGCTTCTATATTTGCCTGCCCAAAAGAACAGCCATTTATTTTTAGGAAAACTTTTGTAAGTATTAAGTTTTGGACAATCCAGTTATGTGCAAGGATGTCTCCAAAGTGCTCTGTGCTAATGTTAGGTCAACAAAATTGCTGTGGGTGTGTGCAGCTACATACCAAGTTCTGTTGTGCTTATATTGGTTGACTTTAGTTCTATTCATTCATTGTCTGGACCTGACTCTTAAACCACTTAAATCCAGATTAATGCCTCCCTGGAAGCAGGATCTCAGACAGGTGTCTTGCTATCAGCTCTCACCTTCCCTAGGTGACATGTCTCCACCACCTCTCCAATAGATAATGTCCCACTCAGACAGGGGAAATAACCTGAATTTAAATATGTATATATATACATATATATATATATGTTTATTAAATGTTAATAAATAACTTTGTTCAATTAGCTCAGGTTCTGGACAGGTTTACTTTTGTTGTAGAAGGTTGTAGTCCAAAGCCACAGCCCAATAAGAACCTGAAATCCCAGGGGGAAAACACTATTTAACCCCTAGTTCAACTCCTAATGAAAGGAAACATAGAAATGTAGCTATAATTCAAGATATTGTATGGAAGTCTGTTCAAAGTTTTTTCAAAAATATAAATTACAAGAGATTATTGATTTTTAAAAAGCTTACTTCAACAATCAGCTTTCTATCTCATTCTATTTCACTCTCTCTCGTTTATTCATTTCCTTATGTAAAAGAATTTAACCAAAGGAAACTAGCATTTTAATTCAATTTCTCCTATAAAATATATAATTTTATTTTGTCATAATGGCTGCTTTTATTTCCAGAGTCAGATTTTATTTAAATTTCAGTCCATTAGGAACAAAACTTGCCATTTTCTGATAAACAAAATCAGCAGGGAAGCCTCTTCAAACTAGGAATGTATTTTCTATCAACCTTTGTTCTAGCTGGTCTAAATGACAGGTATATTCCACTTTTCCTGTGTTTAGTTTTAAAGATTCTATGGGGAGGAGGGCGAATAAAGAGAGTGACATTTTTAACAACAAAACCAGCAATCAGAAAAGCAGCCCAATGACAGGAATATGGAAGAAATGAGGGGAAAAAAAATAAAAAAAAATAAAAAAAATATATAATCCATCGCTTTGGACCACCAAAGAGGACTAATATGAGTCATTAACAGAAAACCGTTAATTTTCCTCCCTGCGACTGTTGTTTGTAGAAGTACTGAAACCTTTGAGATTGAGTCATTTAACTGTTTCTTGGTAGGCTGGAAATCAGACACCAAGGAATCCATTTAAAATAAAATTAAATTTAAAAAAATGAATAGATATTAATGCATAGTTTGTTAAAAATATGAAGTTGATTGTTTAAAGCAGCATTTAGCTCAGTTAAAAACTGAATGGTAAGCTGACAGCTCTCCCAAGCGACAATGACATCTGCGGTGTCACGTCCTTGTTTTGGTTGTACCAGCACCACCAAAGTCAGCACTTGACCTCTTGGGCTGTATCAACAGAAGTGTGGCCAGCTTTGTGAGGAGTTAGGCTGAGGATTGGGGATATTGAGCCTAAAGAAAAAAAAAGACTTCAAGGAGACCTTATAGCAAGCAGTCTTTAAAGGGGGCTTATAAAAGAGGTGGGGAGAAACTCTTTATCAGGGCGTGAAGTGACAGAACAAGGGGTATTGGCTTTAAATTGAGAGATGGTAAGTTTGGTTTAGATATAAGGAACAAATTTTTCACTACAGGAGTGGTGAGGCACTGGAGCAGGTTGCCCAGAGAAGCTGTGGATGCCCCATCCCTGGCATTATTCAAGGCCAGGTTGGATGGGGCTTTGGGCAACTCATTGTCATGGGAAGTGTCTCTGCCCATGGCGGGGGTGGAACTAGATAGTCTTTAAGATCCCTTCCAACCTAAGTCATTCTAGGATTCCCCCTGTCACTTGGTGACTGCAGTTTCAAAAATCCTTAATTCACATGACAGGGAACTGAATAAATTAGACGTGCTTTGAGCAAATCTAAGAAACTGGATTTCTCCAAATCTCACCAAACCTGAGCAGTTTACAGCAGCAGCTACCAGGTGCTTCTGATGATGTGGAAATAGGAAACTGCCACAGGAGCTAAGGAGAGCAGCAGGAGTGGGGTTTTAAGTGCATCTGCCTCTAAAATGTTTCCTGACCTCTGAGCAGCACTCCTCCTGGGCAATAGTAATGATCAAAATTATAGATTGAGCCTGTAGGCCATAAACCAGTTTCTTTGTTTTGTTTTATTTTGTTTTGTATTGTTGTTTTTGTTTTTGCAACCAACAGCTCCTCAGCAGGTCATTACACCATGTTTTCAATATAATAAGGAAAAAGGCATTTGGCTATACCTAGACTGTACTCATCATTCTGAGTATGATCCACCAAAATCCCCAGCAGTTCAGTGTCTGACAACACAGACTTTGTTTCAGTCAATACCTTTTCTAGCACAGATTTTCTCATTTAAATCGTCCAGATTCTTCTGATCTTTGTTTTGTTTTTTACTCACTGTGACATAAGAATTCATGGGGTATTCCAAGAGGAAGGGGGAAAGGCGAAAAACCAAGGAGTTATTTCAGTCCTAAGAGACTTAAAGGATTATTTCCTTGTAAAATACAAATGACAGTTTTCCTGTAATGCTTCTCCTACATAATGCACATGTTAATCCTTAATTTCCTCCACCAGATGCAGTGTAATCCTCCTCCTGCAGACACCCCAGCAAAACTGCTGCTGAGAAAACAGGAGCAAGAGATGTTCCTCCATCCAGACATGGCAAAAGGCAACTTCCCCGTCCAACTTTCTGGGTTATCCTTGAAGGCAATCACGCAGCCCTATCAGAGAGTTGCAACTCTGCATTCTGAGTTCCTTCCTCTTTAGAAAACACCTAGGTTGCTTTTGGTACCTAGTTTCAAATAGTTTCCTACTTTAAAGTGTGAGACGAGTTAGCCAGAGCTGTTATTACTTGAACCTTTGCAACAAGCTGCAAGGAAATATATGTTAACATATAGAAGAGATTTCGATGAGTGTGTCACAATCCACTTGTTTAACAGTTGCTTTTTATCACTTTTTAATGATTTGTCATGCAAAGAGACTGTGCTATTAATCTTATGCAGGTAAATTAGCTCGTAAATAACATCTTTAACATCTTTAAATAGAAAAGCAAATCCAAGGCATTTAGAAACAAATCTTTCACAGTGCATTACAAAAAAATAATAATAATACGCACAAAATGAAAAAAACAACACGCAGTAGAACCTAGGTTGAATGAAAAAATTGAAAGCAATGCTTGGTCTTCAAAATCCAAGAATGTGAGTGCCATGACTGAAAAAGAAGAGGAAGAAAGCCAGGTGGGGAGACATAAAGGCTGTGAATGGACTTGCAGAAAGGACAGAGAATCTCCTGGTAAACCACACAGAAGTCCATTTTCAAATTATTGTTGTCCGTTATCATTAAGCCTCTGTATATCGCTGGGTATTAGTTCCTCAAAATAATTATTCCTCAGCCACTCCTGTGCATCAAGTTATTCTCCCAGCTATAACGGAAAGAATAATTACCTTCCTAATTAGTTCTACCTACGGTATGAGTGCCCATTAAACTGGTAACGATATTAAAAGTGGAACAGGTTTGGGGAATTTGGGCTATTTGGGGAATTTGGGCTATAACAGCAAGTGAAAATCCCAAGCTTCTCAGTGCACCTTGGCCCTGTTTTTGTGGCACTGTAGGGACAGCAAGACCAGAACCAGCTCCTTGGCCAGGCGGTGGGACACACTTGGAGGGGAAGCCTGGCTCCAGTGTGGTCCAGCCACATCTGTCTCAGGGAGAAAAGCTCCTGAGCATCTTAGCAAACCCTGCTAAAACTTCCTCAGGCTGGGGCCCAAGTGCTGCTCCCCTATCCCAAGCCTGTGAGTGATCTCTAAGCAAGGAGTTAAATCCTCTCTCAATTCACCCAACACCAGCCTGCTGGCAAAGATTTTTGGAGGAGAAACACCTGCTTCACAGTTACATGTGGGAAAAAGAAACATGTTCACCTACATATTTCCCACAAAGATCAAAATATCCTGTATGCACAAGGAAGTACCTTGTATATTTCATACATATAAATGTATCCTTTGTTTTTCTAAATATACCTGACAGAAAAAAAAAAAAAATCTCAACCCATCTGCATTCTTCCTTTGTGCATACAGTGGATATTTTTCTAATTTATTTTATATTTCTTAGGGAATTTCCTATGTGTCCTTGTTTTTTTTTCTTTTTTTTCTATTTGATCACTGTAGAGAGAAAAATCTACAGATCCTTATAATATTCAGCCCACCCAGCTACTTCATTTATCATCTGCTGAAGTGACAGTAATGAGATGTGGAGCAATTTGCTTGTTGCTTCTTTGGTCTGTCCTTGGGACAGATCCAGCACCTGCAGAGAGCTGCAGCCCCTGCCCCACCGTCAGGGCACGATCCCAGAGGCTGGCACAGCTCTCTCCTCCTGCGGTGGTTGTTGTGCCCATAGAAATTGGCCTGGGTTTCACTCTGTTCTCACTGAATAAGTCCTTTAGTGGTAATCATCCTTTCCAGGCATGGTGTGAAGAACTTGAATCCCATCTACGTTTCCTAAACATTTTCAAGGAGGCTCAAGAGTGAAGCTTCAAAGACCTGCTTTCTCCTGCTCCATTTTCTCCAGCTTCATATTCATATGAACTCAGGAAGCCTGCAGAAAAGAAGCCCCAGAAGTTTGGTTTCATCCAGGTCTTTGCATATGGTTCTTGATGGAGCCTTTAAAGGCCTCACCATCTCCCTCTCCCTACAACAAGATCCTGGCCCTCCCGTGTGCTCCCCACACACACCCCAAGACCAAGGGCTTGGCTGGGTTGTAACAGCAAAGCAAGGAAGATCTGTATGGACACTTGTTAGACCTTGTGCATTCCACAGCTGAAGGTTGCAGGCAGCAAATAATTTAGTTTTGTACGTAGAGGCATTTTACACGGTTATCCAAGAGATCCTGGTGGTAGCTGTATTCCCTCTTCATCTTTATAAAATATACTCAAGCAATACATATTGCAAAATACTTGTCTCGAGTAATTAAAGTGTAAACAGTAATGCTAAGACACTGCATTGTCTAAAGCATGGAATTCAACATTTCTCTAAGATTAATGTCCTGTTCCTGTAACTTGGTTGTTCTTGGTTTAAGTATTCAACATAATGCTACTCATTACAGAGAGCAGTGACATCTATATCCAAGGGGGAAATATGGTTCAAGTCAGCTTTCGTGTTTAAATATTAGTAGTAAATTCAAATTCAATTTCACATGATCAGTGTATGTGACACTAACTACATCAAGGTAGACTTGGGGATTTCTCAACTCTATATTGAAGAGAATTACATGACTGAAAACTAATTAGGGAAGCGCATAAAGTGAATTTATTTAGTATTCTCTTGTATGTAGTTAACTTAAAGTAATGTATCAAATTTCCTACAGAAAAAATGTGGCTACATAAAACTGAACAAAATGCATCAGAAATCAGATCAAGCAAATTATCTTTTTCTTTTAAAACTGAAAATGTTTAAGCTGTAATGAAAAAATTATAATAGGAGGAATTTTTCCTCTGGAGAAGAGAGTTCTGGTACCACGTCTCACACAGGGATAAAGAAACTGCTGCAATGCTGAAAAAAGCCGTCAGATATTTGTCTCCTTTGACCAAACAGCACCTGAATTTTGCTTCCTGGAGCACCCAGGTGCATTCCTGCAGTGGTAGTGCCCTGCGCTGCTGGAGCAAACCCAGTGGCTGCAGTGCAAGCTGAAGCGCAGCACCGTCATCCTGCACGGAGCAGGATTGTTTCACAGCAGAGTAGAGTGTCCACAATGAACAAGAACATCGTGTTAAAAAACAGTCCTCAACCTCTGATCTCACTCCCCACATAGACCTTTTCTCCTGTCTACATCATGTTGTATTTTAGCCAGAACCAGCTCCCCTTTCGTCTCCTTCTCGCCTCTACAACACGTGCCCCATGATGCAGCTGGGCTTTCTGCTGTCTCATTCTTCCCAGTTAGCTTTTTTTGCCAATTTTACCTTTTTTTTTTTTTTACCTGCCAGGGAGTCGAAGACCAATACTGTATTCTGAACGCATGGCATGAGCAACAAAATGCTACCTACAAATGCATAATAAATGTTTTATAATGCTTTTGCTGCGTGTTATAAATGATAAATAGATGACAATAGATGTATTATAAAGTATTCATATGCCATTGTAGTTATTGTTGTGCTACAGCTTTGAACAAAGCATTAAAGCAAACGTGAGTCTAAGTGCTGGTGATGATACATGTTAACGAAGTCATTGATGATAAATGGACAAACCTGTGAGGGTCACGGACACATTGACAAGCATTACATAGGTATTTTTGCCTGAAATGCTTTTACTCTATTTTTAACATTGAAGTGATCACTCTTTAAGAGCAACAACAACAAAAATGTTATGAACTGGAAATAAACAAAGAAACCTGCTTGTCCTGAAGGAAATGAACCCAAAATAGGAAGGTGATTTGCCTGACTGTCCTGAGGAGCAGAACAAAAGACCAAATCACATCCAAAAAAGGTTTGGCACTGCAAGAGGGTAATTAACTTAGCTTCAGCCTGGGTTTCCAATGGTCTTCCTAAGGTGAAGCACTTTTTTCCAGTCTATCAGAAATTGTATCTACAATAGGTATTTTGTTAAGCTTCTGTTATTGAAGCATTCCAGTTGCATCTGTGGTTAAAGCTACTTGTTACATACAAATACATGGATATGGGAGTATTGAACTCATTTTTTTGTGGGAAAACCCCAACATGCAACAGCTGGCCCCTGGAACAAGCTAATGTTGCTCCAAATACTGCCTATACATCCAATAAAACCACTCAGGTTCAGACATTGATCAAGTCAGAGGAATCAGACCAGTTCAGAACCTGTCTGCAAACTTTCTTTCAAACAAATAAGCAAAAACCCAAATTTATCTCTGCGTATTGCAGACTTGTCCTTGGGAGGACAAGAGGAAACCTCAGCAGAAGCTGCTGGGAAGCACCACGCTCTGGGAGTACTCATTTCTTGCCCTGACATGAAGGGCCACAGGGTGATTAGCTCCACTGTAGAAGTCTGTTGTAGACACCAAAAGTCAAATAAGGCAAATCCTACCCTGGGGGATAAACTATTTTTTTTACTTATGCATGCTCAAGGAGGACTAAAGTGATGAGTAAACAGATTTTGAGGACACAGTTTTAAGCTGTGTTGACTGTGGAGCATGGAGAACATCCTCTTGCATCAGGACGTGAAGTTGCCCATGGGTGGGTAGTCAAATTCTGTGCTCTGCCTGCCTAGGAGCATGCTGCAGGGCCTTCGTGTCCCAGAAGCTGGGTTTCCTTACTCATGTATCATGTTACTTGAGAGACAGAAGACTACAAGACTTGCAGTGATACAACTATTAGATTCATTAAGAATAGTAAAAAATAAATTTAAATAGAAAATCAGTGGCCTAAAATAGGTAGTGAATGGAACAGGGAACTTTGAAAAGAACACAAACAAACAAAACAAATAGCTGTTTTTAGTGCAACCACTTAGCAGATGTCTCATAGGTCATCTCAACATCTAAGTACTTCTCTGGTAACTTCAGTGTGTGTTATACAAACATAAGAACGAATGGGCTTTAGCTTCTCTCTAGCACTGGAAATGTACACACAAGGTATTTTTTCTCTTCCTCACAAATTAATTTTCCTGGGATTTTTTATTTCAGATCATACTGCACCACTGAGATTAATATCTGTAAAATAACATTTAACCTTTATTTTTTGTGAAGTATGGGAAACTATGGCAGCATTTTTTTTTTTTTAGTTCATACTCCATGTTATTTATATGTCATTTATATGCCATAAATTTTCACCATGATTTTCCCTAATTTTTATTTATTTATTTATTTTTAATAAAAGTGTCAGATGCCAAAAATTATGGGTCTTCATAGCCTTTAGGACATGGGCCTCAGCCACTACTGATAGTTTCCATAAAAAGTGGTATGAGAGGGGAAAGCAAGTATCCTGCACCCTGCTCTACCAGCTGTGCTGTGAAGTCCCTTCTGTCTAGTGAAAAACTTAAGTTTCCATTAAAAAGAATTGTTTCAAAATGCTTTCAGGGAGATGCTTTGAACACAACCTGATTCAACATTGAATTTGTGGATAGAATCAACAGGTGTAAGGATAAAAGACTGTCCTTAATTTCAAAATACCCCATCCTAATCCCACATAACCACACAGCAATGCCAAAGGATGGAATGGGGTATAATTTTGGACCCTATCTAGCTGGGGAAAATGGTGATAAATAAATAAATGTAAAACACATCCACAGAAATAAGCCCCAAATATCAGCATTCATTCCTATGTATCTCATTGCACGTGGTTTAAACATTAACCTAGCTCAAGCACTGAACATTTTTATCTAATTTTTCATCCAGTAGTTTTTCACTGGATGATGTAGCTCTTGGGATAAGAAACAAGAGGCTGGTCAACCCAGAAAATGTGATCTATATAAAAATGATAATTTCAATAATTGAGATGGTTTAACCTAAAGGAAAGAATAAGCAGTAATAAGTCTGTATGGAGATGGTTGGTAGCAGCAAAGAAATTGCTGTGTGTGTCCACTTCAAAAAGAATAACTAGTAACAGGCTTGAACTGCTGAGAAGGGGATTTTGATTAGACATTAGGAAAAAAAAGCCTATAGAGATTGCAGAAACTCCATCAACGGAGATTTAAGGAACAAGTTAGACAAGTATATGTCATAAACAATTTAGGTACAGTTGATCCTGCCCCCCAGCTCTATTTTCTATAATATGCTCTTTGCTCTCTACTTGTACTGTTAATTCATACTTTATTTTTACCATGACTATAGTGAGAATATATTTGTTTTGTGAACATTTTGTATTATGAAATATATTCAATATTCTTATTTTTCGTATTGCTTTATTTTCTAAAACTTCAGTCATCTAAGAATTCACTCAGTATTTCAAAACAAATACAGTCTTCAGGAAAGCAAAATGGTGTATTTATTTTATGTACATATTTCATTTAATTAATAATAAATGCATTTTTAAAAAGATTTTTCAATGTGGAAAAAAAAAACCTGAAAATACCTGAACACAGTCTGAATGGAATGGGTTAATGACATACTAAAAGCACTAAGATAAAAAATCAAACTGGTATCAGATACCTCAATGCCTGAAGAGTAGGCTTTCCCTCCTCTGATTTTTTAAATGCTGAAAATAAATAAATAAATAAATAAAATAAAAAATCCTGCTAAGGAGCAGTCCCCCTGTCCTAATTTAAACCAAAGAGGTAAATGAAGACACAAAGATGCAGATGAAATAGTTTTGATCAAAGGACAAACAATTATTAATTTAATTTCCATAAAGATTACACATAAATTTATCTACATGATCTATTACTTTTCCTCAGTGATGGCTAAACAAATCTTGGAAGTAAGAGACAAGTGAAACTGCAATGCAAAGTGAAAACTACCCAGAATTTTTTTCTGAGTTTTGAAATAATTTGGATGACCTTCTTGGGGCATTTCCAGAAATAGAAATGTCCAAAACTCAAGCACAGTGAAGAAAGCAAATATTCATGCGGCAGCAAAATCAAAAATAGTCATGGAGCTTTCAAAACCTCCTGTCATCATTTCTTTAACCTTGTCCCTCTTGCCTGTGCAAATTCTTATTCTGCGATCCTCCAATCCACCCCAAATGTTGGCATCAAGCAAAATTAATGGCACTTTAATGATGCGCTCCTAGCCATACAGACCTCCTTCAGCTGGAACTACTTCAAATCAAGCTCTCCATCCTTCCTTTCTAGGCTTTTCAAAGTCTGTCTCACTTTCCGATTTTTTCTGCTTGCCTAACACATTCCATTTTGGAGTCAGTACTGAACATTGTTTCCTCCTCAGTTTTTTCTTGCTGTCTGTTTAAAAACAATGATTATAAAATCATCTTTTGTCTATAGAGGCCATTATACTTAGATTTCCTCTGTTATTTCTGTATACCACACAACTTGTCTCCTTCCTACCTACCCCATCCTCAAAGCTAGCTTACTGTTGCAAACTCTCCAACCTACTGGAACATAAGTAATGAATTTAAGCAACGTATTTCTCTTATTCTTTGTACTGTGGTCTACAACAGAAGTTACACATAAGAAATGCCTATATAAAAAAAAAAAAAGGATAAATTAGAATGTCTTTTTTTTAATCCTCTCTTTTGATACTCTCAATTACAGCATTTGCTTTACAAACTACTTCTTGCATCCTACTATTTAAAATTATATTGATTTAGCTGAAGTTTAGAAAAAGTTAAACTGATAATTTGATCTCTAATGTTCTAATATAATAATCCCAGTGTTTTTTAATGACGTCACACATAACCATAAGGCAAAATGGAGTGTCTGTTTTGCACCATTTCCCTTTGTCTTATTAATCAGAACATATTTCTGTATCTCATTTTTTCTGCTCTGCATAGATAATTCAATACATACAGCCCCTTTCACATTTCATGATTTATCTCAACTCTAGACTTTCACCATTCTGTCAGCTCATCAATAAAATCAGCATAAAATCGGTCTTCCTTATTTATTATACTATTTTAGATGTGTGATTGGATCATAATTAATTCCAAGAACCCACAAGAAACTTCAGTTACAGTGCAATGAGACTTCAACCAAAACGAGTATTTTTTTATCATCTCATTTTGCTCAAAATTTTTATGGATCACAATGTTTCTTGTGAGCAAAGTTACTTCATACGTATGAACAAAACTGCTATTACATTGCTAGCTGTCAGCATTGCTCTACTTCAACCTCACGTGTAATGGCTTCTTCAGCCAGATCAAATGGGCATATTATTTGTCCTGAACATTTCCAGGAAATAAAACACCCTGCTTTCAGTCCAGCCTAGACAATGTTTAGGAGATCTGAGTTGGCCATCCAGACTTTTTCTTACAGCTCCCGTCCTGTTTATGCCCAGATCTCTCACAGCATCTGCGGAGACTCACATCCTTTCTAGTAGATGGGGGCTGACTGTTAGCATGTAAGAATATCCAGTATGAGGTTTCTAAACCAATCTGCTGTTCCATTCTGAAAAATAAACTTCTTTTTCATAAGTACATTTTTGTTGACTGTATACCCACCTCACCCCCAACCACAAACAGGAATATAGCTCCCAGCATAAACGCTTTGGGGTACAAACTGTGCTTGCATCTATATTTGAAATTACCTAGCACATTGCAGCATTCCCCAAAACAAAATAATAATATGCAGGCTACAGAATGTGCTTCTCCAGCATAAAGCATCTGGTTTCACAGTTCATTAGAAGTTTCTTTTTCTCTTATGGCTTTGTGGATAACTTTACACACACTATTTAGAGCCAACAGTAAATTGGCATTTCCAGAGTCACAATCTGAACACATTTCAAAGCTAGGGCAGACACACTTGGTGCTGGATATATCATCTTATGCCCCACTCTCTTGTTCTCCTGACAACGTTTCCTACACACAAGAAACTGATGCTCTCCGTACTCTTTAATGGCAGCTTTTCAGTCTACCTTTTTAACCATTTCCTCTCCCTTTTATATCCTCCATTGCAGGCTATTCAGCTCTCTGTGCTGGGCAGCACTGTTCACGCAGATGGAATTGAGCTACGCATTTCTGGAGCTTCATGAGTTCAGGTCTCCCTTCCCTCTTGTATTTGGGTATAAATGTTGTAGGGAGCCCCTAAACTTGGGGTAGACCTGATTTATCTGTTAGCTCTTAGGTATACTTTATTTCCTTCAATCTTGATGCTTTCAATGGAAGATCTCTCTTCCTGTTGGTCAGCTTTTACAAATCTCCTATTAGCAGCTCTCCTTCTGCACTCTGCGAACAAAGAATCACCAGAGAATCCTAGAAAGGTTTGGGCTGGAAGGGACCTTAAAGCCCACCTGGTTCCAACCCCCTGCCTTGGGCAGGGACCTCCCGCAGCCCAGGCTGCCCAAATCCCATCCAGCCTGGCCTTGGGCACCGCCAGGGGTGGGACACCCTCAGCTCCTCAGGACAGCCTGAGCAGGGCCTCACCGCCCTCGTAGTACAGAATTGCTTCCTTATATCTAATCTAAGTCTACCCTCTTTTAGTTTAAAGACGTTACCACTTGCCCTGTCACTACACTCCCTGATAAAGGATCCCTCGCCATGACATGAACACCACCTTGAATGCTGCAGGCCACAGGGCTCGATGGTGTTTCCATGCTGTGCTCTGTCTGATAACAAGACTCTGTCTTGCAAAATAACCTAGATTATTACACAGATTATCATTCCCTTTCTTTATTTATCACTCCTCTAATTCTTGTGTGATCTTAAAAGAAAGATTTTTTTTTTCAGATCATTATTCAAGTTGTGGCAATGCATTAGGCCATGACTAGATCTCTATGAGGCATTGCTAAAAACATCCCAATTTCTTTTTGCAATCAGTTTACCGGTTTTAAATCTGTTTAATATAGGCTACACTAATTTTATGTCCTAATTTTTCGTATTGAAATGTCATGCAGTACTAAGTCAAGTATAGGATTTTAAGTATGTTATGACAGCTCAGCAAGCTTTATCAGTCCCTTTAGCTCAGATCTTTGCTCCCAAAGCCTGAAATCTTGGAGCTAGCTGGCTGTCAAACTTTTCCTTATAGCTGTAATTTTTATCACAACCAGTGCCAAGACTTGCCCTTACTTGAAAGCAGCTGAACCTGTGTCTTATATACAAATCAAATAAGGGATGCTTAAATAAAATTCAATTACAATTCAAGGCTATTTGTTTGTTGGTTGGTTTTAGTCCACTATATCCTGGCAGAAACTGTTCCCTTATGGGAAAAGACCATTTCTCCCAGAAGATAATTTAAACTCTTTTTACAGGAAAATTACTTTCAGTTTCAAAGTAGTCCACCTTTGAAAATGGGTGGCATCAAGCGAGAACCTCCTTCTAACTCAGTCAAAGAGTACGAAGGGCTCTTCTAGACAGATTTCTAAATGCAATCAAGCATCTAAAGATCAGATTTTCTGTGTATTTAAGTGGTTTTGTTTGAATTAATGACTTCCAGTTTCAGTGTTTGAGGGACACACATTAGTTGTGGTAGTGGTATGATTGTAGGGCTGCCAATGCACAGGAATTTTACAGGAACACCCAGATCCTTTAATTCTATTTATTCATATATTTATAGATATTAAAAAGATTTTACATGTGCATGAAAATGAGTTTCTATACCTGTTCCCATTATTGCTCTCCATTTCCCTGTTTTTCTATGAGTGTAGCTTTCTATGAGTGTAGCTTGCTCAATGAAAATAAATAAATAAATAAATTCATGTGATTTAACAGCGAAAGTTAGATATTTGGGGCAACCTTATTCTCCTCTCCTCCCTCCTTTTGACAAACTGACTTCACATACGGTCTGCACATCTGGGGGTACTGCAAGAACTCAAATATTTCCAGCAGGCAGTAAGTGTCCCTGTTCGTTCCAGGTTCAGTTCTTCCGTGGTTTTGTCCATTGTGAATAATACCTGTGCATGGATGTGCTATGGTGTCAGTTCTGGCGTCTCTACATGTTCAGCCAAGAATATATTGTTATACTTGTAGCCATTAGATTTGACCTTTAATCAGCAAAAAGGAGATTTTTCCCAATCCCATTTAGAATATTCTTGCAGAAAATAGATGTGTCTTCCAATCACAGCCTCCCTTACGCTCCATTATTATCCAAAATGGGCACCAAAAGCTACACATAACTAGAAGATGATTATGATTTATCTGGGTATTTTGTTCCTTTTATATATTATGCCAATTGTCCTAATTTAACTAAGTAATTTTGTTAATTTAACTTTGGGGTTAATCTTGCTTTAAAAACAGTTTTTGCTGAACTGTAAGTTCAACTGCTACACTAAGTTGATACTTTTCCTTTTCTTAGACCTGAATGTAACTTTTTTTAAGAAAAAAAAAAAAAAAGCCAACAACAACAGTTTCTAGTATATCATGTGATCAATAGATACAAGTACCTTCATTTTTTAAATTAGTCTAAGGCTATTTTCCTTTTACTGTTGTATAAACAGGGAATTGAAGGGTAAAATAGTTAAAACTTAATGCTATAGTGCTAATGTGGCTTTTAAATCACGTCAGCAGCAATCACTGCATTATAATTAACAATTTATTGAACCAGCAATAAAATGAACATCACATTACTTCTTAAAGCAGCAGAATAAAATGGCTAATAAATAGCATAAGCCAGACAAATTGCAGAGTAATAGAAATTTTCTTAAGATTTATAGTGTGCAGAAAGATGGATGTGCTATTAGTAGGAGCTCCAATACTTGACAAAATTCTTTTGCAAAGACATAGTTACCATGCATGTCAGAGTTCACAAGTCTAAGTGGTTTATCCAAATTTCAACTCACTGCTATTACAGTGGAAAATACTCATTACAAGGTTTTGTAACTGCAAGCAATGTGTACATTTGCCAACATTCAAACTGCTACTGCCAAAAAGATACTAAAATATTTTATAAACTGTCAAATAACAAGTCTGCTAGCTTAATCTGAGTCTATTTTATACTTCACAGACGGTAAAAACTCCTGGGCCTGATCCTGAGGTCTTCACTCAGGCAAAACTTCCCTTGGCTTCCATGTTTAAAAGTTACCGGGAGTTTCTGTGCTCGAGAATGGAAGGATTGGGCCTTGGTTTAGAAGGAAAATTCATTAGGGAAAAAAATCACAGATTCTGTGAAGCTGGAAGCTCAGCTAAATACCTCGTCTCTATCAGGGCTGAGGTTACTGACAACGAAACCATGTTGTGTTTTAAATGTTCCTGCTGCTGAGTTGTGTTGTGATTCGTCATGTCAAAGTGTCTCTCTTATGTTCTTATTTCAACGTAACAGATGCAGTTTTACATGACATGTCACAACATGGAGCATCAACTGGAAAGAGTCTAAAAGAGCTCTTTTCTTTTTTTCCAAAGGGGGAAAAAAGAAAAAGAAAAAAAAAAAACACCACTCTGTGTTTCACTGAAATGTGCTGCAAGGGAACCTGATATGCAAATGTAGTAAGCAGATAGCACGTTTGGTCACTGGAAGGAAGGAAGGAATAGGGCTTAAATCGTCAATTTTAAATTGAAATATATCCATCATTAAAGTTTAATTTTACATACAAATTTTAACATGAAATCCAGAAATAATTTCTGCTAAATTAAACTACTAAAACAATAGCAACTGGTAAGAACATATACATCTTTAACACAGCATTTCTCTCCGAACCCCAAAGACGAACTAAAATTAACTTACAGGTTAATCATGTTGTCAATTGCTTGACAAGATTACTAGTCTACTGTTTTCTAAAAAAAGTATGTCTGCTACTTATGGTGTATTTCCAAGAGTGTTGTACTGAGGAGCATCACAAGTGCATGGTAAGCATGGTGCCTGTGTATACTGGGTACCCTAAAACAATAATATAAAAGCTGGACCAACACAGCTGTCTGACTAATGGGTAAGCACCAGTCTAGCTGTACTGAAGTCATTATTTACACTAACAGACTTGGGAGTTTGGTCTCTGGAGACCAAGGAATTTTACTAAGCCTCCATTCTACAAAGCTGTGCATAGAAAGAGGTAGTTCTGCCTTTATTAATCAATTCCTCTAACAAGGAGCCCCCTAAGAAATGGCAGCAATTGCCTCCTTGAGACCCGTAAATTTTTCTCTGCCCTCCATCCCTGCTGAGTATGCTCATTTCCAGCTCATCCCACACCCAGACCTTTGGGGCACCAGCTTTGTTGGTGGGTTGGTTGAAGCACATCATTTGAACAGCAGCAACCGTGGCTCTCACACAAAGACCCAGAGAAACCCAAATTAATCTGAAAATGCCAAAGAAGTAGATGGAGCCTCAGGTAGTAACAGTACTAATGTTCATTAAACCGGTATCAAACATGCCATGGTTTGGTTCATTTGATAAAACACTCCAATACATAATTCAGTATGTCATGTCAATATTTGCAATTTCTACAGGGTACTGGAGTACAGTTCTTTCTTAAAGAGGGCAGTGTGTGCTGTCTGACCCAAAGGAAAGTTCACATACTGCAGAGTGCTTCATTCACCCTGAAAATCAGGCAAGGTACAGCAAGGCATAGCCCCCTCTGGCACTAGACAGGAATAAATCAAAGCCGTGGGGTTGTTTTTTTCCCTAACATTAGTTCAGCTGTAATTCATTACTGGCAGCAGCAATTTTCATTTGCACAACAATGCAAACTTCTTCTGTATCAGCTACAATTTCTACAAAAGCATTCGATAATCTATTGAACATTAACGAATATAAGTGTAATTCAAAAGGTATTTAAGTTGTATGCCCTTCCCTTGTTTTCCCTTGTTTGTGTTAACAGAACAAGGTACGTTTCATGAAACAATGCCAACAAACTGCAGTTATTACTAACTTCCTCACCCAAGCAGGGAGCAGGCCTGTGTGTCTATTTTGCACTGTTGAAAAAAAGAAAACAGATACTTCATTTAACATGAAGGACAGGGGAGTTACGCAAAGGATATTAAGTGGAACCTGTTGAACTAATAATGAGATTTTTTCAAGGAGATTGTCAGTTGAATTAAGATTTTTATTTTTCCTAAGGAAGAGAGATTAATTAAGGCTGACTTGCAGCAATTTGGCACCAGTGTTCCTGTCTGAACGCTGCCATAAAGGGCATCGCTGTTAAAGTCCATTCAAAAGGGACAGCCCCTTGCACCTTCAACGCAGACCTGCACAAGTCAAGCAAGATAAAAGGGAATAGGTGCAGGTTTGCTGAAGTTGGTGTGAGGGCCCTTAGGTCAGTCAAGTTACTGCAAAGTCCTGCACGTGTAAAAAGATCTCTGAAATTCAGGTGCTGCCTATCTTCAGCTGCTCAAAACAGCTAAACACGGAGGTATCTCAACTGATCCTGAAGCAGGAAAATGTAGGTCAGCACCAAAATGAATTAATTCTTTACATTAGCTGAACTACACCACATTCGACACCATAACCAGTCTGGACTAGGCTCAAACACCTGATTGCAGTGACTGGGTCTGTTATATTAGCTAGGTGGGTGTAAATCTTCCACATGAACTATGCATGCACCTAGGTCATCATATTGCAATGTTTGTCTGTAGATCGTAATGTATGCATACTGTTCAAATTAAACCATTCTTTTAATCAAAGACTGTTTTAAATCAGTGTGTTCATCTGCGCCTACGTGCGCTGGTTCCTCAGAAGGAATGTGGATGTCTGACTGCAGCCAGAGCTTAGCAGGCTGTGTCCGCACACAGGGTTGAAGTTGTAGGGAGTTCCTCAGTGAGGTTTGCTTTAGGTTTCTAGGTTCCCTTCCCCACTCCTCATGCCCCCCGAAAAGAAAGGAAGAAAAAAAAAAATATAGAGGCAGTAGACTGGGCTCAAGGGTAAGAAAGTTTGGTATCCATAAATCAGACCCTCTTTCTTCATTCTGAGCCTTAAAAATGCATTTAAGTCACATTTCTAGATTTTGCCTGGAAGCTTGCTCTTTTACATTAGTGAGAATGAACATATATGTGCATTGGATAGCTGTAAAACTAAGAGGCACCAAACATGAGAAGACTTGTAGTATAATCAGGAGAGATCAGGACAATAATAATGTTTTCCCAAACCTATTTCCTAACCAGAAAAAGCAGAATGCTTTGAGTTAAAGAAACGCAAGAAACAAAACCCCAGTTTAGCATCAAAACACTAATGCAATCCTCCTATGCCTATGTGGACAATTGCAAATATGTGAAATTACCTAGAATTTCATAGCAAAGTATGTATATAACTGGCTCTGACTTCCCTCCAAGCACTCCGCTACCATATGAAGAATTTCTTTAATATAATCTTGTTGGTAATCCAGAAGACAACAAGTAATGTATGCCCAAAAATATACCAACACAGTTTTATCAATGGGACAGATTCCATCATCAGAAGATGGTATTAGAACTACTTAGTTACTTGTATAAAAAAATTCAAACTTCAATCACTTATTATTATTATTATTGTTATCATTATTATCACTACAATATATTTATGTGGAACAAATTACAGCCTCCAAAGCTGGCAGCCAGATATTAGAGCTATAACAAAGTACTATACCTTATATCGTAGCTGGGAATCCAAGAGAAATGAAGCAGAACAGGAACTTTCAGTGAGCTTATACTGAAGAGTTTTGTTATCCTGCAACAGGTTCTGTAAAACTCTAACAAACTCTATAAACTCATAGCGACACTCACAAGTCACAAGCGGCTTATGATAATATTTAAGTCTTTACAGCTGTAGCCCTTAGCAGTTGATATGCCTGCACTGAGCCTTGACCATCACTGTACTTTATTTTTTAAGCCATTGTAGATGGTCATGGGCTGAGTGTGTAGTAAAGCCAAAAGAAGCAAAAAACTTTTATGTCAGGCTCTTACATAGCTCATTGTTGCCACAACCATGTGGAGAGCATCCCAAACCTGAGAAACAGCAGATTTTCCAAAGACCCCAGACCCCCTTATGATCAGTGGGACTTTTGGTTAGCTCTAGAAGGTAGATCTGATGCAAAGTCATTTCCATAAGCACAGAACACCTTGTAATTTCATTTGCAGATAGCACCTCCGTTACCATGTCAGCATACCCCAAAGGACATCTTTGAATACTCTCAAGCTAAATGACTGTACAGAGCAACATTTCTCCAAAGCAAAAAAATAACAGAACACCAAAGGTATCATGAAATAATCTTACGTAGTATGCAAATCATAAAGACATGCCAAAGGAGTACATGGGGGAGATGAAGTTACAAACCACAGCTGAAGGTTTTCTAATATCCACTGTGGTAGCCCAAGCAGCTTGTAAAAGCCACACTGAACCTTCCTTATTTTTGGTTCTAAAGGGCTACAACCACTTGCAAAATATAGTCCAAGGCTCTGTTGAAGGTACAATTTCTAGTGAAACAAAGTCAGAGACTGGCACCACCAAATTAAGCATACAAGTACTTAATTTTGCTCTAACTTAGTTTTCTCTTTGAAACTTCTCGCTGTGCCCTGACAAGTACCTGCTAAAGGGGTGTGCGACTCAGAGGACATTTTATGACAAAAACAAGGCATTGAGTACGTGCCTTATAGTCTAAGTCTCCTGATTCTTCATCTTACTCCAGATGAAAATTAAGTAAGTGAAGCGGGGTGGGAGAGATTTGGGAAGGGAGGGCGGGAGACACCAAAATATTTATTACAAATAGGTTTCGGTTAAGAAAGAAAAATTTTAATAAGATGTTATAAGACTTCAGAGCTGAGGTTTTGAAAGGGGGAGGGGATTTTTTAAGATGATCGAGTGATAGATTGTCTTAATAAGAAGTTTTATTTAATCTTATTAAATCGACTAAAATCATCTTAAAAACTTAACCAGGACTCTCACATTTTTGCAGTTTACACAAGTCAGCTACTTCTAATGTTAGCAAGTTTTCCTTATGCTGCCATCTTGTGCCCCAGAATCTAAGCTTACTTAAAAACAAACAAGCAAACAAAACAACAACAACAACAACACGCCCACTATATCGATCTCTGGCTCTCACAGCTCTAAACATACCCTTCAAATATATAGGGTAGGAAAAATAACATTTGCCAGTGCCTAACAATAGCTTGAAATAAAAGCTGAGATACTTGTGAATCAAGCCAATGTTATGGGGAAGGGGAGTTTAATCTAAAATAGCATCCCACTTTCATTGTCATCTTGCAATATTTTCATTTTTAAATGCTTTTATTGCTGGTAATATTTGGTCTGACAGATCCATAGAAAAGAGCAGTGACCACAGGGAGTCAGCAGGAGAGCTGTGCCCACTCGATGCCCCATCTCAAGCCAGCAAAGTTCAGTTCACAAATAAAGTTCAGCAAAGCTCTGCTGCTGTTATTTAACTGCTTTACTTTCCATTTCAGTGTTTACCTATGGCCAACGAGATTCAAAAGCTGTTTCAGTGTGTGTTTCCCTTGACACTTACCTTGGCTCCTAACCTGTTAATTACACTGACGTTCCTATTGTATCATAAAATGATTCCCCCATCACCATATTCTCAGAAGTAGTATCAGCTATTTTACTACTGCCTTATCCTTCTCTCAGAAAGAAAACTGCTCAGCCTCAGCTATTGAAAACAGAACTCTATCACTGAATCCACCTAATGCATTTATATGGCAGCTATAGTCATATGTAATAGAACTATTTGGTTACTTCTGAATACCTTTAATATTTCTTGGATAATAACTTGTCTGATCAAGGTCCCCGTGCTTTGCACAAGGACTGCTGCTCCATTACACCAGGTGCCATAGAAATACAACATACTAGATGAGAGCCAGTAAACAATACTGAGCCATCAGCAGTACGTATGTGACTGACTTAACCATTAGTAAAGGTTTTTAACCATTTAAACCACTATTAACCATTTTTAACCATCGAAACCATTATTAAGCATTTTTAACCATTTTAACCATTATTAAATTTGTTGTGGGCTCTCCTTCCTTGGAGATCTTCAAAAGCCCCCAGACATGGTCCTGGGCAACCTGCTCAGGGTATCCCTGCCTGCGCAGGGGCTTGGACCAAATGACATCCAGAGGTCCCTGCCAACCTCAACCATTCTGTGATTCTGTGATTAAATTTCCCTAAAAAGTTTAGGAAAGTAGGAAGAGGACTGTTTTAAGGAAAGATTTGAATTTTAAGACAACTTTATAAAAGTTAGGGGACGCTCCTCCCAGGCATGAGAGGACATGCACAGTGCTCAGTCTGACTCTGTAGTAGTGCAAGTAGTAGGGCAGATGGCTCCACAGCATTACGGTGTCCTCTTCCAGCCTGTCTCCTATGATATTACTCATTTCTTTCCCTGTTCTGGCCAAAAGGTTGCAAAATCCTTATGAGAGAAAGCTTTCTCCAGCTAAACTACAGGAATTTAATATTTTCCTCTACATTGCATCAGTGTGCCAAAAATGCAAGAGGATTCCCAGATATCTTCCTTTTTCCTGCTTAAGTTGCCCCATATATATTTAAAAAAAAAAAAAAAAAAAAAAAGCACATGCATGCTCCTTCTTGCTGTCCATTTTGCATAACTCCCCTGCTCCAAAAAATTTAAAATCCTGAAAAGCCTCATGCTCAGGCCCTAGACCAGATGATTTCTTAAAGCCCACGAGGGTGGATAACCTCTGAGAAGAGCCTTTGTGCACCTCATGCCACCAGCCAGGTGGTGACAAGTGCTCCAGCAGCACTGGAGGAGCACCACTACGTCCTTGGGTGATGGTTACAACCTGAACACGTGGCTGCTGGAATTTTTGCTCAGCAGTTCAGCCAGCTTCTCACCTACCTGGCAGAGCATCCACCAAGGGAAATAAAGACATTTTTTCTAGCAAGGCATATATTCAGATATCATGATTAATGTATATTAGTAGACTCTCTTTAATAAAACAATAATAATAATAATAATAATAAGTAAAGCAAAAGAAGCTTCCAGATTCTCCCATGTCCAAATGATATTTGGAAAAAAAATGCACAAAGTGGACATAGAGCTACAAAGTACTCCCAGACCCATTGATACTGCAAAGAACCTGAAAGGGATGACATTCTTCCCCCTGCCCTTTCTGCCTATAATCTCTGACCTTCATTGTACAGAAGTATGGTACAGAATAAAGTTAAATCAAAGGAGTTAAGAAATAACCTATTTTGTAGATGGGAAAGATGCCTTGAGCAGTACCTTTTCTGAAACAGATTTTACTCCACTGTAAAACCACATCTTCTGTGTTTGCTTGACAACCCAGAAAGCTGACAGAAATAGCTTGATATTTACTAACATAAAGCAGTTTATTAGGAATATAAAGAATTCGTATTGGTTCTGGGCCCCAGTTATCGTACAATAATATCAGACTGCTAAATCTAATCCATAGTTCACATCTGAGAAGTGTAAGGCAAGATGTCTTGTTCTAGCCAAGCATGAATAAAGTCACCGGGGAAACATACCCAAACCAACAGAACTTCAAATCATTTTCCCGATTGCCTATACACACATATGACATGAAAAGAAAAAATTGCCTTGTATTGGTGATATTATTACTTATATTAATTTAAACTATTGAACAACACACAGTGTCAAAGTCATGAAATGTGTTGTTTACTCCCCGTAGGATTTCACAGGAGGTTATACTGGAAAAGTGACTTGCAAAGCACGGTAAGTATTCATTTAGGCAACTTCAGTTCAGATAACTACATCAAGAAAGTATTATGTGCAGTGAAATGGACTACAAGCCATACGAATAAAAAAATGGGCAAACATTCACAGCATGTAAGCATAACTCAGGTTTCATAAGTGGCAAAAAGAATAGCAAACACCCCTTCAGTGCTGCAGGTGCAAAACAGCCTTGAATTTCCAGAGGTAAAATAAATACATGCAATGCTTTCCTCATTTATAGCCCTGATTATACCTATCTCTGTGGGTGTATAAAAGAGGACCTGTCATTAAATCTGACCCAATCAGCTTAGTAATCCCATACCTTAACGCAGACAAAACTCTATGGGTTAAGTGTCTATCTTAAAAGCAATAGCTCAAATATGTCCTTGGCATGGATAATTTAGCTCAGCAGGTAAAACCAGTACAGCTTCCATGTGGTAGTGGTGGTGGTTCCTTCTCAGTGTCCAAATAAAGGACTGCAGGAAAAAGAAACTGTCATAAAGAGATGAAGGATCAGAGAGCCATTGTGTTTCAGAAATTGTCTTTAATGATATTTCAGAAGAAGGCCAGATGTTGCTCGTATTTATCAGAGGCCAGACCAGTTGCTACATCCTGGATTCAGAATTTTTATTTATGTGTTTATATTAGTATTTGCTTATTTATATTATATCTTTGGTCAAGCATGGGAACAGGCCACCCAAGGAAGTGGTGAAGTCCCCATCCCTGGGGGTATTCAAGAGATGTGTGGCCGTGGCACTACAGGGGCATCATTTAGTGACGGGACTCACTAGATCAGGTTGATGGTTGGACTTGATGATCTTGAAGGCCTTTTCCACTAAATGATTCTGTGATTCTATTATTTTAACTAACTGCCTGCATTACTTTCTGGTTACTGTGTACAACACATTGAGAGGTGACTTTTTAACGAGAGGATGCATCAACTCCTGGAGAGGGAGAACTCCTGCAATGACTTGCTGGAGTTGTTTTAACGTATTTCTAGGCAACATAAAGGTCAGTAGTATGGCAACCAGTAAGTAAACCATGTGTGTTCCCATGTTAGGGACAGATTTATGGAAGCAGATGTGTTATGTGTGTTCCTCAAAGGCAGAAATGGGTAATTCCTTTCCTATGAGACCATACTGAAGGTAGAGTTTTATCTTGTTCTTAGAGAAAAAAAGCAAGGAAGAAGTCATTCAGAAATGACCCAGAGAGTGTAGGGGGCTTCTGGCCGAACTGCCTAAAGCCACCAGAAGGTTTACACCACACTAAAAAGTCACTGTTAACACACAGAGCTGTGGAACAGGAGCAGCAGGGCAATTTGAGATTAATTAGGGGACCTTCTGGGCCCCAACTGAGCCCCCACACCTCGGAGGTTGGCAGGTATGCTCACATGCACTGGGAAGGAGGGCAGGAAGCTGTGCAAGGACGGGCCTTGAGCTATGAGGATAAATATCCTGAGACTGAATAGAGGTGGGACTCCACTGATTTCAGTGGGGGCTGGACAATATGACACTTTGCACCCCGACGTGGCTTTGGGACAGTCCAGAAGGACTGCAGGGTCTGTACTACGGGCACCTCCTCCAGCTCCGCTTGCAGAGCTGCGGCATTCAATGAGACCATCCATCCTGCAATGCATTCGGGAGCAAACATATTTTGGGAAAGTATCTGCGAGCTTTTTAATTCTGTTAAGACCAAAATAATGATAAACAAGGATAATAGTTACAAAAAATTCCCCCTCCCAAAAGAGTCCTAGAAATCCTAATTTACTCACTGGTAGCTGGTTTCACTAAATAGAAATACAGTAATTTAATAATCTTAGCGTAGCAGTTTTCAGTAAGGAAAATTAACTAATTCATTATTGCTTATAATTTGCTGAGGCATAGCTGCCATATTTGTAAAATCAGCATGTTCAGAAAAAAGCAACTTTTTAAATGAATGTTCTTTTTTTTTCTTCCTAGATACATAAATGATACAATTACTTAGCTCCCTCTAGTGCCAATTTCTGAAATAAATTTCCCACTAATGACTGTATTCACCAATGTAATCATAGGAGCAAATTAAAAATTCACTTGGCAATAATTAACTAGTGAACTCTCAAAGGATTTAGTAAATTGCCACGAACTAAGGCAGAATGCAACTAGTGTCACAGTTACAAAGAAAGGTCAAATGTAGGCTTTTGCAATAACAAAAATATGACATCAATGTTCAGACATTGTGTAGTTTGAACAATCGAGGCACACATGCCAATAAAGAATAGCAGTCAGGGAGCAGTGATAGTAAATGCAGTAGCTCTATCATTCCTACAGCATTTGCAATACCATTATTAAAGTTGTATTCATTCTTTTCCATTTGCAGACTTCATTTCTAAGGCTTGATAATGCAGCTTTCGAAAGATACTCCAGGCTGAAATAGGACACAAACCTAAATATATTTTCTTGTATTTGTTTGGATCATTGTTTTTAATATTAGCTAGTTTAAAAAAAAAAATCCTTCTTTTTTTTGTTTTCTCTTTTAAAATAGACAGTTTATACTTTGCCTTAGGAAATGTCCAAGGCACAAATGGGTACAAAACAATGTCACATATGGTCACTCTGTTCTAAGGTTCTTCCCTTAGCATCTTCTTTTGGCCCTAGAGGACACTGAGGTAGATCAAACTATGGTATAACCTTGCATGAGTATTCTAAAATAATAATGATAATAATAATTAATAACAGTGGTAATGAAAACCATGCAGATATGCAGTATATCCTGAGGAATGACTGCACTCATTCAGATGTTGGAGGAAAGAAGCACCACCAGGGCAGGAAGGGTCCTCAATCTGTACTAATGGTATGGCTCCTAGGAGTTACCTTTTAACTAAAAATCACCATAAGAAACAGTTCTTTTGTAAGAACATTGGGATTTTTCTTACAATTTTGTCTTGGTTTTTTCTAAGCTTGATTCCTAGATTTCTCTCTTTTTGTAACTTCATATCACACACTTCAAGATGAAGTAAATATTCTCTGTATAGAACATATGCTGCAATCGTTTTTTATTTGGAGTTTTAATATAGTAGCCATTCTGTAAATACAGGTCTGTGCTTAATCCTGAAGAAATGTCACAGCCTACCAGAAAACACGTGTGCGTGCTACAGTAAAAATTCGGATTCAAAATTCAATGAGAGAAAACTGAGGACTGAGTTGGGCTGAGCTCCTGTCAGCATAAGAGTTTACCCAGCCTCATCTCTTAGAGTTCCCAGATTATTTAAACATTGGACTGGGTCATGCAATTGCCCGATGGTATGGAATTATCTCTAAAGCAATCACTTCCAAGAAAATTCATCTGTTTTGAGCTACACAGAATATAAATCCATCAGCTTTTTACAAGGTCTCCTGGACCTTGCAGTGGCACTGAATATAATAATAATAATAATAATAATAATAATAATAATAATAATAATAATAATAATAATAAAAAGCTTTTCCTATACAATACCAACAACAACAAAAAATATTCCGTCTTCTTATTTTCTCCTTGGATTTACATATTAAACACCTGTCCCACATATCAAAGCAATGACAGTAGCCAACCAACAGAGCTGTAGTAGCCCACAAAAATGAGCCAGAGCATTGAGCTTCCTTGGGAGAACTGTGTTCAGGGCACACAAGAGGGCAGCTGGGCATCCCCAGGAAGGGCAGCCTCATCTCTGCAACACACAGCCCATCAAAATGGTCATCCTCAGGGAAAACCATCTTACTTAGACCTTTCCCATCTATGCAGTCTCTGTACCTTTTTCCCAGCTGTTCCAGGTGCATTTCTCTGCTGCCGGGGGGCAGAGCAGCCCAAGTGCAAGTAGCTGCGGCTGCTTACAAAAGGCCAACTACTTTTCTGCAAGTGTCAGCCTCAGGGTGTTCTGTAAAAACTGAACTAAACATATATATTTCAAAAAATAACTAAGACGTGAAGTAAGGCTGGTTCACAACCTCCCAGTGAATTGATCCAGACTTCAGTCACCTTTCCTGCAGGAAAGCCAAGTCTCGATTCCAGGCTGAGGAGGCCTAACTTCAACTTCCAAATATTACTGTCTGCTGAGTTAAAATAAGTAAATAAATAAATAAATAAATAAATAAATAAAACCTCAAAAAAGCAGCCAGTATCTTTCCATTCCAAAGCAACTCAGAAGGCTCTCGGGTCACCTCTGAACCACCAACGACATGAAGGCTGACCTCCTTAAACCTCACATCGCTAGGCTCATTTTCAAAAAAAAAGCTGTTCATATTCGTAGTCATCCTGTGAGCTCTTGTCAGCAAGTTCATGTTCTTCCTTGAAGTGCAGACACTGGAAATAAAAGAGCAGCCCGGAAGCCCTCTTACCAGCGCTCGGTGTCTCTGGTTGATAGTCCCCTTTTGTAATGTGGGGATTGCATTAAGCTCCTCGGGAGGGCTCATGTGAAGCTGGGCTGGTCCCCAGGAGGCCAGCAGGTCTCTGGGTCGCTCAGTCAGGGCAATGCCCAAGCCTGCTTTCATTGCTCTCAGATTTATTGCTTTCTCATACCTGGCTTTTCTGAAAAATATTTAAGACATAATTTCCAAGATATCTTAAAAATAACCATTGCATCTCGTAGGGTTCCTCACCTGCTTCCTTTTATGCTCTTGAGCAGAAGTCAACTGGTAATATTCCAGGTGTTGTTTAATAGAAAATAAGCTTTCATCTTTTATCCCTACCTGTCTTTTTATTTTATTTTCCTAATCTTTTTAATGAAACAGGTAATAGTAATTGATGTTAATATTCCAGTCATATAACCACCTCCATAAAATGTCCATGCTCCTATCGATACTATGCAAGTGTCTCCGCCTCCTATGTATTCACCTCTTTGTTTAGAAGAGGCCTAAATAAGAAAAGATCTAAATTAACATTAATTATAGTCTACAGTTTTTCCAGCTCAGCCACAAGCATCCTGTATTTTTAACTCCAACCTCCCCCCCCCAGATAAATAAATAAATAAATAAATATTACTGCAGTTGAAGAATAAGACATTACAAAGTGGTCACTATCTACAGTCATTAAAAAATATATTCAATACTTGGAAAATGCTCTTATCAATAGTGAAGTCCATAATTTATAACTCATGGGACTCTTCTGTCTCTCTCATTTTTATTTTTATTTTTATTTTTATTTTTATTTTTATTTTTATTTGGCACTGCCAAATAAAGTTTTATAATAAAAATAAAGTTTTATAGTATATACTTTATATAAAGTTATTCCCTACACTTCTGTTCATAGCAGAAAAAACATATCTGAAAACCAAAATTATGACTTCTCCCTCACTTTAAAGAATGTGTCTTTCTCTCATTTAGAGACAGACATTAAAAGCCACACGTAACAAGTGGTGGGATAAGCTCCCTCCCTCCCTCCAAACAAACAAACAAACAAACAAAATACACTGCTTGCTCCTGGGGGAAAACCAAAATAAATAGATAGATAGATAGATAGATAGATGGATAGATAGATAGATTAAATATATATATATATATATTACTCCTTAACTTAAACTTATTTGAAACTTAAACTTATTAAAATTACTCAGACTTATTAGTTTCCTGCAAAGACGCACAACAAAGGTATTTTAAAAGCAATATGGTCCTCTGGAAAGTTTGTTAAACTTGTTAAATTAGAAAAAGGTAAAATCCATAATGTATGGCAAAACAAGAAATTTCAAAGCATGATAAAATTTTAGATAGTCTCCATACAAAAGTTTCACACAAAACTGATTTCAGTTGAACTACAGAATGTATTTTCAGTTTCAGAGTCAAACCTCTTATGTATATTTTTGAGGTCCAAATTATTCAGTTGGTGATTTTTCAGAAGTGCCAAGAACCCTACCTGGAACTGATATCAACTAACAGCATCTCAAAAATCAAGTTATATCTATATGTACCCAACTACCAACACTGGTCACAATTTTCTATTACATTTTTTTTCCATGGAAAACTATATTTTATTAAAGTTTAAGGTTGGTCACACGATATATCTTTACTGTACTGTTTTACTTTCATTCAAAAACAAAATCCACTTAAAAAAATATATTTATCTACTTTTGTTTTACAGTTTTTCAATGCTGTAAACACCATTTTAAGTAAAATTGAGTTTTTATATTCAGAATGATTAAAACCAAACAATTTTCCCTGAGATTTTCTACTCTTTTCAGTTTATTTGACAACATCTTCTTCATATAACTGCATTTGTCCAACTTACAGCATTTTAAGTGGAACTGTTTAACTCCAGGTACTCAGTTTTGAAGGCTGCATGTTTTCTTGTATAAGGGTGCAAGATGACTAAATAATTGTTTTAATGAGAGTTACTAAAATATTTAGCTGATAACTTCTTTAAATCAACTTCAAACATGTAGTACATGTATTAGTTTTGCATTCTTTCTTTTTAAAAACTTTATTGATCTTTCCTTCTTTTTACTGTGCCTTTTCTTATTGTGCATTCTCCTTCCTTCTTCATGTCTTGCTAATATCCTGTTATCCATTAGTCAAAATCTTTGTGCATTTTATTTTCACTATTACTTCGATTTTGCTTTATATTTCCATTTTCTAGTTTCCTTAAGCTTTTTGTCTAGAGCTTTGAATTAGCTCACCAAACTTTCTTTTATTCTTTCATATTTTTGTTTTGTCATATATGCTAAGGTTAAGTTTAATTTGTCTTTTACTTTTTTCTTGGGGAGAAACTGAGGATGAATTGAAAGCAACATGTGTGTTAGGAGGGAAGGCATTAGTCACAGTTTAAGCAACAACAGAAGTTCCAGTTGTTTGATACTGGTTCAAGATTTTTTTTCCCAATATGGTTATTGCAAACAACAATAAGAATATGTTAAAAAATATCACATATAACCTCTGTGGCTTCATAAAAGCTCTCCACGGGCTTTTGGAGAGATGGCCTACAATCCCTCTCATCTTTTCTAAATTCCTCCCAGCAACAGCAGTTGAACGATCAGGATCCTTTCCCTATAAGCCCATATTCACCTCCTCTTTTTTTTCTAAGCAAACCATTTTGACTTTAAATGAGAAACTTATGTCCCACGTATACACTCAGAGTGGTCTGAAAACATTTAATTTATATTTTCTTTCTATTTTCTTTAAAATGCAGAACAGCCTTTAAGTGCTAACTGACTGTGTTCACATATTTCAATGGCTCCTTTCTGTGGTCCATGATTCTATTTAAAAAAAAAAAAAAAGAAGAAGAATGAAAAAAATCAGTGGCATTTGGTAATAAAATAGTGATAAAGCCTATACACCAATATCACACTGAATTGATGAACTGTTGAACATAATTTTATTAAAAAGAAAGGTGCATTATAGATAAATTATACAGCAATAATTTCTAAAATGCATGATACTTTTTCCAGTGCTGCCACAGCACCTGCTGCTAAGTATAAAGATGATTAGCCACAAACTAACCCACTACAGAATTATTATCAGTATATATTTGTGCGATGAAGAACTAATGGGAATTATGCAGATTGCATTTCCCTTCCTGCTGAAGGCAACCAACCTTCACCATCAACAGCAAAATGAAAACAGAACTCAGCTGTGGAAGAACAACACAGGAATAGATTTTATTTTATTTCCAAATATGTATTGTTGATTATTTTGAGACTTTAAGACACATGTTTCTTTTTCACATAATTATATGACAAGCCGTCCAGTATAATTTTTAAAGGCGTACAAAATTTCCCGTGCATTTTAATGGCTTTAAAGACATAATAACTCTACTGCTGCATGTATCAACCAGTAAACACACATCAAAGCAGCTTTTAAGAATTATAACGTAATCAGAAGGTGGTGCAAATCAGTAGCGATTGGCTTCCTTAATCTGATTAGAAGTGCTGCTTTAAATGCTCTGCCTGCAGTCAGAGGGTGAAAGCCGGCTGCTGGTTGACTCCTCTGGGTGATGCCCTGCCTTGGGATGGGTGTCCTGGGGTGGTGCTGGCTCCCTGCAGAGGGGGGGGGGAGGATTTGGAGGCCAGGCAGGGCCTCCCGATGGCTTCGTGGCACAAAGGGGCTGCTGAGGCTGCCCCATCTCGGGGGCCTCTGCCCTTCACCGAAATAAGGGCCGTTCATTTATCAGAGCTCTGTCTGTACTTTGTTCAACTTCATCCCCTTCAAAATGAATTGTTGCGAGCGTTATAAAATTAGTAGGAAGTAATGTATGGGCAGAAACAAAAGCAGGACTACCTAGAGTCATGTTTGTATTTTCTTAGGCAGCTTCTTCAGGCACAGGGGAAGTGGCTGCAGGATGTAATTTGCTCTGCTTTGATTTCTTGTTTCTTTAAACTTTTGCCAAAGGTGATAGGAATGCCAGATGCACATTTTTTGGTACGCTTTAAAATCCAAATAAATACAAATAACATATAGTTGGGTTTGGTGTTTCCTTTTTTATTTTTTTTTCCCCTCTGGAAAAAGCACACAGAAGAAAGAAGGTATTGCCAGTCTGTCATGAGAGCAGCCACAATGAGGATTCAGTAAATCTTTCTTAAAGAATCACTTACAGAGGGATTGCAAGATGAAGAAACATTTTTATGCACATGAAGAGATGTGTAATCAGTGGTTTTCTTTTGTACTGTAATTGATGCTTCACAAAATACATTTACTTGAGTACCGGTATTTAATGTTTCAGACTGGAAAAACAAATAGGAATGAGCAAAAACAAACAGAGTGAAATTCTCAGATGATCGGCTTCATTGCATAGGTCCTCTATGGTTCACTTGAATCAACTAAATACTCTGAATAACTTCGTTCAACCTAAAACACTTCATGCCAGTAGTCTGAACTTTTACAGTCCTTGTACAGAGCGAGTAAGATTATTTATGTAGTGTTTTAATGAAAGCTGACCAGGATATCTTCAAATGCCTTTTTATAAAGCAGAATATTTAAAAATACCAGAGGATAATTTACTGTATTATAGTCAGTGCGTCGGTTCATTATATCTACATGTGCAATTTAAATTCCTTATATCCATGGAATATTCTTCAGTAATAGCCTGAAGTATTCAAGGCTTGAAATGACTAGAAATTTTTTTGCACATGCTGAAAATATGGACTGCTTACTGGAAAGGAAATCAAATGTGTATTTGATTAATTGATGTAGTCACATATTAAAAACTTTTGCTTCTTATCCCATTAAAAGTAACACTAATGAGCAATGGCTGTGACCTTCAAGTGGAAAGCCACATGTGTTTCAACCCCTCAATATTTACCACCCAAATTTAATCTTTATAATGGACACCTTAAAAGGAATCTGATAGAAAATACTAAGAGCTGCTCCAAAAGTAAAACACTTAAGGAAGATTTTGATTAATGCCTCGTGATTAATCAATTGATTAATATAGTTTTCAATACAGATGTTAGGACACTGTCTACTTTAATCAACCATCCTGAAAACAGTGAAGACAAATGATCTATTTTTCTGTCGATTGAAAAAAGAAAGCCTATTTTAGCAGTTATGTAAATTATAAGACAAACCTTCCTTACAATGCCCAGATTTTCCTTTTTACAAAAGCCTTAAACACTAGAACTGTTAATTAGGGAAGTGTCATCCTTTTGGGCAGGAACTTGGTATAAACCTAAAAGAAGTCACACATTCAGCCAAATGAGTGCACTTTTTTAAAGAAATTGTTTTAGAATTGCACTATAATCCATATTTAAAGTCCCTCTCCATGATATTTTTTTATTCGGAGACTGTTTCTAATTTGTGATTATGCTTTCTACCATACTAAAACTGAAATCTTTATTCCAGTCAAAAATAATCACCCTGTAATTACTGTGACAAACTGCCCAAGCTGTATCATTGTGGCCATTTCGACTAATGATATTGTATTAGAATGCCTAGCAATAGACTTCAAATGGAAAATATAATTATGTGCATTAGTTTGTCTAAGCATTTATAAGATCACATATCCATCAGTTATCAGGTCTCATAAAAAAAGCCATATATCACTGTCACTGCTAGTTTTGTTATTGGAAATGTGGGCCGTTATGAACTCAGCTTAAGATGTGTGTCTTAAATTTCACTTATTCTGTTGTCCAGTAAATTCATGTAAGCTGAACTCCTATAAAATGAGCTGAATTTTCAGCTGATGGCACAGCAACAAATTATTTGACAGTCTCACCAAACACGAACTAAATGTTTATGGTACTATTTAAAGCTAACAGCCTTAATCTCGAAGATGCGGAGGCTCATGTTTAACTTCACACACTGGACTGCTCACTGGGCATACAGTTAAGTGGTTGCATACATCTTCGCTGAGCTGAGTCTTTTCTCTTGTTTTGCAAACCAAAGCAACGTCTGAGCAACCTCTTTGCTTCCTGTGCAAACCAACCGCCTGACCCAGCCCCAGCTGGTCAAATTGCAGCTCTGCAATAGCAACTGCCTCAACTTCTGTCATGCTCTTTCTATACATGCTTTTCTTTGAAAATAAATAAATAAATAAATAAACAGACAATATTTTGCATTTTGAAAGTAAATGGGATATGTCACTTCAGTTTACGATCCCCAACATCCAAAAGCCAAAATGGAAGGAGGCCAACATTTTCAGCTACCAAAACCCCAAATAGAAATCAGAAAAGCCAAAACAGAAGAAAAAAGGTATGGCTATCTATTGAAATTCTGGCACTTGTTTTATCCTTTAAACAACATGCAAAGCAACCCTTTTGCTGTTAAGAGCCATCACGATGGCTCTCATGGATGCCTGGCTGGAGCGTATGTCAAGGCAGTATACATCCCCCATCATCTGATGTCATATTGTTGCACAACTAGGATAAGTTATTACATCATCTGTTATTACATAATAACTATGACTTACCCTCAGAAAATATAACTAACATTTTTCTTCCACTTTTTGGGTCATCCGAGATGCATATCTGTGGTTTCAACACCACGCTTAAATAATATTGCTTGCTGTATTTTGGTGCCAGCATAAATTTAAGCCATCCAAACAAGATTGTATATTTGAACTGACAAAGAATAAATTATTTGCATCTGGCATAACTGATGGTTGTGTCAAAGCCCTGGCATATAATTCTTAATCTTATAGATGCCTGTTTACTTGTGCACAAGATAGCTATGCTGAGCCTCTTCCCAGAACAATTACCAAGTTATTGCTATGGGTTAGCCTGGAACTTCCAGGGGAAGCAGTGTATAAATGCAGCAATCCTGGAGCAGTCTGGAAGGCATGTTGTGAATTAGAGATCACCACTCTGCTTTTTCCTCTGTGCTCCAAGTAAAATGGGAATGGGAACAAGTCAGGCGGGTGCAGAGCTACAGGTACGTCTTTTGCTTCCACATGCTTCCCAGCACAAGTACCCCCCCAAAACTATGTAATTGGAGGAGAAATGTTACTTCCTCCATGGCTGAAAAGGTGCAGTGATAATCTACCCTGTGTAATACAATATATTTTTTTAATGAAAACTGTCTTTCAGTGGGCTAGGGTATTTTATGGTTGGTTTTAATTAATATTGATTTTACATGTTTAGAAAGAAAATCCAACAATTCAGACCCGGGAAATGCTTAAGATATGTTGTTTTTCTAGGAGAATTTTCATTGATTTTTATTAATCCTGTAGTTTGCGATGGCTGGGTTTTATCTGCTGTTGTGTATTTTATATTAGGATGCTAAAATAATCTATTGTATTTGATATTCAAATATGTAATAGAAGATATGTGAACTACAAATCCTCGGAGGGACCTTTCTAGGATCTACCTGTTTTGCCCCAATAAAGAGCTGGGGCCTTATTTTGAAAGATCAATAGGCTACGAAATTTTAGCCTCCTTATTAGCAGAATTAATTTTAAAGTGGCAATATACATCCTAGAAATTTGTTTCATATTAAGAAGTCCAGATGTTTTTGGTCTCTCTGTCTGACATTCCCACCATCAGAATAAATTGTATTTCCAGACTAATGTAATAGATAAGAGATATGAATAAATCTCATACAGTTCAGATGATAAAATTAACATGCTGATGATATTTTAATGTTTCCATATAATCAAGGGGGCATGGATCATGCCTCCACCAGTTCCAATGTAATTCTGTTCTTTAATCTTTTCTCAAGGAAAAAAAAATAAAGAAAAAAAAAAAAAAGAGCATTAGAGAGGATTATACAGTAAACAGTATGTGCTCCAGTCTTAAAGCAAGTTGTTTGTGATACGGTTGAACGGCTTTGCCCAAAGGTATTGCGGCAAAGCAACAAATACACTGGAGACTTGGGGTCAGAAGCAGCATTCCTGCAGTGCAAGTGTGTCACTTACACATTGTAGCTTCTGGTGGAGAAGATCCACTGATCTGGAGAATAGTATTAACATATCAGAATCACTCATCATCCATATGACCTTATGCAAAGGACACAGAATCATGCTCGTCTTACACACAGGAAATTTAACTGACTTTAAACCTAAGGCAGTCAGAACCTGGCCCAAAATGCATCTTTGGGCTTGCTGGAGCAGGGCATAAGGGAACTTGAAATAAAATGGCATTTGGTGACCAAAGACAAACTAGAAACAAAGACATCAAAGACAATGGGTTAAAATAAAAAAGAGTGAGGGGGAGAACCAAGCATGTCGACTAACTCTTGAACATAAGACGTATTTGTATTTTGCCAAAATTATTGCCATGTTTTGGCATTCATCAGGCAGAAATCTCAAAAGGAGCTGAAGGGATTTGAAGACACAATTCCCACTACATTTTGATGCTGCTTGGGTATCTAACTGACTCACATGGCTTTAGACTCCAAGTTTTATTCTTTAATGTAAGAAGCATCAGGATGTGTCTGTCCCCTTTATATATTTCAATGGAAACATTAATCAGTTCCAGGACTAAATGGCACACTTTGAAATTGATAGTGCATTACTTATCTCGCTCTCTCTATGTTTTTTTAAGGTAGAGACAAAAATATTTTTTTTCTGAGCTTAAAAAAATGGATGTAATTAAGTGTGAATATCTTTACATTACATTGACAGAAAAGAAGCAGATGATCATATACTACAGTGAAGATCAACACCATGAATGTAACATTCAGAAGTGAACAACCTTAAATTTGTATGTTGAATCCTCGTCTTGTCTCCTAAAGGCATTTAAACTCCAAGTCCTAATACATGTTTGAATTTTCACATGAAAAGAATTTGCCACCCTGTTTACCATCATTTTTATGAAGAATCCTAATATTCCTTTAAAACTGACAATTATCTGGTGACATTCTGAGGCCTAAAATTTCACATACAAATAATCTAAAGAGCTGTAATGAAGGTGAAGCTAATGGAGATCAGCTGCCAGCTATGTGTACAAGCCATCTCTCAGGCAATGCTGAAGGGAGAAAGAAGCAGGCACAAATAGCCAGAGGTTCCTCTGGAAACTAATCTCCAAGTCTTATCCAGAATCAATACATTCCCCGGGGAACCTTCAGAGTATTAATATGCAATATGCAAAAGCATACATGCAATGAGAAAGTACATAAACACTGTGTTAGGAGAAAAGGAGCCCATCAGACGCATATCTCAGTAAACGAAACCAAAACTTTCTCTGTGGTAATTTAGCCCTTTTCCCAACGTACCCTCACAGTCCCTTATAGGAATTCCTCCTTACCGTGCCGGTTTCTCCACAGCAGGGTATTGAATATCAGTGAAGGGTAGCTTTGGGCCCCTGACATGCTGTCCCTAGTCTCTCAAGACCTGTAACTGCATTTCTGGTTCCTGCCTTGGTCATGAGGATTTTACCTTTATTTTGAGATAAGGGGCAGCTAACACAACTCATCTGCTGTCTGCTCAGACTCACCAGACAGGTCTTTCTATCCCCTACTGCATTAGGAAAACAGCTCTGTAGCAGCTACCCTCAAGTACCTCCCAGCATTTCTCATCCAAAATCCTCAGTGCATGGCCCTCTACCATAACACACACAAAACGGGAACTTTCTGCAGCAGCATGTCTCCTTGAGCCAAAATATTGCTGCAGGATGGTCTCACCTAACTCGATCGCAGGCAAGCAGCCAACATTGACATGGGATTGAGTTATAAACTGGCAACTGCACTGACCTGGGGTTATCACGGGCAGAAAGCTCACAGGGGTCGGTTCTTGCAGCTGTTGCGAGCTCCTTCCCCACCAGACGGCACCGCCGAAGGACACTGCAGAACACTGGCCTTCCCTGGGCAAGGAACACGAAAGTCACAGACTTTATTTGATGAAAAATGGATGTCTTTTCCTTATTAAATCAAATAGTCTTTGAAGAATAGGCAATATTGCCTTCACCTAAAACACATATACAAGCAAACATATACAAAAAATAATAAGTATCACGTGCTGGGAATGAAAGTACCTGGAGATCTTTCACCATCACTGGGAAAGCAATTGGCACCACAGTTTAAAACCTCCCATGGAAAAAGTATGTATCAGCATGTAATGTTAAATAAAACATATATATATAATATATATAAAATAATGAATTTTTCATAGCACTGTGCACTAACAAGAATCATTAGTAGATTCCTCTTGGAGGGGAACTTAAAATAAATTCAGTGCTTTGCTGTATGAAAGGGAATAAGCTCTGAGTGAACTACCTTTTCCTATTACCCTGAAAAGACCAACAGCATATGCTAGAAACACAAAGGAATAGGAGACATACAAGCTTTTATGGAACATGTCCTGCTACTTTTTTAATTCACCAGCACATGAAGATGTGAAATCATAACATATTAATGCCATCTCACTACTTTCAGCACCCGTACATTTCCTTTGATGTAAGTAAAATAAGTGATATTATACAAGAAAGTTATTGTAATTAAAAGCACAGATAGAAACTATTTTAGCAAAACAACAGCAGCAAATAATAATAATAACAATAACAACAACAATAATAATAATAAATAAATTAATAATAATTAATAATCCAACTGAAAAATTGGGAACCTTTTCATGCTAAAGAAATCCCTGTAGCTCTACAGGTGCTCTGTAAGTTTAGCAAAAACCAGCTCAGGAGGGAAATAAAGGCCAATACGAGACTCAGAGACAATCCACACAACAATTGTTTTACACCATTTAAAATTGTTGTTTCCACATCAGAAAAAAGAGAATACTGGAGTTGTTCTTGGGGGTGTACAGAGATCAGAAAGAGGATGCACAGGTTTGAAACTAGCTTTACATTCAACAAATGCTTTAGAATTATTTCAGTTTTTCTACTGGTGACCAGCATACTTGCACTTTCATTTTCCCATTTAGCTTTGCCTGACCTTTGAGAGCTTAACCAGAATCGTGCAATTTCCACTGGAGCCCAGGTCTCTGGTGCACGGCACGTCGGAGTATAAGCAGTGCTACCAAGTGCACATGTAAGGTGCTGCAGAAACAGAAAGCTCAACCTTTTGCCTCATAAGTCATCTCTTTCAAAGTGATCTAAGAACACTAAACTCTTCGAGCAGCACAGCACATTTTAGACACTACAGAACCACTCTGAGCTGTCAGCATATTTCCAACAGATTGATGACTTTGAAGACCTCCAGTGTAGAGGGTAATGTTAAGGATCTGCAGTTACTCAGCTAAAGTTGAGATGAGGGATGCCTTCCTTCCAATCTTGGTTATTGAATTTGAAAACCCTCATAGGTTTTGCTGTCAGAGTTGTTGCTTAAAACTCATTATAGGAATGAGTTGAAAAGGAATGATTGGAAAAAGTTTAAAGGAAAGCAAAGATATATCTTTATCTTTTCCAGGTTAACACAGTGAGAAGAAATAGAGTTTAACAGAAAAGTAAAAAATAATTGTTATGTTAAATTCTTATCCTTAGAATAGCATTCTTTACAGCCAAATACTCCTTAATGTAGAAGTAAATGGGAGGCAACACATTTTATTATACAAAATTTTAACATAAGAAGAGGCTCAGCGTAACCTCAAATGCAACTTACACATTGTATTTCACTGATTTTCCTGTATTTCACAATGAATAGCCTTCAACACCAGCCAAAAATAGGCAACATAAACTGTAATATAAATGCCAAGTCAAAGCAGCATTAGAAAGCGTAGCAATAAAAACATTTAAAGATTTCATAACTTGTTACATTTGAAAGAAAAAAAAAAAAAACTATAACTCTATCACTATAATTCCTTCTCATTTTCTGCATAAACCCATCTATGGTACAGAAGTAAGATGTTATACTAACCATCTGCTTCCCCACTTCCTCATCTTCCTTCCTTTACTCACCTATAACTCCTCAAACTAATTGCCCTGTCAATTTGGCCTTCGTCATTCAAGGGATCACCACATAATCAGCACTGTGTGCAAGGACTGCTTGCATTTAATGAGTAAAAAATAGCAAAAACATGAATTGGAACATATGAGAAATATTGGAATAGCTGACAAATGTAATGCATACACCGTGAACCTGGCTGTATGTCTGGAATTTGGGGAGAAATGTAGTTCTAAGAAATAATACAATAGTGAATAAATACATCTCTCTAGAGAGTTGTTTTATTGTACTAGAAAACTGCATATTTGTAAAAGACGAATAATAAGTATGTTTTTTATTAAGTGTAAGGAAGGTAGACTGAATAGTCTAGTATATCTGGAGTGGAAAGCTTCACACTAAAAGGGATAGTTTGAATGCTGCTCCTTCTATTGAACTTTCATCTGTGACCTAAAACTGAGGGTTGTCATATCATTCTGACACTGCCAACTGTGAGGTCCATGGGAAAAGCAGGACTTCACAAATCTTCTTGAGAATGAACTGCTTAAATATCTCCTCCAGTGGCATTTACTTTTGCTAATGAAGGCTGCCCTTCTTTTCTTCCAACTTCCTAGAGATACTTATTTCCTCACCCCCTAATCAAGCTTCCAGTACCTTTTATGAAATCTCCAGCAAGATTTTGGATAGTTCCAGCAGGACCATTAATTATCTGCAAAATGGGCTCATAAATTCAAGCAGTGATGTATTGCTCTCGCACCTTTTTCTCCCTGCAGTCTTGCCTGGAGGACGGCCCATCTCTGCCTACAGCCAGCGGTCCCGGCAGAGGGCTGACCTGGGGAGATCCCACCGCTTACCCCCAACACCCTCTAGAGCTTTTACTTCTTTGGTGAAACACGGATGTAAAGTATCATGTACAAAACAAAAGGCAAAGCTGCTCACGAGGTCTTTTTCACTAATCTTCATATGACAATGCAATCTTTAATGAATCAATCAATGTAAAGTCTCTAGGCAGGAAGGTTCTAAACTTGCTGTCATAAGTAGGCATTTAATTTTGATTTACTGAGGTAGTTATTGCTTATTAATCGGCTAACATTATGAAAGCTGTGTGCGTGTATGTCAGTTATACGTTAATTAGTTAGTATAGTAAGAGATACTAAATAGCACTAGAAGCTGCCTACACGTCCCTTGAATAAATTTAATTACAAGGCAAGAAGTTCAGGAGTACATTCTTCTATAACGAAGTTAACATTTGTATGGGAAACAAATTGTCCTGGTAAGGTCTTCAGACAAAACATGGTTACTGGAACTCAGGTAAATAGTAGTTATATGATGAAACTGCATGTAGGGAAAAACAAAAAAAATCAAGCAAATATTTTACGTCAGTAAGCTCATCAGGAATGTGCAGGAGAATCAGAAGTTAGCTCATTTCAGAATTATCCATACGTTATGACTGTGATTTAATTAATTTTAATTATAAAGCTGGACATGCCATATAAAGACAGGATCACATCATGAATTTCTAATTCCCAATAACTTTTAGTGGCCTGCTGTATCTCTCTATGTATTAATTTTCTCTTTAAATGTTTCTCTAGAATATTCATCAGATGCAGTTCAGGGATGAAAAACCAAACATTTCCAGTGCTTAACCTACCTTTTACTCTAGCAAACCATCCTGTCTATTATTTTTATCACACTGACCATAATTTATCACACTGACCATACTGCTTCTGCAGCAGGAAAATAGCCCAAGACTCACAAAATTATTCCCACCGGTAAGAACTGCACTTGGTCCAAGTAGCCACCTTTGCTTGCCTCACTTTGCCCACCACTCTGTGTTTACATTCCCTCTCCAGCACGGACTAAAAATCAACTTTCTTACTTTTGATAATTGTTTTGCAAAGACACTTTTGGGTATTTATGTAAGAATATGATTTCTTTGAAGGTAATCAGATATTTTCACTTAAGCAGCGTGCTTAAACCATTTGTTGCAGCTAAATGCAGACCCCAAGGACTAATTTCACTGATTTTCCTGGTGCTCCCTTAATGCAACCAGGTGACAACCCTGTGAAAGGGTGGCCCTCCTGCCTGGTGAGCTCTTGTTCTTTTTCGACTTCTCCTCGCCAGCTAGCCCATTGCTTGGTGAGCCAGTCAGCGCCTCTCAATGCACACACATCCTGGAGAGTGTAAAAACAAGTAATAGTCTGTGTCATATGGTGACAAATACAGTTCAAAGTACCATTATCACTTGTTCTCATGGTGATAATTAATCCCATCATCATTATCATAATGAGAAACCATGCTCAGAAAATGCTGATTGAAAAACTCCCATATAAAAAATACAAGTCATTCATTGCCCCATCACCCTAACTGATTCTCACATTTGCTGTTGATTAGCACACAGTCTTCCAAATAATTTTTATGCCCCAATCCAAACTTTTCTAGTGTTCTTATGTTTCACTTCATGATTTTTTAAAATGTTCCACTCTAGCATGAAGTGCTAGGATTGCACTTTTGTTCATTAATTTATGATGGATCTTTAATCAGAATCTTTTCCTGATTTTGCTCCACTCCCAGTGATGTGGTGACAGAGAAAGAGAGAGAAATAAATGGGGAGGAAGAGAATGAGAGAGAGAAAGGAGATAGTGAGACAGAAAGAAAGGAGAAGAAGGAGGGAAAAGGTGGAGAGGAAGGAAGGAAGGAAGGAAGGAAGGAAGGAAGGAAGGAAGGAAGGAAGGAAGGAAGGAAGGAAGGAAGGAAGGAAGGAAGGAAGGAAGGAAGGAAGGAAGGAAGGAAGGAAGGAAGGAAGGATACAAAAAAGGGAAAAGAGGAAAAATGTAAAAAAGTAAAAAAAGGAAATAAGAAGAAAAGAAAGGGGAAGGGAAGGGAAGAAGGGAAGGGAAGGGAAGGGAAGGGAAGGGAAGGGAAGGGAAGGGAAGGGAAGGGAAGGGAAGGGAAGGGAAGGGAAGGGAAGGGAAGGGAAGGGAAGGGAAGGGAAGGGAAGGGAAGGGAAGGGAAGGGAAGGGAAGGGAAGGGAAGGGAAGGGAAGGGAAGGGAAGGGAAGGGAAGGGAAGGGAAGGGAAGGGAAGGGAAGGGAAGGGAAGGGAAGGGAAGGGAAGGGAAGGGAAGGGAAGGGAAGGGAAGGGAAGGGAAGGGAAGGGAAGGGAAGGGAAGGGAAGGGAAGGGAAGGGAAGGGAAGGGAAGGGAAGGGACTGATCACTTCTTGCACAGGAGCAGCCAGGCCCCTGACAGCCTCTCCATGCCCACGTGGAGTTGGACATGACTTGAGGACACACCTGGGTGGGACTTGGGCTGGAGGCATCAAGACAGAGCTGCCAAGCACGTCAGTGCTCAGAGGCCTCCATAATCTCCATGGGTGCTCTGGGCTCAGGCATACAGAGGGCTGCAAAGCCAAGTAAACTCTTCAGATCTTGATTGCACTTTTGAAATGCAACACAGACTCTCAGTTCAACTTTTTATACTTCTTTCCGTATTAACGGTCTGAACATAATAAATAATCCATGTCTATCATGGATAGACTACTCTTCAGCAAGGCTGATGAGGTAAATCCAGACTATATTAGGTAAACTTTACGTGTTTATAGGCCTCAAATTCTTCTCTAGTGTAAGCTCACAATTAGACATTGGTAAGCATAAAATGAGGTTGTTAGGATGTCATATGCCACTGGGAATAGGGCCCTATTTGTATTAGGCCATACGCATACACAAAAACCAGTGCAATGCTATATGATGCTACTCTTCAAAATCCTTTAAATCAAGAACATTTCTGAAATATTTGCTGCATATAGAATACATCTACATTCTCTACCATATATTGACATGGAATGACCTGGTACTAGTTGAAATTATAGGATTGCATTGCAAAAGAAAAAAAAAAAGATCAGCTGATCAGAGTGGCTTCTTCGAGCATTGTATCTGTTCTGAATATATTAATTCACTCTCAGCATAGTTATATACATACACACAATCATTATGTGATAAATTAAAGAGGGGCACATAATAAGCTTAAGTCATCATAAATCATATAATAAACATCTGAATGAGAAAATTTAATAAATGATATGTTTCCACAACAACTTCATCCCCTTCCATTAAATCCATATCCCCCTAGGACTTGTTCTAATATTCTCAATCCCTAAGTACACATCATTTATTAGAGGATGAAAAAAAAAATAAATAAAAAAAAGGAAAAGGAAAAAGCACAATTTACCCTGCCAGGACATGTTTCTTCCCCTGACTTTTCACTCTGGCATTTTCTCTCATGTGTCCAGAATTCAGCTTCTAGCCTATGGCTCTTCTGGATGGAAAATAGTTTCCTGCTCTGTGAAAACTTTCTTAGTTTTAAAAATGTCTCGAATCTGCATCCCCAATACAAAGTGAATGGGTGAACAGGATAGTCACAGGGAAAGACCATCTTGTGGCTTGTTACTTCTTGAGGCCAGCAACTTTGACTTCTGTTGCCTACATCCTGAATTTCCAGCCAGCAAGAATTGGCTCAGAGCTTCCTTTAGCATGGGCAGAAACTCCAGGTTTTCATATAGCATCTGACACATATATTACAAGAATAATTTTTTTCTGCTAATAGGTTTGTTGCAATAAGATCTATCTTTGCTAGAAATAAACCTTTTTCTAGCTTACAGCTTTCTAGTTCATGTTTAGCTTCAGAAAGAAAATGAATGTTTCTGTAATATAGAGAGCACAATGGGATTTAGACCATCTTCTTCATGGCACTCCAATGTGACTTTGGACAAATCACTTTTAATCCCGTGTTGCCTAGGTGTCAGAACTGATCTTATTTAACAATTTTGATAATTATTTTGACAGAGAATGCTAGTATTCCAATTACATTGTTTTCATGACCTGAATTTGGAAGGCATTGCCAACCCAAAGGAATACTGGACCCCAGGTAAATTAAATGAGACTGGAGACTGCAATGACAGAAGTAGGATAAAATTTAGTAATACAAAATTGCAAGTTCATGAATTTAAAGGCAAATAATCAATATTTCTACTGACAGCCTGAATTTATTGCTTGGAAGAAAGCAAAAAAAAATCACAATATTCTGACTATAAGCCACTGATGTAATGCATCCATGAACACAACAGAAAATTGTACATCTTATGACAGGGAAGGAAGAATGTTCTCATTAGCAATAGGAAAATTTTCATACTGTTGTACAAACCCGTGTTAACACTATGTCAGGATTACCTGGTGCTTCAGATTTTTCACACACAGGAAAAAAATGGATCAAATTATCAAGGGATTCTTGGGTAAAAGTCCAGCCTTCCTTAAGTGATGAGAATGAAACAAAGGGCTCTATTTAGCCCAGTAAAATGAATGAAGGCTGGGGCTAAAACTATTTTAAATCTCTAGACAATGTTGGTGCAAATATGAACAGGCATTCACTGGCTACAGATAAATTCAGCCTATTAGAAGAATATGTCTAGATGACATCTTCAGGAAGGAGAGAAGTTCTCCTATAGCAGTAGCAGAGGCAAACAAATGATCTGACTTTAAATTAGTTTGGTCACTTCATGAACCCAATTCCATCGTATGATGGTCTGGAAAAGCTGGGGACAGAATTTGATAGCCCATGCTGTCACTTCAAAAATGCTGAGCATTTTAGCATTTCGGCTGTACAAGTTGAGTGTATTGTTTGAGTGTTGAGTATTAGCTTTTTTGGCACTTGTTTGAATTTGGGGTGTCACATAGGAAAGACGTCTACATTCCATATGTATTCTCATAAAACTAGTATAGTACCTAATGCATGTATAAATATAGATACTTTACAGACACTACCCACATGCACCCCTATACATTATACATTTGGAAGAAATTCTTTACTCAGAGGGTGGTGAGGCACTGGCACAAGCTGCCCAGAGAAGCTGTGGATGCCCCATCCCTGGAGGTGTTCAAGGCCAGGCTGGATGGGGCTTTGGGTTCGGTGGGTGGTTCGGTGAGAGGTGTCCCTGCCCACGGCAGGGGGTTGGAACTAAACGGTATTTAAGGTCCCTTCCAACCTAAACCATTCAATGATTCTATCATTACACCTAGGCACATGCTTACTAAGAATGGACTTCCAAATGGAATGTAAATACAAGTTTGAATTTCCTAATGTAACTATCACATCATCTGATAAACACGTGTAAAAGAGCATTTCGCTATTTCCACTAGTTCTAAATACAACTAACAGTGTTCATCCATTTTGCTATCCAGCCAAACTGCATAGAAAAAAATGGGATGTTATACTGATTTTTTCTTACACTAAAACCTTCCATCTTTTGTAACTAACTCATCTGATTTCCACGATCATAAAGAACTGTATAATATTAAATTATAACAACAGCAATCAAAGGCATGGGGAGCAAGAGAATTCTCAATTGCAGCCCATGCATCACTCAATATCGCCACAGAAGAAGAGATTGAAAAGCACATCAATTCACATAACTTCCTCCCAGTGCCCATTGTCTTTTTCAGTTTCTAATGATGCTGAAGTGTCTCCATGATTAAAATTTAAAGGCTTCCCAGTAACCAAGTAATTTGCCCAAAACTCCTTATCTAGCACTCACCATGAAGACTCTGATTTTAATATACCATTAATCAAGCTCCAGCCAAGTTTACTACTGATACTTTCAATTACAGAGGAACTAACTTCATTCTTCTCTGTGTGTCAGTGAGACCACTTCCTTGATTAGCCATAGACCCTAACGACAGACGGGTAACGGAGTCGGGTTTGATGCACTTACCGAAGGAACTATTTGTTGTGAATTACCAAACAGTAAACAGAATTGGATCTCTCTGCTGCAGGATATACTTCAGCCAAATTTTGAGCTGTACTTATCCTATTATAATAAAAAACACTAACTGATTTCAAGTTTTAGAGTGTAATAATAATATGTGATTTGATTAAATGTAAATTAATGCAATGGTGAGTTTAACAGGCAAGTTCTAAATATCAGCATATTTTACAACACAAACATTTACACAAATGTGCATGATGCGTGCTTAATTTAAGCATATGAATAGATCCACACTCTTCAATAGGACATCTCATGCTCTAAGTGATGCACGTGCACAAGTGATTGCAGGATCAGTTATCAGAAAATGATCCCCGGTACAATTTATAAGAATTCCAACAGATTGCAAATAGCTATGATTTGTCACACAACATCTGGTCTCTTCTCTCCGCAATCAAATGGACAAATGGAAATAACAATACAGACTGTGAAATCGCAGCTTGTAAAAAACAATTAGAGGGAGAGGGACCCGTACCTTACCCTGCCAGTGATGGAATTTGCACAGGACTGGCTGGCTCAGCTAACAAAGAGTCAGCATTTGTTTGAGCTGGAATGCGATTTCCACAAAACAAGGATTTCATTCCAAAGTTATACACACAGCTACAGCAAACACTTCAGGAAAACCTCAGGCTAAACAGGATCACAAGTCCCCTTAGTGCCCCATGAAGCACCAAAAGCTTCTGCAAGACAGAGCTGCTGTAGACTGCATGATGGACCGTCAGAGCACCACGCACCTCCATCAAAAAACTAAAGTCATCTGAGAGGTTACATTTACAAATATCCAGCACAGAGCTCAGTTTATGCAAAAAAATAAAATTAATAAAAATTATATATATAAGTTTTGAGAAAAGAGGTTAAGAGAGTATATAGTCTATGTTAACAGCAAAGGAGATAGATTTTCATTCCTAACTTATTCCAAGTCTCTGGATGGCACCGATTGCCAGTGATCTTGATTATTTGGCTTATCTGACTAAAAATAAGTTTGATATTTAAGAAAAGAGCAATGATTCTATTCCTTGAAACATCTGAGTTTATTTTCCCAAATCTAGCTTTCACATACGAGCAATCATTCTCAACAAAATCTACCTAAGTTTTCACTCATAAGCATGCTTTGTGGTACGTGAAGGCAAAACCCAGCACCTCTTGAGGTGGAGGCTGCAGGTACATGTGGGAGCCTGTTTTATGAAGAGGAGAGAGATTTTGGTAGGGTAGCAGACTTCCTCGAGAATTGTGACTACAGAAACTAAAGATTTGAGTTTTTTTCAGACCATGAGCAAATCTGCTCCTTTGGAGGGCCCAACCTTGCCACTGAACCCCTGCGAAAGAAACCCAGCACGGCTTCACAAGCAATGAGGACAAGACAATGTTTAGGCAAGAAACTCAACTTTTTTGGTATTAATCCAAAACAAAGTCCCCAAATTTCTACTGCTTACTATTCTTTCAGATTTTTTTTTCTCCAGCAGTAATTAGAAGTATAAAGTGGAATACAAAAAAGTACTATGATTTTTCCTGAAATTTTACTTCATCCCAAATGTAGTAACACCTTTTTGTGATATTTACAATGTTAACCAATTCTTTTCTGTCAACCAGCAATTTTTTGGCAGATCCCTTTTGCATGATTCATGAAGGACCAGTAAAAGGCTAATTGTTCAAATTAATTTGCGTAAATGACTAAGCAAGAGATAACAAAATTACATCTGCACTTGTTTGGCAAAGATTCAATAGCAGCGGCCCTGTACTGCCAGCTGCTTCCAGACAACACTCTCGCAGAAATTAAAAGCTACAAATATTAATTAATACACTTTTTTGGTACGTTAATTTGCACTGAAAGGTTCCGGAGTACAAAACTGCTGAGAAGATGAACCATGATAATTAGAATTAATGGGATGGATGCATGTTTTTTGCAGCTGAAGTTTTAAAAACCCATGAATGGAACTGGGAACTTGGAACTGACATTCTCATAAATCTCTATGATAATGCCGCTATTAGTATTAGAAGGATTAAGTACTGTGGCTCCGGCGTTATCCATCACATGACACGTTGTATCCCATCTGTCACTGCAGCAGCTAAGACATGATAGCTGTCCTTGAGGAAGCTGTATGAAAAGCTTTGGGAATTCAAGGAATTGTGGTGCTGAGTGTCGGGCGACAAAATGAATCGCTCAAACCTCTGACTCTCAAACAGAAATAATGGCCGGTGCTCTGTACTTGTCAGCTTAGTGCTGTAACAAATACTCCGGCTGTGGTATCTGTATTTAAGTTAAGTTAAGCAGTCTGAATTATAGATAAATCAGGCAGAAAAAAAGAACAGTCATAGATTTTTATCTTTAACTCATTTCTGTCTTTGCAGGTTGGGATGTCTCTGGAACCGTCTCTACTAATATGCACCTTATTAATTTTGCATATTTTAGGGCAGCGAACACAACTGGAGCACTGTTCAGTACGTTGAACTAAAGCTGAAGTTTTACATGAAGTCACTAATGAGACCATTTACCTGCTTCACAATGTTATCTGCACACTACCATGATGCAAATCCCCTTCTACATGGAAACGCTGTCATACAAAAATTAAATTTTAGATACGTTCTATCTTGAAATTTTGTCCGTCAAACTAACTTTTAATTTTTGTAATAGAGCTTTCCAGATGTTTGAAAAACTGTTGCATTTCTACATTATTATACAAATACTTTACAGGCACACATATGCAATGAGACTGTGCTACCCATCTTACAAACGTTTCAAAGCTAAACACAAGTCATAGAAAAGGAACTCTTGAGCTTTCAAAGTAAGAAATTCTTAAATAGTACTTTTACTTCTATTTTTAATGATACCTATGTACATATGCAATATACTTGGTGTGAAGGGATGAACTTGAAGGCATGTCTAAGAAAGCCAAGAGTGCAGAGGGGCAGTGGGACTGTCTCAGGACAGGGCAGCTTCCTCACCTTGTTTGTGTTGAGGTGACCAAAGCAAGCAGAGCCTCTCTAAAAACAACCCTGTGTGGATACATACTAGAGAGTGGGCTGCTGCCCTCCACCCAGCATGTATTGCCCCTGGGCAGTTTGGCAGAAAAAGATCATGCTTTCACAATTCCTTGGACCCATGGAGGCTTACCATGACATCCTCTGTCTTCTTACAGGACAGTCACACCTGAATTCAATCCATTCAGCTAAAGACTTTGCAGAAAAACAATCTTTTTTCCTTTTTTTTTTTTTTCCCTAGTAAAGTTTGTAAAGTAATGCCCGCAAAGGCAGGTGACCAGCAACATAATTTTATCCCCTATTTTCTAGTATGCCATTTTAACAAGCTCCCATTGTTATTATTCCTTTACTCTGAACCGTTGGATCATTCTCCTACATTGAGGTAAGCGTGTTTCTACTCGTCTTTGATCTGCATAAGGTAAAAAATAAAAATAAAAATAAAAATAAAATCTGTATCTGGACACCAGCTCAAACTGGGAACACAGTGGAGGTTGGTGGTGCTGTGAGCTCCACTCTCACTCCCCAAACAGCAGAAAAAATAGAGAATCCTTAGTTATATTCAGTTATATTGGTTAGTTATATTTATATTCATTAGTTCCTTCACCTCAGGAAGGTAAGTATAATAGAAAATGCAGAAAAATAATGTAAAATCAAGAATGTTTTGTATTTCTGTAGCAACTTCCACCCAGAAATTCCAAAGCACTTCCTAGACACTTCACAGGTGTCTGTAGGTTACAACCTCCAAAACCCCAGTGAGTTTACCATTGCCACTGCAGTTTTGCAGATTGGGAAAAGAAGCATGAAGGGGACAGAAGGCCTTGTCTAGAGCACACGACACCCCACCACAGGCTGGCAGTGCCTCGGTGCTACCCAGGAACCTGGCCCAGAAGGCTCCCGGGTGGCACCCACAGGGCAGGAAGGACCTGGGCATGGGTTTTCTCCTTGCATTGAAGCAGATGCAACTGGGGAGGCTGCCAAAGATCACCCTGAGCAATAAGTAGTTTGTTTTTGTCTGAAATATATTTATCTACTAAATGCTGTCTCATTAAAGTTGAGGGTAGTTGTGGTGGCTATTTGATACCAGTCCTTCCAAAGTGGATTTTTCTCTCTTTTTCTCTGGTTTTAATTAGCGTCCTGCACCTGAAGAAGCTTTACAAAATATACATGTGTTTCTGGCAAGTTTTAGTGGTTTTGATGATTCTGACTTTTCTGACAGGCAGCTACTTCATAATATAAATTCCTGGCCATTTCTAACTGTAAAATTCATACAAGGAGCAACTTGAAGATGAGGACCTTAATTATTAATTAAATGAATTTCCTTTAGGCTCTGATAATAGACCAGTATTACTAAAAAGTACTTAGATTTGCATTTATGGTCGTTTACTGAAACTACTTTCTTCCCTTGAGAGAGTCCTTTCTTCTTCCATCTCATCAGTCTTATATCACAATAGCGGGCATCCAACTTGCCACAGTTAAGTCTTAGTTGATGCAGAAACTGGAAGTTTGCTAAAACATCACAGAATGGTATTTAGGTGTACATTTGCTACAGCAAGAAGAAAAGCAATGTAGATTTTAATTACAAGGGATGGTGCTAATTTTATATTTCTAGAGCTTCTCCACAGCAGGCACCTCTGCAGAGTGTTCTCCCCCGTTACATTTGAGGGCTTTCCTGATGCTGTTGGGTTCAGATATGGAGAATGTAAAGCATCTCCCAGTAGCCCATTTACTTTTCCAATGGAAAGCCTTAGTTGCTCTTTCCCCTTGGCTGAACTGGTTAGCACACGAGTGCTAATGGAGCACATGAATGTTCACCGGAGGACAATTTCCATGGACGTTGCAAGAAACCCTCCCAGGGTTGGTTTTCTTTACTCAATTTATATTTTTACCTTAGCAGCCAACTGAATTGCAATATAACCTGCAAACATATAACGTAGTCACGTTTCCCTCCTATTCCTGTTACACAGTAGTGCCCATTTTCTGCTGTTTTACCAGGATTTTATGGAGACCCACAGTTACTTGTTAATAATATGCCCTGTTCATTATTGCCACCCCTGAGCCACAGGCTGTAAACAGGAGCAGGTGGTACCTGCAGTGTATAGCAAACTACCATGCAAAGCATTTGCAAACTCACACAAGGTCTGGACTTCGCATCCAAACAAAGATTTAAAGATAAGATTTTCAAAGTGGTAAGAGAGAGCCAAGCATTCATCGCATTTTAGTAAAAACATCTCTCTAATACACTACTCGTACTCTCCTCACCAGTTACTCAAAGGCCAGCCCTAAAAACATCACCTAGCAATAAATGAATGCCTTAACCAGCACTGTGCCCATCAGTACTTGCATCCCTTTCAGAGTCATCATTTGCACACGCATTTCTTTATTTTCTTTTCCACCTTTCCCTCTACATGTCCCTGCCACACTTTGTATATTTTGGTTGCACCTATAATGGAAAGAGGAGCAAAAGAGAACCAGACCAGCAGCTGTAGAAAATGAAGTTTTCTGCTTCTATGCAGAACAGATGCAATGTGTGCATCAGCAGGGCTGCATTTATCCAAGCAGCTTACACCACAACAGCCTTGTTCTGCAGGACCATGCCAGAGGGTGGCGAGAAAGAAATGATTTATATTTGTGCATTAGACATCCTAATTCCCTCATGCACAGTTTCAATAGAAAGAGACACCAAGAGCTTTAGAAATGTGTTCCTAATTATACATCTCATCAAATGCTCAACACTTATACTCACGATGAGCACAAAGCACTTGTCTACTCCACCACCTATCCCCTTCCTGAGTTGTCCTTTTTAATGGTCTCTTATGTAAAGAGAGTTGGCCGCTTAAATATTTGAAGTCTGCCAGTTTAAAAGATTTAAAGTATTTTAAAAATGCGGAATAGATTTTTTTTTGTGCTCTTATCATTCAAAAAACCTTCACCGATACTTTTTTTTAATTAAAAAAAAATCCCTTTGGGCTATGAATGCCAAGTTTTAGCCCAGAGGGAATTTTTATTGCAGATATAAACCCCTGGAAATCAGAGTATGTATACATATATACAGAGCCTGATAAACCCTTGACTGTGACACTGCTACTGAGGGCTGCTATAATATCTGATGACAAAACTGACAGATTACTTCTGATGAGAATGTGGAACCCTTTTTGTTTTTAACTTGACCCTGAAGACATGTCATAACATTTGTAATATCTGCAATAAAGTGTCAACTATACTGCTGTAAGACTGCTGGAGCTTGGAGTTAAGCATTCTGTTTAGTGCTCCTACAGCTTTCAATTTAAAATAAAAAAAGACTCTTAATTTCCTTTTGGACAGTCCAGACCTAGTATAACTGCACTAATTTGTCTTGGCAAACATGAAGCAGTTGTGGAGAACATGACTACTGGAAAAGAAATCCAGAGCAATAGACAAAACAGAATAGAATAAACCTATCAATCATTTCTACATAAATTCGAGATTTACAGTTGAGTAGAAACAGTCTTTGGAAGGGACTGCAATAAAGCGAGCGTCAACGACCACCTCAGTAGTAGGGCTAACTTGATTTCGGACTGCATTGAATTAAAATTTTACTCTAACCTCCAAGCTACGCAAGGTTCATGAAGCATTTTAAGACCAGTTCAAGAGGGATAAAAATGGCAATAGTGTCTCATTCCCTGTAGTTAGACGTCATGTTTTGGAGTCCAGTCATTCAGTTAGGGAAATCGACCCTAATGGGCTGGTCTCACCAACCCCGTATCTCCCAAGCACAGTGTTTTCTTTTATTGATCCACATTAGTCATGATGACCATAAGAAAACTCATCTTGCCATTGGCATAACATCTACTCTTTGGCTCAGAGATGGTATTTTTAAAGAAGCTCATTGCAGACTAGAGCAGAAGAGACCCACTTCTCTGATAAGTTGTCCCAAAATTAATAGCTTGATCTAAAAGTGAGCACCAGGCACAGTTCCATGAAAGACAATATTTTGCTGCCACTAACAAGGTCTGATTTCTTTGTCTAAGTGTACAATATAGTAAAACTAAGCTTTATTTCCCAAGAGATGAAATACTTCATTTATTTGTGTAACTTCCTCAGACTTTATATTCTTGTGTGTTTCAGGACTTCGGTAGTTGCCTTCTTGTAATATTTCAGCTTTTAAGCTGTTTTCTTGCCTCACTGAACTCACATAAGATACATCTGAAAGCTTTAGTACAAATTTACTTCGAATAAAGTCTTCAATTCATTTTCATGGCACCAAAAAGACAGCTTTAATAACTGCAATGACAAATAAACTGGAAATCATTCCAGGCCTTTTCACTTAACTGACAAGTAGAACGCTCTCATAATGAGCCGCAGGTTTTACGTTTTCTCTTTGACCATAATAGCTTCATTTAAGAGCGTCAGACCCTGACACTTCATCATTTATCTACATTATTTCTCATCTTCTTTCAAATAAATTATGGAATACTAGACTGAGCACATAAAAACAAAGTGACTTGTTATCTGTAAACAGCAAGATAAATTGTCCAGAAGTTCCTCATTTAGTTCCTTTTAAATTTAAGGGCAAGTTATTGGTTATACCTTCTTTTTTTCTTCTTCTTTTTTTTTTTTTTTTTGCTATCCCAATTTTTTGCATTTTTTTACAGCCATCTTATTCTGTTGCCAGTGGCCTTTGTGCAGCCATCCAAAGCCTGATGATAGTGCAGTAGGCATAAAATAATTCCATTATCTCAAGGTTGGCCAGGGTAGTACAGAAAGGAAAAAATATTGAAAAAATCAAATAAACAACATACATGGGTATTTCTCTCCATCTCTAAAATTCCTCGTCTAAAATACATCTTGTCATACTAGCAAATGTGACACATCCAAAGTAATGAACAGTGGGCTCTGTAACCGTTCTTGGCTTTAGAAAGATAGGTCTGATGCTTACCATCAGCGTAAGTTCCCCTACCCTGGTGAAATACGTTAATTCTTGTCTTAGAGCTGTGTCAAACACTTGGAGTTTGCATTTATTTTATTTTAAAATCATATCATTTGAAACACAATTAGCAACACTGCATTCACATTTTAATTATTAGTGATGGATGAAATTAAGAGAGGTTTGGTCTAATAATACTGCACATTTCCAGTGCACCTCCTCCTGTGAAAAACCACCGAGCATGTCTACCCGATGGCCCGGGGTTTAGAGACACCCCACTCCCCCGAGTCCCCGAGCCAAGTCCTGTACTGAAGGCTGTAAGGCCACATCAGTGGCAAACAGCCATCAGCGTGTTTAACCCTGCCAAGTTAAAGGACATATTAGCATTGGAGCCATCTCACAATGTGCCCTGCAGGATCGGTTTCAAGGCACTTCCCACACATTACAGTCCTTCTCTTCTTTGGGAGACTGCTCAGATTATTCCGGTTTTAGAGATGGGAAATTCAAGACATGGGTATGTCTGTAGTAGGATTTCAATAACTAAACCCAACACCACTACAGATTTTAAGCCATAACTTTCAAGACAAAGTAAAACCCATAAAAGTAAAAAGTAGGTTGGAAACCTTTTCAGAATTGTCCTTCATTTTATTTTGAAGGATTTCTTTAAAAAATTCAGCAAAACTAGAAAGGGACTCATTCAAGAGTCCCTCATCCCAAGAGAGACTCTGTCTCTTACCAGCCTCCTTGAGAAGACGAGGAGCTGTAAAGAGCCTGAAAAACTCAAATCACTGGGCAGGACACTTTGCCCAAGTAAACTGGCTTGGCTCGAAGTTTGAAATTTGGTGCCAATCTTAGACAGTCTGCATTGACCAGTGCACAGCACCACCACCACTCAGGCTAAGGCTTTACAGAAGAAAATGGCATGGTTGGAGAAGGACTTCTTACAGGATTCCTTAGCAGATATAAAGCCAGACCTTGACCTGTTTGATTTTCCAGGTAATTTTCCTTTCAAGCTCTTTCTTTCCCTCTCAGCTCTGAGCTCCTGGTGCTGGCACCATGGGCACACAGCCATCTAGCAATTCAATCATGTTATCTGAGCAATGCAGGCAACAATCAAATAAAGACAAAAATAAGAGTTTAAGCTGAGGTTCCCATCAGTTGCAATTCCACATACATAACATTTTAATTATATCTCATCTCCAGTGTAATAGTTAGAGATGCCATTTGATACAGTTTTTTTTTTTTATTTGAAAAATTAAATCTAACTAAATTAGCAAAAATAAAGTAGTAAAAGTTAATTGGGAATTATCTACTACAAAATAACTCTTACTGGTAAATGCTTTGTGTGGTTATAAAAGGCTGATAAATATAATTGTATTTATGTAATGAGTATCATGTTTAATTTACTGTACTTGGTTGTTTTATACACCATTTTATGCAGGCCTCATAAGTGAGCTTCTTATTATTGCTTGTATTGCTTTTTAAAAAAATTAAAATAAAAAAATTACCCTTGGATGCAGCACATAGGAAACATCCAATAGATTTTGAACAAGGTAGCAATTAGCAGTTTGTCCAGAGAAATATTCAGGACGATCTGCATCTGTGTGACCTAAAAATAAGAGCGTTTAGTAACACTCTGCACACTGACGGTTCATGCCTAAGTGGCTTGACACAACACGCAGCGGTCTGGCATATGTAGTCCATGGCTCAAGAACTGTGATGTTAATCTCCGAGCTCGCCGTCATATGGGCAATTACAGCCGAGTGCATGCCGATGGAGTAATGCTCGCTCCTGGCAGGGCTGCTCTCTGCAAAAGGGTGAAATTTCATTTTTGCACTTCATCTTCAGTTAATACAATTTTGGTCAGATGTTTTCACATTCCAGAAAGCACAAGTCAACCAAGCTTCTGACTTTGTGGGTTTCCTGGTTAGCTCTGTTTTAGGAATGGACTTGAGACTATGCCACTTCTCTGTTACTGTTATTAAAATTTCTACAGAAAAACCTTTGGCGTGTCTCCCCTGGTAAAGATCTTCAAAACTGAAGTATGTCCAACACTGGAGATCTGTACATACTCCATAGATGTTGATATCATTTACAATGCCAAAAATGCCCAAGAGGAAGGTAAGGTTTCTCTTGTCTGCATTTTTTTCAGGGATATTTTTGAATTTACATTCATCAGATCCAATACAAACTATTTGCATGATCCCAAGCAATCAGTAGAAAAATAACACTCTAAACTGAGAAAAAAATACACATAGTACTGTGGCATGTGAAATTGCTGTTCAGACACAGAGCAGAACAAATTCTACCTTACATGTCTATGTTCAGCTGCCTCTGAAGTTCTTGGTAGGAATGTCTTTGATTTACAGCTTTGTGCAAAGGCATTACCCTTCAGTCACTGTCAGGGGACTGAATCAGATATGTGTATTTATCTGCCCAATCATAGAGATTGCCACATAATTTAAAATTTCAATATATATAAATATTTATTAATCTAAGCCATGAGGTCCCCCCCCCCCTTTTTTTTTTTTGGAGCAGTAACTACATTCGTCGGTCCTATAAATTTTCTACTTTTACATCACTTTGGTGTTGGCCTTTAATTTTTAATTCTATTTAACACACAAAGTTTTGGAAACCCTGTGTGTGAACAGGATATTTGTTCTTCACTTAACACACAAAAGACTTTAAAGGGATACGCAGTTTGCTTAAAGTTCTTCCCTAAAATGAAGAGTTTTGCTCAAATTTGGGCTATTGTGTTAGGTTCTTGATGGAGCTGTCATCATTTTGAACTCACCCACCTTGTAGGAAAAAAAGGTTTTTTTTTTCTGAAGGAAAAAGAAATAACTAGATCTCCATCAGACCTATATTTTCCCGTCCAAATCCTTCTAGGATGACAATGGCCAGTAAAGAAAGACAAAATGTGCTACAGATTTAGCAGTGGTCCTCATTGCTGTTGTTGGTAAACCAAGAAGGTAATTCTTTCTTACATTACCAAGATTTAAAAAACAAGGTTATCAAAGATGTTAGTATATCTGAAAAAAAAAAAAAAGTAAATCTGAAAATCTATTGAGAAAATCAAGTCTCAACCTCAAGACTCTTAGGAGTATACTTAAGGTAGACAAATAAAGAGGACAATGCATGCTTATTTTCGTCAAAAATTTAAGATAGTTCTATGATATCTTTTTCATATTTAGCTAAAGATCTTTGACTATAGGGTGTTGGCAGTACTATGAAGCTATCGAAATCCCTAGCTCCTGTTCATGGTTTGCGATGTATATAGTAGATGGAGTTTCTTCCCCCACTAGCACATGGTTAAGGACCTGTTCGCATCTTGTCCTGCAGCCAACACGTGGCAAAGAAGACCGCCACTCACACTCTCCTCTCTGTCACCATTTGCATTGCAGAAACTCACAACATCCTCTATCTGGACAAATTTTTGACAATAGCCTTGCTTCTGTTCAAAAACCAGCTTAAAAAATCATAAAATTATAAAAACAATTTGATATTGTACCTTCAGATTTCCTTTGAACCTGCTGCAGTTCACAAGGCAGCTGGAAATCTGAGCTCCACACGTAGTTACAGCACTGGGGTCTGACGACTAGCCCTCCAAACGAACACTGAAAATTCCAAACACTCAGATTTTGAAACTCTAGCAACGCTGCATCACTTTTAGGCAGAGTCCAACCAACAGCCCTATTTCGGAATGAGCTGATTGGCAGCGAGTTGGCAGCAATGGCTTGTTGGTTTTGGAATACCAGAAAATCACCAGACACTTTCAATTAAAGAAAGGGCATGTTTCTCTCTGACTCCCCCGTACCTACTCCAGCTTGGCCTGCTTTCTGTTATTTCTGTTGTGGATACAGAGCTGCAAGATTTATTGTATCAGATTAAAAGCAAAGGCTATTAATGTCAGATTCCATAGGGGTTTTTTGTTAAGGCTTCTTAGTTTTAGTTTATTTATAAATGATCATCCTGAGGCTTGTAAAAAGGGTTTTTCCCCCCTCTTTTATTCTAGTGACATTGTAATTTATATTGTTGGTATTTCCATAGGAGAAATCAATTCAGAATTACAATTTCTTTCATTATAACAGCAGCTATAGTGGGTCCGTGCCTCTATATGCAAGTTATTAACAGATTTTACACTATTAGAGTGCCACGAATTAATATATCCTGCCTCAAAACATAATAATAATAATAAAGTAAGTCATGTAGCGTCCATTGACCGCAAACCCCCAGAGAAGAGCGGTGTCTCATACAGCCACTGATGGCTGGGAGGCAAATGGAGAAGGAACCTGCTGGAGACAGCAGTGAAATTGGGAAGGTGAGCAAACAAGTCTCAAATGTCCCCCAGCTGGCATTGTGCTCTCTCTCACAGTTGGGTCTGTTCCATAAAGACTGAAAAGAAAAAAGAAAAAAAAAAAAAAAGAAAAAAAAAAAACATAGAAGAGGAAAGCGTTGAGGAAACCATATAAAACCATATAATGGACCAACAACCAACTACACAGAGATATGCTCAGAACAGTCTTTTTCTAATGCCATAGTTTGTATTAGGATAGGTGCCATCTTTAAGAGGCTCAGGACAGTGTTTCAGCAGTAGGACCAGATGTGGGTCTGTGTGGTTACACCCACAAAGGAACAGCAATTGCTGCAGAGCCAAAGTGCTTAGTTCAAGACAAGTGTGGGGCTGGAGTGGCCAGCAGACCTGGAGCCACTGGGAGCACCTTGTAGCACACAGCATCTGCAGTTTGAAGGATGTTTTCCTGCCCACCCTAGGCTAAGGGGAAAAAGTCCGGGCTTTGACAAGCACGTGCTTCCAAAGGGTGGCTATTGCAGAGAGCAAGACACCTGGCTTTACTTCGGTCCCACCAAGAAATGGAAGAGGTTTCAAATGATTCTTATGGAAACGAGGGAAAGAGGGACTTGGTCGTTGGGTATCACCTTCTTTAGCCACCCGGTTAATGTTTCAAAATAACACTTTTTTCGTAAATTCGAATTGTGAGTGAGGTACTGCGTTTCACTAAGCATCCACATGGCTTAATTTTCTTCTGCCAAGTTTCTGCTTGACATTTGGACTGATATTGAGCAGGGACTAGAAGCCTGGCTCTTGTCACTGCCAACCATGGGCCAACAGAGGGGTTATGCTGAGATTTCTAACAGCACAAGATGAAAGATATGTAAAGCACTCTTGAGCTAAACTTCCTCTGCTTTCATTTGAGGTGACTGACTCAGATCTCTTAAGTCTTCCATACATTTTTACCTTCAAGAACAAGATTCTTTAAATACAAAGGTACAAAGTCATGTACTCCTTCAGAGATCACAGCATATACAACCATACTGAACCCTGCACGATGTTCCTTAATCTCATTTGCACCAAATACTACTTTTCCTTTCTGAACATGGGTTCATCAAATAGTGTGCTTGTTAATGTTTGCTTGACTTTCTGCATCAGCAGACTTGAGATATTTCATGGCATAAAGTAACTATTTGATACAAACATGGAAGATAATAATTAACCAAGAGGAGAAATTCAATGGACAGAAAGTACTTAGGAAAACAGAGAGGACAGGTCTTGCCCCAAAAAGAATCTCCTCTCTTCCAGTTCAGTGCACCAGCACAAGCTCGTAATATTACCCAGCTTCGAGGGGTACCAACAAAGGCCATTGAACACAGCATAATCATCGAGTGTGTCATAATTACAGAAACATCTGCTCCAGATGTTTTTGATACATTGTACATCACCATTTTTCACAATAGCCCGCAAAACTTTACATTTCCTATCTACAGCAGATTGATTATTATTATTATTTCAATTAAAATTAATTCCCATTAAAGGTATTATATGACAGCTGTAAAAACTCAGAGCCTTCATTTATTATCAACTAAATAATATTATAATGGTATCAGCAGTGCGAGCTTTTCTCTGTGTGGCACCAATGTACAGACTTGCAACATTTTTGAAGCCCCCCTGTGGGAAATATTATATGCCCAGTATTGGACCACCCAGAAGAGCCCAAAATGGGCACATCAATATGCAGTTTCCCTCAAAATAAGTAAAATCATGGTGTGGGTTCTTTCATATGCTAACTAACGTGGGAGACACAGAAGTGAGCGTACTGATTGCCCAAGTTCTGAAGCAAAACCGATGGTCTAACAGAAAATGATGTCCTTATAAGGTCTTTAGAGTCATTTGGAAACACATTATTTGAAATAAAATACAGTAAATCTATTCTCACACACACAAAAAATACTGATCTTTTTCTTTTTGACACAGCATTAGGTGCCTTAGACGTCGGAATAAGGCAGTGAAAAATAAACCAATTAAGTCATGATGAGCTTGAGAAGGTATGCATGCATTAGTTTCTTTTTCCCTTTTAAAGCTGTCACATTTCTCTTGCTTCTTGTGTTTTTAAACTGTAAAGGATTCCTGTGTTTTACCGAGACAAAGGATGGGCTCGAAAACTCTGTCTTCTGAAGTGATGAGGTAAAGAACACTGCGGGAGTACTTGCCAAATCATACCACCATTATTAATTCAGGCATGATGAAAGTGTTCATTTTAGCTATAATCATGTAATTCATCAAAATACTAGTAGAGCATATCATTCTGAACTATTACACTGATATAGCACCTTATTGCACCTTCACCGAAAGCAGGAAATGTATTTTTTGATGCTTATCTACTGAAAAGCAATTCAGTTTGGGATTTTGGAAGCGCTATCTTATGTTACAATAAAAAGGAAATTTCAGACATATTTTCCCGTGCTTGTATGATGTTGTTGTTATGTATTTGGGTGATTATCTCCAACGATGAAGTTTAAAAATTGTACAGCACTGAAACAGTGTATTTATCCAGCACTGGAGGAAGGAAAAATTGGGTTATGCATATACAATATCGTATGAAGAAGTTTAAATGTAGATTTTGGTCTCTCTCTCTACCCACCTTGAAAATAGCTCGAGGCCAAAATCTGTTTGTAGTGCAAACCTTTCAAAAAAAAAAAAAAAAAGGATTCTCTGGAGTTCTTTCAATGACAAACAATACTTGTAAAAAAACGAATCCTTTGATAAATGTCAGGATGTTAAAAGGAATAAGAGCAGCCCAGGCTCCGGCAGAGCTACAGATCCCCATCTCACCGTCTCAAGCCATGATTGCCCTCTCACTCTGCCTATCTGTCTCTTGCTTGGCACACACTTTTGTGAGCAAGTTGAAATTGCAAGGGGAAAGAAAAAAAATAAGATGGAGAAGAAGAAAGAAATGTGAAATTAAATAAAGCCACGCTAAGTACAGGCCTAGCTGATTCTTTTCACGAATTAGCCAGCGCGCCGTTGGCACGGAGCTGGCTGGCGCTGCAGCTGTGCAGACTGCTGAGTGACGCACCTAGATAATTTCCAAAGAACAAAAAGTCGCTAATTGTCCACATCAGGAACGCTTCGTTATTACAAATAGAAAAGCAAAAAGTTAGCCATTCTCACTCCCAGGCAAAATCAAAGAAAACGAGATGAATGCATGCTGAACGCATGCAGGGCTACATTTAGAAGAGCTGGCAATAAGCTCCGGTGCCCCTTTTTCTCTCTTCCCTTTTCCATCCTCCTCAGCCCCAGGGTGGGCATCCTCCTACATGAATAAAAAGTGAAATCTGGGGACTGGCGGTGGGTAACTGAGCAGGCAGCGTGTACGTGCACCTGAGCTTGCCAGACAAAGACCTGGCGGGCCCCTTTTCCCCTCTGCAATGAGGTGCCAACCTCACAAAGTTCGCTGCTCAAAGGGCAATGAGGATTTCTAAAAGCACCTTCTAATCCGGAGCGAGATATCCCCAGCGAAGGAATAAAATGTAAACCCAGTACTAACAGGAAGGCCATAAGCCAAGGCGTATACTTCCACTACAAGAGGTGAAGGACCAGGGCTTGGGTGACAGCTGAGGAGGAGAAAGAAATCATGTCAGCATTGCCCCTGCCTATTCTGCTAATCCAATAAAGCTACAGCGCTCCATCCTCCTTCATCGCTTCCACGCCACGTTGGCACAAAGGATACATCAAAATAGACCCAATGCTTTTAGTTCAAAGGGACAACAGAAAATACAGAGAAAAGGCTGTTGCTGTAAAGACTGAGAAATATAACCAAGCTATACGCACAGAGATTTCAGCAATGTATTAGACATTCAGCTTCTAGAGGCAGATGGTAGACTGAGAACGGCACTAGGTTTGGAAATGTCATGTCAGTGGAAATCTCAATATTTGAAGAGAAATTTAAAGCCCAGAAATGAGCAGAACTGAAGTGTACAGAAGTAGAAATTTAAGAATTTAATCAACAAAACAGAGATAATTAAAAAGCTTGTAAAGGTGAGAACCATAAGAAGAGATGCAGCAAATATTTACCATTATTTGGTGTTCCTTTATTTGATGGCTATGGCACCCGAGGATCAGCTATTCAGTGGTTCTGACGCAAAAATAAAGAAAAAGAATATTGCAACTGGACATTTGATGGAAAATATATATTTGTTGCAAATAGAGTCCTCCTTCACTCAATCTGGGGACTTTGAAGGTTTCCAAATTTTTCAGGATATTACATGATGCTCTGAAGTTATATAAGGCTTTTATTCTTGGTACATCAAAACCCAGACCCATTTCCTTTAGGAAAAAAATGAGGTCTCAAGTCAGTTGCAGGGGGCAGAGACTTACACAAACTCTCCAAAGAAGATGATGCAATATAAATTAAGCAACTAAGCCAGGACAAAGTAATCTGCTCCTTCTGATAATATATATTATTGCCTGCCACTAAGGCAGAGTCACCAACAGAGATGCTTGCATGTGAAATCACAGCTCTGCAGACAACGGGTACAGCACACGAGAGATAATGGTGCTCCCAAATTTTGGAAATCTGAACCTTACTTGCACATCTAACTTCTGTTCTCCACTTGTCGTTTTGTTTGTTTGCTTGTTTCCTTTTTTTTTTTTTTTTTTTCCCCTTTTTCAGTATTTATATTTGCTTTTAGAAGAAATGGACCAGTAGTTTCACGGAAATGCAAGCACAGTATGGGGGCACACTGCCACACTGCATAGGTCTCCTCTACAAAATCCTGACAAAAATTGGATTTATTAAGGATGTTTATGAAGTAGTTCAGTTTTACATGTGTATAGATTATAGCTGAAGAAACAGTAAATTATCATTGGAGGCATTTTTTTTTTTGCTGAATATTAAAGTAAGCTAATAACACTTACTATTCTATTCAGTAATTATTTAAGAGTAATTAGAACCTAATAGCTACCAGTTTATAGCTACTAAGTCTCTTTAGCACTACCACTTGGCTTTTATACGACCTTTTTGTTCAGTTTGACTATAATCATCACTGCAGCCTGTGTTCTTGCAAGCACACACCCCTTCTTTTTTTTACTTCTTTTCTTGACTTCTCAAAGTGCCCAAAAAGTAGGGAAATGAGTAAACCAGCTTGCTTTCCCCTTCAGGGAAGCTCTTTCCATTCTCCAGCTAGAAAAGCGACTAAAGTTAAGCAAGTGAGTAATTATATTAACAGATTTCCTGGGTTTCTTCAAGTGATTCCCTTTGAACAAGTTTCTGAATGCTTCCCTGGATCCTAGACTTTCCATACTTCAAGCAGTTGCCCTGGCGGTCCATCTAGAGGTGTCAGCACTGCTGGCACACCACACCTGCGCCGGGTACAGAGCAGCTTGGCAGCCCACGCTGAGCTGCAGCATGCTGCATGTACACAGGTATTTCTGTATTTTTACCCAATTTACCAGCTAAAAGTTACTTTCGTAATATATAAACTTTATGTGTACAGTGTAAAAGTTCCTACACGGGAAGATACGAAACCACGCCTAAGTTTAAATATTTCATCAAGTTGATCAGGCTGACAAAGAGGAATGTCACATACTGCCCCTTTCCTATTAGCAAGCCCTTAAATGCAAAAATTCGGTGCTGGCTATCCTGCAGACATTTTTAGGTAAGCAAGTTGCATGCCATTCAAGGACACTGAAAAAAAAAAATAATAATAACAATTTGTAGAGTAGGAAAAGCTGTAGCACCTAGATTTTTTGAAAACAAAGGCTGGTATGCCACTATTCATCTACTACCATCTGTTTTATTGAACTAAGCCTGCTGACGGGATGCAGCAAAGCCCTGCTGCCTTCTCCCAGCTTCTTGATATGCAAACCTCCAGCAGGAGCTCGGGGAAGCAAGGCTGCACCTTCCACTGTCAGAAAGTGCTCTGGAAGAAAGCACAATGAGCCAGAAATGGCCAAGGAAGGTGTGCCAACAGGAATCCCAGGGCATCTCTTCAGCAGGGCAGGCAGAGCAGGCTGCAGAGCACTCCTCGTCGTGCCAAAGCAAGAAGTCATCAACAAGGTGACAGGCACTGCCAAGATATTTAGCTGCTCCTGAACTTTTTCACTGAACTACATTTTGCTATAATATCAGCTCAATTCTTATTTTAAATTGTCTTAGCTCATAAGTAATATTTCTGAAAGGAGAGAATGTTAGATATAACAGAATAATGATGAAAATCTCATTTACTTAATAAAATTCCTTTGATTTTAAATCAAAACTGATCTCCATCCATTTGAACTTTAACTACCTAATTTTGTCTCGCATTTCAGATAACACATGGTAAATGTAATTTGTCATCATAAATGTATTATTATTTAATCATATGAAAGTTTTGGTTTATCTGGAGAAAATATTTATAGTAGTTTTAATACACGGGATCCATTCTTGACAGAAATGATGAAACAGATTTATCACTCCTGACAAATTATATTGCAAAACGTCCTCTCCTGCCTGCTTACAATAGAAATATTAAAAACATACACAACTGGAACACCACCTGTGATTCCCTTTTCTTTAGACCTATATCATGGTACCCTCAAATCCCTTTCCACGGTGACTATCCAGCACTTCACGTGCGAGTTACTTGTAAGAGTAATTCTATGAATGACTGAAACCTGTAGCCCTTTAAATCAAACCAAGTAGTGTTTTATTAAAGTGCCCAGCAAATCAATCTAAATCCAAGGATAATAAAGCCCTAATCAGGTGGTAGAAAAAATAATAGGTTGTCATGCATGAGGAAAAATAGGCAATCATGGAATGTTTTCTTTAATTAGGTTGTGTAAAGTGGAAGGACTGAGCAGGAACTGGCAAGACATTCATCATGAGCAAGGTGGGAAATTATTGAGATTACTGAGGAAGGAAAATTGAGTGTGATATACTAAGATTTGACTGGACAGAAAATTAAAACTCTTTCACTGTTCGTGTCACTTAATTTTGGCAACTTACTGGTAGGTATGAATGTTTGCAGTAGCATGAATCCAGATATTTCTGTAGCTTAAAGACCCCACATAACTTACTCAAACTTAGGGGCACTAGCATATGCAGATTCTGACTATGCATCCCAGAGGGGCAGAGTGGGCACTCTTCCCCATAGAGTTTTGGCTGGAAAAAGCACGTGGATTCAATCGTTATTTTAAAATAAAGCAGTTACTCCTATTATCCCAGGTCATTAGTACATTGGCAGGTATTGAAGCTCCTTTACAAATTGCAAACACCACCAGACAGATTATTTAGACAGTCAATGAATTTTCCAAAGTTAGGGAAACCAGCTCAGTACATTAGTTTATTAGTAGTATCGGTAGTTTAGAATTATTTCTGAGCCACCTATTGCTAAATTCAGCTCTGTTATATCTAAAAATATTGACAGTACTAAGACAAAGCTATAAATGGGATCAAAAATCAATCAATAAAAATCCTAGAGCCAATTAGAGACATTCTTATTAAGGAAATTATAATGCTCTTTAATTTGGTCAGCATTTTTATACCTATGCCTTAGGTAGCACACCATATGCACACAGAGGACTTGGGTTCTTCCCAGCAATGACATTTCAGTATTGGACCAGGAGAGCTTTTTTGTCTTCTTTCTCATTTCATTGAGAGGTTACAATGGTTTATTAATGACTGTTTTGGAATTACGTCACTACAAATATTATCAAAACAGCTGTTGCTTTTCATTATTGGCCAATGAGAAAGAGAGATCTTAACTTTTAGCGGCCCTTCTCTCCCCGTTATGCTCAACAGTGGCTTTTGTGCTATGAACGCTGAGAAAGTTCTTAAACATCTTTAACACTAATCCCAACCACAATGCCTCCTCATAAAATCGGTATAATAGCATAAATCGTTTGAAACTTAATCTGTCTTCTAAAATATCTTCAGTTTCATGACAATCGCATCAAAATCCAAGAAATTTACAAGGCTTCCTTGTCTGAAGCCTCACTATCTCCTTGTAAAAACCGCAGTTGAGGGGCAATTGGGATGGATGAAGCTACGGATGCTGGAAGCCCTCAGGTCTGCGGACAGAGGCAACCAATGTGCTTGCCCACACTGGAGCCGGTGACTCTGGGGAGGCAGACGGGGTAGCAGTGCTACCTGCAAAGCAGTGCTTTGTGCACGAAGTTTCGGTGGAGAGAGTCTTCAGAGAAAAACTAAGTTTGAGTCCAAGAGCTGGTGGTATCAGCCCGTGCCAAAGTCCCGTGCTCTGTGCTTTCTGACAGAAGTCCTACCCCCACCTTTGAAAAATGGTACTGTTTTCCCTCCTGTGTTGTTTTAAGAGTAAATAAAAATGCATCACGAAAGAATTTTCACATCAAAAAAAGTTTTGCCGTAATTTTCTCCTTATTAACCGCCCTGACCTTCAGGAATGGCACTCGACGTTTTCTCCTGAGGCTGCTTGGTCAAGCAAGGATGTGGGGAGCCGCCCGATGTAGCGGTTCAGAGCGCCGAGCAGAAGCGTTGCCACCTCCAGCCCACCTCTCCCGCAGAACAAACCTACAAATCACTTGTCACCAACTTTGATCTACCTTGTTTCAGGTGGTTTCCTCTCTGTCTATTATTTCTGCCAAGAGACCCGTGAAAATTAAATACAGACCCCATCAATGCTTGAGTGACCTAGTGCTCTATCGTACCAGCAGTGTAATAGCAATAAATCATTTCAACTTTAATCTATTGTTATTGATGAATGTACAATTATTTGTCATCTAATATGCTGAAAATGATGACCAAAGAAATAGATCAACTTTTTTTCTTCTCCCAAGTACGGCATTGATGGATTGTATCCCTAAGCTGTTATTACACTTATAATGTACTCTTCTGCTATGACAGCACAGCTAGTTTTTTAATCATTCCATAGTAATCAACTTAAGACAACACAGCAAGACTCATAACTCATGTTCTTTTCATTTTTGGCAGTGATGGGAAATGAAAATGTTTTTATTCTTTTGAAATAATTCTTACCTGACTAGGCTGAAGATTGCTTTAAAATTGTAAATAAATGGTTGTTTATTGAGCTGGAACTGAAAAGTGACATATTAAAATGCCCATTTCTGAAGAAAAAAAATAATAATAGTTTAGGCCTGAGTGGAGCTAGAATTGGTTAAAAAAAAAACAACTTGTTTTTTCCTTTAACTGGTTCGCTGCTAACTAAAATCTGTACTTGCTGGTTAAGTTATACAAGCAATGCTCCTACCACCGTGTTTAAGAGCACAGCGAGTCTGTAAAGACAGACTGCCTTAGTAAAGTAATCTCAGGGTACATTTCCAGAAACCCCTTTTTGGCAGTCTGTGAACTCAGGAGCCCTGTTTACACTTTCAGTAGCTACTCAGAAGTGAGACATGTTCCGCAAATTGTGATTAACTTGAATTTGGTAGATTAACTTGAATGATTTTTGGTAGATTTCTGTTAACTGGAACAGAAAAGTCTGTTGGAAGGGGAAAAGAAAAATTTAATTCATTTCTCGTGGCGTTTTAGGGATCAGAAGAACAGACATTGCTTTCTAGGAGTTACCATGCTTCTGAAATGCATATGCAATATAAGAAAAATTTCTTGCACAGAGATACTTCAAGAAACTGTTTCTTGATCATACGTCTAGAAAAATGTAGCATTTCAACACTACCAAAGCCACACTAATAAAAACAAATTTTGCAAATGCTGACTCTGATCTGATGGTTTTCATTAAAAATAAATAAAAATACAGCATTTGCCCCATTAAATGTGATTTCATTTTTAATGCAGCCTCTTTGTATTTCACTTTTAAACGCTTATGCTAAAAAATAAAAATAAAAAACAAATCCACAGAGAACTTTTTGTCTACAGCACCTACAGGACCAACAATAGTTCTTTAGCATTTCTTTATTATCCAGCAACCTCAGACAGCCTTTGCACCACTTGACAGTCTGTGCACAGCCATTTTCTCTCCCCTCTGTCATCTCACCTTTATCTTCATATATTTCTAGCTATTTTCTGCTCACTTTTTTTTTAACACTTTTGCGGTGTCGTACCCTTTGCTGGGTGAAAAAATGACCTTCTGCCTTGCTGCTGCTGCAGCCGCAGCTCTGCTCTCATCCCGCTGACTCCCGCGGGTGGCTGCCACGCCGGGATCCGCCGCTCCTCTTCTGCCCCCTGACTCCATCCTCCTGCTCCAGCTTGTGATGAAAGCCCCTGTCCTCGTCTTCAGGGTTTATTTTGCCTCTGAGAATTCTTAATTGTGACCCTTCCGTCTTATTTCTCTCTTGTTTGTAAATAATAAACTCAGACACTTGCTCTCCTGTCTTTCATCTGTTTTCCCATCACTCCGACAGTTTTGGCTTCTGGGAAGTGATTTTCATTTCTGAACAATGTTGCAGACCGAAATCCAATATCAGGCTGCAGAAAACATCTTTCAGAGTTGTGGGTACCATACCCAAACTGGAGGTTTCCCTGGACTTTTGTGCTACTTTAATGCAGGTAATAAGTCTCGCTTTTCTTGCAAGCCATTAAACTGCTCCTCCCTGGTCTTGGGGGGGGGACCCACGTGTCTGCAGCGCGGAAGAGCCGAATCCTCCAAAGAAAGAACTTGACAATGAAACTTGATGTTACTTTTGTTCCGAAATCCCTTTACTGTTATGGCTTGTTCCCTGTTGCCATTTAGCAGCAAACGAAACAATATCAGAATTTTCCTGACAATCATTATGGCCAACCATTTCCTCATTTACCAAGTTGTTGGTTTTTTTTTTTTTTTTTTTCCCATTGCCATTAACACAACTTCACTAAATGAAACAGAAACAACAGATAAGCCTAAACTTTCCAAAAGAACACTATTTTTATGGAGAAGCAGCATATTTTCAAACATTCCTAAGGAACCAGAGAAGCCAAAGTTTAGGTTCCTCGCCAGGGACCCAACGCGGTGCAGACGGGACGGTTTGGGGGAACCTCCCACCCCTTCGCAGGTGCCTCCAGCTCCCACGGCTGCTGATCGCAGCTCAGGCAGACAGATCCAAGAGCAAAAGTAATTTCTAAAGAAACCAAGTTCACACTGGCCACCTCAGATCTAGGAAAACCACCTGCTGGAGACCCTCATCTCTAACCCAACTCCAAAACTGCAGCTACGCATGCTTTTCCTGAAGCCCATGTTCCTAGAGATGAATATAACTTTTTGCTGACCCTATAATGATCCTATGCCCCTTAATGGCCTCCTCTGCACCGAGGTATCTGCCAGCCTGCTCCCACCTGCAAGTGAAGGATCTCGTGGCTTGAGCCGGGTGAGAACCCACCTCTCAGCTCAGACTCATGCAGCCCACCAGCAACTGGACATTTTTCTCAAATCTAGAAAAATCCTCTTCCAAGACTTCAGCTTGAGCCCCGCAGACATTTGACTAAAAATAATTTAAAAAATAAAAATAAAAAAAAACTTTAGTTGGCAACAAAATTTCCCATGAGGAATTTGTAGGGAAGCTCAAAGCAGTCAGCCTCCCCCTGCGAGAGGGGATGTTGAGATGCAGCCACATCTGCATCCACAAGGAGCAATCCTCCAAAGAGACCAGGATACCGTTGCTGCTTTCAAACAAGATTGCTCCTTCACAACCTTTAAAAAATGTTAATTTTCCTAACTGCTCAGCTTGGATACTGGAACTGGTCAGCACGCACCCTTCCCCAGGAGAAGGAAAAAAAAAAAAAAAAAGAAAAAAGTGAAAATGCTGCTGTAAGCAATGAGAAATGTAGATTACCAAATTTAACCAGCCTCCACAAATCACCAGCTTCTTAGGTTGCAAAGGTCAGCCCTGGTATGGTTACTGATATATCCCGCTTCGTGATGTCTGTGCTCTTGTAAGGCTGAAATGGGCCCTATATGTCACACAGATTGGGTTTGGACTGCTGCGGATGGAGCACCGAGGAAGCAAAGCCATCACTCTACAGACGCACAACTCCCGGGTATCTCGTTACATAGGAAACTTGGGAGTCGAGTGTTTGTCTTCCACCCTGCAAGAGCAATAAATACCAAAAGTCGTCATCTCCACCCCCCCCCCCCCCCCAAATCCATTTGATGTTTGTAGTTTAAAAAGTGAAAATCAAATTTTTTTGTTCCTCTCATAGGTATATAATAGATGATAGATCTGTAATACGCAACGTAATTTTAAAAAATGGGGAAAGTGATTTAAAACAACCAGGGGACTGCTCCCCTTAATGCACCGCCTCCATTAGAAAGCCCGTGCACGCGGGTCTGAAAGCGCCCATTAATCACTCCCTGAGCTGGCCGAGCGACGGAGGAAGCACCGGGCTGGCAGGGCTTTGCTGGTTCTGCAAAAGGTCAGGACCTTTTACAATTATTTTACGGGGAAAGTACAGCCACACGCCACATGCATACACAGAGATGCAAGCAGTACTGCGCTGAGGCACGCGGTAACAGTTCTCCTCCCATAGTGCCACAGGATCTGACGTGAGATAAATCCATACCTGCTAAACATCTGTTCAAAACTCCTTTATACAGTCGAATTTCAAGATAGTCCCACAGCATAAAATACGTGTTTCTAGAATAAAGAATGTGGGGCTTTGTTGTCTGTTTTTTTTTCCCCTAAAGGGTCTTTAGTTCCCTACTCGTTTTGTGTGCATTTCTCATCCTCACTTGTTGCAAATACCTGTAGCAATCCTTACTGCGTCACCTCTGCTGATCGTATTAAAGCATTTTTTATCAATATACAGTACCTGAGCATCAGAGAGACAGACCTATTAACTCGTTACCAGCAAGAATAATTGATTCAGCAAGATAACATCTTCACCAAGAGCACACAATATTCAGCTCCAAAAATCTGCCTGTTATTAAATGCTTGAACATCATCAGTGTTTGGCCATCATCAATCATGCCCTTTTGCATGAGAAATGACTAACAAAAAATTAACATGGAACGCTTTTCTTCAAACAACAACAAAAAGACCCAACAAACAATACCTAAAGTGCAGCCTGTTCAACCAGCAGACAGACTAAGCTGTATTTGCTTTTCCACAGTATTTGTTTAGGGAATTATGAATGTTGCTAAGTTGCTCGGTGCTCCTAGCCTTTAGCCATCATTATCAGTTATCTTTACGGGTAATAATTTTTCTTAAAATCATGACCCATTTGATATCTTAAAAACAGCAACATTAATTTTCATTTGTCACATAGTAGGGTATAAATTGACTAAATGTTAATAGCATTCTTCTTGAGTAATCAGTTCTACATGATTAACCTAAAAATTGCCAAAATGTTGTTTACTATTCATTTGTTTCTGAAGAAAAAGAGATCCACGATCCATGAGTAAGAACAGGATTAATTTAGTTTCTGATCTGTATTAAAACTTGCCACAATGATTCATAATCATTTTACCCAATATTTATCCTAACAGAACAATTTAATTCAGAGAGCTCCTTATAGTATAATAACGCTACCCAAAAGCACCACTGCTTTCTCATGTTTGTGATTAGTTTCAAAATATAAAATACAGAGGTACATATGTTTATTTAGTTGAATTTTTTAATGCAGTATTGTAGTCTTAACTTTTCCTCTCTTTTTTTTTTTTGATACAGGAAGATATAGGCAATGGTCTTTACCACCATCTAGTGGATCTTATTCCTTACAGCAAGCCACAGTTTAAAAATATTTAAGAAAAATAAATATTTAACTCATTATATATATGGAATTTATCTGCCTTATGGAAAATACATCGTTAGATAACATATTATGGCTATAGCTGCATATTGGAGGCCATCATCCAACACCACCACTTCATTACAAAGGGAGAAAACAGACTCCAAGGAGAAAAGGGCTTAAATTTTATAAAAAGAAATTTAATAATAATAATAGTGAGATGGCATATAGGACATTCTTGAGCTCACAGTTACCTTTATCACATTTAAAGAGCTCTGGGATCAGAATACTATCACAGATTTTGAACCACGGTAGCGATTAACCAGCGATTCTCACAGATAGAAGAGCCTGCAAGATAAATCATTCCTCCCCTGAAGCTCTGGTGGGGTTTTCAGAAGCCCATGGCCACCTTACCAGCTATTTAAGCAGCGCAGGAGCTGTGACCCCCCCCAGGGGCTTTTCAAACCCAGCTGCAGGTGGCCCAGGTTTGTGCCTGCTCCCACCCATCCTCATCGCATCTTTCTGCAGCCCACCCCCAGATCCCTCAGTGCCACCACGCCAGCAGGGCACGATGTGCCTACAGAGCCTCTCTCTGGTCTGGGGAGCATTTGGGGTTTCCTCCTGACAAAGGTATTCCTTCAAGGTGTCTGCAGAAAGAGAGGGAGCATTAAATCCCCATGCTGTCAAAGCAGAGGATGTAAAATGCGCAATGATAATATTCTCCCTTTAAAAACGACTGCGGTGTTTCGTCCTTGAAGCACCAAAGCGATGTGCAACTAGAACGTGTCTTCAGGGATTTATTATTTTCTGACGAAGGGGGAATAAGAACACTGATGAATGACATTTTTCCCCCCCATCACATCCAAACCACACCTAACCTCACCCACCTGGAGGTAAGCATGTACTCATCTCTGTATGGACCAGGTGGTCTGCATCCACAGCTGCTGCATGGACATATGGCTAGGCAAGGTCACTCTATGGGAATATATAGCTCCGAAAGGATGTTTAGCATTGCTCCATGTCTGTAAAATTTGATTTTCCTCTCCCATATTGCAAACCGGGCATTTTTAGGTGGTGAGCAGGAGTGTCACCATGCCCATAGCCCTCCAGAAACTCTGACCTCCCGGTGTACAGAGCACACGCAAAAATTAGCTCTTTTAGGACCAAGAGATACTTGTTGAGCTCCCCGCACCCATCCAGCCCCAACCTCCCCAGCACACGATGCTGAATTACCAGCGGTCTCCTTCCCAGCTGGTTTTTATTTTAAACTCCAGCCTTTAAAAAAAATAAAAGGAAAAAAAAGGCAGAAGAAGAGCCCTGAGCAGGTTCTCTCAGTGATAGCCAGTAGCAGGGCCATGTCCTTCCTGCAGGGACTTCTGATTTTGCACCTGATTAACCAGCCGCTCAGGGTCAGAGCCGTGCTCCTGGTGACTCAGTGATCTGGTTGACTGGCTGACAAGCTCCACAGGCGAGAGTGCAATTTACTTGTGTGCCCCAATTAGCAGTGCTAATTAGGGCACAAAATCTGTGTAAATTTCTTTTTTTTTTTTTTTTTTTTTTTTGGTAAGTCAACCTCCACTCTGGGAATGGCAAGTGGGCACTGCAGGAGAGGAGGGAGCTGATCTGCCCTACTCTTCAAATGCATGAACAGAGACAAAAAAAATACCCTTAGAAGGTATCTCCACGAAGGCAGAGGTTTGGTTGTGTTTTCTTAGCTGCTTCATGTGCCTGGATTCCAAATTTTACAGCACTTAGGAGCACCAGTCACCAGTGATGGGCCAAGTGCTCGAGGTGGGTGCTCAGGGCTTGGTGCCTCAGGACAGGCTTCGCTCTCCAGATCTGCTCTGCAAACTTAGCTCTGCACCGAGCCCGGTGGTTTAGCTCCTGTTTCATTGAAAAATGCTAAAGTCTATGAAAGAAAGAACAGCAACACAGGGTCGTAGAATAATCTGGAATATTTCTGATAACATCAACTTCTGTAAGTTTTTCTTAAAACCACGCAGCAGAGCAAAGAAGGATTTTCTATTAAAATATGCAGGGAATTACTTAGGCTTATATGCAATTATTTCAGCTGTGTGCCAGATACCACAGGTACTAAATAAATGCTGGTAACTCTTTTAACATTATTATTCGGGCATTTGCATACCGAAATGGCACTTCAGATGCTTAACTGCCATTAGCATGCATTAATATTTGTTTGGCATCCAGAGTTGTAAGTTAACTGTTTGCGTAAATATAGGCACAAAATGATTTGCGCACTTTTGCACATGCAAAAGTTATTTCTTTTAGGATCACGAGATACTTGTTGGGTCATTTTGGAGGCCGCTGCTCCAAAGGGGATCCCAGATTTGAATAGAAATACTTATCATTTCAAAGAGGATGTGTAAAATAAACAGCCTAGAAAATGAGGCGCTTTTTGCTTTTTTATCATGCCATTTGATAACACTGTAAAAGAAATACTGTACACTTCTCCAACTCAAAAAAAAATAATAAAATCCATTTCAGAAGTGCAAGCTGATTTCATTTTGATCTATTATAATAATAAAAGAACAATTATCTCCTTCCTAGAAGCCTCGAGCCTAAATCGCCTCAAGTCCTCACCTCAACTCCAGGCAGGGTTTTGTGGTGCACCAGTGCACGGGGCTGTGCAGGGCTGGCCTGCAGGCACAGCCCAGGGACAGGGAAGGGCTGAGCTGGTGTCGGGGTTTTGGGAAGCTGATGTGCCACCTAACGAACCCTGTGCCCCCTGTTCCCCGGTGCAGTACCCAGGGTTGATACGAGCACACGGCGTGCCGATGCTAAAGAAGCCAGACAATTTGAAAACCTCCATTATTTCGCTATGCGTGGCATTTTTTTACTTTGTAAGAAAGAGACAAGATAATCTACCTTTAGGGCTGTATCATAAACGACAATCAAAAAGTTTGCTCCTGGTTTATTGAGATTTTACTTGATGTGTACACTTAAACAGGTCCTTACTTTGCAGACCAGTCAAGCTCACACATGTGCTAAGGTGTGTCTTTACGATGGACTTAGAAATAAGAGACATGTTATACATATTCTCTCTGAGCCAAAACAACGGTCTGTATGTGTCAGGAGCTAAGCAGGAACATGGATCAGGCCCTTTTTAATCACTCATACAGGTACAGCCACATTTTGAAGCTGCTAAACAACAACTTTTAGAACAAATACAGACACAAGCAAAAATAAATGGAAACATTTCCGTTTGTGTAACTGCTTTGGTCCCAGCAGATATTTATAGCCTACTCTGAATCACTTACACCCTAAGATATGGAGACTCGTTACATCAACCCCAGCACCCCTCCTCACCCCCACATTTAACATTCACACTTGCGTAGGAGTTGATATTCAGCCCAGGTGAAGTATTCCCATATTCTTGCCCATAAAATATTTTGTTGTTGTTGTTCAGCCAATGTTTACTTGATAAAACTACACAAAAGCTTAAATTTCAGCACAGACCCTGCTAGACCGAGACCTAAAGTGCTGTCCTTAAGGGCAATTCATGGAGCGAAAGCCCATATAGTCCCAACATGTCCTAAAACAGGGTGGTGGAGATTATTTTATATATGCAGGTGTATTTTGAAATAGATATATGTTAAGAACAATAATTTCAGTAAAACTAATTCTGAACTGTTCTCTTTTTTTCCAAGGTAAGAGGAATAAGCTCAAAGGGAAGGCGTCTGATAAAAAGGAAAGCCCAGCGAGGAAGGAACAGACGGGAACGGCACATAGCTGGGAAAGAAAAATACTTGGCAACAGTAATTAATATGGAAATAATCTTCACCCACTCTGAAGAAAGCATGACATATGTTGAGGTCATTCCAACTCCGAAAATCTTTTCTAAGCCGAGTCCTTAAAGGAGAACGATTTCAATCAATAGGTACAAATACGCCCGGCTCCGCGGGCTACGCCAAGTGACCGCAGTTACCAGCACGGCCGGAGGAGAAGGGCTCAGATTTCCCAAAGAATGACCCAAAGGCATCCTACCCCAGCTGCCTTGCCCAAGTCAGTCTGTCCTCCTGGTGCTTCAGCCCCAGGCACAGTTTTCCTGCTGGCAATGACAAGCTCCGCCTGCCTGCATCGCCGGGGTGACACCGGGATTTCCCATGCAAGTCACACCTGCAAAAATATACTCGACATGACAGAGCTAATCAATGACAACACGGCGGGGACAGATGAACATCCCATCCACAGAGATCAGCCCGCTTCGTGTGAAACTCTGGGCCACAAATAATTCATCGCCCCTTTATTAAATAATTAGATATTAACAGAGAACCGCTGATTAGACTGCGCTGATATCATAGTGTGTATTTCCTCTCTTGACTTTGTCACCGAGGTCACCACACAACCCAAAGCTGAGGAGGAGAGAGGGAGACAGCGTATGGGCACGGCTGGATGAAGAAGCCTTTCATTAGCCCTGCTGACCCCCCATAATTTCATATGTCAGCAGCTAATCAAGGACTCACTGACATCATCAAGGGATAGGGAGAAAAGATCTCCCAAGGGACCGATCACTTCTCACAGGAGAAAGTCTCTACCCACACCAGGAGGTTACGTGTGTTTTGCAAATAAATAAAGTGTTCTTGCATTGTTTTTAATTAGCGTTGAAATATGTTTTTCTACCGTTGGCGACAATGATTTATTTTCAGCACAATGGAGGTTGCAGTTAAAGAAGTCAGCCCTTGGTAGTCCACTTGCTTCAGACTTTGTCCTCCCGTTGTACTTCACTTAAGAAACATAATCAAAATTATCTCCTTATGGCTTCTAGTCTACAGTGTGTCTAACCTCATTGGGTTCCCGGCCAGAAGAGGAAATAAAAGGACACTGCACTTTTGGTACAGAGTTGGATTTTAATCATTTTGTATTTACTTAATACTTTTATCCCAAAAGATTTTGCAAATCTAATCAGCAGAGCAGTTAATTCATCTGTGGCCGACACGAAGCCACCCCCCAAGCAGGACGCAGATGCTCTTTTAGCTCCAAAAGGTCAGCGTGACGGGGGGGCTTCACCCACATCAGCGTGGGGGCTGCCAGCAGAGCTAAGGACACTGACATGGGGCTGCCGGATTAGAAACCTCAATTTCAGCAGGATATTATGGGATCTGCAGGGATGAGAGATGGCCAAACCTAGCCCCCGTAATCCAAAGCACTTGATAAAGCAATGTGTTTTCCCACGCCCTGCCCGAGGGAGAAGCAATGCCCTGCATCAGTGCTGCTGGCCTCGCCTGGGTTTGGAAGGGCTGGCTGTCCGTCTGTCCATCTGTCCTGCCCGGCTCCTGCTGTCTGTGAGCTACTGACACCACAGCCCAGGTACCTAGGGCTGCAGGGGTATTTCTAGCATATGGCATGGAGGGGTAGCATCAGTTTCAGGGGACATGTATTTTGTATTTGAGACTAGGCGGCTGATCTGTGTAGTCTTTCTAAGATACGGGTAGAAATGTAACAAAAAACCTACCCATTCCGAAAGATAAATGACATTCAGCCTTCCACTGTGCTGACAACAAACCTCAGTCACCCCTTGTGACAAAACAGACCTCCCGCAGTCACTTGTTACAGCACCTTCAAGACTGGCTCCATATCACATCACATGGCCATCAGGCAAGAACCCCAACCAAAAATAATTATAAAAATGCATTCCCTGCTCACCATTACTCTATGGACTGAGGGACTCTTTGCAGCTGGACCTGATTTTGCAGGGTGCTGATTCCCTAAATTCCTAATGACTATGTGAGCTACATGCACAGTGTATTTCTATCTGTATCTGCCTACATAGCCACCTGACATCATGGTGGACATGCCATATCTGCATTGTTATCCATATGGAAAAACTTGCCCTACCCCAATAAGACATTAGATATGTATAAATAATACATCACCATCAACAATCTAAATAAAGGCTTTCTGAATAAACAGGTTAGCTTGAGTGTATAAGGATTCCTTGTATCCAGAAAGGGTATGCAGATAATATGTATTCCCAAAACTCTATTTCTGAATGGCATCTTTTCTCATCTTTTAACCGACAGATTCTGCACCTGTAAACCTCAGTGGATCTCAGCGTTCAGTACTAATCTGTAACTGAAAATGTTGGAATTCCAGAATTAGTTAGTTCATCTTATCTTCATTCTGCTTCTTCTGTTTTGTTGAGTACAAATATTTCAATCACAAGGGAGTTGGGTGTAATAAGCTACGTTCTAGTTCAAATCATGACCATCTGTATTATAACACAAAGCAATTAATAGCAGCATAACCTGGAAAATGCCACTTATGATCAGTCACCTGCCGATACATTATAAACACATCAAAATCAAAGGTGAAATCATATTCACCTCGTAACGAGAATATTTCCTGTTTAAGTTGGTATGGAGATTATTCCTTCCACAGTTCTTATGTAGAGGAACATCACTTATTTTTGCCTCTCTCCCAGGTAGGACTTTTGCTAATGTGTCCGCTTAAAACATTTCGCTTGGTCTATGGAGTATAAGAGCTCGATCCAACTGCCGAAGCACAGGCATCCCGTGCCATTTCTGCAGGGTATCCAAGAGGTGCCCCCAGGACTAGCAGATACAGCACTGGATCTGCTTCCTCCTGGCACAGCAGCCGGAGACCAGGCAGACCATCCATGCGCGACTGGAATGGCAATGGAATCGAGCCCTAAGTCCACTGAGTCTTGATGGATACTTTTCTACTCAAAAACTAGAATAATTGCTGAAACAAACAAACAAAACCACTATCTAGGGCCAATCGTGAAAAAATAAAAAATAAAAAAAACAGTGTTATACAGGTGGGATAATATTTTAAGAATAATGGCTTACTAACTTTCTTCAAGGATGATTTGGCTGCTTAGACAAGTAAGAGTTGCAGAAAGTTATGGTACTTCAGGTGTCTTCACTTCTAGTTCCCCCTACATTTCAAAATCAGAATTCAGAATAAAAAATAAAATAAAAAAATAAAAAATGTTGTATTGTTTTTAAACTGAATTCTGATTTCTTTTTGCAGCATATTACTTATCACTATAGTGAGACCTAATCCCTAACTTTTTTCTTTTTGAAAAGAAAGAAGTTCTTTCACACCAAGTTCTACAAGCTCCATTTATAAACATAAATATGAATTTAGCCCAGTTTTTACTTTCCTTAAATAGATACATAATTAAGAATAAGAATTTTTAAACCATGACCAAATAACCCCATTTGCTCCCTGTGACCTGGGTATAATCTTTACGCATACTGCCTAAATAACCTTAAATGATCAAATCCTTAAAACAAAACCTACCCAAAAAGGGGTATGGGCAGTAAAGAGAAGATCCAAACTCAAGGCAAAAATACTATTTTCTGAGAGTCATCATTTTAACGGGTTCATGAGACTTATAAAAACAGGATAATTTGCCATATGCAAACCGGCTTTCCAGTTTCTTGGGGTTACCATGGTGTAGGAAATTCAGTAAATCTATATATAATCAAGCAATTTTTAGCATATGTAGAAGACACATCCGATAACCCCATCGTGGTCCACAGCCTTGTTATACAGTTTGTTCTACTTGGGATATAACATAATTTCACACCTAAAAATAGGTACTTTAAGGTACTGGGGGTTAAATATCTGTTCTCCATTCCTACTAACCCAGTAGTTGCAAAAAGAATCCTTTTTTTTTTTTGCTGTTATTGCTATCTTAGTGCCGTGAAGAGGATTCAGTCAACCTTCTAATTTTAATTTTCTTCAAGGATCCCTGGAAAGAAATGTAAATTGTTTCTTTCAAGATACCGTGTGCTTTGTTTTCCTGTAAAATACATCACTAGAAGCAAAGTCTCAGCTTCAATAACTTCTGAATGTCAGCACATCTCCGATTTCTACAATGTGTGTTTTAGGCAGGGATATTGCGAGCGAGGAGCCTGTTCCAGCTCCACAATAATGCCAGCATTAATTTTCACTTATAATTGTTTCCTCCTTAAACAGCCCCATAGAGAGAGACTTGCATCCCTTCATTACACATAACTTATCGTGGCATTAAATTTGCCTAAATTGTACTCTAGTGCTGCCATACTGCTGACCCTTAAGTCTGTAAACAAATACATTTGTTCTCTATATATTTATGTTTTGTCTTCTAAATTGTGAGAAAATGAGCCTGGAATCTTCATATTGTAATTGTATCATCAAAGCCTGTTGAGAATACGATAAAGTAACCAGAAGTTAAATTATCAATAAGAGTCATTTATTTTGCATTTTTATTTTAAAGAATACTTATGAGAATTGTGATAAATTAGCAGTGACAAACTACTTCTTGCAGGCTGATTTTGTGTGGAGAGTTTAATTAAACATTGCAGCTGTTTATCTCTATGGTGATTAAATTTTCATATGTAAATTACATGTATTAAGATCAAGATACTTATGTAAATGTCACTTGCCTTAATGTTTTGTGTTACTGTTATTAACATCTAACCATCAGCTTGTAATCTTCTTGTATTGCATTACGCTGGCATGCACTACATGACTAAAATAAGTAGATTTATATCTTAATAACAAACAAGTTTTTAAAAAGAACATCTTACTATGTAATTGAGATGTAGATAAAATAAAAATAATAAAAAATAAACTGCCAAGTGTGAACTGCTGCAAATTTCAGAAGCTCATTGGTTCGAGCCACGATCCTTCAGCGCCTCCCATCCCCAGCACAGACCATGTCGGTAGGAGTTGGCTGGGTAGTGGTGACTGTAGGCACAAGGGCCAAACACAGGGCTCCAAGGCAATCATGAGCTTGGGCTGCTCGAGAGAAAATTGTCATTTCAGTGTGAGCATCCTGAGACCCAACCAAACCTGGCCTTCAGACATCCGTATGTCCACTTAGAATAATGCTCCCCTCTGCCATACGGCAATTGAGGGGATAATGTTCTTTGGTGCTGTTGTCACTGGCAAGTAAAAAAAGAGAGCGCTATTATCGTTCTGCTATAAAAACTTCCTAAACAAAGAAAAAATAATCATGTTCCCATTTCAAGCAGAAAAAAAAAAAAGCTCAGGAACTACCTACATCTATTTTCAACAACCAAAAGAAAACCCTAATAGATTACAAATGTTTCTTCAGCAACAGCACTTTGAAGGTCTGGATCTTACACAGTCTATCGGAAAAAAAAAAATGGGATTTGCCGCTAGATTTTGCATATATTTTTTCTATTTTTGCTGTACCCTTATAAGAATTATTCTTATTCATTTTGATGACGAAGATTAGCAACAACTTGGAGTGAAGAAATAGGAAGATCTGCCACCTAATCTTAATTATCAGAGAGAGGGAAGTTCTTAATACAAAACTATGCGAGCCCAATAAAAGAAAGACTTTTCATTATGCCAGTCATGCTTGGAGCCAACTGAAAGGCAGACGCTCATTGATAGCAGGAAATCAAATACATCACTTGCAAAAACAAATTAAGAAACCAACGTGCAGTAGGCAATACACAGAAAATGAGATAAAAGCAGTTAGGATTCATTTCTTTTGGGGAATCTATAGGTTATACAGGATCTCAGAGTTTGTATTTGTTTGTGTGACGGTTAGGAGAAAAGGAAAAGATCACTGGGAGGTGGAGACTTCATTTTCTTACATTGTCATCCAGGAGGCATGCCACTATCAAAAGCAAGAACATTATCTCAATGATCTACTCAAAAGCAATGGAACACTTTGAAGATGCCCCAAATAATTGTATGGATGGTCTGATGGGCAAATTAAAGACGAGCATTATCTAGGGGCTTAGGATAAGTTCAATAACTCTCTCAGCAATACGATGAGCTTTGAAGAAAGAGCAGTCAGATAGCCTGACAGCGTAAGAAATTAGCCATTATTTTAATGGATACCATCCCTCAGTGCTAATAACTCCATCAGCTGACAGCCTGACTTTGTACTCAGAGGGTGCCATACATACATTCACTCCAAGTTTCCTTTTTATTTTAGGGTCTTAAATTACTTCCCAACGACTCTTTGGGGATTAATTCAATTTACTTACTAAACTCTCTATTTCCAAATTAAAAATATACAACGAAGATCCTTTCCATGTAGTCACACATTTAACTGCTGGAAAAGTGCTTATTCCCTTTCCCAGCACCATATTTCAGGTCTTAACAGAGGATGTTTGCAAACATCCATTGCAAATTTACCCTTACATTTTTTTATTTTTTTTTTTCAAAATGCAATAACTCAAGTAGCAGTGAGTTACTTTTCTTCAATGAAATAGAGTCAGACTACAGAAACATCTGGGTTTGCAACTGCTTTTTCCCATGGAAAAGCTGTTCTGGAAGAAAAGTAAACTTTCCAACTTTTATAGATAGCCCCATCTCCAATCAATTGGAAAGAGACCCAGCTATCCTATTATTATTATTATTATTATCATTATTATTATTATTATTATTATTATTCAATTTGCTGTTTTGAAAACAGCTTCTGAGCAATGCAATCCTATTGACAGCTACCCTGTACTGAGCACACAGAGCACACATCGTTGATGAGACACTTCTACCCGTGACACTTCATCAGCTGAAATGCAATGACATTTTTGGAGCTGTTGGAAAGACCTCACCGAGACAGGCAAACCTGCTAACCCAATCCCAAGTGCCACCTCCAGTGTGGGAGCAGAAATATTGCCAGTTATCGGGGAGGTGAAGACGACATGTCCATTTCTCAGAGCCGTCTTCACCTGCAGCTTCAGGAGATTTCTTGGGCAATGAAGTGACATTCAGCTACGTGAAGAATTTGGCCTTGCGTGCATAAATGGATTAGTTTTATATTGCCAAGATGTTTGTAGCATCTCTTTCTGGAACGTGTGGATTTATCACTGCTACAAACCACCATGGCTTACAAAATGAAGTGGGGCACAGTAAAAAGACAGAGGACAGGGAGAAATCTTGTACTGCATGCAAATCTCACAAATGAATAATCAAGGAGAAAGAGTGAAACACTAAATGTTTGTAGGGTTTTTGTAAATTACTACATTATCATGAAGACTGTTTGAATCTCTCAGCAGCTCTTAAACATGGACAGATCATGAGGAAGTTTACCAAGAGGATTTTTTCTTCAACTAGAAAACCTTCCTGTGCTGTTGAAGTTTAACTTGTCATGAAACTTCCTTTATTCACTGGCTGGGTGTCTACTGAAAATAAAAACCCTAAATAACGATTCTAGCTGGGATGGTTGGCAGCAGATCCACTACAATTACCAGAAGTTAATTAGAATTATTAAAATAACAAACACAATGCCACCAATATCATGCATCTACATGTAATAATGGAATCCAACAGTGCATCTGATTCATGAACTACATTATATTATTTTGAAGCCTTTTCTTGCTTACCAAATTAAATGTTGATGGATTATCATCTCTGAATAAATTGGTGGATTGAATTCTATTTATATAGGACCTAAAAATTAAGCTGTAGAGCAGAACTATAAGCAGCTCGTTGTCTCCCCGAACAGCAAAATAACTCGCAGCTCATTTCTGCCTGTTGTTTCTCTGTTCACAGAACTACATTTGGAAAGTGCAAATTCCGAACTTCAAAGCAATTGGTCAGGCAATTTCACCAAACATGGTTTCATCTCCTATCTCTGATTTAATATAAATTTATTTAAGGCCCTCCTTAAATAAATTTCAAGTTGTCATCATCTTTGCACCTGCACTAAGATTATTTTAATCAGAGAGCTCGGACCAGATTTAACCCACGTTTGCCTCACTTCTGCACGTCCACAGTATGGTAAAGAACCTCGCTTCCTTTTCTGATGCTAAACTGCATTATGCAGCACGTGGTATTGGAAACTAATCTTTTAGCTTTTATACTGGCAGATTTAAAGAGTAGTTAGCTGACACATGCAGGGAAATATATTTTTTACACAGACAAGTGTTGTGCAGGCCACATGTAGTCATGTTTTTTTCAGTTTTTTAACCACTTCAGGTGACCATTTCCAGTCACTGGCAAAATGCAACCACCACTTTAACTGCCTTAACTTTAAAGATACAGAGCAACTTGAGCTACTCAGAGGGTGTCCCCTCGAGTCACAAGGAAAAGTGTAGTTCTCTTTCTATCCCATACCAGATATCACAGCCATCAGCCCATTCTTCCACCCTGTATATGAAACAAACAAACAAACAACACCTCAAAAAATATTATAAATACTATAAATAGTCCTCTTCATATTTTAAAGCAAAATACTCCTAAGGGCAATAACCTGTTGGGATGAAACATAAGCAAGAAACCAAAAATTGCCTATTAGGATAAAAATAATTAGAAGCTGGGTAATGGATTTGCACCTTTTCTTCCCTCTGCTAAGAAAGATTCAACAGAACCATTAGAAAAAAATGTTCAAGGGTCTTCAGGCTGTAAGTTGCTTTTCTGAACTCCACATACATGGCAGGACCGAGTGTGGAAGAGGTACAAGACACAGCTCCTCTACAACCACTTAAAAATAAAGATTTCCACTTCCTTTGTGGGTGCCTTCTTTCCAAATTATTTTCAGATCTTTAATTCTAAATAGTTGCAAAGTTCTCTGCCCAAATGTCCCCTGTGATGCTGAGTACTTTATTGAACATTAAAAAAAATGGTAAACATGAGTGTTTTGAAAAATCCTTTTAACAATACCCGGAAAGTTAAGTTACAGATAAACTGTTCTGCAGCAACTGTAGTTTAAGAAGAAGCACTGAAATATAACCCAGTCATGGCCAGGTTTTCACTGTAAAGTGTAACAAACCTGTTAAGTGCCTTTACAATATGAGCAAATCTTATAACATATTAGATGAAACATAATCGAATGTCTCTACCACTGTATTTAATATAGGTACAAAAAATAAGCTGTGTATTTTAAGTGACTTAATGTAGATTAATTAAATGCTAACCCATAAGCATAGGATACAATTTTAATGATTGTGACTACATCTCCTTTGTCATTTGCTACTGCGACCCAGATAATAAGGGAAATAAAAGTGGTTACCTGGCAAAAAAAAACAATTTAAATATCTGATTTATCAAGTACTAAGTCATATAATTGACTAACTCAAGTTGTCTAATCACTTTTTCTTCTTCACAGTCCAGCCCATGAAACACTGAAATAATAATGTAATGTCACCTAGTTAAAGTCACAAAATATAGACAAGAAGAGTAAGAGGGAACAACTTTCCCTGGTGCTGGAACTTGACCCGAATTTTAATGCCCAGTGTTGCCTAACCCATCCAGGTGGCTGGTAGAGCAAACCACACTGATCAGCTGAGCACCCAAAAAGCTTACACATATATTCTGAGAGCAAATACATACAAACCCAAGCATCAGGTTGCTCTGCATGTCAGAAACTCTTAACTTTAAAAATAATAATAATAATAACAGAGAGTTCCACTACAACTCACCATGACTTTATCTGTAAACACATTCATAAAGGCCAGTCTCTACACAACAGCTCTCCAAAACAAGTAACACCTCAGTTATGATAAAATTGCAAATAACACCCCTAATGCACAGAAATACTGTAGAAATAGCATGAGGCGATGGGGAAAGGCATGTGTCAGGACGGGCTGATGTCCTTATCCAGCACCACAGATGTGGCCGCCGCGTGCACGGACACCCAGCTACGTAGCCAAGCTCTTACACGTGCGTGCCAATTCCTCGCTGAGCACGTACAGCACAGCTAACATGGCTACAACTCAACAAAGAACTAAATTTGACCTTTGTCTCACTCCTCTAGAAACAATATGAAGCCATGAAGACTCCGTCACTCATCTCCTTGACCATTCTCTCGATACCGCTTCTCTTCCAATCTGCTCCTTTTCGTTTCCCAGAATATCTAGGGATTTTTACTAATTAAATAATTTCACACCATATTATCTATGGTTAACATGAAACCAGGCTTTACTAATTTGATCTCCATATGTCTAGCACCATTTATTCATGCTGTATCGCCATCTCTGAACACAGATTATATTTGACCTCTTGGTCTCTGTTCTAAAGCTTTCACAACGCTCACAGCTATTGAAAGTCAAAAGAGTTGAGCACAACCCAGCACAGACAATATCTGGAGTTAGCTAAATATCTAGCTGAATTGCAGATTGACTAGCTAGAAGTATTTTCTTGTTTAATAATTTTGCATAAATTTTCAAGGAAGTTTTACTTAAATTTTCAAGGAAGTGGAGCACTAGAAAAGTAGAGATTTGGCAACCTTTCTGCTGCCTTTTGCCCTCCCTCTCACTTCCATCCTCTTGATTCCTCTCTGGATGTCTCCAAAACTCATCCATTCATGGGTGCTCATTTCCCTTGGTTTTTATTATTGAGAAAATACCCTTTTGATTTCCAGGCCATCATGAATTTTCCACTTTCCCCCACTGCATGTGTAATGCCCCATCCCCTGTAAGGCATGAAGGTGTGCACACCCAGCGCGGGCTCCCCTGCGCGCAGGGAACAACCCCATTTGTTTAGCGTTTGCCATGAGTGGATGTGGATTCTCTTGCTTTTAAAATCTTCCTCTGTAAATTTTCAAGCCATGGTGATAGTTTTGGTGTCTTCATTCCCCGCGGGTGATAAACTTAATTAGAGATGAGTGAAAACAATATAATTAAGATAGCCGCTCTGCATTTCCAAGAGAGCTGTTCTCTCTTGGAAAACAATTAAATCGAACACTCAAACACTTGAAACTTGTCCAAACTGTGTGTGGGGCATCACAGTTAACTAAACAGTTGAGAAGTTTTAAATATTGGATCCCTCATTAATTCCCGCACAATGAGTTTTCTGAAGACCTACAATAACAAGGTGCAGTTTGAAAAACACAAACTTCCTAGATATCATCCTCAAAGGCCTCAAAGCTGCAGAGGACACACAGCCTCTGTCCCTGCAGGTTTTCAGGCCCTCAGCAGTAGGCCTGAAACTGCCTGGGGCAGAAGGTTGGGGGAAATGGACCTGGAGGTCCCTTCCCACCCAAATTCTCCCCACCAGCACATTGCCTCACTGTGCACATTATAACTCATACTGAGAGACAACAAGAGTTCATATTTTTTGATCACCAGGCAGGCAACCAGAGCAGCCTGTCGTGCTGACACCTGAGGGGGAATGTCATTTTTAACATTGATTTCCATCGCTACGACTGAGTCTAAAGAAGTTTTATCACTGACTCAGAAGCTTTCATGAAACCAGGCCTTCGTGTACCAGTTACCAAATCAAAATTCCACCCAGCAGAAGTGCGAAAATATTTTCAGCATATTTATCAGCACCTCCTCTTGCTCAGAACGAAAACAAAATGGCTAGATTATATGGGAGTGAACGGCAGAGCATGAGCCCTGTGTGCTGCCAGTGCCCCCAGACTTCTGCCAATTCATGTCACTCCCAGCCCGAGTGACCTCGTGCGATTTTATTTAATCAGCCCACTTCCAAATCCTTTAAAAAACAAGTGAAGTTAAATAACAAATAGCATAAATATTTTAATAGGCCTTCACATTACCAACTGCCAGACCAGCTGTCTAGACTGCAAGAGTATTTGTGGTTGCTTTTTTTTTAATTTTTAATATATTTCTTCTTATAAATCAGAAACAAATCTACACCATGGAAAGCATCTGTCTCGGCCGTGATCCCTGGGCCTGGGCATGGCACAGACGTGTCCGTGTGGATGCTGGTCCCCTGAGCAGTGCAGGGTCCTGGCTCCACAGCCGTACCCACAGTGCTTCCCCATCCTCCCCCTGCTCTCCTGCCAAAGAGGGAAGAGGACAAAGAGAGTCCTGGCCTCAGCATATCAGGCTCAGCTTCCTTCACAAATAATTTTTGACACTACACAGAAAAGAAAATGGGAAAAAAAAAATCATTATAATACTATGTATTTACCAGCAAACCACAAGGCAACAACTCCCAAAGAGTGGGCTGCACTTCATCCGGCAAGTATTATGAGAATGCAATGGCTTTTATGACAGATAACCCTTTATTCTGAGTGTTTTATACCACAGGCTGTTTGAAAACACACGGAAGATAATGCTCGGAATACCATACCCCAAAGAGACCAGACTAGAACAAGGTGATATAAGTATCTACAGCTGCATATTTAACTGTGTGTTCACAGAGAGAAGGAAAGATGCTTTGAATCTGTAAAATACCTCTGAAATTGTACACCACCACCCCCTCCCCCCCCCAAAAAAAAAATAATAATAATAAAATGCTCCTATTCCAAACTTTTTTATAAGGTAAATGTACTTTGAAATATTTATGAAACTATGAGACAGTAATTTCCTGAAAGCAGAAAGACTTTTCATGGAAAGACATAGATAATACAAGCTTTGACCATGAAACATGAAAAACAAAACAAAATATTATGACATGAAAACAGTGAGCTGATGATGACAGTTCTCCCATCTCTTCATGTCCAGTGCACTCTAGCCTCCAAGTTCAGTTTTTAAAGACAGTCATAATACCCAATGGAAGCAAAGGAGAGCTGAGCTCACTAGCTGAATTTTAAGGAAAACAGCAGAAATATTTTTTCCTCTACAGAAGATGGAAATCCCACAGAGGCAATGCAAGAGCAGCAATGTACGACGACTAGATCCAGCCTTCATAGCATGAAGGTGTACATGCATGCCCACAGCCACAGTTTTCATTCTGAACATTTACCAGATTAAACAATAAATAGACCAAAGGTATATACTTATTTCATTTAATTAACATTCAGTGAGCTATAGTAGTTAATTTTAAAATTTTGTACGGTGCTGAGGACGCTGTTTTTTATGAGGAATACTTATGTTCCTGTAACATTGTACTAATAACGTGCTCTCTGTTTTCGCCAACTTGAAGTTAAAAAGTTATGTGGAGCTTCGGCAATAGGTTGCATTCAACTAAAAAGATTTTGTTCAAACACTTGCTATTGCTCACCCTTGGTGGTCCCTAGACTTCTGTAGGGTACCACCAATATTTTATTGACATTTCTCCTGCCCAGCTAAATTCCTGCCCTGCCTTCAGTAGAGCCCAGCCCTACGTGGCTGACCACTGGGTTCCCAGGAGTGAGCTCTGCCAGCAGCTCAGTGCGGTGCAATCGCTCTCTGTGCTTTGACACAGACTTTATGGCCAGGTTTGTGTCTCTCTGAAACAAAAAGTACAGATGCCACCATGGCTCTGAGCCCAACAGAGGAATAAACTTTAGCGATATTTCTCTCCTTTTTTTCTTGAGCAGTGGAGAAGGTCATTGTACGGTTGTGTTAAAACTATTATTAAGTTTAATTATTTTTTTTTAAGGCAACTTCCGTGTTTTCTCGTGGCTGGGGGAGCAGGAGGCGAGGTTTGCGCGCTGCCCCCACACGAGGGCGCCGTCCCCTCAGAAATGCGCGGCAACCAGGGTCCGGCTCCAGGCCCGCATGGCCCCGTGCAGGCCTTCGGGGACACCAAAGTCATTTTCCGAACTATTCCTTTATAATTCGAGTGGGAGGCGAAGGATAAGACAAATCTGTTCCTCAGCTGTGACATGAGGGGGATAAAACTTTTATATTTTGCCCCATAAATTGTGCCTTTGCCGGTCTTCCCCTCACCTTCACCTCCCACTACTGCCTGGGCCCTGGCAGCTCTGTCAGCCAGGCTCAAGCAGCTTCATTGCTGCCATCTCTGCAATTTTTACCCTATTTTTGAAGTATTTACACGTAAAAGCTTTACTTATATAACCTGAATCTCCCCAGACACCCTATTACTGACATAATTCATCATCAGGTACATGCTAGAGTGGTTGAAGTGATTTTTCAACTCTGAATCACACAAAACATGTATGCAGAGATAAAACAGTTAAAATATTTAAATCACAAATGTTAATTATGCAAATTGAGATCACTTTGGTATCTTAATCCTCCCTCGCTGCTGCTCTGTCATGTGCACTCAGTGTGACTGGGTTCCTGCGGAGAGGGTGTAGTCACAGCCATGTCCTAATACACACCCAGGAGGGAATGGGATGAAGCTTGCACAGTCCTAAATCTGCTCCTTCCTAATGTCGAATGCTTGACTCGAAAACTAAATAACGGAGCTTTCCTCAGCAAGCCCTGATCGCCTCAACATGGCATAAAGCGGCGGCAACTCCCCAGTTTGGGGGCATCCCCCCTAGATGTTCCAAGCCTGAACCCAGATGAGGCGAGGCCCAGAAGTCAGCCTGAGCACCTGTGATGGAAGTCACTGTCATGGTCCATCCTGGTTCCCCTTGCAAGAATTACAGCAGGTTATACAAAAGGACTTTGGAAAGGAAGATCACCTTCAAGTGAATGTGTAATTTGTCAAGAGTCGTCTTGGGATATTAAGATATAAGGACATTTATCCCACCTTACATTACAGGAGCTTCATGTAACTTTCCATGTTTTGCAAACTTTAACAATTACCTTGAAGTAGGTGTCTTCCCGTGGTAAGCCAAAATATTAGGGAACATGATTATATATCTGTCCTCAGCTTCTCACTGCTTATAACCCTACATGATCCAAAAGCGTGAAGACAAAATTTCTGAGACACAACTTACACCTACACCAGAGCCAGCTGCTCACATATTTAAAGCCATGTATACAAACGTGTATCGAGTAACAAGAGGGTGGCAGAACGGGGAAGCACCACACGTTTCTACCTACTAATTACCATCAAATGGGAAAAGATTTGATAATATGCTGTACACTTCTCAGAAGAGGTCTCATCTTCTTTCTTTACGTTTATTAACTAACTTGGTCTATAATTAAAATAACAGCTTGAATCCTGGTGATAAAGCGACACGAATACTTTACTCTTCACTTTTTCGCTGATGTGCAGCATGTTTTGTACCATGAATGATCATTTTGTCACATTGCCTAATTAATAAAGAATAAAAGAGCATTTCAGTTGGGTTCAGCCTTATCTAAAACCCTTGTTCCATGGTCTTCTCCCACTATTCACAAACAAGCAGGCTTGGCAACGGGACTTTCGTCCTCTGGGCAGAGCTCAGGCAAGCCAAGGATGCCTCCCCAGGGGCAGTGCTACAGGTCTCCAGACATTTAGGTGTTTATGTGAATTAAACATCTGGTGAAGTCAGCACTACATAGACATGAAACAATGGAAAGTAAAGCTTTTTTGAGATCAGCTAGGCTCCTTTCCTACACACACACGCATTTAATTACAGCAGTTGGATCAAGCTGCCAGTGCCTTATGCTCTTTTTCTCCCCATATATAATATGGAAAAGTAAAGACTTGACAAAGAATTATCCTCTTGGTTTCTTAAAAGATATATATTTCACATTTCCAAGTTAGCCATTAAATACATTGTACTCTGCTCATCAATCTTTACCTCTCATCTTAGACCCTCAGGATGCAACATGAGCTTTACAGGAAGCTTTCATAATGCTGCCCATCCTTGACCACATTGTTTGGGAGAGGCTGCTGCTCACACCATCACATTAAATTCCTGTGGTTTTATCCTGAGTAAGTGTTATTTGGAAACTTTTCTTTGAATGCAAACAGGCAACCGAGCAGATTTATGTATGCCTGTAGGTATGCATATGCACACAAATCACATGCTGTATTTTATCTTCCTTTAATCTTCTTCTCCTTCTATTAATTCAACATGTGCTTTCAGGATGGGACTACCAGAGGGATGATGGGCACGCTCAAATCCTGGCCACGCAACTGGCCTCACCACACTCCCATTAAAGGCAACAAATCATGAAGCAAAATTTCATGTACCAGCAACGAACTGCCATTGCTACCTGGAACTGCCTTCCAAAAGCAAGAATGTAATGAATGAGCAAAGGAGCCTTCTCTAATTCATGCATTTATATAATGTCAAAAATTATGTCGCTGATGCTTCCATTCATCTAAATTTGCCTGGCAATAAGTCAGGCTGCCCACAGAATTTTCTGTTAACAATTACAGATGCACGGCTGCAATTATGGCTTTGCCCACACTGTTCACCTAGTGCTGGATAGTGCCAAAATGACTCTGTCTGTATACATACAAACACGCGTTTTCAAGCATAGCTTTAAATTTCATCACTTTATCCTGAAATCACTACTAAAAGTAGTTTTTAGGGTCTTATAATCTGCTTTTCTATTTCATGTGTTTTGGTAGTTCTTTTTGCTTCAGGAAAAAATGAAAATATATCTAACAGATTTCATGGACAGGAATCCTCCCTTAATTTCATCCTATGCCACTTGCAGACTCTCTACCCTCCTACACAGACTACCCAAATCAGTATTTTTCTAAATGTTTGTTTAGCATAAGGCCTATTATTTCATATATAAAGCCAGGAATAGAAAGGCAAGGTTAGAGAGCTGTCAGATAATTGATAAATATCAGTGAAATCAATATTCACTGTCTTTTAGGGCAAGGCCAGTGATGTAGATACTTGACTACCGATGAAAAGTTTCCTGAAATTTAATTTACACATTTGTCCAGGAGCTAAAAATAAATGGATTTGTTGATCTTCACAGATAATGACTACTTGGGTAAACAGAGCTTCCGATCTGAAACACCCTAATTTTACAGAGATGGTCCCACTCTGCCTTCATTCCCAGTACCATGACCACACACCATCTATATAGACTTACCATGTAACTGCCAGGAATAAAAAAAAAAAAAAATCCTTTTAGAAAAATAAGTAAAAAGGGAAACAAAACTACAGTCCAGCCTAAAGGAAAAGTAATTACAGAAGCATTTCATTGTTCAATTATTTATTAAAAAAAAAAAAAAAAAGATTGAGATTGCAGCAGATTTTGCACAGTATCCTAAGTATCATTTACCTTTAGGTCCTGTCATTTTGATTTTTTTTTTACATCTCTGATTTTTTATTTTTTTTTGCATCTTTACACCATACCAAGACAAAAATGTATGTATATATATATATAGCAATTACCACCATTTATGTACAAGAATATAGATTTCTAGAAACCTAAAGTGTTATTTTAAATCATTTCTTCTTCATCTACTACTGCAGCTACCAGACCTTCCTTCTCTTCGTGAAACATTGCTTTCTACATTAGCAATTAATTTGGCCTTCTCTTCATCTACTGAAAAAAAAAAAAAAAACTAACACAACTAACAGCAATAAAAATACTTCTTGGTCCAAAATTAATGCCTTTACCACAAAAAGAAATACTGGTTTGCACTAGGAAGCCACTGCAGGTTGGGCATGGTCAAGCCTTGTCTGACCGGAAGAGACTCAGTGCCCCGTTTGCAAAGTAGGGACTTGCACAATGACAAATGTCATGCAGATAAACAGTAATTATGGACGTGTTGGACTTCAAGAGAAAGTGATCAGTTCAATCACTGCACTGCTGTGGTTCATACTAAAAGTTGCTTCTCTAAATCAACCACCTCTACTAATTCCAAAGATGACCTTTCTAGAGAATATTTTTATTATATTTTTTTTTTATTAATTGCTGTTCAAATAGCTTGCTTAGAAAATAAAAGACAAACAACTCTCTCTCCCTGTAACAATTAGGAGAGATGATAAAGCTCGCATTTCTAACTTAGTTAATTTAGCATGTCAAAAACCAATCTTTCCCTGGTAATTTCAATACACTGAATGTCACGGAAAGGCCAAGTGACAGATTGCTGCATTTCAGTCAGAACACTCATCCTACTAAAAATGTAATCACTGATGTTCAGATTTCATTTGACTATGCACTGTACAATACTTGGATTGCGGGTAGCCTTTGGCATCTTCCTTTCCCCCTTCTCATATAATCAAAAACAAATTAATGCTACATACTGAGCTCCAGCACAAGTTTTGAAAACTATATGGAAAGTAAACCATAACACTTTTATTTAATTCTTACTTCAGAGTTAAGACTGATTAAAATTGAGTTTGTCGCTATCACTGAATAATACTGAGTTCAGATTTAATAAAGTTGTTGAGAACTGGAAATGTGTTTCCAATTCCTACCCAAGAGACTACAAAGTCCATCAAAAACAAATTAAGATCCTTTACTAATCATTATCATGCCCTGCGTTTAATCACGTTCCTAGACAACTGCCTGAGCTTCATTAGAGCAGTAGGCTCCAGTTATAAGCTGAATTTCAGGGCTCTGTCATCTTTATTGCGCCCGATCTTTCAGCAAACTTTTCGTGCATCTATTTGTTATAAATGATTTTGATGTACAGGAAATGTACATTCTTTTCCAAGAATGGTTTCATAACCTCCCTATGTTCCAGAGCTAAATAACACATATGGTTCGTGTTTAACAACCTCCATTTGGTGCTTCATATGTGTACTTTTTCTTTTTGCTTCCAAGCCTGTGGCTGCAGAGCAGCGCTAGCACTGAGGATCAGGCACCAGCGTGGGAGAACGCTCTCTGAATAGGCTTGCTTTTCAATTGTCAGACAGCAATTGACTGAAATCAGAGAAAAAAAATGATTATTCTGACAGCCTTTGATATGTCATTGGCTCCAAAACTCTTTCTGTTCAAAGTCTCCTATGTCTATCAGACACTCGGTGAGGCATATGGCAACTTCTTGATGCGATACCCATTATTGGTATGAAATGGTAACCTCTGTGGTCTTTCACAAGTCTCCTGTAGTTCTGCCCATGTGTCACTTTCTGTAACAAACAGCCTCCTCTACCAGCACATGCAAACAGGCCTGAGGTTGCCCTGTCTGCTCTGCACACCAACATTTATCATTTTAAAGTGTGCAGAAAGCTTGACAAATAATTGACTTTTGCCCAAACTGAAGCTGCTCCAGCTGAAGCTACTGTCAACACGCAAGTTCCAGAGGCAGACAAAGTAGCTACGCTGGAGGACGAAGAGTTACGGCAGTGCAAAGATAAGGCACAGTCTTTTATATAACACCTTGTCATAACTGTTTTTAATATTTACATTAATATGTAGGTCAGATGATATGATGGGCAGGAGATCAATCCCTTGATGAAGCTCTAACTGCATGTCAGAACCTGTACACAGGAGACTAGCAAGGCCAAATTTAGCCTCTTTAGGCTCTGCTTTGCACGTGTCTTATCTTTCCCAGTTTTCTTACATGACCTGGCATACCCGTGCAACCTCACCAGAAAGCTAATTAAGCAGTAAGATGAATCCTGGATGGCGCAGCATTAGACAAGACCGCTTTCAGCCTCTAGACACCGATGTATGAAATAGTATCGGAAACATGCGTTTTTCATTACAGCCCTTGTTAATAGCCTAAGGAAGTGCCTCCTGCGAAGTATCAGATCATAAGTTGTAATGAGCATTTTAATTAATACTATCCCACTGCCAGGGAAAAAAATATTATATGCAAATTCAGTAAATTATTTGCACTGGGGAATCGTAGCTGTTTGTTCACAGGCAGCGTCAAAGCAACTTGAAGACCAAAACTGCTGTTATATCCCAAACGTGTAAGCTCCTCACTGGGTAAATGCCTATCTGCACCAAAATTTCAAGATACCTTCACAACTGGCTTCTGAAACCAGATCTCCTCATGAATAGTCATTTTTATTCATATGCTCAAAGTAAACGAGCTCAAGGTTCGAAGGGAAATAGTAAGAAATAAGAAAAGAATGGAGGAATTGCCATAATCCCAATGATTCATGGGGAAGGCTCCTGAGCAGGTTACTTTACAAGAGAGGCAGCAGATGTAAATGTATATTAAGTTTTGTATCCTTTCTGGATGGGTAGAAAGAACAGCACCTCTAAGTAATATGAAAAACCTTACTTCATTAAACAAACCTTAAGGGGAAGCGCAAATGAGAAGTGCTTTATATTCAGTGTCATCAATTCAGCTGAAAACATGTTTGTACCACTCCATGAAATGAATGCTTTTTATAGTGCCTTTCCTGCCAACATTGCCTCATGAACATAATAAAATTAAACATGTAAAACCAACTCTGGAGCTAGCAGTTAGCAAGTAAATTCCAGAGAAACAGTAACACGCGCTTCTAAACAAACAGCTCTTCAGATACGAGGGGAAAAATAGGTAAACTGAGGAAAGCACGATGAAGAGGAGCACTGGATATAAGTAGCTCAGAGGAAAGGACAAGAGACCTTTGCAGGAGAAACTCGCTGCCCAGATAACCTCCTTGGTCCCTGGGGTCAGTCCTTCCACGTGCGTTACCAAAGCCTGCTGCGTTAAAGCGTTGGCAGCAGCGCCGTAGGCCCCAAAAAAAATTAACGTACAGATGTTCCTGCACTGGATCCACCGACAGAAAGTAGTTACCATGGAAGCAAGCTCAGCTCCAGCCCCTGAAATTTGGCTTCGTGCCATGCTAATACTTGTGCTGGAGAAGTGACCCTGATGGCCAGGCCCCACCTTGTCCCGAGAGAGGCCCAGTGCAGGAGGCCCAAAGCCACGGCCAAGGAGGGGGCTCAGCTCCCAGCACCGATGCCCACGGACCTCCTGCCCACCGTGTGGGTGAGGACCCTGGGATTCCTTCTCCGTGCTGAGCAGCCACCCTTGATGCCTCACAGAAATATGGGCATATTCTCCTTGTGCTGATTTCTGTTCCTTAGCAAAACAAAAAGGTCGAGGTTGAAAGGAGGGAGGTTGGATTCATTTTGGGGGGTTTCTGTGGGTATTTTTTGGAATAGAAAAAGTCCGCGCTTCTTCCCTCTCCACTTCTGACACGAACCTTGAAGGACTTTCTCCCCGACTGCCACCCTTGTACATCAATTGACCTCAAAGCAGCTGAAGGAGGAATATAAAGAACACAAAGATTTCCAAAGTTATGCCACAGTCATCAAATACCAGAAGCATTTTGAAACCACTCTTGTGGCCCTGAGTAGGAGCAAACCTCTCCAAATAAGGAAGCATTTCTCCTCCAACGTGCAGAAATTGGCAGCTCCCCTCCCGGAGTTTATGTAAGATTTCTCAGACAGATTAGCCAACAAACAAATGTCAAATAGCCTCCTCTCTGGCTTCAGAGGGAAATCAGCAGGCTTTCATCCGCAGAAACGGATTCTGATAAGAATTCAGGCTGGGACACAAATCTCCATGTTGCCACGATGAAGTTTGAGAAAATTTCCAAATAGGCAATAATGAGCAAACGATGACAAAGTAAGGCAACGGGGTCCCCAGGCCTTAAGTCAGTACGTATGGACATTTGAATTTGGGTTGCTATTGTCAGAATTGATGGGAAATTGCCACGCTGCTGTTTGGGAGCCCCCCTCTTGCGTTCCCAGAAACATAATGTGCATTTATAGAAAAATGTGGGTTCGAGATCAAATTACAGCAACTCTGCATGAAATAGCAATACGATCAAAAGTAACATGGCCCACAGATAAGAAATACTGATGAAAAAAAAAAAAGGTAATATGAAGACAAAATGCTCCAGAGGGCATTCGGGGGGGTCAAATAATACTGCATTTTTAATGCTTAGCTATACCCATTTCTCTCAGAACACTGACAAAGTAAATTCAGCATCACTTTCCAGTAAAAGGCTACAGGACAGCTGCTGAAAACTTTTTGGAGAGAAGATCTTAAAACCCGGCTATCCTGGGTGCTGGTTAACCAGGAGATGCTGTGGCAAGCGCTTAGCAACGATCTTTCCCAGGTTTTTTTAACCTCCACCAGCCTCCCACAGAGAATGACAAGGAGTTATTACCAGTGACAATGAGCTCTTTCTTCTGCTTCTTGTCCCATTAGGCCCTGATCTTTGAAGCTTCTGCACAGAAGTTACTTTGAATATCTAAATACCTAAAAGGCTTTGGCATGACTGCGTGCACAAAAGGCTCTTCATAGCTGTGAGAATTTGTAAGATTGGGGCTGCAGAGTAGGGGGTGAGGGTTCTGCTTGATTTCACAGAATTGTAGGGGTTGGAAAGGACCTTGAGGGATCATCGGGTCCAACTCCCTTTTATTTGTCCATACAGTGCTCAGCACTTCAAAACTGAGAGTGATAGTGAAAAATGGTGCTGAGTGGCACTGAAAAATACACTCTCAGTTCTTCATTAAACTGTCTAGCAGAACTAATGATGCTTATATATGCCCCTACTTACGTATCTCCACTTTTAAATAAAAAATAAAAATAAGCAACAAATCACTATGTAAAGAAATTCGTTCCGTTGAGGCAAAATTCAGTTTTGCAGGCTTTGAAACCTCATGGCACAACTATTGCTTTTTCTTTCAATATACAGAGCAAGCAACACAGAGGTCAGGCCAGCATCCGTTTTACCAAGAAATCACAATCCTAACAAGATATTCCCACACAGACAGTGGAGGGAAAAGTACCAAAAATAATCAGCTGTTTGGAGACACTGAATAAAACAACTATAAATTGACTTTGATCCACATTCACAGAAGATAGGTAAGGTGGTCATTTACTAGTGTTCAGCTGAACTAAACAGAGGAGGAAAACATGGAGGGTAGGTTTAATTCTGCTTTTCCATTTAATTTTTTTTTTTCCTACACCATACATAAAGACAAAAATACAGCTGAAGGTGAAAGGGCAGGGCAAAATACATCCCAGAAGATGTGAGAAAGTGGTTTTTCTGATTATGGTGCATATGCTGTTCCCTGCAAACTCCACTCGGCTCTGATCATCCCTTCCACCCGCGTGATGTTAGTCCCAAGTTCTTTTATGTGGGTAATTAATAACTCTTATCCAGTGCTTGATTTATCTTTCTTCAACATGTGTAGATCACATGGAGATGAACTGTGTGAATTATTACCCTGTGGAGCCAAGTAAAGAACTTTGTTTTTACTGTTCTGAGGTTCTTATTTCATAACTTGAATGAATAAAAAATACCGTACATATATTTCAAGATGGACACAAGAAACTTCCTTGCCTAAACACATGCTTTTTCTCTTGATTTATTATTTGGATTTATAAATGTACTCTCTTCAGTGTTTGAGTTATACATTTTTTCTCTGTTAAAAAACAAGGATTAAATCTTAACCACAATGTCTTGATTTAAGCCGAATTTTCTGAGCACCATTTTCTTCCCCGCTTTTCTGCCTCCTGCAATTCAGAGGTTACATGACTAAGTTCTTGCTGCCACAATCTGATTTTTCAAACACAAGATTTCTCTTGTTTTGCTCATGTATTGAATGCCATAAAATCCAATGATAGTGTCTGTATTGACTAAAGCTTTGTTTAAAACTAGCTAAGGGGGCTCAGCATGTTTTTTTTCCTCCATAGCACACTGAAGACAGCATCGAGGGAGGCCAAAAACGACCAGTTTCCCCCAAGGACATTTCTGTGAAATGGCTCCAGAAAAGGGGCACTGAGAAAACAGGAACTTTTTAGAACAGTTCTGAATTTAGCCTTTTACTTATAATTTACGAAAAATAAATTCTCAGCCCAACATAGCACAATCAACCATTACATTGCATGGAGGAATCCTCAGGTCAAAGGTGCCTTTCTTGTACTACTGGCAAAGATAAGTATGAGAAACAATCTCTGATACCTTTTCACTTCCATGACCCTCAATCTTTGCCTTGGAGCCCAGGACAGCTGATTACAGAGGCACAGTGCCAAGGAGGGCTGAGCAGCAGACGTCCCTGCATGGCTGTGGCAAGTACATCTGACTCTAGTTTAATAATTAAAAGCCATTAATGAATATGAACTACCAGACTGTGAAGGTTCCTCTAGCTCTCATTCCAAAACATAGTTAGGCATCAGAATTTCAAACAGAAATGCAAGAGTAGAAGTTCTACACCAAACTTATCAATTTTATGCTCCATCTAGACTTCAGAAGCCATAGCCAACAGCAGTTTCATCCAGATGTGTATTCAGAATGTATTACTCTTCTGGGACCACTCTGACATTTCTGAAATTTTCATTGTCATTTACAGAGATAAAACTGTGAATATCACAATAGCATGCAAGCATCAAGCCCCAGGGCCCTCCAAGTTTTATTTTATTTTTTTAAGTTGAAGGAGTGGCAAAGTCTGTCTGTTCATGAGGATCAGTGTTAACAACATCGTATTAAAATGATGTTCCACATCTGCACAAAGCCCAAGCCATCCTTGCCAGAAACTCATTATTCTAGACCAAGTCCTCTCTCCTTGTACGTGGACCGTCAAGTTTAAAAGCCCAAAGCATTGAAGGTATTATTTAGTATCATTTGCATAAATTTAAGCAGGGTATCAAATCAAAACTCACAGCTGAGGGATCCCATGGTTCTTCAAAGAATTGCACTCAAGTTATTGATTGTAACAAGTTAAACAACCCTCCTTTTCTCACCAAAGATGGTCTGTTAGAGGGCAGAAGACAACAGCCTTTGGTTGGAGAGAGGGGCCTCTGTTCCATTAGATATAGAAATATGTAAAGACTAGCACTGCAACATGCTAATTAACAAAATATATATTTTTTTTTTTAAAGGAGAAACTATGCTAACCAAAGGTACAGCACATGTAAAGCTCTCCTGTGCTACAATAATCTTGTGGCTGTATGAGCCAGTGGATAGGGTAAGCAGAATAACCCTGATAAACTGCAGAACAAGACAGATTAATTACATCAGAAACAATAAAGACATTAAAAAGATTTCTAGAAAGGATAAATCGAATCACAAATACATTATTATGGAACCTGGGGTCAGCAATATTACTGGAGAGGATCTTTGTGTTTGTCTCTTCTTGCTCGTTATCTAGGCATAGTGTCCACAATGGTGAAGTATATGAGAAGCTTCCAGCTGCAAGTAGATTCCTCCTTCCCGACATCCTTGTGCAGTGGGGAAAATGGTATTTGTACTTTACAGGTAGAAAACGATCAAATTAAGTTAAATCACTTATCCAAAACTATGCAGGACCCAAAGAGAGAAGGAAATTCAGGGAAAGAAGAGCTGTCCTGCATCCTGTTTAGGCAGTGCTTCCCAATGGAAGTCCCATCAAATGAGCATTGTTGCTTGCCCATACTTGGGTTACTCATGATTGTAACAACCTTCTCACACAACTTTAAGGCAGAGAGAGAAAAAAAGGCCTAAAAGCCTTCCCCTTCATACCAGGAGTAATGTCCTGACTAATCTGTTTTGGTACCTTCTCTTTGAAACTTAAGTGATGTGTTTTATCATAATCATTTTTATGACTAAAACCACCTCACCTTCTCAGTGTATTAAAAATAAAAATTTAAAAAAAAAGCAATGACTGAAAGAACATAACATCTTATAAAGAGGCCAAAATCTTCTAAAAATTCCTCAGCAAGAGTTAACCCTAGCTCAATGCCGAAGACAGGTGGGTATTATCAGAGCATCTTAGCTTGAAGTGTTAATTTTGTTTCCAAGTGAGACTTTCTGACATTCATAGTGAAAAGATCCCCCGTCAAGACTTTTCTCAGCAGTTTCATTCAGCCTGTTTTGTTGTATCAGTTATTTGTTCAGCATTTGTTCCCAGGTTTGTTTTCATGTCACCTCCATACCCACTCTTATGCCCTTGTTTATCAGGTGGGTTTCTACATACTCATAATTCTTTGAGCTTCCTTTCAAGTTGCTTGAAAAAAAATTCACAGTATGAATTCATGAAACAATGCATGAATAAGTCATTTCCTGCTTTAAATACACCTCTGAGTAAATGATCCAGAGGCTTTTCAAGAACCATTTACATAACAGTCGCTGATACAGTCTTCAAATTTTCATGTCAATCTCAAAATGGCATTTTAAATCACCCCATTTTCCTAAATGAGGTGAGAGAATTTTAAGAGCAGATTTTCCAACTTCTAGAGCTCTTCTTTTAATTATAAATTTTTATACATTGAATTCCCCTCTTCTTCCTTCATTAGGGGTAGCACAGAAATGTCAGAAACACTTTGTATGTATAACCTATAATCCAAATGCAGTAGGGGTACTACTTCCAATAGTACATTTTCTTTTACAACCACAAATGCCATAAATTTCATCAACTGTCAATCCTACTTCACAGTCTGCAGTTTGAAAATAAAATTTGGAGGCTTTGCTAAATGTGAATAACTACCTACTGCGGTACTACTGGGAAGAAACTGATGAATCACAAGATGCTCAACTAGTTACAAATAAATTTAGGTAATTTCCAGTCAAAAATCATAGGCAAGTAAACAAAAGAGAGAGATTTGGCTTTCACTTGCGTTTCTTAAGTAGTGCAAAAATATCTATGGTTCTAGGGCTCGGCAGCCAAGAATGGGCTCAGAGGCCAATCTCTCCCCCAAATCTTGTTGGAGTGGGAATGGCAGGGAGAACCAAGATGCATCCAGAAAGTGTCTGGGTATGGTTCCTTCAACAGCATGATTCCTCCAAAGACACCAAGGGATGCATTCTAATTCATAAAGTGGATCATTAAGGGGTCACAAGCTCCACACAGGCTGCCACAGGGCAGAACTGCAGAGTTTTTCATTGCCTTGGGGTAACAGAGGGCTGTGCAGGAGAGCAGCTCCTTCCCTTTGATCTCACGGATGGACTCAAGGACTTCTGCTGCCAGCCTGAGAACAAGCAGCCAGCGTTGAGACAGCCTCCTCTTGAACTCTCTGCATTCAAAGGTCTTAGAGAACAAAAGAAAGAGCAGAGACAGAGATTGTGATCTCTGGTGCTGCAAGAATCTCTTTGGAGAACAGTCTCTACATCCGCAGCAGTCCTGATCATTACTTTTTGCTGAGCCAGGAGTTCAGGAGACAGAGGCAGAAAGGAGCACATCCACAGCACTTGCCAATTTTATTCGATTGACCTAAAAGCACTCATGGATTGGGAGGCATAAATTCCCAGAGGCAGAGCCGCATTTCTTTTTTGGCTTCAAGTCTGATTGCCAGAGAATTGGACAGTTGACTCCGACATGCCCTACGCCCAGAGAGCTGGGGTAGCAGTTGTGATCCTCACAGACTAAAACCCACAGGCAGGCCCATTCTTCAAGTTCACTGAAGGGGTCACAGCCCTGTAGGTGCTGAATCCAGAAATACAATGCGATGTGAAACAGCTGAAGGAGAAGACAAAGCAGCTGGGGGAGGGAAGTTGCCAGCAGGCTAACTCCAGGCTGAGGTACAAAAAGAACAAGAAAAAGGCAATGCAAGTTCACAAGAATACCCAATGGGAATCTGCAAAGGGTCAGAGGGTGTGGACCTGTCACCCTGTCCTAACAAAGCTGAGTATGAGCACTGGGTCACCTAAGCATTGAAATGACCTGAGACAGAGAGGTGCAATCCATCATTTTCATTGCCAGCTACCCCACACGCAGGGAAGGGGGAAGGAGTCGTCATCCCCGTGCTGGGGGATGTGGTGAGGGTTTCTCACTCAACCTTTAAGGTTGAGTTGAGGCTTAAAAGAGAGCACTGCCAGAGGAGAGAAAGATATTAAGATTATGTTAAAATTAAAAAAAAAAAGGAAAAAAAGGAGGGGAGTGGAAAATCCAAATGAAACCAGAAGGAAAACTGCTTCTTGTTTTGTTAAAGTAATCTCAGAAGTGCTTCTTTCTGGTAGAAGTCATGATTTGATCGAATTTTAGCAGCTAGTGGTGCCAACTCTGTTGCACAATAAACACTGGAGAAAAGAGTTTAGAGAACATATCAGTCATAACTACATGACATGTTAGTGATGCATGTTTCTTAGAGTGAGAGCAAACAGTATAATTCAACTTCTAATGAAGTCAAACAACCCAAAAAGTAAAAGAGCAAAAGGAAACTCTCTCTCTCTCCCCCATCACAAAACACATTAGCAAAATGGAGTGTTCATGATTAATTCACATTCCTTTCCGATCGTCTATCTTGCTAAAGCAGCATAAAATTCAACTCTTTGTTTCTTCCCTCTGAAGATATAGGAGACATGACATCATGGCATCTCATGTAACAGTCAAACCAGAAAGCACAGCTGAGAGGTTTTGAGGTTTCCTTGCAAATATCGGGACGTCTGCAGCAGTTTTACCTATTTGGTGAGAACTTCAAACTGTCTCCACAAGGAAAGGATTTATTAGCTACTTTGCAACGAGCACTGCACTTGCTGCCCCTGCTGTGTGTTGATGGACAGAAAATTCTACAACATCACATTATTTCAGGACTCAAGGCTCTTAAATTAGGCCATAAAAATGCAGAGAGTGGAGATCTTTACAACTATAGAGAGACTCAGGGATACACTGAGATGGAGTCCTTCACTGGATACAGAGATAATTAGAAGTCAGTGACAATTTGTACAATTTATAAGGAGAGGAAAGGCTTTTCTTTTATAAAAAAAGAAAGCTAAAATACTTCAAATATACTACACTTCTTCACGAGAGCCAGCTTTTTGAAGCAATTTCAATTAAGCCCAGCAAACTTTTCAAAATCTTTCAGATTGTTCCAGATCTCACCTGACTCTGTTCTACATTTTCATGCAAGAAAAAGTTATTTTACTTTGAAAATCTGCATAATTAAAAACTGTACTGTCTTCTGATTGATAAAGTTTCAAGTGACAGCTTTGCAGCAAGCTGCCTCCCACACAGAAGCAATTTGTAAAAGCCTTTCAGAGTTTTATGTAACTGAAAAATCCAAGTTGCTTTCATCCAGGTCTTTCTTCCCAGTACCAGTTTAAATGTGACTGCTAGGAACTGCAACCAGTACATGCTTGAATATAAGATTAATTTAAATACCAATATTTTTTGCCTATTTTTGAGGTACCCGTTGACAGAAAAGGCTTTTTTTTGTTCCCATTTTGGCAAATTGAAACAATTTTATATTTAAAGCCCAACCTAAGCCTGATTTTTCAAACATATTTGGACACACAATACACCTTTGCTATCAGCTCAAATGGACTTGTTAGTCCCACAAGAGCAAAACCTAACAGAATCTACATAAGAAAAAAGAAATTACTACATTTCTTTCACTGGGTTTGGGTGAATACAAATCTGTATTTGTTTTCCATCTTCAGTCATATGGTATATTAAACACTAGAGGGAGTACAGAAGAAAGCTGAATATTTCTTTCAGACAAAAAGGCAATATGATCAAAATTTGAGTTGTAAAGGTTTCATCTGAAGCCACGGATCTCCAAGCGTCCCAGAGGTCTTGAAAGTTGTTATAGTATGATTATCCAGGATACATTTAATCTTACGTGATGTCTTATAAGAATTTTAATTCTTCAAAAAGTACCTAAAACCGCAAATAGTATCCTGCTCTGGATGGAGATATCTGCCTTCCCAACCACATCTTTAGCTTTTAATCTGAAGTACAAGTAAAGTAATGCAAGTTGCACAGCAAAAAAAAAGCTGACAGCAATGTGAAGTTTGTCCAATATAACTCAGTTAAACATACTTTTACTAAAACCAAACAACATTAGTGGATTTTTCTTTTGTTTGTTCTAAATAAAGTGATCTAGTTCTTATAACCAAATAGTTGTGATATTTACGGATCAAACACTGTGACATTGCAGTAGAAGTTGAGTCAAAACATTGACTTGGGTTTCTGTGTTGAAAGAATAATTATTAAAAAGAATAAAGTTCTAAAAAATTTTAAATAAATTTCTATTTTAGTAACATTCAATATGGCTAGTGCATTGTTTTAATGCTTTAAAGTTATAGTCAGCTGTTTCCTAAGATTCAGAATAAGTATATCTCCAATCGTGAGCAAGACTTTTCATTTACATTGTATTTTGATTGCTCAATAGGCACATAAATACAGAAAATATAACAGTCAAACGTTAGGTGAGATTATTAGGAATAAAAATCAAGTCAGAAAAGGAGCTGCCTATGTGTTATATTTTGCTGTGTACTTTTCCTTTCCTTTGTGATGAAGAAACAAAACCAAACTCAGCCTGATTTCCAAAAAGGTCATAGTCAGATAATGACACAAAGAAAGTGGTAGGAGAAGACAGCTCTACAAATCAGCGAATACTGAAGCAAATCCACAGGACAAAGATTCTGACCTCATAAAACAAAACTCTATTCATTTCCCCTTTTGTTACAGAACCGAGAAATCAGAAACTTATAGAATAACCCCATCTGTAAGAGCTCCAGAGGTCTCTGGTCCAAACACCTGCTCAAAGCAGAGCCAAATTCAGACAGATCACACGGGGCCTCGGCCCCTTCCCATTCCCCACAGGGTCTTAAATACTGTTGGCCAAGGTCCCTGCAGCCAGGGCCGCCATCAGTCCACGCATCCCCAGCCAGCTCCTCATTAGCAGATAGAGACGAGCATCTCCCCTACACAACCCAACCAAGACATATCAAGAAACCTCCAACTCCGCTTGCACCCGAAGCAATTGCTCTTGCAGCAGATGGTTAAACAGTGGTTAGAGTCCCCTGTAGGCATTACCAAGCGCCCTCCAGCTCTTTGAAGAAACCTTGGTCCACCTACTCCTTATGACTTCCATGCTGTGCCCTCCATTGGCTTCTCTGCCGACCCTGTCCCAGAACATCTCAGCCAGCTCAGCACCTGCTCCACAGCACAGCTCTGAGCATCTGAGCTGCTCCTTTGAGCATAAACCCCCTGTCCTTTTCTCAAAATTCATTCCAAAACATTCAAAATACAAATTACATTATACAAATCATATACAAATTAATACAAAAATTCACGACCAAAGTGAAAGAACATAACTTTGTTCCATATAGGCTGAGTGCCGTGATGCAGAGAAGACACCAGACAATTAGCTGTATACCCTGCTTGCAAGCCTGAAGACTTATTTCCTACAGAAAATGACAGCAGCCTGAATGAGGAGGTAAAAATGCTCAAGACAGCCACCCCAGAATACCCTTTGTAGGCACATTTGAATGACTTGCCTTTTTATTTTTTTTTTTTTTTTTACAGTCAGTAGACTTAGCTCTTTTGTTCCAGCACTGTTGTGATCTTTCAACATCCAAGTATTACTTAATTCAGGAGTTTGCCGGATTACAGATTTTTTATGGAAGGTTTTCATTTATGAGTGAGTTGTTCTTGTTGGGAGTGTTCCTAATAGCAAATGTATATGACTTGTATTCTGCAAACCAGAGTGCTACATACTTATTTCAAGCATAATTTTTCTAGTTACTTCCAAGTGGAATTTGCTTTTTTAAGCTGAGAGGTAAAACAAGAAGTAACTCCATACCCTCTGTACCTTTAGACTATAACAAGAGTCCAAAATCCCTTATATGAGAAAAAGGAGGAATTTTGACTCGTCCTGTACAATTTTGCTGCAAACTTTGTTGTGTGTGATTGCTTCAAAGAGTGAATGTGGGAAAAGAAAATATTTGTGTCATAGTAATGGTCTCATCTGTCTGTAGCACTTGACACCGCAGCTGCCAGCTGTACGGATAAATATCATGTTGCAGATAGATTGTGTCTGCGAAGCAGCGAAAATGGAATGTTAATTTGGGCTCAGCCGTGCTAAAACCTGGGAGGGCTCCGAGCATTCTCGGGGTAAGTGAGATCTCCACGAAAGCCTGTGTCTCGCTCTGAGCTGGAAGCTGCCTTAAAGAACTTTAAATTACTAATTTCTCTAACTAGCTTGTCTACTGAGACTAATAGCTATTAGAGAGAGAGACATCAATACATATAGATCAAGAAACTATCTCTTACAAAATCCTTTTCACTATTTGTCCATGTTGCTAGTTTCCTTTTGGCATTCTTTTACTTGCTGGCTTGTCCTTTATAGTTTCCCAGAAAGCGTTCCCTGTTCTCATCCGTCCTTTTTATCCCCTTGGAGATGAGGGTCTGCGATGGACACATTCAGACACTGCACAATACATGTGGTTCTGTTCTCAGCAGCCTCAGTGCTCCGTTTCACCGCAGACAGGGACAGACCGGGATTCAGCGTGCAGCAAGCCCATGGCAGTGCTCAGACTGCCATATCACGGCAGTGAGGTCTGCTCTGGGGCCGTAAGTAGGTGCTCACCACACACCCACAGAGATCATCATCCGAGAGCTCGGTGTTCCCTGTACCTGCCCGTGACAGCACCCTCATGTACATTTTCAATCTTGCTTCTATCATGAGCTTGCCCGCTGTAGCCCACCACTGACTGACTGTTCTTCCATTTGCTGTTACAACTTTCAAAACCAATGCTATGGTTGATGCCTTTTCTTCCAACCCGGGTGAAGGTATTTTCTTTTTATTCAGCTGCCTGCACATACATCTGTGTGATTTGGGGGATAGACCAAAGATAGTATCTACCACATCCAGCAACTGGAGCTCCATCACTGTCTTCAAAGTGTGTTACATCCAGCCCAGTGCTGTTTTTCTTGGACTCATCCACGTAAGCAATTTTCTGTGGCTGTGTGAACCAACATATATCACCTGAACCAAAGTAAGTTCATGGGTTCATGGGGTAGGAACGTGGGTTCTTGGCCAAACAGAAGGTTAAGTCGTAATTGGTGAAGCTACAGTAACATAATTAGGTATCTAAGCCCTCAGAAGTCATAACAATTACTCCAAATTAAGCCAAGAATAAGAGGGTAAGATGCTTGCTCAACAGGTAGGAAAAGAAACCTACTGTCATAAGGAACCACTGATGTCATTCTGACACCCAGCATCTAGGGGAAAAGAAATCAAAGTCATCTCAGCCTCGATACTTCAATTTCTCATGCTTCCCAACAGCTCTGTGCTTTCCACTCTTCAAGTGGCCAGACTTTGTTCTCCCCAAGTTGCACCTCCTGCTGCACTTTCAGAGACTGAACCCTGGACGAAGATGGACATCGGCCTGTTCCAGTATGTCATTTCCAATGTTCTTATCTGCTTTCATAGATAAAACTAAAGCAACTATTACCTGCACACTAGAATACGCAGCCCCAGAAAAGCACTCACATCAGGACAGGTTCCAGTACATTACTGAAATAATTAGAGGAAGAAAAAAATAGAAAGAAAATTGGACTTCCCTCACTCTCCTCCAGGCTCTGCCACCAATCTGCTGCAGTTGCTTATGCAAACCTTCTCTTCTATCTGTGTTTTCATCAGGACATACGAAATTGCCTCTGACCTTCGGTGAGAAGCTCCCAGATGTTTGCTAAAACCCTGCCTTCATCAAACAAGCTTGCAAACTTGTTGACTCAGGGCCTTTATTCACCTGAGGTCAGGCACTTAACTGAGATGTCTGTGTTGAAAGGGTACTTGTTCTAGGCTAAATGAGCTCATTTAAATTTTTGGTAAGTTCTTCAAGCATAAGGACTAAATTAGGCTATACAGACCTCAGGAATTATTCATTTGCCTTCACAGGAGTCAGGAGAAAAACCACTGTGAACTTATGTTCCTTGTAAGTGCTCTGGGCTAGATGAGATAAATCTGGTAAGGCTGCATATAGCACTTGGGTGAGCTGGGCTCTGAACAGCACCAGGGTACCTGGACACTGCAAAACCATGAGTCCTTAGAATAAATATCCTACCCACAAAAAATAGAGCAGTACGTGGTGAAGGAGGGTAAGAAATAGCATGGAAATTTTACACCGTGGATATGAGCAAGTCCTTCACGAAGTGTTGTGGTACAGTCCTTTCTATTGTCTGTGCTGCTCTTAAATCACTTCTGTCAAGCCAAGTAGAGAGACCTTGCTCTCAGGTTACAGACAGCGAATATCCCTGTTGTCAGTCAGCTGTTACAGAACTCCAAGTAAGCAGTGTTAATTACCTAATATCGAGGCACTTTTTTTTACTTCTTAGTAATTTTCCATCCTATTAGTTTTTATATCAGAAGCCATGCAGAACTGAGGCTGTAGGCTCTATTTATCTTTTGCACACTGGTACAGTTCGAGTTTCTCAAAATGCAGACCTGAATAAAATCTTAATATCCCTGTTAATTTGTCACTGATCTGAAAACTGAACTCGAAATAGTTTGCAGAGTCTCTTCCACACAGGTCTTTTGTTTTAATTGAACTTTTCTTTTTCCCATAGGAAAGCTAATTTAGTATGACTTGCCAGTAGTAAAATTGAAATTCTTTGGCTAATTAATTTTTGTACCTGAAACTGAATATAACTGACTTTTTTTTTAAACCAGATTTTAATACCTCCCTCTCAAAAATTCAATCCTTGGCATATGGAACCAGGGAAAAGTTGGAAAAGTTACAAAAGTTTTCAGGAATTAGGAGGTTTCTCAGGGATTACTTTGCAGGGTCATGAAAGGTTTTCATCTCTACAGAGATGGTAGCTAAAATACATGCAAAGTCTGGAGCCAGCGTGAGCTTCTCTTACAGGAACGTTGCGGAGTAAGACACGAACCCGTGAACTTTTCAACCTCACTTCCACCAGGAAAAACCTGGAGACATGTTGAAACCAACTTTCACAGCAGAGATGAGATGCACTTGTAGTTTGATTAGATGAACCCATGAGAGCTAAAAGAAACAACTTTTTTGTACTTACAACACAAAGGGGTAAATTTCACCCCAGGAGTACCACTAAAGATGAACGTGATTTCAAGCATCAGGACTGGTGCTGGATTTGGGCTTTTTAACTAAAATGTTTGCATTGTATCAGAATAGTCCTCAGACATTTCTCCTGCTATTTTCCTCACTCTACAACTTTCTATTTAAATGCTACCACTCCTTTAGCACTACAAAATCACCCAAACTTTTACACTAATGGCTATAAATATTTCTAACAATTCTACGTCTTTTAGCAAGTGTTTATCACTTTGGATTTTTGCCTAGTTGATGGAATAATATCTTACTGAGCCATATTTGCCAATGGCAGAGTTAGGATCAACTCCAGTAATTGCAGCAAGACCTGTAATAAATTTAACCCACTTACATTATGCATACAAATGCTTCTGTGCAATGCACAGAATACATAAGAGGTCACATTTCATGCCCAGGTTGGACACTTTGTTCCGCAACAGAACAAAGAGCTGGGGCTGAAGGTTGCCTCAGACCACATGGGACTCTCCAGGGTGCATTCAGCAGCCTCTGACTGCCTGCCCATTTTGCTTTTCCTTCACACACCACGCAGGAGCCAACAAGGACAATATAGGGAAACACCATATCCTGAGGCAAAAGGTATGGTTTGTCCTACACAATTCTGGAAGCTGAAAGATCGCTGTTGTTTCTGTTCCCTTTCCCTTCATGTTTGTACATCTTTCTATACCTCTGGAGATCTGGCTGGAAGCTTCAAAGAATTAATTCAAAACTCCCAAAGACACAAAGAAGTAGCCCCAGAACTCACAACAGGGATGCTGTACTGCACGTTGGCTCATTTCCCTGTTTCTGGTTACTTACGACTTTCTGACCCGTCACACCTTCATCCCACACGTTTTGAGTATGGTCACGGAAACTCCAACATCACAACGTGTGCACGTTAACTGCTCTGGCCAGACACCGAAGTCATTTGTGTGCAACACCTCACAGATTAATACGAAAAAAAGTTTCAGATGTAGGTTTTAAGAATCACTAATACATACTTGAGCCTTCTGATCATTCAGAGCTGAGGGCGAGCCCTCGGGACACAGGTGGGCTATGCGGGCTTTGCAATTCCTCCCGCAGACACTCGTCCCGTTGGAGCAGCCCCTCTGGAGCCTGTGTGCTTTGAGCCGTCCCCGTACCAGACTCAGCCGCCTGGAAGGTGATGCAAACAAGACACGACAGCAAAAGGCTTAGTTTTCTTGAAATGCGAAATTAAAGAAAGAGCAGGTGTCTGTTATGTCTAGGCTTGCAGATGCCTCAGATATGTGGGGAAGTGTCAGCAGCACGCTCGCATTGATCTGGGTTTGGCTAGCAACGCGCTCCCGACGTTCGGAAGGAGGGAGCAGTCCTCTGTACATGCCCGAACATCCATCGCCCTCACAGCACTGCTCTCTCCTTCATCTCACCTTCCTTTGAAGGCTTGTTTTCTCCATCACACAGCCTCGGTAGAGACCCCAACCCAGCCCAAGCATTGCCACAAACAAGTTCTGATCACCAGCAAGCCAAAGCACTCACTGGGCCCATTTTTTAAACTCGTTTCCCCGATTTGGAAGCTCTATTTACGCATTTGAATGTGGATATGGCAAACATACAAAGAACGATATTTACGCAACTCAGGATGTTTGAAGCAGCAACAGATAAATATGACTTCTTCAACTCTGGTCTTCACTTTTTTAAATGATCTTTTCACATGCACATATCTGAGCAAAAGAAATGCCACATTTTATAAGGGTGCCCTATGTAGGAAACTGCATGCAGAGTGCCTCGTTGGTTGTGCCTGCAAACGTGCACTGCAACCAATAAAGCACTGCATCTGTTGTAGTTTCATATGAAACATTCACCCATAAATTATCATGTTTCTCAATCATTATGCTGAAGTAAAGACGCCTTTCCGAATCTAAGTGGTATCACACGGACAGTACTGCGTGAAATAATTACATTTACATTTATTAAAGTAATCTTGCATTCACAATGCATCAATGTCCTGGCCAAAAGACGTCTTTCAAGACATACCATCTTATGATACAAAATACAAGTATTTAATGAAAGTGGGAAGGAGAGTTCAGGGGTTATTTCTTCTTCTAATTAATGACCGATCAAACAGCCCAAGTGCCTCACAGGAACTGTGAACCGCATCCAAACCTCACTCGGGTGCGGATACATTACGATAACTTTGGAAGCTCTGCTGGATTCTGTTTTGAAAAGAGTCTTTTGGGCAAAACATTAATATTTTGTGAATTCTGCATAACTGAACAAAGCATCTCATGTTGCACAGGATGTGTAAAGGAAAAGAAGATGGACTGAATAATGGAGAGACAGAAATACTGAGAAAAGAGGGATTAACATCTATGGGAAAGATGTTTATTCCCTTCCTCTATTTGTATCCTCTTCAAGCTTTCCTCCACCACTAGGAGGGCTACACATTTTCTCTATTTAAACATGACACTTCAAATGTTTCCATCCTAGCACAGGTCTGGAGCTCCTGCCGTGCACCAACCATTGGCCAAGTCACCAGCTTTGAGGAAGGCTGCGCACCAAGGGAAAGGGGTTGGGGCTAAGCTGTGCTTTGTATGTATGAGGGCACACTTGAAATTTGGATTGATGGTGGAGAGGTCATGAAGGCAAGGATCCTTTTCATGTGACAGCACAGAACAGCTACTGAGCATAGCAAAAAGCAGAAACCGAACAGTGCTGCAAACCACCAACATTATGCCCGTACAGATAGTCTAATAGTGGAAAAAATGAGGTCTCTGCTCAACTCTAACCAAAAACGAGGTGGCCTTCTTTTCGAGGTTTAGTTTTCAAGAAACATTCATCAAGTGGTGTGTCATGTGTGAACCATAAATCAACTAGGCTCTGCTGAGTAATTTTCTTTTAATTACTTGAAAAGCAAAACCTTTAGAGGTGTATGGGTGACTTTTTTTTTAATAAGACACTATTTTTCTATTTATGTTTTTATCTTGGTCAGAAGCCTGGTGGTTTTTACGTGTGTTTTTGGACCTTATAAATAACCAGTAATAAATAGTTGGATGCCTATAATTCAACAGTAGCACAGAATCCTGTCACTGCTCTGCCTGAGTAATATTTTAACATGCAGCAAAGCGATGCTTCTGCTATTTCCTGACCTGCGAGGGGAAGAAGTGACACCTAAGGCTATGTCTACATTATTTATACCACTTTGATAGATTAAATCTTAACCACAAGGATGAGCTTTTAAAACATGCCCGAAAATGTTTAAAGATTCCACAGGTGCTCTTCCTGAGTGCAAACAAAGGCTTCTCTTTGTAGTATGAAAACAAAATTAAAATGCAACAAAGTCCTGGGAGCTATACTTTCTGCTTAAAACAAATCCTTGACTGGACATGTTGGATTTATTTATTTTTAACTGACGTATTCTTGGAGCTCACAAGAGTGATATGTGTATATATATACACACATGTGTGCAGGCATGTGTGTCTACATGTATATACATATGCATGTATATCTTTATGTATCTATACAGGTACATATGTTTGAAAATGATTTCAGTGATCCAGTCAAACTATTTGCTCTGATATCCTTTTTTCTCTCCACGTGAGAGTGTCCTTGAAGACACTGGATTCTAATATGAGAAATTATTTTCTTTTTTAGCAACATTCTCTGCAGTTAATAATAGCCACTATAGAAAATGATAATAAAAGATGGAGATTGATAAAGGCCTTCACTAATAATGAATTAAGCCTGGTGCATTTGCTTTAATTATTAAGTATGTAAAAACTGTGAAAACAAGCAGCACTTTCCACAGAACCTCTCGTCTAGAAAAGAATAGATGGTACTTTCATTTGAGACCTCTCATGACAAATATCTCTGCAAATTTCAGTCTCAGAACCAAACACGGTATCAGCAAAGACTCAACAGCGTTACTATATGAACAAAATACTCTTAAAATAGTATAAAATATAACTCACAGGTGAATATACAGCACAGAGCTACCCAGACAGTATTTTTTTGTATTCATTTCTGTATGTCTACAAAATGTGTGCTTCCCCCGCATCCCTCATTTCAGAAGGGATTCAGTCCTGGAGGAAAGGCTCCAATGAAGGTATTCCTCCATCATAAAACTCTTCATCTAAACCATCAGCGATGTCCCTTGTCGCTAGAGATCATGACAACCCAGCATAATGCCTATTGATTTAATGGCTTTTAAATTTTTGTCAAAATATTAATGGATTGCATTTCTCTGACTACATTAGTTCACAGAGTAAAACCATCTACAGACTCAAAGTTTCTGAAATATAGCTGGAAACAAAGTAAATCAGCCTATTTGAAATTTTAGGACATTTCATACACTGTCAAAAATATGTAAAATAAGAAATGAGATGTTGTAAGGTCCTCGTGTAAGACTGTGAAGCTAACAGATTGATGAACATGAACGTCCAAGTTCTGATTTATTCAAATATATTTCTTAACTATTGCTGACATTATTTTTACGTGTGGGGTTTTCAGTCATCATGGCAAAAATGGTTGTGATTATTTCATATTTAGAGTAGGCGCACAACTTCTGCCATTTATGGCCACTGACTACAGCAGCAATGGAGAACGCAACTATACAGTAAAAATTTTCTGTATTGTGAACTTCCACTGGTTCTTGAGAACAGTGGATTTCCTAATTACCACAACCATATCAAACAACCATGTCATGGCTCTCACAGCAGCGTAAGCAATTAGGTAACAAGAAGATGAGGCTGATGGAACAACTTCTGCAACACAAGTTCCATCACTACAAATGGCTCTGGAATGCCCCTGCCAAATTTCAGGCCCAGTTTTAATAGAAAAATACCCAGAATATATTAAGCTTTTTATTAAGTATAGCTATAATACCATTGACATTGATTTTGTTTCTTACTCTTAGACTATTTAATAACTTCCAAATCTGGAGGCAAGCAAGAATTAAAAGATTAAAAACTTATAAACCATATCTGAATTTGCCATTAGAGCTAAAACAGTCTGAAAAAAATTATCTGGTAACTAGCTCCACAAATAACAATGGTTTTAGAGAAGCAGAATTTGGTCCTTGAGTTTTCAGCTGAAGACAGATGCTGAGTTCCATTAAAGGCAGTAAAAGCTCAAGTAGAATGAAGATCAGAAAATGTTCTTCATTCCGATCACTGTAACCTAAGGATGATCACTAGCTTTTCTTTCCTTATGCCTCCATGACAAAGAACAAAAGGCCAGAATTTTAGGACTCATTTCAGCATAAAATTGCTTTAAAATGTCCTTTCTGAAATAGGTTCCTTCCTTCTAATTCCCAAGGAGTTCATGGCTGTATTTTTAGAAAGGCAATTTGGAATTTAACAAATACAGATACTTGGAAATGTCTTTGTGCTTTCTTACTTTCACAAAAAGACATTAAGGTCATATTTTTTTCAAAAGTGGAGATTGCTTTTGAGTAGTTGTAATCATGGACACCAAATTTGGAACCAAATAAAACTGCTGAAACCGGAACCTGGGAAGCCGTATATAACGCACATGATTCGACCCACAAAAACTGGGACTCAGAATTATGGAGAATCTTCCCAGATACGCTCCCAAAGTGCTCCCAATGACAGGAGACCTGTGCTGCCTCCAACATGTTCATTGACAGACCTGTTAGCCCATTTTGCAGCATCCATTCCAATGTCAACATCATTTCTTTTGCTCGACGTGAGGCTTCACTGACCGTTCCTGCGGCCTCTCTTTGGCTTGCTCTCAGCTTGTTCACCCCTCAGCAGAGGGACCGTGAGCTTCAGGAAGCAGGAATCTGGTTCACTCACTTCAAACTAAGTAATGTGAAATGAGAGAATCTCATTTCATCTGATTTATGTAGCCAAAAAGGCACAACGTCCTTTCACACACATTGTTCAATGGGCTTGCCTCTTATTTCCAAAAGATTTTTCTGTTACAGAATTCAAGACTCCTCAAAGTTTGAGGAAGACCAAGACTGAAAGGACTGATGGGGGTGAGTTGACAGGTATATTCATTCTCTAAGAGTGATGGCACTGCTTTAAATATTTAATGCACTGAAAAATATATGGAAAGGAAAATAACGTGAAGCTGGCTTTAGTGTGATGGCATAACACTATTTTCTGCATCCATCTATGTTGCAGCCACATTATACAGAACTGTAAAAAAGAAAATGGCAAATTTCAAATCAGTTATCATGGTGCTATCAGCTTAAAAATTAATCATTTTTTTCCCCTTTTTTTTTTTTTCATTTTTCCAATGCAATCAATAAGCAAGCCCTGGCTATCAATCTCCATGTTATGTAGCAATATTTTATTTTCAAGCTGATAGCTTCACATGATGAATTATGGTCATTAGAAAGCATGATAATGTGTTACGGTAGCTTCAGCCCAGTTGTAAGTGTTGCTGACAGAATAAAGTGAGAGAGTTTGCTTATTCTTATTGTTTGCATTTGAGATGTAAGTATTACCGCGAGTATGCCCCATTCTTGGCCGTTCATCAGAGCCAAATTTAATTTTTTTTCCCCAAACGTTTGAAGTGACATTTCAAGGTTATTTCCCCAATAAGTATCTTGCACTCCCAACATTTGAATGCAGCTTTGTGTTCAAATGTTTGGCTAGATAACTATTTACGTTAGCAAAATGTGGGGAAAAAAAATCATACGAAGCATTTATCTGCTACCCAGGTACATTAAAATGTCCACAAAGGCAGCATCGTGACTGCAGAACGGATTGTAACAAGGCACCTCTGACTTAGAAAGTGAGCCAAACGATACTTTCGGTAAATAATTATGCACACAGTGTAATAGAAGTCATCTCAGCAACACCGAGCTCCTGCGCTACACGGCTTAACAAGCTGCCAAAAGTCTGAGCTGAACTAGTAGAAGTGACTCTGTGTGCCAGTAAAACTGAACAGCTTTACTGTCTCCGAGACCTTTCTTCTAAATCTTTTCTGAGTAAAAGCTTTTTCACTCCTGCCCTTGTAACAGCCAACATAAAAGCAAGGCATCTTCAGACAGATCGAAGGGCTAGAAATTAAAATAGGTCTTTCCTGTGCCTTTAATGTCACCCCAAAATGCCCTGGTAGGAAGCACACTTGAAGGAGAGACGCTGGAAATGGGTTTTGATGCTGGCGAATTCAGTCTTTGGAGGCGCTGGCTCGGCAGGGGGGGCAGCCCGGGCTGGGGAGCTGGATAAAAGCCCCAGTATGAAGCCTCGAAAGAACAGAGTGAAGGCACCAGAAGTGGAGAAAAATGAGGGAAGGGAAAGAAAACGGCCCAACCTCTCTTTCAGATATGAGTGGTCCAGAGTTGAGACTAGAACTGCATTAGGGGAAGAAGCTTCCACTGCCCAACTTAATGGGCTTCGGAGCCGGGATGTATCCGGACAGTGCTTTGTGCTCCTGGGTCTGCTAATACAGAACGTGTCCACAGATGCCAGAGGTGACAGCTGCAGCCTGAGCACACGCTGCTTAGTTAATTTATATTTACCATATACCTGGAAGACAGATCAGTAGCCCCAGATCTTGTAAAACCATGCAACAAACATGAGCTTTGAAACCGTCCCCTAAATTTATGCTGCTGTTAGCTAAACTCTGCTCTGGTCCAGACCCTGCCTGGTGATGGCCCCGGAGTGAAGGGGGCAAAGATGGTCAGACTGGGGTGCAGCCTTTCTGCGGAAGGCCTTGTGCAAGCAGGGGTCGTGCTCAAAGGGACCCCCACCTGGGAGCCCAAATAGGCCGTATCCTGCTAGTCCACAGGGCAGTATCTGCAGGGGCTGGCTTTGGGACACACTTCCCAATGGCAAAAGCGAACAAGCAGCACTCGCAGATGAACAGACAGCAAAAAAAGTTACTTCTCATCTCCAGGTATGCCTCTGTGGCATCACAAACCTTTTAGCAGAATACAGTATTTATCCGAAGCACTAGCAGAATACAGTATTTATCCGAAGCACTAGTGGAGTGTCATAAATGAACATGAAGAGTGTCATGTATCAGCATCGTAGCCGAGATAACTTTTTCAACATGAATAATAAAAAGAAACTTCATAGATTTGATTTTAATTGACTGATTGTAGTTCTTACAAAAGTGACTCTCAGATTTCTATCTGCTAGTCAAAGGAAAGACGATAAATCCTATCTGCTTCAATTATTTGCAATACATAAGCGAAAATCTAAATATTTTTCAAATTCAAGTGTATTCTCAGCTGAAAAGTAAATATCTGCCATATTGAATTCCTACATGATCATTTTGGCTTTTCATCTTTTTATGGTAGGCTACATTATAACCTACATAATTTATATTTTATCAGCAAGTTATATTATAACCTACTGGGTTGGGATAAATAATACACCTGTAAATTTAAAACAAAAAACCACATAATATAAATGTTTTCACATTTTACATAACGGATAGCTAATATCTACAATAACCCCTACATGCCCAAAATTCCTAGTGAACCTACAAAACCAAGTAACCTTGCCCCATCCATGTCTAAAAGCGTTTAACACCTCCAGCACATTTGCATTCCCTGACTCCGGTAAGAGCCAGGCTAGAACAGGCTGCAGATCTCAGCACACAACCCCAGTACTTCGTGCTTTTCCATCTAGCTCAATATGCAACTAGTTAGGAAGATAGAAATAACACAGCACCTGTCAGTCACTGCAATAATCTCATCTCCTTTTTCCCTTTACATCTTCCAGCTCCATGCCGCGACCCACCTGTCTGTCCCTGGTCCACAACTCTGCTCTTGGCACTTCAAAACCTGCTGCACCCAACACTGAGGATTTCTACAAGAGCAGTAGAATTGCACGCAGCTCTAATATAGGCCAACATTAAGATCACCCCTGCTAAAGATCCTTGCTGCATTTACGCAGCAACTGATCTAAGCCTATGGCACATTTTTTTCATTACATGCAAGCTGCCATCTTGTAAGAAAGGAAGAATAAACATATGGATATGAAATATGTTGGAATAATCCCTTTCTGCACTGATACATCGCTGTCTGTATAGACATCAGAGAACACATAATATCTAGCTTTGTACATGTTGTGATATTTCACACCGCCTCCCATTTCACATGGAAAAGGCATTTGACTTTGTCTAATACAAGCTCAATTTCTCCTACATTTACCACCAAGAAGAATCCAACTACATAAAAAAGTCTCACTTATTTCAGAAAAAATATATAAATTTAAGATATGAGTTGTTAAAAGAGCATCAACGTTACAAACTAATAAAAATAAAGACCCCATGACCAGCTTAAGTGCACAGTTCACCATTTTTCAAGGGAACAAGAAAAAAATCTATTGTGCAGCAGCTAAAAAGCTGTTGAATATTTACTCGTTTAAGACTTAAACAGATCAGAATTAAATTTATTTTTAATAAAAGTCACCAAAACCTAAAATAAATAAGCAGAACATTAAGGAAAACTTTGCCTTGTAAAGAACCTACAGAGCCAAATAAATATGAAACAACAACATACAAATTTTTATCCTAAGTGATTCAGATAGCCAGACAGGAAGAATTTGGGGAGAGGGAGAAAAGAAGTAAGTGAGGAGCAAAGACATTTGTTCTCTTCTATGATTAATAAGCAAATGATATATCATCACTCTTCCAATTCAGAAGCATATCTGGTCTTTTGGGGAATCTATCTTAGTAAGCCAAGTAGCTGCCAAGACTGCCATACTCTCCATGCAGATGATTAAACTGGTCAAAATATTGTTATGTGAAAAATTATTAAGTCAGAGGATAATGAATCTCTGGACTTTGACTAGTCTGAAAAACCTTAAAGTCAGCAGTGTGGACCATGCTCGGGATGAGGCTGGGAGGAGCAAAGATGACAGGGACAAGGTCTCATAAAAACAGTCCTGCCCTGTAGAGCTCTGCCCCTTTGTAGCTGGAAACTATTCTGCTTTCTTCCTATTTATTCTGTTTTTGCTGAGTTAACATGGATATGAATCAAAAAAAATTAAAATAAAAATCTTGTGTGAAAACCTACCCCAGCATCTGGGTGAGCTGAGTGCTTTCGCAACACCTAGTTACCACCAAGAATTTGCATTTGCACTCACTGTGCCCCATGCCTGGAAGGAGAAAGTCATGAATTTTAGTCTGTTCTCCCCACACCACACAGTATGAGCGTGGCACATCCAACCTCACTGCTTACCTCACCTTTTCGCACATGAAAAATGGATAAGATCTGCTGGCATCACAAAGGCCTTACTTTAATTAATTACATCTTCCCACAATGCTAACACTATTATTGAAGTACAGATCTTCCACAGTAATGAGTGTCCTGGAAACATATGCAATTAAATGGTTAGATATTGGAGATTCTTAATGTCGTCAGATGTCTTAATGAAAAATATAGAAGTTTTGAGCCATACTTTGACCTGGGTGTGATTTCATTAATTATAGCAAACTATTGTGAGAGCCATGGAGAAGTGCAGCAGGAGCTCAGCTCTCAGTCTGATAATCCTTCTAGCCAAGGGATGGCCAGAGCCAGCTTCTGAAGCAATGCTGATCAAGAAGCAAAGTTATGCCCATGCATAATATTCTCAATATGTGTGGGGCAATACTTCAACTGGATTTCAACAAGAAAGTAAAGCAAAACTTTGTCATTTATAGGTAAATTGGAAATAGATGCAAATATGTCACCTGTTTCCCTTTTATATTTGAAAGGGTGTTCCCCAGGACTGCTCTGTCTTTACGGGGATTTCAAAGCAAGAAAACTTCCAGAGTTACCAGAAACACATTTTGATCTTTAAATACTATCCTTAAAAACAAAATCCTCCAAACCTACATTTATAGGCTTATTTTCATGATGACAGTTTCGCTACATTTGTTGAATTGTAAACCATGTAAAGCTCAGCAATAAAACGTCTGCAATCTGTAGCGGTAATGGGAGGCATGTCTCATAAACAAGATAAGTTGTTTCTTGCCAATATTGTTACACTTCATAAATACGAACTCAAGTCTGTTTTGCATTTCCTAGATCAGTAGCAGACTTTTATTTTAATTAAACACAACATATAAAATATTCATTTAAAAAACAAACATCATTGTTTTAAAGACATTATACTAAATTAAATTATAGTGCTTTTGCCATAAAGTTCTTGCACAAAAGAATAATTCTGAATTCTGAGTGGATTGAGACAGCACAAGTGTCCATCAAAAACCTGTATTTGGAAGATGGTAGCTGTCCTATGAATAAACTATTTATATTTCCTGATAATGTAAGTGCTTATGCAAACTCGCTCCAATTCCCAAAGACTACTCATTTCAGCTGTGGTTGTAATTAAGAAACAATATCACATGCCCGCAAAGAAGATGGTGCCAGTCCCATTTTGTGCAGCAGAACTACTAAGTGTTTCACTTCACACTGACATAATTTATAGCCTCATTTCATTAGACTAATGTTGGGTATCTTTGATAGAGTCATCTTTGACAGTCTCTATCCCAAAAGTACATTAGTTTTGGAAATCTACATTCTGAGTACAGATTGATCAAGATCCCTGAACACGTTCACAAAATACATCAGACTGAACCCCATTCAATAAAAATACTATTTCTAGTTAAGTAACAAATCCACAGAAACTCAGAACGTTTGAGGTTGGAAGGGACCTCTGGTCCTGGTCCAATCCCGCTGTCAAGCAAGGACATCTAGAGCATATTGCTTGGCTTCTGGATTTGCCACGGAACCTGAACACAGAACAGAGGAGCCTCAGAAATGGTATTAATTACAGAAATGAAGGGTTTTTAAAGTTGTCAGTGAAGAGGAAGTTCAGGAATTGAGAAGAAACTATGAAGACCTGAATACTTATGTTATAGCACCTGTAACCTCTGACCACAGCCTTGTAGCCAGTGTCTACCTATAAAAAAATCTCCTGGCCACCATGGAAAAATGTGTCACTCAGTTGTAAATCTATCAAAACAGTCAGCACCAGGAATTCAGTGTGCCCCAGGAACAGGCAGGCATTTACTTCAGAAGCTCCTTAGCTGATAGCAGTAGTGTGGTTGCATCACATCACCTGTGTCTTAAAACAATAGTTTTAAAACAACTTAAATCACTCATTTATGGTTTAGGTGTTACACATTACTACATTGCCTTGTTTATTACTAAAACCATTTAAACAGGTTTCAGAAAGTATACTTGAGCTTTTGACAGCTGTGCTGAATTCATAATTTGCTCAGGTTGCTGCCTGAACCGAGTCTGAAAAACAGACCAGTAGCCAGAGGTTGTTCCAGACTGGTCAAACTAATGCTACCAATACTTTGGAAAGGAAGTCCTCAACTGGCCTCAGATTCAAGAAGATGAAGCAAAGATTTAACAAAATCCCTGCAAAGCTATACAGCCCGGCACCTTGTGTAGTCCTGGACTCCTCCAGCTTGCGTGCAAGACCTGTGAACTATTTAATTTTTGATAGTAAAACAAACTCAAGCCTCAGTGAACTGAATGGGAAGCACATTCCCAACTGGATCTTCGGAGACTTTCTTTCTGAGGACACCCTTCTGCAGGATTTGCCACGTTTCAAGCCCTAACCCCATCTTTTTCATAAGAAGATTAATAAGGAAATGCATAAACCCCAACTGTCCCCTTTACATCTGATGGCTGATAACACTGTTACATTCATATCACACAACCATATGTGCTACAGGAGCATGAGACATTCTTTCTTTCGTATGCTCATCCACCACAATTCATCTCAGCTCATTTTTTCATTGTGTAGTTTCAGAAGTCTTAATAACTGTTTCTAGTGAACAAGGTCATGGTTTTCCAATTCTTTTCAAAACCCCTTTCCTTTCAGATTTCCTACTACTTTCTGTGTACGAACTGCTTTCATTAAAAAGTGGACCGGACAATTGCAGTTTGGCAGCAGGTTTGATGCCTTTAGTTCATATATACTTTCCCCGACCCCTTAGTTTGGCATGGCATATGCTTTCATTCCAAATTGCCGTTTGTACTCGTATTGATTCATTACACACAGATATGCTGTAAGAGTGAAGTCATTTTAGAGGGTTTCAGGTTTTATAATATTGTAGCATTCCTAAATTAAATATTTGGTTATAAAAGACAAACCGCACTGAATATTTATATTCTTAGTAGATTTACATTAAAATAGACATGAGAACTTAAATTAAGCTACATTAATAAATAGCTGGCACTAACCAGACCAAAATCCAACTATTGCACAAGACAATGTTGGAGAGAAGGGGTTAAGTACAATTCCAGATTGAGAAGGAATCTGTGAAAGCAGGAGTCCTTCCTGTCACCTATATTTAAGCTTATCAAAAAGCAACTTCAATCCTGGCACAAATGCTTTGAACTCCCCAAGAAAGGCTGGAATAAGTTGGGTAAGTATTTACTGACCTCGTTTGGTCAGTGCTTCCTGTTAGGAAGGAGTTATCAATGTTGATGTTTTAACCACGCAGCCATTTTTTTTTTTTAAATAAAAGTGCAAAAGTTAGAATTAAATAATTAAAAGTTAGAATTAAATGAGACTCATGCTCAATATATCAATGAACTGGTCAGCTACTGCCCTTCGTATGGATTCCCAGTGTAGGCCTGTCCCCTGATCAGCATTTTCCTCTAATGAAAAACTTTCAGTGTTTCCAGATTTTGAGATAAGAATGGTAAAATTCTTCAAAATAGCTCGCAAGCCTTGGAGGCCCTGGAAGGACCCAGGCACACCAGCTCACTTTGCCCTTCCCCAGGTGAGAGGTGAATCCTGTTTTCTCTCCCCTCCTTTGCAATGTGCCTGGTGTTGATGGAGGTTGATCTGTACTTCTCACATGACCGCATGTCCATCAGCAAGACAGCATCAACTTGGCTTTGGCTGAGAAACACAGAATTTCAGGCCTGGCGGCTCCAAAGAGGCACTGAGATGTCGCAACGCGAAGCCGCTGAATCCAGACGCCTAATACATCTGCACATTTTTTTCATCTCACAGAGCTTTACAAAGTCACCACCTTCTCTAATAAAAGTCCGAACAAAAGCTGGGATTCTTAAAGCAAGGATTTGGGTTGGTTTTGGAAGACATTAAGACATTTTGTACCATTGAAGTTCCCCTTTCCCTTAAGCAAAAACAATCTCCCCAGTTTCTCAGCCTCAGATGCCGAGCCTTTTCCACGCTAACCAGAAAAGTCTGTTCCTTGATTGGATATCATGTTCTTTGCAAGCCGTAAATATTTGCATCATGTGAAAGAAGTGACTCACCAAAGAGATGTAATTACAGCGTAAGCTGAGAGGACTATTGTTTATATAGCCAAATGTAGCTTAGATGCAATGCCTCCTCTGCTGCGCAGACCGTGGCCACCACCTCCTTGACTCGGGTCCCCAGCAAAGCGAGCGTTTGGACAGGTTCAGGTCCCTTACTGCCCTTGCTGCACAGTTTGATGTTTGTTTTGTTGTTTGCTGCAGCCTAAAATAAAACCTGTGCTGAAGCTACCAAGAAGATATGTGCAAGGACCAGACGTGTGGCTTGACAAGACCTAACAGAAGCCTGTCTGAAAGCACCTCTCTCGTACACAGACCATTACAATTTTCACTTCATTTTACAATACAAAAGGCGCAAAAGTCACACCACGTTGAAGATAAGGCAGTTCTGCCAATCCCAGTGTTAACAAAGTGGAGCAACGTGTCAGCGGAAGGACTACGCCGACTGCGGGGCGGCTGTCCCACACAAGCTGACACAGCCCAGGGTGAGGTTAACACCTTCGCTAAAGGAGTTTTGGCAGACATCTGCCACTGAAATGCTGCAGAGCCTTCAATTTTCCCTGTTCAGTCCAGCAGCATTGTGTTTATGCTGATACAATCCAATTGGAATAAATTGCTTTTTTTTTTTAGTGACTATTATTTGTATTGAGTGGCTGCGAACTATGTTTTTGCCGATCTGAATGAATTGCTATTCTAAATAACAACTAAATTAACTTTGGTATTTTGATTAGCATGGCAAGAGCCTTGAGCTGCTTATTTGAATGTTTATAAAATAACATTTTTGTTCAAAGGCTTTATCATAACATTTTCATAAGCTAGATTTTGCATAGCATTTAGAAAATTCAGAATATCGTACCAATATTGACACCAATACTAGAACACAATCAGCAGCTAAAAACACAGCGTTACCCCATTTTACAGATGGGAATGCCAGCAATACATTGAACGACTTCTACTTAACCACACAGAGTTATTAGCAGAATGTATATAACAATTATTTCTGTAAAAGTTAAGGATATAATAGGGAATATATAAAGCATCTACATGAACTCAAGCGTGTTCGTAATTACTGTGATGACTCAAGGAATGTTTCAGCAGGTGTGGAACCAGAGTCACACCTACTGAATAGGAAAGGGAATATGAAAATGACTTTTTATTATCATGCTAGTTAGGCAAACAGCCATCTAGAAAAATATACACTAAAATTTTCTGCCAAGATAAATACTTTCTAACATATTAACTATTATTAAAATGCCTAAGCAAATCCCCAGGTATCTTCATTTTTTCCTAAACAGGTATGATATGCCTCAAACGTACTGTACAATCCTAATAAATGGTTACATACCTTCTGTTACACATATATTAAAGCAAAGAGCCTACAACGGGAGGTATCCGGGTGTAGGATTCTGTGTACATACCAGGGAAGCGAATGAGTGTGCCTCACGAAGGCTTCACTGTAGTTAGGAACGATGAAAAAACTCTCACAGGGTTCAGAGTGGGTCCCTGGAGCCAGTAATTCTCTGCACCGTAGAGGTAGGATCAAGGAGCACCGCTGATATTTTTCAGCTGGACCGAAGTCTCCATTCAGCAACATTTTCCAAAGTTAAAAAATTTACTTCCATCAATTCTAAATATATGTAGAGCTAAATATAGTAAACCTCAACTTGAAAAATCACGGCTAAAGCTAACATACACTCAGTCTCGGTCTGCACACCAGCTGTGGATAAAAATGTGCTGAAAAGTAGAACATTTTGTCTCTTTTCATTTATCAAACATTCAGTTGCAAACACACAGTCATCTGTTTAAGAAGAGCTGAGAATCTGTTAAAATTATTCATTTGATGGTTTTGTGAATTTAAATCACAATTTTCTCTAGAATTTAAATTCTCAGGTAACTTTTTGTGGGTAACACTTTCAATCAAAAACTTTGGTTACTGGAGGTTGTTTTTTTTAAATGTAGTATACATTTTGGCAATTTATTTATTTGTTCAAATAAGCAATTAATAAGCAAGGTCATCTTGCAAGATATTTGTAAAACATATCTGCATCATGCCTGCAAGTTAAATAATCAACCTAACTGCTAGTGTAAATTCAAATATAATTTATTTAATACATTATCATCACATGTGACTGGCCAAAATCATAGGTAGCATGGATTGCAGTGTGTTTTCAGTCCATCAAGGCTCTGACATTTTTGGCATTCACAGGGAAGAATATTAGTTTGTGCGACTAATTAAATCCCAAAGTGATGAGCGATAAGGTGACAGAACCCAGGTAGACTCCAGATTAAAGGTTTAAGTAGACCTATGACTTTATTTCTTTTTCAAGCCTGTAAGAACAAAAAAGGGTGATTCGGGGGTCCATTGACTCAGTGGTTCTTTATAAACCAAATAAAATTTTCACTGTCTGGAACACAGATATCTACTTCTGAGGTAATTCTTTCTAGTATCTTTAAGGCCAACAGAAAGAAGTTGGTTTTCTTTTCCTCCTCAGATGCTCCTATTTCCTCGCTGGCTCACTCCTGTTCCAGCCTCAGTCCCAGTTCTGCTCCTGATCACTCTCTCTCTTCCTTGCACAATCTCTAAACATTTTGCTCTCCTCTTATTTCACCTCCTGATACAAACATATATATAGCCTCTGTCATCTTAAAAACACCTGATACTACCTGTGCTCCTCCTCCCATTGCCCTTTTCCTTTTTTCTCCTTTACTTCTGAGTTCTCTGGAGCTGTCGTACCTCTCTGCCTGGCATCCCTTTCCCCTTACTCCCTTCTAGGTTGCCTCCCTCTACTTGGACTTCTTCATCTCTACCAAAAAAAAAACACCTGCCAAGGTTAGGAACATTGCAAATCTCTTATTTTGTCTTAAAAAAAAGCATTTTATTTTATTTAGCCCATCAATTGCCTCATTTCCTCGCCAGCATTTTTTTTTTTCCTCTGACCTTAACTTCCAAGCCTCCATCGCCTTTTTTCTCCTTTCCACTCTCTACATAGGAGGCTGGGTCTCCAACGTACCCGTACACCACATTTGCAGTCAGCAGCTTTGACTTATTTTTGCATTTGAGGACACCATCCCACTCAACTACCTCCTCATCCTCGCTCAAACACTTCCTGAAAACTCATGGCTTTCCTGGTGACAGGAAAAGAGTTCATCAAAGTGCTGGCACCGAACTGCTCTGTGAGCGAACCTCCCACGCCCCGGGATAAAAATAAACAAAAACACTCAGAAATATTGCTAAGAAACCGTATGCTCCTGATTTTTGGCTATCACCAAAAGAAATGGGAATTTGGGACTCCAGATCCCCTAGAATCAAACCACGCTTGAAGGAAAAATAAGAATAATAAATCCTTCAGATAGGTTTGAAGTATAGGCAATCTGATGAAGTCCGTTGGCTCTATTTTTTTCTTCTTCGCAAGCTATCTTAAATAGCGAAGGGGTCCGTTATGTTATTTTTCCTCCCATCTCTTAGCCCCGGACAGCTGGAGGTGTTTAAAGAAAAAGTAATCTGCATTTTTTCCACAATATGTAGAATTCCTATTCTTATATTAGTTTTTATTCTTAGAAGCTCGAGCTGAAATTTGAGTTCCACTGCAGTGCTCCCACTAATTGCCTTGAATAATTCAAATTTTACCACTCTCAGGGGCACAACTGGAGCCAGACTGTTATAAGCCATGTTTGCTACTCTGGAGCCAACAAAATAAGTATGCTTTATGCTGTAGAGCACGCTGAGTTTAAGTTACATTATTTTGTTTGTTTCGAATTTAGACAAGTGAGGAAATCACAGTGGATTGGCTTGTCAAAGGAGCCTACCAATAAACACAGAACAAGCCAGATTTTACTTTTAAAGCAGCAGGAATATGTCAAAAATCACAGTGTAACCCTGAAACTTGTATTTTGCTGAACAAAATTAGAAAAGGCCTAAACTGTGGGATCTCTCTATTTTTGGCTCAAGAGAGAAATTCTGAAGCTGCTGATGATTTGAAATGGGTCCTGAAGAGAAGGAAGGAAGGAAATTAGAATTTTTTTTAACTTACAAAATTGTCTTGCCTGTGTAATAACACTGAGCATGACTGTCACTCTGAAGACATATTAGCTCATTTAGGTAATTAGTGTGAGCAGCATGTTTCCCTGCTTATTCCATTCAATTATAGGGTGCTCACTTTGTCATTACTGGAGTATCTTAATGTGACTTGTAATTAGTGTAATTACAATCCAATGTTAATTATATCTGCCACTTAGACATAATTTTATATAGTAATGGTCTTATTCTCAATAACCTTATTATGTTGTTTATTCAAACAGGAATTTAGCCTTCTTTCATGCGTCAAATATGGAGATTACAAAAAGTACTGCCTGTCATTTCTGTAGTTATGACTAGGGGATCTTTGCATTGCAAAATCATATTTGGGACAATCAATGAATGGAGAAAACCAAATTACGGAGACTGATTATTAGAGACATGCTGAACTAACAAAAATAATTTGCACAGGAGGCGCATTAAGGCATATAGCGGTCCAGGAGTGCTGCGGAGAGAGGTCAGTGTCCAGAAATGAACAAGGGAACAGAACAGGAGACTGCAACATATAGGGTGTACGTGGTGCTGGATACTCCCACTGGTGACATTACTATTTCTCTTATTTGCAGTGCAATAAAATAGCAGGGCTAGGTTTGCCAATTAATATCCCATGCTGTATTTCTCAGTGGCAACGACACCTTTTAGCACTGGGTTCAAGCATCTGATAAGGGTTTTTCTTTTTCCACAGGCTTCATTTCTCTGATCAACTGCATTGGGGCGGGCACGGCCATACTGTGGTAGTAGTTCAGACAAGGAGTGGGTTATTGCACAGAGTTCCTTGATTCCTGAGCTTTGCTTTCTTCCGGATGAAATGAAAGACCTGCACCAGGAGAACCCCTCACGCCCAGCCGAAGGGTGCTGTCCCACAGCACCAGAGCACAACACAAACCTGCCAAACGTGGCCAGCGGGTCCTCAGCACCACCTTGCTCCACAGACCTGCTCCCGCTGGGCTCTGCCGTTTGCTGCCGCAGCCACAGGCTCATTACAAAGCAAAGACCGAGGCGTACTGCATGGTAAGGTTTCCTTGGGTTTAGCCCAAGAGTGAAATAAACTCTCTAGAAGCAAAGCTTGCTGCAGACCCAAAACACGCTCTACCCCATGCATTCCTACCTACCATCTCTAACACACGCATAGTTATATTTAGATTTAAAAAAAACTAAGACACCCAGTCAAAACAATGCGTGTTTCTTCCCCCCCATAAAGACTCAAAAGGACAAGTAACACATGACAAATATTAGTCATGTTATTTAATGCATGATGTTGAAGAGAGGCATAAGAACCGGAGGAGCAGGGAAGGGAATTTGGCAGCTCTCTGGGAGATGGAAACCGAGATCCCCCCTAATCCGTGTCATTTACTGAGAGTCTGAAAAGGGTTTCAGGCTTTGAGCTCACTCTTCAGAGGCTAATGAATCATTCAGATTTCCATGGCTCAGGGTGATGTCCCAAGACAGCTGGCAGCTTTCTTTGAGCTTAAGAAAATCAAGAAGTTTCGAAACAAAAGCGGGGAGGCAGTGACAATAAAAGTAAATCAGGGGCATGTACACTGAAGAACGGCATTATCGCTAACCCAGCTGGATAACCACGACACATTTTCCAGTATCGAGGAGAGGCTTAGGGAACAAAATCTTATGTTGTGAGTTAAGCCCTCTCCTTTGCTTTCTGCTGCTGAGAAGCCTTTCTCCCAGGTCCGTGCAGCAATTCATGCTGCTAGCAGACACGTGATGCTCAGGTCCCCCATGCCGGTGCCAAAAACCCACTCTGGGCACACATTGCACATTGAACCAGCACAGGATTACCAGGTAGCTCCTCGCTTCAACCAGGACAACAAGTATCTGTGAAACTGCAACAGAAAAATGCGTGTGCACAGGCACAGCCCCGCAGGAGCTGCTTGAAGCAAATACTGGCCTCAGGCTCCCTTGAATGGCAGTGAAGCTCTGTTTTTCTCAAGACCATTCATAGCTTCGATGTCTTTTAGCAGTCTCACATGCAAGGCATCATCCTAGCCCCTTTAGCTTTCCTCCACAAAAAAGTAGGATTATTTTTACTACTAAATCTGGTGCACTGAATGGGTATGAAATCTGCTTAGGTTTACTTTAAAACTGCCAGACGTCCTAGCATTACTCTATGGAAAGAGAGAATCAAATTTAAGGTATTTATTGACATTTTAAAAATGGCCCAAAGGAAATGAAATACTAATTATTGGCTGCTTCAGTGGCTGCACGGAACACACCTGGATTATCCCAATCCTATCACCATCAGATTATTTTAACCAGACAGTTCCTATTAGCTGAAACTTCATGTACAAAAGTATCTCAAACACAACAAATGATTTAGCACGCAACATTGCTTAGGTAGATATCTTGACATTAAGTAATCAAAGTTATAAATATATCACCTGGTTATACAATAGCTATAATCTATCCTTCATGCAATATAAATCTTGCAGGTACTTCTGCATAAACAGAGATTTCTCAATGGCTGCCAATTAAGTCATTTTCCTGCCAAAAAGGCCCAGTGAATTGACAGACCTACCTGCTTTACTTCCTTTTTTTTAAATATATATGTAACTCAAAGTTCATCTCCTAATAGCAGGCAGTGAATTTACAGCTCTCCAGTGATTAAAGTCACTTAGCCTTCACTCCTGTGCACTGTAACACCACGCAAGGACGGCTGTAATTGCCTCGAAAAACGCTGCCTGCTGCATTTTATTGTTTAAATACAGGCAGCAGGGGCATCTCCAGGATGTGCATTCAAACCCAGCCCGTTCATTAACTATTAACCAGCAGCTATCCTAACTCGTGTTGCTCCACTTTCTTTGGGACTGATTGGTCTTCACCTGAAAGGACAAAGCAGGCAGAACAACAGGTCCACCCTCTAACAAGCACTGGCCTTCCTGTCCTACTAAAACAGCACAAAGTATGTGTGGTGAGAGACTAGCTCCCTTTTAGTAGCTCTGTTAAATGAAGCATTGTTCCTGGCTCCTACATCTACAATTAAACCATCTTGGAAATGAATTGCTAAAAGAGAAGTCTGTAGGAGCCCTTCATGTGTTCTTAGCCTGAGGAGAAACCAGGAGCTGGTTCTGCCACCAGGAATCACTTCCTACCTGGATTTGGTTCCTTCCCTTGGAGAGATCAGGAGCGACCACATCTGAGCCCCCAGCACTGGTGCCATCAGCAGTTAAGGAAGGGATTTCCGCAGGCCATCTCCAGGACAGGTCACTGTCTCCCACAAAGTTCCTCGGATAGCAGGACTTTTGTGCACCCTGGAGCCACAGGAATCAGGCCAGAGGAGATGCCCAAAGATGACAGCCTCTGTTCACCTCTTCCAAGGAGGGATCAGGCTCCACCATGCTGCTCCTCAGAAAGGCTTCCCCACGTCCTGTAGGGACTTCCCACAGTCTCTGTGGGGAATTTAGTCTGCTACTCAACTACCTTAATATTGGAAATTGCTCCCTCCTGTTAACCCAGCTCTTCCCAGCTGTGATCTTTTGAGATCGTTACTCTTCTAACACAAGGGGCATGCGAATGGGTTGTTTCTTTTCTCTTCACAGCTGTCTTCTACTCATTTGAAGACTATTACTGTCATTGGGCATCCTGAAGCTAGAGGAGAAAAGAGTGCAAGGCCAAGATCTGGGAAATAAGCTCAGCCTCTTCATTCTTAGGCACTTCCCATGGTTCCTGCAGGCTTCCCTCTTAGTCACCATCCACGCCCAGAGCAGTGCCACAGGCACAAGGCACAGCGCCGTGGTCGTAGCTGCAGCAAAGATTGCCTTGCTTGGTCCCTGAGGCACCACAGCAGCCCCTGAGCCACTCGAACCCCAGATCCCACAGCAAAGCATGAGAAACTAGAGCTGGAGTATCACCAGCAGGACGTCTAGGAAGGCACCCAGCAAGCACTTTGAGAGCTACCAGGGGGCTCAGAGGTGATCAGTGCTTTACACAGTGCACAACCACAGCTCCGAAGCGAGGCTGCGATGAAGACAAATGAGCTCTGCTCCATCAGCGGGCAGACAACCTGTCAAACAGTCTGTATTGGTGCTGAATTCCTGTCTTCTTGTACAGCTTCACACTAGCCATAACGTCAAGTCAGAAACCAGTGATGAATTGAGCCAATTACTGTACTGCAGACATGCAAGTCACATTAATGCATAGCAAATACAACACTGTTTTAATTACAGTAACAGACATGTACATTTGTTTTTCTTAGTAATTAAAATGTTCTATTGTACTTAATACCGTTATCTGTATTCTTTGGTTAAGTGCAATTTAATTTGCTTCCCCAAGAAAGCTGGGTGTAATTTAAAATGAACGATGCATCTCCTTTGCAGATATTCTTGTTCAAATTCCGTGGCTACAGATCTAGAACATAGAAACTCCCAAGTTTGTTCCCAAAGTTTCTAGAAGCCTGACGCTGTTCTAAAGCCCAAGGAAACATTTATTTGTGATCTGTTCAGGAAAATTTCCTGGTTGCTAAGGCACGTACTGTGATAAATGAGGTACCTGAGGCATTTGCAAGGCAAAGGAGCTTTCACGAGGCAAGCAGAGGTTGCACTGTGGTACTCCCTTGAGTGCACTGTTCAGAGCTGATGTGCTGTAATTAATTCAAGAGCAGCTGAAGTAACCCTCTAGGATGAAAGTTCCCCTACAAAAGGGAAACATTTTAGGAAGTTCCACAGCTGACTAAAAAAGAAAATTGAAGCGGTGATGGAAGGAGCTCGGTCCCACTTCCACCTGCACAGGGAGCCTGAGACCCTTCATTATTTCTCTAATGCAGCTCACAGCAGCACAGGAGAAGGTCTGCAAATCTAAACTCGGTCTGTCACTGATGTCATTATTACTCGACTTGTCACGGCACAGAAAGGATTTCTTCCCTGCGGGAAATTATTATATTCAGTGCACACTGTCCCCTCTTCCGCTGCAACCCCTTCCTAATCAGCTCCCTGAGAATGATCAAGGGTGGAAAAAGTTACAGGAAGGAAACGGATTGCAGCACGCGCTCGGGGATGAAACGCTGCAGATTGTGGCACTGACTCCCATCCGTCCCACACAACGCAGGAAGATAGGCAGACCGTGAGCTTTAAGCCACAGCCTGGCTGATTGGCGTTCTTAGAGAAAAGAGACTTTTTGTACACAGCACGAGCAAGCAGCGCGCTCTTACAGACTCCGAGGATGTCCTCGTTTGTGTTTTCCGTACGGCGAACGACTCGTTACGAAAGGCGCTCTCCCCTGACAGCTTGCCAGCAGCAGACTTTCTCCATCTTACAGTGTCACAGAAACGGGGATATTGTGAAAGTGTTTGCAAGAGATGACCTGCTTTAATCTCAGCTGTCACTTCCAATGCTGTGTAAGTTTACGCAGTCTCTCTAGGAAGGATGGAGCAATATTTAAACATTATTCACTCCCTTCCTGTAAATTCTAATACTGTTTTTATTCCATAGCTCAGGCTGGAGAATCTCAAACTGGATCTGAGGTCCTGCTGTCCATGTATGACTCATTAGGAGACTACAGGAATAATAATGCCAATATTCACTTAAAAGTGGTTATGGTCTGCTCCATATTCACAAACTTTCATGCTTTCTTTATTGAAGAACTGTCACCTTGCCAGCCCACCTTCCATGCACGGGCTCGATTTTGCCAGACTATGCAAACACTCTTCCAAAGCAGATTTTTGCTTGATATGAAACCAAGTGCTATTCAACCCCCAAATGATCTCATAGCTAACAACAGACTCACACACCGTGCTAGAAACCAGCTAGCCTGCAAGCTTCCCACCTCACGAGCAGGGAAAGAGTCACTGCAGGCACTGAAGGAAGGGCAGCAGCAGTTAGGGACAAGCTGCTCCTGGCCGTACGAGCTGGCGAGCCCTGGCTCTGCCCAGGCTGTGTGGGAGGAGGTCGAGCCCCACACGCTTCTCATCTGCCCCTCGCCAGCCGTGCTCGTCCCCGGGTGCACAGATCCTGCCCCTCTGGAGGCTCCTCTGCAGGTTCCTCTCAGATTCCAGGAAACCTCAGCCTTGCAAAATAACAATAATAAATGTCACAACGCAAAATGGTATCGGAATAGAGAACTGATGGCGAGAGGGAGGGAGGTGCCTCCCTTAATTCAGAATAAGCCCTTTTCCTTTCACAAAAACGTGGTTAACGAATTAAGCCTGCATTTATAATCAGGTTAAATCAGGTGAGATTGGGTTGCTATTAAGAACATTACACGCTATTCTGATGACAAAAAAAGACAAACTTGCCAGTGGAAAATTTGCAAACAGCATTAGGATATGTAACTCCCATTAACTATCAGAGTCAGCTAACTAAAACTCGTTGAAAATCTTCTACAACGTCCACTTTTAGCCTCACAGCTGGAAAGGGAAGTAACTTCATCACAAGCTCCTTCACCATGGGGCCTTCATCATGTAAAGCCACGAAAGAGGGACACCAGCATCCCACAGTGCTAAGTGTCAGCCAAGGGTAATGTGGAGAGCCGAGGCGCTGTGCTGTCCTTTACACCAGCCGTTCCCCTCGCTATGTGCCAGCTGGCCTGGCAGGGCTTTTTATTTCGTTACAGCCCTACGGTGTCCCCGGGGGGGCTGCAGCCCAAATGCACAGCCTGCACCAGCGGCCTTAACGCCCCGTGTGGGATGCGTGGTTCACAGGGACGGAGCCCTTCTGAACACGCCACCTTGCACTTTCAGTTTTGTTTTAGACGGAGATTTTCCTTCTCTTGTGTGCTAAAGCTCTGGTAGCAGCGAAACCATTGATGAAGCCCCACGTGCGGTTATTAAAATCTACCCCAGGAAGGCATAGGCACAGAATTTGTTTAATTTTTGTCACTTTTTTTCTCCTGGCAAACAAAACACTGCCATTACACTACAGTACTCACTCAAACCTAGGGTTTAACCCAGCCGGCAGACACGCACACAAATTACAGCCTGTAATCTCAGCACCAGCATTTTGACACGTGCTAGTTAACCTCTGTTAAAAATTCTCCCGTTTTCCCTCGTGGCTGCAGGGACACACGTTTTCCAACAATGTGCAGCTGTGTTGTAAAAGCTGGGGAGTCCTCCTGACCTGCAGGCCATCCACCTGAACCACCTGCATGAATCCCTCTCTCTTTCCTTAGAGGAAGGGATAATATATTTGATATATATATAGTTATGCATAATTAATAACATAACAAAAGCTTTCTCCTCTGAAAAGGACCAGTCAGATATCCAAGCTCCCAGTCAGGCCACATAATATACTTTGTAAAGCACTTGTAAGTATGTACAATTTCAATTTTCCAGCAGAGACCAAAACAAATTAGCAGCTTGTATTCCTCTGTGCTTTCATAATAACTTGCTTCCAGTTCTGTCGGTGATCAGGGTTAGTGTAATGAGGGGCAGGAAATAGTAACATCCTAATTAAACTGGGGCGTATAGGAAATAAACCATAAATCAGCTAGTTAGCTTGAGCTCAGTGGGCACTATTTCCCCCATGTGCTGAAAAGAAATGAATTTAAAAAATAATAATAATGAATAAAAACCAAAGTAGAGAGGGAAAGAGAACTGCTTTGACCTCCATCATATTTGCCCAAGTTCTTTATCAAAGTCTTTTTCAAGACTATGCTGTCATTTAGTGCATAAATGACATAAATGGGCTCCTTGGTGTGTATTCAGTTTATTCATCCCCCACTTTCTTGGTTGGGGACCACAGAACAGAACAGAAGTGACATACAAGTTGCATTCCCCTTTATGAAATAAAGCAACTTTGAGTTTACAATAACTCACGTACATTTATGGATTAAGAAATAACCGGTCTCAGCAGCAACACAGGAGGTACAAACAACTACAACCAAGAACAGCAGCATCAGCAAAACTATGCATTTTTCTAAGTTCACCTGCAGCACTTATAGAAAAACATACTTGCTATATAAATTATGCCGCCCCTGCACAAGGAAGTCTCTGTACACCCCTATAGCTATACATACAGAGCCCCCAGAGTAAAAGCGGCATGTGCTTATGGAAGGACTTTTTCTGCTGGCTTAGTAACATCAGCTTTTAGCAACATAAGTGAAGCTGACAAGAGTTCCTTGGTCAGGGTAGCTGCATCCACATCCTGAGCCTTTGCATCGTGGTGTCAGCTAGAGGCATGAATTTTTCACAATGGGAGTAAACACAGCTATGCCAGCAAAACTCTGCAATGAGGCCAGATTTCAGTCTTCTTGCACCACAAGGGAAATCTCTGCACTGCCTATCACAATGGGAGGAAGAGAGGAACAAACCCAAAGTACCAAACTATTTCTGGAGAATCAACCCCTTATATTTTGGGAGTTCCAGATGCCTGCCCAGAAAAAAGTTTGATTTTGTGAAGACCATTTACACAGGAAAGTTATCGTACAAGCTCCAGATACAAAACTGTAAATTTGTTCAAACTTCTGTGCACCTTCAGGATCAGGAGTTCATCATTGCCACGTTCAAGCTTTTTTTCCATATCACCTCCAGCTATTACACCTGTTTTATTTGGATATAAGCTTAATTTGCTTAGGTGGCCCACACCAAAAATTGTGCTGAAATACCTGTCAACAATATCACTAGAAATAACAACAAATACCAATAGGAAAATCATATATCTTCAGGATGATTAAAAAAAGAAGAAAAATAAAAAGATATGTTAAGATATATGTTTAAAGCCCAATTGAAAATATTATCTCCTACCACTATGGAAAAGCATCCTGGAGCCTACACGACATTTGTGTTTCTTTCCGTTTCAACCCAATAAACCCTATTTGACTCTGAGACCAACATTTGAGGACTGTTTTGCCCATGTCATTTCACAGCCATAACTGGTTTCTCTTCATCCTTACCTACGCTTTCGGCCTTATCAATTAACAAAATCAGCTGATGTTATCAAGGTTACTTGAAAATGAAAAAGAGCTAAGTATATTTGAGAAAACACATGAAGAGCTGAAATATCTCAAAGTCCAGAAGATCTGCAATGAGATTCCAGAAGTCCAATGTATTACTGCTCTACATGACGGAGATTGGGGATGATATCCTAAAAATCCCCAGCTGCGCTGTATTAACATTAAATCTCCAGCAAAGCTTTTGCCTTGATCTATCAGGGAGCCAGTCTGAACTTCACCTTCATCCATCATTTATCTGATATTAAGATCTATTTATTTCAAATCTGATTTTGTAGCTTCAAGTAATACATGGGTTTTCTTCAAAATAAATAGCATATCTGGTGCTAATAAATCCCCTGGGTTACAGTCATTGGCATTGGCAGAGGAGGTCTAATATCTGCTGTAAATAATACATACAAGATGTTCTCTTAAATCAAGTGTTAGATGATGATATTAAGACTGCTGCCCGAGGGCTCTAAACCCCCATGTAATATTCATCCTAATTACTTCATTAAGGCTGCTTCTCCAGTACTTCTACACCAAAGCAATATCACTGAAGGAATTTGAAGGAATCGCCTGATAACACTATGGTAAGTCAGGGTAGGCTCAGACCCCTGTTTCCGAAGCATCCCAGGAGCATCCTTTAGAATCAATAAAAGAAGTGCCCTTTCGAATCAATAAAAGACAGATCCTAGTCCCAAACAGCTGAAAACTTTGGGTTTGAAACCCAGCCCATTCCATGACAGGTTCACTGTCTCTTGTATTAAACTTGCAATGAAGTTTTATGACATTAACAAAGAGTGAATAACTATAAAAGTTGAGAAAGGGGGCCATTATCGTGGCCTATGTCACGCTGCCGTGCACCACGAGTAAGGATACCACCCAGCTGCTCTCTTGGCTTCAGACATCTGGGGTAAATTGCCTGCATCAAAGCTAAGAGCGTATAAAGCAGAGGGTTTTAATACAGATAGCATTAACAGTGCATATTATTTATCTGTTTTGTTCCAAAAATGTCTATTTGTAAGCAAACATCTTCTTAAATCTGTGGTGAAGCTGACTCCAACTGTCAAAATATTATGTCACTTTTAAGGTGGCAGATCCAAAAGGATTAGCTAATTCATTATCTCCTGGGGAATTGCTAAAATGTCTGCTGCCCAGCAGGCTGTGGGATTCCCAGAAGTGGGGCAGTCATGCCTAAAAGCAGAGGCCTAACATCAGGCAGTAACATAGGCTTGCCCCGAGCCTCTTGGCAACCTGGCAGGCCGAGACCTGGAAGCCAACATACCGCAAGTTTTGTGCTTGGCTGGTTAAAAATCCAAGAATGCCATTTCATGGAGTCCCGTGGAGTTCGTGGAGTTCATGACATTTTCCTTCATTCCACATCAGTTCAGTCCTATGTCACAGAAGAGAGATGCTCCACAACTGTGGGGAACACCCTGATGATCTAGCTAGAAGTTATTTCCTTCCTACTACCACGTATGTACCAAGGCATAGAAAGAAAAATACAGCTCTTCTACTTTCTCTACCCCAAATATTAAGCTATAGAGAAAAAAGTGTTGGTTGGGAGAATTTGTACTACTAAACCTATGTTTATATTCAAAATCTACCTGGGAACACTGGTAGGCAGAGGGTATTGTTAGTATCTCAAATACATTAAACAGCAGTGATGGGTCTAAACAGCAGTTAGCCTTCAGCTAATGCAAATAAGTGTGTGATGTAAAATGTGTCTTTCCATAACAAGTCAACAGGAGTTACCTACTGAATCCTCTTAAGCTCTCCATAGGAGTCCTTCCTTGCATACACACAGGCTTTCTGAAAACAGAGTCCTCACTCTGCCACGGCCTCAGTCAGGATTTGCACCCCATTGACCTGTGCTTCATTCATTTCACAAGCATTTCCTGTGTTCATACCCCAAATAGCAAGTTACAGATGACAAACATAGGAGAAAAATATATTGTTAAGTAGGATGTTACATGCATAGTTTTATTTTTTCATTTCAGTCTTTTATTTTCTGTAACTGGGTTTCAAAATATCATCACAGTGGCATGGGGACCTAAAAGAAGGAGCATTTTTAATGCCATTTGTAATGATCAAGAACAAAGGGACCTCCTGAAACACCACAAAATGGATCACAAAGAAGCCACCAGGTAAAGCCCAAAGAAAAAGGAGATCTGGTAAGGTCCAACAGCCACCACAAAGAAGCCAGATCTTGTCTAGAGTGCTCTGTTCAAGCAGAACATAAACTTTAACAGAAATACATACTTTAATTTCCTTTCAACATCACGATCTTCTTCACATCTCTTTCTTTGTGGTATTTCTTGAGTTATCACACATGTATCAGAGCTGCACCTTGTCAGGACTGGCAGGTATTCCAGCATATTCCAGCATTGACTTCCTATCTGGAAACTTTTCATACTTATCTATACATGCAAAATCCATGCATGTACATATACATAGATAAATATAATTATGGCACTGTTATGATAGATAAGCTTCTTTGTAATACATTACAAAGTCTTATGAGTGTCTTATCAGACGATGTTTTGAAAAAAATTTAAATATTCATCTCTCAACCAAGCTGTGTCAAACTTATTGCCATCTATAACAAAGGACTACTGTGAAACATAACTCTTTTATGGAATATACTATAATTGTACTTTTTGAAAGCAATGTCAAATCATTGACATTGACTTGGTATTCTACAGTATGAGAAACGCAGAACTTAAAATATATATAAGCTGTAAATTAGAACCTAATCTAAACTTATCAGCTTGATAGTTGCTAGATAGACTATTTGAGTGCAGATTTAGCCCTCTGATTTTTCATTTTTCAAAATGCCTTTTTCACAGATTTTCAAAATCAGATTTTTCAATAATTTTACAATAAATTATATTAGTTACAATAATATGCAGTTAAAATAAAGTTAAAGATAAACTCAAGCCCAAACACGAACACAAACGTACCAAAGATTTATAGAGAGAAAAACCCAGAATCTGGCAGATGAAATCCAGAATGTAATATTTTGGACAAATGTTTATTAGATGACAAGGATACTGCTGTGGGTCAACATCTGAAAAACAAAAATCTCCTAAGACCAGAAGTGAGCAGTTTTCCCAGTTAATGTATCCACTGATCATTTTGAAGTTCATCTTGTCTAACTGGTGTTTTGTCATTTGTAATTCATGGCACAAGGAACAGCCAACGCTATGGCTGCATTAGCAAGCACCGACAGCCAACAGGAATATCTCGGTAGAGAAGAAGAGCTGGTGTTGAGGGCCTCCAGGTACAAAAACTAAGCAAAGAAATGCGGACAAACACACTCCCAGCCCAATCTAAAGCACTAATGTAAGCTCTCCTTTGAAAGCAGGAGAAATCCTGGAAGCATTCAGACTGAGCAGACATTGGCATGTAATGGATTTACATAAGCAAATTCATCCATTTTACACCCATGTGATAAAGCAAGATCTTAAAACTATCTTGTTAATCATCAGAAGAAGTTTAATGTCTTCATTATCACCTACTTTGATGCTATTTCATAAAGCTACAACATAAAGATTTCAGATGAAGATTGTACCTTCCAGATGGAAATGAAAACATAACAACACTTATGTGCAAATATTGGAGGAAAAAAAAAAAAAAAAAAGCAGACTTTCCAGAGAAAACAAGTTCTTGTTCTCTTGAGGATCCTCCCTCAACTGCCAAAACTATGACAACAAAAACCACGCTGGAGATAGATTTAAGTGAGATTTTAAAAAATATGTTTTGGTGGCTTTCTTCTTATTCTGCCATTCCTCCCAAAGCCATGTAGCTTAATTATCACAGGCCAAACGCAAACAAAAGTACAAATCCCACCTGTATTTCCTATATTTCCTGTGCTTCCTGATATCCCGGAACTTCTCAAGCTGAGGATACATTTACATGGCATATCTAGGGCAGGGGCCAGTTTCTCCTGCCATGCAAACTACCCAGAGCCTACACGACGTGTTAAAAGTGCCATGCCTGCTGATGTCCTACTGGACTTAGTTAAGGATAATTGGACTCATTACTGGACAATTTCCAACTAGAAACTGGAGGTGTCCTTCTGTTCTTTGGGAAACATTGTCCTACCTTCTGGAATGAGTCCTCTCAGGTGTCTCAGCATTTCCGCACCATGTTTTATGGTGTGTTTTTTCAGATCATCATAGTTTTAAGTGGAGAAACTGGAAATAATTCAATACCTTGATTATATTCTTAATACTTGAAGTTTTGAACTCGGTGAGTGGAATGTGAAGTTGCTTCATGCATTAAACACTAAAGCAGACGGAAATAGAACAGCGGACCGAGAACATGTAAGATGAGTAAAGAAGCCCAACAAACTCATTTATCACAGTTTTGCAAATTGTCACATGAATCCCTCCTTAAATGACCATGGTGTTTGTGCAACACATCTTTCCCACAGCTTTACAATACATTATGCACCTTTAACTGCTTTCCTTGCCTCCACCCACTATTCGATCTCTGTCTTGACTACTTCTAACATTTCGAACATCTGAAGAACTGCCAAATTTCTGAAGCAACCTATTTCCAGAAATGTTTCTTTACCTCAAGATATGCAATTTCTCCCAAAACACTCCTCTGGAGCAAAGCCCAGGCCTGGCAATATGTTACCCAGGATCAGTGAAAGGTTTACATTTCAATACCTATTGCACCTGTCATGATAATACCAGGCATTTTCCACCCACGATGCAGGAGAGAATCCAAACTTCCTGTGGGATGTGCAAAACTAGCATTCAGCCTTGGGAGCCATCCAGGCATGGTTATCAGGAAGAGAAAAGCTATTTCTGCTGGCTTGCAGGAATTGATGGCATCATTTAATGTCTTGTCTCTATATGCAAGTGTGTATAACCCAGTTTTTCCACAGCTGCTGTGACGTAAATAAATTCAGTATTATCTTCATTTTACATTGTAGGATGTAGTATAAATAGTACTGATATGCTGGGCATAATTCAATATTTTAAGATATTTACCATTTTCAAGTGCAAGACACCCATAGAGCTGCCTAACACTTAGACAAACTATTTGACCTGCTTAAGGGTTGGAAGAACAGAACGTTATATATATATATATATTCTCTAGATACATCTCCCTAAGTAGGATAGTATTTCTGGAAATAACGTCACTGCGTCGATCATTTTTCATCACTGCAAACTGAGACTTCACTTCAAGTACTCTTTTTGAGCAGTACATCTATACAATATTGATCAATAAAATAAATATTAGTATGTGATACAGGAAGAATCCCTAAAATATCTACAGTTAAATACTCACTTTACAATATTAACCACACTTGACTAGTCTCTATGTATAAAGTCCTGAATTTTTTCACATCCTATTACTGAATCAGACAAAATCACTTGCTTCATTTAAATTTACTAGAGGGAAAAAAAAAAAAGAAAAAAAAAGGTATCTCCTGGTATCTATAATTTCAGTTCAGGCATTTCTTCTTAAGGTAGCACTTCTGCTGCAGACTGTAGCAAAACCCCATCATTCCCAGAAAAAAAAAAAAAATCTAATCCACCCTTAGAAATACCTAACACACAGAAATAGACACAAACTGATAGTTTTCTTCACCATAAATACAGCTATGGGCAGCAGAGTGCCTTCTGTTTTGTTTCAGTCATAAATCACTTCCCTGACGTGAGTTAGTAATGAGATTTTTAATCATGTGGATTGAACATATCCTCAAGTTAATAAAAAAGTATGGCTTCCTCTTTATCTTTAATAAAAGATTTGTACACTGCTCAAATGATTAGTATTACATTTTTAAAGAACCTGAGATTGATGCTTTTCAATTCTCCTTCCCATTTTTCTATGCTTTTATAATTCAAAGGTAATATAGGGAATAGTTAATAATTCATAAGGTAATTTTAAGGCTTTTATTCAGAAACCTTTTGCCTATTGACTTAAGGATGTGCCATAAAAATATTCAGGTATTAATATCTTAGCAATTTGCAGATCTATACAGATGAAAACTCTGAATTTATGCAAGTCAGGATTTGTGCTTAGGAATCAGAGCATATCATTACCGTCTTTGAGAGGGTACAGGAGGAGGAAATAGCTTTACAGAACTATTTAAACCAATATATTTCATTTCTTCGCACAGTTCTGCTCTTTTTGCCCTTGTTTGCAGGTTTATTCTTGATGGAGTTATTTTTGCAGTTGCCTAAGAGACAAAGGAGCTAGCTGCACTTTTTTAGAAGGAAAACTGCAGAAGACACAAACCAAAACCACCGCTCTGGGAAAGCGCAGCCGGACAAAAAACAGATTTGCATGTTCTCGTAAAACAAAAAAATGGACTCGCTGGAGATGAAAACATCAAAACCAGCTACCAGTCGATGCAGCCCAAGCATGTCTCATTTCAGTCGCTAGCGGACACGAGGTTGAGGCTGGCACCGGCAGGGCCCTCCCTGCCTTTAGGAAGGGAGAGCAGCCTGCACACAGCCCTCGACCTGCCCCGGGCGCTCACCATCTCCCGGGCATGGAGCAGCCTCCCCCTGGCAGCTACCAAGTGAGCTGACAAAAGAGCTTCCATCCCGATACTTTTTCAGAAAAGTGGCATTTTTGACTGAGCCCACTTCTAGGTCACACCAAAAAATGGAAGAATCAGATTCGGGGGTGTCAGCATTTGATTCTTGACTAGGCAGGTCTTAGATTTATTTTAACAAAACCTCACTTTAATTTGTTATTTCCTCCAAGCAAGAATTTAATCTTCTTCTCTCAGAGTTGCTCATCAGACTGCATTTTGCTACCTTCACAAAATACTGAATTAATAGCAGTCAAGCTTCAATATATTCGGGTAGAACTTTTTAAAGTTTTCTTTTTCTAAAGAAACAAAGCATTATTATCAGTGTGTGTCATACTTTCATGTATGTGTGCAATAGCCTCCACAAAGGAATCACCCATCTCGTGCAAACTTTCAGGTACTCCTAAGTAACAACTGTACAGAGCAATGAAAATTGATAGTAGCTATTAATTCCCCATCATGAAGAAAATTGAGTTGAGCTGTGCACATAGCCATCATTTATTGCCATGACAAATTTAATAGCACCACCTTTATTAGCATTTCCCTACACATAAAAACTATGAGAACCTGCTGACAGTTCCTCCAAGTTTGCCAAATGTCAGTACTTAAGGTGAGGGATTTTGCTGTCATCTGAGGGGTACAGTTTTTACCATCCCATTGAAAATGATGTCTTTATGATGTAACAGTAACAATAACTATATTATATTTAATTTCAGGCCAGCTCTGAGCACACCCTATGTGCCCCATATAATTAGCATCTCTGCTACAGCAGCTCTGAACGCCTCCCCTTGCTTTGACCTCTGAGTCCCAAAAACTCCTGACTCAAGCTTGCTGCCTCTGTTCTCAGCCCTCCCTGCCACCCAGCCCCAGAAACGCAAACTGCTGTCAGGTTCTTCAATTCCCTCTGTAAGACGTGCAGCATATGTCATGTGCATTATTCACAGCTTTATGTAGCTTCTTTTCCGTGGAGGTTCAAAAATGAATACGAAAATGTGTATAAAAATCAAACTCTTTGAAACAATAAAATGTTTCAAATGAAGTGAAATGAAGAAAAGTCAAAAGAAGAAGAGATGTTTTTGTTTTTTTCTAAACCACCAGGACAACAGCACAATATACTACTTTTTAAACTGGTGGGTCTGAAGGTATACTTCGTGCAGCCGCAGTGAGCTGAGGTCTTTTGCAGATGAAAACTTTGATTTAAGAATTAGCCCAAGAGGAACCAAAAGGAAAATACATTTTGCGTTATCCTGAATAGCAGGAAAAATGCGACAGTAAAACACAATAGAAGGACTTTCCTCTGTAGTCAATTAAAGCAACAACTACTTGTATCCTGTTGGGCACCCACACACGTCTCCACTCTCCTTACAGAAATACCCCAGGGGGACCCAGAATTGCAGAAACACCCAAGGACCAACCAAGCAGGGACCCTCACTGGAGTTTCTGCCTTCTGAATTCCTGTCCTGCTTTTCCATAAGAGAGAGAAATAAACTTCTAAGGCATTATGCAAAACCATGCTAATGACAGTTCGGTATGCAACAGCAGCAAAGCAAGCACCATATAAGCAGTGTAAGTATTAATGATATGATGCTTGTTTATGTTCACAGAGATACAGACTCTGTGCAAGTGTTGAATGTTATCAGAAGCAGCCCAGCCAAATACGCAAGCCCCAAATCCTGCCCCACCTAACATTTAAAAAAAAAAAAAAAAAAAAAAAAGCCCCAAACTTTGAATGATTCCTAGCACTCAATCTCAGAGTGCCTGCCAGGAAAAAAAGGAATTTTGGAGATGGCATACCATCAATTTTCTTCATTTGTGTCAGAAGTTGAGCAGCTGTCTTCTTACCAGACTGAAGTGGAGCCAAAAACCTTGTCAGGCAGCCGAAGAAAAAGCACTTCAGAGGAACTAATTTCAAAGACCCAAAAGTATGTATCACATTTTTGAACAGGCATGTGTTAATATTACTACTACATTATCAATTGGCAATGTCTGCAGAAGCCCAGAAGTAGTGGAAGGAAGGCTGCTACATTTGTTTACACTGCTCTCGAAGGAAAAGCAAGATGCCACACATACTTGAACTTCAGAGTCTGTTTATTTACTCATGGCCTGCAAAAGATTTTTTGCACCCTCTTCCCCTAAGCTGGTGAGGAAAGTGAAATAAGGTTCCCAGGTGGGATTTATTACCGTAAGGCACAGTTTGGTCAGACTGACTGATCTTAACCCAGCCCAGAGGGCAAGCCAGAGAAGGGGTGGCCTCCTCCCTGTGGTACATCGCCATCCCAAGCACCAGGATCCCAACCGTCCTCTAAGCATAGCTCAAACTCATGTCTGACCTCTCACAGGACATGCATTTTGGGGTCACCTTCTCCTTAAAAGTCACAAATCCCCCCTCTGTGCGTGACAACTCCACTCAGGAAGCGGGCTTCAGGCGACGGGATGGGGAAGGCCGGCATGGTAGTTTGGAGAAGGCCGTGGGCCTTCCTGCTCTCTCTTGGCGCTTTGGGTGCTTCCTCAGCCCAAATTTTGGCTACAGCAGGGTGTTGTTTAATTATATTTTTGTTCTGTGAGTGAGCCTGACGTTTCCTGACCACATAAATATGTAGCTGTCATATGCAAGGACAGAATTAAAATGAATGAATAAATAAATAAATAAGCAGACGCTCACGATCCTGCTTGGCTAGCCATCTTCTTTCAGCCAGCTTTTCCCTGCAATGTTTATTTACTACACAACTAGGCTTTTGGCAGCGTTCCCACTGCGAAGTGTGCTGCCCAGATATTACAAAGTGAACTCCGCTAAACAAAAAAGACTTTTTTCTTCGGGCTACCCTTCTTCCACACAGATACCCCTTTACTCCAATACTGTGCCTCTAAGGCACAATTTTTTTCCAAAATTTCCAGAATGCTCATTTTAAGAGAGTTGTGTTTATAGGCCATTACTAAGAATGTGATTTTCTACATGGTCTTCAGCAAATCCCTTTAAACAGACATTTTTGTTTCCTCCATTTACCAAAAAAAAAAAAAATGCTTCCTTGCATTCTACAAATGCAAACAAGTCTATGTGCAGGAAAATTCGTCACTGCTGTATTTTTAACGTCTTTAAATTAAAAAAAAAAAAAAATAGGGTAAAAAAATTGTGTAACAGCCCAAGATCCTGGTATTCTGGTATTGCATGCTGGGGGATGAGGTTTCCTTTGAGCTAAACGCAAAAAAGCAAAGAATGGAACATAATGATAATGTGAGTGAATGACATTCTCCTATTTCAGTATACTTACGTTCAACTACTTTTCATGAGGAGGTTTCAGCCATGATTAGGAGCTCTGGAAACCCAAGAAATATAAATGCAAAACAGTAAGAAAACAGTGTATCTTAGACACTTTTCCTACGGTCCAGCAGAGCTCCTCTGATTAGCATTTGCAGACTGTGCTAAGCATATCTAATAGAAAGGCAGTGCATACTGCACAGCTCTCCACAAATATTATCAAGATGGAAATGCCTACTGACAAATTCACAAGCTGCAAATGTACAGTCATGAAATTCAATAGCCTCACAGCTGCACACTTGTAACTTGTGAATGCAGAAAAATGTATGAATTGGCAGCAGGCTTTCTGGCAGATGATATCATTTTACAGATGACACTGTAGAGTCTGCCAGTTTGACGTTGAACTCTCCTCTTGCTTTTTTTATGTTGTTGTTTCATAGCTCTTTCTCTGAGAACTACTAGGATCACCGTGGCTGTTCTCATAGGAGTCTGCTATTTACTTTTCTGACTCTGCAAAGTGTTGTAATTGCTCAGCTCTGTTCCCTCAGCTCTGCTTATGTATAGCTGACGTTTAACAGTGTTTATTCTGCAAAAACTTTGCCTTTCTCTACTGTATTTTAGATGCACGAAGTGCCCTATTCCATAGATGTGTCCTAGTTTTTTCCCTCTACTTGGAGTAACTTGAATTTTGCTGCAAGTGACCACCCTTCATAAATAGTTGAGATGACTGTGCGGTGATACTTGCAATCTGCATAGTTTCAGACCACTTAGAGAGAAGGAAACATTCCTTAGAAAAGAAAAAAGGCCTCTACAAGAGGCTGTTTTAATGTCCTGCCAGGGCACTAAGTGCCAAGCTGGCTTGACTCCATCCAAAGCTCAATAGCATAGCAGGCCTGCCCAAAAAATCTGAGAAATAAACTTTAGCTTATTCCTTATTCTTCATTGCCCTCTGACCTCTGTGCAATCATCACAGAGATGTTTGACTGGGGTCTGTGAACAGATTCAAGCAAGCCAAAAAAGCAGGGCACCCCTATTATGAAGTAGTTCTCTGTAACTTGAAGTCACACCTACACGGCGAAGAAATTCCTAAGGAGCCAGTAAGATGACATCATGATGGGCTGTCTGATTTTTATTTTTTTTTTTAATGCAGTTCAACTCTTAAGTTCTCCCTGCTTGCTTAATTTATTGCCATCTCCATCCTGCTGGAAGGGAAAATCTCTGCATGGTTTGCTTGGCATTTCTTTTGCCATCCTGAATAATGGAGATGCGTACACTTCTTTGAAAGGCCAGCTCTCAATATAACTCGATGTCTTCAATTATCACAAAGTACCACTGTAAGTACTTTAGTAGAATGGCATCAAACTTGTTTTACAAAAGGAGATTTTAAAATGTTTTACCAAAGGTTCAACATGCATGGTTCCACTACTGAACAGAGAGGCCCTCCTTTCTGTAAACTTGTGCACTTGAAAAAAGTAAAGCACAGGGACTGGAAAAAAAAAACAACAAGCAAACAAACACAAACATATATGTATGAATAATCTCCAAATAACATGAGAGAAACCTTAGCTTTTTTCTTAGAGTTGGTTTCCTGATGCTGCTCCAAAAAAGTGTCTGGAATTCCAGACCAGGCTCTGCACCGCAGTTACTAGGGCTGGCCAAACTCTGCGTCTGGTTTACCAGATTTTTGTTCACATAGTCTGAACCTTAAAAACCTGCGAGCTACAGCAACCTTTTTCTTCAACACAGCCCTGAGAGCAGTTTCCTTGGTTTACACCTTTGCTTGTCTCCTCTGAATTTAGTAAAACAGAAGTAATTCTCCAGGAATCTCCAGCCTGTAGTGATGTATATGCCTAGCCGGTATTTATTGTGTCAGAAAAATATTATTGATGTTTTAGCAAAGGTTAGATGTGATACTAACTGGTCTCTGTTCAGGCTTTCAATGTGAGAAATATCTCCTACATTTAAAGCTCTCTTCAATCACTAGACCTCGGAGCCACACTTCTTAAAGCACTCAGAACCCAGTAGCTTCCACAGTTCTGCTAAGAAAAAAGCAGATTTTTTCCTTGAAAAACTCAGACTCCTTATATGAAGAATGAAATATTAGTTGCCACACTCTTTGAAAAACAGACTCCAGCTACTTGGAAAAAAAAAAAAAAAGAAGTTCAAATTCTGGAAGCATCTATAATATCCTTAATAATTGGAACCATCCACAAAAATACTTTCAGGAGAAACCTTCAGGTTATTGCTAACAGTAAGAAATGGAGAGGGGTGAAAACTGGAGAAAAGAAATGAAGAAGCATGAAAATTATCTGGACTTCCAAAATAACAAGTCTTGGTGTCCGAGTTTGAGAAAGCAAATTGTTCGGCAATATTTTAGTATGAATTACATCACCAAATTCACATTGGGAGCCCTGATTAGGGGTGATTTCCTGCACACCCCTGCAGCTGCAAGGAAGAAAAGTGAATTGGCTCTGCAGAGCCTCTCAGTGAGAGGTGCATGGGAAAAGTTTCCCCCTGTGCCCTGCACTCTGTATCGGAAGAAAGAACAGGACAGAAAATAGGTAGAAATTGAAAAAGCTGATAATTAACCTAAACTATTTTCAATTTTCCCCTATTATTTACAGTGGACAAAAACCACCCTTTGCAGTACTTTCCTCATCCTTCTTTTGGGTTTTGATGCTCTGGGACAGGACGGAAAATTTTTCCTTGAAAGTTGGCTGAAAATACACACAATAAGCATTTGCTTAACAAGAGATTACACACCCAGCTGGAGAACAGTTCATTCCTAAACTCTTTCTTAAGACAGCAAATATACAGAAGCATTACTTATCCCCCTCCCTTTTTATCTTCTTTCGAGAACTGTTGCACAATCTGCTGTTTCACAGGATTTCGGCAAGTATTCATCACTTTTAAGGCTTGTTTTTTATTCTCCCTGAAAGGTTTAACTTTCCCTTCAAACTTTGTACGTCATTCTCATCAAATCATACACAGAAAAGTGCATTAAGTGTTTTGTTTACTCATAACTTGGCAGAGCCACAACAAAGAACAGAATGTAAAGAATGAACTCCCTTTGCAGCAGTCATTCATAGCAAAACAAAAGCCTTTACCTTCCTCACACAGATTTTCTGAGTGGGCCTCATATATTTCTGAATTGCCCGGCATTACAGTGACCTCTCAGATAACTAAGAACCACTTGAAAGGCAATCTGAAAACAGAAGGAATGAGAAAGTTCTCGTAGATCTGATTTTTCATTAAAAGAGCATTAAGAAAATAGGGGCTGTTCAACGCTGTGAGCTGAACAAGCAACCACTTTCCACGTAACATGTACAAACCTGCTGGATTCAGGCTACTTCCAACTTCCCCTCGGCTGCAGCAGCTGGATAGATCTGTTTCCACCTGCTTTTACCATTTGTCATTACTGAGGTATGCTTCAGAGAGCCAATCTAGCTCCGAACTGTCAGTTTTGCTGAAATCAAAACAACTAATTTTTATTATTTGATCAGATCCTTTGGCGTGTCTCACGCTCCCGTAACTCCCGGCTCCCTGCACCTTTGCACCCAAAGCGAATAGAGGTGGTTTGTCTCTTTTTGAGCCAGAATGCCCTTTCGTAAAGCACCAGAGGCAAAGCCGCAGGCAGCTGACCTCCCGCACGTGCTCCCTCCCCACTGCTTGCTCTAGGACTTGCCAGTTCCTGTGGGCATGAAAGGAGGGAGTATCCAAATGAGGTTCCAGATAGCAAACAGCTTCTGAAGAGCTTACTAAAAAATTTTAAAAAACACCTTCTCCCCCCAAATCCTATGGCTGCCTCTTTCTCCTGTGCCAGTACTGGAAATTAGGCTGCCTGATGTCTCTCTACCATTTTTCAGGGGGATAGGAGAGAGTGGGTGTGGGGAGGGAAGGTATCTCAAGTACAAGAAAGGATGATTATCAAGTCTAAAGGGAGCACGTCATAAAATGAAGAAATATAAGACTATTTTTAAAGCAATTATTTTGTTTTCAAGATTAAAACGTGCTGCAGTATTCCCCTCTGCTTGGCATTCCAGAGGAGGTGTTGCATTTATCCAGCAAAATTAATTCACTTGAATAAAAGAAAATTGGAACACTGGAAGCAAAATAGAAAAGCATAAGATGAGAATTTTGTTTCCTATATTTCAAAAAGGAAAGAAATTATGTTTTCAGAACTTGATTAACTCCAAGGCCCAGTTCTGCAATAACAACCGCAATGATTCACGGAGCCTGCTCGTGCGCGCAAACTCCCCCCGGTACGATTGCAGGAGTAGGACATAAATGTGTGAGTTCAGATGAATCTCTTAACCATAATATCTGCATAATTTATCTGTAGTTATTCTGAAAGTTTACAGAACTCTCCGCTAAGTTATAAAGATTTAGGAACTTCTGCAAAGTGTGACCCGTTACGTAAACCTGTATTTTAAGAAGTGAACTAAGAGACAGGAGGGAGGATCGCAGGGGTCGGACACATAACCAGCTGTCCCAATTTGGCTGAGCTGTTTTAGCTGTCAGTGTGTGAATTCGTAACGCGTGATGATTACAAAGTGCTGGGAGAGAGCTCAGTGCTCTCATCTGAATTATTTTGCCACAGAGTAACAGCATATATTCGGGCAGCTACCCCAGAGCTGATGCTGGTAACTCCAGCGTCTCAGACCCTCACACCTAAACCACTTGCAAAGATTTAAAATGATAAGAACGTGCTTATCGCAGGCTCAAATTTTCCTAACACCTTGACTACTTACACAATGTAATGAAATCCCAGAAGCGCTGAAACAATCATTCCAGCAGGAACTCAGCCAGTGAAACACCTATGGAAGTTTCTCTCTGTTCATTCATCACTATGGGAAGCAATCTCACGATCCGCTCCAAAAATCCCCTGAAACAAATGTCTTGCAGCATATCAAGAAATTATCAAATTCAGACTCGGAGGAAGCATGTTCCAAATTCTAAACGCCCTCCAAGGGAATGTTTTTCCAGACACACCTTACCATCAATAGGAAAGAAAGTAGGATCTGGAGCGGGCACCTTTGGCGAGACAGGAAGGCACGGGGAAGAGCAGCTATTTTGTCTGTCCCAGGCCAGCTATGACCAAATAACACCTATAACACCTTAAACCTATGTAATACCATAAATAAACTCCATTTAGAGATAAATTATCAGGCAAGATTCAGCTCAGAGAGAGCTGCAGAGTGACTTTTGTATGATCTCCAAGCTGAGATGGTGGATGCTACACATCGCTATTCATATCTGGTGGCCTGCGTTGGTCTCTCAAAGTGCCCCAGCTGAGAGCATCCAGGAGAGATGACCAAATCCTGCAGCAGCTGCCTGCAGAAGTGCACAACTGTTCGCAGCACTCACCGACCAGCACCCAGGTCCCCAGCAGCCCTGCTGAGCACACGGCAGTCATCACGGGGCCACCTCGTGCAGCCCCGTGCACCTCGCTCCTACCAAATGGGTGCCCTTATCCATCTCCAGGCAATAGGGAGAGACATTCTCAGCTTTCCCAGGAAAAATATTACCAACTGGGATTGATTTTTAGTGTTTTAAAACTAACATTAGCGAATGTGATTGCATGGTGCACGGATCTGTCAAATTTGTTCTCAGCCGCAGTCCCGAAACATATCATTATCGTGTGCTGTGTGAGCAAAGCTGGGCTTGGCTTTCATGTGACTGAGCTCTAAATTAGTTTATGGGTAATGTTCCTTTACAATGTGTTCAATCTTTTGCTCCATCTTATCTTAATGAGTACTTAACCTCTTAAAAATAGGTTGCAGCCAGAGAGACTGAAAACAGAGTATTAAAGGCTCCAAGAAAACCACAGGAATGAACGTCCTTGCTCAGGTAGCTCTGTCCTCCCTGAACACAACTTCTTTAGAGGGCAGTTTACAAAGTTTTCAGCTGCACAGGAGAAATGTAATGCCTGTTGCATTCATTTAAAAACTCATTTGTAATTAGATGTTAACAGTGATTTGTTTCTACTTTTTATAAATATGTAGGGAAAATCATGGACCGACAAAGGTACTCTTCTTCTGGAAAGCTCCACGGTTCCTGTATTTTAACCTCAACAGTTTGGTTTTGGATACCTTTTAAAGAATGTGTACGCTCAGAAACTTTTCAAACTGGAAATGGTGCTTTATAAAAAGTAACTAAGATCCGAACCCAAAGTTGGCAGTTTCCTGGCCATCAGCTGGTCTGCGTGCGCTGCAGCCCACGGCAGGGTTTTAGCATCTGACCACGCTTTAGGCGCGGGATCAGGGCTGAATTCTGGCTACACCCCAGAGCAACCGCTCTCACCACCCACTTCTGCTGGAAGGCTGGAAACCTCAGGAAACATCGTATGTTTTGGCCTGACCCCGGGTGGGTGCTGGTGTCCTCCAGGCACCCGCACGCCAGAGGTGCTGCAGGGCTCCTGCTGCAGCCGGGGCAGCCGGTGCCGTTCGTGCCTCGCAACAGGAGCAGCCACTCTCGGACCCGGAACTCAGACAGCCTCCATTTTACAGTATAGACAGAGCTGCAGCACATGTTAAATAAAATAATCGTCTCATTTAATCCCCTTACATCCCTGGAGAAGCCCAGGAGCAGGCTCCGGAGCAGCGCAGCCACTGGATTTGTGCCACCGCAGCAGCACCTTGTAAAACTTTCCAGCAAACAGCAAACAAGAAGGTGTGTAATGCTGGGCTTCCTTCGTGAGGGTAACAAAACAGGTTCCGCTCCCTGCTCTTTGTGCATTTAATGTGAGTGTGATTTGGGAGAGAGATTATAATTTCCTTTTAAAAGGCCTACTTTCTTGTACTTCTCAGCTGGCCCATAACTCACGCTGGGAACTGCACAAAGAAGTGGGGGATGGACAAGCTGTCCCCACACCCTGTCTCCTCAGGAAACTCGCTGTCATCTGGAATTAATTACTTACCTTTTTTTTTTTTTTTTTTAAATACATATAATTTCAAGTTCATGGTCCAGCATCTCTGATTCATAGTACTAAAGGTTGCACAATAGCAGAATTATGGAGAACAAAGGTTAATCTGAGGCTATGATACCCCTCCTAATGAGATATAACTGGAAACACATGCAGATTTCAGAGACAGCAAATACCTGCAGCACCATTGATCTTTAATTTCTGAAGAGATGATAAGATTAGAAATCGAGTCCGTTTCAACATGTATAAGGGGAGGCAGAGAGAAAAAGCAAAGAAATATTCAAACCCAGCAGTTTCTGCTCTGCGATTCTCTTGAGACGTACCAGAGCAGCCCTTACGTGTCACGTAAACGTTTTACGCCACCTACACCTTCTCCATTTAAACATCAGAGTTTTTAGGCAATATCAAAACCAACAAAGATCAGAGCACCGGTCTCCGTGCCAGCCTCAGACACTTAAAATCCACAGCTAGCTCTTTCTCTAACTCCAAAAGTGTGAGATAGTTTAAAACAATACTTTGTAAAGTCTAGTTTTGATATTTTCGGATTCGCTCTCGAGCTGACGAGGACTGGACATGTCTTTTTTCGTTCCAGAGAGCCTGACGCATCCAGGGGCTGCGGCTTTGGGAAGAATCCCATATATGCCGAGGCTCTGACCAACATGATGAGATCTGGCAGCAGCAAGACCGTGCTCTAAAGCATAAACGAAGCAAGCAAAAAGCACCAGAGAGGCAGAGGGAAGGATGGAAAAGTGACAGGAGAGTAAAGAAATGCCATTTTGGAACCGTGAAGAGCTATTAGCGAGGTCAGAACTAAGGCTGTTCCAGGAGTTTCTGATGAAATGCTCTTTTGTTCAAAAATGCTGATGTGCTGAAATCAAAATGATTTGGGAGAACGTATCAATCTGATAGCACTCGTTCCTGCCGGGTCATTTGCCTACTTGTTTTACTAGAAGCCTTGGCTGCTAGACAGCCGCTCTGATGGGCTATTGGGAAAGCAAGGTTCCCAGGCTCCCCAGAATCTCAGTATTAAAAAAAATTAATTATTGATACAAGCCTGAGTTATGCGTGTTCGCCTTATCAAATTATCTGTAGCTGTGCCTGTAGCATGGGAGTAGCACATCTGATATGCTTTAATGATGCAAAAAGCTCATTCAAGAAGCAGCGAAGCCAAGCGGAGTAATGCTCCTGCTCTGCGCTCCCTCTCGCTAAAAATGTAAAAAAAAAAAACAACAAGAGGAGAAATAAAAAGTGCAGTGCTTCCCTTCAAATGCTATGTAGAAGTTTTAAACAGTTAAGGCTTCCCCGTTTCTATTAGGCAGACCATTTGAGCCAAGCCCCGAGTCTGCTGCTATGAATGGTGACTTTGTAGTATAATGCATTTCCACGGTGAAATCATAATATCCTGGGCATTTGGGGCTGTATTATACTATAAAAACGAAGGCCAGCTCCCTCCGGCTATTACATTTTTGGACTGGTATTTGATCTATTAAGTTCTGCAGCTTTCTTCTGGCCGCAGCAGCACAACTGGCAGCTGCTCTGCATTTTGCAGCGATGCCGTTAGGTGGTGCCTGAAACAGGAGATTGCAGGGAGGAGAAGCGAGGTCTCCTGCGCTGCCCAGGCAGCCTGCCACGGCTGGAGCTGCTCGATAAATATTTTATTCTAGCAATTAAAGAAAAAAAAAATAGAGAGGAAAAAAAAAATGGAAAAAAAAAAAAAAGCTTGTTTTGGGATTCGGTTTAACAATCTAGCTGATTTCTAGGCTTGGCAAAGGTGAGTAATTAAATAAATAAATAGTCAGCTCTTCCTCCTGCCTCAAGCACCTCCGCTGACACACACGCTCCTTTAAGTAAGCCTCTGCTTCTCCAGGGCTCAGCCAAATTTCTGCTCATCATGTCCTAGATCTCTATCTCTCTTCAAGGTTGATAACTGGATTTCCAGTAAGTTTTGAGTCAGAGATGGAAATACTATTTAATGTACCAGCTCCAACAGGGGTTTCCAGGAAAAACTCTTCAAGTGCAGAGCAGTGTAAATACTTTGTACATAAGGAAGATCTTGCTAGCAACCAGGAAAAAATCCCAATTTTGCATGGAAAAACAATAGTTTATTTCTTCCCCCCTTCAAACACCTACAGAAAGTCCCTTTCCACAAAATAATCTCTCCGGATACATTTATAAATGTTCATAGTTTCTCTTTAACGTTACATTCATGGAAGCTGCCCTGTGATCACCACTAAGGGAGGTCATTAATTAAATAATTGCGTCCTACTTGGGATAGCCTGCAACCCTTCTGTCTAACCTGGGGCTCCCATTTTGTTATTCTTTTTTTCTCCCTCAACCAACCCGTCACTGGCATTCCCCCATCTTGCAATGAGCTGTAAATATGTCATGGCATTTCGATTCCATCTTCCAAAGAAGAATTTCCAACACTTTTGTTGCAAATGTTGGGAGACCCCAAAGCAGCTGTACACGATGACAGGTTCAACCCATTCGCACCTTACCCATGAGTGTAAGAGCACGGCAATCCCCTCCTCGTGTGTCGGGCCAGCCGTGGGCAGCAGCCAGTGCAGGGACTTCCCCAGCAAGCTCTCATACCTAAATCATCACATTCAGAGCCACAAATAAATTCCTCACTCAAATTTTGTCTAACCCTTTGGACAACCCCCGACTCCCACGGCCACCCTGTCACCTTGGGAGCCACAGTTCAATCCCACCTTATTAGTAAGTGCTCCTTTTACTTCTTTTTAACTTGCTACCTTATGATTTCAATTCTTGCATTACTCAATTATCATAAAATAAAGAATAATCAGTCCTTATTCAAGTTCTGTATGCCACCTCTGATTTTACAGCAACTGTATTTCACCAGCCTTCACAGCAGAAGACAAAATGTCTGAAGGCAAAACCAAAAATTCCTCCGCTAACTGTTAAGAAGCTGCTTAGAAACCTCTGATTTGCTTACGTACTGCATGGAAGGAATAAAAAATGAATATGTCGAAACACGAAGTTGAATATTGGGATTACCAAAGGAAGAGATGTTCCTAGCACTTATATGAACACTCGCTGTTCATAAATCCCTCCAAGTGGACCAAGCAGCTTCCTCCACCTCTTCAGAAGTTATCCTAAATACCAGAAGGTGGAGGGCAGCCGGACAAAAGATATAAAGGGAGGCAGCTGATCTGTTTTAAAGCCTCTCTCATTCCTTTCAGGCTTTAGATTTCACATAAATATTTCTTTAAATGCATACATCCATGTACCAAAACTAACATTTGAGAGGCTTCCAAAACTTTGCTTTTAATTAAACCCATGAAAGTATAATGCTCACACTGAATAAGTATCAAAAATAGAGACAAAACTGAGAAAATATGCAGGCATTTTTCTTGGTTTTTGTCAGGCTCTGCAAAGACAATTAAGTTTCTTTTCTTCACTGTACATATAATACTCAGAAGTGAAAGCTTAATTAACTTGTCAGAAACTCTGGCATCTCTTTTCTTGAGCTGCTGAACCCACCTTCCCAAAAGAGTTGAAGGGAAAATAAAAAAAAAAAACACTAAATGCTCTAGCTGAAATACCTGATCATGCATGACATTCCTGTCCTGTAATACAGTTTGTCTGTCATTACCAGAGGCCTTTTTATCCATCTGGGTGAGCACGCTCTTTTTCCATTTGTCTGCGAACGTCTCAGCACAGAATTTCAATCGCGGCAACGCGATGGACGTTTCGTGATGTGCTGAGGGGGTAGGACAGAGCGCCACTAATTGCATCGTACAGCACGCGCGTTTACCCTGCAAAACCTGAAAGTTTCAGCAAAATACCCTTGATCAAGTGGCTTTTTGTGTTTGGGTCTCAGATGGACGGAGAAGCAGAGCCCCAAAAGAGAGGAGACCTATTCTCGCTGCGGCGGCCAGCACAAGGGGCCCGGGCCCGTCCTGTTTTCTGCAGTTTTTTGTAGATATTTTGCATTTCTGCTGGCTGAGTCCCGCGGCAGCTGCGGCCAGTAAGTCCCTGTCAGCCAGCGCTGCCTGGAATTGTGCTTGAGCAGCTGGAGGAGCCGCCGAAGCCCCAGAGCGACTCCTGACCCTGCTTCCAAGAAGCAGGAGGCTCCCGGCGAGCCGCGGATTTCAGCAAGAAGCGTGGGCTTGGCCCGGGAGGCTGCAAAGTGTGCAATGCCTCGCAGCTAACACCCTTCCCCTTGCATACTGGTGCCCTTCGATAACACAGAAAAGACCTTTGGTTTAACAAAGGTTAACAAACCGAGCATCGCCACTTAAATTCGGCAAGTGGAGTAAGTGGCTTTTCCATTTTTTTATTTTTTTAATGCAGTTTTTTCAACCTGAGCTCACTTAAGTCTGAAAAATATTGTACTTTATCCTCCTGTAATCTCCTCTCCAAGATATGCATGTTTAAACAAAGTGCAAAGGTCCAGGTGCTTTACTGCATTAGTAATGACCCAACATCTCCTCTTTAATAATGCAACACAGAACAGAGCACAGCAGGTTTTTTTTTGCTTTCTCATTTTAAAAATGTATTAAAACATTTCTCTGTGGGGCCAGGTGACAGTCCGAGGGAGCAGAAATTTTTTGTTTTTTGTTTTTTTTCCTAAGCCAGAAAATATTGCTGAGGCATCCAAAGGGCAATTTTCCACTTCCCATATAAATTACTATCTTTGCTTCTCTGCTAACACTGTTTCTGTCTTTCCAGCACTATCTCATGTTTTAGTGAGCTCTGGGATTTGGTTCGTGTAACTGTCTGCCCAACAGACCTGAAGACTGTGTGAGTAATTCCAAGCCCATGCAATCCCACGTAACACATGGTATTGAGAAATCCTCGTCGCTGCTGATGGATACTAAAAGCAAACACACAAAATTGTGAACCACCCAACATAAATTCATGCTTCGGGACTTTCCTTTTTTTCTTACAAATAAAAGTAAATTAAGATTTTGAGTTTTCTGCGTGACAGAGAGCATCAGAGACTCACTGACCCAGCTGTGTGAGTTTTCAGAGCAACCTTCCTTAAGTGTTTCACTTGATACCAAAGTAAACTTTTTCTGCAATGCATCGCTACGTTACCAGGCATCTTGGGGTGCTCCTGGTGACAAAAGGTACTTTGACTTATAGGAATGTACGTATTATAAGCCCCTGTCTCTGTTATTTCATATCTATAACACATTCTGGTTCTTCGGTTAGATGCGTAGCAGCTCACAGTTCTGGCTTTGGAGATACCCGATGCAGTTACTCCTGCCTGAATGGCACACACGTGGTGACAGTCACAGCACTGGAGGAAGAAAGCAGGGAGGTGAAGGGATCCCCGCTTCCTTCGGGGCCCCCTGGGAAGGGGGCAGCTCTGAATGGCACCGGCCACAGCAAACCTCCTTCGGCTTCAGCTGGAGAAGCTGCATCTGCGATGTGCATCGTCATTGTATCGATTATCTGCCGCATCCGTACGGAGGAATGAATCAGTTTCCCAGATGAGGATAAATGCTGGATGAGGATAAAAGCCCTGGATGCTAGCAGGGAATTTACCCCTGCTCGTGCACGCTAGCATAGGGCAATAATCCACCTCCCCATAACAGATTTAGATTAGCAATGCCAGCAGTATTAAAAGGGGCCCTTTGAGCAACGAAACATGTGCCGGGAGTCTGGGAAGGGTGTTTACAACATGTGTTGTGCAGGTATTAGCGCTGGGGAGGCAGGGCGGTTTGTAAGGGCGGAATGCATCCCGCCGCTTCCCCGGGGCCACCACACTCCTCCCCGCCTCTGTCACTTCCCTCTCTCCGGGGGCACAATTGAATTCTTAATTGTTTTGCTACAGGTATAGGCAAAGCCATAAAACGCGCCAGTTGGGACACAATTAGCGCTCTAAAAGACGGGAAAACCACATCTGGCAAACAAGTGTGAGAGCCCAGGGAGAGCTTTCTTCGAAGCTGCGTCCTCCGAGGGGGAGAAATATGTTCCTGAACTCGTCTGAGTTTTCCAGCCTTGTTTTTGGGCTCTCCCCCTCCCTCCCAGGCTGTGTTCTGACACAACAAACGAACCCCTCAGCACCGATACCCTGCGCAAATCCTGCTCACATCTGGCCCCACACGGACAGACGCCGGTAGGGGGAAGGTCACTGCGGTCACCCCCAAGGCCTTTCCAAACAGGCCCCGAGGCGTTTGCTCATCAGAGCTGAAACCCCTCGCGAGGCCCCGCCGCAGCGCTGGAAGCACAGGTTTCCTAACAGGTAGCGCGCCCAAAACGTTGAAACCGAACCAAAGTAAACTTTGAAGTGAAAAGGGAAAACGTTCAAGGCTGGATACTGAAGTGAACTGGCCGCCAGTTGCCACATCGCGTTGTACCGAGATGTAGGTTACTCGGCGTGTTGACGCTGCAGTAATGCCACTGGCAGTTATTTATATCACCAAACTTCCCTGTTTCTATCTGGACCTTCCAGCAGTTGCACAACTGAACTCCCTGGATATATTTGGCCTAGAAAAACCTGTACATTGGGAACAGAAGGTAGTCAAATGGCTGAGAACTGAAGCAAACTGACACGCTCCGCAAACCCTCCCATTAATCTTGCTCTGGTTTGGGCACCAACCTCCAGAAATCCCATCTCCAAAATTACCATTTAGGCTTCCTGCACTTCTGATCTGCCATGGTATTGACAATGAAAAATACACGCAAAATCACAGCTTATTTGGGCCCAGAGACACAAAGTCTCTAAAAAGATCTGCTGCTGGAAATAATCGGTACCTTTGTGCACAGGTTCTGGAGAGAAGGGATTTTTGTTGATTTTCATGATTCAGGGGAGGAACAGAAAGTTATTTATAAGCAGGATACAAAACATCAGGAATTTAACCACTTCACCTTCCCAGTTTCTGTGTAGTTACTGATCTGATTATACGTATGCACCACCAATAAGCAGATCCAGGACTGTCTGCGAGCTGTAACTCAGTTGCAAACGAGCTGGATCTCTCTTACAGCTATTCCCTTGTACTGCCACGAGCAGACACAGTGCCTATCATGTGGCCCTATAAAGAATAAAAACTCTCTCCTAGCGTCTCACTAAGGAAATAGCAAGTCTATGTTACCACCACACATGAAACTTGCTTATTCAAATATTAAAACCATATAGCCTACTCTTGCCACACTACACTGGATTAAAAAATAAATGAAAACTTTAAACATCACAAGCATGTCAAAGAATGCGCTTTTCCATAAACAAATAAACTAGAATTTCGAATCATATTACCCATTTCAGTTAATCTGAACTATGGTTATTTATTGACGTGAATAGCACACTGCTCTCATGGATGTGGTTAAGGATCATAAAAAAACTGTGACATGATTTATAGCTTTCATTGTCGGTACTGACATCAGAAGAAAAGCCCAAGAAGAGCCAAAAGTCTAGAAATGTCTTTTGTCTTCTTTCTACCATTCTTGAACAGATATGTCACTGAGATCCTTCCCTATGGCTCAAGCAGTTACACTTTGCTTTTCTGTGGTTAATTAAAACAACAGAAATCTTGCAAAATGTGCTAGCAAATATCTAAAAATCGCAGTGACTCATAATGAATGTAAAGTTTGACCAGTTCCCTTCGTTTACTGATTCATTAAACATAACAGTAAAGAGTGGACTTGAATAGTTTTGGGCAGCAAAAATAGTTCAAATATGACTTTGATTAAGTTGCTAGAAGTGATGACTGCACCTAAGTGCTTTGAAATAGTAGTGATAAGACGTTTGACATTGCCTCTCACAGAACTTGTTACAAAACCCACGTACCAGCCAGATATACCCTGAGTTAGTGCCAGTGGAGATTTATGATAAACAATTAATCCGCAGAGTTAAGGGAGCGAAAGGACTCTCTCTGTCACTGCTTTGGCTGGTAACAAACAAGTCTTTAGTGGCAGCAGTTCAACAGCTTCCCTACCTGAAGCGGCAGGAATCAGGGTGAGGATTAAATCCTGTCCTGTCCTGCAAGAATAATAAATATTTGGACTCTCTTTTTCAGCTTTGGGTATGTAGCAGAAAGAAAAGTTTCAGTTTCCCTCTCACAGTTTTTAGGCATTACTAATGAAGTCCCCACCAAATTCATTTAGGGCACAGTTCATATTCTTGTTAGGCAGCACAGAGGAATCTGTTGGATTTCCTCTTTCACACAAAATTCAGAACAAATTTTGTTTCCTTTTCTTTTTTCCCCCCTATAAAATTCCTCTGAACTTCATCCAAGTATACCGAGTCTGAACTGCCCAGCCTGGGCTCCCCTCCTCCTGCAAGAGCAAGAGCTCAGCTTTGGAGCTGCTGTTAAATGTCAGCTTCTTCCAGCAGCATCTTACCCGTTCCTTGCTCCTTATCACTGTTACACACCCTTATAACAACCCAAAATGTAATATTTGTTTCTCACAATCAGTCTTGCACAGTAGCTGCCCAACGTTACTCAATAGCGTTGAGCTCCACCAGCCGCAATGTTCACATCTACTTTCCAGATTATTTTTCTAGCTTAGAAATGAAGATATCTGAATAGAATTGTGCAACAGAAAAACTCCACTTCTTTTGTACAGAAATGTATCTATTTTGCTTCAGTGGTTATTGCTGATAAAGTGTTCTGTTTTTCCAACGATTTTTTTTCTTTTTTCTTTTCTTTTTTCTTTTTTCTTTTTTCTCTTTTCTTTTTTCTTTTTTCTCTTTTCTTTTTCTTTTTTCCTTTTTCTTTTTTCTTTTTTCTTTTTTTCTTTTTTCTTCTTTTTCTTTTTAGCAAGAGGAAGCTATTATTCCCTGAAAATGTTTGATTCCTGTCTCTATCGCCAAGTTATTAGTCTGCATTTATAGAGTGCTACTGGATGAGCTGTGCTGTGCAAGAGGGAAGGGAGATAAACTTGCAGAAATATCTCACAGCAAAGGTATACTGGTGGAAGCAGGCATATTTTCTGAAAAATAAAAGTCTTTTGACCAAGCTGGTAGGAACAATTCCAACGGCATACACTAGATAAATAAGAGCGTTGTTCACATTTGTCTACATAAACATGATGCAATGTGCATTTAAAATGCAATTGTTGTCTTGAAGGAACCCCAGCAGTCTGCGTTTGTTATTTCAGAAAATTCTCAATGAGACTGTCAGTTCCAGAAGGAGGCTGAAGAAATCTGCTTCAGACTCACAAAAATGACTGAACCGACAGTTTTTAATTGAAACTCAAATGACTGTAACTGCGTTTCACTCAGTAGTCAGCACCCCATTCCATGTAGATACAGTTGGTTGTAGGTAATAAGATTACTTCTGGGTTACTGCCTGTAGCCTCTCAAATACTGCCAAGAGTGAATATGCAACATGTTCTAGGGTTAAGGAAGCCTAACGCAGTGCCAACATCATACTGTGACATTGCCTGCAGAGTGTGAAAGGATTATATCCTGTCTTAACATACCATTTCACCCATGCCAGAAAATGGAAAAGAGTCTAATCACCAAGTAAGTATGCAAGTCACTAAATATAAATCTAAACCGGTTTCTACTGCTAGAATATCAAGTTTCCCTTAAGAGCAGCTCTCCTCTGAAAAGTGGCTCTGAAAAGTTGGTGCTGCAGGTTCTCATATTTATGGTATCTTGGTAATTTCCAGATGAAATCAAATCACGCTGTAAGTAAAGAAGTAGTTTTTTGTTGATTTTTTTTTATATATATATACGAGCTGTGCAAACTTAACTCCAGTTCTGGATTCCTTCCAAGTCACGCATTACTAAACAACAAAGATTTGGCAGCCAGTTTTTACAGCTAATTTTTTCTTCTGGCTGCCTGAGTCAGAACTGAATCCTAACTCCGCTCTCCTTCATACATACTGGGTCTACACAGTAAAAAGTAGGTCATGATAGATAAAAACAAGTAAAACCAGGACAAGACTACGGCCCTGGCAAAGTAAATGGCAAAACACGAACTCTACTGGGCCAAGGCATTCGCTTGTAATACGCACAGACTACATGACACATAAGCAGACCAAGCGAGTTACAATAAGGCCATTATTATCCGTTCAGCATAGCGTTGTACTTAATATTAAAATAAATAAATAAATTTGGCATCATAGGTCATGCGGAGCTGCCTTTTCCCACTTCTCAAAGGGATGATTCGTGGCACCAGGGAGACCTCATGACAAACCATTCCTAATCTTGCCATGACCCAGAATGACTCCAGCGGATCCTGAAAGCTGTCCTAAGGAGCCAGCCGGCCGCGTGCCCCAGGCTAAGGAGATAACGCAGGATCACTTAGGATCTTCTCATGAATGTTTAGGGTACGGGACCCTGGGTTCACCATGCCCAAAGACAGAGGAATGGCAGTGCATCACATGGGAAAGCAAAATGTCAGGGAAATACCGCAGCAACTGGCTTAGGGCTATGGTCATGCCTCGCTCCGAGAGAATCGACAGAAGAAAATAACAGTGCTTTGGAGGACTGCTGAGGTTCCCCCCTACCTTGCATCAATAAAAACCAAACTATTATTAAAATAGGAGAGAAAAGAGTAAAGTTCATATGCTTTTTTATGCTGGTAAAAATGTTTAGGTAGAGTACGTCATTCTTACATAAAGTGTAAATGTGGAGAATTTTAAAGAGGAAAAAATAGAGAAGTTTTATTATTTTTTCATAAAATGATCAAAAATACAATTGGGAAGAAGAAATGGGACACCTTATTTCCTAAGTAACTATTTGTGCTCAAGACCTTTAATCCTAGTATAATTCTCAGTCTTAATTTTCTCCTTAAACCCATCTAATCAATGCTACACTTTATTCTGTGTTTGATGTTTTCAAAAATTAAGCAAGGTAATGCACCTCAAAAAAGGTGTAGATATGTGTCAGTTATACTGCAGTTGCTTCTGATAACGTTTTTTCACTTTCATCTGATTGCTGATCAGGGAAGCAACTTTAAACAAGGCCAAGGAAAATATATTACAGCACAAAAAAGAGGAATCCTAATTACAATCTAAAGATTTAAGACCTTTGAAATTACATTGGACATTTTTCCACTTAACAGTAAATCAAAATAGTGTTTCCCAATCAAATTTTAGACTCAGGTTGAAATATCCTCAATAATTTGCACTTCTTCCCAGAAAGATTTATTACCCACAAAAGAACGAAAAAACACAGTTGCAGCAGGACACTATGCCTGAAAAAGAAACCACAAGATCATCTCTGGATGGAAAGGGAAAAGGCAAAGTAATGCTATCAGAATAAAGACAAAGACAATTGGTAACCTGAAAGGCAAATGTACTAGAAGATATCTAGTGATAGATTAAACTTGCAGACTTCTAGTAAATACATAAATCTGAATAAAGGTGTTTTCAGTCTTTGTGAGATTTTTCAGGGATGCTATAGCTTTTTCTCATATGGAAATTCCACATTTTCCCCACATAACGTTTGTAATCTGAATTCTGTTCTTGAGATAATCATAGTGAGGTACTTACACATATGAAGAAAAATTTGCAGTGTTTAAGAATTTCTGTGAGGTGGCAATCTATGGACTAGATCCCAAAGGGATATTGCATCTGTTGAGACTAAGCCAAAAGGCTATTATTTTCTTGCTTCACAAGTGGTTTTCTAGACATCTTAGCTGATCTATGAGCACCACCAGAAAGGGACGGTTGTGTTCCTCTCCTCTTATTCCAGCTGCTCGTCCCCACTGCTTCTACTGCAGCAGCTCTGATGCTTACCTGCCACCCGCCAGGAGCTGCTCCACACAGGGAACACCAGGCTGGCATTTTAATGAACAGCCAAGTTCAGCCTCCAGATACAAATCTGGCCAACCTCAGCTGGACGTCCAAATCTGAAAAGTTAGATAGCTGATGTGCTTGCTCCTTATTGCCTGCACTCATTTAGCAAAGTGACTAAAGGAAAAAAACTTAAAACTAAATCTTGAATGTACAGGGAAGAGCTATGATGTCTGCGACATGACAGCATAGGCCTGATCCTGTAAGTGGGCATATCTTCATGCACTGGTTTCAGTATGACTCTGGTGCAGGCTGACATTCAAACACAAAGGTGCAACAATTAAAGGAGGATTTCACATGATAAGTTCTGAGCAAGAGGTGTTTTACCCTTGTGTTGCAGCAAATCTGCTTGCTATTTGGCAGTTTTTTACCTCTGTTAAAAAAAAAAAAAAAAAAAAAGAAACACAAAACAGTGTTGCTGAATCAGATCTCATCACCCAAGTGAAACTTCAGCTCTGAAGCCACTCCTGAGATGAGCCATTTCTCTCTTCAGAGGTAGCTTTGCTTTGATTTCAGTGAAACCAATGACTCAGGCACTGAGATAAAGACAAGTCCAATATGTATAATAAATTTGGTATTAACTAAAGTGAAAGTAGTAATAGTCACTTGCAGAAATATTTCTCACTTCATGGTATTTTACATCTGAAGTTTTGCTGTTCATTACAATAACTCTTAAAGACTCTGAGGAACAGCAGGATCCTTGTGCAAACTCCGGGAGTTCACAAACACACAGACTGCCACAAAGTCTTAAAATCGAATTTCAGATATGAGTTGCAAGCAACTTCAGAACCAGTGAGAGACACGAGAAATGACAGGGTTTGCCTCCCAGAGCTCATGGAAGTTATGCCAGTAAGAGCAATAAGAACTACAAATTCCGTAAGCGGTTTTCCTTCATGTCCACCATTACCATTTGCAGGCTGCGCTTATATTTTGATTTTTTTTTTTTTTCCTAGGTGAATGTCCTGGGAGAAAAAGGATAGTACAGAAAAATAGCAGCAGCCAGGGATCCGGGAAGGGGCAGGTGTGTGACGGGAGCAGGGGGATGCGGGGAAGAAGTCACGGAGGAGCAGGTGGTCCCCGGGGCCTGTCAAGTGACTGGATGGATGTGGTGGTGATTGACAGCTTCTGTGCTGGCTGTCAGGGGGGCTCGCTTCAGCTGAAGGAAGTTGCCAGGGACATATGGCAGGAAAGGGATAGCCAAATTTTAGGAGCACATTGACAACGTAGTCTATAAAAATCCCTTCTCTGGAGCTTCTGGTGCCTGCTGGAGCCGCAGGAGGGGAGTGGAGGGCAGCAGGCCTCCCATCCCTTCCCGTCCCATCCTGTCCCGTCCCATCCTGTCCCCGATAACACAGCGAACCCCAGGTGAGCCCCAAGAGAGGAAGAAGAAGCTGTCAGTTCCCAGAGCCGATGACTCCGGGATCGGTGACTCCCTGATCTCGGGGAGGCCCACACACAGCTCTGCTCCCCACCGCGGCTGCACTTGAGCTCTGTGAAAGATCCTCATCTCACGATTAAAAGCTGCGGCGATAAGCCCGCTGCTATCTGTTGTTGATAGGAAGACAGACACAGCAGAGGGTTTCCTGCTCTTGGGGAGTCTTGAGAAACCAGCGTCAGGGCTGAAAATCTCCATCTCAAAGGGCAGGCGACTCTGGGAGGGTGGCAGCACCTTTGAGGGCACCAAGCACCTGCGCGGGGCACGGCCTCGCACTCCCCCGAAACCACGCAGGAAAGTGGGAAGGCAAAATGTAAACCGGAGCCGAGGCTGTGCCATGGCTGCAAACCGATGTGGGGAAATCAAAGGAGTCCTGGCCTGTGGCCAACCCCAAAACCAGGCCTGCAAACAGCACAACGTGCACGCACGGCACGCTAAACCCTCTACCCCACACACATTGAAACTCCCATGGAAGTAGAGACCCACAGAGCTTCCTATTTCTTTTAATTAATAGAATTTGCCTGCAGGCGGTTTGAAAGTATTCAGACAACATTGCTGCTGGTGTTCCCACACTTTCCCTTCCACTGCTGTTGTTGCAAAACTCAGAGGCAGTGACAGAAAATAATATAAGTCTAAAAAATGTAAGGAATGTCTTAGTTTGTCCTAGAAGCTGGCTCTGTCCTCTCTCAGACTCTGCACAGATGATACCCCAAAGTTTACAAAACTTGCAAATATCTACACACAGGCTAGCACTTGACTGACTGCTGACAGATTAAAAGGCTTGTTATTGTATTATATATTCTGCATAGACTTTGAATGCTTTATCAATCCTGCAGAAGATAACATCCAAACAAACAAGAAACAGGTTTAATGATAAGCCCAATCAGAAGATATAAGCTTTCAGATGTTAGGTAAATGTCTCAGTGTTTGGCAAAAGCAAATGGAGACAAAGCTGAGATGCACATTTTGAAATGAAAAGAAATACTTACATTATCTTGATTGTAGTGATTTCAGTGGATAAACTTGCATATGACTATGATAATCATGTGAATAAAGAGATTATCTTGTGGGGATGGATTATACATGATTACTGTCCATTAGGTTCAGCTTCTAAGTCTCAGCATTTTAATGGGACATTTAACATCAAGCAAACACCAGGGAAAATACCAGTTTTCCCATTCCTTTTTCATTTCACTTCATTTCTGCAGCCTAAATTTATCCAAGGCCAGTCTCTGAAAAATTGTATTTACAGTAAACGAGACCCTACAATTCATTCCACTAGTGCTAAGAAAGCTATCGCATGTTTCCACCAACAAAACCTCTGGGTTTACTGGGATATTTCACTACCCAAGTACAAAAGCTGACAGAGGAGCAGTGGCTCGGCCTGATAGATTTGTTACAATGCTGCTGCTGAAGAACTGAAGGGTCTTCCCACCCATAAATACTGGTGAAAATACTAACTGCAAATAAAGGGAGAGAAGAGCCTCTGTAGAGCCGAGCACCACAGCAAAGAACCCTGCTGCCTTCCAAAGCTGCTGGAAGACAATGGGGTAGCAAGCTACCAAGTTTCTCCCTGCGGGGTGTTGTAAAAATATTTCCTCCAGTTTCGCTCCATGAGAAAGTTGGTTGAAGTCCCCAAGTCTCTTTTGGTTTCTTGCCAAAGCTGTGTGAAAACACAATTGTTGCCCGATTTCAACATAGAACATGACACAGACTTGATAAATACCGGGCTCAAGTTCATAGGCTTTAGAAAGCCATTTCATTGCATGTTTAAAGGGCTTGATCCCGTTCCAGCTGAAGTCAATGGACATTCTCTCATTTACCGCGACACAAGGTCCTGAAGCCTTGAAGGAATCCAGCCCTGCAGTAATAAAACACTGTCTCTCGTGGGCAGAAAAGTTACAGGCTCATGACAAAGCTTGACTGACTGACAAAATGAACATCAGTTACTTGGTGCAAAACCAATTTAAGTACAGTGCAAAATATCTAATTTCATTTTTATTTGGTTTGGTTTTGTCTGGTTTCTGTCTTGGATTAAGCAATCTTGCCATTTTCACTGTACTGTTTTTAATGTCCTGCAGCTGGATCTGCTGGAAAGGACCATCAAGTCCTTGCACACACACACCTACGGTAACATAAGTCACTTCTGAAGAGAATTTTTTTATTATTTCATTTAATATCAGGCTAATATTTGGCACGGAATTCCTTACGAAGGTTTCTCCTAGTGGAATGGAAACCTAATAAAACTTTTCCTGAGCATGAACATTTATGACACCAATGCCAAATCAGCACAAATTCATCAAAGGTTACGGTGCTGCAATCCCACAATTAGGAAACCGAATCTCTAAAATCAGGATTACTGCTGATGTGAGGTTCAAATGATGACTTTTGCCACTTCAAAAGTACAAAAAAGTTCTTCAGAGAGCTGAGGCGAATTGGCTTCTGAGTAGAGTACAGCACTTTGATTCAGGGGCACATTGCTTCCTGAAGGTGACAACATAAAAATAGGAAGTTGGTTTTCTAGACCACTGAGTACCTGAGTCATGGACTACAAATGCAGTTCTCCAAATCCAATGAAAGAAACAGCAGCCTTTGCTAATGCAGAAGAAGGGACCAACACTTTTATATAACCAGAGGTGTATGATGTGGATCTACTATAAACAAGTGTTTTTGTTTCAAACACTGACATTTTAATACTCCCTTATCTTGTAAGTCACCTCACAGATACGAAGAACTGCTGCCCAGTGAGTGACAGAGGCATAATCTTGTCCTCAAGGAGAAAAAGTGTGGCATACAGATGTTGGAAGGTCAGCACGTTGCCACCTGGAAGTTACTCAGCAGTTATCCCAATTTCAGTTTCTTCTTTGAACAGAAGTCCAACAAACCCTGATCTTCCAATAACAAATGTCATCCTCTGGGAGAAATGTCTTCCTACTGCCACTGTACAATCCATAAATTTGACAGGAAATCAATCACTACCACTGCAAGAGCATTTTAAAGAAAATCCCTATTGGATTCTCTAAGAAACTAGTGAGAATACCAAAAGAATCAAAAATCCCTAGGCTGAATTTCTTTTAAATGTACATCCCTTCCAATGCTTTCCAAATCAGAACCTAAATTTGATAATTAATCAGATCTTTCTCCCCATTAGCAACCTCCCCCCAGAGATGTTGATGCCCTCCAAGGCCAGAGGGAGCTCGCAGCACCCTTCACAAGGAGGTGCCCTCAGCACTGTACCGCAGGCCTGGCGGTGCGAGGACTTTCTCTGCTTTCCCCTGTCCAATGGAGGAGTCGTGGGACCGAAAGTAGAAAGATTAGAAAGCAAAGCGACTCTGCGACTTCACATCTTCAAGAGAACGTCCTGGAGTCCATGTTGATGCATTTAACACCACAGCTTTAACATCAGAAAGTTCTTGTTCTTAGAAAAAAGTAGAGTCCAGCCTGCAGGACTTTCTGGTTCAGGACACATGGTTCAGATGAAGCCGCAGTCACAGTCCTTTTCTTTTTTAACCCCTAGTGCAATACATCTTGCACCAATTCCCACACAGTGGTACAACCCCAACAAAAGCTTTAGGGAATCGGCCTCCCCAGGCTGGTCCACAACCCGCTGCTCTGACTGCTCCTCCCAGAGCTGGGCAACGCGGCAGTGGCCTCCAGGAAGATAAGAACAAGCTGGGTTACCTGCTTCTTGGCTCGACTTCTCCAAAGGCCTGGCTACAGGTTACAGAGAAGACAGAGCCACGACCATCTCTTCCATCAGCAACATTTAGAAAGAAAAAAAAAAAAAAGGAAAAAAAAGAGTTTCTGCAATCGGATCCTGTGGGGACCAGGGCCTGCCAGCGCGTGGGAGGATGTGCTCCGAGGATCGACGTGCCGTTCCTCTTCCTTTCTGGCTCCCAGCGAGAGCCAGACATCTCGCAGTCGGGCTGAGGCAGCTGGGCACAGAGAGAAGCTGAAAAACAGTGAGATTTCTGAGCAAAGAGGGGACGGCCGGTACATTTTCATTACTTCCACACAGTTGAGCTGACGGTATTTTGGTAGTGCAGTTTTGGACTTAGGCACTGAAGTCTGCCTCACTGCTAAATCCTTTTTTTGGATTTGGCCTTAAAACCGTATGTTCAGCAGCATTTGTTTTATCTTCAAGACTTAGAACACAAGGAGAATTTGGCTTGACTATTTTCTTTCTTCATTCACACTAGGAATCCTGTGAATTCGTGTGGATGGAGATACGATAATAATCTTTCCTTCAAATTCGCCCCCCGTATAGGGCACCGAAGCTGTACAGTGACACGGAGCAGAGAGCGAGCGATTAGCAGTTAAGAACAGAAAATGTGCCTCCAGATTTCTCCATTTTCCCTGTCATATTTAACTAGACTTTTGGTATCAGAATGTAAGCTCTTTTAAAAATAGTTTAGACAAGCCATTTTGTAGAAAGTTTTAAAGCATATCAGTGAATAAAAACTAGAACAGAATAATGTATTTTCTAAGCTACATAGTTACCGAAGTCAGGTCTGTTAGACCTGTAAATCGGTCTCAAAAGACTTAAACAAATTATATCTAATGGGCCAGCAAATTCTATATAATAGGGACATTTCTGTTCTGTTTTATACTTCCCTTTTTAATTCATTCCCTAAATGTAACAGAGCAGAAGTTAATGTTATGTGCTTCTTTTATTTAAGTGCTCATTAAAGAGTAAGAAAAATTCAGACTAAAAATACATTTCTAAAAGTAACTTGATAGTAAATATTTATTGGCAGAGCTTTATCCCATGGCTGCTGAAATAGCAGACATTAAATTGGGACCACCTTGTTGATTAGAACACTTTTTCTTACAGCTTTGGATCTTTTCCTTAAAGCTAAACTAAGTAATTATAAATGTTTAAATATTTGTATTTAGACACTGAACAGAAAGACACACAATTTTCTACAGCATGGATCTGCAATTGGAGCATGCATCCAGTTCTGACTGTTATTCTGCAGGAATCTTTACATTTTACAAGGACAGGCAGAATATACATGTTAAGCAAATTTAAATTATTTTCATTTTTAGAAAAACTGTCATAGATTTTCACCAAAGTGTAAGTATGACAAAATAAATGTGGTATGTTCAGCACTTTCATAAAATATTGTAGGTCAGTGTCCTCAAGAGTCCAGCAGAAGAAAATTAAGGGATGAGTGGACAAATCCTGTAGGAGACGGGTGAGGATGAAACAAGTTTCTGAAGTGCGATGGAAAGTCTCTTCAGTAAAGTGATGTCGTACAAGAAGAGAGTACCAGATGGCAAACTGGCAGTGTGTGCTCCTCTGCCAAAACGAGTGTGTCAGTAGAAGGAGAAAAGTAGAATTAGACGAACGGAAGGAGATAAGAAGTGATTTGATTTGGAACCACTAGAGCTGTCAGAAGATGAGGAGGAGTTTGGCTGAACTTTGTGAAAGTGAGAAGCATCCTGCAAAGCAGGGCAACGAGGATATGCTCCTTTGGTAAAATCTAGTGCTGTCTGTGCTCCCAAGGTAGTCTGAATGTGTTTATCTACCAGAGGAACGATGTTTGTGTTATGGGGGTATAAAAGAGTAAGTCCTGCTTTATAGCACAGCTAATTAACTTCTGTTTGCTCTGAATGACCACGGCTTGGTGCAGGTACCGTCAGCTTGGTGCAGGTACCGTCACCCAACACTTTCCTCTGCTATGCAAGTTAAGAAAGCCACATTGAAAGGAAACATTTCAGTGAGTGTAGCAGGAGATGGGGATGTGAAAGAAAATGTCAGTGAGGTCAAGGCGACAGAGTGACGGACAATTCTGTGAGAAGTCACCCGTGTCACCTCAATTATGAGCTGAGATTCTCGCACCAACAAATTAAATATAACTAGCTCTAAATATAAAGCAGATCTTTCATTGCCCTCATTGTTGATCTAAATACATTGGTTAAGGCTGCTATAGATGCCAGATAGGAGACATAATTGTTAAGTTCAACAGAGAGGAGAGTATTTTTAGTGTTCTGCATCAATTCAATTCAACAAATGTGATGCCATCCGCTCGGGTTCGTACAGGAGCCATGTAAGAGTCATACTCCAACATGCACTATCTTCCTTTTTACTTAGTATCAAAACCTTATGAAATACGTGGGCATTCCCCCACCCACTTTATCTCACTTAATAATCTCTTTCCAATATTAGATAGCATTGGGAATTCAATATACATATTCTATGCACATATGAAGCTTATGAATTGAAACCAAACAAAAAGTCTTCATGAATTTTACTGGAAGAAAGCAGAAAAAGGATAGCAAATGATAAAAAATAATTAAATGACTGTCCAGTCCTAAATTTCAAATGCTTGAAATAATGCACAGCCAACATTTCAAAATCAATTGCATGTTTATATTTGAATTTTCTTGTTCTTCTAAATGGTGATTATTTATTCTAAGTAGAAGGTAGCTCAAAAGATTTTTTTAGAAGAAATGGAAAATTGCCATTTGAGATGTCATTTGATGAGCAAACTGTCTGATAATAGAAATTTGCCAAAAAGGTCTATGTAGAGAGGGAATAAGAACAGCAGTAAAAGCATAATATGTAAGATTCAAAATGATTTTTAACAGACATTAATAGAAATTGTTTGAAATGTAATTAAATCTCCTTTCTGTTCTATAGTGCTAGAAATGCCTGCTCCTACTAAAGCTATGGCCCTTACTAAAAATTCCAAGTTACTCGTCTCTTATCACATTGTTTATTTTGGTTCAGCTTGGTTTACATTCTGGGTTCTCTCAAGTCCCTCTTTACATTGGCCTTGTGGCTTTGCAGCGAGCCTTTATTTTTACAGCAGCCCTTTTGCTAGAGCAACACATCTCAAGAACCTCTTCAGAGCTGTTTCTGCAAGCGGCTGCTTGCTACCTCCCTGGCTGCAAAATGGCAAAGGGTTGAAGGGAAGCTGTGCATCTGGCTATTCTGCGCTCTTGAAGGAGGCACTTTTCCATGTGAATAAACAGAGAGAAAGGGCAGTAAGAAGAATGAAGTGAAACGTCGCTCAGCAGAATCTCTCTGCTGTGACCAGACAGCAAGGGAAGTCTCGGTCCTGCCACTACAAACGAAAGAAAACATCTACTCACCATTTGTATCTGCGGCTAACAGTCAGCTCAGGGGCAGGCAACAAGCTTGGATTTTTAAGGTTTATTCCAACGATCCAATTTATGCAATCCTGCACTGAAACTGATCATTACAACTGGTTTAGAACAGCAGGATCAAATGCTCACTTGAAAATGTACCAGTTTTCATATTTCAAGAAATAATAAACTCTCTAGTATATAAATCATAGAGAAACGCCTCACTATTAGTTGGTACAAAAGTAATATACGTGCATACTCTATTACCTACTGATTTACAACCCAACAGTCTTTGGTTCTCTTAATATATATTCCTAATGTCATAACGCTCCAAATTTCATTTCCCCTGAAAAAACACCACTGTGAGGCAACAGGGAACGAGCAGTGTAACTCTATAGGACAACCACCAGTTTGGTCCTTGGTGTGGCTCCTGCTTCATTCACTGCAGCCATTACAGATGCCAAGTCTGAATGAGATTCTTAGCTTAGAGCGTTTTCAGTAAGGTGAAAAAATCCCTTCTTTCCCCTTAAAAAAACTCAAGTCTTCTCCTGAGCTCTGCTTCAGACCATGCAAGTTCATACACAGTGTGTATCTGAAAGATCTAGAAGGGAAAACCTTTAATCAGTTTTATTGTAGATGACAGAGCAAAGATTTCTTTAATTAACGGTCCTTCCTGGCAACCTGTGCCACTGTAAAATTAGCTCCAAATTTGTTCTGCCATGTTTATGGGCTCCAGTTCAAAAATCTATGAAGTGTGGAGTATTTTACAAGCTCCTGCAGCAACACAGAAAAGCAGGTGGTTGGACACAGTGTGAGAGGAAAATAAATGCAACCATTTATCTAGAACAATTTGCAACTCTCTGGGAGAGCTCAAATACCAAAGGAGTGACAACTTCAGGATATCCATCTAGCAGCACAGCTATAGATCGACTGGATTTCCACAAGAAATCTGCAAAACAATTACCCTGCCAAGGAGAAAAATGCGCACTATGCACGCACTCTGCTGCACCCATTACACCCAGGTCTGTATCTATGTGGATTTACAAACCCCATAAACTTAGGGTTTTTTACCAGGTTTTCATCAAGCTCTGTGCTTATGATGTTACCTCTAAACAATTTCCTATCCACAGAAGCCTGTTCAAAACCCAGAGTGGTTGAACTACTGGGTCACTGCTTCGTCAGGACAGTAAGGACAGAGATCCCCAGGGGTACCAAGGCTCTGGGGCAAGATGGGACTTTCTTGGCTGTCCCTGTTCCCCAGCTCCTAGACCAGATGCTGCCAATCTTCCCCCTGCACACTGAAGTTTTGCGGATTTAGGTTTTTCTGTTTCAACAATGTAGCTGCTTGGAGTTAGTCCTGATGCTTTTCTCCAATATTACATTTCTCCCCGGAAAATAAAGCATTTCATCTGCCTCGAGCAGATCTTTGAAAAGCTAAATTTAGGCCGCCCCCACTACACGTTCGCACATCAGTATTGTTCTTCTGCGTGCTGTGCAGGTGTCTTCACGAGGATACTAGCCAAGAAGATGGGCCCTCAAAGGGGCTGTTTGAAATCCGTGACGCTGCTCTCCAGAAATCACTAGGTACAGATGCAGGTGCAGATGCAAGTCCATCAGGCACAACTGAAAAGTCCTCAAGGCTTATAAAGCATGCAGTACATCTGTTCCTAACGTGGCTTCGTGGCTTTGTCTCTGCATCTGTGTAAAACCACAAGACATCCAGGCACACATCTATTTCATTTCTCTAGGCACACATCTATTTCGGGGCTGGGTTGGAAGGTTTTTTTTTAAGTAGTTCTGAGTACAAAATCAACTTCACGCTAATCCATTGTCTGGCCTTGTAAGCAAGCTGGCTTGACAGTTCAGCACTGCCCCCGTGTAACTTTTAACTTCTAAAGGGCAGATTCTCAAACCATTTAAAATTCATTATGTGAAGCAGGGGGCCAAGTCACACTTTGCTCCAATGCGAAATGTCGCCTGGAAGCTATGCTATTCGACATCTGTATTTGCTTCTGTTACCAGAACATTGTCGGTGAGGTTGGGGCAGAAGCCCCTTGGTAGGATCTGCCATCCCTGCTTTGCTCTCTTTTTCTACCTTAGTAGGCTCCTACCATTATAAGCTGTCACCCTTACGCTCTACTATTTTTTGGTTTTAATGCAAAGCAGCTTGCTTCTGGGCAAAGAACCACATTAGGAAGACAAGACACCGAGGTTTGACCTCACCACTTAAAAAAACGTTCACCTTGGACATGTCAGTCACCTCTCTGTTACTCATTTTCTGCACTTATAATAACGCAACTAATGACGCTCACCTTTCTTTGCATACGCACCAAAGAAGCAGTTCACGGGACATAAAATTTATTTCTATGAATTTCAGGCATAATTGGAGAACGATACTTCTCAGTCACTAGAAAGTCCCTCCCCAAGCCTGTTCTCAGCAACAGGGACAGCAAATTTCTTGTGTTGTGGGCCATGTTCCCTGAAGGACATTATGAAAAGTTCAGTGAACATAAACTTCCCTAGGTTCATTAATAATTAGTTAATGTCCTTAACATACTAAATGAACAATTAGGTCATTGATACAGCCTCAAGTGACTTACTTGGCATAAGCAAACAACATTCATTTCAGCACAATGAAATTTAGGGTGTACTTCTAGGAACAAAGAATGCAGTCCATATTTATAGGGTGGGGGATTCCTAGGAAACAGAGACTCAGAAAAGTCTGCCAGATACTGTGGGCATACAGCTGAATAGGAGCTCCGAGTTCAGTGCTCCCTGTGAAAAGACCATCCCTCTGTTTCGGAATGCATAAGAAGAGAGCATCCTTTGTAAGCCAGGACTCTTTCCCACCATCAGGTCTGACCTGGCCATGGCTCCTGGAGAAATCACACAGTGACACAATTAGCAGAATAAATGTGTCACGAGCGTGACTTGGGGATGTGGCGTGTAGGGTTTTTTTTTTCTTAAACGGTCTCCCAGAGGATATTCTTAACACAGAGAAAAAAACACTTTCCTAATATAAAAACAGCTTATAAAAGTGAGACTGACATATAAAAAGTCACGGAAAGGACGTACTGATATAATCTATCTACGATTTGAAAGACTTGAGCTAACACTTTTTCTATATATCTTGTAGAATAACAGATTGTAATCAACAACCTGGTTGAAATGAACATAGCCTTCTGCTGTCTAGTATTTTTTCATCCTCTATGAGATTAGCTTTACTTATCCCTATTCAAAACCTTGCTACACGCCTGAAGTATTTTCTTCTGACCCTTTATGCTTCCACAAAACCAGTTCTTTTCCTACTCCGATTCCCATATAACTCTTGCCTTTTTCTGCTACGTATCAGGGGATGAAAAAAGAAACAAACATCCAGATCATGCTTTGTGATTACTAACATCTAGAAATCTAAATATACATCCCTTGAGTTGATGAACTAGTTCTTTCTGCATTGGGAAATAGACCAAGACCTCAGTTATTAAAGTGTAACGAACCAGGGATTAAATACGTTCCTATACACACATCTATCTACCCAGCTATCTACATACATATGCACACACACATCCAATATATTTCAGACTTGCATGCTAGTGCTAACAAGTTTTGTAGCCAAGCCACATTCCATTTAAAAGGGTTAGTTTTATAGATCCCCATTCAGTGTCCCCACTTAGGAATTTAGTTTTCAGTTAAATCTAAGTACTTTGAAACTCCTCGGCTTGTTTCAAAAAGAAGAGAAAACTTTCCTCAAAGTCTTCTAGCAAGCTTTTTTGCATTACTTATATGAAATGGCACATTTGGGACTTTTGTCATGGTGCTCTGAAACACAATACGCTGTTCTTTAAGGCCTTGGGTGGGGAAAGAAGGGCTTGAGAGCCAAGATAATATACTCAAGGAATTTGGCAGTATACAAAGATATAGGGAAAATGAAGCAGATGCAGAGGGATGCGGGATAATGCCGGACATGGGGTCCCGTTGTTTAAACTTGATACTGTTTTCACACAAAATTTACCATCAGCGTTAAAGGGCCCAGGATGTGAGCAGACGACTTATTCTGAACATAAAATGGCAGAGAAAAAAAAAAGAAGAAAAAAAAAAGAGGAAAAGAAAAGCCTAATATCTAGTACAGGTTGTTTACAGAGGGTTATAGATTACTTCAGTTATTAATGGTGTTTTGCATTTAAACAGGAAAGGCACTTGGATCGTTCTCTTAATTTGGATAAGGCTCTAGTTCATTGTATTCATATGCATTTATTTTTCATTCCAAGAGTAAAAAATTGTTATAATAATAAAGAAATGACTTCAAAGGCTTCCAAGCATTGCTAACTTGGACTCGTATGACAGCACATCATTTTTCAAGTCACTTATTAAAAATATCTTTAAAACAAAAAGATAATTCCCTTAAGAAAATGCATTGTTCAACATTCAGGAAAAAAAATAAAATAAAATAAAGTATCTCTGGCATTAAAAAGCCAACATCTTTATTTGATGAAACCCCACTTGTGCTCTCCATTCCTCATAACAAACTAACACAGTAACTGCGCCCGATTGAGAGCATAAATATTAGATATGTTTTTATTCATTTTCAACTTCCTGAGCTTTTATTTTCCCCTGGGTCTAAAGGAAATTTCTCCTTGCTTATTCTTTGAAAGAAAAATTGCCCAGGTAGCGTCTCCTCCTCTCTCCCTGGAAATGCTGCCCGCTCTTAGAAAGTTCTCGAATTAAATATTTGTCACAGCTGTTGCACAGACACAGTATGTCTGCTGTCTACCCTGGAGTGAAAACAAATCGCAGCCAGTTTGCTGGTCACACGTTCCAACTGGGATTTTGCCATCTGTCATTGTGTTTGCAGAGCTATTTAGATTTCCAGTTCATACCAAACAAATTCCACCTCCAGGACGAGGGGAACTTCAAACGGCGGTCAGAGAGATCATGTAGATGGGGAAACGTGCCCGGGAGTCGGGGGGCCTGCATCTGTTCACGGCTTTAAATATTGTTCGGCATAATTGCATTAAAGGCTCCTAGACCGGGGTCGGATCCACGTTCCCAGATACAATGGTGCAAGGAGAGTAGGATCGCCCTCGCCGTACTATTTCGTGGGCTATCAGCAGTCTCCGCTCTGTTTAGGTACGCCAAACTGTGTGAGACAGATCGCAGCTTTACACACAGTACAAAATTCTAATAAAAACATCCTGATCTTAAATGCCATCGCTTAAATGTATTTTTAGTTAATTACACCTAAAAATGGAGAAGCTCAAAACATTTTACAGACATTTAAATCCTCTAAGGGTTTTAGCATGGAAGAGATTACAAAGTGGGTTTTTCCTCTTTCTTAGGGCTCTCCCAACAGTACTTCATTTCCTAGACAGGGCCTGGGCAGAGGAGAACTCAGCTTTTTACCCCAGAGCAAGCAGAGGCTGCTTCGATGCCCACATAATCCCCCCAGTCCTCGCTGCACAGGGACCTTCAGCCCTCGGTTGTTCCTCCTCCTCCCCCAAAAGCGAAGCCTGTGCGAAGCTGCCAACTCTCATTCTTCTGGAATGAGACACTCTCATTTATTGTCTCAATTTCAATCTGCCCGAGGCTCAAAATAAAGGCAGTCACCATTGATTTCAGGCGGATATTTAGAAACACATTGAGATTCTTTCTAAGTCAATTAGATTATCATAAATTGGCAACTCCATAAATTTCCTGTGGGGGTTAGGTTGTTACACCAGGACCTCCTTCCTCCACCCGTGCTTTCAGAGCCTGTGACAAAATGGCATGTCGAAGGAGGTGGTGCTGAGAGGTACGTGGAATAAGGGAAGCTCCCTGCCTTGACAGCAAACTCTCCGAAACATCCCACCAGGCAACGCGAGTGCCTCCTGTGAGCCCCAAAATGTAAAATGTTCCTAATTATGGTTTGGACCTACTTCCTCAAAAAGAGCCTGGCCTTGAAATTCATCAGGAAGTAAAATGCAGAACAAAACAATAAATTCGGATACACCAGAGACAGAACTTCTGACCGTTTAAATACTTTGAAGTGTACGCAAACAAGTGGCATGCAGATGCTTGGCTTTCCCACTTGCCAGCTAGCTCAGAGCAGATGGGCTTGAAGGAGGATTCCAAAACTGCTGCACATAAGGACAGAGATCCCCAGAGGTGCTAGTAATACTCATTTCCTTCCATAAGATGCTGTGTTTCAGCCACGGTTACTGCTCTCAAGGCTGTTTGATCAATAACTTTACATCTCAGAAACATTTAAAACTTAAGAGGCTAAGCCACTTCTGCTCGTGCAACTGGCTTGTATTTAAAATGCAGCAGAAATAAATGCATTGGTACGAGACGACTGAAGAGCTCTGTGTTGCGAGACGACATATACCTTGGGATGGCATCACTTTAGCAAACATAAGACTCAATAAATAAATAAATAAATAAATCGAAGTCCAAGCGTTTTGAGAAGCAACAACATAAAACCACAACTCCTGAGATTTTTTCTTATTAGGTTTGCAGGTTGAGGTGCCCGGTTCTGTACACACATGGCAAAGCCCGTTCCTCTTTATACAGTGCTGCTGCTTGAGGGAAGGGTTAGCCAGTTGCTGTAAGGTGCCTCCAGCAATTATAGCTGGTGGTGTACCGGTGTGGTGAGTGGAGAAATAAGAGCAGTTTAACAAACTGTCATGCTTACTTTCCAACAATTTATGGAGTAAATCCTACCAGTGCGTTAAGGTCTTCAGGTGAGTGAGTTCGGAGAAGACCCCAGCTCTATCACATCCCCAGCTCCGCAGGCAGAGCTTCCCTGAGGTGATGGTTTAGGAGGCCAGAGCCTTCCCAGCCCCTTGTCAAAACTGGGGGGGAGGCCACGGGGAAAGGTGTTAGGGGTTGTGCTGGTCCTACAGCCGTCCGGCATCCCACTGCTTTCTTGGACGGTCGGTAACACGCAAGGTCAACCACGCTGATCCAGCCCTGACGCCTTTCCAGAGTTCCAGCTGGGTGCATAAATCTGGACATAAATCACAAAACCTCATGCAGGAACTTCATACCCATCACACGCAAAAGCAAGAAATGAAACGAGATATTTCACATGTTCTTCAAGTACTACAGGCATTTTTCTTTGCTGTTTTAATTATGTTTATTACAGTAATGCCTAAAAGGCCAAACATGTATAACTCATTGGATTCTGCTGAGGCATACACAGTCCCTGCTTATTTTCTAAGCAGATGCTGCTCATGATTTTCCTGTTCATATTTGATCGTTTCTTCAAATAACAGTTATAACTGAGAAAAGAATTGAGAAAACATTCTGTGACAGATTTTCGTCTTCTGGATTAACTGAAAAGCATAATCTGATACTCAAATTGTGCTGTCGAGGAGTGATCTGACACATAACTTGCATCTAAGTGCTTTATTTCCTGCCTAGCTGAGTGGGCAAACATTTCTAAGTGGACATAATCACATACGAATGTGAGCCACTGCTGTGCAAAGGCTATCAGGCACAAATTGCATTGTGCTGCCTTGTGGCACTGATGCCTCTCACCCAAGGACGCACTTTAAATTCAGGAAGCCTAAACAAATGCGAGTTAATTTTCCACAAACATTTCTGCCTGTACATTTTGAAAGTATTAGCACACATGGAAAGTGGTCAACAGGGTGCTTGCTGCTCGCCGTGAGAGCGCCAGATAAGCTACGCGTCAGATACTTATCATCTTCATCTTTTCAGTATTTATTCAAACAAAATTATACTGATGACAGTAGCAGAGGAGATCTGATTTCAACACATGACAAACCCATTCCAAAAGGAGTTGATACCACGATTAAAATAGCTTTTAAAATTTAAAAAAAAAAAAAAGCTTAAGATTTAACATAAATCTTTCCCTGAGCTTTTTGCTTTAGTGCATTAATCAAACTAAAAGCAGGATGAGAATTACTGTTTACATAGATGGAGTCACACACATTTGAGTAGTTTCTGCTGAAAATAAAAAATATTTTGCAGGAACTGAAGCTAAAACATTATAATAAATACAGGGAAAAAAAAAAAGAAAAAAGAAAAAAGAAAAAAGACCTCCAATTAGATTCCTTTACCCCTAGCATATGGTATAGAGGTATATGCTATGTACTAATGTCTTTTCAGAGCTATTTTAAGACCATATGAGGCTGCAATCTGAGAGGAGTGGTGACAGATACACAGGCACAACTGGGTTACATTCATCATGTATGCGACTTGGTAACTCCTAGCAGAAAGAACTTTACAGAAAGGATAATAAACTTCCCCATTCAGCCCGAAAGCCTGTATTCCTAACATTTCCCTGAAAAAAAAAAAAAAGAGGACGGGGGAATGTTTAGTGGACAGAGAACCTCACAGTGAGAAAGTGTGAGTAGTCCACTGGCACCTCATCAACTGCGATGTGACAAAAGATGTCATGGGACATCACCTTTATCTATTCACAGAGCTTTTTCTGCAATCAGTTTATATAGTCAGGTTTAAATATTCAACTTTTTCATGCATTAATGTATCTGCTTCGGTCTAAGCTTAGTTTAAACTTTAATCAGCAGAGAGAACATACCGAACCCTCTTAGCATCAGTGTTTCCTCTAACTGCTCCTAGCTCGGAGCAGTTTGACAGTACAGTAATATAAATATCTAAGGTATGTGTGTTCCATTTACAGCAAAGTAAACAGGTCATTTTGGAGAGGCAACTTCAAAGTCTTGTAAAAACCTGCAAAGAAATCTGAGTTCCCCTGAAAACAATGGCAAAATTCCCAGCGATTTCAACAGGGACAGGATTTTGTAGTGATTTTAGCAGCTGAGCTCAGAGGCCGAGCTATATATTCTGTTGGCTAATAACCTGCTGGACAGACCTAATTTTGTTATGGCAAATTTATTTTTGATGGAGGAAAGGACAGGTCAGGTTCTGAGCAACGGGGAGAGGAGGACTGCAAGTAGTAATGGGCCTTCTGGTCTTTTCTTTATGATGGATATTCAGCCATGGATTTTACCACTTCCTATATTATTCCTTTTCCTGATTACCTTGGCAAAGCCAGGACTTTCCCCAGCTCCCTTGTTTCCTTTTTCAGTAGGGGAAGTCATACCCCCTTTGTGGGTCTCCATCTCTTTGGTTGGGAGCACGTTAGAAAGCAAAATAAATAGATCGTATTTCACCCTGAAACACTGGGGTTTAAATACGTTTAGACCTCAGAGCGCTGGAATGCCATCCAGCCTACAGGAGCCTCCAGCAGAGGAGAGGGAGAATATCTGCAGCTCGGGGCTGATCAAGTAACACAGGGAGTGGCAGAAGAGAGCCTCATTCCTCCGGGCCCCTCGCAGGCTACCGGCACGCTATATCAGCTACCTGCCTGCAGTGATGCACGGCGAGCCAAATACCAACCTTTCCCCATGGCTTCCCGAGGCCTGCAAGCATGCACTGTTTACGAAACAGGTCCTGCCCCTCCCAGAGCAGCAGCTGCGCTCGAGCACATACCGACGGGATTTTCTGGACCCCAGGCAAGATTGGGGTGGGGGGAATAAGGAAGGCTCGCCTGCTGTAAGGTGCCACGCGCCGCTTGCTGCCGTTGGGGTCAGCCTGAGATGAGAATATCAGCAGCAGGACTGTGTGTAAAAAATTAATAACGTTCCCAGAGAAATTTGCATAATATTTCACGTACAATAAGAAGGCATGAAACCCATTTGCTTCTGTTAAATAACTCCTCGGTGATAATTATTCTGCTTGATACCCGTTGGAGAACACACTCCCTAGGGAACAGCTACCAGCAGCCAGGATGCCTCCACGCTGCGCACACGAGCCTTTTTGTAGACTTGTAGGCAAATCGAAAAAAATGGCAAAATGTGAACCAACGTTACGTACGTGAGTTCAGAGGAACAGGACTGCTCTGCTATTTGTCAATGCAAAGCCTGGCTTTATCTGCTATTGACGCCAGCGAGTCACTATCTGCGCATCCATTTTGTAAAAACATCACAACTTTAATTGCAAAATAATCTTTTAAAAGGCAGGGTTATTACGACTGCTGAGTTATCTCTCTCGCTTCAGTTCCTTAGAGGGTACTCTCTCGAACGATTTGCATGGCAGTCAAAGCATGCGAAAATTTATAAATACCAACACAGATGCCAACATGTCGGGAGAAATGCAGTTATAGCATCTGAAAGCTAGGAAGAAATTAATGTTGATCCTGATTAGAGCAGTCACTGTACTTGCAATATCTAGTAATTAAAAAAATACCAACAAGGTAAATTTGTTTTGCAGAAAATAGTCCATGTCCCAAACTCCATTTCCTGGCCCCACGCTGCCGGTGTTACAGGAAGGGAAGGACGGCTGATTTTGAGCAGTTCCAGGATTTCGGGCTGAGCTGACATAACGAATTTTCCACCCAAGAGCTGCAGACTCTGAAGCAGGCATCAGAGGCATCCTGCAAGGTAGGGCTACACCATTTAAGAGCAGCCCGTTGCTGTACTGCTGTGGCTGCTCGGAGAACCACTCGCTGAAGAAAACTAGATCTTCCCCCGACACAAAATGGTGGGGCAGCCTCGACGCTTCCCTGCTGGGTCCAGGGCAGCAGGGGCTGTCCGGCCACGTCCCCATGCTGGGGACACAAAACCTAGATGTGGTCCCCTCGTGTTAAGAGGAGGAAAAACTAAACTCATTCCTAGGATGCCTACGTTACACCTTGCAGTTCCTGTGTGCCCTGGGAGTCACCTTCCCCTAGTTCTAGGAGGAACCTGGACCACAACTACCCATGAAAAACAGCTTATGGCTGAAGATCAACTTTTTCAGTATCTGGAAATTTCTTAGATATTGGTGGTGGTGGTTTTTTAAGGTGGTAAATAGGACATGTAGCACCCGAGGCTATGGAAGCCTCTCAGGACGTACACAAAGTCTGTCTGTACAGGCAGGCCGAGGGCAAGGGAACTTTGCTCTAGAGCAATTCACCGAAAGATTAAAAACGCTTCGTGCCTATCACTTAATTAACTGCCTAACAGAGCACTTAGTGGAAGGGAGAGGGATGAATTGATGAGGTGATGAAGTTATGGGATTTACTCACAGACCCCAAGGCAAACCTGTGTTAAGAGCCCCTTGCAAGGTCCAGCACAACCCAGCACCCTGCAGAAACACAAGCTTCTGCCCCAGATCCGTGCAGCCGAATCCACTCAGCACTTTCCTCGGTTTAGCTAAGTTTTCTTTCAGCGTTTCCAAACCTTTCCACTGACTGCCTCGTATACTTTTTACAGCAAATGTACTCAGAATCACCTGGCTGCACATCTGGGCAAAGCAATACACATCTTGACTCCCAGATACAGAAAGCGCTCCTCGCTGCCAGTGCCCTGACACTTAGAGCTGGGTGGGTAGCACAGGTAACAGCTCGGTTTGGTTTCTAATCACTTATTATCCATCCATCAGAAGTCACCTGGGTTAAAGAGACGACAAACACAGAAATTCAGAAATTTGGTCCCTCCGCCTTTGCTGTCAGCACCATCCTTCTGCAACCCTAACCGCGGCTTTCGAGGCACACGCTACGAGGCGATCCTGCTACCGGGTTAAAGAAAAAAGACATCGCAACCTCCCTGCTTTGAAGAAGGGTTTCATGAGTTTTGGAAAACCTGTAAGCTTAGGTGCAAATACTTTGACACCATTCTGATTAACAGGTTTAGATAACACCACTCTGCAGAGCAGGCTGAGATGGGGTATCTATTTTCTCGCTCTCTCATTTCTCTGAGAACTGCTAAAAAAGTTCCACCAAAACCCAACTGATAAACAGCTTAAATTGGATTTGCAATCTTAGCCTCGCTTGGAGCTCAGACCTTCAAAACCTCACAACTCCAATTGTTCCCTACAATTTTCAGGGCCTGCTGGGCTGGAAGGGGGGCCTGGGCACGAGAAGACAGAGCAGAGGACACTTCCACCCACCTAATGCCATGGTGTCTCTAGCAGTATTTCTTAATAAACATATTAAAAAACTTACATGCAGTTTCTATAGCTATTGCCAGGCAGCGTGTACAAGTGGCTCTCTGTCTCTCGTTACAGAGCCAAGCCGCCAAGGAGGTTGTTCAGCAATTCGCTTTGTCCAAAACCATGGAAATCTACAGGCTCTTCCCTAAATCAAACAAGTAACCAGAACAGTGCCTACAAAATCAAGCCAGAGTTTTCTGATAAATGGATTCGCTAAGCCATTCATACCGATGATGACTTAGAGGCTTTCATCAATAGGCAAATTGCTGTCTTTAAATTTAAAAAGCATGTGAAGTAATGGACTCTACGTCTTACTTTGAAGATGTGTCAAAACAGAAATGAACTTCGGTATGCAATATCAGGGGTTTACTATATTGATTTTGGAAGCCACTCTGTATATACTTTTCTACAAACGTCACATATTTCACAAAGCGACTCCTTTATGCTATTTACACTGCATTAGAGACAGACAAATTGCTTTGGACAAAATGTGCCAAAACTAAAACAAATTTAAGGTAAGGTCTGAAAAAAAGTTCGGTTAATTTTTACCTCCCACATTTCTCACTGCTCTGCAGTTCCAGGTACTTGCCCAGAACAGTCGGGCAGTGTGAGAGAGAAGCTCTGTGCCTCTCCCCGCTCACGGCCAGCAGCAAGAAACGAGCAAGTCACAGAGCTCAGACTCAGCCCTGAGCTCACTTTGGAGAGTACGTGGGTCTAGAAGCGTTTTCAGGTGAAAGCTCTGAAAACAGCAGGAGAAAACACACCTTATGAAATGCCCAGCCCCGTCTGGCTGCCCCGAGGAGCTTTGTGGCTTCGAATAGGCAGCCAAACTTTTGGGATCTTGTCCACGTCGCTGAAGTTAGCAGAAATGACCTGTTGGATGAAGTCCATCTCTAAGATCACACAATACCTCCCTTTAAAGAGCACCATCATGTCCCTCAGCTACCGAGCATTTTCTATACGCCAAGTATTCCAGGGGATATGCTCAAACTCTAAAAAGGAATCAGGAACTCTCGCCACCCCCCGTGCTGCAGTTTTCCAAACGGTATTTTTTGAGAAAACACTTTTAAATTCGGTTCTTCCTCAGAAACACATCTGCTGGTCTCTGAAGAGTGCCTGCACATCCGACCACCAGCTTTTCACTGCACTGAGTGCTCTGAGCTCAGAACAGGGATTAATGCACCCCATCTGCACTCTCCCTGTCCCGTGCACTGGGATGGCCCCAAGGCACCACCTCTGGGCTGAGCCCGGCCGACTCAGGGCTCTGCTGGAAGGTGACCAGCGAGCACCTCCTGGCTCCGTGGAGATGCTCTGGAGGAACTCTTAGGTCAGCCCAGCCTGCGAGGTTCCCTTTTGGGCTGGTCCTGTGAAATCCCTGCTACCCTCTAGGTAAAGGTTTCATCCCCGTAGTTTAAAAACAAGGAGCCATACGCTGAACTGTGTGCATAGCTTGTTCCTCTTTCTAATTAACTTCCACTCTCCCGAATTGTCTGTCTGCTTGGTGTTTGGCCTCTGCGCCCCGGCCGTGTGTGATCAGCACTGTGCAAACCTATTTTGAAATTTCACCTTCACCAAGGGCACCCGCACTCACTGTTCATCAGAAAAAGGCCTGGAGTACTGACCCCACTTGTTTCTCATCCTCACTCTGAATTTTCTCTCTCGCTGACACCCTTTGTTTCATCTCCATAAGCCAGTTCATAATCCATTTCAATGGCTTTTCTCCTAAGCTATTTTTAATCTTAAAAAGCCCCATCAATCTGGCGGGTGGCTACTGCTCCTTTGAAATAAGGACTGAAATAAGGCGGCGCTTTCACTCTTATCTACTTAGTTGTTGGTATTTTCAAAGACATTTGGGGGGGGTCGTTGATTTATGCATTTGTTCCTTTCTCCCTTCACTCCTGCAAAGCCACACATGAATACTGCATTTATGCCTTTTTCTTTCTCATCTTCGCGGCTCCTCTGAGCCAGCCCTGCTGGTGGGAATGCCCTCGTCCTTCAGCTCCTTCTTGTGGCAGCCCCGGTGCTCCCAGAAGAGGCTGGTGCAGCTCCTGCACTTAGCTGCTGAGCCGTGGGGAGCTCCTTGGGACGCACCAGTGCAGGCATCCCTCCTGCTCCCCAAACCTGAACGAAGCAAGAGCAGGAAATACGCGGGGCTCAGTTCCTCCTCCTTTCTCTTCAGCCTTCTGAAAGATTCTCCTAAAGCTTTTTTCAATGAAAAAGTTCGCTTTTGAGACGAAATCCATTTTATCAGTTGAATAAAGCAAACCACATTTGGGGTTTTCTTGTTCTCCCTCCCCCCCTTTGCCCTACACCCTCCCTCCCCATTCCTGAACTTTCTCCTCTTTTCAGTGGCAAATATGAGAAGGAGAAGAAGAGGCGAACTAGTGCAAAACCTAACAGTCTGAATATTCTCCCCTCAAAACATCCAAAAATAAAAACATTCTCCCCATTCAGTAAGAACAACAGAAGGAAAAGCATTTGAAAATGTTCAAGAATTGTCACAATTTCCTCATTTTTAACCATCCCGAGAAAATAAACGGGAGCTATTCATACATGAGTACATTTCATTGAAGTGACACTTAACAATCCAAAAATATGTCATTTAGTCTTGCATTTCTCTAAGCAGTAGATAATTTTTACGGGTGGCTGCTGCAGCAGCTGCACTGGTCCATAAAAAATCATTGTTTGGGGGGAAGAAGGGGGTTAATCGTACGGGATTTGTTATTTTTAAGTCAGACATTCAGATTTTTAAAAGGGAGATCACAAATGATATCAACATACAAATGCTGTTTTCTTTTTACCTCTGACACTGGATGTGCATTATATTGACACAAAACTGGAACCTGTACCTACCATGGCTCTGAAATTGCTCGGTAAGTGCTGGACACCGGTAATTCCTGCTGACTCTGCACTTCAAGGTAAAGATTCAAGTTTAATCAGTCTCCTGAAAACAATGACCGGATCCAAGTTCAACTGCTCTTCTGCCAGGGGCACGAAGCATTTTACCTGCTCCATAGCAGATTTCATATAATATTAAAACCTCCCCTTCTGTTTCATAGCCTTTTGTGGGCAAAGAATTGAAAAACAGGCAAAATCTCAAAGCAGGCACTGCAAAGGACAGCCCTGGGGGCTGACCATGCAGCTGGGCAGCTAACCGGTGCTCTGCAGGGGAAAGTCTGTGTTTTCCCCCAAAACAGCATGCAACATATCCCAGTTTGCCAACAGACCTAAAAAGACTCTTATCACATAGATGCTGGCATCGGGGCTGATCTGTGCTGGCAAGCACGGCGGTCACGCTTCCTTTCACCCTCCCAGGACAGGACGGGAGACCGCTCTTCCTTGTTAAAATTTTAAGCTACATATTAAAAAAATAAATAAATATTGACTTGGGGGGCTGGGGGAGAAGGAGTGGGGTCATGGTGACTGGCTGTACACAAGAACTACCCAATCATTTATCCACCTGCAGCAGCTCTGTCGAGGGAATTTAGAAAAAGTCCAGAGTGGCCGGCACAGCGTTTCTTTAGGTGGTTACCTGCTCCGCGAAGGACTGAACTTCTAGTGCCTATGTGAAATAAAGCACATTAGGGAACAGAAGCGTTACCATATCCTAAGAATGCAGCTAAATACACTGTACAGTTTTCTGATGCCCTCCTAAACTGTACTTTGTGGTGTTCTGGCATCATCTCCTTGGACAAAGGTCTCGTCAGCACTTGGAAGGCGAAAAGTACAACGCAAAATTAAAACGGTTATTTTAATCCCATGGGTTTTTAATCTGGAGCCTGATTTATGGTGTTTGTATGGCTAACACTTAATACCGGGTGATACTTTTTTGTGGTCTGTGACTACAGCAGTGCGATGGACAGGAGCAGCAGAGTTTCACTAGCTCGCAGTCCTCTGCGAAAGGACAGCTCTGCAACACCTCCCTTAGCCCAAATGCCATGACTCAGCTCAGAGGGTTTTACAGGAAAAAGGTGCATATATAAACAGAGCAAAACAACAACAACAACCAACCCTCCGCCTAACGATTAGGAAGTAAATATTTTCCTTACCTGTTTATTAAATTGTATGAGGTACAAATAGCAATCTCAGTGCCACAAAGCAGTAAGGCAGCAAGGTTAAACTGAACCCGTGGCCTGTAACTTTCTTGTGGGCTGAAAAATAACCCCCTTTAACTCTGGAAAACATACAATCATTTTAATACTATAAGAGGCCAGCCACAAAGTTTTATTCTAACCCTGAGCCCCTTTATTTTTCATTTACTTAGATAATATTAAATATTTGGTGTCACAAAATGATCTCGACCTAACAGATCTCGACCTAACAGATCCCTAAAGGATCTCCCCATTCTGACCGATGCACGTCCCAGTGCACTGGCCAAGTTCAAAGACAGTCTAAACAATTTCCTGGCTGTTCAGTGCATTAAGACAGCTGCTAGCCCTGTTCTTTTTTGCTCTATTTCACAGTTAGAACTGCTTCAGAAGCATTAAATTTCCAGTCATGTATGGTGGCTGGGATGTAAACAGTAAAATGTTCCATAATACGAAGACATTCTTTTTTTTTTTTTTAATTTCCTTACTATCTAAATGTTTTGCTAAATGGAACAATGCTTTCAGTTTCCAGTAGGAAAAAAAATATATAAAAATAAAAATAAAGGTATAATTTGCCTTATTTTTGAACAGGAGTTTAGCTTTCTGCTATATTTAAGCAAGGATGGCCGCGTGAAGATTATTTCCTGGAAATCAATATTCCACCAGGGAGACCTGATGGTCTCAGATACATGGGAGAATCATCGACTCCAGCTGCGTGTGACACAGAAAACAGTCTACATGGAGGCTGCGAGGGCTAAAAATAAAAGTAGAGGCATATGGATTTTTATATGCACTATGCAGTTCACAATCGCAATGCGTTGCATAAGACAGTCCCAGAAAATTCAAGTTCCACATCCGACTCAAACGACTCAAAATCTATTCCATGTACACTACTTCTCAATCAGTTGAATTTCCGTAAAATAAGGGAAATGTTTGCCACTGTTATTTACATAAGATGAGAGACTAAATTGGAGCAGTAGGTGTAAGCAAATTGTCAGGTTCCTCTCCTCCGTGCCGCTTGCATCACAGGCAGAAATGCAGCTGATGAGACGGTGACCGGGTCCCAGAGTCAGGAAGGAGATGGAACGGCCCAAGGCCAACTCTAAATTACACGCTAATTTTTTTCTTTTTTTTAATTACAAATGTTTCTGTATTGGGAAAGTGGGACGCAGCATGTGTAATTAACTCGTTTGGGCAAGTTACAGGCCTTTGCTAAAAACTCCACCTACTTTATCTGATGCATACACACCCTTGTGTGCCTTCAACGCTGCATGGGATGCGTGGGATTTCTCTTATGGCAGATTCCCAATTTTACATAATGTAAACAAAACAGCTACATTCAGCAACTCCTTGGCTCTCCTGTAAAATTGCTTTAACACCCAGGAGTGCAAGCAAAATCAAGCTGTGGCCTATGAGCCAGAGAGAGAAAAATTAAATCACTTTTAAAAAGGAACATCTCCGGGGTGAGGGCAACACCTAAAAGTGGAGCAAATTCCAAGAAAGAGGCTCGGTGCATGTAAAAATTACAACAAACTCTACCAGCTGCACACCAAACTCTCCAGCCTCGTGCCCGGCGCCGCACTCTGAGCACCCCACCCAGCCCCCAGGGATTTTCTCCGTTTGCACGGGGGCTGCACAAATCCAGATTTGCAAAGGCAGAAAACTCCTGGGCACGAAGCTAATTCAGTACCTGAGCGGCCCCTCTGCAGCTCCCACCCGAAGTGAAGATTGGACAGCAAAAATAATGAGGAAATTCCGGTGAGGCCCTGCGCTGCTGAAGGGTTGAAAATTAGGGCCTTCGCAGGGATACTCCCTATGCAAAGCTAGGCTGGTTTTAATTAGCTAGGTGTTAAGGCACCTGAGCAGGAAATGCAGTCACCTGTCTTGACTATTCTCAAAAGCAAAACTGAGTGGTTTTTTTTTTTTTTCTTTCCTTTCCTAATGAGTCCAAACCAGGTGAAGTGGCTCCTTCCTTATGACACCAGCCAGCACCAGATGGCTCGGCACCTGGCTGGAACCGTATCTGGTGACCTCCTGAGTGACAGCGGGTTGATGCGTTTGAAAGTGAGAGTCCTCGGGGGATGGAGTGGGACACAAAGGATTTCATGCAGCAGTTGGAGGGAGTTGGGTGGGAAAGACGCGGAGTTTCTCGCAGACAGGAGCTGACTTGCTCTGCTAAACCTCCGAAAGCTAGTGCGTGCATGCTCGTGCCGCTTTATCTCGTCTGTGCAGAAACGTTAATAGGAACTGTGTGAAATCTATAGACGGCAAACGGGTTCAGAAATGTCCGCAGCTGATCGCTGTTCTCTTGTGGCACGGTTGATCCCTCGGTACCACTTCCAGGTTTTTGTGCCACCCCTTTGGCACACTAACGTTTGTCTTTGGCACTTCAGATATTTCTGAGTGCTTTCTCAGCCTCTAGTGCTGGAAGAATTTTACCTAAAGAGTGGAGAGAAATTCATTTTTCTTTCCTTTTATAACTTTCCCTAGTCTTGGCAGCAAACTGTGTCATGATGATGTTGGCAACAACATATTTGTGGCAGAAGGAAGAAAGAGAATCATAAAGTATATGAAAGAAAAAGTTGACATTTTAATGAAATACCTTGTAAGCGCTTGGAAAAAGTTATTAAAATGCATTCAGTTTATGGCTGTTTGTACAGACAGGAGTAGAATACTTTCTCCTGAAGTCCTTAATAAAAATAAATGTTTGTTAACAGAAGGTAATAATGGCTAGAACTCATAGCTGGAGTGAACTTTAGGTTTGGGACATTCTGGGTTTTCTCGAGTGTACCTGAAGATTGCTAGCACATGTGTGTGTTCCTGCGAGTACAGCATGATTTGTTCAAGATCAAGCCAAGTGATGAGCATCTAATGCGCTTTTCAACCGGCTAACAAAGCTGGCACCTATTTCTCACATAGCTAGAAATAACCCAATTAGTTGATCTCAAGAGCGTCTCGGTCAGAGCGCAGTGCCCAGTATGCTCAGCCTCGATAAAGGTTTTGCCTGCCTTCAAACAAGCAGGGGTGGTCGCGACCGTGCACACGTGCTCAAGGCCAGGTGAACAAAGCCATCCGAGCCACGCCGGGCATCCCGGGGACAGCAGCAGGAGCTGCAGCAAGCGGCCCCGCGGGTGCTACGCAGCTGCAGGGAATCCACGCCGCAGCTCATTAGTGCCAAAGGAGAAAGAAATGAAAGGCCCTCTTCCTGTTGCACGCTGCCATCGAATCTCACCCCTGTAATTACAGATCTGATTTTAATATGACATAAATCTGAGGAAAAGCCTCTTACTACAAAGCACAATAAAGCCAGTACCATTGGCATGAGCTGCACAATTGCAAGGATAATAGAGCAGCCACACCTGGATACTCTTCCCAAAGTGAGAAAGGAGAGAGGGAAAATATTCACAACCAGCCACGGATTTATCAGGGTGAAAGAAGGAAGAGTTAAGGATTGTAGGAGCTTTGTTCCTCTGTCTTTCCCCAAAAAACAGGGCTGTATTTTCTCTGAGACTGATGGCATAAGAAAAACGAAAGGGAAAATACTGACCACCCAAACTGCCAAACACATCGAACAGGCAGCAATTAACATTTCTCCACAAAAATGTTCAAAGCAGGAACTATCTTAGACCTGCCTGTGTGATAAAGTCATTTCCAATTCCAAATAAACCTGCCTGGTTTTGTGCCTCCTGTTTACCTTTTCAAAATGTAAACTTAAATTACCAGGTAAATCTTGGAAAAATTACACTTCCAGCTGGTTTGAGCTACAGCTGCTTGAAGGACAGATGTTGCATTTCTGGAAGGATTCTGACATTTTGATTGAGTTCCAAACAAAATAAACTCCCCACATCTAACCAAACTCCGCGATGAATAAAAGACCCTTGTTTTTACGAAAAGCTGAGACATCACGGACTCGCTTTGATACCATAATGCAGGAAAAAATGGTTTAAATTGGAAGAGTCATTTCAAGAGCGGAACAGCAGGCATTACTGGGGGAAAAATAAAAAAATAAAAAATAAAGTACGAATACAGTCCTTTAACGCAGCTGAAATTTCCCTTCCCTCTTTTCCAGAATTAACCTTCAGCTGCTGCCCACAGCAAAGCAGCCACAGCCAAGTATCCTTCCCTCGCACCAGCACGTGCGTGTGTGTAGCACAGTTTAGGCAGCTGATCATGCCAAACACAAAATCAAAAAAAAAGAAAAAAAAAAAAGGAAAGAAACACGAGGAAAGGATGAGTTCACAGCACGATCAGCTGCCTGAGCCATCGCACGGCAGTGCCCGAGCAGCTCCTGGGCAGGCACACGTGGGCCTCCAGCCGCAGCAGCTCCCGCCACCAGGTAACTCTGCTCTCATTATTTTTAATTAGCTTGAGTTTCAGCTCTGACAGAGAAATTGTAATCTTCGCTCTGTCACACAATAACAAGGTTCTCTGGGTCTCCCCACCGCTCTGGCACGCATTAAACCCAAGGCAGGTTAATTAGCCGTGACTCACAGGGCCGAGTGCCGCTGCCGGGACTCCACCCTGATCGCCGCGGAGGTGAGCGTGGGACACGGAGGTGAGGCTCGCCGCATGCCGCCAGGAGGAGAAGAAAAGGCAGTTGTCATTTACCGTGTTATTTCCAGAACTCACTTTTTCTGCTTTATTAAACTAGGGACTACAACGAAAGATCTGATTCTGTAGACATTTCCCTATCAACATCCTACATGCGGATTTTAAGTTCTCCCGGACAGCAATTGTCCCCAATTGTGCAGCTTTGGTCAGCAGTTGGTAGAGAAGGTCCTCAGCCCCACAGCACCAGTAACCAGACACATCTTTTATCAGCTTCTGCCATGAGACTCCTACATACCACGGTTTGTTCTTAATACAGTCATTCAAAAAATCACCGCTAAAGATTTCCAGGATATTATTTCCTTTACAATCAGTGCAAGTGAATATACTAGATATATACATCTTATATACTACAATAGCAACGCGGATACCAAGCACAGAACTCCTTAAAGGATTCTGTTGATTCTGTTCCCAATTTAAGTAGTACAAAGGAAAGAACCCAAGAAATGGAAGACAACTCTGATCAGTTAGCAGCCCTGAAGAATACAGACAGTTTTGGCAAACCACCTGAAAATTCCACAGCTGGGAAAAAAACAGCCTTGGTAACGAAATAAATTTTCTTTTATTGGCAGCTACCTGTAAAGATTTTAAGCACTGGACTGGACAGCAGCGAATTTAAACACATATCGACAATTAAAACTGTGCCTCACAACGACCATGTAATAATGACAATCTGGGAACATTTATGTTACTTTTATGTTATTTATGTTATGCTTAACAACTTTGTTATTTATTATCACACAAACTTTAGTTAATAATCAATTAATGCCACAATCATTGTATCAGGCATATTGTCTAATTAAGAACTGGTGAGTGACTGGAATTCCAATACCGTGATACTGGCATAGGCTGCGATCCAAACCAGCTACAAGTGTGAAGATACTGAACAAAGCATTACCTAAGTTTTAATATCTACTGGCACAACTCTTCCACCCTGGATCATTAGTTTCCAGTCCTTTTACTACATACAAATGACCAATTTCTGCTAATTCCTAAAGCTAATTTATTTAAGTCATTATTTTGTATACATTGTGTTAAGGCTTTTCACATGTTTACATTTGCATAATTATAGCAATTGTTTTTTGAGCTTACTCCACTGAAATCATTTTAAATTGGGATTTTGCCTATGTTAAAAGATTTGTCGACTTCTGTAGAGCGATTATCTGGAATTGTTACTGCCTAGATCTTGGTGTAATTCAGCCCAAATACAAGGAGGCCGTCTGGAAGGGCCAGGGAAGGGCCAGAAGGGAATATCAGTAGTGACAGTGGTCAGCAAAAGATAAGCAAGCACAGCATAAGGAACAGAGCATATATGAGACTTCCTTTGCGTATGAACAACCCCTGTGCTTATCCTTCCCAAAGTGTGTGACCGGGAGTCACACCAGCACGTCTAACTGGGATTTGCAATCGTTTCTCGTTTTGCCCCCGTCTCTGAAGAGGACAGCAGGGTGATGCCTCTGGTGTGCGGCTCCTGATGGAGGGGACGGTCAAGCCCAAGGCAGCAGCTCCGGCCTGGACCCCCCGGGCCCACCGAGCCAGGCCCTCAGCATGGTTCAGGCGGGCAGGGCCGCGGGAGGCCTCTACCCACTGCCTTCGTCCCATACCTCAGCTCAGGGCTTCGTCCAGCCAGGCCCTGCTGTTAGGCCCTGCCAGTTTCTCGCTGTTATTTATTCCAAAACTTCTCCCAGCGAACTCTTCAATTTGAGATGCTTCCTTAAACTTGTCCCTCCCAGAGCACAGCTCTAGCAAAGAGCCGTCCTTACCCTCCACTGAAGTGAACAGCAGTGCAAATCCATCTTGCTTGCCTGCTGTGGCCTTATCTTCCTTTAATGCTCCTGTTATGCCTTGATCATCTATCAGTCTGACTGCTTCTCTGGCAAGCTTCCTGCCGCTGATGTGTTTGAAAAAGTTTTTATTATTAGCTTTTCCACATTCACTAAGTGCTCAAAATCTGTTTGGCTTGCCTTTTACGTTTGCACTGAGAGTTGACTTTTTTTCCTTTAAAGAAAAAAAAAATCTAATAGCTCCTTTGTATGTTGGTTTATATTTTATTTTTGGTTGATCCTCTTTAAAAGTATTATGTTGTGCATATTTGTGTTGAATAGTAAAATAAGTGGTTGTTTTTAAAGCATCTTAGCCACCTACAAACACATTCCCCTTTTAGCTGCTCCTTTAATTTCCTTTTAATTATCTTCCTCGTTATTAGGCAATTCCTCCATAGGTGCATCAATTTTTATCCCTCCTACAAGGGTGTTCAGTTTTGTTACGACTATTTTGGGTTGGCTCTTCAACACACGCTGACTGAAGCAGACCAAGCACCGCGGTGCTCAGAAGTTCCAGGAGAGTTGTGGTAACACACGCCTGGGACTCCGCAGGTGTTTTGCCGCTGGAGCCACGTATTCTGTCATTCCCAGGGACCTGCATCCCGGGGTTACCGTGATTACTTTCTTCCTGGAAAAATTCTGGGAATCCTGTTACAGCAACCTCCAGGTCTTTAGATAAAAACATAACTGGTTTTTATCTAATTAGCTATGTCCCCAAGTTTGCTACAAACATTTTGAAATGTAGATTTATTTTTTTACTTTGTTCTTTATGATTTCCAACCTGAGCTTCAATTGACTCTTTTTTCCAGAATAAAATTTCCATAGCTTCATCTTTCCAGGAGGGGTTATCCTCAACTTTGTCCACATCTCCTGGCTTCCTTTCACTTTACCCTCTTATCTTTCTAATTATTAGTGCCAGAAGAACAGAGCTCAGCTCTGCTGTAGGTTATCTATATTTCAAAAGCTTCCCATCCTAATACCTAACAGACCCTTTTCTCGAGCGTGTTGTCAGACCCTGCCTTCTGCCTGTCTGCCTGGCCTTTGAAGCGTTTCATCTCGCTTTCATCTGCTGCCAGCTCCACTTACTCCTTCCATACCTGTGTTCTGAAATATGCTGTTGTACACACACAGATGAGATAATACGCTGCTTATTAAAACTACAGCTATCAAAAGAAAGCACTCAATAGCACAAGGCTGAGTCCCCAGCTTTTTATGCAAATGAGATATTAGGAAGTTGTTCCCTTGAGAAAAAGGATAAAGTATCATTTGGGTTATGATCTGTTCTGTGTAGGATGCATGTGTTTGTTTTTAATCATACAGTTCAGTAGGAAAACCCATCTTGTTGTCTAAGAATTTGTAGTTGTGTAAATAGTCATGTTCTTCATAAACACCAGTAGCAGTGTCATTTTCCCTTCACACAGTATACCTAATTGGAGACCTATGCTGTGTTACATTAGCATCCTAAGCTTTCTTTGCTGACTTTTTCTTTTCCAATAGAAAAGAAAAATAATTATTGGCAATTTCAGTTACCTGCTTCTCACCAAAACATCTGCCACATACTAGAAAGAGGCTTAAACAAAAGTGATATGCCCACACACATTTGATTTTATCATAAATCAGGAGGAGAAGGCAAAAGAAGGAGATTTAACTTTTTGCCAGCTGCCCATCTCTGTTGAGAACAAATTACAATAATGACTTTTCAGAGCACAGACACACCCACTTATGCATTGCTACGTGTCCTTTCCATGTACCAGAGTATCTCTCCAGAGAACTTTACAAGATTTAAATGCAGTACCTCCAACAACCGTAATTTCAGTTATCTAGGACTTCGAGGCATTGCGTGCTTTTTGCATGCAAAATAGTTCTCAATAATTTTTTCAAAACAAAACATCAAATAACTCGGTTCCCTCAGATGTTGCAGATGAATGCAACTTGTCACCCTGCCAGTGTGGGAGTCTCGCCTCCCCGGGTCTCTGCGCAAGCAGAACGAGGGAATTAGCCCTCTTCAGCCATTTTAGAACAACTTTGCTCTGTTTGTGCTGCACCAAGTTGACTGATCAGAGGATCTGTCCCCTTTCTTCTATCCCTGCAGGGCCATTGGATAGCAGACTTTAAAAGACGTGGTACTTGTCATTCATCCAGGATTTTTACTTCTCTTCAGCTTCAGGCAGTGGCAATTTGTGTAGGTGAGGGAGGAAAAAAAAAAAAAAAACTCTAATGGATTTCTGTAGTGGGTTAATTTTTTTAAATTAGTGTCTTTTGAAAGTAAGTGGCTGGGAGAGAGAGATAATGGGCAGAGGACAGGGAAGTGCTCCAAGGTACATGACAGTCACATGTCCCACACAGCCCTCAAGTTTGTCACACGGATATCATTTCCATATGAAAAAAGTGAGCCAAATAACTTGTTCTTTTTGAGTTTTCCCATCTGAATGAACAAAAGCAAAATTTTCTGCTAACTACTGTATTTGTCAAAGTTTTCCATTTCAGCAGTGGTACGTCATTTTAAAAATGAGACAAAATGGGAAAAAATATTTTAGTATCTTATTTGGTTTCTTTTTTGGTTTCTTAAGCTATAAAGATGAGTTCTAGGAATTAGCTCTCTGATTCCACCAGAAGCCTCTTCCTCACGAACAGAAAATGACTTCTGAAAGAGTACATAATGATGCAAATGAATCAATTTGCAAAAGGTCTGCTGTGATAAAGACCATACATGGCAGTAAAATATACATGAGGTACTCCGAATAGTAACTCTGCAGTTAGCGAAGCAGTGAGTATAATTATCATCCTGAATTGCTTAAACTACAAATTGCCATAAAATTCCAGAAGCCAGTACAAGTATAATGATAATTTTGTTTAGGCAAAATACTTTTTTGCCTCTGAATGGAAGACAGCAAATAAATGCAAACTGTCCTGGTATGAAATAACATCTAATTTAAATATAATATACGGGAGTCCAGCTCATGTTGCTTTTAGACTCAGGAGTACCATTCACTTTCCTATTGCTTTTGTGGAAGACGAGGAAGGGAAATAAATTCAGAATTATATTTGTATTGATTTTGTTAGATGTCTACCTTGACAATCATTTGTACAGAATATCTTAGAACAGCTAAAATCATTTCCAGGACAAGCAATTAAATGGAAAACCTAAAAGTATAATGCTCCACCATCCTTGCATTTGCTTAATACACACGATTACCAGATTTTAAACAGAGAAAATATGTAAAGCTGAGTGATGCAACTTCTAAATTCAGTCTTAAAGCCATAGTTTCAGAAAAGGTACATGTTATATCACAAATTAAGTATTTATTTCTTTCTTTTTTCTTTTTAATAAGCAATGTCCTCTTGCTTTAAAAAGTGTCAGCAAAGGCAAGAGTTACCAGGAGCTATTGAGTCCCATCATCATCTTGTGAGGATGTAAGTTCTTTCAGGAGGAACTTCAGGACACCAAAGCCAAAAAACCCACTGAGCCTTAAGCATTCTATGCTTCTTCATTCAAAAGACATCATGAAGGAAATGCTTGTTAAGAACATCTTCATGAAGCAGCCTCAGTTCCATTTACCATCACATGCTTTTCTGTTGCCAGTTTGTTATTCGTTTCTTGGGTTCAAGGATCTCAAAGTCTCAAAGTCCTGGGAAAAAAAGTCTTTTCCCCCCCCCCCCCGGAAAACACAATTCCACAATTTCCATTTAGATGCTAAATACAAAAATGACGCAACGGACCAGAGTTTTTATGGAAGAGCTGATCTGACATTAAAGTTGAACGGACCCAGTATCGCTCCGAAGGGTAAAACTGTCCAGATCTCAAATGTGTGCAGGTCACACACCTTCATGTTTTGAATAGAAAACTCTACAGAGTTTGCTTTAAAGCCTTTTTTTTTTTTTAATTATTTTTAAATTTAGTATATGCAATATGAAATGGCTGTCTGCTTGCATTTAACAAAGCCACTTGAAACATGCCAGAATTTCTAAGACTACAAGCATTTGACAATAATGACTCTTTGATCGTGAGGATATGGTTTAAAAGATTTCTTCTTTTCATGTATTTGGCTGATTTGGTATGAAAGGCTCTTGCAGAGATTACAAAGAGGTGCTTTAAATGTATTTATATGGTTTATAATAAAATTCGTAACGTTTCTAAACAGATTCTGTTCTACTGATTATTTTTGCTTTGCTTGGTGTCATATAATAGCACTTTTATGCTGTCTTTCTTGTTCGAGAAAGCAGAACTACTGCTAATATAAAAAATCAACACATTTCTTTTGTCTGAATTAAAAAAAAAAATGCTAAGTCATTAAAATGTTTCAAGTTGTTGACCAAAATTCCCCATGAAGTGAGTGAATTCAGCAATACCTGGAACCTCTTTTTCCATCCAAAACACACGTCCGTCGTTAAGTTATTAAAAAGTTCTCAGCAGCCAAGTAACGTGCATCTGCGAGCTACACACCCCCACAAAAATATATCAGAAAAGGGGAATTCTGGAGAACAAAAACAGTAATCCAGGGGGACCAGAATTACTGGGCCACCCCTTCTGCACTGTCTGCACACTTCCAAGCTGGTCTCTTGTCCCTTTTCCTCCCACCCCACGCCAAGCACTAAGTGTGTCCCTTGGCCTCCTGGCCATGTCCCTGCTCCCACAGCCTGGGACACTGCTGGCTCCAGCACCTGGGCCTTTTCCCCAGGCCCACTCCCCAGCCAGCTTTACACACCCGAGACACATTTCTGGAGCTGCCAAACCCCAGCCCTTGGTGGCCAGAGCTGGCTGCTGAAGGACCTTGGCCCCGTTGGCTGCCCGCAGGGCTCCTGGTATGGGCACTGGGGCTCTCTAAACACTGATCCTGTTCCTAACCAAGCTTCTCGTTTGCTTGCCAGTGCAGTACTGTTTAGCTATTATTAACGGAAGCCGTGTTTTTCATTTACATATAGATTCTGAATTCCTAGTGTACTTAGGGTCACAAATAACATTATATAATGCTATGAGAAAGAGGAGCTCCAGTATGTGATTAAGGGCACTGTTGACGAGAGCAATTGCTGACTTGTAGCTGACATCTTCAAAACAGCCATCCACAGAAAGTAATGGTCTGGCTAACATCAATAATTAAGAGATAATAGAAAAATGTTAAAATGGCATGATAAAGCAGGATTTGATCTGAAACAGCCGTGCCTCCAATTCCAAATGCAAGAAAGAGAAGCTGCAGTAAGCTGTATCCTATGAATGGCTATTACTGTAGATAAATATTATGATCTGTAATTATTGTTTGTTGTACACCTCAACAGTTATACCATCTACATAGCTTGCATTGCCATGTGATTTCTCCAAGTTGAGGAGAAAATACTACTGCAATATTAATCACTTGCAAATTGTACCAAGATAACACTTTACCTTCTGAACAGAAATCATCTTTAATGCCACCGCTGGCTGCTTCAGGGACAAGGTGCTATTTGTAATGAGATCCACACACAGGTTGCAAAAAACAAACAAACAAACCAAATTTAGAGCTGGAGAGTGCAATATGTTGTCAACTCTGCTGCCAACTGCAGAAACCAAGAAGTATAGCTGACACTGGAGGACTTCACACGGAGTCATAAGTTAACTGATAATCCTCCAAAAAAAAGAGTCACTCATACAGCTACGCTTCACATACTGCTATACAAAGACCACATTCAGGGTCCCCAGCAGCTCGAACCAAACCACCAGTTTTGCGAGGCAGCAGTGGGGGATTACGTGTGGCACCGACTGACGCCGCGGTGCCAGACCGAGAGGTGACGGTCAGCTCAGCAGCTGAACGTCCCTCCAAGGGTTGGTTTTGTCCTAGGAAGCAAAACTTCTTGGCACCGTGGGCCACAATTTAACAGCAGAGCAGTCGCTTAGCCCTTACATACACAAACAGAACTACCCCAGGCTGCAGGATGATCATTTCCTAAGGATTTCTGCTGTTGTTCTGACTAATTCTGCCCGTGTCTCAGCAACATTTAAATTCCGATGGGAAATGGATGAAATTCATTAAAGGCCTTTTATAAATCATGCATTGTTTTGCTCCTTGGATGACTGAGCATGTTAAAGAAGTTAAAAAATAAATGAGTGTACTTTGGCAAGACTGCATACGGGTATCACCTACTCCTGAATAATATTTACATGATTTAAGAATAGGCTGTTCCATTGAACTGAAAAGGTGAGGTTTCTGTTGAATTAAAGAAGACTGAAAATAATTAATGTAGACATCCTGAAACAACAGGATGAAGGACTAATCCTATCATATTTGGAATTATAAAAAACTAAATCATTCTATGTAGCTGCCAAGCTGGCTGACTCAGGAGCCTGCAAAAAAATGCTGACTTTTTTTCAATCCATGGTTTTAATTTGAATATAGATCAGAGCTTTTTGAGTGCAAAAATGCCAGATGATTAGAAAACTGTTTGTTTCCTAAGTCAAAATCCAGGCGGTAGGAAAGGTTACAGAACTTTCTCTCGCTGCTTATTCTGAATTTTAATGTCTGGAATACAACAGCACAAAATTGCACGGAATTTGGATAAATCTTTTTGTGAGTATTTGGTGCCCCTATTCTCAATGAGAGATCAAACATTATTCAGGTTCCTGCTTCTTGCCATGATGTCCTCGCTGACTATGGGAACGTACAGAGCATATTTCCTACTCCTCTTCCAGCAAATCCCAAGCTTCCAGTTCCAGCGCAGTTCCAGTTGACTCGAATACTGAGTTCAGGCCTGCAGGTGACTGTCACTATTTTTATGATGACAATCCATTTTTAACATTTTAGTTGATTTTTTATCAGTTACACTAAGGCTTGAGTCGAGATGCTACTATAATTGATTCTAATATAATTAAAACAACCCAATAAAATATTTTTTTATTTGAAGAAAAAAACATATAAGTTGGAAAATGGAATGAAAATTTTTCATTTTGCATGAAATTGGGATTTTTCTGATTGGGCAGATAACTCCACTTGCCAACTTGTTTTATCTTGAAAAAACAGTTTCGGCAGCCACCAAGAAACAATGTTTTGTTCTCAGGCAAGCAAGCCCTCTGCAAACTGCCCCCCTCCTAAGTCCCTGCTCCAACTCGCGCTGAACAACTGAATGGCTCCGCAATCTGATAAAATCGTGCAAGGCGGATACCTACATGACACGCTAGGTACAGAGCCAAAACTTAGGTCTTGCTTCGCAAGACGATGGATCATTTTGGATGAAGTATCAACCACCACCATCAAGTGGGATATTACTCATCCAGAAACATAAAATGTGATCTTATTCTACGTGTATGGCGTGCCATCTGGCACCGAAGTCAACGCACACTACAGCTGGGTAACACGGCGAGGGAGCCAATAGTCATCACCTGAGTTGCCAACTTGCAGTGAAAACTAGTCTTACAGTCTCCAGCCAGCAGACGTATTTGTATACTACAAGGCAGGGAAAACAAAACAAGCAATCTCCGAGGGAAGTCTAAAACAGGAAATTAAGAAAAACCCTTTAACTATGCACATGTATTGAAAAGGAGAGCACACAAGGCTCGGCACATTAAAATCTTTCATGAAAACCAGTATGTGCACATGATGTAAAGAATAAATATACTTCTTGCATTGGTAATGGGAAAATGTAACAGGGAACTATAACCTACAGAAAGTCTTGCCATGCAATAATTCAGGTGCTGCAGCTGCACTAGGCCTTAAAAAAAATAAAATAAATAAAAGAGTAAAGTACTCACTAAAGGGGAGAAAGGTTTCAGATTCTCATACGATAGCTGTTAAATATGTGAGCTGCTTTGTCAGTTTTATGTTGTAACTGAAAAGATAAGCACCTGTTGCCTGAGGAAATACAACCCATTTCTTAACGCAAGGACATTCCACACTTACTGAAATGAGCAGCACGGAAGAAAAAGGTAAATGAAAAATGAACGTGCTAGTTAGGGGCTTGTTGACTGGCTGGTAAAAGAAATGGAAAATATCAGACTGTCTATTGTGTAAATGAGGAAACTAAGACAAACAGAAAATTCTTCTAGTTTTATATCACAAAAATAACCAGCGGAAGGATGAAGGGAGATTGCTGAAAGACTTATTTTTTAAAATGCAGTTTATGTTTCTGCCCATCTAAAATGATCACTCTTGATTTATTGGTGCAGAATTTATTGCTGCAGCAATTGAAGTGATGATAATAGCCCAGGAAAAATGTTGATGCTGTTAGTTTGATGATTGATTGAAGCACTACTGAAGCAGCAAGGGGATTTATCAATGTGCCTCTGAACTTTGTAAATGATGCTTCTGGAAGTCTGTAAACAAAGTAAACTGGAACAGAGCTGCCAGCGGCTCCCACTGCTGAGACTCGCAAGGACGCATTTGGGGTATTGCTGCAATTAGAGTTGATCAATTGTAATAAAGACCCACGCATCGCTACACTGAGGCAGATGGGGCTGGTCAAACGCGGGAGCACTAAAGCAAAAACATTAGAATGGGTTCATGTGGCCAGCCCAGTTAGTAAGGCCGGGTGGTTGCAAGGAGACACCTGAGGTGTTTTGAAATAGTCACTCGATCACTCATCAGCCCAGCCGTAGATGCCACGCAACCCCACTGTTGTCATTCCCTGGGTCCATGCTGTTGGTTTCTGGTCGTTAATCATCCCGACGGGCAGATATTTCAGCACACACCTGTACCCCCGGCCCAGCAGCACCACTCGCCTGCGGATCTGAGCCCCCAGCCCCGAGAGGCCGGACACGGACCTGTGCCAAAGCCCAAAGCTCCCTGCAGCCTGAGCGGCCTCAGCCATTCGGGGGCTCAGCCTGGGCTGGGGCTTGGAAGGAGGGAGGTCTACAGCTGCTTCCTAGTCTATCTTTCTGTGAAAAAAGGATTGCAGGTCTTTCGTTTACCCATCAATTCCCTGCACCATGCGATTTTTCTGGTTACTTATTCTCCTGGTTTACTTGCCCTCCTACATTTTGGGCCTTTGCATCTTGCCAAGAAAAAAAATTCTCTGGTCAGCATGGCTACTTATGTTTTCTGTCTCAAATGTTGCATGAAAGGAAGCAAAAAGTTTCACCACAAATTAGTAAAGAAATACCATTGCCTCGCAACGCACTCACCCACCATGTGGAGTGGGACCTGTTTCTACCCAGCATCCAGAAAAAGTTCACACAGTCATAAAGCCTTTGCTAGAAGGATAGAATTAAAAAAAAAAAAAAAAAAAAAAAAAAAAGAATCTGTGCTTCTCCTGTGGTGCTATGCTTTAAACTTCTGTGTCCAAGCCGCAGAAGGCAGGCTGGGGCACTTGGGAATTCTGCAGGTGTCAAGAGAGCTCCACCACTGGCTCGTGTGAGGGACTCCACACCGTGCAGGGCTGTGAAATGGCCGGACACAGCTCAGGTCCCAGAAGCAACGAGCAGTAATTGCTCCTTCCTCAGCTAATGAGTCCTGCTGCGATGCGAGAGCAAAGCTGAGCTAGCAGCTTGGCGCTGCGGGAGCACAGAGCTCCCCGGCCCCGCTTTCCCCTCCTCTGCCTTCCCTTCCCCGCAGCCTCCCAGACACCTCCATGAACTAGGTCAGCTCACACGCCAGTGGAGAACTGAAATGGAAATCCTTCTCTGCCAGGGTAAAAATCTGGGTGAAGGATGCTTTCCTCGGCCTGGGCAGAGCACAGGGCTGACCTGCTCCAGCACCCCTCAGCTGAGACTTGCTTGGTCGTTGCTACTCGGGTGTCTCTAAATAAAGAGGAACAGTAAAGACATACCATCTGACCTGGAAAAATTCAACTGACCCATCTGTATCTCAGTGTATAAAACAGAGAACCATATTTCACCTTCTTAAAAGGTGCAATCTTTGTATTACCTGTAGTCTTCAAGCAGTGACTGTGGCAGCTCAATTAATCCCCAAGATGGGTTTTTGGGTGCCGGGCAGAACTGGACAATGATGAGAAATGATTATATATACATTTCAGGTTCATGCTAACAGATTATTTACAGTTTACAGTCATTAGTTCATTCATTAATCTGTATGAGGACCACCTGAGGTTGCCCAGTTTAGAGACAGCACAGCTGAAATAAAGCCTTCAAGTGACTCTGGAACAACCCGGGATGGAAATGCAGAGGAGCTCTCTGCTTAAGACAAAAGTATCCCTGCTATCTAAGGCACAGTTTGAGCAATCAGCTACCTCCGAGATCCTTTCAGACAAATGTTACACTGCAGAAGACCTCTAGTCTTCGCAGGCATGGATCTTCCAGGATAGGAAGCAATCTGTTCTGTGATTTTTGCTCCCCAAATGTTTCTTCTCCCATTAGCAGAAATAATAGCTTCCCAGCTTGCCACGAAGCGTTCTGTCGCGTCGCATTTTGCTGCACTTGAACACGTTGCATCAGACATGACAGAACAAATGCCGTGACACAACACAGCCAAACAAAGCAGCACTTCGGTGATCAGGGGCTGACTGTCTTCCCCTGGCCACCACCGACTGTCACTCTGGGTAGGAAGCAGCTCACGTAGATCTTAAAGCAGCATTGACTAGAAAGTGCTGGAAGGTTGCTCGGCTGCCCTCAGACTGTCAAAAATCCCCTGCTCACTTCTATCCAGGACCTAAAGGTCCCCAGCGAGCAGGGGAGCAAGCTCTCAGGCTGTAGACCAAAAAAATATTTGTAGGCTTAAATTCCTACGGAGTTCCTCTAAGATGTTCATAGTCACTGATAGCAATCTTCTGCTTCTATTTTAGAGAAATGAAATGAAAATAATAATGAATTAATTTGAAAGGAAAAGCGAGCACCATTTACATATTACCTGACTTTCAGGAAATGGCTGTTTTTACTTCAGGGAGCTGAGAGCCTGAGGATAAATAAACAAATAGGCACAAGTAAAGAGACAAGATTAAACGCAGAGGTTTTTCTATATACACATACAAATGATTTATAGGAGGCACCAAGGGAGAAGTATGCCTTTGAGTTTGAGTCCACGGCACACAATTAGCCCAGGTGACTGGCACCCGAATTGCAGCGCCAGGGTTACCCAAGGCAGGCGCCCAGATCCTCGCGGCTCCCGTCCCGCTGCAGCCTCCTGACTGCATCTCGGAGGCATCTGCACTCCCTTTTTGTGCCAAAATGCCTTGGCACCGCTCTGCAAATCAATGGCAAGAAAAGGCTGGAAGAGGAGAGGAGCAGAGGGGGTGGAAGGAACCTGAGGTGAAGAAGAGAAGATGAAAGAAAAATGGGATTGGAGCATAGCTCAGATCAGACGTAGTCCAGGAAAAACAAAAGAGGCTTCTCCAGGTGTCTTGGGGCAGCTTCTCCCACTGGCAGAAATCTCTGCTGGCTTCTACTTGAAGATTTTTTGTTAGTTTGTTTTGGATTTGGAATTACTGATCTTTCTTTTTCTTTTTTTCTTTTCTTTTTTTTTTTTTCAGAGCTCCTGAGGTGGGAGGCAGCACCTCATGATGCCCTTAAAGTAGAGGGGGATCCGTGGGCTCAGTTTCAAGTGCGATGGACGTAGGGGTGACCTACGCCACTCCCCATATCTGCCACACGCCATCTCTATTCTCCTTCACCCCTACCAAATCCCAAATCCCCACCTTTTTGTCTTTAGACTAGGGCCTTGATGACATTTAGGTCCCTTCAGGACAACTGTATCTGCCAAGTAATAACGTTATTTGTTTCTTTACATGTGTTGTATTATTGAAAAATATTGCATTTGTGAACGCACTGAACTCTAATTTTTAGAATTCATGCCTAAAAGTGGAAAACTCTGTACCTTCTGGAGGTCAAGTGTTAATAGATGTGTTCATACTTTGCCGTGGACTTGCTGGAGAAGAATTAAAAATGTTAAGCCTTGATACACATGCGAGTCAATCATCTAGGATTTTTTAAGGATCTGCCCTGATTTCTTTGGGATGTGTAATTTCTGTGTGTTCTTTCGGTGCCAACCCAGGCAGAACTTTAATCAAGATTAAGACTTCCATCCATTGCATAGAACAAAACATTGACAGAAACAGCAGTTTCCCTGAAAGAGCTGTCTACTGTTGAATACTGCAATACATTAAACTCAAATCTCCAGATTTTTGTATAATTTCAATTTAAAAACATTAAAAGCCTCAAGCAAGTTCAAAGTAACTGTCAGTAATCTAGCACACTTTCCTTCCCTGACAACTTAAAAGTTGAGCTGAAAAGTAGTGTGATTTTGCTGCGCCGAACAAATTTCCCAACTTCAGAAGTTACAGAGCATATGTTTAAAAACTGGCACCTCCAGAGGCACACCAGGTTCTGCTATCTTTACCCTACTGCACTACAGCGGAGCCTGCAAATGCACAATACACGAAGCACAGGTGCTCAGGGGGTTAAAATAAAACGCCTGAACTTGTCAAGATATTTTTGCATTGTCTAGCAAAGTTGTTTGTTCTGTTGTAGATGCTGCAGGGTATCAGTCACTTTGAAGGAGAGGATGTCCAAGCAGTCCCACAGCTAGACAGTGACTGGCACTGTCAGTAAATCGTTGTGTCAAGGATTCGTTTTTCAGCAATGCAGAGGAAATTGTGTGATAGTTTGAAATGAACTGAGGATTTTGTATTTATCTACTTGCTGAGTGCACAATAAAATGATTAATTACGGTTTGTTAATACCACTCAGTAAAAGTTTGGACGTGAGTTATCAGACCTGCTTTACTCGGGGTAGTTTCATAGCATGGTTTCTCCTCTATCGTTTTTAAGTGAGGCAGTGGTGTAGCTTCTGTTCTGTGATATTTTCGGTATGAAGCAGGGAAATAAAATGTTTTTCCAAATACTTGTCTTCATTCAACCCAAGGTAGCATCTTCTGTGACATAGCTTTGGGCACACTGTATGAGTGATTTCTGAAAATAGTGGGGAGAACCAGAGCGGCGATGGTTGTGTTTGTGTGGTTCTGGTGAAGACCTGTACCAAGTAATCAGAGGTAACAGGCTATGGATTTTAAAGACCTTAAAGAGTGTTTGGATCTTTGAATTTCAGTCGGTAATGGCAGTAACTTTTTGATGCAATAGAAAGTTATCACATATTTTGCTGGCCAGAGCTTGCCATGTACAACCAAAGGCAGCTGCCACCAGCTACCAAAGCATAAATATAAGCTAAAATAGTTTGCAGAACATTCAGTCCTTAACTATCATTTCCCAAACCGTATCATTAAAAAAAGTTCATACCACCCATAGCACTTTACTTACTCCTAATTTATTGACTGACAGGTCCTCTGGGATTTGAGGTATGCTAGAACTGCGTGACAAGTTGTGCTGGGTCCTACAACTTGCCTCCGGCAATGGCCGGCCAAGCCTACGGAAGGGAGGGATTGGACAAGCAGTGACAATGAAATAATCAAGTTTGCTACTAATTGGCTTTACATGGGAGTAGGGTAACTTTTCTAAGTCTCTTTCTCGGCAAAGAGAAAAAAGAGAAATGTTAGACTGGAAATGAGCTCCAGGTGTAGGAGCTGCTGCTGTGGCTAATGCCATACAAGGGCCATGCATTAAGTGAGAGATTTCAACCCACTTTGAGATCTTTCAGTGAAAGCCTTTAGTTTTAGCCAATAAACACATCAAATAACAATCCGCAGACAAGCCAGAAGATTACTGAAAACAAAACTGAGGATAACCGTTTCAGATATATACCAAAGCTCAATTTTTTTGCATTTTCTGCAAAAATTTAGAAAATCGCAAGTATCGGTTTGTGTCAACCGCAAAGGAGGCCGCCTTCTCTTGCTCTGGTTCTCCCAAAACTTGGGCACTGAACACACCTTTGCAAATCACTTTAAGTAGCAAGCTACTGACAAACTAGGCACAGAAAAAAGAAAACTAAAAGATAAACATAGCAGGGGCTGTAAAGGTGGATATGGGAGGAATAATTAAAAGCGTTTCAATTAAATACATACAGTTAAGCCAAGCAATACCTATGGGCAATATATCTGTCAACAAACACATGAAGGATGTAAACAGAAAGAATGGAGAGGAAAGATTTAGTACAACTCACTGGGCATAGCTAGGAGTGATGTGATTAAATTAAGAAAGATAATTCAGGTTGAATCCGAAGAACAACTTCCTGACAGTGAAATGTTTCAGCTTCAAACAATCTCCCAAGTAAGCAGTTAATCCCCATCTCTTTAAAACATGACTGGGCAAGAGCCCGCGTACATGCAGAATGGAGAACACTGCTGCTTTTGCCAACAGATGGATTGGAAAATGAGGTAAGCCTTTAATTTCTTTAATATCTGTGAATCTGCCATCCCAGTGGGGAGGGCATAATGGTGAAACCGAAAAAAAAAAGAGATGGATGGGAGGCAGACCAGTCTTAAACTCCCAGTTAACTAGATTTATTAGAGCAAATGCCTTAATGTTAATATATAAGAAATTAAAACTGATGCTAGCAAGAGGGATAAAAGTCCTGGATAGGAGCTCAGCATCTCGCCAGCCATCATTATGGTTGCTTCCCTGAGGTTTCCAAACAGCTGTGCCACAGTCTACAGCAGCACTTCTCTCCCTGGATCATGCTCTGTTGGTGTTTCATAGGTTTTCTTCTTCAAGCCACCCTTAAGCTCAGTAAGAAGCAGCACAGCTTAACGAAGGCTGTGTCTGCATAATGCACTTTTCTAGAGGCAGCTCCAGCAGCGAGGCATGGAGCCCTTTCCTGCCTTGCTCCCCTCCGGCGCGGTGCCGGCTGCGGCACACGCTCCCGTCCCCATCCTCCAGGCAGCTTCTCCTGCTCCCCTCCACCCTCTCCCCACCACTTTCCTAGCAAAAAATAAAGGATCAGGAGACTAGCTAAGTCTCATTATCCTGCTACACAAATTAAATCAACTAAGGAAAGGCAAATTTAAGAGCTTTGCCCAAGGTTACAATCATATTCAGAGGCAAAGCCAAGACTAGATCTGGAATCCTGCTTTCTTCTGTAATGTTTAGACTACAGCTCCTGCAGCAAATGCTTTCACACTTTATAGTGTTTACTAACTTCATAATGTCTGCTAACATGCTGCTTTTCCTGAAGAAGCTGCACAAGAAAGAATCAATAAAAAATAAAAGTAGTTATTAGAAAAAGGAGCTACGCGAGACAGCCCTCAGCTTAGACCACTTGGCCAACTGCTCTTGTTTCAGGAGGAGGCCAACAGCTTCAGTACTGCAGTTGCACAAGTGGAAAGCAAGGAAGAAAATCACAGGGAATTATGTTATTGAGGCTTCACTTGGAAGGTACTAGAAGAGCAAAGCGCCATCCATCATCTTTATGGTACCTCGCATCACCTGAGGCATGAAGTAATCATCTAAAAATGCACTGCCTGACGTGACCATCGTGTATAATCAATAGCCTCTGCGATCAGAGAATATTAAGAAAAATCTTTTATTCTATCGATGTCTTGTTTTTATATAAAGATGTCCATTATCAGAATGGCACAACTGGAGAACTTACTTGACAGAGATTGAGAAGTACCCATTTTAGAAATAAAATTGCATGGCTCAATAAATCTCTAAATCATCCCAGAGAAGCTCTGATTGGCTCTGTACACCAGAATTAACTCTTGGGAGTAAATACGAAAAAAAAATCAGCCATCTACATGCCTGCATATAATGTTTGCCAATTTTACAATTCATATTTATAGATATGCCTTCAAAATATTTTTTAAAATTTAATTGCAGCATTCCTGCACTGTGAAAACAGTGATCTCAAATAGCAGTTAATGCGTGCTTACAGATGACGCCAGCCAACACAGCCCATAAAGGACAGTGAAACGCACGGGCTGAAACAATGACTAACGCTGAAGCTGAAGCATATTTTTCTGTCCCCATAATTCAGTTCATACAAAGCAAAAGCTGTTTCTCAAACAGACAGTCTCCAAAACTGATAGTTTTGAAGGACACGAAACACAACTTTAAAGACCCAGTCAATAAAGGTTCTTGGAACATTATGTGCGAATGTCCAGAGTTCCTCAGGGTCATAACTGAATTGCCACAGACTGGTACTTATGGCGGAAAAAAAGAAAAAAAAAAAAAGATATTTTGGAATATACAGAAAACTATTCTCCACACATATAACACACATGTAATCCTGACCCCATTTTAAGTTAAAAATACAGACTAATACCTCTTCTACTTGAAGCCCGTGCTGTATATATATGGGTGTGTATTTGCAAGGGTTAAATTTTTAGGGGAGGGAGTTTATTTTCTATCCTCATAGAAATGAAGCAGGCAGCAGGGAGACAGATGTGCTGGGCGTTTGCTATGGGACTACTCAGACAGACCAAAAACATACGCTGGGTTTGGGGTGGGAAGCTGTGGCCCTCCTCTTATCTGATTTCTCAAGGCAAAGTTCACTTCATATCCAAGCTAATGTGTGATACAGGATTACAAGTGAAGTTTCCTGAGCAGGACCATTCCTTAGTTTCATCCAAAGATGACAGCAGTCACTCAAAGTCTCATCAAATCTGGAAAACGCTTTGTGCCTCTGAACTTCTTTACGCAGGATCACAGCTCGCCAGAGAGCATCCAAATGCAGATGACCTGGACCCAGGGTGCTTCCGACCACATCAGTCCGAAAAACTTATGTCAGACAACTGGGAATACTACTGAACAGCGTTCCCCTTCTGTAACTTTTTTACACATGATCAGACTCTCTCCCTCTCCTTCTCCTCTCCCTCTCCCTCTCTCTCCCTCTCTCTCTCACTCTCATTCTTTTTTCACTCTTGCAAAATACTCCAGCTTAAATTGCAGTCTTTGGAGCCAACACGTCTGGCTGTAGCTGCTCTGTCATTCATAACCTTATTATGCAAATAAAACATAGACAAGCTGTAAGTTCCAATTGAATCCAAACACCCTGGAGCATCCAATAAATGGAGACATCTAAAAAACATAACTCCATGGATGACACACATTTGTCATCCAGCTGAGAAATCTTAGATACAAAGATGAATAAGAGTGAATTTACAAATGTCAAGAAGCTTCAGGATCCTGTTCCCCACTTCTATTGCTTCAGGGAAGAGTTGAGACCCAGAAAAAAAGCCCCTCTCATGAAATGGCAAGCTGTGTTTGCATTTATTACTTTCCCTGAAAGTTGATCTAGCGAACAACAGACTTCACTTGGGATTTATTATTTTTGCAAATATTTTTTTTTTTTTGATTCCTAAATGAGAGATGAAGAACTTCAGCAGGCCTCTTTCAAACTCCATTTCACATGCTTTTCTAAAGGAAACAAAAAAGTTAACAAAAAAGTTGACAAACGTTGTATGTGTAAATATTTTCTTAATGTTTTGAAAGAATTACTATAATTGGATCACAGACTAGGTCCTGTATGTACATATCACCTAGGCAAGAACAAATAATATTTTAGACAATGTATTTTTGCTGATCACAAGCGAAATGGAAAAGAATGTGACCCACTAAATATCAACTAGCATTACTGGCCAGTGGAAAAGGTTCTAATCAATGTTCTTAATTTAGCAATAACTTATTTGTAATATTAACAAGGAAATCACCAATTCCTAATTGGTGTTATTAACAAGGTCACAAGGCTTTTGACAAACAATAAAAGACACTGATTAAGCTCATCAATATTCCTACCAGCCTACAGAAAGTCATGCTAAATTTCTGGATGTATTTGCACTCAGTCCTGCATTTCTATCATTTTGGAGGGGTGAAATTTAGAAGTCCAGTGTAACAATTGAAGGTCTGAAATGCAACCTTTCCGTATTGCAACATGTTTGAAAATTGCTGGGATGTCTTACTAGTACAGGCTGGTCCATAAATACCATTGATTACAATCATATAGATGTGATGCTGAACGCTGCTTTAGATAACCAGGAGGCTTTAGAGCAGGTAAGGATGTAGTGCTGAAAAGCAATAGTGATGATGGCTGCCGTGAAAGGAGTGTTTACAGGGCTTTGCGATTGCTTTTGGATCAAAGTCAATGGATCTATCAGCCACTGAAATGCAGCGGATGGAACATTTGTGCCTCTTATTGAGGCGAAATAGCAGCGGAGATGAGCAAGCCAGGGCTAACCCAAGAGTACTGAAAGATTTCATGCAAATCCAGGGATTTTTTTATTACGTGTGTATTGGGACACATTCACCATGTGGGTTGTCCTGACTGGAGCGTGTGCAGCAGCCTCCATGGGTCTGTCCGGCTGCTCCGATCCCAGGGGTGCTGCAGGGCCCGAGGGTGCCGTGGCACTGGGGGTCCTCACCCTGCAGGGGCCTCCCTGCTGCCTCCCCAGAGACGGAAGCATCTTACCAAGAAACTTGTATTTATGACTTTGCTCCTGCCAGTCAGGGGAACGTTATAAATGATTAAAAACATTAAGAATTTGCCGTTTCCAGATCCTCAGCTGCTACAATAAATCAGCCCAGCTCCAAATGCTGTAGTACTGTCAGATCGGTTTACACCAGATGACAGCATGGCTTTGTCTACGTTCGCTTTAGTGCCTGTAAGGCTCCTTGCACGGGCAAAGTCATAGGTCAGCAATGAGCTGAAGGAATTCTTCACACTCTTGTTGTTGGTACCTAGAGTCATGCTTACCGAGGTTGCTGTTAGCACTGCTTCCTACAAATGCAAAATGAGAGATGCAGTGTAAATGCAGAGGTGAGATAACATCAGGTTATAAGATTATTTCCTGTCTCCAGTGGTTTACAGTGGTTTTACCGCTGAAACAAGTCTGTCGACATCGACTGACCAAGGCCGGTGCACATTTCATTGGTAGGAGTGGCATCAGAAACAGGTGCACTTAGCAGCATTACTTAGAACAAGCATCCATAACAATCATTACAGAACTAGGGTTTTTTCAGGCATATTCCAGCATGTAAATATGCAGGAAGGGAAGTCTCCCGTATTTATGTTTACTGGAAAAGCGTGACGGACTGGTCCTGACATCACTTTGTCTTGCAAAGGCTAAGTTTAGAAATAATTACAGTGACAAAGCTACCCTCCCTTGGACGGGCTCCGAAACCCTGCCAGGAAGCTGAGGGATGCCTGCACTGAGCCAAAAGGTTTTTAGAGAGCACGCAGAGCTTGTGCCTGCATCCGTGGCAGCGGGGACGAGGCCGCCACAAGGGTCACCAGCTAGCTACAAGGGTCAGGGGTGACCGTGAGGGTGCGAGCACTGGTGAGACTCTCAGACACCCTCTCTTTCTTTCTCTTATGTGGCACCAGTGAGCAGTGCAGGAAGGACCCCAGCCGACATCGCATCCCATGGCAGCATCAGAAGAGGAGGGTCCTTTTTCTTCTTTCCCTGCTGTCTGCCCTTCATTTACTGCTCTTTTCCCTCTATTTAACTGGTACCTTCACTAGTGACTTAAGACCTTTTGTCCCCCAAGCACGGAAAAAACATCTCACTGCTGCTAACTCATTCAGCCTGCCTTTCCTCCACCTCTTCCACACACGCCACACGTTTCTCCATGACAGGGAGCATTTATTACTTTGTGTTTGCACAGTCCCCAGCAATCAGGGACCTCCTTCTGGGTAACGTGTAGGTTACTGTAATGAAATGAACAGGAAGAAATGATGACAGCATTAGGACTCGGTCCAGTGGTCTCCGAGGTATGACTTCATGCTCTTGCCATTTTGTTTAGTATTAAATTGTCCCATTATCTTCACAGAATATCCAATAAGGTCATTGCAACAAAAATGTGTCAAAATTGATAAAGAAAAATGTTTAATATAGTTCATGAAAATAATTACGTGTTTTATCATCTTTTCTTTGATTCCATCACCATCTCGTTTGATGAACTCAGAGCATTTCCCAAAGCACTTGGTGAATCTCAGATTCCTGAGATTCCTCACCAACAAAAAATCCTGCCTGAAAAACCTGAACTTCATTGTATCACAACTGGGCTCCATGACAGTTCATGTTATTGGGCAGAGGAGAGACCTGGAGTTTTAGACTTTTTCCTTTTTTTTATTTTTTTTTCATGAATGTTGACTTTCGTGAACATTTTGTCACATCTCCCCAAAGCAGCTATTTATTGAATCTGTTTGCCTTTCATTATACGAAAAATAGAAAGCTTGTATTTTCCTTTTCTGGATAAAGATGCTTCATAAGTAATCTAAGAAGCTACTTTCACGTTTGTTCAATAAGTATTTCAAGATGCTGCTATTTTGATAATATGCTGACTGATATATAATTCACGGCAATGCAAAGTTTAATAATATCTCAAAGCTAAAATATAAAATGAGCTCTCAATCCTGACATGCTAAATCTACTTCTACAGTATACTATTTCTCATTTGTTTTGTAAAATGATACAGAACTGCTATTACTCAATAGAAAGCATGTGTTTCTTACACCAACGCATTTTAAAAATCACTTAATTCCTGAACACATACAGCAAAATACCTCCCAGGGAACGAAGCAGATGAGATGGCAATCACTCACGGAGAAGACCTCTGTCCATTTTGTGGTGAATGCTCACTGAAGAATGAATTGGCCTGGATGCCATTCCCTCCCACGAATCTGTTTAGCAGTTAATTCTCACATCAGTAAGAACTGCGACAAGGAAGCCCGGCCTGACCTCCACAAGGAAATTTGTTAAAGTACAAGGATCACAAATGACAATATAATCGCCGGGGTTTCTTGGTGACTTTGCACTCAGATATGTTTTCCTCTTCCCACCTAACAGATTCTTAAGCCCACTGGAAGTCGTGTTTGCTGATGAAAGATGGAAGTGATTTATCTACCTTTAAGAGGTTACCTTTTGGATCCAGCCTACTTAAAATAGACGCTGCCTTCTCCTTCCCCTGTTACTTCAGTTTCTGGGACTCTCATAGCTGTTCGTGCGCTTATTCTCACAGTACCCCGTGTGGCACAGAAATAACCTCTCTCCATGTCTAATAGATGACAAGCTGAAATTTGGGAAATGTGAGACTTCCATGAAATGAGAACACTTCACAGGCAAGGTTCAGTTTTTGCCAAGTACGACCAGACCCAGGAGGGGTTTTGAAGGCAACCTGCCTCACATCCAACCATCTCATCCTCCCCAAGACTTGACAGCTACCAGGCAGCATCTCAGAGACGCCTTTACTCTGTACAGGAATAAAACACATTTAGGCATCTGATGTTCTTCCTCGAGAGGAGCAAAAATTCTAGCACGAAACTGGTGAAAACTTGTCTACCGTTGAAGAGCTCTTGTCAGCTCCCGCGGCCCTGCCGCCCTCCTCCTCGTGGCTCAAGCTGCACACTTGCTAGCAGGAGTCACACAGAAGCTCCGAGGATCAGCAACAGCCACGGGCTCTACTTCAACATTTTCCCGACTTAGTTTTGCCCTAACACTTGTAACTGTGGTGTCGGTTCAGGGCTGGGGAGGCTCTGGAGGAGACGAGATGTTCTAGGTTCGGCAATGTCGCCGCGTGTGGCTTTTACCTCTCTGCTCGAGTCCCGAAGCCCATCTGTGCCTCCGAGTCCCCATCTGTCGAGTGGAGACGGTTCCTCCCCGCCTCATGCAGGCTGCTGTGACGATTACTCTATAAGCACTTTCAGAGCCGCAAGAAAGGCAGCACAGAGAAGTGAAAAGCATTACTAAGGCATTAAAACCAGACAATGGCATTTCCACTGGGAGACTTACTTTACAATACGTATTTGTAAAAAATGTATTCACTTGTAAGGTGATGATGGGGGCAGAAATAAAGAAGGAAAACTAGAGTCCCGCTGCTTTTCCTTGCTCCTGTCCATAGCTCATCTCATGGTACTTTCAAGGGACTTGGATGCTGTGCCATGTACCCTCAGATTAAGTATTTTCATTTGTGGGCAGGTGAATAAATCAGAGCAGGGTTTGCCTTACTGCTGCAGCACTTTCCTCCTTATTCCACCTGTCTCCTCTCCAGCCCTCCGCCTGCCTTTTACCAGTCTCCCTCTGACAGAGCTCAAACCAACACTGAAGTTAGCCAGCCTCACCGCAGGGGCAGCGTCCTCTGTCCAACTTGAAATACTCTGCCTTTTCGGGGTACAAGCCCAAGTTTTGTACATACTGCAGCAGGTTTTCAGCCAGTACAAAAGGCTGTGCTCGACGGAAGTGCGGCAATTGGCACATGCAAAAAGTCTGCTTCATAAAATGCAAAATTTTTCATGTTTTAAGTTCGTGGAGTGTGATGGATCTTCCTGAACACTCCTGATTGCTCCATCGTAACCTAAACACTACGGTCTCCAGCACTCCACAAGTGCTCCTCACCAGCGAGCCTTCAGAGACTATTTATATGGTATCAATCTCTCCCCAGCTTTACATTATGAATGAGCAAGATGTAACAAATTATAGAATGTTTTAAGAAAATTAAAATGCCAAACATATTTTTCTTCCCAGAAAAATGCTAAACAAAAATCTGGGTCTTCTGCCTCTCTGCATGCATCACTGCCAACAACTACAACCTGATCTGTAACACAGAAAATTACTAAGAGTGGAGAGAAAAAACTTGCCTTGAATGAGACCCACTCTCACTCTGCTGCTACACAAACAAGCACATTAAAAATGTAAATAGGACTAGCATAAGGACAGGGTTATGAGGAAAATAAATGATGACATAGACTTCAATCATTCACATAACAAATATTTTGGAGTGTCACGGCTAGATGAAATCTGTTTTTCCAGCCACTGCAGTAATCGTCTACACCAAACAAATCTTCATATTTTACATCTAAAATTGTACAAAATTACCTAAATCTCTTATTATAGTCAGGAGAACCTATCTATAGAAGGGGAGGAACAAGCGAGCCCTGTGTGCCCTGAGCAGACTGTGCTCCGTTGGCAGTGTCGTGTGGGATAAATCTCTCCTCTTCAGCTATCTCTTGTTGCTTCCTGTGCTTATCTTATGCAATAAACACTAAAATAAAAGAGGTTGCTTGCCCTTTCCCAGCTGTCTTTTCTCAAGTACACTGAACTAGTGGGTAATATCTGCCTTCTTGGAAACCTCATTAAAAGCAAAGGAATAAAAGTGGGAAGCGTTTTTACCCCACTGCCAGGATTCCCTTCGTTGTGCCGAGGGTTTGTACCTACGGCAAAAGGCAGGAATCGAAGCAAATTGCTTGGCCAACCTCTGGCCACCTTTTGTCTTGTGCAAAATGCACGTTGATGTGAATTCTTCCCTTTGCACCGAAATGAGGTGTATATCCAGGGCCACTGTGCCTCTACCTGTTGCGGGGAACAGGTAGCAAGCTCCACGGCTTTCTACAGCCCAAGGAGGCTTCTGCAGCTGTTGGCCACCGCCACGGCCACGGCAGCTGACGCGGGGCCCAGGCAGCTGCCTGCTCAGCACTCACTTCAATTACCAGCCACCAAAAGGTCTCGACATCTTTGCTGAGCCAGCCGTTCTCAATAGTCCTGCACGGGCCTTTCAGGCTGATTCCTGCCTCCGAGAGAAGTGATTTCTCTCCTTACCCTTACCAAATACAGAAAGCCAACCTGGAAATTAATGGTGAGGAAAATAAAAGGGACTAATTGGTTTGGCAGCCCTGGAAAATACCAAAATCACATTGCTATTTAAAATAACAAATGTTTGTTTATGTTTAGGTTTGTTTCCCTTCTCTTTAGGTCTCTCTAGCTTCTGCTGCCAAAATAAAGCCCAGATGCCTTCTCCCTTTGTTACTAAGGGTGAATTTGCATTTCCAAATGCAAATTTCCTTACAGTGAGAAGCATTTGCTGTTTCATTTCTTGAAACAAAATGAAAACTCCTTGAGGGAGCGAGAAAACCAGTCACCTTGGGTAGCATCTGGCGATGTTGCATCTCTTAGACCGAGAGCGCTGATGGGGAGACTGCCCCCCACCAGCTGTGCTGCTGCTCCCCATCAGCACACCCCAGGGCTTCCCCAGCCTTCCTCCAGCCCGAAGATCCCTGAACTAACACCGCAGCCTGTCCTGCACTGACATGGCATGTATTTCTAAATCTGTTCCCCAGGGGGATCGCAGAGGCAGTATGTAGCGATGGAGCTGTACTTTCCCCGAGCCACGTGCATGGGGAGCCGGCAGCTCACCACACCACACTCCTTCGGCTTACATTCCCTTGGCCTTCACAAACCAAAACGCTGTCTCAGACCACAGAGCGCCACACACTTGTAATTACCCAAAGAAAGAGACTGTAAATTTGTACCTTTCAGCACTTAACAACGTCGGGGCGAACGATTCTTGGCTAAATTAGGAAGGGAGCTCTTGCAGCGCTGAGCACGTAACGCGTACCCGCGACGGCCTCCGAGCTCTGTCCCCTCCCAGAATTAACAAACAGCAACTTCCAGGGGAAGGCCGAGCACTGCTGTTGCAAACGAATAATGATGTGCTTTTGGGAGGGCAGCTGCTGCACATCTAAATGCCTCGTTCATAAAGTCTCCTTTTATTTTGGAGATAGCACAACGCCCTTAGCCATACGGCTGTGCGGGCTGGTGATAAACGGGACTCGCTGCGCGTTTGGGTGCTCCGTGTGAATGCTGCGACGTGGTGCTCAGCGCTTGCCTCTACAGCTAGGTACTCCACAGCCCCTAATAAATCTCATCCGCACAACTGAACGCTTCAAAATGGCACATTATGGAAATACCAGACCCAAATCTAACTCTTCAGGGTGCACGGTGAATCATGATAAAAATATGCTCCCTGGAGACCTGTGAATGCTTCAAGTAAGATGAGGGGGAGGAGGAGACATTCTGTTTAGGAAAAAAATCACTCTGTGTAGTGAATTTTCTGTCTTGTTTTCCTTTCCCTTTTTATTACTTAGTAAGCATTCAGGAAAACTGGATCTTTGCTTTTGAGATATTCTGCACCTGCTGTCTAGCCTATAAAAATGCTGTTTTCAATTCAAAGCAATAAAACACTGCAATTAATCTAAATCACATCATTACTGTTGGAGCCTAGACTCACAAAATTGGCTCCCTCTACCTCAGTGTGTACCACTTATCTTATTTTCAAAAATATTTTCAGAATGCATTTTGTTACCCTTACTTCTTTTAACTTTATGTTGTTACTCTCCTTTTATTGTTTGCATGAGGACTCGCAGGCTCCGTTTCAGATAAGATGGCTCAAAGTGCACGGAAAGCACGAAGGACAGATCCCTGCCGCACAGGTTCAATAGAGGCATATCCCTGCGCAAGGTAAAGGATCGGCCAGGAAGAGAATGAAAAGCTGGGGGAAACACCGTGTGCACCCAGTTCCTACGAGGATGCTGTGGTCAGAAAAAAAATGCACGGGCTATCCCTGCTGCTGAGCATCCTACACACGCTCCGCACAGCTGACCACTGACCATGCTGCAGTAAATCTTTGCACCAGGGGAGCTGCAACAACCGCCGTAAGCACCAGCATGGGACAGCACAGGATCAGGCCAGATATAGCTGGTAAAAATGGACACAGGATTCTCTCTGCCATGCCTGAGTACCCGGGTATTCTCCCACCACGTAAGTTATGTGCTGCTAACCCACAACACAAGGAGCTGAATCAAAACAGCTGATCCCACAGTGGTATTCAGCGAGGACATTCTTAAAAAATGCACGTGCCAAACAAAACGGCATTTTTTAGCCATTCTCACTTGGTAATTCCACAAAAAAGTCAAACCAGAGTTAAGCTCTGGCTTAGATTTAGTAACTCTGGAATTTCATAGAAAATAGGTTCGCTTTTTTCAATACATTAATTTATCAACATCCAGGTTCTCTGTTCTTGTGGCCATGCAATGATATTTACAAACTGATTCCTGCTGTAATCGAGACAAAAGCACAGACCAACAGCAATACGTGGTTCCACAATGTACAGTGACAGAAAAGAAAGCTGAAAAGATTTCATGGGCATTTCTATCTACCTTCACAAACAGCACCATCCCAGCGCCAGAGCGTCCAACATTACACCTGTACTGTACAACTGAGCACGTAACAGAGCTTCTTCTTGTGGCTAGAGCAGAATGGCTCGTTTTATCAGATCTCCTATTCTTACTTTGAATCAAGTTAGCCAGCTAGTCTGGACTCCACTACCCATACGAATTTTTATTCTGCACTTTCTGATATTATCAGGAATAAAGAAGTTGGAAATTTGTATTAATAAGCTTAAAAGCCGAAGCAAGAGGTGGGCTTTTCTGAGGAAGGTCAACTGAGACGTTTCCAAGAAAAATAATTCAATTGCTCTTCTTTGCATTCAGCACTCGGTGCTAGGACCCAGCTGTGCCCCAAAGGACAGCCTGCATTAACTGCTTAGCAGGTGGAGCACCTTACTGTGGTCACCTAATGTCCCCAAATAAACAACGCATTTCAGGCTTCGACTTTAAAATATTGTTAAAAGCTTCTCATTTCTGTGTATAGTTCAGGGGGTATCTTCCAGAAGTCCCTCAGGTGGAATAACTCAGTCTCCCACGGCAATTTTACCACGATTTTTGGACAGCCAAATTAGGCCTTGGCTAAGTGCTTTTTAGAAGCCTGCTGTACTCCTTCCATCGCCGTGACAGTGCTGACACTTGTTATTGCAAGAAACTTCTCAGGTCTCTTTTCCAGGTCCCATACATTTCTGCATTGTTTGCCTGTTAATGGATGGATACGGTCAGGATGATTTCCAGTTCGGATATGAAATCCTAAGGAAATTGCTGGGTGTATATTGCCAAAATGCAGGTATAAATAAAGTGCTGAGGAGTACGAGATGAGACTCCTCGGTGACACAGAGGAAATTAACTTGTCTCAATTGCCCGTATCTTATCTGATTGCCTATGCTGACACCTTGTCATGAGACCACCACGTTGTCCTAAGCACATTGCACAATTATCCCCTCATTTTCTTTCCGCTGTCTTCCTTTAATGAGGTCCAGACTATTCTGCTTCCTCTCTTTTGCAAATTAACCTCATTTCCCACTATCTCAGGTCTCTGAGCCAAGCCTTTCCTATCCAGAGGGGAGCCCATATGCGGTCCAGACTCCAGTACCACCCTCCAGCTGCAAAATATTAGGGGAGAGCTTCTCTGATGTAGGGTATTTGGTAGACAAGAGTGCACCATGCTTAAAAGGGGAAGGCTGGAGTGCTGCACAGGGGTCAGCTTTCCCGTTGCACAAGATTTGACGGAGTGGGACATGTTTTGAACTATCAGGATGAAACTGAGGCCCTTACACGTCAACAATCTGGACTTCAGCAAGCTTCCAGGAGCTGGTAGCAGCATGGTTCCTCAGGGAAGTCAAAAAAGAATGGATTATTTAAACCATAATTTTCCATGTCTAAGACAAGTCCTTTATTGGTCCACTGGCTACACTAATAAACAATATGCTATCATATTTGGGGGAAAAAATGTAGAAGAACTCAAGTTAGGATAATTCATTTTAAAAAGAAATCCACCTGAAACACAAAGTCTAATGCATTTCTATCCCATCATGTCTGTATGCTCAGGCCTACCTCTTAATATTCCCAAAGAGATTTTATATATACATACTTGCTTCTGAGCTTTTTCTGCCTGACCTCTCCTTGGCACAATACGAGAGGACGGGAAATTCTGATAGGGTGACTTTAAACCGCCCGTGTCTGCAGCCCCAGAAACCTAATGCATGCTCAGTCCAGAGTGTGATGGACATCTGTACAGCTGCTGGTTACTGTGAGACGACAGAAAACACATTATGGGGAACTGAGGACAAAACAGATTAAACTGCTATGTTGCGTGTCAGTGACAATATGATAATTAAATGATGCTTTCTCCCAAGACTCAGCTCAACACAGAACAAAGCAGAAGACACAGTGATGTGAGAGAAGCAATCAGTACGACTGGAATCAAGTATTTTAGTATTAGTGTTCCTTTTTTTGGTTAAAATGTAGATGAGAACAGGAGCAGAAGTAACAGGGAAAATAAATCAATTGGCTGCAGGACAAAATCGTTTTAACAAACATCATTGCAAAAATCGTCATCATGTCATGAAATAAAAATGCCATGGCCCACACAGCTAACCTCCTGCACATGATTACAATCAGAGCACATAGCTGCGAGAAATGGAAATATTTCAAAAAGTCAAAAAAAAAAAAAAAAGGAAAGAAATTATTCCCATATCATGTTCAGTTTATAAAAGCATGAATGAGGCTCTGATATGGGATAGGTAGGTTACTTTTTTTCTTTCCTGTTAAATGAGATTGTTGTAAAAAGGCTTTTCAGAAAGCCAAACTCTCCTAAATAGAACTGTGCCAGCTTGAGTTTCTTGGCATTTAGCTACGCTAATTGTCCCTCTTTTCCTTGCTGCTCTTTGCCACATTTCTTGGAAAACAACAGCTGTGTTTATTCAAATAGCAGTATCCTGATGACTTGATGATAGGCTAATCTGCAGGAATTTCAAGTGTGACTGTCCTGGAGGAATCTCCGCAGAGCACCACACAATTGCCTCTGGATGACACAAATCCTTGGAAAGGCGTCCATACTTCTGGCCGGTCCGGAAGGTTACCCTTCGCTGCTCAGTTCATTGAATTTCTTACAGCATGCACCATATTTCTCAGGTTTTGTGGAATAATTTCCCCATGCATCAATGTCAGAAAGTAATTCCACAACATAAACAGTTTCCCTGCACTGCACTCCGAGCAGGGGGACGTGGGCAGTACTTTGAATTACAATTGAAAAAAAGCCTCAGCGTTTGTCTGGAAAGCAGGGCTATAAATTCAGAGGGTTTGTCAGTGTTCTCCATGAAACAATGCAAGCTTCAGACTACACGATATCTTAGTAAGCAGTTTACATAATATGTCAAATGATCCAGAAGGAAAGCAACCGTATGAGAGCAGCGGAATTAGCCCCATGTGCCCGAAAGGCAGCTTTCAGACAGGCGCACAGCCAGCGTCTTCCCTCTGCATCGGGGGGGATGCCCGGCTGATAGCTGGTCACAAAATGTTTGCTCAGTGCTTTTACTGAGGAGGGGAAACTAGGATTAAAGGATTTTTCCCCACCTATGTGCTGTGCCGACACAGAAGCCATGGGGAGATGGAGCCAGAGTCCGAAGCAGCCGTCCCACGCTGCCAAAGGAGAGCAAGGGACACAGGGCACACAGGTCCCCATGGCCCAGCTCCCCAAAAATCAGCCAGTGTGTGTGTATTCCAAAAACCAAACGCGGCCTGTTTAAAAGGCAGAACACCTACAGACCTTTCACTTTACCCACGGCCAGACAGAAGGCATCTTAGCTTCATTAGATGCCTTTTAGGTGACTTGGGCAAATGCTAACCTATCCGTCACTTACTGTAAAGCTGTAGCCTGACCTGCCCACCCGGATTCCCGCACCTCTCTCGCTGATCCACTGCAAACTCTGGGGAGACCTCCAGGGGCTCCCTGCACGCAGCGAGAAACTTTTTGCAACAGTCAGGAGGAGTGGGTTACTGATGTGCAGTGAAGACTATTGCACTTGTTTAGCTCAATTTCCAGCATAGCATAGAACAAAGCTTCACGTTACATTTAATTTGATGTAACCACACCAAGAGGTCTGGGAACTTGATCCTGCTGCCTTGAAAGCAGAGAGCAGTTAGGTAAAAATCAGAAGTGATGTGGCACAGCACCGAGGCTGTAGGAATAGTGCTCCATCACACCTATTTGTAAAAAGTGCCCCTGCATACAGGCAAGCTTTTCTCATTTCAGCTTCTAGTCCTGGATCTCTTTGTCTGCTAAATAATGTTTTATACACCGCATAGTTTATCACAGATGAGGTCACTGCACGGCTTTTACTTTGATAAGACCAGTCCGTCCCATTCTCCACATAAAGAGAAAATATCCTCTGCTGAGTACGGCCCCTGGCAGGGAGCAGCTGAAGATCTGCCCTCGCCTTCGCTGCTCCCCCTAGCAGCACGAGCCACCCCTCTCCCTGTATGCACCAGTACGCAACCGGTAATGGTTTCTTGCTTCCTTCTGGGTCACCGATAGGATCAGGAAACGGCACTGGATCAAGAACCAACTTAGGAAGCTCTACCAGGAACTTACTTTTTGCTTATTACCTATTTAAGTTAGCCTTTGAAGCCAGGTAGCCAGCTCTTAACTTCTTTAATATATGCCAGATAATGATTTATATTTCTTAATCAACATTTCAAACAAGACTCGCTTCAAATGTTTTATTAAAGTTTAGGTTTATATCATTATCTTTTTCAGTCCAACCTGCAGAAAAAACTAGAAATAGAATAAAAGATTGAGTTAGCTTGACCTTCTCTAATTCCAAAACACCTTATTGACTGGCCATTTATTGCTCCCATTTATTTCTTTATTCAAACCGTTCTGTACTCTTTGCTATTATTTTTTTTTTCTGAAACTGAAGAAGCAATTTCATTTCTGCTTTCGTCTGTAAGTGCGTATTTAATTGCATCGCCCTGATCTGCATACAAATGGAATCACTTAATCATTTTCTTGCCCATCTTCAAGACGTGATAATTCAGATTGTCTCAGATATGCACTGAAACCCCGACCAGCTAAGCATTTTAAAAGAAAGCCAATGTTTTGCAGTATTACAGACCACTACTTATCTCACACCTCTTAGAAAAGCAATGAAAAATTTAAAAATCACAAATCCCCCCAAAAAGCACATACGCTCCCCAAGTGGGGATTCGGGAAATAACAGCTTGATTTATGTGCAGTTGTGCACAAACACTGTCTCATCAATGTAGATGACTCTACAAGCGCATCATAAGTGCTGATGGACTGAATAAAATCGGTGTCATTTTCCTCCACATGGCTGAGCTTCTCTTCACTAGAAAATTAAGTACAAGTAATATATTTGATTTGAATGTCTATATTAAAAAATAGCCAAGAGATTTCATCCGTATTTAGAATATGAAGACAAAACATTCAAAAGCTTGTAGAATCAAAGTTTACAAGACTTTCGCTCTTAAAAATAAATAAGATATACTTGAATTAATTCGTAAATTCCTGTTAGCTGGCCAGGCTCCTAGCATATGTCCATCTTAAATATTCATTTCAACAAAGTTATTAGTTTAATAGCCCTTACCATATATTGCCTCGCATTAACTATGACCAAAACTCTTCAACAAATTGGAAAAAAATAAAAAATAAAAAAATTTTGCTTAGGTATTCTTTGAGATCTCATCATGAAGAAGCAACTGTCAGCAAAATAAACTGCTTTTAAGTGGGATAAGTATATTTAATTATTATTAGCTGCATGGCTGAAGCACTCAGAATCCTAACAAAGCTAAATTAAGCTAGATATTATGTATTTATGCATTCCTCTCTTCAGGACTTCTTTTTCCTTACCAAATTTGCTTACACTTATTTCAAATAGCAATTGGCGCTGAGCGTCAGAGCTCACTTGCAAGAGCACAAAGTATCGCTGTATTATAAAAGCACAATAGCAGCACATTCTCTTTCCTGAAGAAGCTATTTTCATATAAATGCTTTTGAACCGAGCTGCTGCCTAGCTTTGAAGAAACGAATTATCTTGTGAGAGTATCAGCACTAGGGCAGACAGCAAATGCTCCAGACTCTCCTCCCTGTCTCTAAGCCGGGGTTCCCATGCCGGCCGCAGGACTTGGCTTATCCCTCACACGGGATAAAGCAGTTTGGAGCCCCCTTTTTTAAACCAAAAAGTTTAAATTAAAACCCGAAAGGGGAACAGTTACAAATCTGCAGTGCAACCAAGGGCAGCCCCGCCAGCTCCCGTGCCCTGCTCCAGCCCCCCGGTGAAACCAAGGCCGGCCGCCTCCGCACGCAGAAGGCTTCTTGCTCGCTCTCCGAAAGAGGGAAATGTAGGTAATTAGATAATTTACAGTCCACTCTATAATTAAAATACAGGATGTCCTGAATGCCACAGTTCGTGTTCACAGTTCATTATTCAGCAGCCATCACTCAAACAATGTCAGCCATCTATTTTTTATATTTCCAGTCTATTCGGGTGCTCACAGCAGGCACTGTAAGGCCTCCTGCTGAACTGCTGCTTCTCCTGAACCGGGATCTATTCCTAGACCCTTCTCCAGACACCTTTCTAGGCATGAAACACTGCAAGTTGCCCAGCCACATTTTTTCCAAGGGAATTAATTGTTGCACAATTCTGAGGTGCTCACCATCCATTTAAATAAACCAAGGCTCAGTGCTGTAGGAGCCACCTCAGTAGTTTCACCCATGGTGGAGTTTGCAACACCTTAATAGACTAAAGTGGCTTAGGAGCAGGTTATCTGAGAAGCCACACGAATACCACAGCAGCAGGTGGGAGAGATTTGGGCATGCACAGATCCAGGACATCTTTGGGAGATCTTCTGGCAACCCAGGGACTGGAGACTGTGGTATCCTTCAGGTCAAACAGCAACACTTGAGGACATCACTTGCAGGTCAGAAATGCCACCACACGGTCTTTGGAACAGGAGGGTATATCCTTTACAAACTCATGTAGATACTTTGCAATGATCCATTACTTCATCAGCTCTATGCGATCATCTCTGCTGCTGGGGTATTTTTTCTTCTTGCAGTCTTAACGTAACCGACTCCTAAAACATTATTATTTTTTCACACCGGTCGCACCAAGCAGGAAATGGAGCAGCAGGTAATACAATGGGATTCAAAAAGTGCACATGAAACTCTTCCACCGTCAGAAGCTAAAAGACAGTTCACGTCCCTTCGTGCCAGCGAGGTCTGAGTTTCGTACAGCTCCTGCACAAAGCCTCAGTTGTTACAGCTCTCATCTGTGCTGAAGGCTCTTTTGCGGTATTGTAATACAAATGAGACTAACGAGTAATACAATGTATATTTATGCTATAATTTGAATCATTAAATAAAAAGTCACTGTATACACACAGCTGCTTTTTGGAGAGCAACAGTAATTTCCTGCTTTTCAATGACAAACAAATGTGGTAAGTTTTATTTAAAAGTCTTTTTGCTTGTTACTTAATTGGTGAATTCTTGTGTCAAAGCACCCAAATCATTCACAGAATAGAAAAAAAAAAAAAAAAGAATTAGCTTTGGAACACTGACAGAGCACATCATCTACAGAAGTCAGAAAACCACAAATATACGCAGTAATCTCATTTTACTTCCTGCTCGTAATCCTAGGCCAGGTTGGAAAGGGTTGGTGTATTTTTAGGATACCAGTTGACTGGAGCCCAGTTATGTGCACGCACTTTTTAAGATGATGTAATCAGATTGTCGATCCCAGGACAGACTTTCCCATTTTGCTTTGTTTTTATAGTTCTAAAATGCCTGCTTCCTTTGCTAAGAGAAAAAAAAAATATCCTTTTTTTGGAAAGTGACAACATGGAATAGAATAAATGTTCCTTAGCGATACTGTGTTCATGACATATGCATAAGCAACAAGGACTGTTTTCCAGGAGACTTAAAGTTTTGCACTTTTGCTATTTAAACATTGGGAGTTTTGCTGTGAGAATACGCAAAATGACCTCCTGAACTGCAATTTAAGGAAATCGTCGTCTGACCCCATAGCCAAGGCCAGACACCTGGAGAACGAGATGTTCCCTGAAAGATTAAAGGGTTTGGGTAATTCCCGACCAAGTGATGGGAAGGCCCATAGAGACTCGCCTTTCTCCTCTACAGAAGATGCTGGTGTCCCCCTGCAGGGATGAGCCGAACGGCCACTCCAGGTCACAGAGCAGAGCAACTCAAAGCACCACCGCTGTGCATTCAGACCAGCAGCCTGGGCTGCCGGACACGGCGCTCGATGCAGAACTCACTACGTGTTCCCAGCCGGCAGGGCCGTTCATTTTCGTAGCATCCCAGAATATCCTAAGTTGGAAGGGACCCATAAGGATCATCGAGTCCAACTCCTGGACTCATTTTGTCAGAGGCAATGGGGCAGCAAGGTGGGACCCTCCGGTCCTGTCCCAGCACGAATCTCTGGGGCTTAGGGATGAAGCCAAGATCAGCATGGCAGTGACTCTATCATGTCTCTAGTCTTCAGACTCTTAAAATTTATAAAAATCCCTGACATGAGTTTAGAAATCAGTCTGAATAAGACCCGAGTATCTATTAATGTTCAAAAAAGGAACAGTCATAATTAAATGATTACTCAGAGTTTACTTGCCTTCTCCTTATTTCAGACTGAAGGCTTAGTTTCTGTTTAATGTCCCTAATAGGTAACTCTCAGTCTCTATAGAGATTTATATTTGATCTCCAGAACACTACAAAGGATTTTTTACAAATCTTCCTAATTTATTGTGCATACATCACTGCCACCATTCTTCAAAGCTACTATTTTGTCTGCTACTTGCAGTAGTCTTTAGATAACACACACAAAAACATACATATATATATATATTTATATATATATTATATGTGGGGTTCCTTACCAGCTTTGTAGAAATAAAAATTCATTAAATAAAGCTCATCCTATGGAAAATGCACAGGAATTTTGAAGAGGCAGATAAAGGGGAAGGGAAGATTTGATTGCATTACTATTTATTTAGCTAAAAGTTTGACATTTGAGAAGTTTTGTCCAATGCACACCAAAACTGGCAACACATACTCTCACGGAAATTTCCTGGTTTTGTTTGTTATGTTTGAAATCGCAAAATTCAACATTCAGGTTCTGAAAGATTTCATATCCTTTGAGACTGAATAGTTTATAGGCCAGCCAATGAAGTCTGGATGTGAGTTTAAAAAAAAAAAAATAGCCTTATTGATTACTGAGAAAAATGTTATGGATTTGTCTTGGCATAGAGATCAAGAACTTGGAAAGAAAATGTAGGTATGAAAGACCTACAATGCTTATTTCCTACAAAATTTTGTTATCTAGACAATTTGAATCTAAAAGGTTCAAATGAATTAAAGCCTGGCCCACGTGCTGAAACTGTATGTTGAGGTTATCACAAAATAGATCTGAGCAAGAAAATGAGCACAAAATGAAGAAAGAACCTGAGCCCTTTCCTCAGCATCAGACCAAATTTCTGTTGTCATTATTTATGCCCATTTTGCTTCTTTACTCTGATTCCTCAGTCATCCATTAAAGCTGAATAAAATAAATTAACCTTATTAATTATGTACAGCCAACTTTTCCTTGTTTCATTAATATGTATTGAACTCTGTGTCTTCGCATGAAGTCAAAATGAAAAAGGAATTATTATTATTTCAGTGCTAGGAACCTGTCAAGGCAGCGCACGGAGGAGATGTGTGTGCACACATCGCCACACTTGTAGACACGCGGGGCACAGGACGGCGCTCACAGCTGTCAAACCAACGAGAGCACACGTATAACAACGGGGGAAGCAGTGCCGTTCCCTGCTGGGAAGGGAATGGCCTTCAGCACCTACCCAAACACAAGGTAATAAGACCAGCCTGCCATCAGACGTCCATGCATCGTGTCAATCTAAGCAGCAAGACGAACTACCTCTAACTGGTATTTTCAATCGCACACGACAGAGTATGGAAAGTTGATGAAGCCCTCGAGTTCTGCAAGGCCAGAGTTTTACTGTCATATGGCAGAAAAACTACCAGGGGTCTTTTTGAAGGGTTTGCCATTCAAATGACTTGGCCAAAAAAAATGCACATACCTCTGTTCTGTCTAGAATTTGCTTCTTTTCAACCGATCGATTGGTAGGGCAGAATTCATTTATGAATTTTTGCTACTGAATTCAGCATAGAACAAATATTACAAGTTTCTTTCTGGGTAGTAACATGCGGTGAAGGGCAGGGCTCTTGGGCACCCAGAGGTGCTGCTGCAGCGCACCTACCCCCGGCACTTGTGTTTCTGCTTTCCTTCCCAGGACGATGCATCGCTTCCGAGAGGAAAGCTCAGGGACAACCCATCCCACCTGAATTTCTCTCCTGTTTATGGACTTCAGACAGCTATAACTTACTAAGTAAACTACCTGGCACCAGTAGACAAACTCAAAGTCTGTGCTTTCCATTACCACTCAAAGGAGAGAGCATCTAAGATGTGCGCCAAATGCACCTAGGTAAAGTAATCAATGTGGGGAGGAGGAGAGCAGATTAATCACGAGTTATGTAATGCTGTACCCTGAAAGCAGTCTGATCTAATCTCCACCACTCGTAGCTATTTCTAATCTAGTACTGTACAGGTGTTTACACTCAGTTTTGTGCTAGCCTTGTATGACCCGAGTCTGGTTTTAATTGCTTAACAAACATAATTTTATTAGCAAGATAAAGATATAGCTAACACTAATAAGCTGACTTCAAAATATAAAGAGCCTTTCAAGATTGGATTTTTAGTTAGCTTGCTGCTCTTTCTTTAGTATCTAATTGATTTTCTTGACATCTCTTTAGCCTGGCATACTGCCTGCCTAAGTACTTTATCTGACCTTCAGGCTCTTTGCCAGGTATTGATCCAAGCCCTACAATGGCTATGTTGTAGCTGCTCTTCCAACTTTGATAAGGGCTAATGTACCAGCACCGGTGAGACAGGAAGTCAATGGTCACAAAATTTCTCTCATCCTGCTCTCCCTATCTACTTATGTAAGTATTCTGAGTAACGCCGAAATGAGATCCTGAGCAGGCCATATGTGCTTGTATTCCAAATTTCTCTTCCAGGAAATATTTTACCAAAAAGTCCCTTAAATAAAAGTGTTTAGATAGAATTTTCATCATGGAGCTAAAATAAAGCTTTTCTGATTTGATGAGCAGAAATAGGAGCAAAGAAGCTGTTAAATTAAACATCAAAACAATACAAAAAGCATGAACAAAAAGGAAGTCAGATTTTTCAGCAGCATCTCAGCTCATACACTCAAGTAATGGAAAATATTTTGGACATTGCAGGACCCTGAAGGAAAGTAAAAGAAAGCTACTTGTGTTTTTAATAACAATTTCAAGACAACCACTTATTACAAATCAATAATAACAAAATACAGCACGAATTTAAAATAGGGGAAAAATACAAACTTGTTAACATTCTTGTAACAGAAAAAAAAAAAATAAAAAAAAGCTTAAATTTTCCCAAATCCTGCTTTGCTTGTGCTGTGCCTTTTAAGTCAAGTTATTAGAGCCACTAAGCAATCTGAAGCGAAGCTGTTTCAGCCACGTTATACTATATAAGGGGCCACACCATAAGGCAGAGGAAGCCAGTGAATCATCTCCTCAGCACAAACTGTTGAACCCGCTGCGCCTGATTGCAATGGCAGCTTGTTATACAGGAGCTTGGTTTATTCAAAGTTTTACAGGACGAGTAAATACTTACACCATGTAAGAGCAATACCCTACAAGGGCAGCAGCCACAGCCCACAGGCAGACAACCGTGTCTGCCGGCACATTCTGGAGGATCGTTTAAGCCTCCCCAGTGGAGTCTTTTAGCGATTTGGGTTTCTTTTTTTACCACCACAATGATGTAGTGAGGAGCCATCATTTCACGATGCGATTCCAGACCTCAGAAGTATTGGTTGAACCCTAGGACTGTTAAAAAAGTTCTCCGCAACTACTGAATCTTTCAGACTCTGTAAAACTCCAGAAGGAATGCTGCCAGATAAATACATTAAAAATTGTACTCAAGGACAATGGTTATAGAGCACACAAACAGCACAGACAGACAAGAGCCATGTTTAGAAGCTACTCCTGCCCTGAGGCTCCTGTGCTCCAGAGCGGAGTCCAGCTTAGACATAATTGCCGGTTACTCCGGATGCACTAAAATATTCTGCACTTACATGCTACTTATATTTACTTGAAGCTGTTAAACAGTCCGCATTTCCAAAGTTGGCCTCACCAGCCCCCCACTGGAAGGTAGGGATTAGCAGCAAAGTAAACAGCACTTCTTCAATCACAAACTTGTACAAGGAAAGAAAGAATAAAGTTAGCCAAGGGGGGAACTTTGGCAGGTAAAATGATGGATTTTTCAAGTGACAAAAAGAATATTGCAAACAGAGCGTCACATTAGGGGCCTGGGCCTCCATCAAGATACAGGAAAATCCCCTGTGCAATTCCTTGCCCTCAGCTGTTGAGGAAACAACATATCCAACATATCCTTCACCTGCTCTGCAAACCCTTGTGCCTCCCACCTTGCTGGTAAGGCCTGGAAAGAGCCTTAAAAAGCCCTGTGATTTTTCCCAGGACTCATCTGTTCTCCTCCAAAGAAATTATTTAAGCCACAGATTAAGATTTTTCAGATTGATCCACTATTTAAATTTATTTGGCCTCCCATAAGTGCTATGATGCTTCATATATAAGCAGAAGAGGAAGACGCCTCCCAGACGGTTTGGCACGGCACCAGCAGACCATCAGCAGAGGCAGCCGAAGGATCTGCTCTTGCAAAGTGTCTGTGGAAGGGCAGAAGGGCTCTGCTTTGACTAAGACTGGCTGGAGGCCTGGCTCGTAAAATAAATGCATCTGACAGTGAAGCCAGCAATGAAGTTAAGGGAAGCAGCATAACTGAAAGACCGACGTATAGGGCTTTTCATCTCTTTTCTGGTGCTAAAACAAAACGACCGAAGGCCCACTCTTTGCTTATGTTTCCCAATCTGCTCCTGCTGCAGAAATTTCCTGCTGCGATTTCTCAATTTCTGTTCGGATGAAAGAGTCGAAAATGAGGAAGGTGAGGGAGGGCCCCGCCACCCCGTGAGGCGCTGCTGACGTACCCTCTGCTCCGCCTCGAGGGGAAAAACCCGGTGGAGCTGCCCCCAAACTGCCCCAAAAGGAGCCCCCAAGGCCTGGAGAAGGAACAATTCCTTCGTAAAGGGCTGAGTGAAAACTTAGGGGAAGTTCTCAACAGAGGGCGAACGGGGAATGTAACTCAGAAGTCTGTATTAGGGAGCGTGACTAAGTGGGGACATGGGGCCGGGGATGAGAGAGATATACAGGATCTGGTTTCCTTATCTTTAGGGGAAGGACTAATTTGCTTTAGCTGCAATTAGCCTTTTTACCTTTTAAGTGCTGACATTTAGTTCAGATTTATACGTTGCTGTGTGTATAATCTGGGAACAGTCTGTGTATGTGGAGCCAGTGATTTTTCTTTATTATTATTGCTAATGACACGGACCGAACAAATGTGGCATGGGAACCACTAAGTTCTACAGAAACTTTCCTAGGTCTGGAAAATTTCTTTAGCACCAATGACCATGATGCTTAGTGGCAAACCCTCAGCTAACACGGATGTGGATGGATGAGCTCCTGGTTTTTGCTTTCAGAAAAGCATTAGGGTCACGTTCGGTTCGATTCAAATTCACTGATCTTCAGAAAAATGCTGCAAGGCATATGTTTCCAAGCTTTTGCTAAATTGCTTCATCGAGGGGGTTGAGAACTAAGATATATTAGCTTATTTTGTTGTCCAATTTATATTTCATAATCATATTCTGGAGGTTTTTTTCCTATGAATTCTTTTAACCTTTGGTTTAGTGAATTTTTAGATTTCGGCAGAATGTAGTTTTGAACAGAGATACTACTTAAGGGAACTTAATACTACTTAAGGGAACTTAATATCATAAAATTGAAAACGTGGGAGACATACTTTACATGCTAATGTAGAGTGACTTTTCTAACAGAGATCAGTCAAATTCTGCTCTTACACAACTTGCACCTAGTTCCAATTATTTATCCTTTCTGAACAACTCCTAACTTTACTGATTTCATTTTTATTGTAATCCCACACTATCTCAATTCCCCATTATCACCAACCCTGTTAAGAGTATCCCTGTTTCCTGACCTGATATAGTAATACTTACTTTCCTGTCTTTAGCATTCCTAAATTTCTCATCTCCTTCATTTCTTCCCTTTATGAAATTCTTTCACATAAGAAAAATGCAACCCATAACTGATGCTACCCATAACTTGGACATTTTTTTTCAGTAAACTTCACATCTTACACAGAAACTCTCCAACAGATGATAAAAATCAGAGGCATCTAGCAACCACTGTTACACATACTACAAGATTTTAGATGGGATTAATACAGTTGACTGCAACGATACCATGCCTATTCTTTACAGGATGGGGTAATGTAGTCTAGCTGCCTTCTGAAGGAACAACAACAACAAAAAAAAAAAATATATGCTCTGAATCGCACACTGTTTAAAGGAATTGGAAAGAATGAAAGACAAAACACTTATAGGTGCTATTCTTAACTTTTCCTGTTTTGGGACCTGCCATATAATTGAGTATTATACTTTTTAGTTAAAAACAAACAAACAAAAAAAGTTGACATGCAGCAACTGTCTCAGGTATGCAGATTTCTGAAAACAAACACCACAAAAGCAAGCAAAACTTCATTACCTGCATTTAGTGAGTGCAGAAGTTTACAGAAAATGAAGCAGCTTAATATCAACATGAGAATCCACTGAATAATTTAGTTACATTTTCACTTCTTCAGAATCTGGTTCAAATTGGGCTTAAACCACACATGTGAAATAAGACGGGTGAAATAAGGTGAAATAAGATGGGTGAAATAAGACTTTAATTCTCAAATGAATGTCATGTAGAAGCACAACAGAATTTTTCCACCATTGTTTCCACCACTGTTTTCAACCATTGGTGACTAGAGATTCCTTGGCCCTGGGTAACTAGAAGGGGGTTCTAGGTTAGATGTAATGCAACAGATTTATTGAAAAGCCTATTCAGACCCTGCTTCTAGTGCAGCTCCCTCAAAATATATGTCTATATCTCTTTTGTGATGACTAAATTTCTCCCCAAAGAGAGTTTGATCCATAAAAGTGCTGGTTTAATCATCATTGACTTAATGATTCTTTTGCAATGTCAATTAAATGGTATGAAAAATTAAACCATTTACAGAACATGAGGACCTTTTAAATTACACATTTCAAAAATATTATTTAAAATTCTAGTTATATAATCCTTTTAGAACTGTCAAAGAATAATACTGCACTAAGGCTTGACTCATTACTCATGCCAATGCTTGTTGGAATTCACAGAGCTGGCAGATATTTAAAAAACCAAACTCACTAGAAATGAAGAAATGCACAAAGTGTAACAGCAAAATTAGCCGGTGTTATGCAGAAGGGGAGCATACAGCATACAGCATGCAGGTGATAAAGCCTACTAAACATGAAGTTTTACACTGTGAATGTCATGGTAAAGGTCCAATTATATAACAATTTAACATTTCTACAAAGTAAGTTATATATCCAACGTGGGTTTCTACTTTTGTTCTTTGAAAACACATTGATCCTTTTTCCTGGGAACATTTCTCTTCCTTTCAGCTGGTTTTACCCTTTCCATCTGTCCCTCCCCACTCCCACGCCGCAGCGCGCTCCTGAATGGATGTTTTACTCTTGACTCTTTCATTTAGTTCTCTTAGAAAGTTGCCTCGATACTGCTAACTACCTCAAGCAGCCTCATAATGCTGTGTTTCCAAATGAAATTTAATGTGGAGCATTTATTTTAGCACCCAGCATTAGCACTGTCATCGAGCAAGAACCTGCTGCAACTCAGTCTTCAGGGAATAACTGTTCGTGCCTTCACTGCCTTTCTTATGGGAACTTAAATGAGAGGTTTTATCTGGGACCTCTACGAATGTGGGATTTCCCCTCGAGGAAAACACATTCAAATAAGCCCAAACACACACAAGAAAGACTCCTTTTGCTTTTCCTAACCCAAGAGATATGCAGTACAGGTCACGGTGTTTGTCATGTGAGTATCAGGGGTAAGCATTGTATTTAAGGAAACTAAACAAAATCTGACAGTCACATTTGTAATAAAGACACCATTCATGAAACTGTCTATTTTCTGGACAGCTGTCATGCAATACCTTACATAAATAAGCAAAAAACATTAAAAGAATGGCAGGCAGCCAAATTACCATGATAATCTGGCTTCAGTGTCCATCGCAGTCTCCAGTGATTATTATCAGCATGTAAAGTCTCTTGGTTGCTGCTGAGGATGCACTACCAAAACTCTCTTTCAGTCCTGCTAAATCAGAAATTCATTCTGGAAATGAATCTGCCCCTTCACTCTACCTTTTATATATTTATTTTATAAAGGAAAGAAAAAAAAAAAGGCAGAGAGGCTCGAGAAATGTTGTTGTTTGGTTGTTGTTGTTGTTTTTAGTAGTCCAAAAACACTTTCAAAGGGCAAACTTGCCTTTTAATATACACGTGCCTTCGAAGACCCTCATTAAAAGGAATGTGGTGGGCTGTGTTATCACCACAGACTCACTAGCAACCGTGACTTCAGGAAGTGCCCGTATTCAACAGGATACTGCTGAATATCCAGGAGATATTCAGACTGATTAGGTTAAAAACCTTTGCACGATGTACAGACTCCAATCCTTTATGCTTGTACACTTCTTAGTAATCCCTGCTGACAAATACACAACAAATAGACTCTCGGCTTTTCTTTACATGGATTCCCACACTGCACAAATATGACTAACCTTGCCCACACCTACACGGTAGAATTCACTATTCTTCATTCACTACTTAAACGGTTCGAATCATCCTATCTCCTCCACAGAGGAGAAACAAGACTTGTGTGACCAGTCAAACAGCACAGAGAGGCAAAGACCACAGTCCTCAAGCCGAAATGTTATTGTCTAAAATAAACTCAGCCAACCATACGCTCCAAACCACAACGCTCCCTTTCCCTGATGAATAATTTCCTAATAGCCATTTGGACTGGTTGTCGTTACACGATTGTAAACCTGGTCAAACAATATCGCTGATGATGGTAAGAATGTTCTGGAAACAACATTTTTTAAGGCCTGTCCTTAACACTGATGAACGTTACATTAAATTTTGAAGGTAAAGAACAGTTTTGTTTCCATGGGGTAATGAGTTATTTGGTAGCTGCCTATGTTTCATATACTTCTCATAACCTGAAGCTAAAGCTGTGTAAATGGAGCATATCGGTCCTGTCCAGACCTCAGTAGTCATTAACATTTTATGTTCGAAAGGTTATTCTCCAAATGACCCTATTCTGATTTTTGAAAGAGAATCTAATGGAAACTTCTATCATGTTAGCAACTTCTGTTATGCTTTCTCTTGGCAATGTCAACTGAAGGAAGAAAGTAGAGGCTGGGAAACCTGGAGTTCTACACCAATTTTAATGTCATTTTGTGATCCTTCACCTCAATTTCCACACTTTCCACATGAAAGTACCATTCAGATCAAGTAAACTGCAACATCACAGGGATGTTGCAAAGTACAGAAGGATATACAAGTAATGCCTCATTTGTAGTTATAACACAACACTCTGTGGATGCCTACTGAAAAAAAAAAAAAAAAGAGTTGTCTCTCTGTGATAAGTAATTAACATTGCTTCACTTGCAGTTCAAGGTCACCATGAAAAGACAGTAGCATGTGTCTTCACGATATGGAAAATACTGGCTGCCTGGTTGCTTGTGAGATGTCCCTGGAGTTTGTCTTCGGGCTTCTAATAATTTAAGGCCTGGTTACCTGAGATATCATCCCTAAGGACCTAGGCAGGAGCAGAGCAGAAGTAACTTTGGAATTTGTTTCCATCCCTAACTTCCCCAAAGTAGCCTTTTTCTACCTTCTGAACATAGTGCAAAATATCAGCAATGAGGACTGGTGTTACGAGACTCTCAAGCTACAGAAACACTTTTGTTGCTGCTGGATGAACGCTCCACACTTCAGTGCTCTTGGACTGGAGGAGAGGTCCTTCCTAGGTGGCACTTGTTTCCCCAGGGAATCCCGCTAAAGGAGACTGGCTCTTCTTTACTCAGACATGAGTAAAAACAGTTTTTGTAAAGCACCTCAAGTACTGCAGTTTGATAATCCAACCTTCAATAGCAATTAAACCATACACTCTGATCATGACAGAGGGAAAAAAGAAAGGGATGAGCTGTTTTATCAAGAGGTTATTTCTTATTAGCCATTAATACATATTTTTTTTTTTACAATATGCTTTACTGGCTCTTTATAAGACACTAAAAAAAAAAAAAGCTCAATATTATCTATGTCTGCAAAGTGCTGGAAAGATGTACAAACGACAACTTAGCCCAAGTAAGATATAACCAACAATTTCCCATACATATACACATGCCTTTTTTTTTAAAAAAAGTAGAATCTTCAAAGTGGAATGAGAAAAAGCCTCCAAATAGCCCTGTAACAGCACTGCTGAGTGAGAAATCACTTCCAAACTATCACAGGCATATTTAAACAAGATGATGGTAACAAGCAATTTCTCAGCAAAGAATGATAACAATTTGAAGGATAACGTTTGTGGCTGCCCCATCCCTGGAGGTGCCCTAGGCCAGGCTGGATGGGATTTGGGCAGCCTGGGCTGGGGGAGGTCCCTGCCCAAGGCAGGGGGTTGGAAGTGGATAGCCTTTAAGGTCCCTTCCAGCACAAACCATTCTGTGATTCTATGAATTTCTGAAGTTATCACAATTATCATGCCACTATTGCAAGACAATCAACCTCATAAATTGCACTTGAGTGTTGCTGCTCAGCTCTTTGTATCGTCCCGCTGTGTGACACAGCTACATAGTCTAGGCAAACTGTATTGGTATCGAGTCGCTCATTTTTTCAAAATATTCCGAAGCCCTGTTATGTGCTGAGATCCCATCTGAGTAAAAACGGCCTAGGGCCATTTTCTCAGGGGAATTCAGCCACACATGTTAGGACTTCAGGACAACAGTCTCAACTGTAATTACCAGTTTCTAAGGAAAGAAATAATAGAAAAAAACAAATATCAAACCAGTATTAACTAGACTACCTACAGATTTTGCAGGTAATTGTTACCTGGAACAAGACTTCTGGAATATTTTGCAATACTGGCTTGTTATTATGATACCTAATCACCTGTCCTGCTATCCTCTGGGAGGTACAGCACCTCCAAGAGAGGCAACGAACCAGAAGGTGTGCGATATCTCAGCAAACCCTGTTCACAGAGTGGCATCTTGGTTTAAATTGCTGATGAGAGGGGGTTTGAGCCAAGACTCCAGTTATGACAGGAGCGCGTTTTCCTTCCTGCCAGGCCTGGCATGGGCTGGTGAGCTCTGGCAGAAGAACAGGGCAGACTTCTGGGGCCAGGAGATGTAAGCACCTCAAAGCAAGATTAGCTGGAACTGGTTTGTCAAAGCTCCTGTGCACCACCAACTTGAAAGCACTTATTCTAATGCCCTGCTGTATGAAACAAAGCCGGTTTAGAGGAACGCCACTGAAAATTAACTCTTATCAGCATGGTTTTAAAAACACATCGCAACACTCACACCACGGGAGCTCCATCCTGCTCCAGAGCCCCGTTCAGGTACATTTCTGGGCAGGCTCCCTCAGCAGTTTGGAGGATTGTCATCCTTCTCCGATAGCTGAGGAAACCTCAAGAGAAGGGCTGCAGAGGCAGCTGGATACCCAGGGGAAGGTGCAGGGGAGGCCACCAGGCCAGCAGCAGCATGGAGCAGCACGGGGAGCTTCGGAGAGGGCGAGCAGCGGAGCACACCCCGTGGCACCTGGGAGTTACCCAGCCAGATCGACTTTGCACTGCTAATCGCTTCCTCCGTGCGCAGTTTATGCTTTGTAACACTAACCCAGATAGCCTGGGTAATGAGACTAGGGAACTGCTTTCCAGGCCATTGATGATTAAAGGGGCAGAGTTAGCACTGATAACAAACTGTTGCTCTGTTTCATAAATGATTATCGGCACTCGGGCATGACTAAACGGAACCCATCGCTTTCTGCGTGTATGAAATGCTGGGGGTTTTTCGTCCATTTTATATAATCTCATTAGGTATGAGTTAACAGAATATTGTTTAAGGAAATTACATCTTGTTTTGGGAAATGGTTGGTTTAGTTGTATTAAAACCTTTCTATTACCCAGCATAATCTAATGTGTTTCATGTTTCCAAACTCAATATCGGCTAGGTAGAGATATGTGATCCTCCTCATTCGATCTGTCAGTACACACACTACTTTTGACCACAGTTAATGGAATTAATGTCACTTGTTTCAGTCAAGTCTTACTGTAAAGCCCATGCCTAATCTATGACGTATATAGATAAACAGATTTACAGGGCAGTAGCTTAGATGGCACCTTATCTTTCAAGGTCACAGGTTACATGGCAAAGAATCCAACTTCAAGACATTTACATATGTACTTACCCCAGGTGTAATATACAATGATCTATGTATTTATATGACTTACAGACATACTCAAAATATCAATAAGGATAACTATCCATTAAACTGCATTTGCCATAAATCTTGTCTATTTCATCAGACCTTTGTCTGCTAGGGAGCACATCAAAAAAAAAAAAAACCTACTTTTTTCTTCTTTTTGCTTGAACTTATCATGGCTTTTTTTCAAGAACTCAAATTAAAAACTGGAGAGAAAAAATTAAAGCTAATAATTCACACTGTTAGATAAATTAGGCTGCATCTAAAACATGTTTTATGGGAAACCACTACCTTACATATCCGATTTCACCCTGGATTGAACAAAAGCTGTTATTTCTTTCAGGTAACATGATCCTATGTGAAATGAAATATAACACATGGACATAGCACAACTTCTATCAGACTACACTGTGGCTCAGAATACAGCGGCCTTCAATCAGTGAGCTGCTTACAAGACAGAAAAAAAAATGAGATTAACAAATAACTACGAGATAATGCAAATAGTGCATCTTGGAAGACATTTCAATCATTTGTATGTTAATGAACACCTGCCTTCAGAGCTGTATTTTAAATGGACATTTGCAGCAACCTAGATTAACAGGAGGAAAAGAAGCTAATTTTGTGGCTATCTTCATATAGCATCATAGACCAAGGAACTACAACTCAATTTTCTAAACCAGTTTAAAAACTCTAATACAACAAATTTCCTCGTTAAAAATAAAGAAATAAGCCAGTATATATAAGCTGAAGCCATTTTACAAGCTCTTAAAGACTGTGCTATGGGCTAGATCTTAGATTAATGTTTGTGATGCACACTGAAAACCTGTAAAGCATTTATGTAATTGCTAAGCATTATTATTTTTATTACTGTAACAGATGGAACCAATCCATCTTTGTAGATAATATCTCATAAATGATTCATTACTATTCCTTTAACCTAAAGTCTTTTGTATTTTGCAGATCCATGAGAAATAACTATTAGGAAGCTCTGTGCATAACAGTATGAAAACTACCTAATGCCTTCCAAGTTTAGTAGCCTTGCTAACATTTGGGCCTTACAATTTTTACACTGTTCCTATTCCTCTCAGAACCCGTTACTTCTGCAAGATTTTCCTCTTTATTTTCCATCACCGGTTTTCAGGTGATGTAAAATATCACTGCAAGCTACTGGTAATGCTAATAGCTTATATGGCTGCCATTAATTGCAAATATAGACTAGACAAATGCTTTATAAGAGATAGAAGTATCTCCCACAAATGCATGACACAGTTTTATAATGCAGCATCTTGGCTTCAATTGATAATGAAAAAGAGTTATGTGATCGTACTGTCCATCTTTCCTTTGTCCAATAACTTTTTGACCAATTTTAATCAAATTTGAAAGCCAGGTAGACATCTCACAGATATGAGTTTCTATCAGCTTAATGAAAACTGATGGCTGGAAGAGAAAAGAAATGCACAAATTAGTACTGTCACTGGTAAAAAGGCTTAAATGGGAGCTCATCACTCATCCCCTATGCCTGGCCTGCCTCTGGCCATTCAGACAATGTTAGTCCAGAATCAGACACAGCAAATGCCATCTACTGCCCACCTTACAGCTGACAGACAGACCACTGACAGTATCTTCAAAGAAAAGCTTGTCAAAAATGTATTAAAGGCTGACTGAAGCAAAGTAGTCATAATAATATCAGTGACTGACGAACACCCCGATGTTTAAAATGAAGAGAAAAAAAAAAAAAAGTATTCACTTACAAAAAAGAGCATTTCCTTGACTGTGAGAAAAAATGGCAGAGAGAGAATCTAAATCCACCACACCTAGCTTATTATTTTGATACTGACCTAGGGAACATCATTAGCAAACAGTTTCCAGAGCCCAGGAGTTCAACTGCTGTGTTTGTAGGCTTACGAAGAGCCTGCGGGTCTCCACTGTTTCTATGGGATTATTTGGGTTATTCAGTCTGCTCTTTACACACACACCAATTAGCCACCTTCAGTAGACTTCAGCATAATGGTAAAAGCTAATGGAAAGTGAGGAGCCACTGTAAGGTATCTGAAATCTTTATGGGTCTTATCAATGAAAAAACAGACTGCTTTCTCCATACAGACCTTGGGGTTTGAATATAAACAAAAGGATCCACGTCATTCTGCTTACAGCATCCATGATTTTTTGGCTGAGTGGCTTTAGAGTCACTCTAATGTCACTTCCTTACCTAGTTGCATTAGCTTAGGATTTGGGGTGCTTAAGTAGGGAGGCCACATAAAGCTTGATTTTCAAAAAGCAGTCACCTCTCATACAACAGAAGTCATGCATATCAGAAGCAAGAACAAAACCTTACAAGACAACCCAAAAGGTGAGAGAACAGCCCATGCCATGCCAGAAAGAGCACGGCACCCTGTATTCATGTGTGCAGAGAGCGAGACCCCAACAGCTTTTACCTCTGCGACATCCGATGCTGGGCACCTGGTGCACCCCAGTGTAGCAGCTCAGGAAAGCAGCAGCCCCAAGAAGAGCATTGCACCCAGGACTGACCAGAGACTGAATTGCTTCCCTTCCTCTTGGCTCAGCTCATCACTCTCTACATTACAGCATGAGAAGATTTCACGGGCAACCTGCTCCTCTACACTGGGTCTGGGCTAGCAGAATTCGTCCCTGCCCCATTGAAGCCATAGCAGAGGAGGTTGTGCTGGGGAGTAATATCAAACTTCCAGGCATTGAAACCTCCTGTTCCAGCCACTTCTTGCAAAGGTGTTTTATTCATCATCAATACTTATTTACTTCAGCTGAAAAATATGTTTGGAAGCTGCAATACTGGAACATCAGCCTTTTTGACCCTGGGTCCCTTCTAAACAGTTCATCGGAAGTTACCATTCCCCCCAAGAAACCACATAAAAACATTTCTTGGACAAATGAAGCTATCTTTGACTTGAAAAATCTCATGTGATCTCAACCATTCCAATCGCAACTAGTTTCAAACTCAGTTTTGACTCACAAAATACTAAGTTGCCTTGAAAGTTTCCCCTTAAAATCTAAATTCGACTAAAAATTTCATGCAAATGCATGTAAAAACACAGTTTGCAGTACCCAAAAAAGGAAAGTCAAATGTAGAATAACATGTTTTCTAAGCAGCTTCAAGTTCCACATCAAAAAGAAAGAGCGTGGAGCCAGATTCTGCTCTGGTGGAGAATGACAAGCGGAATGGGGAAGCACAACTCTCAGTCTTGCTGCCTGGGGTGACGACACCCTCCTAAAAATCCTTCACTGAGGGGAACCCTACAGGGTGCAAGCTTGAGGCACCACAGCACAAAGTGAAGACCTGAATCCTTCACCTCTGATTGAGCTTTTCAGTATTTCGCTAGAAGGACCAACATTTATAAACTACCCTTTGAAAATTATTTATTTTCTTTTCCTCTCCTCACATAAAAGATACGTCCCACATAAAACCAGCCACAGGTTTGTTCTTTGTGCTAATATCTCAGCTAAATACTGATGAACAGCATTGTACTCCACTGTGAAGTGCATTCACTTAAATAAAAGGACAAAGGACATTGCTGTACGCAGGAGAACAAGAGTTGATTTAATTCAAGAAAATCCCTCTAATGCACAGCGTTTTGAAAAATCTCTTACAAGTGGTACCATATAACTTTTAACAGCGTAGGTTTGCAAGCTACTAAAATAAGTCACACTTATGGAAAGGATGTGCAAGCAAAACTCTTTTTTTCTTAGGCATTTTCGCGTGTACTCAGCTGTTCTTGCAAAGACACGAGTGGCTCTGTTACCGCTTTGCCCTCTCAGTATATACATTTTAATCGTGTTACCTACTTAATTCATTAGCTTTAACATGGTATTTTTAAATACAATTACCAGCTGTTCAACATAACAAGTTTTCATTTACAATTTTCTAATGACCATGAGGGTAGACAGAAAAGAAAAATCTCTGCTTTAAAATATACTATATTTTATACCAAGGGAGAGAGAACAGCAAGCATTTATCTGAAGTGACTGGTTAGGATGACAGTTTCACAGTGAAATATATTTTCATTTCAAGATCCCCACAGCTACTTTGAATTTAATTGCATGAAAGACCACCGAGATTTCTTTCTCAAACATATCAAAAGCATATCACCAAAGAAACAACTATTACATGGAGAAAATCAATCTTTACTTTCTAATATGTTGAAATGCTTTAGAAGAAACCAAAAAGTAAAAAATTACAGGAAGCATGACTTTCAAGTGCTTGCAGAAAGGGGTTATACGTTTTGATAGATCAAAAAGTTAACAAATTAAGCTATTAGCAGGGCACGAGGCTGCACATGAACAATGTGCTTCTAATCCAAGGAGAAAGGGACAAGTGGGCACAATAGGCACACAGGTCTCGAACCCTCTTTTCAGTATCAGTGGGGAGCAGATATGAGACTTGAAAGCGTACTACCAAAAGTACAAAATACTGTCCTACCTTCTGGGAGCTGGGCACATGGAAATGGGGGTCACCGGGCGTAAAGAAATGTTGCGACTGCTAACAGCCATAAACAGTAATTCCATTTTGCAGGTAAATTGCAGAATGTTCTGAAATGAGAAAATATGCTCTATGTTAAAAAAAAAAAGATACAAGATATAAATGAATTTTGCAAACTTTAATATAGATTTTTTTCCCCTACTTGGTGATATTACAAGAAACTGAATATTTTATAACTAGCCAGAAAAGAATGGTTGAACAAATGGCAAAGCTTCAGTTACAGGTAGGTAAAATGGGTTTGTTTTATAGATAACCTACTCTGGAGAAAACGTGTTAAATTAGAAATGCTGAACTAGGGGGAAGTAAACAAAAGTTACTAAATTGTGCTACTCTAACACTTCCCATTCTGAGAGAACGCATGAATCATAGATAAGGCTGAATATTTGTCACAGCTGTGATTTCAGCATCAAAAAGAAATAATTTTAGCCCAGATTCTGGGGGAATTTCCAGAAAATTTGTCAGTTCAGCCAACCGGATACAAGACTTCTCTGAGATCTTCTGCAAGTTTAGCTTTCTCTGGGTTTGAACCCACAAAGCAAGAGGCACTCACTTTTGAAACCACGGCGATGACTAACGTGGTTGAGTGTCTTGGTGTCTTGTTGGATGAGGCCAAAGCAGGCAGCACGCTGGGATATCAAGCTGCACTTCGATGGGTTTTAAGTGCTTTTAAGCTGATGTGTGCACTGAATATTTTTAATTTGAAAAACGAAGAAGCGTCGGTAATAAGAAAACGCGAAAATGCTGAACCACAGTTTTGCACTTTTTGTAATAAAAAACGATGCCCTTATGTTTTCTGCTCTGATAAAGCAGAGTGTTTTTATTCTTGGCAATGACAAAACTCAAGTTCCACCCGCAGTCCTGACTCACTGCGAGCGTATGGTAGGGGAAGTGGCCTAGCTTCATAAGCCTGCATTAAAAGCTATAGCTGGCAGCAAAAATGCATAGTTTATATTCCAAAAACAAAGATTCTGGAGTAAACAAAGTATTTGCGAGTTCAGACTGAATTTTATAGCAGAGCAGAGGAGACCTGAAACTTGGAAAGTATTTAAAAGCTCAAACCAAAATATTTTATGTGAAACAAAATATTGCATTCAATTCTAACTTAATTGTGTCTACATTTTCAGTTTAGACACTGAACTGAAAAAATGCCGACAATTCTGACTTAAAAGAAAAAAACAGACCTGCATATCAGTGTTCTTACTAAACCTGCCAAAACACTGACGCATGCACAACTTTAACCCCCACGAGTTCAGTTAGATTTTCTGTACTTATTTAGGCAATTAGCCAATGAAGAAAATTGTATTTTTGCAGATTTGCCTTACCACCAAAAATTATAAAATGGCTTTAATAGACTCTAAAATTTTAGGAGTGCTATTTTCAATTACAGTTAAGTCAATCTAAAAGCTCGCTGCAACTGGAAGGTGTCGTCATGCTGGCTCCCCTCCTTTGCTCACCCTCTGCTTCTCCCCTCCCGGCGCTGGAGTTTGTCTCGCTTTGTGGTGAATCAGTTCAGAAAACGAGATAGCAGAGAACCAGCTCCACAAAAAGCACCAAGTACTCTTCTGCCAATTTAGTCCCTGAATCAGCTCACCACAGGGCAAATGACCCACTGAGCCTGCAGCAGGATCACACGGTCAGGGGAACGGGAGAAAAAAAGATGACTATATATATTATTATTTTTTATCAGCTAATTTTTGGATTGTCTTAGCTCTAATGTAAAACCTTACTGAGTTCTAGCAGCCCTCGGATTAAGAGTAATATATTATTTGTACCTTCTGGGCTGAGTTCACTCCTTTCAGATACAAATAATGTATTCTTAAAGCCACCGATAGAAGGAAAAAAAAATACTTGCACTATAAACATGTCTTTAAAAAAGTAAAAAATATATTTAAACAATTACAAGGATCTGCACGCAGTCACAGCATCTGAAAAATAGAGGCCGTGTATTTTTTGAACAGTTCACAGTTGTTCTTTCTCTGCCAGCCTCTTCCTACTGCTCCACTACTCACGGGGACCGGCGCGTGCGAAGCGCTGTGCGTTATTGAGCGAGGAACCCACGGCCTCGGCGCGGGTCCCACTGGTGTCCCACCTGGCAGCGTGGAGATGTCCCCAGCTGCCATCCTCAGGGCAAACTGCTCAGGGACGGGATGTGCTTTAAACACCCAACATCCCACAGGATGATTTGCAGGCGTATCACTGGGGATTGATCCGTCAGCTGCTTCACAGCTTCTGTTTAGCAAATATAATTTTTTCCTGTGGAAATCCTGCCTAACTGGTTGAAAGGGAATTTTCCATTCTTCTGTACCAGCCACAGCAAAACCCAAACCCAATGCGTGGCTGCAGTTAGCTAAAGCTGACCCGAGACCCCCCTGGTGCCTCAACTCCTCCTTTTCACCTCCGGCCGCACTCCCTGATCGCAGAGGCGATTCCGGATCAGGCCCAAGAGCTCGGCTCCAACAAGCTCAGTGTGAGGGGGAGAGAAAAAAAACAGTGCTGGGGCACGGAGCCGAGCCGAGGCACTGCGGGGAGCGCGGGCGGGAGGACGGGGCCGGCCCTTTCGGCAGGCTCAGGCGGCAGCTTCGGCAGGAGCTGGCCCGAGGCAAGAACGCTCGCGGGAAATCTGCCGCCCGAAATAGGCGCCGCTCTTCTACACCTCCTACTGAACAGTGGGTACGAGCCGTGAATATAGACTCTGGAAACTGATTCAGAAGAGAGCTGAGGAATGTATCAAAAAGTCCATATGGTTTTGCCAAATCAAGTATGCAGAACTGGGTAAATTTAGCCATGCGCTTAAGAGCTAAAATTTGTCTTGTTTGACCCAACTGGAAGGAACATAGTCATGAGGCGCTCACACACACACCGATCCGACTAGTTCCTCATCTCGCTAGGGTCAGAAACGGCTGAGTAACACATCACTTCATGTGTGGAAACAAAAGGACACCTCTGTTATCAGAGAAGAGCGGTGGAACACAAAAGCACCGCCCAGCCAGGTCTAACTAACGCTGTTTTCTGTTCCGCATTTAGGTAGCGAGATTGCAAGTGACAAGCGGTTGGCACTTCGACAGCTGGGCCCACGTTTCCAAGTTTGCCTCCTGCAGCTCAGAAGACTGAGAGCTTTGTTTTAAACGAAGGCTGAAATTCTGTCAGGGTACTAAGACAGGACGTGGAGGCCATAACAAATATTAAACATTGTCCGTGCCCACGACCACGTTCCCCTCGGTGTGGGGCAGCCGAGCCCAGCACCACCCAAGATCACTGCGGGGCTCATGGCTGAATTCCTCTTCCGTCCCAAAGTCCACAGCTCCAAGCCACTGGTTCTGGACATAGTACATCTTGCCCACTGGCCGTTCAGGCTACACGTGGGCCCGGGCGGACATGCAGCGCACAATGCAACCTGCAGACAAAATTTCCCCTATACAAAATGTAACTGGGACATCTATTTCCTGCCATTGCTTGGCAGATCAAAGCAGCGCAGAGCAATCAGAGTAATCGAGCAGCACGCACCACAAAGTACCCCAAATCCACACAGCAGCACAAGTTGCGCCCGGAAAAGTAAGGGTTATGGCACTGATACTACAAGATAAACATGCAAAAGGTGATTATTTATGTAACTGAATACAAAACTAGGCTATACCCATGCTTTTTTAATAGGAAATATATGTAACAATAGATTGAAATGTAAAAGAAACAAATGGAAGTACTTTGGTGGTAGAACTCACAGATTTACCTAGATTTTTTTTTTTTTTTTTAAGATTTAAAGCTCATTTTAACCCAGCCCCTTTAATATACACAAACATGTATGAGCCATGCAGCTGAAATGTTCAGGACCTCATTCCGTGAACATGGAAATCCCACAGGAACCTGCAGGTGAATCCTGGCAGTGATCGAGAAGTTAGTTGCACCTTCCAAGTCCTCCACAAGTTAAAAAACAGTAATGGTTTTCAAAAATATTAGCCTATGGTTATAAAACTTTCATCATCCTCTTTTCTCTCCTGAACCTTTAATTAAGTCTCCACAGTGCTCTGAAGCAGCAGCAGTCTAATGGGTTCAGAGGATTTTCTTACAAGCAAACTGTTCAAAGCGCACAGGCGCCCTGTGAGCTGTAGTCTTTGAACACAAGCTTCTTAAGCAATCCCTTTTATTTTTATTTGTTTTTGAAAATACCAGACTCTAGTGCTTTCCAACCAATAATGCTACTATCAGTACTAAAATAAATGCATATCTCTTTGGATTTTGTTCCTATTTTGTGATGAATACATATATAACATTGCAGGATTTCCCATAGGAAAAGCATTCACAGTCCCAGAAGAAAGCATGACAATGGTTTTCATAAGAAGATCTTGAACAAAGATTAACAGATGGGGAACCTGAGACTCAGGCAGATACAGTGCCTGAAGTCACCCAACAAGGCGTTACAACTTGGGTTTCAGCTGTGCTAGTGTTTTGCTCTTGTGACTTTGGGACAATCCGGAGCGAATCCACTGTGTTGGAACTTCAAGAAAGACTTTATTGCATCAGAGTGCAAGTTTTCTTTGCCGGGAGTGATACAGAACCTCAAAAAATACACCTTGGGAAGCTCGGTGGGAAGGACAGAGCGCAGCAGTTACAGCAGCCTGGGTGTACCTGTCCTGTCTAGGAGTGGCTGCAGCACTTTTCCTACCAACTTGGTGGGAAAATAAAGTGGTGATAAAAGAAGTGGACTGTAGGTCTTTGCTTCACTGGCTGATCCTATGGTGTGAAAACTACAACTCTGCTATGTATGATGTATTTTATTCACTGTTAGTAGAGTGATGCTTCAATTTTTCTGGTAGTTTTCTACAAATCTGCACTTATTCTGCCTGTTTTGCCATGCTTGCTTAGGATTCCCATGATACATGGATACAGCAGTGCAAGCAGAGCCTGCTGTGAATGCAAGACACATTTTCCCACAGAATTGTTTGAAATATAATTCAGGGCTTGGTTTGCTAAACATTTGTTTTCTCCACATTTTGATATTTGGAAAGAAAATAGATAGTTCATACTTAGTAAAACATTCATTGCAGAACGAAATAACCAACAGTCCCTTTAATCTGTTGTTAAGAAATGTGCAATACTGTATCTCTATAAATAAATTTCTGCTTGCTCTTTTATATTTGTATGAGCGGCAAGAAATTCTCTTGCCTCTCGATAACAAAGACTTTAGCACTATATCCCCAAGGTGTGAACCAACAATGAAAGCAGTTATTTTTATTACTTGCCTGTTTAAACAAAAGAACAAAAAGTCTAAGGTATTCAAATTTGCAGTATCAAAGTAAACTCTGCTACTTGACAGATATTTAATGAAGAATCACAACTCATGCACGGAAAGCGTGAAGACTATACTGCTGTAACCATTAGTTGTCACACCTAATGCTTCTTGGTGGTCTGAGTTCTCAGTTTTATATTTCAAAGGCTATGAAGGGAGACAGTTGCTCATGTCTTCTTGCCCGAATAAGCTCTTGAGCAGCTCTGAAAGTAGCAACTAATGTTCAACCCACCTTGTCTTACCGGAGACTACCGATGCACATTTACAGTGGTATTTCGGATGGAAATAACCCAACATTTTCTAGTCTCGACATACACGTCACTCATAGCTGCATGATCGTTTTCATATATCTTGGTGAGTTTTGTTCAGCTACAAGTGTACATAGCATATATCCTAAATTACAAGTCAGCTTGCAGCAATTGTTAATTTGCAGCAGTGTAACAGCCTGTGAAAATGAAAGCTTTGAAATAATTGCCCACTCTCCCTTGATGTAAAGCAATTCCCACTACTCAGGAGTTTTCAAAGTCCTAGTGACAGACTGGATTGAAATACTTAAAAGTCGCTGTTTCAGCAAATGGAAACCTATTTTAAGTAGATGTTAGGGAATGATCATGGAAAACACAAAACCTTCAGTTTTGTGAGCTCAACAGAGTAATCTACCCAAGACCTACTTGAGCACCTCAGCTGAAGAATAAATATTGAATTAACAGATCTGGGAGCTGTCTTTCGAGTACTTTAGTTTTTGGAGGATGGGAAAGGTTTGACCCTGCTCCTGTTTAAGTTCTGCATCTGATTCAAACAAATTGGAGCAAAATTCTCAAAGTTTAGCAGATTTTTTCCAGCTTCTATCAAAACTTTTAACTTATCAGTGCGAAAACAAGGTAACGTTCTTGAGAAGGCCGCAAGGGGTACGCATTGCACAGATAGGTCACGGTGCAGAAGAGGGGTCTGTAAGTCAAGGCTGACCACGGTACTCATACACAGTGAACCCGTAAGTACCCTCTAACCACCACAGCAGAGCATTACGTGTGCCGGACAACTCAACTGGGTACTATAGAAATGTGACAGAAAATTCTCAGCCATTTTTACTGGAACTCCGGTACTCAGCAGTAGCAGCAGATGCTGTATGCACTCATTTTGAGAAGTGTTGAACACCCAGAGCATGAAGGGAAGTCAACAGCAGCTGTATGCACTCAGCACCTCTGAAAATAGCAGCTACACAGCCTTGAGGCCCTAGGTATTAGGATTTCATTTAGGCAGGGGAAAATTAAAACAGCTCCATTATGAAACTACTTTAAAAGCTGTTTAGATTTCTGATATTCAACTTCAAATATGTGTATTTTTCAATTCTTCCAGACTTCAAAGTAAACACTAGGTAGCCCATTCTGAAGTTTCAAGTTTTCACAATTTCGGTAATATAAACCATTAGTATGTTGCCTTGACATTTATGCATAAGACATGTTTTCTTTCATACAGTTGGTTTTAGTGGTCAGTCAATTCATAACATTACTAACCACCCAAGTGACTGAGAGATGATGTCTGGTTTGTAATAAACCACACATGTTAATCCCATATATAATTTTGCATTAACAATACATGTCAATTCATATTATTTATGTGAAATTTAAACACTAGGGGTGTAAAAAGTCATCAGACTTCAGATTTGGCCGTGGCCTTAAAAGTATTTTGCTATTTGGATTAATGACTTTCTAATATTTCAATCAAGCACAAGAGGTGATTGCATGTGGCCTGCCAAAGAGCCAAAGAGATTGGCTCCAAAAACTGGACAGCTAGGAGCCCTGCAGAAGGCGTATCCAAACTCCATTCTCTTAGAGGTAAAGAATGACACGCGCTAGGGGCACAGAAATGTTGATATTAAACCTCACACCAACGAGCAAGGGATGGCATTCAGCACGCCTCTCCTGCCTAAGCTTCGTTTTCAGAACTGCAGCACAGGACAGGTGCTAGGACACAAAAACTGTCAGGCAATGAATAATCGCAGACAGCCAGTGAACCAGATTCATAGGGAAAGACTGGGGTTTGACAGGTTTGGAAACATAGAGGAAACATGAGTTTCTTCTCTGTCATCTCTGTCATGACAAACTTCTACAACCACGTCCATTGTTTAGGATTTTGCAAAAAGTCTGGTTTTCTTTTCTGTTTCTTAGCTGAGGCTAAGATAAAAGAATTCCAGTCATTCAAAACAGCTACTCATGAAACAGGATCACAAGAGCTCCCTAGCAACGCTGAGCACCATTAGCTCACTAAAGTTCACACCCTCTGCACTGCACGGTCAGCCTGAGGAACAAGCCTTGCACTGATTTTCACTAGCCAGTTGATTAGCTTTCTAGAAACAATGTTTGCATAGGACAAAGGCTTTCTAAATCCCAAGCAATCTTGTAATGCATCACCTGATAGAAAGCATCACACATCATACATTTCAGAGCAATAATTTCAAATCTTGGAGTTTGTGGGAGACTGGGGAAAAAAAAAAAAAAGATCCTTTTCTTGCATTTTGGTTTAAATTATGACTACCTGAAGCTAACAAGAGGGCTAACACATTGGAACTGCATCTACCCGGACATAAAACTTTTGGCAGATGAGGATATAAGAACATTCAATGTTCTTACAGAAAGTTACTTTGCAAACCAGTCGTTTCTGTGGAGCTCATGTGCAACTCTAGGCAACAAGGGGAAGGCAAACATCAAAATCTGTGATCAAAAGTGGAACAAATAGCTTCAGTGCAATGTACAGCAAGAGTAGCTCAGCCTCGCATCACTCAGCCCCATCTTTAGTAGGTCATCCTCTGACTCTGGAAGTGGCAACTCACAGTGAAAAAGCTATATCCATCAGTACAAGAATTTGTACAGTGCTTTAACTCGGCTTTCAGGAGCAGTGGACAACTTAAGCAGGAGTAGCAGTAGTTTCACAAACACAAAAGAAGCCCTACTGAAAAAAAAAGAAAAAAAAAGAAAGAAAAAAAAAAGAAAAAAAAAAGGCCAAAGAATCAGGAAGTGGAGGAGTAAATGACAGTGGTACAGAGAAGAGATGTGTCTCCTTCCATTTAGACAAGCAGACATACTCTTACAATTTAATGGATTATAAGGACTCAAAGATATTTACTGTCTAGCCACGTAAGTACATTCCAGCTCTTGATATGCTTTTAGCATTGAAACCAGTCATATATTACATCAATGTGATTCTTGTTTGTTGAAATAAGTGAATAATTTGGGGAGCATATTCAACTCACTGTTTTAACATTCCCTTGTTTCATCTGTTCTCAATTTCCACAATACGCTGTTTGGAAAACTACAGCTGGAAGTACATGCTGGTCAGACAGATTGGTCAAGAAGTCTAACATCTTAGCTAATCTGCCCAGCTACATGTTAAATGAGTAACATGCAGGCTACGCTGGTTTTTACTCTGCTTGTTATTTCTTAGTATGCCGAGTTCGAGCAATTCGAGGACATAATTCAGCTGAGCCAGTTTAATGGCCCATTTCTGCCCAAAGGTGCAACTCCATCCCGCTGCGTGCACACCATGGGATGTCCCCATCCCCTTCCTCGCCCTGGCACCTGGCTGCCTGCCAGTACTGGTCTGCCTTCAGAATGAGCCAGCTGGGGGAGCTAAACGGGCAGAAGCCATCCATTTTGTTGGTTGTGTCAACCTTTTGCGGTTTCAGGGCCCTCAGCTGGCTCCCTGAATGGTCAAGACAGAAAAAACACGAGCATGAAGCCAGGGAAAAGAGGTAGGAGCAGACTGTTGTATCATAAAACCTCATCGTCAGAGTGTGCCTGGTGATGACTTCACTCTTGTTCTTCTCGTGAAAAGTTAAATAGTTCTGAAATTGACAGAAATACTGTTTTCATTGCTAACACCTATACCTTCTGAAGTTACTGCTTCTAATATTCAGTGGAATAGTTACTAAACCTATTTTCCACTAAATCTTTTAAACCGTAATTTTTTTCAATTATAGGGCCTGAAATTCAGCTAGTCGGAGATAGCCAGGCAAAACAGAAACAACAGCCATCTAAACCCCCATAATATTGACTTGAAACAAAATACAACAGTGTTTACTTTATTGCTTTGGCGTGGGTTGGTTTGTTTGCAGTCAAACCATAATTTATACTGGCTCCTCACATATTGATATGTCGAGGAAATAAACAGTAAATACTATTTCCAATCCATCTGCTTAACTTGTTAGAAAAACAACAGTCAGAGGCTTTTCAGAACTGTATTTTTTTCCTGTACAAAACCAAACAGGGAACGAGGTTTCTGTTACGCTTGAAGTGCTCTGTGTGTACGTTTGGATGAAGTATCGCTCCAGCCTGAGTTCCCAGCTCCCGCTCCAGCCCCGGTCCTGGCAGAGGTTTGCAGAGCTCGCAGCGAGTGAGTGACAATCGTCTGGAGGAGACCCACGGCATCTGCGAGCCTGGCGAGAGCCATCGTAAGCTGCGGTCGGCTCTCCTCGCTGTTTCTCTTTGTCTGACACACGCCTGTGCCATGTAGAGAAAATGTCGCACACCTAACCGGGAGCTTTCTGTCAACAGCACTAGAGGAGATTGGGGCTGGCTCCGTCCTCGCTGGTTGTGGAGTGGAAGATACTCTGCTGGTACACACCGAAAGATCTTTGCCTTGTCTTCAGTTCCTCACAGAGAGAGAAAGGAAGGTGCTTGTCTAACATTTATTCTTGAAAATCCATCGAGGAACGCACAGCTTACAAGGGTTTTACTGAGTCAGAGACACTTCTGCAGAAAGCGGCCTGGTTAACTCCGCTCAACCCCAGCACTCTCACGAGGTTTAAGCATGCATAACACTGAAGTAAAACGGCCTCACAGTGTCTTACCCAGCCACGGTTTTTGGGCATTCAGCAACATTATCTTCTAGTATGTACAAAGGCCTATAGCAAAAAGTTGTACTTAAACATAAAGCTGACATAGCCCCACTAAGATGTTACAGCCATCTTGGCTAGCAGGTCACAGACACCAAGGGGGCACAGTGCTTCTTTGGCGTGAGTTAATCAGTTCAGAAAACCAAAATAAAGCTTCATTAAATAGAAATAAAGAAAAGACTTGGCTTACCATGGCTCAGGTGAGTGCCAGAGGTGATTGGAAGGAGCACCCAGTCACCAGCAAGTGAAGCAGAAAGGAGGGGAGAGGGGAAGAAGACCAGGTCCCCTTTTGGGCCTCAGCCACCAAGCAGGGAGACAAGACAGTGGAGTATCACTGCATCTGTTAGGATGCCTGCTCTGCTTAAAGACAGAATAGTTTGGAAAAACAGTTCCTTCTCTTCAGATTGTCATTTTCTGAGTCTAAGTAACTTTACTGCCAAAGAACTAGGGAGGGGAAAAAAAGATTCGTTGGCTCCTGTAAAATAAGATAAAGCTAGCAGCTTTTAAGAGTGCAATTATGCTGCTTTCAACATCTAGGCCAGCAAAGCAATACCTGTTTTTAAATACTAAAATTGTCGAGGTGGATATGTGTTTTACATTCAAACCCCAAGGTAGATGACGAGACAATTTAAACCACTGGAATTGCAGAACTATTGTTGAAGCCAGTAAAAATATTTCATAATTACTTTTTGCTTCCTTTTTTTTTTGCCAGTATCAAATACCATCATTGTTAAAGTTCAGCAATATGCCACTTTTCAACACTTTGAGAAAAAATGCTGACCTAACTAAAGATCAGTACTTGAAACAGTGGGCAATGGCAGGAAGTTTCTCACATGTAAGTTAGGAGCTTCAAAACAAGTTTCAGAAACTCACAAGATTGTTGATACCATGAGATATATGAATGATTTTATTTTCTTTCTGTGATTTGGAGTATTATCCTACAACACCCACTCAGAAGAATTTTTCAATGTATTCTAGATGCACTCCATATAAACAAATTGAAATCTATACTATATAAAATAAATTGACAAACTTTGCATTTCTTTTTGTAGCCTGTCTTGGTCAACTGCAGATCTTTTTTTAAAAAAGATTTAATGTTTTCAATTTTTTGTTTAATTTCCTTTCTTCTAACAATGAATTAAAACACATAAACAGGCTACAGCTGTTTAGCCTTCTAAATTCTGACACCTCCTCCATCTGGGACCATAGTCTCTTTTTCCTTTTCTCTTTGACTTCTTGTAGACTGAAAGACAATACTTTTGTCTGCATCTACTGCTAAAAGCCATTTCTCCCCGCCACAGACCAAGCCCCTTGCGTCTCATTAAGCACATTTACATTTGGCTCTTAAAATCCCAAACAGACCATTTCATGCCTAGCAGTAGTGTACTGATGAAAGAAGCACTCTACTCATGGCTTCATTAATGACACATGGTATTACCCCATTATGTTGGGGGGGGAGGGGACATGAACACAATCTTATTTTTAAAAAAACTGACTGCCCCGTTACAGGCATTTATAAAATAATCAGTATTTTTTCTGTAGTGGGGAACAATTAAATTTAAATAAAGGCCTCATTAAAAAAAAGTAAAATTTTGCATTGTGGATTAATTCAGCTGGGTGGTGGTGGTGTGGTTGTTGTCTTTTGTTGTTGTTGTTGAAGCTCCTCCTAAAGTCAATCAAGAATGGTTACTTTCTCAGGAAGTTATTAGCAGCACTGAGAGTCCCAAGGTATGCAAGCCACTCGATGCCATCAGTCTTCCTGAAGCCATCTGATTTGATCATGAATAGCAGGCATACTGGATCACCACAATCTAATTAAATACATTTAATCAACTCTGAACCAATTCCTTCCAGAAGTCCCCGCTGAACCTTTTCAGGTGGCAGGAACGTCAGGAATTCCTGATTCCGGCACACAGCAGTAGGAAGTCATTCCAGACTGGCTCCTGGAACTCATATTGGCTTCCGCTCGTGGGTTTCTGTCGGACCGATCCTGTGGTAGCATAAAATAAACAAAAAGCCAAGAAGGAAGCAGGCATTCGGGAACCCAGCCCTGAATCACTCAGGGTATGAGAGAGCAACTAGTGTCTTGCGTCACGCTCCAGGCTGACACAAAGCACAACCTGTAGGCCGCAGGCACTGCGTGCTCCCCACAAGAAGCTACCTGAAGTGACCTGGCCGTGCTGCTTCAACTAACTGTATGCTCTGTGCACCTCCGGCATGTAGATTCAAGAAAAATGAGTCGCATTAGGCTAATCTGGAGCTGACAAAGGAAGTCAGGTCTGTCCCCAGAGTGAACTGTCACATTTACCTTTACAAGAGGAGGTGGAATGAGCAGGATCTTGGATGCTTCTGCAGGAGCTTACAGCCTACAAATCAAGGTCCAGTAGACATTGAACATCCAAAATATGGCTTTCAAATAATGGACAGCTATTATAATCTCCAGTTGACGTAACTAAACAGTGCTCAGATCCCTACATAAAACTTGTCACCAGCACCAGCTTTAGCTGTATTATGCCTAAGGGTATGCCACCACCAGAAGACATTGTGTCAGCCACTCTAGTGATCTCAAAAGCACAAAGCAGGCCTCCCCACCATAACATGGACAGTATTAACATGGGCTCAAAGTCTTTTTCCATAGTTAGGAGGACAGTGCTAATCCAACACCAATAGCATCCATTCACCTTAAAAGACAGTTTCTTGATTTTATTTTATTAAGAGTATTAAGGTCGTTTGTACAAAATCAACAATTTTTCTATCAATTAGCAAATATGATCTATAATGTAAAAAAATGTGAGATTATTAAAAACCAAGGACCTTAAATGTATATTATCTCAAGAAAATCTGTCAAAGGAGTACCAGCTAGCTCCATGGTGCCAGGTCCTTACAAGCCTACAGATATAGTGAGCACATTATAAAAGTAGTAGCCTGAAGTGCCCTCCTTCCGTTCAGAGTCACAAGTCAGAAGGCTCAGTTTAGCCCTTTGAAACATTCTTCTCCACCCACAGAAGCTGCAAATTTCATCTGAGAAATTCTGCCTGTGGTACAACCAGCAAATTCCTCAGCTGGAAACAAAGGAGCATTGCTGTCATCCAGCAATTGTGGGCTGAGGAACTTCCTGCCCCCAGCCAACAGAAGAACTCCCCTGCTAGTGCTGCAATCAGCATTCACCAACCTACTTCCCATTCTCTGTTCTGTGGCCAAACTTGCCTCCAGCCAGAAGGAAAAATAGGCAGTCTTCTGCCTGCATTTCCCCTTTATTATCCTTACCCATGCACACAGAAGATAATAACTCAGAACAAATAATCAGACAAGGTGAAATAATCGGACAATTTCAAATGTAAGAGCTGTCTGACCTCTTTTTCTCTTAAATCCTTATTCTGATTTCATTTGTTTCTGTTGTCCCCTGTCGTTATCACCTGTCATACAGAACACCCAGCATGAAGACAATCTCTATCACAGAAATCCTCCTCAAAAATCCCCAGTACCTCTTCTGCCTCTTTTTCTGTAAGGCAAAAGTTTGAAGCACCGAGACCTTTCTCTGGAGATCTTAAGAATCTCCAGTTCAAATAAAATCTATAACCTTTGTCACATGCACCCAGAAAAGACTCACTTAATAGAAATGAATCTCTTCCTGCTACTTAAAGTAATGAAAATGCTGCAATATACTATTTGCAGCTGGCTATGCATAGACAAGCAGAAGAAAAGCTCTTCCTTCCTTCTTGACCCAGACAGACCTCTAACTGCAATAGGTATTTGAGTCTCTGTGTTGTACTTCCTGAGCAGCGTCTCCTGGCTGTGCCTAACTGATGTGAATAACAGTATCTGGTTGACTATTTGAGTCATTTTTCCTTGAAATGGCTTTACTTCTGAACTGCAAAATAGAAAGAAGCGGAAAAGTGCTTTCAGATATCACTTGCAATAGAGCACTGAATAGAGGCAATCTCAGAACTTAGTATGAGCTTTACTCAAACTCCTTTTTAAAATGTATTTCTTCTGTTGATGCCTACAGAAAGTTGGGCAACAAATGATGGTTGGTAAAAGGCAAAAGACTCAAAAATCTTGTAAGCACTCAGCCATGCTTTAGCCTGACTGGTGCAACCATACAACTCGATTGTTGTGTTAGGCACTGGAGATCCGGATTCAAGTAAATTCACTGCTGCAGAGTCTGCAAAGTCCTCTTGGATAACCAGGAACATCACAAGGACTTACGAAGTTCCTCAGTTTTTCCAGATTATTCAATGGTCATGAAAGTGACAAACGCTCAGCCACCAGTGTTTTTTTTCCAATCTATTTTTCCATGGAAATGGATATTTAATTATTTCAATTTAATATCCAGTTATCCTTTGTATATGTAGGTGCTCCACTTTTAGCAATGGATTTTTTTCAAAAAGTTCAGGGGGAAGAAAACTAGAGTTACATGCCTCTGGTAGGACTAAATATTATAATCACTTTTCATGCATTTTTAAATGTTAATTTTGCTTGAAATATTTAGCTGATTTCCTCACACCTATGAATAAATAATCCCATGCCTACGTGTATATTATTTGTATGCACAAAAAAATACAGCAATGAATCTTAATTCTTTTTTGCATCATCCAGCAGGTTGCTGTTACCCAGAAGATAGGAGAGCAAGAATGTGAAATGGAATAGATCTTACTTCTGAGGGACGACTATGTTTTTGAAAAATCCAGGTGATAGATGGCTGATGCCATCACACTGTGTTTTATAGGCAGCTACTAACTGAAATTTTGCTTTCCCAGGGGAGTTTGTCAAGACTTGTAAGAAAGTTACTTAAGTTTTCGCTTTGAAGACATTCGGAACAACTATAAAAAGCTTCCTACAGCAGGCACTCAATGTGAACCATGGTAAAAGTAATTGCTTGGGCACTGCAATAAAAAATAGGAACCATGTGATCTCCATACTACCTAAAAATGAGCAAAAAGGCAAGGAAAGCCTCTCGTACTGTTACATGAAATACAGTCAGTGGTCCTGGAGTCTGTTGCACATGCTATTAGGTGAGCTTAATCATTTTCCCTCAAACTACATATTTCAGCAAGAGACCGCTGTATTCAACAGGTTATTCAGGTACTAGAAATCCAGTCTTCTGCTAGCAACCTCTGCTTTGCTAACACATCCTCAAACTCCTCTCCTTTGAAATAATAAAAATATTTAGCAGCTCAAAGTGATTCCTCTCCTGCTGAGGTTCTACTGAAGTCAGTGGGGACCTTTCTATGAATTTTAAGGGGCAGGAAGAATAGCAACTGATGTCTCATGCTCATAGTTTTGTTCCTGTAGCAATACAAACTGGGCATAGGTAAGAACCACTCACAGTACAGCCTGCATGAAAACAGAACAGGGGAAAAAAATGTTCTGAGCTGTTCCAGGGACAGATTAAATTTAGGAGCCAACCAAAGGAGAAAAACCTCAGCAGCTGGACTGATGATGTCTCTCCCTAATCCCTCCCATGCTGACCATCGCTGCTTTATTTTTTCTGTAGGCATTACTGGGAAAAGAAGAATGGATGACAATATTTATATACGGCTCCTGCCAAGGTTGAGGGGGAGCCTGAGAGCAACACCGAATGTTGACTTACTGGAAGGTGTCAGAGTCAGCCCTAACATCAACAGTAATTCTGTTAACATCTGGGGCTCTGCCTGTCGCAGGATGCAGTCACAGTTCCCAGCACCCTTCCAACTGCAGCCTGGGCTCTGACATCTGATAAAAAATGTCACAGGTGAGTAGTGGAGACTGGCTCAAAAAGTGAAAGACTATCATTAAGGATATGTCACTACTGTTTTCAGTCCAGGAAGTCAGGTCATTTTGGGTTCCCATAAATAGAAAGTGACAAGCCAGGAAAAAAAGACTCAGATTTTTGTTGCACAATCCTTCTCCTCCTCTTCTTGATTTAATGCCAATGTAACCAAAAAATTGACCTACAAGAGCTCAGATTTCCTTCCTGTTTCTTCACTCCCATCTCCAAGTTTCAAACTAGTGACTTTATGTTATCTGTAAACCCTGTCATAGTTCTCTTCAACACAGTTAAAAACAGTGCTGAATGAATCAGCACTTAAAGAATGAGCTAGCGCCCTCCAAACACCATCAAAGGTTATATCAACATGGTGAGGGCTTTTTAGCATGGTTTCCTACAAAAACAAGGCTAATGTAAATATATTAGTTACCGGTATGCCTACGATCCTGTTTTCCCACTCTGCTAATAATTTTTGAACCACTGGCCAATTTCAAACCTTTTGAATGAAAGGATGGATATCTCAATGCCAGTAAAGGCAGCTGGAGGGGAAATCAGAGATACCCAAAACACTGACCCTGCTGTGGGCATCAGACTCAAGTTGGAGGTGCTAAGATGAAGTTTCCTAAATCACAGTTGTAATCAGTGCTAATTCCTTTTGTTTCAGAAAAACAATTTCAACCTTATCCTGAAAAGGACCAAAAGCACTCAGGCAGTTGTTTGGTTTCATGAAGGAGCCATGACAAAGAGTTGAGAGGCAGCAAGGCAGGACTACTAAGGTCTCTGGACTAAACCCCGTGCTTATTTCCTTTGCTGTCACAAGGCAGGAATGGGCAATTCACGTGCAAGTCTTCAGAAATTTTAGCTGGCAACCTATTCCATTTACCTCAAGCTCCACAATGCCTTGAACCAGAGCATTTGCCATTAACAAGACAGTAATCCTCAAGGGCAGACTCACTGTGACACGGATGTTCCTACAGCCATGTCCTGAAGCAAAGACTGCAAGCAGTAAAGGATGAGGGTTCTTGAGCAAGTCAGAGTTCCCAGACAAAATAAAGACAAGCAGCCATCTACACTGGTACCAGCACATCCCGTAACACTCCACACCATAAAGACTACTTCTCATGTATTCTTGACAAAACTGGTTCCCTCTTTGAGTCTTTCACCTTCAGTGTCATCTGTCGGCCTCCCCTCTAATCACACCCAGCTCACGCTAACAGCGCCCATCTTGTCGGCTTCCCAGCATGGCCATAGTGCTGCCTTTTGGCTTCTTTCTGCAGAGTGGAAGTACATTATGCTATTAACTTCTAATGGCAAGCCCTCACTGCATATTAATAAGGCAGCCAATGAATAGCACATACTTTATTATTTCTACCGCAGCTAGCACAACAGGCTAAGGTGATAGACAAGTACTGGAAAAAAAGCTAAAAGGTATGAAAAAAAAAAACCTACATATGCTCCAAGTTGCTGAAAAACATGTTATATCCAGGCAGATATTTTAGGCTTCCATACAGTGACAGGTGCCTACATTATGCTAGAAGTCTTTAATCTATGAAATTGGATTTGCAGCCAGTGCTTTGAGAAGAACGAATGCACCTAAAAGCCACAAAGACCTGCATTCTCTGTACATTTAACTGGCACAATTTTGTAGGACTTAAATAGAACAGTAAAGAAGAGCACACGTGCTCTTTGTAAATTTTCTCCAAGTTTTAATGGCCACAAAGTAGAATAGAAGGGAGAAATTGGACGGGATTTTGTTTTGATTGTTATTCTTACTGTTTTGGGTGAGTTTGCAACTAAGCAAAGCTTCAACAACGTGTAACTTTTTCCTTGGAAAGCTGACCTGCAATCAGCACATTTCAATAGCAAACAAATTGTTATTAATTCAACAGAGGCTAATAGCTAATGGTTCAGGCATGAGTTAAATCAAACTATTACCAACGGCTTCCCTATTCAGTATGTCTGTTTTGACTGTGAAAACAAAAACTCACCAGCTGTACAGAAAGGATTTTTTCCTGCAGTCTCCAAACAGAGCAGATTATTTCACCACAAATGCTGGCAAGTCTTTGTCTGACAGACAGAATTCCTTACTTGGTCAAATCTTTTCATTACAGACCTGTTAACTGAAAGCATTTGGAAGGTTTTACTTATCCCAGATAAAATATACGTAGGAAATGACTGTAAATCATGGTTAAGTTCAAGCTCTGTGGAGAACACAACCCCAACCACTCAGTTATTGCATCAGGGTGACCACCCAAACCGCTTCTGGAATTCAAAATCAGCTGTTTCACTACAGTTTCCTCCCAAATCCGAGCTACCAAGTATCTTTTATCATGTGGACTTCCATATATTCCCCTACAGACCCTAAAACGCACTCAGCAAGACAACGACTGTTCAGCAGTGTGATAATCATTTTTTACTGTCTAGTTATATTTCCAAATATTTTAAAGCCCAAAGGACAAATTTCTAGTAATTATTCTAAAATAAGAGTTACTGGAGTTACAAGGAATGTGTATTTTGAACACTGCAGTACCAGTTATAAAACAAAATGATCCTAAGATGATAAAATGCAGCTGTGGACATGGTTCCACCAATTCAAACAGTATTTATTTGTTTAAGCACTACCAAAGAGTTTCTTCCATTTAACATCAATTATCAACTTTTAAACCCTAACAGACACTTTTACACATGAAACTTGTGTTAAAAATAAACAAATAAAACACCTACTCTCCTCCCCTCTCCTGGCAGTGTGGTGGAAACACGTAGCCCGGCACTGACCACTAGCTCAGACTGCCTTCTCATCGCTTCTCGAGGAAGATTCTCTCGCTGTTATTGACTGCTATGAATGTCTACAACTCCCTATTACATAAATGCCAATGGTGAAGGAAGAAGAGAAGTTCCATAAGACACAGTGAGCAAACTTCTCAGTGGAAGATGCATCTCCTGTCTGACCTTATTGTCCCTGAACTAGAATGACAGTGAGATTCAGCATTCAAACTAACTAGCAAATTTATGCTTTAAAGTTATTCTAGCAAAAGCATTAATCCCTTCTGCCCTTTTAGTAACTGGTTATTTATTTTCATTGAGAATCTTAGCAATTAATATAAAGTGTGCAATTTTAAGCCACAGAAATTGTTACTTTGGTTTTAGTAGGATATAGGAGTTACCATAAAAGTAAATCACTAGAGCAGATCAGTTCCTTATGCCACAAATGTGAAATGGAAGGGATTCATCCTTCACTAGATTCCTTTGAACACTCAAAAAGCCTAAAATAAAATAAAAATAGAAAAAGGAAAAAGGAAAAAATACACAGCCAAACAGCTCAAAAATCTCTGGGACAGAATCTGCAAGCAAGAGTGACTATGCACATAATGCCTGTCCAGCACACTCACGTTTTTCTTAAAATTCTAAAGGAAAACAAATGGTAAATGACAGAGCAATCTCTTAAATCAAAGCCTTTTGCCTCTGTGAATCCTTCCAGAAACACAAGACAGCGTTCTTAAATGCTAGAAGCTCTCAATCTGGTGTCTCAGGTCAGCCTCTGAAGAGGAGTAATTCACTGAAGAAGACGGTGATGTCAGCGCTAAACATGAGATGGCGAGGATCCAGGAAACTTGTTCGTTCTGCAGCCGTTCAGGAACAAATATTTAACTTGGGAATCAGCAAGGAGACCAGCTTGGAACTGGCAAGGGATCTCTGTAGAGAGGCAAAGCAGGAATTATATAAGAAATGCAGGTCAGCCTGCAAGAAACAGGTCCTGTTCTGCTCGTTCCTCCAGCTCTTCCACCTAGCCCAGAGCATTTGCATCAGTCACGCTCCTGCATTTTGCATCCACTCTGCTGAGACCGGGAGCATCCTTGCCACCTCACATGGTGGCTGGGCCTCAAAAATGCAGAAGTACTGCCCGCTGGGAAAAAATAACTTCAGTGAAATTACTGTACGTTGGAATAAAAAAGTAACCCTTTTCTGAACCCGCCGTGGCCTGAAACTCTTCGTATCAGTGTGAGTCTGGAAGACCTGGTATTTTATGTCCACTAATTCCCACTTTCTGCCAGCACAACACTCACAGGCGCACCAGCACGGCTGACCTCCCCAGGGGCTGATAATCACGGACGTGCCAACTTCATCAAAGCACAACTCCAACTGAAAACTTGAGCTACCCAAGCCTTATTTCTTTCATGCAATATTTTCACAGCTGTCTTAGTATTCTTTATTTTTTCTGGAATATCTGTATCAACAGCCATACCCTACTTTAAAAATTGCCACCCAGTATGAACACAGCTTTCTTGCTTTGTGTTAAAATCAGCAAAATCAGGCAAAGTCAACTCCATTCTCAAAATGAGAATTTCTCTTCATGCTTATCCCCCAGAAAAATCGCACTAGGGCTTTTCTTCCTTCTTGACTGGCCTTCTTGGAGGTACCAATTGGTAAGGCAGACTTGCAAGATTTGCTAAAACAGAAATAGCAGTGGGTCGAGGAAATTTCTCCACTTTAGGGTTTCCTCAGGTCTACTGGTTACAAATTCACCAGGATATAGGTTAGAAAATGTTTAATTCTGCGTGACGCTGCCACTTATCCTCTTCACTTACAGATTGGGAAATTTTCATCTGCAGCTTGATGGATAATCAGTACATCATTTTTGCTCCAAATTCATAAGAATTTATCAAATATTCTCCTTTCTCTGCAGTTTGAAGTGAAGGAGCAAGAGCAGTTCTAGGCCCTGCCCGCTGCGGGCTCTGGCCTTTCGCAGATGACCACGCATGTGGGTGCAAGGCCCAAGACACAGGGCAGGAAACATCACATTGGGAAAGAACGAGCTTTAGCAAATGCAGAATAACTCAAAGGATGAAGAGACAAATCTGAGCCCTGATGTAAAGAGCTGGAAAAAAGAACAGGAGGGCAGATAGGAACCGCCCTGGTGTGGGCAGCTCGAGCACAGGGCCCCGAGCTGCTGCTGCTACCATCACAGCCACCAAACCCAGGAGCTCACCGTATGCCACCGACCCCTCTGACTTTTCCTACAAATGCTTTCATTTGGTATTCACCACCATTTACTTCCTCCTTCCTCTTCTTGACCAAATTTTTTTTGATGTCTGTGGAGCCACGGGTTTTTCATATCCCAGCTGATGCTTTCAGATAATTCCCAGTTTCCAACACCATTCCCCACATTAGGTTGCACTCCCAAATGCATCCTGTAATGGGATGCATTGGTAGGACTGGAAAATTATTCCCCTTGATGTGGCGTGTATACATAAATGTGCGAGCACACGGGTGCATGTGCACATACATTTGTGTACATAAACCGTACTTGCACAAGGTGAGTGTAACCAGACTGTGATTAGTACCCACGGATACGCCAAGCAGTGCTGCCTTTTAGAGTGCCACAGAAGCATTCGTCTTTGTCCCCTGGAATTAGCTTAGTCCATGTGGTAACACAAGCCTCCTGTGTTAAGGAATAAACATTTACATTTTTAGATGACTGGCCTTTGAAGGTTCATTATCTACATGCAACAATTTTCTAACCAGAAAATCTTTTCAGAGTTATAAAAAAGCGTATTCATACAGGCCTGTAAATGACTGGCCCAGAATTCACTCAACAGCAACCACCAATCTTACTTTGGAGGAGATAAGAGGACCTGGTAACAAGTTCTATTACACTCAAGAGAAAACTGAATATAAAGCTCCTGTCTTAGCAATTTAAGTGAAAGTGTTGCCCTTCTGCATGGCTGAAAGCTTCACACTGTGCTGAGAATAAACTTGCAGACAGCAATGACAGCTGTGGGAATGATGCCACATATTAAAATGTTTAAAGTTTCCTCGTGGATGACAACAGGAGAAGTCACCCAGCAGAGCATCGCTCTGCTCAGGTACAGGTCAGCTGAGATGAGGAGGAACATTCTGGGGTAAGACCGTCATGCAGGCAGAAAAACAAACCCGCATTAAGTTTTTAGACATAAACCTTTCAAGTAAGGAAGGACGCTTAAAAAAAATAAAATAAAATAAAATAAAAAAGATTAAAATTAAGAAATGATTGAATTCCACATTAAGGTAATCCATTTAGTCCATAAGCAGAGATACATCTTGCTAGAATAAAATGGAAAGCTTGTAAGTGATCTCTAGAAATTACAAAAAACTTGCAAATAGGTAAATAAATGTGCATCAGGCATCCCCTTACCCTATTACCGATAAAAGGAAATAGTGATGCTGAGCCATTTGCACTAAAGAAAGGTTAGCATATAGCAGACATAACCTTTTAATCCATTCACCTAAAATTATGTGAAAGATGCTGCGTTGTGATGGTCTCTAAGATCATCGAATCTGCTAACCATCAAATCTGGAAACTGTAGGTTTCAAGCAAGATTAGAGCAAGGAGAAGGGAAGACGCCTTATTTCGGAATCCCTGTTTTGCACACAGCCACTTGCGCCTATGTGTTAAATCTCAGTCGGGTGCAAAATCAGAACACACACCCAGAAAGCACACCAGAAAGCTGCTGCCTGCTGCAGTAGAAAGTTGTGTCCCGTAACCTGTCTTTGCAGAATCACCAACAGGAGCATGAAAAGCCAAAGTGCTGTCTATAAGGATGGGGTTGCTGCATGCAGCAGGCAGCTCAAGCACTGGGACTCGAGCGGCACCTTTCCTGCCTTCCGGGCCCCGTGGTGCTGCCAGCTGAGAGACTTGTGCAGGATCCCATTCTCCTCCATGAAAAGCAACCCACACGCAAAGATGCTGTCTTATCCCAGATTATATTTTAGCCCCCTCTGCCTATCTTGCCTTAGCCAAGAGGAGAAAAATGTTTGCATACGAAGCAACAAATCAATTTTCTCAGCCTGGTACGGAGCCAGTGTTTGCAGCCCTTCTAGGCCTGAGGGCTGCACCAGAGGCTGATTTACGAACGGAGGATAAACATCCCGAGCTTCGCAGAACGCCACGGAGTGCACGTTGGACAAGGCTTTGTGTGCATGTGTTTACTTTTCGCTGCAAAAGCTGCCATGATGTAAGCTGCCCTGGCACTTTCCGCTCCCGTGCCTCCCCTCCGCTCAGGGCAGGAGCTTGGTGGGTGCAGGAATGGCTGGAATGTGGTTGTTGTAGCACAGTTTTCTGCTCTGCAATCACTTGCCGCTTCCTGTCAGACTGCAGGGAAAAAAACAGGCTTCTTTTAATAGCCAGTACTTTTCTGACTAATCCCCAGTTCAAAATGCAGCTAATGCCCCTTTTTCCTGGGATAAAAGAATGTTTTATTAATGCAAATTATGTAAATGAAAAATATTTTTAATTCTTTTTTTTTTTTCCATTGATTGACTTCTTTTTATACCAGGACTCAAGCAGGTAGGTCTCCGTATCTTATCCATTATCTATTCCTGTGTACATATTTTGCAGAACAAAGACATGGAAATCGGGAATCCAGTTCCCCGATCTCGGTGCTCCGTGCTGTCACAGCCACACGAAGAGCGAGCAGAACGAGATTCGCAAGGAATAACCTCCGGATGGGGGACTTTCCCAGTTGTCATCAAGCCAAGGGAGCAACTCCGCGATGTTTCTCCCTGAGCCCTTGTTACCAGGGCAAAAAGAGACCATTCTGCTGCAACCAGAGAAGAAAAAACCCTCCCGGCCTTCATGTGCCTGCTCCAACCTCCCTGCACGAGCCCTGGCTTATTGAATAGGTTGCAACAAGCCAGAGAAACCCAGTCTAGGTTTTTCTCAGCACCACCAGGTCCTCTGTAAAACAGGCAGGTTTTGAAGTTTGGCTTGTTGTTCCTCAAAAGGAACTTTTTTTTTTTTTCCTATGTTCCAGTCTATTATAATTAATACAAATTTTTCATCACAGCAGTAGTGCAATCCTTACATCTAGTCTAACGTCAGAGCAGCTGCCCTCAGCTGTTTGGCTTTAAAAACCAGTTTCTTATTGCAAGATTTACAGTTGCTTCATATATGGCATTTTCATCTGTCGGATGACATCTGAAATTCATTACTGCTTTACAAGACTCCAGTTTGCATTGTTAGATATGTTCCTTAAATGTCACTTACAGAGGTTAGTGCCTTTGAATATCTAAAGGCAACTGCAGCTGTATCTACCTAAAAAAAGAAAATGAGTGCCATTTATATTGTATTCACGATGCTAAAACCAAAAGCATCTATGGATTCCAAATTATTGAAGTATGCAGCTATTTTTGCTTCCACTATAATTGTGATGAAAATAACCACCAAAAAATAGCAGCGTATTTCATAACAAGCGGCACAGTGTTAAAATCCCATCCTATTCCTTGTTGATATTTTCCCCGGATTTTTTCAAGGCATGAAGATATGAATCTGCAGATTTTGATTCTAGAGAGTTTACACCCTAAGTTGAAAGTCACAAGACCTGCAAAGCACTACCCTCAAATGTTCATAGCCCAAACTGCTCTTTTCTGATAAGAAATCAAAGGGAAGCGGCGGTTAGGCTTAGCACATCTCTATCTCCCCTAGAAACTTCCCATCAGGGCATTTTTGCCAGATCACAGGAAAGAACATTATGTTATTCCAGCCATTTCCAAACTGGCTCTTTCCTAGTACAGTCCCCAGTTTGGGGCATCATTTTGTTATAAATTGAGGTCAAAAAAATGAAGTGTGACCAGATCTCAAACTGTGCCGTCCTTCACAGGGCTCTACATGTGCTCCCCGCGCAGCTCCGTGCCATTCCTGCTAGCTAGGATCCTCTCTGCTGTTTACAGTCTTGGAATATTCGCAACTAGAAGGCAACTCTGCACAAATTGTAATGAGAAAAATCAGCCACAGAAAGTGTTAAATAATGGCACTTTGGAGCTACAACAGCAACACAAAACACGTTCTCTTTCACAAGTACATTTTTAATGCAATAATATAGAGTGTTAGTTAAACAAAGATGTTGGCACCAAAGAGACTGCAAAATTATTCAAAATGAGTGCTCATAAAGGCTAATGTATGGAGAGCACTTAGTAGTAGGCTTTGTTTTATTTCAAAGTTCAGTGCCTTTAAGCCGCAAGGCAGTAAGAAGCAGACTGTGCAGCTATCTGCACTAGACCCCAATTATCAAATGCACGTCCCAAACTCCCCCCGACTTCAGGGGCTCCACATGGCAGCAGGCTGTTGGCACTTAAGGCTAATATGAAACACGAATTTATTATGAAAAAAACAAATCTCCCACCACTGCAAGCTGCATCAGGCCATCGCCCAGCTAATCATGGGCATGTATTTCCTCTTCACAGTGACCAAATTCATGAAATCACAACACCAGAGCAGCCACTATAATATTTTGCCAGTATAATTTGAGGCTATTTTTCAAAAAAAATCATATCAGAAGGAAAACAGCTGAGTTTTGAACATTTATTTTGCAGAATGAATCAGGTTTTTTGTAGTGAGACTTTCTTTAATGGCCAATATCTCCACCTCCAACATAATCAGATAACTTTTCTGAAGCTTGTTTGACAACCGCTGGGAGTTTCCCCGTCTAAGCTTGCTTGTTGCTCACTGTGAAAAAGAAATCACCTGCTCGGTGGGTGTTGTCCTCACACATATGAACCCTCTGCAGCACCAAACTATTGTGCAGAATCAAGTAAAACAGGATTAAACTGCAAAAAATGTGAGCTCCTAGCGCTTAACGAAAAATGCCTGGTATACTGAAGTGATGTTTTCTTTAGAACGTGTTCAGAAGAAGTTTTTCTTAAGCGATACATCAGCGGTATAGCTCCATGAAAGTCCTGGTATACATTCTTTACAATCTGAAATTATCGTAGGAAAATATTTTGAGTAAAAAAAAAAAAATCTATAGATTCCCATAGGAAACCACGAACGGCAACAAGATCCTTAAGTGGGAAACGTTTGCTTTTCCAAGCAACGAGAAAAAAAACGTGAAATACGACCAAGGATATGACAGCCAAAGGAAATCAGAGGTACGGGCACCACCCCTGCCGAGCAGGGCTGCCACTGCTGCAGCTCGCGCTCTGCTCTCAGACGGCTCCGACCGTGCCACTGCCGGCTGCAGCAGCCTTACACGTCCTGAGAGGAAAAGCAGGGTGACCTCGAGGACCAAACTCGAAAGGAAATGGTCCCTGCTGGGCAGATACGGGTTGCATCTAATTCAGAGTAAAGGCAAAATGACTTTAAGGGCTCTAGTGCCGCTCCTTGAGATATTTGGATATTCGTATCAGTACCCATCTTGCTTTCCTTGATCGAATCTCATCAGTTTTTTAACAAGTTCGTCCAAAATATCACATTTCCTACTTTTTCTAGGCTCTATAATGACCTTTTGGGGTTTATTGTTTGAATTCTAAGGTTAAATGCAGCAATATTTAATATGTTACTAATTTTGCCATTGCTTCTATTTCAACAGAGGCTATTTATAGCCCAGTGGAAAAAAAATGTATAAAATCCTCTTGGTTAACAAAATATGTAAGTAAGCATCTTCTAAACCATTAATGCATTTTCAATTTCTTTCAGTGCAATTGAAGACAGACTGTGCAGGTAATTATAAACTGGAATACTAGCAACAGGTTTTAAAAAAAAATAGTTCACCTATCACATTACAAAAATAATTGAATGCCTCCAGAAAATTAGATATTCATACAGATCAGTGAACTGCTGTTGTAAATAATTTTACCTATATGCAGAATAAAAGAAAAGGAACTTTGCCTAACTTCTAAGGCAAGAAAATGTTCCAATGTCCTTAGCATACGTATTTCCAAATTTTCTGTTTCCCTACATCACATCATGACTGTGAAGGTTTAACACTTACACGGGGTTCTCGCTGCCGTGTCAGCATTCAGCTGGTTAAGCTTTGACCCTCGGAGCTCTCACCACCCTTAAAACAAACACTGCTGGCCAAACAGCAGGCTGCTCCCTCCAGCTCGGGAGGGAATACCGACACCGAACCATACGCAGAAGAGCTCATGAACAATTTAGGCCCTTACAAACCCAACATTTAGGCACCGAGGGAAAGTTCCTGGAAGAAGACTGAAAGATAAAAACTTAAAATAGGCATTTGCATTGCTAAGACAAAAATGTTCCAGAATCTGTAAGCATCCAGCAAAAGTATGTAATGGCACTGAGAAAAGGAAGCAGAGTATCAGCAGCTTCGCCCTGACGAGGGTGAGGATTTCAGTACGTTTATGACAGCCTTGGTCTGCAAATCCGCAAGTGTGGAACCCATGCTGTTAACTAGTTTGCTCTGAAGTTAGATGTCGCTCTGACCATGAGATGTGTGGAGCGCATTTCTGCTAGGCAGTGATGAGGAAGTTCATGGGTGCCGCTGACCACTGCCATTAGCTACTGAAGGAACACAAACTCTTTAATTGGAGACGAATTCTGAGGTGACACAGAGGGAGAAGTACACGTCCTTTGTGAATTTTACTACACCTGGGAGCTCTCGGCATGTGCACAGGGGATCCACTCGCCATGTCAGGATCACAGCATAACCCTGCCCAGCTGTCCCCTGGAGGAAAACAGATTTTTTAAATATCCATTTCACCATTATCCAGGTTTGGCTCAGCTTTTGTAAACAAACAGAGGAACTACATCAGTTTGTGTTAAACTAGTTAATAGACAGATCCCTGAATATAAAACAAGAACAACACCTACGGATGCGTACAGCATATGTAACTTGCTGTGGAAAGAACACGCATCACCATCCTCCACAATAGGAAGCAGATGAGAACTATAAATACTTCCATTTTTGTAACATATTCGCTTTTTTGCTTCTTGTAATTCAGAAGGTGATAGAGCCCAAACAAGTATGGTACAATGCTAATGCTAATGCTTTCCAAGGTGACTGAATTGTACTGCAAAACTACGCAGACTTGTTCACATACATCCAGCTCACAAGCCTGCGCAGATATTCGCTTGAGAGAAGTCTCATCCGTTGCCCCAGAACTGATACTATATATATGAGTACTAAAAACTAAACTGTGGATGTGGAGCATCCTTTCGCTGACTCTGCTGAAAATCCAGCTTCCTGCAGGGATACAAACACATATTACTCAATGCGAAGTCCACCCACGAATATGCACACTGATTTTTTCTATAAAGATCCCAACCAAAAAAAAAGTTAGTATGCTGTAGAGTCACCGAAACATTTAGGTTGGAAAAGACACTTAAGATCATCAAGTCCAACCATCAACCTACACTGCAAGGTCCACCAGTAAACCACGTCCCTTACGAAAAACAAAAGATACATACACACTTCCGTATTTGACATTTAAAGAGTACACTCATGACATTAATAACCTACCAGAAATGGTAAGCCAGGTAAATATACAGGCATTCACTTCTCTCTTGCATCTTCAACTCCTATCCAAAACAGGTAGCAGCTCTCCACTCTGCAGTTGATCAGGTTTTGTTCACAGCTTCGTATAAGTACATTTATAAATAGTTACGTAAAGATTCAGCTTTTTTCACCATCCTTTAGGACAGCTAATGATCTTTATGGACCCACACTTGCTGGCACTGTATACTCACTAAAACCTTACTCCTCCGTTTTTGTATATTTTAGTACAGTTTCTTGCACAGTTAAGGCTAAGATAGACCAGGGCCCTTACTCCGTTGAACAAAAATTGGTTTACAGAATCTTATTTTTGCTCTGTATTTAATAAACAATGAAAAATAATTTTAAAATGGTAATTGTGGGACTATTATTGACAATCTTGTATACAGGGATTATATTAACAATGCATGGCTCTTATAGCATCATTACACCAACCTAGCATGAAAGTACTGAAGGGCCTTTTTTTCCATAAATCCAATTAGTATTAATTGAAGCTATATCCACATTTTGAAAGAGAAACATATATTAAAAAGTGGCTTATCGTAGTAGGATAATTCACCTATATCAACTCTCAAAACATAAGACTGGTGAGAAAGAGAAGTCAGCCAGTTCCACACTGAGATCATTACTGAGGCAAACCCACTGCTGAACTGCCAGTGCACTCCAAGCACCATGAGGAGAGCCATTAGAAGATGCTCTTGCCCTTGAAATGCTCTCTTTACACAAACTTATCTATTTCAGCGATCATCAGATTTTCTTATCTTTTCTCTAATCAGCATATATTGCTGAAAAACTGATTTAGGGGAATATATATATACACACACACACATTAAATACACCTGCTCACTATATATAGATATACTTAACATTTCAAAGTAAATGATGCAGCAACATACAAGAATCTCTTCATGTATTTCATATCCTGTTTGCTAATAAATCACTTACTGAGAAACTTTATTCATGAAAAACAGAAGGAAAAAGAAAATGAATCAGATTTATTTTAAGAAACATAAAGAAAAGTACATAACAACATCTCTGGAACGGCTCCTTGCCCTTCAGGAAGGATGCATTTCATCCTGTTGAGATGCACACCAATACAGCTTGAAACAGCCAACTGTGCTTTGTGGTAGAGTGGCTGTATGAAATAACATTCACTTTTTGTTTTGTTTTGTTTTGTTTTGTTTTAATTTGACAATTTTTTGGAAACTAGTAATAAGGCAGACAAATGTTCAACCAAGCTACTGTAACACTAACTACTCTAATTTTAAACAGATAGGACACCACAGAATAGAAAAGCCAACAAAAATGCCTGTGCTGACATTGCTTCTTAAAACTGAGATTCTGAAATTAGTCCAAAGACCTTAAGCAATGTTGAAAAGTAAAGAAAGATCACAGTTGAGAGTGGATCATAATGTCACTTACCAGGGATTAGCTTACTGTTGGGTGTTGCATCCGCATGAGCCACAGAATGAAATGAGGCCATGCTATCATCACTGAAATTAAACCATTTTGAAAAATATTTATGCACGTTTACACAGATTGTATAATAACAATATAGAAAGAGATTTAATAATAGGGGGAACAGAAAAGTGTTGCACAAACTGTAGAGTAGGAGTAGAAAGTCTACCAAGAAAACCTTGAGCAATCAATTCTAACTACCATCTATTCAGGAGTGATTTCTGAACAGAAAGGCAAGCTAAATTTGGCAAATACTAATTCTTTATGAATTACTTGCTCACCCTTCACAGAGGGAACCTGAGCATAGTAAGCACTAAATGAAATTTGTCATCCTAGGATTGCCACATAGTGGAATTGTAAACTGGATGCTCACACCTATTTTGCACCCCACATCCAAAGCTTGTATGATGCAACCCTATAAAATTCCCCTTGCTGCTATGTGGTACCACAACAGAAGAGTTACAAAGAATAAATTCTGCAAAGAAGCATCACAGCATTGTTCTTTCTCAAGAGAAAGAGCGTAACTTTCACTATAATCTTGTTGCCTTTAGTGTTTATTTAACACATAATTCTTCCAAAAGCTGTTAGTCCTATGGCAGAAACAGTAATTATTTCTATCTTCCAGTAGCACAGATACTGTTTAAGGACAGGAAAAAAAAATAGAGAGAGAGCTTCTTTAAACTAAAATACAGAACATGCTTCAAACCCAGAACAGATTTTATTGCAGTTAAATTAAAAATTCTTGAAGTTTTATAATGGAAACTCTGGCAGACCCTAAAATATAGCGACACTAGTGGGCGTCACCATAATAAAGTGGCATTTAAGGGTTTTTTTGCTAGACTTTGATTTCTGCAAAGGTCACATTTGAATAAAATTCTATATCAGTAAACCTCATTAAAAGTATTAACTTTGCCAGAAAGACACTTCCTTTTACCTAACTTGCACAGTTTTAAAGAACAAATTATTGTCTCCATCAAATCTTTTCTCGTGTGCCGTTATTGATGGCAGTGCCCTAAAAGTTGAAAGGCGACAGAAGGCCTTCGATCGCGAGCTGACCTCCCTGCGGATGGAGCGCTGGGGCTGCGACACAGCAGCATGGGAAACACTCTTGGCTCCTTCCCAAGCCTCTTTGCTCTTTGATTATATCCCCATGGGGTGCTTAGGAAGCTTAAATACTATACAGGATTTTAAAGCAAAAGAAGGGAGTGCAAGAGATTCAACGAGGAAAAAAATCACAATTAGATGCGCGGAAAACAGACTTCAGGTCCAACCTGCTCGTCATTGTATTTGGATTTGCTAGCTCTGGACACTCTAGGCAAACCTTAGCTGGAGCAAAGAGGCATTGGGAAACAGCTTTTATGCTCTAAGTTTATTATTAGCTGAAATAGAGAAAGAGCACTGTGTGGTAAATGCAGGAATATTCCCTGGTCAGAATCTCATGCAAGGCTTAAGCAATTCTTACTGCTTCTCTTCCTTTACACGAGTATTTGTTAATAAATAACTCCACAGAAAAGCTATTAAAAGTTTGTTTCAATCATATGAACAATCGACAGCACTGCCTACAATTCAGGTTGCCTCATGTCCTCAGCAGTAAAATTCAGCAAAACATTGAAAGCACACACAGGCATTAGGACCCTGACATTTCCTAAGAGGGTTTCGACACTTAGTTGAACCCACAAAAAGATTTAACTTTGACGATGTGGGACTGCTAAAATGAGCATCTATTTCAGGACGCCATACTCCAGGGAAGAAATCCAGAGCCCTCGATCCCGGCCTCCACTCCCTCCCCGTCCCATGCCTAGGAGCTGGCACGCTGAGAAGGAGCTGCACGGAGCTCACGTGGGGCTTTGGAGGAGGAAAAAATAAATAAAAAGAGCCAAAACCAAATAAAACTAATCAAAACAACTGGAAAACCTCCACCATATAAAATGACCGCACAAGTTCTGTGTACAGTTGGGCTCTTGATATTCCTCTTCTAAAGATTTTAATACAGTTTAGTAAAAAGTTAATGCTATTTGACTATTACTGATGATGAAGAACTATATGGTGTTGTATTTTAAATACAGAGAATAGAAGAAGTAAAATATTTCACAACATTTCACATTCTTGTCTCCTCTGCATGGAAAATGTACTTTACCTTCACAACATTTACTTCACCAGCCTGTGGTGTAGATATCCACCTGAATTACTACACCCAATGCAATGGAAAATATCTTAGCTTTCACACTGGAAACTCCAGATTGCTTTATAAATTACAGTGAAGAAGTGTACAAAAAGTGACGAGTTTCCTTTCATCACTTCTAGACATGCCACTTCCACAAGACAATTCCAAAAAGGGCAGTGCTACAGCTACATGAAAGAAGGATTCACATGAGCTAAATCAGAGTATTTGGTGTAAAAAAGGTATTGTATTTATGTATATTGAATTGAAATTCACTGCATACAAAATTACGAAAAAATGGAAAAGACATCTCCCAGTAGCATAATTTGCCATCAAATAAATTACCTGCATCTAAAACCTTATGCTTGCCCTTAACTGGCTTGTAACACAGCAGAGTTATTCCACTCTGAGCAATGTGATAAAAAATCATTTTACTATTTGTCTTCTGTCACAAAAGCTTCATCTGAGCCGCATTCAGGAGTGCAAAACCTTACTTTTGTAGGGTGTGATGGGCTTACTGAAGCCTTAAAAAAAGAGAAATGAGAGGAAATCACAAGTCTCCCAAGTAAGTCAGAGGTCATGAGATTATCTGTTTAATTAATAAAGGAATAAATCAAAACTATCTTCCTCCTACATGAGTAAGCCCTGTAGGTTTTGCCGATTTTGTACAGTACATATCCTTTTATGCTATCCTAAAGCAGTAATTATATTGCTCTTTGCTCTGCTGGTTTACTTTAAACATCACCGCTTGGTTTTGATGCACTTCCTTTGCAAAACTAACTTTTTTCACACACCCCTGGGGAATTCTGTTAACCATATCAAAGCTACTTCATTAGCTGTAAAAGGGTCAGCCTCCTTGTTAGTGTCCTCTCCTGTTTGCCCTCTCTGACGGAGATGAAAGCTGGCAGCACTAGAAGCTCACTAAGGACCAATGGCTCCAAGCACAGGGTGACCACAGCTCTTACTGCCAAAGCCAGTACTTCTGGTTTTCCCTTCCTGGTTTCTTGTTACCTCGTGGCAATTGTGAAATTACCATGTTTGCTCCCCAGCACTTACCCAGAATTGCAATGGCCAGGGAAAGGCGTGAGGTTTGGATCAGCTCTGAAATGAATTAAATCAGTGGCATCACGAACAGCCCCGGAGAGCTCAATGGCCCGGGTGCCAGGAGACTTCAGTGACAGCCAGGAAACCAGTAGCTCACTAGATAATATCCAAGGTCCTTTAAAATGAGTTTTAGAAATCACTAACAGCCTAGAAATCCCATATCCAAAATTCTTCTTTGCTGTGGATATGACTGGAAAAGGAGATTCTGCTCTTATCCTTATCGCATCCCTTCATTAGCAGGAGGGTAAAGTTTAAATATATCCTCTTTTTTTTGTTGGTTTTGGTTTGGTTTGGTTTTTTTGTTGTTTCTTTCTTTTTATCATTATTTTTTTTTATTTAAGCACACACATTCAAGTTCCATACTAGTCCTACATATTACCTATATGATATCTTCTAAGTGATTTCAAAATAAAAATATTTAACAGTACTTCCAGTACATAAATCCTTTGCTTCATGTATATTTTTTCTGTCCATATTTTTCCTTTAATATCTTTGCTTAAAAGCTTCTCTTTGCAGCTAGATTCCACCTGTACTAGGCTGTTTTCTGTTTTCTCATAATCATTTTTCTTTTAATTAATAAGCATTTGTATACGGTGACTGACTTCATTTTACTACATCTTTCTTTTGATTTGTGTCATTTCCCACTTTTTTTACCTTCTCAATGTTATTAGTTGCATAGAATATCTACCGAAAAGCTTTTTGGGGGATAGTTACAGAAAGCCTGTTCCTCTCTCCTATTTGCTCTTTCATAGAACTATCTCCTTGCACAAAAAAAAAATAAAATAAATAAATTAAAAAAAGAAAAGAAAAGAAAAGAAAAAGAGGTTCTTCTTTTTCCTTTCCACTCAGAAACCCTTATAATGAAGCCATCATCTTTTTGCCATAATAAATCCGATCGCCCGAAGGACACAGACCAGGAATGGTGGGAGCTCCAGCAATGATGGAGTTCCTTGCTAACTACGGAACCGCTGTTTCCCAGTGGTAAACCGATCAGATCTCAGCCTGAAAAAACACAGAGCAATAAAAACTAATGTTAAAACACTTTGGTTTGTTCTGATTTACGTACAAGCACATAGAGGAGTTCCAGAAGTGCCAAAGCAGCTGCACTGGGCGGAAGGATGTCCAAGCTGCCTGACAGCTTTAGAAACTCAACCAGAATACCGAGAACCTAATTGCCTTTAAAACTTCAGTCCGCAATATTGCTCCCACTTTTAAGAAAGATTTCTAATTTTGCTTAGGTGGCTGGAACAGGAGGAGAAAACAGGTATCTGCAAACAAATGACTTTTTAAAAGCAGATGTTTCATAATTTCTATATTTATCCGGAGTTCCCAATAAAAAAGGAGGAAATTAATATTTTTAACAGTGCCGTGTATAAATTCCAGCATTTTTAATAGTTCTTCCAGAAACAAACAAGCAATGTGCATTCACTACACCTGCTATAGACCGATAGCTTCCATATATAGCATTGCACCAATTCAGTTCTTTTAAACAGAAAGTTAATGGAGATTCTCTGAGATGCTTGCATCCACATATGCATACAGTTTCCTTTTCTTTTCCTATATAGTATTGCACAGGCTAATGATTTTCTAACTCAATGCTGAAATGACAAAACTCATTATTTCCCTTGCTGGAAGAAGGAATTGGAAATTGCTTCAATCAAACAGCAAACAAGTTCAAAGCAAAAGGCCTGCTTCTTACGCCGCGTTATTCTGCCCTATGAGAGAGGCCAAGAGACGGCAAGTTGGTGCAGCCTGAAGATGCCACTTAAAGCTCCGAGCAGCCGTAGAGCCAAGAGCCTAACGCGGAGCCATGCTCCACTAGAGTGCACGTTGAGGAGCGTGCCGGAGGAAGCCTGCCAGCCCTCAAGCCCCTGCCATTCCGCCACGTGGATGCTTAGCTGACAACTCAGCTAAGGAGGAGACTAACAGCAGAAAAGTAGTTTAGGAAATTGCTCGCCCCTCCTGTGTTAATGACTGGGTTACGAAGGAGACCTTACAACCAACTTTCTAATTGGTTCCAGTCAGAACAAAGTCAGGCAAGTTCGCTCGCCCCATCCCCAGCAGTGGAGCCACTGATGACTTCGTGGGAGGAGGCAGCTGGTACCGGCCCTCGCGGGCTCACGATCTGATGTTCAGCTTTGCACTGGGGCTGGGAAGAGGTGGAGGACTCCCAGGGAGAGATGCCAGGCTCCTCTCACTCATACCAAGCTAACAATGACAGGAAGGCCCCTTGGCTGGTCCTGATGATGAAACAAGCTGCCAAGCTGCTGAGGGCAGGACCAGGGAATGGCACAACACCTGGACCACCTCCTGAACCAAAATCCCAAATTTCAGCAATGCCAATAAACATAAACACCCCCATACACACACAAAAGCCTCTGCCACAAAGAACCCGGGACCCTTTACTTTCCATAGCTCGCACCCTTCGCACTTCCCTGTTTTCTGAACAACCAAGGGACAACTGCAGGTAATCGGACGTTCAGTAATAACCAACACTCGACCTGAGCAAAATCCAGCTCTGCCATTACGAGTGCACATCCCTGTAAATGTTTCCGGATTGTTACTGCAATGAAGCTTTTACTAAGTCGACTTGCAATAGCTGCGAATGCTAATAAAAATAATCAATTCAGCACTTAACACTTCAATCACAAGACATATTTTTAGCCTATTACTGATAACCATGTTATAAAAACAGTAGTCTGTTATGTTTGATGCTTTTCTTGTGAAACTCATGAAACAGAGCCAGAAACAAACAGTTTAAGCATTCTTCTCTTAAATACTTACTATATTCGAGAATAAAATAATAACAAAATCTCATATAACTTTGCTTCCACATCTTATCTGGCTGCCTATTCAGTACCTCAGTCAGGAAACAACGTTATGTATTTAGTGATTAGCAAGAGTCTTCTTTACCTGAGATACCCTCTGAATCAAAGTTTTAGGGGATTTTTGGCTAAAACTGTTTCCAGCTTGTAGTTTTATTCTAGCATGTCTCACCTTTGCTGCCGTTTTTTACCCGTTTTCCTCTTTGAAAAACAAGGAGAAAGCCACAGGCCAAACAGGTGCTTATTTTCTTTTTTTTTTTAACCTCCTTTTTCACACACAAACATAAATATGTACATGAATATAAATTTAATTTAATTTAAATTAGGAGAGCTTAATATTCAGGAAAGCTAAACTGTTTTGTGTGAGGAAACGACGCGAGGAAACGAGTGTAACCATAAGGTTAATGATAAGCAGCTTCTACATTTTGTCTAACTAGAGAGCTCCATGCAATGTAGGGTGCTTAAGTTTCATGTAAGCATTTTAAAGACACCCTGCAATACCAGCGGTGCTTAGGATCCATTCCCATTGATTTTAAGTTCCCTTATGCTTACACATATCGCAACGGTCCCCGTGTGAGCAGCACAGGCCCCGCTGAGCCACGAGGCACTCTCGAGCCGCAGAGCACGGCCAGCGGTCACCTCATCCACAAAAATCCACTCGGCAGCTCGGGGAGGAAAATCTCCTCAGGACAAAGCCAGTGCTACAGTCAGGGCTGTGATCTGGACAAAGCAGAGCTGTACGTGCGTAGAGTTTTCTAAAGAAAGACACCTTCCCATGTTTAACTCACATTTCGTCTGGAATTCCTCATGAGGAACACGGACAGCAATGGCATTTGGTTCAACTTGAAGGGAAGCTTCGAGGCGTTACCGGTCACTGACTTATCACGTCCACTTTACGAAATGAACCAGAATCCGAAATAAGGGCTAGGCTACGGCACAAAAGCACCACAGCGGCTGAGTGGCAGAGGTGCACACCCGTCTCCTGAGGAAAGCTTTCAAAGCCAGTATCACCTGGGGGTGTTAGGGCCAGGTCCAAGCGTCGGGAGGGCCGGGGAGCCACGGCCGGCCCGCTGCCTCCCGGCCACCTCAGGCGGCTGCAGCAGCAGGGCCCTGCCTCCCCGCCAGCCGGGAGCGAGGCCCACATCCAGGCGCTCGTTTGAGAGAGGAGGGAGATTAATTATTACTGGGATGCTGCCTTCCTCATCTCTGATATGCTTTTATTGATTGCTGTAAGTGAACAGCTAGAAACAGTTGAGGCTTGTATTTTAAGCACTAATGAATAAAACTGCAAGGGGAAAAAATTAAATCAACCAGAAAAACTTAACGTTTTCATCTCGAGTTTGCTAGTGAACGTGCTGAAGCAGTGCCTGAAATAACTTTTAGTGCACCAGAGGGCCCAAAGACCCTGAACAGTGAAAAACCTTTCCAAATTACACACACACACACCCGCACGCATGCATAAATGCATTCCCTCTCTCGCTCTGTCTTGTGGCGTCGGGAGTCTGACTCGCAGCCTGTAAGTGCAGTAAGGTCAATGTTCCCGCTCACTAGTATGTTCAGCCACCATCCCAGACATTTTAATGTATCTATTAAATTTCCGTTTTATTAACCTTAGCTAAAATGTATAGTAATAACACTACATCAAATAAAGCATCCTGGTTCCATAATTCCTAGACAGAAGAAAAAAAAAATATGCAACAAAGTATTTGCTTATTTTCTATGCATTAGCGTTATCTAAAATGAACGAACAACCAATTTGAGATCGTGACAATGCTCAGACACTGAGACAATGAGAAGCGAACAGAGCTGCCTGGCACAGGGACCTGTGAGGCAGGAGCCTGGAGGTACCAAACAGAGAACAAGATGCGCTGGAAAAGCTTGACCTGAGAAGAAATTGCCGTGAATCGAAATGACAGCAATATTTCTACATTATGACAGTTTTATTTGGAAACAAGTTCTGATACCTTGATATCAGCAAGAACAATTTGGTGTCGTATCTAATCACCTTTCTGCATTACTTGGAACATGCTGTTTTCTACAGCATTATTTGTTTCAATTAATCCCGCAGAAATCTGTCCTGCACAAGGAGTGGCACTGACACAGGGGACTGGTATTGCCCCGGTGTACCAAAACCCCATCGCTTTAGGAATGCAGGAATTCAGGACTCAGCCTGCAGCTTGATATTTGCTGTATCTTGACACGGCAAATGTCACATTAGGAAGTACAACGTGAGATAATATCATTTATTTTTATTACAGTTGGTTACACTTGATTGTCGTAATAAACTCCTGTAGCCCACATGCACAAAGCAAATGTTCATTACGTTATGATCAAATCATGGAGAGATGGACATTTTCTATGCGTTAAGCTCCTGTAAAAGTCTCACTGGCCTGCAGTTTATCTAATCTTCGCTCCCTGCTGACTTTGAGAAAGATGGGCTGCTAATACAGCAGGGTTATTTGCACAAGGCTGTTATTGATCAGCAGAAATGATCTGTGCAGTTTATCTCTGCTGATTTGATTTTTACTGTTCCCTATCCTCTGCATAATGAGGACCTCCAGGCTAATTCTGGTAGATTTTTATCCACTGAAGTCATCACCGTGTCCTAATTCCAACTACTTTTTTTGCTGGTTGGAGTTTAAAGGCACAGCCCAGCATGACGATGCTCTGCCCTACAATCCCTCCCAGCAGCATGTCCGAGCGGGGCAGACGCCCCCACTCCCACCTCCCGTTTTGCAGAAAGGCAAAACTGCTCAGGGACCTTGCCTTGCTTAACCCCCCTTCACCTGCCTCAAAGAAAACCTCTCGCAGAGGGCAGGCAGTCAGGAAAATGTTTGTCACACGTTCCCTTCGTCATTTACCTTGCCTTGGGCTGGCTGGGATCTGGCCCTCAGATAAAACACGCCAGTGAAGGAGCACTGAGGAGGATCTGAGCTACTGATGGGAGGAAACAGCTGACAAGAAAGCTGAGGGATGTAATTTCTTTTCTCTTCGTTTTTCCTGTGGACAGAACACCTTTTGCAATCGCTAGGTTAGCTAAAAGAGAATTTGGACCTAGAAGCTGTTTATCAAAAGGTTCTAGAATTATACAGAATTTATACTGTCAAATCATGAGGATTATCCTTTGGGTATGAAATTTAAAAACCCACAAAATGGTGAAAAATCACTCTGCTTCTGAGTCTTCCCAGAGGAGCATATGCCAAGGGAAAAAGGGGTTAGATTAAAAGACAGCAGAGAAAAGGAGACAGAGTTTGCAGTGGACAATATTCTCTCTATTAACTTGCACATAGGTCTTGAAATGTTGCCCTTTAAAATCTGTTTAATATCTGTCACATCTGGAATTATTTATTTGTGCATAATACTTCTTACTGTTGCTATTTAAAGATCCTCTCTGTAAATTCAGGAAATGGTATACATATGAGTAGGTCCCCTAAAAAAGAAACAAGAAAGTCACTTTCTAAGTTACTGGGAACCTTTACTGCTGATTTCCCAGTCCCAGCGGTAGGCTAGATTCCTGTTTCACCCAATTCCTCTGCCAACAGTCAATATTCCATTTTCTGTAAACTGTCCAGAGTGGTTTCATAACCAATTTCCAAACTGCAACAGGCGCTGCAAGGAAGATTTGATTTTACTCAAAACCCGTACCATAAGCAAGTATAACAAATCAACAATTCTTATTATCTTCACATATTTTTACTTGTGAGAATGATTGCGAAAAAGCAGAAACTTGACAGGTAATGTTAACTCGAGGTACCTGTTTCAGATCTGAAATAAACAAGATGAGCCATTTAAGTGCATAAACTTGCTGGCTAAGAACTCAAAGTAGAAATACAAAAATCTAAAAAAAGGCATTTCCTAAATAAATGCAAAAATAAATTGTGCCCCTGTGGCACCAAACTTGGCCGAAACATAACGAGTTTAATCAAAAGAGGCCCTAGCCCACCCTGTTTCTCCAAGTCACCTCTCTAAGCAAGGGGGAACCATCACAGAGGTTCAAAACTATTAAATAAGGTCTCTGCCAAAACAGTACAGACCCCCTGTGATGCTTGGCCCTCCATCACGACCTCCCCAGCCCTGGCTAGCTGTCTCCACACCTCGCTGCCTCAGGGCACCCGCCGGTCCCACTGCCTCCAAAGGACACAGATGCCCTCAGTATTTTCTGTCCGCTGCTGTGGTAAGGTCTGAGGTGCCGAGAATCACCTAAATATGGAATAAATCCAATTTTCCACTTTGGATAGGCCATGGGCCACGTCACCGATACAGACCAAAAATCAGCTGTAAGTGTGCAACCCAAGCACACCGTGGTGAACAGCCCATTCAAAGGCACTTTAAAGACTAAAGGGCCATCTAAATATCAAGCACTTGTTCAACCTGCAGGATACATACAACTTTCAATCACTTTGAAAGCTGAGGGGGACATTTCTTAACGCTCCTAAGGTACAACTGCTCCCTCTCACGCACTGCCAGAATACTGAATTTAATCATGATTTAAAGTAAGACATGGAGAGTCTCAAGCTGCATTTTTTTTTTCTTAAAATCACTGGTAAAAAATAAATAAATAAAAAACAACACATTCTAATTTACCAGGCAACATGGTTTATGTGTTCAGCTGTCATGATCAGCAGCAGCAATCACTCATACTTGGTGCAGCAGAAAACAATTCACGACCTTCATAAAGATGCAATAAAACCAGAATCAATACAAAAATTGTAAAAAAAAGCCTATTTCCTCGCAGAGGCTGACATTTGTTAGGAAAGCCCTACAAATTCCGAGTTGCAGAAAGTCCTTCGTTTTTACGCAGCTGCCTCGTGACTTCCACAAGGACAGGGCCAGGGAAGCGAGGTGCCAGGACAGGGGAGCATCCCTGGTCCTGTTGCTGCCTCGGGAGGTGCAGGCAGAGACCACCAGCAGCACCCGATCGAACCACACCACCAGGGGGTGCCCAGCCCAGCACCCCGACCCTAAATGGGAAGAGATTTAACAACAACCAGCCTTCATCTGATCTCACTGTATACCTGAACCAAAAGTACAGATGATAAAACCTTTTTTTTTTTTAAATTTAACAAGTGAATCAGTCAGACTCAGCACTCTAATTTCCTCATTTCCTATAATTAACTGAGCTTTCAACACCTCTTCTAATTTACTGATGATTATCTTTTTATTCACCAATCTAGATTAGAACATAACTGACATTCTTCGCTACCCACTGGTTCAGATGTTCTCATCTTTCTGCCTCTGAAGATAAGCAGTAGTTGTTCTCTAGTGGATTTATTTTCTTTCCTTTCACCCCTTGCAGAATGCCATGCATGTTTCAGAGAACCAGAAATCCTTCAAAACCATCCACGGGTGCCCTTCCCTGCGCAGTGCACACTACTTTGTAAAGAATCAGCTTGTTTGTTTGAATCTAAATTATATTTCTTCTTGCAAAGGGGAGTCTGTTTTATCAACCTGTTTGCTCCTCTCCCCTGCACAGCACATGGAGCAAACTTTCCATGCTTTGACATGCGAACATATATATATGTACTCCAAAAAAAATCATGTTACTGGAAACAGGAATTTTCCAGGTAATTTCCATTGCTCTTGATAACACAAATGTATCTAAGAATGTGAGAAAGAATAAGAATGTAAGAAATTCTCATTAGAGGTAGGGAAAAAAAATCTTAGAATTAGAGGTTTTGCCTTGTGTTGCGAATGTAACAGTTATGACTGCTTTTCTTTTCTCTGCTTTCTAAGAATGGACAGAATCCTTCTTCATGGCTATTTCAGAAGGAGCAGTACCCAGGTGACAGTTGCACTGGAAGCCACCGACCTGAGAGACGTTTCCTCCAGCTGCCCAGGCAGTGTTTCTGCAGGCACGAGCGCCCGTGCAAGTTTCAACTCTTTCAGCGGTTTTAATCTAACGGAACGATCTTGTCTCTCAAGATCCTGTCCCAGCCTACTCCACAACTGATCATTCCCAGCTCTGCTCCTCTAGCTTCCCTTTGCTGTTTTCATACTGCTGTTCTTTTAGGACAGATTACACGTTTTGCTGCCAAAAATATTTTTTTAGGCAACAGAGACCATCTAAGAATACTAGATGATAACCACAGTCTTGTGTGATAGAGATTCTCACATGAAAACAGTTCTGAAGAAATGTGAAGCAGCAAGAAGATGATTTTCCAAGTTTCTGCAATACTTTTCCAAGCAACCACAATCTACTTCAACAATTAAGGATGAATATAAGAACACAACATTCAAACAGAACAAATATTTAATGCTTTTGACAAGAACCAGATTTATACTCTACATCCACAGAATGAGCATAATATGAACTCTCATAGCCTGAACATCCCCAAACTCCCTGTTTCACCCAGGAAATAAATATCTGCAAATGTGATCATAATTATATCTCAATCCAATCTTCATGTACTTGCCTGCCTTCGTATGAACCAGATCACTTACTGTTATCTCTCACCTAATTTAAACTATTCTATTCTGTAGTCCATAATAATACTGCATTATTGTAACACACATTCCCTGAGAAAATTAGCATGTTTTGTAAGAATTGTGGAAATTAGGTGAAGTGAAGTGGGCCCATGGATCCCTTGTCTTTTCTTTCTGCAGCTTTTGTCTGGTTGATCTGTCTAGGTTGATCTACACTCTGTATATTAATGACTCACAAATCTATTTATTTCATTGCTCACTCATCTCAGAATTAAATTCAGCCTCTCTCTCTTAAACCTCCTTGTGAAGAGCTACGAATCAAGCTTAAAGTGCTTTGCATAAGCATTAACACCCCACATTGCCCTGCACTCTCCAGCTTTAACCACCACAGACAGGATCACCAGTTTTAATGGATGTCATCTCCAACAGTCGTCTTGTCTTAAAGCCTTCACACTGAAGCAGTATCTAAGTCGAGTAGCTATTTCTGCCTGAAGTCAGCACTGCAGTTGTCATTATTTGGGGCTTCGCTCACCAGCTTTCCCTATGCCATCCTCCTCGCCCATCACCTGGAGTACAGGAGCATGCCCATACAGCTCTTCACAGGTGCCTTTTCCTCAGAGGTACTCCGCATCACTCTTTCTCTACAAACCCACCTCCTACTCACTATGTACAAGACTGACTTCCAGTGCTGAGAAGCCCATTACCCAGAATTTATCTGCCTTTCACATTTTCAAGTAAGTGTTACACTTCCTCTGTTGCTATTCCTAGTGCGTGTGAATTATTTCCTGTAAACATGCCAGAGTTACCCAGTCACCCCCTTTCAAGCCCTCGTTGAAAGCTGTCCCTTACATGTCCCCTATTAGAAAACCCAGCCACTGCCTGCCAGACTGATCAGTGCAGCATGGCCTTGCCAGGGGCTTCCCTGATCTACTGACCTCATGCTTAACTTGTCTTGGAACTGAATTGTCCTATCTAGAGGACTCTTTTAATCTAAAACATGAACAAAACGTTGCAGAGCAGCCCGTGTTGCCTAATTTGCCCCCCTAGGCCCTTTAGTCACACGAACACTGGTGAACAATAAAAAGAGTGGGGTTTTTAAATCAGCTTTCCAAGCACAAGTACCAAGAAGTTAAGTGATTTTCAGTATCAGAAACAGATTAAGAGTATGGCCACGTAACATGCCAGACAATTCAGTTTCTGGTACTTGACATTGCTCTGCCCGTGCTTCTGGTGCTAGCAGCGGCTTCTGAGGGCAGCCCCGTCCCGGCACCTGAACACGGCCTGAACTGGGAGCTCAATGCCCCACAGGGAGCCTTGGCTGCTGATTCGGGTACATAAACCACGTAAATAAAAGTAGATGGTGTGAAGACCACATCAAATCTTCTTACAACTGTGCAAACAGAGAAATGACTACAGGCCGTGACGTGAAAACCAGAAGGCCGCTCCGGTGCTAGGCCTAACAGCGCTTTGCTGCGCTCACTGTTTTCAAAGTGGGGGAGTGTGTTTTGTACTTTCAGAGTCATTTTTGAGCTGCAGGTTTTTTTCCGCTTTATGTAATTAGTAATACTAGTCTCTCAGCTGTGTGTAAACTCGAGCAACAATAACAAAACAATATATCTCAATTTATGACTAAAGGAAATTCTTGGCACCCTGAGCACACTGCTGTATTTACTGATTTTACAGTGTAAACACATATGTTGCAAGACAGATGGACCTTTCCCCCCCAGCTTTCAGCAATGGGTGTCTCATCAGGGAAGGGATTAAGAAGATCTTAAAATCTTTAAACAAGGTTTCACAGCCGTAGTCATGGACAGCCATCTCTGAAGGCTGGGATTATTGGACACAAAGGGGTAGGCTTGCAGGGAGCAGCCAGGCCTCACTAAACAGATAATTCAGCAGTGTTTTAATTATATTACAGAAAAGGGGTTAACCATAGATTTTACTATCAACTGCAGCCAGGTGGCTTTACAGGACAAAATTTTGGCTTTTTAGTCCGTGGAATGCAATTCCTGAACTATCCGTGCCCCTGAACAACAGTGAGGCCTGTGATTTTAAACACACCAACTCTCATCTGAAACTACTTTCACAAAACAGCCACCATATCAAATTATTTTCGAAGTGCTCTGCATCTATGAAAATACAGTGTGTGTGTGTGTGTTTTTATATATAAACATAAAACCATGGATTTATGGATAAAACTAAATTAACATCAAGGCATTTACGAGATTTGCCAGAGCATAAACTTTCTACTGTTTAGTCTTTGTTTGATCAAAGATCTATTATAATAGTTGTAGAATGAAGTCCACGTTATAATAACCTTTTTCAACCTCAGGAAAACTCAGGTGGTGCAGAACGCACTCAGCCTACAAACAAAGGCACCAGATACCCCCACACGGCACAGATCCACCCTACATGTTCAGTGGCTTCAGTAAGGGATCCCCACTTGATCAACCTCTGCTCCCTCTAGTATTCTTTAAAGCATAATCTCAAATTTTCCTTTGAAAGAGCTGCAGGAGCCATCACACTGCATACTTCTTAAAATGTTTAAGCAGCAAGAACACACCTCTCCCTGTTTGTCTACGGTAGGCTTGACACCAACCTTGGCACCAATGCTGCAGAGCACCAGTCCAATGCTGGACCACCAGTCCTGAAGCCTCTGTGATACAATTACACAGAGATTTTTTATTGCTGTCATTTGTTTCATGTAGGGATATTTTTTCACTAATAGCAGACTATATAGCTAGTTTCAGAGACAGAAACTTTAAAATTACACATGGTAGAGCCAAAAGCCTCTGTCTTTTCATTACGCACTGAAATATGCCTCAAGTAGACTAGTCTTTCAAAAGCAAAAAAAAACAAACAAACATGAATAGAAGAGTAAAGGTCTGATATGACTGGAAATATGACAGGCATAAGACTTTTGTCTCATATTTTAGAAGTTATTAATTAATGTTCTTATGCGAGACTGAATATGGGAAGGTAGTAAGGATGGATGTGTGAATAGGTTTGAGAGAAAAACAAACGAGGAGAAAAAGAAGAAGAGATGAGCATGAAGGGCAATACAAGAAACCTTTTTTTTTACAGCTAGTAAAAACTGACAAGAGTAAGAAATGAGCTATTTCCTAAAGAAAAACAAGCTGCTATATTCAATTTAGGCTGAATGGGTTCATATGAAAGCTCTCTTAATAATACAAGATGCTGAAAAGTCTGAAATTGTACAAACAATGCTTTAAAGCTTTCTCTTGTATACTTACTGTCTCTATCCTGTGACCTTGCATATAACAGAGATGTGTACAGTGATCATGCCAGTTGCATGATGATGGTCTTGCACACAAGACTTCAAACTTGTTTTGAAGTGCTCTTTCTAAAGGGTGATAATCTAACAGTGCGAGATGGCTTCGTTCCCCCTCCCCCATGTGCATCTTCGCTCCCTCTCTAATTTATACTGTCAGTCTGATTTTGAATACTGATTTTTTTTTTCAGTTCACAGCAACCCTTGCCAGCAAAGCCTTCATAGAATCAAATCTCATTTTTCAGCACAGTAACTTGCAAAACAGCAAACATTTTGTAAAAGGTAGGTGATAAGAACTGACTGGCATTCTCATATGTTATGGATGAACACACACTCTAATGCTACTTAAAAGATTTAACGTCTGATATTCTTCTAATGAGATTAAGGGGACAAAGAATTGAAAACAAGGGATGTTTACAATTACCAGCACCTGAAAAGCAGTGATGTCACATGGAAAAATAAACTTTCCACCGTAGATGAATTTCCTTGAGAATGTAAACACATCATCTCTACTGTGTCTGATGGTACCAAAGACCATTTCAGTAGTGCAACCAAGAATAAAAATGAATACAACAAAGTGTAATGGACAATTATCAGCAATTAAAAGATAAGTATACTTAAGATACAGTAAAAATTCATGGGTACCTGAGTAACTGTATTGAGCCTGTATTATAAGAAACACCCTAATGCAAGTGGGCACAAGTCTTACCACTCAAACACAGACGTCACAATTTACAAAGTTATGTTTTCTTTGCCTTTAGACTGTACTACTGGAGTACAGTTTTTCCTGGAGACTACCTTTAAACTTAGCTTTTGCTATGACTATCTTGCTATAATGTCAACACTGTTATGTTAAGGAATATTAGCTGGAACAATGTTTGGATAATGTACCTTGTGAAAGGCTGGTCTTGCTAAAAACAGAAGTAAATTTCCATCTTCCTTCATCAAAGCAGTATTTCATTCCTCATCTTTACCACTAAAATATTGAAGAACTCTGCCCCTTCTGACATCCCTTTTCTTGTCTTTTTGCTTTCCCAATCACACCACATAACCTGCTGATTCTTCTTGACTTGTTGCTATTCTAGGGTCTGATTTGAAGGCCTCTAAACTTTAAAAAAATAAAAATTCCTATCATCTCAGTGCTGACTAACATTAATTTATTTTTATGACATACTAAAACTTCCTGTCCTCACTGTAGCCATTAAATTTGCCAATGCATTGTGTCTGCATCTCTAATCTTCCTCCTTCAAATCTCCACTCTCATTCTGCTCTGTTATTTTCAAAAAGCAAATTTTGAAAAGAGACAAAATTTCAAATTCCCTAAATGATAGGAAAAGGGCAAGAAAGTTTTAAAAATTAGCAACTTGCCTGAATAAACTTTACAACAAAGTTCAACTGAAAAGTTGAATAAAATTGTTTCACTTGTTTCTGTTTACAACAAGCTACTTCCACTGTTTTTAAAAGAAGGAGAAATTCTACTGCCTTTAGTTATGAGTCTTCCGATGACCCCAGGTGAATGGTGTCTGAGATAGCCACCAAGGGAGCCTATCCAGGGAAAACCTGAGAAGGGTTTTCTCTTGGCTATCTCTAGAAATTTCTCTAATCTTCCTAGGTGACTTCTGGCAACACCTAATTCTCCTCAGTGACTGTATATGAAGCCAAAGCACCCAAGTAGATCACAGTGAATGACCCTGCCAAAGGCACACATCTTCACCTTAGACTCTGCTACACTTTAGTAAGTGCCTAAGCCAGCACCCTTCAACATTTCAGTTATTTCAGAGACCTGTAACAGCTCAGCAAAGAGTTTTGTTTCTGTAACAGCAGCTGAAGGCTCAGATCTCATAGTACTGAGTTAAAACAAACAAACAAAAACCTTATTTATTTCTGGAGCTTTGATCCATGCAGTACTTCTGGAAGACCTCTTATCAGCTTCTAGAAGGTAAAATACTTTGAAAAGATATGCAGATCTCATTAAGGTGATTTTTATCTAATGCTATCTGTGCTTTTAAAGGAGAATCTAGTAAAAATACTGAAGGCAAGGAGTCTGTTTTACTTTCTTGTAAGATTTTCTTTTAGAAACAAAGAGTTGGGGAGTTTTGAGGATTTATTTGGAAGCTTCTCCAAGGTCTTGTTGGCACAGCAAACACCACTGTTTTATTCTTCATAGGTAAGTTAGACTGACAAAGTAAAACTTACATTTGAACCTAGCTTTTAGTAAAAATATTGAACTAGAGATATAGTGCTTAGCAAGAATGAAAAATAAAAACAAGCACAGAAGAAAATGACACCTTTCCCAAAGGGACAAACTAGAATCTCATCTCCTGAGAAGATAAAGACTGCTTTCAAAAGCAGTTTTCAAACTCCTTTCAAAAAAGCAGTCTTTCAACTTTTAGTACGCATTTTAGTTGCTGTGTTTAAATATCTGCTTCACTGATTATATGGAAATGAAACAACTCAAACCTTTAAATTAGTCATACGAAGCTCCTACCCATTAGTGATGCGTCATACCTCTGATATATGTCACAATTTCCTCAAATAAAAAAGTTATTTCAAAAGGCAGAAGATTCTCAAATGCAAATATAAAATGAAAGAAGGGCTTAAAAGAAACATAACATTTTTAGATAATATGAATTGTTTATTTTCTGCTCACTTTTTGCTTCAGCTAACGGATGTTGAAAATTTTCAAGAGATGTTCTCCAAGATTCAGAACTGCTGTTCTTCCAGTTATTTTACCCTTTTCCCTCACCTAGTACCTTCAGGTCCTCTTACTGTGTCAATGTTTTCTTTACATAACCGTTATAATGAACATTCTTTATAAATAATACATTTCCTTTCTTTTCTTCTGTTCTGCAGGGACAATTCAGTCTCATAAAATATCGTGTATGACAGAAAAGAATCATCATAATTTTAACAGATACAGAAATATTTAAGCATCAAGCCAACTTTGTCCATACGACAATATATCTTTTGTATTTAATTTAAATATTTTGCATAATACAGTTATGTTATAAAATACCCATGCTGCACATATTCAGAAATTACTGGTCTCAGCTGTTCTCTTTAATGTTCTTTCTATCAACAACCAGACACATTTTGCCTCTTTTTATATAAGGCCATTTCGAGAACTGTCATTATTCTCCAGTTTTAACCCATAGCTTCATTACAGTTGTCAGCCTGCTCTTTGAATATTTATCTCTAGGATTTTTTTTTCACTTCAGTGTTACAGAGGGACTTGGAGGGACCACAATCATAGAATCATAGAATCATTTAGGTTGGAAAAGACCTCTAAGATCATGAAGTCCAACTGTAAATGACAAAATACATGCTTCTGTTCACATTGTGTGTTATATTGTGAGGGCCTCATGCAGCAATATATGTTTAATTTAAACAGTGTGCTTAATTTGAAATACACAGATAGTCCCACTGACTTGGAAGATGCTTAACAGTATTTAAGCACATATTTAAGCTTATGAATTGCTATTTATTTCTGCTCCATTTACTTGAGAAGACATTGTGCATGTTTACATCTTACACAAAACCTACTGATCTCTATTCAAGAATTTTTCTCAAAACTAACCAAAGCACGAGTGCTGCCTATACATTACAGAAGAGTGGATGTCCAAAGCTACAGAACAAATACAAAGACGCATAGGGCTATATCCATTGCAAGTAGGATCAGACATTACCTTGCACCATCACAAATAAACGACAGTAGCCAGAAACTGAGACAAGAAGCATTTACATATGCTAGCACCAGTTGGCAAAATATAAAAAAGTAAGACTCTTAGTCAGGAGGTGTGATCTGTTATAAAATACAGGTGAACATTTAAGTTGCATAACACTGAGTTTCCACTTTCAGCTCTTCATGAGTCTTGTCTGGTATATATAAAACATACTGTGTTCCCACCCAGATTTTGCAGGAATTAAAGGAGACAAAAGTCCATCTAAAAGCAAAATATCACCCAAGACTGAACTGCAATAAATACAGATGTTCCTGTGCTGGCTTTAATCTACCACACTCAGGTTAACAAACCTGGTTTCAACAAATGTGACTTAATGATATATTTAGTAATTGGTAACTCCTAAAAATAATTTTTATATGAAGTTCCATGTACATTTGTAGAGCCATCTGCTATATATAAAGAGCTGGATGTTAGAAGCATTTTCTCAGAGTAATCTCATCTATCTTGTTGTCTGTGGAGTTGAAGAGTTTGAGGACTAAAATCGAAAACTATAAATAAAGATTTTATGTAGTTTTAAAATTTATACCCTGGAGCCTTTCATGTAATATACCCTCTCTGTATTCTATAACTTTCTACGTTCTGCCATCATACTCCATATGAATTCTTTCTCTTCATATGGCTTTGCTATAATCTGGAGTCTTTTGGCCTGAACTCCTTTCAAAGAGATGAGAAGAAGGGCAGAAGACGACTTTCTGCAAACATTCCTTACAATCCCTCTCCTCCTCTGAGGTGTTGGGGATGTACAGTCATACAGGAGGAAGATGATCTCCCAGGTCCTCATCTGTGCACTCCACGTTGGAGCTGCCTCTGTGAGCAGCTGCTGAGGGTGCACAAGTCCTCTGCTTTTCATTCTCTGGTGGCACCACGTCCTCATTCGTTTGGATCCCCTGCTGGACACTTAGCTATTTGGATTTGCAGGGGGCACTGAGTTCAGCGTAGAGCTTTGGGTACTGAGATGAGAGAAGGACCTACCTCATCCTCGTCAGAAGAACAGTTTCTAAAAGCAAGCGCTTGCACTGGCAAGTCTCCCAACAAGGTACAGTGATCTGAATCCTTTCGCACAAACAAGCCTGTCTTGACTCAAAGTAACTGATAATTTTGTTCATGATATTTCAGTAAATACACTGAGTAAAAATGAAATAAATTACATGGAAAATGTGCTTCTTTTCAAAAGCACAAGTGTGCTTCCATCCAAAAGATGTTCAGGCAGTTTGTGAGAGAAAGGCTATTTCGGCAAGCTCCACAGGAGGTATTTTCGGTGCTCCTGAAGCACCAGTTGTGTAGAATGACACAAGCACGGCTGGCAGAGCAAATAACCAAAGGGAAACTCTGGAGCCTTCTACTTTCCAAGGCTAAACAGATTAGCAGGCCAACCCCACACTCCTTAGCCAGACACGTCAGTGTCAGCTCAATGGCATCCACTGGTGAGGAGAGCCCAGCCCTGCTCCCTGCGGGTTTGTTCTCATCTCTGAGGCTGTGCCGGGAGGCTGGAGCTCCTGCAACAAAATTCAGGAATTGCTGAAGAGCTACCCCAAGCCACTGAGGACAGCTCAAGTACCAGGAGAAGCAGGTGTCGCTCTCCCAGGTGGAGCTTTTGAGCCATGAGCCACGGTGGAGAAAAGACTGCCCTTCTGAGAGACCCCTCACAGCGCTTTCAGATGGATACACTTCCACTGCGAGCATCGTAACACACAGTAAAGGCTAAATGTCCTAAATCAGGTAAACACACATGCAAGTCACTCTTCCCCTTTTAGATGGGATGGCTAAGCTAAGATTTATGAGCCTTCACTTTTTCTTTCTGATCCTGAGAGAGAGCTGCTGATGGAGGCGGCTCTGGCTTTGATGCAGCCGGGTTTGTTTACGAGAACACACAAACACCTTTTTCCCTGAGTACAGAAGGAATTAAACATCAGAGCCGTTCCTCTGCGCATGCCACCAAAGGTTTTGGGGCTGTGCATAGCACCTCCTTTCTGCTTCCTCCCTCTTCTACTTAAGTAAGCCTCCAAAACACGCTGCTCAAACTAGCAATACCTGACAAACACCTTTGCTCACACTGTTTTAATTAACCCTGTGAGGCTGTGTAGCAGTGACTCTGTTTTAAAGTATCTACTATATAATTTATTGATTTTTTTTCCGCATGAATAAGAGGCAGGGAACACTTACTAACTTTAAGTAAACCTCAGCACCAGAGACAAAACTAATCAAAGTTATTAATCAATAGCATTTTGATAATATTGTAGCTAATCAATCATAGACAATCAGTGCAGAAATACTTTCACAGAAAGATTCAGATGTGTCATTGTCAACAAAATGGTGGCGGTTTCATTTGAAGGCTCCTGGTTTCACCGCAGATGCTCTCTCAGTGACAAGGCACTGGAAGAGCAGTTATGAAAGGTATTAATGAAACAGCATTTGATTCCTGTGTAAGGTAGTGCCTTGCTTTCTGGAACAGAGTCACAGATTCATAGAATCATTAAGGTTGGAAGAGACCTCCAAGATCCAACCATCCCCCTACCACCAATGTCACCCACTAAACCATGTCCCTAAGCACCAGGTCGAACATTTCCTTGAACGCCCCCAGGGACGGTGACTCCACCACCTCCCTGGGCAACCCGTCCCAACGCCTGACTGCTCTTTCTGAGATGTCTCCTCATTTCCAACCTGAACCTCCCCTGGTGCAACTTGAGGCCATTCCCTCTGGTCCTACCAGTTGAATTACAGGTTACAGTCCCTCAAGAAAGAGGAAAGTCTTCAATTTTATTTTTCAGGCAATAATGTTGTTTGAAACATTTATTTTATATTGGCAATTTATATATATTATTATGAAGACTACTATATCAGCAACTTTTAAGGTATTCTCTCTCAAGTCAAGAACTTTGGGGTCAGGTTGTTAATACATACTTAAACAATATGATCCAGCTGAAGGCCAGAGGGAACTCTATCAACTAATTTAATAAACTAGTATGTAATCCTAAAGGTAGCACTAAATTCTTTGAATTCTGTTGCACTAAATTCTCTGAATGTCATATATTTTGCAAATAACTCTAGAGCTCATATCTTATGCTACAAAATAAAGGAGTTTTTCTTTCAGATTTCTCTCACAGATTCAACCTACTTCCATAATATCCAGAAGAGCTTTTCTACTGACTTCACGTCAGATCAAAGCACAAGGACAGAATTCAAACATGGGTTTTAGTTTCCTGTTTTCAAAAGCTCTATTCAAAGTGCCAAAGAAATGATGATTTGGATCACAAATAACACTCCTTTTCAAGTTCTGAAATGAATCCATAAATAAAGAAATATGTCAGAATAAATGCACATTATTCTCTTCTCACTTAAAAAACTGCTCTAACACAGCCTGCCTCCATTCTTTCCATTCTGACTTTTGCTGCAGTGTGAACTCATGCAAAGGTCTAGTTTTTTTGAATGGACTGTACTGTGCAACCTTCGTTCTCACCTAAAAGTGGCTGGGTTTTGAATGATAAATCACCAGTATATGGATATTGTTATAATGTTCCTATAATATACTTGGTAAAGAATATTACCTGCTCTGACAGAATAATCAAGATATGATATTTGCTTTTAAAAAAGCCAACACCAGAAAAAACAAACAGGAACATCCTTCCCCTATCTAGAAAGGTCATTTGTGATAATACAGAAGTAGTGTTGATGCTTGGAGGTAGGAAAATGATCATATGTTCTTTGCACGTGATTAATAATGTTTTATCTATTCACGTGGAATACAAGACTGAAGATACCACAACAATCTGTTGAAGGCTGTTACTGAATTCCACAGCAATGCCACTTTTCATCAACACACAGCAATAATATTTGTACTGAACTTAAACATGATTTATAATATTCTGCATTTCTATAACGTAAGAAACAAATCTGGTGTCCCTGTTCAAAACAAGGTTTTAGTGTAGTGGTAAACACCTGCTAAAGACAGGTATGCATCATTCAAATCTAGCTACTGCTTTGCCACTGCAAATAAAGGTGGTATAAAGACAGCCTTCCAAACTGAAGGCTGGGTTGCACTTTCTCTCTCACCAATAGGAGTCTGACCCACTATTCCTCTAGAATAAAAGTCACCTATTTCAGACATCTTCTGCTAACAGCAAAATTCAATAAATACTGACGCCTACCTCCACTGGTAGGTCTCCTTGAGCCTCCTTATTCTACTAAGACCAGTCCGAGACACAGCAATAGAAAAACAACACCTAAAATTTTGCATAGGTATTCAAAAAGGGAACGGTTGGAGTGAGTTTTTCAATAGAAAAGTTATCTCACTGAATTGTAAAAAAGAAATTAGCATAAAATATTTCTCTAAAAAATCAGTCTCTGATGTTTTGAAAACTTTCCCATGGAATATAGTCTTAAATACTGCCCTTCCTCTGGCAGTGGGAACTCTGCTAGAGAAATATTAATGTTCTGTTCTGCAGAAATGGGAATATATAGATTCCATAGCAAGAAGTTTCAGTTTGAACAAATTTTTTATTATGTCTCCTAGAAAAAAAATGTAACTAAAATCTTAACCCAGGCCACCTGTCCCAAAAATATTCAAATTTTGAATCTGGACCTGATTTTTACACGATCCCATAGCTAGCATCAATATAGCACTCAGAAGACTATTAAAGAAAGCATTATTAAAATAATACAAATTCTTAATTCCAATTACAAGCCAAGTACCACAAAGAACTCCCTCACGAGTTTCTGAAACTGCCTTTAAAAATGAGTATCAAAATCACATGACAGGGACATAAAACAGTAAATGTTTGTAACAAGGATGACAAATTCTGACTTTCAGCCTACTACCAAAAGAATAGAAAATTCAGTAGTATTCTGAGTTTATCCAAAAAAAAAATATATATATATATTTCATGTGATGATGGGATGCTCCTGAGCAACTTTCCATGAAGGCAGCTTTAAACTAATGCTGGTTGTGGGTTTTTTATTATTTTATTTTATTTTATTACTACTATTTTCTATTACTATTATTATTATATGTGTTTTAATAGCACATATCAATTTGATGGGTTGTGATGTGATCAATGTATTGGTTATATTCAAAAACATCAAAAAGCCCTTGCAGCCAAATGCTTCAAATGTTCAACTCAGGTTGCTCAATAAATATATTCAAGCAAAACCGGCGATCTGCTGGGGCTCTAAGGAACCCTGGATTTCTTGATGCTTCTCAAATACACTGTGATTATTCAACTCTGATAAATACATTGAGATTAATGCCATATGCATGTCCTGAGACCCACTCTGATATTTTTAACTTTAGACACAAAATAAATGTAGTTTTAGGGCATGAGTCTCATTAACTGGATATATAGTGAACTCTAAAATGTCACTATGAACTTATGCCATTTCTGGTTTGTCTCCCCAGGGAATCCACCAGGCTGAAATAACAATATTACAAAAATATATATCCAACCCTACTAAGCTCACCTAACCAAATGTCCCTGCAAGCAAGAAAGATATAAAAATGTTCTACGAGATACACAGGTATTTCCTCCGTTCAGGCAAGCCAAATAGAAAAGAGCTATTTGTTAAATCAGAATCAATGGTTAGAGTAACTAAACGCTAATCTAGCGCTCTCCATCATTTTGCTTGTCATGTGCAGTGACAGATGTGGTATCTAGTCTAGCTTACGAAGCACCGCGTCAATATGTGACACTATCACAGAACTCAATTTCTAGATCAAGATCACCAAGGCTGAAGATATGAAATCCAGGGGGACTTCATTTTCGAGGGTATGCGTGTGGAGTATGAGCGTACTGCATAATGACAGCTGAATAAATACATAACAAGAAATTCTGTAACTTGTTAATGCATTTTAGAATTAAGCTGTTCAAAGATCTTACAGAAATGAATGTAGAAGACCAAGCAAGATTTTAGCACAGAAAGTTACTGTCAAACAACAGAGTCAACTTAGAAACCCAATAAAGTTTCAGTGCTGAAATCAGATCAAACTGGTACCTAATGTGATTAAAACAATTCTAAAGGTCAGAACAAAACTAGTATTTATTTGTTATACACCTTTCGACCAGACTTTATTCTGGCCAGCTCTTGACAGTGAGGTTAAAATGACGTATGCTTCCTACAATTCTATATTAAAAACACCTTCCTGATATTAAAGTGTGTCTTCTTTACCTGCAAGGTATACTTATGGGTTCATAAAAGTTACTACTTTACTCTTTACTTGCCCATCATGTTGTCTACTAATCAGTCCCTGTAACTTATGCAGGTGCTCACCAAATTTCTGTCAAATTTGAGTGAGGAAGCCTCAAATTGCTGAGGTTTGTAACAGTTTGCTTAAAAACTGGAAGCTGGGACTGAGTAACCAAAGAATAGCCAGTGCAAAGGTTCAGGCTCCTGCCCGTACTGAGGAGCAGCGATGTGGATGCACTGGGGAAGACGAGGACCTTGGCCACGCTGCCCAAAGTCAAAGGTAGAGAGTTATACAGGGAGACACTTCAGGAAACAAGCTTCATCTGCCTTCCAGTTCACTACACGTGAAACAAAGACTGAAATTACAGAAAACACCTTTTCCCTTTTGAAATCAAAACCAGTAATGATGAATTACGTTTTGAAGTTTTAATGGTTGTAGAAGGGTTTTTTTCACCAAACTTAATGAATGGCATTCACCATAATTCTGTAAGTGAAGTTTCAAGCAGTCGTAATTAAACAAATTCTTTTTTTGTTTTAACATTTCAATGCACTTGCATATTTGTATCTTTTTAATGAGTTTATAGGATTTGGGCCTGCTTCTACTTAGGTCAGTATCAAAACTTTGGCTGAGTTCAGTGAAAGCAAATCAATCCACCGGCCAAAAAAAAAAAGTCATACTTCATTATAAGGTTCTGCTTTTCCTCTGATTATGATGGAAGAAAACATAGGAGCAAGGCTAAGAGAAACTGTTCCCCTCATTGTCACTTACTTGGTACTTCATTTACAACTGTTCACAAATACTTTCTTAATTATCATTTTTGTTCTTCTCTTGACACTTATCGTCCTATTTTAGTGGCTGCCCCACTGCTGGATCCCAATGAAGGCCGCAGCCACACCAGTGGGAAGCTGTGTTTGCCATTTAATCACAGTTATACACGCTTTAGGCTAAAACCCTTTGTAAAACTGCTATGCCCGATTTACAGTCCAGACGAACTGTTTGAACGGCACCTAAGAGGATTCTGCTTTAATACTCAGAAGGAATAAGGCTCTTTAATGCAGAAAAAGCCTCCTAATGGAGTCTGCATGTAAGTCTTCACTACTGCACACGCGTGACACAGGCTACCTGGCAGCCTTTTACGCCAGCACTCCTAACCTGCAAATGCTAATGGCTGTGACTTTCAAATGGCTAATGCTTACAGAAATGTTGAAGTTAAACACTTGAATGTTTTTTTCTCAGTGAGTAATGCTTTCTCACCGCACAAAGTGCTAGACGGCAACATTAAAATAGGAACTGTGCCTTTTAAACACCCCAGTTTCCACAATAAGCATTGTCTCAAAGTTTGTGTTTCAAGGGAAAGGTTCAAAGACTGAGCATTTGATCACACAAAGAAGTCTTCTATACTGCATATTCAGAAAATCATCCATTTTATTTAATGCTTAACTATTTGGTAATTGCTCATATTCTGTTTCACACCAGCTTGAATGATTTCAGCTTTTAATGTGCCTCATCTCATTCGGAGGCACATCAATCCACGAGTAGATCGCAGCACCTTGAAATACTAATGCTTGTCACACGCTTTAATCTCCTCTAAAAGGTCTTGTTCGTTGTGCGCTTAAATCTCTTAATAGCTTTTTCTTCTCCTTAGGTTTTTACTTTTGTGGCAACCGATTCCAGTTAGGATGAAGTTTGTTTAATTTTCATTTTAGTGAAGCGCAGGAGCAATAATCTAAAAGCCTAAATTATTAGGCTGTATTAATAGAAAGGTAAGATTGCTTTTTCTTTAGAATGACTTTTTTCCCCAGGCATGATACTCTCTCAAAAAATGTATCTATATTAATAAAATAAACTTTTTGGAATGTAAGACACACAAGAACTTACATCTGAGCATGGGTGAGGATCACTCAGATACACACAATTGGATATCACAGTTTCGAACATAATCATCTAGCACATAGTCTGGTAGTGACTGACACTGTGCTGCCAAGCACCTCTCACAATAATGGCATTATTCTTTTATTCCAAATTCATTTGTGTTCTATTGCCTATTTAGCTAGAAACCAGTGCTCGCTATGGTTTTACCTCCTTGTATGCATTTCACCCCTGGATACAGTGCTCATTTCCCTCCCGCATAAGCCCCTATGCGGGACTCGCACGCTGGAGGTTGACACTGCAGCACTTCAGGATCTCGTCTGTCTTCGGGGCTCAGCGAGACATTCAGGTGCAGGCTACCCCAAACGCAGCACACAGCACGTGCTGCTCCCTGCATGCACCGCTTTGCTACCACGTCGTGTCAGCTCTGTGCTCAGACTGCCGCAGGAGTGAGTCACGACCTCACATCACGGCAGCCTTTTTAAAATTTTTCCTTACAAACTAAATGACAACATAACTGATTTCGGTCATTTCCCATCCAATATTCAAACAGAAATCAACTGAGCAAGCCTGTAGCACTATCACCAAATCTTTCAGAGAACAGCCACACATCTTGCGACAGCATTTTAAGGCTAAACAAACATCTGGACAATAGCAACAGTTCTTAAAAAGATGTTCCCGCTGTTCTGGAAAGCTGCTGTCACACACTTTTTTTGATTTCTCTAATCCTCTACTCACTGCTTATTTCAGCCCATGCAAAGACCTAGCATGAAGTTACCTAGCCTTGTTATTCTTAGTTTCAGACTCATCAGTGTGTGTTCAGCCCTTCAGCTATCTCAAGTATATGCAAAAAGTATCATGCTAATCAGTAGGGTTAGGGACCTGCTGTGGGATAAAAAAGACTAAAAAAATATAAAAATTCTTTCTCCTATGTGGAAATATTAAGCTGTCTTTGGTCTCTGAGGCTTTTTTCCACTCACTGTTATCCAGCATGCTTTATAATAACTGTATCCAGTCTTGAAGATGGTTATATTCCAGTCTTTATTATTTTTAAATGAATGATACTTGATGATTTGAAGTGCTGTTACATTGCAGTTCCTACAAAAACTGTGTGTTAGCAGTAACAGTATCAGGGATGGGGCAGGGTTAAAATATTTTCTTGTTTTAGTCTGTCAAAATACTCATTGAAACTAACATATCTGATACATTAAAATATTTATGTGAAATCTGTCTGTTCGGCACTCAAGCACAGAACTGATAAGTATAGTCAAATTCTTACTGAATGTCAATCAACTTATGAATGAACAGAACCATTCAATTAAAGAGCAATGATACAGAAGCAGACATACATTTACACCTTGCTATCCAGTAAATACCACCTGCTTTCACTTCAGTATGCAGGAATGCCAGCCTTGCACTTCTCCGCAGTTATTCATATTTTCCTTCAAAAATATGCGATAAAGGAGATTAAAACCTGTACATAAGCTGTTCATGAAACGTCACTTTGGCAGTCCAGGAATCTCCCTCAATTCATCAAAGGAGATACTTAATTTCCCTGTCAAAATGTTTACTCAAAAAAGGGTAATCTACAAAGGTGTTAGCACAACTGTATTTCCATTCTGTTCCAATTTCTAAACAGGCTGTCAATGGGGACAGTGCTTTTTTTTGTTTGATATGGACATATGACCTCTATGCTTTAGGAAGAGATCACCAAATGATCAAGAACAGGTCAACAGCCTGATGTTGATGACTGGAGTCACCTGGGAACTTCCAAATTCTTCTGCCAAACCCAAAGATACTCAGTTCTGGAGCAAGCATTCTGTTTTCTCTCACCACTTTTCATATTTTATGGGAGGAGAGGGAAGTTTACCATCTCCTGAATGTACATTTCCCAAACCCTAAAATACCTGTTATCTCTCACCTTCTCTCCCATTTACTCTCTTTTTGAAGTCACCTTTTCTTTTTGGATTTATTTCACCTTCCTTTTAGACTGTTATGTTTTCACTCCTTTTCCTCCCTGTTCCTCTGCAATCCTCCAGCCTGCCTTTTCTTAGTTACCAGTCTCCTCTTCCATTTTTTTCCCCCACACATTCTTCACCATTCAAAATGTCTTCTCTCAGGTCCATCCTTTCCTATCTCTTCCCATAGCCTCTTCTTGACCCTTGGCTTTCACACATTCCTCAATTTCCAGTCCCCTGCCCTCTTTTACCAGCTCAGGAAGATGAGGGTGTCATTGCCTAGGCTAACAAAACAAGCAGTTAAAAATCAACACAGATTTTCCTGATGTGAAAAGGAGGAGGAGCAGGATCCGTGGATGAACAGGAGCAGAAGCAGTTGCAGGCCTTACAAAGTAGCTGTCACTCTGTGCCCCACTGGCAGGGGATGAAACACAGTTTATTCCTCGCTGTATGCACGAGATTTCAGCAGAGATGTCATGGGGAAACACACTGGGGACCAAATGAGTGTCAAGTGTGACACTTGGCAGGACTGTCTGCCAGGATTTGAACCTGTGGTTCCAGAGAGTCTAGATGTTAGTCTAGGAAATCTAACCTGCTGCTTAGATGATGAAACCATCCCCAATTTAAAACTTGCGGCCTTATTCCTCTGGAATGTCCCTCCAGATGAATGGAATATCCAACCATGCTGGATAAGCACATTAGCTGGATGCTTTTACTAAAACGATCAGAAGTAAAATAACTCTGTTGACATTTAAATCACCATAATCTGTCTGCAAAGCTAACAGTCCATTGAAATGAACAGGAACATTTATTACTTTGGTTTGTACCCACATACTGTATGACTGCACTATATCAGCTTATATTCTAGAGGTTACCTTTGCAGCCTGAAGGCTAAATTAAAGAGTTGAAGGAGATGTCTCTTAGGTGTATATATGGTCATATGGTCAAGAGAAACACGAATATGACTGAACATATCCTTTAACAATGAATGAGAACTATTCCATCCACAGTGAGCAGAGCTGCAGTGGCTGTCTGATCAGAGAAACGAATAAACATGTTTTTAAAATGGTCAAGTGTTGAGTTTTATGAAGACATTGCAATGATGAATTCTCAATATAGAGATTTCATTAATTTCCCCCAATACTAAATACCTATCTTTAGATTAGTGGTGCTTAATATCTGGAATAACTATAATTGGGTCACTATAGCTTCAATCCCCACTTTCACACTTGCACCTTGAATCCAAACAGCTGAAAATAAAATCAGAAATGAAGTAGCAAAACATACCTTAAATTTCTGAAGCAGTGGCACTATTCTAACACTCCAGAGGTAATTATTATCCTTAATAACACCAGATATGATTGAGGCTTTTAACAAAAGGAATGCTGCCTCGAAACCATCTCCTGCTACTCAGAATTTGACTGCTATGAAAAACTGTCAGCTGAGGAATAAATGTGCATTATTAACGATAGGTATGTGATGGGATGTGCAAACACTCTGTCCAGAAAAGTCTGGGAAAGGTTAAATTCCTTCACTGTTGGAAGGAAAAAGTTGCACAATCTGCCTTAGGCAAGGCTAAAAGGAAGACCTTCTAACCATGACATGGAAAAATTAAATAAATAAATAAATAAATAAACAGGTTTGGAAGAGATTTTAGATCAGCCGGATTTGAGGGCAGAGGGTAGAAATGTTTTTTGTAAATACTGAGGACCGTTTCCACACACTTCCAGTTTTAGTAATGGTTCTTTCCACATACAGTGATGTTGGGCGCTGCAACCAATCATCAAAATATTTCTTAATCTAAAGCTTTGTTGGTGAAATTAGTCCAATCAGGCATAATTTATCTGATAAAATGATCACATCTATCATACAGTCAGAGAGGTACATAACCAATAATAATGTTTTCTGTAGAGTAACTGTTGAAACTATGTGGATATTTATTTCAGTACTGTGTGAAAACAGGACTGCTGGTGTCAGGTTTGGGGAAATCAGAGATGTTCATATGTGCCCTAAAGGACAGGGCATAGTTCTTCATGAGCTTTCCCCACAGGATTTTACATACCTTGGAACCAGACTGATCCTCTGTTTTGAAGATAAGGAGCAAACCAAAATCCCATGCTGCCTCCTGAGCCGCCCACTACAGCTCAGACTCAAAATATTCTTTCAACAATTACTCCAAATTATGTCACCTACAGACAGCAGTTCACGCAAGCACAGTACATCTGTAAATATGTGATTAACACTGTGACATGTCTCTCAAGCGTGCAAGTAGGAACACTGATGAGTTCAGGTAACAGTCTCAAAAATAAAATGCATCTAGTCCTGAGACATGCTGGGTAGATGACTTTGTGATTTGAAATTCTAAGGCAAAGACCAAACCAGTGACCATGCTGTTGACTTTACCATGTGTTCTTCTAAACTCTGTTAAAAAAGGTAGTTATACGTTTGAACAGATCTTTGACATAGAGCCCGTTAGTTTGACTGTGACACTTTAACTTAAATTTTTGAAGACACATCGGAAGTAGGAGAACATTTTTAAGACAAAGATACTAGCAAATAATAGAGTCTCAGAATTAACCTTGCAAAAACTTCTGATGAAGATTATGCCCGTTAGGATAAGCCTGTGCCGAGAGCAGCACAGGAGAGTGCTCTCAGAGGGGCAATTGGTCACGAGGGCTGGAAGTGTTCAAGCTGCCCTTTCATAGTGATGGTGTTCAGATGTGTGGAACACACATGAAAAACCCAGATGGGTTTATGGAGGTCAAGCGAATGTTATGCTATGCTGTTATTCTTTATGCTACAATGCTTTCTCCTTTCTTGTAATACTCCTGAACAGTTCAGTTCACTGGAATGAAAGATGAAGCCATGGCTTCTGACCATTCTTGCCTTCTATATATTTACATATTTTTAATAACTATTCCTAAAACCACAGTAAGTGCTATTAAAAATACCTTTGTATTTATCTCTTTTCTATACCAAAATATAAAGAGCCTTGTCTTAAATTAGAAAGAAAGTCTCTAACAAATCAGAAGGAGCAAATAGTTATTTTCTCAATCTGTCAAGTGTCAACAGGATCCAGAATGTGTCCCAAATTCACCCTTTGTGTCTCAGGTGTAGTCAGAAGGACAAAAAGAAAGATGCTTGAAAACAAGACAGGTGGATCAATATCAGAAAGCATGACTCTTGGGAAAAAGCAATGACGATGTGAGAATAGAAGAAAATTCAACAACATGCTCCAGGACATGCAGAAGTACAGGCAAAGTTGTACGAGAAGTCAAAGAGAAGGACCAGCAGCCTGAACACACAAGGGGTGAGAGGAAGAAGTCCTCTGGTGAGCAGTGACCACCCCACTAGGAAAGGCAATACTGACAGAGCTCCACTGGTTGAATTCCCGTTCTGTCTTGGTCCACACGTTCACAGATGGGCTTATATATGGTACAAACATACACCACATACATGCTACATACACCACGTGTAACAGTGCAGCGCCTCTCATCACAGTAGCAGGTGCTGTTCAATAATGTAAGAGGGTAAATTCTCTTACACAAAAATCCCATTTTGATATTGAAATCAACAAAAAGCAGTAATTGCTGTGCCTGGCAGCTTGAACCTAAGGTCAGTTTGAATTTCAGTAATTGTTATATTCCACCTCTTTCAATACTCAGGCTCCACTACAAATTGCGTGATTATAAAAAATGGTTTCAGAAGTTTTCAGTTAAGAGGGCTTTTTTACAATAGGAGAATGCCAGCAATCACCACGCTTTTATACAAAGAACTCAGCTCAAGTCAAGATAGATTTCAACTTTGACACAAAAAGCAGAGAAACAGATTAGCTGGCAGTTTTTTAAGCAGTTGGCAGGGAATAACTATAAATTCACTTCTCCCACTGGCTTAAAAAGAAATTTGTTGAACTTATTACTGGAAAGAGACTCATCCAGGAGATTGTTCCAATCAGAACACTGCATGTACAGCAGCATTTCAGTTCATAGTTTCAAAAATACTTTTACTGAGATTTTGAAGCCATATGAACGCTACCTTATTTTCTAATTATTCCTTTGATACTTAGGATTGAGTTGTTTTAAAAGGTGTAAACTCAGTTCCTCACATTTACTCAGCCTCTTCAGAAGTCTCACCTTTCTCTTTCTTACTAAATTTTTTTCATCAAACACAAAACATTGTCTGGTACATAGACACGGAAGTGTGATTTTCAGTTTCTCACTGCAAGACATGATGGCAAATTGTTTAATTTTAACTTCACAGATTGTAAGGTGCACGAATACAACATCTCTACCTCCAAGGAAACAAACACGAACAGAAAGATGGACCGAACTACTAATCTGTCTTACACCACCAAGGTCACGGAGGGCACGCTAGGTCAGTGCATTAAGTCCTGAGCGCCAGTAATAGCCGCTCTTCCTTTAAGATGTCACTTTGCATTTGTCTAGAGAAATCAAGAAAGGGGTTAAATACGCTGTAATGCAGGTGACAGGCAGAGTATGTGATTTTTAATCAGTAAATTGGTTTACAGAAGCAAACTTTCTGTTAAATTGGCTTTCAACGTTAGAGCAATGTACAACAAACAGACTTTCACCACAGAACGATTTTATTAATAAAAACTTACCTAACGTATGGCCATCTTCTTATTCCCGAATTCAGATATGTAGGTGATTGAAACTCCGGGCTTCATCTCAGACACAGTTATAGGAAACATTGCAACTGCAGTCAAACAGGGACGGTAAGAGAGAGGCAAATACATGCTGCCACATTTGGATGTCTAGGCCAGGCAGCCTGACCCCTCCTGCAATTTTCAAAAGTAGGCAATGGGAATGCTTATGCCTCTCTTTCCTGTGAACAGCTAATATGATTTGGACATCTAAATCCCTCTTGTGCTCCGCTAAATTACAAAATTATCAGGAGGCCTTAAAATATATCTTAATAAGGTAAATTCCTGGGTTGTTGGTTGTGGGCTTTTGTTTTGATTTTTGTTTAATCATCATTGTTGTGCAATGTGGCAAATGTCAGAATTCCCAGCGTTTCTTTGAAAGTTATTTTCTTCACGGGAATGTACATAAGAGGTGAAAGAATGGAAAGAATTGGAATATCTCTGGTCGTTGGATAATCCAAAGGCCTTAGTAGTGGACATTCTGACTATAACCAGACGGCTGCTGGCTGCCAAACTATTCTCATCTTCAGCACGAGCAATATTTTAGTAACTCATTTTTCACAGCAGCGTTACACAGCTTGGTTTGTGCCCCCAACTTTTGTCTAAAACAAGGCTACACCATGGCTTCCAACCTTTTACAAGTAAACCTGGCAGCCATTAGTTACCTTCCGCCCTTCATACCTCCTCCCTGCTTCCAGGCCTGTGCCTCTTCACCATTTCTTCACCATTTCAAGGATCACAATCCTTAGAATGGACACAGTTTTACAAGTAGGAAAGTACTTAAGTTATTTTCTTGGACTACTTATATGGAAACACAGCGCAGCGATGTAAGGCCTCAGAGAAGCCAATGCCTTACTGTCCTAACGCCCCTCTCCTGGTGCTCCCTGCAGCCCTGGGCTAGGCACCAGCACCAGCTCCGTGGTGTTTCACAACTACCTGGCTGTGCCCGGGAGCTGCTGCCTGAGCAGAGCCCTCACTCCTCTGCTATCTGCCTGCCCTCCCACGCTCCAAGCCATACGAAAACTTCAGCTGCTGTTCCTGTCCAAAAAAAACCACGCAGCTCTTGGGCTTGGCGTTGGGCACAAGTAGCTGCCGCAGCACCGCAGTTATCGGCGCTGCCTTCTCGTCATGCCTGCACTCCGGTTCTCCCCCTTGGAGCCGAATTCCTGCTTCCCACGTCCTGCACGGCCCTGTGAGCCCCTCCCAGCCTCCCCTCACCTCTAATCTAAGCACCAAGGCTCCTGGAGCACCTTGGGATCTGCATCCTGAAGATCCTTGACCCTCTGCTTCGCTTGCACTCAGATCCCTCACCCACTTCTCCACCCTCCATTTCCCATAGTTTTCAAGATTTTTTTGCATTTCCTGAATCTTCACATGTGAAGCCTATGGGCTTGGTCACTTCTGAATCAAAAAAGGAACATCATATTCAAAAACATAACTGCAAGGATATATTGAAGAACATCGTATTGTAGGCTAGTTCTGTACGAGAGCCCTGATTATCAAGCACAGCTTCCACATTGCAGAAGCCAGAACAAATCACAGCCTTCTGAGGAAGGCTGTAAATCATCCCACTTCAACAGCTAGTGGAGATGGACTGAATCATTTTTCTGACTGTCTCCCACAGAAAAATGTGGGAGAAAAGTTGATTAGCATTCCAGTTAATAGAGCCCAAAGCTATTAATAATAAATCCATTAGAACTTTTAATTAAAACCTCAAAACTAGACAGATGAAATTCACCCCATAAAATAAAATTAATCTATAATATCAGTAATAATTAGCAAAGTATCCTGTAGGATTAAAAATAATTAAAATAATTACATTTTGAAGTATTTTTAAATAGGTAATAGACTGCTTCAAAGAAGCTAATAAAATTATATTCAGAACCTGTAGGCTACTGTCCTGGCACAACATACCTTGAGTACAGTCTAAAATCATGAATTTACAAGTGATTAAGTAGCATCAGGCACTAGATATTTATTTTGAATGATCTTGCTTTCCTTCCTGAAGATAACAAACACTAGGGGACCACTTTAGCAAAAATGTTAACAGTGAAATTTTGTTTGTTGCCCACTGCTCAAAAAGGCCAACAAGCAAACAGAGAGGAAAGACTGACAAGACAGCTAGACAATTACAGGGTTAGACAACAGCATACACAAGCACAAAGCCCAAAATTCCTGTGCAGACACCAAAATAAACTGGCAGTTATCAGGGGTTATAGGAACTGGCTTTGCTGGCAATGGGCAAAATAATTGCTAATAATTCAGAGATTTTTTTCTGAGGGAGCTGTCATCAAAAAGGGCAGTGACGAAAGAAGAGCAAACCGGTGAAGAAGCCAGAGGAGACCAAACAAGGAAAACTATGTGGCACTATAAAGCTAAGGGAGGTTCAGAGTGGACATACAGTAGGGAAAATCCAACAACAAAACCCCCTGTTCTCATTGCATTATAGAGACTCAACGGACTTGGTCAGAAGTTGATCAAAGAAGGCAATCTCCAAAGCACAACAAGGAAAATTACGCCACGCTGTACGTTCATTAGTTGACTGGAAGCTTAAGCGATCTTACTTGTCAGAGGTTTTCTGTTTACAGGCACTGCCGAATTTTTGCAGAGAATATGCAAGAGCATGGAGAACATGAGAGAAAGGGGAACAGAATTATACGATTTCCACGAGACATGACAAGTTTAGGCATAAGATTTTAAAACACAGTTCTACTATACATAATTGGCTCTGAACCAACAATTTAGCTAAGTAAGATTTATGTAAACTCCTGTTTCTCAAGACAGATATCTAAATTGCACTCCACCCATACTGAATCTGCCAAACATTTTTTGCTCATAAACAACTCTACTTAGAGATGTATAGAGCTTGGGGAAAGAGAAAAGGAAAACTCAGTGCTAAAAACCCTAAGTAGGAAATATACTTCTGGAAAAATTATATGCAAAGGAGTTTAAGTAGCTTACCAAAATTCAAAACATGTATGAACAGAGCAGCATTATATGGACAATTGAGTTCCATATTATAAGACATGGAAGAAATAGAGGAAATCATAGGTAGCACTCACACTTCAGAAACTATCCCTTTACATAGTGCAAAAACTGGAAAAAAAAAAATGTATTTCTTTGCCCCCCACCCAAAAAAAAAAAAAAAAGAGATTTGTTTCAAAATTAAAAGATTTAAGTTTTAGAAATTATAAATTTTGAACTTTTCATTACAAATTACAGAATAACATAACAGCACTGGAAAAAACAAGCCAAACAAAAGCTGTTGTAGATTAAATTTCAGGCATCTACACACTGAAGACTCAAAAGCTAAATTTCCCTGGGCACAAAATGGACCAAACAGTTCTGGTTATTCCTCTTTGAATGGTGAAATAAATTTTCAACTTTTGTTGCTAAATTCCTCTGGTAATATTATCAATACCTCCTTCAGAAAGGCAATAACTAATGCATTTTTTGTTTGTTTGCTTGCATACATGTTTATGTGTTTTGTTTTGTATTTTGTGGCTTATCTCTTCAGACATGGTATGAACAGAAAATATCTTGAAAGGATGAATGAAAATATGAAAGAATGAAACAGAAGCAAAAACCTTTTTATAGGAGAAGATGATGTGGAATACTGACAAGAGTGGAACAAGCAAATAAGCGAGGCATCAAATCTGAGGAATTAAAATGAAGTACGGTTATGCATAACACAAGAGAACTCCACGTTAGATGTTAACGTAGTATGTAACGAAGTAGTGCGCACAGTTCTCTCCCTCTCGAGTAGTGAGGGTGGTGGTTCAAGAGAAAAAATGCACAAGAACTCTGATGTCTACACATCAGCAAAATCCACTGAGTTACAGCTTTCCAAACAGGGACATACGCTGTATCTTCCTCTTGCTCCTTGCTCTCCTAGATCATCTTCCAGAATGTGAGAGACATTGGCAAAGCCCTCACACGTTTGTGCTAGAGAGGCCATAGATGATATGGAATAAAACTTCATGCTGCATTGGTTGATTTTGAAATAAAAACCCTATTGGGTTCTAAGGGATCCACAGGAAAAAGGATGATCTATTACCTGAAGTTCAGCCAAGGTCTTCTCCAAAAAGCTGTCCACAGGATTTGACAGATGGCCTGAAGAAAAGTTGTCAGCAGTTGAAATGAGTTTTCTGTCTCCGTAAATACACAGTGATGAGATAAAAACTAGTTTTATAGTTATGCCTGCACGGCCATATTAAAGAGTACAAGCCCAAGCACTGTACCTTGTTTGTCCACATTTCTTAACTCTCCTGTAGACCTGCTTTTGAAGCAATCCAGCTAGATCTCCCCAAGACAAAGCCAGGCTATGGCTCAGGACACAGTTCTCATCAGGAATGGTTGCAAGAGTCAGCAAGGAAAACACCACATCTTTGCTGGCTCCCTGCACCCAAAACAGCCTGCCAGCACAGTCCTAGAAGTCTCTGTGTCCTCATACCACAAACAGAAGATATAACCTTGGTGGCAATGTAATTAAAACACCGTTCTGGTGCACTGCATCAAAGATGGCATGATTTCAGGCTGTGAGCTGAACCCTGTCCCCTTCTCAAAGCAGTAGTTGTATCTTAGGTGTACAGTGCTACCACATGCTGCCATAAGGAGACCCAGGTCGGGGGATCGATGTGACCAACCTTGTTCAGAGGGAGCCACCAGAAGTCTTTGCACCATTTGGATTTTGGGTTGGGAACTGCTGCCCAGCTTCCTTGTATTTAGCAGTATAGGTGCACCCAATCAGCCCACTCCCAAGTCATGCTAGTTACTCCATTTGAAACCCTTTCAATTTACTGAAGATTGCTGTCAAAATCTTAACAGGAAACGGGAACAAGAGAAGAAGCAGAACTTTGTTTTGTCTGGCACCTTTATACAGAGGTGTGAATTCAGAGATACTTTTATGAACTGTATATTTGAGAGCTATATTGCTGAACATGTTAAGCATTTTCAGAAGTTTATCAAAATAGCTCCACTCTCTTTCTCATTTAGATCATATGTAACCAGAACATGAGGTGGGATCCTTAGATGTTATGGACTATCGTGCTGACAAGATGTCAGAAATGCACAGCTGTATATCTTCTCATCAGAAGAACATAATGCTGTCATTTAGCTAACCAAGCTAAAAGAAAGACATAAGCAGCTGGCTCCTACTTACCTATTTAAGACACTAGTAGGGAACAGAAAGCAATTTGATAAATGGGCTCCTGCCTGTTCCCATTATTGAAGACATTTGTCTGTAAGCAGTGAGTAGATTTGTACACCTCCTCAATAGCACCTTTGCTTGACATCAAAACATCAAATATGCCAAAAATTAAAATTTTCCAGTGATGAATAGAAAATCTCACAGACATAAATCATATTTGATAGCTTTATAACTGGAATGCAACTCTTCTATTCCCTTGAACAGAAATGAAGGCCATGAAAATGTCTTCCAATGCCATGCAGTTGAACACCTCCAATCTCAATTGCATTAGAGAAACCCCATCCTGTTGGTGGTTCCTGGATATCTAACCAACACCAAGTTCACGTCCTTCTAAAGTCCAGAGGTACACACACACACACAGACTGAAAACAAATACATAGTGTTAATAAACAGAATGGAAAAAATGAAATAATTAAAAGCAAACATACTGGAGTGTTATGTATAGACTATCCCACCGACTGGCAATAGGCTGAATTTTCAGCTCCTTTATTATATACCATGGAATAAAAAGTAGCCAACATAAAAATGAAAAATAAACACACACAAAAAAAAAAATCCCTAAGAAGATGTTGTGGTTTTAAGGAAGAATGATAAAAACATTAAAAAGAAAGGAATCAGAGACACAGCAGATTGAGAGAACAGGCAAGAAAAATCCTTCAGCTTCAAAAAACCACAAAAAGTCAAAAGCAGAGACACAATTATCAGAAATTCTTTTACAGTAGGAAAAAAGAAAAATTAAATAAAAAATATTTAGCAAGGTAACAGTGAATAGCTCTCTGAGTTAGCAATTGAGTTTGGCAGTAAAAGTGAAAAGCCAAAGTGACACACGCATTTGCATACACTGAGACTCCAGCTGAGGCTTTTCATTACCAGAATGATTTAAATTAATGACATGAGATTCATGGAAGAATAATAAAAATGGTAAGTGAACAGAGACAAATGAAAAATCATTAGAACTTAAAAAAAAAAAAATACTCCGATATATACTTCATAATTTAACACAATTACGAATAAGTTGGGGGGAAATGAGGACTGCCTACACATTTTTAAATGGTATAAATATTAGTGCTGAAATTGCTGTATTTAACTCAATGGGAGTTTTGCCATTGCCTTTATGGTGTCAACGAGTTCACTCATAGAGAAGTAGGAAGGGAGAAATAAAAGGTAAAATCAGAAACTAGCTTCAAGTTAGACTTGTTAAATTTATTGAAAGTATTTCGAACTGAGAAAGCTACTTAGAAGAAATGATGGAAGCTTCAGCACATGCGATCCTTAAAATAGCCTGAAAAACAGCCTAGAAAACACATATGAGGTATAGTCCTACACTGTCAGCTTTATTAAACATTCTCAGGAAACATCTATGGCTTGCAAATTCACCAATAGCGCAGCAATAATTTAAAAAGTCAATAGAGAGACTGTCCAGAGACAAAGAAAGTTCATATTTACCAGCACTAATTCTAATAATAAACATAGCCCATAATAGGCTCTGTGCTTGTGTCAGTCCCTATTCTATATTCCCCTGACTCTGAGTCACCATCAGATTCTGTTTCTATATCCTCCTGCTTAACTTGGATGTAGATTGAGCTGGTATTAGACAGCAACACATGGTACAACCCGATGGAAACTCTTAAATGCTTGTTAGTTCGGCAACGGACTTCTACGAGATCTTAGTCTTTTACTGGGACGTGTCTACTGCTCACAACGAAGCATGGTGTACATGGTGCATTGGTCTTCAAGTTAATGGTGAGCAAATGATAGGCACAGCTTGAGTTTGGGCCTCTACAGCAACACAACGGCATCCTCAGAGGGTTGTGTTCAAGCTAGGGTGCTCTGTGAGAAGCTCTTGCTACAAAAGCATGGGGGCACAGCTGCCTCGCTTCCAACACCGGAGCTAACTCACCTGGGACTCAAGCCGTCATCATACCCCTCTCTTCAGAACAGATGTGCTCTAATTCCTCTGTTTCGATACAGAGATATCTATGGTGGTGTTTCATATCGCTGCACTTTCACCCTACAATTAGTGACAAGAAAACTCCTGTAAAATAGCAGGCCATAAGCTCTATCCCAATGACTGACAAGGCTCTCCCCTAACCCACCACTGGACATATGGCTGTGAGTAGAAGGGAAATAGGCTGTCTGCAGAAACACACTTCAGAGAAGCAGTAGGACAAAGAACAAACGTGCTAACTACATTTACAAACAAACACAGAGGTAACCTCATCAGAAGCTAAACCCTTTCGAGCCACAGTATTATTTTTACAGGCGAAGGACACTAACAATTTCTGTTTCATGTCACTACCATCTTTGGATCAAGTTGGGGCATTTCAGGGACTACAGAAAAACAGACAGTAATTGAGCTCAATGCGGGATTTTTATACTTAAAGTAGAATTACATGTACTTACATCACCTCTTCACCTGACCCGGGCTCATATTTACAATCATGGTGTGAAAGACACCCTGCCATCTGTGATTTTTATTGAAAGAAAATACCAAGCCATAAGAAGCAGCTAATACTAACTGCAGCAGCTGTGCACTGTCTCCAAAGAGAATTATGGGACATGCATTGAATGCATGGCATTGCTTTGTAAGGATTTGATTAGATACAGTTTGGTAAGAAAAAAATGTTATCCGTCAAATAAACAGTCTGCTATTTTAGAAGTTAACTTCTGGATGTACAGCCTAAGATATTTTCTTTCCTGTGTTTCAAATGTAGGGTAATTCCAAAAACTATTTCACTGATTATTATAGAAGTAATTAATTCTGTCCATAGAACTGGGAGTGAAGGTAATTACAGATTAAAAAAGTATCCATTGAATGAATTAAAATTCACAGGCAAACATTACTAAAGACAGTTGACCATTTATTTTTAATGCTTTTAGGAGCATCTACTCTTGAAATGAAGAGTGTAACAGCACCTACCAAAAATCTCTCCTTTGAAGAATATAATTTTAAAAAGTGAAATACACAGTGTAACCACATTCATGATGTCATCCTCCAAGTTCTCAGGCTACCACTGACACATATGGTACAAATTCGGCACCTTTAAAGGCATAAGCTTACTATAGCAGTGGAAGTATACAGACAATTTAGTTAAATTTTAGCACAAAACACTAGAAAAAAAAAAACGGTTATCTGTGACTTGTGTTAATTATTTATACCTATTTGTGGTGTTATAATAGCAAATAATTGTATCACTGGAATTAAATTCTCATCTACTATATGTACTCCTACACGACTATTAAAAACTGTATGTTAGGAAAAATTATGTTATACCCCTTACAATGTAGTTGAAAATTCAACCCGATTTACTGAAGAGCTGTCAGTGACATATTCTACATATTCTGACTTCCCATAATCAACAAAACCTTTTTTGATGTAATATTTCATGTACCTGTAAAACTTAATGAGTACATAAAGAAATCTTCATTGCTTTCATCGAGTTCTACCATTCACATGTCTTTCTGTTAATAGAGTGGAAGGATTATTCTGTGGGATTGATTATGCAAGTTTTTGAGAGCTGTCCTGTTCTAACAGACAGATCACAACTTGTAAGAATCAAGGATGTCGTTTTGTTGCTTAATTACAACATAGAAGAGGAGAATAAAGTCATCCTCATTTACATAATATTTTGACATGTGAGAATGCATGATGTTGGCAAATTATCTTGAATGATAATATTTGTTCACATGATACTTTTCTAAAATTTAAGAACAAACTAATGTGAAAAAAGGTGTAATAAATAAGTAGTTGCTCTTCTCTTACAAAGATTTTATACATCAGTGGCTTGAAATAATTTGGATGCTATTTCCATCCACTTAAAAATAACTCATAGTGCAGTATTTTCTTGTTACTATCGGGGGGTGGGAACAAAAATAGCTTTCCAAAAGAATATTTGGCATAGGAACAGTATGCTATATTTTTTTAAATAAAGGATCTCATGACACTCAGGCATTTGCAACTCAAGTACATGAAAAATCAGCTGGAAGTCTCACACCAGCGACCAAAACAAAATGCACCTTGTATTCTCCAAAACTCTAGATATGCAACAACATTATTACGATGCATGATAACAAATATTAAACATTTGAAAACAAGTTCATTTATAGCAGAAAACAAAACATACTATCAGGCACTTAGCATACTATTAAGCAGAGTATTTGCTACCAGGAGGCACCAATCAGCAAATATAAATTTCTTCCACCTGCTCCTCATTGGGATCCACCAGTATGCCTCTACCTAAAGCTCTCTGAGCTGAAGAGTAGCAAACTGATAGCCCAACAAGGGAGAAGAATGCTACTGGCATTAATTTATTAGACAATGATCAGATATAATGCTCAATTCTGACGGAAGCTTTCTGCCACACTTCATTCTTAGCCTAGCATTGGATTCCTCCCGAGTGTGCAAGAAAATCACTGCTGAATCCCCTGATACACCGTAAAGCTAAAAGAGTTGCCTTGGATTATCCTAAAAGCGTCGCCTTGGGTTATCAAAGCGACGCAACCTAGGACATAGCGAAGCAGCAAACAAGTGGTCACATCACTGCGCACCATAAAACAGGAGGTCACTCTGTAAGGACAGTAGGAGCTTAAAAAAGGTCGAGAAAGAAATAGGAAACTGAACCAATAACCAAAACGCTGCTATGATCTCATCCTTCATTTTAAGAGATACTGTAGTAGCAGTAAAGAGAATATTAGGACTATTTTGGCCTCAGCTATGCACAGATGATTGGTTAGCTGTCTACAGGGAAATACTCTTCTTTAAAAATGGCCACACTGCTTTTGAAGTGAAACTGTATCACGGTAAGCAAATAACAGCACTCATTCAGGACCTCAGTTTCAGACAGTTGACATTATCTACCTACAGTCCTATCTGGCCTTCATTGCAGTGAAAACAAACAGATTTCAATAAAATGTAAAAAAAAAAACCATCTGTGTTCATAGTTCCCCTGACTTCCCCATACCTACACACACACGGCACTTAAAAATATCATAAGCTAAAATTTTTCACTGAAGTACTACCACTTATTACAAAAACATGAAGTATTTTATCTGCAACTACACTGTGAAGTGGGTTGAAGATATCCTGGTGTGGGTGAAGTATCTGAAGCTGGGTCTGGTTTAGCTCAGAAGCACGGAAAGGGAACTTACATGTCCATTACTGCATCTCCCTTCTACTGGTCAAGGAAGATCCCACCGTGACTCTAACTCAGGTGTGCTGCAACATATGCTGGCTTACGTTACCAAAGTACTTACCGCCCTTGCACCCAGGGATCCCTGGCATGTGGCCCCTGTACCCTCCTTTCCTCTCTTCCCCACCCAGGACTGGTGGATGACCAGCACAGCGACCCCTTTCACAACAAGGAAAACAGGTCAACACAGCCACAGGAAAGTGTTATTTTTATTGTCGTATCATCAGCTCTCAAGTTCTAGCTATAAGACTGGGGGGTCTTCTAAAACGAAATTAAACAAGGCATCCAATATCAAATGTTTGATGAAAAGCCTAACTTCAGAATTACAGCAAAGCTGCTCAGTCTCCCTCATTTACATTGATACTCAAGAATGCCCAGGAACAACACCTGCGTTTTAATTATTTCATATTCCTCCTCCTACGCAAGGATTCTGTGCTCCACGGGCAACAGTTTCCACTCTCCACTACTCACATAAATGTCTTCACGCTTTATTCCCTACCTATTTTTCTACAGATAAAATACCTTACTCGGAACCTGAAAGCCCTTTTTTCTTCACATTCCCACTTAAAATCCATTTCTCCCCAAGCTGCCCACAAGAAACTCTCAGCGGATAACGCTTCAATAGCTTTATCTAGGATAGCTTTATTTAGAATGGGGGCTTTGGGGCTCTACCAGGTTAATGGGACTTCTGTGCTACACAAAGGAAACTGCTGCTATCATGGTCTAGAGTTTTGCATGAGGAAATGTAGAAAAACGAAACACCCCAAGGATCCTGGAGAATTCTGCTTCCGGTAACCCATCCTTTTTTTGTTTGTTTGGTTCCCAACATAGATTTTTGTTTCCAACAGATTATAGATGCTATCAATTACAGAACAGGGTCCATATGGCAGAAGTTTGCCCTATTTTGTAAGCTGACACCTCAGAAAATATTCATAGCTACATGGCCACAGCTAGAATTTGTGTTGACTGTAGTGGGATTTCCAAACTCTACACACTCGGGGAATCTAAATGCAAGTACTGCTACCAACTCAACGCGTTATAAGGAATGTCACAACAGTAAGCATTTTTTCCTTAAATATGCAAATCCTAGAGTCATGGGATTACAAGAGAATTTGATGTGAAAAGAGAGTTTGTGTTTCCAAAGTAATTTTTCCAATTGCTCAGGGGAAAAAAAATAATAATAAAAAAAATAAAAAAATATTTCATCATTAACACAAGGCATGGCAGGTTGGCATGCACTACCCATAATGAGTACTGTTTGTCTTCACTGACATTTCCTGTGCCAACAGAGACAACATTTCAGGATGGAAAAGGTGCAGGATAGCAGGCTCTGCTGTGAGACCCTGACATAACCTTTATTTTTTGTGTTTTGGCCTTTTTTAAACTGTGAACTCTTTCTACAGACACAGTCTCTGAAATGCCTGGAATATCTAACACAAAATGAAGCCCAAGATCAAACGACACTTTTGTAAAATACTCAACAGGCAGCAGCTTCTAAACAAGTACTTCTGTTTTCCCTCTGCAGATCTCTCTTTCCAGAAGAAGGTAGAATACTGATGAGCTTCTACAGTAGCTACAGCAGCATACAGCAGGCTCATGACAAACATTCTTATGCAGGGATAACTCCGATGAAAATAGAAAAAGCCATGATAAACAGAAAAGCTTCTTTGCAGGTTCATAGCAGAATTTATCTGCCATTTTCTAAGAGTCACTTAACAGATGATGAGTTGTACAGTATTCTTATTTAAATCTAATGGAAAAAAATGTTGCTGTGGACTTGCATTTTCTTCCTATAAGATAGCTCTGAATTTGTATTATATTCTTATCCCTTATTTAATAACACAAAATAATTCTATTATTAAATAATAATAAATATAATTATGCTACTTTTCAATGGTTCAAAGACATTTCTGATTTAGCTCTTTATTTCCTGCACCAGCAAGCACTGATTTTAGTGACCCTAAATCCCACATTAAAAAAAAGAAAAAATCTAGACAACTTGCAATGAACAAAATATATATTACAACAACTGATATAATTCATAAAAATAGAGACAGATTTTTGGGTGCAGAACCCTTTGTCAGGTCAGAAGAAAAAATGCTGTAGACCTTTTTGTATAGCTAAAAGTGTATTTTTCTTGTTTATGTCATTTAACATGAGATTTTTGAGTTTAACAGTTTGAAATATGACAAATTCTGACAAATTATTTATTAGGCATGACATTATATGTAATAAAATAATACGAATGTTTGGAGGGCTAAACTGATATCTCAGCCTACCTAGCAAAGCCCTGCTCGTACACGAAGCACAAGCGAACCAGTATGCACCACAGACGGGTGTAACAGTTCGGCGCTAAGATGTTGGTCAGTGAAGAAAACCAGACAGCCAGTAGAACTGAAATTCAGGTTTCCCACCACTTGATTCGAAACTCTTATCAACGGAATAGTATTATTTAGGTAGGCACAGCAGCCAAAAAATATTTAGTAGGAAACAGGAGAATCTGCTACGGCTCTGCTTAGAGCAGCGTGCCTGGAGCAGCCCTTGGAAACTGCTCGCCACGAACAAAGGCAACCTCCTATTTTGAGACCTCACGAGAAGGACAGTGAACCACTACTCCTACTACAGGATTGGGAAATTTCTTCCTATTTTTAGAAAAATGAAACACAATTTCTTGCCAGAATCAAAGAAAGGACATTTTTAGTCAGGGTAATTATTTTATGCGACTCTGTCCAAAAGAAACACAAACCAGCAAGCCAGTAGCCTATTCAATTAGTTAGGCTTGGCAGCAGAAGCTGTAGCGAAAGCCTAAGGATACATCAAAAACTCAGGTCAAAAGCAGGCTTTTTAATCCTGATTTATAGGATCTCTTGAGGCACCAAGCTTTCATCATCTTTAAATATCACAAAAAATTGAGATACACGTGATAGATTTTGTGGGCTGTGTATCAACACAGCAGACCATGAGTTCAGCCACCACCTCTAACCTACAGGGCCGCTGTCACAAACACACGACACCAGAGACGAATCAGTGCTCGTACAAACATGACGCAAACGTTACCACCAATGCATTGTTATCCTGAAGGATGTCGATGCCAGCAACAGAGGCACTACCACAAGTAACATAAAACCACGAAATTTTGCACAATTAGAAAAAAAAAAAAAAACCACTGACGATCTCTATACAATACTTAATCATAACACCCTTGGATTAGTAATGCAGGGTCCCAGAGAGTTTCTGAATTACCAAATTCTCACTGACTAAGCAACAGCAGGCTTCAGCATTAAGACGTGTATCAGGAAAGTACTCCAATAATTTCAAGTACAGCCAAACCTGAGTTTTCAACCTTCGTGGACTATTACACAACTGCTGCTCTCAGTGCCAAAGGTGGCTGCATTTCAGCAACGAGCCTGTGAGTCAGAGCTTGCACAATAGGGAAAACTCTTGGGATGAAAAGTACTGTACAAGTCATTCATAGTATCACTGGTGTTCCAGTCCTGAAATTGGCTTCATGCATGAAAACACTCCCACTTGCTGAAAAAACAAAGCGTGACTGTCGAGTGTTTGGCTATACGTCCCCTGTCTCCTTACACCTGTTATCTTTGTTATTTTTGGCAACGGGGCTGTAGGAGTCCAGTTTAAGTGTAGATTTCACTACAGCTATAGCAAACTATTCGACCTGTTGGCAAATTCAATCAAGCAGGGCTCTCCGGGGTTGGCGTCACCGAAAGCAAAGCGAAGGGCCATAGAGAAGCAAACGGGGAAAGTGGAGGTGCGAGCCGCTGTGATGAGGCTCCCCCACGGGACGATGCCTGACTGCAGAGGAAGCAAACGAGGAGGTGAACTCTAAAGCCATGTTACGTGCATTCCCCAAGCTCTCCCAGTTCTGCTGCTACTTTGAAGTCATTTCCCTTGTTATAACATTAAGGAGGCAAAGAGCAGCTTAAAGGGAGAATGAAAGCAATGAGCAGAAGACTGAGGCCTTGGGGGAGATTTTTAAGATATGGACTGAAAGCAACAAAAATTCAATTTTTTTTTTTCCTGATTCTAGTAATGCAAGCAAAGATAAACCATAACACGAGTATGCCCCAAAGGACAACGTAGTTCGCGTATGAACATAGGAATGGCCATTTGGGTCTGAATAACTTTCTTCTAACGTGCTACCTGGGTGGCTGCAAGGCCCCTGACGCCTCTGACTCTTGCAATCAGCAATTTGGATCCTCCTGAACAGCAGTTAATACCCTGAACAGTTGCTCTGTACGTGTCTGGGGGTTTTACTTCTCTTCAATAGCCACTGATGGTGATTTAAAAATCTCTTCATGCCTCTATGATCTCCCGAAGCAGAAAATTCCAAAATTGAATTCTGCGCTACTTAAGAACGCTTCATGTCCATATACTATTTCTTGTCTTATGAAAAATTATGTTCTGTGCACCTTTCCCACACTGTTCATGAATCCATAGGCCCCTCCATAACTCTCCATTTAGTGTTCTCCTTTCAAAGCAGAAAAATCCTAGACAATTCAATCTCTCTTCACAGAGCAGTTGTTTCACAATTCCGATCACTACATCTCCTCACCACACCTTCTCAAGTTACTGCCTAACCTTTGTCAGATCAGGGTGCTGCTTTACATAAACCATTGTTTGGTTAGTCACGGTTAAAAATCACAGTTACGGCTAAAAAATAAATCACAGCCACAGTTAAAATAAACAAATAAATAAATAAATAAAAGTTCTTGATTATTTATAAATATTGGGGAAAATGAGCACTCGGAAGTGACTGAGAGCACTGTATCATTTACACACAAGATGTTGGGCCAATGAGTTGTCATATAAAAATTTTAGACTAATGGCACTAAAGCACTGCTTTAAAATCAAAATTCATAATTAATGTTGAGCAGAAAACATTTTTCCTAACCTATCCAAAGATTTCAACTTCAAATTTGAAAGAGTCAATGTTCAGCACTAGAAAATTGTGAGTGGAAGCTGATAATTTCTTTTCAGCTACCAACTAGATTTCCTATTACATGACAGAGAAAATAAAAATATTGTTCTGAGTGCCCCATAATTTTCATCTCTAGCCCTCTCAGAGCGCCCAAGTAGAGCAGAATGAAAACCCTTACCGCCACCCCAGAGGAGCAGAGCATCTAAGAGTTATAAAATGACAGCTTCAATCTATCAATCACGCAGAGACTGCATGAGAATGATGCTGCCCATGCCTGTAATTAGAGAAAAGCAGCAGTTACACACAGGTAAACCCTCAGCAGTATAAGGTTGTCACTCCGGGTAGATATACGCCACGGAGAAATACCAAAGAGAGCATATGGGGTAGTAAATCAGCCATTGTGCCTAAGAAGATCTCAGCCAGGCAAAAAAACACGGCAAGCTGAAACAGCTGTGCCCCAGGAAACTGCAGAACAAATGGATTTACTACCTCCTGAGTGCAGCGATACCAATATCTCTGCAGAGAACAGCAGGGCAAGTAAGGGAAACTGCAAAGTGCACGTTAATTTATTTGATAAACAAGTTATAAATATCCAAAATTCTGCATCATTCCAGTATTTAACACTGGTTTTGGCTCAGAAAGGAAAATGTAGATGAGCAACGTGAAGAGGATAACTCTGATATCAAGCACTGAGTGCCAGGCACTGCGTTTCACACCAGGTTGTGTTACACGGCACTGAGCGCCTACAGCAAAGACCCGAGTAGCTGCCCTTCTGCAGCTCTGCGTGCACTACGCGATGCACTACGCGATGCACTACGCGATGCAGTGCGCCTCGCTATCCATGAGGAAATGGTTGGCGACCTGCTACGGAGCTTGGATGTGCGCAAGTCGATGGGGCCGGATGGGATCCACCCAAGGGTACTGAGAGAACTGGCGGAGGAGCTGGCTGAGCCGCTTTCCATCATTTATCGGCAGTCCTGGCTATCGGGGGAGGTCCCGGTTGACTGGCGGCTAGCCAATGTGACGCCTATCTATAAGAAGGGCCGCAGGGCAGACCCGGGGAACTATAGGCCTGTCAGTTTGACCTCAGTGCCGGGGAAGCTCATGGAGCAGATTATCTTGAGGGTCATCACGCGGCACTTGCAGGGCAAGCAGGCGATCAGGCCCAGTCAGCATGGGTTTATGAAAGGCAGGTCCTGCTTGACGAACCTGATCTCCTTCTATGACCAAGTGACGCGCTTGGTGGATGAGGGAAAGGCTGTGGACGTGGTCTACCTTGACCTCAGTAAGGCTTTTGACACCGTTCCCCACAACATTCTCCTCAAGAAACTGGCTGCTCGGGGCTTGGACTGGCGTACGCTTCGCTGGGTTAGAAACTGGCTGGATGGCCGGGCCCAGAGAGTTGTGGTGAATGGAGTCAAATCTGGTTGGAGGCCGGTCACTAGTGGAGTCCCCCAGGGCTCGGTACTGGGGCCGGTCCTCTTTAATATCTTTATTGATGATCTGGATGAGGGCGTCCAGTGCACCCTCAGTAAGTTTGCAGATGACACCAAGCTAAGTGCGTGTGTCAATCTGCTTGAGGGCAGGAAGGCTCTGCAGGAGGATCTGCATAGGCTGGAGCGATGGGCTGAGGTCAACTGCATGAAGTTCAACAAGGCCAAGTGCCGGGTCCTGCACCTGGGCTGCAACAACCCCAAGCAGAGCTACAGGCTGGGAGATGAGTGGCTGAAAAGCTGCCTGGCCGAGAAGGACCTGGGAGTATTGGTGGATAGTCGGCTGAATATGAGCCAGCAGTGTGCTCAGGTGGCCAAGAAGGCCAACGGCATCCTGGCCTGTATAAGAAGCAGTGTGGCCAGCAGGTCGAGGGAAGTGATTGTGCCCCTGTACTCGGCTCTGGTGAGGCCGCACCTCGAGTACTGTGTTCAGTTTTGGGCCCCTCGCTACAGGAAGGACATGGACGTGCTCGAGCGAGTCCAGAGAAGGGCGACCAAGCTTGTGAGGGGTCTGGAGAACAAGTCTTACGAGGAGCGGCTGAGGGAGCTGGGCTTGTTCAGCCTGGAGAAGAGGAGGCTCAGGGGCGACCTCATCGCTCTCTACAGTTACCTGAAAGGAGGCTGTAGAGAGGTGGGGGTTGGTCTATTCTCCCACGTGCCTGGTGACAGGACGAGGGGGAATGGGCTAAAGTTGCGACAGGGGAGTTTTAGGTTGGATGTTAGGAAGTACTTCTTTACCGAAAGGGTTATTAAGCATTGGAACGGGCTGCCCAGGGAGGTGGTGGAGTCACCATCCCTGGAGGTCTTTAAAAGACGTTTAGATGTAGAGCTTAGGGATATGGTTTAGTGGAGTACTTAGTGTTAGGTCGGAGGTTGGACTCGATGATCTTGAGGTCTCTACCAACCTAGAGAAATCTGTGAATCTCTGTGACATACATGACTCAAACTTTGTATGGGGCTGCGCTGTTCCACGGCAGAGAACATAGCTGTGCCTAAGTACCAGGGCAGGTCTCTAACGTGGTACAGCTGTTTTGGTATTATACAAGTCGGTTCATGAGAAATAAGATCATCCTAATGCCGCTATACCACTGTTGGTTCTGGAGAGGGCTTTAATGTTGGCCTGGGTGGCTTAGCTTGGCACTGCATCGCTCGGGACCAGTGTATCATGAGAGATTCTCCGTCCTTAATAATTTCTGTACAGTAAATTAGACATTATGGTCCTTTATCACGGAATTTGATGGCGAGAGGTGTAGAGGCAGAATGCACTTCCACCAAAATGAGTCACTGGATGTGGCAGCATACATCCCACAACTCTGCAAATTCAGCACGGAACTGGGCAAGAAGCAGAATTGGCATCTTAATTAATTAAGACCAATTGTACGAACCCCTGGCCTATAAGAAGATGTATTTTGGATTCAGCTGACTGGGTTAAAAGAGCGTTGCCTCTGGCTGGAGGCATCCACTTAACAGTCTTTCCTCAAAAAGGTTTGTACTGTGATCCTCTCTGACCATGTGCATAACCACACAGGCAAACGTTCCCTGATCCACCTGTGTCAAACCAACTGAGCCTACCATACAGTAAGTACACTGCATATTAATAGTTCACTTGAATTTAACTCGGTCATTTCAACAGAACTGGATTAAGGAACTAAAATCCGTGCGGTTTTGTCAGCGGCTTTTTTAGCCCCTGGCATAAATGGAGAGATGCAGAAGTATGGAAGTACTTCTTACAAAGCCTCAGTGGCAGCTAGAATGCTACATCTGGCCACAGCAGTACGTTTCTGCTGCTCCGACAAGAGTAAAAGAAAATTAAGTAGAGCCTGATTTACAATTTATCCATCTGAATTCATTACTGTACCCTATTCTTTGAAGGATAGGTATTTCATTCTAGCCATCACCTTGTTACCTTGAGCATTATTTGAAGACATCTGATTAGGTTTTAATTAATTCTGCCAAACTTTTTGACAAAGTCCTTGCCTCCAGACTAATTATAATATCGAGACTCGGTGGTATGCCCTAAGAATATTTATGCTATTTTATTTCTGCAGGAGGAAATAAAGTAAGAAATTTTAACTCTTAAAAACATACCAGAAATCCCTAAAGAGGAAGAAGAGAACAAGAGAGCTAAGTATCAAAACCATAATGGTGTAAAGCTGCTTTCTAAAAAAAATAGCCAAGATACTATACGGTGTATTTTCAAACCCCATAGTTAACTGTGCAATTTTGGGTTGTTAATGACATTTTGTTGCTGGAATTGTTTATGCCAACCAACTACACTGAACTGATCTCACCAGGGTATTTTAGAAGTACAACTATGTTTAGAAATAAATAAATGGATATTTCCATATTTAGCAAAAACAATATTAAGGACTTAACAAGTCAAAAGATGGTGTGTAGGGTCAGTTACATGTTAAAATTCATCATAAAACTTTTTTAAAAGTTTATCAATTTGCATTTATAATTAGAAAAGGAATTCAAGGGAATTAACTTAAAGTGAATATCAAAATCTGCTCTAGCCTGGCCTTCAAATTGTTTTAATGCATCTAAATGACTGAAAATATTAAGATATGGCAAAGAAACTTAAAGAGAGCATCTCGGTATACCACTAAGCACTGCGTATTTCAGAACTGCAATTTTCCTTGAGCATTCTATTAATCCATTTTTTGCAAAAAACAAACTGAAATAACAAAGTCAAACATACAAAATGATCCTCTATGTATATTTTATTTGGTCTGTAATTAATGTTTCTGAATGCTTAACTGAATTTTCATAATAAAGCAGCATGTAAGTTAAGAGTTCTGAAACTCATTTTTCAGGATTTATTTGAATCACATGATATTATCTTTTATATCAGGTGCTAACTGAGAAAGATTAGCAACACAACAGGATTTCTCGTTGCTGTATCTTTTAAATTCAGGTAAAGTTGAATTCTTAAATGTTATCAAAGTTTACTTTGAAATTTAAGCAACCAGAAAAAAAAAATAAGCTAAAAGAATTTCTGTAAGAAGAGAAATGTATGGTGAACCTATTTGAAAACAGAAGCTTCATTGCAGAACAAATAATCTTTTAAGCAGAAGATGATGGATGTGGAAATCGATGATCTGTCATGAGAAAAGCTCTCTTTATACTACCCTATGTACCTTTTAAAAATACATCAAATTATCTTTTTTTTTATGTAAAAAAACAGATTAAAAATCAGATTCTGCCAATGATAACCTATTCGTAAACTAAATTCTGTTTACTTCCTTTACATGCTATCATTATTTACTTAAAATTGCTTATAAAGATGCACAATGCAAAAAAAAAAATAGTATTATAATATGAAATTAGTACTTGTTCAGTAGAGTCACTGCATTTTCTTTTCTGCAAAATACCCTTTACTTTTAACAAGATACGGTTGTACTACTAAATTTATTATAGGAATGATTATGTGAACTTTGAGGCCCCAAGAACCTTCCAAAATGGTGGGAAAGAAGACAAAAAGTAGAGTTAGATGCCACCACGTACCAGAACCGGTTGGGTGGAGCAGAGGAAGTACTTTGTGTTTCTGCAGGATGCACTCGCCATGCACATTAATGCAATGGGAGACTGTGCGATGATTACAGCAGTGGCACCATCCTATTCATTTCACTGGCTGTTTTCTCATTTCTTGGGGTAAGAATTATTGTGATGCTTTCCCAGCTCCTGATACTACAGTCCTTTTCTAAATAATATCACAGAGCAAGGGAAAGAAGAGAGAAGCAGCATTAATAGGAATGTTTAAGATGAAATGAGTAGAATTAGCACAAAATAGTACAAAATAGAGAAGCGGTAGACCACAAGATGAAACTTGTTTCATTATCTATAAGTAGCAGAATGTGTAGGAGCATATAAAGTGTGGCTACATTTCAAATATAAAAATATTACCATGAGGCTTCTCCCTCCCACTCTATTATACTCTCCAAGAGAAAAGAGAGTAGGTAGACAATGAAATTCTTAGTTCACTGCCAAGAATTCCAGTGCAAACAAATTATCAAGAGAATCAGATAAGAATAATGATGTGATATTGATAGAGAAAGCAGAAGCTCGGTATAAATTAAAGTTTAAAATAAACTGTAGGAGTGACAGAAGGAAAAGGTAAAAAGGCAGGCAGAGAAAAAGATTGCTATTTTGATAGCAAAACGAGTACATGCATCCAGTGTGTATTGCTGGTAACGGCATGAACAAACAGAGCTCGTGTTGTATGCCGTCTTCTCCTTAGATAACAAGAGCAACAACAATGCAAGACACTGCTTATGTAAAAGGCAGTTTGTTCAACAGAAAACAATTCCTGAGTGCCAAATTTGCGAGAGTCACTTGTAAAATAGCCTTCTCTGAACTGTTCTAATATCTGTAGTAAACAATGAAGAGCAATTAGGTTTATTCTACTGTTTAAAAGTCAGTTCAAGATTTTAGTAGCTCAATTCTTTCAGTTCAGTTTGTGGGATTGCTATCATAGTCTCCTGAACTGCAACACTCAAGTAAAAATATTTTTATCCTGCTTGGCTTACTTTCCAAGGTTATCTGGTTCGAAGTGATCAGGTATGAAATCAGAATTCTCCTTCACAGGCCTTCTTGAATGGTCTCGGTAATCATTTCAATTGACCTAGTTTTTCTCCTAGGTGCTCATGCTTCATGGTATCTTGCTCTGATGTACTTGATACAATTCTGCAGGGAATTCCTAGAAAGATACATCCCCATTCAAGGGCGTAGATTTACATACTCTGCTGCAAATGTATGTATCAACAAATGTTGATCATCTCAATAAAGACAGATATAAAGAAATGCTATGTGGAAATTTGCAAATTTATAAATTATGGTAGGATGATTTTGTTTGGTTGCACATCAAATTTAATCAGTTCAGCGAATCAGAATTGAATTGGTATTGTACGGAATCGAAGATTTAGTGTTAAATGAAAACTGTATCAGAAGATCTGAGGGAATTCATATGAATGATCTTTGAAAGGTGAGTAACTTTACGAAAATTTAAAAAAAGGGGGATGGGGGGGGAATAGGGTGTTATCAACATATGGGAATGCCTAAAAACTTACAGAACAGAAACACTAAAATAAAAGGCCAAAGAGCTCAAAGGCAGTCATACAGCCACCACCAAGGCAATCAAATGCTGAGTCAGCTAACTACCGATGAGAGAACTGAACATCTAAAAAGATGTTTGGTTTTAAGAATGAGCAAATCCTGCATATTAAAGATCTATACTGAATTTGCTCCCACCTATCACAAAGATGCTCTAAGATGAAAAAACAAGGAGCTAAGTAAAATAAATATCATGCTAACTCCTCAAGTTATTAGCTGATTAAAACATTTTGATTTTTTTTTCTCACACAAAAGAAAGTTCTGCCTATAGAAATTACCTGCTTTCCAGCTCTACAATTGGTCTATTATGTGAAGAAAGATAAAATCACAGCATAGTTCTGCCATTCATTCTTAACCATGATAAATGACTCGAACTGAAATTCAGCCACTAAGGTGAATACTTCAGGATGTTGTCCATTATAATCAGAGGAAACGTTTCTTTTAAAATGCTGATGACTCCTCCTTCACACTTTATCAACCCTAACACAAAAAAGCATACTATGTAGAAATTAGTAACCCCTGAAAGCAAAATTTGTGTTACTCAAATAAGAGATGAACTAGGTTTCATAAAGACAGGAAAGTCCTTGCTACCGTTTATTTTTCTGTTTTATTTTACATACACTATTTTTTTGGTATGTGGGTGGTAGTATATGTTTTGAGATACAATGACAAAGTGCATACATGCATAGAGGTGAAAATATCCTGCAGTTACGTATGTCAACAACAAGAAGCCTTAGAAAGTGAACTGTACAGCTCTGCAGCCTTTCTAAAGGCTGAAAATACATACACCTTGCATGCTTCTTCATCCCCCTTGTTAGCCTGCTTGTAATGCTCGTGCATTTAAGCAAGTACTGCATCTTATGACTAGATGGTTTGATTCTGAGCTTACTGAAAACTGAGAGCCAGATTTATCAGCTGTCATGGCAGACAGATCCATGATACTTCTGAACAGGACGCTGCTTCTTAGGCCCAAAATTAACAGTATTCATAAAAGTATTTGCTTGGTATTCAGTCATTCATGGGGTCCAGCCAGCTGGAAAGCATCTCTGCAGAAAAGGACCTGGGAGTCCTGCTGCTTAGCAAAGAAAAGAGAAGGCTCAGGGGGGGTTCTCATAAATGCAGAGAAATACCTGAAGGGAAGGTGCAATGAGGACGGAGCCAGGCTCCTGCCAGGGGTGCCCAGTGCCAGGACAGGAGGCACTGGGCACAAACTGGAGCACAGGAGGTTCCACCTAAACATCAGGAGGCACTTCTGGGCTGCGCGGGTGACAGAGCAGTGGCACAGGTTGCCCAGAAAGGCTGAGGAGTCTCTCTCCAGAGTTCCCTTCCAACCCCAACCATTCTGTGATTCGGTAATTTTGAAATCATCTGGGCTGCTACCATTGTGCTATATCCTCCCAGGCATTCATCTTTGTCTCATTTGCAAGTTCTCACTAATGCTCACTATTGTAAGATACCCTGGAGTAACCCCCAAAGAAAGCATTTGTTGATACTTTAATCGGAAGACTAATGATTTTCTTTGTCTGAATCAAAGACTACAAAATGAGTGAACGTAGTCACCATTCTCCTCCCAAAGCTTAACAGGTTAATTGTAGAGCAGCTGAATCTTTAACATGACCAAAGGTAAAAATAAAATCTTACTGAAAACAAATGATGTTGAAGCATTTTACAGTTTTTGGTTCTGTTGTGATAATTTGACCTGACTTGAAATCTAATGATTTATACAATGGTGGAGAATACATGGGGAAACTTTAACCCTCCTATTTATTTTGATAAGCACATCCACTGGGGTCTTTGAAACACCTGAATAAAAGATGTGTGTGCTGGGTAGGTCACAATTTGCCTTCCAAATTCATCCAGAAGAATCTTATTTTATAAAACCTCCTCGCGCTTCTTAATATAGCTACAGATACTCAACAGAACTTGAAATTATGGAAACAGAAGATCCACACATCTCTCCCAGATTATTTTTGCTACTGATCTCAGGTTTACTATTTCTTTAAACAATACTCTCAGCATTCGGGGAAGAACAGATCCAAAGACCTTTGAAGTAAAGGCTGTGGGCAAAGAACAGAGCTCACGGTCAGAAGGCCTCGGATGTGGAAACAAGGACAAAGTTACAACGGTTGTGTATGAAACAATTCATGCAAAAAATGGAAAATGTACAGAAAAGCACCTTGCATATATAAAGTATTGTCTTGTACATATGAAGTATTTGTCATTATTGTATAAATAGAATTTCTGGAGTTACATGAGTTGGGTTGGAATTGGGTTGGGTAGGTCCTCGGTTCGGTACTTGGGCCTAGTTTTATCTGACGTATTCAGCAACTGCATTTATCCACATAATGCAATGAAATCTCAATTGCCTAGGTATGGTCAGATGGCCAAGGAAGGTAAAGATTTTATGTAAGCTGCTTCTTACCACAGACACACACACACATAAAATTAAAAAAAAAAAAGGACAAAAAGGTCCGAATCACCTGTGTCAGCGGTCAACTCCATGTGTAAAGTTTGAAATAAATGTCTTGGAAATCATGGAAGCTAATGCTATAAACAGCCTTACTCAGAAGATCTGCGGAGTTCATGTAATATGAATGTTACATTTATTTGTAAAAATAAAAGTGATTATTTAGTATTTGAAGTACTGTTACACTTCTAAAATGTAACATACTGCTGGTGGAAAACCATAATATACTGCTGGTGTTTTACACCTATATGCTACTTAAAAGTTATTTTACAGAGTAGTACTACACGTAGTACACTAGTAGGATATGATGTTGACACCTTCCATTTAACAACACCAAAAATTAGATTTTTATTTTTTTTGAAATATCCATATTATATTAAAGGACACAGGCAAAATTTTGAAATGTCATAACTATTACATAATTTGTTTTGAATGAGTTATACTTTTCTGATTCTTTAAGCTCTTTATAACTCCCTCATCTCATTTGCACTGCTGGAGATCTTTAAACCCACTCTCTTCATAGTTAAAAACAACCTAACAAGATTAGGCCGGGAGCCAGCGAAATCAACTGTGTGCCAACCAGTCTTCTGAATTCTAATGAGAACATCATTTGTATTAGATCTCCATTTTTCTAGCACAAGTACAATACAATTATTTCTATGATTATATCAGTGAAATAATTGCCTATTCTAGGAATATATTGCAAGATAGAAACAATAAAATGTAATACTTCTAGAACAAGTTGTCAGAAGTTATTAATAGGTAATTACTTTGGAATGCTATATATTAATCAAAAAAAAGATTAATAGAATTGCAGTAAAAGGATAGCCATTCATAGCCAAGAATAATTTGATAAACAAAGGTGCATACAAGAGCATATATTCTCTAATCTAGTAAGAAATCTTTCTAGGTGGGCAAGGAGTTACCGATACTATTCTATTCACCTTTTATAGCTTTACCATCTATATCATAACTTAGTCTAAAGGGAGAACAGCTTTCTCAGCCTTGAAAAATACTTTATTTTCAGTCTCTGATTTAAGAATGACACATTGCTGGTTTTTTATTAATTCAGTTTTTAGCAGGAATCAGATCACTTAGGTTACACGTGCTTAATGTACGTGCATATTACTGAAATAAATGATCACAACTGTTCTATATATAGAACCAGTCTCTTACCATTATTGTTTAAATAAGGTACTAAATATCTTTCATTAACAGCATTTTTTTTTTCATTAAACACACACAGATTGGATATGCAGTGGAATGGAATATGGAATGGAGAGCTAGCTAGAAGGATATTGTATATAAATACCCTAAAAAAATCTAGTTACCCACTGACTAAACATATTACATGCCTAAAAATACTTTCCTTTTACATGATCAGGTATGTAATCTGTATTCCAAACTTTGGTACCGTTGCTCTCTCATGTCACTTTGCATGTCATTCCATGAAGTATTCTTTTTCTAGTATTTCTGGATTAATCTAGGTGGTGGATGTCTGCTCTACTCCCATCTCTGCCTCCCTTCCATGAGGAGGACCTCCGAAGGCCCCTTCCAAAGTCGACCATTCTGAGAGATTCTGGGATTCCCTCATACTCTACATGTACCTTTACAGTTTCTTCTAAGTTTTCACGACTGCACTTTTTGGATTAACATTATAAGCTGTATTGAGACTGCTTAACCAATAGTTTGAGCACAAATTTGGATTAGATCAGACCAGTTTGCCATTAGATCGAATTATACAGTATTTCATACTACCCTGTGATCCGTAACCCTGAGATATTAAGAGTTTTAGTACTAGTAAGTTTGGCAGAATGCAGTTATTTGGTGAGTGATCTCTCCAAAAGCCACCAAAGGCCCTAGAATACCAGGCAGAATATTTTCTTCAGATAAGAGAAAAAAAATTAAAACCAAAACTGAGGTGCAGAATTTTAATGCAAAAATTGCAATTTCTTACTGAACTTACAAGAAAACACTGCAAGTTAAATCAGATACTATTGTCAATCTCTTGTACTGAACAGAACTTGAAAAGCATGTGCTGCAATCAATATTAAAAATACTATTACAGTAGTAATTTACCTAATTGCAAACTGCAAAACTAAAACAACATTCAGGTTTTAAACAAAAAATGTCTTAAATATGTATATTATCAACAGGTGTATATACTTAAGGAAATCCATGACACTTTTTGCACAAAATAAACCTAACAAAACCAACAAAAAAGGGGATGTATGAAACAGACTTGTTTATCATAACACATTTATCATACTAGTTTCACATATTAACATGAAACTGTAAGTGCATAAGCATTTATGGTGCATATTTTAGCAGTACTTTTTCAATGATGGCATTTTTGCCTCTATATAGACATAAAAAAATAAAATTACAAAAATCCTTTTAGGTCTACCACCTTAGAACAAATCGCCTAGATTTCTAGCATAGGTCAGAACTTTCAAGAGTTTATTAATTGTGACTCAAGTTATCTGCGTACAATTTGAGTCAAATTTCCACAAGATAGTAATCAATTCTGTCTGAAAAAAAAAAATATATATATGTTCCTTTAGGACCTCTCAAGCCGAGTAACGTAATTATTTAGTTTCAATGAGCATTTAAGTACATATCTACTTTGCAGACAGACTAGATAGAAGTGTGTTGTAAAAGTAAAAACATTTCCTATAAAAGAAAGTCAGGAAAATATAAGCCCATTTCTATACCACATTATTCATTATATAACAAATTTGTATATAACAATCACAAATGTTACATATAATTGTTTATACAATAGTATAAGAAAACAATACCTGAAAAACTAAAATACAAAAAAAATAGCTTCAAACTGTCAATACCTGATCCAATATAACTATTACAGATTTAGTGATTTTGATCTAGGATTTTTGAAATATTCCTCATTTATTTTCAAGATAACAACATCTCATAGAATAACCACAGAGTATGTAGCAAAACAAGCCTGGAGTACAGCTCTTTTTTGCAAGTACCATGAAGGACTTGGTTTCCAAGAATCATTACAGAATCACGTTTATCTTTAAGGATCAGTACAGGTACTATTACCTTATATTTGACATTATATTCCTATAAAATGTGATTTTGGCGTCTTTGGAAATGAGTACCTCAAGGCAATGAGTACACATGCAGCGACTGGTATCAAAACCGTTCTCTGCTGGCACTGTTCCTCATATGCTTCGGTGAAAAATAAAAGGCCGAGTAAAGAGCAGCCACCAGCAATACCATGAGAAAATCACTACAACTTCAGCATTTTCAAAGGACCATTTAGCAACTTTGCCTGTTCTTTGCCTGCCTGTCGCTTACATCTATGCACGGCGTGAGAGGTCAATAACCAACAATTACACCTGGTTATTTCTTCGTCTCTCATAGGCTAGTTTGGGAATCGAGCTAGAAGAAAATGCAGTTTCTTGCCCCTTCTACTTTTTGCAGAAGATTTTATCCCCTCATGAATTTTTATTTTAATTTGGTAACTGACAATGGGGCTGATGGGGGAAGTACAGGAGCTAGGAGAACAAAGACACTTGAAATTCACAACGGGGAAGGAAAGGAGGTTAGGGAAAAGAAATGTTAGGGAAATGAAGAGTGTAATTTGCAGACAGAGAAAAGAGGCTGCCGAGAAGAAAAGTGGGAGGATGGCATAGCAGACAAATCAACACTGTCCTCCAGACTGTTGTGGAAAAGCTCTTAGATTCTGTCAGCCAAGTGGTAAATGCTTATGGGAACCTCTTCCTGAAGGCTTAGTCATGCTCAGCATTAACAAAATCTTTTTGAATTATTTTTAAAGCTTTTCAGAATTTATAATGCTTTGGCTAGTGTTTTGCAGGTCACTGGGCTCAATTTCCTATTAAAAGTTAAATTCTATTTTTGAATAGTCTTAAAGACAACCGTATGACTGGAACTTCCACTTGATTCTCCCCAAAGTATATTGCCTCTGCGGCTCATTTTAGCACTGATCAGAGCAATCTTACATTTTAATGCATTCAGAACTAGGCAAAGTTCCTTCTACAAGAAAATATGATTGATTGTTACAATGACAGTAATTGCATTTTAGTAAAAGTAACCATTATGGTAATTTTCCTCAAGAAAGAGACATTTAACTAACTTAAGTAACTTGTTAATTTTCAACACATTAACTTTGGCAAATTGAACATTACAAATGTACAGAGTTCACAGACACAACAACATGTATCACTTAGTGAGTGTGCACACTTTTTTCATTCTATATATCAAGCAGTGTTTCAAAATAGTATATGCTAAAAAAAAAAATGCATACATAACACAGCATTAATTAAACTGTTAAGAGCAGCTACAGTACAACCATTGCCAAGTCTCTTGTTTAAAAATTCTGACTTCAAAGTAGCAAACTTCAGATCGTTACAAGATATTAATTCCTAAGCATCTACTAAGATTAAATGCCAACTCTGAGAAAACCATAATAAAAGATCCTCGTAAAGCAAAGCAGATCAACAGTAACTCATGACACACACTACAAGAAGTAGGCGGGTGAATGACAGACACAGAAAAGCATTCGTATTGCAAAAATAAACGTACGGTACCCTATAGCTATAGATCACAACATGGTACAGAGAGAAAGAGCAATTTCTGGTACAAAACTTGTTAAATCACAGCAATACCTATAGGTAACTAAAAAACAGTACCAGCATTTAATTTCACGCATTGCTTCTGAGCACCACCTGAATACTGGTAAGTAACTAACCTCTAACAAGGCTGCTGCACTACAGGTATGAAAAAGATAAATTATTTTTCCAACCTTCCATTTATAAACATTCCATGAAAATTAGGCTCTAGCAATTATCAGAAACCACACTTTTATAAGAAGTTAAAAATTACATCATAAAGTAATTTAAGCATCCAGATTCTGTCTTCTACTACTTCACAAATTAAAAATCAAAAAAAATATCTTTACTTTTAACTTAAGATAATAATTCTTTAAGTTTTAAAGACATTCTAAACTAGAGCTAGTTGAATTCCACACTAATATTTTTACACTAGGAAAAAAATGTAAATTAGCCCAGACTGATTTTTTTAACTTTTTTTTTAGAACTCTGTTCTAGCTTTTCACACTTCACAAATGAAGTAACATTAGCTAATTCAACATAAGAAGGCTTTTGTGTTTTTCTTCCCTAGCTAAAGAACAATCGTAGAGGAAGGAGGCACTCTGCACTCACAGTATCTCTGCAGGAAGGTCCACGCCGTCCTGTACCCCCATGTAGCAGCAGTGCTACATGCTCCTCCCTTCTGAAAACTGCTGACCTTCCAGATGTGTTAAGTCAACTATTTCAATCTGAAATACTCCATTCTGTATCTTAAGAGTTGTTGGTGTTGTTGTTTTAATTGATTCAGATCAAAGAGCTTCAATTTGAACTGTGATTTAGGTTTTTAGCTGGAGTGGTCAATGGTTTTATCATCCTCTTATTTAAAGATCCCAGGTACACTGTTAAGATTAAATAATGTAGATGCTAATAAGATGGAGAGTAGACTAGAAAAAAAGTACAGAGAAAATAGCAAAAAAAAAGAAAAAGAATATTAATCTGTATTATCTCGATGTGCTGAACTCCCTTTACAGCAGCAGCACTCCAAATAATTTTAGAGAACCTTTTTTCTTTGTTTTTAATGGAACTTACACCTGAGGATTAGTCAATGATTTTATTGGCTTTTATAACTGAAAGCAGCTCTTTGATTGCAAATTCTTAGAGAAAGAAAAGCCCAAACTCTAGAACAATCAGAATGGAGTGGAAATTCATACAGTTCAAGAACTCTTTCCTTTCTTTCAAATATTTTCAAGATTATAAATCTTTCCATTACTGTTCAACTTCTACTACGTAATGAAATGACACTTAAGAAAATTTCAAAAAAAAGTTTGGTTGTTCGAAGACAAAGCGCGATCCGAAATAAACCAGTGACTGATAAAAACAGCAATAACTTAAAGCACATTAAGAGCTTACTAACAGCCATCCCCCCATGCAATGTTTAAGACTGTTTGTATAATGCAGTGTCCCAGTTACTCTCAAGAAGAGGAGGAAAGTTACACTTTTAACAGAATTGGCAGTCAACCTCTGTTAGTCTTTTTCTGTCACTTCTAAATTTCCCATGGCAAGCTACATTTTTGAACTGTGCTCTGCAGACTGTAGATTCCTCAACATCAGCTGAAGAAATGAATGATTTCTGTAACGTTTCTGCAGTTCCAGACATGATGTGCTTTACTCAGGCAACTCAGAATAATCTATTGATCCTTGACCAGATGTGCAAGTTAACAGTTAAAACAAACAAAACCACCACTCAGCTGTGCAGTGCAACTCTTCCTACCCATGTCATAATGTTTAAAAAATAGAATAAAATTCTATACTGATCAGGTCACCCAACAGAACCTCTGAAGCAAGAATGAAGCTGGGAATTAAAAGACCTTGCAGTGGAGCTCCACGGAGCGGAGGACCACGTTTTGCTATGCTGAACGGCCATGCAGCATCACTGCCTCTTCCCAGCCTTTGCTTCAAGCATCTGGGGTCAGTGAGAAGCAGCAGCTGTGGTGCAGCCTTGCAATGATTAGATAAAAGTGCCAAGCAGGCAAATACAAATTGGGACTTACATGAATAACTCTTGCACATAATGCACTAAATTTGGCAGGCTTATAGAGGCAAGATGGTAAAAAATAACATAACTAGTATTTGCGTTGTACAAAATGATTACTTAAAGGGAGAAGGAATTTCTCTCAAAAAAAAGGAATTTAACATTTATCGAGCTGTAATTGTTTGAGGAATTCCAAGCAATACAGAAGTATGCAGAAGTACTGTGCAAGACCTGTAAGACTAGATAAAGGAGTTGATGCAACTAACCATGACCCGTAGTTTTATTCTCATGTCCAATGATGTAGTAAGTGAGACATGAATGTGTTTTCTAGTATGTAATTTGGGATGAATGAAACTTTGAATACTCAATTCTTTGTAATACAAAGATATAAAGACTTCTGAAATACATAAATTATCCTGCAAGAGCAGCACAGTTTTGGAGGAAAGAGATGAGCTACTTAAACCATCAGATAGTAAGATCAACAGGCATAATTCATCTAAGTCCCGTATTTTTCTCCCATTGTTTTGTTGCATAAATATGAAATGTGAAAAGATGTTGCATAAATATGAAACCCAACAGAGAAAGTATCAGCTGTGAGAAGTCATAAGAGAGCAGAAAAATATTTCAGTGGGCGTGGAAATGTGTTTTGGTTAGACAGTTTGGATCACAGAAGAGAGGACTTGAAGTTCTTTAGAGAAAAATGGTTACATGAAGGCAGGTGATAAAGACAGAATTAGTCCAAGGCCACGCCCTGGGCTCTATCTGAGTGTTTGATTTGGGAGCCAGGGAGTAAAGGCTGTCTCTTGGGCCGCCTTTAGAATGTCTGGCTCCTTTAGGAAGGAGCCACAGCTTCAACTACAATTCCACAAGCCCTTTAAACAAGCCCTTGCAATGAAAAAGTGGCTCCCGGTTTTCTTCACACACTTGTTCTGGTCTTAACACCACCAAGGTGAGGACCTGCAAGCCAACATAAATATTTGTGAGGCTAGGAATGAGCTGGGTTCAGAACTAGCTGAAAGCTAATGTTTTGTTTTGGTTTGTTTGCTGGGCTACTTTTAACCCAAACCAGTTCCACGATCAGTTAAGTGTGCAGCTGCGAGAACATTTGTGCAGGGCAGGGCAGCATCTTTTGGCTTATGCTGGCTTAAAGTGTTTGTGGAAGTACAGCACGAGTGTAACCAAAGATCTGCTATAGCCTAACACTCCTAATAATCCACACATGCCATTCCAGAACACAGGAATAGTTAAAGCATATAAATGGCCTCGCCATGTGCCTCATGTAGGGGCCTAACAGAGGAAAGCTTAGAAATTGCTGTAACAGCCAGAAAAACACACACCTTTTGAGGTAGCTGGATAGCAAGGACAAAAATTTGATTCCCAAGCCACTTACATCGAACATCAATTGTATGATCAATGATAACATGACAAATGCGCTCAGCAGGCTTTCCCATCGTGGCTTCTGTGAGAATGCTGCTCGCTGACTTCCCTACTGCAGTCTTCCCACGTCTCTAACCCTACCCTGTCCTGCCATCGTTAGGCCCTCTTCAAAACGGGCTGCAGCCTGCAACCTTCTTGGTCTATAACACGGCCACTTTTCGGCCTTTCGGTGCTTCTTAACATCTCCAGGAATGCTCCAAAGGTAACAGAGGATCCAGCTGGGCTAAGAGCAGAATCGAGACGGAAATGACGCTCCAATTTTTCTGTAACTACTTCATTGTTAGTACTCGTAGCCACAAACAACCTGAATACGCTTAGACAGATCAGTGTATGACTTCTTTTGATAGAAAGGTTGCAATTCTACCTAAATAATATCTTCACAGAAAAAGCCCATATTTTTTTCCAGTATGTGTCTTAATTAGAATTTAAGCAAAGCAGTAATGTAGAAGATTAATTACCTGCTAACATACATACAGACATGTATTACATATTGTGCACATCCAGAGAAGTTTTTCTCAGGTGGGGATCAGCCAATAGGGCTTAAAGATAACAGCATGTTGTTATTTACAAATAATACTAAAAAAAAAAAAGGTTATTTCAATATTTTGAAGCTTGTTTGCTACATATTTGAGAATAAGCCTTCACCTGCTCCTGAAAGCAAAACTTGTGCATGAAAGCAGTTTTTCAGCTATGATACATAACTGGTATTAAGCTGCTAGAAGATTAAGTGTAATGATGGTGATGCTAAGAAGATTCATAACTAAATCAGTTATTTATACAATTCCTACATATACCTGGATCATTTCCATTATAAAATTATGAAGAAAAAAAAAAAAAGCAAACAATCAACAGCTTACTACGTATATTATACATTGAGCTGAAAATTGCTCCAGTTGAGCAAAGTTACTGCAGCCCAGTTACATTAATTTCACTAAACCTGCTTCAGAAGCTAGGATTAACTGAATACTTCCATACTAGATGGAAAGTGAGGGGGGAGTGTTCCGTCTGAAATTCTACTTTTTCTCCCATGAGTGCTACAAAAGGCAACGTGGTTCAATAAAATTCTTCCACGCTAGCTAATACAGAGGAAATATCGAGCCACCTGCTCAGCTCATCCTTCCCTCCAACAGCAAAGCTGTTTACATGGCTCAGTGGATAAACTTATATTTTAATGACAGTAAAACTTCGACACCAATATAGATTGAGACTTGCCTTAGCCAGTGCCTGGAAACTTCTATGGCAATGCCCATTAAACTTGGCAAGTAGTGTTTGATCTTCAGTAATTGTGAAGCACTCGGTATGACCCAAATGTTCAAACTTTGGCTGTGTTTAACAATGAAGTAAAACTTGGTAGTGCCATGCACAACTCCAGGAGAAAAGTCAGGAGATCTTTCAATCCAAATTGCAGCCAAACCACTGTTCTGGTAGAATGAGCCTTCAAAACCATGGGAATCTCTCTCCCGAGAGCTGTTTAAGCTTCCTTAATGCTCTTAATCCACCTTGATATTGAAATGCTAGACAGTCTGGCACCCATCTTCCGACTTCCAAATAGCTGGTCAAGAGTCGTCTGAGTTTCTGTTCTCTCAAGGTAGATTCTAACAAGCTGTCTGAAGATTCTAACAGGGCTAGCTGAACTTTTTCACTACTGTGCTTGTGGCCCTCAAGAAACACCTTACTGGAAGTGAAAAATCTCTCATGAGCTTTGAAAAAAGAAAAACAAACAAACAAACAAAGGAAAGAACAGACTACAATAATGGTGAAACAAATCTCTCTTGAAAAAAAAAAAAAAAGACAATATTAGGGAAGCAGCACAGAAAGAGGAGCCTCTACAACAGACTGCCAGCTCTACTGGCTCTGCCATTAATTAGTTCATTAGTAGCCATGATAAACAGAGGAAGAAAGGTCTCCTGGATGAGGCAACCCCAGTTTGTGTAAGAATCCAAAAAGGCTCCACTTTCATTAGATATTGATTTCAAAGATATTGTCCTCTCTGGCATATCATGGAAGTTAATTAGTTGATGTCCCTAAAACAGGGTGCATTCACTAGGTGTCACTAAAAAAAGAAAACACCTTAAAAGTATGCCGTCATTGCCCAAGGAATTTGAAGGGGAAAAAATGAACTTTTGTATTAAAAAGGTTGACTGCTATTTACAAAACTTTACAGTTAAATGGAAAAAGGTTAGCTTTTATTGATTTTAAAATAGCCTGAACCAAAGTTACTTCTCACTATATTGAGTAAATGCAATTTTTTCATCTCAGACATGAAAATATTATTTAATCAGTGATTGAATTGTAATTATTATAAAAAAGTTTGTAGATGAATCTACCCCAACACTGTTCAGAAGCTATGAGGAATAACTGCAAGCATCACAACTCAGTTTACTAACCTATCAAGACCTTCATACATTCGTTGTTCCACATGAGACTTAGAGAAGCCATACTTTGAAGGTTTTCAGCTCAATCTTTGTAACTTTTTTTCCCCGTCTTTTTATTTGAAGTTTGACAACTATTAGTATCCAGTAAGATTTCCTGCTATAAAAGAACTCTAAGATTCTAGGCTGAAATGAGAACTCAAAGGACAAGTTCCATTGTCAGTTCTCTAAAGAAAATAAAAAATCCAGCAACAACAACAAAAGAAACCCTGTGCATTTATTCAATTTGTTGCTAAACCTTGAATCCCAGCTGCACACCACAGCTCTGATAATTAGCCCACTCTTATAGTTCTTCTCTCTCCCCTGCTCCCGGGGACACTTTTTTGTGTGTTTAATTTTGGTTTCATGAGCTAAACTGATCCAATTTTCTTTAGAACCAGGTACTATACCTGAACACCAGCACCACACTTTTCATCAGGATGCTGTAGATTGTTTCTGATGCTAAGACATAGATGAAAATGCCAGGTTTCCTTTTGATAAAACGCCTTTGACTTATGAAAATATATATACATTGTATAGTTACTTGCATCATTGCCTGTGACAGTGCATTTACACTCCTCTAGTATTGTTTAGCAAACCCAAAATATATCCTACTTGCAGCTAAGCTCAAGTTAAATCCCACATTACAGCTTGGAAAATTAGCCAACTGTCCTGATCTTGCCCACTTCTCAGTCATCATAGGCAGCTTCTGTACGGTTTGACACCCTGAGTAATTACAGCTATTCAAGTATTGCCCTTGTTTCAAAAGAAACAGAAGTCGTATTATCAAAATAATGTGAAAAAGCAGCACACAATTTAATACTCTAAATAGCAGGGGCACTTTCTTATGAGTTTTTAATTACAAATTGTCAGTCTAAAATATGCAATTATTAATTCATATTATACAAGCACTAAGTATGTACAATAGAGATACTCTTAAAAATCTGGTACCACTGTCAGGTCACTGTAGCAAAGAAAAAAGTTGCAACACATTTTAAGAGTTCATCTAAAATAATAGTGAAAACATTACAATGTTGTAGCACTTTGGTTTCTACGATGAACAGAGATTCTTCTTTACCAAGGGGCCTAAAAACTATGATACCATATTCTGACAAGGAAAATTTCTACACAGATCCAAAGAACCTTGTTCTCATAATACAGGTTAGGGTTTTAAGAATTCATCTCGGACTCTTACTGGCATTTTGAATAAACGATCGCACAGTATAATTGAGGAATATAGTACGATATTTAGAAAAAAGTCATTTTGCTACGAAATTAGTATGAAATCATGCATGATACATGCCATAGTAATAAAAACTTGTGAAACAACAAACTGACTCTAACAGACATTGTAGTGTCTGAAAGCAACAGGAAGCTCTGGTCAGATGATCTTTTCTGACAAGATAGTGCAAATCCTAGAAAGGAATATCACTGGGTCTTCCAAGAAAATAGGTTAGATATTTTTGAATCTCAACAAAAGTATTGAATGGAAACAAAACCCTGGATACCAGATTAAAATATATATATATATTAATTGGTATAAGTGCAGCTTTTGGTAAGGTGATTTGATGGAGATTGTATTAAAGCGTTAATTTCTGTAAAATCTTCTACCTACATGTTTGTTTTGAAACTAGAAGCAGGGAAACATCCATCTTAGTGTAGGTCTACAGGCTGCATCTGATTACATTAAAAAGGGAATTTGTCTCACCCACAAACTCGCTATGTAAATAGTTTTACATAACACACAACAGGCTAAATCCTATTCATTTGTAGTTATTAGTACTGCTCACACGAATAAAACGAGTTCGCTATAGCTAAACACCAAAATACCTGAATCCCAAACAGGGCTACGGTTTCAACATGCATTTTATTTTGTCTTTGTAGATATCAGCTTGGCTGAACAGCTATATGTAAAATTTTTAAGTTTGATTATAAGGAGAAAATTTTGATGGATGTATACACCGTGACACAAGCCTAAAACAAACCATAGGCGAGCTTTTGATTTTATGCATTTTAAAATATTGATTAATTCTACATTTTCTCGTGTTTTAAAGCTGTGTTACCTATGTAACTGTAAAGTATCTCAACTGGAACAGTAAAAAATGCAAAATAATGAATAATTCATAGTGATTTCATTGATCAGTCCACTAAAACTGAAAATTTGTATTAAAACTCTTTTAAAATAGACTGAGTTTTACATAAATTATGCATACTCATGAAATTAAGAAGAACTTTGAGGCAGCTATTTACTTTTTTTTTTTTTTTTTTAATGAAGCTGTCCTCCGGTATCTGCACTTTTTCCCACAGCCTGGAAAAGCAGGAAAAATGGTAAGGAGGAGATCCCTGCAAGTGAGATTAATTTCTTGCTGTTCTGGTCATTTTTGTTTTGGTTATAATAAGGTCAGTGTCTGAAACACCCTTCTCTCTTGCTTCCCAGTTTTAAAGGAAGAATTACTTAGACCGTGTGGGAAGATTAATGAGGTAATGACAAAGGTTGTATCTGTTAACGTTACTGCTGATATTATAAACCCCATGTTTCCCATTCTGTGATTTTAAACTGCTTGTATGGAGACTATGAATGAGTCTTGCACAATAGACTCTTACCTATAATGCTGCTTCTGTGTAAACAGCATCGATTCAGTGGTAAGTGTGAGAACAGCGAAGGCACAGATGAAATCCTCTACTCCTAGCAGTGCTCTGAAAAAGAAAAATGAGAGATTGCAGCTTTTTAATTCTTCTCATTATTCCCTAGAAGGAAAGTTATATTTGTGCTGCCTCTAGGCCAAGCACCATCCCATATGAACAAAAGAACGGAACTATGATCACATCCATTTCATCTTGCTGCTACTCCTGCTTGCAGGCTCTCTGCAGATGCGTACGTCCCTGATATTGTATCTTCAGTGCTCGTACGTCACAGTAAATGATTCATTAAAAATGCATAGACAGAGTGATCTTAGAAGAGGGAAAAAAGATCTGGAGTTTAAGGGAAAAGGGAAATAGAAATGAAAAGTCAAAAGGTAGAAAAGAGAAATACCCCTGAAATTCACATGAGAAAGGCAAGCAAAAAGACATTTAAAAAGAAAGAGGAGATGGCAACCGTATTGACATTTAATATGTCTACTTGGGATAAAACTCAGCCTTTTACTAGCAATAAAAGCAAGAGCCTAGAAAAAGCACAAAGCCTTTAAAGCATTTTGCATCAAGTACCTCACAAAAATGGTAAGCAATTTCTGCTAAGGTGTGTACGTTATTTGCACCAAACTAACTAATTTATTTTAAATATATATAATTCAGTGGAAGCAAATAAAGATACAGCTCTATCGATATTGTGCTTCTAACAATGTAACTGAACCCATGGAAAGGTGTTGCATCCATGCAACAAAAATGTTTTCTATTGTTTGCATACCAAAAATGAGCATATTTGTGCCTCTCCTTACTTGTTTCTTTTCTTACACTGCAGTGGGTAGCTCTGCAAAGGATGCAAGGCCTACATGCAGCACCAGTGGAGTTGAGAACAGACCAACCAACACCTATAACAATGCTCCTGGACTGGTATGAAAGTCTGAATGGGCTCCTTGACCCTAGTCACCACCAGTCATCGTAATCCATGTACAACTTGACATGGTCCCATTAGGCCTCAAAACGGGGAAGGAAAAGAAAGAAGCACACGCTTCATTTGCGGTTCCTACAAACCTGATAAACATGCGATTGCCAAGACCAACCGTACACGGAAGGTCACCACTTTTGTAGTATTTACTGCATGGCCAGAAGGCTTTGCTCTGCTGAACTGACCCTGCAAGCAAAATAACCACCCATGCTTACAAATAATAAGCTACTTGAGAAAGAGACACCTCCTTCCTTACTATGCCACTCATGCAAATGATGTTATGTAGATGACACATTTAGGTTATTTTGTATTAAATATAAACAGTAAAATGCGAATATGGGACATAAATTACATTCTGTCAGTAAAAAAAAAGAAAAGTGAACCTAATGCCTATAATGGAAAAAAATATGTACACACACACACACACATACAATAGCAATATTTTTAGCTATAATTTCCTGCTCATGTGGCAACATGACGAGCATTCTGAAGAAGCTGAGCCAAGGGAAAATACAACCTGCAGAACAGGTCACGTTTAAATATTCTGCTATTGAAGAATATTAAAAACTACAGATTAAGTAGGAGTGTTGTAATACTTACATTAATTAATGCTTGTAAATCATTCTGAACTACCTGGATAAAAGATGGCATAAAAAGCGTTGCCACATGTCTTGATGCTTCTAGATGTGCACAGTCCCATGCATCTCGTTTTACTCTTTGGATGTTTGAAATCAAATCTGTCACTGGAGGATGAACTTTGTGTTGGTAGGTGTTTGAACACGGCAGAGAAACGCCAAGGATGCCCGAATCCTGGTCAAGAACCCCAGCAGGTACCTCAATATGAACAGACTGAAGTATCTACATCTCTTCATCTCTGAATCCGGGTGCTAATGGTGGCTCACCAGGTCTAATTACCAAACACCTCTGCTGATCTGCGGCTCATAGAGCTCACACAGCTCGGCAGTGCTACTCAGTCTTAACGTGGTTGCAAATTCACGTATGTGAAAAACATTCCTTCCAATTTAGTACCACGCGGTATCACCAAAAACCTTAAGCCATGCCATCAGTCTGAAAAGGAAGGTATCTGAAGCGATTCAATACACGTCTGAGGTTAGCGAACAACGTACCAGCTTTTGGGGAGCTTGGTACTTCTTGCTTTCACCAGCACAGGTGTTTATGAGGCCCTTATGCTTTCCCACATTGTTCAACAGATCTGAACGAAACGTGTATTCCTTTTCACTCAGAAACAGGCAACATATTTTACGGTATACATTTAAGAAGATGGAAAAAAAAATAAGTAGGCACTTTCACAGAACTGCTGTCCTTAAGGGTGATAATTTACTGAGAGAGTGTCGTATCTTGAGTGGCACCAATATACACACATCTTCCCCCCAAAGGTGAGAAAACTGGGATTTATTCACTCTTCTTGTTCTCTCCTTCATCTATTCTGAGCAGGGCACAGGTGTTGCTCCTTTATGCTCACGTTTTGGAGCACGGACAGCTTGTTCTGCTCCTGCACAGGACACAAAACCAGGTAGCGCTGTGCTCATCTCGGGGACTTGTGAAGGCTGCCTCACTACAAAAAAGCAACGCAGGCCGCTGTGCTGCGGCGGCCAGCGGGCGCACAACGATAGGAAACAGAAGTTTGCTGCGATGGGGGGGGAGGCCGAGCAAGCTGCCAGCGGCAGGAAGCAGCTAGTTCTGTGGGGAGAGCATCTCAAACACAAAAATGCTGTGAGATACGGCGTGTAGGTACACCTAACGCACAAATGCTGTGAGATACGGCGTGTAGGTACACCTAACGCACAAATGCTGTGAGATATGGTGCGTAGGAACACCTAACGCAAGTGCTGTGAGATATGGCGTGTAGGTACACCTAACGCAAGTGCTGTGAGATGTGTTGTGCAGATACACCTAACACGGGTGCTGTGAGGCGTGCTGCGCGCTCACACCTCACACAAGCGCCGGGAGGTGCGCTGTGTGCTCACACCAGTTCGTGAACGCACACGGCCGGGGCACAACCGGGCACAAGAAGCAGCTGCCGGCGGGGCCCTGCCCTCACACCTGGCAGCGGTACCGGGCGGAGAGGCGCCACGGAGCGGCCGCCGCCGCCGGCCCCTCACGGCGGTCGCTGAGGGGCGCTGAGGGGGCGGGCGGCGCCCAACGGCCGCGCCCTGAGGCGGGGCGGGAACGCGCACGGGCGCGGCGGCACGCGAGCGGGCCGCGCGCACGCGCGCAGGTAGGGGCGGAGGGAGCGCGCCGCCGCCGGCGCTCCGCCCATCCCCGGGAGAGGAGAGCGGAGGAGGGGAGGGGAGGGGGTGGGCGGGGCCTGCCGGGCGGGCGGCGTCCGGCGAGTGGCCCGCGCAGCTGTCAATCCGGGGCGGCGCGCGCTCGGCCGGCGTCGCGCGAGGGGCCTGGCGCGGCGGGGGGCTGGGGGGGGGGAGGAGGGGAGGAGGAGAGGGAACAAAAACAATCGGCCGGGCGCCGCCATCTTGGGCCGGCTCCGCACGCCGCGCGGTGAATGGGTCGCTATGAGAGAGCCACAGGGGAGCGGCGGCAGCAGCAGCGCTCCGAGGGCTGCTCCGAGCTGCCGCCCGCCCTCGGCAGGCTCTAGAGGCGGCCGCCGCCGCCCGCAGGGAACCCCCGGGCTCGGCCTTTCCGCCTCGGCGAGCCCCGAGCCGCGCTCCTGGACCGACAAAGTTGGGCTCCGCCGCGCCGCCGCCGCCCGGGAGCCGAGGGGGTCGCGGTCGGGGGCCGAGCCGGGAGCGGGCCGGGGCCGGGGCCAGGGCTAGGGCAGGGCCCAGGGGAGCCCGGCCGGGGGCTCGGGGCTGTTCCGCGCCGCCCCGGCGACCTCTTTCTTTCCCTTTTTAATATATATATTTTTTAATCTTTTTCTTTTTTTTTCTTTTTTTCCTCAAAAAATCCTGACTGGACCGAGGGGGAGACAGCCGCCGTTGTGGTAGGGCGAGGGGAGGAGGAGAGGCGGCCGTGAGGGGTTGGCGAGCACACGGCCGGGGGGCGGCAGGGACAGGGGGACAGGGCACGACAGACGGCCGGGGGGACAGGACAGGGGGACAGGACAGGGGGACAGGGCTGCCCCAGCCCCGTGTGCCCCCCCCAGCCCCTTTCCTCCCTCAGGAGCTTCCCCGGGACTCGCCGCCCTCCTCCCCGGCGGCCGAGCGCTGCGTGCTTTTCGCGGCGTGTTTTTAATTTAATTTAATTTTTTTTTTTCGCTCTCTCCTCGTTTAAATACCAAATACAGCCCCCCCCCGCCGCCCCCGGGGGAAGGGGATGGAGGTGTCTTAGGAAAAATTCCCCATTCCGCAGCCCGGGCTGAAGGCCGGCCCGGAGGGGGGGCGATGAGCTCGGGCTGAGCAGCTGGGGACGCGGGGAGCCGGTGTCGGGGCCGGTGCCAGCCCCGGGGCTGCCCCTCTGCCGGTGCCAGCCCAGCCCCAGCCCTGGTGCTGCTCCTCGGCACCCTCAGCAGCACCGCCACCCGACCCCAGCCTGGCCCACGTGCAGCCGCCGGCCTCCTCCCGCAGGACTCCCGACCCGTCTCTTCCTCGGAGGCTTTGGACGTTGGAAGGCGAAATGGAGCTGCTCTTCTTCTCCCAAACACTACATGTTGCGTAACGGGAGCCAGGACGAAAGCCCCGACCCGTGTGCTGGTCTCGGTACGACTCCCGGCGCTCGGCACCCATCGGGGATGCTTTACGGAGCTTGATGTGGAACAGAGTTGGAGCCTCTTCGGAGACTTCGTCGTGTCCGGCGGCTTAATTGCTGACTTCTTTTTCTTAGTGGATTCGTAACATACTTTTATGAATTAAATTTTGCCACTGTTTGTACAGAAGCCAAATGACACGTGTGTTTTGAAACACGGTTCCAAATATATCCAGCCCTGAACCCGGATTCTCGCTCGAAAGAGCCGGAGGGAGATCGTCAGTCTCTACATAAACCTGATTTTACTGTTTCGTGAACATTATCCTCTTTAGAGATGTTGCTGTAGATTGCTTTACAACTGTTCAGCAAGAAGGGGGGATTTTTCCAGCTTGCTGGACCCAGGAAACTGGATACTTAAAGTCACTTAAATGTTTTAACAGCATTGGAAAATGGGAGCTGCTACTAAGTTGGCGTTTGCTGTTTTTCTTATCTCTTGTTCTTCAGGTAAGTAAAAGTTGTTTTTGTCGCTTTAAATTTAAGGCTTTGGGGTCAGCACTGGAAAGCCAGAGGTGATTTTGTTGGTTAGGATGCGGTGGGAGAAATCACTTTTCCGAACGGCAAATGTTTGGGGATGGCAGTAACTGTGAAGGCAGCAGCTGTTTTCGTCGCGGTTCTTAAAAATGTCTAACGAGCACACTTCAGACGTGTGCAGCGCTGGGATTTCAGAGAAATCGTCAGCAACAAACGTGGAGACATAACCACCTAGTGTCACATCTGGTAACCTGGCAATGCGGTTATTAGTTTCTTTTTTTTTTTTTTTCCAAAATGAGGATAACCAAGCTGAAATACTCTTACCCCTTAATTTAGAGCTCTTGTTCTGGAGCGTTCAGTGGTGGATGGCCACCTTCGTTACTGCTTCCTTAGTTTAGGATAGCCACTGTTGTGAAAGCATTCGCTCGTCCTTCGCTGATAGCAAGGGGTGTGCGCATGTATAGGTGCGTGCAGAGAAAGAGGCTGAAAAGGCACGCTTCCAGTTTCAAAGCAGTGATTTGTAACGCTTTTATCTCGCTGTTCGATATTTCGCTGTCTTCGGGTGTGAAAGTTGGGTTTCAGATGCCGCCTGGTAGCTACCAAGCGTGGGGTGAGAGCTCCCGCCCGCTTGTTGAGGAGGGAAATCCTGGTAGCAACCAGTGGCTGGAGGAACTGCTGGTGTATTTCCACTCAGAGCTCGTCAGTTTCACAGAAAACCTGCTGTGAGCCTTGTAACAGCCTTAATGTTTGTTTAGATGGCAAACCTGCTACTTTCTGCTTACATTTTGAATGTCCCTGGAGTCCTCTGTGTGTTTACACTTTTTTTTTTGGCTTTCTCGGTGGCGTTTGAAGGTGTACTTGTTGATCAGTCCGCCAGCTGCCAGACAAGTACTCAGGTTTTCGATGTAACTGGTCTCAGGGAGTAATGAGATCTGTGTAACAATAGCTTTTAAAATTTCAGCGTTATAATGTGCAGGATTCTGCTGAACGGTACATTTTCTTGTGGTTAGTAAATGGATAGTCTAGTCTTATGTCTGTAGTGTTATTGATCAATTCCGTGTGGGCTTAAATGTGCTGTGAAATGGCGATCGCTGCCAGAAATAACCCCCCAAATCCTTTCTGTTTTGACAGAGAAATAGCAGAACAGGTGAAGGACACAGCTCTTTTTTGGTTAGGGCACACCATTTATTGCTTTTGTGAGACAAAACATGACTTCTGATAATTTTGTTCTACCCTAGAAGACATCTTTCATGTTTCCCTTTACTTTCACGTTTCCCTTTACCTTGTTTTTAAGTAACTTAAATAACAACACTCCTCTTAAATCAGGAATATCCTCTACAGGGAAACTTTTCTTCGTCTCAGTGACAGTTTCTGAAAGGCTTGGTGCCATCTGTTCTTCACGTCTCTCTCCCTTCCACATCCTTCTATTAAGATCCTTTTGCCTAGAGCATAGAATAGCGATCTTGTTGACATTGCCGTATTAAAAAGAGCTGTTAAGCAACAAAGCCTGGCTTTTCTTTAGGATTTCTTGCTCATCTTGGTAAGACAAAGCGATTGTTTCTCTTGCCTGTGAAGATAGAAATAATCGTTGCTAAATGACCAAGGAACTGGCTGGAATTCGAACTGCGATTTTCCTATTAATGACATTGTTTTGGTGGCTGCTCCAGTGTTACACGCCAAGTATTCCAGTATTTAATAGTTGTTAAACTGCTTTCTCCTCTAATACTTGGAGTGTTAGTTTCTGCAGTCCTGCCGTAGGTGTAAACATGAATAAATTCCCGGGGAGCTGTTGTTTTTGCGATCACAATCATAAGATTATGTAAGCTTTTAACGTGAAGCACAGGCGCCTGGAGTAGTGTTTCTTCTGGTCGCTGTGACTCGGTGAGGTTCAAAATCACATCCGATCGATTCACTCTAACATCGTGATCGGAAGAATTAAGTTTCCTGGAAAAAAAAAAAAAATCTCGAGTTGCTGATGTAAGAGCATTGTCAGTGGTGGAAGAACTCCAGGAGTTCAGGTGTGAAGGGGTCCGGTTCTTCCTCCAGCTGCTTTGCCGTGTGCGTGTTGGGTGCTCGGGGCCCGGGGCTGGGCTTCTGCCCTGACCTGTTCGCTGCGTGTGCCGCAGCTATCTTCTGCGGTTGATTCCCCAGCCCGTGAATACCCGTGTTCTTTAACTGGGTGCAAACGGTCTGTTCTTTATGGTGGGCGTGGAAGTGGGCCTCAGTTTGAAGGCATTTTATTTTATTACCTATAAACTCCTACATGAAACGCTGTGAATGTCTTTCAAATGTATAGGAATGCCCAGGGAATTACATCTGATAATCTTTGCTGAGAAAGTTTTAAATATCATAGTCAGAAAGGGGAAATACTGCTAAAGAGCACCTGTATGACGTTACTGGAGTTTATCCAGGTATCCACAAATGCCATAAACGTGGACGTAGGGTTGCACCCCTTTGTGCTAACTGAAGAGAGTGAGATGAATGCGCAGTGAGTAAACACCAAAGTGCCCCTGTGCATCGGTTCCCTGTGCATCCCCTCATATACCTTTTATATCTCTCTATATTTTTGACAATGAAAAAGCAACTCTGAAGTAATAAAATACTCTTGAACAACTGAATGTGCTTCCTGTGCCTCTGCTGAGGCAAGGCAGTAGGTGAGCTGAGAAGAAACCCAGTAAATGAAGTGGTGTTTGGTGAGGAACGCTTCCCTTCACATGCTGCCTGGGCTCTCCCCACCCCGAGGAAGTGTGGTGCCGTGTCCTGCCCTCCGTGATCGCTGAGCTGTTCGTTATGAACTTTGGGAATAGAGCGTGTGTGTGTGCCTCGGCAGCTTTCCATGCTGTTTCGGACCGTCCAGCCTGTGTATTGAAAATGCTGGGCGAGGTGGGAGCAGTGGGTTGTCCTTACCCCAGGTCTGCTGTTGTGGGCGCTCCAGTTGTGAATTCCTCCTGGTTCTTTGTTACTCTTACACCTCGTATCTCCCAAACCTCCTGTCCTCTGTTTGAGTGTCCTGCTCTGTCTGGGGGGCCTGGGAGGCCGTCAGCGGAGCAGTTCGCCAGCTTTAAGTCTCCTCCAGGGGACCAGACCTCAGTTTGTTAAAACTCATGTAAGCGGGGCTCGTGCTAGCAGTCGCTGAAGCTGAAGGAAATGCTTCAGAAACATCCTGCTCCTGTCCCCCCAACACCAGGTCAGCCTCGAGCCTCTCAGAGGGCCTTGAGCAGTTTTTCTAGAGGAAATGACAAATCAGAGGTACCTTTGTAGCTAAAGTGGTGTTTTCACTGCATGGGGAACATTTTATTCTTTGATTTTCCTTTTATTCTCCCTGTCTAACACCAGCTGTTAGTAGGGGAAATTACTCCTTTCCCCAGGCATCTAGCTGGCACTCCTGGAGCCAAAGATACCGCGACAGGCTCGGAAGCCGAGTGCTCAGGTACTCGGGAGGAATCGAGGGGTGGGAGATGGGACTTCCATTGCTGAATTTTACTACTGTAATGTTTTTTTTTACATTCACTTCATTGCTAGCTTCACAGCACTTGAAAATCCTGCCCAAAGGTTAGCAGTAGTGTTTGTGGAGTTGTCTCTGCTGGTAGGTTCTCTGCAAGCCGTGCGTGAGCGCAGTTGGACTCTAACCTGACTGCAAGGCAGGGCAATAAAACACTTCAGACTTAGTACGACTTGTAAAACAAAGTCCTGCTCAAGTTGCCTTTTTTTTAATCGGTGCGTGCTTTCTTCTTTTTTTGTATCAAGTGTGCTGGGGTATTCCCAACCACGACAGCCTTGATGCTCCTGTTCAGAGCAGGACTTGTAAGTCTGCTTAATGCTGCTTCCACGCGTGGATCCATTTCCATGGATGTGAACGTAATGCTGTCCACAAAACGTTTTGGCTCCAGGTTGATATTAGACCTTGAATAACAGAATTTTGATCTATAACCAATGCTGTATAATCTGCCAATGCTTAACAGTTTACAAACCCTAAACCTTCTAGGTTATGAAAAATACGTGTGATGGTGTTAATTTTGCCTTGGAACATATAAACATGGTTCTAGTAGAACTCCACTTGACAAATGTTTCAAGAGAGGTGCTGCTGTCTTGGTTTTACTAACACGCTTATCCTTCAGATACAAACCTTGTTTTCATAGAGAAGTAAATAATAAGCTAATGCTTATTTAATGCTAGGTGCTGTGTAAATGTGAGGGGAGGGGGAAAGGTTTATGTGTGAGGGAAAGGCTGTTTTATCTTAAATAGGTGTGCAAGAAAGTAATTATTGCTGTTGTGAATAATAGTTTTCAGTTGGTTTTAATGGACAGTATTTGAATGCCTTTTTTTCCCTATCTTGCCGCAATTTAGGGGCAAAAGCCCTTCGAGTGGTATGTTCAGATTGTAAACAAGGATAGAAAAATAACTTTTTTTTCCCTGTTTAACTATAGCAGTTCATTTTTATCATATCCTGATTTAGTTTAAGGTAGGGGAAAAAATAGCAGCAACTCCAATGTTTTTTGTTCTTGGTGATTCCACCTTCTCTTCCAGCCTTTGCCTCTTACGCTTCTGGTTTTGATGGTGCTTGGCTTCCAATTCCCATAGCCTATTTCTCTTTGAAATTGGAATTCACATCTCTTTCAAGTCATCGTTGCCAAGTTTGTATGTATAGTCCCTAGATATCTTAAGAGGTGGTAGTAACGTTTCTGTTACAATACAGACAAATGAGATGGATACAATATGTAAAAGTAAGTATTTTGGAGACCTGTGATTCAGAGGCTTAGCAAGTCCACGGCATTTATCCTTGGGAATCATCTAGAGAATAATTGTTACAAGGCAGGCTGTAAAAAGATAGAGGTTGACAAGGAACTTGGTTGTAGGAGAGATTCCTGGGTGAAGGGGGATGCATTTCTACCGCTTAATTAACAGAAAGCAGATTAATGCAAATGCCTGCTTTAGCTGGTTGGTGGAATGCATGGTCTGTTAGCTATCTGATGTTCCTGAAAATGAGAACTCTTTAAAAAAGATCAGGAAAATTGCAAATTTTACAGCCAAGTTCTTGTGTGATGAAATCTTAATGTGTTTTTGTTGCCTTGGTGCTTAAAATTCAGCACATCTTATTTCCTCTGATTTCCATATGGAAATTGAAGTGTTACTGGATGCCAGTGACTTTATGTGGCATCTCTTCTCTCCCCTACAGTGTCTGGGTGGTGGTGGTGTTTTTTCTTAGAAACAGTTTGCAACTACAGCGCCAAGCAGCAGAGCGTATTTAGGCGTAATCCCACAGAGGATGAATATTTACTGCCATACTGTTTACAGTCATGTCTTTGTGGCTAGGACTCCCAAACGTATGTTAGATGCACCAAATACTTGAATCGCTCGTGGAAATAGCAGAGGAGAAGGGTTTCTCTGCTGCAGTAATTACTGCTAAGGCACCGTTCCTTAATGCTTCCACGGTGAAGTAGCTCTTCGTGAGGAAGGTCAGCGTTCATGGTTTTCTTCTGAATTTGTTAGTTAGAGTAGGAACTGGAAGCAAGGAGTCTGGCTAGGGAGAGAAAAAGAACATTCGCTTACTAACTGGAGGCATAAATCTTTGGTTATGTGGTTAGAGGTATTTGAAAAACACGTGGAAATGCAAGAAGCAGCTGTGGGAAGGCTGCCTGTTGCTGCGGCCAGAAGCAGTTTGAGGTAGCCCCGGTGTTGTTATTAGGGTGGGATCTGCTGAGGCTGGGTGTTGGAGGTGTGAGGAACGTCTCCGTGCCCACCTCTACTTGGGTGCTGTCAAAAAAGCTGAGTTATGTTAAAGAGTTTGGTGAAAGAACGCATGTTCTGTTTTTATCTTAACTTCTGTTCCGTGGTTCTGCCAAATTAATTCCATTTCCAGAGTCACGGTGAAGGAAGGATGAGCAGGATGGCAGCCTTCAACTCTGCTTTTGCGGCTCTCTTTGTGCTGACCCTTTCAATGCAGCGGGCCACTGTTGCTCTCAGGTAGAAGCTCTGTTACGGAAAAAATGAGCAAGTGACGTACTTGAGATTGTATTGATGCCAGCCACGGTGTGAGTGACGGCTGTGTAACCTAAAGACCTGGTGACTTCACAGTGTAGCACTAATTTCAGTGTTACTCTTGAGTTCTTCACAGAGAAGGTTTGCTAGGAACTGTTAAACTTCACTGACTTGGCCTTCATACTATGCTGAGTACCTTTAGTAGGAAAGAAGGCCACACGTCCTTGAAGTAATTTAAGTAGCTGCTTATCACCTTCCTTATTTCCACAGAATCATACAATCATCCAGGTTGGAAAAGGCCTCTAGGATCACCTAGTCCAATCTTTAACCTAGTACTGACAAGTCCACCACTAAACCATGCTAATAAATTCAACACCTACACATTTCCTGAAGACCTCCAGGGCTGGTGCCTCAAGCACCTCCCTGGGCAGCCCATTCCATTGCTGCACAACCCTTTCAGTGAAGAAATTTCTCCTAATATCCAACCTGAACCTCCCCTGGTGCAACTTGAGGCCATTTCCCCTCGTCCTATCACTTGTAATTTCGTTAAGGTATAATTTCTAGCTTAAATTCTAAGGATTTGTACGAAGCTGTACTTAGGTGGTAATTCAGTTGGAAATGCTGTAATTGCAAAAGAAACCCCATGTACACTCTTAACGGTGATGGGCATGTGAGAAGTTCCAAAACACACCAAAATGCTTTTATTAGCGTTTCATTACACGAGGGAAACATTGTCTCTAGTTAGGGAGTTCAACTGACTGAAGGGCAGGGTAGTTGGGAAGAGTCAGCGCTTTAGGAATGCTAGGTCTTGGGTAAAATTAGGCAGAAGAACATTTCCCAAATTCTTCTGTTCCCCTAGCTTTGAGATGGTCAGCAGTTGGGCTGAAAACGAACATTGCATTTGGCACTCACAAGAGCTAGGCATCGCGCTCTGATCTCGTTTTGTTGCGTGCCCAAGTGAGGCTCTCTCAGCTGGGAAAATTCCACTGTCCCCAGAGTGCTGACAGCAGGTGAGTTGCGTTTCGCTGGTTTAATTTTTAACTCGGATGCACTCTGAGGCTGATGCCTGAGAAGTGACTTGAGACATCCAGTTTCGTTTGAAGGTTTTGTTTTCAGAAGACGTCTGACTTTATTTAAACGGGATCAGAATCTTCGCTCAGAATTTGGTTGCTTTTCTCTAGCTCTAACGCTCTGTTTTCCATCGCAAAGTGGCATGCGTTCGGTGTATTGCTGCCCTTTCACCAGGAAGGAGTTGGTCTTTGAACCTGCAGCTGCACGGTTCCTTGTGCCAGCTGGAGTTGGAAGTTGGGTGGGCATCTCCATCCTTTTTAGAAATAGAAAAGGGGGGGAAAAAAGGTGGTCAAAGCGTTTATGGTATGATTTGTGTTTTCTGAAAGGTACCAAGCTTTTTCTGAGGATGGGTAAACGTGCAGCTTGTATCCTGGAAAAAATGGAGCAGGGGAGGCAACGTGGTGATTTCACTGTGATTGGCGGCAGCCCTGAAGAGCGTTTTAGAGACGGTCTGTGCCTTGTCTGGTGACTGTTTCTGAACCTGTTAGTGCATGGGGCTGCAGAGCGAGCACAAACCCCAGATCACTGTCAGTGTTCAAACTGAGCCACAGTCCTGCTTAGCAAATGTAACGGGGGGCACAACGCAAGCCCGTGCGCTTTGAGGCCAGAAGAACACTCACAGAGTCATGTTTAGTGTTGTTTTTAAGGTAACTTCATCACAGTGGCTCTGAATGGAAACGGGAGCTTCCTCTTTGAAATAACTTAAGGAAAATCCTAGGTGTGTGGGTTAACTTGGGTCCTTGGGGGTCCCCTCCAGCATCCTGCTCAAAGCAGTGCCTTGTCCACCGAACCTGCAGGCCCCTTTCTGAGGGCGCTGTGTCCCCGGGCTCTGCTCTTTGCCTTTGTCCTTGTTGCATGTCACAGGGCTCATGCTTGGCCACCCCTGCAGGCTGCCGAGGGGACATCGCTGCTGCCGAGCACCCGTGGGTGCTGCGTGGGCCCTGGGGGCTGCCTCTGGGTGTTTCGGTGTTTGGCCTCCCGCTCCGGGTGCGTCCCTTCTGCTCCAAGCACACGCTATAGCTGGACCTTGACCTTCATTTACTAGCTGGCGTAGCTGATTTTAAATTCACTGCAGCAGTTTCCTTCTGTGTGGCGGCTTACAGCCTGATGGTGAGGAGGTGGTTTTTGGTAGGTGAAGCTGCGACAGCACGACCTTATTTCTTACTTTTTCAGGTCCAGAGATTTAATCTCATCTCCGTAGCACTAATCTCTAGTCTCTAAATACCACCTAAATGATAGCAGCGGTCTTCAGCTGGTCTGTTGTATTTTGAATACTCAGATTTCAATATCAGCATTTAAGATGAATTTGAATCAGTCTTTAAAAGCAGTGTTTAAATATAACTGGTCTCTTTATCAGGCCTGTTAACATGCGAAGCTTTCCTTCGAGGAACGGGAAAGTTGCTCATAAACAGGGACGGGGCTGAGTTTTGTTGTTCAGCTATGCTGTTAAGTGTATGAGACAAAATTAAACTTTGCAGTAACTGTTAATTTTAGACATTTTTGGTAGTGTTTGTCAGGAGATGGTACAGATAGTTCTCTCCAGCTCAGAGCAATTACACGATGGAAGTTTTTTCTTCAAATATTTCCATGTTTCAGGGTTGAAAAAAAAAATAAGGCTGTGAAAGTTGCTATAGTTTTAAATTGCATGCAGTTGTTTGAATCAGTGCGCTTTTTATACGAAATTAGACCAGCTATTTTTCACTTGTTCATCAGGCTACTTTAGAAGTAGCCTAGAGAAGACCATTGCTCAAATATTTTTGTTTTAATCTGCTCTTTAAAGTGAGGGAGTCTGTTTTGTGAGTTATCCTTAGGTATTGCTGTATATCCTTTCATTTAGCACAAAGCCTGTCAAAAAGCTGCTTTTAAAAGGCTTTTGAAAATGTTACGGCTTGATTAACTTTTGTTTAACGGCAGGTTGTGGCATATACTGGGCTGAAGGAAAAAAAAATTGAGCCTCATTTAACCTTACCCATATAGATCCTGATTAGCTCTTATGTACTACAAGAAGGATCTGAAACCACGAATAACCTGCAGGGTGGTTAGTAAAACCAGAAGCTGTTGTTGCTCCCAGCCCTGCCCTTGTCCCCCAGCCCCTCTCCCAAACGGAACAACCAGCCTGCACCCGTGGGACAGCCTCCCGAGGTGTGGGGCGGTTTGCCCAAAGTCATCTGTCCCCGCTCACGTGGCAAAACCCCAAGTCCGCGCTCTGCTAGGTCAGAGGCTTTCAGGGAAGCCGAGAGCGCTCAGGTCTCGCTTCCTCTTCCACGGGGACCGGAGCGGGTCCCTCGTCGAAAATGCGACCCTTCAGCGTGCAAACGGCCTTGCCCTGTGGTTTGGAAACGCTCCGGTGGATGGCAATAAAGCAGAACTCGTTTCAGTTGGCTTCTGGCCAGTCAAAGCGGGAGTCGTGCTTTTGACAGGTTGAACTTAAATCCCCTTTTTGTCCACTTTATGAGATGGATAATGACTCCTGTCAACTACTGATTTTTAAACCTGATTTAATGATATTTTTTTAATAAGATAGTTGCAGTGATTCAGAAAACACATCTGAATGCTGTTGGGATATCTGGTGACGAATGTTCAGGAGCTTTTGTCTGAGGAAGGAAGAAGGATTTAGTTAGTCCTTGTCCTCTTGTGTCCCACCAGAATGTGAGGGCAGAAGCTTTTGTTCATACCTAGCATCCCCATACTGTGCTTTTGAGACTATCTACACAGAGGCTGTACATACATAATTTACGAAAAAATAGATTTAAATCAGTAATCCTGCTCCTCGAGTTGGGAACAGTTATGATCAGAAGGAAAATCATCTGTGGCATATCCTGAGGAGAACCATCTTCAGCAGCCTGTCAGGAGGATTCAGCTATAAAAACAGATTCGGTTTTTGTGTTCTTTTTTCATCTCGAGCGCTGAGAATATGTACCCAAAGTGCTAAATGGTGGTATTGATGTTACTCGAAGGATCTGCGAGAACAGAAATGGAATAATCCTTGGATTTTATGTAATCGGTGATGAGTAAATGTTAGAATTTGATGGAACATGTAATCCTACAGTTTTGGAAGGAGATTGATGCCTAATAGATTGCGATGAGCTTTTTTTAGTTGGTTGGCTGATTGATGGAGACTTCCTAGAACCTTGCTTTGCCAGTTATTCTGAAATCTAGTAATCCCAGAAGCGTTGCCCTCTCCATTATTGTAAATATTTTGGTGTTGGAAGCTCTCTCATTTGCAGTGGGAACAAGGAATGGTATCTGTGCAGAAAACTGATTTGTCGTTTTCACTTCAGCGTAATCATCTTGTGAGTTTGGTTTTGAAGGACCTTCAGGATATTTACGTGCTGACAAGGTGTGTTGTAGAGGAGCTTGAGTTGGTCATCTGAACTTCATGCTCTCCTTCCCTGTGTCATCTTTCTAGCCACAGTCAGCCCAACACTTGGCCAAGAGAGCAGCTTGTTTGCAACTCAGTGCTTGTCTAAGAAAACCATTACGAAGTACGGCTGGACACGTTGACCATGCAGTCTGGTGTAGACTTGGAGAACTCTTGGAACGTTGCTAATAAACTGCAAACCCTTGTTGCAGATAAGTCAAGCCTCCCATGTGTCAGACTTCACTTGTTCGGGCCGTCATTAGGCAGGACAGCCAAGTAGAAAAAGTCATTTGGAAGCAGAGGCTCGGTAATGGAACGAGTTGCAAAAGCAAGCCAACAAAGTAGATGCTTTTTAATTGCTCCTCCAGTAGTTCAGTCAGCTCTATAAAGCAGCTAATTAGGTTCTGCTTGTCCAAAAGGCTTGTTCCAGTTGCTCCAACTGTTAGTGCTGACAGCCAGTATCTCTTCATGTAGCCATTCAGGCTCACTTGTCCTTTTTTAATCAAAATCAATTTAGATATTTTTTTCTTGCCTCTGAGAAGACCATGTTGCTCAGTGTGGTACGAAGTTATATATGAGAAGTTAAATGTTTTCTTTTCCCAGGCATCTTTGAAGTGTCATTACTTAATTTCTATTGTGTGGCACTCCCTAATTACATTTCTAGCTTTAGCTAGCTTCTCTATTTGACATAGCGTCAAGACTTCAAGAATTTTACGTAATGAAAAAATATCACATGGTAAGTCCTTTCAGTGTTGGAGTCTTGTGGTAGTCAGCTTCGATTTATGTAGGACATGGACTGAAAACGGATCGGAGGACTGGGAGAGCAACAGGTCCTCTTCCTCAGCCACGTACCTGCTGTGTGGCGGAGTGCTTTGCTGTTGGTTCAGCCCTCGTCGCTCTCTGACGTTGTGCTGGGCTGATGAAATTCATTGAACCATCAGAAGTGACCTGGAAGAATTGTAAGTGGCTTTCTGCAAGCAGTATGAAATGAGGACCAGAGCTGGGGTAAAAGAGGAGTGTGGAAGGAGATGGGTGGGACGAGGGCTGGCAGTGACTCGGCACGAATCGACCTAGGAAATGAGTTGTCCAGGGACATGATGTGAGGGTTCAATAGGACTGTTCTCTATACAGACTGGGCAAGAAAGGAAAAATGACAAAAATAATTATCTTTGCTAATAACAACTTTAAAAAGAACTTGCTTCACTTTTTTGGAGTGGTTCTGCGAACCACAGTGCATGGCTGTTGTCGCAGGATTTTCTCCTCCCTTGTGTGGACGAGTTAGGCTTGCGTATGAGAGCAGGCAGGATTGGAGCAGTGTACGCTCTCACGGTTGTCGTTCAAATGAGCTGCGCTCTCTTCCATCGCTCTGGCAGGCATTTCACAGGTAGCGGAGGGCACCGTTCCCGTGCTTCCAGAGTGGTGTGAACTGGTGGAGCTGGAGCCTGCCTCTGGGCAACCTGAGCTAAAGGAACCGGTGATAAAATTCACTTCCATCTCCCAGGTTCACAGGTAACAGCGAGGTAGGAACCAAGTAAGAGGTGCAGGCTACAGTGAGCTATAAAATCTAGTTGTAGCTCAAGTTTAGGCAAACAGTTCTGAAAGCCTGTTTGCCACACAATCTTAGCAGCGTTCAGTTAGTGTTAGTGTTTAGTGTTAGTTTGTGCTCCGTGAATTTTGTCTACAAGTTGTCCTAGACACGTACCCTCAGCAGGCAGGCACAAACTTTATGCAAGAAGTCTGGTAAAGATTGGCTTCAAGCAGAGAACGGACAGCCCTCAAAGATCCGCAAAGGATGGGGAAAAATACAGTAGAGGTCCTTAAAGTGTTGCATCTCGTTTGCTATAATGACTGAATGCACGCAGTTCAAAACACTAAGCACAGTAATCGCACTTAGAGAAGAATAGCTCATCTGGTGACTTATTTTTTTTCATGCCAGCTAAGCAGCCCTGACACTCAGCGAGTCCTGTCGGACTAAGGACGTGGAGATCCTGGCCGTAACCACCCGACCTGTGAGCATCTCCCAGCTTCCATAAGCATGGGGCTGCTCGTCAGAAGCAAGGTGCTGGTACTGTTCGACCCGGAGCGTCCCTGAGGCAGATGAACACGCCAACCCCAGGGTGATCGGGCATGCAAAGCAGCTGTAACTGAGCTGGCAAAAGCCATAAAGCAGGGAAATCTTTAGGCAGCAGGGCACACGTCCTTCAAAGGACAGATGTGGCCCCATGAGAAGTCAGGGTGGTGGGGAGACACAGATACTTGCAGTTCAGCTGCTCACCGAGGCTTTGAGGCAGCTACCTGAACTGTTCAGCCTTTTGTTTCTCTGCCTGGGAGAATAACTGTCAGGCTTTTCTATGGCTGTTCAGCATCATGTGGCTTTTAACCTTCTCTGGAAGGCCACATGATGACTTTTCCCATATTGTAATCCAAGTATCAGCAGCAGATGTAAGAGATAAACTGGCCTCCAGTAGCGGTGTTCTCAATTTCTGAATAAAGCATGACTAGAAGTCCCTGTCACTTTCAGAAGCATGGAGGAATCTTACCTTAGGTATGATCTGAAACCTGACATCTTTGTGGGATTTTTCCCCATCTGTGGTCTCTTCCAGCTGAGCCCAAAACCAGCCTTCCTTTTAGGGAAGGATGAAGCTGATGTCCTGAGCCCAGGCCATTACTGTCCACATCTGTTCCTTTGCCTGTTTCCAACTGACAGTGAAGTTTAAGTTTCTGCTTGTGTGAAGCAGAATTTTTAACCCCTTTCTCTCCTGAGGTGATGGCTTCTGCTAAGCACATCTGAGCTAACATAAGGACTTCTGCCACCATAAAGTGAAAGCCTCAGTGTATGTTTTCTGTTCACCTTCCCTCTATTCTCCTGGTCCTGGGAGCATAATCTTATTTATACCTTTGTATTCATCTCTGTGGATTGCCCCTGTCCCTTTGAGCAGTGTTTGTTGCTGGGGTTTTCTGGAATTTGGGGAGCTACGGATGGTGCTGGTAAGTTCTGGAGGAAGGACGAGATAATGGCACTGGAAGCACAGACAGACAAGGCACTGGTGAGATCCTTTTCCAAGCAGACTCAGAACATTAAATGGGCAGGCAGTGCTTTACCTCTTTACTTATACTGGTCTTCAGCCAGCTTGGGACATTGAAGCGGTCTCTTTTGTGCAAGAAAGGAGGCAGATTGATTGCAGGCTGCCAGAGGGTTGCACCTACAGACACAGGTTGAGACAAATGGAGATGCGTGACTGTAAATTTCCATGGTCAAATAATTAGCCTCATGTGGAATCTGACTGCTCTGAGGCTGGTGAGGTGATGAATGCCTGGCCCCCTTTTTCTGAGCTGCTGAGCTCTCAAACAGTAAGCTTTTATGCACAATTTCCAGAGTTTTCACGTGTCTTCCCCTGGAGGGTGAACTCTTCTCTAGTATGTGCTTTCCCTCAAAGAAAAAAAGAAAAACCCATGATAATCCAAGGGGATGGCCTTAAGCTTGGAAAGGATGGAGGGGATGGAGGTATCAGGCCTAGGAATTCAGCTGTTGTTGGCAGGAACTTGTGTTCGTGCTCTGGGTTGCATGTTGATTTGCTCAGGGCAGCTCTCTGCAGTTAAGAGTGCCATGTTCCTCTGCTGACTGTACAGGGAACTCGGATACCTAAGTTCATGGCATTAAATCGCGTTACAGAGGATATTTGGGAACCTTCAAAGCTGTAATGGTACGCTGCCATGGCACTTCTTGGCCCCAGGCCCCCATGGTCTCGCTCTGAACAACAACACACCAGACTGAGATCGTTTTCTGACCTCCAGCAGAGAGGCTCCATCTCGGTATCTCTGCATAAATGATCAAATAATGCCAGAGAAGAAACAAAGGCGGTCTGAATGTCGCATCTGCCTTACTGTTACCTCACCAGTCAACACATTCAAGAGGAAGGTAGGTGTCAGTCTCTCCTTGGTGAAGAGCGCTACGCAGAAGAGTAGTTGCTGTTACTGTTCAGCTACTGATTTACCAAGTATCTGTTGACTGTGCTGACTAGCTGCAGGTAATCATTATCCTGTAAAACCAAAAAGAAAAACCTAACTGCTCTTGTTCTCATTCAAAAAGGCTACTCTCCTGTCAGTCATAACCAAGTGCCTAAGAAACCATCTCACTAAGTACTCCTCCACTACTGCAGAAGAAACAGCTTGAGCAGGCAAGGCAGGAGAGCTCTCCCGTAACCTTTTTGGCAGTTGTGAGGCTTTGATGTTCTTCTGGACTGCCAGGAGAATTTACTGCTGAATGAATTCCTTACTTGAGACAAGAGAAACACCTGTTCCTGCCTGAACAGAAGAACTGCTCCATCAAAGAGCATCTGGCACTATAAGCCCTTAAACTACTGCTTATGGCTTCCCTTTTCCTGTAAGGTACTCCTAACACGGCTTTGGAAGTGTAGGTCTCTTAAGAAGGTAAGCACCGGTGTGACAGGGATTGCTGGCTACCTCAAAGGAAGCACTGCACCCAAAATGCATCCTCCTGCCCCTCAGTACCTGCAGAGCCTCTGTTTTACTGTGAAGGAAATGTGTTCTCTTTGTTTTCTAAAACAAACATACCATCTAGGAACAGCAAGTTAAGCCTGTGTGTGTATATACACGTATAAACCAATCCAAATTAAATGTAAACAACCAGAAATCCGATAACTACGTAACTGTGTTTCGGGGTGCTTTGGGGGCCAAGCACCGTGAGAGCTTGGCTCTTGTTCCTGTTCAGCCTGCTGGCCAGCTGCTTCACCTCGCTTCCAGTGAAGTGTTCAGTGAAGATCCTGTATGCAAAAAAACATGTATTTATTAACTATGGGTAATTAAACTCCAGAAGTTGCTTCAGAACATACGGAAGTCGAAAATGATTCAGGGATGGACAAATTGATGGAGGGTGGTTTGTTCTGAGGTACTGAAACGTGGTCTTGGAGGCAGCCTCCAGGTGAAGTAACTCCAGATCCTTGAAGACTCCTTCCCAAAGCCTTTGGGTAGTCCTCCAGTTAAGGCTGCCCGATGCTTTTGAAACATCCCCCTCCTTGCTTTGGGGTTCAGTTCCACCTCCCAACAGGTGCCGTATAAACGGGCCTTCTGCTGAAGGGGAATAGTCATCCTTCTCTTCCTCCTCATCCTGCCGGCCTCGGGCCGGGCCCTGTGGCTGCGGCAGTTGGGTCAGCAGCCAGGGCCTTGTGCAAAGTTCACCCCGCCTCCCTTTGGGTGTTGGCAGAAGTTAAACTGTAGCTCGTGCTTCGCCTGGGGCTCGGCTGTGGCGTTGTGAAGGGGCCTTCGGGGCACGGAGGGGACCGAGGGTGGAAGTAGGGCTGGTGCTGGGCAGCTCGCCTGGCCTGTGGGTGTGCTGGAGATCCTGGCAGGGGTGGTGTCTGAATGGTCTTCAGACTCTGTGTGTCTGAAACACCATCAGAATATCCAGTGAGCGTGCTGCTTGCTCTTAGCTTGCTGCTTTGAGGTGACTTCAGTCACGGTGGAAGCGAAGACATTGCAAATGATACAGGGTAATCCAAAATAGCTACGTCCTGGGTTCTTTTTAGATTCCTTTAACATGCTGAATCCTCTGCCTCTGCTGGTTCTTTATTGCCAATATAGTCTGAGTGAAATAGGGTAAAATTACTTAATGCATAGAGATAGGGTCTTCATCCTGTGTGCTGGTGTAACTCCTGAGGTCAAGGAGGAGCTCTGCTGCCAGCTTGGTCAAAGCCGTGGCTGATGCACAGTGGTCTTGGCGTGTCTTTATTTTCCCAAATGCCATGGAACCAGAAACCCTTACAGTTACTTAGCATTAGCTCACGGTGTAGTCCGTAAAGAGATACTTCTCTGCCTCCATCAGCAGTGGGTGGAATGCTATTTTTAAGGAAGTTTGAGGGAAATTATTATTTGCAAGCAATGATGTAACTCCTACCATGGCTTAAGGTAGAGATTGGGAAGTCCTACTGAATTTGTGCTTCCTAGAAAATGGCATTAATAGGCAGAATTACAATTTAAACTTCTTTTTGTATCCCTTTGTGCAGAATAATTTCAGAACTGTCTTTTTCCTCTCCAGCTGGAAGTGTCTGACTTTCTTGTAACCTCTCACAAGTGCAGTTGAAGACCTCTTAGCAGATGATCTGCCAGGTAGATGCTCCCAGAAGTAAACCCGTGGCATATACCCACTAGTGTCTTTGTCCTCCTGTCTGTGATGCACCGGAGGGACTGGGCAGGGGGAGTTTGTACGGAAAACATGTTCAAGGAATCCTGCTCAAGTCTTTTCCGAGTGTGGAACTTGGTGTTTGATGGCCAAGTTTAAGACTCTGACCTGTCAAAGTGTGGAAGGAAGAGTTTTAATGTAGTGGCAACATTCATGTTCTGGCTTTCGCTGGGTGCTTGAATAAGAAGAATAAGGTCAAAATCATATCCTAAAGTGCCTTCAGGATTTCAGGTCAAGAGATGTCATTTCCTTAATTGTTAATTTAGAAGAGGAATTAACTTCTAGTAGCACTTCTGGTGCTTCCAGCTGGAAGCCTTTAGTGGTGTGGTGGTGTTTTCTTCCGCCACGTACGTGCCTGATTCAAACACAGATTTCTGGATTTCTTTTTTCCATTTGCAGCTTGATGATAAGTGTCAAAACCTGCGAGTTTTCTTTATGTAGCCGTGGTGTTACTGCTTTTAGGGCAGGTGGTTCGTTCCTTATTCCACTGGAAAGAAGGAAAAAAAAAGGTAATTGTTACTTGTGAATGAACCCAGCTAGATGGGTGGCTGGCGGGTAGCGGTGCGGTGGGCCGCCTGGGGGGATCGCCGCCTGCTGCACCGGGGCTATTCGTGCTTCCCCGGGAGGGCATCGGGTGCTGTTCCCAGTAGGAATGAGCTTTTCTTTCTTCCCAGGAACGTGTGGAGGTTAAGATGCTCCTGAGACTCGTAGGGGTAAATGTCAGTGGCATAGCCGTATTGTTCTGACATGAAAAAATATTGACCAGCTAATAGAAATTGGATTCTATATGGTTGCAGTATGATAGAAACTAAATTTTCTCTTCTAGATACAACCCAAAAGTGGTCTGTCTAGTTCTAATTATTGTCGAGTTTATCTAATTAAAATTAGGCACGGTGAGAACTTCTGCAGCCAAAACCAGTTCCGTGTTTTTGAAGATGAGTAGCCGAGCTCTGAGAGCGCCTCGGCAGTGCTCTGTCAGTGTGTACAATTTCCTGCTTTACATGAATACTTCTCTTTTTCCTGACATTGTTGTGGTGGAACACATCACATAGGCAAGTGAAACAGCTGAGCAGGATGAGATTGCCTTGGTGTGGTGCTGTGAGGTGGGCAGGTGAAGTAACAGCATCCCACATGGCTTTCTGTTCTGCACGCCCATTGCATGCGCCACCCTGATCTGTTAAGTGCTGCTCTGATCTGCTGTTCTGGCTGCTTTTTTCCACCCAGCTGCTGCCGTGGCAGCCTTGCAGGACGTCCTGCTGACTGTCATCTCCTCCAGGGGAAGGGCTAAACTCAACCCACGGCACGGCGTACTAGGACGTTTCTCAGAGCACCCTGTTCTCCCCAGGGGAAGGTGCCTCAAAAGGCGTGCAGAGGATCCCTCTGTTACACTGCATGGTTAGGAGGTCAGAGTTAGCGCTAAAGATAGGTAATTCTTCAAATAGATCAGGGGCAGATGAGTTACAACTCTCCTCCAATGCTGCAGAGCTTCAGGCTGCTGCTGCTCCTGCGTGTGCAGGAAGAATAAAGCTCCGATGCTTGCGATGTTCCCTTCGATGAAATGTCAACTGCTTTGGTGTGGGAGTACGTTCCTGGAGTATCAGTGAGGTTATTGCTGGAAAACGTCCGGTTTGAAGCTTTGACTTTGGAAGTGAAGTAGACAGATGGGGAAGGATTTGGAAAAACCTCCCAGAATGTTTTCATCTGCAAATCTTGTTAATGAGGGGCTAAGAAATCTCGATCCAATCTCGATCTTAAGCAAAATGTTTAAGAAGCAGCGTGATGACCAGCAGGTATCTACAAGGAGAAGGGGTTTCTGGCATCAGAAGTCTTAGAAACAGTATTAAAAATCAGTATTTTCAGTCAATCTGGAAGAAGTGGAGATCACAGACAGTGTCTATTTTTAACTGAGAAATTTAAGACTTGAGATTTTGAGTAAAACTCATAAATTTTGAATTGGTTGCTGTATTATATTAGACTTCCCTGGGCTGTGTGGTTGTTTAAAAACTTGAGCTTGGTTGCGGTTCCTCGTTCCTCTGGGTTTAAAATGTTGTAGATCTTCACAGCCGTTGTCACAGATTGATAATTTGATGCTTTTTTTGTGGACGGGTCTCTCCCAAGCTCTTGTTGAAAGGCAGGTAATCTGTTCGGCTCCAAAAAGTTTGAACTCGCATAATTAAGCTGGAGACTGGCCTGCAACATTAAAGGGAGTTTTCTAGGTAGCACTAATAAGAATTTCCTAGCACTTTTGATGACAAATACTGGCCTAAATGGAAGGTTAATTGGAGCAGGGAGTATGGGAAAATGCTGGCAGAAGGAAAAACTTTTGATGCAAGGCCCTAATAAAAGAAATGAAATGGTTACTAGTGAGTGTACAAAACCATAAGTGAGAACGGAGCGGAATGTAGGCAGAGTACACGAAGGTGCACAAGGAATAGATAATCTTTATATAAAGGGGCGCGTATCAAATCACACAGATATTCCTTATGTGTATATGCACCACCTCCGTGATTTTTAGTTCCCCTCGTAATTGTATCGGCAAGCTGATCCTTTTTTATAGACAAAAATCAAAAAGGAGCTGAGCTGATTATCCGTATTCCCGGATCGTTTCCCAGAGCTAGTTAAGAAAGCTGTGTATAGAAAACATCTTACGCTTTATTGCTGCCTGCTGAGTTATGGTCCTAAATGCAGGCGAGCAAATCAGAACTTGATTCAATATTTGGAAAATTCCCTTTTCCTACCCGGAGTGTGAAAATAATTCTGCTGCTGCTCAGTAAGTTCCCTTCCCAGCACTTCTTCTGTCCTGTCCGCCCCCATACCCTTTATCCCGGGAACCATGCAAGTATTTTTAAGATTGCCTTAGCATATTTCAAAGTCAGTGTAACAGCTTTGTAATCAGTGATAAATATCTAATTTAAAGATAATTAAAAATGCTTGTCATATATAAGCATATGATGTTTAAGTAAAAGTTGTTTCTGCTTGCTTGGGAGGTGATAAGATGGGAGACTAAATGTGATTAATGCTCTCTGCAGATGTTGCTTTATATGCTTAGGCTTTCAGAAGTAGAGCAGTCTAGACTGTCTGTCTGCATTCTCCTCCAGCTTTGATCTTGATTAAAACCGGTTGTATCACATTTATCATCTGCCTTTTTTGAACACCAGAGAGTATCTTAACTGTTCTTGTATGTATATATGTTTACGGAGAAAGATACGGGGTATCTCTGCTTGAGGACGGTAGAAGTTACATACTCGAATACGTTCAGCAGGTAGCAAAACCAGATGTTTTTATCCTGAAAGCCTTGAAACTGTCACTTGCCGTACTTCAGATCCGGCCAGTGCTGACCACGATGTTCGATGTGCAGGGAGTGAAGCGGGTCGAGGCTCCGAGCGTGGGCTTACCCCCGGTGCGTCGGGGTGTGGAGCTGGGGGGCGCCCGCTGTGGCCCTCACTCTGCAGTTGTCTTGCTGTGGCCTGCCTGGTATCCCGGTGCTCTCTGACACCCGCTTTGTTCTGCTAAAACACCGAGTTTTTTCCTAACCCGTGCCCACGGGAGGCTGAACCCGGCAGCTTCGGGCTGTACAGGCGAGGGGAGCGGAGCTGCGTGGTGGACAGGACAGCAGTGCGCTTAGGACGTGTTCCTGCTGCTGCTGTGGGATGGTCAGCTCTTCACCTCTGCATGCTCTCTACCTGGATATGTGTTTTTTCAAGATTCAGATCATTAAACGTCCCAAGTGGTTCTCTTTTGTTTGTTTTCCGTGCTTATTTATCGAGTGAAGTACAGGACTGGGTTGGGAACTTGATACCTTTTGTTGTATGGGGAAGTTTTAAATGAATCCTCTTAATAAATAAACTAATAAATTATTTGACGGTGAGTTAGTAAAACATTTTGGGTAGTTCCATTAAATATTAAAGCAGATGGGGTTTATTTTTGCATTACAACTTCTGTTGTTGCCACCGAGTGCTTTATGTAAGTCTGTTGGTTGAAGCTGGTTACGAAATGTCTGCGTGTTGTAGTTTCTAGACCACAGTGGTGTCTTAAATCTACTATGGGAACATGGCTCCGTTACAATTTGCTTTTTAAGTGCACCAAATGAATGGAGAAGTAACTGGGTAATGAGTTAAATAATCCTTAACCCATAAGACTACTGTAAGAATATGGCAGGAGGCACTGAGTTGTGTGCTGCTCTGGATTTTGCTATTAACCGATTTTTTTCTCAATCTCTGACTATAAAATGCCAGAACTGCTCAGGATTTGTTGCATCATCTGCAGTGACGTACGATTATTTAAAATTCTGTATAAAGACGAAATATTTGCACATTATACACTAAATATTAAAATTATTTGTATGCTATTTTCCTGTTAGTCAGCTAGAGGCTTCCAGGGAGCGTAGTTCTTCCGCAGGAGCAGACGGGCACGCTCAGCTGGGAGGCTTTTCTGGGACACGAGGTGCACGAAGGAAGGTGAGCAGAGGCAGCAGGATAGGTGCAGGGGATGGCATCGGGAGCCAGGTAGGTGAAGGAGAGGCCGACCTGCTCAGCGCCGCTTCGGAGGGGCAGGAGAGGATTTCCTCCCTACCCAGGCGGGACTGCGGGGTGTTGCTGCAACTCGGGAGTCCCCCGAAAGCTCAAAGCAAGAAGATTGCAGCTGACGTAATGATCAGGGGAAAATTAATTAAAAGATTTGAATACGAGTCTGGCACAGCAAATCTCCATTTCCCCCTATTTTAAAAGCATTACCCAGTGCTTAATTGGTTTACCGGCTGAACCGGAGTTGCCGTTCTAGCTCCGTAGCTGAGAACTCTGCGGGGCTCTCGTATGCAGACCAACCTTTCTGAGAGTAATTTCTTAATAAAATTCTGGTAATTTACCTTAATACTCTGAATTAACATATTGAAAAGTTAATACTAAAAATTTTATGCAACATTTTGTGACAAATGGATTTTTAAGACTTTCTTAGGAAGTTAAATGAAGCAAAACTGGCTTAATTGAACTCTTTCTTTAAGTCATTTTTTCATTAATTTGCATGCTATAAACCTCTTCAGATAGCTTAGGATTACTGTACCATGTCAGGTATGCGCTGTACAGTCAGGGTACGTATTACCAAAATTCGCCTCACTCATATGTCATCAAACATGATTTGCTAAAACAAATCCAATAGTAAGGATTTTTTTGTGATTTTGAATACTTTTCATCACAGACACAGTGAAGCACGGTCCTGTTGACTTCGCTTTTACTAAGCATATGTGCATGGTTCTGAATGGGAACTTGATTTGATGTCTTAATAATTAGGTGTTTAGATTTTTAAAACCTTTATAACACACCTTCAGTACCTTCATACTTGAAGATGATTCCAACAATAATCATGAATTTCTCAAAGGTATTAGATCAGGGGGAAGTGCCAACTTTTGTTGGTCAGGCATAGTCACAAATAGGAAGAAAAAAGACCACAGCATTCTTCCTGAGTTGGATTTTTTTCTGAATTACTTGATGTTATTAAATTGATCTTTCAAATAACTTGATTTTGGTCTGTTGTGGGGAATAGGGAGATGATTTCCAGCTGACAAGTATTTTATCAGTATTCACTCAAAAGGGAAAAGGGTGGTGATTCCGTCCTGATCTTCTGGTTTTTCCACCATACAGGTTAAGTTACAGTGATTCAGAAGCACTTTTCTGTTGGTGGCAGCATCATGGCAATTTTCATCCCCATTGGGATTCCTTTTGAGAAAACTTTCTGGAGACATTAATATTTCTTTTGCCACTCTAACAGGGCCAAACTTAGAAGCGTGTGCATAGTTAGGTTTTTGTTTTAGGTTTTTTAGTTTTAGGTTTTAGGAACTTTGATACATTTATTTGGTATTAACTCATATATTACTGAGTTCTGAGGATTTTTCCAGATGTCTGCTTGCCTTGCTTCACGCCAAATGTCAAACAGCATTAGAAGAAGTTGGCGTGGCATCTTTTTTTGCTTTAAGAAAACCACTCAACATGAAAATGTAGACCATTTGTAAGTGCTTCTGGGCAGGTGAGGAAAACAAAAGCCACTGTCTTGGATTACTTCTGTATTGATTGGATTCTCATGCTAGATCAGCGGTGATTTATTTCAGACAGCTGTGGCAGCAGTTGTTGTAATGGCAAGAAGCGTGCCGTCCCTCCAACGCGCAGCGTGTTCATGAAGTCACTGCCACGGAGCTGAGCTGCAGAGCACCAACTTCAGGAAAGCAGTTCTAAATTGTGCCCTTCCCACTCGGTTATTGCTAAAGCTTTGCAGACAAACCCAACGTAATGGGTTGGTGAAGCTTTAGTGTTTGGTACCCTGATGTTAATAACCTAATTCTGGTCTTTGAAATACTTCCTTTTGTTCTTCTGGTTGTCAGTTACGCTTTTCTGGCTTTATTCAGTAGTAATATTAAAAACTGACCAGTGGATAGGAGAAAAACCTGCTTAATGAGAATACACAGAGCTTCCCAAAAAAAGGAGCAGAGAAATAGCCTAATACTGAGATACATTAGGGAACTGCTTTGTTGTTCCATTTCTTTTTTAATCTTGCTGCGAATCTCAAATACCTGAAGTTCTTGACAGTTTTTCAATCACTCACATCAGAATTTATTCTACATAAAAACCGGTATAATGATGATCTGTATTGAGATCCTGTCAGCTCGCGCTTCCTGTGGGAAAGCTCAGCTTGATCTGCTCCCTTCAGAGCATGGGAAGGTGATGATGGGTGTTAGAAGTAATTAGGGTATTTAAATGGTGAGCATTGCATATGGTGAAAATGTTTACTTAATTAATACTCTGATAGCTGGGTTCTGGATTTCCCTGATTTTCTCAGGGAAGAAAACAGCTGCAGGACTAGGTGCTTCCAGCAGAGCACTTGTGTCTTCCCCCTTCAGCCTGTTCCTGATCTTCTTGGTGGAAGAGCGGTGTTGGGGCCGAGCTGCAGCCCAGGTTTGTATGGCCACAGCCACCCACCTCGAGCTGGGAGCTTGCACCCCATGGCTTGGAGATGGGGTTGACTTTGGAGCTTGAAAGCTTGAGTACGTGCTAGCCACATCAGCAGTGTTCCTGTCCGTGCAAACACAGGTCGCTTCAAACTGTATGAAAGGGGAACCTTTACATAATCTGCAGGTTCACAGTCTGATACAGTGAGAAAAATGAGGCAGCCTGAGAGGGCACAAGCAAAATCCACTCCAGGTGACAGCCAGTTTAGCTAGAGGTAGAGGGGCGGTTTTGCTGTGGTTTTTTAATATAATCTACAGCAAGTTTGGAACATAAAGGAGAAATGTAAATGGAATTTATATATATTATAATAAAATATAAATAACATAATATGTATAATTTATATATAGAGATGGACAGTAGAAATGAAATTAAACAACTACAGCAAAGTTCAAGGTTGCACAGTTTTTTGCTTTAGGACAAGGGTTGAGCAGTCAAACCTATTAGCATTTTATGCTGATAGGTATTTACTCAGGTGTGTAATGCTGCAGTTTGACATTTATTTAAGTTTAGTGGCTGAAGGAAGGAATTACTTCCAGTCGCTTGTGCCAGTTCAGCTGTTCAGGAGGCTGTACAGCAGAGTCTGCTTTTTCTGATTCCACTACAACTAAGAAATGTATTTCAGACTGTGCTCTTGTATTATACCAGGTACCGTGAGCTACCGATGGGATTTGGCTGTGATGCATGCAATCCTAAAAGGCTTCTGAGGGAGTAGCAAACAGAAACATTGATAGGATACAAGTCTTGGGAAGCGTTTCATCGCAAATAGTGATTGTGGGCAGCCTGTTCGAGGAAGATGAGCTTGGAAAGGCCTTGTGTTGTGATGAGGTGGTGAAATGAAAAGGAGGATGAGAAGGAAAATACAGGAGAAACCCGTATCAACGACTGTGTGAAATGAGGACTGAAGCTGATTCTCCATAAATACGTTGGGAGACATGAAATAATGAGGAGGGATAAAGAAGGGTTTCTAGCTCTGGTGAACCACTAAGGGCTTGAATTTTCCAGTACTGGACCCTGCCTTTTCCCCACCACCCTGCTGCTTGCGTGCGTGTCAGAGGTACTGCCTCCCGTGTTGGCACAGGTTTGCTGCCTGCCTTCCTGCCGACCGGCTGCCATCTGGACACAGCTGTGCCGGTCTGGGGCTGCTGGCCTCCGCGCGCTGCTCCTCGGCTGCTGGCCGAGCCTGGCCGGAGCTCGGCAGGCTGGGAGGTCTCTGGAGCAGGCGTAAGCAAAAGAACACGGCTGATAGTGTAAAGAAAAATAAATAAATGTAAGGCTCTGCATGGAAACGGTACCACAAGCATGTTGGCAGTGGGAAAGCATCCCTGGCTGCATCCCGAGCTTCAGCCAGAGACACCTGTGGGTGGTAGCACCCGAACCGACAGGGTGCGCCTCAGCCCCAGGTGGGCACTGCTCTAACCTCAAATACAAAGTTGAGTTTTTACGTGAGGTTTTTTATCCGTTCAAACCTGCGTACAGTATGGGAAGGGACCCCTTAAAGCCAGCCCCATCCCTTCCATGCGTGGTACGTTCCTTTTTCTCACTTGTAAACCGGGGCTGAGTCCGAAGAGCTTTTCCTTTGAGGGCAGCTCCTGTGGTTAGTTCCTGGGGACTGCTCGTGGGTGTGTTTGGGGGGCTGTGCCAAGGGAAGGAGGGTTTGTCCCTGATCTGTTTTTTTTCAGCCTCTGAATCTTGTGGAGTTTAAACTTCTGAGTGCTGTGCCCAGTGTCATTCTTTGATAGTTTTTTTTTTTATCAGCTTATAATACCTCCTGGGTTGTTTGGGGGGAGGACCGTTTGACTGGGGATGTCTGTGCCAGCTACCAGCGTGGATGAGGTGAGTCTGGTCCCAAAGCCACACTTCAAAAACCCAAACAGCTCGCAGAGTCTTTCAAGCCTTTTCTCCCCTACAGAATTGTTAGAGGGTAGATGAGAGGGCTTTTCTGTTTTGTGCTGCTCGCACCTTGCGGTGACAGGAGCGGCATGTTTGAACTTGAAAACATCAGCCTCTGTTTTGGTGTGTTCCCTTGAAGTCAAGAGAAGTGCTACTTTTCACACTTCTTAACTTGAAATTTCTAGAGATTCCTAGAGGATGTTGGTCTTTGTGTTGGTGAGGCTGCAGGTGCTATAGACACCAGTGGTGTCCCTTGAGCAGCCATCGCTGGCACCTCGAACGCTGCCTGAAGAGCAGAGGTGTTGCCTGGGCTTGGACACCGCAGCTTTTCTTCTCCGCTTCCTTACATCAAGTCCTAAGTAAGGGATTCGGAAGCACAGGGCAGAAAACAGAAGTTCTCTCCAAAGTCCTGGTACGACTTCCTAATATTTTCTAACAGTAGGGCTGGCTGCTTGGAGGAACACATGGCAGAAGTAAGTTCAGCTTTTTTTTTTCCCTTTGAGTAAGAGCCTAGAGAGCTTCGGGTGCCTCTGTTACACCTCCTGCAGCAGATTTGTGGGTACGGTGCGTTACAGCAGCTGCCCCGTAATCCCCTCTCCTTTAGGGACGCACGTGGAGGCCTGCCTTCAGGTGGCTCTGGGGGCTCTCCCAAGTGAGCCTAGAGGTTCCTCACCTTCACTTGCATCTTTTCCTTGGACTGTGGCTTCACCCCTAAGAGAGGCTTTCTATTAGTTCTGCCGCCTTTCCTAAATCCCAGGTCTCTGAGAGCTGCAGCTCTTTGTTTAAATTAACCGAAAGGTTAATAGCCTCTCCGAAACACTCCGCTGGAAGAGTCAGCAGTGAGCTCGCTTCTGTGGATGCAGAGGTTCCTTCAGCACGGCTACTTACTGGGGCTTGAACGTCGAAAGGTCAAGTGGCTGCTTCTGCGCGGGGATCGACAAGCGAAGAGTTCCTCCTGACTGGGATGTTCAGCATGGTTAAGGTCACCTCGGCTACGGATTCCCAGACCTTAATCCTTTCCTCTGATCCTATCTCAGTTCGCATTGTTGTGGTCACCTGCGGGTAGTCCTCAGCTCTGCCAACCCTTTCCTACTAGAACAATGCGTTGCTGAGCCTGGAAATAGTGAGTGAAACTTCACTGTAAAACTGAAGTGTTCAGGAAAAAAACCGATCTGAAGTCTCACAGGCTTCTGTGCTGAGGTGCAGCACTTCGGGGAGCAATGCAGAAACACCACCAGTAACTTTCTGATAACTGCAACCCAGGCTTGGTAGAACGTGGTGAAAAGGAGGAGGTTGAAGAGAAATTCTTGCCTGAAAAGATCTGGCATCTTCTGTCCAAGGCAGCATGGCAGCAGGTCAGGTGGCCGGTTACTTTCCTGGCTTGTTTATCTTTTTCTTGATCGTTGCCCTGCTGAAGTTAATTGCTGCTGTGCGTGGAGTTAATGAATGTACTTTGGCACAGCTTATAGAAGTTAGTCTGACCTGCGAGCGTTGAGAACAACGGCGATAATAGGTGTAATGCTTGTGCAAAGGAGCCACAAAATATTTTTGGGGCATCTCATCGAGCGTAAGGAGGACAGAGCAGATCGTCTGCATTGTAACTCAGTTTGCTGTGTTAGGTTGAAAATAACCTCTTTATTTTTCCTCTGAGAAACGTTGCCTTGGGTGTTATCAGAAGTACAGCGTGATTAAAAACTTGCTTCCTGGTTGCGGACACATCAAAGCGGGCCCTTGGTCACGCCGCTCTGTAGTCTGGTCCCGGCTGTCTGTGGGTCTAGAGGGCATTCATGAGATGGCTGTGGAAACAACTAGAATAACGCATGTGGACAGGTACTTGACGAGGTACCTGTACAGTAACCCAAGTCATCTCAGGATGCTGTCTCTGGCTGCATTAGGTTTTCTGCCCTTTTTTAATTCGCCCGGAACGCTGCTGCATCCCAGCTCTGTGGTGCTGCTGGCCGTCCTCCTGAGCTCGTGGTGCACTTCCAGGCCGAGTTCAGATTCACCTCAAACATAGCCCGTAACACATAGTAAATAACCTCCCTACAGTAAGTATAGGTCAACTCTTCCATTTTTTCATACACCAGGTTCTCCAGTGAGCAGTCCCAAGAAATTCCTTCTCTCTCACACGGGTTTTCCTGTATATAAGTCCTTACGAACAGTGTCAGTAGTGCTTACAGTAGAATCACCTGCAAGTACGGCATAATTAATGGATTTAGCCAGGTCACACAGCCATGAGATGGAGGTGGGATTACTCTTTCCAGACTGCACCGTTGCCATTTCCATGTTGGCCTTGGGTAGGTGCACCACAGGAGTACTAGATGGAAAACAAATTTCCAGTTCTGTCCACAAACCGGTGATAATTTCTTTCAGGAATTCATACAGTCCTGCTTGAAAAAATAGAAGTCAGTCCTTCCAGTCCCTACAAAGGTGAAATTTTCCAGACTGCTCCTGTACGCTCTAATAAAGTTGTTTTCTGTACCGCTGACAATTCCAGTGTATCCTCTATTAACAGCAGTTCAGAAGTTCACTACCCAACGCTGGTTCTTTTTTCTTCCTGCAGCTGATGTGTTTGGACACAAGTGTCCAGTGGCACAGCAGCATGCGAACTGCACTGTAACGATGTTCAATATATTCTTTTAACATACTGAAACTAAACTCTAATGTATCTGAATATTCTTTTTTTAATGTTTTTTCCTCTCACAAGCTTTCAGGCTTTAAGTTCAGCCTGTAAGATCATCCTAGAGCTCTGCTCATGGCTTCGTCCATTTTGAGGTGCAGTAAGAGATTTCCCAAGGACCTGACAATTTCATGAGAAAACAATTTTTCAGTGCTCAGGATGGGCCCAGGAGTTTCCTTATGGGCACACTGGGCCTCAGCTGGGACCCGAAGAGGTTTGCTTCTGATCTCAGCGCCAGCTGCCCTTCTCCTCCAGGAGCTGGTTCCTGCGGAGGGGCGGCAGGGCTGTTACAAGCAGATGCTTTCCTTGCCCTGTGGTCGCAGGGCTGCCTTCTTTGTGTCATTTCTCCTTCTCTTCCCTTGCTTTCACCTTGTTCCCGCTTCTCTACTTTGAACGATAAGTCAGGAGTGCCCTAGCGTGTCCGTACATCCCTGCAGTGTGTTGCAAACGGCCACAAAGCCCCTGGAGAAGGCGCTCTGGTTAGGCACACTGGTCAGATCCCAAGTCACTAACCCAGTGCCTCAGTTGCAGGTCAGTCAGATTGAACCAATTCACAGCATTAAGAAATAAGAAAACCTGGCTGTAGAGAAGACATGGAAGGAAAATACTTGCGCAAAGTTAATTTTACTGCAGTTTCAGGATTTCATCAAATTCAGCTTGTCCGTGGTCCTTCCGAGCAAGGCTTGGCAACGGAAGAAAAGGAATGGCACGTATGAGATACATCCAGGACTTCTGCTTTATTGCACTGACAGAACCAAATTGTTCAATCTGTTGCCTCATCTGTTTCTTGCCATAGCAGGGAGTTGTAAAGGTCAGGCGGTTGCAGCACAAAGAACGTAATAGTTCGCATGCTGCATCTCGCGGTGTCACCAGCTGGCTAGCGCGCTTCTCCCGTCGAACATCCAGGCTCTGTCCCAAAAAGCGTAAGCAGCATCCTCTGCCTATTTTGGGAACGCGTCAAAGTCAGAACTTGGTGAAGGTGGAAATGTGGAACGCCTGGGAGAAAGGTGGTGCTGGGGAGAGCTGGGCACCAAGGGCTTCGTCTTGGGGTCGGGGCTGCAGCCGCCCTGTCCTGCAGGGCACGGGGAAGGGGTGAGTTTGGTGCAGCTGCAGGGTGATGGCCAGGTATCCAGCTTGTTTTGAGTATGTGTGATGAGGTGAGGAGAGGTACAGGTAAACGTGCGTGGATCTGACTGACTGACACTGCTGTGGAGAACATCTGGTAACATCAGATCTTCAGTAACTGCCCGTCTGGATGGTGCCAGCAGAGTAAACGTGCCATGTCAGCTTCTGGCCGTCCCTCGGTTTTGAGCTCTGACTCTGTAGCTCCTCTGTAGCCTTCTCTCTTTTTCTATGTTTTTTAATACATTAAATGTTGAAGCTTGGACGAAGATTAATGACACCTTCTTGGCAGTGTTTGCAAGATAAAAACAGAAATAAAAGCCAGTTGTTGTCTCAGCTAAGCGCATCGCTGCTTTCAGATACATGCAAATGCAGTATCCACTGGAAACGTCTCAAACTGTAAGCTGTCAGCTCTCTGTTACCTGGTATCTGTGGGTGCTTTTACATCCTGGCAGCCCTGTACCTTTGCAGAAACCAGGGTGGTGCTTCAGATCACCATAAAATGATGAGCTTAGCTCCACTTAGAGGTGCCTTGGTCTGTTAATGCTTTGATTTTTATGGTAGGCTGTCAGTAGGCATCATGGGATCCATTATACTGGTAATTTAAAAGACAAACTTCAATCAGAAGTGCAGAAATATTTATTTTTAAGAAAACTAGGATGGCAAAAAAAAAAAAAATACCCACCTGCTGTCAAGAGAAGTTAACGGTGTGCTAGCCCCTTCAGGGAACCGCGTGTTTCGCACAGGCTCCCCCAGCCCTTCGGCCTCCAAACCTTCCTGGCTTTTATTGCCCTGGGTGGCTGATCCCGCTGCACACAGGGCACGTGCTGTGGGACGGGAGAGGGGGAGGAAGGGCTTGGATGTTGGGTCGTGGCAAAGTCCCAATGCCTGCCGCCTTGCAGCCAGTGCGCTGGGTGGGACCGCGCAGCAAAAGCCAGCTCTGCCCATGGAGGTGAGGGGCCGCTGCCTCCCACCTGCTGGTTTCACTTCCCGTGGCTCGCTTGGCAAATCCTCGTGAGATAAAAGATGGAGCTTTAGCACAGTGCTTCTTGTACTTCAGGGCCCTGGGGGAAGAAGCTACGTTGCAGAGGAAAGCTGGGGGAAAGAATGGTGGTGGTGGAAACTTCAGTCACCAGTCTGGGTTAGGTTCCTAAGACATACGCGCTCCGTTTTGGCATGTGTAACAACATAAGGGGGGAAAAAAAGCCTTTTGGTAAATTCGGTTAGCTAATACTTCTTGTTTGGCTAGTAGTATACCTATAGCTCTGCTGTTCGGTATGTTCAGACTTCTCTGCTGTTGCTCTTCAGGGAAAAGCATTGCCGTAACTTGTTCTTTGTTTCCTCAAATCTTGATAACGTGCCCAAGTCAGCGTTTGACTTAACAGAAGATCTTTGGTTTATGTTTCAAAACTTAGCTGGAATGCGTGTGAGCTTTCAGCTCACTTTCTTTGGGTAGGAGAAGAGGGAAGAAGCTGTATCAATACAAGTGCTGTACGATACTCGGGTGTATCCCGGGTTTGACTGTTGGGGTGTGCCCCGTGCTCGGTGCTCTCTGACTGTGGTGTTCCTTTTGTTCCCCTAAGGTGCCATACTCGGCAGATCAGAAACACAAGAGTGTATCTACTACAACGCTAATTGGGAAAAAGATAAAACAAATCGCAGTGGCATTGAACCTTGTTATGGCGATAAAGATAAAAGACGACACTGTTTTGCTACGTGGAAGAATATTTCCGGATCAATTGAAATTGTGAAACAAGGCTGCTGGCTAGATGACATCAATTGTTATGACAGGTATGGAAGTTTTCCTAGAAACCTTAAGTTTACTTGTAAACATAACTCTTTTGCTTGTCCATAATTTATATCACCTCTGCCAGCAGTACCTGGGACAAAAGATGAGTACAGTAGCCTATAAATAGTTGTAATCTTGTTTTTAGCCACGTGTGCACACAATTTTCTTGCTCACGTAAGGACCCAAGTTCATCTAAGTAGTTTGAGTTGTTTACAGAGTAGCACGTGCTGCCTTCTCATATTTACTTGCTATGTACTAAAAATGGGTGTTTAATTTTTACTTGTTGAGGTCATTAATAATAGTTTTTTTTCCCAACAACTTGTTATTGTTGAATGATGCAAATATAGTTATTGAAACCACACTGCAGGTATCTACAGTTCACTTTTCCAAAGTCTTTAGGAGAGTCAACGCATCGTGTGGGTTCCTTACGTGAACGTGGAAGCATTTTGTGTATTTATTGTAAAGCTCACCTCAGTGGCAGTTCTAAGAGACACTGACTATTTTAAAATTCCAGTCATTTTTGTATAACAGATGGTCAAGCAAGTACCTGTGAGCATTAACAGCAGGACTTGAGTTTTGTTAGCTATTGGCTGAATAGAGGTCGTGACTCTTTTAAGAAATAGTATTACAGCTCTAAAGAAATAGTATTAATAGTTCTTTGAAGTGCTGTACTAACCTTTATTTGTACAAAACAGCTTTTCTTTGGAAATGGGGAGAACTAAGGGAATTAAATAAATGCATAATAGATACCACTAAAACGTATTTGGAAATTATTTTTAGCCATATTTTGGAAAACTTTCCTGTTGTGTTTCTCAAATGTTGTATGAGTAGAAGAAATCATTGTAGACATTTCTACCAAATAAAAAGTTTTCCCACAGACTGGGATGTTTTCTCCCTTTACTGATAGTTTAAAGCTAGGTTGAATGGTACTTCTGATTATCTGTTTCTCAGAGAAGTAGCAAAGCATCTGCAAATTTGCTTGCACGGCATAATTGACATTCTGCTACGCTGGAAGACAAAGGGCAATTTCTGAAGAAATGTTATTTGTTACTACTAGTATCTAGGAACAGTAAGTCACCCAGGATGGGGAAAGTACTTTGATTATTCTACCATCTTCTTAGATGTAGCTTTGCAGAAGAAGTGGGAGTATTTACAATTCCTGAACTGATACTGTTTATGCTACATTTTGAACTTTTAGGATGGAAATTTTTCCAGTTGGAAACAGAATTAGGTTCTGTACCATTGTTGTCCCACTAGTCCCACATATAACATTGAACTTAAAAAAATGAGGCATTAAGTTCTCCCTTGAGCTAAGAAAATAAACTGGAAGAAGGAATAAAATGCAGGAAGGGCAGTAAGGAAATAGTTGAGCTTGTCTGGCTCTGAGACCTCATTAACTTGTCATAAGAACGCCTGCTGCCCTGTTTGTCTAAAATAGCCATTAAACAAAATCTTATCTTGGGAGTGGAGAGCAGTTTAGTAAACAGGGAGTTACAGTATGCTCAACTCCAAACTGCAGCAGATTACGAGTGCCAAAGAATAAATGTGTCATGGAAGTTGCAGCACAGTCTAACTGTAATAGCTGCTTCGGTAAAGTAACATTATTTTTAAAGAAGAATACAAAACTTTTTTGGAAATCTTTAGTGATAGATAAATTCCTCAATGATTTCTGCATGAAAAATCTCAAATTCTTCTTTATCCGCTGTCAAGTTGTCTCCTTCTGTGCATGACTGCTGTTTTTCTCTCCGTACTTTAGTAGTTCAGCTCATTAGTTAATACAACTCCTTACGTGCCATGAAGTCACTGTGTGGAACAAAACCTGCCCCTGAGCATAACGTATGCAGGGGAAATCAAACAATTTTAACTTTCTGTTGTTTTTCTTGAACTTTGTTTTGGAAATAGTAAAATGTGCTGTTTCAGTTTAAATATTAATGGTATTTCTTTGCAATATAAATTAATAAAATATTAATTTGTTTCTTCACATTAACTCTTATTAGGGTAGTATGCTATCCTGGATAATTTGCTGAAGTTCTCTTTAAATTGGAGCATATGTTTTCTCTTGAGCAAAATAGATAACATAAGATTAATAAGGTTTTTTATTATTATCTCTTATAGGAATGACTGCATAGAGAAAAAAGACAGCCCTGAAGTGTTCTTCTGTTGTTGTGAAGGCAACATGTGCAATGAACGCTTTTTCTATTTCCCAGAGATGGAGGTCACACAACGTAAGTAGGTCTTACGCATTTATGAAGAAGCTGCATAACAGAATTCCAAAACGCTGAATATTGTACATATTCAGGAGCTGAGACTTCTCAGAATGTTCTGGTCAGTTTTCCCTGCTAGGAGGCCTCTGGTTCCTTTCCTGAATGACAGAGAGCTGTGTGCATCCATATATAGAACCTAGAAAATTACACGTTCGTTCCTTCAATTTTGAAAGCTCTCTATACTAGAAAAAGTAATTTAAATGGATAAAACGTACTTCAGCTGTTCTCTAGGGGTAAAAAGAAAGGATAATCTGAAATAATTGGACGTTTCAAGATACAGGAGTTATTGTCAAATCTTACCTTAATTGTGTAGTTAAGCTTCCGTAAGTGTTGATAAATTATTGGGCTATAAGCAGTGTTATCTTTATATGCATGTATAAGCCTGCACATGCTTCAGTATTTCTTTAAACTAATTGGACCTTTGAGTTTCCTGCATATCAACACAGTAACCTTTAAAAGGTGCGAAAGGATTTCTTCCCAAGTTACAAAGAAAAATCAGTTAGTCAGACTTGGCAAGTAATGGTACAAAATGATAACTAAAAAGATTATTAGGTTATTCTTCAGTATCTTTTTCCAGTCAGGAATCTAATCTCTGTTGGAAAACTGAATAATGGTAATAACTGGAGTGAAAACACCAAATGTCTTGTGTACCAAATAGCGAGAGGAAGTTGTGCTTGAATTTAAGTAACACTTCTTTGTCGGCCCATGACATACGCCTGTCAGGTTTGTCAGTGATACTGCTAATGCAATAATTGACATTCTGCATTGCTCTCATTAAACCTCGGTTGCCCCAGAGGTCTGTGGCTGCTCCTGCACCAGCCTCCTCCGAAGCAGGGTTTCTCCAGAGCCCTTCCTGAGGTCCTTACAGAAGCAGCTACTGCTAGAGAATTTTTACTTTCAGCAAATCAACAGGGCATAGAAACATTGGCAGATTATTCTGGCCTGTGCTGCTTACTAATGACATCGTACTATTTACATTCTAAAGATTAAACCTCTGTATTGATCCTTTTTTCATTCATTAAATGGTGGCATTCTGGCAATCCTTCTGCAATACAAGCACGTCTCACCCACATTAGATAGAGTGAGGATAGAAGCACAAGAAAGATGTGCTGATACAGAAATCTGAGTTACCCCCATACTTTCAAAAATGTTATCTTTTAAATATGTATCTGTTTATTAGAGTATGCTGCTTAATCAAGTATTTCTAGCCTGTTGTGCTGATTGCAAGGGTTTTTAATAATTCAGGATGACAGATGTTTCCAGAACTGGATCGGTTTTGATTCTTAGAAGTTATGTCTTATGTTTTGTTTCATAAAAGGTATTTTTTCTTCTTTCAGCAACTTCCAACCCAGTTACACCGAAGCCACCTCTGTTCAATACCTTGCTATATTCATTGGTGCCTATAATGGGAATTGCAGTGATCGTGCTCTTTTCGTTTTGGATGTACAGACATCACAAGCTAGCATATCCTCCTGTGCTTGTTCCAACCCAAGTAAGTTGCTGCTCTGTGATTTATTTTTCTGAATGGTACAGCCATGCCTGAGGCAGAGAGGGGAGAAGGCAGCATGCATTTGTCGGGTGGCTGAAGTCTTCTGTTACCTTCCTGCTTTAAAGGTGCGAATGCTTGCTGTCAGCAAAAGCAGAAAACAAAGCTTTTACTTTAACAGCCTTACGTCCTTAATTAATTGACCATTGTTGAATATGTGAGGAGCTACTAAATATTTGTACACATCTGTGGATTTTTTGGGGGGTGGGAGGGGGACACCAAAACCAGCAAACATCAGGTGGCAAAAGCGTCCTGCTCCCTGGGCACGAGGTGTGTACAGCTGCTCTCACGTACAGAGCCTGAGCTTTGCCTGATGCTTAGCCTAGGACAGAAATGAAGGAGAGAGGCTAATTCATAATGGCAGTTTGCAGTGGATAGGAAATAGCAACTAGGAAAAGCACAGCTGTGTTTGAAAAAAGCAAACAAACACAGAACTGAACTCCAGGTATCAGCTAAAGGGAATGTATAGAAAATCTTCAATTGAAACACTCACTCTTGTTCCTGTCATCTGTTTCCTCTTACTTGTCTGTGCATTTTCTGTTTTGTCTTAAAATGTGTTTCAGTTCTACCGGTGTTTCTGTTCTGCCTGGGAACTACCTTGAGATTGTTGTCTTGAAATTTGAAATGTAAACTGGCTGGGTGGCATCAAAACAACCTTCTCTGGCTGCGAATGCACAGTGCCTGCTGCCATCAGGCTCCAGCTGATCCTGTAGAAGTAACTCAGAATTCCTTTTCTTGTATTCAGTTGTGGCTAGAGATTCAGTTGAGATTAGGAGGTTGTTTGTGAAGAGTTAAGACAACAAAATCCTCAGAACTGAAGTAGGAAAGATGAACAAAGTGCAGGAGTGGAAATGGAGAGAGAAACGACTTGCCCAGGGTCCCACAACACCGGGCTTTTTGGGGTCAGGTTTGAACTTGAGCTCTGGTCAGTGCAGTGACCACTCAGCTGGAATACATCCCCCTTTGGACAGTGACGATGCTGCTCAGGATTAAAGAAAACTCTTAACACTCGCTGGTTTTGGTAGCATTGCATTTAAAAGGGGTTACGTGGGTTAGACCTGTGCTGCCAGCTGCTGTGACATTTTCAGTGTTAGTGCTTGACTTCAGGGTGCTCGAGGAAGCGTTATTACCTGTGGTTGATACGTAAAATGGGTTTGGTTTCAGTTTCGTAGTAAGAGGTAAGAAAATCTGGGGGGAGGCGGTGGACATAACTACTGGACAAATGAAAAGAAGATAGTTCAGAGGAAAAAAAAAAAGTGTATTTCCTGACCTTGCAGAAAGCGTTGCAGATGCACCAGCTTCATGTAGATCCATTAGCATAACTCCTGCATCCATGTCAGCTTTTCTGTCTTTGGGGCTTTGTGTCATCCTAGCAGTCCTCATTGTAAGCTTAAATTCATAATTGCTAGTTGTGTGCATAATTTTAGTGGGTATTTCCTCTTCTAGACTTAAAGAAATTAAAGAAAGCAAGCACTGGATCAAGTGACTGAAAAGCAAATGTTACAATACTTGCTGTATGTCAAAACTTCAGTTCTGGTTTTCGTCCTTCTTTTCATTGTAGCTCTTTTCTTGCATGGTTTGTGTTCGGTACAGGAGTGGACACGTCATAAATTTTTAATAAATAGGGTAATAACCTGTTTGTTAATGCCTAGATTGTATCTGTTGGGATAAGTATATGTTGGTGCATGAGCTAGTTATGGTGTAATAACATTTTCTTATCTTGTGGTGAATAGGCATTAAGGCTTGATGTGGAAAGTCAGGAAAAGCTACTTCTGCCTGAAAAACTAAATGAAATTATTATGGAAATGGGACGTATAAATATTCTCCCATATGCAGCAGAGCAGTGTTTCCCACTTAAAATTTGATTACAGCTGATTTCAATGGGAGGCAGGGGAAGCAGGAAGAGAGGGAAGAGTATTAGTAATTTTATAACCATGAAATAAATATTTAAATATTTTAATATATTAAATATTAGGGCCTGAGTAGAGTCTGTAGGCAAATGGGTTCTTTGAAGTCTTGCTGTAGTGATTGATAGAATGGATTAATCAGATGTGGATCAATATTCACTAGAATGCACTGATTTCTGTATGAGATACTTAATAAAAGGTTATGTCATTTTACTCACCTTGTTCCTGGAAGGTGATGGGAGTGCTGAGGTGCAGTGTCCTGGCAGTAATTTTTCTTTCAGCAGAAATTAAAACAGATGAGAAATGGCAAAAGATAAAAATGAGGAAACCCTGAAGAATAAGAAATTTTGGAATAATTAGGAGAAGAAAGATGGAGTAAATAAAAACTTACTCTTTTAAGTCATGATACAGGGAAAGAAATTGGAAGATACATAAAAATAAAATGCTAGAAATGTTTGAAATGAAAGATAAAGGACAAACATCTGAGAAAATGCACACAACTTCATATTATTTGAAAGGAAAACTTGGACGGTATGTGTATATAGCAGGCAGTTCCTGCACAAGCTGAGCACAGTTCACAGCTATGTGGATTCCCATAATTCTGTATCCCCTCGGAAGGCACAGATAATCAGTCTAATATCATGCAGTAGAAGTCATTCGAATATTTGGGTTAAGTTTGGAAAGCAGCAGCGATTCTTGCTTAATCCGTGCATGTTCCATCCCCGTTTTCTTTCAGGTGCTGGGTGGAGAGGTCGGGGCTTGGTAGCACCGCGATGCTGCCCCCCCGGTACCCGAGCGCCCCTCCAGCCCACATCCCTGCCGGTAGTTTCTGCCTTGCCTCCTGCTCGAGCCCAGTTAAAGCTGACTGTCAGGTTTTGCAAACATCTAGCACTCTTCAGATTGTTCAGTGAGTTATTAGCAAGTGTAGGTTCGCTAAATATGTGTGTGTTTATGTGAAACAGTTTGACAGAACTATTTAATCCCCTTAGTTAGGTTTGATCGTATCACGCGGCAACCATATATTCCATATGTCTGGTCAAATCTACCAGAATAATGGCTTAGCATTTAAAATATCTGGGTATATTTTTATTTAGAGTTACTCGTGCTCACTTAATTTCCATTACAAGCACTGAGTATGCAGAAGATGAAACACTACGGTCTTTGTGGACAAAGGCTTCCACTCTCAAAATCAGGTGCACGTCGGTTTCCCCGCAGCACCCTACAGACATTCCTGGTAGAAGTAAGGCTGTGGATGGCAGGGAGCTGATCTGCTATGCTCATTTCTTTTTTACATCTCTTGAGCTTGGGCCAGGGTTGTCAGTCAATGCTAATTGCTCCTGTAGTGTTACCACTCTGTCATCTGATAGATGGGACCATAACCTATTTTATAGCATAACTGACACAAGTAACACTTTGGGTTTTTTTAATCAGTTCGCAGAGCTGCGGCTCCCAACACTTTGCATCCGTAGTGTGCAAAGGCAAATTAACCTCTTGTACTTTCTGTGAAGTGCCCGAGTTATGAATATCTTACTGGATCGCAGAGTTGCTTTTTTTGTTTTGTGGTGTTTTTAAAATAAGAGTCATCTGTTGAGAGGGTTGAAAAAAGCTTTGCAGATTCACATAATGTCAGTTCTCTTAACCTATTTTTGTGCTTTCTTCTGAAACGTTTGAAACGACTTGGGTCAAAGATTGTTCGTGTGTTTAATCACTAAGCACAAGAAAGCCCTGATCCAGGCCTGTTTGGGGTTACCAGGAATTTAAAGGCTCCTAATGGACAGATCTATTTAAACATCTCCTTAAACTGCTGCTATGTGCTAAACAGTAGCATAAAAGCTTCTTGCTTCCATATGCATCCATTAAAGCAAGCTTGGTTCCTGGGAATTACCATTTCTTCCTCTCCTCCTCAGGGAGGAGGATCACACGGGACCACGTCTCGTGCTTTTAGCCCATATATCACTTCCTGTAGCTTTTCACCCACTACTCCCTATACTCAGCACTGTAGTCCTGTATGGTTTTTTTCCTTCGTATGTAACTTCATTGGTCCTGCTGATGGAGGGCATGTTGACTGTTCACAGTCATGTGCTAGATAAACCAGGAATTAGTCTTAACTGAAGCACATACATCAAACACAGAGAGATCATACCCCTGGTCTCAAAACTTCAAGCATCAAAAAGGCGCTCTGTGCAGTTACGGTTGATGGATGGTGGCTCCCATCCCCACCAGACCATGATACTCTTTCTTCGGCTCAACTCTTCCTGAGGACACCTAAATACAAATAGCCCTTTGTAGCTACATCATGACTTCGATATTTCAGTTTCAGCTGTAAGAAGTCAGAATTGAAAGCAGTTTCACATAACATGGGATGAATAGCAATGAAGGAGAAAAATCTGTAGCAGTGGCAGAAGCAAGACGTTCTGAACTGCCCGTAGTGCAACCGCACGGGTACCAGTGGAAAAATAAATTCTGTGCTGGAAACTAATAGGGCGGGAACATATGTACCTAACCATGCATTGCTCTTTGCGGCAGTTTTTGACTTCAGACATCTGGTGTAGGCCACTAAGCCTGTGCCAAGGTTTTTGGTAAGTGTGTGTGTAACTTGAACGATTTGTTTTAAAAAAATCATGAAAGTAGTTACTAATGGATAATTTTTTGTGGCTAGAGATTGGAAGTAGGAAGAATTTTTTGTTTTTTTGAAAGATAGGTGAAAACAGTTAGGGCGTGTGGCCAGCTCGGAAGGAGTTAAGGTTGGGTATGTATCAGTGGTTAATGAATCATTAACATACAATGAGTGGCAATGTTCGTATTAAAAAGGAAAAAGTGAATGAGCTCTAAATTTGGACTGCTGGAAGTGTGCATGACTTCACGTTCTGTAATGATGCATTTATATCCTCAGGACTAATAAGAATTTCTCCTAGCATCGATTCCAGTCAGCAGCTGGAATGACACAGGGGAAAGAGCTGGTGCCGTCGTTGGGTCCTGGTGCTGTGGTGCCCAGCTCTGGTGTGGTTCTTCAGCGGCAATGGTCTTTGTGCTAGGAACAGCCACGGAGGGCTGGAGCGCTGATTTCTGCAGGTGTGCGGCCACGTACTTGAGCTTCAGGAGCTTTTTAACCATTTTCATTAAAGTCCAGTTTGCGGATCCTCAGATGTGCTCTCCTGAATGTTTGAGGCTGACATCTTTCAGGGAATCTTTTACATCGCTAGTAGGAGATTCACCCTTCACAAGGTGTACAAAAATAATGCATTTTACTTCGCATTCTCTGAAGAGATCAAGGGACTGTGAATGAACAGGCAGGTATCATGTTTTAGGCACTGGTTAGGAACAAGCGAATGAATCGGTGCAATACCTTTGAAATACAATAATTTTGAGCACCATGTTTATGAAGATCTGTGATACATTTAAAGTTCAGAATGGGTTTTCTGGATAGCCCAGATTTAGGAGGAGATCACACTGACAGTATTTTTTGTCCTAGGTCGTTACAAATTTTGCAGCCGTTTCCCTAACCCCAGATAAAACCTTTAGAAGTAGTTTTCAGGCAGTATAAGCAGTAAGTTAGTGTGTTTACGTATGTTTGCGTTAGATGATGGCTATTTTGTGGGAATTGCTCCCAACTTTTATAAAAGAGTTGTGTTGATCCCTGAAATAAATATATTGGCTTTCCTTAATAGCCAGACACTGCTTAACCTGTTGATACTTGGATTTCTAATGAAAAGCCTGGGATGGCGGTTTGTAGCCTGAAAGGAAGGGCAGCGATCTTAAAAGTAGAAGGTCTGTGATATGCATACATCTCTTTTTGAAAATTATCGTGTGTGCCTGGTGTATTAGCACTGGGGGGGAGCTGATCCCCTTCAGACCAGTGAGGGGACTGGAGCAGGACCCCAACTTCTCAGAGTTTCCGATTTGTGGTTTCCCGTTATCACAGGAACAAGAAGTCTGTATTTTTTTATTTTTTTTTTACTTGTTTTTAAGGAATTTAATGAATTCTTAGTAAACGGAGAATATTAATAGCAAACAGACCTGCAAAATTATTCTAATACTTTTTTTTTTTACAGCCTTAGGAACGAAGTTTTCTGAACAGCTGTTTCAGTGGTTTTAAGTTCCTCCAACAGTTCTTGTTTGTTCTGCTGCTGCTTCAGTAGCTCTGGGCACGCAGAGATGTACCTATCGCCCTGCTCAGCAGCCATTCCCCGCCGGGCTCCCAGGTTGAGCAACACTCCTGTTTTCCTTGGCTGCTCTTCCAGGCAAAGGAACACGGGAGGCTTGCAGGAGGAACCTCTGTGCTCGTGCGCTGTGGAGTTTGTGCTGCTGTGTCTTACTTCTGGGGGGGGGCGGTTAAAGTACTCTCAGAGTGGCTGTCATTGTCCTGGAACCACCAGGTCACAGAATGGAAATCAGTTCAAGGTTTGGGGTTTTCTATGACTTCTGTTTCCCCTTCCAAAGATACTTGCAGGCTGGATGAGCGCTGCCAGAATCTGCCCCAGAGTCTTGGGCTGGGCGATGGCCCCATCCCGGTGGCGCTGGCCGCCAGGGAGTCTGCTCAGTGCTCCGAGAGCAAGCTGTAAATCCAACTGCAACCAGCCTAGCCTTCAACAACTACTTCAGCCCTTCTATTATTAATTATTCAGATAACGCTAAGTGTGTGCTAGACAGTTCTCAAGCGCAGAGAGAAGGCTGCTGGCTCTGCGCTGTCGAATCCTAAGAACGTAAAGACAAAGGGGTGAGGAAAGGGATGATTGCCATTATGTGGCAGCTGAGCGCTTCAAGCGCCTGAATTTCCTGCTGTTGCACCAGCTATCGGATCGAGTTATAAAAGACAATGGCTGAGGCAGAAGTACAGAGAAGCAGTGCAGGTGTCTGAGCTGCTCTGCTTTGAAGCAGCACGAACAGGCTCGTCTCATAGAAATGTGTTTTAAGTTTCAGCAGTTGTGCTCTGGGACTCATATTCGGGTAATAGATCTCACTTGACAGTCTGTAAATTCGTGATTTGGGTGAAATAGTCTTAAATACTGTAATCGTACGTATGCTGGATATAGTGTGTAAGTTCACTTGTTCTAGTTACAGCTCAAGCATGCCAGATTTATCGATGAAATTGAGCACTGAAGATCCAATATATGAAGACCTATTTGTTTGTGATGTTTAGTTGTAACTCAGACGCTTAAAAGTTTTCATTTTCCACAGCAAGTTACTAAATACTCTATAGTCTTAACTTAAAAAATACAACGCTGCCCTCTGCTGTACAGTGGTGAGCATAACGAGATGCCTTTGCACTACTTGTGTACGTATAACATTCTGCATGTGTTTGTATACTGCTTTGTACTAATGTGACTGTTTAGGCACCTATAATGGACGAGTCAGTTTTTAATTATCAATGATCAATTCAGCTAATGGTCTGTATTAAAATCTTTATTTTTGCCCATTTTTCTTTGCTAACATATCAATGACTTTTTTATTTATTTTAAATGATCTGTTATTAGCACGGAAAGTATTGCTATCCCCATGACTATTTTTGTTGTTGATTCGCAAGCAATTTATTTGGTCTCTTTTCTTATAAGCTGTTTTTTCATCCCATTCTTGATCTAAATAGTAATTTCTTTTGCCTGTGTTTTTTCCCCTCTCTACAAGCACGCCTTTCATATAATGATTGAGGTAAGATGCATTGATGTTTGTTCATGGTTATGGAACTTTCTGTGGACTTGTAAGAAGTTGTTTTGGTATGAATTCCGTTCTTCCAATAATGTGGACCAGAAATTTGTCAGCATGCGGGGTTTGAAAATGCAGCTGTAGTCTTTTCTTAAAGTTGACTACAATTTCTCAGGCTGTGGAGCTGCGTCTGCAGGGATTGATGAAGTAATCCGCCAGGCATCACTGGTTTGTGGTTCTTCAGCTACAAACGAGCTCAGAGCAGCCGGTGTCGCTCCCACCCTCGTGCTGCATCGCATGAGCAGGGGCAGGGGCCCTGCTGGCACAGCACTCGCTGGGGTCTCAGTGTGGGGCCATGGGGGCAGTGCAGGGAGCAGGGGCGGGCCCTCCCATGTAGGTGATGGCCCCGAAGGCAGCAGCGTGTCCTGCCCGGCTCCCTCCTGTCTGAGAAACACTCCCTGGAGAGAAGGGCTCTTCTTCTTCTTAAGTCTCTACCGTGACCTTCTCACTGGCCAGGAGTGGTTTTTACTTCTGTTAGGTTACTGATTCTTCGCCTGAAACTACAAGTAACTGAGAACTGTTCGTTCAGAAACTGGTCATTACTGGTAGGCTTTTTACATAAATACTGAAAAAGTCGAGATTTGAGTTGCGGTATGAATGCTCAGGTTTTTGTTGTCTCTATGTTGTCCATGTTGGTTTCTAATTAATGGCTGGGATGCTTTGTAACTGTAATTTAGAAGACAATAGAATGTTGCTCTGTCAATATTCAGAGTATCCTGCACCTGTAAAGAGTTGTCAGAGGGCTTTCTATTCCCATTGCTGTCTTGCTTCAAGTGATTTAATTTCTGTTAGGGAAGAAGCATTCTGACTACAAGCAACTGCCTTGTTTTATATTAATTAGGGGAGTATGTAATGTATGTACTGAGAAATACAGGGGAATTTGTGGGGCAAATGAGAGAAGAATTGTCACCATTCAGAGAAAAACGGAATTAAAGGTTGAAAGTTGGATACATGTCATAGAGTCAATTTTAGACTAGATTACAGAATTTACAAATTCTGACTCCTTTTATTCTTGTCTCAACTTCACCCATCATCTGATTGAAAATGAACCAAGCCCAAACCTGAAAGGGAGGAGCATGATCTTTAAAAGAGAACTCGTTGACCATATTCACTGTATAAACTGTAGTATAAATGTAACCAAGGGGAAACAAAGCAAAATCTAACAAAGAGAACTTGCATGGGCTCTGGAAGTTTTAAGGACTTGCTTATATTTTGGAGTCAGGAAAAGGAAATGTGTCTGCGTACAACCCCATTTGGATAATCAGTCCCTTTATACAGGATAAATCACCTGATTCAATTGCAGTATGAGAGAAATGGCTGGAGGAGAACTTAGGTGTTGGTGGCCTGTGTTGTGGCAGTCTCTAGACGCTCTGTCCCATTTAGCACATCCTTAATGGAAGCGTGGTTTCACAGTTAAGCTTCTCTCTGAGCTTGACAACCATTCTTGAGTCACAGAGGGAAACCTGTTAAGATACATTCTTAAACTTTAATCATTATTTTTTCCTTTGTTTAAAAAAAAATCTGGCACATGATCTACAGCTGCTTGCAACTCCCACCTGTAAAAATCAGAACCAAAAAGTTTGACCTTTGCATGCCGTACAGTGTGGCACAGCGCAGCGAGGTGTGCGTGGTTTTGAGATCGCCATATGACCTGAATTTATGATTTTAATGGCCAGAGGCTTTGAGCTACAGGAAGAAGAAAGCGTAGCGGCCTGTTCTGCATCCTGAGGCTGTTTTTATCTGGCAGAGGATCGCTCAGTGGTGCTCACCATGCCACTTGCCTATGGTGAACAGGGACCTTTGGCTCGCCACTCTTGAAGAGAGTCCTGCTTCCCTCTGCCTTCCAGAGCTTCTTCTATTAATGTGGACCTTGTTGCAAGCAGATGCAATTTGCTCAACTATTAGAAAAATAATGTGATTAGAAGGGGGGAAAAAAGGCTTTCTGACAACACAGCATCTTGCCTTGAGTTGCCGTGCAGCAAGCAGAGTCAGTCCGAGGGAGGAAGGGCTGGGGAAGGCTGGGCAGCGGGAGGGAGGCTGCGTCCTCGCATTCGGACAGCTGGGGCAGGCTGTTGGGCTGATACAGCCCCATTATACCGCAGCTCACATTATAGCATCTGCCTTGGCGCCACAGAGATATGGTTTTCGAAAGCCATGCAAAAGTAATTACGCCTGTGGCACAGTAAATATTTCTGCTTAGAAGTAGAGCAGGTTGAAAATACTGTCAAGGAATGGCTCTGCATAAATCAGGATCGGTAATTTTAGAGCAAATGGCTGTTGGTTTCAGCAAAATTGTTTAGGAAAAAAATAGAAAAAAGTGTAAAAACTTTATTTACATTAACAGAAGACAATTATACTTTCCATTTTAAATCAGGATTTGTTTTGATCTCTGTGTGTGGGTGTGTTAACTTCTTCATTCCAAGCAGGAAGTTCTGACTTCACAGAAATGTTTCAACACCCAAAGAAACACACAGGGAACCGCAGGAGGTTGCTGTGTAATGCAGTGGGGAAATATTTTGAAATGCCAGGATTTTCTAGGAAAAGCAAGATTCAGGTGTATGAAAAGTATCCCATTGGTCTAATGTGAGAGTTAGCAGCGCTGGTTTTTTTGGCTGGTTTTTACTCAGGAGTGATGCCTTCTCTCGTGGCAGATGCTGCAATCCATCTGTTTTCATCAGATCTCTGAGAAGTGTCAGTGGTCTTTTGCTTGATGTTCAAGGAAAAAAAAATGACACAGTATCCTTCAAAATACTGGTAGGTTTTTTGGACAGAGGGTAGAGAAAGGACAGGGTTGTTCAGCCACTAGAGCGAGGTGAGGTTTGGGTTTCCTTCCCACAGATCGCGCTCTCACTGCAGGCAAGTCCCTGGGTTCAGAACTTCAGCAAGTCCTCCAACTGCCTGATGCTCAATCCCCAGCTACACAGTGCTCAGGGTTCTTAAAAATACCAGGCTTTTACTACTTAAGATAGTCTTGTGAGTAAATTTGGGCATCGTGTTTCTACTTTTGCATGTCTTTTTTTGCCATTTCCGTAACTATGGCAATTTGAGGACAGCGATCGCCCTGCTGCCTGAAATACTCACAGAGGGCTTGGGCGCGGAATGACAGGCAGCACGGGAGTGAGAAGTGAGAAGTATCGGCGGTTCTGAGAACAAGAATCTGATCCTGTGTTAGAAGCAACTTTTAGTTCTGAAACTTCATTTTCTTTCGTTGTTTATCCACTTTGAACCCAGTGATGTTGATGTAACAGCTTTATTTAAGCATCTCACCTGTGTTCACAGAAGAGCCCCATATTTTTTTGAGGATAGTGTTGCAATGCCTCTAACTAAAGTTGTATTTCTACAGGTATTAATTTCTGTGGAGTTAGATTACAGTTCCTTTGAATTGATACAAATCTCTTTATCTGTGAAGCTGGTTCTTTTTGAAGGGTATATGTATTTTAAATAAGAAACAGAGAACGGATATTCGTTCCTGTGCTTAAAGTGCGCAGAGCCTGTAGTGGCTGCAGCAGCACTTGTCTCCATTCTCCCAGCAGCGAAGTGCGCTTACAACCACGGCTGTTCAGCAAATGTCTTTAACATGCACAAGATCTTTATGGCACTAGCTGAAGTGCTCAGACACCTAACTGTTGAGTGCTCGCTGGTTGCATTCAAGCAACTACTCCAGGGTTTTCCATTCCCTCTCTTTAAAACAGCATTACAGCTGTGACTGGCTGGGGGACAAAACAAAACAAAGCAGGAAAGGCAAGCGTATGTTTTGGTGGATTTGAACAGTACTCTTTGGTTTTTTTCATCGTGTTCTGCAGGGTGGGTGTCACTTAAAACCAATACCAGTCTATCAGTTGTAGGTTCTTGCCTTCATGTGTAAGATAAGACCTGCGGCCCAATTTCGCCATCCCCACAGTTGAAAATCTACTTGTTACATTCAGGTGCCGTGTACCACACAGAATATGTAAGCGATACAAAATGTAAAATACAAGATAGCCCATGGTGTCACTTCTTTTTTCTGCCAGAAAGGGAAGTTGTTCAAAACCACGTTAACATCTGTGGTCATGGGGATAACTGTGTGGGAGCTCCGTCTCGCGCAGTTGTGCTTTCCAGCTGGTCGTGTTGTACTTGAAAAGCCAGTGCTGGGCTTTTTATTTCCCTAGCCGACCAGTGAAGTGCAAGCACTGGGGGATAACGAAGAGCAGGACGTCCTCCAAAGCTCCACTGCGGCCCAGTGCTTGTACTGTTGGCCAGGAGGGCCGGCTCGTGCACGGCACGGCCTGCCTGCGCGGTGCCTCACGGCCTCCTGCCCGCGGTGCAGCTCCTGGCCCAGCTCACGGGCATGCGAGGGAACTTGGTGCAGCTCTGTGTGGCTCCCCGAGCCACCCGGCTCCACCAGGGGTCTTCTGCATCCCGCTGGGGCACCGATGAGCATGGGTGTCAGGGTGGGAGCGTGCTTCGTGGCCAGGCTGTTCTCTCATGGCCTACATGGGCACATCACGTGTGTGTGAAACGAACAAAAACCCCCTCGGTATCGAAGGTGCTCGGTTTAATTCTGTCATTTTGAAAAGCAACAAGTAGCGCTTGATCATCTCTATCCCTTATTTTGTGCTGTGCTTTTATACTGGGTAGATTTTTACTGTAACTGTTGTCATGCTGTCGCTTGCACATAATTCTGAGCATGTTTCACAATCTTTTTTTCCTTCCTGTGGACGAGGGTTGCTGTTTTGTTTCTGGTTTGTTTGGGGGAATTGGTTGCGAGAGGGTGGGTACACGATGCCAAGTCTCGGTTTACGAGCCTTTATTTCTAGTGCTGTCATCACAGATCACGCGCATGATGGCTGAGTTAACTGATGGTGTTAACCTGCTTTCAGGATCCCGGCCCACCACCGCCGTCACCACTGATGGGTTTGAAGCCATTGCAGTTGCTAGAGATCAAAGCTAGGGGAAGGTTTGGCTGCGTGTGGAAAGCTCAGCTCCTGAACGAATACGTTGCGGTCAAAATATTCCCCATTCAGGTAGGCACAAGTTCTGAAGTGTCCTGTGTTGTTTAAAGTACTGCAATGTAAACCACGTCTTCCAGTCACAGTAAGAGGCTTTTATTTTAGAGAATTTTTATGATATATACTACAAACCTAGATACCCCACACACATTCTCAAATATAGGAAGTATCTTCAGCCAGAGAACGTGCAGGTAGGGTTTTTACCTTAACGAAGCAAACGTATCATTGAAACATACCTAGGACAGCATATGTTTCTAATCATAAAAATACTTGCTTGACATGAATAGTCTGAAGCACGTAAATACTGTTTGCAGCTCTCACACGTCTCCATCGTTTGAGAAGAATCTGTTGATATTTTTCAACTTAAAATGTACTTGGAACGAATGTAAGCTGATAAATAGATGCCCTGAAATGCAAACCTGTTGTAAGGTTCCAGTTAAACATGCCTCAATTAAAGGTAATAATGCTGACTTCCCAGCATATGGCTCTGAAAGCCGTATTTCAAAATAGATTGTGCTCATAATTTTAAAATCTGGTTTAGTTAGAATCCAGAATGATTGCGTACAGCGATACTAGGATAGATGTTACATTAATTAAAAACAGCCAATGCTTGTTGAGGTGAAGAAATGTACCTTTACTTTCCAGTGGTTAAATTGTTGAAGAAACACATCTGCGGGTTCCTTGCCTTCCAGGAGAAATGGCACATACATGTGATGGTTTAAGTCATCAATACAACATACATTAAAACTGAGACTTTTACTTTGCTATTTTTAACAAAGGAAAACATGTTTCTAATTCTTAGAGGGTCTGTTTTGGTCTTTTTAAGGTGGAACCAATCTCATAAAACAAAAGCATTGCAATGATTTCCAGTATGTAGACTCTATTCCTGTCTACAGCTTTCTGTGTTTCCATGGTTCATATCTCTGATGGTGGTGTTTTCAGATAATACAACATATTTAATTTTTCAGACACTTCTCTGGGAAGTGTGAATGTGTAATATATTTTAGGTCAGTATTTTGTAGCACAAATACTGCTACTAATCTAAACATTCATAATTTTAAAATAATCAGTCTCATAATGTTAATAGCATATACCATGCTTGCTTTCCTTTTGGTAGTAAATCCTGATTTGACCAAAAATTAGGTTTTAATCATATCGACAGACCATTTTGCAATGCACAGTAAATTGCAGGAGGAAATGTCTGACAGAGAAAGTACCTCTTATGCTCATAATTGTGGTATTAACTTGGCGTGTTGTGTTTTTGTTGTTGTTTTTCTTTAAAGGACAAACAGTCTTGGCAGAATGAATATGAAATTTACAGTTTACCTGGAATGAAGCATGACAATATTCTACAGTTCATTGGTGCAGAGAAACGAGGCACTAGCATTGATGTCGATCTCTGGTTAATTACAGCATTTCACGAAAAGGTATGTTTAACTCTCAAAGTAGCATCTTTTTTTTTTAAATCATCATTATGGTGGAGGAAGAATAGCCTTAAAAATCTGTTGCAAATGTGAATCTTAGGCAGTTAAGAAATAAAATTTAAAATAGCTTTCACTTATTAGCTTGACTCTTCTCATGGATATGAATTTTTTTAAATTTTTCAGCCACCTGATAAAATTGTCATTAATCTTAATAGAGAAGTTTTACAAAACAAATGAAGAATTTTTTTTCTGCCTTTTGCTTCTTAGAACATGTACATTTTTGCATGTCCCCATTCTAAGTCTGCCTGGATTAAACAGTCTCCATTTTGCAAAGGTTGTGGTGCTGTGTTTTCAATTCTGGTATTTTTGTCCCATTTATACCTATTCTTTAATCACTTAGATTAAAACTATCCAAATATTTACATTTTTGACAGCTCTTCACAGTCAAGTAGATAATAGCAAACAAATTTGCCTTTCCGAAAATACAGTGCCAATTTTTTGAGTGCTTTAAGCTTGTTAGAAAGATAGTATCTGAGATGACTCTGGAAAGTAGGAATTTTTTAAATGTAGTCGCTACGTTTTAACAGCACTGTGTTCATTATTCCCTTTTCTGTTCATTATTCCCTTTTCTCCTGGCTTAAGTACCATGACACGGTGACACGTCAAACTGGAGCATTTGTAAATCCATGGGAACGTGTGTATGGAGTGGGGTATAGAAGGGAGTTTGAGACAAGTGCTTCATGTTGGCTAGATTTTACTTCACGTTGTCTCTTTATGCAAAGTATTTCACTCTGAACCTGCTGCAAAGCTGGGATTCACTGTCATTAGTCCGCAAGAGAATAAAGCCTATCAATGAAAGGTCTCAGAATGAGCATACCCCATTCAGCAGGATTCCTGAAGGTGAATCTCACCTGCAGTTTCCTGCGCCTGGAAGGATACAAATCCCCCTGGTTAAAGCAGGGTTGTCTTTATAAAGAACTCAAACATCTGTAAGCCTAGCTCCCCTTTCTGACATCCCCAGTTAAGTGCAGTTCGTTGGCATGTGTGCTGCTGACCTTGAGTTAATTACGCTGCTGGGTTATCGAGGTGACATTAGGCGCATCTTGATTCTGTTCATGGACAGAGGTGAAGCAAAGGTTAATTTTTTGTTGTTGTTTTAAGCCAGCAGTAGGTTGTTTATGCAGTTGTATAATTACAGAGTCTATCAGAAGGCAGAGAAAGGCAGAGGAGCATATCGTGTCCTTTTAGGATGGAGGCTATTTAAAGTTTTCTTTATGGTTAGATGAGAGAGAAATTTATCTTACAATTGTTTTTCTTTTTTGCTGTGCAGGGTTCGTTAACCGACTTTCTCAAGGCTAATGTGGTTTCCTGGAATGAGCTATGTCACATTGCTCAGACCATGGCTAGAGGCTTGGCTTATCTTCACGAGGACATACCAGGGCTGAAAGATGGACATAAGCCTGCCATCTCACATAGGTACAGTATATGGACGATACCTGCAGACCATCGTTAATATTTATCTTTGAGCTAAGGGACATGAAATATTGATAGATACAAAGCGTTCAAAAAACTGCTCTGTGATATCTTCTTTCCATAGTAATCAAGAGCCTAATAAGAAAAATCTGCTCAGCCTAAGCAGAAAGCTAGCTGCTGTTCTATAGGACGCAGTTTGGCTGGTGACTGTGGTTAACTAACCTTTTTTACCCAGTTAATTATATAAGGACCCTATGAGGTATATAAGATAATTGATATTATAGCTATTTGAAACATCTCCAACACTTTATATAACTTTTAAGTAATACTGAATGCCTTCACACAGAAATACTTATTGTAAATGATGTCTTTGTATGATATTTCTTCATATCGTATAACTTTACGTGGTATTTCACGTTTTACATTCATAATTCTTCTGCTTAACTTGAAAGGGACATCAAAAGCAAGAATGTGCTGCTGAAAAATAACCTTACAGCTTGTATCGCTGATTTCGGTCTAGCTTTAAAGTTTGAGGCTGGAAAGTCTGCAGGGGATACACATGGACAGGTAAGACCAACTTGTTGTGTAAATGATGAACTGTTGACTGCATGTGAACAGGAATCGGTAGTCTGTGCGTTTTTCATCCAAAGGATACTGTGTTGTCAGCCATATTTTCTGACCTTTAAGGAAGATGGAAATTCTATCTTTCTTCTCACAGAGTCAGTTAATATTAATCAGTTTGTTTAATAATTACAGGTATGTCTTTCCTCTGCTGGCCAACTATCTCACTACGTGGCCCCCTCTCCCCCTGTAGTGGTTTCACACCAAAGAGCTGCAGCACACCACTCTCGTTCCCCCAGCTCAAAGGCAAATGGGGAGAAAATCCGATGGAAGGGGCTGAGGGGTGAGATAAGGACAGGGAGATCACTCAACAGTTACTGTCACGGGCAAAACAGACTCGGCACTGGGAGATTCGTGTAATTTATTGCCTATTGGTAACAAACTAGAGCAGTGAGAATCAAAAGCAAATCAAATCCACCTTCTCCCCTAAAAAACACCTGCTCCCCTATTCACCCTCTTCTGTGTCCTCCCCTCGAGCAGCACAGGGACGGGTAATGGGGGCTGCGGTCAGTCCCTGACGCTTTGTCTCTGCTGCTCCTCTCCATGGGCTGCAGCGTGGAGATCTGCCGTAGACCCCTGCTACCCATCCCTGCCACCTGAGCCCAGTACGGCCCCGTGCCCCTTGATTTCATTCTTTCCTGGAGAACTCGGACAACACAGAGCTCTTGCTTTTTTTTATTAATCGTTCTGAGCTGCTCTTCAGAAGTTGAGTGCTGATGCTGGCAGCCAGTTTCTAACTTTCTGACCTAGGAGTGCAACAGTCATTTTCCTGAAATGAAAACAATACTAATTCAGTACTTGCCCCGGAACAGGGAACTGTTTTAGTATCATGTACTTTTTAAATAACAAGCTTGAGCCTAGAGCATTATGGTTCCTGGAAAACTAAATATATTTAGTTTTAGGCAGAATTTCAGCTTCTGGTTGAAGGACAAAAATAAAATCCGTATGTTAGGATTATAAAACCTCAATTACAATGTTTAAGAGAAACATAGCTATTATTGTGAAGGTTTAAGTAGTGGAGTAGATCTTGTCTGGACATCGTATAAGCTCTGATCTATTCAGATTACATAATGCATCGTTAATTGTGGTCAGAACGAATGGGTAGCCCCAGAGTTTTCATTTAACGTCTAGTTTTGTGTACGTGATTTCAAATAACTTTCTAAGTATAAATTGCACTTCAGTAGCTGGCTTTCCTTTGGTATTCTGTTACTTCTGTCATGGGGAGAAACATGAGCAGGTTCCATGTCTTTATGTGGAACTGTAATAATTCTTTTGACGTGAAAAAATAAGAACAATGGCCTTCTTGTAACGTGGAAGAATATAAGGAACAGTGGTGACAAATACATTGAATTGTTCACAGAAATGTCTTGTTTTAAAATATATACAGATTTTCCTCCTTCATAAGTATCCTTTCTAGGACCTAGTCCAAAAATTCTGTTTCTAATTCTTACCTTCTATGTTACAGCAGTACAAGACACTTCCGAGATTTAGTCCCAATCAAAGATAACAAAGCTGGCTTTTAATCTTTGTCAAAGATTAGCACTGCCCTACAGTACGGTTAGAATCAGCTAGATAGAATGGTAATTGTGGTCATGCTGATTCTTTGCGTACAGTTGTTTATGTTTGTTACGTTTGTGTCTTTCAAGGTTGGCACACGAAGGTATATGGCTCCTGAGGTACTAGAAGGTGCTATCAACTTCCAAAGGGATGCGTTTTTGAGAATAGACATGTACGCCATGGGGCTGGTCCTCTGGGAGCTGGCGTCACGCTGTACTGCCTCAGATGGTGAGCAGAACACCCGATCTATGCTTGATTAAATTTGTGAGAGTGCACTTTAAAACAAGAAATTGTCAGGTAGATTCTATGTATATAACAACACTTACGAGGATGGTAGTCTTGTGAGCAAATGAAGGAACCACCAGTAAGTACCATGTAGTCACATCGTAATTGGATCTCTTTAGTGTTTGACGTTCCAGGTACGCATTTTCTGATACACAACTATCTGTTGCGTGTTTTCTCCTGGTCATGGTAAGGAAGAGAGGATTCCTGTGGAACTCCTAACTCTGTGTTTGATTTCTTCTGAGTTCAGCCTGACGTTCTTGGTGCCAGCCGATTTATCTTTAAGTACAGTTTCTTTTCATCAACAGAAGTTGGGATTAGATTAGTCTTCCTAACAAAACCAACCCACCAGCACCTGCTGGGAAGCCGGTGTCTGCTGCTGTAGAGCTTAGCACCTGGACAGCGTGCCCTGTGTTTTAGTGCTGCCTGTGGAAGGTGTGTTGGCGATTACTAACACCAGTGTAGTTGGGAAATACGTGGCTAAAAGACTTGAGTAATTTTCATCGGTCAGCATACATTTTGTTACACAGAGCATTGACGCAGATGTTAATTTCTAGCTGCTCCCAAACACATACAGGATACCACCCTGGCCCTTCCTGAATCGCTGTGAACTGCTCTCCAATGCATCAAGAAATCAGTTGCCAGTGATGAGAAATAGAAAAGTCTCTGGTTTAAAACCTGGTTTAACGACAGGTGCCAGAGAGAGACTGTGCAATGGAAGTTCGGGGCCTCTCTACCATCTCCATTTCTTCACTATCACTAGCGTAGTGTTAGTTCACCTCAGATAGAGCTCAGGATTTCAGAGGAATATCTGATGAATTGCTGATAGCTTACAGACTGAAAATGCAGTCATGTCAGAGAAACCTGCAGCACTCTGACACTGTCAGCTATGGGTTCGTCACACTTACTTTCCCATAAAAGATTTCAGATGCTTTATTTCAAGCGTGAATAGCGTTCTTAAATTCTGTAAACAGAAGTTGTAGGGTGTGCAGAATAAGTTGGACTTAATGGAGGACAAGACAAGAGACCAGTCTCAAAAATGCTTGGGAGAAAGTTTTTGGCACAGTCTTCAATTCAGCTAAGTAAACGTGGAGGTTTCAGGGCTAGTGATCTTGCTTGCCATGAAGCTCTCCTAGACCAATGCAGCTGAAAGACGTTGATTTAAAAAGCCGAGATGTATTGGAGATGAGCACATCGCCACACGCTGCTCTCCTGCTCCAAACATTCCTCATGGAGCAGACGCCACCAGGGAGACTTTACCCTTTGAAAAATGTTAAGCTGTTTACTAACAGGATCAGCGCGCTCTTGCACAAATTTCTGAGGCAGACTCACATTCCCTCTTGATTTTTCGTGCCTTGCTGTACTGTAAAATATATTTACCTAAATCGTACTAGAAGTATGTTGTAGGTCTCTTTGGCAAGGGTGGTTATTCCAGAAATAAGGGAGGCAGCAAAACAGGCAGCAGCTCTCCTGCCTCGCAGCTTTGTGCAGCTCTCCAGTCACGGCTGCCGTTTTTGTCTCTGCAAGTAGAGTTTTTCAGCAGGTACCTCGTGTTTCACTGAGCCTCAGCAGGCTCGTGCGTACCCTACTGCACAGTTCTCCTGTCTTCCCCTTTCTTTTTCCTGTGCACATACCTGTCTTCAGGCTTCTGATCTGGGAGTACAACATACATGCTGCAGCAGCACATTACCTATAGCTGCCTGATCAGTTGTTCACCTTAGAGCTTGCCCCTCTGATTCTGTGACGGACGATACCTGGTGCTTGGCCTTCAACACGGGTACTTCTGTTCCAGGCTGTCCGGATTGGAGGAGGAAGGATGTAACACTCTCGGAGGCTGCAGCAGTTGCTGCTGCGAGTTTCTGCCCTTTAGAGGGAAGGTGGTATTGGAAACACCCACACCTGGCTGTCAGGTGCCTGTCTGGTGCTCAAATACTGAGAGAGCCAGCAGAGCTGAAAGAATGATGCTCGTTTGGCTCTGGTTTGTTGGGAGAACTGGGTCCCAGAGCCTCCCTCCACCCGCGTGTTTTAAGCTTCCAGTTATGGGGGAGCTGGGCTGGGAGCTGCACTTGGCTGCCATGTTCAGGAGAGCAAACATTTGTAGCTGCTGTAGCTGCCACTGCTGCTTAATTAAAGTCTGAGTCACTGCGTGCTGCTAACCTGTCACAGGATGAGCTTTTAATGGCAGCAGAAAGTAAACTATGCTGTAAGCTTTTGACTAAGGATGATGATTCTAAGATACCAGTCTTTTTTCCTTTAAGCAGAACTTGTGCTTTAACTTCTTTTTTTATCTGCAGGCCCAGTGGATGAGTACATGTTGCCATTTGAAGAAGAAATTGGCCAGCATCCCTCCCTTGAAGACATGCAGGAAGTTGTAGTTCATAAAAAGAAGAGACCTGTTTTAAGAGAGTGCTGGCAAAAACATTCTGTAAGTAGTTATGCAACCGAGTTCTTCAAAGTTCTGCCATGATTTGAATTTCAGATTTTGTTAATCCTGTGTTGTGTTCATGTTACTGCCTTTTAGGAACAATTTAACTGTAGTAAGAATTAAATGGGCTATGAACTAGTATGTTCTTCCATCGTAAAATGTTCTTTCACCTTGAGTGATTTGAAAGTACGTTTTTGGTTAAAGAACTGGTTCTTGAGCTTTATTTCTAAAACTAAAATGCACATTACAAATAATATGTTTAAGAAATACTTGTCGTGATTTACTCAAGGAGAGCTACTAACTGAATGCAGTAACAGGGTAAGCAGTGTCATACAAGACATTTCTGGGATCTTTTAGGGGAGGATAGCTGCCTGTCTGATTTGCTTTATGGATGGAGACTTGCACTGATATCACACTGCGTATTCTAGCACTGTTGGTTTTATTGGTTTGGTCTGTTTGTGTTTTTTTTTTTTTCCAAAAAATGGGTTATTGGAAACAATAGATGACATTCTGCAAGAAAAATGAGTGCATGCCACCCTCTGCTCCTTGCGATGAGCATATTGCTGTATTAGCTCAGTTACTTGGAGAGAAGTTCGCTGCTGTCAGATAGAAATCCCCTTTTGTGCTCCCTGATTTTCAGTGCAGTTCCATTCAGTCACTGAAGAGCTCACCCTCTCTTAGAGTGAGATCTGTTAAAATATCACCGTGACTTCACTAGCAGACTGCAGCACCGTGTAGCGAAAAGCGTTCACTCACTGTTGCATACATGGTTTCAATGGTAAAAAACAAATAAGGCGCAAGGTCCCATGGCTTGCCAGGTTTCAGAACAAACACGGCACAACTTCCCACTTAGCACAAGGGCTAGAACTGGGCAGGTACACCCTAAAACATGGTCTGCTAACGGGAATTGCTGGGCGACCTCACCTGCCTAAAGCTATCTGTGATAACCTGACCTGATACCTGCTATCACTGCGCGCCATGACTCTTCCTTCACTGTTGGGCTTGTGTTTGCTGCAGGGCATGGCGATGCTTTGTGAAACCATCGAGGAGTGCTGGGATCACGACGCAGAAGCCAGGTTGTCAGCAGGATGCGTAGAAGAACGGATTATCCAGATGCAAAAACTAACTAACATTATAACGACAGAGGACATTGTGACGGTGGTCACAATGGTGACAAATGTTGACTTTCCTCCCAAAGAATCCAGTCTATGATAGTTGCACTGGTCATGTCACTGACCAACAGGACTCTTCACTGGAGCTGCTAAAGCTGACGGGACTGCTCACGTCGTCACTGTTTTCTGTGTGAACCGAACGATAAGTCTCTCTGGAACATCATCAAGAGGTGGTTTTCCTTTATTTTCCCCTTCCTCCTCCCAAACAGGAATCCATGAGACTTTTTGCATTCCCTGCTTACACCTGAAGGACACGGGACTGAGGAACGATAACACGCTGTTAAGGAACTTAAATGAAGAATATGGACCTGTACTGGCTAATCACCTGTTTTAAAAACTGACATCAGATTTCTTAATACCTGTCGGAAGAGACTAATTCCTTAAATGAACTACTGTTATTTTTTTTAAATCAAACATTTCATTTCAGATTTAAAAAAGGGTAACTTGTTTTTATTGCATTTGCTGTTGTTTATAAAAATGACTATTGTAATGCCAATATGACACAGCTTGTGAATGTTTAGTGTGCTGCTGTTCAGTGTACATAAACAAAAGTAATCAAGTGGGATATAGCAAAGAGGCTTCCAAGTATTACTTAACCTCCCTCAACAAGGTATACCTCAGTTCCACCTCTGCTAAATTATGAGATTGACAACACTAACAAAATTTGAATAATAAATTGATCCATGTTTTGTAAATGATGTATTTCAAATTCACTGTGTTATTTAAAAAGGGTAAGCTATGCTTCATGCCAACAGTAAATGGCCATTCCTAAAGCAGTGTTTTTAGCCTTTTCTTGTACTAGCTTGTTGTGTATAAAAAAAAAAGTGCTGTTTATTGAAACAAAATTTTCCTTCTTGTTTTAGTTTAAAGCTTTTCTCTTACCTCCATTTCCCAGAATATCTCATACATTTATTTAATGGAATACTATTTAGGTTTGCTGTGTCTGAGGAATATTTGAAAACTTAAGCATGACTTTTTTAATTTTCTGTGAGCTATGACACTGGAAAGCTCTGAATCTTTTCTTTTTTTTTAAAGTCTTTCTCCTATTTATGTTTGTGACAAGGTCTGCCTAGTGTGTTTTCTGTTTCACTAAACAGTATGCAGTGGGTTCTGTATCACTGTTTCAGGATCACCTCAGGAAGCTCAATAACCCCAAACTCTTTACTCTCTGCAACTTCACTATACTTAAAGCTCGGTGCCGTCTGATCAGATGTACTTCATGTCTGTGATACAGAGGTTTATCCCAGAATTGTAATAAAAAATTAGAGCCAGAGTTTTCAGATAACAAATGCTTAAAAATTTCAGGGATAATTTAGTTACATGTAAAATATGCAATGACAAGTAAGAGGTAACGAATACCAATCTCCGTACCACAGACTCACAAAAAAATATGGAAAAACATTGAAATTGCTTTCACAACTCCCATGTTATTTTCAAGTGTAGGAAGTCATGCCTTATATTTAAGTTCCAAATTGACTGGTAGATAGGTGCCAAAGTGCTTCTCCGAAGTACTGTTTCACTACATTGATTTGATCTTCTACACTAATTTCCAAGTAAAATAAATTTTATAAACCTCTAGAGTACAGAACCACCCTTGGTTAGTGTATGCTGTGTGCTTTTACCCTTGTGTTTTGTTTGGTTTTGCACCACGCAGTCAGGGGCTTTCGAAAGAAGCTTTGAATGTTGCGAGTAGGAGCTTGCTGTGAATGTCATCTTGAGAAGCTGAGCCTCCAGCCACAGGACGCTCTGGTTTACGTGTGCATGAACTTAACCTCTGGGAACAACAAGAGCCATTACAGATAAAACAAGACCTAGGTCAGCACGCTCCTGGTAGGGAGGGAAGGAAAGGTGTCGTAGTGGTGCTCGTGTAACATCCACCCACCGCCCCCTGTCCTGGTGTTCGTCGTGTTTCTGCCTAAGGCTTCACAGAGCCAGAGGAACCCTGCTCTGAAGGGTGACTGGCACCGCAGGGTGCAACTCGGTGGTGTTCTGCTTGGTTATAAAAAGAAAAAAAAGTAGCTTGTGGCCACTTCTTTAACTGACAGCCTCATTTTGCTTCCATTTTTAAGCCAGGGATGCTATTTTACGCACACAGCAAGGCACAATCGTAGCTGCTGAGTTCTGAACAAAGCAGGATCCCGTCACTCTTTACCGAAGACCTCTGTGCTCCCATGGCGTTGTAACCCCATTACTGGGGAACGTGGAATAAATGCGGCTGATTTAATAATCTCTTACTCAAGATCTGATGCAAAAATTGGTCCTGTGTAAAATGTGCATCACCTCTCTTGGATCCTTTCAAAGTTCAGCTACTGCGGGCTCTGGCAGCAAGGCGCTGGGGGTGCCAAAAACACACAGGGCAGTGCAGGCTGCGCGGGCGCTCAGGGAAACTGAGCTGGCTTACCTGCGTGGTTTGGAACTGCAGCTGGGTGTCTCCGAGGGCTTAAACACTGTACTACGCTGAGGCTCCTGATTTTTTTCAACAGCATAACGTAGTACGGATACAAAAAGGAAGGCTGTTCATAGCATAAATGCTATTTAATTGGTTAAAAACAACTACCATCCCCTGAGCTGTTCTAGTCCCGCTGCTCTCACAGGGCATTTGGCTTTGCTTCCAGAGCATTGGGTATACAAGTTGAAAAAGGGCCTGAGCCAGCGTTTTACAAGTGAAAGCAGCAGCAGGTTTGGTGAGACTGATGCTAGTGGCCCTCTTTGGCATTATTTACTAGCAGCCAGTGACCAGCGGCCCTTACGGTCGCTAGCAGTGCAGCCAGGGGGTGTGCACTCCAGAGAGGCACCCCGTGCATGAGCTCAGGAAGAAAACCCCGTCCTCTGTGCCACGCTTTCAGCTGAGGGCTGCTGCAATGCCACTGCTGGGCGGGCCCCAGGGCTGACAAAGGAGCCAGGGCTCAGCCTCACCCAAAGTTTAAGCCCCACGCCACTTTCCCCCTTGTGTTGGTAGGCAAGGAGTTTTTCTATCCCATACTGCATGGCTTTGTACTCACTGCTATGTGCACCGCAGCATTTTGGAGCAGAGCCTGTGCCTCGTAGTTGTTGGAGTTGTGGTGGTCTGAAACTACACCTTAGGATGGGAAGTCACCGCCGTGGACCTGCTAGTTGAGGTTTGTAAAAGTCAGCGTAGGTTCAAGTACCGACTGTTGGTGTGCTACCTGAGGTTTAATCAGAGGGTAATAAGACACTTCCTGGTCATATTAGCATTTGACAGAATCAGTAGATTACCAGTTTGCTCTTTTTTTCCAGCTTCTCTTTTAAACCTCTTTTAATGTTTACTTTTATTAGGAACACTTGGTACAAAAAGCAGAAAGCTGTAACATAGGCTCATGGGCAAAATGATTCAAGTAGCATCCTTGATGGAACATCATTTACCTCAGATACTCAACCAGCAGTACTTTTTTTTTTTTTTTTAAACTTTTAAATGCAGTTTCAGTCCATATACTATTCGTTACCTCTCGAGATTTTGGTAAGCAATTATTTTAACTTTACTCTTTGTATTCGTCAGTGTTTTGGGCACAGGTTGTTGTACTACTGTCAAAACGTACTTGCTGTTTTCCTGCAAGTACTAAAAACAAACCAACCCCTCCCCACCCTCAATAAAGTGATTGTTAAATATTGTACAAATAAAAATGTATGCTCTTTCTCCCCCTACTTCCCCAAAAAGTTAAAATAAAAAATGTGACTACTATGACTTGCATATGCCTTTCTTCGAGTTGTAACACCTGGGGAGGAGAGACACGTACCTATTTCTACATATGGGGTAATTTTTAAGCGACGTGCCACGTTTTCTGGCAAAAAGGAAAAAAATAAAAAAGGGAAAGATGTTGTAGTTGAAATGCAGGTAGTGAAACAGAGGCAGAACCTGCCTCATGTCTCAGAACGGGGGCCTTCCCCGCTCCTGGCTGCAGCTTTTCAGCAGTGGTGGGCATGGAAGGGGCTGAGCTGACTTCCAGCAGCGCCAGGGCACCTTCAGGGAGAGGCTCGAGGGTCATCTCTTACCTGCAGCCCAGCGCAGCAGCCAGAGACGCGCCGAGGACCCGCTCGCAGGGCCGTGTCCCTTTGTGTCCCCGTTCCTGCCGCAGGGCCGCCACGAGCATGCGGCTGCCTCTGCTCGAGTGCAAGGGTTTGTGTCTGCAGGGCGTACTGCTGACCACACACGCTCAGAAGCGTTGGCTTCCCGGCTGAGGACGTTACCAAGCTTCTGGCCTTCGGCTTGAACTCGAAGTCAGTCACTGCTCTCCCTCTTAAAAACATCAAACTTCATCAGCCAGGCCTTTAAAAAAGCTGTGGAGATGATGTAAATGCTGCTCTGCTACACAGGGACTTTTCTTCCAGCCTGCACTATTGCTGTTGCAGTTTGTGTTTCTTCCAGAAGTGATACTAGACCACAGCTGGAATTAATAGTTTTCTGTGAAGCTATAAATCTGTCCTGGCCCCAGCATATACTAGATGTGAGGTTTCAAAACCATTCCTTACAGCAAGGAGTCCTGACCGTACAAGTGAGATTCAAGACAGCCTGTGGATGTGGCACAAAAGGTTTCATCAGCAGTGCTGCACCAATAACAATCTTACCCAACTATACAGTATTTCAGGCTACAAGACCCGTGTTTATGCTGGGATAAGCGCCCTCCCCATCACCACGCTCCCGGCCCATTACCAAGCTCCTCACATTAGGGACCAGACCGCCAGGACCAAGAGCCTGAGCAAAGGGAGCAGGGGAAGGGGGAGCTGCTTCCTTCCACCCCTACCTTCCCCACGAGATCTCTGAGCGCCGTCACGCACATCCCTGCGTTCCTCACCTTTCCACCTCTGACCAGATCCTGCTGCTGTTTGACAGAGAGTAAATGACAGGGCTGCACAGCAGGCTTATCACCCCCATAAGTTAATCACCTCCGTAACTTGTAAGCCAAGGGACCGTGCTTCCCTCTGAAGTCCACAGCCTGGGCTCCCTGCGGGGGGGCAGTAGGCAAACAGGTGAAGCCGGCTCCTGGCTCGGTGGCAACACCTGGTTCCAGAGCTAGCGTTGAGGGACTTCGATGGAAGTACTTTTGCTCAAAGTACTGCTCTATTTTTCAAGATGTGCAGATGACATCTTAAAAACTAATGAAGCAGTGAAGAGAGCAAAATAAACTAATCCTTCTGACTGAAAAGGGCTTCTGAGTGAAACCAGAGAGCGGTCTCCCAGGCATGGACAAGTCACTGAGGTTTCTTTGGCTTTTTGACGGACTGAAGTCACGGCTGCTAAAAACGCATACGACATCACAGACTTTAAGGCAAGAATGAGCTAACTCGCTCTATATTCAGGAAAATCAGTCTTCCCGCATCATCCTTTCTGAAACCTAACAGCACCATCGCGAGGACATCATGAGACAGCTGGACAACCTGGAGAGAAGGTGGGCAGGTAGGCGAGGCTGCCTCGCACAAACACACCACCTGCCAGACAAAGCTAGCTGTGACTAAAGGTTTAACTAAGCTTCACGTCACGTCAAAGCTGTACTAGAGATGGATCTGCACTTCAGAACATACGGCAGGAGACCTGCAGCTGGTTATCATCTAAAGCAGCCTCAATCTGCAATTTAGAAACTCAAAGTGCAATTGCTTTGATTTCTACAAAGCAGAAGTTGAGTGTGAAGGGAAAAGTTAGCACTGAGCTGAGCTACCCCGAGCATTTAGAAGTTCTTCCAATTTACGGCCATTACAAGATAACAGGACTGCGGTTCCAAAACCAACCAGCAAAGCAAAGTGAAGCAGCCTTCTTCCAACCAAAAATTTATTAATTTGACCACCCTACTGTGGGTAAACATTACAACTTCTAGAGTCTGCGGTTAACTCCAGAAGTTCTGATGTGGCAAGGGGTACCGTGACTTCCCAGAAGCTCACAACCAGCTGAGTGATGACGTTGCCCACTGCTTAACGTCTGTCGGGCAGTTTGGGTACACCTGCAGAGCATCCATGATCTGGTTGTTGTCCAAAAGCAGTTTCATTAAGAGGTACTCTCTCTGAGTACGCACTGATGGTCTTTCTATCGGTTTGACTAATTCCAGTTGCAGTAAGTGTTCGAATGCCTAAAAAAAAAGAAAAAAATAGGAAAAAAGAAGACAACCTCACTCCGGGCTGTACTGGTCACTTTGAATGACCTACGAGGCGCTGTTTTACCAGAAGCCTGGGGTGTGCTGTCCTGACGGACATTAAATGCCAGCTCCATTCAACCCTATGTCCTTTCTGACAGGCAGTAAAACATATGTGAGCTGAGCTACAATACAACTTTTCTTCTTACAGAAATAGTAATTAAAATCTCTTGTTTATATAGCCGAATGGGAATGACTTTGTTCCAATTAATCCAGAATAACAGTTCATTACAGGCACACAGCATTACTTAACTTTCTGTTTAAGTGTAACTGAATCATAATGAATCAGAAACCAGCTTAAAAGCAGCAAGACTAGAAGCTCTGGCTACTGAACTACTGATCATCGAGTTAAATTCATCAGCTGAAAATATCTGCGCAACCACCTGCTGGGCTGCTACGCTACAGCAGGATGAAATGCCGGACTGTCAGCGCCCCAAGCTGAAAAACTTGAAAACCACGAGTCCTTGCAATGTTTACTTGTTAGCGGGGCGTTTACCAGACCAACAAACTTCCTACCAGCCGGGCACCGACCAGCAGAGGGCAGCGCAGCACTGAGCAACACAGCCACGGGTCACATCTGTTCTGAGCAGGGTTTTCTCAACACCCTGAAGCATCCGCCCCTACTTCAAGGATTGTTTACGACTGTTCAAACGTGTGCTCTAGCAAAAGATACGCATCTGAATGCTTTAGAAAAAAAAAACACACTTCAGGTTTACCTTCATAACAACTGGCTTTTCGAAGTTGTACATGCAGTGCGCCTTCCTTTGGATGAACTTCTGAAATTCTGCGTCAGGAGGAGGAAGGAAAAGTTACTCGGGGTAAAGCAAGTGACTTAGCACGTGTACGATTCATGCATTTCTCTCACCATTGTAAACCATCTGGAAGTTAAACGGTTCTCCTTCATAAACATCATTTAAGTGTTTCATAGCTATAATTAGGCAGATTTCCAGGACAGACAAACCTAGAGGGAGAGACAAGAGCTCTAAATACCTCTCTTAAGCATATTTGAAGCGCAAGCAGTTCACACGCTATATTAACACTCTTTTTTTATGCTGTAGGCCTCACGTATTTGTGGGGTTTGTCTTCATAATTGTAACAAAATCCCAGAATTAAAAGCAGCTAGATGAAAGCAGAGCATTAGTTTTCCAGATATTTGAAGCAAAAACGTTACAGAACAGGCTGCTTCTGTCAAAACGCAAGAAATTTAAGCATAAAGGCAAAATCATCGCTGCAGACAAAGAAATTTTGGCAGCATCAAGACAACCTACATGCTACCGTACAGCATGTGATGAAATGAGAGTCTGAAGTTATTTGCTATTCAAATCTAAAGAAATGTTGCAGGGAATTACCTCCTCCGACAGAGAATCACAGGGTCGAGCCAAACCAAGGCCTGTAAAGTCTGGGAGCGGTGAAGAAGCAATCGGATAAAATTGATCTTTTCCTGATCAGGGAAGCAATTCGTCTTGTACCTGTATCTGGGTTTATATCCTCAGCAGCCATTTATTTCTTATCGTTTGTACAAGTTCCCAAATATTTATCAGAGAAACCTTGAGCGCATTGCTCAATGCATTTCACTTGCTGAGGTTTAAGGAAAACCCCTCGGCCCCTCACCACAAGCGGTTGGGTGAGAGCAGCACGAGGGGTTTTCAGGCTGCCCCAGCACGCCGACACACACCAGCGGTCAGCGCAGAAGCAGGAGAAGCTGGGCCAAATGCAGGTGGGTGCACACAGCCGCACCCCGCACAATTAAGAGCCCGTTCAAGCGCAGGCCGTTGCAATTCTCAGACGATTTATTGCCACAGCTCACAGCCCAAGCCCAGCAGTTCCCTCATGCTACCAGCGCCGGCAGAAAGAGGTCAGCCTTTCCCCTTCCTCCCTACGCACACGGACAGAAACGCTGTCCGGGGGGGTTCCCCATGCCACCAGTGCTGACTACAAACACGCCGGCTGGTGCCGAGAGCTGTCAGACACCCGTAGCGGGGCACTGGCTGAGCGCCCTGCACAGTAATATTTGCACCACGTACCATACAACTCAATTTCGGGTTTATTTTGCACCGTTAGGCCACACACATACAAATGCAAATCAGCGGGGAGCAGGCCGATAGATGTATTCCCCAAACAGCTCACACCAAGAGGCATCGGTGCATTACGCGGTATCCCTTACATCTGAATTCCCGTGAGGCACCTGATGCTTTCCAGAGTCTTTAGAAACACCTGGGAGAAAAATAAAAAACCTGAGCTTTACCATGTACAATATTTGCTTTGGAGTCCATTCTGTACTGCTTGCTTGCCTCCTGAAGATCTGACGCAGTGATAAGCGGGTGATGCACAGTAACGTTACTTACAGCAAGCATCTAAAAATAAAGCAGAAGACATTTTTCACTTAATTACTAATTACCAGGCACACTTTCTGCTCCGAGATGGCATGCAGAACACATTTCCCCTGGAGTCACCTACTGGAAACATTAATGAATAAACCCTGCACGCGCAGTAGGTTCGTACCAAAACCCCTGTAAATAGCTGGTAGCTACAACTACGCTTTGCCAGGAAGGTTTTCCTGGCTGAAAACTTTAAAGCCTCCTCACTAGAGGACATAAACACTCATTAGCTTGTTTGTATTAGCTTCAGTGGATTAGCATACTTCAGTGATCGCTGTAAGAAATGACTTACAAGTCTTTAACATGTACCTTTGTACACAGCTACTCGTGCCACCGCTAGGAAAGTCTGAAGACAACTCTCAGACTACAGAACCCAAGTTACCAACTCAGAACATTTAACAGACAGTTTCACGTAGCTGCAATTTGAATCTTTAACAATCTTCAGTTGCTTGTCGCAGGAAGTGAGTTTTGAACAAGTGTAGGTTAACGCATACACAGTTAACCGACCTCCTGACACCACTCTTCCAAACCTACTGGTTATCTACGAGCCTTTATACGTAGCAGCTACACCGCAGTGATCTTCACTTGCTCTTCAGTAGTTTAATATTTATTGGGTTAGAAAAACTGGCTTTTAGTGACTACCTCCTACTTTCTGCAGGGCTGTGTAATTCAAAAATGTTTATTTCATGCATTTAATTGAGATCTTTCCCTGAGAACATCCCATGCTATCTACCACCAGTCTTTCCCTTTCTTCCTTTCCTTACGGATGTCAGCACAACAGCCTCAAAAGCAGCACGATGATTCAGCCTTCCGCAGGAACAGAACGAAGTTTTAGATTATAAAGGCTAATGGGAATCTGAACAGGGAAGAAGGGGAGGGGCGAAGAAATGCCAGCTCTAGGACACGAACAGACACGCAGCGTGGAGGGAAGTAGAGGAAACAGACGACAGCATTTGCTGCAAGTCACTGCCCTCCCTACTTCAGGGCTAGAGGAATCTGTGATTGAGCAGTCAGCACCCGAACGGAGCTGGGAACACCCAGCACCCTCAGGTTTACCAGTTTGAAGGCAGACAGACACACAGCTGACTGCGTGAAGTCACCCACGTGAAAGAAGCCATGGGGAAATTGATCTGCGAAAGGCAAAACTGGATTCTAACAGCTCGGTTATCAGCAACGTAGTTCTTATGTAAACAAATTATTTAGCTTTGCTAAAAACAGTAACTTTTCCAAGACTTTCAAAGGGAATTTCAGAAGGAAAGTATTTTGACAGTACTTCACCTACAATATTGTTTTATAAATTGAAAGACTCCGCAAAAGTTACTTTGAATAACAAAAAAAAAAATCACAATTTCAATTAAAAAGTAAATCCTCATGAAGCATTTGCTATAAAAATCAGAAGAACTCAAATTTGTTAATAAAGCATGGACTGATAAAGCACGCAAGAAACCAGTACTGTCAGAAGCCTGCTCATCAACAAGATGTTTCAAGTAAAGGTCCAATAACTGGACTGAAAAACTCACGTGATATATACAAATTACTTTAATTCATGAAGAAATTATATCCAAATACATACCAACAGTAAATGAAGCGAACGCAGATCTTTGGTGTAGTGAAAAAGGTTCTGCAGCACGTCTTGCACAGTTTTATCTACAGACAGATGCTTAAAAAAAAAGGTATTTTTATCATCTCTGCAAATCATGTCCTATGCACATGAAAAAACAGTAGTTAGCTAACTTTTAAAAAGAGCTCAGCTGACACTGAACGATATAGTTCTTCATGTCTAACCTTAACTTTTGGTCTTGTGTGACACTTAATGTGCCCAAGCTTCAGTAAGATTACCTGTCACAATTTGGTTTATCCCATATCAATCTCAAATAGTGAAGGGAAATGCTAGTATAAAGTAAAAGCTTTACATTTATAAAATGGTGTTACTTTAGAAGTTTAACTAAAACCAAATATGAAGAGCTTTAAATACCTGAACATTATTATTCCATTTTTGTGCAAAAGTCTCATCAGGAAATTCAGCAGGAAGAGAAAGCTGTTCCTTGAATATTCTAACATACTGTTTGAAATCAAAGGAATTGATCACATAGATCTGTCGGTGAGAGAACCTTGATTTTACTCTCTTCTCCAAGAGCTCCAGGATATCCTTGTAAAAAGCAATAACAATATTTTTTTTAAAAAGCGGATACATATAGTGCATTCTTTGCTACACTAAAAACTAGAATAAAAAAAAAAAACACCAAAATGCGTTTTAACACAGATCCAACATGACCTTTGCTAATTATTGCCATCGATGTGCCTTGAAATGCCTAACAACTAGCCATTTACCCAAATCATGTGGTGCATACATCATACGGGATAATTAGTTGCTAGGATACCCAGCAAATTTCTCCATAGATTATGTAAATATTTCAGTTACTTAAGTCTGCGTTCAAGATGTTTCAGCCTATCAGGGCTCTCGACAAGTTGTCTGTTTAGTAGAGACGTAGGCTGGCAGCTGTCAGCTCACATGCCTTTTGTCAGACTGAAAGAATCCAGCTACAAAAAATTAAGAGCCAACACGGATCTTTTAAGATTGTCACACAGACCTAAGCAAGCCTGCCATCAAGTTGCTGGTTGAAGGTAATAGAGAAAAGCTTATTTTTCTCAGAACCAACAGCAACAGATTCGCACCCGAAGCAAGCTGTGGGATTCAACCATTTAGAGAAACACAGCACTACTCCCCTACCTTCTACTGGGACAGAATGCTTATGCTGTTTCTAGGAATTCTGGGCAGGCAACAAAAAAAAGCTTTCAGAATACTAAAATTCCTCACCAGAGTCCACAGAGCACCAACAGTGCGAAATACTGAAACTCCTTTTCATTTAGAAGTCACACTGAACAGGATGAGCAGCTGAAGAAAAACTCAGCAGCCACAGCTATCACAGCCATGACTCAGTTTCCAAAGGCTCTGCCTTAATTAGATTCAAAAGCAGAGCAATACCAACTTCTAATTTAGAGGTGATGAGGATACCAAACTTGGACAGCAACGAAGCAAAAAGACGAGGCTGCAATTTATTAGATCAACTATTAACTATTCTATTAGCTTCTAACAATTTGCTCAGCTAAATATCACCCAAACCCAGTCAACCTCAGACTGGGGCCTTGATGGAAGCCTAGATGATCTGTAAGGTCCCTTCCAACCCAAACCATTCTGCGACAGAATTATTATTGCTTTTACCATAACCCTGTCTTTTGCAACCAGAATAGTCTGAGAAAAACAGTGCATCTTTTAATTATTTTTTAATAACATATCAGCTACTACAGTGTCAGCAAGTATTATTTCACAGTATACACATCTGTCCACAGTTCCTTATGATGTAATTGTAGTGGTCACAAGTTTAATATGAATTTCAAATCCATCTTAAACATGCTCCTGTTACAGAAAAAGTACCCTACTGAAGTGTTTGCTTAAAAAAATAAATAAATCCCTTGTCCTCAGAAAAATGATTTAAATACAAGCCTATTCTTACCGATTGGTCACCAGAAAACGGAAACGCAGAGGAGCCTCTTCAAAGAGTGAACGGCAGTATAATGTGAAACAGCCATAAGGATAAATACAGATCTTCTGTGGTAGCCATAGGACAACGGTCCTGTGTCTCCTTAGAAACCCAAACCCGCTCCTTCAGCTGCAGAACTGGAGGCTTCGCAATTTTTTGGTCATCTGTTTGCCCTCAACACTTTTTATTTTTAAACTCAAAAGTCAGACCAACGGGTAATTGAGAAAAGTTTCTTAGTGAACTAAGTGAAGTCTCAGGAGCAGAAAAGAGAAGACACCAACTAAGAAAGCTGAAAACTTTGGGATTGCAATTTCTTACCTGTCTACATGTGAGTCCAATAACTGTTACTGGAGTCTGTGCTGACTGGGATATATCAAACAGGTTATACAGCAGCGTCTGATTCTTGTGATGAACAAACAAGTCAAATTCATCCAGTATAAACAAGACTGGACAACTGCTGGTTCTGTTTCCTGAGACAGCAAGTTAGAAAATGAGTATGGTAACATCATCATTTCTACAGCCTTCACAACTTCTGCTTTTAACAATTTACGTCTTCTTTTAGCTATCTCACTAGGCCATCCTTTCACATATCTATTGCACATATGTACATCCTTTCACACATGTTTTGATTGCTACAACAGTAAAAAGAAAAATACATGGAAACTGGCTAAGGTTTGTGCTGTTCTGCCAAGCATCATGTCCAGTTGCAAGGAAAGAGTTATTTCTATGGCTATTTTTTAGAAACGCTATTTTTAATAGCTTCAGTCAGAATAAAAGAATCTGTCCTTCACAGCTGACCATTGTATGTAAACTTTATGGCATCAGCTGAGTTAGGTCCATACTTGTTTGGCATTACACATTTTTTCCATTATTTTGCAACCATAACGTTCTTGGGCAAGACCTCCTTACGCCACTTGTACAAGTAGATGAAGAAACATCTGTATTCTAGCTTCTCAGTCAAGTGACAAACAGAAACACGCAGTTTCAGAACAGGGATAGTCGTGCTTACCTTTCCTTAAAGCTTCAAGGAGGAACGCAAGATTTTCAGCAAAACTGCCCTGTACAGGGAAAAGAGATTCACAGTATTTTTTCAGTGTCATTCTCAGAATACGACTACATCAAGTTCAGGCATGTACTGAAGCTCATCTCCTTCTCAAACCCTCCTTTCAAAACCAGGACATATATGAAATTTACAAGGTTACTTCATATTGTATAACCACAAATGCTTCAAGCAAGTGAAGAAAACTGATAGGTAACTCTACTTTGATCCATGTTTTTCAGCCTGAAAATCCCAAACTAATTGCCTCAGGCATAAATTAGCGATCAGAAGAATGTTTGTATTAAGCTAAATTTACAGGTAGCTTTATCTTTTCCTTAAACAGCTACTGCATTCCCAATTTCCCATTTACACATAGGCAACAACTGCCACATAATGGGTTCTATTAAGAATGAGTATGCGGGTTATTAATTTGCAACCTTATGAGATGGAAGCATCACATTCATGTGAACAGTGAATTGCTAAGACTACCCTGCTTTATTTACACACACATTGACACGCTTTGTGGCGTACAAGTTGCAAGGCAAGAAATAATAACTGAAGACCACAAACCCTACTGAAGAATGCAGATGAACCAATTTACTCTCTGAAAGTGAACTGCAGAAGCTAAGAAAGAAAAAGTTTCTATGGACAGAAGCAAGGGCATTCCTGCAAATCAGTGTTTGCAACAGAAGGGAATAGACAGCTAAGGGTTTAAAGTAGTACTCCACACTAAGTTAAAGGAGAAAAAAGTACTTTGAAAGCTGCTTCGAGTTCTCTGATGAAAAGGGAAGGCTTTCAAACAGCTATACTGACACTAAATACTTGCCATTTCATTTTATTTCTGCAGTTATATTTGGGAAAATTTTAGCTCAGCGCCAAAAACAGTTGTCCGTTTTCTGCATCTAAAAATCATCTGGGGTAGCTAGAAAATCAAAGATAACAAAGCCTACTAACTACAACTGACAGGTCGTCTTGTATTCCACACTGCCTGCAGCCTCGTCCTCCGGAGCACTTCAGCTGTTCTCCTTATTACTTCAGTACTAGTTTAACTAGGTTTCTTATCTTTGGGAAAAAGTCAATAGAGGAAAACATTTTGAAAGAATTTCTATGCAAAATGAGAACTCTAAGATGACAGCAATCTGGATACATATCCCTACGAAATAGGAAAGCTTTCAAATATACTAAAGATACCGTTTTTTTGGCCAGTTAATTTGCCTACTCTTTTGTCTTGAGCTGTTATAAAACAGATGTTTCCAAAATACTCTAATCCTCTGAACACAGTCTCTTTGGAATGCTTAATATTTGTTTCGTTCAGAGGCTGCAACTAAGTTTTAAGGGAGCCTTTGCATTCCTCTATTTGTTTAAATTGAAATGTATGTTTTTTGAAAAAGTATTCATTAATACTCCTCAACTAGCAACATCCAACACCTGTGTAGAACACGCTTTTTGCCTTGAAGTGTTTGTAACCCAGGGTCATTATAGGCAAAGACTTTTGCAGCACACCACAGCCATCAATTTCTATTTATATTAAAAGACAGAGCTTTGGGAAGACTGGGCCAGCCGACTCATTACTGAGAGTTAATGAATTCGCTCTCAGTGCCTACTCAGTCTCAACGAGCTGCATCCTCTACCACTAGTTTTCTAGGCAAGGATTTTACAGGCAGATAAGCAAAGAGCATAATGAAGTCAATACTTACAAAAACTTTATCCCCAACCACATTTTCCAGGCGCAACTGTCTGGTGATCTCCTTCAGGGCCACTTTATCATTAGTCTGCAAAAGCCCTGAAAGAAAACGATTTTTCGTGAAGAGCTGGCAGTTCTCTCTCACTCCAAGCAGCCGCATCTACTGCCACTAGAAGCTCACTCAGAAGCTGCTCTCAGTTTCAAGCCTGACAGAGCTAGACCCTTTTAACAATTAAGGCTAGACAAGTAAGTTCCCACATGTAATACAAAGTTACTTCAAAAAATTTGTTCACAACTGAACTGATTTTCAACATTTTGAGAAAAAGCCAATTAAAGCACGTGAGCTGTCTTTCTATAGATGCCAAGAACAACATTTGGGAGCTCACAGATGAGCGCGTCCATATTTGAGACTAGATTGTACCTGCTGAAACCAGAACTCTTGTTAAGTGCATACCATAACACAGCAACTGCACGTAACGTATCAGAGCAGTACTGTACTACTTGCCATTCAGACGAACTTCCAAGAGGTTCTCTCTAACTTGTTTGATTTCCATGAGATCTTTCAAGACATGATTTAGTAACTAGGAAAAGAGAAACAAAATCACTTTACGACAAGATTAGTGGATTAACAATTTAAAAAAGCTACAAACTGGTATTATCAGATAGGAAACAGTATGCACGGTTGAGTTCGGTAACAAAATCTTTTGAATATTTTCAAAAGTATTAAAGTTACATTACTACCATGACTGTAGCAATTACATTTGTTCATTCTGCTGAATTATTAATGGAAGAAATATCTCCAGTATTTTAGTCTCTACATTTTTGAATCAATATATCGAGCTTTTGCTTCAACCAAAGCTTTAAGAGTCCAATATGCAACAGAATTTGTCTTCCAACGTAGTGCAGTATTCAGCTTCATTAGATGCTCTAGAACAAAAATCCCCGCTTTGAATCTTTAAAGACACTATGCTTGCTTACTCTTTTCATCTTAAACTTCAGAAGCATGAGACAAAAATTAAATTGTACACGTTCACATCAACTACTGCTTATAAAACTTAGGGGTCCCAAATTTACAGTCCATCAGTGCCAAGTCTTTCAGAGCTTGCGCTTGGTAAAAAATCACGAAGCGTTGTATTAAAACATTCATAAACAGATGGAATCTTAACTTTTTGTTCACTCACTGCTTCTTGTCCTTTACTTCCCCCAGCCGAAAATTTGCAGGTCCTATCTATGTATATGTATAAATATATCTGTATATAGAATTAAGAGATGTTCTTATAAAAAACTTATTCTCTTAATAGGAGAAAAATCATTTCTCATTTACTGGCATTCTGGCAGGAGGATTCACAAATTTTCATCTTTCCTATCTTTATGTAAAGGGTTTAAAAAACAATTGAATCCTTAATAAATAATAATAGCTTGTGTTTTAGAAACTAGGGGTGGGTGGTATGGGGAACAACATGTGTGGCAGATTGGTCTGTTTGGGGTTTTTTGTTTATTTGCCTTTTTTTTTTAAAGCTTTCACCTCTGCTCCAATTTACCCACAGTATAAAGCTCATCTGTGTTTTTCTATTGCTGTTGTATTTTGAAGCAGATACAGTTAACTGACTCCTACTACAGGTACCAACAGTTAGTATACGAACACTCCGAACAAAAAAAAAAAAAAAGGCTTATTTCCTTGGTTTGTCAAGTTTATGCACCGTAAGAAGATGTCATCCATTCTGGCTAGCTCCCTACCCAACAATTACAATTGTACTCTCAAAGGCTACATTGCACACACATGAAAATCCAAGAAATATTTTCTGCACAGTGAGAGTGCTTGTTGTTTAACTAATGAATTTGTAAGTCTAAGAAAGGAATGATCAGCTCCAGTTTAAGACTAGTAAGCAGTCTGTAGGTGGAAGAATCCTGATTTGATATTGTTTTTTTCAGCCCTTTTTCCCCTCCTTCAAAGCATTTTGGCAATTATCCTTCTTCTGAAGTGCCATGGGTAATGGAGGAAGGTAACAACACAGACTGTTTTTGAAATGCAAAATAACAAAGCCATCAACAAATTGGCAGAATGATTTCAAGTGTCAGCTGTATCACAGGCACGTTTACCATCTATAAATTCATTCCTGTTCAACTGCATTCGAAACATTGAAGGCCACTCGCTCTAGCAGTTGCGAAGGCTCCCAAAGTCCATCTCAAATACTTTCTTTGGTAACAACCAACCTATTTATCAATCACATACTCATGTAAACATAAGAGATTTATGCCTTTCCATAATAAATATATTATAACTTAGATAGCAATGGTCTCTGACAAGTTTCAAATGGGATTAAGACACATTACCATTCTCTACATATCAACAGCTACATAGAAATCCACCCTCAAATCCACTCCCTTCGGTTTTTGGATGCCTTTTCAGTCATCTTTACAGAGGCCTGATAGCAATAGTGGGTGAACATTTAAAGGACTTGTCAAACAAAACCTGACTGTAATCAAAGATGAACTCTTCTGTGGCAAGAACCATGGCAGAAGTGTAACAGGAGAAATGCCAAAAGAAGACAGAACCTATGATGCTGGCAGGTTACAGAGCAACAAACAACTTGTTCCGATAAAAGAATTTACATTTTTCAAGTTTGGGGCACCTGTAGTTACGTCATAAGACTTGGTAAAGACATGCGAGGGATTCCAAAACCATGCATACTTCTACAAGTCACTGCAAGGTTGGACAGGCCCATGTTTTTGTCAGCTGCACATGAAGTTATTCATTTTATAAAATTACTCTGTGTTTGAGAAGTTTCAGATTTCTCCATACTGTTATTCAACAGGATTAGCCCATAAGAAATCCTAGAACATTTTCACGTTATGTGTAAACAACTAGCAATTCCCTCTCTAAAAGCAGGCATAGAGATGAAAAATCAGCTCCAAAAGCTCTCACGACTTCAGTGGGGTCATCTACCTCATGCTTTATTTGACTTTGTATAAACTTTTAAATGGTGTTTATACCGCAGTCTTTCCTGATCCACGGGGTCCAATAATGAGGGCAGAATTACTTTCTCCATGAACTGTAGTTCGCTTCAGCAGTTCCAGCAGATGTCTGTGATGAAAACAGTATTGGGTTAAACTTCAAACCAGGCAACATTCACTGAAATGATGGAAAAATCCAAGAATTGTTACCACCTAAGAGAAAACTCGATACATTTCACCTTGTTTTCAGCATTCAAGGCATGCAAAATGCAATACAATGAAGTAAAAAAGGCTGAGTGATAAGATCTCTTAAAGTATTTTGAAATACTAAAACATGCAGGAAACGGGAATATCACTCATTCATCAAGTTCTACAATTCTCTACCACAAAAGAACAAACTTAACATTAATTTCTTTAAAAAAAATAAGGTCATTTTATGTGACACCACTTCTAAAGGAGTCATCATGGTACAGCTGTAAATAATGCGTACATTTTTGTCCACTCTTTGAGAGCTAACTCTGGCAAAGAGCCCTGATACATCTTAGGTAAGAAAAACTAGACATTGGGAAGTTTGTTGGATTTTCTACCCGGTGTTACCCATCAGCAGTGGCATATTAGGGGGAGTCTGCAAACAGACCGTTTTCAGAACCCCAATATAAAGAGGGGTGGCTTGGTTTGTTGCACACTAACATCACAGTAACGCATGTTCCCAGAACAATATACACGTCTATGTGGTATCTGCACGCGTATTACGCTACACTACTTTAATAACCCAAAATGTCGTTATTCTTCCCACGGAAGGAAAGGAAACTCATGCTCAAGTTCAACTTCTATAAACTACTTCTAAAAAAAACAATGTGATTCATGGCTAAAACAAGCTCCTTAGGTACTTGTTTGTTATTCACAGACTTTGACCTTGTAAGTGCAGAAGGATTAGTAATAGCGTGGAGTTATTGTAGCAGTCTCTTCTGTCTCAGTCTCTTCTCCCTAACGTTAACCTTTACATCTGGACCCTGAGAAGTCAATTTGATTCAAATATCGGTCTCCACTTCAAGAAACATGATGTTGGCATCCAAGGTTTAAGATCAACTTTTAATGCTTAATTTCCTATACACAAGGGTATTTGAAATGACTATACAGATTCACAACAAGAGAATTTAACTTTTTGCTTGGTCAGATCATTAAACACTGTCTTAGAATATACCCTAAAATGATATTTCAGGCTCAAAAAAGCATTTCAGGAATTACAGAATTTGAACAAAGGACAACACAGACCAACAAAAGAGCAAGTAACAGTTGTATAAAGCCCAAGAGAAACAACTCTTAGAAGGATGGCACTGCAAGTCATCTAAGCCTGTATAATTTAGAAAAACGGGGGTAGCAGACTGATTATTTTTAATTCTGTGGCTAAAATAGAAATTATTAGTTGGATCTGCTCACTCACCTGTACTGATGTTCAGTCCCAAACAGTTTTCCAGTAGCATAATGGTGACACAACCTTTCACGTAACAGTTTTTGCACCTATGGATGCAACACAAGACTCAAAACCAATGCTTGGTGTTTCACACCCCAGAATGTACCAGGAACGTAATTACTGCAGTAAAATAATAGCAAAATATGCATACAGCTGCTCTACGTGCAAACTTCAGTTGTTTTCAACGGCACAAGGCCTTGAAAGTATGAATAACGTTGTCAGAAGCAGAACTTCTAACAGACTCTCCATAGCAGAAAAGAGAATAATTCAATCCACAACAGCAGCGTGAGTCTTTGGTCCCTCTGTTGCAATTCCTTTCCTTCACCCCCAAAGGGATGTTATACCAGTCTCTAAAATTAGGTCAGCACCACATCTAATTCATAGGTGCAAGAAAACGTGTACCAGCACACTTCAGCATCACCGTGTATTTCTCCCTACCACTTGCTAACAGGCTTTTGGTATCTTGGAAACATGGTTCCTTCTGACACCCAACTTTTAACTCAGGATGGAACTATCAGCTTTAGGTGGTTGGCTGAAAAATAAGCACACAGATACACTCCCCAGCAAGCGTAAGTAATGGATAAAAGAACGCTAAATATCTATTTTGCACATAATTCCACTTTACGAAAGGAGATCTTTGCTTAATACATGAGCTGTGTTTGTCCATCTCATTTTTCATTTACCTTTCCTTCTGCTAAATCCCTGTTAACTTAATTACTAGATTTATTTTGGTTTAATGAATGATTCAAAGACAGCCTGGTCCATCCACAAGTGAAAGCGTTCTTCTACGAAGGGCTAGTAAAAACCTACAGAATTACGTGGATGGAAAGGTTTCACACTTTAAAACCAGCTAATAAAGATGTTACTGACCTGTGAAATGCATTCTCCATTTGTACTGATGCTCTCCTTTGACTTACGTTTACTCATTGCAGAAGTTTCCACCTTTACATAAGAAAACAGAACTATAATTATTTGGAAAACAAATTAGTTTAGTGTACGTTACTCACAAACTACGTAACGCACTGAATTTACTACCACAAACACAGGGCAACCACTCATTTTTGAGAACTGTGGAAATAACAAACATCTTCTTCTTAACAGATATAGATGTAGGAGTTCATCTTGTAGAAAGATAAATGCATTTTTAATTAATTTCTGTTCAGAAATTGTATACAAACATAGATTTGCTTTAGGATGCTTCTCAATACAATGCAAACGGTACTTCAAGTAATTGACGTGAGACCAAACAGACTTCCAAGCTTTTCTAGCAAGTTCTTCAGATAACGGCAAAGACAACAGCCAACTGTCTGTGAACGATGAGCCAAGTTCTGCGAAGAGAGCACAGCCATGCACAAGCTGATCGTGTGCAGAACCAGGGGTGGCACAGCTCGTGCACTGAGGCTCACTCTGCAGCGTTCCCATCTCTTTGGGCAGGAGCCGATCTCAGATTATTGTGCACAATCAGCTCCGTACTCCTCGGTAAGGTGCACTAACACATGCGTTTACCTTCTCCTGTGACTGTCACAAGCAATGTATTCATCTTAAGACTATTTAGGGTAGTCTAAAGTAATAAATATATGCTGCTGGAGCTGGAGCAAGCTATAGGCGTATTGTAACATGCTTTTAAAAGTACAACTGGCTCTCCATCTTTCTACCCGTACAGCTACCGTGGTGTGACTCCAATAATCTGGGGAAGCACAGAGGAAACAACCAGCACAGCTCCTCCAGACATACAAAGAGAAGCCCACGATGAAAACTTCTGCAGCGCTTCAGCCCAGGGCACGTCTGTGCAGGCTCAGGCCCTCAGCAAAAGCCCGGACACAAGCCCTGGGCAGCCTGAGGGGGCTCAGTGTGATGCGGGAGGGTGGCACGGCCACTTCACGGCGCCTGGATGTACCAAAGCTGGACTGAAAACACTCAGTGACTGAACGTGCTACTCTGTGGGTAACTGAAGAAATCTTTCTTATTACCTGCACCTACCTGGTTAGAATAAAAAAAAAAAAAAGAAAAAACGGGAGCAAGTCTTTTTCCAGGGGTTTCTTCCAGTCACTTTTTAAAGCAGCAACGCGGGGTTTGGAGGCAAACGGGACGGGGGAGCCCTCACGATCAGCACCAGCACCCCGCACCCGGTCAGCACGGCCCCGTTCCCGTCCCGTGAGGCACCGGACCGGTACCACAGCGATACCGGACCGCTACCGGACCCACCACAGCCCCCGTCCCTCAGCCGCTACCGGCTTCTGCCGGCTTCACCCCTTCCACAGCAGGTCCCGGCCTCCGAGGCCGCCTCCCCGTGCTCAGAGCCTCCCTGGGGGCCCGTCCCGGTCCCCAAAATTTCCCAAAATCCCCCCCAACCCCCCCGCTCCCGCCCCGTCCCTCACCTGAGGCACCGCCGCCCCCCTCCTCCCATCACCCCCCGCGCCTCCCTCCCCCTCCCCTCCCTCTCCCCCCACCACGTGACCCCTCCCTCCCCCTCCCCTTCCGCCCCTCCCTTCCCCCATCCCCTTCCGGGTGCGCGCGCGCGGGGCCCTATGGGAAGCCCCTCCCTCCTCCCTCCCCCCGCCCCCCTCCGTTCCCCCCTCCCTCCTCCCTCCTCCTCCCCCCCTCCCGCCCCCCCCCACGCCGCTCCCCCCCCCCCCCCGCGGCGCATGCGCGCTGCCCGCTCCCCGCTCGCCGCCCGGCCGCGCCGAGCCCGCACCCGAGCGGCGGCCGCTGACGATGCGGAGCGCGGGGGGGGGCGGGGGGCGCCGGGCTTCACCCCGTTAAAGGGACAGGCCGCCAATTCCGACCGGGGGCCGGACTTTCTCCCTACCCCCCCCCTACCCCCCCCCCCTCCGTCCTTAATTCCTCCTCCTTCCTCTTCTTCCTCAGAGCCCGCGGGCGGCGGCGGCGCCCAGTCGGTTCCCCCCCCCCCCCCCCCTCCTGCTCCCGGCGGAGGCCGCGGGCACGGAGCGGCCGGGCCCCCCCCCGCACCCCCCCCCCCCGCTCCCCTCCTCCCCCTTTATTGCCCTTTGTGTGCGCCGCCGCCTGCGCCGCCGGGGGGCCGCCGAGGTGAGTGCCGGGCCGGGCCGGGCCGGGGGGGAAAACAAGGCAAAAAACGCGAAAAAAAGGGGCGGCGGGGCTCCCGGCGGCGGGGAGGGGACGGGGAGCGAGCGGGGGGGGGGTTACGGGGTGTGGGGGGGGGGGTTGTGGGGGCACGGGGGGGTTGGGGGGTTGTTTTCCTGGGGAAAGTTGGGGAACAGCCAAGTGGGGGGGTGCGGGGGGTGTTGGGGTGGCTGGGGGTGGGTGAAGATACGGGGGGGTTCCGGAGGTGTTGGAGGTGGATGAAGGTATGGGGGGTTCGCAGAGGTATTGGGGTGTCCTGACGTAGGGGGGGGTGGCTGGGGATATGGGGGGTTCCCGGAGGTATGGGGGTGCCGGAGGTATTGGGGGTGGCCGGGGGTATCGGGGTGCCTGGAGGTGGTGGGGGTGCCTGGGGATACAGGGGGTTTCCAGAGGTATTGGGGCGGCTGGAGATACGGGGGGCAGCTGGAGATACGGGGGGTACCCCGAGGTATCGAGGTAGCCGGCCGTATAGGGGGTGGCCGGAGGTATTGGGGTGGCCGGACGTATAGGGGGTGGCTGGACATATTGGGGTCCCCAGGGTCTGCCCCCCGCTGGGCCTCCGCCGGTGGCGTTTCAGCGCCAGCCCCGAGTTCCCCGACCCGAGCGCCGGCCGAGGCCCCGGCCCTACAAAGCCTGGGAGCCCCGCTCAGCCCCGCGCCCAGGGCTGGCCCTACAGCTCTGGCCCTACAGCTCGTGGGGTTTGGTGCGGGGCGGCAGCCCCCCGTGGGGGCCGTCGGCGGGCGGCCGCGCTGGGCAGGAGGCATCGTCGCAGGTATTTTTGTTGTCATCTCGCTCGCCACGGCCTTGTGCCGGGAAGGCCACGGCTCTCCTCCGGCGGCACCGCGGATGTTGGCAGCGCAGCTAGGTCGGGCTCCGCCGGCGGGCCGAGCAGAGTGCGCGGGGTTTGCCTGCTGGGAGAAGGGAAGGTGCGCGCCCAACCGCCTGCGATAGACGAGAGGTGAGGGGACGAGCTCGATCCTCAACTGCGGCCGCGAGGAAACGCTGGGACGAGCCTTCCAGGGGCTGCAAAGAGCCCAGAAGTAGGAGTTGGGGCATTAACGCGGAGTTGAAATAAGAGTCCCCGATGTCAGCCCGGTGTTTACGGTGAAATCGCTGTGGTCTGCTTATTTCTGGAGCTTAATTGCGTTCTTCGTAATTTCGGAAAGACAGTTTTGAGTGCTCGGTTTATTAAGTACCGCGGCGTATGCTGAACCATGAAGTAGGCCGTCGGTATGTATTTCATTGGGGCATCGCAGTTAAATGGAGGTCAGCAGCGAGCATGTGTCACCTCTGCCTCATACGGGCAGGAGACCCGCAAGGAAGAACCCTCCCGTGAATGCTTTGGTATCTCTAGTTTCTAATTTGTGCGTGAATACCTGGTGCCAAGCTGCAGTGTTGTGATCAAGCTGGAAAGAGTTTGAGAAAGCAGTAGTTTGATTGGGCGCAAGGAGCGGGAGCGATATCTGTTTGGTCCGGCACTTAAAAATACCGTGAAGATGAGTTGAAGCCATAAATGTAGTTGTTTTAGTAGTTTGCCCTCAGTTTTCTGTTAGCACGAGGAAACTGGTTGCCTTTGGTTTTAAACACATGAAAAATTTTGGTAGAGCGATAATCCTCTTCAAACCCAGCAGCTGCGCGTACAGACCCCGTTCTTTAAACGTGTGGTTCTCCTTTGAGTTGCTTTACTATGTGCAAGAATTGGACAGCAGCAGACTGTCCGGGGATAAAGGACAGGGGGTTGTGTTTTTCATAACAAGGCTTCTTTCTCAACTGGAGATCCTGTTGATGTACTCTCATCTGGATGTGGGAAGCCGTAGCAGCCTCAGGACTGTGCTCCCGATACAAGTGGAGCTGCAGCTCTGCGACTTTGATGGCCTACAGCTGATGAGATGTATTATTTATTGCAAAGATTAACACTTCCATTTCTTTGTGCTTTAACGTTGGAGATTGATACGATTTGATTGAATGCGATTGCTCGGTAAAATGCCCTACCAGAACTCCAAAACTGGATGGAATAATTCAGGGTCTTCTCTGGTTTTAAATCCTAGAGATGAAATTGCTAATAATCCCTCAGTTTCCGTAGGCCTCCAGCTCCTGCAGCCAGGTCTGTGCTCGTAAGACAGCCGCCGATCTGGGGGGGATTTGGTAGGGAAGGCCCGTCCCTGCCAAGGAACCGTTTGTGGGGCAGGGGTTCAGAACCAGAGCGCATTCGGGGCTGTGCCAGAGGTAATCCCTGCGTTTCCACGGGAATGCCTCCTACAGAGGGGTCTAAGGCTAATTTGGGGCGGCTGGCGGCTGTCACAACAGCCTCCTAAGAACTGAAAGAATTGAGTCCTTCGGCTCCTTTTACGGAAGACTGCTAGTTATCAGCAGCTGTAACGGAGTTTTGTGGGGCTTCTTTAAGCTCTTTCCGCTGCTGCTATCAGTAGGTATTTACGAATGCTGGTTGCTTCTAGGAGAACTTTGCGCATCTCTTCCCACGAGTTATCTTCTGAGCAAAAACTAATCGTTGTTTTCACGCGTTCCAGGTTAGTGACTTCCCAGGCTCAGTCTGAGAGTGGGTTTGAGTTAGCCAGGAACCACCAAAATGTAGGCAGTGCTAGATGCGAAGTTCTCTTTGGGCCAGGCGTAGATCTGTCTTTGGAAGCCTTTCCTCAAAGTCTACCATCATATCGCACGTGCATTGTTGTCGAATGTGTTTGTATTTGGTCTGGGGAAAGGGGTGTTTAAAGAAACTCCCGCTTTCTGACAGAGTTCTTGCAACACTTTAACTTTTCCATGCTTACAATCCGTTCATTCTTTGGATCTGGAGGGATCAGGCTTGCTGTTTGTTGTAAAAAAGCACTGAGGATGTTGGTGAAAGCAACAGTCTGCCCAAAAATGGGACGCCTCCTTTAACATTGGGTTTATTTGACTTGGTTCGTCGGTAGGTTGTTGGGTTTTTCCCTGCCGTTATTCATGGCGATTCCTTGTATGTGGAAGGGCCTCTCCTTACAGACCTTGAAGACGGTCTGTAAGTGCAGTGCTCGTGTCTGAGCGGGCAGCGAGCCCTTAACACATGAGGGTGGCCCCTCGTGCCCACCTGGGGCTCTCCGGGGGCTGTGGAGGCCCTGTGGCCACAGCACTCATGAGAGAAAATCTTGTCTATAAATGGCTCAGGACACAAAATTTCAAAGTGACTAAGCTTCCTTTTCAACAACGCTGTTAAAATTTGTGAAGAGCAGGGAGTTCTGGTGCTCCTTCGGGGTTTGTTGTGTGGTTTGGGGCTTGCTTTGTTTGTTCCTTTTTAAGGACCCCGTATTGGTTTCTGTATCATCCCATCGGAAGTGAGTATCAAGAGTTGCCATTGGTTTCGATAACAAAAAGAGATGGGATACGTTTTAGAGCGTGCTTATGTCATTAAGGACCTTCTTTGTAAGAGCGATCTGCATGTTTGGAAGCACGGACTTTCATTGGCTTTTCTTTGTAATTATTTTGGGAGCGATTAGGTGGCATAATCCTGCTCAGTCGGTTTCAGATAGGCCTGCACGAGAACCGGAGCCTGGATTAGGAACAGAAATTTGGAGAAGCATTGGAGACATAGAATTAAAGCGTCCTGAAAGCTGCGGAACTAGGGTTGAATCAAGTGGGAAGCTAATAAAGAGCAGCAGATCAGAAATTAAGCAGTGCTGACTCCTTTCCAGCCTCCAAATTCTGAGTTCGCTCTTACTGTGATACCTACTTGCTGATGAGTTGTCTAGAAAGGAGCTCAGACTTGGCAGATTTTAAGTCAATTAAAATTTGTCAAAACCACATAGAATGCAAAGTTAGAAACTGTATGAGTACATGGGCATACATGTCTAGCTACGTACGCAAATGCATGTGGGTATCTACATGCAGGAATATGAAAAAGAAGGGTCAAAACTAGATAGTTTAAAACAGAACTTAAAGCAATTGTGTGGCTCCAAAGATCTGTATTTGCAGTCTTACCTCGGAGTTGTTGTTTTGATCTGGCACATGGCAGCAGGAATCAGTCATTACCATGAGATGGCTATTCATAGACCTTTGTGAAATGAGTTGATCATCTCGGTTTATCTGCAGCTTGACAGGTGTTCCCATCACAAAAATCTCCATTACCCCCTGTCCTTCCCATGGGAATGACTAAGGAACAAATCACTGAGAGTGCCTTTGAGTGCCTCTCTCATCTCCAGATGTTGGTTCACTGAATTTGGTGCTTTGAGGGTTTGTTGTTTTGTTTTTTTTTCCTGAATCCTCTGTTCTGAGAGCTTTAAATTTACTTTAAAAATGGAAGCATTAAAATGATTGGAAATTCTTCATGAGCTTTCTACCAACTTCCTTCATCAAAGAAGGAATAAAGGATTTCATTCATTACTATGGTTAAATTCTTCAACTTTTTAATTCTTTTACAGGAAATATTTTTAAAATAAAGCAACCAAAACAATGCTTTAAAAATTCTTACCTTGTGACCATATCTGGTAACTAAGACCCACAGCAGCACTATGTTAATTACATTATTCCCATACAATGTGGAGATGAAGCCCAGGATTTATTTTTATATTCATAGTTATTTATATATATATATTCTCTTAATTTGAGGTTAGTCTAGATTTTCAGTGATATTAAATCCAGGATTATTTTGGTAATTTAGTGAAGGAGGGGTAATCTGAAACGTAAATAGCATCTTAAATATGAGGGCCCTTGGTTTGCAGAATCGTAGCATGGCCTCGCTGAGAAAAATTCCCAGGTGGGGGAACCAGAACAGTTGTCAATTGTTTGCCCGACAAATCCTGTTGGATCAAATGGTGATATTCTCAGCCTGTAGATAAAGAGAGGTTTGCAATACTGTTGCCTTGTACCCGGCTGCCAAAGAAACGAGCGCGGCCTAACTTAGGAGAAGAGTAGAGGTCAGCCAAAGAAAAGGTAGGCCTACGGAATGCAAGCGGTTTAGTTTTTTTCCATTCAGACTGCTCGTGTTGCCAAAAATAATTTTACATTAAATTTAAATTTTCCAATTTTAGATATTTTTAATTTTCAATTCTGGTAGATGGTTGCCAACGCCTTATTTCGGATCGTCTGTTACGGCCTACTAAACTCTTCATATAAACGTGTAAAGCGCTTTTGTCTTCGTTCTGCAAGCTTTTACCTGTATACCAAAACCATGTTTTCCTACATGTGTGTGTATACACGTACGCCTGTATATATTTATTTTCCTATATACACACATCTGTTTGATAGCCCCACCAGAAGGAGCACAAATTTGCTGTGTCCTGGTAGTAGGACTCTGCTGGCACTGGCTTTTTCTTCACTCTGTGCACCCAAACTACTCTTGAGCTTGGGGCAAGGGGAGCTGCTGCTTGCTTTTTTTGCTTTTAAGACTCAGATGGAAAGAAGACTTATGTACTTAGTTTTACATAAGCATGCTGTTGACTTCATGAGGTAAAATTTATTTTCTATGTACATAGAAGATGAGCAGAGAAGAAGGTTTTTGCCGGATCACTGTCCGGTCCCTAGGGGAGATGAATTTTTGAATATCTGCTTTTTTTTTTTCTTCTTTCCTTTTTTTTTCTTTTTAAGAAGACCCTGCAAAAGTAGGCAAATGACATCATTGACTAAAGAAATGAATTAGTCAAAGATTTGTGGTGAGCCGATTTTCTTAGAACGGAGCTGCCTTCTCTCTTTCATGGTTTATGGGGCAGAAAGGGGGATATGTTGTCCCCTTGTAAGCCTTGTGAGGAAGAAGCTTGGCTCAAACCTGTTATTAGAAGGGTTGGATTCAAGGGGTAGACGTGTTGGTACAAACTGGAGATGCGCTGAGTTTTAGTTGGGTGGTTCTTGGGCATGGCTCCTTGAGATGGGGAGCGCTAAGATCTGCCGGCATTTGAACACTGACTAACTTCGATGCATTTTGAAGAAGGAAAATTATTATTAAGAAAAAAGCTTTTGAAAAATATCATTCCATTTTGCAATCAGACTATATTATCTTCGCTTTAAGATACTCTGGTTGGGTTTTGGCTTTATTTTTTGTCCCTTCCCTCAGAGCACGTTTCTTGAGGACAGCCCCATTTGAGAACGTGCAAGTCACGTTCCTCAGAGGGCTCCCGCTCCTACCACCTTAGGAAAGGTTAGGCTTTTTCAAGATACGGTTTCAAAATATTTTCCCTTCTTTAAGGTTTTGTCACACAGGAGTTCTTGCCGAAGGATTTCTTGGCCGTTTTAGAGACTGTAATCTAGTTAAAAGGTTTGTTTATGCTTCCCATCTCTGCTCTGCTGATGGTATTAGAGCGCAGGCCAGAGCCAGGCAGCTAACTGTTTATAACATTCAAACTTCAATTAAAGCTGCAGCCTGCAGTTTACTAAATATCAATATGTTCGGGGCAGCTGCAAATAATTGCCAGAAATGATGAAAATAGCCTGGTAGCTTAGGATTTCTCTCTTTCTCGGTATGTTCCTTTGAACTTTTTTACTTGTTATTCTTTTCATATTTAGAATCTCGCATACATATTCAGACTCAAAAATGCTCTGCACTAAAGGCTGCCCATGAAAGACTGAAATCTATATTTGGGGCTGCATCTTTTCAAGGCAAAACAGGAATTGATTTCAGTGGAAGTTTTCTCCTACGTAAGCACCGTGGAATATGTTACTCCCTATTGAAGCAGGTATCAGAATACTTCTGCCGTAACTGCTGCATGGCCTGCTCTCTGAATTCAAAGCACCCCTGATTTTTCTCTACTAAGATAATTTAAACGTTTAGGGCTGTGAAGTCCCACCGTCTCAGGATAGCGAGGATGTGCTATATTTAATGGAAAGTAACACGATTAACGTCTTGGGTTTTGTGTTTTTTTTAGATGTGAACTAATAGCATAGATTTCATTCAATGCTCTAAACTTCGGGCTGATGTTTGTGTTTAAGGATTATGTGTTTAAAAATATGTGAATTGTTGGAGCTTTTTAAATCACGGGTGATTTTCCTTGAGGTCTGCCTTGGTGTCGTTAGGCAGTGGAGCAAGTACGTGTCTGTAGGCCATCTGAACTGAAGAAGCAAGCCTTATCTGGCCTGTAGGCTATTGGTTCCTCACCTCTGTTTTAAAATTAGTAAAATCATTTGCAGCGTGATTCATTTCTAAAAATTACTTGTCCATCTGTGCAGAGCGTACTATCTATAAAGTTGCAGTGCTCACTGTGGTGGTGTGGATGTTTTTGCTGAAAGCTGGATTATACTTCCAACATCTTTGTTAGGGTTTTGCATTGCACCTCAGCAGAGTTACTGTTCCTCGACGATACCCCAAATTACATGCCTAATAAACATGTATTTATGATATTGCTGTGTAAGATGACTTTAATTTTTTGATTTATCAGTCAGATACATTATTTGCACACCTGATATTTTGTGATTAAAATCCTATGTGGTAAAGCGGGGGGGGGGGAAGGTCTGTTTTGTTTTCACCAATGTCAGTGCGTGGATGTTTGTTAATAGGTGCTGGATCAAGCCCTAAACGTGAATTTTTCACAAGTTCTAACTTCACTGAAGGTACTGGGGGAGTGAGCAGTTCCAACCGTGTAATGATCTTGTAAGCTGGTCGTTAGGCGACTTCTTAATCAGCTGGTATGTGGATTCCTAGTGGATCACCTTACATATTTAGCTTTCTTCCTGTGCTTGTGGTTTTTGCTGGTCTTTTTCCCATGCTCCTTTTTTTTTTTTTCCTCAAAACTTCAGTTATGAACCAGTGTTGATCATTTTTTGTAACTCGGAAGTCTGTATCTGATGTAAGAGCTCTGCTGAGAGTCTACAGACTCATGGAGAGGTCGGACTTAGGGAGCGTACCCCAGAACTGAAAAATAAGCAGCAAATTAAAAGATAACTTTTAAGTCTTTGTTTTTTTTTTCCAATGTAAAAGGAACTTAAGAATACTTTATACAAGTGAAAGTATTCCTGTGTAGTAGGACCTACATAACTTTTCTTAAATAATAATTATCAGAGCAATAACGGTTAGAAAATTAATGCATAAATCTTGCAGAAGTTGTCCACATTTTTTTTCTTTTATCTGAAAACAGCTAATCTGCTTTCTCCAAGTATTGATCTACTCTGAAGAAAACTAAGTTTAAGTTTATTTGGTTTTGGTTTTTTAAGTTATGGCTTTGAAAGAATGACCTGAAACCCATTTATCCTATGGTGCAACTGTTGGAAGTATGTTATTCCTATTCTTAATATTATTGTTTTTAACAAAACAGTATGAAAGGTCTTAATATTCAGCTTTTGCTAATTATTGCAAATAAGTATAATACTAGTATCTGTATGTCTGCAATGTTTCTGAGCTCCTATTGTAGAAGAAATGAAACAGTAATTAAAGAGTATTGTTTTGGTAGAAGTAATCAAAATTCATAAGTAATGTAACAAAATTTTTCATGTAATGGTGGTGAATGTAATATTCGCTGCTAACTGCTGGTGAGCCTTAAACTGAAGGTATCTTAAAGCACCTCCAGTTATCGGTGTCTCGGAGACAAAGCTCCGTAGCATCCTGGTGACTTCTATTTAGTGTTCTGCTGTGGGCTCGGAAGGTCTCTACAACAGAGGTCTCCACAGACAGGTGCTGTTTTAGGATTAGGTTATCCAAATACTTACATTCATCAAAAATCTGCAAATAATTACTGCCTTTTTAATCTCTGCGTTAATCCTGTCCAGTATAATGCACGGTTTCTCCATCCCCACCTTGCATAGGCTTTCCCCAGCTTCCTCTTTACCTCGTGCTGCGTTTCTGCCCCGCAGGAGCTCGGTGGCACCGACCGTCCCTCACCGTGAAACCTGCTGGTGCTCTGCGTTTGGAAAGCCACAATAAACCTGAAGTTTCAGAGGACGCGTCACCGGGTAGAAATAAGTTTATTGTTGTGCATTCCAAGCAGGGCGAAGCTGCCTCCTCCAGAGGAGTGAGCTTCTTTAAGCAGTGGATGAGCATCCTGCCGCCGTGTGCGAGGTTGGGTGTGCTGACTGCGTGCGAGGCAGCATCTTCTGCTTGCCGTCAGAGAGAGGGAAGTTGGACCCGAGAGCCTCTGGCGTGTTGTGGGCAGGAACGCTGCCTGGTGGGGCAGTGGGCAGGGACAGGGAGACGGCTAGATCTTACGGGAGGGAGCTGGTGGCCTTCCAGGGACACAGGTAGGGAGCCCTGCCTTTGATTCTCATGCAGTATCAACTGGGGAGTGCTGCTTAATAACAGGCTCTGCTTAAGGGAGAGTCACAGGATGACTTGATCACAAAAAGAAAATGAAGAGGCATCTGACTGCTATCAGGCTCATGCATACATTGACGGTATTTTTACTAGACTTGGAAGACTTAAGGTTGCTACAGTCTTGATCATCAGACAGGCGTGGATGGCAAGCCCCATTGTCTTCAAGCGACAGCCAGTATCAGCAGAAAAGAATGCTTGAATATCTTGAGGACTTTGGCCTAGATGTTTGGGTTTCCAGGAGTGAAGTCTCTAGGCAACTGAATGCATGACTTGGGTTCAGCTCTCTGCTTTGTCCTGCTTCGGTTCTGTCTCGTGGCTGTGAGTTCGGCTGGGGGGGAGCATCAGAGAGCTCAGCCATAAGCAGGTCTCTTTCCAAAGACCTACATGTTTAAGTTTTCATGAGGCAAAGCATCCCGTCATTATATTCTGAGAAGGGTGACTGAAATGCTCAGCATACCTTCTCTGGCTCTCCATTATTTTGTTTACTTTGACTATATTCTTTCTCATTCGTCTCTAAAGTAAACGTTTCTAAGCCACTACTGTATGTGCAAGTGGCTTTTGGTATTTATTTCTGAACCTCCCCATTTTTTAATGCATCTTTTCGACATCAGATGACCAGAAGTAAACACAGTATTCCTAGTGAGGGGAAACCACTGATTTATATGGATTATTATAATCCAACATCACGCAAGCAAAATCAAAAAATAGTTTGACTACCTAATGATTCAGAAATGCATAAGCCTTGCCAAAATTTTTAGCATTTGTTAGCTTTGCACTTGAGCAAATGCATTCTGGTAGAGAATTTAACTTATTTTTTAACTCTTGTCTTCAGAGTTTTAAGACTGTGAATTTATTTCACAGAAACAGAAGCATATGTTTTACAATTAATAAAAACATGAGAATTATTTTAAAAATGGCTCGCATCTTCCTTTTCTGATTAAGATTTCCAGGCAAATATATAGGAACAAACAGTCTTGTATTGGTTACAGACAAAAGTCTTTTATTGAACAGGAGCCTTAACATGACGTATGGTATTTTCTAGTTTAAGATAATGGCCCAAAGTATGGCTTAAGCCATAGGAAATAAGCTCGGTGTACCTTAGTGAGGAAATAAGCACCCCTTGAATAACATTCCTACTTCGGCAGAAATAGGAACAAATATTTTTGAGGAACCTGAGCAGAAGTAGGAACCAGATGTGTTGATTTTTATTTATTTATTTAAAGTTTTAACAGCCTACATTTTAAGAGTTATTTTCTGATCCCTTTGAATGCAATGACTGACTAGTTGTGTGCCTCTTCTGGACAGTGTCTTTGTGTGTTTGTCAATCCTCCTGGAGCCTTGGTATTACAGTAATGCAGAATAATAGTAATAACGAGGGATATTTTTGTCATTGACTTCTCTGAAAATGATTTTGGACTTAATACAGTGGAATGATTTTAAATAGTTCCGTAAAGAATAAGAAAAGAGAAGTGATAATTTAGGGTGAACAGTAGAGGAGATCTCTAATAATGAGAGAAACTTGATTTCTCAATTTACTTTCTATTGGACAGCTTAAATTCCAGTTGCTGATACTGTTCTGTGTCAGCTTCCTCGTGTTTGTATTGGCTAGAAGGGAATGCCTTTGAACTTAAAAGAAATGAACTTATTTTTTTATCCCTTTTTTCCTGTTCAAGACTTTAAGTATTTTGGGAGAGTATTTTTTTTTTTAAATTTGTTTTTCTCTAAACTGCAACAGCTGTACAACTTCCTTATAAATAAATATTCTGATATAATTCTGCCAAAAACATGAGAAAGGGATTTGTTCAATCAGCTGAAATAAAATTTATCTGCGAAGTAGCAACAAGTTAGGTATTTTTCCCATAGTTCAGTATCTGATGAATATGTTAATAAGTAATTGTTTTAAGGTAGAAAAACAGACTAAAGAGGATTTTTTTTTTAATTTAGATTTTATATAGCAATGCACTGGCCGATTGACTATTTGACTTCGGATAGATGCAGAGGTGGGTGGATCTAACAAAGTGATAATGCCTGTTCTGCAGGAAAAATAAATGCACCATCAGCATCTGGATTAATCTGTCCCGATCCTTCTTGTTAGGTATTTTTCTCGCTATTATGAAATAGGAAATTTTGTAGTCCAATTTGGTTTGGATTAAAGTGAGGAAAATAAACTTCCCCAACATTTAAGTATGAGATATTAAATGGGAAATACTTGGAGATTTGGAATGCTCAGGAGTGCTGGCCTCACTTTTATTTATAAACAGGGAGTTTTACGTTACTTTTATGTAGCTTCTTGTACTGTGGCTTTAAAGTAAAGTAACAATGCTTATTCTACATAGAAAAGTAGCATATGTTCTCTGAGCTATTAATGTTTTGTTGTTGGTTTTGATACTGTGTACTGTGATTCAGTGTTCCCATTTTAATATTGGTATTAACTTGAGAGTTAATACATTTTCCATAATAATAATAAAAAAAAGAAGTCTGGACAGAAAACTGTGTTTCCATAGAGGAGAGAACTGCCTTCCTCAATTTGAGTAGTGTATGTTTGCGTACGTTCGTATGCGCCTTTTTGTGGAGCTGCGTGATTTGATAGGATTATCTGATAGAGCTCCTTCCCTTCAGGTACTGGATGGGACTTGCACATCTCAGAGAGGTGAGCTTATGTCTAGCAGTGGAGCGTAGCACGCTTTCTCCGTGCAATGGAAAAAGAAGTTTATGACTTGGGCAAAACATTTTCCTCATTTCTATAGAGACTTGTGTGTTTAGTGTCCAAAAAACTTTTTCATAAATATAACTACAGAATACCTAAGGCTATTCAATTCATCTTTTCAAGGGCAAAGGAATTTTTTTTCTTTATTTTTTGATTAAATTTTTTGAGAAGGGGAGCTGTCAGAACTAACTTTATAGTTTTTCCTTTGTTGAATCGTCACTCTATAAAATTTTATTTTAGCAGATTTGATACGAGAAGCAAGAAAACGATAGACGACGAGTAGGGCACAGAAGAAAGTTGCAGGTTATTAAATCTTTTCAAGGAAGAAGGGAAGTAGTTCAGCATGCTCGCAGAGGTTCCTGTGTCAGCATTTGAGAAGCCTGGAAGAGATTATCTGCAGCCAACAGTAGGTAGCTCCGGACAGGATGTGGAGGGAGCACTGAGCCACCAGCGTGAGGGAACCGGAGGTGCTGGCCTGCGTCAGGAGCCCTCCTGCTCTTCTCCTCTTGAATGCTCGTGTCTCCAAATAGACGTTTTAATGGGCTTTTTGCTGCTTTTTTTAAACTCTTTTCGAGAGTGGATTAGTCATTATGGAACAATGATAGCAACTCAAACGGATAAATTAAATGCTTGTTTGTTTGTTGGGGCGGTGGGAGGAGGTGTTTCTCCTCCCCATGCTGCTGTCCATGTCTGTGTACGTTTCATTGAGAGGATTTGTCCCTCTCTTGAAGTCACGGGCAGTGCTCATAGAACTGGGTGAGGATCGCTGGGCCACTGGGTTCTGCTAACAGCGCCTGCTGCGTTCTCCCCGGGAGGTGGGCTGCCGTCCGGGCGTATCGCTGCCCACACGCGCTGGTCCATGCCCTCCCTGCCCGTGCTGCCCAGCCGGATTTTGCTGTGTCCGGCAGCAAAGCTGTCGATTTGACAGCGGCATTTGAAAAAACAACAAGCGCGCATATTAGCCGTCCTCCCCAGCCTTGTGAACTGGTAATGCTTCTGGAACGTACGCTGCAGACAGCGGGGTGTGTACGTATTGAAGAGCGGAGCAGGTGGAGCCAGATACGCCGTGCTGAACTATCGAGCCTGTAAGATCAGTCATGCCCTTGCCAGTTGAGACTTGCGTTGGACTTGCATGTATCACGAGCATTATCCTCTCCTGAGATGCCATTCGCACAGAAAAATTGTTGTTTTAGGCTCAGGGGAATGGCCTGGCTAGGTGCTGACCCCCTGCCCTAGTGAGGGTCAGTACAGCACACGGTAACGTTGCAGAACACGCCTGTGCAAAGACCCACGCAAGCGTGAGCACGCAGGGATCCTGCTTGCAGAGCCCCATACCTCTGCCGTGCTGTCTGTGACCCAGATGTGTAGAGCTGCATCTTGCAGTTGTGCCTAATTGCTGCTTTCTGAATTGCTGTAACCGGTCGGTGAGTTAGTACGCTGTGAAAGAATGTGTTTGTCCTCCTGAAGCTCTCTTGCACAAGTGTTTCCCATCACCTTTTTTAAGCTTGGATACAGCTGGTTCAATAATATTCCTTGGTTCTGCCTCCCAGCCAGTGCCAAAGCCCGATTCTGCCGCTGTCGGATGAGCTGCACCTGCTTGGGGCTGAACGTCGGTGTCAGCAGGTGACAACCTGATGTTCGGTGAGAATTGGGGACCGCGTCCCACCAGCCACGGAGACTTGTAGAAGGCACTGGCTGCTCTCAGAGGGGGGAGTTACGGCAGGCTGGAGAAATGGGTTACATGCACAAGCTACTGCGGCTTCTGCAGCTGCCTTCTGCTGCAAGGCACATAAAATGAGATGAAGTTTTACAGATATGAATACTAAAGACACTTGAGAGCATCTACAAAGTTGGTCAGTCGTACATGGAACTTGTCTGACAGAATACCAGTTCTCACTTCCCTGGCTAGATGAAGGACAAGTACTACAGCGGCCCAAAACCAGGTGGACGTTATCCAAACCCCAACAGTTTGGGGATTGGGCGTATGTCTTAGGAACTTGTCATTTCTGCAGTCATGGAGACGCTCGTTAAAAGCGCCACACGCAGCATGCAGTTTACTGACAAATGACAAACACAACAAACGTATCTGAAGTGAGTGATAGCTGGCTTTGGAGAGGATGGTCTTCACTGGTTTGATCGTGTTTGCATCTGTGCATGAGATTTCAGTTGTGAAGACTGCTATCTGGTAGCGCAGGTCTCTGTTAACCGTATTAACTCTCTTCCAGTAACACATATAACAAGCTTGTGTTGGCAAAGTGTACAGTTTCACGCAGCTGGGAAGATGTACTGTTAATTTATCTAGGCCATGATGGGCCTGTACTTTCTGAACAACACGATTTTTAAGAGGAATATTCCAGTGCTGTTTCAGAGGATTTTGCCCACGTGGCACCTGGGTGACCACAGAGTCCCTCATACGGCCAGGTTTAAATTACAGACTTACAGCTAAAGGGCAACAAGCATTTTGTACCTCAAACCCGGCTGGCGTGATGTGAGGTGGTGCCATGCTGTGCCCTGCTCAGCACCAAGCGTGCGCGTTACTGCTCTAGTGTGAGCCACGCATGGGACAAGTGCTGCTTAGCAAGGAGCGTGGCTTAGTCTTGGGGTCTTTGCCTTGCATGAAGTCCAAGGAAGAAAAAATCTGTTGGAAAAATCTATTGCTGTGCTAGGAAGGAGAATGTGCTGTTCTCTTGTGTGGCTGTTGGTTTATTTCATTACATGCTGCTATCGCAGAGCCTTAGATGCTTCAGTAACAGCGTTAGGATTTAGGTACAGTTTTCTGATTCTTCCTCCAAAACTTAAAACAATGTATTTACAAAAAAAAAAAAAAGTTTTAAAAATAAATCATTAAATTAACCAAAAGTATGTGCAAAAGTATTCAGTTCCTTGTCCACTGGTAAGTTCATAGTTAGAACAGCCTGGTAAAACAGAAACAGATGCAAAGTTGTGTCCGTGGAGGAATGCTACGAGGAGTCCAGAATGGCTCCTTTTTCCTGCACTGGGACCTCCACTAGATTGCTGTATTCAATGGCTTTTCTAGCACAGATGAGAGGGCCCAGATCAATGATGTAATTTACCGTTTTAGACCTTAATTTCTATTTTTAAGCAAGTGAAAACTTAAATTTTTGCCTTTGGGGTTTGGGAGCATCTTGTGAAGGAGCATCTGTCCTCTGACCGGTTTGGATTATGAAGCCAGAATAAATACTGGAGGGAGAGCATACTAAACTTATAAAATATCAACCCGAGCAGAACAAAAGGATTCTTTCTATCTCCTGCCTGAAAAATACTCTGATTCTTCCCCACCCCCAACAGAAGGAATAAATGAACAAAGAGTTCAGCTGAACTAAGACAACAACAGGCGGAGAAAAGGTAAAAAAAGCCGAAAGCGGAGGGGAAAGCTGAAAAGGAGGGTCATAAATGATTAGTTGCGTGATACGCAGGTTGTTAATGCTGTTAATGATTGAGCTGTGTGTTGGGGGCTACGAAGGGTTAGCAGACCACTCCGCTCAGGAATGCCACCGCGTCTGACTGCAGCGAGCACAAGTAGAGGCAGCGGGGTGGTGGCGAGGCCTCGAGGCCTGCCAGCGGCCACAGTGGGGTGACAGCGAGGCCTCGAGGCCTGCCAGCAGCCACAGTGGGGTAATGATGAGGCCTCGAGGCCTGCCAGCGGCCACAGTGGGGTGACAGCGAGGCCTCGAGGCCTGCCAGCGGCCATGTTCCCCCCGCTGGCGCTCCCCAGGCCTGCACAGGGCGAGGAGGCCGAGCACAGATGGCTTCGGGGCTCTTGGGAGCTTCCTTCAGCGCCTGGCCGTATTGGGGCTCACCGAGACACTCCTCCGATGCTAATAACTATATGGCACTATTGAGTTACCGCTGTGGTAGAGTTACAAGGAGTGTGGAAGTTTACAGAAATATGCAGCAATACTTGCCGGACCTGTAAATCTGGTCTGGGAGTTGGGTTTGGTTATTTGTTGGTGCCTTTTTTGGGGTTGTTTTTTTGTTATTGTTTTCTAGGGTTTTTTAATAAATGCAAACTTCCTAAAAACAAGCGATAGTTACATATTTAAGTTATTTGCCCTTGCTTTGAGCCCGCCTTAGTTGTTACAGAGGTCAGTAAAACTGTTAGTGGTAGCTTTGCAGTTAAAACCATCCAGTGTCTTGCGTGCAGGATCCCTCCTAACTGTAATGTTGTTGTTTAAAAGCCAGAAGTCACTTCCCCTCTTTTACCCCGTCAGTATAAAGATTGCAGTTACCACTAACTCAGCTGCAGCCCTGGCTGCTTCTCCTCTGGTTTTTATTTAGGCTCACTGACTCAGACTCCTGGGTTGTGTCCCTAAGGGTGGTGACCTTAAAGAGGACTCGCAGGAGCGCTGTGACTTGCTCTGTGTTTTGTTTTGCTGTTCCCAGTCTGAAATCATCCTGCTGCCGATCATAAACCTATCACGCCAAATCTGGTCATGAGGTCTGGATTTAGAAACCGAGGAGGAACCTTCCGGGTTCCCTGTAACGGAGATGGAAAGAGGAGGAATATGCAGGCTTGTCATTTCCTTAGAGAGGAGGCTCTTCGGTTTCCAAACACACTTCTGGTGCTGTACAGCAGTATGATCAGCCTCTTATCTGTGTTACCATCGTAAATAAAGGGATGTATTTTTCTGATGTCTCTCCCAAAGTCATAGACCCTTCTATACTCTGAACAGCTCTTGGGAGTGCTGCTGGCATGGCAGGCCCTCCAGTAGGCTGCTGGAGTTTGGCTGATTCGTAGGGATCATGCAAAATGGTGAAAAGGTGTATGTGAGGAGTACTTGGTTTTGAGCATTACAAGATCTGGGGAATAATCAGGTTAAAAAAAAAAAAAAAAAAGGCCGGAATGTGCCGACCGCTGTAGGAATACTTAAACGTGACAAATTACCCTCCCCCCTGCCGTTTGTGGAAAAAATCATTAGTCCAAACCACATATTTGTACGTGCTTTTGTTTTACCTACTGATGGTACGCGATCTGGGGCAAAACATGTCTGAGTAAAGCTCTTGGCATATTCTACATGGGAATTCAACTACGAGCAATGTATCAAGTTAGCACAATTTACATTAATTAGCAAAACTCATCAGCTGCCAGTCAAACTACTCTGAGCTCCAGTTTTGGATATGCAAGTTTATGCTTAGTGGGGTAGCATGAGTACAGTAACCAAAGCGCGGTAACTGCTGGCTGCTAACTGTTGCAGAAATTTGAGCTGACTCTTGCTGCGAAGGTGAGCGATTGCTTGCAAGGAAGCTCCTGATGCTTGGAAGTTGTTCCTACAGCAAACTGCGACGGTGTTGGGTGTGTGTTCCCTCTGCTTCTGGCTTGTTACCGGCTGGGGCTGCTTTGCTCCTTCATAACGTAACCCGCAGGATAGTAAATGCAGCAGTACAGTAATACAGTGATGAATCCGTCAGTAAAAGAGAAGTGTCACCTGTTTGTGTTTCTTCCTCTCTTCCTCAGAAGTTATTCAAGACTTTATGTAAAACATTGCATTAAACCTTAGCGTACAAAAGCAGAGATCCACGTACCACATTGCTGTGTAAATTCAGAGTCATCTGTGAACAGGATTTGGGGGAAATAATGCTCATTGTCCTCACCGACCCCCCCCCCCCCCCCCCCCCCAAAAAAAAAATCTCCTTCTAAAAACTTCTGAATTTTGGCAGCTGTTTTTAGCCATGAGGAAGAAAAAATGCACGTGGCTGAATTGTCTCTCGCTGGCGTTTCCAGGTATCATTTAGGAATGTTTTATGGTACAATTGCGCTCTCCTGCAATAGACATAGTATCCATACTCATAAATAATTTGTGCTGCTTCTGAACTGGCCTCCTTTAGAACCTGCTTCGCTAGCAGTAAGTTCTGAATGAAAACCCACTCGATAAACTTGGCTTCAGCAGATAACTGGCAGGCATCTGCATCAGGAGCTGCGTCCTCTGTGAAGCAGCCTCTTGCCATCCATCAGCTCGTGGAAAAACAGCCTCCAAACTGGCATCGGTGCGTCTCAGAGCAGGCACTGTGGGTACCTCCTTGTCACACCTCCCTGAAGCTGCCCTGGCCATCCGCAGCCTTCTCTTCCAGAAGACAGCCGAAGCTGTTCTCCTGTCTCCCCGTTCAGCAGAGTGCAGGGAAGATGCCCCAGGCGGCCATCTGAACCTAGAAGAAAATGCCGTGTTAGTGTTTATCCAGGGCAATGGACCTCACCAGGGTCACCCAGACACCTGCTGGGCTTCAGTGATCAAGGTGGGGAGTCTCTGATGACCCAGTCCTGGCAGAGATCACTGACAGTATCGTGCTTGCTCTTTTACGTGTGTGTGCTTACGGACCATAAATTACTCATTTCTGCCTTTTCTGTACAGCACAGGAAGATTTTCTGGCATTAAAGTAGATTGTCTCAATTTTGGAATTTTTCTTTCTAAAAAGAGGCCTTTTTCCTGCAGAAGAAATGTTAGAGAAAAGTTTTCTTGAATCAGAATGCGTTTACAAAGCGGTGGCTGGCTCCCACCCCCAGGTTAACAACTACTGCTGCTAGCAAGCCGATCAGGTACAGCAAAGTAGTCCTGGTGAAGAGAGGGGTAGAAAGTTGCCGCCGCCCCGTCTAGCGACATGAGGAGGAGAACAAATGCCCTGCTTTAGATGAGAACTTGAATTATAAACAGCTGAGGGAAGTTCTCCGTCCCACACTAGTATTTATTGTCCGGGATGTGTTTTCGTGCTTTGTGAGGCTTTGCGGCCAAAGTTCACCTGCCTGCTGGAAGTCTTTGCTGTTACCGGCGGAGGGTGAGGTAGGTTCTTCTGGCACACGGTGCCTGCAAATTCATAGGTAAAGGAGGCTTAGCTTCTGTCTCAGGCTAGCTTAAGGTGCTTTTAGGTACGTTTGGGTCCTGATGAGGCTTTTCAGTTAGCAGTGGTGCGTTCTGTGCTGTGTGACACGCAATTATGAATTTGTCATGAGCACCCCGGTAACTTGGAAGGGGGAAGAGATGTTATAAGGGTGTTTGGAAGAAGTATTTGTAAACCCGGGGAAGTTCTGTGCTAGAACCTTTCAGATTAGTCTGACAGCTGCTGCTTGTTCCCTGGAGCATCCGATTCTTTGCCACTGCCATACTGCTGCTTGGAAAGCTGAGCGCTACTCACGTGGGGTCACTGCGGTCCCTCAGTAAGGTGGGAGCTGATACCTCTGGCTGAGAGACTGAACGGGGACTTTTTGTAAATACGTGGAGATGAAGCATACCTCGGTAGGTTTCTCTTGTCTCCGTAAGAAATAAGGTTACGTGGATTTTACTCTTTGGTAGTTTGCTTATTTTTCTTCTGCAGAAAAAGTTCAGCCATATTATCGAAGTCATCCTCGTTCCTCTACCTTCTATTTTTTATGAAATATTTCCCCACAATTCCTCTGTATCACTTGTATACCTAGAGCTGTCTTAAAATGAGGGGCTATTGCTGTTGTTAATTGAGTCCGATGTCTTTACTGTTGAATTCTGCTACTGCATGTGGACAAAAATAGTGCTGCTTTTTATTCTGAAGCATTTCTTTTAAAACAGGCTTGTTTCCCAAGCCTGCATGTTGCTGGCTTGTGAACATGGCAGTTCCCTGTCAGTCGGTTGCACTTCTGTAACCTCAGATTTGGCCTGTGGTGAAATTTACCCTGCCTCACTGTAACCTGGGAGGGATGTCCCACGCAGACACAATTCTCAAGGCTTCGGTGCAACAGCACACAAACCCTTTTTTGTTGGAAAAAGTAATGGGGAGAGCTTTGTCCCAACCAACCCATTTCTTAGGAACGATGAGGCTAAATTTTCTACCAGCATCTAAACCTGGGTCTGTTTGTCGAGGCCCCTGAGGTGAGCGTACCACCAGGAACGTGTCACAGATGGCAGCTTTTTGGCTGTAGGCTTCAGTCTTGCAATGAGGTACTCTCAATTCTCCCTACACAAACTTTTGGGTATCCTTCTTTTCCTGTTGTTTCTCCTAGTGACTTGAATTTTCTGGCCCAGAAACTTTAGTACTAATACTTAGAGGAAAGGACTTGAGCATCTTGGTTATTCTTTGATGTTTGTAAGTAGGAAATTATTAGTAGGAGATAGCAAGTACGTGTGTTTTTGCATAGGTTTGTTGTTGGGGATGGGAGAGAAAAAGAAAATAAAACATCTGCCGGTTACTTTCTGCTTTTTTTGCTACTCATGCTAGTTCATGGAGAGCGGAGTCGAGTCTCAAAGGGAAATAGGAAGAGAAGAGCTCTGACATGAGCTTTTAAGGGGCTGATCTCCTGTTTGCTGCTGAGCGCTCAAGCGGCTGTCTAGGAAGTGTGCTAGCAAGGCAGGTTGGAGCTCTCCTTGTTCTGCCTGCCCGAAGCCCACCTCGGCGATGTGAGGTCTTCATTTTTATTTTTTTTTATGATCGCCTGGCTCTGGGGAGGAGGCGCAGCCCTAGGTGTTGAGCTGCGGGCCTCCGAGGTGTGACTGCAGCGTGGTTAGGCATACCCCGACTAGCTTGGGTACAAAACGCGGTAACCTGCAGCAGAGCAGGCTCCGACATGCTCTAGCCACTCTCGCAGGCGCTTCTGCTGCTGCCTTTTTCGTTGCTGTTTGTACCCAAGCCGGTGAGATTAAAACTAGGTCATGTCTGTCTGTCTGTCTGCAGCTACACCCTGGTGTTAGCAGCACAGGCATACCTTAGGTTTGATTTCCTCTGCCCAGGGAGTCCTCCCTCTTCTCCCTCCCCACCCTAAGAAGGAAGAGTAAATGTGAATCCAGCGTAGATCGGAGGAAAGTGCTTTTTGCTGCTTTGTCTGATAAGGCGAGGAATTTATTCTTGCTATTTTTAGCAAGGGGAAGACAAGAAATGGTGTTCTCCTGGTTTTAGGAACCTGGAAAAGTAGTAGAGTGAACACCTGCGTTCATAAAATATTTAATTAGGAAAGTTCAATTATACCATTATCGTCGCGTAGGTAAATTCATCTGCCAGATTGAGCTGTCCTGTTTTATATGGCCAGGATCATTGTATCTCTGCGTGGACTTCTCTGAAGACTATGTGCAAGTCCCAAGCCTAGGGATGCATTTCTCACGTCCGCATGTAAGGTCCACAGTAATCTTAGGCTTTGGCAATTATGTCCTAAGAAGTGTGTGTGTGTATTTTTTAAAGGCAAAAATAACTAGGCTTTGCTGAAGTCCATTCATATTCACAGTGGCAAATGTCCAGGCATCGTTCCTTCTGCCGACGTCCCTTCCCATCCTCCAGTCTGCACGTTTCTTTAATGAAAAGAAAATAAACTTTACCATATTCAAATGCATTTCATTGCTGCAAATCTCAAGATAAGCAAATAGGAAGGGAAGACTTCGGGTAAAAATCATAACCTGTAACCTAACTCCGTCCTGCTTGGAGCACTCATTCCTTATTTGTATCTTCAATTTAAAATGCACATTTTTTATTTATTTATTTTCTTTGTGCTAAAGCTACTTCACAGAGGAGAAATCTGAGCAGAGCAAGTGCTTTATACCTGCAGAGCTTTTTTTTGTGTGTGAAATTCAGTAAACTGTGAGAGATGTTTTCAGCAGATAGGAATTTTGGAAATGTATAGGTCTTTCAGGAATGCGTGGCTCATGTTGTCGTAATCTTTCAGTGTACCACGATCCAAACTTTGCGTTAGAAAATGCAAGTCAGATGTGTTGTCGTTAGTTTTTGTGTGCTGTGCGTGTGGTTGAGCCTTCAATGATTTGTAATAATATGGCTGATGCTGTATGCATTATATAACAGTGGTTGTGGTGGCTGGTTGTTTTGGTTTGTTTGCCTTTGATTTTGTTTGTTCGTCAGTGTTAGCTATAGATCAGGTGCTAGGAAGATTTGGTTATTGTGTATTTCCCTGGGAAAAATACTGCTTTAAAAGGGTTTCTGGTATGCTCTGCAGGAAACAAGAAGAGTAGTTGATACAAATGCAGTAAATAAATAAATAAATGTGGAAAAATGTATGCAAGTACAATACTGCAGGAAACATGAGACAGCAGAAAAGCAGCCTTTGCAGAATCATTTGATCAAGTATGCTTCTTCCCTGACAAGTAAAATTCGGATTAATAATTGTGACAGTTGTCAACTTTTAAATAGGATCAATTTTATAAGCTCAATTACAATTTATTTTCTTTGAGGATCGTAATTTCAGATAAATATCACTAAAAGGTAATTCTGAGCTTGAAGAGACAAAGGCAATTAAATTCTACATTAATTTGTTTACCAGTGTCACATGGAATAAATTGACTGTAAGTTTTCATAAATTATCTAGATGTGCCAGTGGAGAAATAGTTTTCTGGAATATTGGAAAGGGGCAATCTGAATTCTTCTCTATAGTCATGTGCTTAATTAAACATTATGTAAATGATGCTTTATAGGACAAAATTCATACCAAATGGTGCTCATGTTAAAATTCATATTGGCCAAGTCATGTTGGGATGCTAGGGCTGTCTTTGCCTTACAAAAAGGAAAAAAAAATGGGGATGGGAAGCAGGGGCAAGTGAGCAGAAGCTCAAAAAAAGTATGTGCTTATTCCCTGTTGTCAAACAGTGGAATTTCTCATGAGCTGAAGCCCCGTCCATGAAGGAGGAAATATTAGCTTTAAAAGATCAATTTTTAACTCTTCTGTTGTAAAGATAACCTTTAAAATGTGAGCCAATGCAATGTAATGCTTGCAAGGATACAGACTCACTGCTGTGCTTCAAACCTCGCTGAATGGAAAAGCAGCAGCAGGAAAAAAATCATAGCAGGGCTTTTGGGGTTTGTTTTTGGTGCCTTTTTTTTAATTCAGAGTTCTGTCAGTAACGTGGAAATGAAGGCAATCATCTCAATTTCGTACTGTTTGGAGAATGTATGAGTAGGAATAGCAGCTTCCCTTCCTCAGCAGCTAACGCATATATTTTTCTAGATTTTATGATTTTTACTGGTGCCTTTAAGATAGGTCTGCTGTTAATTGCTGGTGTTAACCATAACACTTTGCCTGTAAGCATTTCTTACTCTTAACTCATTACATTCTTTGCTTTCTGTATGTTTGGCTGAAATGAGAAGAAACTTCCACATTTTTGGCATTTCTGATGGGTTTCCCTGTATTACCTGAAAAAGCGTAGATGAGGGTCTTTTGTTCCTAGTGTTACCTGATAGCCAAGCATGCTCACTTTGTGCTTTCTTTTTGTTTTTAAACACGTGTACAAGGTAACAACAGTGATTAAAGTTGGCTTTATGGATTTTCTTCCAGTTCCATCCTGATAAGCCTAGGTTGTTATCCCTTGATGTAATTATTTTATTTTATGATGCCTTCGGAGCTCCTAATTTGTTTGGTTTTTTATCTTCTATAGATTCTGTTTTAATGATTTCAAAGCTGAATCTATTGGTGCATCCTCGTAGTAATTTATGAATCAAACCACAAATATTTCATTTGACAAGTGCAAGCTGAGACGTTAAATAACTTGCTACAGTCAGTGTCAGAGCTGGGATTAGAAGTCTGCTCCTGGTGCAGCCTCTGAATACTGGGGTGGTGTTACTTCCGTACTGAAGAATTCTCTGAGAACAGAGATTTTGGAAGGCAGTACGGTAAGTGTATCCTCCTGTGTTGTTCAGATCTCATGTCATCTTTGAAAAGCAGGATTTATCGCCCATATCTAGCCACCGTACAATCATCCTTTATCGTTCACTAATTGAACTCTTTCTAGGTGTGCATATGTAGCAGCGTAAATGTTTATAACAATAGCAGTTTAAATAATTGTCGCATAGCTGTTCTCACTTTGAGATTAATTACATGACTGAAGGGAGGACATCGGCTGCATGCAGTGAGAAATGACGTACTTAACAGAGGGTGCAAATGTTCTGAGCTCTCCTAAAACTTCCTGTCGATGTTTTAATGCTGAGACGGATAAATTGGTGTTCTCGAAGGTCAGGGAGTATGACTACTGTCTTCGCAGGGTATTATTAGCTACCACTGCTTAGACCAGAGCTGGAAGACAAAGTGGCAAGAATATGAGCATATGGCTTGGGTAGGCGTTTCCAACTTGATGAGCAGTAGCAGGCTTCCATCTATGCTCCAGTCCTGTAAGAGATCCAGACGGTTGTGTTTGTCAGTGGGGCGGCTACCAGGAAGGGGAAACAGGCAGCAGAAAGGAACAGGAACTCGTAGGCTAACGTAGCGGGACTTCTGAAATGGAGTTAGGAGGTAGCAGCCTTACACCCGTGTTGGCCTGTCGGCTTGTCGTATGTTCTATTCGTGGGTGAAATGGGGAATTTAGCGTCTGAAAACTGCCTAGAAGGACAAACGTGAATTGGTATGATGAAGGTGAGGGTGAATTTCTATTCTGCTCTGTAAGTACAACCATGAACCTGGACTCAACACCATTTTTAATGAAGATGTTACACAAGTATGTATGCTGTAGTTGTGCACATCATTCTATTCATAAGAGAAGAATTAACAACAACAACAAATCTTTCTAATAGAAAGGTTTGGTTTTTTTTTCCTCTTTATCATTGTTCCGTGAACAGGGCAAGGAATAAGGCGATTCATGAAGGAGTGGGTGGGGGATGTTTTTCTGCTTTTTTGTGTTTTTTTTTTTAATAGGATCTAAGTCTAAGGAAAAGACTTGCAGAGTAGAATAAATTTTTCATGATTATCGCTGTGCTGTCTCAATATCACGTATCAACATAGTTTGAAAAAAGTAAGACTATTTAGCATCTCTGGAAAATATTATTGCATTAATAAATATTTCTTATGCTTAGGATAAGGACTTAGACTGCCCTTGGTTTTTTTGAACGTATTTTAAAGATTGATCTTAATTGAAAAAAGTAGGCTTCTCTAGTAACAAGTTTAATTCAGTTAAAAGGAAGAAAATTTGAAATCAGCAGTATCAAAATACAGATTGGTCAGTCTGGTTGTCCAAAATAAAGCCAAAGCACATGCTGTTTTCTGTTGTCAGTGGATAGGGAATTGGTAATTTTTCGAACAGACTCGGTTTGCCAGAAGGGTGAGTGGTCATCAGATGAGGAATGTTGATCTCTACACGTCTGCCTGCCTTACTTGGCGAGGAGTACTAATTGTTACCTTACGGCAGATAATAAAACACATCTGTTCTTTAGAAGGACATAGAAGTATCTTTCTGCCCTTTCTGTGAGTCTTCGGGGTCATACTTTACAAACATCTTTTTTCCTTTATATTACTTGGGTTTCCTCTTCTGCACAGGTAAATATTGGGCTTATTTATCCTAGCATGAGAATAACTTTTTTTTTTTAAAGTAAAAGTCATCTGAATGTACATTGTCCCTGCCTCACTAGAGGGCAATGGATCCCTGTCACATTTCCATGACTTTCCTGGGAATACTGAACCCTGCGGTTGTCCTCTGGAGAGGGACAGAAGTTTTTTCCTCGATTCTTCCTGAGAGCCCTTGCTGCCCGGTCTGTAGGGATGCGAGCGTGGCAGGCTGAGAGAAGCTTCCTGTGGTTCTTCTTTTTGGGGTGCTGGCGGGCAGCGTGCAAGAGGAGCGGTGTTCTGTGAGTTAATAGCACTGATACTGGCACAAATCCTGCTGAACGTTGTCCTCCGCGTTATTGCGACCCCCAGACTTGACTGGGTCTTCCAGAAGGCACGGAAGGCCTCTTTTCTTCTCTTTCTTTTGGAGCTTTCAGCCTTTTTCTTCAGCACGCCGCTAACAGACATCAGGGGTCTGCGACCATGTTCTCGTGTTTGTGTGGCTAATTGAAGAAAGGAGGTGTGTTTGGAGCAGTCTGGCTAAACAAAGTCAGTGTGGGAAAAGGTTGTCTGGTTTGTGAAGCCGTGTTGGGATGCCAGGGGAGCATATGGCCTGTGGTGAAAGGTCTGGGGCTCAAATGGCTGAGCTGTATTCTCGGTGCTGTCACTTACTTCCTATGTGCTGTTGTATTGATCACACCCTTCTGCGTCTGTGCTTCAAAAACAACGGATGGGAGCCTTGCATCACTCGTCACAGAGCGCTAAATTTATTCGCGTTGGGAGAGGGCTCAGGATTGCAGTCACTGGAATACATGGAGAAACTGAAAATAAGTATTCCTGACGAGGTTTGTGGTGGTATAATTTCAAGGATATTTAGTGAAATTTCAGCCATGTAAATTATGTCTGACTCATGCTCACAGTATTCAAAGTCAGCTTTTAAAATACACTTTCCAAAGTTTTCAATGTTGCATATGCACTGTCGAAGGAAAGAGGAGAACATACAAAGCAATAAAGAGATTAGTAGGCTTGGAGCGTTCTTGGTGGTTGTGTAACTCCACTATAAATTTGCATTCCTTTATTTTGTTTGGATTTTAAGTGGCCTTTTCATGATATCTTTACTTTTACCATTTATAATGAGGGAAAAATTGACTGCTATCAGAGACGAAATGTGCCAAGAAGGGTAGAAGCTCATCACTTCTGAACTTGCATAATGATTTTCTGTCATATGCCGAGTGTATTGCAGAGGTTCATCATTGCAGATACCAAAAATGTCATGGTAAAAATTCCCTGTTTGATTATGTAATTAGAGAAGACCCAGCATGTTTGTGGATTTTTAATTAGAGGAAGACGAGGTTCGCTTATGTGCAGCGTACCTTGCCCTGAGGAGAGACGTCCAGCTCCGTCCTCCAGCTCAGGATCTCTGGGTTGCGGTGCAAGCTCCGGGCTGTCTGAATGTCACACGTGTGAGGTGGTAGGGGAGAACGTGTACTGGTTGTGCTGGGAAGAACTGGGGGAAGGACAGAGATGCTTCTCTGCTGTCAGCAAGGGAGCAGGGTATGCGTCGCGTCTGCCGAAACCCGGCTTTGCTTCCCCCGCTCTGTGCCCCGGAATTGTGTGCCGTTCAGCCCCGTGACAGGTGGCCTCTGAATCTGCTAATTGCAGCCTCGCACAGCATGTGCAAAGTACTTCCTGCCTTCTGTCCTGCCTGTGTGGGAGCCCTTTTGGTGCTATCCTGTCAGAAGCCACAGCAACAGATGTGTTCAGAAAAGGCAAGAGCTTGCATTTCGTTCGGTTCAGTTCCACGTTTTCACAGGACCATATGGTTTGTATAGATGTTTTGTATACATCTTATCTAGCAGATGATTAGAAGTTAGGGATTAAATGCTGAGCCGAGCTTCTACTAAAACCTGGGTAAAGTGACGTTATCGAAAACATGATCGACCCCTAGAAGTGACAGAGCTGCTTGTTTGAGAATATAGTAGTAAATGTCTGTGTAAATAGTTTAATAATTTATTTAAGAAGACTCAGCTGTTGCATACGCCTTTGAATATCTGACATCCACATACGAAGCATTAGCTCTTTTTTTTTTTTTTTGCCAGAATTACCATCGTGTGTGAAGTAGAAAGAACACTGTTTCGGTAGTGGGGTACAGACCTGGACGGGGGGCTCGGGTGCCTGGTCCCCAGTGCCTGGTGTCCCCAAATGTCCTCCACCTGCTGCCCAGCCTCTGCCTCCCCATCGGCCTTCGTGCCTCTGCGGCATGAGAGCTGGTGCCGGGGGCACCCGCATCCCACCCCAGCAGTTGGGATGTGCTTACAGGCGAGGAGGATTTGTTATCACAGCTGCCATACCGAACTTGGGTTTTTCCAGCTCCCAAACTTGCCTCTTGAATGCAGCCTTCAATTCAGGACTTTGTCTCAAATGCCTTCGTTATCTCACTGTGTTACAGCGTTGGGGAATACTGGTGGGTTTAAAAAAAATTGCAAGTAGGAGCATACTGAAGTTTTACAAGTTTGTATTCATTCTAGTTGAATACCAAAAAGGAGCCTTCTTTCAGATTCAAGAAAGCAAACTACCATGGGTACAAATTATATGCGTAACAGGGTTTTACTAGACAGAGTGTACAGCCTAAGCTTGTAGTTATTTTTGTGGCTTCATTTATCACTAATGATAAAGCACCATTAAAAATTCTGTTTTGAAAACATTGGGCTTTCTATGCAGTTTTAATTGGACAGATATAAAAGTGATATGGGAATCTACTTTAGAAGACTGAAATAGGATCTTATTTAGATTGAGCAGCCTCAGAATTGAACTGCTCTCAGAATTGAGAAAGTATATTTGTTTCTGTAAATAAATGATACGTGTGTAAGTCGACTCTCCCTAAATACAGCCAGTGTCCTCGTTCAGGCAGCAGCTAATGGCATGAGTACTGTGGAATACCAGTTAAAGGCCAGTCTGGTTTCTGTGTTTGAAATGGATCTGCTCAGCTCTGAAACCATCATCTGCAGGGGACAAGACAGAAAACATTATTTCACTTTCTTCTGTTCGCTGAATATCCAGCCAGTCACAGAATGATTAAGGTTGGGAAAGACCTCCGAGGTCAATAGGGTAGGCCACAATGAAAACTAGTCATATATAATCAAAACAGAGCGTGATGTTCCTCAGATGAACAACCTTCCTCGCCGTGATGGTTAGCCCGGTAGGTGCTGAAGGCACAGAGGTGTGCCGGTGGCACGGCCATCATGGCTGCCAGGCGCCATGCCACAGGCCCCTCATGCACCTCAGGCAGAGGCCGCGGCAGGAACGCGCCGACTGGGCTGAAGGCACTGAGTTTTCCTCCCAACTTGTCTTCAGTGTGCTTGGACAAACTGAAACGGGGCCTTTTCCAGAGCTCATTGATGATTTAATCAAAGCTGTTAAAATATACCTTTGTATAAAGCGCGTCCATCCCGGCTCAGGGCAGAGAGCCCAGTCGGCGCTCAGCAGGCTGAGAGAGATTTTGCCTACAGATATCACGTCGGTTCTCCTGCTTAACTCTCTGGTAAAAGTAATTAAAACGTTCAGGGATAAAAGAAAAATCTGTAATTATAATCACAGGGCTGCATCCAGCCACATACAGGGCAGAACTGCTCCTCTCCCTCCATGGCCTTGTAGCACACCGCGTTATCCCGAGGAGAGGGAGTCTTGGGAGGGCTTGGTTTTGCCCCGTGGTGTGGTGGTAGCGTGCTATATGTACTTCACCAAAGCATCATTTTTTTTCTGTATAAATTCATATTTGGGCCTTCAGAATTTTATGTGAAGGCCGTTCTGCTTCACAGGATTGAATGATTTTAATTGTGGCTGAATGTCAGAATAAATGGTGTATGATGCATCTGTAAACGTTACTTCCATTTTTATAAATATGAATCAGTTTCTTTCATGTTTCTAATAACGATGCACTTAATTTCTCACATATGATAACATTTCAAAAGTGGCAATGTTAACATCAGAGGAGATTATTTAAACATCTTTGAGGTACCTAAATACGGTCAGAGGAGTATATTCACATACAGGCACACACACCAAAAAATCCCGGCCCTTTGACTTTTGGGGATTTTTTTTTGTGTGTTAGTCGGTTGGTTTGTTCTGTTTTCATTCCAGAGCAAACAGTGGAAACTTGTGTGTTATTCAAATTTGACCTGTGAAGTCTTTTAAACTTTCCGATACTATCATCAGGTTCTCAGATCATTAATTTCATAACTTGGAGAGAAAAAAAATGCTGAAAAGTTCTATGTGAAATTCACGTATTTGACAATATTTGAAAGTTAAATACAATATTGTTTTCTCAGAAATGAAGTTGTATTGATGCAGAAGAGAGTATATCTGGGGTATTTTCCTGAAAACTTGCACATTTCTTAAGTAGCTTTTGAAAGCAACGTTGTTTCCTGCAGGATGGAAATATGTTTTGCAAATCACAAATTGATTACCAAATTTCAAATATCAACTCAGAAGAAAGCTCCTCATTAATTCATTGAATTTTTCAGTGACTAAAGACAAGATTTCTGGTACAGCCAAAGCATTTTTAGATGAGTTTTGGCTTTTAAATTCCAATCATAAACTTAGAAATAAGGTGTTTCTCTGTATTTTGAAACTCCTGGTTCTAGGATAGGAATATAAATTTGCCTACTTTGACATCTGCAAAGTGTGAGAAATTGCATTTAAAGTACAAGGAGCCTCTTCGTGACTTTCTGCCCCATCCACAAAGCGGAGCGTTTGCCAGCCAGGGGCCGCACTGGTGGGTGACACCCCCGGAGCCCCCCTGCTGTAGGTGCGCCCTGTTTGCCTACACCTGCTTTCGCTGTATGCAGAAGTGCTTCAGACGTGCTGCTGTGAAGCTCCCTGCCTTCCGAGCCCCGTTGAAGCTATAATTTATTGAAATACGATGAAAGTAATATTCTGCTCCCCTTGACAGTTTGCAGGGACTGATCTCTCTGTGTGATCTGAGCGTAGCAGAAACTGTGGCTCGAGGTGGAAGTACAGTTACCCGTATTTGCTTGGTGCTTTTAAGGAGCCCAGATGGATGGTGCTGGTGTTGCTGGTTTGTGTCAGAAAGGTCGGCTCTGCCATCCCACATGTCCGTAGGGTGGGCAGCGAGTGGCACGGGGGTCTGCTGCCTTTTCCTCATTTCTTCTGAGGGCATTTTCATAGGCCAGCGCGTCAAGGATTTAACTTGCTTTGAAAAATGACGGTAGTGGAAACGCAGCAGAAGTTGCGCTTGGTTGTCTCTTACCTTACTGATGAGGAGGAGCTTGTCTTGTATGGTTTTTTGTGTGATTTCCTGTGGGGGCTTGCCCCTGGGTACTCAGGTTTGGGAATTTTCCTCAAGGCTCTTCCAACGAGCAGTTCAATTTCTGGGGTTTCAGCAGCTTCTTGGTTGTTGGTGAGTGACCGCTCTGTAACTTTGGCTTGGGGAATGTTTGCCTGTTGCCTGAGGTCTTCTTTCTTGCCACGCATGTTTTTGCAGCCTTTTAGGAATCTTCTTTGTTTGCATCGGAACTATAACTTCTTGTTGAAATCCCCATTGTGAAGATACCTGGTGTGTATATGGCATCTGCCTGTGGTCTCTGAAGCCTTTATAAATACAAAACATAGTTACTATGTCTGGTCTCGTAAGTCAGTTGTGCTTCTGCGCTCACAATTCAGTATCACTACTAGATAATCTTTATTATTGGCTATTTGTAACTTATTCTTCCTCATTTACCCAACATGCTACCCTCACTTTATGCTCAAAGCCTTGACATTGAACATACTCAATTTTTTCAATACCTCAGTTAGGTTTTTACCTATTGTTTGATATACCTAACGTTAATGAATATATTTTCTTTTATTTCCATTATTTAATCTGCTTGCTTGCTTACAAGTTCAAGCACACATTTACCATGAGCATATTTACATATTTTTATCAACTCTGTCATGTCAAAAATACTAATGTAATGCAACCGTTAGTTCATAATTATTCTAAAGGTTGTAATAAATCCTTTCTTTGCACTTTTTTTTCTTACGGGCTCTAGCTTATGTTTGTACCAGCATGAAATGTAAATATTAAATACTCAGGTAGTTTTAAATAGTTATTAAAATGGAGGTTCCTTTCCCAAATATAGCAGTAGTTTGTGACTTTTTAACCTCATTGTCAGTGAACCCTAAGTGAGGGATCCTGGAAGTATTATTCAACTTCTAAAATGGTGCCTGTGATATCTACGCTTTGTGTCCACGTTTTCTCTGTTGGTTTGGGTGGTTTTTGGTTGGTTCATTCCTTTCGCTCCCGTAAAGAGTCACAGAGTTCAATGTGAGATTATAAAATTTAGTACTCTAAGTACTCTACTTTGAGTTTGAAGTTTGTGGCTCCATTTCAAGATGAGTAAAAATTGTTTTAACTGGTAAAATAGTAACTGTATTGTGCTTTAAACGAGAAAGATGTTGACACGTGTATGTTTTACTTGTGTTGAATATTTTTATGTTACATGTGTAATCTTTAACTGTCCCAGCTTACAGCTGTGTTATTCTAAGTCATGCAGCTTCTCTAGGGTTTAGCCAGCCTTGTGGGAGGGCTGAGGGACTGTGGCTGTAAGTCCCGAGGCGGAGCAGCACCATCGAAGCTCTGTGACATCCCTGAGCTCAGTGCCTCAGAATTTGACCTGCTTTATCAGGGAGTAGAGGGTAATCCATGACCTAAATTTCTGGCTATTTAAAAAAAAAAAAAAAATAGCCCACTGGTCCTCGAATATCACCGTTTTTTCATTTTAATGGAATTTGCTGTTCTCTTTGTGTAGCTGGGGTCAGGCCTTGCTTCTCCTCATCCCTCAAGCCATCTTAGCTTTGCGAAACTTCTGCCAGCAAGTTCACAGACCTTTAACCAAGCAATATCGAAATTACCGATGAATTTTATTCTTCCGAGCGATATTTGCCAAACACTGACTAGGAGATTAAAATAAGCATGCAAAGCCAAATTTGGCCAAGGTTTTGCAGGCAGTCGTACTGACGTGAACTACTTGTACCATCCATTCGAGCTTTCTCCCAGGCATCAGACTGAGCGTCCTGCAGCTCTGCTGCTGCTGTCTGGTTTGCCGTGTTTCTTTCTTCTTTTGCAATTATTTATTTATACTTTTCTTGTGAGAACCATCAGCCCATCTGTGTGATGCAAGTTCACTTAACAGTTTTGGGGAGGAAAATAAATGCTGTGTGTACTACATTGACATGCAGGAGTGGTGATTGAGCATATTTCTGCACTTCCACCTGTAGTACAACTGATTAAGTACGGAGAAGATGAAAGCAGATAAAATCACACTGAGCATGGGAACTGAAAGTGTATTAGGCCAAGAGACTCGTAATGTGAGGGACTATTACCAGATTAATATGAGGTAGCCATAATCTTTTTAGCTTATGAGATTGTTACTGATGTGGAATGAGAAAATAAATGATGATGAAGAGAAATTAGAGGGAGTGCACAGGTGAAAATGAGTTTGGTTTAATTTGGGGGGTGGGTGGATGAAGAAATATCAGGAGCCAGAACAGCTGTGCTAAGAGCTAAGAGATCAGTTTGGGTCTGCGCTGGCAGGAAAGCAAAGCTTGAAGGAGAGGGAAGAGGCAGAGGAGAGAAGTCAGAAGATCGGTGAGACTTCTAGATTGAACATAGACAAAAACCTCAGTCTCGTGCTGTCAGCCTTTGTGTCACCCAAATCCTTGTGGCTGGGAAGGGGCTTGCAGCTCTCCTGGGGTGTGAGGACGCTTGGCAAAAGTGGATGTATAGAGGTATGCTCCATTGATTATCAGAACCTCGGATATACCGTGCTGTCAGAGGTAAAGGCTTCTAGAAATTGAGGTTGTACTCAGAGCACGTGTTTTTAATGGTTACTAGCGGCTCTGTAGTCCGTAACTAGTTTCCTCTTTGAAGGCATTGCTGTTTCTGTCCTCCACAGCACCCTATGGCAGCCTTCTGGATCCGATCACTCAGCTTATTGTTGTTAAGGGTTTGGGGACATCGTTGACTTTGTGTTCCTGAAGTCAGGCAGGAGGTTTTCAGTACGCAGACCAGAAATCCCGTCGTGAAGGAGGCAGAGCCTAAGAGTGGCCACGAGCACAGAGCCTTCGGGTTCCTCTCGCCTCCCCCTGCATGCAGTGCCTCGTGTGAGCCCCTCCGGGACGGTGAGCTGGTATTGCTGAGATGTTCAGGACATGCCTGATGGGAAGCGTTGGGGAAGAAGCTGGGAGGAGGCATTCTGGGAACCTCGAGTGGGTTTGGTGTGTGCTGGTGATGTAGAAGGCAGCAGATGAGAGCACCCAGGGAGAAAAATGATAGATCTGCGTCTTGGAGCTATTTTAGACTATGTTGTTCTCTGTGGGGAATTCCCATTCAGCTAAGAATGGTGCCATTCTTGTAAAATATTTCAGTGAAATGTTGAGATACCATTTTTTATTAGAAACTATAGTTAAGCTGTAGAATGTAGAAAGTACTACAAGGTCTATCCGTCCTGTTACAGCTCTTTAAAGCTGGCTGTTAGCGTGGCTGGAAGGGGAACTGGCAAGGTACCATGAAGTTAACAGTGCAGTTTCTCAAGGACGGTCGTAACGCTTATTTTAAGTATTTGTGTTAATGACACCGATAGAAAGGCAGTCCTGACGCACAAAGTCAGGAGGCATCACCAGAGAGGACAAAAAAGTATGTGCGAGAACCGACTGCCTCTGCCCCTACTGGATCCTTTTGCATTAGCGCTCATGTTCCTATAGCCAGAAAAAAAGGAAAAGCTCTTATTTTGCCTTCTTTCCTCCCACCACCTCATCCTGGCCAAAAAAAAAAAAAAAAAAAAGGTAGGTTTTGGCCAGATGACTTGCTCGGCCTGGCTCCCTGGGGTTCATTGCACGGCCACTGAACGGCAGCGCTGCGTGGGTTTGTGGAAGCAAGGCCTGTGGAGACACTGCCTAAACTTCAACCCACAGTGGGCTGGGTCTTGAAGGCCGGCTCATCCAAAGGTGTTAGAACATGACCGCGGCAGGCCTGAGGCCCTTAAAAAGAAGGAGAGGCGTGACGAGCACTTCAGCGCCCAAGCGCAGCGGGTGCCCAACCGGATTGTGAGGACAAGAGGCCAGCAAAGCTCGGTGCCTTGCAAGAGCCTCACAGCTGCGGAGGAAGTCAGGGCCGTGGTGGGGACTCTGGAACCTCAACTGCCTGAAGGGACACCATTTTAAAAAATATTTCCTTATTTGGAAAAAAAAAAAAATTGGTTGGCAGTATCTCTTGCTCTTAGAGTACACAGAATTCAGAGTATCTTGGGCCTTGACAACCAAGAAATGAAAAGTTATGAAGGAAGAAAATCCAGATTTAAATCTTCCCCTGCTGAGCTGGCAGCAGCAGCGGAGAATTATTTGCATGCTAAGGTGTAGTTGGGCCGGGCGGTGGAAGGAGCAGCTGAAACTTCTAAATGGAGCCATCGGTTGGATTTCAGGAGGTTTATTAAACTTCCCCTGTTCACCTCATGTACAGCCTTCCTGCGTGTTCAGGCTTTGTTTCAGCAGTAAACGGGGCCCGTTTTCTATCTGCGGGATGAGCAGGAGAGAGGCTTACGGGTTTGCAGCTATTCAGTTGAAGTGTGGAGCCGGTTGTCGTTATAAAAGTGCGTTTCTGCCTGGTTGGAGAAGACAGAGGCAGGCTTGTCTTGCTGCTGCACAGGGGGAGGCAATGGACATGGGCTGGAAAAGGGAGGCTGCAGTTAAATGTAAGGGAAATAAAGCCACCGCGAGGGTGGTTGGTCACTGGAGAGGTTGTAAAATCTGTGCCTGCAGAGGTACGTGAAGCTTGGCTGGTCGGTGCCTGGAGCATCCTGACCCACCTGGACCTCCTCTGGGAAGGAGGGTGGACTTGGAGACCTCCAGAAGCCCTCCCAACCTCCAAGGGAGCACGTGTAGGCTTTCCATGGCCTGACACAGGAGCTTGTAGGCCAGGAGTGCTGCCTGAGCTCAGCCTGAATGTACTATGGTGCGGGGCCTGCGGTATTTAGAGGCCTCCTCCACCTCTGCTCTGGTCCCTACAGCCTCATCTCCCCTTGTTAGGCTGACCCTGGTATGCTCTGCTGATGGTGGGCTACCTGAAGCAGTGTCATCACGCCCTGCCTTTTGCCAGCACAAGTGTTTATATGGTGAATAATATCGAGCAGTTAATCCAAGTTGTAATTGGTACAGCACGAAACCAGGCTAGTTGTAAGGGTCAGTCCCTGGTGCAGTTCCTTGCTCGTGTTGGGGTGATGGGAAGGGTGAAGTGAAGAGCTGAAAGCAGGGAAAGTCGGATGGCTTCGTTCAGCAACAGCACCAGTTTGTTTAATGTGAAAATGCCAAGAATTGGGCTCAACTTCTGCTTGATCATAAAGCTGCATTTACTCTGTGCTAATTATTTTTTCTCGATCAAAAATGTTGGGCTTATTGCTACGATAACACTGTTTTCAGATTGTCTTATCAGCTTACAAACCCATGTTCAAGGCTGATTTATTGTAAAACTGTATCGTCGTGTATTTGGTGTGTACGACAAAAACATTTAGAATTTCTGTGAATAGCGTTTTGTTTTGGTGGTGGCTTTTGTTTCTGTTTGGCGTTACTTTGCGTGTGTTTTCATCTGTGCATTTATTTTCTGTACGCAGGTTACTAGGATCAGAAGATTTCAGAAAATACCTGCTTTCTTAGACTTCTAGTGCCGCAGCCTCGTTCGTACATCACGGGGTGTGAAAGCTAGACGCAAATGTGAACGTTTTCAGTGCCTTGCACTGAGGTCCTTAAAGGATGTTACCGGTTGCATGAGTTACAGCCGTGTCTGTGTGGCCATTCACTCGGAGGGATTCCGAGCAGATGATTTAGGATTACTACTTCTGGGCTAAAATGGTGCCGTGCCTTATTTGTCAGAGGCACCTGAACGCGCCTTTGTCCGGTCTCTTAAGGAAACAACGGAATAGAAAGGAGAAGAAAAGAGAAAGGGCAAGGCGAGACTTAACAGCCTCCATATATCTGAAATTGTAAACAGCTAAAGATAAAAAGGAAATATTCGGGGTAGCATAGGGGCTTACAGCTAGAAATAAAGCAGTGAAATGAAGAGAGAGAAGATTAAGGCTAAATGTCATGAAAGAGCATTCTGCAACAGTAGTGGTTTTTTAGACGAGTCTTCCAAAGAAAGCAAAGAAAAAACGGGTTTAGGACAAAGGCTCTTTATCCATTTTTCCTTTTTTCCTGCTTCTTTCCTTCAGCTTAACCACTCAATGTAAAATAATCTCGTATGGGTATATAAAAGAATGTATTCAATTTTTGAGGCGTGAGTGTGAATCTCTGCATCCCTGGGAGCTGCTGTGATGGTGCCTGGGCTCTGCGCAGCCCGACAGAGCCAAGGGCACAGTCTTTGCCGTCGGGAGCTCGCGGTGCCAACGAGTCCATGTTAGGAGGTCTCTGCTCACTGCCTTCAGTGCCACTTCGTCGGAGTAAAAAGACCTCAATAGCTCAGCATTTAGGTTTCAGGTAGGGGGAAAAGAAGGGGTTAAAAACTGGGCTGCAGTGGGTAGAGAAGAAGGGAGGAAGAAATGAAGTTCTCGGAGTTTTGCTTTCTTTTTCGACTGTATAAGCACCGCCGCTTTGTGTACCGTCAGCAGGACGCAGATGGTGATTCCACCAGTAATTTGGGCTGTTTTCGTTGAGATTAGAATCATTCTGAAAAAGCAGGCAGTGTTTGTGTATTTGTGGTCTGCTAACCACTAACAGGAGGGAAAGAAATAACAAACCCAAATCCTGAATTTAAACTACGTAATAGATTAAATAAGTGATGATTTTTAACAGTATCATATTTTGACACAGATACTCTTCACTTAGCTTTCTGTAGCTTTTGATGTCTAAAACATCTTTCCTTTCAGAAAAGCAAAACCAGTTGTAGCATTATCTCCAGTTGTGTTTCTTTTTGGTGGGGTGAGAGGATGCGTGCTCTGGATCCTGCAGAACTTCCTCAGATTGGTTCGATCGAGCTGAAGACGAGAGTGTTTTCTAAATTTGTTTGACATCGTTACAGCTATCGGTATCACCTTATTTTCGTTATCAGTAAGATAACCGTAAATGTAGGTTATTTTCTCTGTACTTTCTTCTCTTCTCTGAACTGGAGCAGCGTTGGGATGAATTCAGTAATGTGAGGGTTGTGCGCTACCAGCCGGGGAAGGCAGTGTAGCCTGGCTGAAACCGGAGACCAGCCTGCCCCCAAACCTCCTACGTGTTTGCTCTCTGCATTCGGAGAAGAGCTGTTACGTGATATTTTGTCCCGCATAACAAAAATAGCTAAATCTTTTTAAGATTTAAAACACTTTTCCTTGGGCTCCGATGCCTCTCTGCTGCCCCAAGAGGGCCTTGCAGGAATGCAGACACTTCATCTCCCTTTCTTGGAGAGTAACCTGTCTTATCAATTACTTTCATAAAACAGCATTTACTATGAATACTCCTTCTGCTGGTAGACTGCGAAGAGACAAACTGCATACCTGATACGTCTGGATGCTAAGGAAGTTAAGCAATGTAATCCTTGTAATTCCTCCTGACGACTGTGAGACAGGGAAGTGATGATTGTGGTTCTCCTGGGGGGTGTCTTAAAAATTAACAAGGTCGTTTTCTTTACAAAGAACTTCCAAACCCCATTTCAGCCAAGTAGGAAGAAAATACTGCTTTTATCTGCTTCTGACTTAATTGTCCATGAGCCTGTTGTGGAGATGGCGCCATGTGATAATGGTGCCACTGACACAGAGAGGTGCTTCTCAAAACCTTCGGAGGAATAAGGCAGTCTCTGTGAAAGCTTTTCTTTAGCAATGATAAGATGGAACGAGTAATGACGAAGACCAAACTGATAAAGGCAGAAATATCAAAAGGAACAGCAGGCTAAAGCCAGAATTTTTAAAGCTGCATTAGAGGCATCTTCAGAGCTGGAAGGTCCATTCAGAAGTTGCCTACATCGCCAGGGCCTTTAATAGAAGATGATCTTTCCTCTAGAGAAGAATAGAGATGAGTTCTTAACTGGATGCATCTTAACCAGAGGTGTTGGACAGCACGACTCAGGCTGGGTGCCGAGCTGGAGCCGTACAGCAACAAGCCATGCCTGATGCCCAAGTCCACTTCGTTAATATTGCAAATCTACAGCCCAACTAAGCTGATTAAATGGCACAGTAGGTTTGACACACAGAAACGCTGTTGTTAATCTCCCCTCCAATAAATATGGCTGCCAAATTGTTTTTTTAAAAAAAAAAACTCATGTCCATCCAGAATTATGACTTTTTTTTGGTTGTTTTTAAATAATAAAACTACTAAAGCTTTTTTTAATGTGTCTAGCAAATCTGTCTATCAAGAAGGTAGGATTTTATCTCTTATTTAAGCAAGGAAAGAATACGAGCATAACTTGAAATAAATTCCCTTCTTAAAAAAATGACATCATTGCATTTGAGAAGTATTCTGAAGTTTGTTAGAGTGATCTGCAGGTTCCATGGGACTGATCTGTCCATACTGCATGCACAGTTGAAAAGGAAGATAGATTCCTTTCTGTTAGTAATGCAATCATCTTACAAGGTATTTTTTATTAAATTAGCCCCATGTAACTAAATTGCGACTGATGCCTTCTGTGGATGCTCCTGAATCATCAGCTAAATGGCGGCTGATCTAAGTTTGGCAAAAGGAAGAAATGAAGTTTTGGAAAATGATGCTCATTGTTCCTGATAGTAATCAATCAGAACGGGATACTTGTACGCGCTTTTAAAAGCACTGTAATTAGGGGAGGGCCGCAAATCTTTCTTACGTTATTAGAGGAAAAAGAAATAGTAAATATGGTCTGTACTTTGAGCTTAAACGTTGTATGGATGTTTACACGTTTATGTATATATAGCATATATGTATTAACATATGCATATGTAAACATATCCAAATAATTAACATACACATACGTTAATATATTTAGTTTATACAGCAGGATAAAAAAAAATCACTTTCCCAACTTTTCTCTAGCATTTCTAGAAGCAAACACAAAGCGTATACCGGTTTACCTGACCAGCTAGAGAATTGTTTTCTCCTGTCATTTCCTGTTTAATTCCTGCTTTTGAGAGCTGTTCCTTGTCTTTAGAAAAACCTTTCCTGTGTTCTAGGGGTCTTTTTCAAAGCAGCGCTCAGACAATGAGAGGTTTTGGTATTGAGGGCATGTCCCCAGCTTTCATCTGCTTTTCCTTACCTTTCATGTTTGTTTGTTTTTTTTCCCATTGTCAGAACCTGCGGTGCCTCCTCTTCGGTATCCCTGGCAGCAGCTGGTAGCATGTTTGCCTCAGGAGGTGTGCGGCCCTTCTGTCCATCCTATTTTCCAGACGTCAGGGGAAAGGGAAAGCAGACAGAGTAGTAGGTATATAGGAGGCTGACAGAGTGGGGTCAGGCTTATGTATTTGCATACACACATTAAAAACATTTTAATCTTTTACAAAAAGTCTTACTCGATTTCAGTTTGGTGAACGTGCCCTCCTAACATAAAGAAATGCGTCTGGTAAATCTTGTAGGGGTTTGGAGCACTTGTAAAGTAAGTTGGGAGTTCCATTAAAAGAGAAATCTGTTGGAAAAGTAGAGATGATAAAACGTAGGCAAAAATACTCCTTGTTCTGGGAAACTGTACGCACTTACTAGCAGTTGCCTGTTGAAGGTAACATGCAGAAATAAATCCTGATAGCTGCAGTTCTCAAATTTTATTGTAGCATGTTTCATAGCCCTTCTTTCCTTCTGGTTCCTTTCTTTAAAATTAAGTAAGATATTCACAAGTTCATGGAAACACCCATGTAGTTTGACTTACTGGTGTCAAGCCAGCTAGTTTAGTTGTGTTAAATGTTGAAGCGGGTGCTGTGCGGGAGTTCCCAAGGCAGGAGTTTTTCAATTTCACCAAGACTTACTGCAATGTATATAAACTGAGTGTTTTTACACATCCACAGAAACATATGTTTTTAAGTCAGTTGCGATGACTGGGAGAACACAGACTTGTGCAAACGCAGGGGAAGTCCTCGGCCTCGGCGGTACCCCTACCCAGGCAGAGCAGCTCACCTATTTGTGCGGCTCCGAGTATGTTGCGTGTGGAAACCCAGTGACTCTTGTTTTAATAATGGTCTCCTCTTTCACTTCTGTTTCGTTATGTGAATATCCAAGAATGGAAAAAACAACGCATTTGATGAAATGAAGTAAGGGGGAGAATCTCCATTTTAAATCTTCTACCTGGAATGCTTTTTGAGGATTTAGCAGTGCCCTGCTCTGAATCCCCTGCCGCACGTCAGGAGCTCTGTATATGCCCACACACCCACGCTGCGTTCCAGCTGCCTTTGCCACCCTGTTTCTTGCAGTGCCATGACCCCACGTGCCTCTTCCTTTCATGTTTGTGGGGTTTTTTTAGGTTTTTGGTTGGTTTTGTTTGTTTTCTATGTCAGGTAGGAAAGTCAGCTGGCACAACAGGGTATTGAGCTCTCTTGAGAGTCTGGCTAGAGGTTAAAGAGGGCTGTTGCTATCCAGAATACTGCATGTTGTTGGTGCTATCGGGTGTGTTATTGGTGCTCTAGTGATATCCCTGCAGCCTTCCTCCTTTGGTACCCAGTTTTCTACAAAGCAGTAGCACTCTGCCTCTTGGTTTCTGAAACATGGTATAAAGCTTTGCAGTTTGCACTGAGTAATTAAGCTTCAGCTAAATGAATGGAAAGATACTGTTGAATGGAAACCCTTGCAATATCAGCCAATTAATACAATTTTTCTGTTGCATTTGATTGTCTTTTCTGTTCTTCAAAGAAGACAGAAAATAAAACGAGAGGCATATCTGAAGAGAGATGGATTTGCTTTTCTTCTGCTGCGATCACCACAGATTCATACGTTCTTAAATTTCTAGCATTTTGTGTCTCTCCTAAATGTTTCTAATGTAATTTTGGAGAAGAATCTTTTTTCAAACAATTGAGGCTCGACACTGCCATTTTTTTCTGTTTTCAAAGGTAGTCCCTGAAAAGATGTCAGGGTTTTATGTGCTGTGGAGTATCCTTTCAGTTTTGGTTCAGTGGCATGATTTCTGGTATACAGTGTCAGAAAGCACAAGAACACTAATTATTTTATAATAGTTAATGTCAGTGCATAGTTTTCTTAACGTCACCCAAAAATAGAACTTCAGTCCACTCGTAACACCTTTGTAAGTTGTAAGTGTAAGTACCGATAGGAAATAGCCTTTCAAAAACCAAAGGTTTGTATCTACGGTTCTGTAATAGACTTCCTTCAGCCTTTAGTTCTATGTTTAGAAAAATTATTACTGTAACATCAGTTCTCTACAGATTTGTTAGAGGCATAGGCTGCCCTGGAGCTATAAAAGGCTGTTAGAGGGCTATCAACTGCCACGAATCGGAGGTGAATATTTGTGGAGCCATCTAAACAGAAGAGGAAGAACATTGCTCAGTAAAGCACAGTAATGCTTGCACAGTTACAAAAAATAATTTTCTGTTTTCTATCTTCAATCCAAAAATAAAATCTAGATAGTATTTCTATTCCTTTCATTCACTTTTTGTGATTTATGTGGTTTCACATTTTCGGAAGACTTTGAACCATCTTCACAGTGTTATAACGACAAGATTACAGTTGACAGAAATTTCGTTTGTTTTTTTTTCCATCTATATCACCAACGTACCAGGAACTTGAGGAGTCACTAAATCACTCCGCTGCAGTTTTGGGTTAGTAAAGTAAGAATTCTGCCATCTTCACGTGACTTGGGAAATAAATTACATTTGAGAGTGTATTTTAAGATACACTAGATGCTTGGATGAATGGCAGTGTAGATGCAAAGTGTTTTCTCTTGTGTTTGGAAATTTTTAAATGGTCAAAAACAGTTTTTTGTGAGGTTGTAGATAAGGCCTCGACAGATTTGAGCAGTGAAAGGTGAGGTTTCTGTGACTGATCTCTCAGCTGATATTTTAATAAGCCAGGCTACAAAAGAGTACTTGGGTGAAATGTGAATAGATCTCATGGATCTCATTACTTCAACAATGGTTGCTTAATTACAAATACACTGTATATTTAATAAACCCTACTCATTTTCAGAGCTTGAAAAAACGAAAAAACAATTGCTGAGAGCCAGGGCTGGCACGAAGGGAGAGCCCGAGCCCACCGGAGCCATGGGTGAGGGCAGCTGCAAGGCAACAAGCCCCTAGTGAAAAGCTGACCTTAAGCTCCACTTCAAAAAGGTCTGGTGCTGGGTTCATTTCCATTTAGTTCGGTTTTAAAATATATATATTTTAGCTCTGATATTCCCCCCCCCCCCCGTATCACAGTTAGACGTAAGCCTTGCTGCAGCCTTCCTGCGCACCAGCACCAGACACCGACGGGGCTCGGTCCCGTTCGCTCGCGGTGCTGTGCTCCTTGGGACGTGTGTTACTCAGCGTTCGTCAGCCTTTGGGAATTCTGTTCTAGTACGCAATTCAGGCCAAAGGCTAATGGTTTTTTTTATTGCGCTTCTTAAAAGCAGGATTTGATACAATTGCACGAGCAATGTGAAAACGTTAGGCTCCTTCAGAGGTGGCCTGCAAGACCAGAGCCCTGGTTCTCGTGACTTTGTAGATGTTTTTGGATGTTCATAGCCCTGGTTCTCATGATTTTATGTGTGTATGTTTTTGGATGTTCGAAGTCTGTAAGCTAATGAATTGCAGCGCTGCGTGCGAGCTGAGGCCCAGAGCCCTTATGGTTTGGGACTGGATGAGAGTGAGCGTCCGTCACCCAGCAGGGCTTTTCTGCCTGGTTTTCTGTGCTCTGGTCTCTCAGCCTCTCCCCTTCCTTCCTACCTGACGAAGCACCGCAATTTCGATTACATCTTCCCATCGCTGCCCATGGGACAGGCATTGGTAGGGCGGCCCCGTTCAGAGGCCGCTGAGACACAAAGCAAATCGATTCAAAACTTTCAGGGCTTTTTACAGGGTTTTGGTTTTTTTTTTCTCTTTAGTTTATCCAGTGCTTTAAACAGGCTCAAGTACTTTTATAGTTTCCAGAGATGCACAGCCTGAGGTCTTGCTGTCCTCCAGGGCATGGCTGCACGTCAGGCGGTCTCAGTGGAGGATTTACCTGTGCTCCCTCCTGCAGCGTGCTGGCGGCGGGATTCGGGAGGCTCTTGAACTTTCACTTAAAACGTTTTCTTTTTCCTAACGCTGATCAGGAAGTTCTGTTATATTGGTGTCAATAAAATGGTAAATAATGGTTAAAAGCAGGACGAAGCTCATTCTTGAGAGAGTATTGGAACGGTCATCAGTTAGGTGATCTCACTAGTGCTTGCTGCACTCTGACAAAGCCAAGACAAGACAGGCTCATTTATTTATTTCTTGCTTTAATCTATTAATTTAAAAAAACACTGAAGCTGCCTTTTCTGCATCGTTGTGAAACAATAAATTTGATGCTTTTTCTCTAATTGTTTTCCAATGGCATGCCTTTGTAACTGAATTCAGTCATCCTGGGGCTTCTGAACCAAGAGGTTGTAACCGTGTTCTGGGTTTGTGCTTTGTGCGCTGCTTGTGCTGCTTCTGTCTTTCTGTTCCACTGCGTGTATCAAGTGGGTTTCCCAGTACACGTGTGTGTGTGTCTTGGGAAAAAAAAATAAAAAATGGAAAGCTGGAAAACGAAGATCTGTTCCGTGCATTTCAAATCTACTAGTCCTTAAATTTGTCACTTGAAAAAAGTGACAAAAAAAATAGACTTTTAGTTAACCTGCATACGACTATAAGGATATTATACAGGATATTAAACATTATAAGGATATTATACATAGCAGTTTCTAACGTTTTCTATGTACGTTTATCTTGGGGTGAAATAATCTTTGTAATAGCGCAGGTTTTTTCTTACAACTACCAACAACGTACCTCCCCAGGGCAAGTGACTGATGGAGACCGCAAGCCTTTGGAGCGTTCGTGTAGCAGTGCCTCTTGCGCTCATTCCCTTATCTAAAAGCAAGTGGTATGAAATTCTGCACCTGTTCTAGCTAATGGGTTTCTTTTAGTGCCTAAACATCTGTATGAAGCTCAAGCGTGTTTTTCAGTCCGTGTAATTTAAAGTAACGCATGTAACTTCATCAAAGTTACTTTTGATTTATGCCGGTGCAGAATTTGGCTCTTTCAAGAAGCTAATTTGCTGAAGCAAATGCAAATATTTAATTCCTGAGGTTACAGTGTCTTTTGTTTGCTTTTGTGATACTCTAATTAAAGGCAAACTCCCGGAGCAGGGTGGATGCGGACGGTTAGCACGGGGCCAAGAGCAGCAAGATTTCCTCCTCGGAGCTCTGGATGGGGCCAAAACCCAGTCGAGGGATCAGGGTGGTCTACTCCTATAACGCTCGGAGTTTGAGTTACTTTGTAAAATGTTTGAACAATACTTTATTCTGCCTCAACAATATTTATAGCGGAAAATGTACCTTATCCCAAATAATACAGAAATAGCGTACAGGAACTATTTACGGTGGGAACAAATGGAAAGCTAACGACGTTAGAAAAACATATTGATGTTTTCACATAGCTGTGCAATAAAATGCTTAGGTTAAAAATAAATCTGAGGGTTTTAAGACTTAATAGCACCCACAAACATAAAAAATATCTAAACCCGATTTATTATATTTCCCAGTGATTGATGAGCATTTGCTTTGTTTATTATGATGTGTTCAGATGGTTTAGCTTCTTTGAAGTTGCTATTTGGGAATAAGTTAACAAAATATATTCAGGGATTTAGAAAGTTTTGTGTCTCAGAAGAATGTAAATGTTGAGTTGTATCTAAATAAAATGCTTTGTCTCCAGTCCAGGAAGAAAATTTAAAAAAAAAAAAAATCAAAACAGCTTCTTGCATTTGAGCAGAGACATATGTTTTGTGGGTTGGCACCAGACTAGTGTGCAGAGTCGTGTGGAACCAAATCTTCATACTCCGGGATATTTAGAGGAACAACATTCAAAGCAAGGTGCTAGAGAACTTAAGGAAAAGATAATGTAGAATTTCCTTAAGATGGAAAATGCCTGCTTTGAGTCTTGTTTATGAGCGTCCCTTTATTTCCAGTGCCGCGTAACGGTGTCTCCTTTGTGTCAGTGTCAAATGACATACGTGAATCGGATCTTGTAAATAAGATAACGTGCTGTTAAGAAGAAACAATATTTTAATTTCATTGGTAAATTCACATAATGGGAGATGAGATTATATTGACTCCTCCTGGCTGCTAAGATGATGATAAAATCATATGGAGGAAAAAATAACTCAGTGTTTGGTACTGTGCAGTAAAATGAGCAGGCCCCAGGAGGTTTACAAGCTTCCCCTGAAACATGCTTCAACACAGAAGAAACTTTTTCCCTTTAACGCAACGTTCCAACTCCTTCCAGAAGGCTGTGAGGTTATTAGAACAAAATTAATGATATCTTCACAATTATTGCAGCTTTGTAGGAGAGAAAGACGATTAAATCAGAGCAGGAATAACATCTGCAATGGGAGTGGAGTTCAAGGGTCTGGATTTCGGTTGTGCAGTTCAGCGCCAACAAGAAAAAGGAAAAAGGAGCATCCATCAACACAAACAGCAAAGCGAGAATGAGCTACTCGCCAGGCAAAATCTTTTCAGTGGCCTTTAAAAATTCTCTGGAGCTTTGGATATGATTCAACTTAAGAAAATTGGAGGCTGAGTTTAATGGGCAATTGATAGAAAGCCTCAACACCGTATTAGATGTGCAAAGTCCCTTTTAGGGAAAACAACTCACGGATTCTGAACCGCTTTGAAAAATGATTGTTTAAAGTGGCGCAATGAGAGGTTGCATTTGTTTCCCCGCAGTTGCTCCGCGGTGTGTTTTCTCTCTTTAAAGCATGTTTTTTCCTCCAGTCCTCAGCGCAGCTTGCGTCCCCAGACCCGACTGGCGGAAGGTAGGCTTTCTGCTCCCGAACCACTGAGCAGCATCTTCCATTCGGAGCCTGGTAAACTGAGCTCTTGATGGATTCCATTTTGGCTTCCACACCACTCCAGCCCTCTGACTGTGTTGGTTTGGTGTATAAAACAAGGCAAGTACAGCTGAAGCCAGGCCTATGTCACGCCTGCACAGCACGCAGACCTACTGAGGTAGAAGCCACCGATGGCGTTGGTTGGGGTTTGCTGTCCTGTCACCTTCCCTAATGTCGTGGCCACGGAGCAGTTCTGTGGAGCCCACAGCGAGCGTCAGGAGCAGGCTGTCCCCAGGGCTGTCGCACAGCCTGCTTCGACAACCTCCTTCGCTGCCCCTGGGGGCCCTTTGCTAGCCTTAGGTTCTTGGAAACGCTTTTTTCCATTCCTGTCCTGCCCCTCGACCCTGTGGTAGGTGGTAGCTGAAAGCCTGGTGGCAGTGTGCTGGAGCAGGGTCGCTTTCAGTTCCCACGCGGCCACTTTTTAATACCCTGAGAAGGTGATTTTCTATCTGGAACCTTCCCCCAGAGCAATCCGTCAGCTCGGAGCTTGGCAAGCATCAAGGCGCAGCGTACATCCAATTTCTTTTTCATATTCTTCATTAGAAAAAAAGACCTAGCGTAATCCTGGTAGCCTATACGACTTATTTCAGGGACAGATCTGATGGTTATTTTTCTAATATATATTTATATATATTCTATTTAAAATTTTTGGAGCAATAGAAAAAGGAGAGAGAGTGCCAGTTTAAGTATTTGGTAACTTGTTTTGAGGAAGTCGATCTGAAAGGTGTTTGTTCAGAGCTGATGGGCGTTGGGGGGTTGATTTACGTCAGAAGAAACAAACACGGTCATTTCAGATAAAGTATTACCGTGAAGCTGAGATGAAATTATTTATCCATTGCGAAAGGCAAACTTTAGTCTTTTTGGTATTTGAGGCATTTGACTACTTTGGCTCTAGCAGCCTGGATGGTCCATGGAGAGCGCTAAGTGATCCGATCACCTTCCCCGCGTGTCCTGGCTGCTGACACTTGGATGGTCCAGGCTTGCAAAGAAAGAAACGAGTAAACAGATCAATCGTGCTAAAAAATAAAATCAAGATGAATGAGTTGCCTGTGTTGAGTTTTGTTGTTGCTCTGGTCCTACCTTGGCTGAAGTCAGCCTAAGTTTCTCCTTTGCCCCTGCCCAGCGTGGGATTCCTCCGCAACCCGAGAAGGGAGAACCAAATGGAAGCCGCTCAGGAGAGGATAAAATTATTTACAAGGCAAAAGCTTTTTGACTTGATTAGCCTTCTAGTTAATGGCATCTGTTGCTAAATGAAGACTGAAAGATTTCAGCAGTGTCGCAGCACGCGGTGGTTCCACAGATACAGTCGGGGCTTAAGGTTGTGTGCGCTGGGCCTGGGAGTGTTGACTTGCAGTGGGTACCAAACTTGGTCTCGTGTTGCAGCGGAATTTCTCTTTTGTAATCTTTAACTCATGGAGTGATTACTGGTGTCATTACTTTCTTGTGAAAACAGTGAATTCCCAAAGTTTCATGTATTTAACCTTAAATATATTAACGTGGGTTAATTGCGATACGCCTCAAGTAGATAAACGCCTTCCCACGGAATGGCCATCACGCTGGTTGTTTTTAGCAGCACCTAATAAAGTCACGCGTTGTATACAGTACGCTATTGTAGCTTGTGCCTTCTCAATGAATAGATTCTAAAAATCTAAGGCTAGTTGCAACTACCCTGGCTTATGTGCTGTTTTGTGGCGTTTTCCTTCAGATCCTTGTTGACGATGGTGGTCATTGGAGGTATAAATATTGAAGAATATATCGTTTACAGACAAGATCCTTGAAATCTGTGTCCTTCAGACAGCAAAGGTAAGTAAAACATCTGTATTTTGTATTTGTATGCGAGTAATAAGTTATATACTTGTTGTACTCAAAAATAAGATAAATTAACAGCAGCTGGCGTACAGGAGCCTGGCTTTGCTTCCGAAAGTTTAAAGTTTTTTTCTAGTGAGTTTATTTATCCTGCTAATGTGAAAAATAAGCTATATGAAAGGTGCTCATGTTTTTTCAGTTACAAGAATGTGAATCCTTATCTTGCTTTTTGTGCATTTAATATTATTAAAGTTATTCCTTATTCTTTCTTTAGCAAGAGCCTTTTTTGTACCACAGATGATTTGCTATATCTGTGTGTGATACTGATCGTGGCCAGGAATACCTTATATGTCAAAATCTGAAGAGTATTTTAGGGTGGGGATTACCTCTCAAAAAAAGAGTTAAGCAGGGTGAAAAAGCCAGCAAGGCACGCAGTAAAACGGTGGTCAATCCGTTAAAGTTTTCTGTGGGATTTTAGAGATACAACTTCTTTTTAGATATTAGTTAATTAGAGACGTGAATCTGATGCCCACTGTACTTGGACTGGGCATTTTGAGTATGTGGACTTTTAATCACCAAAAGAGATGTCAGCTACTCAGAAGAGTTCCCCATCTATTATTTTGTCTATTTGTTATGAAACCAACTATATACGACACGTCAGGTAATGTGGGAAGAATATTTCTGTTATGGAAATAGAGCTAATTTTCCCAGTCATTATCTGCTGTTAATTTAATGTGTGGCAATATCTGAAATTTAGTGATGATTATATGGTAGTAGATTTTTGGTTAGCTGTACAGCTCAGCTATGAGCAAACCAATTAAGATGTAATTTCAGAATATAATTGAACTCCTAATGGGGCACTTTAATTCACTTGAAATTTACATATTTGCCTTTTTTTTGTTTTAGTAGACAAGTCCAAAATGAGGGTACAGCTTCATTTTTGAACTCATGAATGCAGCAACTTCATCTTAGACTTTCAAAATGAAGTGTGTGAAATCCTCTTGAATAGGAGGACGGGATAAGTTCACCAACTTAGTTCTCCTTACTTAGTTCTCAAAGTCTGAACTTTGAATGGCTTTCACTGGCTATTTATCTGAAGAATAAAACTTCGTGCTGTTAGGATGCTGTGGCACCAGTGATACTCTCTTCACCTGCAGTGCGACACCGTGTGATGCCGTACTGTAAAAACGGAGCTACTTGGTGCAAAGTTTGTGTGGTATTCAGAATTAACTTTCTTCCTTTATGCATGTCTGGGCAGCCACGGTCTGCTGTGAAAGATCTATGCTCTGCAGATCTTTACTGCCGATTTTTCGAGCAGTATGAATAGGGAACGCTTGGAACTGCGCGGTAAGCTCGGACCTGGCTGACAGAGGTTCAGGGCTGGGACACCCAGGGGCAGAGACACGTCTCACTTCCCTGTTACAGAAATAAAGTCCCCCGTTTACGTAGCGTGTGCAATGTATTTGTGCTTTACTTCCTGTAGAGTGTCGTCTTACATAAGTCGGAGGTTTCGTATGAACCACCCCCCTTTTTGTTTCTTTTGTTTGTTTTTTTTCTTCCCTTAACGGGTGGTTTCTCAGCCCACGTTTAACTGCAAGGCACTGAAGCAGCGTGACTCACGTATGTCACTACGTGCTGCGGACACCGGCGGTGGTACCTGGGCTAAGGCAGCCCTGCTTCCACCAGGTTTTGCCTCGCCCTAGGTTTTCCCAGCTCCCAGATGATGCTGGAAGAGAACAGCAGATGGGAAAGAGTTAAAAAGTGTGGCATGCATAACTGAATGACATGACCTAAAATAAGGAAACAAACAGTGGCTGTTTGTTAAAGCAAGGCTCAAATTAAGAAAGAAATGAAGGCAGTTCTCTTTTCTTTTTTTTTTCTTTTAACCCCAGAATGGAAGACCCTGTTCATTTACAAGATAAACAGCGCTGAGCTGAGAGAGGTCATTTATACCTCTGCCATGCTGAAGTTAAATTTTGTGTTTTGTTGCTGCTGTTTCCTTCAAGAATAGCCTTTTAGTAGGATTTCAGTTGTTGTAAACTGGGGAACTGTGACATTTGGTAAAGATACAGCGGAACGATTATCCACGTTCGCATTTGAGTTAATAAGAAATGGTTTTTGCCTGTGAAAAACTGGGACGGGGGAAGCATGTCTGGAAGGTTAATGTTTTACTAGTTATTTCCCTGAAGTTTTAATACGTACGTGTGGATAAACCTCAGAAAGCTTCTACGAAATCAAAAAAAAATAAAAATAAAAACATGCAAAAAAACAATTAGCTCTCATTCTAAGCTTCTTAGCTTTTATTTTGCGCTCTCTTTGCCTGCCAGTACTAACCTGTTCACAGCTGCTCAGGTACGTGCAGACACTGTTTCTATTCCATTTGATCTATTTTTAAATGTAGGGGCTCTCCATGTTTAATACGCATTACTGTGCTTGCAGGCTAATGCTTCAAAACCTTGGTGACCTTGCTTCACCCACTTGTACCTTACACATTATCATGCAGCCTTTATTTACATGATAACATGTTATTTTTCCCTATAAAAGGGAATCCGTGCATTAAATAGATGGCATTTCATCAGTGTGCGGCTGTTTCGTATTTTTAATTGTTCAGTGTGGTTCCAGATCTGTACCGAACAATTTTCAAACCTGGCTATGAGACTACAATGAGGAACTTGCCTTTGTTTGTTACCGTACTTTCTAACAACAGGTTTTCTCTACGACTCCGACAAAACCCAGCCTGTGACGCCCACAGCATGTTGCAGAAACGTTTTTACGTCTAGGAGCTTTCCTTTCCGACTCTTCTGGTGGGCTGCTGGGGTTTTTGTACTCGTTACAGTGGCTCCAGGAGTGGGGTTCTCACAGTCCGTGAAGATTCTTTCCCTGAGGAGAGAGCAGAAACAGTGATTTTTCATCAGAAGTGTAGGAACTGAAAGGATAGTGGGCCTTGGCATCCTCCTTTTGCATCCCTCTTTCTTTTCCTCTTTCTTTTCTCCATTCCTTTTGGTTTCCAATTCTGGTTTCCTACCGAGCCGTTTTTACACTTTTCACTCCTTGTGTGTCTCTTGTCCTGTCTCTGTCGTATATGTCCATCTTGTCTTCATTTTCTTTCTCGCTCATCCAAGTAATTTCCAATACCAGCTAGTTTCTATTTCATTATCCATCCTTGCACAGTAGCAGTGTTCCCAAATTTCCCTTACCTTCCCAGATTTCAGTTCCGTTCAGGCTCTGGACTTACGCCCCTGTTTCGCAGGCCATGTCTGCAGGTAGGTGTTGGAGGCCGTGCATTCTGCCATGCTCCGCTGCTGTCCTGTAGCTGTTTCAACGGGACCGAAGTGCCGTGGAGGAGCAAAGCCTGCCTCCTGCTGCAAAGGTTACCCACAACCCTGATGCAAAGCTCAGCCTTCCCAAACTGTGTCCTTGCTACGGAGCGTCTGCGCGTTGAAATTTTACGTTTCAAAAACCGTATGTTTCAAAAAGGTTGAAGTTGTGTAGGAGAAGACAGTTTGGAATTTATGGGTGTTTTTAATGCACGTATAGCAGTCTTAGCATGAACGCTGGATTTCCTCATCCATAAACTGAGATGGCACTTATTGATTTGTGCTATTTATTTCAGCATGTGAAAGAAACCAGAATTATGCATTACGAGTCCCCGGGTTTTTTTCTTGTTCATCACATCGAAGGGTGCAGCAGTGTATTAGAGAAATCCAGCATTAATAAAATAGGGAACTGTTTATGCAAGGTTGGGAAGTGAGGGTGAGGCGTACATCTGTTTCTTGAGTATTTTAAAGAGTACATGGAAAATTCTGGTAGCTTGATAGAATTTTATATTGTGCAATAAAATGATAGACGTGTTTAGTCCCATGTGCCGTCTCCAGCTGCAAGCCGCGTAGTCCTCGAGAACTTTCTCAGCTGCATAATGCTGGGACTCGTGATGTATCGCTGTGCAGAACCAGGCCTCGCTATCCAAACGTCAGAATTTATACATCTGTTTAATTATTCTGAAGTATATAACGTATGGCTTGGCGGTGCTCGCCCAGTGCCTCTCTAAATAGTTTGTCTTAAACTGTGTCGTTCCTCATGTTTTCACTGCGATTAGTCTAAGACAGAAAAGGAGCAGTGTTGTTGCATCATTCTCCTTCTTAGAGCAGTCTGCAGTCCAGATTGAGGGACGGCTTTTCCTGAATTCTCATTAAAACCAGGGAGCCCAGTTGTCTTTTCTAAGGCCCTGATGTTTTCCTGAGAACAATCAAATTTCCGTGTCTCACTCATCTTTTAATGTGAAAGGATATTTTTTAGTGAAAGTCCAAGTTTTCTGTAATACAAGATAAAAACAAATTATGCCATCATAAATTTAATAAAGGGAAACCTACTTAATTTGAAAGTTACTTCTACAGAATTTTTGAAAACATATGTTTATATTGCTCTATAATATACTTTTAGGTATATTATATATATAATACTTTTAGGTATATTTTAGAGCTGAACTTTAATGTATGTTCTAAATATAATAGATTTAATAAGTCATTCTTTGTCTTAGCAGAATTTCATTATTTATTTTGACCTCTTCTGCCAAGTTTGTCACATTTCACCAGAGCAGTGGGTTTTTTTTTAGTGGTCCCCCTTTCTTTTCCAGATGGGCCTTCCGAAAGAATTTTCAAATCAAATACGGGCTGGTGTTTTATTGAGGCAGGTACTATAAATAAATACCCCATACTGCAAGGGCTTTCCATTTTGAAAACTTGGGACAGAGAGCACCCTGAACATAAGTAAATATTCCCACACATTTTTATTGGTACTAACTTAATTAAGCTCAGTGGTTTTAATAGTAACTTCAAAGTTAAATTTTTAGGTAACGCAATAATTTCTGATACTGATGTAAATCTCTCAAATAAGTAATTTTATAGCAAAACTGTTAAAATTCACCTTTTTAATATGTTTTCTTATTAAAGCAAGGTATACATGCACCCATTTTGAATTAGTTGCCTAAGGGCTAGCTTCATACAGTAACCTGGATGTCTCCAGAAAGTTTTTTGTGATTTTTTGTTTGTTGTTGTTTTAATTATTATTTCTGCCCATGGTGTTAGAAAGTTTTACAAATACCAATCTTTATGTTTTCCTGTAATGCATCAGGAAATTGTGGGGAAATTTAAGCCGCGTTGTCTTTGTCCTACAAGTGCTAGGTGTTTAAAATACCAGTTAATATAGCTGCTTTCACTACTGGTTAATTTTACAGAATATTTAAAGGAACAATGAATTTGAAGCGTAGTATCTAAGATAAACAGAATTATTCATTTCTGTTGTAACAACAAACCAAAATCAGATCCTTGATTTTGCTTTCATAATTCTATCTGAAAAACCAGTGCTCTAAAGAAGAAACTCAAAGGTAGCAAATCTTAAATTTCACTGTTAGTGGAAACCTAGGAAACCACAGTTTTTCTTGATGTGAAGAAGGCCTTCATATCCTTTTTTTTTCCTCTCCATGTTGCTGTTTTGCTTTGCTTTCGCCTTACTCTAAATTCACATCTTTTGTAGACTTAGGGGCAGAAAATCTGTGGAAATGGTTAAGGGAAGTGGAACTGGTTTGCAGTTGGCGCGTTGAGCTTGGGTCAGCTGCGTTTGTCCAGATCTGAACTACTGGTCTGGGAAGCGTGCGCCTTAAGTAGAGCCGGCACTGCTTTCCTACAGTGAGAAACGAGAGCTTTGAAATGCATTCCTGCTTTCGTTGTTTTATCTTTAAACGAGGTGTTGTCATTTTTCAGATTCTTAACTGGCTTCTATCAGCATATTTCTGCTAAAGGGAAACATCTACCCCAACTGATTGCTGCTGATCTGAGCGAATGTCGCAGGCATCTTTGCCTCTTCTCCTAGAAAGATCCCAGTTCAGTGAAATGCTTTAAATTAAAACTAGTGACGCTTTTAAATTTAAGCTCATGAAAAGTTTCTAAAGCCGCTCTTCCTCTGAAAACCTGTGATGATGCTCCAGAATTGTTATTCAACACAGGATTTTTTTTTCACTTTATTTTTTTTTACCACATTCCTGAAAGCTATTGATAAGAATTACTGAAACAGCTGGGTGAAAATCTTACAGTTTAACTTAGTCTCCCAAACTGAGATTGCATCACTTCAGAGGATTCATTAGAATTTTTGTTCTTGTTTTTTTTTATCAGTGTATGAAAAGCAATATGTACCATTCTGAGAGGGGGGAAAAATACTTGAGCTGAAAAGGACCAAAAGGAAAACTAAACTTTCCATTGGAAAAGTATCATAACAAAAACTATTTTTTCACCAACTTGATCCATTTGAGTCCTTAATACAGGAACAGAAACTATTTAGGACATGGATCTCAGCGTGAATTTACCGAAGTAGCTGTCATGTGTATCAGATGCATGTTGTTTGGAAAACAAATTGCTGTTATTTTTATATAAGTAACACGTAGATGTTCATTGCTGAATCCCAGGTATGATTTGAAAGTTTATGAAAAGGTAGATACTTAACAATTCTTGTTTAATTGCTGTTTTGACAAAAGGAAAGGACATTGGAAGGGAAACCTGGCCATAGGTGCATCTTCAGTAAAAGGCAGAAGAGGAAAAACTGTATATAAAGTATATTATGTTTATTATAATGTACATAATTTGACCTCACATAGATAATTCTAGGGCAGTGCTTTTGCTTATTCTACTAATTCTTGTTTAAAAGTTTATACAGTTCACAGTGTAGACATTGGCTCAGGTATGTATCTTTTTTTTTCCTTTTTTTTTTTTTTTTACTTTAATTTGCGTATTATCTTAACCCTACTTTAGGAGTTTGAGTGGCAGAAAGTGACGCTTTTGTAGCATAGCTTCTGTAGGCAAATGAGCAGCTGCCAGGAGCATAGTGGCAGCCTAGAGGGATGTGACACGGAGGTGTTCCGGCTGGAAGGCACGCGTTGTGCTCAGCGAAGTGCTCCTGTAGTAGCTTGTAGTTCATACCGTGTTCTGATGGTATGGAATTAAATACATACCAAAGACACGTTTTCTTCAGATGTTATTGTATACGATTTCATGTCTTGAAAAAGAAATAGTATTACATTGTCTGAAAACAAATTCAGCAGATAGGTACCAGCATTAGTCAAAGTCCTTGGCTTCTGCGTTCTGTAGGCGTGAAAATGTGGTGTCTTCCAGAGCAGGTAAATGCATCGTTGTGTGTACTGACCCATAGCACATCTCTGTAATTTTAAACCATCTCAGAATAAAGGTCAGAATTTTTTCGAAGGCAGAGAAAACACTGGGTCATTAGTTGCATGCCAACTTTTGACCTCTTTATGACTTTTAAGCCCAAATATTCATATTAAAGAGATCTCGGTAAAGTTTCCGAGTGCCATGTGTGTAGTATGAAATTTCGCATCTGGAGAAAGGATGAAAACTTGCCTGATGAAGGTTTCATGACAGTATTTCTGTTGACTTGCAGAAGATCAGGTAACTGCTGCTAGCTGAAAAACGTGATGACTTCAGTGTTAACGTAGGTGATACTGGCACATTACTTTGTCTGCCGGGAAGATTGCTCAGTAGATTGCTTTACTCAATGTTCTAACACTTATAATAACACTTACAGTGTAAAAGTCTTAATAAACTTACCTTTAACTGTTACATCAGCAGAAAGTTATGCACATGCCTTGATAAAGTTAATATTCATTAAAATTGGTTGTGGTCCCTAGAAAACAATTCTGAGGATCGGAGATGCTAGAGAAGAGTGACGTTCCTGCAAGGAGGCGTATCTTCCAGTATAGCAAGTTAGCAAATCACTAATTTAAAAGACATTATTTAAAAAAAAAAAAATGCCATGTTGCCAATAATTAGGTGATTTTGTGATCTGTCGTGAATTATATTAAGACTGTGGAGAGCCCTCATACTGTATCTGCACACCTGAGATTCTGGGGGAAAAAAAAAAGGTTGTTTTATAATGTCTTCTTTTAGAAATAATTGAATAAAAACTGCACCAGGCGCCTAGCTGCTGAATGTTTTTTCTGTGATTTAGTTGGCTTAGTCTGTTTGGTTCATACTTAGAAAGCTACTTTCTAATCTCCTTACAGCGCGAACTGTTATAAAGTACTAGTGCGTGCATGAAAATGACAATTTTCACGATTTTTCTTAAATTGTCACTGTGGTCTGAAATTTGAAAATCACTTTTCAAATCTCTAAAAATATGTGGGATACCATACTAAGTGCACCTATATATTTATTTATTTAAAAAGGCCTTGTATTTACAATGTGAGCAGGATATTTACACTTCATTTTGGCGGCACATAACGTCTCGTAGAGTGTTTGCTTTGTTGCCCTGCCTAGGACATAAGGAAGATCTTTCTAGGCTCCTACTACCAAAATAAGTCAGTGCTTTAGGATGATCCATGTTTTACAAAAAAGCTTGTTATTTCCAACTTACCTGAAAAAAGAGGTGTTCTGTAGTGGCACCTGAACCGCTGGAGGAGGCTGGAAAGAAGGGGACGAACCTGTGCTGGCTTGGGGTGCGAGGGGAGCGGAGAGAAGCCACGTTTCTCTTTGCTTTTCTTTCCCCCCCGAAGCAGACTCTCCAAACACGTGCTTAATGTACAAAGTCGTACTTAAGTACTTTTGCAAAAGAGCAAAGTGCGGCTAATCAATGATACGATGCTTTCCAACTAGAAATACTTGTCCTAAAAGCATCTCTTCGAGTGAGGGCGGGAGTGGTGCCTTGCAACAGGACATGGTTGTCTCTTCTGTCTGTATATTTACTTGATTTACTTTCCAGTCCTGCCCAAGGTAGGTCTTTTTTTTTTTCTGGGCATGTAACGGAAATCTAAAAATTCAAGGGCCAGAAGGGACAGCAGTGGCAGGTTTCTGACATCCTTTGGCATGCAGATCTTTTTTGCAGCCCCTGGATTGCAGCTTGCCTAATCAAAATCTACCCCATCTTGTTTCGTTGCCTAGAAATTGAAGTACTCACACCATTTTACCTAGAAAAGTGTTTCCATGTTTAATTACCTATAATAGCAACTGCTTTTCATATAAAATTAGTGCTTTTCTACCTTTCCCCTAGAAGGACTTCTATTTGCCGAGCTCCTCTGGAGGAGCAGCTGAACCCTACGTGGCTGTGATTCTTTCTGGTCCGGAGGATTACCCTTTTGACTTGAGGGAAAGAAAGGCCTGACTTTCTCCTCCCCGATCCATCCTAAATCCAAAACTAAATTTGTAAGGAGCTAAAACCATTCAGCCGCTCAGCCTAGGAGCAGAGCTGGGTGGCGTTGCGGTGGGTGGACTGAAAGGAAGGGAGGCGAGGGGGCTTGCAGGGCTGTGGGTGCTGCCCGGTGCAGAGAGAGCGCTCCTTAGAGTGAGCTCTAATCTAGGTTCAAGTCCATGGAATATTTAGGATAATGGGATATATTCACTGAAAGGAGAAAAAAAAAAGTATAAAATACTTACTGGACTGACAGGATAGTAAATTTAAATAGAAATTTATAAAACATGAACCTAGGATTGAACTACATGTTTTAGCATTGAACTAAATGTGATCATTTAGTGATGATGAACAGGTGATTTTAAAGGAGACATTTAAGGATACAGTCAGTGTTCATAAGCAATTACTTAAGTCTGAGTTAGGTCCTGGCTCCGTGGAAATTGATGGCAGGACCGAAAAAGCTTTCTGGTTACACTCACACAGTACAGCGCTGTATTGATTCAAGCGTGCTTCACGGCTCTGTTCTGGATAGGTGTCTCACTGAAGATACCTGGTCCTTCCTTTGGGTTTGACATACTTACAGATTTTTTTTTGCAGCATATTTTGTAATGCCAGCTGTAGGCTACAGATTCCATATTAGCTAATTTTTTCTTATCTGTCTCTGAACTCGTCTAGTATCATGCACGTGTACCAGTGGCAACCTTAAGGAACAGTGTCTGAACATTGAACGTGTCTGTCACTCATTTCCATGACTCTATTGCTGTAATAAAATATCTTAACATGTATATAGGGGGAATATTCAAGATGTTTGCAGTAGGGTTCTTTTGAGAAGGTTTTCTAGAGAAAACGTGGATTTTTGAGCCCATTTTTCTGTAATTTCCACGACTTGTAGTTCAAATGCAGTGTTGTATTTTGAAATGGGAATGTTGAACCCTAAAGCCTGTATGCTTTTTACCTTTGACATTCTGTCACTGCTTAATAAAGAATGGTGTGGCTAGCTGTTTACCTAATTAGGTTGGTTTTATTTTTTTGCTAAGATTCAGCTTTTGATAGGCTTCCGATACGATGTCTTTGGATATATTTTGACAGGACTAGAAGATTTGAGGCCTTTGGCCAGTCCTTTTCAGGAATCAAACTGTCTCTTCATCTGTTGTTTCAGTGGCTCGTGCATACAAGTCCAAAAATGGCATTAGAGATTTTGGATGCGGGAGGACAGCTCTCCTGCACGTCTGGCAATTCACTCTGTTAGTTTACTCCGCTCCCTGCTGGTGCCAAAAACCAAACCCCCTTATGACTCATCAGAAGGGATCCATTCTGCGGGAAGGACTGCTTGGATGTTTCACTAGCGCGGCGGTGGGTTTAGCATTTGATGGTAGGACATCAACAGCTCGTGCTTTTGTGATAGACGCTTCCATGGCGTGGGTGGCTCGACGTCCCGCGTTCTGCCAGGCTATTGACAGAATCGGCGTGCTTATTAATCTGTTTCCATTTTGCAAGATACCAGCGTGTATCCAGCAGGAGATAAAACAGAGTAAATCGGTTTGAGAAAGCTCGCGTTCATCAGATGTTTAGAAGTTACCAGATTTCACAGCACTGAACGTTTTTGGTGACTCTTGCCCATACCACAGGCACTACCTGGTGGCAAGCCCCAAGAATGACTTGGGGAATGTCGCAATTCCTCTGCTTCCATCTTTTGTGCAGCCTTTGAATATAAAACTAGACATTTAATGTGCTGATAACTTCGCCCCGTTAAAAGTAGGGTACCCTGGGTGTCCGTAGGTCGTGCCTGGGATGGTTTGAGAGGTAGGGGAAGCATCCCCCGGGCTGCAGCGATACCGGCCTGGTACAAACGGCACGTGGCGAGTTCTGTGTGATGTATGTGCTGCTAGAGCAAGGCAATTACTGATGCTAGGAGCAAGAGACTTACTGAGTTGGAGGAAATAGACTTTCAGCTCGCTTTGCACAGTTTGAAGAATTGTTTCCTGTGCTAAAGGAGGTGTGGCTGGCAGTCCAGGAGGAGAAAGGAGGAGCACAGAAATCCGGTGTTTGCACAGGCACTTCACAAAAGCCTTACCTTGCCATTATATGCTGTGAGTTCTTGTTGCTGGCCTCATTTCATTGTGCTTTTTCATCTGGTAAACAATTTAAGCTTGACATGCTTCTGTTGAAATAAAATCAATATTCCAGAAAGAGACCTGGTAACTGTTAGGATGCACCTTTACAGCTCTGTCACTTGTTGTGGGAAAAAAAAAAAAAAAGATGTTTAGCATCACTGTTTAAATCAAAAGTGACCACAAATAAACTAGAGTAACTATATTATAAAAATATAGTTTATATATAATTGTAAATATATATAGGTTTTTAATATATTTATAAAAACTATAATAACTACTTAGCGGGGAAAAAAGGAATTGCAGAGAATGTATGAGTTGAAAATAAAAAATCCTTCGCCAAACAGCGTAGAGCATATGAGGTTGCACATGTGCAAAGATCGGGTAGTATGACCTCGATGCAGTGCCACAGCTTTCTGTTTGGTTTGAGGCATTTGAAAGTGACTGGAAATACTCTGTCCTCTGGGAGAGCGGTGAAGGAGAGCTGTATGAAGGGGCAGGGAGAGCCGGGTGGATCCTTGTGTCTCACATCTGCGGTTAAATCTTCAGATCAGCATTCCCCTGCGGAGATGATCTTCTGTGCAGCAGGCATCTTTGGTTTGACAGAGCAAAAAGCTGTCCCCCTCATACCCAAAATCTGTGCGTATCTCTGTACAATACTCTGTCTTTTCTCTTAGGTTCCTGTCCTTCTCTTTCTTCTTCTCTTACCACTTTCTGTGGGCTGTATTTTCAGATCAGTGTTTTGGTTAGGTTTTTGTTCGGGGGATGGTGCAGGGGAGCTCCGGAGCGTTTGGTCTCAGCCGTAAATTTGAGCAATGCTTCATTTTGCTTCAACTTTGCTCCAAAGCCTCTGGTGGCTGAAAGCAGCTTTCTGCTTTTTAAAGGATGAGCTACACGTGAAGGTTCAAACCCGAGCACTGCTCTGAGCACCCTGACCTGCCGGACTAGGCAGCTCGGGAGGCTTGCAAGCCTCCTGTGCTCGCCAGTACAAGAAGCAGACAGCAAACCCTGCTGTTCTGGCATCCCCCAAAGCTATCGCTGTGCTTTGCCATGGTGGCACCCTGGGGTACCTGTGCTTACGGGGTATTGGGGGCATAGAAGAGAGGAGACGCTCCTGTAGGAAGTCCCATTACATTTTCTGGTGATATGAGATATACCAGTATGATTTTCTCTATTTTGGGAGGAGAAAAAAAACAAGCCTTGCTCTGGAGAGCTGCAAATGAACCAATAGCACGAGAAGTCTTTATGGTTTTCTTGTAGATCTTGCTCAGTTACAGAGAACACACCAACTGTAAGTCAGCTGTCCCAGGAAATCAGCACTGGTTTTAAATGTGTGCAGATTGAAAACAATCTCTGGCAGAACTTCTTGTGCTAAAGCCAGCTAAAAAGAAAGAAAAGAAAAAAAAAAAATCAAATTGATAGGTTTCAAAGTTGACAACTGTGCTTAAGTGCCGTGCCTGTAAATCACTGAATAACTTCTCTTTTGGTAGAGCAGCTACTGTACGTAAAAGTACAAATAGTGCCTGTGCAATAATGCAAAATACCTGAAATCCTGAATTGCTTGCTAAGCTTGCAGTGCCGAGTTACTAAAATACAACCTGATGCGATGTATTGCCATTCAGCTTAACCTGAGATGATTCCATGAATGTCAAATAACTTAATGCCAAGGATATTCAAAATAATTCATGCAAAACTTGATGTCAGTGTGTGTGACCTCGATTCCGTGGTAGCATAATGTGTTAAATTATCTTGCTTTAGTTCCAAAAAGCTTCATCATGAATTGAGTTTTTAAAAAGGGCTACTCTACAGCCTTCACTAATAATAATTTTTAAAAAACACTACTACTTCAGTTTTTCTCTTCGTCTTAGCTTGCCAGAACTCCTGTGTCTCAAACTGTCCTTACAGCGTGACAGTCCCTGCCCGTGTCTGTGGCTTTTGGAGCAGAAGTCTTTGCTCTGAAGGTGTGCTGGATCTGTTTGTCACTACGATTCGTCCCACTTAATTGCATACGTGGCAGTCTCCATGTGGTCTTTTATTGCTGATGGCACCAAAAAAAATTGAAAGAAGATAATAAAATAAACTTATGTTCTTTTTTATTGGTTTTATGTGTTCTCTACTCATAAATGGCATCTGGAAAGCATGTTACAGAAACACATTTCCACCAAACACATCGGCAAAATTCATACAGACACGCTTAATGGTCTGTAGTTAGTAAAGCTTCAAGAGTCTGGGGTTCAGATGAGAAGGGTTTAGAAGACCAGTGTGAAATCTGACCACTTAAAGGACTTGTTCTTTAGTGCTTTTACATAAAGTTTCTGTTTCCAGCTTTGAGACCTGTTGCAAATGCCCGGGCTACCGTTCACTGTACAATTACAACAGATTTACTGTTTACCGTGGGATTTTGTACTTGGACTAAGTCAATGAATGAAAATGATAAAGCAGAAAGGTGAGTTTATTCTGTGCCGTCAGGTTAGCTCTGCCACAAAACAATTTGGTTATATCATGAGGAAAGAAATACAGATATAAAACATTCTGGTACATGGGTATAACAGCAGTTCCTGATGATAACGGGAGTGTTAGGGTATAGTAGTATTAGTGTGCAAGTGAGTTCATATTTTCTGTATGTAAGGCTGGAAAAACAAACAAAAAGTGGATTTAAAGAAAATGCTTACTTTAAACTGCTTGTTTTTATCTGCTCCCTAAAATACTTGCACGTGCCACAGTACAAACTGCATTTACCACAGTGTATGTAGTTGGTCTGAGCTACAGCAGTTGCAGGCAACCCACTTGAATCGTTCCATTTACTACAGTTTTGTGTGCTTAGGATAAATTCTTAACTTGCATTTACACTGCGTTTGTAGCTGAGCCCTCGTCTGCTTAATGAGGATCTAGCTGCATGAGTAGATTTGTAATTTTGCTAGAGACATGAGGACATGTTTATAGTTCAAAAAAATAAATAATTCAGAAGGCTGGTTTTGGTTTGCATTGAATATTTGGAACCATACTTAAAAATGACTAATTTGGTTATTTCACTTAGTGACAGCTAACTGTTACCTACTTAGAGCATTCTGACATTTTGGTAAGTTTCACGTTCCCTAATGTGGCTTGGTTAGGCATTTCAAATTATAATGACACATCTGGATGCTAATTTTAATACTGCCTGTGCTGGTACTTTGAAAGTGCATCAGGCTTTCCTTCTAAATCTCCTCTTCGACTCCAGTGCGAGGTGAGTCACTTTCTCTAGCACTGAAGCTTCTGGATAAGACACGTTGCTAGAAGCATTCAAGAACGTAATTCTCAAAAAGATTGGAGCTGCTGGAATTAAGGGAAGAGCTATATATTGTTATTTCTACCTGCTAACTCGGGACGTCAAAGAATACATTGACATATCTTCATATAAAATGGTATGAGGCTGCTAGAAACTTTGGATGCTGTACAGCAGAAAACTTTCAGTTACAAGGGAAGTCGGGGCGTCATTTCACTTGCATTCAAGTCAGCGGTTCTATGGAAAAAGCTGTTTTCTTTGCTGGCCGCTGTTCCCACATGTGCACCACTTCCTTCTGTTCCGCTGCCGTTGGTACAACCGCGGGGCAGCCCGAGCAGGAGGGACGCACGCTGCGAGGTGAGCGCTGCGCGAATGGCATCAGGTCGGAAGGCTTGGGTTTTCGGTGGGGGTTCTCTTTGTTTCTTTGCTTCTTCCCCGATCCACTCCGCATCCAGACCAGTTCCATGCAAAACTCGGTGGCCCACTGGTTGCCTCACTGTGCTACCTGACCCCCCCCCCAGCGCCCACGCAGCTGAAGCTGGCCTGTCTGGAGGGTTGGCAGACCAAGGGCATCAAGCACTGCTCCCAAAGACGTGGAGACTATGCTCTGACAGCTGTAAATTTAAAGCAAGCTTACATTAAGGTGAAGATGGGCTTTGGTGCTTAGGCTTAGGCTCATGTTAGTACCTCAGCGCTTGGTTTGAACAGAAATCTTTCTGTCTGCCAGATTAGTAGTTGCCAGGGGATCTGATTGTCTCATTGATTTCAATCTAGCCTAATTCAGGAGGAATTTCAATTTTTTCTCCTTGAATGGTTGTCTCGGTACTCTCTCTGGGAAATGACTTCTGTCGTGTGGAAGCTCCCATTAGCTCCTTTCTACCTGTGGCCATACCTTGGAATTAGGGAAGCTTGCAAGTACAGAAGGGCGACCAAAAGCTTCAGGGGGCAGAAATCTTCTGATGGTAAGGCCAATTCCACAGTGTTAAAACATGCTAAGAATGAGGGATCTGGGAAGTTTATGTGGTGGTTTCTGTGAAGAAGGGAAAAAAATTATTCGTTGAATTCGACCAGCTGACATTGTGTAATTCTCTGCTCTGGGATCCATACAAAATTGTAAGGCTATACTGCTGTTACACTGACATTTTTAATTACTAAATTAAGATAACTTGCAGAGCAATTAGAAGTGTTTAACTTCTGTTAATGACTGGAGGCCTTAAACAATTCAAGTCTTTCCATTTTATGGTAGAAATTTCTCTGGATTGAAAGGGTTTTGGTGATAGCAAAAGTTTTACATAAGGTCTTGTAATAACAAAGGAAACTTGTCTGTTGAATGCTACGGAAAGTTCTGTATTTGGATCTGTTTTCTCTGCGTGCTCGGTTGATGTGAAAAGCTGGCTAACATGAACCTAGTAAAATTCATTTGTTACCTGCTCTGAAACATTTTTCTTGGTCTTTATATGGCGGCATTAATACGACCAGTCATTGAATGAAGGCTTGATGAAAAACTTTTTTGAAGCAAGGAACCTAATGCACTTTATGTTTTGAATTTATGTTGTACGGTTATATTTCTGATTTTTTATGGATTTTATTTCTTGTTGCAATAGTTTTCTATTCTTTAATCCCTCAATATCTTTGTGTGTTTCATTTATTTTTAAAAAAATTGGTTTTTTTACCTACTCCTAGTGTTGATTTACTGTCTTGACAATTTTAAATGCTTGTTTTTACTGTCTCTTCCTTTTCTCATCTAATAATACTTACAGAGCAGACTTCGGGTAAAAAAAAAAAATGCATCTAGGTTTGCACAAGTGTTGGGGGCGTTGTTTTCATGGGGGCAATTCTTTCTAGTTTTGTTTCCATCCTCTTCCCCTAAAGGCTACTCAGTTGTCTCAACAAACCAAAGGGATAGTAAAGTTATGATGCTCTCTGATACAGTTTTCTGGAAATTACTTAACTTTTTAATGAGATGCTTTTACCTCTTTCTTTTTTTTTTCATTTGCTGTATGGATAGCTGGCACTTTGCAGTACACCAGCACCTTTAGCTTTTAGCATGGGAACCCACCTTGTTTTTTCTTGTCATTGCATTTAGGCATTGGGACGGGTTGCCCAGGGAAGTGCTGGAGCTCAAGGAAAGGTTGGACGTGGTGCTTCGGGACATGGTTTAGTGGGTGACATTGGTGGTAGTGGGGTGGTTGGACCAGATGATCTTGGAGCGCTTTTCCAACCCTAATGATTCTGTGATTGCTCAGAGTAAAAGCAACGCAAAGTTTTATGAAATAAAAATGATCACTTCCATTTTACATAACAAAGTGCCAACCAGGCCAATAAACCAGTTACGTGCCTTTGTCCACTCACTCTTCTTGAGCCTGAATAAATCTGTTTTATAAAATATTGCATTAAATAGGAATTGGAAGACACAAAGCTTTTTATTGTAGTGATCTGCAAATAGAAAAAAAATAATAATAATAAAAAAATCTGTTGCCAAACAAAGGTTTGAGTGCAAAGGGGTGGGGGGGCCATTTGTGTGGTGGTCTTGAAATTCTTGTCCTGTTTCCTGGGATTAAGAACTGTGTTGCAAAGGCTCTTACTGCCTCCCCAGTAGCTTTACACCAACTTTCGTTAAGTATTGCAAATGTTGAGCACACCCTTGAGTATCTTTTTGGGATATCGAACTAAGCATGAGAAGCTAGTTAACTTAGAGCTATGACATGATTCTTATGGTCGGCTTGCTCTAAGAAACGCCTAATGTAATGCTTTGTCTCTGTCAGCAGTAGCTAATACTGCAGTGATTTCCACCGAGTTTGAATTTTTTCCAATTACAAACCCCTGTAATGAGAGAGCCTTCCAGAACATGAGGAGGGCCTGGTGTGGGAATACTGCTGCTGCCGCTCGAGCCCTGAAGCGGCCCGACGTGCTGCGTCCCTGAGGCTCTTCCATTAGTACTTGTGTCCTCGTAGCCCTGAATATAGCAGGAGGGCACCCTGCTTTAGGAAGCCAAAGCTGGCAGAGCGTTAAGAGCTGGCCTAATCCCGAAGGCTTTGCTCTGCTGAACTAGCAGTGTCTGCTTGAAGCCTTTCGTCCTCCCTTCGGTGACCGCTCGCTGAAGCAAATGCAGAGGCCCTGCTGTTGGTGGATGTTGGGTTGGGGTGTTGCTGTGTGTTTCCATTTGTGGCTGATTTTCGAGGTTACAGGAGGGGTGTGCCACTCGTCAGATGGGTATGCTGAAGAGCCCTGCTTTCTGCCTTCTCCCTCACCGTTTACTTGGAGATGTTCTTTGACGTGGCTGGCTGCTTCCCTCCGGCCTGCCCCGGGGAGCGCAGGTCGTCAGAGCCAGCCTGGGAAGGATTAGGGAGCAGCCTGAGAGAGTTGCCCTCATTCTTGCCTTACAATCCCAAAATACCAGCTTAGGTATGTCTGCTTTTAGGTTTTTAACAGGAGTTTTAGCGACTAGAAATGCTTCCAGTTGCATCAGTTGCTTAAGTTGCCTCTGACCATGCCTGCTGCTGTACTCTGCCAGCCTCCGCTCTCTGGTTACATCTAAAGTCTCCAATTACATCTAACATCATCAGAAACCTCCTGGCAGGATGGGTGCACACTTTCCTTTTCGTGTTCCTCTACATCAGGTGGTGGCTGAGGGAAAAAAAAATAAACTGGAAGAAGTTTTTCCCTGATGAAACTCCATAGAGACACTGAAGCGATGGAGAGTGGGTTACACTGATGTCAGGGTGAGAGGTGTTCCTCGTTGAGGAGACGGGGAAGAGTTTTTCAGGTTTGCACTGAGTACAGGTCGTCCTTGTGATTACATCTAAGAGTAAAACTGTGGTGAGGAGGAGAAATGGTGGAGGAACAAGAGGAGCTGATGGTGGAGGCTGGAGTCAGCTGCCAGAGGAAGCCCTGAGGCGGCACAGCTGCTTGCTCCTGTCAGGAGCAGGCCGGAGGACCTGAGGTACGCCAGCAGGCTTGATGTTTTCTCTGTATGTCCCTTAGTGACGTACTTGAGAGCATGGTTTTCATGGCCTGTCCAACACAGCATTCTCCAAAATGTTAACTGAAAGGATTCGGGCAGGCCTGTGGTGATGGCTGCTGCCCTGCGTGCAGAAACCTTCCCCAAGCCACCTTCCAGAGCAGCCTTCTCACTGGCCTTGTGGGGTTTCTGCAGCCTCTGCCATCACTTTCTTGTGGATAATACATTTTACATTCTTGCTTTTCTTATCCAATGGAAATTTATGTTTTCATCTTGCCATTTTTCTATGCCTTTTTAGTTTTCATAGATTATATCTTTATATATATTTATATAAAACATTAGTATTTTTATATTTCAATATGGGTTGCCATTCAAAATGTAGTTTCCAGCATCATAAAGCTTCTAAATTAGTAAATTCATTAGGGCATCATGTGGTCTTAGATATGTTTATATATTAGCTAGTTTCCTGTGTCCATCTTCTCACCTCTGGCCCTTTCACAAACTCATGTCTTCAAAAAACCTTTGCAACACAGAAGTGAATTTTATTAGCCTTTTAAGAGGATGGGTAACTTTGTCCACAGTGACATTTAGTACAGTTGTCATTAAAAAAGCATTATGATATTTAACATGTCTGTTTGGCCTTAATGTTACTTGCAGCAGGTGCTATTTTTAAAAATCAGAGGAATATCAGAGGAAGATTTGGTATCAGATTTTAGAAATACTTTTGAAAAACAAACTTCATCGATTCTATAAATGCTTTATGAAAATTCATTGTAGGCTAAATTTTTAGTGAATTTTGATCTCTATCTATGAAGAAAGAAGATGGATATCTTTAACATGATTAGATTCAAATAGGGCATTTTGTATAAATATAGACTCAGTAGTGATCCAATGTGAATTATATTAAACTCAGTAGGAAACTGTCTATTAACCTTAACAAGAATAGAATTAAAATTCCAGAAACAGAAGCTGAATTCTGCATTAGGAGCCCTGTGCCAGGGGAGTATTAAAATATCATCCTGGTACTTTATGAATGAATTGGACAATTAGTAGTACCAATTAGCAGCGATGTCAGTTTGAAAGAACTACGTAGAGGAAGCAGAGCAATGAATACTCCTCGACGGTAAAGGAAGAGGCTTTCCAGAGCCCTCATGTTACGTGCCAGGTAGCGCAGCAACTTCCCTGCACTGTGTAAATTCCTTTTGAACTCTCTCAGCCTCGCCAGCGCCAGGCAGGATGCGTGCTGCAATGCCGTCACCGTAGCACTCCCTGGTCGGGCTCTTCTGGAGTATGACAACATCTGACACCTTGTAGGCCACTGTGTAGGTATTAAGGAATGAAATCTAATACGATGCGTATGATGACTTTGGTTATCGTTTTACTGGGAGATAAACATCCTCTAGCCACAAGGGGATAATAGAAGCAAGGAATTCGGGAAGTCAGAGTGTTACGGTCATGAAGTTGGGCGCATCAGAAAATGAGCAAAGAGTAAAACTCAACAGGTTAAAACCATTGCCGCCGCAGCTGCTGGTGGTGGAAGCTGCTCCCTGAACTTCCTGAAGGTGCTTCCTCTGTGAAAAGTATAATGATGAAAGGATGATGCAACAAATGCTTTTTTTTTTCAGTTATTTAAATGGTAGCTTTTCTAAGCATTTCCAGTTATCTCATGCCCAAGCAGTAACAGTGAAAAAAGCATTTATACGCAGTGTTCATACACTGGGGCAGGCTGCTGATTTCTTCCTACATGAACTAAGCATGTACAACCCAGTATTTCAAATGTTGGAGAAAATTGCTTTCCCTGCATACAGCGCTGGTTGCACTCTGAGTCTGGCCCAGAAGAAAACTTTTGGTGCTGGAAGCTGGGCATTGGTTTTTCTGCTGCTGGCTGCGGTGGCTGCTTGGAGAGAGTGAGAGCTGAAAATAATCAGAAGTTGCCAGTTATGGATAATTGCACCAAGAATTTTTAAATAAGAAACAGCACAGTTCAGAAGAGTTTGTGTTGTTTTCTTCTTGAGGGATTGATTTTAATCAATGGCATATCGTGTCTACAAGACGCTTTATTATGTGATGATAAAGTATCATGAAGCAAAAATGTAACCTGTGCTTACGACATTAAATTTCTTTCTTAGTGAGTTCAAGGATTTGGGCAAGAGATGCACTGTAAAGTCCGGGTATCCTTTTCTTCTGTTGCTTATGCTGTTGGTATATTTATTCACGTATTTTTTTGTTGCTTCAGGTGCTTATGCAGTGTTCTTATAGGAACTGAAAAGCTTCCAATCTTGGTGTCAACTTTGAAACAGCTTTGCTGAACAGTAGTGGAATTCTGCTCCTAAAAGCTGCCTGGAAGCACAAATATTCAGATCATTTTATATATAAATGAGAACGTAGGAAAGAACATATTCTGATGTGTCTTCCGCCATTATCTGTGGAAGATGACCCAGCTAAATACAGAAGCACGTGAGTAGGGGCAGCAGGAAAGGCAGGCTGTAGCCCGGTGCAGGGCTGCTTTGGTTGCCTTCAGGATAGCCTGCGTCTGCCCTGCGCCTTGCCTGTGTCAGGCATTGCAGAGCAACGTGCACTGCTGTGAGCAGAATGCCTCTAACGCTTGGCCTTGGCCTTTGTAAATACACTGTTAGGACTCTTTCTGCATGTCTTGTATGTTATGAAGTATAGGAGAGGTTAAAAAGTTGTAATCCAGGGCAGCTGACCCTGCTGTGAAATTCTTAGTTAGTTTCTAATTCTGATGTCAAGTGATGCACCAGACAAATCAAGCCACGTACAAATTATTTATTTTCACTTGTGGGAAAGAGGAAGGTAATGTGCGCTCTCACGGATAGTGGATAACACTGTTCCTATCAAAAGGAAAAGAACTTTCTCTTTTGACTTCATAAAAAATATGTATGATTGTCATGGAGCTTTCTGCCAGTGGATGCCATCTGAATTTGCAGTTGGTTCGTCATGGGGCCCTGGGGTGGGAAGAGGATTCTGTTTCTCTCTTCTCTAGTTGTTATTTTACTAAATGTGTTCACTTCCCAGATGCTTATGTTTTGTATATTAAGGCTTCATGTTAGCCGTGCAGATCAAGAAAAAAGTGGATTAACATTGTCCTCATCAGAATGACTCTGGTACTGTTCTGAGAGCTGGCGGCTGCTACCTGGGGAAATGTCACTGTATTTCACATAGAGACCGCTACGGAAAGACATTCAGTTACTTGTTAGTTTATGGTAGTAATGATTATGCAAAGTTTTTGATTAATTATTATTTTTATTTTTTTTTAGTATTTCTAACAGCTATTCTTAGATGAAAAGGAGGAAAAGGCAAATTGGTGTTACGCAGAACTAAAATTATTTGGTTCTCATCTCAGTTCTCATCAGTTTCACAGTTATCTCTATATTAAATTAAAGATCAGTGAAGGAGAAAAGTAGATTGCATTTCCATTGTGAGCTAGAAAATAGAATTGCGTGTACAACAGGTATGCAAAGTAGCTAATGGAAACGAATCACAAGTTTTGAAAACGCTGTGTAAGATGAATGAAAATAATTTTTAAATTATTCATTTCATTCTCAGATGTTGTCACAAAACCAAAATAAATTGGAATGCATGATTATTTGAGAGAACCTCTGGTTTTCATACCTTTCACGCCCAAAGCTCGAGCATTAACTTCATCAAAATATCAAGAACACGGAAGCAGAAAACATATTACTGTTTAATGTACAAAATGCGGGCAAATGCTTGCCATAGCAACCAGCAGTTAGGTAAGATGAGTGCTATGGCACATGGGCCTGCACTCCGCTTACCTCTTTATTACCCAAGGTTGTACATTGGAGTGATTTTCCTCATAGTTGGAAACTGATCTATTTGTCAATTTGATTGTTTTCGTTCAGTTTTTAAATTGCCAGGTGAAGATTGCATGTATGCTGTTTCTGAATAGTAGTGTGCACCTTTCCTGTCAAAACCAAGGCTTTTCATAGAATAAGTCTTTTCGTATTTGTAAGATATATTATTAGTGCTTGTCACTTCCTTTATGAAGGTATCAGATTTGTAGGATTTATAGGATTGAGACTATTGACTAAATTGATGTCTCTGATTTTCCCCTCTTGCAAATTAAAAATCCATTTCTTCTTCTTTCCTGTAAATGGAAGCAAAAAAAAAACTCGATAGTATCCCTTTTTACATCTTCCCTGTTCAAAGCTGCATCCACGCAAACGACACCATTCCCAACCTGTGAAAAATGTTGGTATGTTAGCCTTCTAGCTATGTATCACATACGTAAAACAAATATGTTGGTATGTTAGCCTTATAGCTATGTATCACAGAAGTAAAACAGACGTGTTAGTATGTTAGCCTTACAGCTTTAGCTAATTTTTAAATTAGCTTCGCTAAAAGATCTGCCTTTTCTTGTACGGCTTGTAGCTTTCGTGTTTTGCGGTTAGCATGTTGCGGTGTTGGGCGCTTAACATGCGTTCTTGACATTACATTAACGTGGCCAGCTTGCTCTGGTACAAAAGAGCAGTACGCTTGTAAAAGGCCATGTGCTCGTGCAGAGGTTGTCTTGGAAGGTAGGAGACTTGTTTCTTGCTCTCTTAGGTCATCTGTTTTACGTTCTAATTTCATTTTCTCCAGCTACCATGTCTAGGAAATATTTGGATAATGTACGTGAACGCTAGTCAGTAATGAAACACGATTATCCATTTCCAACAGCTTTAGGATGACTTCTATCAGGTACTCAGAACACATTTTTAGACATACTTACCTACTCTTTGGTATTAGAACAGTTAGACTTTAGAATTGGGATCATATATTTTGCATATGCAGACAGCTAACTATTCCTCTTACTTCAACGATGAAATAATATACCAGAGCCCTACTGTGAAACCCAGGGAAGGAGAAGACATTTTCAGTAGCGCAGTATTTTAAAGTAAAATGACTTAGGAAATGTATCGGATTTCCCGCGCCACCCGGGCTATCCGTCCCTGCGTGCTGCTCCTTCCTCTGCAGCCAGCACCAGCGTGCCTCCAGCCCCGGAGATTAGGGCACCGATCTAGGTTAAGACTAATCCGGCAGAAATACACAAATCGGCTCCCTTATCTGATTCTCTGGAGCATCGGTAGCGGGCGAAGAGAGGGAGCAGGAACTGCAGCAGGAGGAGCCACTTAGTGGAGGCTGGGCTGTGCCCTCCAACGGGTAAGGAGCTACCCGCTGGGGATTTCCTGCTCCGCAGCGTTCCAGAAAATGAAGAAAATGGGAAAAAAGCCAGTGTCCGATGAGTTCTTAGCATCCCACCGTGGTGCTGACAGAGCCCAAATGTAAGCCAGATCTTCCGGGATGGATGGATGGAGCTTCCGGATCTGCGCTGGGGAAACCTGAAGATGCTGTGACCCATCTTGTTTGTCCAAACACAGTCACGCAGAGATAGTGTCCCCACCTCTTTATATTGGTTTTAAGAATAAAGTTGAGTACAAGGCCCTGGTTAGGTGGAGCTTGTGACTTTCAGTCACGCATTCGTGTCACAGAATTTGCTGTGGCTGTGTTTGTTTTAGGAAAAAAAAGAAGCAGTAAAATGCCTGCAAATCTAAAATCTATGTTCCATTGTATCCAAGCTACCCCATTTTTTTAATGTTAATCTATATACGTGTGAGCATGTGCGTGCATATATATGTATATAAATTAGATGTTAATTACAAACACTGGATGTCTTTTTAACCGTTTTAGTTTTTTGAAGTTTTGGAGGTAGATCTTCTCAAGAACCTCTAATACTAAGTCCATTTATCCATTCTGCAATATATAGACACTGTTTCTTTAGCTTTAGAGTCTGTGGAAGTGTAACGCAATGGAGGATAGAGCCACTCCGCCCTACCCTTGGACACCAGTGTATTCCTGTGGTTTTGCATTTTATGGTCAGTGAAGAAAGAGAGGTCCTCCCAGAGGGCAGTTGAGAATGTAGGTATATTTCAGACTAGATTAGATTCATATATTTTGAATCAGATTTCAGACTCTACCTTTCTTCACTGACTACTGAGGGAGCCTATGTAAACTAACTCATTCTGTTCAGTGTTTGCTTTTGTGACTGTCCCCATGGTTTTTGTGTGGTGAAGCAGTCTGTTAGAGAAGCCATGCAGTCTGTATTAAGTACAGGTATTGATACTTTGTCTTTCTGCAAGTCTTGTTTTACTAAAACATGTTTTATTTTATTGCAGGAAGAAGAGACTTAATCACAGCATAACGGGCAGAGAAACATAAAAGCTTGAAGAAACAATACTTCACTAATTCTTTCCAAAAGTCAAGACCCACCAAAATCTGCTGGATTCCTACACCAGTCTTCCGGATTTGAGGTACGTGGATTCCCTCGTTCCCACTGTTTCTCTTCCCATGACATATGCATGGGTAGCAAACAGTGATTTGAAATTTTAGAATTGTTAGAATTTTCCTCTGAAGAAACGTGTTTACGTTGTACTCGTGTACTGCACACTTGCATCTTTATTTCATTTCTTCGGCGTGACAGAAAGAAATGCTGGGCTTCCAGTAGGCTGAAGGTGTAAGCAGCATGGTTTATCTGGTGGTGTCGGTGTTGACACCCAGTGCCGCTGCTACCAATTAATGATGTCATGTTCATTTTTGGTGTTACAGAGGATACCCAATTACTAAATAGCATTACTTGTGATTTGACCGCTTAACAAAATAAACTCAGGAATTACAGACAGTAAAGTCAGACAGTATCAGATGGGATGCTTGTAACCAAGTTTCTAAGCTTTTGTCAGATTTTTCCAGCATGGAGTCATGACTGGTTTGGGATATACTCTTTTGGAGGAACGTTTCTCAGTTGTACCACAGGGTAAATGGAAAGAAGACATGAGAGTATGAGAGAGCCAATAAACAAGCTGACTGCTTTGGAAGACATAGAGTTAAAACATACCTTTAAAAAATGAAAGCAGACTGGCGGAGTGCCATTCTTTTTCTCTACACATTCCTGACAGCACACAATTGAAAAGTTCCTGAGTTTGTTTCTTTTACTGGAAGATCATTTTTTTGGCATTTTTCATTTCGCTTCATGAAAAGTAGAGTGTCTTTAATTTTAGATACATCAAATACCATAGTTGTAAGAATATTGTATGTATCTTAAGAGATTAGATGGGGACAGGATTTTTTTTAATCTGTTATCACAGACTTGTTATGTAAATAGAAAGCTCAGAAGCAAACGAGAAAGCACATTCACTGAAAAAACAGATGGCTTTTCCCCAGCAATACGTCCACCATTAGATTCCTGCAACTTGGTGAGAACTCACTGGAAAATTTATTGTTACGGATATGCATGCAATAGAAAAAATAAACATATTGCAGTCACTGTGAAAGTCCTATACTTATCTCTGAATGATAAAAATAAACTGGTCTCTTCATGCATGGTGCAGTGCTGACTATTTAATAAGGGCTAGGACGGTCTGTGACAATCACTGTCTTAACATTAAATAGCAGATTTCCAGAACTGTAAGTGCTTTCTTCAATGTCAAGTGCCCATTTTTTAACAGAATAAAAAAAATTCAATCCCTTACAATTTTTGCAAATAATTGTTTTAATTCTTTATCATGAAACCTGATTTCTCCTAGTAGGCAAAGAAGGATTAAGAGGCTGGATAAAAAGAGAGGGAGAGCAAGACTTTCAGGAGGGAAAAAGCAATATAGAGCCTATTGAATTAGCCACAAAAATTCTCTTGACTCACCACATAAGACCCTTTTGAGGGTCGTATAAGACACTGGCAATGCGCGCTGAGTATTTGTAAAACTGTTCACTGTAGCTAGTCGGCTATGTCTTTGATGCTATTATTTTGATGCAAGTAGGTTTGTAAATGAAATAGGTATACTAGAGGTAATCTTTTACCAGCAGAAACTTGAGTTACTTCTTTGCTTACACGTTTCCATTTCCATGTGTTCAGTACAGACAATTCTTATAATTAATGTATTGTTACTATTTTATTTAGATACTGTAAGTTAAAAAACAGGTAATTTATTTGAATTCATTTTAGTAACTCTTTTCTGTCGACTTTGTGAGGTCTCTTTTAGAAGCTTCTTTTACTGATGCTACTTAAATCTCCATTACTGTCCACGTGACCTGGTTATTTTAAGCCCTGGTATGACATAGGTTTCATTGTTGGGCTATTTCATCCATCTATTGGAATGGTTTCCAGTAAATTAGTTTTACATTGTTTGCTGTGATTATGCTCAAGGAAGGCCTTTACAACAACATCTCATATCAATACCTTTCAATGTGTTTAAACATTATAGTTTTACTACGGATATAATAATCTTCGGATAAAATATATTTCTGTGCAAATTCTTTAATGCAAAGTTTTACCATTTTTCTATTTGTTTTGATCCTGTAAGAGCTAGTTATGTTACGAAGCCATGAATTCTTCAAGCATTCATCCATAATTTTATGAATAACAAGAAATGGTGCTGGTTTGTTTTCTTCAAATATTCCATGCAGCTTTCATACAGAGGAAATTACGTACAGAGGAAGCAAGTTAAACTTGGTCATTTCTAAAATTAGAGAAGAAATTACATTTAAATTGTGCCATTTATATGTCAGATTTCGAGATTTAGAATTTGTGAGTAATTTAGAAAACATTGGCGCTCAGTTTCTTGATAAGCTCACAGTAGCAGCTCGGGCCCATTGCTGAGAGCCCCACAACGTAAGTCCCGGAGGCTTCAGAGGAGAAAGCTCAGTGCCTTCCCTGCTTCGTGAGATTTGTGTCTGTCCCCCAACATCCTCCTCCTTTTGTGCGACGTCTGACTTTGAGTCTCCTTCACTGCAGCTCTCCCCATTGACTGCCCCAATTCCTCACCCACTAAGATGCAGTAGCTTTTTCCAGTCACATACACTACATATTTAGATCCGTACGATTCCTTGCCTTTATAAAGTCACGTTGTTCTGCTTTGTTTGTTTTAAGCCCTTTTAATGACGGGGAAGAGGCTTTATTTTACTAATAGCAACAACGTTAATTTTGTTATTATGTTTTATTATTTATCTTTCATCATTTTAATAACAGATATGGAGCGGATAATCTGGAAACAAGTAACTGCTGTCATTTTTTTGCCAGTTTTCTTTATCTTTAGACTTTGTAGAAACAGAAGATGGAGACGAAAGCCTGCTTTGTTCCAAATTGTTCAAAGATAACTTTTTATCTGGTTCCTGGTGCTCAGGGACTGGACTGCAGATGTTAGCCTCATAGCCACTACTGGTGTACCTTGTTAGCATTCTAGATAAATAGAAACATTCGGTGTTAAGAACATTTAAACCCTGTAATGTTTGGACGCATTAACTAGATGGTGCTTAAATATCAAAGGTGTCTGGGGCCCCCATCATTAAGAAATGTGAACAGTAAGAACTTGATGCAACATATATTTACAAGTTTATAGGGACGTCATTTCAAAATGATATGCGTTACAGAAGAACTATAGGAAGTTGATCATTTTCCTTCTAACTAGTTTGCATATGAAAAACTAAAACTGGTCCCTGAAACGCTCTACTGGGTTGGTAAATGCAATGTTGGGGGGGGGGGACAAAACTATTTTCACAAAATGTTTTGCCCTGACTTTGCCCCTTAATTAGGTGCTCATGAGATGATAACTCAATTAAATTATGTCTACTAATAAAGTCCATAAAAGCTAAAGACCAGGTCATCACCAAGACAGCAAAAAAAAAAAAAATTGCCTATAATCTTTAAGCTATTTTAAGAATCATAGTAAATACTGTATGTGGTATTTGCTGCCAGTGTTCTTTCTGTGACCTACCTGCTTATATCCAGCCTGTGGCTTATCTGAAACTTCTGTTGCACACTTTGTATGAATGTTTTTTCTGTTAGGGGAAAAGTTTTTTTGCAAGACCATTACTTTGATGACAAATGTTTTTAAAAGATTCCAAGTAAGTGATTTGTAAATCAGAACAAATTCTTTAGGCCTTCTGTAGGATTCACAAATCATTGATTGGCCATGTTGCATCCATTAGCATGGAAGATTTTTTCGAAAGATGTAAATGCTTTGACACACAAAATCCCCTACAATTCTGAATTTGTTAAAAGTGTATTTCTGGTCTGTAACAATGCTCTTACTTAGTCCTTGGTGTTTCAGGTATAACGCTTTAAGGGCCAACATTAACTCTTTTGGTTATATCTTTAACCTAACGAGCTCCAATCCATTTCACCTCTAAAAGAAGTAATTAATTGACTTAAAGTCCTGCAAAGATTGTTAGCTCCTTTCAGTGTCAGAGAAATTGAAGCTGTCATGCTCAGAGCCTAACCAACTGTGTGCAAGTGGGGGACTGCAGGTACTTTTTGGTGTTGTTTCTGGAGGAAATGGCTCAACAGCAGCCCAGTGCTTTTATTTGTAAGAGGCAGGTGTTACTGTAATCATCCAGGTTCTCTTACAGTTTACCAGAATCCATGTACTGGTGCAGTAGCTCATAAACAACAGTGGTAGATACTTTTACATAGCTAGGGCCATTTAGAGCAATTTTAATTTTAAGAGAATCACTGCATTTTCTATTTTTAGGTATATGCATGCATGTATATATATATTTATTTTTTTCTCATGCAGTATTAGCTGCAGTATTGTAACTCTCTATAACCTAGAAGTAGGGATTTCTTGCCCTACTTGTTGAAGGTTTTTAGCATGCATCAGGACAAGTACAGTTGTCTGAAGACATGACCTTCTTCAGATGATACAGTTTCATACTAGTTCTGTCATTATAAAAATCCATATACTCATTTTTATAGATATCTACCAATTCTTGTGGACAGTGAACCATCATAATTTGGTAAAAGGTATCTTTTTATATCAGTTCCAGTCAGAGCCATCCTAGTGTTCTTTAAAAGCAAGTATTATCTCGATTTTTGCTACAAAGTAATTGGATAAAGTCATAGAAAGCAGTCAAGAGAAGTGAAATAAAAACATTTGCTTCATTCTTTAATTTACATAAATTTACTGTTTCAACAGATATAACGTGGGGTGCAGGAGTTCCTCAGCTGAGGGGTGTACTATGACAAGGAGCCAGCCTCAATGGACATTGCCCGTTATCGAGAATTAAACAGGAGAGTATCTAAAGCAAAGCTGAAAGTGCATCGAGAATTGCCAGAAGCCTAAATATCCCCAAAGTAACTAGAAGCAAGACCATGAGGAGTAATGTAGGTAAGTACTCCAAAGTAAATCAGGGCATTTCTTAAACCGTGAAACTTTTGGTTTTATTTTGATAGTTTTATGCTGTGGTAGTAAAGATTGTCACAAAATGTATTTCAAGTAATATAACACAAAAGATTTGAGCCAATGGTAACAAAAATAAAAAATAAAAAAGAGAAGAACAATAGATGTCTTTGACATTGAATGGTGCTGAAGTAGAAAAGTAAACAAGTTAGCAATTCATATCTTTATATGAGATAGTGCGCCTATACGTGGACCTTTGTGATAACAGAACAAAGAAGAAAAAGGCATTCTTGACCTAGATTTAACAGATTTTATTGAAACAGTGTACGAAGTACGGTATTTTAATGGTAAGAAAATCATCGCTTTGTGGCAGCGTGATGCATGTGGACTACTAGTCATAATTGGTGGTAATATATTTTGACATAATTAAACAATTGAATTCCATTTATTTGTATCGGAAAATATTCAGCACCATTCTTGACCTAGATTATATTGTAGTAGCAGAGTGTAGCTGCCTTGCCCTGAGATGAAGCCCGAACTTTACAGTTAAATGTAAAATGAAATGTGTTTGTTCTTATACATTTTCATAATCAAAATATAAGGTTATACCATGTCAACAACCAGCAGATGGAGAAAAAGAACGTCCTAGGAAGCTCAAAGAACACACTAGGAAACTGAGCTATAAATAACAGGCTAATTCCATAGCTTTAAGATTTCTCCAAAGCTTTTTTAAATCCCTCCAGAAAAGACTGAAGAGATCCCTAATCTGAAGTGCCCCACTTGAAGAAATATATATGTTTTTCTTTTAAAATAAATTTCTGTTAATGTACAAGAGATTGTTTGGACATTTTAAAGAGTCAGGGTAGTGTCTGTACTATACCCATTGCTTCAAAATAAGATTTTTAAACATATGGCTGCATTTTCATTCTTATCAGTGATTTCTTCTTCAGAGAAAATACAGAATTCTGTCTGATCGTCTCTGAACTGATAAGTGCAGTATTCACACAGAATACTTGATGTTCACAACTCATTTTGAATCTCTATTTGTTTTAGAGAGCTGTCCTGTTCAGTAGAAGAATCTAACAGAAGAGCAATCTTCTTAGGTCGGATTTTGTGAAAATTTGGAAGACCTGTTGATATTTTTTTCCTTTTGTTTTTCTTTCCTTAAATTGTACCTATGGAATATAACATTGTGGCTATATTCAGAAATATTTGTTTTTCTGGCTTATAGACTTAATACTATACATTCTTGAAAGCAGACTTTGAGATTTCGTGGAATATTTCCTAGGACACGTGGCTAGGTACTGACCTCCAACTAGACTTCATGCCACCGAGGTCATCCGATCCAGCCCTGCTCAGAGCAGGGCCAACTTCAGAAGGGTTCCCCCGAGCTTTGTCAACTTGAGATTTGCACATCTCCAAGTTTGAGTTGAGTTTGAGTTGAAGGCTGCAATAAAGTCTTCCCTTCACCATCTCTTCTTGACCACCTCCTTCCATAATGACTCCTTCACTCCTTAAAAATGTCTTTTACTTTCTGCACTAATGTTTTGCTTCAAAAAAGGCTTTCAAGATAATACTTTTTTTTAAAAAAAAAACTTCCAAATTTCTCTTGTATGTTCCCTCAACAAGAGAAAGATGATTGGAGAGCTTGGAAAAAAATAAAGATCACAAATAGTCATTCCTAAAATGCTGGGAATTTTTACAAACAGGAGTCATGCATGAGGCTCTGCAAGTCTTCACTGTTAGTGAAACATTAGAATATATTTTGCAGTACTCAACGCGACACTTTAAAGAAAATTTTTATTAGTTAGAAGAAGGCAAAGCAGAGCAACAAACTAGTGGCAAATCTAGAAAGCAGGACTGATAAAGAGAAGCAGAAAAAATTAGGTTTGTTTGTTTGTTGCAGGAAGAAGAGAAAAAGAACCCTGTAGGATGGACATAAGGCTTTAAAAAAATGAGAGTTCTATAAAAGCAATGGTAGCAGTTGCTCTGTAGATTTAAAAAATAAAAACTAAAACTAAAAATTGCACCAAGGCTTTATTTAGAATAGGCATAAAGATAAAACAGCCCAACTTTACCTCATACCTGACTGCAAGTATGGATGAAAAACTGAGATACTTTGCCTCTATCTGCCATGAAATATATGACTGGAATTTTTTTTAAATGCCTATAGAAGCAGCTTTCAGAGCTGATTTTGGGAAGTGTGAGCTTCCTTCACTGCCAGTGGGCTGACCAAGTTTGCTCACCAAGATCCTGCTTCAGATCCTCAGTTTGTGCAGTTCTGTTGACTTAATTGTGGAATGAGATTTGTTTTATTTTCCTGAGAACTTTTTCTGTTGCTGATAATCTGCTTCAAGATACACAGTTTAAGGTATATGGTATTCACAGTCTTTACTTACTGCACTTTTAAGAAAAAAAAGTTTTTTTTTTTTCGATAAAATGCTTTGAAAATTCCATATTTAAAATGGACTGAAATTGAGGTTCAGCAACCCTTCGAAGTTTGCCGTTCATTTCCTTGAATTCAGGCTGCCACTGAGATGGTATGCCCAAGTGTCACATAAAAAATAAATACATTTTTTTAAAATGAAGGAGGCTATCTGTAGCTTGAAATTCACGTTTCTTAGATTTTTCTGCCAAGAGTTCTTGGCTTTTGTTCGCGGTGCTGATGGCTTTGTTTGTTTATAGATGGGTTGGGTTTATTTGTGTGACAGAATATATTTATGTTACCAAATGAAATTCTTTTAATCAAGGTCTAAACATGTTGTAATTAAGAGCTGACTAAAGAATTCTTTGCCTACATGCTTTCCAGTAGCTCACTTTCTGGAGGATGATGCCAGAATATGTTAAATATCTGTGTTATGTACCTGCCTTCTGCGTTTCCACAGACTTTCAACGTTTTTCAAGCTTATTCAGAGGATAAAGGCCTGTTTGAGTTCTAACTTGGGTTCTGACACAACACATTGTCATCTGTTCGGGATGAAGTAGTGCACTTTCTGGATTCTCATCTTTAATGGAGATTTGCTCTTAAACTCCTGGGTGTAATGCATCCTTACGGGGACACGTGGTTTTGAATTCTGGCTGCCTGGGGTCCTTCACCCTCCTTTTTGTTTGCTCTGCTTTGATGAGCTGGCGCAGTGCTCTTGTCAAGCCTGAATGTGATTCACCCTTTTGTTTAGTTCCTTCTGAAGAGACTGAAACCTTTTTTTTGTGTGTAGCTTAGGGTTTGTGCAGTTTATTGTACGTGTAGTAAAATCTGGTTTTGCAGTGCACCAAGTGAGCTCTGGATAGCTGGCAGAGCAGAGCATCGTTGCCTTGTGTCTTGCTCTGCCTTAAACCTCATGATACTGGGAAGAGACGCAATACCCGTGTTTTGTAGTGTTTAACTGTTTGGGACTGGTGAGTAATCGTGCTCCCAGGAAGCCTTTGAGGTTCTGTTCAGTACCTAAACCACTCACTACGGTTTTGTGGAGGGGGAAAGAGGGTGCTTAAGGGTAAGGAAAAACCTTTTATGTGAAGTATGATCGACAGCGTAATATCCTTTTGTAGAGGCACAGCATATTGGCTTTTGTTGATACAAGTCCACGTAGCCAAAGGTTTTGCCTTTCCAAGACTTTGTTAACACTGGAGAGAACCGTTCAGCAGTAGGAAAAGAATTTGCTTTTGGAAGCCCAAAACTCTGTTGTGCAGAGAGGTTCTTTAGACACTCACTGACAATGCCCAGACTTCTGTCGTAGGTTACAGCCTGGTAACCTAGAAGCTGCACGTTCCCCATCTCGGTGTCCTGAGTTACTCATACTTTTTTCCAAAATTGTGCTTCTGCAAACACGTGCAGAGAATTTCTTTTCAAGTATCTAAAATCTAGATTTTAGCGTAGTTTGGATGGCAAAACGTTTCCAAGGAAAGTTTCACGACACTTGTACTGAAGTAGAGAAATAGAATGCTTTTTATTATCATAAAAACATGTTTCATTTTCCAGGAGCCAGACTGGTCCTCACAGTTAATGGGATAATGCAATTTATCCTTATTAAGGTGTCAGTGTGAAAAAGTCTCATAATTGTTATGTAAAATTTCAACCAAAAAATATACAGACATTAAGATTTAGATACTTGGCTCATTTTAGTAGGCTAAATATACCTTGCCATTCTTAAATGTAAATCTCTTGAGTGTAGGGGATGGTAAGCCTATGAGTCAGAATCCCTAATAGAGCAGCCTGGAGAGGATAGACACAGATACGTGGTGTTCTCATCTCTCCCTGGGACAGCAAGACGGGAGAGAGGTTTTTGAGTCACAAAACACAAAACGCTATTGGAAACTCATGGCATGTGTACGCTGTTGCTGGAATACAAAGTGAACTTTAATAGAGTGCTTTATGGAAGAAGAAAAGAAGTTGTACATTAATATTTTCTTAAACATTAGTTTATCTTTTCTGTGCTTGTGATGTTTTTTTTGGAAATGAACTGTGCGCAAAATGCGAAGCGCAAACAGGTATTCATTTCAGAATTTCAAAGAAACCTCTCCAATTAGATGTTTATAAATTTGAAGGAATGATTAAGAATCATTTAATACTGAACTCTTAGCATCACAGGAGGACCATATTGCTTATCTTCACTTTCAACTGATTCTTTGTTTTTCAGCTTGGAGTGAACAAGATGATAATATCCACCTTAAATCTAATGCTTAATGAGGAAAAAGGTCAGGCTTGCTTTTTTGTTTTTTTTAAATCCTGTATCTTACTGTTTATTAGCATATTAAAAAGTACTTCAAATTTGTATTAATTCATATTTATTAGATAACAAACCAAATACAAGGTTTTAATATTAGGGTGAGAAAGTGTATTTTTAAATTGAGTGGTGTAGTCATGAAACAGTTGACTCAGACTAGCGTATGTAGAAAAAGAAGCTATATAAGGAAAGGTCATGTATACAAATCTTCATAGAGATTCACTTAAAAATTATTAAGCTTATAATTAATGCACCTCTTGTATATCAATAAAGAAATATTTGTCACAATTTTCATGGGGCGAAAGCATTTAAAAGGATTAAAATCACCCACTATTTTTTTCTGTAAATATCCTTAAACTTCTGAGTGCTCTTTTAGAAAACAGAGGAAGTCTTTTAATACTGTCTATCTCATAAATAAAACAGTGGGGCCAAATTCTCCAAATCCTTACACATTCAATTAGTATATCATTGAAAGACAGTGAGTAATAATCCACTAATGCTAGAAGGAGATTCATATATCAAATCGTACAGGTTTGTAGCACACCAGATTTCAGAGAGGCAGCCGAAGCTTTCAAGCGCTATTATGTTTATGCCAGATAATGCTGTAGTTTGCATTAAGGTGTCAGAATAGCTGATTTTTATGCTATCATATTTTTTTAATATCTTAAGAGTATTTTCATGAGGGAAATTGCTGAGTAGAAATACATACTTCAGTAAACAATTTTAAAAATGGCATTTGGAGAAAAATTCCATGTGTCTAAAAATAGTGCAGTCATCTGACTTACTACTTGGAAACAAAAGCATAATTTACAGGTTTAATTTGCAATCCTACTATGTTCTGACATTCTCTTGCAAGAAACTTGGTCTGAATTATTCAGATGATTTAAATATTGCTGTGTCCTGAACTTCAAGTGTCTAATACAAAGCAAGTTTATCTAGTTTATTGAAACCACTGCATTTAAGATACGGGAGTATAATTTTCTTTTTTACCATTTATTGCTGTATTTTTGATGTCACATTGCACAGTTAATGGAGTTTGGGGCTAATCTAGATAATTATTGTGCCAGCAGCTCAAAGCCTTTCGCCATATTTTCAGCAATCATATTTTTTACCTTTTTTTTGACTGTAAATCTAAAAACAAATTGAATTTTGATGTTCAGGATTTGAAATGTTTATTTTTAAACAGATATATTTTTAATTAACTTTTTTTATAGATGCCTATTTTCCTAGTAAGCAGTAAATACATAACATATGTCTATCTAGTTGACGTCTATCAACTAGAACTGAATTTACATTTATTACCTACTTACTTTCTGATTTTATTTTAAATAGCCTAAGAATGTTCTGTATCAGATGTTCCTAAAATTCATGTAATCTTCATTATAAAAACTGTTATAAAAATATATTTAGTAACTTCAGATTATTTTGAATCCTGAAACATGGAGATTGAAAGAACAAGTTTGTTCTTTGTTGTTCATGTTCTCAGATCTCCTTTTGAAGTGATTTTAACTTTGGACAGAAACTTTAAATATTCGTAGCTCTATCATTTGATGATAATCAATGTGCTGCCATTAAAGCTTTGAGTTTGTTAGTTTTAAATTCCATATTGTTTTGTATGACAAATGAAAATGTCTGCTGTAGTAATTTTCTAATGAATGTGCGCTATGTTAGTGAGAGAGATCCCGCTGTGACAGAGTGCATTTTTCTATTTTAATGTCCTATTTTGTTGTGGCATTTGGTCTTGAAAGGTCTGAATTCTCATTTGTAGACACATTTGAAGTCATCTTTTTTCTTGTCTTGGGGCCTGTTATGTTTACCTTCCATGCTAGACTCTTCTAGAGCTTAATAGTTTGTAGGGAGCTAACAGAATGTCAGCCAGTGTAGAAAAATGTCTGCATTATAAGCGTGAAAGGTTCCAAAATACTAAAAACTGGAGAAGAATTGCATTGGCAAAATCAAAATATTATACGAACTCTGGCTTTTCTGTGGCAAGATAGGTTTGGAGACTGAAATTCTTATCCAAATAAAGCTAAAAAGGGACCCCAAAAAATGGTGTTCACAGTTGCAAAACCGATACATTAAGTGTGCGCGTGATGAAGAGAGAAGAAAAAGAACTGAAGAAGAGCTGTTCAGAAAAATAGTTCTGATAGTGTCATTTCTCTTTACATGATAGATTGCTTAGTCCTTTAAAATCCTCAGTTAGGAGCCATGCCGTGCAAGTCTTCTCTTTTACCTAATACTTTACCTGTTGCTTTACTTCAGGATATAGGAAAGTAGGTCGTTTGTGTGGGACAGCTAGAGCTTTGTGTCTGCGCGTTGAAACAAACCACTGGGAAGTAAACGTATGAATTACTTTTCGTTCCCCCCAAAAAATACTGAGTCTGGGTTCACTTTTTCTAGATTTGTACTTGCTGAAGCTGGACGTGTTTTTCATTATACGAGTTCCTCTTTAGAGTGGTGAAATGGACTGCTGTAATAATATTTCTTCACTTTCTCAAATTAGCATATAGGTTAGTAATATTCTGCTTCGTGATATTCCCTAAGAAAGTTTTTGTTGGTGGTGGTGACGTGATACACTTCTCTACTGAATAACTGGGCTATTTTGTATCGCCCGTGTTCATACCCAATATTAGTTTTAATTTTAAAAATAAAAAAATCTGAATGCTTACATTATTTTGGCAGTAAAGTAGGACTATGTTACGTGCACCCAGTTTTGACCTATTTCGCTTGTAAAGAAAGAAATTAATGTGGTGGAAGGCCTGAAAGCATTATGACTGCTGTATCTTTGTCGGGGCTCTATTAAGTGCCCATTGTATTTATTAAGTTCTTCTTGAGTAGGCAGAGCCGAGGTTTGAAAAGAAAATCGTTCTGTTGCCAGCCATCTTCTTTGATTGTCTTGTAGCTCGGTTTTGCTTTTTTGTCGAAACTCTTTCCGAGCTGCTATATCACGCGTAAGGCAGAGGAAGTCACTCTTCCTGCTTTCTCCGTGCTTTCAGTGGAAGTGAAAGCCTCAGTTGCTCCCAGGTCTGGGAGTTACGCAGACAGATGTGTTAAAAGGCAGATACACCTTGAGAACGTTTCAGGTTTTGTTATTACGCTTGCACTAAATAATGGGTGCTAAAAGAATTGTGCTCCTAGCCAATTCAGCCGTAGCCTTGGACAACTGTAAGGACACAGCTAACCCTCAAAAGTTGAGGATACGTTCCAGCTCAGTGGACTTGCCATTTTCCCTTCACTCTGAGCCCTGGCAGCAAGGATATCTCTCTGTGCAAGGGCTACAGCTTCTGGTTCGTTAGCAGTGTGCTGGTCCAAAATCCTCCGAAGAAAAAGGCTCATGTCGTGCTGTTAATGATCAGCTAGACCCACGAGCATACGTCGCGTTTTCTCCATGAGAACCCTTCCCCTATCCATGATACAGCAGAAAATGGTTTTATTCCTATAGATTCCTAGGTAAGTAGGCCTGAAGGGACTGCTTTGATCATCTACTCTGGCAGCGTAAGGAAGCAAATCTGGCAGGGCTGTGTGCATCCACGTGCAGATCAGCAAGTCTGGTAAAGCTCGTTGACTGGGGATGCAGAGGCAAGTGCGGTGGCCTGGGCTTTGGAAGATATTTGCTATTTATGAGGGAATCCATCCAACTAGCTGTCATGTTCTAGAGTGGTTAAATTGGGGTCTTCCAAACCTAAAAAAATGTACAGCCTCAGCACTAGTATAAGCTAGGATTACATAAGCCTTGTTGCAGTACGTAATAAAGCTGTCCTTAAAGCTCAAATACTCTTCTACCAAAGGTGGTTGGATGGTATCAACAGATTGAGCACCAGGGCAATTTAAAACGTGTCATTTCAATTAAGTCATTCTGTGCAGAACAATTTTCTGGTTGCTGCAATGGAGCTGTATTTGTGAGTAAGATGAAGGTACCTTTCTCGAGTCAGAGGCCAGAATATTTCATGTATACTGCAGTGTTATAGACCTACACACCAATACAAAAAGGTAAGAGTGAAGGAAGAGAGGTTTCCTTTATACGTAAGGTACATTTGTTTGTTGAGTCACTCACACAAAAAATAGGGCTTCATAAAGTATTAAATTCTAATTAGCCAAGAGAAAGCTGCTTTTCAAAATGTAAAAACATTCTCAAAAAGCAATGAAACATTTGTACCTAATTAAATGACACAGGAGAATCCTAATGCCTTTGGTAGACTTAAACAGATTAGTAATTAGCAAATGATAACTAAATAAAGCCTCATTTTAACTCTGCATAGTTTGAAAACAATGCTTTTTAAGAAGTTAAAAATTCCTGTTAGTTCTAAAGCCCCAAGAGTGTGATGTGAGGCATTGCCACTTCTGAATGCATTTTGTAGGTTTTTCTACAGACGGATAAAAAGGAAAGCCTAGGAAATGAGTTTGGTGCTTGTATTTATAAGCAGTATGTTTTGTGGATATTCCAAGTGTTTGCAAAACTTTATACCCCAAACCTGTCGTCACCCCATGAGCAAGCACTCGGTTTGGGCATCTCAGAGGTAGTCATTTGTCAGGGACCTCTAAATAGCCTTTCTCTGTAATATATGGAATTGTTAAGCTTGCTTAAAGGGTCATTTAAGAAAAAAGTTATGGAGCATTTTTTGCAATATTAGACTGTCAAAATTTGATTTACTGGTTTTACATCCACTTATTAATAAAGGAAATGTTATATTGGTATTCATATCATCTGTGATAGATCTGAATCCAGGCTATTAGTATCTAATTTAAGTTTCCTTCACATTGTACTAAGTTTTCTATTTCACCACTTGACTAAAAAATTGTTAAACATTTTCAGCTGAGTGTGCAAAGAGGCTTGTTAAAACTCAACATGCTAAAAAGTGGGACAGTTGCATTAAAAACTGAAAACATACTTTTTGTGCATGAAAATTAAGGGGAAATTTTTCACGGGGGAAGGGGCTTAGGGGGCTGGAGTGGGGAAACAATTTGGTGTCATTTTACATAGTTCTCCAACAAAATATTTTTAAGCATATTGTAATGAAAGCGGACTGCAAAACAAATCTGAAAGGCATGTCTTGGCGCACAGAAAAAAAGGAGTAATTGATTTAGATGTGGAAAGTTGTGCTCCTCGTGGTGAGATAACATGAGTTGTCTGGAGTTGTTACGAGATTACAGAGAAGAGGTATTTATTACATGGGTTGATGAAAATCAGCCCTTTGGATAGAATCCAGTGTCCAAAATACTTGGGATCTGCTCCAAAGTCCAAATACTTTCTAAACCAATCCAAAGTACTTCGGCTGGAACACTTTGACAGTGAGAAGGAAAATGGTACCTCGAAGGAGACTGGTTTTCTGCAGCTGAGGTGGAAGACCGGCCTGGTAAGAAATGGAAAGGTGTGAGTAGGCAAAGGGATGCTCTGTTTGTCAGAGCATTCCCAGCCATGCTGATCCCTACCGGGATTAAAATGTCTGTTTTCAGTGACCGTGGTTTGCCCAGCCCTGTCGAGCAGTGCCACTGCCCTACGGCCGTCCTCTCACACTGCAGCTCCTTGTCTAGGCTGCCTCACGGTGTAAAATGAGCAACCTGAGCCAGTGGTAGGGTGAGCAAGAGCCAGACCCAGACTATTTTGAGTGACTCTCATCCTCTTTTTCGCTGCCATCTTCCTTAGCTCCATTTCCTTTGGCTGATAACCAGCTGTCAGGAAAATGCGAAGGGTGTCTGTTAAATCAGATGCGGAGAGATGTGGATTAACTCATTTGGCAGAAATCTGTGCTATGCTTAACTTTTCTTTCATTATATGCAGTTAAATAAAGTAACATATGAGGGTTAGTGAAGGATTTCTCTACCAAGGCATCAGTGGCAATCTCTTACTTTTGCTGTCTATACCTAATAGAAAGATGCAGTGGTTACAATACGTACTTGATATTTCATCACCAGTGGTTTGTGGAAATCCATTCAGAATTGTGAAGTAATCGCACTTCTGCAAGTGTTTTCATACAAATGCATAAAACCTGCCTCGTTACTGATCAGCTGCGTGCTTCTGAGAAGCTTCCAGAGAGCCTTCGACTTCCTTTCTGTCATTCATTGCACGCAGCCGCGTCAGTGGGTCCTCACCGAGCGCGGCTTGGGCGTGCACGTGGTAAATTACCTGATAAAAGGTCAAACCTTGACGATGCAAATAGCTCTGTTTGCCGTTTTCTGCTTAGGGCGAGTGTGGTGTTTGGAGAATTTTTGTACCTGGGGGAAAATGGATAATCACACCTATGCTATGATTCGTTTTTTTTGTTGTACATCACTCGGGTCTGTGTGTTAGTTTACAGTTTTTTAGTCTCAGGAAAAAGCCATACAAATAACAGGCTTTGACTGAAGGCATATGATTGAAGCAGCCATTTTATTTCAGTCCACTGTACTGAGTCAAAACATTCAAATATTTTCCACAGAAGAGGCAGTAATGTGAATTCTTTTGGTACGATTTCAAGCTACATGCAGTACAGAAAAAGGGGTTATGTGATTAGATGATGAGAAGTATTACAGCGGTGATAGAATGGGATGTTAGCTGATGCAGGGCGTTGCAGAACCAGGAGTAATATAAGGTTACTTCAAAGTGTCTTTTGCTGCTTGTGCAAAAAAGGAATTGATGGCTATTATTTTCTCGTAATGGATCCGATGTAATTGCCCTAAATAGCGACGTGAGCCACAGTAGGAGTGGGCTAAGAGATTAGCAACCCTCTCTGCAGTATGTGCTTCCAGTATTTTACATAGGTATTTTCTGACTTGGATTTTACTGTATTATAGAAAGTTAATTCTCGATAAAAACACAGGGAGATTATTTACCTATTTTAGCCTTACACAGGACCTGTGCTAGGATTGCCAATGCACCATTCAGCAATAGTGCTGAAACTTAAATTCTGCCATGTTTGTGGTGAAACATCCTCTGTTACTTCCTTATTCAGGATAAAACCAATCAGGTAGCCAAAGAAGAACTTCTAAACCGAAAACCTGACAGGACTCAAGACGCTTGAACTCTTGCCGGGGGCTTCCTGAATCCCGTTTCTGTTGACCAGGTCTGAAGATCAAAGGATGTATTGCTCTCCTGTGAGAGAGAGCAAGGTGGTTTGTGCGCCCTTCGCTCCATCCTTCCCTACCTTGTACCTGCTCGCCTGTGCCCCATCCGTGGGGAGCTCCGCTGCTGCGGAAGAGCTGCGGGGATTTGCCCAGTGCTTGCAGGGGGCAGAACGCCCTGCGTCCATTGGGCATCTTAGGAAATATAACCTGGAAAAATGTGCCGTCTTTCCAACTCCAGGCTGTTAATCGGATCTTACCTCTGTAAACCTTTAATCATGTGTTCTTCCCATCCTCGCCTCAGTTTCAGACAGTTAGGGTGCTCCAGACCAAAGGAAAGTTGAAACAGGTCTCTGGAAAACGGTGCTGGGCTATGCAGGAACGCTCGGTCCTGCAGCAAATTGCAGTCTGTCTTTAGATTTCAGCGCCTTAGCCAGGGGGTTATGTGCAGCTGACTCCTTCCTACTCCACCTCAGTTTTGAAAATGTCTTTTTTTTTATGTCGCCTTCTGAAAGTTGCATTTGTAAGTAGCACATCTAAAGTGCATGTACTGTGTTAAGTGTACTTAGCAGAATGTTTTCAAGGACCATATTTATGTCTCTGGAGCCTTCTTCTAGTGGTCTGGAAGGAAGGAGCTGCTGTTACACGTTGACGTAGCACGTTGTTGGTACTGTTGTTGCAGAAATTTTTTAGAATCCTCAGTCTTAATGCTCCACTTCTATCTCAGAAAATTTTTCTTACTAAAATCCATCAGGTCTATAGTAACATTTACTATGTTTTTAAATAACAGCATAACATTAGTAGTAGGAAGAGAGGAGAATTGATGTACAATCCCAAATAAAACTCATTAACGTCGTTACTACAGTAGTCATCAATGCCATTTTATTTTTTGAGTTGTAGACATGGTTTTTATGACATTTTCTATTTAAATTGCAAATTCTGTGTATGTCTACCTTGATAAAACTTCCAGTCTTGAGAGTTAAGTCACATCTGGTCTATTTGAAAAACTGTTTGGTAGGATAACATAGTTTGTGTAATCCTGAACCACCTTAATGAAGATTTGCTCATACAGCAGAATAATACGGGGGGAAATCATTACGTATGGTACTCAAATATTTTCATAGGTAAGCTGAGAGCAGTGCAGAAAAACCTGAAGATTCTGATACTAAAGTTAACAAATCCCTAGATGCTGACTTTTCTATCTTTATTATACAAGTTTTTTAAAGAAATTATTATTTTCATCTAGACTAAATGTAACATTTTTCCATTTTTATTGATATTATCAACGTTAATGCAGCTTCCTTCACATTAAATGCGTTCGGTTTTATAAACAATTTTCAAAGGGCATTAATCGAGCTAGTCATCTGTTGATAATTTTGAATAGAAGCATATGTGAAACTACTCAGTTAAGAGATCTATCCCTTAATTCATTCAAACTGTACATTAACTATTTAATAACAGTTGCACTGTCTTGGCATTTAAGATGTAGTTCAGTTGCATTCGCATATAAATAGAGTCTGCTAGCAGGATTGTATTTTTACTGTATGCCTTATTTTGATGGTTTCATTGACATTTAAAATTTTGATTCTAAGCTCTTTAAATGGATGCAGCTGTATACATCTTCATGAGTTACTGAGCTGGGCTGAAAGACTTCAGCGAATGGCTCATGTGTTTTCTATATCTGTATTTTTCAGGCTGTTTTATTGGAGCCAGGGAGTCATGAAAGAAACTCAAGAAGAGAACTTGGATAATGAACGGAAGATAAAAAGAAAACAAAAAGAATGTGGCATATAAAGGGTATAATACCTGGAGGTATTAGATCTGACTCATATTTATAAAAATGAGACGAGCTTTCACAAAATACAAGTTATCTTAGTCATCAAGCTTGGAGCCATGCTGTTGAACTAGAAATTCTCCTTTTCCCCATTCTCCTTTCTGACAGGTAACAAAGGATTGGTGAATTATGATTTTCCCAAGTTGGAAGCACTAATTTTTATCTATATAGTTCGTCCTTATGAATATATAAGGAGTTAAACATTGCATATTTAATGTGGATTATAATGGGAAACTGACTCATTAACAAAAATGGCCACTTTTAAGGACCTGGTTTCAAACTGAGCTGGAGCCTCCCAATGCACTTTGTACAATTTGGGGAAAGGTGTACTGAATGGCCTTCTTTGGGAGGCCATGATGACATGTAGTAAAAGGATATCATCTTACTGTTGATATCTTTGAAGACTCATAAACAGAAACAGAAAAATGAATGGTGGAAAGGAGTGTGACGGAGGGGACACGGATGGCGGGCCACCAGCAGTGCAAGTTCCCGTTGGTTGGCAGCGACGGGTGGACCAAAGTGGAGTGCTCTATATCAGGTAAGGTTATCTCAAGTGATTACTGTCATTGTTTTCATTGCAGTTTTGCCACAACATGTGGTAAATTAGTGACTTGGCTAGTCTTCTGTACTCAAAGATTTCAGGGGCTTGTTCTTTTGGAAGAGCTAGACTTTTCTTTCTGATGATATTAGTGGAGTCCACTTGAGCTGTGCCATTTGCATGCCCATAACACATACTCTGTCATTACAAATCTAATATTGCTTGGTCTTGAAAATATGATATCCTTAATATACATTTTGCTTTAGGCATGAATAGTTCTTTATTACTTATTATTGTCATGTGGATTTTAAAGCTGAGCAGTAGCAGATTTAACCTTACTTAATGCCTTTATTATTCAAACCTTTTACAATGAAACTAGCCAGAGGATTCGTTATGTCACACCTAAGATGATGAGAAGTCTCTCTCATTGCCTTTTCCTTGTACCAGCACTGGCTTTTTATAAGAACCTTTGCTGGTCAAGTGCCAAGCAGCGACCAGGCATGCAAATAATTCGTGGCAGGTAAGATAGACTGGGACTTTCTTCTGTCAGCAGCAAGCCTTCAGCTCAGTTCATGCAGCAGCACACAATTTTATCCTGACATTCAGTAACTCTTCTCCGTGGCCTTTTCTGCATTTTAGTTCCAGACCTCCAGTATACTTTTCTGGTTTACTTACTCTCTTTTGAAAGGAAGTTAAGTGGGGTAACTAGCGAGTAGCTGTAGAAAACATCTCTATATACCCTGTGAAGGTTCTGTGTTCATCGCAGAACCAACTGACTGACTTCTGTAGATTCCTTCCATTTCTGGTGTAGAAAAAACAGGAATGCAAGCCTAAAACCAAAGTTTTGGGTATTTTGTTTATTCTGTTAGCTTATTAGATATTTTTTTTTGCTTCATCCTGGAACAGTCACAAAAAATGTATTGAAATTACTATTAAATGAGTGTGTTCAGATAAACATACTACAAATTAAATGTTATTGGAAAAAGACCAAAGTTAGCTTTAACAAAATGTAGGTACATCAGGTTTACATTACGTGAATCTAAATGACTATCAATCTGTTACTTGCTTCATCTTATTCCACTATTCTGTGATTAAAATAACCACTTCTATGCAACTTTTTATATATTAACAATACAAAATTCTTTAATGAGTCACAGCATACTCCAGTCTTACACTAAACCACCGTAAAAGATCAAATGCATTCCAGGATTTCTTGTTTATATTCGCAATTAGCAGAATCAAACTAAGTCCGTGTCAGTGATACGCATGTCAAAGATAAATTGCCTTCCCCTTGTATTTCTCATTATAGCTATAATTTACTGAGCCTCTGCCTTTTCTAAAAAATCAATGAGAAAAAAGCAGTTGTTTGGTTTGTGTTTGGTTTTGTTTGGGTTCGTTTTGTTTTCCCTCTGTCATCCCTATGTGCAGGCATTAAGACATAAAATTCCTTGGTGTTTTTATATACCTACCTAATGATCCTACCTGTTTTTGAATTTTATTTTGTACAGCTGTAAGAAGCAGGCCATGAAGATTGTGCTGCTTCTTCGAGAGCATGTCTTACACGTTCATAAACTACTAAATTTTGGTATCTGACAATTATTTACTCTTCAGTCATTTTTTTATGTATGTTCTCTTTGTTCAGGAGGACTTTGATAATATTTCTGTCCTGAATTGCTTTATGCAAAACACTGCTTTTTTTTTCTAGTTGACTTGACTCTGTTAATCAAGTCTACCAGTTGTCTTTTTCAGCGTGGGGAAGCTGGTATTATTTCTGCCCTCTCTGTAAGTTTTGTCCATGCTGTTTTGTTTTTACCCCTCCTTAATCCAGTGGTTGGTCTGCTGGTAGCCTTCTGTAAGCCAGCCTACTTAATGGAAGGCTAGAGGATGCACTTGATGTCGTCCGTGTTCTTATTCGATGAAAGACATGGAGTAGGAAGTGTTGGGTAGAGGATGAGGATGGGTTGATTAGAGGATGAAGTCCTCTAATCCAGCCTCCTGCTTGATGTGCCGTGTGAGCAGCAGTCGGTCGGGTCAGCTGTTGGTCTCACCAGCTGCATCTTCAAGGGCTGAGTTTCCCCAGCCTCTCTGGATTAGCTGCACGACCCTTCTGAACGAGCACCCACCCTGAAAATATTCACAGCATTTACTGAGAGAAGGAGAGGCCAAACAATACTGACCCAAAAGCTATCCAAGGAAAAATTAGTATATGTATTAAGCTTTGACGTGATTTAACTGGTATGGATGATTCCAGCTGAATAAGGACTTGTTCTATTTGTGCTTCCTTATAAAGCATACATGCTGTTCCATCAACTGTCAACAGGTGCTCTGAATAAAATCCATTAATTAGTTTTTTATTACCTGGTGAAAGCATGGGGCTGAGTGATTTCTTAGTAAAACAGTGCTGCTGGTACCTGGATCTCTTCTTCAGGTTACTGTTTGTAAATACTCATTAATGGAATAAACTGAGAGAACTGTGCACAAAGGAACATTATTAAAAACTGCTTTCTTCTAGAAACAGAAAAAGAATGAGTTCTAATGGTATAGTGTTACTCGGAAGTAACCAGTGGCCGTAGCATCTGGAATGGTTCAGCTGCTGCACGCCAGTGGCTGAACGGTGGTGTTTCCTCCCGAAGGCGATGCTCTCCTTACGCTTTGTGTGCGGTGCTGAGCTGAGCTGCTGTGCGATCTCCCTCTGAGGACGGCAGGAAAACTCCTCTGGTCCAGGCCAGGGGAGCACCGATGGGCAAAATTTTACAGGATCTTAGTTCTTGCTGCAAAATGGGACTTGTGTTCTTCTCTTTTTTTAACCAATAAAGCGGCATCCTAACTCCAGAGCATAATCCCAGAGGTGCCGTTTAAAATGAGCTTTTTAAGCATCACAGAACTTCCCTTTAGCGATGTTGCACATGGGTGGGGTAGTACGGAGGAAACAGCAGCCTGTGTTCTCCTGCGGGAAGCTCTTACCTATCCAGCTGTGAACCTCGCCGGGGCGAGCAGCTGCCCCTGTGTGCCTACTCGGGGTGTGAAGGCTTGGCCCTCAGGCCTTTTAGTCACTTTTCTCCACACCTCCACCGTTATTTTTAGATTGCTTTTATCTTCAGAATGTCCCTGTTACACATATTCGACCTAAATGATTCTCCCTAAAGTGACCGTTTCAGAGCAGGGCTGGCAAATGAGTTGCTTACTTAAAGTGTTACCATAACTCTAAACGTCACTTGCAGATGTTGCTTTATAGCTGGCTTAGGCCTTGCAGTGCATAATTAGGTGTTTATACATGAGGTTTGAAGTACAAAAGTTCATCAGCGTTTGGAATTTTGACTCTTGGCTGTTTCCATGTCCCAAACTATTCCACTCAAGTTGTTTTGGTTAAAATAAGGGCTTTTCACAGCTGCCATTAAGAAGCAGGGTTTGAGCCAGTCCTCACAAATTACTGTATTCGTTCCCTGATAAACAGTTTAGATGTAATAAAGGACCGTGTGGAAGTGAGAGGCTTGTGACATGAGAACTTTTTTCACCTTATGAATTAGTGATTTTGCCGTAACAGAATTTCCAGTGTCCTATTTTTGGATATGGAGATAATGATTTTCTGGTGGGAGTTAGAGAAATCCGAGGGCCGTTTATCAGAGACTCTCCGGACTGGCTTCTCGGTGGAATGCTCACTTTCACTGAGAGGGTCAAAATTTTTGCTGAATAAACCAAATCGTTCGTGCACCTAACAGACCCAGCCACAACAGCTGTGTTACTGTTCCTCCTTTTCTCTTTGGGTTTTCTCACACTTCTTGAAACACGTTTGTGATGTTTTCCTTTTAAATCAGGTCACAGTCCTAGAGACTACAGGTGACTGTCATGCCTCCACGGAACTGCAGGGATGGGATGGGAGGAGGTCCGTGGGGACTGCAGTCCGCCTGTGGGTTGCACTTTATGGGAGAGAAGCTAGAGAAAAATCATCTTAGTGTCGTTAGGCAGCAGTTAAGCTTTCAAGCAGGACTGTAATGTGAATAGTAAATACCAATAATCTCAATTACTTCCTTTGCACTTGCCACGTTTGTGTTTCTGTAGTAAAATCGTCTTTTAAAATCTTAATTATTTTTTACTGGTTTTGATGCGTGTCATCTCAGTTCTTGACTAAAAGCAGGAAGTACTGTGAAACTAAATATGAAATCTTAGGTGCCTTATGTCAAACCCTGTCTATGTGAGCTGTTAGAATGGTTGATAGAAGTCCTGATCTATCAAATTGCTTGAATTTTTCTTTTTTGTTTCTTTGCAGTCCCAGTGGGTCTTTATTATCCTGCTTGGAGCAGGTGAAGACTTACTTGCTGACTGATGGAACATGCAAGTGTGGCCTAGAATGTCCTCTTGTTCTTCCCAAGGTAAAGAAATCATAATTCTGGATTTCTGTGCTGTTTGGATTATGAATTTCTGCTCTGTCAGCTAATGACTTAATTTCTGTTCTCATCATCTATATAAAATGAGAGAAGTGCTATATGCCCAGAGATTGACCATAGAATGCAAACCATTAAATAAATCTCCTTTCTGCCTTCTCCGCGCATGGAAAAGATCTGACCCGGTCTTTATGGTGGTTGAACATTTTCCTGTTAAACTGGCAACCTACCATCAACAGCACTGTGTTGATGTGTGAGGCTCGTACATGATAGCTTCAGCAGGAGTTGGTTTATGGAAGACTCCTAACTAGCTGCTAGGGTCGGGTTGATCCTATGTATTTTAGAGTAAACATAAGTGTATGTAGTTATAACAGCTACTTTTAAATGTAATTTTCATAATATTTCCAAGAAGTGTTGAATCACTATAACACCCTGAAAAACACAATTTTATCATCTGCATGCAAATTGTAACTCTTCTTTTCTTTCTAAACACAAAGCCATCTCAACCACCCATAGTTCTTTTTCCCTTCCTCCCCTTTATACTGGGGGGTGTTAAAATTCTCTTTTGCTAAATGACGACTTCTATGGCTCTGTTTGCTTATTATATTTGCTCTTTGTTTATTTCAAAACATGCTGTAAAGGTATCTCCTGGACAATGTAGGACCTATCTAGCTGCTCTAAGGAACAGAGAAAAATTTAATTTCATGTAAAAAATTTTTGGTTTAGGTATATTTGGGGAGCCTGCTGGCTATAATCGTTATTTTAAATGTTGGAATTTTTACTCTCAGGTCTTTAATTTTGATCCTGGAGCTGCTGTGAAGCAGAGAACTGCTGAAGATGTTAAAGCGGACGAAGATGTCACCAAACTATGCATACATAAAAGGAAAATTATTGCTGTGGCTACACTTCATAAAAGCATGGAAGCACCGCATCCTTCACTAGTTCTAACCAGTCCTGGTGGTGGAACAAGTGAGTAAAATCATGCAGGGTTATTTATTTAACTAATTTTGTATTTATAATTACTATACAAGAACACCCCCAAAATTCTTACATATCTGGAATTGCAGTAGTAAACAGTGAAGTTGAAAATGGAGGTAGTAATTAGAAAGATATAGGTAGGTAGAAAATGAGTCTAAAAAGCAGGTCATCCCAGACTAAGAGCATGATTTTCTTGGAAAAGATATCAGATTGTTCTAGACAAAGAAAATACATTAGCTCTCATCTTTTGGAACTGTAGTAATATGTCTGATATTCTGTCACATGGGAAATTAGAGAAGCTGAATAAAGTGATTATAAAGGGATTAGAATGTGGCTAAGGACTTAGCTAAATGGGAAATTGTATTGCAAGGCAGAATATACAGCTAGAGAAGATCTCCACTGTAATTTCTCAAGGATTATTTGTTAGGACCAACCTGGATTAGCATTTTAATTATCCATATCAACAAAAATGAAGTAATTTGTTGATGGATGAAACTGATAGGTGCTATCAAAAACACGAGAAGATCCAAACGTTGAAAAACTGGGGGATCATTGACACCTGGAGTGAAAGGAAAGGTATAGCAACAAATCCTCTTAATTGTAAGGTTATTCACCTGGGGACTAGTGAAAAAAGCTATTAGCTGTAAATTATTGAGAAAGAAGACCTAGATATACTAACTGATCAAAGATGCCTGTGAGCAGTACCAGATGGCAGTGTGGTGCAGATCAATGTGATTCTAAGACAGAGAAGTACAAATGTCTTTGAATGCTTGCTGCCTTCCTGCGCTGCTGTTCTCGCTAGAGGCACTCAAACTGAAATAGAGCAGAGGCTCTTCTATTAAGCAAGTGCAAAACCTGTTTTATGAAAGTCATCTAAAAGTGCTTAGCTTGTTTAGCCCACCAAAATGGTGCCTGAAAGGAGATACAGTTACTGTCAATAAAGACATCAAGAGAATGGCCACCAGAAAGCGACTTAAATTAAATGACAAAGTTATCACTGAAAGAAACAGATACAAAACCAGAGTTGCATAGAAAAGTAAACTGAAAATTCGGTACTTTCTGAGGATTACAAGAAAAGGTTCTAAAGCAGTCTTACAAATCCAAGTAGTTAGGATGAAGGAGTGACGTTACTTTTAAGATAGAGCTTTGTAAGTTTATGGTTATATACTGTGATGCCTACAACATCTGGGAAATGATCCTTGATATTCTGAGAGATCCTTGCATTGCTGTAATAATAGTGGGCTAATTGCTAAGCCCTCTGTGGCCTGAATAAAAGTGGAAAACTTTAAGGATATAAAAATAAATCATTTTAGTTATGTAGACAGTACTAAGATACCAGTGACGTTCATAGTACTGAGGTACTGTTGCACTTTGAGATTGCCTTATATGATTTTGAAACTGTACTTTTTTTTTGCAATGTACATTTGTTTTAAGACTGAGTAGTACAATTTCCCAAATTACTATGCGTTTTCCTTATTATTTTTTATTATTCTTTATTATCTCTACTTAAATTACATTTCTTTTTTTGAAAAATAAAGGGCAAAATTAAGAAGGGGAAACATACATATTTAAGATATGAATGTACTCATTACATCGTCTCTATTGATCAGAATTTTGTCCATCAAGTGAAGAATAAAACTTCCCAATACATTGCCTTTGTAAACAGAATGTCATTTCAGTTGTGCACACGTAAGTTTGTCCCTATGCTTAGGTCAAGCATTAAATGTGAGGGTTCCTGTACATATTATGTTTTGTAATTCAATCTTGAGATTTCTCCCCAGAATGAGACTTAAGTTATATTTTGAGGAAAGGAACGTGTTTGTTTCTGTCATGATGTAGCTGGTTGAGTAAATAGGATGAAGGCAGGACTCTTAGTGCCATTTGTCTCCTATGGCTAGAGAGGAGGAAAGAAGGGAACTGAGTTCTTGTGAGCAGGGGAATTTAAAGGTACCTCTGAATTCATTTGAACATGAAATGTAGCTCACTACTCAAGTTTAAGTTTGCATATTCAGAGGCTGCATGCCAAGAATGTATTCATTTTCCTTTGCTGAGCTCACACTGCAAACTGAATTACAAATTCCCAGAGCAGTAAAGCTGGCAGAAAGTCCATCAGACTTGGAGCTGCCTGTGGAGGGTATTCTGAAAATAAAATATTGAAAAAATATTTATTTCTTAAACAAAACTGATATTAGTGGGTAGAAAAGGAAAGTAATCTGGTGCATGTTGGAAGGTCTAGTCCCAACACAGTAATTTTTTCCATAGCATAGGGGTTCACACGTGCACATATAAATACCCTCAAAGGCTTTATCCTGAAAACAAATATAAAAGGTAAAGCCCATTCTTGAATTTAGTACTTGATACCAAATTAATTTTTTTGCAGAAGCTGCAGGAAAAGCCTTAATTCAGTGAAATATTGCAGGACATTATATAACGTGCTCACCTTTTTAGCAAAGCAGTTCCCAAGAAGAGATTAACTCAGAAGACTGACACTCGGTGCCTGCAGTGCCAGTGAGTGATGCAGAGCAGCGGGGACGCTGCACCCTGCCTAGCTCAGCCATGTCCTCTTAGATCTGTGCAATTAAGTGATCTGCTGAATAGAAATCCAGGCCAAAGTTGTATGGCACGGTTCCCCATTCATCCTCACCAGGTACAACATTTGGGGCAGGACTTTTTGTCTGTAGGGCAAGGGGAAATTAGTCTAAACCCTTCTTGGACCTTGTTCCTCCTGTACTCAATAGATGGTGCCAGAGGCTCCTGTTCCCTGCGATAGTTCTGCCAGCTCTTCTAGCTGGTGCTGTAGCTGAAGCGATGATGCTGGAGATTCAGGTGTAGGACACTGGAAATGATCGATGGTTAGAGAGAAGATTGAAAAGAGGGGGGAATAATAAAAATAAAATAACTTCAGGAATTGATGTTGTGGACGGATAGTGCTGAAATACATTTATGTGGGTAGCAAGCGTGCTTAAACCTAAGAAGCCCAAGATCTAAAGATGTCCATATTTATGCAGGCTTTATATGGAAAATGGAGCTGTGGTCTGTGCAATTGCAGTATGCAGCAGGGTAGTGTGCACCATTCCAGCAGCTGTTTGGTGATTTAACTATTATTTCTGTTTAAGCAAAAGTTTAGCCAAAAGGCTTTTATGAATGTTTTCACGCACAGTAGTTGTGCACTGAAATGTGTGATACCAGACTTCAAAATAGTAATTGTTGTGTTTCTAATACCAGGTGCAACTCCGGTAGTTCCTACTCGAGCAGCAACTCCGAGATCGATGAGGAATAAATCACATGAAGGAATTACAAATTCTGTGATGCCAGAATGTAAGACTCCTTTCAAGTTGATGATTGGGGCATCTAATGCCATGGGTAGGCTTTATGTGCAAGAAATGGCTGGAAGCCAGCAACAAGAACTTCATTCTGTCTATCCTAGGCAGAGATTGGGTAGTAATGAACTTGGACAGAAGTCTCCATATCGTGGCAGTCATGGTGGGATGCCCAGTCCAGCTTCATCAGGATCGCAGATATATGGAGATGGCTCAATCTCTCCTAGGACTGACCCACTTGGAAGCCCTGATGTTTTCACAAGGAACAATCCCAGTTTTCATGGAGCACCCAACTCAAGTCCTATTCACATGAACAGGACACCTCTGTCTCCACCATCAGTAATGCTACATGGTTCTCCCATACAGTCATCCTGTGCAATGGCTGGAAGGACTAATATACCTCTTTCCCCAACCTTGACCACAAAAAGCCCTGTAATGAAAAAAACCATGTGTAATTTTTCAACTGGTATGGAAATACCACGAGCAATGTTCCACCATAAACCACCCCAAGGTCCGCCCCCACCTCCTCCACCGCCTTCTTGTGCTCTTCAGAAAAAGCCATTAACATCAGAAAAGGATCCACTTGGCATACTTGACCCTATTCCTAGCAAACCAGTCAATCAGAATCCTGTTATCATTAACCCAACTACTTTCCATTCAAATGTCCACTCTCAGGTACCCGTGATGAATGTAAGCATGCCTCCTGCTGTCGTCCCTTTGCCAAGTAATCTTCCTTTGCCAACGGTAAAACCCGGTCACATGAACCATGGAAGTCACGTTCAAAGAGTTCAACATTCAGCTTCAACCTCCCTATCTCCTTCGCCAGTGACGTCCCCCGTTCATATGATGGGATCCGGGATTGGAAGGATCGAGGCTTCTCCCCAAAGATCACGTTCTTCTTCCACGTCATCAGATCATGGAAATTTCCTGCTGCCTCCAGTAGGACCGCAGTCATCTTGTACTGGTATGAAAGTTCCTCCCCGGTCCCCAAGGTCAACGATAGGGTCACCAAGACCATCTATGCCATCTAGCCCTTCCACCAAGCACGATGGACTTAATCAATACAAGGACATCCCTAACCCATTAATTGCTGGAATGAGTAATGTATTAAATCCTCCAAACAATGCAGTTTTTTCTACTGCATCGGCTGGAAGCGGTTCTTTGAAGAGTCAGCCTGGTTTGCTGGGAATGCCTTTAAATCAGATCTTGAACCAGCACAATGCTGCCTCTTTTCCAGCAAGTAGTTTACTCTCAGCAGCAGCCAAAGCACAGCTAGCAAATCAAAATAAACTTGCTGGTAACAACAATAACAGCAGTAGCAATTCTGGACCTGTTGCCAGCGGTGGCAACAACGAAGGACATAGCACTTTAAATACCATGTTCCCTCCTGCAGCCAATGTGCTTCTACCAACGACTGAAGGGCAAAGCGGTCGAGCAGCACTGAGAGATAAGTTGATGTCTCAGCAAAAAGATCCTCTGAGAAAAAGAAAGCAGCCAACCACCACGGTGTTGAGTTTGCTGAGACAGTCTCAGTTGGAGAGTTCTGGAGTTTCCAAAGCTGGATCTGATTCGATAAGGAAGCAAAGTCAAAGCTCGTTTCCCATCAGCTCTATGTCCCAGTTACTTCAGTCCATGAGTTGTCAAAGCTCTCACATGAGCAGCAATAGTACCACCAGTTGTGGGAGCTCAAATACTGTTTTGCCTTGCTCTGGTAACCAGATGCATTTCGCAGACACCAGTATGAATTCTGGCGCTCTTCAGAACTCGCTGGCGCAGAGTTTACCGTTACGAGGGGAAGGTCTGCACTGCCAGAACACAAACACTAACTTTGTCCATGGTACTAGCCCAGGCACAGCCAACCATCTCGCAGGTTTAATAAATCAGATGCAGGCTAGCGGGAACTGTGGGATGCTCAGTCAGTCAGGAATGGCTTTAGGAAATTCATTACATCCGAACCCACCTCAGTCAAGAATCCAGGCATCCTCCACTCCAGTGATACCAAACAGCATTGCTAGCAGCTGTAATCAAACAAGTCCTGAAGCAGGTATGTCTCCTTTTAAAAGGATCCCCCTATGTTTGACTGTTTGGAAATATATGATGACTGTTTTTAAATGGGTTCCTTTTACTTACCTACTTTCTAAATTTGAGTTTGCCAGTATGAAAAGTATGCCTATTTCCTGCTAATATCCAGATACTCAGAAATAAAACAAAGAAAAAACAGCGGTAGCCTAAAATATATCTCCCTTTTTCTGAACAAAACGATCCCGGCCTCCTTCCGGTTATGACTCTTGCTTTTCTTAACTTCTACACCCTGTTCATAAATAAAATCCGTGCGCTTTTGTACACACCTAGACCTCAGTTGTTGTCTCTTGCCCAAATAAATTGTTTTTCTGCATCATGCCGTGCTACTTCAACCCTGGAAGGCTGTGGCTAACCTGGTAGTTTATGTCCATGTGTTATACAATGTTCTTTATTACTTGCGTTAAATAGTTAGTTGTTGTCCAAGATTGAAGCAGATACTAGGAATATAAAAGTTTTCAAAGTAACCTTTTTGGGGTGCAGGGAGCGGGAGTGCAAAGTCTGTGTTTGCCTTTATCGTGATAATTTTGCTGTGCTGGTAATTAAATGGTTGAATAAACTGTGTGTTCAGTTGGAAGAGTGTAGCGGGATTTCCTGATTTGTTCATCAGTGAAGACGTTGAGGGGAAGCAGGTATGCCACTGGTACTGTCTTTGGACTGGTTAACGGTAAAAGGGAGACAGATCAAAAATGTTTATTTCATTTGACGACTGTTGGCTGAACAAAGTATGAGTTTTTGAAAGGTAATACTATGTTAATTTCTTAAGCGGGAAGGAAAACCTCTGATATTTCCGTTTTTCAGCTTGGTTATCTGTCAAAGTATGTGTTTGATACAATCATAGCCAAACCACGTCAGGTCGAATGAAAGTGGCCGTAAGCGTGCAAGCTGTCCGTGTCATTCAGCCAAGAAAGCACCTGATATGTATTCCCGATCTTCCCCTAAGAGAGCTGTTTGTTCTTTGAAATACAGAACTGAATTAAATAGCTAAAAAATACTTTTACAAAGTCCTGCTGATCATACTTGCTAATGACTTCTAAGGGTTTCTCTCCGTTCCTGGGGAAATGAGGCATTTCTTCCTTAGCTGTCTCAGTGGTTTGTGTCACGAGCAAGCAGCTATTAATCCTGGCACGGCTGTTTTGCCTTGTCATGCTGACAAAGAAGTTTGCCTTGTATATTCTTTCTATTCTGAGACCTTGTACTCTCCTGTGAACAGAACAAAGGTCTCATTTTGCCAAGGAGCCTGCTTCCGTGTCCCTCTAAGCATACCACAAAATCTCTTTTGCAAGAGCTCTTTGGGTTTCCCCCTCTTTTGAGGCCAGTGGGGGTCAGTGGTGTGGGTTCTCCCGGACTGTCACTGTCCACACAGCTGAAGAAAGCTGTGAAGTTACTGCAACGTGGGACCGCTTTGCCCTGCAGAGGACAGAAGAGACTGAACGTTATGTGAGATAAGAGCCCGTGTGCCAGCAGTTGCCATCAAGAAGCTGAGCAGTAGCCATTTGCATCATGTGGGGAAAGAGTTGGCAAGGCTCGAGATCCCCGCAGGGAATTCAGGCTGGAACTGATCAACAGAAGTTTTGTACTGTCTAAAAGTTTTCAATAAAATGTTTCGCAAAGGCTATTAAAGTGGGCTTCTGAGAAGCGAAATTCATCCCGGTGTGGGATCTTCTTGTTCCTGTGCCATCGCTGTGACCCCAGCCCCGTGCTGCAGCCATGCCCTGCTGCTAGGAGCAGGCACCGCTCGTGAGAGCTGTCCTCAGGCTGGTGGCATGGCCATCGTCATCTCTCCTCGTGCAGGGCCGTGCTTCGGAATGATGGCCCTTGTCTTCAGGCAAGCTGAGTTCCTTCCCGAGAAGACGAATGTTTGTATGAGGAAGAGACAGTAGTGGCATCGGCGCTCAGACTCCTGTGGGACAGCAGCGGCACAACGAATCCGTACAATGTGCAAGCACACCGGGCTGCACGCTGCTGTTAGAGGCTACTGGCAAACCCCGTGAAGTGAGGCTTCAACACAACCGGCCAATTCTGTCCTCATCGATACACCGATATATAACCCCGTGTGGGAAATCCTGCTCTGCTCTCTGCCGGCTTCTGATTTACCTGAAACCTTCTTTCAAGCAACTCAAGTTAAACCAGAGAAGGATGGCGTTTCTGGTGCCCTAGAGATAACTGTTAGAATTATAGCAGTATAATTGTAGGGGCTTAACACTTTTTTTTTTTTTTTCATCCAAATGAAAAATGGTAATTCCATGTAGTCTGCTGCTGTTCTGTTCCTCACTGCTGATGGGGTTTGTTTCGTCAGTTTTGATGCTTGTAAAATACATGCAGCCTGCATATATCCATATATCTTTTTCTGAATATCCATGATGGCTAGAAGCCTAGAGACCCATTTTCTTTTTAAGATGAAATTTCAGAAGCCGGTGCCTTTGCATGATTCCCAGAGGCAAGGCCCTAGCACGGTGCATAAACCTTCATCCAGCCTCCTGCCTGAGTCATCGCGGAGGCATGTGGCTCGGGCATCACGTCTGAGCCTAATCCACTGCCTGGGAAAACCCCGATAGGATATTTTGCTATGTTTGCAGTGGAATGGAAGCATCCTTGCCTTGAACCAAGTGTGAAATGTTGAGAATTTTGCTTTAATGGTAACCTTTAAAAATAAAAGTTTGTTGCTAGTCTGCGTTCAGTGATGTAGAATGTGACCGAAATGCTAAGAGGTGTGTTACGAATTGTTCTGCACAGAGCCGTGGCGGGTTGGCAGTTCTGGTGTATGAGTTTTGTTGTGTCAAAGATGCAGAAGGAGCCGTGTGTACAGAGGAGTGTAGCTGAATAAGTCGTCCTCAGGAAACTCGCGTTCATATTTGAGTTTGTGGCTTTTTTTTTTGCTTTGTTTCTATGTATTTTAATTGCTAAATCTGTTTTCTGTTTGTGTGCCAGTATTGAGAATAGCTACTAATCAGAGAATAGTTCCGGAGAGAAAAGGCTGCGAATCACCGCAATTAGATGGCTGCTTATTGCCTGAGCTTTTAGTTATACTTTAACCACACGGACCGGGTTTCATTCTGGCTTTTGTTTTCTTTTTCCAGATAATACTGTTAGTTTCCAGGTGATTTTCAGTGTGAGTGTGATGGAATTAAAAACGAATAAATGTAAAAATTAAAATTTCTGTTTATGCAGTAGAGAGCTTTTTTACTTTTCCCATTTTGAGCCCTTGAAAACCTATTATGCTTAATTAATTTTTATGAACAACACCTGCCTTATACTATACTCCTATAGTATTTGGGTTGCAAAACACTTTTATAGTAGCAGTCCTATAGGAGGAGCTAGCATCAAATCTGTATGGGTTATTTACAGCTATTCATTTTGGAAAAAGGCCATTTTTCTGCCAGGAGACTGGGTTCCAGTCTCACTTTTTCTGATGAGTAGTGTCAGTATTTCTGTCCAACTCTGACATTGAATTTCTCATTATGAATCGAGTCCTCAGACTTATGATACAAACTGAAGGCACTATCCAATTTGCTAATTTGGTGGCTTTAAGATTTATTCCTCCTAATATTTGTGCCTCCCAGAAGTAGGCTTTGTATTTGTGTGATGTTTGTAAAAAAGGGGCCGCATCTCTGTGCCACAGACCTTATTGCTGAGGCAGTTTCCTTCTTGCTGTCTGGATGTGCAGCTGGTTCAGAAGTTCGCTGGGTGTAAGTGGTGAGCATTTAGCGTCGCAAATCCTGCTAGGAACGCAAAACGTCTAAAGGAGGGGATAGAGGTAAACAAGTGAAAAAAATATTTGGGAGTGAAAGCTCCAATATGGCTGATGAGGGAAGTCAAGGAAGCTAATAGATTAACCGTAGCTAAATGGAATCAAGGCAATAAAAGATCTCCAATATCAGAACATCGGAAACATGAGAAACTATAAATCTACAAGTTTAATAGTGACAAATAGAGGACAGATTTGGAGGAAAAAAAGTATTGAAGCAATATCCCTTCCTGAGATTCAGAATAATAAAATTTTACTAGTGAATTTTACAGAATAGGAAAAGTTCTCAGATGTATTTAAATAGGAGGAACACAGGAGAGCAATGCAAATGAGTTTGGAGCTTCTCTCCTACTCAAACAGAATTTATTTTAGTACAGTCAAGCGTGGCGTAATGTAATTGGGAATGTTGCCTTGGAAAACAGTGACTCAAGGAAGGGTTTCGGGAGCCTTTGATTTAATAGCCTTAACGCAAGCGGTCAGATCAGTGACGCTGCAAAACAGAAGGAAGGAAAGCGAAGCTGGGCAGGAACTCGGAAGCACAAAACCCAGAAGTGCACGGGGGAACTCGGGGTGCTCCTGGCTCTGCGCACAGCTTGAGGAAGCCAGAGCTGGGATGTGGTGGTGTGCTGAGTGGTCGCTTCTCGTGAAAGATGCAGACATACTGGAGATTTCAAAGGAGGACCGTTTAACTCATCTGGGTGGCTGTAGATCAGACCATGAGCGCTGAGGGCTGTCTGCTGTGCCTCCTGGAAGAGCCCAAACCAGGCTTGTCCCCCACACCGTGAGCTTGTCAGCAGATCAGGTGCCAGGGAATCGAGCTGGATGCAGATTTTTCCAGCCCTTGGGAATGCCCTGCAGCCTGCTCTTTTACACAAGTATGGCTATAGCCATGGTACCACTGCCTATAGGTATTTATTATTGGACAGTGTCCGAAAAGGTGGAGGCCTGAATTACTTAGGTCAGGTCGGTGGTTGGGCTTGGTGGGGTTGGACTTGACGGTCTGGAAGGTCTTTTCCAACCTGGGTGGTTCTGTGACTCTGGGATTTTTACTCTGTTGACAGAAGTTCAGTGACAACATCCAGGGGCAGAAAGCTGGTACATTCAGCATCAAAGAGGTGAATGGTTTCCTTCTTGTGAGAACGCCAGGCATTGAAACGCGCTAGCACAGGACATGTTGGGTATGCCAACAAAGAGTCTTAACGAAATTTCACAGCCTAAGTGTGCACAGACTCTTTCTGACCAATAATGACGGTCGCATTTGATCTTAGGATCTGTTCAGCTCAGGCCCCCCTCTTATTGCCCTTTTACTGAACTTAGGAAAGCAAAGAGGACTGCAGTGCTTCCACACTGACTGCTCAGATCATTTATAGCTGTGTTAACTATTATAACCAGCCTCGTGTATCAGGGTTTCATCCTGATGCAACCTGAAGGACTCATGTAAGATTTTTTTCTGCCGAACTTAGAGTTGGCTGGAGTATTGCAAGTGGAGCCATCGGGGATTGTCTTCCCCTGGCAGAACCAGAAATGATCTTGTCGATAATCAGATCGCCATTCAGAGGAAAAATACCTTCAAATCAGACCGGCCTTTGCCTTTTTCTTCTTCACCAGCATGGGGTACGGTCTTGAGGGCATGTCCCAGTTCTCTACTGTTTGTAATGGGTTGTTTTCTCTTGCTTTTTGCCTCTAGTGCAAAGCTAAGTCTCCCGAGGAATGAATTGCTTTAGTCTAACTAAAGCATTTATCCTTAATCTACATGAAAAATACAAATCTGTGGTACAAACTGCATAGGGTACGGAGAGAGGGTATTTTAGAATATGTCACCTTAAAGGTGTACAAAGCGGCGTATTCTTATATGTGAGCCTCTGGATTTGCTCCCCAGGATTACCTCTGTATATCACGGAACTATAAAATCAGAGCTTTTCAGCTTCAAATTCAGAAGAGTGGCTGCCTGGCATCCTTTATGGGGCTCGTGTCTGAGAAGAGTGTCTTATTAAACTTAACCCCTAGACGGGATGCCAAGCAGCTACTCTTCTAATTGTAAAGCCAATTGAATTGTTCTATTGATTTGGGGTTTCGGTGCTTGTATAAGCACACAGAGACTTTTCTTGGTGGAAGGGGGTAGGCGGGGAAATAGTATTAATAAGGGATCGCTGTTTGCAGTCTGGCTTGACCTCCACATTTTGCCTTGTGTTCCCCTCTCTTTATTTTGGGGAGAAAAATTGTGATTATTTTCCTTTTCAAATACGAACTGTAAAGAAAATCTTCTATATGAAGAATGAGATTTCCAGGTATGATAATGCATGGTAGATGAGGGCTGCTCCCTCCCCTGCCATTGGAATGCCTATTCCAATTTATTTGCTCCTTTTAACTCTTGATAGAGGTCTTGTGCACAAAACCGCTCTCGTTCTCTGAACATAAAGGAATTACTGGCTTAATAGGCATCGGTGATCACATTAGGTACCTGTAATTGTTAACGGGGGATTTTTATATCGCTGGCATAAACAGCCTTGCTACCATGAGGTTTACAAGAGAGCTCCGCTTACCGAGCACGGAGCTTGCTCAGACACACAGCTCAGGCTCCTCTTGTGGTGGTTTGGGTTTTTAAATTTGAATTTGCTGTAACTCGCGGTCTTTGTTAACCAGGATTCTGCCTAGTTATGGTTTTAACTGCCATACATGTTTCTAAGAATTTAAATTAATAACAGTTAAAGTACTTGTAGTAATAGTGATAATAATAGTGCAGAAAGTCCTACTTTAAAGACGTGATGGTGGAAAAAAAAATACATATATGAGATTTCCCATACATAGTTAGTTCTCCACGCCTTCTGAAAATACTAACCAGAACCAGTGGGCAACTGCAAGACTTGCTAGAGGCTGGAGAGGGGACTGTGGCAAGCAGTAATGCTTTTTATTGCACTTCTATTTTCCCAAATTTGAAGAAAAAGAAAAACAAAATGTTGTACTTGATTCGCAGCGCATCTCCCACAGCTGTGAGTGGGGCAACGGTAGAGGAAGAGATGAGGCTAAATGCCAACATTGACAAAATATTGAAAACTCTTCCTTCATCTGCATGCTGTTGGCTTGTCGGGTTTCTTTCCTTGAAAACTGCTGCTGCCTTCCGCTAACAGCTGAGCGTGTAAGGAGAGTTTTCCCAAAGTCACTTTAAAAACAGCAGTGGTGGTACGGTGTAGGAGAGAAGTCAGAACAGATGGGAACAAGGAGAAGAACCAAGATTGAAATTTAGTCAAGTATTTAAGTAAATACCTAATTCTAAGCATTTCTGTTGTCCTAGAACCTGGTTTGGGCTTTCTGCCCTTACTTTTCAGAAGCTGCCGAGGCTGCGTGCTGGGGTCCTGCACGCACGGTGTTACGGGTGGGCAGCGAGCGCCTTTTGTTGGGGCAGGGTGCTGGACCTTAATAGGCCAGTCCTGGCTTTAACTGGTCCTGCTGGCCCGAGATGAACATTTTATTTATCGGTCTGTTGTTCGTGATTTCTCCGTGGTCTGCAGGGAGCACGCAATCTCGATAAGGAAATCACCTGGCAGTGGGTTGCGGTTAACTGCTGAATTACGGTTTCTTCGGAACTGAAAGCACTAGAGCAAATGTGATAGCAGATAAATATCTCAAATGTTTTCCATTCTAAAAGAATACAGAGAATGTAATTATTAAAATGTATAGCTGTTGGTCCTACGTTTATCGGTAAGTGATGGAATATGGAGTTAAAGCAGGAACGTGTTGTCTTGAATGTTGAAGGAATATGAGGTCACACCGCTTCCATTAGCGATCATAGTTCTCTGAAAGCTGAGCCTCCTAAAATTGCAGATTTAAAAATATTGCCACTTAGGGAAACTGTGTGCTTGTGTCTGTAAGCTGGTATTAATCCTTACTTCATACTCGTATGGTGGGAGCTTCCGGAGGCCTTGCGGGATGGGCGACCCTGTAGTGAGAGCTGCACAAATGCTCCGAGATCCCCATAGTAGTAGTTCCAGGGCTGGTGATATTTTGTACTTTCACCCCTTTGTAATCTCAGCGTAAGGGACGCAGTGAAAATTTCCTCTCCCCTCTCTGTCTGGATCTTTCTGAACAAAATCTTACAGATTTCTTCTGCCACTGCTTCTGAGTTTTGCCCTAGGAGAGGGAGGAAGCTTCCTGCTAAAACCTCCCATGACCAAGGAGGTGCCCGTGAGTTCCTGATGAGGGTTTCAAAAACTTGACGCTTGTTAAATTAAAAAAGCTATAAAGAAAAATTAAAATAAATCTAGCTGCATTTTTTATTAAAGATGCAGAAATTTAAGAACTGGCAAAGTAGCGTGAAAAACATTTCTTTGTTTTCAACTCTTAAAATGCTTTAGATGTTAATGTCTAATGACCATGTCCCGCATTAACCATTTTTGAGCACTTTTAGTTTCCAGAGTACCTAATGCACCTCTCTTATCCATTATTTTTACTTCACAAATTTCAGCAATGTACCGTAACTACTGAAGCATTAGAATACCTGATGGATAGTTTCTTATAGAGGAATACTTTGTAAAATATTCTTTGTCTTGTCATTTTCTCAAGGATATACTTTAATTGCAATTAGAAAAACGCACGCGTATTTAACATTCTTCAATTTGGTAGAAATGGTTCTAGTATCTATGAAGACTGTACTAGTTTGCTTTCGGCTTGAGTTGTCTGATTTGTAAGGAGCATTATTCACAGTCGTTACTGCTCCTAGATAATTTTATGCAGACGCAATTCTTCATCCACTGCAGAAATACTGTAGTGGTTTTGACTCTTTCAGTTTGATATCAGTGGCTCATACCCCAGCTTCCCTTTCTGAGCACAGCCATTGAAGCTTGCTGTCCAAATTTTATTGATGTTAAAACTTAGACTTGTTTAAAAAGCAGGATTCAAAACTAGACAGACCTCCGACTATATCGTACCATCCCAAAAGCATCATGTGTACATACAGGATCCTCTCTTTTCCTGGTAAAACAATGCTGATATAGGAATGACAAATATCTTCTATTCTAATGTCTTTAAGTGAGCAGGCAGTGAATCTCCTTGAATGCTAATTGATTTCATAACATACTGCATCTGCTTAAGAATACCTGTCAAGCAATACCTTGAAAAAAGGAACAGATAAAAGCCACAAAGGAAAATAAACATTATTTCAAAAGAAAAGAAAACAAAAAATGCACATAAATAAAACACTGTAGCCCACGAAGGAATAATTTTTAAAAGTATATCCCATTCAATTTCCATCTATTTATTCCCAAAACATTTATTTCACTTTCTAAGGGATGAATGGATTATTATTTATTTTTTTAGCACTCCGGATATTTCTTCTTCTCAGTGCATTACAAAGACAGTTCCTTTTTCTCAACAACAGGCAAAAGAACTTTTGGCAGACGTCCGTGCATGCAAGAGTTGAAAGCCTACGTTTGTCTTAGGCTTTTTTTGACTTTTAGTCTAACTCCTCCATCTTTTTGTCATTCTACGTTTACTCTTAAGAGCTTCTAATTAATAAGGACTGCTGTTTACTGAGGGCTAACATTACGATGCCCTGCCCTTCCAGGATTCAAAGCACCATCTTTTTACGAAACTTCACTTTTGGTGTTGGCCATCGCTTTTTTTCCTCCTCGTGAGTCAAAAAGCCCCAGCTGCTCCTCTTCCTCCCGGACCTCGGAGGTTTTGTGTTAAACTGGGGAGGGGCAGGGCAGAGGTCTCTGAGGGCTGTTGTGGTGCTGTGAATTAAATGGTGGAAATTATACATGTTTTGTAAGGGAAAAAAGTAACGCAGACTTTGTGTTTTGGTTTGGGGCCAAACATTCAGCGGCCCTGTATTTTAATGCGGATGGGTGTGCATGCATCTCTTCGTCTGAAATACTGACTTGGTGGGGATGCTCTTTTGGAAGAGAGAGACAAATCCTGTTCTGGTGGTTCAGTGTATTAGTAGGGATAGATCTACCCCAGAAAGCCCTTATAAATACTGCATTAGCTACTACCCAATGCCAAACTTCTCTACGCCAACCAGTAGTGTCTGTCTGAGGCAGCTTGTCTCAGCAGCAAGCGACTCGCTTGTCTGTTCTCCTGCTGCGGAGCTCTGGCTGCGCGTCACCTCTTCAGCTCCTGAACTTTGCACGCCTGGGCTGAAATACGTGCACCTTTTCTCTCTTCTGCTCAAAATCCATCAAGATATTTTTTCCCAGCAGCAATTAATCACCTGATTAATATGCAGAAAGAGCAAGTGTCGAATGCGCTCTAGAGCTCTCAGGTTGGATCTCCAAAAGCAATGTTTGATGGGGGATAGAAAGCAGACCGGTGTTCGACAAAAGCCTAGAGCAACAGTCTGACAGGTCTGAGATTTGCTTCGTAGCAGATAGTCTTTGGTGTGATCGCTTACTTGAGTGGAATGGAAAATAGGACCGTAAATCAGACATAGAGATTAGGTCCGATTGAAAATACAAAAATTGGGGTTTGTGTTCATGAGGGCACCATATATAGAATGGTTTCCTCGTGCTGAATTACAGGTATATCCGTGTGCTGCTTAACACGTTGAGTGCAAGTGATAGTAGTGAGGGAAGCCAGCCTTGGCTGCTGGTATGTAACTGTATGCAAGGTAATTTCCCCTACGGTGGGAGCAAAGAGTTTCCCCCACAAGTACGTCATGAAACATCCCCAAAAATACAGCCTGAAACAATCTCCTGCTTTAGAAAGCCAAATATGTCTGACTGATCTTGTAGGTTAAGCTGAACTGATGACGGCCGGATTTTATCTGTATGACAGTAAGGTTTTACGTAGAAGGCCACGTGAAGATATTCCAGTGGTACTACCTGGTCCATCCTAAACAAGATTACAACTAGAGAAAGTAACATGAAGTGTCTCCAAGCGTAGTGGCAGTTTTGGTTCAGTGAGCCATTTTTCTACCACCGTCATTTAAGAGGCCCTGTGTGTTTTCAGGTGTTGCAGGCATCCATCTTGTGTCATTTAACAGTGGTGTCGCTGGTTCTTCTGTTGAGATGACGTTATTTTGTGATTGTATTTCCTAAATCTGTAGTTTGGGACCTTTCTTGATATTTAGATCCATGGAGAGTCAATTCTGAATACTGATATAAAAAAACGAGAAGCTTTTTGTAAGCCAGAAGGGTTTCCCCCAGCGCCTTGCCCTCTCCTAAGAACCGTGTGTGATAGCTAATGTACGTCACTGGTCTGTGGAGCATACCGAGCCGTTGCAAGCCTGCACGGAGAGTTTGGAGCTATTTTAAGTGAGAGCGTTTTCTTTTCTCCGGTGAAACTCAAAGAATTTGCTTTTAGCCACAAAGATCATGAAGATTTTTATGTAACTTATCTTAAAATGTGTTTCCAAATATTTTGGAGGTTAGTAGGTTCTCTGGAATTTGCCTAATTGGATTTGAGTAGCCAGAGTTTATGGTTATGTGTTAAAAAATAAATATTAATGCATGCTGAAATTAATTTTGAGTTACGCTTCTCATCTGTATGAAGCTTCTTTACGATAGTAGCAACGTAAAACAAAACTCCTGGGTAAGAAAAAGAAAGGGCATGCACACTTGAAGTCTTTTCAGCATGTCATCTCAGTAGGTCACGTGCACCTTGATTTATAAAGATGTGCCTGAAACAATCTTCCTTTTGCTGTTATGTTCCATGCTGGAGATGTTGTCAGAGGCTGCTTGTATCCAGAAGTAGGTAAGCAGCAGGACGGACACATCAGCAGCAAACAGACTCCTGTGCCACAGCAGTAGCTTTTATCCTGTACCAAGAGGTTTGCCGTTAGTGTCTTCATAGCGGTTTTGAATAACATCTGATCAGCTTCCCGTATTAGCAGCTCTTCACCAACTTTTCTTGGGAGGGTGTCTGTGATTTGGAAGTCTGTATTTCCCAGCTAGAAAAAAGGGGAGGGCGTGGGTGCTGGTTTCTCAGGTATTTATGAGGCGTTTGCCGATTCTTGGTGTGTCAAGACAGAGTATGTGCCATTCCTGCCTAATCTGAAATTTTAAACCCACAGCCGTAAGTGGGACTCCAGTGGGATATATATTTTCAGTGCATGGTTTGTTTTTTTCCCCCCAAATGCTTATGCATTTTTTGTTCCAAACTGCTGCCTAGAGAAATGTGCTTGTCACAAAACTGGTTTTGTTGCTCTAACGTATTTCTCCTCTCAACAGAATACGATAACCTGTGCTTTATGATTACAATTTGTTCTTCCTTCACCTGTCATTAATTTATTGTTTTCCTTCTGTATAGAAATATGATCATGGTACCTGCAAGAGAGCGTATGGGCTTTCTTCTCCTGAGCTCAGTGCAGTGATTCATGAACTGTGTTCATTTCATACCTTTTTGGGCTGTCGATATGTTACGGTACTTGAAAAAAAGGTGTTTTAAGTTAAAAGTGATGTAAAGATTGGATTCTGCTCTTACTGGTTAAAAGCGTACTTACATATCCCCTTCCAAATAGTATTTGCTTAGAAAAATTATGACTGATGCTTTCTGATAATCAATACCTTTGATCTCTATTGTGTCAGCTATGTTTGCAGGGCAATTGAGAACAGAAAATAATTGTATTGCACCAAAACCGCAGTTTAATACTTTTATATATTTTATGTATGCAGTATATAATTTCAGTACATATTCTTACTGTTTGTTCTCCAATGAATAAAGTAGAAAGGTGTACTTCAAGGTAATTTCACTTGCTTTAATTTTCCAGGCCTCCTCTTGTATGTTTCTTGTGCGTGACCACTCTGCCTGAAGTAAAAGACAATGAATAATTTACTTTATACTTCAGCTGTGGTGAAGGGGTACAAAGATACCCAAACAAACTTTATTATTCTTTCCCTCTTCCCTCATCACAAATCTACCCAGTTCATCCTTCTTTTCATGCCAAGTGATGGATATGACTAGACCAACCCAATTATTTACTTTTTTTTTCTTTGTAAATTGTTAATTATAATCATTGTGTTTTTTTCTCTAGGAGTCCAAAATAATGCTTTAGATAATAATTATCCAAAACCCCATTAATGGAATACAGCTGGAAAAAGAAGAGCATCGCTTTCACATCTGCATTTAGAGTTTCATCTCACTTTTCACAGAGCATCATTCATGCCTTGCGTTGATCTTTCATCCTAGTAGTTAATTTATTATTGGTCCATGACAAAGTAAATGAAGTTACGGTTGCTTTTAGTTTTACACTTACCAAAATATGTAATGAATGAAATCCTCTTAAATTACCACTCAAAGAAATTGAAGGGAAATAGAAGCGTATAGTTTGAGAATTTCTGATGAGATGTGGTACAGCCTGCAGTATCTGAAGTAGTTGATGGCAGATTCCTTCGGATTTAAAAAGAAAAAACAAACCAAAAAAAAAAAGAAAACACTCAAGTTTGGATGCTGAAAGCATTTTCTTTCGTGTGCATGGGTATCAAGCGTTGCTGGTTTGGACTGACCTAGCTGCTTTGTAACTCGGATGACTGTCTCCCAGCAGGCAGCATGCTATTAATATTTTTGTTCTTTTGCATTGCAGGGGGTTCAGGACCGTCATCATCAATAGCCATAGCTGGCACCAGCCAACCTGCCATCACAAAGACAACATCTGTTCTTCAAGATGGTGTTATAGTCACTACTGCAGCTGGAAACCCACTTCAGAGCCAGCTGCCCATTGGGAGCGATTTCCCTTTCGCTGGCCATGAACACTCGCTTCATTTCCCGCAGAACAGCTCTTCAAACAACAATCTTCCACATTCTTTGAATCAAAACCTCCTCAGTTCTCTACCTATCTCTTTGCCAGTGAATCAGCAACATCTCCTAAACCAGAATCTATTAAATATACTGCAGCCTTCAGCAGGAGAAGGCAAGTCTGAGGTCAACCTCAACCCTTTAGGTTTTCTCAACCCGAATGTAAATGCTGCTTTAGCTTTTCTCTCCAGTGACGTGGATGGGCAGGTATTGCAACCTGTTCATTTTCAGCTTCTAGCAACCCTCCTCCAGAATCAAGCCCAAGCAGCTGCCATGCTTCCCCTACCATCTTTCAATCTGACCATCTCAGATTTGCTGCAACAGCAAAATAACCCTTTGCCCTCAGTAACACAGATGACAGCCCCACCTGACCATTTGCCAAGAAATCAGTCAGAAAGCAACAGGGTTGAGACCCTTTTAACCAACCCCCTGGGGAACCCTATACCAAGCTTTTCAGGCACTGACACTACTTCTAACCCCCTGCTCCTCCCAGCTGTCTCTGGGGCCTCAGCATTAATGGCCTTGAATCCCCAGCTGGTGGGAGGTGTCCTGAACTCTGCATCGGGCAACACCGCTAATCATCCAGAGGTTTCCATAGCCACCTCCTCCCAGGCAACCACTACCACAACCACTACATCATCAGCAGTGGCAGCACTGTCTGTCTCAACCCTGGGTGGTGGGACAGCAGTGGTGTCAATGGCAGAAACATTGCTGAACATATCTAATAATGCTGGGAATACATCTGGTCCAGCTAAACTCAACAATAACTCTGTGGTGCCACAGCTACTTAACCCTCTACTGGGGACAGGTCTGCTTGGTAAGTTCAATTTCTTCACAGATATAAAAGGAAAAAAAAAGGAAGAGGGTTGGGGAGGGGGAATTTCGGATTCTAGTTTCTAAAGATGACACTTTATCATACTTTTTTTTATAAGGCTTTTGTATGTTACAGCTTGTTTATTGAGAAAACATAACTGTTACTGCAAGACATTTTAACTACATTCTAATTTAATTCCATAATACTTCACACTGGTTTTGGAAATTACTTTATATTCCATTCTTAATTCTGATGCCACCTAGACCTACTATATACATCTTAAAATCCTATAAGCGATTGGACTTGTTTCATTTTTCAAGTAATAAAAGCCTAGATGCATCTCTGGGATGCACTGTTTCATTTCAAGTGCATGTGGCATCACAGGGTTAGTACGAGTAGCTGTGCAGTAGATGAAAAGTGGCCAAGTGCATTTTTCCAAATGAATCAAAAGTGCCAAAACCATCAGAAAGCAGACTCCCTGTAAAGTAATACATAAAGCACTCAAAGCAAGTCCTTGCACAAGTTCAAAGAGGAAGGTTGCCCTTTGAGCCCTTTGTTGTGTATTTATATTTTCTCATTGCTCTGTTTTTTCTTTTTTTTTTTTTAACTGTATCTTGGAGTTTAAAAAGCCAGGGTATATCTGACTAACAAGCACATACATCCCATAATGAGTGATAAAAAGCTGTTAAATACAAGTTTTTCTCCTGTGTCTTTTGATGAACTTTACCCAGAATGTGTAATGTAACTAGCACTCCTCTGATTTTTGGACTACATAAACCAATGTTTCCTCCTACAGTAGGAGGAGGAAATAATAGTGGTAGATCTGATAAGTATTTTGCTTAATACCTCATACCTACCTACTAAACGGCTACCGTGAACTCAATCTTACTTGACATTTTTAATGTAAAATAGATAACCAATGATTCTGCAAATGCAAATTTTAAGGAAAACATGAACTTTATGTTAAAAAAAACAACTAGGAAATTGATACATTTTTAAGCTTTTTTATATCACAAAGTCAGGTTCAACAGCATACTTATTTTACTAGAACTAGAGTTTTCGTGTTCAGTGAGATTTTCATCTTATGGAAAATGTTAATGCAATTGCATCTCTAGAATGCTAAAAAACAGAAAATGTGTGGACTAACATGTTTGTGACCCAAAAAGCCTTTACTCACGTGCAGTTAGATCACATTATTTTGTCATAGTTAATGAAAAACAAGTTTTGTTGTTTTTTTAAATTATTTTCTCTTTTTCTCTCTCTCTCTCTTCTCCTCCTCCCCCCCCTCACCACCCCAGTACTGTTTGAAGCAGTCACTCTTTGGAAACTAAGAGTAAGATTCCAAGACACCGATATGATAGAAGCTCATTCTGCCATACTTGGCCGTGTACCGTTCCAAAGGCAGAGACAGTCATGTCAGAAACCTTTAGAAAGAGTCCAGATAGATGTGACATGCAAAAGAAGCAATGCTGAAGAAAGAAAGGAATAAAGATTAGGAGACACATGCCTTGAGGACCGTTCCGTAGAAGATTGAAGGGGAAAAGTGTTGTTTTACAGAGGCATTTGCTTAGCAGTCAGTTGAAATTTGAGTCAAGGAAATTCCTCCTGACTGTTGAAAACTGTACTGACTTATGTTTCCCTGTGTTTGAATTACAGGTGACATGTCATCTATAAACACTACTTTGAATAACCATCAACTGAGTCATCTCCAGTCGCTATTAAACAACAATCAGATGTTTCCTTCAAATCAGCAGCAACAGCACCTTCTCCAGGGGTATCAGAACATGCAGGGCTTTCAAGGCCAGCCCCCGATTCCTGGCCCGGCTAACAACCCAAACCCCATGGCATGTCTGTTCCAAAATTTCCAGGTAGAAAGCAAAATTAAATCAATATTCAAACAAATGTGCAACTCTAAGTAGGTAAAGTTATATCCTCCATAGTTTGACTTTTTTTTTTTTTTTTTTGCTGAGTGATTAAGACAATATGATATATACAATTGCTTGCCTCTTTCAGTAGTTTTTGGATTTTGCAAATCAGTAACATTTGTTACTGAAACTTGATACCTTCTTCCTTAGAAATTGGGTATAGTATCTTTGGAAACAGCTGTGCTCTATGTATTGGAAAAAATTAGGCTATGTGCATTCTGATAATTACCGTACATTTTTTGGCAAAACTGTTTTCCATTCTGAAAAAAAAATCATGAATTCCCTTTTAGACTGCTCAAAGATTCAATGGTTAGAAGGAAATGTTGATACCTCTCTACAGTAATTAGAAACTTAATAAATGATGATAGGTGACGATTGACCAGATCCCTCGTATGTTCCCACTGGAATTGAATGGAAGAGGTAGCTTTGATGCAGATTGTGTAAATTGAAGAAAACAGGGATTAGAATGAATATGCAGTGACAAACCGTGCAAAAAAAAAAGATACCTTCATGCTATTCACCTAAATAGCTCTTCATAATGCAACCTGAACTATTAAACTAACAAACTGACAGGAAGCATAGCAACCAAAACAGGTAATAAAAGCAGAGTTACAGTATGCGTGTTATTATTCAGTATTACTGTGGTTGCTGCAGAACTCGAGATGTGAAGAGAGAAGCGTGCATAGTGCCAGCAAGTGCTTTTACCCTTTAAGAAGGAAAAAGAAGACGTGTCATTTTCTCAGTGTAGGCATTTCACTGCTACTGCAAAATCACAGTCCTCCAGCTGCCTATTAACTCCCTTTGTTTTTGTATGAATTCTGGTAGCTTTATCTCAGTATTTTTTGGTTCAGTTTCTCAGTTATATAAATAGTAATGGTGAGTATTTAAAGGAGCTTTGGGAAATATTTTGCCCTTGTTTGTTACTGTTTTTTATTAAAACACTCTTATTGATGTCGTCTTTACTGCCTACGTATGTGACAAGAAATACAAAAAGCACAGTTACTTTAATCTGAAGGTTACAGTTTACTGTGGCAGTTCCTGACATTACAGCTGCAATGCAAAAGGATGCAGACATGGTTTACAAGGGACTAAAGTAAAAAGAGATCCCATGAGAGAAGCACATAAACGAAAGGGAGAAAATAGAAATGCTGGCCAATTGCAAAAGGACAATGATGGCCTACTTTCCAGACACTGAAGGAGGAACGTGTAAGGAGCCTAGAGGAGCAGTTGGTTGGGAGGAAAGAAGAAAAACTGGGGGTCTGAGAAGGAATGAAAGAGAATAGTTGACAACAGAAATATTGAAATACTTGGTGGAGTTGGCTAGGGTTTCAGAGAAAAAAAGGCGGGTGCTGTACTTCAGAAGAGGGAACCTCAGAAAAGACTGTGAAAAAGGAGATAAAAATGTAGTCTCAGCAGTACATAGTAGGTTGTATCACTGCATGCAAGGCATTCACTCTGAACCATGAGGTAAAGTCTTAACAGCTGATGGCTTTGCTTTCCTATTTTTTTTTCTGTCTAGTTTATCCAGCATTAAGCTCCACAACTGATGCGTAACCAAAATAAAATTGTTTATATACTGTAACAAATAATCACCCCTGGCCACTATCCTAATTTTTTATTAAAATGAAACAAAGTTTTCTATTGAAGTGGAGTTTTAAGCAGAACAGCAATTTCCATCTTTTTCTCTCCCTTTTTTTTCAGGTGAGAATGCAGGAAGATGCTGCTGTCCTAAACAAAAGAATGATCTCTCAGATGGGAATGGCACCAGTTCCCGAGAGCTCCAACACTATGCTTCCTCCTTTCCAAGAAACATCTTGTGATTTGCAGCAAAGAACTGAACCATCTCTTGGACAACAGGCAAAGGATAACCTCAATGTCGCTGCTCAGGGTGATACATCAGTGGACGCTATCTACAAAGCAGTTGTAGATGCTGCAAGCAAGGGAATGCAAGTAGTAATCACCACTGCCGTTAGCAGTACAACACAAATGAGTCCCATTCCAGCTTTGAGTGCCATGAGTGCCTTCACAGCCTCAATTGGTGACCCATTAAATCTTTCTAGTGCTGTCAGTGCAGTAATCCATGGAAGAAACATTGCTGTTTCTGATCACGAAGGTAGGATAAGGAACGCTAGAGGAACGCGAATACTGAAGAATTCAGAACATGGTAAAAATTCAAGTGAAGGGGATGGGTATGAATATTACAAATCAACAAGTTGTAACACACCCAAAAAACAGTGGGAAGGGGAGCAAAGTCCTGTCAGTGAGATAAACAGATGGAAATGTGATGAGTTTCTAGACCACTCTGCACATATCCATAGTAGTCCTTGTCACGAAAGGCCCAATAACATCTCCACACTGCCATTATTACAAGGCGAGCAGCATCAGATACTGTTATCACAGCGAAACTGTCAAAGTGATAAAATGTTGGAGGAGAATTTCAGGTATAACAATTACAAAAGAACTATGATGAGTTTTAAGGAAAGACTGGAGAACACTGTGGAACGATGTGCACACATAAATGGAAATAGGCCTCAGCAGAACAGAGGATTTGGGGAGTTGCTGAACACTTCTAAACAAGACCTGATTCTGGAAGAGCAATCTCCAAGTTCCTCAAATAGCTTGGAAAGTTCATTAGTTAAAGACTATATCCATTACAATGGAGATTTTAATGCCAAAAGCATTAATGGGTGTGTGCCTAGCCCTTCAGATGCTAAAAGCATCAGTAGTGAAGATGACCTAAGGAATCCAGATTCCCCTTCTTCAAACGAGCTGATACATTACAGGCCGAGGACGTTTAATGTTGGCGACTTGGTCTGGGGCCAAATCAAAGGACTGACTTCATGGCCTGGAAAACTAGTAAGAGAAGAAGAAGTTCACAATTCATGTCAACAAAACGCTGAGGAGGGGAAGGTATATTTATATATATATGCACATATCTATCTATCTTCCTATATACACGTGTACATATGCTTATACAAACCATAGCGTATCAATGCTTTACCTTGGTCCTTTATTTTTTTAACTTGTCTCGTATTTTAATAGTACAATTTGCTTTTTTTCCCTCCATACTACAGCTTGTAGAATGGAATTTATCCCCAAAATTGTTAAACTCACAGTGTATATTTAGGTGAACTTAAAGGTGTTGTGTCCAAAGAAACCGGTATAATGTGTAAGGCATATGGAGACATCTAAAAGTGGTGAAAACTGGAAAAAGGGAAACTGTGATCTGATCAGATTGAGGAGTCTGTAATAAGGAAAATCTTGCTGACTGCCACATACACTGCTTGGGAGGAAATGTGTGGATACGTGCATTTCACCATGAAAAGAGGTCTGGAACATCTTATAATAGTGAAGAAAGCACTCCAATTTGCTCGTTTGTCCTGAAGTCCAGGTTTTTTAGTACTAACAGTATGTTTGTCAGAGAATGTATGCTAAGTATTTTAAATTCTAGTCTCCACTAAGTGTGTGACATTATATTTTTGTAGTTTTCATAAACTATTTCACATCTTCTACATGTAAATGTTTTCAAAGTGCTATTTTAAAAAATGCCAATTATAAAAATACGTACGTAGAAAGCCAAGACCTAACAAAACAGCATTTTACCTCTGGCACAAAGAAGTCGAACCACGTGAAAATTGTATCTTTTTCCCATACTCCCAACTAGCAGATTGCGTGACAACAGTCATAAAAATGTAGGACTAGCCAGAGCAGGTTGGGCCAAAGTATTCCTTTACTCACAAAGTGCCCAAGAGCCAGTGCCCAGAGGAGAGCACAAGAACACGTCGAGGGGTGCTCCAGGTCCCACCAGTGCACAGCTCAGGGATGCCACGAGCCAGAGCTGGTATCTCCGTGTTGTAACCAGCGCTGCTCTTCCTGCGCTTGGTCATGGAGTTATCTGAGGTTGATGTGCAAACATAATTTGCTCAAAGAGTCAGGCCTTTGATGAATTGGTAGTATAAATATCTGGGGCGTTGTTTGGCTGGAACGATTTCAACCCCAGTTCAAGAGAACTTCAGTCTCTCTTTCAAGGCTTCTTCCTTGATCTCCGCAGCCTCAGCGGTTTCAGGGAGCTCCCGTCTGAGTACTCTGAACAGAACTATTTACTTTAGAAAGTCACCGTGCTTTAATAACAGCACTTGCATGCTTAAGAGCTCGTTCCTTATAAAGATTAGATTCCCAAGTTAAAAATCATTTTTAAAACTATAGGCAAATGAGACAGACCACAAACAGTAAAGGATTAAACTGGAAAAATTAGGAGGTGAATAATGTCAAGGTCCCATATGACTTCTGAATACAGTTCTTGTACTGTATGTATGTTCAAGTGTGTATTTGTGTTAATTTCACAAAGTTAATTGCAAATCCATATTTATAAGATTGTTCTGACACGTTTTAAGAGCTTTTTATTTTTAACTTTTATAAGGAGGTGATTTTTTTCATTTGTATTTCATAGCAATTTAAACTTTACTCCCAGTTTGTGTTTACCATAACGTACGGTTGTTTTTGTGCAAACCTTGTTTTTGTGCAAACCCGCTTTCTTTATTTCTGTCCCTTGTGTACATTATCTAAACACATTGCGTGGCATCATGTTTAATGGCATAGATTTTATTGTATGCTGAAGCACAAACAACAGGAAAGCAACCTATGGATCCCTCCTAAACCGAGGAAATGCTCCGGATGCAGTACTGTCAAGGCAGCAAGAGAGACTTTCAAGCTCTTCGTCAGGAAGTCCTGTGTAACAGATCCCCTTGCTTCAGAAGGCCGTCCGTTTCATGGTTGTTCTACACGTGTATTTATACATTTATATACGTGTGTGGCTGGTTCTCACCACCAAGCAGTACAGAGTGAATGACCTTTCAGAGGTCAGGATTTCAGGTTGAATTAAGTGATGCTGGGAAATAGGAACGAGGTGAGAAGCAGGATGAGCATGTGCACGTGCTTGTATCATAGTTGTGTTTCTAGTGCAAAGCAGGCAGGAACTGGCGTGCACGGTGGCAGTCTGTGCATGTGTTCAAGCGCTCCCATAACATGTCACACAGCCACGTCCTTCAGGTCTTTGGACAGCCTGGTCTGAAATTGAAATGAAAACCAAAAAAAAACCTTGAAAACCAAAAGGTCTTCAGAAAGTCTGCACTCCAGAAAATCCTGAAAGGTTGTAATGCATGGGGGGAGTCACCAGCGGTTCTGGAAGCGCGATTTTCTGAGGAGCTTTCTTAAAACATCTTTTAAAGTGTTTGTGTAATCAGATGTTAACTTCCAATATTGTAACATTGCTTTAGCCATGCTCTGGAATTTCGCTGTGCATTGTATGCTCTGTGTTCTCTATATCATACATTAATTTGGTTGTTATTTCCATTAAGAATTTGGGTATTATATGTAATAATACTTCTGTGTCCTGAGCAGCTAGCACGGTGCGTTGGTGAGAGCTGCCTGGGGCAGCAGGACCCACAGCTCCGCCAGTCTGTGTTTCTGAGCGGGCTCCTGTCTCACTAGGAAGGTGCTGCTGATTTCTCTGGGGGAAAATTTTGCTCTCTGCTCTAATAGATATATGTAAAATGGCATAAATGTAGAATTTGGGCATGTTGTTTTGTAGTTTCAGTAATTATCCAGCAGTTCCTGCCAGGGAGCCGTGCTAGCAGTCAGCCTCCTGTCTGTGAGAGCACAAGTTAATTTCTTTCGGATTTTACAACTAGTTAGTACTTGATGCTAAAAGTTTACAATAGGAAAAACAGTTTTTGGTGTTTCATAATAATTTGGCTTATGAATGTTTTTTTTATAGAGTGGCATAAAACACTGGACTCTTACCAAGCCTGTATAAATACCTGCCTGAGGAAACTGAGCTTTTCTCGTCCTAGAGATAAGAATAGGTGTGGTTTATCAGAGTCCTGAAAATCCAGTTTGTATGTATTACTATTGTAAGGGGGTGTTGTAAATGAAGGGATGTGATATGATTAATCCCAATATATGTTATACTTGCTTCCAATTCCATGTTACGTAAGCAATTTGACACTGCTTCAAAAAAGCGCTAGCAGGTTTGGGTTTCTTGGCTGTTCTACCATCACACAATTCCTGTAACGAAGATATTGATCCTTTTTCTAACATAAGTCACTTGTTACCCAAATGTGGTAGTAACTCCTCATACAAGTAGTTGACCCTTTAGCTTTTCTTTGTACCCGAGGGCAGACATGTGCAACGCTGCAGTTTGTTCCTCCTTTGTACGGGTGTGGTGCCATTGGAGTGCTCCCGGCAGCATCGCCACAAAGTAAAGGTTCAGCTGTAAAGGATCGGGATGATTACTGCCATTTAATTCTGTTCAGTTTGAAAAATGTAAGTTTTTTTCTTTAGTAGTTTTCAGAGGTGCTGTAAGGTGCGGGCTTGAGCGTTGGCGTATCGCAGACAGGGAAGCTGCGTCCGCTGCTGCGGCCGGTCCCTTCGCCTCATGCACCTCCTGAGCCTTTTGTCCTCTGTGCATCCTTCACGGCTCTGCAGCTCCTCAGTCGATTGCATTTCACGTGTATGCATTGGTATTTTTACAAAGTCTGATTGGGAAAGGAATTGCGTGAAGTGTTCGCAGCCTTGCATTACAAGTGTGCGTAGTTTGAAGGGAGAAGTGCTGCAGTCTGTAGCATAAGTGAATATTTTTCATGAAAACAGAAATCTTGCCTCCCTGCGTGCAGATTTCACGAGTAATGACTCGTCTTTTAAGTTCCCAAAGCTGCAGTAGTTCCCAACTTCGTTATCAGATGCAGGAGTTCAAGATGTGAAATTTGGTCTAAACATGTATTATATTTGGCATTGTGTCTGGAGATTTTGACAACTTGCCTGCTCATTAACTTCAGATCGTCACATCTAAAAATCAGTTTCGTTGTGAATATAAATTATTTATTCATCGAAAGGTTGGCTTTAGATGGAAGTTGCATTCAAATTTATTTTTAGGATTGTATGTAGGCATGCTTAATAAATTTGTATTTATGGATTTAATTTTCTTTGTGTCAAAATACAAGCTGTACTTTTTAATGAAACAAATGCTATATAAGGTTCTTGTTAGCTTATGCAAATAAGTCAAGCAAAACATAACGCTACTGACAAAAATGGAATTTATCAGGTCATTTTCTTTAAATTGATGTAGTTTTAACATATTTTTGTATTTTTACAAGCAGAAATGACTGTGAACCAAACCAAAATAATATGCGAAGTTAAGTGGGATATTGTATTGTGAAGGCACACGATAAGATCCTACAGACCATGTAATTCATTTCCTCTCGTGTTCGTGTTGTTTACGCTAGCACTGACTGGTGGCGCCAGTGATCAGATGCTGTGGTTTATGGACAGCTCGCTTAAAAGATTACAATTCTGGTTGATTTCAAGAGAACCTAAACTTCCAATTAAAGTACTCCAAACAGCAGCTCAGCAGCCCTGGTGAGCACATGCTCACATTCGTTCCTGACTCAGCAGATCACTAAAACTTGGGCTCAGTAAAAAAAAAAATACGTAAAAAATAAATATATAAAATTAAAAGCCCTTTCTCAGGATGGATAAATTAGCTGGCTAAAACAAGCAGTAGCTAAAATTCATAATTTCCTACTGTGCATAAGTAAAGCTTGTTCCTCCTGCCCTCTCCCACCCCAATCTTTGTAAGGCCTTATGCCTTTGAGCTCTTCTGAGACAGGAATGGGTTTGGCCATGCCATCAGCAGCGCTGCCGAGCTGGGGCCTTACATACAGCGTCCAGAGGGTGAGGTGATGTAACACGTGTTCACGTTGATGGCCTCTGTAAAAGCAGTATGACGTGTGTTAGGCAACTCGCTGTTCCAGGCAGTCTCAGAGATGTCCCATATATTGGTAGAATGGGAGTACAGGATGTGAGACAACAGCATTTACCTTAATAATATAAAAAACTGTGTTCTAAAATACTATTTTCCTTCTGTTTTTGTATTGCTATTAATGGTGTGGATATGTAGAGAAATTACAGTGTGTAGATACGTGTATGAGGGGGTGTGTGTAGCTATACATTAATTTCTTTGCTGGGAAGGTCGGTGTCGTATGGATGCGCTGAAAATTAGGCTCCTTAATAATGCATGTCTAGCAGTAAAGTAAAAGCGGTGTTTAATAATTGCAGGTCTGGGTAATGTGGTTTGGTGTTCATACCTTCACTCAGGTGGAGCCAGAGAAGTTGAAGACACTAACAGAAGGTCTAGAAGCTTACAACCGAGCCAGGAAAAGGAACAGAAAGTAAGTGAACGCTCATTCCTTTGCCGGAGGGATGTTATAATGTCATTCTTTTGCTTCCAGAGCCTCCCATTTTGGGGACCCTGGCAGATCTGCCAAACAGAAAAGTTAATTTTCTGAATTCCTTGTGTTGGTTATGATAATCACGAGATCTTTGGTATCTGCATTTTTATTGCATCTTCTGATATTTACAGTAGCCTTTGTAAAATGTCAGCCTGCTTGTTTGAGCTTTCATGTGTGGGATTCTAATTTACGGCTAAAAAAGTTATTACATCAAAACTCTTCTGACCAAATGCGCTTTTTAACAAGATCTGCCCTTCTTATCTCTTCCCTCTCCCTCTGTCAGCTGCTGCTGCAGGCAGAGCACAGGTTTATTCCGATAAATTCCGTTTATTTCCCACTGCCGAGAAGCTTTGCAGACCTTGTGAAGTCTGGCTGCGTGTAACCAGGCAGCGGCTCGGTGCGGGGCTTCCCTTACACTCTCCGTCAGACGTGTGTGAACTGCCTGGTTTTATCGGGCCTTTTAGCCTTTATTTATCAAGGTACAGGGATGGAAAGCCTGTGAAACTTTGAATATTAGGGCATGAAACAGAAAGCACAGAAAAAAAAAAAAGGAAAATGAGGTTGACTTGAGGAGAAATAAAACCTCGACAGCTGTAAAAGGGCAGCAGAGCAGAGGTGGTGCTGTGGTTGGGGTTGCTCTGGGATGCTGCTGTGCGCTTGCTCCTGCACTGAAAATGCATTACGTTGGGTGAGAGTGTCACGTCCGCTCACACCACTTGTCTTCAGAACAAGAAGCATGGGCTTAACGGGATTAAATAATTATTTGTCTCCAGCTCCATTTAAGGTGTCAGCTTTTCCTCTATTTATACGTCACGCAGTGCTTACCAGAAATAGTTTTAATGCCAGTGAGACAATGCCATCTTTTATTTTTCACCGTCCCCAAGTGCTGGAGCTGTAGGGTGAGAGGGGCTCCTGGCAGCCGGGTGCTGGCTCTGCTCCCCGACACAAAGTACGTGCCGCGAGGAGGCGACAGCCGCTGATCTGCAGGGCTGTTAAGGTTGGAGTGAGCAACACAGTTTAAGAAAACCTCCCGTCTTCTGACTTGCAGTCATGTATTTGGCAGGCTGGGGGTTGTCTAGACCTGCACGGAGCCCCGTGCCCTTTCTCGTGGCACTGCTGTCAGATAGCCCCAGTGTGGGGCCCCTGGGTGCCCCTGGTCCTAGGGCTCCTTTACAGCCCTTACAGGTTTTCGCCCGTATTTATCCCTGTCTGTACCTCATATTTCAAGTAGTTTGCTCTTTTGGTGTGGACCAGAGGGCAGCCCCTTCTCTTTTACCTGTGGTCCGTTCTCAGTTTATCTGAAACAGCTCTTTATGGTCTTCTCCATGATACATATGCTTGTAGCATCTTGTTGCACAAGGGTCCAAAACCTTGGAGGATTAAGCATTAGATATAGCAGTTACATGTGGAACACAACTCCTGTTGGTTTCCGTTACCACACGGATAAATACCCATTACTTACACACACCAGCACTGACACCACGTTGGGCACTTCTGTAATACAAAGACGTAGGTAAAGAAGTCCAGGAGAAATTAGTTTTAAGGAGCATGGGCCAACACTGCAGAGGTTTGGTGTCTTGAGCAGAGCAAGGTTAGCACCCGGACCCTCAAAATGACATCGAGGTGCCATAAACAAGGCACCAGCTCATCACCCAATGCCGGTGCCATCTCCTCCCGTGCTTTCAGCTTCTCTCCATGTTTAGTTCCCCCTCTGTGCTTCTGTTTTGTCAGGCATGTGCCGTTTGCCATCCCTACCATTTCCATCCATACTGTGCACGCTGACTTATGTCTGAATGAGGCTCGAACGTGGCTTTAGCTTGGAGCAGGCGGGTCGGCGACGTCCCTCCTGCTGGCCGTGTGCCATTTTCCCCGTGGAGCGCGGCTCTGCAGGGCACGAGTGTGCTCGCACGGCTTCGCAGCACGAGCAGCGGCGAAGTGCTGCTTTTTAACGGGAGAGGGAACCTACTGCTAGAATCTTTTAAATGGAGTTTGACAGAAGTTGTGGCATTTACAGGTCGGTTTGCATCACGCGTCATACCTGGCGCAAGTTTGTGCGGTGTCAGGGTCTCTGCTTTGTTGTTGCAGTGACTGCGTGTTTCGGTGATGGGCACTGCTGAAACTTCGACTCAAGGGCAGGTCCTTGTCTTCACGGTGGAATGTGGCTAGTGGAAAAAACCCATCAGTGTCTTAGGACTCCAATTCATATCGCCAGTTGTATTTTTAATACTGCCAAATGGCTCTTTGGACTCATAGCAAAAATTTCCTAAGCATCTAATAAGGGTGGAAGTGACCTCAAGAGGTCATCCTACCCGAAGGCGAGACATGAAGGAGGAAAAACGGGGGGGAGAAATCTGCATGCTGTGTAATACTGCCTTTGATTATCTTAATTGCTAGGGCTGTTTCATTATGACAGTGAAAATCACCATAAATTAAGTCACATCAATCACTGCTGGTTTTGCCGTACTTTCTATTGTGCTTACGGAGTAAAAAATTCCATCTCCAGTGAAAACCTCCACCCCTATTCTTTTAACAGAGAAATAGCGAAACTACCGCACCATATCCAAACTTCCCAGTTTGTTAGAAGTGGTTGCTGCTAAGATGCTACCGAACGCTGAATATCCCATTAATTGCATGCTGAACATCATCTCAGATGCAGTTCTGTTAAAGCAGAAATTCAAACTTACAAAGTTTAATTTAATCTTAATTTAATCTTGAATTTTAGGCAAATGATATTAAAAAGCAGTTCACGTTGGGTTTCCAAACATTGCTTAATTTTTATTCAACCATCCAAAATAGGAGATTGTGAAGTAGCGGGGGGAAAAAATCTGATAAAGACGTGTGAGGTTGCTGACAGGGCATCATGTTGATTAAATAACTTCAGTAACTTGCGATCTGAAAGCTGCTTCTAGATGACATTCAAATCAGCGGCGTTATCAGTCCTTAATACAGCTGCATTACAAATGGGGCCCTCATGGTGCCTTTCTAGAGGTGACGTTGCCACTAAACAATATTCTGCTCGGCATTTATAGTATCTCAGGGCGTCCTTACTTGTCCGGGTTGCATAACGTAAACTCGGTTTTGCAAGCAGTCGAGCTGAGTTGATTCAGAAAGCCATGTGGCCATGGCCAGCTGTGTATAAGAACCTATATTTCAGATTATTTTATAATTTCTCTGGCTGGTTTAAACTTAATAAGGATACATCATTCTAAATTCCTTTACCCCGGTTTTAACGAATTCGCTCAAAGCCTTAGGTAGACGTGCACAGCTCTGTGTAGCAGGACGAGGCCTGCGTTCCATCCCAGCTGACACCATGGTCCTTCTCTCTTTATTAAAAGGGAAGATTTATTTAGTAAGTGTCCCCTTCTGTGAAGGACGGTCCCAGTGCCTTGGCCATCGGTGCCAGCCTTGGGACAAGTTTTCCTGTTACAGTTTTTCTGTGCATAATCAGAGCATCCCGAGGCTGTCGCGATGGGCGTGCACCGGACGATCTCTGATCTCCTGGAGGATCTGTCCCATTTCGTATGCAGCCATTTCTCCTCAAGCCCACAACTCTTCTAGATGCGCTTGGGGTGGGTTTTGGTTTGGAAGAAGCTTCCCTTCTCTTGGAGGCTGCCGCAGGGAACACTTCCCCGTGCCCAGATGCACCTTTTTCCCCGACATGCCCCGAGGGGATCGCCGGGCGTTTGGGAGGAGCGCTGTGCCGTGCGTCCCTCGAGCGGTGTGAAACTCGGAGGGACGTTGAGGTGCAAGCTTCCCGCTTTGGGCAGGAGGAAGGCCTGGCAGAGCGCGCAGTGATTTTACGAGCAGGCAGCGCCGCGCTGCTCAGCCCTTCGCAGGGGTGTCGCTGAAGTGGAGCTGCCGGGGCAAGGCGAAGGCAGCGCCCAGCGGGCAGCAGGAGAGGCGAGGGGTGCTGAGGAGCACTGCAGGTCCTCACAGAGTCCCGAGCAGCCTCTCCGCGCTTCGGCGGCGCCCACAGGGCTGGCGCTTCTTGCTGGTGAAGTGAAAATAAGACGATAACAAAAGGAGCGCGCAAAACGCTCGGTTACGGTGGAGCACGCTTGCTTGTCGTTTGTCCCGCAGATACTGTAACTAACAGTCCGGGTCGCTGCCTTTAATTTTTCTTCTGCAATTCTAACGCGAGCCTTTAGTTGGCACAGTGTCACACAGGGATCTGCTCCTGCTGTTTGTGCTGTAACAACCTGGGAGGCTCTCCGGATACTCAAATGTGTCTGATGAATTAATGCATTTATTATTAATTGTAAGTGTTTTTCTGCTACTAAGTTACTGATAACATTAATTTCTTCTTCCTAGAAGTGGAAAGCTAAATAACCATTTAGAAGCTGCTATACATGAGGCCATGAGTGAACTAGACAAAATGTCTGGGAATGTAAGTTTCTTTTCACATTAGCAATAATTTCATCTTCTCTCTCTGTTTGTGCATGTGTGTCAGTTGGAGGCTGGGATTGTCGATTTGGGTTCCTTTCCGTACATTTTGTTTGTGTTTTCTTAAGTAACGGGGAACTTTCAATATTTTTCTTGCCTGACAAACTGTTTGCAAATGTCCAGTTATTATGAAAAATTGGGAAAAGATGTATCATTTTTAGTTGCATTGCCAATTATATGTATTTTTAAAAGATAGATACCTGGACGTACTTTACACATGCAGCCTGGTATTGTCTTGATAAGTTCCAGTCCAGCTCACATTCCAGGGGTTTTCTCTGGCTGGTGACACAAAATCAGGCTCATTTGCTGAAACCACCTTTAAAAGCATCATTTGTTTGAGTATCAAACCCTTTGAATAAAGTTTTCCTCATGTGACAAAGATACTGTCCTAAAAGGTAAGTTAAAAAGGGTGTTCCTGGTATCAAGTCTAACAGTGCTCGTTTAAAAATATTTACACTGTTGTTAGGTAAGCCCAGTATCTTTCCAGTGTAACATTTCCTTATATAATGTAGTCGTTCATATTTAGAACACGTCTGTAACTCCTTTATAACATGCAGAGAAGTGTGTCACAGTACTTATAACCTCCCGTATCTCATCACTGGTAGTTCTGCAAATTATTAATTATGAAGCACTTGACTGCGTAATTCTTTTTCTCTGGTTATGCGATGCTCAGTCCTAAAGATGCCAGTACACACGCATGTTTAGAGGGATGAGCAAGACTTAGGGGAGCTGCTAGAGCACATAAAAGGAAATCTGGACAGATCTGCAGGCTCAAAGCTGGTTTCAGAGCCACCAAGAAACACTAAATAAATTATTCAGTTGCTTTTAGTGGTTGCCATAAGTAATAACAAAACCAAATCTTTTGGTTAAAGTTGTGAATTGATTAAATAAGATTGAGTTTTGATTTGAAACGTCTTCCTCTTGATTAGAAGGAAAGGACAGCAGGTCCTGACTGCGGGTCTGTTGCAAGTACCCGCGGGATGTGTACGGCACACTCATCTTCCGTGCCACTTAGAGCACCCCTCAGACGTTTGGGCCGGCCCGTGCTGCTGGTGGCAGCCACCTGCCCTCCGTGCACAAATGCAGCAGTGCTCAGACCTCGCTGTGATTGTATTTTAACTCAGATAGAGAGTGGCTCAGGGGAAACTGCTCTACCAGGACTTGCTCATCTGGTAGTTTCCTAACGCGGGCAAGCTGATCTACCAGCCTGTGTGTCAGTACGTCATCTTGATTTATATTTTAATTATCTGGGCCCAAAATTCATAATCAGGGTTTATTTCCATGAAAATTACGATTCTTAGAAGCAGTCACAGGGAATCAGCGCTTCCCTTTTTAGCGGCTCGCATTTTTTTCAGCTGCTGCTGTTCAGTCGTCAGCTACGTTTTAAATGAAAAGCATGTGCAAACAAGCTAATGAGCTTAAATCATCATTTCTGCTGGAAAGAGCCAATAAATAAGTAGGAAACGTTAGCGGTCTGCAGGAATTCAGAAAGGAACCCAGGAAGTAATTCAGCACAGTGCTCCGGGGTTTGTGGCTGCGCTGCCGGGGCTGGGAGCGGCGCTGAGCAGAGCGCAGGCTGCCGGCTGCCGACAGATGGTGGTGGCACTCCGTGCCCTGCCCGCCTCGCCCGCTGCTCGCGCCGTGCTTTGCGCTGGGCGGCCAGCGATGGGAAACTCTTGTGCTCGAATCCATCTAGCATCGAACTCAGATTCAAACACATCGCTTTAATAACGAGCTGGAAACAGACCTTGCTAATTGCAGCGTGTCCTTAATGAGGCTGCCGCAGACCTGAATTCAGCTTCTCTGATCTTTTTCCACGTTAGCAGTATTTTCTCACCACAGACTTGCTACTTTATCACTAACGTCAAAATGCTTTATAGAGATCTGTTTCGTGGGATTGGACGTAATTGCTGTTCGGGGCTGAGCTCCTCGTTAGGCAGTCAGTACCCTTCTGCACTGTTGGACAGCTCTCCAGCTCCCCTTTCATTCGGGCTGTGTAAACGGGAAATCCTGAGAACGGTTTCGCAGGGGCAGCCTAGCAGCAGCCCAAGCAATCCCGTAACTCGTTTGTTTGTGGCTGGGTACTTTGACCAATGTCCTTTGCTAACCTGTAAATATACTTGTTTTTAGGTCCACCAAATCCCACAGGGAGACAGACAAGTGAAGCCTCCAAAACCCAAGAGGAGGAAGATCTCTAGATAACATTGAATGTCTTTGTTACTGGTCCAGTACTTATCAAAACGAACGTGCACATAAGTCTATATGTAGGTATTGGTATAGACGTGGTTATATCAATATTTATATGAAGACAGATAGACACCACCGCAGGGTGCTACGTGGAGTAGTGGTACAATATTTTTGATGATTAGGAGGGATAGCAGTTGCTGGATAAACCAATCAAAACTCTTGAAAGGTTACAGTAACAATGTCAGATGATTACTGATTTTTTTTTCTATAATACTAAAATTGTGATTATAAGAAATAGTCCAAATGTTTCTGAGAAATTTTCATTGTGTATATAGATAATACAGAATTTCATGGTGATATCTGAAATGTAAATATTGTACAATATTGTCATGTACAAGCGTACCTAATGCACACTTTATCTTTTATTGTACAAAAAAATAGTGTACAAAATTCTTTGGTTTCTATTGAGTACACATACAAGAGACTACCAGTGTAAAGTGATAAATAAAAATACAGCCTAAATGCTTTTATATGATAATGTAAAAGATGCTGTTTTTGTATTTAACAGCAGAGAGAAGGCATGATTATGTAATACCTTAATTATGACATACACTTCACGCCACTGAGTGTTCATTTATACTGTCTGTTTGGAATGAACCTTGCCTGGAAGTACTGTACTCCATTCAGGTCTCTGTAGGAGAGTGCAACCTTGCAGATTCCTAACGGGACGTGGGATCACAGCTCTAATTAATAATTCAAAGGCTGCAACCATCGGTTGCGTTTTTATTTACTTAACTTTTAAAGTAGAATGCTGTAGATTTTATTAAAAAGAAAAAAAAAAAGTAGATGAACTACTTCAGTCAGCCATTTCTGTAGTTAAAGTTTCATAGCCACCTGATAAACTAAACAGTTTCTATCCCCAGTAACTCTGACCCCTCAAACCCCCTAGATTAATTAGCTTAAATTATCTAACGTCATTAACCATCGCGTTTACTTTTAATGGGGCAGAGGCCCTACCTAATGATGTGATCAGTGCTGATTGCGGTTTGGTTTTGCAGTAGAACGAAAGGGCACGCTCCACAGTGTTCAGAAAAGTGATTCCAGATCCATCTCACAGTATTAAAACAAAAAATCGAGGGTGGCTTACAAAACTATTAGCAACAGTAATTTTTATCAGTATTATGTAACATATCAGATTTATTTTATTTAAAAAGAATTATTTATACCATTAACAGATTCTTATATATATTAATGTGGCTGAAATGTGCAGGTTAAATCTATTAACCAAATTATTTATGTTATATTAAGTGAGAAATGTGAAACATATGTAGAAAAAATTAATACACTACAGATTTAAAAGTCTAAAGCTATGAGCCATTATAAAATTAACGAACGGAAGTGTAGCACAACATCATTTCCATTTTAGTTCTTTTTATTTTTCTTTTTTGTTTGTTTTTCAACGTGGATGGTGGTGATGGTGATGGAAGCAATGGCATCCTCTGTCTTCAAGGCTTCCCGAAATAATTCACCATTCCCGGTCCCCGGGTGGAGTCCTTAACCCCCCCTCCTCGCCCGGGCCCGCCACCTACCTCAGGTCGCCTTTCTCCCTGAGCTCCCGAATCTCACTCTCTAGCCACGGACTGGCAGCGGTCAGCGCCCCGCGAAGCCGGTGGCACTGCCGCTCTCCGGGCGCCGGGACCACGCGCCACCGCCGCCCCTCTGCCCGGGCGCCCTGCCCGAGCCCCCCACGTCTCCGCAGAGTGACATGACCGAGGCCGGCTGCCCCCGAGGACCACGGGCCCGCAGGCTCCCCCAGCCTCGGCTCTCGCGTGCCGGAGCGCAAAGCACTACCTCCGGGCTCCCCGCTTCCTCATGTCCCGCAGAGCAGCTCCCACTCCTTCCCCAGCCCGAGGGATCGCAATAGCTACACTGGCTACAGGGGCCTGGAGGCAGGAGCCCTTCCTTCCGCGGGGTAGGTTCATTTGTCGTGTGTGTAACGCCACGGTCCTACACGCAGACTCATGTGGAGTGATTCTTTTGTGTAGCGTAGTTGGCATTTTTCTGTTACGAGTTGCTGTGTTTGTTCTGTTTAAAGCGTCGATGTTGTCCCTTCTCCATGCCCGCCTGCTTTCCGCTGTTTGTCCACACCTGTGCGTTTAATCAGAGGTACGGGGGTGTGTGCGAGGGTGCGTGCGTGTGCGCCTGGGCAGTTCAGTTTATTTCCCCCTTTGCTTTCTGTCCTAGAGCGGAGTTTGTATCGACCAACCCTTCTTTTGGCATTTTAACGAATTAGGTTTGTACTTTCTCACCGATGTATACTTTACATCAGTAGACTATGTAAAGTATTTTTGTGCACTTGATTTTATTGGTTAATGATGGCATTGATGTGGGTGCTAGGAGTAGTTTGTTTCAGTCCATACAAATTTTTTTCTCTTTTAGAGTTTTTATGGTTTCATGTAAGCAGTTAATGTAAATATTGTGAGCATTACAGGTCATGCGGTGTTGTAACATTTTAAAAAATGTTGCACCTACTTTACGATTAAAAAACTGGTCACTCATACTTGAATTTTGCCCTTAGAGCCATTTCTTTCTCTTTGCATTAAAGCATAATATACTTTTTTGATGGAGGCCCAACCCTTCTTTCTACCTTATTATTTTTTGTTTAATAAATCTCTATTTTTTCTAATAGAAGACTTAAAATGAAAATTTAAAAAAAAAAATACTTTTTGCCTACTTTCTAATTTAAGAGAGAATTCCTATATTTAAAAGGTGGAAAAAAAATACTCCATTGTGGAAAGTGGAACAACGCTTTTATTTGTCATTAACATGGCGCAATCACCCAGAACTGAGCTGGCTGAGCACAGCGAGCCCACAAAGTCGATCAGGATCTCGGTAGCTTAGGGCACTACGTGGTTCTTTGAGGATGTAAAGTGTTGCATATTCTTGTCTATTTATTTATTTATTTATTATGCTTTCTTTTGCTAAGTGGGTGACAATGTGGTTGAGTCATTCAGATGACATTCAAATTAAAGAAAATAATTCCTCTTTCTATTATGGTGCATTTTGTGAACACCATAAAAATATTTTCATTTATTCCGATGGATTTTCTTCATATTTTCACTTCTTAAAGAGAACGTTTTGCTGGTATCAGCTGCAAAAACATTATCCACAGAGGAAAGAAAAAAAGGAAAAAAAAAAAAAAAAAGACAACCCACCTCTGATGTCCCAGGTCTATTATACTCACAGTCTAAGGTTTTAGGGGTTAGAAAGAACTTAAAGGTGTTTCCTAAATCAGGTTTCTAAGTAATGTGATATCCTTTTGGAGTCCCTGAATTTGCTGGTATAGAGTTATTAGAGGGCTCATGGTGGACTGAATTACCTTAGGACTGCTACCTTTCTTAGCTACAGTTTGTATTTTGCTATGTAGGGTTGTAATGTGAGAATTCCAGAAGAGCAGTAGCATTAAAAGTGCTTTTCTATTTTTTAAAAAAACCCATTCTAGTCTTACTAAGAATTAGAAATTTTTTTATTATCAGTTTTGTAATTTTTGATAAAGTTGTCAATATTATGATTAAATCACCAGAAAAAAAAGTTCCTGTGATGTTCTCTTCGGGGCAGGGACTATGTCTCCTGTGTATTTGTAAGATGCCTAGCACAACGGGGTGCCCAGTCTTAAACGGGGCCATGGGCACCGCTATCAAATTAAATAGCAAACAACAAGGTCAAAGTTGATTTAAATGTATGAAAGCCAAGAGAATTCACAGTTAAGCCTAAAATCTGGTTACCTGTCCTTAGTTTGTGTCCTCCGTGAATGCAGTGTCATCCCGGGCAGCCTCTGGCAGGTAAGTCGAGGAAGCTGACGGCTGTTGAAGCTTTGCTCACGAAAACCAGGACGTTCTGATCCACGTCCAACGGCAGCGCCCCGTAGCACGGCCTCCAGTTCCCTGATGCTGCTCTTTGTACCGGCACCAACTGAGCAACCCGGCGTCCACCCTTGAGAGGCGCCTGGAAGTATCGTTATTAACCTGCTGCTTTCAGCTTGGTGCTGACTTACACAACCCAAACCACGCAAACAGATAATTTAGCTCAAAATCCGCTGCAAGCTCAATTCGAACCTAGGTCAGACAAACTCCAGAAAAACACGTCCAGGCTTCCAAAAAAGCCGCCTGTGGCTGCCCACGGCCGGCTGCTGCGGCTCCTCCAACCACGCGCTGCGCTGCCGGGGACAGGAGGTGAACAGCCACAGAGGAGAGCCCTCACTCGCCTATTTCGTGCGGTCCCACTCGTGCAGAGTCAGCAGGAGCCGTTTGTTGCCATACCGTAGGGTGCTGCTGCAACGTGCTGCGCAAGCACACGTGCCCCAAAAGGTCCCGCCAGCCTCGTGCAGCGCTGCGCGCCGGCAGGCAAAGTGGAGGAAAGCACCCTGAAGTGGAACCGCAACGCATCGCATTTGCTTCGCGCTTGGGAGCTAAGCGGTGGCAAGTCGGGCCCCCCTGGCTCACTTCGCTCCCTGCCCGGTTCTGCTATTTCTGTATTGGCTACGGACGCTCAAAAGAAATTCTTGTTGTGGCTTTAAAAAATCAGAGATTTGACTTGACTCAAAACAGCCCTCACAAAACACGTTCTGGAGAGATTTCATCTCTCACACTTTTACCTGCTGTGAGATAAGAATTTGTCTGTAATTGAATGCTGTTGCAACAGGAGATAAGGGTTTAGGATTTAGAACAGAAAAAAAAAAAATACAAGAGTGCTTTCTGGAAAATTCGATTCTAGAAAAGCCATGGAAAATGAGAAAGGTTTTCATATACTTCCTGGGGCTAAAGCTCAGCGGGGAGAGGGCAGCATCTCTGCAGAGCCAGACCCCACAGCTACTGCACAGACAGTGTGGGTTGTCAGGAGTCAAAGACACGAGCGTGCACGTGTGGGGTCAGCTGGCATGTCAGTGTCAGGCAGGAATCCATGCCGGTGAGTGAGCAAGGTCACAATCTGAGTCCAGCTTTCAGATGTGCTAAAATATTTCCACTAACGGATGGGAGAGCGAGGGCTCCCTTACAGCCACCTGCGTGGCGAGGTCCGGCGGGGCAGAAACTGTGCAGGTAAGTCCTCCCGCGGTGTCAGGGCCTACGGACTGCTACTTAAACCCGGTAACCAGGAGAGGCAGAAAAGAAAAATAAGTGTTCTTGCCCCAGAGAAATGTCAGGTACCGAAATTAAGGCTACAAAGAAACAATAGCCTAAAAATGTGAAAAAATAAATGCTTCCAGCTCAAAAAACAAAACAAAACCCCCTACACTGATTCTGTCTGCTTCACACTTACCTACAGTATGCGAACACTCACATCTGTGCGCGCGTAATCTGGGATGGAAAGGCGCAGCAGAGTCTGTGTTTAATCTTACCCCAGCAGTTCCCATCTCACCAAGTCACAGTCATTTTAGGCCTTTTTGAAAGAGAGGCGATTCTTAACTCCTGGGAGAAATACCACTTTCTTCAGTTCCAGCAAAATAATTTCTTGCTTTTCACTCTGAATTTTTCCTAGAGGGGGAAAAAAAATGTCGTTAAAATAACCAAAAGTGTAAGAGTTTGCCATTACGTGTGATCAGTTGTGGAATCTCTGTTTCTGAAGGAAAAAAAAGTAAATATTTACCCCTGAAAAATAAAACTTTCTCTATTTTGTTTAATTGTGGCCAAAAGGAGAACCCGTAGTTCCATTATTTAGTCTTGTACATCCTTGCAGTTTCAGACAAAACAAGACTTCGTAGCTCTTCCTGCCAATATGGCTACAAAGACATCCCAAACCCCCAACCCCACATAATGGAATGACTTTGCTTGGGCACAAAGGTGTCATTGCAGCGTTCAGAAATGGATACCCGAGTGGTCTGCCTGCTCCTTTGCCTGTTTGATTTGTAACACAATTTTCTTGGCTTGGGACTGGGGGGGGGAAGCACCTGGCGAGAAAGAAAGATGACCTGGGTACAAGGAGGCTCGAACAAAATCCTTGTCCACGTGAGAGAGAAGGAAGATGGCCCAAAAGAGACAGAGTAAACCTCGTCCAAACAGGCAGATCGTTCTCAGCACATGACAGAAGACCGTCCGGCTGCTGGCATCTGCTTCCCAGAAATAAGCACGAATTATTATATTAACTGATGAGACAAAAAGGTGGGAGGGGGATTGCAAACACCCCAAAACAGCTACTGGTTTTGCAGAATGTTTCCAAGAGCTTTTTTTTGTGTTTCAGCCCAGAGTAAGGCAGACTTCCAGTTACTGCAAAACCAAAAAGAGCTGCTGCGCAGGTGACAAGCGTAGATGTTTGAGGGGGATTCAAGCAGGAGACTTGGTGAGGAAAAAAAACACGTAATGAACTATATATAAAAATACTTGGAAAGAAATCTTTTTCAGTAACTTGCTTACACCGTTACAGTTGATGTCACCCCAGAACAGCTGTTTGTGGTTTCAGTTGCTGACAGCACTCAGCTCTTTCTTATTCAGGTATTCAAAAATTTATGTTACAACAAAGTTAATATAAATCAGGAAAACTGAGGCACTTGGGATTTCAGATATCACAGTAACCTTCCTGTTAATTTGTGTTTTAAGACATAAAGAAGGTTTGGGGCCCTTATGCACCAGGTGTTGGAGTCCTTGCATGCCTTGGAAGTTGAACTAAAAGCAGTACAAATTAAATTAAAAAAAAAAAAAAAAAAAGGTACAATGAAAGACTTCTCATTAGATGCTCATGCTTTGAGTTTGTGGCTATTGGCTCACCGGGTGAAGTCTTCAAGTCTTCAGAGCAGGATGCAGAACAGTGCTCTGTCCCCAGCGGTGGAAGGCAAACGTGCTCACTGGTGAGGAAAAGTTAATTAGTTAATTAAAATAAAAAGGGGGGTGGAGGGCGCAAAACTGCAGGGACTGCCCCAGGCTGCTCTGCAAGTTTTAGAAAGGAATTTACTCCCAGGAACTCACCCGAAGAGAAGCAGGATAGTTTTTAGACACTACAGCATGCGCTATGGTAGCGGATCTGCTGGTGTTGCACTACTTGAGCCATTAGTCGGAGTTAATTAACTAAGAAACCTCTCCCTGAGCACCAGGAAAGAAGGCAACGGACAGGAAGGGGAGCCAGACGGTGGGCCAAAGCCCCCAGTTTGCTTCTCTTAGAATCACAGATGAAGTGTCAGGAAAAGAACAATGCTACCTAAGCCTTTATAGCTCCTAACTTGGTTGTGAAGGAATGGTTGAAACAGACCATAAAGATTGAGAATTAAAATTAGATTTTTTAAAGTACAAACTTCAGGAAATGACAGTGGAAGCATGGTGTTTGCAACCCTAAAATCTGCAAGGCTGCTATTAGAAACAACATGGCAATAAATTGTACAGAAGCTGCACATTAGATCCTACTTTGGCACCCACTTTGAGTTTCTGTGTGGATCCTGAATCCAGGAGAACCTTCAAATGCCTTTCAAATGCCCTTCCCTTCCGTGCTCAGGCCAGAGAGGGGCAGGAGGTGACAGGCTGTAGAAGGGTGAACGTCTCCGTAGCTTGGCGCAGGAGCCCTGGCAGCGATCCCATCTGCAGCTGTAGGAAGAGGCAGGTGGCAGGAGTTCATCTTAAACATGACACGCGTGGGCACAGAAACACGTCTAAGCTACATGTGATTATTGTTAAAATATTTGGAATAGCTGTGGGAGAATTAGCTGAAAGTGCAGTAACGTAGTGAATTAAATCTGTACAGAGCATTTCCATCGCGGGCAGAGCTCGTGCTGAGGAAATTTTAACATCAGTTTGGATAAATACATATTTACACTTTACAGAGTAACAACAAAAATATCTGCATATGTAAGGATTGATCTACTTCCCCAACAGCAGAGATATTACTTAGATTCACGCACATAAGAAAGGCAGCAAAGCACAGCCAGCAACAAATTATGAATTATTCAATGCAAATGTCAAGTTTTAGTAGTGAATGTAGATGTAAATCTTTTTTTGAAAGGCTAAGCATTGCCATTAAGCAAGTCCATATGACACTGCATCTGTTGGCTTTCTTTTATATCATTTTATTTTTTATGCGTGTTGGGGAAAAGTATTGGGAATTCTGATACTAGAATTTTAATAACATCATTTCCCCAACTTCTGTTGTCTGTTGATTTAATGCTTGACGAAGGGATGATTTTTCTGGCAGAGGTTAAATCAGTAACCACTTCTTTAACTACCCAAGCCATAACTCTTCAAAATTTGCCTTTGCGGAGAAGTTTTAATGCTGAAATGAAGCCTCCACACATCGAACCAAGAAGTCGGATAAGTCGAACATTGTCGGAGTATCACCTCTTCATCTGGCACAGGTACGTGACGTTACACTGGATAGCTGCTGGAGTCACTCTGTAAAGATTTTTTCCACGGAAAAATGAATTCTGGATATAAAGTTGTTAAGTTCTCCCCTTGAATCTGGAATTACCAATGTCTCCAATTTTTGATTTTGAACTGCGCTGCCCTTGCCCACAACAGATGGTGGCAATTCAGCAGCATTTGTCCATCTTCTTCTGTATTTATTTTATTTCGGTATTGTTCTGCTTGTCCCCCAGTAGCTGCATTCAGACAAAGTCTGTTTGACTTCTTGCAAAATGGGGGAGCGGTGACGTGCCCGGGAAGAGCGGGGAGGTATCCGTTACTCTGCAAGCAATGAGAGGCCTGTGCTGGGGGACTCCTATCTGCTCCATATAATCAATCTGTCCAAGTATTTATATAGCTCCCATTATCCTGCGTGCCTCCAGGATAAGGAACTGAGAACAATCGCCCATTGTCAGTTTATGAAGCAACTTCTACATATTCCCTCCCCAAAGACTAAATACTTAATTAAGGAAATTAAAATTAATTACGGAATCTGTACGGCAAGATGTTATCACGCCTGTCCCCCGCCGCAGCTCTCTTTGCTGCTCCTCGTTCCCAGCAGAGCAGCTCTCAGACGATCCCACCCGGCGGAGGGTGCGCAAGCATGTCGTCACATCCCATCCCAGTGCATCCCATCTCATCGCTGGGGCCTCGGCCTTGGAAAAGCTCCTCCGTGCGCTGAAGGTCGCGCACACAAACCAGTGAGCTGATGCGTGGTGTATGACAGCAAACGCGCAGTGGTCTTCAAGAGTTGAGGAGAGGTGCCTTTACTCGGCGGTGATCATTTCATGTTTAGCAATACATAAACGCATAAGAGGCAAAGCTTCTAACAAGCCTGAAAGCATCTATGCGTATATTTTAATGATTGCTTGTACTTTGTTAAGCAAGAGGTTTAAACCTAGCCAAAGGATGTGAATGCCGTACTTCTATTAATTAGTTTCGAAATGAAGATGTTGCCATTGTCTTATTAGCTGTCTTACAAGGTTGTCTTGAATATCTAATAAGCTAATGGATTAAACAGCAAGAGCGAATGAAGCGCATTGCAAAGTTAACTGAACCCGCAGCAATGCGAACACATTTATTCACCACATGAAAGTGTAAGGGGTTCATTAATTTTGATCCTCAGACTTCCAGGAGACGACCATCCCGGAGGTGGGAAGTACTTTTAGAAGAGCGAGCGCTCCGTTCCGCGAGGCAGCCAGCAGCAGCAGCAGGCCTGGCAAAGGGGGCAGGCGTGGAGCCGGCGGCTGTCCGGCCACTGCCCATCGTTCTGCAGCCACCGGCTGCTTCCCCTGCCCGTACTCAGAGCCTGTTTTCTGAAAAGGACCAGTGACTGGTAATTAAAGGAGAGTAAACAGAGCCTCGTGGCTGAGATGCTCACACTTCTGGGATGTGTTTGGTGAGAGCAGTCACAGGGCAATGTAAATACTAGCGGCTGCTGCGGGCGTATAAACGGGAACCTCTGGCTCCTGCGGGTTTGGAGCACACAGCGTGCAGCAGTAACCTTCTCCTGGGGCAGTCGTTATAAGGCTGGGATGGAAGAATAGATGGTAAATGGTTTTTGTTTCTTTTAGCTCCCTAAAAAGCAGGCTACAGGAGAACAGGCAGTGCAGGGAATATGTCATACAACCCGTGAAATCATCCAGGCAGCATCTCCAAGCCAGCTCTCGCTCTCTCTGCAGTGGTCCAATGGTCAGACTGCACTGCCACTGTTCTCACTTGCTGAAAACTACCAGCAATGGGGGAAAAGATGCTTTTTGTGCTCCTTTCCTTCAGGCTGCACTGTTCCCAATGGAACATGACATGAGATTTTATCATCAGTATGAATTCCTCTGAGTCCAACTCTTAGGGCATCATCCAGGTAATGTGAATGCATAATGCTCAGGTTCCTCCTGAAACAGGACTAATAAATGGCTTACAGAGCTGTAACCAATTATGTGCCCTTTAATATGAGGCCTACAGAGTTGCTTGCGTTTTTTGTTGTTTTATTTTTTTTTAATGATCTCTTACCAGATAGAGATTTTCTCTTGAGAATTGCCATGAGCTAGTGGCCTCCTAAACCAAAAAGGGTTGTTTCAACTTTGTCCTTTAATAAAACAAAAACCGTGTAGAGGATGCCTCCTGACTAGAAGATAGCATTCTCTTCTGCTTGTTTCTGGATCCAGAGGATGAGTAAGAAGTCTTGAAGTTCAGATTTCTCAGAAAAAAAGCAAGCTAGAAAACAAGTTTTCTTTTAAAACCACTGATGTTACTGCTGCAAAAACGTATCAGAGCCCATTATTTTCAAGTAAATAAACAGCCTAAGATATTCTTCTCTGTCATTCTCAGAAATAGCCGCTTTTAACTGGTTTCACATTATCTTTTTGTCTGAAATCTGAATAAACTCTTATTTAATCCCTGTAGACAACTGCATCTGTTCAATTTTTCAGTGACATTAGAGAAGTTTTTCTTTATATTTTCTCCTAGAACATCTCCTAAAGAAACATGGTATAACTACAGTCCGCTCTCCAAAGTAAACGGAGCTAAATTTATTCCTGCTCCCAAGCAGCTTAGCCAAGACCCTTGCTGCCGTTACCTGCTTCTGCTTCTGGGCCAGGACTTACTGGGTTTGAACGGTCCATGAAAGCCGAATTGGCATTGCACAAAGGCTGCTTCATTTGGACAAGTATTTCTTCCTCCAGTGTCACTGACCTGCTTTTCCTTACTGCTAAGCAGTTCTGTTGCTCCCTCGTTCACTGGGCTGCCACGTGGTGCCCAGGGTACCCAGGTAAGCAGTTACACACAGTATTTCGGCAGCAGTCCCATCAGCGTGTGGAGGAATAGCACCAGTATGGAACTGTTTCTCCCCTGGACACCTCAAAGTCGTTTGTGCCATACCTGGAGCTTGTGGTCACCTAACACTATACAGTTGTCAGTTCTTTCCAATTTATGAGATTCGATTTTATTAGCTCACCTTCTTTTTTTAGGAGCTGGTATAGTTCCTAGGATGTGACACTAGATGTCAGACTGAAAAGCATTAATACAGAAACCCATTAGGACGAAATATAACGCTATAGGGAAGGCATGCAATGTAGAGCCATACGTTTTGTGCAGTAGTGCACGTAATTAAGGTGATCACCCAACTGGTGATTGACTTTCGTATTCAGAGTCCTGGTACAGAGGCAGACACCTGAAATCTTTGTTCAGGAATATGCCCCTGCAGTACTATTACTATAGTTTGTCTAGTGGGAAATCCTAATCATCTTCAGAGGGTTTTTAAACTGTGAGGGAAAAGCAGGATGCCCGAAGATGGTAGGACTGAAAAATCCACAGGATTTTTTGCCACTAAAAGAAATGAAGTTACAATACAATGTGGCTCTTCATCTTCCTGTTTGTAAACGTTGCCGTTCTGATTATGGCATTAAAAGTATTGCCTAAATCTTTCTTTTAATTTTCAGAGGACTTCACATCTACCAGCAACTCGCTGTACATTACAGAATAGTCTGGAAAAATGACAATCTGTCAAAGCTTCTTCTACGAGGACATGATTTAGCAGAAATATTCCATAACAGCATGAGTTATGCTTTCCTCTACCACAGTAATTGGCTTTATGTTTCAAAATATGAACCATTACAAATGATGCTTCTCTCATGTATCCAGAGGTACCTCATATTTATATCCCAGGACGTTTATAATATTGAAGAAATAGCTTGGGTTTCGTTTCTTTCATGACAGCTGTAGCTCTTTTAAGCATTATTATTAAAGAATATTTGGACAAGTTACTACCTATGTCTTTTTAGAAATCTTTTTTTCCGATTTTACCAAAAAAAAACCTGCCTCCCTTGATCTCTGTACACATTGTAAAGACTGCTTATTGATCTCAGCAAATGTCATTTGTTGAGTGCGTATTTTTTCTCAGTTCAGCTACAAATTAGCCTAGAAGTTTCACAAAACAAGTCTGTTTTAAGGTAGTTAGTTGTTGCTGTAGTTCTGATCTCTTACTTGCTTTTATTTCAGACAAACATACGTTAACTCAGTTTGTTGGAATCGATGAGTGAGGGTATATATTGGGAAGTGGTGTGGGTTTGAAGTGGGATTTGCTTTGATATTTCTGTGCAAATCCATGTGATAGCTCTCTGACTCATATAGCTGAAAATAGGTGGTGATATCAACCACAGAATTCTTTATCTTTTTTTTTTTTTTTCTTTTTCTTTTCTTGCTTAGCTAGCTGCTCCTCCAAAAATCCAGGTCATTATTCAAATCTGCACTTAGATTAAAACGCCAGATAGCATCGTTCTTACTCATTGATGAATCACACTGGAACAAATTTTGGTCCCACAGAACAAACTATATGTTGGCTTAGTCATGTCTGTTCAGCGAATCACATGTCGTGCTTAAATTAAGCACTTGCTTAAGGTGATTAATTTTTAATATAGTCTAGATATTTGCATGTTAGAAGACTTAAGACGATTCATATATTTAAGATTTACATTGAAAACTTCTCAAAGCAAAACCAGAGAACTGCGAATTCCACCCAAGGTACAGGTGCAGTTGTTATCTCCAAAACACACCAGTTTAGCTTGTATGATTCAGACAGGAATAATACTTTTAGAATGCAATTGACTGCTGAAAAACACGAGTTGCTAGTAACATGGCCTATTCTGCTGTTTCAAACTTAGCAAATTTAAGTCTTTCTCTTTGCCATTTTTTTGCCGTATCATTCTACACATAACTGCATCACCTGCCAGTGCACCGAGGCGCCGGCTGTCGCGCTGAGCTGCTGCAGCAGAGTGAAGTCATCAGAGCCACAGCGAGACTGCGAAGCCCGGTGCTGGGGGAAGGTGAGAACAACGCTTAGACAAGTCCTCGCACATCCAACGAAAGCAAACTTCAAGAGCAAAACAGAGAGAGGTAATTTAGTGGAGTAAAATATGAGCAGATGTTGTTAGCAACATACCTAAACGGACTGCCGGACATTCCTGAAAGTAAACGTGCTTTGTCAAGTCTAATTTCTAAATTACTTTTAAATATTGTTGTTTTGGAAGTGTTTGGTAACAAAAATCTGCACTGGGTGTGGTGATGCCAGCTTGGCTGCCTGCCACCAACCGCACCTAAAGGGAGAGGAGCACTCTCAGTATCCCCACATCCTGTGCTTTGTTGCCGCTGATAGCAAATTGACCTTTCTTGAAGATTTTTTTTTAATGTTGCTTGCTCCTCTCTCTGTAAAAATATCTGAATCTTTTAAACTGTCACCAAATGACTCTTTATATTGACAGAGCCAGTCTGTCCAGGATAACAGGAATTTATCTGAAATTACCATTTCAAAAATAAGCACATCAAGTAGATAATGCAAACAAAAACATTTCTAAAAATACCTATCTCGGAAGAGAGCACTTGTGAAATTTTACTGCAAGGAAGTACAGGAACTGAGGTTGTGACGTTCGGATTGTAAATCACACAGCAGGCAGAAATAGGGCTTTGTTGCATCCACCCATGGCTGTGGCTCCTCCATGCATAGTGCATAAATGGCAAAGTGGAAATTTGTTCTACAAGTTTATTTTCTAATGGATTAAGGGTATGTTTAAAAGAGTTCCAGAGAAAAATATTGGGAGGGCATTATGTCAGGAAATGCCAGCTGTTTTGTACAACCATGGATCTGGTATTTTCGCTGGGCATTAAGCAGCTATAAAGAATAGATTCTGTGATGCCCACATGATGTTTCGTGTAGTGTTTTAAAATCCAAGGGGCCCACAATGCCTCAAAACACAGCATGAGCTACTGGAAACAGTATCATCAAATCTGATGCTGTGGTAGACAACAGCTCCACTCTTCTTCTGAGCTGGAGAAGTACAAAAGCAGTGTCACAGTGCTGGTTAAGCATGACAGAGCCTTCGCCTGCAGTGGAATGAACACCTGAGGAGCTGTTCATCGAAAACTAGTAATCCCAACAATGCACAACGAGCTAGGGTTTATTTCTGTGGTGTCTTGTCGTATGTTGAGTCTATTCCCTTTCAAATTGGTAATCAGAGAAGCACAGAACATTTCATTAAGCAGGTGCCACCAGGAAAAGAAAGCCGTGTACAATAGAAACATCACTTCACAGTTTAGGATGTTTCTAGAACATGCTGCAGGTGACATGAGGGCACTGCCTTGTTAATTACCTTTTGAGTTGGTCACATAGATAGCGGTCGTTGGAGTAAAACTCAGGGATCTGGAACTCATCAGAACACACAAAAAAATCAAGGCTAAACAAGTCAACTAATATAAATATGGCTGCAGGACAATGAAAGCCCCCTTCTCTCCAGGGAAAACTGTGTTCATAGAACCCCCTGGTGGCTAGAGCCTGGAGAGCGTAACGCTGCTTACTTAGCGGTGATTCAGCCGGGTTCTTGCCACACGTTAACCACAGATATAATTGAGGCAAAGTGAGACAGAAAACAAAAGGGAAAAGCTTAAAACAATGATAAGAACTCCCTTCATGGCTGTTTCTTCGAGGAGAAGGTGGTTTGTTGTTTTTTTTGTTTGTTTCGGCAGTACTGCACTTCTCACAGTAAGCCTATGCAAGTAGCGTGTAACCAGAGCGTAAGGCTGATGGCCTGGTTTGGGGCAAGCTCAGCTGCATTTCTACCACCTTTTACAACAGATAAAATAGACCAGCATTCATGGGCAGTGGAGGCTTTCCTGATCATTCCTACATTGTTTGTTTTAACATTACTTGCTTGTCTGGGTTCTTCTGTGTATTTTCCGTTTAAATCTTGTTCTTATGCATAGCTTTTCTAAAACAATTCTGTCTATTAAAATCTAATAAGGCCTAGGGGAGCCTTTTGTTAAAAACAGATCGTAAAATTCTGTTCAAGCTTAGATAAGTTCCATATTATCAGCTCTTTGGGGAGGAAAACTAAGATTTTGTGCATCAGAAATATCAGAAAGTTTGATACCAAATCTGCGTGAAAAGATTTTTACTGTAATTTTCACTTTTGCCAAGTGATAAACCAGGAAACTCAGGGTCTACATTATTAGCTGATTAGTTAATGGTTGGTTTCATGTTAATAGACTTCTGCTTTTAGAGCCTCTGAAAAATAAGTAACTAAAGTGTTACTGATTGGGCATTAGTTGTGGCCCGGCTAACTGGAAGAACAAAAACGTAGCAAAATCATCACACAGCCACACTGTACAAGCTGTTTTACACCTCGGAGCCTCAGTTCTCAGTCCCTGAAGCTCAGCATGGCTGAGAGTTCAACCTGAACCACTTTTGAAAAGTTTCTCATTTATTGCTCTAGGAAGATCGTAGTTGTGAGGTGGCTGGGTTTGGTTTTGCAGGCACTAGGGGGCTGGAGGAAAAGGGGAAGCTTCAGCCAGCCTCCAGTGTAATGCTAACACGTATCGTGTCTCCAAGACAAGAAGTGGATCCCCATTTTTTCAAGTTTCATTTTTAGGATCTTTTGATAGACATATCCCCTCTGTTCCCATGTGTCAGTGTAAAATACAGGTAATCTCTGAGAGCCTGGCTAGCTAATTTTTCTTGAGCATTGCAACACGGTCCCACGCAGTATTGGTAAGGAGCCCTAGAAACCGTGTTCCCACTGCTTGTGCTTCACACGTTTCAGCCATGGAAGGGCGTGGAACTGCAGCGCCAGCGTTGCTCAGCCTCCATCAGCCAGCTGACAGGAGAGCCCTTCAGAGTGAAGGTGTCAGCCCGGTACCTCCTTTTTAGGATCACAGGCTCATTTGGGTTGGAAGTGATTTCTGGAGGTCATCTGCTGTGAACTCAAAGCAGAGCCACACTGGGAGTTGGGTTAAGTTGCTCAAAACTTTGTCCAATGTGTTTTTAAGTAACTCCAGTGACAAAGGTTTCCCAGCTTCCCTGGGACACTTTGTCAGCTTCATCTAAAGTTCCTTCCATGGCGGACCTCTAACAATGATTTTGAACCAAAAGTGCAATTTTCTATGCCCGGTTTCTGTAAAAGAGAAGACACAGAGCTGGCATGGCTATCAGTGGGACCGCATAGGTGCTCAGCAGCTGTTCCTGGCAGGGCACCAGGCAGCTCGGCGTAGCAGAAGGATTATGCCTTAAATACATTGCAGCTATTTGATTTCCTGAAACCTGGGCACCAGCTGCATTTCATCCTGTCCCACTGTACCAGTGTCGCAGGCAACATCTCCCTCACCTGGAGCATACTTGTGACTTAGCTGACCTTATTTCTATATTTAGCTTTGTGGCTAATAGGAAAAGGGGAATTACAGTATGAAGTCGGTGTCTAAGCCTTGCAGATGATTAGTTAACACTGATAGGCTGACTGGGATATTCGTGGAGGCACATTGCTCCTGGTTACACATTAAAATATTTTTCCTAGGACATAACTTATGGCGGAAGAGTTGAGCCATTTGGCACATTCATCCAGTCAATATTCTTTCTTATAAGGTTCATAAATACAAAGTTTCCTGCCACAGTCAATTTTGCTAGAAGTGAGACACCAGAAAACCCATTTTAGATCAATGGGAAGGGGCTTGCAGAGTTCCTGTAAAAGTGCTCCAGTGAAGGACAACTTTCCTGACACCTCCCAGAACTGTGGGTTCTTGAGGTCACAGGCACAGTGCAGCTCAGATCAAATATGATGACAGATACAGGAATTTCAGTAATGACCCCCCCATTCTGAGAATAAATATTCTTCCTCCTTCTCCTCGGTGATCCTCAGTGTCAAATTGTTGTTTCTGTATTATTCTTGCACTGACACAGTGCCGTGTCACTACTTCTTCGGCTAATAGCAATTCAGAATAACCATTTTCTTTCATTTTCCAGATTATTTTTTCTTGATTTTGCCACTAAAATGGTATTATATTTTGCCGCGAAGTGGCAAAACCATATCAGAAAACCTTGCTAATGTCCTCATAACTTTAGAAGGCTACACATTCAATAAGCCCAAACCTTCAGACAAAGAAATTGCTATTGGACTAAATCTGTGCATTTATTTTTCCTCTTTGACAGCAATACACTTTTTCCTGCTACAGCCACTATACAAAAGTTTTATTGGCTTAGTATTGAATATCACAAGAAATTGATTAGCAAGTGTTGTTTGTTGTTTTTTGTTTGTTTGTTTGTTTTTAATGGGCAGCTATGGGTAGACAATACTTTGTGTGCAGTTGTTATTATTATTTTTTAAATTTTGAGTACTCCCCGCTGTTCATCAAGTCCCTGAGTGGATAGCATCTCAGAAGAGTGGCTACACTAACTAGAAGGAAATCTTTCTTTACATCTCTTATTGCAGTTATTGTAATTGAAAACTGTTCAGTAGTTAAGGCAAGAGGAGAAGGTATCATTATATTTTGCTTTTAAAGCAAACTTAGGTCTGTTATTCTTTTTGATCAATTAAAGTGTAGTCCACGTTGCATTGTTAATTTCACTAAAATGAAGACTCTTGGTAGTTTGAAAGTGTACTTTGAATAATCTGTACAGGTTTGGATTACAACTCCTTGCAATTCCTATGGTTTATGGATTGTTTTCCGCTAACGGATTAACCTGTGACTTCAAGAAAAACTCACAAAAATATGTGTTTAAAATTAAGAAACAACTGTGCAAGGAAATTCACGAGCAAACAGCCACTGAATACTTGGGAAAAAAAACGAAATGGAATCATTTGGGCTCTTTCAAAATTAAACTATTGCACAGGCATTTTTTTTCAACTGGAGATTTATACTAAAACTCCAGTATCTTTTTTTTTTTTTTTAATGTAATGGCAGTATTTTCCATTTTTGTAACTCTCCTTTGTTTCTATGCATGATTAACTAGTGACAGTAGTCATGTACATACTGAAACAATAACAGAACCAGTCATTGTTTCATCTTACAAGATTTTTGCTACACCTGGAGTAGCCAGAAACCCTTGGTGTCCTGATTTTTGATTTCATGGGCATTATTCAGATGTCAGGCTTAGCAATTCTCATCATGCCTGCAACATCCTTTGATTTTCCTACAATCAAGTATGTGGCGTATTGCACAAGTGTTACTAAAGGCTTTAAAGTTTCAGTAGCACAAAGCAAATCTTGCCAGAAGTTTGTCTTGCATTGCGTCACCGTGCTTCACTGTCGGCTAACAGACAGAAAGTGAAACGGTTGCAACTGTTTTTCTAGTACTGTTGAATAATGCTTGTCTCTTCAGAGGTTGTTTCACATGACTTACCTCTTCTGTTCTTTTCTTGTTTTCAGCTATTTTCAGCTGCTCTCAGTCCTCTATATACTGACTCTCCTGGGCGGTTGGTTGCCATGTGTACCTCACTACCATTTCCCTTAAAACAAAAGAATTGTTTTATGAAAACAAATACTACTAGTTCCTACCAAACAATTTTCTATGTACACTGAAAAGTGGTAATAAGAATGGTTTACTTAACAGACTAAGAAGAATAACCTGCAGACGGTGATAATCACCCCTGAAAATCCTCCCTGTACACCAGTGACCTGTGTGGGAAGCAAGCTAGTTGCGTGCCCTCTTCCCTCTAGAAGCAGTGCTTTGGTAGAAGCAGTGTCCTCTCCCACCTGAAATCAGGTAGCACTGACATGTCAGAAGTTCCCACGTGTCAGTCTGCAGTTATCTAACAGGAATAAAGGTACAGCTGCATTTACATCCCTGCCATAGGTCCCTGCTTGCTGTGGCCACTGCCTTACTGCTGCTCAGGCTCATCAGAGCGAATCCAGGCACTGGGCTGTGTCCTGCCCGTGAGCTACCTTAGGAGACCTGGGTAGTCCTGAGCCTCCTCAATGGGGTGAGATGGTCCTACTGCACCTCTCCAGTTAGTTAAATTGATATTTAAAGTATTTATGACAAAACGATTTTTCCTCTTTATCTTAGTGAAGCTCAGGTTAGTTTGGTGGACAGGTACGGTTTTGTCTGCACAAAGCCTGAGCTCAGGCACAAGAAGGAGGCTCTACACATCCAGCTTCATGTTCAGTCTTAGAGGAATGCATGATTAGACTCAGCTGTATGAAAATACCCTCTAAAGCTTAATTCAACGTGAAACTAAAGCTCTCAGAGGTGTGACTGGCATTACTCATACAGTGAGAGTGCTTCTGTAATATGCACCGAGCTTCCCCATTCTTGATTACTCAGCTCTGTCCCAGCAGAGTTTGTGGATGCTCCAGACTGGCCTTCCTCAGCTTCTGACAAGCAAAACACGGTGTGCGCTGCTCTCCCAAAGAGCTGGACTGCGCTCCAGAAGAACAAACGGAAAGCAGGTGAATGTGCTAGTAGGCAGACTTCTCCCATCTTTTCAGGGAACAATGCCGAATCATTAGTCACTTAAACACAAATAAATTGCTCGGTTGAGTGCGGCTCGCGGCGTTGTTCCTGGGGAAGCGATAGCAGCTATAGATGTGTGACTTCCCTGGAAGCAAGTCTTCTGAAGTGGCTACGTATTTATCTAGATGTTATTGTACACGTATCAAGATATTTCCAAAGCGGTCACAAACGGCGATCAGCAGTGACTTGGAGGAGGAAATACCGTATCAGATTTACGATGACTTAGGTCTGCATAATAGAAGTGTGTTTTTTATGTTTAAAAATCTTTTTTGCAACGAACTACAGAAATTTGGAGCTTGAACACTTTTAAATCTGTTTGTTCACTGCATACATTACAACAGAAGACTAAAAACTTTGTCATTATTGTGAATTTATGCACAGAGTATACTACAAACAGAGCTGCCACTGCACTATTCATTGTCAATGTAACACTTTCATTTTCCTTTTCACTTTTCTTGGAATCAAGCTAATATTTTTGTCTCTTGGTGCATAGCAATGCTGTTGAGAGACGCTTGTTTTTCTCTGCTTGCTTTCAGTCCCATTTTCCAGAAAAGTGGGGGAGGTACAGAACACACAATGACACTACTCTGATACAAGTGATATTAAACTTCCCTCTGATGAGCGCTACAGACAGATGAAACTGCCAGCTTTCCTCCAAGGGAAACACCTCCACACTACAATTGACAACAGAGATTTGGGACAGGGAAATTGCTGCGGAGCGGGAGACCGGGGTTATTTCTGCACAGTGCCTATCATACACGAAAGCAGAGGAAGAGGAAATCATTCTCACAAAGTGGCCTTTTGAAAGCGCTGGTTAAAGGATGTTGTGCCATCCTTTTATTGCCCAAGCCTGGCAAACCTCAATAGAGAGCACGAGCAGCCTGCACTGCTGGGGACAGCTGATGAGACCCAACTCGGTGCAACCTACAGGGCAGCCTCCTTCCACCCCTCTGCTACCCTAGCTGCGGGGAAGCTGTAGAGTTTTCTTTTTGTGGGGGTAGGGAAGGACTCAAGAGTCTGAGAAGAAGACTGAGATCTGACGGCGTGCACGCTCAAAAGCAAATAAGCAGATAAAGGAAACCAAGCCAGAGGAGAGAAGGTACAGCTTTGCTCGCAGTTACGCGAGGGGCTTTCTGCCACGGCACCTCAGCACCCACGCCTGCCCAGCCTGAAGGCGCCGTGTCTCCCTTCCACTGGGCTCCTGGTCGGGCTCCCCGTGCCTCCCGTCTTCCCTGCGCTCAGCCCTCCTACATGCCTCTCTCTCCCAGAGCGGGCTGAACCAAAGCAGATCAGCCGCACAACTGGGCGGGCAGGAAAAATGCTGCCATTTTTATCAGCACGAAAAATTAGATTATCTAGGCCGCTATTCCACAAGACAGCAATTATCGAGATTGTTTTGGGGAAGCATGTGGCTTTCGGAGTATTTATGCTTCGTATATTTCCTGGTTTACTTTTACAGATGCTGGCAAATATATTTTTAGAAAGCAGACCCACTTCTGCCCTTATGCTAAAATTCGGCAGACTGATGAAGCTTCTAAGAGGAAACAGAGCACCCTGTACCGCTGGGGCAGAGTTTTCCACAGGTTCCCCTTTAGTCAAGTTCCTTCAACTCTGGGTTCTGAAGTCAGAATAAAAATCTTAAGTTTTTAATGTTCCATTATTCTTAGTTTTTTTGGCAAGCCTAACAAAATCATTGATGTACCAGGGAAGTGGCAGAATGGGTTTGATTTTTTAAAAAACTTTAACACAAGCTGGGGAACTCCTAGCTCCTCAAAACACGTTAGTTTAAAAAAAAAAAATCCCCCCAAATTCTTGTATTTGCCTAGAAGTTGTGAGACATTGGGATAAATCTGTATATATCTGTAAGCTTGGTTTTCAAGTTTTTTTCTGCTAGATTCTTCTAGTTGACGGCTGAGTAAATGTCTCTCTTTTTAAGGCCTACTGTTATTCTCAAAAACTTAGTGGTGTAAATACGATACTTATTACACACCAATTATAACAGCAATTTCCTGGCTCTTGTCATAACCATTGGCTTCCTCTTCCCTAGTCACTGCGTTGTAAAGTTGCCTTCTCCAGGTGGTAAAAGCAGGCGAAGCGCAGTGTTTACCTGAATCACACAACACGCGCCTCGGCGGCAAGGAAAGCTGCGCTGCCGTGCAGTGCCCAGGAAGAGAACAGCCGCGGCGCTCCGTCCATCATCTGGTTCTGTTTAGCGCAGAGGGGCTTCCTCGGTCTTGTTGTGCTGAGGGGGAAGGGGAGAGACTGGGAAAGAGCAGATGTTTGTCTTAAGGGAAGTAATAAAAATCTGTGCCGAGATTTTCTCATATACAGGAGGGGTTTGGTACTTAGGCTGTTTGGCATCGTCTCCTCCCGTTCGCTTTCACATGCAGCACTTGGTGACACAGCCGAAGCTGTCGCTGCCAAGCCACGAGCCAGGCTGCCACGCTACCTGGGAGCGACTGCTCCGGCTGACTTCAGCGATCGCGCTTCACACTTTCGCTGCAATATCTGCACGATTACGCCCTGCGATGTCGGTGATGCTGCGCTGGAATCTCCTGTTCAGTCTTGAGCGTCAAACATTAAAAGAAGCTCGGATCTCCTCATTGTTGATCATTTTTCAACGTCAAATGATGTCAAATAGGTTGAAAATCTTTTGACAGTCTTTTTAATGCTTACTATTTTCAGTGGGTTTATCTTAAGACCTGGTGACTTCTGTAATACGAATACATGTAGCATATTTGAGCTATGAATTTCCTTAGTACATGCTCTTTGGCGATAAGAGTATAACAGTAGAGCTGTTTCAGAACACCACTTTGTTTTCAATTGCACCAGTTTTGCTTCATATTCTATCCCTGCCTGTTTTAAAAACCAGTCTTAGATTGCTGTGTTTCTGAGCTGTGCTGTTAAAGGTGGCTAATGGCTTTACTGGACACTCTGCACATAGCGTAAATACTAACACGGTGTGACGGAGATGAAGACAGACACGTAAGCATGAAGAACAAACTTCAGCCTACGAGGTAAAACTTAATGTCTTTATAAGCACCTAGGAAAGACCTTTCTTAAGCGAAAGCTTTTGGAGCCTTAGAGATTGGTATCTGTTGGGCAAACTAGCTCTTTTATGTAGTCTGTGTCAGATGTGAAAGCAGTGTGTCATATAAGTGTACAGGTTTATGGAGGATAATTGCAAGACAAATCCATCTGGTTTCATGATTGTGTTGTTGTTAACTTCCTTGTCAAGTTGTGCCATAAAAGAGCACAATCACAGTCAGGAGTAGATTCATCTGTTGCCTAAGAATCCAAGACAGAATGACAATAGGAAATAACTGCACCAGGTTCCTTCAAAGAACTGGTGACCTTTCCCAACGCCTTTGTTAATCTTCAGACTTATTTTCCTTTTAAATGTATTTCTTGACATAGATATTTTTGGTATGGGACTCCTAAATCAGAAGCTTCCTGCTGCTTCCTAGCTCAAGAATCTTTCATCATTTTACCTTCCTGCTATAATTTTGGGAATAAGCTATTTTCATAGCTGCCTTTTTATTTAGTTTTATGCAGTGACCATTGCTGTTAACCTCAAGATTTTAACTTAATTTTCAACCTTTTAATTTTCATTCAGTGTTTTAAATCTCCCAAGAAGCTATTTCGTACTAGATCTCAGGTTTTGGCTGATCGGTTTTGGTGACCTTAAAGAGGAAAACGTGCAGGGAGACAGTCCCTTAAACCCTTTGAATAATTTGAAATAGAAATGGTTTGGAACAGCTGATACATTTAACTCTGAACATTAGCCACTAAGAATGCTTAGTAGCTACTTTGATCAAGCTCTTTTTCCTGACAAAACCCCCTTTGAAATGAATAGGACAGAGGTTCCTTTCACTTCAATAGGAGTTCTCAGACACAGGGAGAAAGAAGGACTTCATAACCTTTAAAAAGACTCCCCTAGTCCATTCATATATCTCCTGGAAAGCTCAGCACTTTTTCCTTGTGCTGAAGTTACTAAGCCAGCCTCCTGGCTACTTCACGGTTCCCTTCTAGTGAAGCTTTGCTTAAACATGGGATCAAAACACTCTATAATTAGGCTGCTGCTGCTGCTACCAAGGCAGGAATCCTGAGTGTGCAACAGATAAACCCGTGAGTTCCAAAATATTTGTTAACACAGAACCATCGACTCATCAGCATCACGTTCATAATCACGTCTTCAAATCCTCATGCACTGTATATCTGGAATGTTGCAGAAGACGACAACAATTCCTCTGTACACTTTGTATCTTGAGGGTTATTTTTGTTTATTTACAGCCAAGTCTTCAGCACCCCAAAACTCTAGCTATATTTCAGCACTTCAGGCTGACCTATACCATGCCTTTTCATAGGCCATTAACCACTGCTGAAATCCATGTTCCTACACTGTCCATACTTTTTTTTTTTATACTTCTTGTACTTATAGGGAAACAACACACAAAATAAATAACCATGACATGCTCACGACGTCGTATTGCAATAATGTACGCTGAGAATTCTTGACGTGATCATCCATAAATAATGTTTCTGCTCAGTGTAAGACTAACGATGTGAGGTGTATATTACTAGCAAAGAAAAGAAACAGCAAAAACTTGCAAAAAGACGACCAGAAACAACCCAATCTTTAGGCAGCGACCCTGTGAACAAGCATTCCTTGTGCTAGGTGTCATTATGAAGAAACAGAAACAAAAGCAAGAGCACGCCGTGTTAGAGCTGATAAAGCCTGTATCTAAGTTACGATACATGCTCTTCCTTCCAGCTCCTACCTGTATCCTGGACGTTCTGTGCCATGATAAACTATTGTCTGGTGCAATGTTAGCAGTGTTCTTGTAAGCAAATGGTATCTTCTATCATATAGACCAGAAGCCTGGGAAATCTGAAATACAAGTGGTTAGAAAAAACATTACGGTATTTGCTCTGAGCCAGACCATTCTTTTTCATCCTAACTGATTTATATCGATATATGTGTTCATGTGAAATTTGGGTATTTTTGGTCCATCCAGTATGCAAGTGTGTATACTCAATCACCAGAATTCAACTACTGAACAAATAATTTTGTTTGAAATGTTGTTTTCTTTATTTGTGCATCAAAAGTAAGTTATCTAGAGGTCAAGTACAGCTCACAACAGCTGAAATTCTTCAGAAAACCTGTAATATTTTACAGGATGTATGAACTGAGTATGTACTGAAAAGATGTATGGTTCTGGCTTAAAGCTAAGCTACATAATGTATTAATATAAGTTGAAACTTTAGTTCTATTCATGTTCAGCTATGTGCAATGGCTTTTTGGACTACATAAAAAAAACCCTCAGCATACTACAGGGCATAATTCTAAAAAAATTGCATTGCTTGTGGAAATAAAATAATGGGATGAGTTTAGGACTAAGAGCCGCCTTGAGGGTAAATGTGCTGTATTTCTGTTCTTTTTTTGGTTTAAGCAGTGGGAAAGAACGAAACATGCACACAAAGGAAAAAGGTTGTTTGTGTCTATTGTTCAGTTGTGCTAACTGAAAAAGCAAAAAAAAAATCTTATGGCAGTGTAAAATGCCTCCTTCTTGATAGGAGGGAATCAGAAAGAGGAAAGCCCTGCTAGTCTTTTAGCTTCTGGAGGAACTACTTCAGGAGGAACTGCCTGTTCCATGCAGCTAACCTAACATTTTAAAATACTTTATCTGTACAGCAGGGCTGTAAGAGAATTTACACAATGGTATTTATACAGAAAAATCATGAACCACGAGCTGGAACTGCATTTTATTTCCTTAGTGTGGAATTTATGCCTCTTATACGCTGTTTGTCAACTTCTGTAGGGGAAGCTCACAGTTGGGCACAATTTTAAATGCCTGAGCTAACTTGCGAAGATGGGTCTTGGCAGGTGAGGTTGAATTCAGTTTAGCACTTTCTCTAGGCACCCAGTTTAGCAGCTGATAATTAAGACAATTTCAGGCAGTTGCCTGGTGGGGGAACAGTCACGGAATTCTCATCCTTTCACTAGATCACTCCCCAAACTGCTAACCTAGCTCCTGGGCTTCCGAGAGCTGCAGCGCTCCCTTTGCCACCACCTTTGTCTAGATGAGACAGTTAACACGACTATCCTTATTTCAACTTTCAGTTTCTCAGACGCAGCTTTTTGGGACCCGATTGCTCTGGAGGGCTGAGATGATGCACTAGATGCACTGTTTCCAGCTCAGGAAGAGCCCACGGATTAATTTCATTTACAATCTCCAGACTGGCACTGCAGAGTAAGACTGAGAATCTAAAGCTCTTGCAGAAGTGCACTGCAATTACTCTTTGGAAAATGGCAATCATCTGCTGCTACCGATCACTGGCGAATCAGTTTGGGGAAGTCAACTTTGGGCGTCAGAAGTTTGGCCACTTCTAAAATGTTGCTGAGCTATAAATTCTAAACTACAAACAATACAACTTTTAACTATCTGTGCAAAGAGAAACATTATCTAAAGCATCTCCTGCACAGTTTGGGCAACTACAAGCAAGACTGGTACTTAGTTCTCTGAACTGGTTTATGGCATGCTTCTGCATAAAAGGGTATTGATTCTAATCCAACTCAAGAATCGTCAATCTTTAAGAACAATAAATATTTAAGGGAGTTATAAGTAAGTGCATCTCAGTCTAGTAGTGTCTCACAGCTTTGTTATGTGTTTCTTTTCTCATAATTTTAAAGCTTCATTTGTTCATATTTTCATTATATAACTGAATGTTAAACTGATGCTTTCACTGGAGTAGCTGATACAATTTCTAGATCTCTTTCCCACACTGATTTGGGTACATGGGACATGAACATAAACTTATTGTTGCTTCTTTTTTCCTCTTGTAAATTGTGTTCATCACAAACAGTAGTTGCATTTACTGTATAAAACTACACAAATAACAAATGCGTAAGGTAACTAAAAAATGAACTGCAATGTAGAGCTCTAAGGTGGAGATGAGAAAAAGCAGCTGACCTGAGCTTAAGATGTCAAGGTAATCTGGAAGTGATGAGGTACATGAAGTATGAAGGGCTCTGCAGACTAAAGTCAATATACTGGGTAGATGTAGGAAGCTCTGGGATGCTAGAGGACTGGGGCTTTGTCCACACGGGGAGCTCTTCCTTCCAAGTTGAGGACGCTCTTCTGAAAGTTGGACGCCGTGCTTGTTTAGCTTAGCATGCTTTGAAAGTGGGCCAAACCAAACAGGAGAGCAAGGCTCTTTTACAGCAGAGGAGCATCACTGAACACAAAACACAGAGCTGTCACTGAGTAACTCCAGATGTACAGGAAAGTCTTTAATACAAATGAAGCTCCTTACTTTGCATGAAGTGGAAATTCTGCCCCTCCTCAAGACTAAGTCCATGTAGAGTAATACAGGAAAACACTCTTGAAGAAAACAAAATAGAACAGGACAAGCGTGAGTTTGTTTCTGAAGTGTCAGTTTGTAATATTACGTGGAGTCCATGGCGTTTACACAGCATGTGTCTGTAATTCACGGGGTGCTTTAACAGCGAGCGATGGTGCCTCACACCGCCGTGCTGGTGTTCATGAGGCAAGGCAGGGAGCTCCGAGCACCTCGGCCGCTGCCTCGCTGAGGCACCCCTCGGCTGCCAGCCTGCTAACCTGACAGAATTCCTCTGGCAGCTGCCTCTACTGCTGGAACACGTTTTAATCCCCAAATAACGAGCGAGCGGGAATAATTTCAGATGAAAATATAAAACGAGCACACACCGCGGGGTCACGGCCAGGCAAACTCCGACAGGTGCCTCAGGGCTGGTGCTGAGGAGCCACACGCGGCCTGAGGCGGCCGATCGCTACTCTCAGGCAGGCGCTCCTCTTGAAGTTTAAAAAAATAAAAAAATATATATATAAAAAGCGCTGTACGTTTAGAGGTAAAATCCTAGATGTGTGAAGCTCTGTGCGACCGGGGTGCCCCCTTCCCTGAGGAGAAGCGCGGCGGGAGCGGGGCTGCCTCCTGAGGCGAGGACGTGAGGCGAGGAGCCGCAGCCCTGCGATGCGCGCGGGGAAGGAGGGAAGGAGAGAGGGAGGGAGGGAAGGAAGGCGCCCCCCGGTCCCGGCTCCCCTAACGTCCCCTCGGTTCCCCTCATGCCCCGTCCCGTCCCGTCCCGTCCCGTCAGCGCCGCCTCCCGCCGCCCCCGGCTGCGCGCGCACCGCGCCGGCCGCCATCTCCCTCCTCCTCCCTCCTCCTCTCTGCCCCCCCCCCCCCGGCTCTCGCGGTGGCTGCCGGGATCGCTGGCCGCTTTGGTTAATGTCCGCCATGTTTGCCATGGCGCAGGGAGCGGAGCGAGCGAGCCCGGCGCGGATCTAGGGCTGCGGGGCGTGCGCTGTGAGCTACGGGCGGCCCCGCGGAGAGCTGTTCCGGGGCGGCGGGACCCTCCATGGTGGTGCGGGCCGGGTGCGGGAGCGGCTGGGAGGCGGCGGCGAGGCCGCGCTGAGGGCCCCCCCCGCCCGCCCGGCCCCGGGGTGTTATTGTGAGGGGGAGACAATGAGCAAACTCTCCTTCCGAGCCCGGGCGCTAGACGCCGCCAAACCGCTGCCCATCTACCGCGGCAAGGACATGCCCGACCTCAACGACTGCGTCTCCATCAACCGGGCTGTGCCGCAGATGCCCACGGGGATGGAGAAGGAGGAGGAATCGGTAAGGGAGCCGCGCAGGGGGGGCACCATTGTTTATCAGACACCCCCCTCCCCTCACGGGAAATAGGCCATCGGCATTCACCAAGCGCACTACGCACGCTCCCCGCCGCGGCGCTGCACGGTTCCTACGGGGCGCTGCGCAAAGAGCGCAGCGTAAACTGCTGTCCGGCGCCGTAAGCGGGCCCTGCTCCGCCATCTTCTTTGCGTCCCGACTCGCGAGTGTTTTGATTAGCGGGGGGGAGGCCTTTACGCTAGCGTAGGAAGGAGGAAGGCGCAAGACGCGGCTCTGAATGAGCGGGCGGGCGCTGCGGGCGCACTTGGCGTAGCGTGCCGCCGCCGCTGCTTCCCTCAGGGCCGGGCTGAGGCGAGCCGGGCCGAGCCGGGCCGGGCTGAACCGAGCCGAACCGGGCCGGTGCAGCCCTCCTGCTCCCTGTCAGGGCACCGGCTGCGTGTGTGAGAAGTAAACCAGCGAGCGCGGCGCCTGTTCCTCGGCGTCCCAGCGGAGAACGCGCCCGTCCCGTGAAGGCAAGGCGGTGACAGGCGGCGGGAGGCCCGGCTCTGGTGCTGTGGGACCGCGCTGGGCTTCCACCGGCCCCGGCAGCCCCCGGCCGGGAGTAAGTGTGCCCGCAAGGATTTCTTCAATGAAGCCGTGTCTCCGCCTCAGGCAGGGCTCTGCGCGAGTGGATTGGCTTTTCGGAGGTTACAGCTGTCAAAGGAGGCTTCGTGCCTCCGCGATTGGTTTTCTCAATTGACTGCTGATGCTGAAAGGAATCCCCTGTCTTAGCATCCTGCTCGTTTTCCTGCTGTTTACCCGGTGCTGTTACAATGTGTAATGCATCGTGATCCGAGCTCCCGGTGCCTCCAGGAGTGTCAGCTTCTGCCGGGTTCTGGGAGCATGTTTAAAAGGAACAACGCTGGCGCTGACGAAATGGTCTTGGAGGGTCATTTGGTTTTCTCAGTCTTTAAAGTACGCCTTGCAGCCCCGTGTTTGCATTTAGTGTTCATGAAATAACGCTTTTTTAATAAATCACTGTGTTATTTTGATAAATCATGTTTTATATAAAACCATTTCCATTAACAAGTTTAAGTGTAAGTAAGCTATTTTGTGGGCTGCTTGAATGATTGTGAAGTTTAGACGTATAGTTCAGTAAAACTGCTTTAGTGTTGTACTGAAATGTGTCTTTTCTGTAATGAGTTTTTTTTACCACAGTGAAATGTAGCTATATTTGATACATTATGCAATAGTTTCAAAATGAAGTGGTCATTGAAGCAATGTGTAAGTATGGTGCTGGATACATTAGCCAAACAAGATTATAAATTGTGCTATTAACAGAGAGTTTAGATTACTCCAGTGTAGTGACAGCTTCAGTCATGGGGTTTCTATCTAGTGTCTATCTATAGGTTTCTATCCAGTGTCACACAAATAGGTAGGGATTCCTGGTTATTTTTTTTTTAAGGTAGATTTTTGTGGTAGTGGTATGTAAAGCCCTTCTCGGAAAGGCCATGAGAGATGGCAGTAGGTAAATATTGGGGAAGTTTACTTGCTGTCTACCTTTCACTTGATGTATCCTGAAGGGGACTTTTGGGAGAGGGAGATGTTCACATATCCATTTGTGTCATCTCAGTGACTTAGGTGTCCGACTTTTAGCTCGGACTTCTGCCGGGGATGTTTATTGTGAAAGGTGTTCGAAGCCGTTAGGATAGCTGCTGATTTACATTTGCTGCGGAAAGATGCAAAGCTCCCAGCGTGCTGCTGTCCTTGTGTGCCTCTCTGCCAAGCAGTCCTGAAACCAGAAAGCTCGTGTGGTACGTAGGGCTTGACTCTGATACAGTGCAGCTTCCAGGACTGATTGTAACTGAGAATAACCAGGTATTTACAAATTCTTCAGGACTTGAAATGGGTTGAGCTTTCTGTCTGACTTGGTTTTTTTTTTTTTTTACAACCCGGTTTTGCTAGTAGTGGTGAAGGGTTTGCTTTGTTGATATTTTGCATACCAAACATACAGACTCTGGTTCATTTGTTTTTAAGGCTTTTTTTTTTTTATACTGCTACTGTCATCTGGAATGTAGAAAGGTTTAAAGCTTGGGAGGGATTAATCATTATCACTTGTTTTTAATACCGCTACTGAAGTTGTTTGGACTCTGTAGTCCGAGACAGCGCAACGATATGCACTACTGGTCATCCCTCCGTAAAAAACGATGCTGCCCAGTGTGTGCCCAGACTTCTCTCTTGATTTGGTCAAAAGGAATACACTGGAATTATTTCCATGTACGTATTGTAGAGATTTATGTCCACTCTCAGCATTTACAAATCAGCAGCTCATTTTGCTCACGTGGAGGCTCCAGCTGTGAAAGAATTACGCTTCTGGTATGTAGTATGTTTATGTTAGCAAGCGTTTGTAATTTATCCTAAATTAAACCTGCGTGAGAGAGCGTGTTTTATCTCCGGTAAGAGGGAGATCGCAGCTAAGCAGAGGTAGCAAGGTGTCCTTCTGTGAGTTTCAGAAACTGAGCATGAGCGTTCCATAGCGGTTTTCTTCTGATGAATAAGAATTGTGTGTCACGGTGCTAATGAACTGTTTTTACTAGAAGGGGGAGAAGTTGCAGAATAGATAAGCCTTTGTTTTGTTTCTTATCACAGAACTATCTTTTAATTTGAATAGATATTAGCGGGGATTGCTGTTACCTCTTTTGGGGGAAGAATCATGCTTAACGAGATAAATTCAACCTGAAGTCTTTCAGAAGTAAATTTAACTTCATGTGAGTTGTTAGGAAGTGGTGGTGATTGCTGATGCTGATACTGGCGGTGGTCACTTAGGATACCTAGATTGCTATCAGATATATCTGAACGCTCACCTCAAAGTTCTTGCCTGAGCACTTCTGGCGGTTGTGGCTGTGCATGAACTGGGTGACAGGGCTGAGGCTGGGCGGAAGGTGCGTGGATGGCAAGTTAAGGGCATGGTTTCAGGTTATTGAAACGCTGACGGAGTGGGAACGAGAAGTGGATTTCATTCTCAGTCCTTGAGTGATCACCTCAGGATGGTCTTCGCTGGTCGTTATGTTTAATGTTCATTTTTGAGTATTTTGAAAGGCTGGAAATAGTTAACTCAAATTTCATTTTGCTTTCTATTCTGTTCATACTCTCGCCGTCCCTGGGTAAGTTCAATTTCCATTGTAACACTGGAAACTTGAGTTCATCATCTGGCTTTCAAGGCATTCTGGAGGTAGTGGTGCTTTTGAGCAGCCTATTCCTGCTCTTTTTAAGGCAGGAAGCATTAATTTTCCCCAAGTCACACTTTCTTGTTTGGCTATTTTTGTTGATACAGAGTAACATGACGAATACTTTTGCTGATACAATGAACTGGAAGAGTTCAATCAGGAGGATTTGGAAACAGGTGCATGTACATGGAGAAGGTGTCACTAATTTTATGGCAGGGCTTACCTGCTTTTTAAAAAGGAAGGAAAAAAAGTTGCTAATCTTCCAGACAGGAGCACATCTCCTTGTGCGTTGACTTATGCCTAAAGAGTTCTGTCTTGTTTCATAGATTATAGTCACTTACTAATCTTTCCTTGGTGGGCCTTCATGCTGTGTGTTTTCACATTGTTGAAATCTTACATGTTTTATGGATTATGCTTTTTTTTCCTCGTAAATTTTTGTTACAAGATGGAGGTGCCCAAATACTGCAGCTAATTGTGTGCCTGGAAGTAAGTGGTCTTGTCTGATACCCGTTCTGCTCCTAGGAATTGTGTTAATAGCTTCCATGCTGCCACTTGCTTTCTGCAGTGAAATTAAAGTTTGGAGGTCCTTGTAACAGTTCTGCTACTGCTTATGTTTTCCCTTCCACTCCAGGCCCGTTCTCACACCCGCCCTGGGAAGCATGCCTTTTTTATAGCCCGTTTGTGTATGGAAGTGTTGCAGGTGATTGCTTTTATAGCATGAATAAACTGCTTTAACTGTAACTTGTGTAAGTATTTTTTTTTTTTGCTAAATTGTATATGTTAAGCGGTAGGTGCTTTAAAACACCCTTAAAAAGCTTCGGTTTCATGATGCTGATGGTGTTTTTCAGAGGGAGGTCAGGTTCTGTTGCTGGTTGTGATGTCAACATCCTTAAGTTCTAGGGCGGTGCTTAAAGAAGTGCAGCCTAGTCTTGGTTGAGATGCTGATCAGAAGCAGGTACCTCCTGAGGCACTCAGGTTTAGAAGGCACTTGAAGAAATTTAGGTGAATAGTGAACTTCATGTGAGAAAGGTAGTAAACTTCTGGGAAATAACCAGGCGATATCCGAACTGCACTTTGTTTCTGTCTTCCCATCCCTGGGAGGGAGGAGAGCTTTGCAAAACCTGTTTGCTCTTCCACCTAAGTGTTCGTTTTTTTTAATTCACATTTGAGTCAAAATCCTAGCCGTTGTTTTCAAGCTGCAGCTGCTATACCTTCTACCACATGAAATCATGGGCTGCTTTTTTTTGTCCATTTCTTAGCTAGTGTGTGTGTGTACTCTGAAGCAGACACCTTGTGTAGTAGCATTACGTAGCTAAAGATTGCAGTTGTCTGGTAGCAAGTGTGCATGTCCCCTGGTGATGGATCCGGATGAACAAAAACCAGACCTTTGGCCTTCCCAGGCAGGTATGCAACTTCAGGAATGAGAGCATTATAAGATCTGTCATGATCTTAACAGAGAAGTTGACATGGCTCTTCAGAAAGAACAGTCAGCACCTCTTGATTTTACGAGCTTACGCAGAAGTTAAAGGATGAGTTACTTTTTTTTTATAATGCTGAATTTCAAGCAGTTATGACTGGGTGGACAGAACCTTTTCTAACTTGAGATTTGGATGCTGGACGTGCGTTCACAGCCTGCAGTTGAACCCTGCAAGTTGCTTACAAGCGAGGGGCTGCATGAAACAAAGATGACACCAGGATGCCGCTGGCTGAAGTAGAAGGTAAATAAAGGAGAGCTGAAGTTCAAACCAGGCAAATACTCTGTAAACAAAAATCCCTCAAGATTTTACACAAGTTGAAGTACAAGGAACTCAAAAGATTGTGTTTCCGCACAAAGCAAAGACAGCAGGCTCGAGTTGGGGAAGAAATGGGGTTTGACTTGAATCGAGCGCCTTGTGTGCAGGGCAAGTGTTATTCCAGTGGAAGTTTACTTCTCAGGGTGAGCTCAGCACCTTGGTGTATTTATTTACTTGGTTTTGTGTGTGTGTGGAGGCTGCTGGGATTACCAAAGTATGTTTGGTAGTAGGTATCATAGTGCTGTGTTACAATCTCTATTTGTGGACTTTGTTTTTAAATTCAGTTCTTGGTAAGACTTCTTCCACTGCCTTCAGGTCCTAGGGTTTCCTCCCTCCCTCTGATGCCCCTGGCATCACGCAGTGACATTCCTCACAAGTCCCTGTCCCAGCTCCATTTCCCAGCCATTATTTCCATTTTTAGCTGTCATCTTCATCTTCTATCCCTCCTACACTTTTTCCTGTGAAATACTCTTGTGGCTAACAGAAACTTCCTTTTAGTCTGCTGCTTATACTCTCCAACGTCCCATTTGATGATGGTGCATCAGCTTTAACACTAAGGTTGGATTTTGTTAACTTTAGTTAACTGCAGTGGTAATTAAAGTACCTGCTGATGACTCTTGTCCCCCACCTGAGCTGCAGTGCAGCTGAGTGTAGGTAACTGGTGAGCTGTTAAACTGAGGAGCTTTTCTTTTAATTTACTCGGGGTGTAATTATGTGGCTGAATGTAAACAATACCAAGATTTTCTCTCAAAACTCAAACTCACGATCAGTTTATTAGGGCTTATCACGTTAACACCTATCGGCTAACCTGTGACAGCTGCTGCTTAGCACAAGCTTAGCCTGTGACAAATGTCAAGTAATTTATCTTGGAGGGAGGTTTCAAGATAGGGCTGAGCCAGCCAACCTGTAGTCAGCAGCGAGCGGGGGCAGTCTGCGCCTCGCTCCTGTCCTGTTCCCTTGTGCTCGTTTCTCCTGCTCCCTTGTGTCTGGGTACTGAGCCCCTTCTGGCCGTGGAAGGGGCATGAGAGCTGGATAGGGAAGAGGTGAGCGTTGTGTGCTTCTGTGGGAAATGGCAGGAGCAGGTGGGGATGGGAGGCCTGGGAATGCAGAGCGGGAGTCTCCCGCTCTTGGTGTCATCCAGAGGTTAAATGGGTTCAGCCATATCTTAAAACCACACTTAATTGAGATAAAGCTGCATTTTTGCTGCAGGCTAGAGTCGGATGCATGGGGTCAGTTAACGCCAGGCCACGAAATCTGCCTTAACTCGTTCGGGCGCCTGAGTCCTGGTGGAGAACAATGGCACCTGCCCGAAGGAGGAGCGCTCACACCTCCGCTCATTATGCAGGAACTTTCCCTTACAGGTAGGGCTCCTCAGGGGGAAGCGCAGCTCCCTTCTGAAAGCTCCGAGGTTTGCAGTCTGTGTGTCTGTGCTCTGGAACTCCTCCCATGTAGGTAGCAATTTTCCCCTTTCCTTCAATTTAAGAAAACCTTGGAAAAGAAACACCCCGGGCAACCTCAGCGGTGTTTTGAATTGCGTGGTGCCAGGTTTCATATTGCTCCTGCTTGGCAAAACCGAGCAGTAGTTAGCTTTGTACACTTCGCGTTGATTGAGATTAGTTGAAATGTTCCATTTGAATAATTTAAATGAGCAAACAATAAATCTGCTTGTATTAATCTTGGTTTTAGTTATTTGTCATAAGAAAAATCACCTTGACTGCAACTAAGCATTCAGAAGGTTTTCTAACTTACTTTTCCAACAAAGCTAATAATTATGCCTTGTTTTTACTTATGTGAAGTTATGTGCCCTTAGTACATGTGTCAGATTCCAACCATTCAACTTTTTTAGAGCTAAATAACACATTTAATATTTACATAAACAAATTTACAGTTAAGCTTCAGGTGTCATGAAAATCATACCTGGTGAAAACTAGTTGTAGAACCCAAATTTCTGTAGCAAGTAGAGAAGAAGCGAATCAGAACTCAATTATTGCACATAAAAGGGAGTAAGAAGTGGGGAGGGGCATTTATGAAACTAAATATACTATCAATAAATGTGAAATTACGGCAATCTCACTTGGAACAACTCAACGTTATAATGAAGTATTTTGGAATGTACTATATTAACGTTTTCTTTTAAATCAATTTTGAAAATTCCTGTTTGTTAATATATGATGATTACCTTATAGTGTTACTGAAAGTGTTAGTTTAAAATACTGTTCCTAGCCTTAGCAGAACTCCCCTAAATGTAAGGGAGAAGGAACAAGTCTGCAGAAAAAAAAAGCTTGTATTTTTCCTAGTTTACAGTGATGCAGTTCTAATTGTGATTAATACATTCATGTCACTACAATGCCGTTGGTCTTCCAGTACTTGAAATGCTCACTTCAAGAGTGGAAAGAGCAGGCGAGGTGATGTCAGAGACTTGTTGTGTGAAACGAGGTACTTGGCAAGGAAAAATGCCGTTCCCACTGGTAAATGTGTGAGGACAGAACTGGGTTGCTTGCATCTCATAGACTTGCTTCTCTGGTGTGCTCCACACCTCACGGTACGGCTGCTTCAGTAGAATTTTTCTTTGTAAGGTATTTTCTGGTATGTGTGTCATCTTAAATTGCAAGAAGTTAGGGCTTACACAGCCTGCCTTGTGAGGCTGCTCTCAGGTTTGTTAGATGTCAGTTTCCTGACACTTTTCCGCATCAGTAAACTTGTGCTCTCCTCGTTTTATCTGATGTCCCCTGTGGCACAAAGTAATTCAGTTATTTATCTATTTGTAACCAGCATATTTATAAAGGCTTCCCACCCCCTTTTCCCTAGTTGTTTTGTTGTTTACATCTCAATTTATAATTTGGTTATCTTAACTTTCAGCCATTTGTCTTGCTGCAACTCGTGCTTTTTGTCTGACCAGTCTGAGTTGCATAACAAAAGCTGTTTGTACTTTGAAGCATCCTGGTAACGTCCAATTCCCCTGTGCTAAACTTAGGTACAAACAAAATACTGCATGTCTGGTGGTGGTATCCAACAACTAGGTAAGCAAGATAAAAGGAGAGGCGCTGTTACAACAAAAAGTTGAGAGATATTAATATATATTTAGAGAAGCTTGAGTTGAAATGGAATTTTATAACTTTAATTTCTACCAATTAACGTGTGTGCAATCCTGTTTTTAATTTTTTAAACTTTTTTCTCAGTTTACCTAGCTTTAGAACCAATCTCTGGTATCTTTTCTGTTTCCTTACGTGATGGATTTTGACTTTGTTCATCAGGTCTGTAGTGCTTCGGTGAGGAGGTTTGTTTATACAACTCTGAAATACAAATTTCCAGGTGTTGGTGTTTGTCCTTCATTTAAATAAAATTTGTTTTTATTTATATATAGTAGGAATGCATTCCTGGGAATAAAATGTTACAAATCAGAAGATTAATTACATAGCTTGGCGAGGAGAGAGGGACAGTAATCAACTTGTTCTTGAATGCAAAGGTTAGATCTGAAACTTCCCAGGAAACTGCATCCCTGAAGAGGGTGGAATCAGTAGGGTCACCTGGTACCCAAACTCTTGTGTTATCTCTGCCCTTAGCTTCTTTGCTAGGACAGTAAGTTCTGTTTTGACCAGAGGAATTTATTTTTTATGCATGTCAGGACAGTCGAGTTACACTAATAGAAGCAGACTTTCAAGAAAATAAATTCCTTTGAAGTAATTTGTTAGCAGTCTTTTGTGTTTAAAATTGTACTTGTTACATGCTGAGTGATGCAAATGGGTATTGCAAGGAGCTGAAAGAAAACTACCTTGGGTTTTGACTGAATGTTGCACTATCTGTAACAGTTTTCTCCTAATTGGGTACAAAGGCAACTTGTAACAAAATACTCTGTTTTTTCAGGAAAAAGATACATTTTAAAAGTACCATATACAGTCGCTCTAAAAGGGATTTTTAATTCAAAATTCTTTGAAATTTCGTAGTGACAATTGTATTTTTATTTATTGCCAAAACTTCAAAGTGGAAATTAATGTAGTTGTAAAATACAGTTCTTTAGGAAGATTTGGTTTTGGCATTTCCTAAATGGTGACAGTTTTATGGCAGTGAGATGTTCACAAATAGGCAGCAATTATTTATGTGAATGAGAGATTGTGTGTGCTCATGTACCACTACTGTCCCCCTCGGTAGGGTAATAGTTGGGATGTCTCTGTCATTCCATGTCCATCGTTATATAGAATGATGTAAATTGCATTGCTTGTTTCCTTGTTTTTATTTTTTTCACATTAAACTTGTATAAAAGGTGGGCTTTTTTATGTACTGCAAGGTTAACTAAAGGAACATGAAAATGGTTGTGACCTTCTCTGTTCATTTCCCCTCTGTACCTGTGTCAGTGTTTGGTGGGCCAGGTTCCACTCTTTTTTGCCTGTCTTGCCTGCAGTCATTTTATAGTGCTTGAATTGGCTTCAGTCAGACTGCCAGAGAGGAAATAAAGCTTTTTGGGGGGCATTTAACCTCATTTGGGTTTTCTTAATTGAAGTCCCCAGCTCCTGTGTAGACTGTGTGTCTAGAGACCAGGCGTCATCTAAGGAAGCTGGGCGCACTTAGAGCAGGAGGGCCACAAAAAATCTTATCACCTATCTTACCAGCCTACATCAGCATTTCTGAGATAATTGTCAGGTGATTTGTCTGTAACCAGGCGATCTGTCTATAAAGCATTCGTACCAGAATGGCTTGTGCTTGGTTTTGGGTAGCGCTCGCATTACTCTGTGATGTTACAGTTGCTTGAGAGCTGGAGAAGGGAAGTCGGTGGCAGGAAAAGTGTCTTGGTGTCACTTTGGGGAAACAACCGGGTGACTTCGAGTAGCTAAATAATACAAACCTTGCCAGTTCTAGATGTCTGTGAATTTTTGGGGTGGAGTAGTGCAGTTCAATTCACATTGCTGCCTCCTTCATTGAGTTGTCAGGAGCAGCAGCCTACCTTGTTAGTACTTCTTTTTTTTTTTTCCTGTAGCTGTAATTTGGCAGTAAGGAAGACAAATTGGCATGGCGGGAAGTAGTTCTTATGATTATTTTTTTTTAAAAAAAAGTGGGCGAGGTCATCCTGGCAAACTGGGATAGGGCCAAAAGAGCTCGAGAAGCAGGTCGGTGGCCCTTCCCGTGTGCAAATTGGGAAGGGGGACCTGAGCTGTACCCCTGGTGCTGCGGGCGGGCTGGAGCCGCGTCACGGGCAGCCCGGGAGGAGTTCCTGTCCTGCAAAGCAGCTTTGCGTTGGGGCGCTGGCTTCAGAGCAGCGTGGGATTTTTGTTTGACCAGCTCTTGGCCCTACTCTGTAAGAAATACAGAAACATGTAACAGGACACTATCCATTGGCTGTGGTGTTCTCTGAGGCTGTCAGGGATTGAATGGGTTAACCACAAAGAAAACAAAAGGTGGCTCTTTTTTGTGCTTCTCTCTTGTATTTATTTAAGTGGGGTGCTGAGGAGTAGATAGGTGAATGGCTTAAAAAGGGGGAAGGCTTTTGATAAAGGTAACTTCTAAGCCTCGCGACACTTCTGTGTTTTTCCCTTAAGTGTTGATGACAGATGTCACTTAAACTTCTTGTGGTGGCTGCGATGTCGCGAGATGAGTCTGCACATTTCATATCAAAACTCTTCTGTTTCTGAATCCATACGTGAACTATAAAAAAAAGTCAACTGATGTATTTCCTAATTTGAGTATATTGGTGGGCAAATAGCCTATCTAGGCTTTAGGAAGGTTTTCTCATGCTTTTTCTGCTTTAATTCTGTCCTTCATTGGAGGAAGGAAGGGGGCTTTAGGCTAGCTTAGGAGTAGGTTATTTGGAGGAGGTAAAGCTATTAATCAATTCAATTTTTTTTCCTGTCATATTTACAGTTATAATGGAAGGCTACGGAGTTAAAACTGTTTATCTTAAGGGAATCAATTTTAAGAGCTAGGCTGTGTTATGTTTTGTTTTATTTCTCTTACGTCTTGGTAACATCAGTCCAGCTATTTCTTCCCTTGAAGCCTGCGGTGTTCAGAATACCTGATGTAAATTGTGTGACCTGGAGCTCTGTTGTGAAAGGGCGAAGGGGAAGTCCTCCTCTTAAATAGGATCACAGTGAACTGCAACACATTTGGTTGCTTTCTACCTCAGCATAGACCCGAATAGTAGCAAGTGTAATTAACAAGGTACAGAAAATCTACAAACTACTAAAAAAATGGGAAAAATTGATTAAGAGTAGCAAAACAGCTTTACTTTTGAAATAATTACATTGTTGTCTGTAAGGTATAATTTTAAGGGATGGAGAAGGGGACAGGTGTATTTACTTAAAGCCCTAAAGTTTTTCTTCTTCTAGGGTGTGTGCATCTAATACAGAATTGCTTGTTGTGGTTTCATAATTAAGACAGAGATGAACTTTTCAGTGTGGGGATGGTATTTAACCACAGGGGTCCCCAGACGTGCTCCTTCAGAAAGGTATCGCATTTATCTAAATATGATGAAACTGTATTTCAGGGAGAGGTCTGGGGAGGATAACTGTAGGGAACTTAAAGGCTAAGGGAAGTAGCAAACAGCTGTTTAGCATCCAAGTGCTTTGGTTTTGGAGCAGCAGAGTAAAAGGGAGGGGTTGTGTTGGTGAATACAGTTCTTGAGGGTGTAAACAATGTCTGGTACTGGTCACTGTTTCCCTTCCCAGGTGGACCAGTCCTGTGCTTGGAGAACAGCTGTGTTTCGCCTGTGTCCTAGGCACTGGGATGTTTCTGCTATGTTGATAGCTACAGAAGCGGGCCGAAGTTGTATGTGATGCTCTCAGTCCTATTAGAGAGGCTGGGATTTGCTTTTTCAGAAATCAGTGGTTAATGACTCCTTGACAGATGCTGCCTTGGGAATTAAAAGGAGTAGGTTCTGTCTGCTATCACCACAGTTCTCTCTACTGTTCAGTTATGAGATCCTTTTATCTTGCCTGCTGCACAGTGAAATACAAGTTAAAATATGTTGTGTGTCTCTCAAAACAATAAGAAAAATAGATGAAAGGATGTCTGGGTACGCCGGTTGCTAAATCCATCATTAAACCTTTAAAAGGCTGTTTGCAGGTTGAACCAAGCTATTTAAATAGACTAACTTCTACATCAAAATCTTCAGAGTATATTAAACAGAACGGTTCAGGAGTTGAGATTTGTTTTCCCTAACTTCATGTTTAATAAAGATTGATTTTTTTTTTTCCTAATTGTGGAAATGACATACTTACCTGCTGCCTCTGAAGCCCTGCTGACTGAGCGACAGTCGTGCTTGTACGGCTCTTTGTGTGAAAGCTGTGTTCTGCTTGAACGTTTTATAGTAGAGTGAGTACTAACACCTATTGTCAGCCTTGCCTTGGGAACTCTCCGTACACCTACTAGCAGCGTTACGAAAACTGAGAATAATCTGAATTACTCAGCTGTGCTGCTCAATGGGCTGTGGAGCCAAAGCGTGACTTGTGTGGTGGTTGCTGTGTGCCCTTCTTCGCTGCTTTCTGTGCAAGTGGGACCTGGTCTGTCCCTGCTGGCTGGAGGAATGAAGGGGTCAGCGTGGTTTTCCCGTAAGGCATTCGGTCCCATTTTAGAAGTGCCTGAGCATTCGATGGTGGAGGTGTGGGGGGAGCTATACGTTGGCCAGCGTCGCCGTGCGGTGGTTGGCCTGCCCCACGGAGGAGCAGCCGGTGCTGTGGGTGCTGACGGACTTGAGGGCTGGTCCAGCTGAAACCTGACGAGGCCGAGCTAGGGGCACTGCAGAGGTGGGCACCTGGGGCTGGATCCTGGCGCTGCGCATCCGTGCGGGCTGGGAGCTGCTGGGCTGAGACACAGCCCCGGCAGAAGGGCCAGGAGATGGGTGAGGGACGCGTGTTGTGCTGGGAGCCCGGCCACCACACCAGGCAGTTGGACACTCCTCAGTTTTTCAAGGCTGAGGCTGCTCTTGGAAGGATCTTTCACAGGGATGATCTTTCCCGTTAACTCTGCTTTCCCCAGACGTCTCAGAGATGTTGAGAAACTGGAGGAGAGCCTGTCAGCGGGCTGCCAGAGGGGCAGTGGCTTGGACTGCGGTCCAGGGAGATGGGGAGGGCGCTGCTCTTGCTCCCTGCGACCGAGGAGGGTTAGTATGGCCCTGGAGCAGGGCACTTGGTGCATCTGTGGAAACGAGAGGTCTTCAGCACCTGACAAAGTCCCAGCCTGCCCGGTGCTGGGGCTGTCCTCAGGGGGCACTCGGACGGAGCCTCCCCAGGTCCTTGTCCTGGTGGCTCGCTGTGAGGAGGCGGCTCCAGGGATGCCCGTGGAAAACAGCGCGGTAATGAAACAAATTGTGGTGTAGTTGAATTACCTGCTCAGCGCTGCGAAGCTTTCTAAGGCGTACTTCAATGGTAGAATGACAGATTGATTCAGTACATATTAACTCCGGCAAATCACACCAGATATTTGATTGCACTCTTGTCTTAATTCTAATAGAGTTCACTGGGGAGCCTGACAGTTTGATTTAATGTTGCTTCATCTGCTACAGGGAGATTCCCAAAGCTGCTCTTCCAGTTGCTGATTTGTTATATTCTAATTTTGCAGGAATTGCATTATTTTCATTTCTGCAAGATCTCAATATTTAAGAGTGTAATTTATTAAATACCACTTACATATTTTTAAAGATTTTGCTTTCATTCAGGATGTTTTTGTGAACAATTTCTGTAGAATTAAAGAGGAAGAACTCCTGTTCTTAAGAGCGTTTTCTGAAAGCAAGCTGTCGAAGCGCTGGTTCTGCTGCTTGTGGTGCTGGTGCCGTGCTGGTGAGGCAGGCTGGCTGTGGGGAGGGCACCCCAGGAAACCGAAGGAGGAAGAGCAGCAAAGGCTGCCTCGTCCTCCGGGATGTTTTCCAGCAATCGAATGCGTGGGAATGGCTGGAGGGTAGCCCGACGCCCCTGGAGTAGGCACAGTAGGGTTGTAAAGGTCAGCGAGAGCCGAGCGTTAGGGCAAGTCTCAAGTTGATGCTCTGCTGTCATCTGTCCTGCCTTCAAATCTGGGAGCTGGAGGTGAGAACGCTGCTCTATGGGAGGAGAAGGAAACGTCTCCTGGCTCCTCGAGAGCCTCGGAGCCTGCGGCTTGTTTTGTGTTCGGCTTGCGTGGGTGGAGGAGAACTTGAGACTTAACCTTCCCTGAGCCAGTGGCCGTGGTGATTTAGGATTTTGTCCTGGTGAAGACTGCCACTCCTCCTCTGTATTGGGCTCACAGAAAGTTATGTGTGCCAGCTGAGCCATCCGGAGTCTTGGCACGAGACATTTTTGTGATGTTTTAATGCGTAGACTGCACCGGAGGGTCTGAAGCATGCACGCATGTGCCCTGTGCTGCTGCCAGCTGCGGGCTCGGGGGGCAGGTAGCCCCTCAGCCGACAGTGTGCTGGGGGGCTCCTGTTGCTGCTCTGCTCACCTTGGGTTTCTTCAGATGGCACTGAAATGGTACGTAGAGAGCAGCACCATTCATAACGCTGGAGTTGTACTGGTTTTCTTCCGCCAAAGTTTAATACAAGTATCGATGAAAAACCTTTAAGAGTCGCAGGTTAGTGCTAACTCCCAGGGGTGGGTGGGTTTCACTGAGTTAACTAATGAAAACTACTTGTGTGAAAAAGTCTAAATTAATGCATTTACTGTGGTCTGCGTCTAACCTGAAACGATTCTGTAGCACTTCTGGCATCCCTCCAGTGAGAGTAAAATGAAGTGATACTTGTTTAGGGAGTCCGTGCTTTGTAAGTGTTACGCTGTGAGGACTCTTTGTCACTCTTAACTGGCTGAACTTCTAAAGAAAGCAAGCAGGTAAGAACTGCTGGGGAAACAGGAATGATTAAATTAGCTATTCTTTTGATTTGAATCTGTCGTTTATAACAACACTTTAAAGAACTTACTCGGTATGTGTTAACTGATTTTGCATAAGTTTTCTCTATGCCAGTTTTTAATGAGTTTGGTTTTTACCAGCCCTAATTTCCTACGAAGGTTGTTCTGTAGTTTGAATGACCTTTTCCTGGTCTGGGAAAAGGAACATGCTGTTGTCTGAACAAAGGGTTCTTTTCATCTGCTCTGAGTCCTGCCTTACGTTCACGGGAGCTCTGAGGTTCCTGTCTGTTAGGAACCCCCCTGCTATGCGAAGTGATGGAGAACACATCTTCTGTCACTAACCTGGAAGCGAGCATCCTGCTGCCCTCTAAAATGCAGGGAAGACTGAACTCTCTTAGCTGGGTCTTGTGTGGACATCAGGAAAACAGTAGGAGAGTAGGATGTCTGTGTACGTGCTTCTAGATGCTGATTTTTTTCAAAATAAACTATTTTTATTTTGCAGGAACATCATTTGCAACGGGCTATCTCAGCACAACAAGTTTTCAGAGAAAAGAAAGAGAGCATGGTTATCCCAGTTCCTGAAGCAGAGAGCAATGTCAACTATTACAATCGTTTGTATAAAGGAGAGTTTAAGCAACCAAAGCAGTTCATTCACATTCAACGTAAGTTAAAGAATGTTTTTTTCCCTTTAATTACAATTAATATCTTCATACTGTCTTGAGGGTAACGTTGCTACCGTATTCAAAAACTCAAAAGTCCAAGGGGGATTTATATATGTAAATTCCAATTTCTTCTGTAAAGTTCTGGAGGAATTTAAGGGTAAAGATGTTTTTGTTGTTTTTTTTTTCCTGAAGGTATTTGTTTATGGGCTCTGTGCTGTTACTGTATATTACAGTAGCTGGCAAGCCTTGTCTTCTGTCAACTCAAAAGTTACTTCCAAGTCTCTTAATTCAAAAGTTCAGTATAAATGGGGATGAACTAAATAGAGGAGGTTTTGTAATGAAATCAGCCTTGATTCTACTGATTATAACAAGGTTTTTGAAGGTTTGGTTTCAGCTGTGCCAACTGAAATTGAAGCTATTCACTATAGCATGCCTGACTTTACTGGATGTGCTATGGGTAGCAGTGTGTTTTCTCGGTGTGTTGCCTTTCTGTAGGGAACTCTGAACTTACTTTATAGGTAAAAGGAGGTTTTTTTTTTTTTTTGGAAGTATTTGGCTCCCTAGGTTTTTGATGATCTGAAGTCCTGGTTAAGTAACCCCAGCGGTCTCTGGAGGTTCAGCTGATGAGTGACACAATATTTGTATTTCAGTAGCTCAGTTGTTGCTTGGCATGCAAATCATGTTTGTCCTCTGGGACATGTCGTTCTAGGGGCTTGCCTGGGGACTTGGACTTCCCCTAGAGTTCATCTCTGCAGCAAAACCTTCGGTGCAGTTATTGCAGTGGCTTGTTGGCCTTTATGGTGAAGCACAAGTTCGGTACTGAGTTTTTGAGAAGGTTTTCTTATCACTGACTCATGGTTTTGTTTCTTAGTCATATTGGAAAGGCTACTGATGGGTGTGCTAAAGCATCATGAACAGCAAGTGCACTCCTCTCGCTGCTTTGGGGTTTTGTGCAAGCAGTAGTGATGTTATCCAACTTCATCTTTCCAGACGGCAGTGAGCATCTGTTCGGCACTTTTTTAGTTGCCTCAACAGCAGGCTGTTGATCTCCATGTAGATCTGAGCAGATAAAGCATTTTATGTTTGCATGCCTTCTTCTTTTTGGAGATGCAACTGAACTTGAAGTTAGGCAGAGATACTTAAACCCAAACCCCGCTGTACATTGAAGGTCCTTGCATCATTTCTCAGTAGCGTGGTGAAGTCTCCTTTTTTTCCCATATGCTTACAAACTAAGGAGACTTTTGGAAATAACATGCTCAAGGTTCTCCCTGGTATACTAGAGATCATACTGGTAATGTGAGAAGCGAGCTAAAGGAATTTAAGTATATCTCTTTTTAATAATAGAAGAAAAACCTGCAAAGCGAGGCAGGTTGACTAAACTGAAATAAAGCTGCTAAATAAGGGAAGTGTTTTGTTGTTTGGGCGGTGCCAGAAACACTGTAAATGCTGTTAACAAATCTGTTCAAAAGTGTTAAAGATATTGTGTCAAACTGTACTTTGTATTGTTAGGATTCACAGCCTTTCTGGACAGAATTACAGAAGGTATCTGAGCTGAAAATAAGCATCAGCTAGTGCTTTAGGATAACTTTTCCCACATAGTCTGGTTGCGGTAGGTGTGATACAAAGCTGCTTTATGCTACGGTAACTGCTGCGAAATTCTGTTCTAATGCTAGAAGCACAAAGAGCAACAACACTTGCTGTTGTGGTGTGAGTTATATCAACTGCCAGACGCCAAGAGGCTGTACTGTATTCCATACTTGGGGTTATTACGAACAAATAACAAGTAAATCATTTTGCAGCCCATCTGATAGCTGAAGATTTTAGTCTTTACTAGTATAATTCTTTCATTTGTACCCCTAGCTCAAAGTAGAGAAAAGTAAGGCATGAAATTCCTGAGCTGGCCTGGATCCTAGGCATTCGTGGAGCTGGGAGGCACTAGGGCGGGTGGCTTTGAACTGAACATGAAACAAAACTCTTGAACTATTCTAATTATGCCAGTGTGATTGATAATCTTCCCTGGATGTTTGTAGTTTTAGTAGTGTGGAGATGCATTTTAAATTGCTAATAAGCAACAGAGAGAGTTGTAGCTGTCCTAGAATTAAAGCTATGTTTAAGAAATCTGGTGCTGCTAATGGCAATAGGAAGAGCAAAAAGTATTTTGTTAACATATGTAAATGTGCTTGGTGTATGTGTGTATATGCACGTGACTAGAAATGCTGTATGGAAGATACATCTGTCATAGTCCAACGGATCTGACTGGATATGGGTGAGCAAATTAATATCTTCATGAGCTGGAAGTCTTGTCAGTTTTCTAAATGAAATTCAATAGTGGGCAGGCTTCTGTATCATGGAACTTGTGTTGTGTTTAGGGTTGGATTGGTTCAAACCCCAGTGTGACAGGAAGGCCCACATGATCATTTGAAGTGGTGTTAAATAGAAGAGAAGACATGCTGACCGTTTTCAAGCTGGCATGCAGTAACTTAACAGATGCATTTGCGGTGGCTGTGGTCAGTTCAGGATTTGAAGTTGGGGCTTGACCTCTACGTGATTGTGAAAGTGATCCAAAAAATCCTGGCGTAAAAGTATGTTTGGGCTTACTTTCTGATGGGTCAGGCTACTCAGTCCGTGTGTCCCTTCCCCAGATTTTCTCTTTAAGTGTAAAACTAAAAACTGATTATAAGGGGGGCGTGAGAAAACAGAACGGAGGGGAACCTTCGCATGTAAATTAATATTTTAATAATTTAAAAAAGTGGTGGTGGGGAGTAATACTACCTATGATAAAGAATTATTCCACATTTTTAGAGGCTGCTGTAACAGGACCTGTTCAGACTGTGGCCATGTAAAGTGGGTATTTGCATGATAGCTGCCTGGCAGAGGTGTTCTGGTGCAGGTGGGGAGCGTTAGAAGCCCTGGTCTGGTCAGGTGCCACAGCCTTGCCGTTGAGGAGGTGTTTTGCTGCTTTGTTAACTACTTTGGATATAATTACCATGACCTGTGCTAACCCACAGCAAATGATTTGATGCCATCAGAGTAAACACAGCCTGCTCTGTTCTTACTGCCAGCACCCTCCTGGTGGAAGTTGTGCTCTCAGCTGAGCCAGCTCGGGGAAGTGAGCTGGCAGAAAGCCTATCTGGTTTTTGGTGGCCGTCTGGATCTATCAGCTTGCTGTCTTGGCTCATCGTGGGACTGCTGGTGCCAGCACGAGGAAGGTGGAGCAATGTGTAGCTCGCTGGAGAGGGAAGGCTCGTGGAAGTGCTTGTTTGAGTGGTAACTCACCTAGGTCAGCCTAAAATGAGTGTTGAACCACAGCCTTAATTAGTTAAGTAAATTCAATTAGATAATTTTGTTATGTTAAACCCTATTTCACGTAACTGGACTTTAAAGCAAATTCCATTTCCGTAGGTTAGTATAAACTCAGTACTTAGGGAGCTCGTGTAAACAAAAGCAAATCCCTCTGCGAAAGGTATAGCTGGCAGGAGTGGTTACAGTGGCAGAGGATGTAAGGTAGGATGGTAGTTTTGCAACAGCAATTAGCAAGCTAGCAAGTTTTGAACATTTATATGAGGTGAGGTTTAGCGATAGGATCACCGAAGCACCTTTTTTCAGCACCCTACAGAAAGGTGCAGCGTGGAAGAGCACAGAAGCGTTGGAGCAGGAAAACTCGATCCATCCAGTCAGCCCCACGAACCACCAGGAGGAAGGGAGGTAGAAAGTCTGCTTTGAGTGCGTGAAGCAGGAGGAAGCCTGCATTTCGTGAGACTTGCAGGCTTCCAGGAGGTAGCTGAGGTTTTGTGGCCTGCAGTGAACCAGGAGGTGGAATGCAAGTGGTGTTTCCATTGCTTCAGCACCGTTAACCTGCTGTTCTTGTGCTTGCAGTGCTTCTCATGCTACTCGCCAGCCAGAGAACATTGCTGGGAGGTATAAAAAGCAGGACGTGTGTGTCGTGGGCTACGACTGCTCTGACAGTACCTGGGTGCTTTTGTAGAGGAGAATGAGACTGGTTTTATTCGATGTAACTTGCTTCTGACAAGTGCATACTGGATACCTTTTATCTTCTGTGTCTTGTCACTTTTTTTATGTCAAAATATTCTCGTGGAGTTAAAATTCAGGGCGTAGGGGTTTTGGTTTTTAAGGATTACAGTTTTTTCCTGTTTTTCAGCACTTTATTTTTTTTAATCCATAAAGTCTCAATAATGACTGCTAATATAGCTGAGGCTTTATCAGCAATTAACTTATTTAGGAAGTTAAGTTGATTTGATGTGTTATTTAGGCACGGGGTTCAGAGGCTTCTCAACGCGGCTTTACAGAGCTCTGCTTTTAAAGAATGAATACTGTGGGTCAGTTCCTATTTCAAAGCTGTAGTTTTCGCCCACTGAAGCTACAGGACGTGAATGCTGTAAGCCGTAGCGTGAATCTGATACACGGCTGCCGACGTTCAGCGGGAGAACTGCGTGTCACGTACCCAGAGACAGTGGGACGTGTCTGAACAGAATCTGCACGGCAACTTTATCGAGTTATAGTATTAATGATTCCATGCAATACACAGACCGCGGTAGTAGTATTAATTTCTTCTTGAAATCTATTTTTAGACCCTGTTTACAGTGTGTGTTTAGCCGGTGAAGCCTTCTGAGTAAGTGTTGTTCTCAGAATTAGTACAGTGAAGCACCGCCTCTTCTGGGAGGTAGCAGTTGACAGCTGAAAATGGGAAGGGATCGCGTCCCAGCACTTCTCAGTTGTGTCTGGCTCTGTGAGTGCCTCTCATCAGTTTCCATGCAAAGCCAAATAGATCGTTTTACACGCTGCCAGTGGTAAAAGCTAACACATTGCATTGGAATACAGGCAGAGTGGTCTTGGGCTGGCCTGAGGTGTGGAAGGAATGCGTTGCTTACTTCATTGTAACTGACTGTCCAGGCCAGGTGCTTTAAATTTTGCTTTAAATGTTTTTTTAGCATCATTCTGTTGATTCTTGTGTTTCCTGGGTCCCCTCAAAGTGCACCAGGAAGCTTGGTAGCAGAGTTGTTCTCTAAGTTGACACTCGGATACAGCCATGACTTAAGAACATAGAGATAAGATAGTGCTTTGGTTTGTGGTCCAGTACAAATAGAATATATTTCAACAAGCCTTCACTGCTGTTAGTGCAGTAATTATTTGAAGTGTTGGAGTTAGCGTTTCACCCTTTGTAGTTTTATATGAAACATCAATTGCACCTAATAAGAGATGTTGTTGTATAGGATTTTCTCATACTTCGTGTAAACAAAATTTCTGCTATGTTATCTGAATGATGATTTCCTTCTGCTTTTCGTAGGACCAGAAACTTTGCCTAAGTATGGACAATGACTAGGGCAATCTGTAATAAAGATAAGAGCTTTGCTGTAAAGTCAGGAGCGTACTGTTTGAAGAGCATGGAGAAAGATTCAGGTTCTACGTCTAGAGTTGAGTTGCTTTTGGAGAAAAAGTAATGTGTCTTCCAACAGGATTGGTCTGGCATTATTACACTTTGTTACACAAGTTGTATTATTTAATTTTAGCCTACTAAATATTTTAATAATTTAATTTAGTTGAGTTACTTAAAAACGGGCAACTGAAATTGTATTGGAATTTCCATTTAAGTACCTTTCTCTGAGTATGGGATTTGACTGAAAATTGTCTTAATTGTTAAGAATCTTATTGTGATATTATGGAGGACCTGTACTGTAACAGCACAAAAAAGCACTTTTGCTTTTGTTGTGCAGGGAGATATTAAAATTTGTATGCCCCTTTGGTAATTTTTGGAAGTAAAGCTTTTTTCCTATCACCCCTTCAAGCTGCATTAAAAGAAAATGAGCTTTCATTGATTTCCCCTCGTATAGGAAGCCAAAGACAGGAAACTTCTAAACACAGTCTTAGTTCTATATGGGGACACTTTTTAGTGTAAAGAGAAGTGTCATGGCAGAGGTCTGCTGATTTTATGGATGGCTCTTGATTTCTGGTTGTCAGATGCGTGCTTTTGTATTCGCTTATTTTGTGTGTGTTTTTGTTTCAGCCTTTAATCTGGACAATGAACAGCCAGATTACGATATGGACTCTGAGGATGAAACCTTACTGAACAGACTAAATCGGAAGATGGAAATCAAGCCACTGCAGTTTGAAATAATGATCGACAGACTTGAAAAAGCCAGTTCTAGTCAGGTATCTTGCTGTGTTAAGAAGTGGCTCGGCTATTTCTCATTTCTGGCGGGGTGGTTCTGTTTTTCTGTTTGGTTGGTTTAGTTTGCTTTTTGTTTTTCAGTTCATTTTATTTCCTGCTAAGTTGGTAAGTATGTTTGTGCGAGTCTGCAGATGTACAGAAATTTCATTGCTGTGTCGTACTGCTAACTTAGGAAAATAAGTGGAGAGCAGGAGTATAGGTGAGTGGGTGCATGTGTGGTGGTGGGGGTTGGTATTAAACTTTAATTCCTAATCATAATACATTACAAGAAGACAACTTAAAAACCATTTACTTTTACCTGCTTTGGCATGAAAGAAGCTGGTAGTGGTTGGTGGGTGTGCAGATTTCTCTATAAATGTATATGAGAATCCAGATTATTTTCCTTTCACTTGGTACAGTAGGCACTGACTTCAGTTGAAGGTAAGAGACTTAGATGCACAGACAGTGAAGCAAAAGGTTTAAGACTGGGCCCTTGTGGTATAAACTGCAGCGATGCAAGAAAGGAAGTCGTTCTCCAGGTCAGACTCAGAGGCTGGTTTCCTTGCTTTCGGAGCAAGCACGTGTTGCCAGTTATTTTATCAGAAGGGTGCCAGTATTTTAGTCCTCAGTTCCTGAGCTGTTACAGGAGACCGTTGTGTGGAGAAGGGTCTTAAATCCAAAAAATTGCTCGGAAGCTGCATCTGAAGGATCAGTTACTTCAAACTTACATGACAGAATGTGGAGTTATTTCTCAGGGCGTCAAAGAGCTCTTGCACCAGAAAGTGTACGTTTAGGGGAATAAATAAAAGACCGTATGTGTACATGAAGCATTATAATTGCTCCTTACAATATAGCCTCTCTTTTGAAGGTGTGTAAGGAGAAATCCCTCTCTATATAAGAAATTTTCATGGGACTTCTGTAGTTTTTTCTGTTTAACTTAAGGGATTGCAGCGTGTGGCTTCTTTTTCTGCTCTTGGGCTGCAGAAATTTTCAGCTGACTTTGACTAGGTCTTACCTGAGCTCTGTGATAGGAATGGTAAGACAAAAAACAACTCCTCCAGGCTATTGGAGCTTGAGAAACAAAATAGTTTTTGTCAGTATGCCCGACATTCCTTCTAGACCTGTATGAAAGGTTCTGAGGGCTGACGATGCTGATCCAGAAAAGCTTGGGAACTAAGTTAGGAAGACCAACTGGCGGCTTAAGTACTTGGATTTAGATCAGTGTTCTTTTCTCCTTTCCTCTCTTTTCCTGGAAAAGGGTTAAGTTTATTTAGGAAGTGTAGAAGACACATGAAAGACTTTCTTCTTGCCTATCCCATCTCAATTGCACCTTCTGAATATTGTCTTCTAGCTTGTAACACTTCAGGAAGCTAAATTGCTGCTAAATGAGGATGACTACCTTATTAAGGCTGTATATGACTACTGGGTAAGAAAGCGTAAGAATTGCAGAGGACCATCTCTCATCCCTCAAATCAAACAAGAAAAGAGGGATGGCTCCACCAACAATGACCCTTATGTTGCCTTTCGGAGGAGAACTGAGAAGATGCAGACAAGAAAGGTAACGTTGTTTTAAATCCTGTAGGAACTATTTGATTCCTTGCCAGCATATGGCAGGATCAGTCCTTTGCTATCCACGGTTAATTGATTTGATTGTTTGTCTGTATTAAGAGCTGCAATACTAGATGGCCCACCTAAAGTTCAAACCTGTTAAACGATGTAGTGAATTTCAGTCAATTTCTTATCTATCAGTTTTCTGTGTCAATTTACAATTTGTCCATTTCCTAGAAAGCTGAAAATCAAAGGCCGATTGATAGGTTTGCAGACTTCTGTGGAAGAGAGGAAAACTCTTCCATTTACCACCTAGTAATCAATTCAGGTTTTGTGTTTGTAGCATGTAGCATGAATTGATACGAATGGCGAAGACTGATTCGAAAATGTTGAGTAATTAAAAATCTGTACATAAGTGCACACAACCTGACAGTGTACAGAATCAAAGTGGAAAAAGCTTTAGGCACCAAGTCCTGAATTCCCTGTTCTGACTACCTACCAAACCAGTGGTAGTTTATCTGAGTGGAGTAGGCATGGGGAAAATGAGTGAAGAGTTCTTCTTCAACTTAATCCTAAAACTTGGTTTTCCTTTGCTTTTTGTGGCATCTACCAGCGAGGTTATGTGCTATGAAAAGTTTCTTCTGTGAATGTACTGTTGATTCTCACGTGCAGCAGCAGTATGGTGTGTTTTCAAAATTGTCGCTAGTTATGCCTCACAGGTTTTTCTTTTGATGTGAAATTTCCTTAATCTTTCAATAGAATCGAAAGAATGATGAAGCATCTTATGAGAAGATGTTGAAATTGAGAAGAGAGTTTAGCAGAGCCATAACAATTTTGGAGATGATTAAGAGAAGAGAGAAAACAAAACGCGAGCTATTGCATTTAACATTGGAAGTTGTAGAGAAAAGGTAAACTTTGAAATTGTCTGTATAAAGTCATCTATAATGCTAAGGCCTTCATTTTCATTAAATAAGTTGGAAGACACCACCTGTAATTTTTTTCTGTATGGATGCTAGTCTTCAGCAAACGTGTGGCTGAAGGCTTACATTGCTCTGTAGAGTTTAGAAGCTAAAACAGAAGGGTTTTATGCAGCCTGTTACTTGGTCTTCAGACATTTCTCAGTGGAAATGCACTATTACACTTTTAATCACGTTTTTTTTTCTAATTGAAGGTACCATTTAGGTGATTACGGAGGTGAAATCCTCAATGAAGTGAAGCTTAACAGACCTGAAAAAGAGATGAGCACAACTCCATCCACCCTTCATAATGGAAATCATCACAAAGTTCAAGAATGTAAAATTAAGGTAACCTTTCTTCTGCTGCAAGTCAGTTGTTACCTGTTATTCTGGACATACCCTGCAGATGTATGCATTGGAAGACTGTCTAGCAATCTGTTATGCTTGTTTAGTGTTTGTCCTCTTTCTCAGGTAAGTTTTAAAATTGGCCTGCGTCACCAAACAGCAGCATTGTAGTAGTCACTTTGTTTTTCACAGTTCTGTCCATTTCATTTTAAGATGATGTAAGCGTGGATGCTTTACATGGGAATCAGGACCTCAAGACTGCGAGGGAGTTATTTTTCCTTTTCCCTCTGACAGGAGACTAGAGCACTGAATTTTTCTGGTAGTGTTGTCCATGAATACTGATTAGCAAAGAGTCTGATTGCTGGCTGACAGCTAGAATGCTCAAGGATTCCAGAAGCTATTCTGAACTGTTGAAGTGATCTTTGGTAACATTTGCAGACTGAAGAATATAACTGCTGTATCTTGTTGCAAGCAACAAAAAAAATGTTGCGAGCAACATTGGTTTTAAAACCATTTAATGGAATTTGTAATAGCAGTAGAGTTATTATGGGGACACGTACATTTCTCATTAGGAAGGTATTTATGCCATGTGGTTTGAGGGTGTAGCAGCGCAGGAGCTATTCTTCAGTATTTTGGTTGTGTATTTTTTTCTTCAAATTCTCTTGTGGACTGTGAAACAATTACTTAGCAGTCACCTTTTTCCTGCTACAGTGTCATCTTAATTTTCAATATGTAAGAATGTAGTAGATTATATGGGGGTTACATATTGTTTATTGGTGGTAGGACTTTTTTTAGCTTTCTTAGTTCACCGTAAGTAGAGAGCTTTATGTTTAGTAGGTACAGAATACGTGAGCACATTGGGAATGAAGTGAAGTACAGGAAGAACCTGCATGGAGACATGCTATATCACGTGTCTGTAGCAAACTACTGGATTCTTAGCGTTTCTGCTCACTTTTATGAGACTGTATTAGTTGTAAGCTTGTTTTCACTTGTCTGTGTGACTTGATGGCTGTTAGTGTGTAATCACACACATTCGGATCAAGATGTGTTTTTTGAGAGAGAATCTGGAATACAAGTTATGAGTTGAGCACCTTTTGAAGTTTGTATTTAGCACCTGCGACACCCAGTGGTCACTGAATGTGATACAAGTCCCTCTCCTTGGTTCTCTTTTGTTCAGCCTTCTGTTTCTCATCTCTGGTTACGCGGCTGAGTTCCGTCACTGGAGTTAGTTTTAGTCAGCTATTGAAAAGTGGTAATTTGGGGAAAATTAAAACGCTTTAAAAACTTCAATGGCTTTTACTCTTTAATTGAAAATTTTGGAAAGAAAAGTAATCTTTCTAATTTGAGCGCTTTGAAGTTTAAAAGCATTTTTGTTCAAGCGAACAGTTTAATATTACTGGAGTTGCTTGCTTCAGAGGACTTATGTCAGCAAAACCTTAAAAAAATAAACAGTGTAAAAACTAATAGCATTAAATCTTACAAAAGATGGGAACAATGCAAGAAACAGAAAACAAAACGTTTCTTGTGAATAGTTTTGAGCAGTTGAGAAAATTTTAAGTGATTGGTGTAGGAAACTGAGGCTTAAGAAAATAATTGGAATAAGATTTCCAATTACAATATACTGAGTGTACTTAAAAGATTCCTTGCTTTTTTTTAACTTAGTCATGTAGCTTGAAAGCTTTCAGTTTATTAATAAACATCTCTAAAGACAATTAGAGGCAAGTTTTGGGGCTTCTCAGATCTTTTCAATAAATTTTGCATTGTGTGTCTGAAGTTGTCCGCAAATGCTGCGTGTTGAGAGGCTCTGCAAGATGAGCAGTAATGTTTTTCTAAAGCACAAGATGAAGAAACAAGATTAATTACTTCGTTTGCTGAAATGTTGTGTGTGTTCTTCACAAACAGCATCCTCATCATTCATCTCTAAAGGAGGAGGTATCAGATGTTGTCCGTCAAAAGAAGAAGTATCTAAAGAAACCTAAAATAGAGTGTGTGGTAACTCCTCAACAGCCCTCTGCTGAGCCCTTGCCTGTTATCAACAAGAGTGATATTAAACAGTATGACTTCCACAGTTCAGATGAAGATGAGTTCCCGCAGGTAATAATGTGTTATAAAATTTTAGCCTACAGAAAATGAAAAACTCAACTACCTGTAATTTGGACAGCATAGTTTGAAATAGAAAGTAACTGTTGGACGGCTGATTTATATGTAAGACAGTTGCATTTTGATTTTTCCCTTTGTGTTCTAAGCTATGTTTCAGAGAAGATAGTATTTATTATATAAATGTCAATTCATATTATATAAACTTTTATAGTATAAAACATATTTTTACTATATTAGCTAATTAGTTATATTAAATTTTTTAATACATGCGTATTATTATATACATATGGCAGTTGGAAGAATGACTTTATTTTCTGGTTTAGGTACCCTCACCAATATCAGAAGCAGAAGAAGAAAATGATCCTGATGGACCTTGTGCTTTCAGGAGAAGAGCAGGATGCCAGTATTATGCTGTAAGCTATCTGCTGTTGGATGTAATGTGTTTTTTTAGCTTTGTCATTTTTATTTCAGTGCTAATGTAACAGTTCTTCTGTTTCCCACTTTCACTATCAAAGCCTTGATGATTTGGTGAAACCAAAGAAAATAAGTGAGTTTTTCACAAGAATATTTCTCCTTGCCTATTCCAATTACCTAAAGGTGATATAATGCACTGCCAGCAGCCCCATTGAGCCATTGCCAAAAAGGAATGACTCCCCCCAGCTCCCTCGCTTTTCCTAACACATCTTTTTTTCCAGCTTGTAAAGCTCATTAGCTGCTGGTTGTCTCAGTTCTCAGGCCTGCTGAGAGATTCTGCTGGGGCACCGAGTAAATTTTGATGTGAAAGTGGAGAGGTCTAACCTGTTAAGGGTTTTCTGTGGAGTTAGGTCAAAACTTTATTTTGAAATCATTGCAGGCTTCTCTTGTGTAGAATTAATGCTTTCTTTTCCTTGTCTTCTGAGTTAACTTTTCCAAAATAAGTCAAGATGACTGAAATCTCACATTTTGGTTATTTTCTGTTACTTTTCTATTGCTCTTTAGAAACAGGTTATTTAAGAGGCTTAATGTTAGGTTGCATTTTTAACTCCTGAAGCCATTTACATTTTATCTCTTTATGTAAATTGAACCTGTAGCACTTCTGTTGCTGTAGGTTTCACTTGATCATGAAAATCGATTATTTTAAAGAATATTTGACTGTCACATAAGGCATTTCAGACAGCACACAGCATTTTTGTTTGTAAAGATTATGCAGCTTTGAGTTTATTATAAAGAAGGTTTTCATGGAGTAATAAAACTACTCTAAGGTAAGCTGATTCAGCAAATACGCTGTCAGGGTATCAGGGTCTGGTAATTGAATGTTGTGTATCGAACAAAGACCGTGCAGATCAGCGTCTGTTAACCTTGGCAGTATGGGTTTCACAAGTAAGGCTAAACTGCAAATTTAGGATCCCCTTTTGAAAAATATCTACGCATTTAAGTTCCACGTTGTCTGACTTGGGAATTGTTGTCACTGCTTTGTACAGCTGACTCAGTGGGATCCCAGGTAAATGAACAGGCCGCCTGGGTATTTCTTTGGTCACAATGAGTACTAAAAGTATTCTTTTATAGGGTGATACTTAACACTGGAGTTGTGCATATACTTTTAGGAGGTTTCTGTTGGTAACTTTTTCATTTTATATATACATCTTTACAGACAAAAGCTTTTACCCTACTGACCCCTTACTAACAGGCTTAGACAAATTTGTGAAGGTTAGGTCACCAGCTGATTATAAAACATAGTCAAGATGCAGCCTTTCACGCAGGTAATCCATGGGCTACTAAGAGCCTGAAACTCAGAGGCTGTGACAATGAAAAAATCGCTCCCTGTCCTTTATACCTTCTGACAAAATGTCAGGTGAGCCATTAGCAGATGGAGGCAGTGGGCCGGATGAACCTGTCAGAGAAGGATGGAATCCAGTGGTAACTCTGTGGATGTCTTCAGTATTTTTAATACTGTGTTGCACATTCTAAAATAGTTCAGTAACCTAACCACTGAATGCAAAATTGCCTTTTCTTTATTCTTTACAGCCTCGTTTGGACCAAATTAATTCTTCATATGAAAATTCAGAATTGGCAGAATTGGACAAACTGAGGTTCAGGCATTGCCTTACAACCCTTACAATTCCAAGAAGATGTATAGGATTTGCGAGAAGACGAGTTGGCAGGGGTGGAAGGTACAATTGCATTGTTCTTACTTTGTTACCCTTCAAAGGATAAGAGTATTTAGAAAGAGAGAATTAAACTAACATCTTTTTTCCATTTTTTTAATCAGGGTTATAATGGACCGAATATCTACAGAACATGATCCTGTCTTGAGGCAGATAGACCCGGAAATGCTGAACAGTTTTTCAAGCTCTTCCCAGACTTTAGACTTTTCTTCTAATTTTTCACGGACCAATGCTTCCAATAAACGTTGTGAAAACAGACTGTCCCTTTCTGAAATACTAAGCAATATCAGATCATGTCGACTGCAGTGTTTTCAGCCAAGGCTACTAAATCTCCAGGACAGTGATAGTGAAGAATGTACCTCAAGGAAACCAGGGCAGACTGTGAATAACAAAAGAGTTTCTGCAGCATCTGTAGCTTTATTGAACACCAGCAAGAATGGCATATCAGGTAGGCAAGGATTTGAATTCTTACGGGACTGAAACTATTAAATACAGTGGGTTTTTTGTTTCTGTGCTTGGGACTGGAGTGGTAACATCTTCACTAGTGATATGTAACTAAACCAAAGATGCAAGGTAACTATTTTATATTTCTTAGAATTTTTCTTCAAGCAGTCCTCTTCCTCCTGCTTTAATTGGAGTTTCAATAGAATCTTGATAAAGCACTAGACTTAAACATGCAATATGCAAAGGAGGGATTCTGCTTGTATGTCAGGATTGCTTACATGTGATTGAGTCTTTAGACATTTATTGGCCTGAAATTCTTTAAGGACAGAATTATGCTCTTATGAATGCAAAAGAGAAGCAGTGATTTTTTTTTTGGGGGGGGTAGGGTGGGAATACAGCAGCAACAGGGTCATGTTTTTTTAAATCTTGCTAAACATCTCAAGAAACCAGTAGTGAGTTAGTAAACTGACTGAGCAGGCAGCAAGAAGTTGCAAAACTGTTTTCTGTTGATACGTCATAGTAAAAAATTTGACAGTAGAAGCCTCCAGTGATGTAGACAGTCAGAGCACCCAGCATTCTCCACTATCAGAAAACCAACAGATTAAGAGCAATAGGGGATTTCCCTTAAAGGTGATCTCTTGCTCTCATAGCCGGTCTTTCTCTATTCAGCTTTATGACATTGTAACTCTCAATAAGCAAGACAGCAGTTCACATATAAACAGTTTTACATTTAAAGTAAATAAAATCTCTAGTAGTATCTTCACAAGAATATAAAATATATGCAATGTTATTCTGATCCTTGTATCTCTTGTTAGTTATCTCGATGTAGAAGCACTTACATTGGAATTAAAACTACCAGAAGCAAAAAATGGCTTTAAATTTACATTATTGGTCTTATCATTTGCTTCATATACTAGGAGTCGTAATTACTTAAAATTGAACATTGTCACTTCTATACTATTAAAAGTATGTATGATTCTGTAAAATGCCAAACAATGGGAGATATGCCAAAAGATCTATTACCAAGCATCAGTAAGTGTCTGAGTATTTTCCCATCTATTGTGTACTTACAGAACTTGGTGTTGTAAAACAGGATAATCAGAGGATACAATAGGCTGATTCCGAATCCCGCAATGAACTTCATGTGGATGTGGAATGGTCCATCTCTCTTAAAGTCAGTTGGAGGATTTGGAATTTAATCTTTAATAACATACCTCTAGAAATTCATGTGTAGAAATTAAATTTCCTGAAGACAAAATCAATTTTCTTTACATTATGATTTTAAAAGATTGCATGTTAGCTTATTAAATAACATCAGTATAGCACTGACATAAGCACAGAATGCTTATTCCAGCCTAATACTTCTATACTTCATTTATTTTTCGATGTAGTCATTGCAACCTTTATGTTGTGTTCTCTCTCATGGAGAGATTTGCACGAGAATAATTTGCTGCTGTATGAAGAGAACGGATATGATGTGCTATGATCATATTTTGTATAATTTCTTTTTGTAAGGAACTTGAAGGGCTGGAGAGTTGCACCTGTAGCAGAAAGGGGCAGTTTTGTGTGATGGGATTATTGATAAGAATCGAGAGATGTGGTGTTAAAGCAAATGCAGAAAATAGAAGGGAATACTATTTGTCAGAGTTAAGGACGTGAAGCATGGACCATAAGCTGTAAGGAACAACGAAGAATTTGCTGATAGTTCTTTATGTAAGAGGAGCAAGTAATACTGCAAGATTTCTGTTTGAATGAAAAAAGTATGATGGCATCAAGGTAAGGAAAGTTGCTTAAAAAGATACAGGATAAGTTGATTTTTCTGTAGAATTTTTGATGATAGTATAATAAGTATCAATAGATTATCGAAGGACTAACTAGATGTAAACTTGTAAGGCTTTGAATGCTGCTGTGGACACATCTCTTTCCTGAGGATGGAGTACACCTAAAAAACGGAGGAGGATATCTTGAGGTAGAAGCTGATGTATCTGGGTGAAAGAAAAAGGTTGAAGAGATTTGTTAAATATCCGTACCTGGCTTTAGTATGTAATAGCTAGGGGACGGATAGCATGTAATAAAACAAAAATGAGAACAGCATTTTAGCAGTGTGTTCAGCGAAGGCGGGGGGGTGGGAGGGAAGGGCCCTGTTTTGGTAGGGAACTGCGTATACATAGGAAAAAAAGCTCTTAATCAGGTAACAGTCTCATCAAGACTAAAGAAGAAAATCGTTGGTTGCTACATGGTAAATTAATGACAGAGCTCATATAATTACTATGATTACTAGCACTCATACTTTAGGATTTGAGCTGTTAGGGAAAGATCTAAAATGAAAGAATAGGGCAATACCTATTTTAATGATAGTAGAGGTAATAGAGGAACATGTTAAAATGCATAAAACAAAATCTGATGGTTCTAAGCCACTTCGTAGAGAAATGGTAACTTATTTACATTGTATAATCCTGACAGTCTGTCTGAAGACTACATTCGGGTGAGAATAGTGATACCTCAGTAGTTGCAGTACGTTATGCAGTTTACGGTTTTGGAAGACCTTTTCCTTTCCAGATTCAAATTCCAAAACAGATCTGGTAATTCTATTAAAAGATCAGATGCCATAAGGTAACAGAATTCTTTACCAAGTAATTGAGCTGCCAAAAGGAACTACAGTTTTAGACTTGCTCCTTAGTAAATAGCAAATTAATTTTAAAAGGGCTAATCAAAGTCTGGTGGTGCATTAAGTCAACACAGCTACCACTGCTGGACTTACTAAAATAATTCTGTTAGAGAGATGATTGTTGAAATGAGTTCATTTTAGAAGAGATTTACCTGCAAGCGTAAAGCAATGAGTGGAGGAAACAATGACAGTACTAAAACTATTTGTTTTTAGTTTAGAGAAGACTTGGAGTTGCTTTGGTTTTCAGTGCGCAAGAATATTTAAAGTTAATTCTGCATCATATTTTCACTTAATATTAAATAAAACAACTGTTACAATGGAATTTCCCAAATGCTAGGCACTGTACAAGCAGCAAGGAAGACTTAGAGTCAGTAGTCTCTTCTTGAAAGTGCCTAATCAGTGCATGACTAAAGAGCCCCTGTTCCACGCTAATTTTCTTTTCTTGCTTGTGTTGGAACAACCCCAAATGGGAGAACTGAATTTGAGGAACTCTGAGACAAGATCACTGAAACCATCTTATCCCTTTGATCAGTTGTGTAAACTTTCTGAAGTCTTGTACGTTACATCTGAAAAGCTAAGCTTGTCTCTTTGCCAAAGCCAATTTTGGAAGAATTCTGTTTAACCTAAAATGAAAGTGCTGACGGGATGCAGCTGGTAATTAGGATAGGTGGTGGAGGAAGGAATTTAGGAGGAACTTAAAGGAACTTACAGATGGCACTACTGCCATCGGCAAACTAATATTTAACTGGCTGTCTGAATTCCCAGAGTGCAACTCACCTCCCTTATGGAGCTGAAGAAAGATGTAGGCTTTAGGCAGAATTTTCAGCAGTTTGCAGGACACCGTGTTGTGTTTGGCTTCCAGTCTGCTTCAGCTGCCAGTTGCAGTGACCCACTCGAATGGTATCTGTTTAGTTACCATGGCCCTAGATACAAAAGACAACTAGCATTCTCAGCTGAAGAATTTGGCTTATGGAACAAGCTTTTACCTTTTAGAGGTATTTTTTTTCCAGAATTAAATACCATGTAGAAGTAATTAGATTAATGAAGTATTACCTTTTCAGGCAGCCTGATAAATGATCTTTGATTAAAGCCTTCAAATCCTAAGAGAAATGACATACTAATCTAAGCCTAAGATGTGAAGGAGGAGGAGAGGAAACTAAAAGACTGAATTTCACATTAACTTCTTATGTTTTTCTGTTGTAGTACTTCACTACAGCCAGACTGATAAAATAACTAAAAAGAAAAATCCCATTAGCAGTGGAAATGGTAATTCTGGTAAATAGAAGCTTTTATGAGAAGTGTAGGATGCTTGTACTTACCTACGACCTTGAAGGCTACCTTGGGGTATTGTAGAAGTTGTTTTTTTAAAGACCATTAATTTTTTTTTCTTTGCAAAAGGAAATGATAGTAAACGTGCTAGTGAACATCTGCTGTTTTATAACAGCCGAGCTCAGTGTGACCGAATAAACATCCGGTGACAGGTACCGAACCGGGTGGAATTTAAACACGTAAATGCAGAGGAAGCAATCATGACATTGCTACAGTGATCTTCCCTGTACCTGTAACTGTGTGTTCCATGGCTTCGTGTCAAACTGAGAGGAGGAGGAGGTTGAAAACATATGATTGATACACAGGCTAGCCTTAAACTGGATGGTGGTCTGCAGTGGAGCCTGTTTTCTGTATTGTCTTCACAATTCATAGCAGAGTGGGACTTTGAGTCTAGATAAATGCCCCTGTACTGCAGACAAATAATAGCTAATTGTGGCTAAATGTATTTTAGACATCTCTTTGCATGACATATAAGCTGGTTCTAAAATATTTTTAACAAAACAAAAGATGTTCTGGAACTTGTTACCTCAGAGCTTAAAAATAGAATTACATACATACGTAATGTTCCATAACGCTGTTCTTGGCTCTGTTGCCTTTAGTAACGAAACACGTTTTGGGAGCCTGTTGTGAGGGAACCTAGCAGGTTTTGCTGACTGAACTGGGAATTAAATGCTTGTGGTAATAGGTAAAAGTCTTCATGGGGAGCAAACTCAGCACAACTAACGGGGGGAGGGATTTTTAGAATACGTTGGAATTGGTAGTAAAATCCCAATAATCTAATAGGGTTAATGGTATAAATCATGGGAGTAAGTGCCCTCCTTACATAGTTGAAGCTTGTTTTAATGATGTAGCAGTAGAGAAGAGGTTTCCCTAGTAATTTCTAAATAGCCAGTCTTCACTTTGGCACCTCCTCAGAAGAGAATTTCAGGACAGCCGTACTACAGGAGTACTGCAGCTAGTAAATGAAAAGCCCAGACCCTGAAAGGTAGCTCACTTCGGATTTTGTTAGATTCTTGTCTGTTGATGAGATAAATGATGTTCCTGCAGAATGCAAGTGTTTGAGATGAATGACAGCTTCACTCTTCGAAAAATACAGTTCAAAATGTTGAAGTATAGTTAACAGGAATCTTTGAAAAATGAATTCTGTTTACTTTTTCCTAGGAAAACTTAGTTTTCAGGTTAGTACTGCCTGCACAAAACTCAGGTTTAACACTAAACACTAAGCAGTATTTTGAATTTATCGTATTTGCAATTCTTGGGTGGGTAGATGGGGAATATTGAAAACGTCTTTTCTTGACTGCACCATTCCCTTCCTTACTTGTTGGACGTATGGTACCACTGGGGTAGTGTTAACTTGCTTCTTGCAAATAAATTCAGTATGTCACTCAAACTTTTTCAATGGAGCAAGTTTAATAGGAAAGAAAATTCCGTTCAGGTGAAGCTTCAGCATTTTCTTCAGCAAAAAGCAAAGTGTGAAATTGGAAGGTCAGACTGGATTTGCTAAGTAAACATTGCTCTGTGGTATTTGCAAACATTGTTTTAGACATGGAGATTAGCTTTGTTGTTGTATATTAGTTTCCCATCCTTTCAAGTGAGGATTGATGTGTACTTAAATAGCTGGTATACAGCCATACAAGCGACCCATGCAAGCTAGCACCTACAGAACACATTGCTCTTGAAGTAGGTGTTCTTGAATGTTAGGGCTGTGCTTCCTTCACGTAGTACCTTCTGGTATCAGAGGAGAGGGCAACAGTTAAGGACTATAGGAAGGAAAGTTGTACTGAAATAAACTCACAGATGTTTACTGTGAGAGCTGAGCTTAGTGTACTTCTTCCTCAGCGTGATTTTTAGGGCGTTCTCGTTCTCTGCAAACCAGGAGGAGAATTCTCGAAGCTTTTGCTTCAAGCTGCTGGAGGGACAACTACCAAAGATCGAGGCTGCTTAAAAGCAGAGAAAGCTGTGAATCCTTTTGTTATAAGTTGAATCGATGTTAAAAGAACGCTATGAACAAGCTTAGCGTGGCCTCCCTTTTACATAGGAATACATGAAAATCTTTGCAAGCATCTAACACAGGATAAGTTGCTCTCACCCACTTGTTATCCAGCACTGGCCCATTCTTGCATCTTAGCTGTATTTGTTTTGTGCAGGCATATTTCACACCGGCTTCCCTTTCTTTTCCGTAGTAACAGGGGGTATCACAGAAGAACAATTTCAGACACATCAACAGCAGTTAGTCCAAATGCAGAGGCAACAACTTGCTCAGCTTCAACAGAAACAGCAATCTCAGCATTCCTCGCAACAGACACATCCGAAAGCACAGGTAATGCACCTTAAAAATTGTCACATGCTTCCATCTTCCTTTTGCTTACTGTGGTTTTAATCTCTTACAAGCCTAGATATAACAACAATTCAATAAATACGTTACAGTTCAGAAGGAATATAGAACAGGTTTTGGTCAAAATGCTTTTCCAGTTTACTTCATGCCTGGAAGATATTTGTGCCAGCTACAGCACAGACTACCTTTGTTTTCTCTATTTTGAATGAGGACTTTTTAAACTTGAACATCAAAACCTGTTGGGGGGGGGGGTTCTTTATCTGGATACTATGACTGTGCTTTAAAAGTTGAGCAAGAGACTTATTTATTTGCTGGTAATTGGGTGTTACAACAATCCAAGTGTGGTAATCCAAATGTGGTATTTTTCTTTGTACTTGCATAATTATAAAGAAATAAAAATATGTATTTTTTCCTTTCCTGCAGGGCTCCAGCACCTCTGACTGTATGTCAAAAACGCTTGATTCAGCCAGTGCCCACTTTGCTGCATCTGCAGTGGTTAGTGCACCTGCTCCGAGTCGCAGTGAGGTAACGAAGGAACAAAACACCAGCCACAACAATATTAATGGTGTTGTCCAGCCTTCAGGTGATGATTTCTTAAAACTTGTGATCTTCTGCAGGGTTGAGAATATGTCAAGCTGGCCTATTTTGTATTTTCAAAATAATGTATTTGAGTTCGTTGTAGTAGTAGTAGCAGCTACAGTTTTAAATATTACTTTTAAATAATTTTGTGCAATGACCTGCAGGTTAGTATGGTAATAACTGTGTTTTTTACCCTTGGTATTGTAAACATAATTTCTGTTTTCTTTTGTAGGCTTTATCTCTTAAAAATCTGTTATGTTCAAAAACATGACTGATAGCACTTTAATTACACATTGACATAAATAATATAAAGCATAAAATATGCTTAAAAATAGTTAAATGCTTTTAAAAGAAAGTAAGAGAAGTTGCTGTGTTGTTTGGTCATTATTTCACTTCCATATTCAGATGAAATTCTACTAATCAACTACTTCTAGCAATTCTTCTGACATTACTGTAGGTGTCAGACTTCATTGCATATAGGATTCCTTCCAAATTTAGGCAGGAGTGTATAGAGTGGCATTCACTACCTTATTTCAACCCCCCACTTCTGGCCCTCTGTTATCAAAGGAGCAGTGCTGGTCATGCTGGTGCAGTTGCCATGTTACCAAGAGAGAAATGTTATTTGGAATTTGCCATAACAAATAAAAGGCTTTCATAGTAATTTGTTGTTCTAATAGCTAATGTCGTGATTAGTTTTATAGACCTTCTGCCAGGCTGGGTTAATGATGAAATGAAATGAATAGAGAAGAGAAAAAACCACAGCTGAATAAAATCAATATAGTGGAACAGTTCCAGGAAAGAAAAAGACAACTATGTATAACTTGCTGTAATATTATATCTGAGAGGGCAGTGTTTTGAGGGGGATAAGATCAGGCACGTGGTAGTGTACCATGCTGATAGCAGCTTTGTGGCTGATGAAAAACATTGCAAATATGCACATAAAATTAGATTTGTTACTGTTCCAAAGCTGTAAATGGCAGTGATGTAAAATAGCTATTCCAGTTTCATATAGGAAGACTTAAATTAGGAAACGTTGGTTGAAGACAGCTTTTTGCAGGAATAGGGAAAAAACATGCCTCGTTCCACTGTTATCAAAAACAGATCAGTGGATACCAAGAGGAAACTTGTGTACCTTTGGGTTGAATATAAGCTGTGCCTGATTTTAGCTGAAATTTGAACCCTGAGTTTCCCACCACTCAGTAGTGCAGACAGCATTGCTGCATACTCTGGAAGGGGGCTTCTGTATTGCCTGGTCCTGTACCCCAAGCTCTGCTTCCTTGAGGGATGCTGGTCCCCAGAACATCTGTGTTGCCACTCAAATAAGGTGGGAGGCGAGGAGGTGCTTCAAAGCGTCAAAACTTGGCTTCTGTGTTGGTCTCTGTGTTGCCTAGCTGAGGTGTGAGCCATTTGATATGCTTTTCTGGGGAATGTTGCCCCTTAATTTAAGACACCTAAAATGGGGTACAGAAAGTTGAGCAATACAAAACCTCTTTGTGATACTGTCATCTCTTTTACTTCCTGATAGTTTTGTGAATGAAATTTTTAAGATTGTTAGTGTAAACTGGGAATGTTTCTAAAATTTGTATTTTTTTTGAAATCTTGAAAACAACCTACATGCAGAATTCCAGTGACATGTATGCTTAAAACATTACCACTGGGGTTTAATCTTTGACTTCGAATCTAAGTAATGGCGTATTTTTAATTAATAACGTTTTCTTTGTAACAGGAACCTCTAGAACGTTGTACTCCACCAACATGGCTTTATCATCCAGCCCAGGGATTTCAACTGTACAGCTTGTAAGGACAGTTGGCCACACCACCACAAACCACTTAATTCCAGCATTGTGCACAAGCAGCCCTCAAACGCTTCCCATGAACAATTCTTGCCTGACTAACGCAGTGCACCTCAACAATGTCAGTGTTGTTTCTCCAGTCAATGTGCATATCAATACAAGGACTTCAGCACCGTCGCCAACAGCCTTAAAACTTGCCACAGTTGCTGCCAGTATGGACAGAGTGCCAAAGGTAACTCCTAGCAGTGCCATCAGCAGTATAGCAAGGTAAGTGTGTAGCACTCTGGTGCACAGTTTGACTTTATACTTGCGTTACCTGAATGTCTCCTCACATGTGCCCAGCTCCCCACAAGAGCACTAAATAGAATCATTTCCCCCTCCGAGATTCCTCAGAATAGCTTCAGCCACACAAAAACATCCAGCTGCTGGCATCTTCAGCAGGACTATGACAAACGATAAGAGCCGATGCAATACTGTCTTTTTGCAGATTAATGCCCGGATAGCTTCCGCTGATTTTTGGCACACTGGTTTTGGTAAACTTCAGCGTGTTTAAATGGCTTCATTATAACCATTTTCATTTGTCCCTTCTCATTGCAGACTTTCAAACTCTACACGTTTTCTCTACAGCTCTATGTAGCCGTATTGTAAGATGCAGACTGGCATCTATTTTATACATACACGTGTATACACATTTATATGCAAAATAGAAAATAGATATGAGTCAGCCTGCATCTTATATAGATAAAATACTTTATATAAGAATATATAAAATTATTCATATAAGAATATACAAAATTCATATTGACTAGCAGCATTATCATTTTGGGATACTTAACTAGATATTTGACAGGAGTGGCAGGAGCTTGCAGTTGGCTAAGTTTACTAAAAAGGGCAGTATTTGGACTTTGTTTTGAATGCCTCTGCTGGATGGTATGATGCTCAAAAAAAGTTAAGTCTGTTCATGGATTAAGAAATCAGATAAAGGGCATTAGCGAATGTGGCTTATGGATTATTTCTCGATGCTTCTGGAGATCTTAAAAAGAGCTGCTGAGATGCAAAATCACATGTATAATGTAGTCACTGCATAGAGTGAGGAAAAGCTGTTCTTAAATTAGTAATTGTGCTTTAAAGCATACCTCTATAGCATTAGTGTGTTCAGCTCTTATTTCCATAAAGTCAGAGGGATGTTTCAAGTAGTGTCAGCAAGTGCCTGAAAAAGTACCACCTTGGCTGAATAGGCCTTAGGCTTCTCTCCAGGGGATGGTAATAAATTCAGAAAGAAAATAAGATTTCTTGTGCTAGTGCTGAAACTGAACAGGAGAAAAAAACACAGGTTAGAACAATGCCTTGCTCACTAATAGAATAATTGGTAGTTGATACCGAGTCATATTGCCCTATCTTGATTTTGTTCCTCCAGGAGACTTTTTATTACTCTTACCCATAATTTAGGATGGTAATTTACAGTTAAATAAATGAAGTTGGATTGCCTTTGTTAATCTTGTAGAAGGGACTGCAGTGTTAATGGAGCAAAAGCAGTTCTTAAATGCCAGTATTTAGTTTTGTACGATCTGTTTCTAGTGTACGTGTTAAGGTTTGTCCCTGATCCAAGTAACAGCCGTGTAAAAACGCATAGAGCCTGTAAGAAATCATTGAAATTTGCCTAAGGAAGTATGTTTGTTCTACCTGTAATTATTGAATATTTCTTCTGTTGCAGAGAGAACCATGAACCAGAACGACTGGGTTTAAATGGCATAGCAGAGACAACAGTAGCAATGGAAGTGACATAACCTCAAACCAGTGTCTCAACCTGTGCTAATGGTGTAGTCATTTATATTCCAACTGAATGCAAAATACAGCACTCTGTGGATCACAGAGAACTAAAATGGACCTAAATGGACTATCATTATATCGTGTATTAAGTCGATATATAATGTAAATTTTGTAAAATTGGGAAAATCACTACCTTGTAAAATAGTTTATTTGTATCATCAATATTATTTCTGTTACTTGAATAGTAGATATTCATCATCATGCTTTTGCACTTGAATTTGCAACTGAATGGATTAAAAAAATAATTCTTTAATGGGATCATGAGCATGAAATGGGATCCTGCATCACTTGTTTTAACTATTTATTTTGCCATGTTTACATTTTGTATCTTGTACAAATAAATCCAACTTTGTGTCTAAAAAAGAAGTTAAAGATTCATAGCTAGGAGACAAAATTCTTGTAATTTTTTTCTAAAGGAAATGTAAAGTTTTCAGTTGGTTCATTTTGTTTCACAATTTGACTAGATGGACTTTTTGGTAAATACTTTAGTGGCATTTCACTGTCAAATATGAAGTTCAAGGCAAAATAGTATTTTCTATTACTGTGCAGGGGAAAGGGATGGATCGATACATGCAAATTTAATGTAGTAACTCACTTTTCCATATATTTTGAATGTATATTTCTATTTATAATACCAGTTTATAAAAAATAATTACACAGGAGAAAAAACTGACTAGGAAAATTATGCATCTAGCACACATGAAATTGTGCAGATACGAGAAAATTTTCAACTGATTACATTTTATCTGAAGACTGCATATTTTAACCGGCTTTAAAACTGTAACACACCACATAAAGGATATTTTACCAGGTATGTATTGCATTATATATCATTGCAATAATTATTGGATGTCTAGATATCGAGCCATCCCAGGTGGTGGGGGGGAGGGAGGGTTGTGGCAAGATTGTCTTTTCAATTTTGGAGAGTTTTCCTGTGGCTACAAGGCAAGTAACGGGTTGGAAAAAGTCTGACTGTAAGCGTTGGACACCTTCGTAGTGTAGTGTTTTAGTGACTTTTTTTATACGGTTCTTGTAAATTAGATACGTGTAGTGGTGTTTCAGAATGTTTGTTTATGCACTAGTTCAGACAACTTTCCCTGTTACTTGTTCTTGATAAGTGAAAACTGCAGGGAAATAAAAATACATATCAAAACATGGACATGTTGCATATGTGTTTATTTCACAATGTGCAAGCAATGCTAGCGTAAGTTTTAGACGATGTGAGAGGTCTCGATGACTGACTGGAGCATGTGCACTTAATTCTCCAAAAGGTTTCAGTTTGTGATTTATTTACTGGCTCTTAAAGTATACAGTAGGGGAGGGATGGTCCAGTAGACTTGGAAATAATCAGGACAAGGGACAATTTCTTGTTCTGCCAGATATTATAACCTCAGGAATTTTCTTGGTCAAACCATTTGAATTTTCGACCGTTTGGTTCTCCACTTGTGATTTGGGTAATGTTCCATGTTTCTTATAGATCACAGAATCTTGGTGGTTGGAGGGAGCCTCAGGACATTGTCTAGCCAGCCCCAGGGTTGGATTACCTTCACAGGGCTTCACCAGATAATGGTTGCCAGGTGTCAGATCATTACATTAAGTACTTTTGCTTCTGAAGGAAATTACTTGGAGCTGGAAGATTTGTTTCCTGTAAGACATACTTTGGCAGAAACAAGTATGTTGCTGATCAGTTGCAGGGGACCATGCAAAGTAAAGCCCACAGATTAATTTTCTTCTAGTTTTTGTAATTTATATTCCTGAAGTTTGGAACGAATTATTACCCCTGTGAAGAGGTGATGTAGGCGTAGATATGTGCTCTTTTCTGAGAGCCAATTCTAGTCGGACTGCAGTTAGCATTGCAGTTCGGTGTTTTGATTTTTCTTTAAAGTATCTAAAAGAGTAACTTGTGCACCTTTATTTTTAAAAAAGTAAAAGTGTGATTTTTACCCTGTGTGTCATGAAGTCAATATATTTTTTTCTCTTAAATGTTTATATAGAGAGCTTCTCTTGATCTCAGTTGTGTTTAAATGTGCTTTGTCTTAGGTTCTGTGAGTTAAAAATGGGCAGTTAAACACTGAGAGCTTCTTGGAAACTGATGTCTAAAATCAATCGGTTTTTGCATAACAGGTGCTTTATTTTCTATTCACTGTCAAGTCCGCAAGGAGAGAGAATATTGGATTGTATCTTTGGAGAATACTCGGAGGGACGCGTGACACTTCGGTGTTACTGCCTTGATCGGGCAAAACATAGCGGCAGGACTGGGGTTTTCAGCATGAGGGAGAGGCCTGTGTGCAAGTGCACGCTTGTCCATCCCTTTCTGCATCATACCTCGATTGGAACTGCCATTTTCTGACCAGGTGCGCACTGTACATGATCCTTTCATGTCTGTCTGAAGTGTTCTGTAGAACGAGGTTCCCTTCTGGGAACAATGATTATGTAGTCTGAAGCAGGAATTAAATTTTTGGAAGCAGAATTGTTGCAAGTGGGAGTCAGAAAAGAGCTATTCTCCTTAATACCTAAAAATAACCTTATTCTGTAATTTAGCCCCAAAACCTTTTTGTGGTTTAATAAAAACGTAAAGTCACTTTCTTCTGCAGATTGAAAGCTGTATGCTTTGCAAATTAGTGCTCTGTAGTAGATGCTCTTCTACTACAAATGTAGATCACTTTCGTGGTAAATTGGACTGACAATGTCTCTCAGGTTGCTATGTATCTATGACTTGATATAGTCTAATCCTCATCTAATTACTTGAGAAACCTTTAGCTGCTGCTTCTAGCTTTTAATAGATTCTGGAAAAGTATGAGGTGGAGAAAAGAATTTCCTGAACTCCAAAGGTAAGTGTGCCATATGGTGAATGAGTTTCATTTAAAGTATTAGGACTGATGTAGCTTTACAGTGAAGTAGAACTATAATAGTCTTAAGAATTTCTAGTAATTAATTGTGGGCCTGAAGTGCCAGAAAAGGAAAGTGATGAACAACACTGTAGTCTGTAGAAATATTTCTTTAGAGGGAAAAAAAAAGTGAGTCTTCTACATTCTCCTGACACAGAATACAGCGGGGAATACCAATAACTGAGTCGTTTGTGTGCACTGTATTAAAAGTGTGCATTGAAAGTACACCATTCTTTTTGAATTCCCTTATTTGAACATAATGCATAGCTGTAATCTGATTGGAATAGTGGTTTCTGTTTTGCTGTGTATTCAGGAACATTGTTCGGCTAAGATTTTCTGAATTTGGTTTGTCTAAAACACTTTATATTGGACTTCAGGTGTAATATGTGGAGCCGTACTTGAAATTTCAGATTCTGTAGAAAACATTCTTTTTCTAGTTGTGTTTATCTAATGCATTTAATCTATAGATGAACTGTTGAGTGTTGATATGTGCTTAACTGCAGGCATTGTGACTTTCGAATGTTAACTTTCACTGTATGAAGCCAAGTACTGATTGTTCTGATGGGGGGGGAGGAAGATGAGCTCAGGTGGGGTTGAACCAGATTTTAATCTGTTAATATTCGGCCTCACTGCTTAGCATTTAAATGCTAAAGCTGAGAACTTCCAGAAGTCCTGTTTTGTCTCCTGAGCTGTACTTTTGAGAGCTCCGCAGGTGCTGGATGCACCTCCTGAAGCAAGAAAACTGTTACAGACCGACTCCAGAAAAATGGAGGACTTTTCTGCTGTTCTTCTCCTTCCTTCCCACTGTACCACAGATGATGTTACAGCATGGTTGTGTTAAAAGTCTGAAAAACTATTACCCCATTTCGTTTCTAATTCTGCTATAGTACTTCCCCTTTCCGAATATCATCTAAACAATATGCTATTCTATTTTCAGAGCCATCTCTTTTCTTTCAACCTCTACAATAGGAGATTGTAGGTTGTTGGTTTTTCCCCTGACGAACAAGATGCTTATTACAGCCCTCTGCTGTTGTCCTGAGGCTCTGACTTTGAGACTTCTCTTCCTTCCCCGATAGTCCATTTTCCTCTGCTTCCAGCTCCTTTGTGGGGAATAACAGCTTTCCTATTTCCTTTTCACAGTAATTCTGATTTTTAAAGCAGAATCCTCAGGCAGCCTTCCAGGGGGTGACCGATTTCTCCTGAAGTGGACTCAGCATCATGCTCACAGCTAGTCAGCACCGTCTCAATTTCCAGCACCTTTCGGGAAGAGCTGCTCAGACCTCTAGAATAAAGCGTCCTGGTAGGAATTCCTACCTTCCAACGAGAGGGCTCTGAAGGCTGCAGCGCACTAAGCACTCCTAACGCAGGTTAGTCATGGCAGTCGACTTCCTGGATTTGATTTTAGAGAAACAGTTTCAAATCTCAATTCCCTACTTCTATTTTTAGGTTTTGCAGTGTTCAGACTTTATCTTAGAAAGATGGAGAGTAACCTTCATAAATTAAAGCACACCTTCGCAGTAAACTACTCGGAAGAGAGGGAAGGAAGGAAAGACGTATCTAACAGGCAGAGCTGTTTCGTGTGTAGCAGCAGATCAGGCACTATAGTTTGGGTTAGCTATTAAGATCAGTGTTTGCATTTGAACAAAAGCAAGTGGAGGATAAATATTTTTCTTCTAATGCAACCAACTCATTATGTTGAAGACCTTAGATACGAGCAATTGCAGTCTGCCTCCGAGCCTACCGACCTTTACCAACCTAACAGCTATTCGTAGAGCGCTTAAATGCATTTAAATGGCAGCATTTCTTTTTAGTAAGTCAGTGACAGTGTGAGAACAGCGTATGTAAGAAATGGGAATACATTTGGGTAAATATTTTGGAAAGCTTCACTTAAATGGCAAGAAGGTGAATGCGAAGTTGCACTTTTGAGAGGATATAATATTGATTTCATCTCTGTTTGGTAAGAAAGTCCATTGGCTAAGAATATGATGAGTTTGAAACGGGCTGCAATACTTATGTTGCTCTGTCCTTTTAAACACCTAGCTTAACAAGCACTTACCTGTGTGTTTATCCTCCTGCTAGTGAACACAACCCTCTTAAAGGAATGGATGTGCAAACATGGTTGAAGAGACCTAATTGCCCAAAATATCCTGTGCAGAAAATGAGGTATCTTGAGCCTTACCTGCGGCAGAATTGTTTTTTTTCCCCGCACCCTTGTTACACTGTTTGTTTTCCAAAGATAGGACAGTTTCTGTGACTAAGAATGGGAAAATCTGTTTAGTCCCATCTTGTTTCAATCCATTGCACTCTGATTTAACTAATACAATTGTAATTAACCCAGGGAGGATAAAGTAGACAGATCAATTAAAGAGCAAGGGGTAAATGAAGGAGGGGAGATAATTAACACTAAACTGTAGCAGATAACGATATGAAAAAAACATGTAACAGAACAGATACAGCTTTGCAACTCTGATAAGGCTAGCAAAAAGCAAATGGGGCAGGAGACAACTGATGGAGAGCGGGCACAAGTACCAGCTGCACGTTCAGAACCTCTGCAGCATCCCTCTGGCTTTCGGTGCTCCCCCCGGCAGCAAAGCCCTGCCTCAGCGGCCCCAGATGCCCTGCTTCGGCCCTGGGGACGGGTTGGTGGCAGCAAGCCGTGGATCAGGCGGTGCCAGCCTAGCGCTTGCTTTCCCACCCTCGCTGTTAGTGCTTCGCTGACTGCTCCTGAATTGATGCTATTTCATCGAACCTTGCCCTGGGGATAAAGCGGTGCTTAAACTCCCAGCAGCCCCCATCTTCCTGATGATGATCTGACTAGACTAGTCACCGTGGCTTTAAATCAACAGCTTTGTAAGTGACACCAGAAGATGGCATCATCTGCCTGTAATGCTGTTTAACTCTTTCTGGACCCCAATAGATAAAAGTATTTTTCTTTTTTTTCAACTTTATCTTTTGGACAGTGAATGTGTTGCTCTCCCTCGCAATAAAATTCAAGAGTGTGGAGATTTTGTGGTTTGTTTTTTGACTGAATTGCAATTTTTTTTTTGATTTTATGATTGTGTATTGCTTCTTGTAATTGAGGAAAGCAAATCCAATTTTTCCAAGTTACAGTTCTTTTATTTTGGGTGTTTATTGAGTAACACAAAATTTAAAAAAAAAAGTAACTTGGAAAAAATATTTTGAGCATTGAATAAATGTGTTGCCATTTTATGCAAAGTGGTAAAAATGAATTTTTTAAGCAAAACCATTTTTACAGATGGGTAAGCACTCTATATGACTGCATAATGTGAATAATTTATTTGAAGATTGAGATTTATGTGTGTACTTAACATACTTAGATATGCACTTTAAGCGTATCTTGAAGTGTTTTCCAAATCAGAAACAATGGCTGCTCTTACACACCCTGCTAGCATAGCTCAAACACTTTCAGGTGGAATATCTGTCAACTGGTGGTACTCTTTCAAACTCTGACCTTTCTGTGAAGGTGTGTTGGCTTCAATTATTTACTTTTTTATTCTTAACTGATCTATATACTGCTGTAAGGACCATGTATTTTATTCTGCTTTGATTGCTCCAGGTGTTGTTGGATTGTGAAGTAAGGAGGCACAAGGTTTAGTTAAGTAAAGGAACAACTTGCAGGAAGGGGACTAAAAAGAGCTCCTGTAGTCCCCGATCAGCAAAGAGGACATTACCTGCCTGATCAAAGGAAATATTGCTTAAGGGATAATCGTCATGGGTGACCGAGTGTTAGTTATGCACATCCCATGTAGCTTGTTATTAAACTTGTAGCTTGCCTGGACAGATGGTCTGTAGCCCAAAATCTCCTGAGCTGTTACCAGGCCTCCTTGCCTTTGGTGATTCCTGGGCACACAGATTGTTTCTGTACCTCAGTTCTTCCTAACCGCCTTCTCAGCACTTTTTGGCTCACTTTGTTGCCTGCTCTTCAGTGCTTGGCTTAGTTATTTATTCGTTCCCCATAAAACACATGTTCTGGGTTTGTAAGCATTTTCCCTGATGTACTTCTAACAGTGTCTTCTGGTGTCTGTGGGACAGTAACCACCCTCGACACTTAAATTTCCTTTTGTTCTGGGCATCCCAGCCCTCTTGGTACCTCTTGCAAGAAATCCTTTACCACCTCTTTACCCACAGATGCTTCTCAGCACTGACAAACATCAAATTTCATCTCGATGGCCATTGCTGAGGCACGAGGATCAATGGAATCTACATTAAAGCTGCTCTCCCTGCTGATAAGTTACTCCACTGGCCAATACTGATGTCTGTTTGTTGCACTGAAATGTTAAATACAGCAGAAATTCAACCTTGTTATTCTTTTTCTCCTGAAGCTTTCATCTCCCAGCTCCACAGCTCATTCCTGGAGCCCAGAAGCAGTGAAAGTAAGCAATATTCTTTTGGCTCTGTGGATAGGAAATTGTTTTTCCACTTCTGAAATGCCCAGGTGTCTATTCCCTTATTCCTGTGGGACCATCTCCCTGGCAGAATCCACGTTTTGCTGCTGTTCAGTACCTCTGTTACACGGCTCCCTTCTTTTGGGTTTTCTTACCACCTGAACAGCTTGGTCATATTGGGTGGTTATCTACAGAAAAATTAAATTTTGTTTTCTTATGGTTGACCCCATTTGCCCCCATCCTAGGGGAGGTAATTGGTTAATCCTTTAGGAGATTTCTGACATCCTGGGACACTTAGTGAACCCTCCCAGCTGAGGTTGGCTTACGAATTTCTTCAGGAATAGTCAGAACTTGCTGTCAAACCATTTCTAAGTCTGCTGAGGTGATTTTAACCATGGGCTTAGTATCTAGCTGAAGAACCTGCACCACAGTCGTAGGAAGGGTTTGTATTCTTTTACATTTGTGGTACAGGTAGCAAGAAAATACTCATGCCCTGATGCATTGTGGCTCGATAAAGCCAAGCAGAGCATGGCTCCAGTGGTGTTTCTTCTAAGTATACAATCCGAAAAAAGGCAAAGCTTCAGAAATGAGAGAAATAGATAGTGATAATGCTTAAGATGCTATGAGTGGAGTATGAGTGCTTTTCCATACCATCCTAGGTCATGTTTTTTGTGATGTAATTTCCCAATAAACTGTAGGTCGTGCCTTCAATCACTTAAGGCTCTAAGTGAGGTAGCAGGGTGTCTGGAACAAACTGGAAGCTCTCAAGCTGAAGGAAGTTCGGATCATTCCTGAATCTAACTGAAAACCCACGTTCCTACTAGGCTGTTCAACTCACAGTAATCTGGTCAAGTAGTAAAAATAGCAAGTTTGGGACAATACAGTATTATCTGCACTACAGACAATGTGATATTATTTTTGACAATATTGCTAAGAAAAGATGGCTCTTTAGTGCATTCTTACTGATGGCAGATTATACCTACTCCAACAGGAAAATAGAGATTTACCTATCTTGCTCCACAATGAGCTCTTGATAAGAGAGGAAAAATACGGATTAATTCTTTTATGGCTAAGCCCCTACTTGTCATGACTTACCAATTTGCTATTCAGGGTAAGAGCTTGAAACATAAGGGAAATAAAAGGACTAAATAATTGGTAATCCATTGGAATAAATCCCATTATTATAATAATGTCTTATCATATGCTGCACCTTGCTAACTCTCCTTGATGTAATTACTCTTAAGAAGGGCAGGAGGCAGGAGAGCCTTTGTAACTCGCCTGCTTGTTTCATATCCACACCAGGTAATGAGGACAACCACTGTGGCTGGAAAAAAGGGGAAAGCTGTAGCAATACCAAAGAACTGACCACTGTCAGCTCCTGTGAGGGAGGCTAATTCGATGAAACGGGTCCCCTGTTAATTCAATGGAATTGTTGTTTGGAGGAATCCAGCTCCAGCAGTTGCTCGGAGTTGTTAAAGTTGGGGAGATGGCCCCTGCTTTCCATAAACCAATCTCTTTAAGGAGTCATGCTACTTTTGGGGGGAGAAGGATGGAGGAGGAGACTAAGGGTGGTAGATTAAGCTATTTTGAGCAACTTTAACCCAGTGAAGTGAACTAACCTCGGCCGCCAGCTGAGTGCAGGGGTAAGGTGCAGGTGCTTGCAGCAGGTACAGAAGAAACAGGAGCGTAGGGCAGGCACCACCAACCCTGAAGGGAGGGAGCAGGCTCCAGGCTTTGCTTTTCCCAGATGCTGATTCACAGGCTGCAGCATGACCAACTTCTTGTTAATTCATCGAGGCCAGGGCTTCGCTCTTCCTTCTGCTTTGTGTCATAGCAAATAAAGGTAATGGGAAGCAGGGCTGGGCGAATAACCTTTGCCACAAGCCAGAACCCTTACTGCCTGGAAGAAGAGCAGCCTTATGGTGCTATTTCTTTGTTCCTATCCGTTAGGGCCGGGAGCAGCCCTGCTTCAGAAAGGAGAACGCGCATTTAAAAAGGGGACCCCCCCAGCCCCAGGCGTGACAGAAACAAAGCACCCCACGCTGGGTACAGCTTTAGAGTTGTAAGGATAAAGGTGGGGGACAGGTTACTGCCCAACCCGTAGCGAGGACAAAAGGCTAAACCTCCCCCAAGGGGGGGGGGGGGGGGCGGTTGTGGGGCGGTTGCGAGACTGTTTTGGGGTCGGTTGGGGCCGTTTTGGGGCCGTGGTGTGCCTCACAGACTACACGTCCCGGCGTGCCCAGCGCGGGGCGGGGCCGCGGGACTGCGGCGCGGCCACAAAGCCCCGGGGGCGCTGAGGGGGCGGCGGCTCCGCGCCCGCCGCTCGCCCGCTGCCCTCAGCCCGCCGCAGCCGCAGCCGAGCCGGGGGGCGAGCGGGGTCCGCGGCCGCTGCCGGCCCCTCCTCGGGCCCTCCCGGCCCCCTCCGCGGCCCCTCCGCGGCCGCCGGCAGCGGGGCGGCTGCGGCACCTGCCCGCCGGGGCGCTGCCCCGCCATGGCGGACCCGGCGGAGTGCAGCATCAAGGTGATGTGCCGCTTTCGGCCCCTCAACGAGGCCGAGGTGCTGCGGGGCGACAGGTTCATCCCCAAGTTCAAGGGCGAGGACACGGTGGTCGTCGGGGTGAGTGCGGCACCGCGGGGGGGGGGGTCCCGAGGGACTCCTGGGGAGGGTCCTGGGGGGCTCCTGAGGGGTCCCGAGGAGTCCTGGTGGGATCCTGAGGGATCCCGAGGGGTCCTGGTGGGATGCTGAGGGGTCTTGGGAGGTTCCTGAGGGGTCCTGGAGGGGCTTTGGGGGGTCCTGGGGGGCTCTTGGGGGGGTCCCGGTGCGGCTGAGGTGGAGTCTGGCGAGGGGCGACACAAAGCCGGGGCTGGGGGCCGAGGCTCGCCTTGCGCATCGCTCCCTCACGAAGCAGCCGGGAACGAAGATGCTTATCAAAGCTTCGAGTCCGCAGCGAGTTTCACGCAAAAAAAAAAAACAAAAAAACAAAAAAAAACCCTGTCTGAAATAGTTACGGGGAAATGAGGGCAAAACGGAGCCGCTTGCGGAATGGCTCCCCTGTTCCTCACCCCGTGCTCGTGCCTCCGCGCTTTCTGGAATCGCAAAGGTTGGGAGAGAGCTCCGGGAGCGCCTGCTCCAGCCAGCCCTGCCGCCAGCGTCGCCCTCCTGGGCTGCTTCAGGAGCTCGTGCCAGCTAATCTTTTTTTCCCCTAAAGCAAGCCCTCGTGTGCATCAAAACTAGATTAAAATGCATCCTAGGATCATTAAGGTTGGGAAAGACCGCGATGATCTGGTCCCATCATCGCGGTATTCAGCCACCAGCCGAATATCCCTTTAACAACGTCATTTTTTCAGACAGAAAGAGAATCCACAATCCCTTTTTTTTCTGCCTAAGTGAACGCGCAGGTACAAAATGCATCTTTGTGGGTAAAGTGCTGCTGCCTGGGAGAACGGCAACCGTGATGCTTTGTGTTTGCCTTGCAGACAGGAGATAGCGCCTCTAGTAAAGGTAGAAAGGAAAAATAGCAGCAGCCGGCAATTTCCTGCTGTGGGAGTGTAGAAAAATCCCTAACGAGAAGCCAGAAAACGTGTTTGTTTATTTATTTATATAAGCACATGTACAGGTTTATTTTTATGTACATTCTGTTTGGCAGGATCAGTCCTGAGGTTGCTTGCCATCTTGAAAATCTGTCCTGAAGCTCGGGGTGCGCCTTTCCTCGCATCCACAGAGCGAAAGACGGGTCTGGTTTAGGTGTGCATCGCAGTCTTGCTGCCTCCTAAAACACGTCCTCAAAGCCCTGCTCGTTTTTCAGCGGGGATCCACCCGGCTGGGGATGTGGGGACATTTGTGGCTCCCCGCAGTTCCGCCCGTGTAAGCGAAGGTAGAATTGTTCCATGTTCTTTGTCATCTTTATTCGCGGCGCTGAGCTGGCGGGGCTGTGCTGTAACTTGAGCTAGGCTGCAAGCACTGCAGTGTGGCAGCGGCAGGCAGCGCGGGTGGCGTTATCTATCTGCTGCTTATCTGCCGCCTCGGAGTGACTGCGTAGCGCCGGCAAGAGCGGTGGAGGGAGGGGGAAGGAGTCCTGGGGCTGTGCAGGATCCTACCAGAGCGGACTTCCTTCTAGAAAAGCAGTATTTGAGTCTCCAGAAGCTCTCGGCAGCATCGCAGAAAACAAAAATAACCCAGAACCGAGCGCTTTGTTTGTTTGTTTTCGTATAGCATTTGGAAAACACTGCAATGCAGCTTCTATTTTTGTTGCGTAAACTATTGGGAGGAAAGGGGTGCTGTTACAATTAAAACAAGCAAACAAAAAAAGCTCATAGGAATTCTGTCATCGCAGCAGAAAAAAATAAAATCTGAATTACTTAAAGGAAACGTCTATTCTTTTCTGACATGTGAGCGTGAATACATTTACTTCTTCCTAAAAGATGATCGGGGGGAAACGCTTGGTTTCTGAACCTCCCACCATCATTTCCCATTAAACCATTTTATGCCTTGAGCAATTTTTCCGACAAAAATTGAAGACCAGAACTTGAAAACGAGCAGCAATGAAGGAAGTTTAACAACTGGCTTGAGTTTCTCTTTGATGTCGCGAATGAAGCTGCGTCTGCAATGCCCGCGGTCGTGTGTTTCGGAGCTCTTCAGCAGGACAGTCCCGGGGCAGCATCCTAACTGCGTTCAAACCAGTTAAACGCCTCGGAGTTGAGATGTGAGCCACTGCTTTACATCCTCGCCTCTTCCGTGGACCTTTGTGTGCTTTGCATGTGCAATGCAGGGAAGCAGGGGCGGTCTGAGTAGAGCAGGAAGATGAAAATGCCTTACCTGAGTTGGTCTGTGGCTCAGAAGATAAACAGAAAAAAAAAACCACCAGTGTGTTTTGATTCTACTTCAAGGTTTTCAATGTAGAAGCCTATAAGCTGTATCTCGTCTTTAACCATGGCAGCAAAAGGCGACAGTGGCGAATCCATCGCTTGCTTTTGCGGTTAGCTCCGCCAGCCTCACCAGACTGCAGCTTCATTTTATGTTTCTGCTGCTCTGCAGCTTCAAGGTGACTTTCTGATTGATTCCGCTGGCTGACACATACCTGGAAGTGCATTTTTCCTGCTGGCTTCCTTCTTACAGCCTTGTTGGAGAGCGTGGAGCCCTTTGCCCCAGTGGGCGGCTGAGGCGCGCCCCTGGCCGATGGCTCCTCCGTGCCCCGTCCCCCCGAGCGCTTCCGTCCCCAACATCTGCACGGGATGGATGCTGCGGGGCTCCGTGCTTGGCAGGGTGCTGTCCGTGAGGGCATTTCTCAGCTTTGGCCTTACTGGGGAGGGCTGCCAGCCCTCTGCCTCCTCCTTGTGACAGAAGCAGAGGAGCTGAGTTGAGAAGGAGACGGGTTTTCTACCTCCGTTCTCCCTTAGGTTTTGAGCTTCAGTGAGCGAACAACCTGAGACTGCTCGGGCAGACGCCTCCTGCTTGGCGAGGAGCACACCCACACCTGCTCCGAGACCCAAGGAGCGGTGCTGGGTGGGAAACGTGGAGCTTCCCCTGCCTGGCCGGTTGTCCCCAGCCCTGCCCAGCGTGCCCGCGGCGGGCCTAGCCGGCAGCGGGCAGGGCAGCGGGGCCGCGCGGTGCCGCAGGGCTCTGCATGCCCTCCGTGAGGCGTTCCGCGCGGCTAACCATGGGGCTCGCAATGAAAACTTGCTGCCCGGTTCCACGGGCGTGCTGCGTCGCGGTGTCGTGTTCTGTGAAGTGAAACAAACCTGGAACTGGGAGCGGATTTGGGGTGGAATTGGAGCATTTTTTTTTCCTGCTTTCGGCTGTGAGCGCTGTTGCTGTTTGCAGTGCTGTCTCGTGGAGAGGTTCTCTCTTGTTTCCATCACTAGAATAGTTGGAGGTGTTTAACTTTTATTTCGTGAGATCTTCCCGAACCCAACACTGGTTGCAGCCGTCCCTAGCTTGCTGTGTTCTCCTCTCCTGGGGATGGGCGCACCGTGGCGTGCGGGGCTCCTTCCCCTGGGACTCCGGGCTCTGTTGCTTCCAGGTCAGGCTGTTTCCAGAGAAACCCAGCACAGGACCGACAGATCTGGCACTTGGGGTTATATTTTGGGTGATCTGTCGCAGCACCTTGAGCCTCTCGGTGTCTCAGGAAGAAGAGGAAGCCCATAGGCTGCAGTGTGTTGCCGTGCCTTTGGGAAACAGCAATAGGAGGTGATTCCCCTGGGCTTGGACGGCTCTCCCGCGCCTTGTTCTGTTTCCTTTGCTGAAGAAGTGTCGCAGTAGGCGCTCAGCGAACCTCTCGTGTGCTTGGCTTTTAAAAGCAGCTGTTGTCCTAAGGCACAGTGCTGCTGTGCTTCGGGCTTGCTTCAGGAGCTTGTGCAGAAGGAAAAGATCATGGGCAGACGAGGTAACTGGTGGAGTAGTTCTCTGGTTCTCTTTTTACGGCGTGTTGGCTGGAGAATGAAACACTTCTGTGTCTGATTATCAACAAACAAAGTACGTTTATGGCTTGACACAGCAATGCTTCCATGAAGCACAGAAGCAAACGCTGTTTGTCTGCGTGTTTCTCCTGAAATCTCCTCTGCCTCGCCTCTTTGGGGAAGGATGTTTGTTCAAGCTTGCCCATGGGTGCTGAACTTGGGGGAAGATTATTCAACGCAGCTAAAGGTGGACTTGGATGAAGTTGTATGCACTTTTCTGTTTTCTAAACGGTGAGAAATGGGGTGTGAAAATAACTTCTGTTTAGTGGTGGTGGTGCTAGAAAGATGATTACTTAGTCAAAATACAAAGTTTATTGTTTTCTCCAAAGCAGTTTCCCTTCTCTGTTTTCTCAGAGCATCAAAGGCTTTTTAATGTCTTTCCCCAATCCCGTTTGGATATCTTCTTCTAAAAATACCTCCCTCCTGCATACCCGTTCCGCCAAAACCACGGAATTCCCACTTAAAGCTTTGCAACATGAAAATGCAGAGCTGTACTCGAGGAAGGCGGGTTGTCCAGCCGCCGGGAAGCACAGCCTCGTGTCGCCGTCTCGATGCCGTGTTTTTTCCTCGGGCAGCTCCAGCGTGCCTGCGGCCCTTGTTTTCCTCCCCCGGGACACACTACTTAGCCACCGCTGTTCGGATTCGTCTCGGGGAGTGCCCGCCTGGTCTGATGCAGGCGGATTTACTGGTGTTTTTGGGAAGCCTGCGAGCGCTTTGTGTCCTGCCTCGTTGGAGATGATTTCTCGTGGAGCTTCCCAGCCAAACGAAGGCCAGCGTGCCGCGAAGGAGCTGCTGGGGAGTGAGGCGTGCCTCCGTCTCTACGTGTCGATCCTGTGCTTCAAGCTGTGCCAGAAGGAAGCAAGCCATTACACAGGATAAAACGAAGGACGAAATGCCAATTTAAAGTCTGTAACGTTAATCTGCTTTGCTCTGTAGCGGTTTCCCAAGGAGTTTTTTTGGGGGTGGGGATGCTTCCGTAAAGGCAGAGGCAGTATTTTGGGAGAGAATATTTAATTTAGGTTTTCTTAACAACTCTATCTAGGCTGCTGACAGCCTTGGTATTATCTTTGGTGTCCTTCCTGTCACCAGTACGTTGGCTCACCTTGGGATGGACGCGTTGTCCTCCACGCTGGCCGATGCCAAAACACCTGGCGTGTCTCCGGTCACGAGCACGCAGCCCTACCTCAGTCAGGGCACATCGGCTGAGCTGTCCGAGCAGCGAGCCCACCCGAAATTCACACCCGTGGATGCCCTCAACTGTCCTTGCTTAAAGGTGGGCTTTTCTTTGTGCTGAGGGCAGCGCTGAACGAGATTTCAGTGTCTTACGCCAGTTCTCCTCTTCGAGAACTTCGGTGTGCGTAGACCAAGCGCTTGTCCCCGTGATGGCTTGTGAAGCGGGGAAGTGCCCTTATTCAGTTCATTGGGTTTTGGAACGTGAAAACACTTCATGCTTAAGAAGCTAAAAACGCAACAACAGCGAAAAAACTTTCACATCCTAAATGGACTCCTTCAGAGCCCCAGGGGCGTGGAGGCGCACGCGTGGTATTGCTGATGGGTTCCTGTTCTTCTCTGCCCACGGGAAAAGAGCCAGGCCATCGGTATATATTTATTATGGCCTCTTTGGATTTTGACTTTTTATGGGAAGTTCTGGAAATGCATGCGACTATTACCACATTCCCATTACAATATCGATAATTGGTCCCCTGGCAGCCTCAGAAAATGCACATTTTCGAATTCTGAGATAGAGCCTCGCTGAAAACAAGAGCACTGGATTTTCCCCTCCTGAGAAATGAGTGTTAAGTGATAAGGACTTAAATATTTAATAGTAGTCCTCTTAGATGTCTGTGCAAAAAAAGGGATTCATTCTTTCAGCGCTTCACTCCCTGCTAACTGAAACCTCGTGCCACCACCTCAAGAGAACGGGGCCAGAAGAGTCTCCCGACCACAGCATTGCTGAATCCATCTCACATTTGCACTCCCAACTTCATTGTCCTTGTGGCAGCCCACGAGGTAAGAACACCTCACATTTTGGGGGCTGAAAGTTGGCTCTTAAGGTCAGGTTGGGAGCCCACAGAGAAGTCGAGTCCCTGGTGCCCAGGCGTCGCTGTGGCTGCCAGGTCGTGCCTTCACCTGGTGCGGGATGCGCGGGGCCCAGGGCCTGAATCGGGGTAACTGGGTTAGCGAATATTTATAGCAGTGCTGCCAGCAGAACTCTGCTTTTTTCAGCAGTTGTAATCTCTTTTCTCAGCTGCACGGGTCTGAATTGCTCGAATCTCTGCATTTAGGCCAGCAGAGAGATGTGGGCAACGCTGCAGCTTCTGAAAGAGCTCTGAGGTTTCCTGTTACTGACTCGTTTTTTGGGAACAGATCATCGCTGCTAAGGAACATTTGGGGCTGAGTTGTGGATACGTTGCTCTGGACTACGTGCTTGGTTATTTCTCACTTTATGGTATCTTAAACAATCTCACTTCAAAGGAAAGCAGTTTGGCGATGCAAACAAACCTAAAAGCCAAGTGAATCTTGCTGTACTGAAGCACATTTTCTTCCTGCTTGAGCAAAGTGCCTGCTCATCCTGGTCACAGAGGATTCGTTCTGTCCCTTGCTTTCTCTGCGCGCAGCCCAGATTTTCTAAGTAATATAAAATAACCGTAGCCATGAGCTTCAAACAAAGCCCTTGCCAGCGTAAACAATTTATTTTACCAGCTCCATCTGTGGCTGCTGAGTTGTGAAGCACCATGCGAGCGCTGCGCTGGCTCCTGGAGAGGGAGCAAGGTAGGCAGCGGCCGGGCCGTGGGTATGGGTAAGGTGTGTTGTTGGCCAGCCTTAGGGCTAGGAGGAGGGAGAAATAGGGGCTGTGGTTGTCTGCGCCCTGCTCCTCACGTCCTTTGCATGCCTCTGCTGCTTCCCCTGGCTTTCGGAGTCGGGATGGAGTTTCCAGGTTTTGTTTCTTTCTGCTGGAGAGAATAGGAGTATGAAGCGTGATTTACGTGAGAGGTGTGGGTACTGGATTTACAGGGCGTGCTTTGTAGGCTGCGGCCTGTTCTTCATCTCCCTTGCCGCACTGGGTCCAGAAGCAGCTGAGTGCTGCTGCTGACACGTGGGGGCATTAAGTCCGACCTTCTGGGCCTTGTGAAGGCTGTAAGGCAATGCTGGCGGCAGGCAGACCCGGCTGCGCCCTGCTCTGAGGATTCGGGGAAGGCAGAAGTGATGCGTCGTCGTTGCTAAGTCCAAGAGTGGAATTACTGTCTGGTTGGGGCGGCGTTGAGCATCGCCTGTTTCTGGGTAACGGACCACAACCGGGGCTGCTCTGACCTCCTTGCTGTGCTTTAGGAAGGGGTTTGGGGCACAGGTGTGCTGTAAGGCGTTTGTGGCTGCAGCAGAGCCACAGGAAGGGCTACGTGGCAGCAGATCTGTCCTGCACTTAAAGAGCTACAAAAATAAAATCTTTGTTCCTGTGCGTTCGCCAGCTCAATAACGTCCTTTTCCTCCACGTTGTCCGTGTAGCTGACGGAGCTGCTCGCTGTGCAGTAGGGTGGTCAGAAGCCCTCCGTCACCTGCCCCGGGGGCACAGCTTGTCGCCGCCGGCTCCTCGGTAAGGGACCAGTTGCCATGGGTGTTCTTGCTACCAAACGCGAAGCCATTGGGAGTCAGTTCCGCCTGGATTTTGAACGAAATTTAAACAGCTCCGACTTTCTCGGCCGTTGACTTAATTTATCAGCGGTGGATTGACTTGTCCGGCACGTGAACAACAGCTCCTTATGTACTCCTTATGTGGAGGAGGCAGTGCCTGGGTTTGTAGGGGGTCCCAGCGTTTCAGCAAGCACGGCTTTCTGTCTCTACCACCCTAATTGCCTAATGCAACTTCTTAACGAGCTAGAGAGACAAATAAAAATGCCTCTTCTGGAAGCGGGTTACTGGGTGTCACCAAAGCAAGCACGGCATTATCGTGGCCCCGCTCCCGTGAAAGCACGGCTGTTACAAATAGCTCCGAGGTCTCTGCTTTAAGTTTCCCGTTTAAGCTTTCCAAGCTTTTGCTACATCAAGACAGAGTCTTTATTTTTTAGATGAATATTAAAAGCTCTGATTTTCGTATCATTACCTGACCCCAGATGGAGCGTGAGGACGATGGAAAGGTTGGTGCCGAGTCGTGAGCCCTGCGCACCCCGCTTAAAACTGCGGGTCCTGTTTTGTCTCCGCGTAATGAGATGAGATGTACGAGGAAATTAGTGTAATGAGCCAAGAAGCGGAGGCTTGGTGGCTGTAAGCCTACGGGGGGGAGTGAGTTGATTCCTCCCTCTGCAGAGGGAACAGCCTGCGGGGTCTGGCGCTCTTGCGGGCTGAAGCCCCACGTGCCCCGGCTGTGCTCGGCAGGAGCCGAGTGGCTTTGTTCCTCACAGAGGGCTGCTGCCTCCTCTGGCCTCCACCTCTGCTTTAAAGCTCGCCTCAATGTGGGTGAGATGGCAGGGAACTGGGCAAATCGAGATGAGGAAGGATGAAAGAATGCAACGGAAGCGCTGCCGGAGTGAAAGGAGGCCGGGGGTTTTGAGCTGGGAATCGAAGGCCGAACGAATGGTGGCGGTCGCCGCGCGTTCCCTCCGGGGAGGTGCAGATCTCCCTCCGCCTTCCCGGCTAACCAGCTTTCAGACGTGCCTTTGGTGTGCGAAGCGAGGGCCTCGCGCAGCAGCGTGCCACGCGGAGGAGCCGCTCCCTGCCCCAGGTGCCGCAGGCGCTGACGGCGACGGGCAGGAGCTCCTCAAAATGGCTGCGCTCGGGCGCGGGGTCGCGCTTCGGCGAGGCTGTGCTCCTCTCCTCCGTCCCTGTCTGAAGAGGTTTGTTGCCAGGAGCAACTTGGCTGCGTTATTGGTGGCAGGGTAATTGCTCCGCCTGCCTCGCCCTCGGAGCTTCTGCGAAGGCTCCTCCGTGCCCAGGCTGGAGCGCTTGCCGGAGGTGCCGAGCCGCAGGCCCGAGTGTTGCCAATACGTGACACAGATCGGGGCTGCAACCAGTCTTGCAGCGAAGCAGGGCTTAATGCCAGCGCTGCTGTACAGCACATTCCTCCGTAGCTCTAACTCGTAACGCTGGGTGCTGCCCCTTCCGTTCCTCTTTTAGCATCGCTTCGCGGTGGAAAAGGTAGAAGGAAGTACAGAGCGGTTGGGCTGTGATTCTCCGTTAATTCGCTGATTTGGGTTGGACCTTTCTAATGGCGTTCCGTGAAAGGAGGCTGGGGCAACGAGGGATGTTGTTTCTATTACATTGCACGCTCTTATTGTCCTGCTAAAACATCAGGTCCGTAAACGTTCGGGCTCCCAGCACTACTGCAATTTGGTGACTGAGTTTGAAATGGAGAGGCAAGTCCACGTTGCTGGTCTCCCAGGGGATCAGGAACAGAGTCGACCAGAAAGCACCAGGGGTAAGGCTTATTTTTCGGTCTCTGGGCGTGCAGTCGCTCCATCCAGTGCTGAGCACCGCTGTCTTCTCTCAGCTGGCCTGGGCACGGCTCATTTTGGCATTTGAACAACCTGAGATGTTTTCGGTTCTTGATGGCAGAGGAAAATAACCCACAAGGGCCATTGGAGCTGCTGCTTCTGCCGTTTGTGGCCAGAGGATGAGGACAGTTTTGTTTAGTGGAACGTGCTGAGCCCCCACCTTTAAGGCCGTGCCTTCGTGCAGGTGGTGTTGGGGCACGGCTTAGCTTGAAGGGACTCAGCCTGGGGACCAGCGATGTGCTTGGGCGTGCTGCGTACACTGGCTCATGGAGCTTGGGCTCAGTGCAGGGAAATTTCAAGGCTCCTCAGCACCTCCACCTTCGGGCTGCGGTCACACAGAGGCTTGGTGGCTCTGGGTTAGTCCCGGAGAGGCCGAATGAATACAGCCCAGCCGTAAACGTGACAGTTTTATCCCTGTGAAACGCTTTCTCTGCAGAACAAATACCGCGCAGTGCAGGCATCTCACTCGTTTCCCTCTGCCGCTCTGTGCATCCAGGCCGGGGGACGCTCCAGCACCGGCGGTGCAGTTTGTTCCCCGGTTCCCTCCAATCCTTGGTTTGCAGAGCACGCTGAAAAGAAACCCGTGACACGGATCAGCGATGCCCTTGCGTTTCATTTTGACCCGTCCTGACCTGAGGTGGGTTTGAATCTGCGACTGCCCGTGCTCGGTATCCCGTTGCTGATCTCCTGAGCCGTGCAGCTCCCCGCCAGTCTGTAAGTGGTAGGTGTAACGGAGGGAAGATTAACGCCGCGCTGCCACGGCGGGGTGAGGGTGGAGCCGTGTCCTCGGCCGGGGCTGTTCCATGTCGCACCTCTCTTCTGTGGGTGGAACCGAGCATCTTACAGCATCCTACCTGGGACTTCTTCACCGAAACCGCTTTGTTTCATGTTTTGAAATGTCTGCCAACCTGTTTTGGACTTAGAGGTGCTATAAATGTTTCTGTTAAGCAGAGCTGCTGGTGATTTATTCCCGTAACTCCTCACCCAGGAGATGTCACTGCCTGAGTCCTCGTCCATTGCTGCTCTAGGACCTGCCTCAGAATAACTTTGATTGCTTTAGTTTTCAGTTCTGAGATTTTTATTTTTTAAAGAAAATCATCACATTGTTTAAAAAACATAAAACCCGTGCTTCTAAACAACTTTGGAGTAGATGAAATCTCGGGTTGCATTTTCACAAAACGACCAACGCGTCATTCTCTGGGTTCTCAACTGCTCCTAAAACAACAAGGCTTGGAGTTAGAGCGGGCTGCCTTCTAGAATCACCGTACCCTTCTTTCTATTTTCTTCTACAAAAGGAGTGGTTTTTGGTCTTTCCTTTCTAAACTGTCACTTTACATAGTTTTATATACAAAAAATATATACTCAATTTGTCTTACCCTGTTGATGTAAGGGAGTGCCGTAGATCAGCAGACGTGCTGCAGCCTGAGAAAAACCAAATAGATTTGGGGTAACTTTGAATCCAGCTTACCTCCAAACCCGAGTGCCTTTCTCCTAGAAGGTGGCTGTGGATGTTGGGCACGTGGTGTCGGTGATGTGGAAGGGCACGCTAGGCCCCGTTGTGCCTGCTGTGGCTTGGACGTCGTGTGCCGCGGTCGCCGTTTGCTCGGGAACGTCTGACGCTGGGAGAGCTCTGCCTGAAACGTGGATGGCGGCGTTTTAAAGTTAGTTTGATTAAGCTTGTCAGTGCTTTGCTGAAGGAGAATGAGTGGATTCTGGAGGTAGCTCTGAACAGGCATGAAAAGGTGCATTGAAATAGTTCGAGGGCATGAAACCAAAGCAGCGGTGCGAGCTACCTGGAGCCAGGCGGGGTCACGCCGGAGGGGATGCCCTGCTGTTCCCACGAGGATTGTTCGAGCTCTGCTGCTTCCAGTCTGGTGGTGAAGCTGAGAGGGCTGGCGGGAGGGAACGGCTCAGCACGAAGCTGAACCAGCCGTGACTTGTTTACTTAAAGCTCAGTTTTGTGAGGAAGGGTGGGGAGCCTCGTGCTGGTCACCCCCAGCTCCTGGGCTGGGGGAGCCAGCGGGAGAGCGATGGAGAGCCGTGCCTCGGAGCAGTGCTGGGCCACAAGGACGGAAAACACTGCTGGGCAGCAGTATTTAGTAGCCAGCTTTGTGCTGGGGCATCCTCTTATTTACGTTTCATTCATTTTTCTCTTAAAGAGTGCATTTTCCAGGTCTAGGGGAATAATTTCCAAAGCTTCGTTTCCCAGGCGGCAGATCCGCCCCAAAACAAAGCGACGCTTTCTGAAAACAGCGCTTGTTGCGAGGAGTTAAAGGGTCTTTCTGCTGCGAGCGAAAGCTAAAAACGGGTCTGTGGCCGCGTGCCAGAGCCCGTCAGCACCACGGGAATGCTCAGAAGGCAGATCAATAACGAAGCCCGCCCTGCAAAAATCATGGGGTGTTCAACTCCGAGCGCCCTGCAGCGCCCGGCCGTACACGAGCGCCAGCTTCAAGTTGTTTTCCAGCTGAGTTTCAGGAGCATTACCAAAATGTAAGAGTTTATTTTGGAGGATTTTGTTCAGTTGTGTAGTGTATTGAGGTTACTGCGATAAACTTCCATTTTTATTTTTATTTTTGGTTGTTCCAAGCGTTCTGGGTTCTCATCCACCGGGTGAATTCCTGCTGCACTGATGCTTTTATAGGGCAAGTAAGTTAGAAAAGGGGTAGGATGGCAGTAGTGTCTCTGTAGTCAGTGTGACTGAATGAAGGGAAAACATAAGAAATTTAACCATTTTTCTAACATGCACGTATTTTCTATATTTTTAATCCTCAAGGTTTTAGTCGTCACTACAGGGATGTGGCCTCAGGAGAATGGGATAGTGCTGAGTATTTCCTGTGCTTTATCCCTGGACTCCCAAATTCCAGGAGAAATTTGCAGGGCGAGCTATTTCTCCTGCTTGGGAACGGGGCAAGTTTGATGCGGCACTCAGTAGGTTTGGCTGGCCCCTAGACTTCCAGAGGGATGAGGGCTTGGGGTCCTGCTCCTGGAGGCAAAGCTCGTTTTATGCCTCTTGTAGGGGAGCGGCTCGGTGCTGTGCGAGGGCTGTGCCTCGACTGAAAGCCTGAATTGCTTCTGGGAACAGTTTGCTTTCTGATCTTTGAGAAATCCTGTCTTCCAGGCCTGCAATTACGTATCATTTATTTATACAACCTCTCCTACACGAGCGCTCACGGTGATAATGGAAACGAGCTGGGAAGCAGTTTCCCATTAATTAGGCTCCTCCGTTACCCGTGAGCTCAGCGGGCGGTGCCGTTCTGCACGGTATGGCCGACCCGCTTCCACACCTTGGAAGATCTTCCAAGATCTTCCAGGTCTTGGGTCCTGGACAGAGGAGCCCTGTCCCAGCTTTTCATGTCGGACGGGACCCTTGGACCCTTTGACCCGGGGTCCTGCCGTAGCGGCTGCCACCCGTACACAGGCACAGAGCGAGCTCCCTCACCCAGGACGGGTAGCGTGGGATTTGGGCAGCGCAGCGGGACAGCAGCAGCCTGCTGCACAGGGCTTTTGGCGCTGCGGGGTTGTTACCAGTCGGCTTCCCCCTTGTGCCGCTCCGCATGTGTGCGGATGAGCTTAGAGATCACAGGTACGTGCCGATTTCGGATGCCCCGAGCTCAGCGTGGCCGAGGGCAGCCTCGCCTTGTCGCGCCGCCTGGCACCACTACCTGCAGATCCGCCTGTGGGTTCGGTCCCCGTGCCTGTCCTGGGATCCCAGGGAATTAATTGCGAACCTGCATTAAGGCCACCGTTCCTAGCACGCTGCTCCGAGCGCTGAGCCGCTGCTCGCTTCCTCTCCGGGCCGAATTCAGAAGAGCTGAGGATTTTTTTTTTTTTTTTACGTTATTTTTAGCTCCTGTTATTATTTAGCTCCTGTTACTTTCCTGAGTAAGCTCTAGTATGGCCGAAATCTTCCTGGTTTTGATACTCGATTCAAGTTGAATTACGTTTGGGAAAAATGCTTGTGGACAAGAAAGATGCCGCGCGTCGGCTTCGTGTAAGTTGGGATAAAGGAATCGGATTTTAAATGCACGTGGCTCGCTTGTTTTTAGCGAGTTGTGAGGAGCTGAACCGCTGTCCTAGAAATCGATTTGTCTTTTAAGTGTCAGGCTGGCCTCTTCATAGGCTCCTAATGCGTGCTTCTCGTGGAACCACCTGCATTTGGTACGCAGAGCAATCAGAAGTGCCTGAAGAGCGCTAGCTGCTCTGCTCTGTGTGTCCATCGCAATAGGCAGCAGTCCTGAAGTTACGTGGGAGCGAGGGTAACTGCGGGCCTGTGGCACGGCTGTGGTGGCTCACAGCCTGCAAACGGCCCTGGTGAAGCCCAAAATGCCGTTTCAGACCCCTCTGCATGAGGCGTTCGTTACTTGGCGGGGGTAAGGACAGCAACCGGGAGCCAGGGCTCAGCAGAAGGGAGCTGCAGAACCTGCAGAGCTCTCGGTGCCTCCGCTCCCATTTCTGGCTTTCCCCGTTTTGCGGTAACGAACAGCAAACCTTTGGCATGCATTTGTATGGATATTCCCCCTTTGGGTTTCCTGTAAAGCGGGGTCTGCATAACTGGGTTCGATGTTCTTTCTCTTACCAAGTCTCTGTTCTGTTTGCAGCAAGGGAAGCCCTATGTCTTCGACAGAGTGTTACCTCCTAACACAACCCAGGAGCAAGTTTATAACGCCTGTGCCAAGCCGATTGTCAAAGGTAGGTGTTGTCTTCGTTTGTTGCCACTTTGGGGGAAGGACAAATGTGTCTGCCTGTCCCTCAGACTATTTAAAGATAGGGTAATAAATGTTTAGCTGTCTGTATTGGAGCTTTGTAATTACTAATTCCAGGTCTTCCTTTTTTTTTTTTCCTTGAATATATTTGTTTGTGTAGAAAAACTAATGCAAAAGGGCTGAAGGAGTTGCAGTGGTTGTTCCTCCCTTTCTCTGTGTATGACTGTCATTCCACCCTAACACTTGCTTTTTGGGATATATAGTGAAAGCCAAAAACCATGTGCTTCGTGCAGCTTTTCAGTACTGAAAGGGGCTTTAAAAAACATGAAGAGCAACTTTTTGCTCAGTCAGATGACGACAGCACAAGGGGGAGTGGGGTTAAATTAAAAGAGGGGAGATTTAGAGTAGAGGTTGGGAGGAAATTCATCACTCAGGGGGTGGTGAGGCACTGGCACAGGTTGCCCAGAGAAGCCGTGGATGCCCCATCCCTGGAGGCTTTTCTTTGGAAATCCAAACAGCGGGAACGGTGTCGGAGCCGGTCGGGGCCGTGCTTTTAGAGCAACACAAGCCTGTGCTGAACACCGAGGGCTTAACGTGGTGTGGGAGGTGGGGGCCGCTCAGGGGGCGGGGGCTGCAGGAGCGGGGCCGCAGAGCTCGAGCATCTCGTGTGGGAAGCCCAAGGGGGGTCCCTGGGTGACCCCTCCTGGGGCAGACCCCTGGGGTCGTGCAGGGGGAAGCGGCCGGCTCGCTCGGATGGCCTCGGGTGAGCTGACGTGCCCGTTGCGGGTAATGGGGGCCCAGGAGCCGAATTATTTGGTGTTGCGGAGAGGAAATGAGTCGTGAGGTTCGAGTCGGATGGGAGCCGAATTACAGCGATTCTGGCTTCGGCTGGGTGAGCCTTCAGTGACAACTGGTGGGGCTGCACTTGGAGGGCTCGGGTTGTTCCCGTTGCTGACACACAGCTCAGCGTGGAGAGCTTTGGCAAACCATTTCGACGTTCCAGGGGCGTGGAAGCCAGGCGAGGCTGTGGTGGCTTCTGCTGCTGTGCTCACAGACAGTTGCTGGTATGGCCGAACGTGGCTGTCCGGGGGCTTGCAGGGAGGGCGTTTGCGTCACCTCTGGAGGCCGGTTTCCTCTGAAAACGGTGAGAGAAGTAAAAACCTGGTTGAGAGCAATTTGGAGGGCCTAAATCAGTGCCCTAAGATTTTTCCATTGACCAAATAGAAAGCTTGATCTCCTAAAGCTGGGTACCTAAGGCTGGTATATGTAAACACCTTCCAAAGTCCCGTTTGGAAATGCAGTGCGAACATACCTGTGTGTGTGCGTGTGTGTGAACTTGGACCTTGCAGGTGCCTTGAAGGGCAAGTTTGGTACGGGGCAAAGGAAAGGGGGGATAAGAAAGGAAAGAAAGGGAAAAATGGAAAGAAAGAAAAAAGGAGAGAAATGGAAAGAAAGAAAACAGGGGAGAGATGGGGACGAAGGGGTAGAGGAGGGTGAAAGACAAGGAGAGGGACTGAGGGAGAGCAGAGGTTCCTGGAGTGATGTTCTCGAGCTCTGGGCTCACGTTTCCTTACCCCGAATTTTCAGTTCAAAGCCTAATGAGGGGAAGGACGTGCAGCAGACTGTGCTGTTTCTGTTAGACCACTGCAGCGTCATTTACTACATGGGAACATCAGCTGAGTGCCTTACCACTTGAAGCAGTATTTGAAGCTTTTTCAGACAGCTTTTCAAGGTTACCATTTGTTAGCAGATTTCATTGTCCTCCCAAGAAATGCCTGATGGCTTCATTGTGATTAATGTTATTGCAGAGAGCGCCAGCTGGCCTGGCAGTTCCTGAAACACTGGTTATAATAACGACGCTGACAACAAGAACGATCTAAATGCGTTTTTTAGCTGCAGAAGACGTGGACGCAGGTTTAGGTAAACGGCTCGATAACAGATTGCGCCACGGCAGATCTGCAGTGGCCCAAGGTGGTGCTGAGCACGGGAGCTGTGAGCACGTTAGGGCGCGTGTGAGCAGCTGTGCGTGTGTCCCGTGAGGAGAAAATTACAGAAAGATCCTGAGTGATCTTTGTGGGATCGCTTTTGTTCGTCTGTTGTTTTTTTTCCCCGCTCCCTCCCTCGTTCTGAGCAGGCTGTGGGTACCCGGGGCTGCCTCCTCTCCTCGTCAGCTGGCAGATGGTGAGCTGGCTCCATTAGGTGGCAAGCCTTGCAACAAAAATATTCTCTTCCCTGCCGACCGCCGACCTTTTTAGTGAAGGACTGCGGGGTCAGAGGTGACGTCTCGGCCGTGACCTGCACCTCGTGGGGTGCCGCTGTCGTGTGCTGTTACCTGGGGTGAATGCAGCGCCTCGCTTTGCCTCGGCATTTCGTAGCGCTGGCTTTACTTTCTTGATAGGCCTCATGTAAAAAAAATCGCATATGTCATTTTAATTGACTTAAAGCGGGCTGGCTCTCGAGTTTGTACGGTGGGAGACTGCGGGTCCCCTTGCGGGTCCCTCCTTTACTGCTCTCTCGGGCCCCGGGGAGCTGTGCCCGAGCAGTGCTCTGTTGTGCAGGAGGTCTAACCTCTGCTCGCATGCGGTCCCTCCCTCCCCTTCTCCATACCATGAGTTCCAAAATCCTTATCCAGCCTTGCTGTAGTGGAAGTGTGGGTTGATGTCATGCTGCCCTTTGAAAAACATCTCTAATCCTTCCCTTTTTATTCATTCACTGTCTTTGAAATCATCTTTCTCTGGTTTTTCTCTCATTATTTTTTCACACTTGTTCCTTCTTCATTTTTTCATTTGTTTCTTTCTAATGTACCTTATTCAATTCTCCTTCTTATCTGGACCGCCTACATAAGTGCACGGGGAGATAGAAATGAGGAGATGATACACATGTATGTAATCCATATGACATTATATGTAATAATACATAATTTAGACGTGTATATGTGTATATACAGGCCATGGGGTGGCCTTTCTGAGGAGGCTGGTGAGAGCAGCACGGATTTCATACCACTGGTTTTTAGATTGAAGGTTTCCTCTCATTCTTTATTAGCAGCTATAGTAAGCATTACACTTCTATACAATGTAAAAAAAAATTCATTCTGCCTTGATGGAAGTAGATTTTCAGCACAGCTAATTCCTGTTTGTCCGTCTTATTCAAGTTGTTGGCTGAACTGTTGGGTGTTAATAGTAGTAGAAAAATTATGAGCTTGTATAACTTTCTGAGTGGTACGTGATGATTTAAAATGCAGGTCATCAAGTTTTCTCTTTTCCGTGTTACACAGCTATATTGGATAATATGTAGTGTCCATTTTTTTATTTACTATTATTTGTTCAAGAAACTGAGAGGGATGTCAACAGTTCTGCAATTCTGTAATGTAAATCTTACGTTTTTTTTGCCTTAAGGTAGCTAGTTGCATTGTATTTTTTCCATTCTTTGTTGCACAAACTATTTTCTGATTGAGCTTCAGCATTGTAGAGGGCTCATGAAGCACTGATAGTCCAGCTTGAAGATGTCATTCTGGGTTTTAATTGTTATCCTCGTTCTTGCAGATGTTCTTGAAGGCTACAATGGTACAATCTTCGCTTATGGCCAGACGTCATCGGGAAAAACACATACTATGGAGGTACGGTGGCAAAATTAAATCAGTTTGGTGGCAGTGTTAGAATTATATGTACCGTGTACTCGAACAAAGCAGCTAGCTGGAACACTGAGCTGTGAGTGGCATATAAAAGGAGACACAGGTATGTTCAGCTCCTGCTGCTTTTTAAGCTGTAGTATTTCTTTCAAAGTGGAGTTTTTTCCAGAGCCCTCTACAGGTATTTAGCTAAATGAACAAGTGGTGAGTGAAAAGCATTAACTATAGCTTGCCCATATTTGACGTAACAGTTCAGGTATGTCAGTTTTTAAAGGATTTGAGTGAGATTTGTTAACCCACAAATGAAGGCAGTAGTAAGGGTAGAGTTCCCTTGCATGCAGGACTGTGAAAACACACGCCTTGGTTATTGGTCTTCTCATTTGTGTTCCTCTTCTGGGAATACCACTCGCATGCTGTGGCACAGATGGATGAATTGATGAATTTGGAAATTGTTGCTTTGGGGGAGGAGAGTACCAGCTCCTGGTGGCTGAAGTCCTAAGTCTGTTCCTATTTCTGCTACACGAAGTGTAACAGGGTAGTTTTTTTTCATGTGTGTGGTTTCTTTTTTTTGTTTTCCCCCCACTGTTCTGTTAGAGACATGTGGATATTCTGGTCTCTTCCTGTAACAGGAGGATTATTCGGACATTTAATCCTAGCATGGGATTGTTCCATCAGTGCACTTTGCAAGCCGTGGGTATTTCTTAAAGCATTTCAGTCAATCTATGAACTTTAAACTGGAAATCTACAATGAAGTACTGCTAAATGAAATGAAAGGGGGAAAAAAAAAAGAAAAGCTTTCATTTGTTTAACAGCATCAGATGGTTTTGCTGCATGATTAACACGGCTGACCTAGCTAACCCGAAGGTTGCAGGAGAAGGAAAGCAATATTCTCCGGAGGCAATAGGCCCTGATGAAATTGCTGTTCAATTGCCACAGTTGCTCCTTTCCTGGAGGATGCAATAACTGATGCCTCATGTCTAATTAAGTCTGTCCTTGCCTCCTTTGGAGAGTGGGGCTGGGGAAATCACTAGCTCAGCCCTCACAGATGGCGCAGCGGCTGAGTAATCCACCCGCTCGATGTACTTAAATCAAAATGTCTGCGGGGCTCGGGCTGGTGCTTCCACACGGCATGGGGAAAGATCTCTTAAAGCCAATTTATATTCAGAATTACAAGCTGCGATAAAGAAAATTTCTGTAGAAAAATGTCTGGTTTACTTTTTTAATAAAGAAGAAGCTGTCATTTTGAAAGTGGAATAAAGTCCACATTCAGTTTTAATCCCTCTTTTAACCTAACATCCTCTTGTAACATTGCTGTGGCGTGTTGTGGAGGAAAAAAATAGTCTAAAGTTGAAGAAATACTAAATCCTGTAGGTAAAGCTGCTGTGGAGGATTTTCTGTGAAATGTGGAGTGCTTCCTAGTGTCAGTGTGAAGCTTAACCAGGACCTGGTAGTATAATACAACCAAGAAGGGCTTTCTGACATACATGGGCCTTTCTCCTGTGCTAGACAAAACGTATGCCAGGCTGCACAGCAGGATAGATACCTTCTTAAAAAATATACACTTTTTTTTTTTCCAAGAGGTTATATTGATGGGCTTTCACCTTAGAGCAGAGTTTTCGATACTAAGTCCCTGTAGGTGGTAGTTATGTCAACATCTTGAAAGAAAACCAATTGTTACACATCAGTAGCTGCTGTGTGCCGTCTCTATTTAAATGTGGAAGTTAATGTTATTAAAACGAGAGGCTTTAATGAGCAGAGAACTCTGTCCTGGTGCTTTGGGGGTGTTCACTGACTGCAATGTCAGCCTGACAGCAGCAGCACATTTCTCCAAACGCTTTCTGAGGTCACAGATAAATCCGTGAGAGTTTTTTCACTCCGGTTTTCTAGTGAATAGCCTATCGTTACCTTTCCCTTCCAATTTATGGTCTCTGTACCATTACTGATTTATTAAAAGCCCATTTATAATGAGGTAAAACCAATTGTTTTTTCAATGTATCCTAGAGTGCTGGAGTTACAGGTTTTTAAAGCAGTGAATGTGTTCTTGCTTCGCTGATGTTGCTACTGACTTTAATAGTGAGAAAGCCCACGAAGCTGTAGATGCAGGGGTGGAGTTACATGCACACCTAATCATTCCTTACAAATCACCTTACTTTTTCCCTTTAGTGGAAAGTGCGTGTATTACAGAGCTTCTTGAGGTTAGGAGAACATGTAACTGAACACTTGTATGAGTTGCCACCTGCTCGGGGCCCAGGCAGTGATTAGGGGATGTGTTCACCTGGCACAGCGGAGCACAGTGCGGAGGTGCCCAACTTGACTCACCTCTCTGCAGGGAAAAAGGCGCTGTGACAAATTCTCACAGCTCTTGGGCTGAGCTAGCAACCCAAGGCATGCTCGAAGAGACCCCTTTCCATTGTACAACAGGAGGCACCGTGTGGCTCCTGTGTCTCTGGTTCTGTAGCTGCCTTCCCTAGCTCAGGGTTCTTGCATCTTACATGGCCTTGTAGTGGGGACATGCCTTTGGTTGCATACGTGAGCAGTGGAGAAATACCAACAAACCTCTGTTTATCCTAGTTCAGGGAAAGCTCCTTTATCCTCTTCGGGAAGGCTATCTCGGTGCAGTAACACAGGGTGGGTAGTCAGTTGGGTTTGGTAGGACATCAGGGAGTTCTCCAGCGAGGAGGAATGAATGGTGTTGATGGTGTGTTTTGGCGTCTGCTCAATACCAGCTTAGTGCCATTATGCAACGCTTTGTGCGATGAAGTCTTTGCTGGCAAGGCAAAACAAAGAGCTGGGTTTTGTTTTGAGTGTGCTAACAGGATTTTTTTTCCCCCCTCCATCAGGGATTTATTCACCGTCCTCTTTTCCATTTTCTTGGTCTGCAGTTGGACAACAGATATTGTACAACAAGGACTTCTTAGCTTTTGCAGAGCTTCGTAGGATGCTGTGTATGGTATAGCATTTAACTGCTTCCACTGCGGAAGTTAATGTTATTTGTGTAATATGAATAAAATATTGCTGGTTTAGGTACAGCTGAGTGCTGTTTTATAGGGAAGGCAGTCAGCAAAGTAAATGGTTGCTCTCTTTCTGCCTCTTCCCCCCCCAAGATGTGTAGTTCAAAGGCAGAAGCCTAGTAATTGCTTTAAATTCAAGCTTGGAGGTAGAGAGAGAGTGTCAGTTCTTCATGTTACATTTCCTTCATCCTAGGTTAATGCTTAGAAGCAGGCTTTCATTTCACCAGCTTTAGCATAAAGGAAGGGATGCCCGGGAAGACCCCGTTGTGGTACACCAATAAAGGCTGAGGAACTCGGGAAAGGGGTCAGTGTGACCCACCTCGGTCACGGGCGTGCACAACTGAGAGACGTCTGCATGCATGGCTTTCTTCCCGTGGTGCTAAAAATTTCCTGTTCTTTAATCCTTTTTAGCAATTCATGATCAAAGCCGAGTTCCCATTATTTGGAATTGCATGGCTACCCATTAGATTTTTAAAAATTCCCTACCAGGATTTGGAGTAAGATGCTTGATGGTGCTGATGCTGTCAGTAATACTTGGAGCATTGAGGTTTTGAAGATCAGACGGTAAAGTACGATTTGTAGACCCAATGCTCTGATGGAGTCTTACGGCTGTTTACTAGAATGCTTCTTATTGCATATTTATGCAGTTTCAGTAAATTTGTAGAAATAACAATCCAGTGTATGCTGTAGTCAGAAGGGGTTTTTATTCAGGTTAGTTTTTTTATTCAGTTTGCAACAGGTGTTAGCTTTCCTGTTGTACCTAATTTTTTTTCAAAACGAGCAATGCAACTAAAAGGAGCCCCACAGCCAGGGCACTTATTGTTTTTATTTAATATTTAGTTCTTCAAAGAATCGAGGAAGGTAGTTGTGGAAATTAACATGGAGAACAGCGCTGTTTGTAAGGCACAGTTCTCTGGCAGCAGGCCGAGCAAGCTAAAATCAGAATATATTACCCTAATCCCCAAGTCCCCACAATGCAGCTTTCCCGTTAGCTTTTATTGGCACCAGAAAAGTGAGATGCTTTAAGGCGTCTTGTTTCTGACGTGTTTCCAAATAGCTGATTTTTAGCAGGGAGTGCCAGCAATCGTAAGTTTGGTTTGTTTGTGTTTATTCCTCTCCTTGAAGCCAGAGCGTGGCTATGTAAGTAGCAGCAGGACAGCGTGCTTCACAAGAGGCAGGGGCTGACAAAGCAAATAGGTGCTCTGTTGGCTGAGGAGCGCCAACATGTTGAGTCATTCTGCCATCTTTTATGTGCACTTCCGCGAAGCAAATCCCCACGGAGCAGCAGACGTGTTTGCAGAGCCCCACTGCAGGAAGGTGTGTTTGAACAAGGCTCTCTCTTCTCTTGTGCCAGAGCGATGCTTTCCAAGTTACCGTTTGCTTTTGCGTCCGCAGGGGAAGCTGCATGACCCCCAGCTAATGGGAATCATTCCAAGAATTGCACACGACATCTTTGATCACATCTATTCCATGGATGAAAACCTGGAGTTTCACATAAAGGTAATTTGGGATGACACGTTACGTAATGGGCCAGGTGAAAGAAAGCTGCGCTGGATGTGCGGCCTGCGTTCTTGGCATAGCATTTGCTGCAGAATTTTTCCTTTCTCCTTTTTGTGATTCAAACAACTGGTACTTTACCGAGGACATTTATAGGAAGCAATCCAATGCAATTAGTAGCCTTCAGAATTTTTTTTGAGTATATTTTCAAATCAGGTTTGCAAGGCCACTGATTGCCGTGTCTCTCACCACTGTTTGTAGGCTAGTCAGCAGGGTAGGAAAACATCACGAGAACGTGATTGTTTCACTGCAGCTTCTCCAGAGACTGTGCTATAGCCCCTCTAGATATAACCACAACTACCACTCATCTGCACGGCGTTTGAGAGCGTACCAATATGTCGTTCCTACCTCAAGGACACTGTGTCCTCTGTAGTGTGTGGGTTTGAAATGGAGGAGAGATGGTGTTAGGCATTTCTACCAAAAGATGTTCAGGAGTCATTTTAACAGATGGGCTCCTTAAGATGATGGACTTAGTTTCAGTTTGAACAGCTAATAGGATTTTCCCTGTCCCTGTTGTGATCCCAAACACACGATCTCTCAAATCCTTTGAGTGACCTTTTAGTTCCTACTGTTCCTCTAGCTCCTGGGGAGCTCTCAGCCATGGGGAGGAATCTGCAACGCTCACTCCATCTGGCAGCGTTGGGGTCCGGGTACAGCTTTCTTCTGAGTGGACAAGAATAAAATTACCCGGTAGATTGAAGGAAAAATGAATACTTCCCCACGTCTTCCCTCCCCTAAAACACATGAAATATGCCTAGATGGCTTCAGTAAAGTTAAGTAGCTGAGCACAGCTGGACTCTGAAAATACTTTCTTCTCCTGCTGTGACCAGGTGATGCTCCCTCAGAACGGGGTTCTCCTCTGTCCCTCTCGTGCCTAAAGTTTAGAGGATGAGTACTTCTGGGCATGAATTTTTTGAGAATCTAGCAGAGTACTTCTGGACCAGTTACTGATCTTCTGGAAGGACTAGGTCACTTTGTGCTGAGAGCTTTCACAGCAGCGCCTGTTCACATGCGTGCTTATGAAGTACAGACGGAAGAAGCAACCTTATGAAGTATGAATAAACCATCTAAATATTTTAACAGACCTTAGTTTGTAAAATATTGAGCTCCTTAAGAAGAGACACCTATGAATTTTCATGAAAATGGTTTCCGAAGGAGTGACACTGATTTCTTTTCATCATCCGTAAAACCCTCCTGTACCTATTGCTATTCTACATGATAGCATTTTGATACCGACAGATGGGGACCCCCTTGTACACGACACCAGGCATAGCGAATTCCTGTCCCAGCAGCAGATTATCATTTTATAAATCACATTCTGCCAGCACCGAACTGTTTCAGCGGTTTCCTATCATGGTTGACATCTGTGAATATTGTAACAGAAAAGCTGCCTAAGTAGCAGTGAGTGAGTGAGCGCTTATACAAGGAGCTGTCACTTAGAGGGAAGCACGTTCTGTCACTGGGAGCGAGAATGGAACCAGACTGTCACACTCTCTTAATAACTAAGCCAACTTTGAAAACTAATATAATTTTTTTTCTCCCTCTTTAATAGAGACTCATTTAGAACAGGGAAGGGAACTTAATATCTCCTGTGTACGCCGCTCGTCAGCACTGTGTTAATAGGATAATAATAAGGCACGTGAGATGAATCTGGGTGAACCAGGTTGGTGAAATGAGTGGTCCAGGAGAGGGCTTTAAATGGGACACAGGTGAAGTAAATGCCCAAAATTGAAACACATCTTTATTTAGTAGTGATTGTCACATAGGAAGATCAACTCGTCAATTTTAAATACATCTATATATTTATATATAATTTATTTTTCACAAGAGATGAAATGAGACTTTGCTAGGTTGCTAGAATATACCGATACCTGGACTTCAGCCTTTTAATATTATAGTTAGCTAAATAATCCCTGGATAAATCTCAGTTCTGGTGCAGTTCAGCACCACCCCATAGCACATTTCTGTTTGCTTCTGTCGGAGTTGAATGCCCTTTTATGTAGATAGTCGTTCATTCATTCTCCCTCTCCTTAAACAATTTTTTTTTTTGAAGACAATTGTCTCTTCTTTACTACAGAAAAGCTCGTTTTTCATTTGCTTTTTGAGACTTGGTTCAGGAAAGAACTTTTACACTATGCTTCATTGAAAAGTTTAATTTATTATATGTTACTTGGGCATGTGCTGCTGGTTTGTTAAACCACTGAACGTGCTGCGTGCTTTTGTGCTGGTGAACATCACTGTGCCTCTTGCACTTGTCAGACTGTACCCTCATAGCGATGTAGCTGTAGCAATACAATATTAGGTGGATTGCGCTGATTCTGTTCGATATTTATGTCAATTTTGCCTGCGTCAAAAAATAATGAGGAAGTTTAGATTTTTCTGAAGCTTTTTTACGTCCTTTGCTGATGAATCATTGATAAATAGAGAAGGGTCGATCCCATGTCAATCATTTAAGAACACAAGTGCATTCATGAGCAAGATGTAATTCAAAGTATGTGGGAGATGGGTTTTATTTTTAGATTGGTGCTTTTTATTTTGACATGTATTTAAACATAGAAACATTTTTTAATTGGAATGTTTATGATTATTTAATTAGGTTTCCTACTTTGAGATTTATTTGGACAAAATAAGGGACCTACTTGATGGTAAGTTCTACATTTCTTATGTACTAAATGGTGTTTGGTTTGCTCTAGTGCTTTCTTTCCCCTTACATGTTGACTCAGTTTCTTTGCATGACTTAAATTTAAGCTGTGTGACTGGGTTTCTGAAAGAGAATTCTGTAGTTTAAGTCATCTGTTGTGAACCTACTCTGGCAGTGCAAGCTTGGTTGTAAATCAGTGAGTATGGAGATTTACAGAAGGGGCTATTTCTGAGCCTTGCAAACCACCACTGGATTTTAGTGTACCCTGTATTGGGAATGCATATTCTCATAGTGAAACTGTAATTAAAATAATTTTTAATAGCATTTTTTTTTAATTTAGGATACATTCAGTTCAATTTATTCCCCCACCTTTTTATTGGTGCTTTGCTTTGCTTCTTTTAGGAAGAGTTTTTTGGGAGATACCTCTGTCTCTTTTACAATTTGTGTGTGTGTGTGTGTGTGTGCCTTATGTTAATGAAAGTAATCTATGCTTTTTTAAATCAGACTGAAGACAGAGAAATGCATGCTAACAGTAACACAAACAGGAACATCTATTCAACTTTTTTTAAAATTCCAGTGAGATTTTTTGTTTCTTCTGAAATTTTTGTTGCTTTGAAGAAAACCAAATTGTTCTGTGTTGATTTTATTAATATAAGCCATAAACCAGAGGTCTGTTCCATAAGGTTATCTTCAAAGAAACAAGTATAAGATCTCCAGAAAAAGAAACAAGATTTGCATACAGAAATTGTGATAGTTGGTAAGGATTAGGAAACAACTACGCTCTTCATTTACAAATGTAATATATTCAAAATATTTGTGTTTGCCTGTCACGCGTGTAGCTGACACACATTACCTGTGGAATATTCCTCACGATCTCCATGTTTCTTTCTAGTGTCAAAGACAAACCTCGCTGTACATGAAGATAAAAACAGAGTTCCGTATGTTAAGGTACAGGGAAAATTTGATGCTCAGTTTTTCATTCTTTCTCAGATAACCAACGTATGCATTTATTTATGCACTTCCATTTGTATCCCGGTGTGTTTGCTGAGATGATTCAACTGACGTTCAGTCTTGAATGCTCAAGTAGCATTAGACCCTGAATTTAAACAGTTTCCTGAAATATTAATGGGCTTGAATCATTTGTTTGCTTTATTTTACTGACTTCAAACATTTACAATTTGTTACAGTGGTGTTAAATTTTAAACATTCCTATTCCCACTTCTTGTTGGGTACGAAAGAGAACATCTTGAAGAATTTTTTGTTTAATACTTTGTTGCATAAGTGCTGTGGTCTTGCAGTATTTTAGAACAGGTTTGTTGGGCTAAGAATTCACGTAAATTGCTTTATGACTTCTGTGACCTCACTTCAGTGTCATATACTTGTTGTGAACATACGTGAGCCCTAATAAAATACATATAATATTGTTCTGGTTATTCTGACCCTGGGGAGGAAAAAAAAAAAAAGTAAAATAATTCCCTCACTAATGTGTTGCAGTAATGCAGAGAAAGAGGACTCTTTGTCTTATCTTGTAGAGTGAGAGAGAAAAACTATTTTGGGTATGTGATCTAACCCAAATTAGTAATAGGAATATGTTCTGTATAATTCCGTGTGTGCTAAGCATAGAAGCTCTCTTCTGGTGCATGTTAGGATTTGACTGGGCATTGAATTTTGTGAAAAAATACTCTCTCAAGCTATCCTATCAACTCCTCCTGAGAGTCATACAAAGGCAGATCTTGGTCCATCGCCTTGCTAATGATCATATAGGATGTTGATTCTTTTGCTTATCCATCCGTGCTAAACGTTCTTCTTGACAGCATTTGAGTACCAGTATGCTTCTAAACTCTTCTGTGTTTGATTTGCATATTTCCAGGGTTGTACAGAAAGATTTGTATCTAGTCCTGAAGAGGTTTTGGATGTGATAGACGAAGGGAAAGCTAACCGCCATGTCGCTGTTACAAGTAGGTATTCTAGGGGCGCTTCCCTGCCTGTAAGGTCTGGGTGGTTGTCGCTTCCTAGTGGTACACCGGTTCCTAGTGGTCACAAAGTAGGCTGAGTTATTTATGTGAATGATCTAATGGTGCACAGCTTTTAACATTTTAGAATTAATAGAATTGTTCTTTTTTTTTACAGTTTTACTGATTACAGTAACATTTGCTAAGAGAACTCCTGAATTTAACATACAGCATTACATAGTATCTGTATACAAAAAAAGCCAAAATACCCCTTGTTGCTTGCAGTGTAGATACTTCAAAACTACAAATAAGTGAGCATGTGTGTATATGTTCTTTGTGCTACAAGTCAAATCTCAGAGCAATTCATTGGTCAAAACAGAAGGCAAAGACTGCAGAGCAACTACTTTTGTTCCAGAATAAGCTCCTATGCTCTGTGTTTTATCAGTGTTGGTCTGTTTAACTCTGGTGAGGCAGCAACTTGGAGAGAGTTCCCATGATGGAAAAATTAACAAATCTTCCTAAATGGAAAATAGTCACTTCAACCTGTCCCAAGTTTGTTGATATTCTGTGTTACATGCAAGCTGGTAGCATTGCAGTGATGAAAAAAAGGACAGGTATCTTTTGGCTTGTTTCCCAACTAATCCTTTAAGATGTCTTTGATCAAATCAGTGAGATTATGGTAACAGGAGTAGAGTTTATGGTAGTTTATGGTAATAGAAAATACAGAGCAGAAGGTGATTGATTTACTGATTCTTAATGTTTTGGTTTTGCTCCTTTATGAAAACTTCAAGCATAACCTAGAAGAAGCAGAAGCTGCAGTTGTAGCTGCCTGTGTTCTACCTGTGCCTGGGAGGAGGATTTTTTTCTTACATAAGCAATAAAATCACTCTGAAATTCTAATTTGAATAGTATGTTTTTTGCTGAAAACTTTTGCTAAAAAGTTGGGAAACCTCCTCACACAATTGTACTGAAACCTGCCCAGTTTCTTTTTATTGCTTTGTAATTCTCTTTTTTTTTTTTTGCTCAGCTTAAAATTCTTTCTCTGTCCAGAATGCTGAATACACATTCTTATCACAGCTCTGCATCTAAATAGCATCTATTATATCACATGGGGTTTTGTGTGTGTGCACACTGTATACTCATGAAGAAGCACAAAGGAGAGAGCCTTTATTTCTTTCTGTATCTGTGAAATGCTATTTTGTTATTCTTACTATTTTAATTTTTTAATACTATTTCTGGAAAAAAATAAAGTATTTCTTTAAAAAGAGAAAGGGGAGGGGAAAACAAAAAAAACTCTTTTTCCAAGGCTGTCATTTATCACGAGTCTGGTTAATTTAGGTCATGACAGGAGAACTAAGAGCTCATTCCATGGTCCATGGGTGATAGCTGCAGCTCTTGGTGTAGACACTTCTGTCCAGGTCTGGACTTTCCAGTGAATGGACTCTTATTTTGGAGTTTGTTAGCCACAGGCTAGCACTGATATATAATTGCCTGTCAGATTTTAATGTCACTTACACGATACTTTTAAAATGTGATTCCTGTGCAGATATGAACGAACACAGCTCTAGAAGTCACAGTATCTTCCTTATTAACATTAAACAAGAGAATGTGGAAACTGAGAAGAAACTCAGTGGAAAACTTTACCTGGTAGACTTGGCTGGAAGTGAGAAGGTAATCTGTCTTGTGCTCAGAGATACGAGTGGGATCACTAAACTGACCATGGGAATCTGGTTCAGTGCAGAACTGTCGTATCTTGAATGTTAAAATTAGTATGCCAATCCTATTTTTCTCTAATGGGGGATGCATAAAAGGAACAGATCAGAATTGTTTATTGGTAAGAAATGGAAAGAAAAACACCAAAAACAAACAACAACAACAAAAAGGCAAAAATCTGCAATATTTTTTCATTTATTGGGAGTGGGGGGGCTGGGGGGAAGTAGAAAGAGAAGGCAAATAAAAGACTGTGGTGCTCTAAAGGAGTGCTCTTCCCACAATATGAGGCTTCTCAGCTGAGCCGCCTTGAGCTCCAGTTTGTGAACCAGCAAACCTCGCGTGTGAGCATGATGATGCTTTTTCTACCCTGACATTCTCGGTTCATGCAAGCAAACTAAAAAGCCAAAATACTTTTTTTGTGTGTGTGTGTGTGGTGTATGCAGTGCTACCGAGAGTGCCCTGAGAATGTAGCTGTGGTGTCATTTGCAAGTCCCCCCTGTATGGACGGTCTGGTCTAGAAAGTGGTCCCCAAGCGCCCTCAGCAGCTTTTCCCTCACCAAAGTAAGGGTGAACTTGACCTTACACTGGAAGAAAGGCAGACGTATCGCAGGCTTCCGATACCAAAGTGCATATAAAATCTTCTTCATGCCAAGGATAAGCTTGCTGTGTTGTTCTTCCAGGAGCATCTTTAATTGTTGTACTACCTCCACCTGCGTTGTAGCTGTATTTGTATGGACTTGTGGTAGCCAAGCCTGACTGTTGCTCACTCTCTTTGGTAGGTCAGCAAAACTGGAGCGGAGGGCGCTGTTCTCGATGAAGCTAAAAATATCAATAAGTCTTTGTCTGCTCTAGGCAATGTGATATCTGCCTTGGCAGAAGGAACTGTAAGTAATCCTGTTTTGTGCTGTTTCGGAATAACTTTTTATTTATCTTTCTTTATCGTGCACATTAAAAATAAGCTAATGTTTCGATTCAGAAAGAAGAAAATATTAGCTTTCCAACCATAAACCAAAAATGCTTTTAGTGTTCTACCAAAGATAAGAGACTAATTGTCAGCGATGTCACTTGAGTGGTTATCCAGCGCAATACATCTTGGCACAACCAAAACTATTGCACTTCAGAACTGTGTGCTTCAAAGCCCACAAAGCCTGTCCTTGTTGACTCATCTTCTCTGTTATTTGTGTATCACTATTTCAAAAATTGTTCATCTATCTTATTTGTATTTTGATTAGAAAACTCATGTTCCATACCGAGACAGCAAAATGACCCGAATACTTCAGGATTCCCTAGGTGGCAACTGCAGAACCACCATCGTTATATGCTGTTCTCCTTCTATTTTCAATGAAGCAGAAACGAAGTCGACCCTAATGTTTGGACAACGGTGAGTCCTGCTTGGCATTAAGATAGATAACACTTACATGAGCTCTTCCATATGTTCTGAAGTAGATGTGCTGAGGGGTTTAGATGGGAAGGCATTTTTAAATATGGAGGTTATGGTTTCTGGAGTTGTTCAAAAAATAGTGGCGGAGAGCTTGAGGAAACGGTCTCTTTATTCTCTATGGTACCAGAAAAATAAATGTTAATGTTGGCCAACAACTGCACTACTTCGAAGCTCTGGTAATTTCTCATGCAGAAAGTACAAAGTGTTTTAGTAGTCCTTTGAAGTTTTGTGGGGAAGATAATGGTAATGGGCAGTTTTCTGCGGGCTAGCTTTATCTGGTAGTGCTCTTGATGCTTTTAAGATGTGTCTTCTCTTTGAACAGCATCGCAACGATTATTGTTATGGTTCCAAAAAACAATAATTTTAAACGTTAATTAAGAAAAAATGAAAAATGTGGACTCAGTGTACTGTTGACAATTTTGATAGATTACTGTCATAGCTGTCAGACATTTTTATTTGTTTGGAGCTTCTCAACAATTTATTAACAAGTCTTCAGGAGCAAGCAAGGATAAAATAAATGTGGAAGTGGTCAGAGAGAATTTCTCTTTTGTGTGTATTCATTGGCAATAGTCACATGAAACAAATCTGGCAAGGTTGCAAAAATAGGTCAGGCTCGTTTCGTAATTACTGCTTTTATTGTAATGGATGAGAACTCTGATACTTCGGAAAATCACTCACTTTGTTTTGTATGCGTTTATTTGTATAAGAGCAGAAAGAAAAAATACTAGCAATTTATGATCGTTTGAGATTATTTGTTTAACAGCTTGTACAATACTTCAATTTGTCTTTGAAAGTAGGTTCTGTTTTCCACTTGGCATAATTTTTGCATTTAAAATCAACACTGTTTTAGAGCATTTTATATTGGAAAGTAAAATCATGCATAAAAGATTGATCTGACAATCTTCTATTAGCTCATTGCTCCACTTTTAGCCTTTAATATGAGCTTTTCCTTAGATTTTAGCAGAGGAAGATGATTCATTTAGTGCGTTCACGTAAGAGCACATAAAAATACAGGATGGGCCGTGAAGGGCAAACAGATGCAGCTGGGTGTAGCCCCTCTTAATGGACACTTGTGAGGATTAGGGATGATGCTGCAGGTTAAGGCTGGAGGGCAGTTCTGCAACGCTGTCCCAGTCTGGCATTGCCAGAAACGGTGCTAACTTGTCAGCTGCTGCTAGGATTTGTGGAAGGCAGGGTAGGACCCATGCGCTGCAAGTTAGGTAGCTGTAGAAGGCATGAATTCCTCTCAGCTCTGCTTCCTATGGCATGTAATGAAATATGAAGTGTTAACAACTCCGAAATATAATGAGTTGCAGTTCTTGGTGGTGGTGAAAGTTTAAATATTTTGATGGTTCACAGTTTAAACCTCCACATGTACAATTTTCTGACTTCAGATGATTTCAGACAAGTGTGAATCTCGCACCTCGGTAAAACTAAAGAGTAGTCCCAAAGTTCCTGCTAATTCCTTCTGGATAAGTGTAATTAAGTAGCTGAAGTGGCATTTCATTTTCAATCAACTTGTAGATACTGTGTCAGGTTTCAGTCTGCTGCTTGTTTTGTTGAACTCTGTCTGCGGGTATAGTTTGGAAGTAAAAAGAAAGGTGAGGGGTAAAATGTCACAGTTCAGAGTAAGGGGATTAAAGGGTTGCATAGCATGTTGTTGTGTGTTTGTTTTTTTAAATCTCTACGTTCATGAAGGGGCTTGCTTTTGGTCTGTAATGGATAACCATGCTCCAGGACCTCTGGGAACTTGTACGCGTGGGTACGTAAGGAAGTGTGTGTAGGGGAAGTCCAGCTTCCATCTTATTTCAGCTTACATTTCTCTTGGTTTCGTTTCTCTTTTCAGTAATCAGTAAAACTTGCCTTTCTCTTCAGAAGGCAGAATGATTTTCAGACTCACTCTGTACACCTTGAATATCAGAGCTGTGACTGACATGACTGCTGAAAGCAGCACGGGGAATTTACTGGCTAAATGAGCTGTCCATCAAACTTGAAGCAACCATGAAACTAGAATACAGTCACATGCTAGATACAGTTAACGCTCAGCTAGGAGAAGAGGAAGGGTTTTGTCTTTTTAATCCATAAAATATTCCTTATTGTGGACTAGGATGTCAGCCGAAGGAGCTGGGAAGACAGTTAAATTCTTTGTGAGAGTGGTTGGCTGGGCTTTAATGTGGCGGTCTTTGTTTTTTTTTTTCCTTGCTTAAAAGCTATGGAGTTGTGCTGAAACAGGAGGTCCTGGGGAGCATTTAACTGCAAGGAAGGAACTGCAAAGAGGAGGACTGCTGCTTTGCTAGACCTGCAGAGTAGCACGCATGCTACACAAACGCAGTGGTGTTTGTCAGCACTTGAATAAGAATATTGCTGTCTGTGGGAAACGGTTTCATTTACGGGCTTCTTGGCTGTGGTGTTTCATTTTTCTGATGTGACACTGTTAAGGGCTGAATAACACAAAGGAAAGGTATATGACTCACGGCTGATTGCTGGTTCCTCCATTTTTCCTAGCAGTGAAGAAATGTCACCATTGAAATAAGTGTCAGGAGTAAAATTCATCTTCATGGGCCCAGTTGTGCTAATCAATAAGTGCTTCTCTGTTAGTAATGACTCAGTGTCTTCTTTCTGCTCCGTCTTTTTTGTGTTTTTATATCGTTTTTAATTGTAGTTGCTAGTAGATGCTTCATCCATCATTAGTGTAATGCAGGTGATAAATCTTATGGTGTGGCATTTTTCCCCCACTGCAGTTAAAGGAGTGGAAACCTGAGCCATGCTTTTAGCAGAACAACATGAGACAATTATGGAAAAGCTACCCATTAGGCGTCTGCATCTTCTAAAATACAGGGTTATTTTTAAATTCTTCTAAGGTAATAAAACTTCTGCATAGCACATAGTGCAAGTCACTGGACTATGAGGCACACGTATGGAAGCGCTTCCCTGCTGCCAAAAGAAAGGTTCGGGATTTTAAGTAATTGGCCGTATTTAGAAGATGTTTTACATTCATTAAGTGGAGCTGCAAAGAAAATAAAGACCAGCTGCCCTCCCCAAGGGAGAGTCAGTGTATCTCTAGCTGATACTTAGAGGTTGTCCCGTGTGTTGGCATTTCAGCTTCCATTTTACAACCTGGTAGTGGGTTTGTCTGTTACCCCATTAATTAAAGAGAGACTCAGTCTCTGTTGTGCTTGATAACACTGATTCGTTTTGGAGACACTCAGGGTCCGAGCAGTGAGGAGCAAAGATCTGAAGTTTTCTTAATTCACGCCTATTTGTTGTTTTTTTTCCCCCTTTTGAAACTGGTTTTGCTAGGGGAGATGCTCTGCATTTTTTTCTGCTTGTCCTGCATTTGCTAGTGCCATTGTTTGTGTTCAGCTGGAGCTAAGCAGTTTTGCAGCGGTGAGTGGTGGCGATTGTTCGAAGGGTTTAGGTTTGGGGATTTTTGCCTAGTGTTGCAGTAACCAGTGTTACTGCTCACAGCAGCAGAGGGATGAGCTCCAGCTCCCCGCTGCCAGCCTTCCAGCCAAGCCATAGCCCAGTTCCCCAGTGGTGACCAGTGGCTCTCCTCTCCTCCCCTCCTTCCAACCCCAAAATGCACTTAAAAATGCTGATAGGCTTTCAAGAAGGATAAGTTTCCATATCTCCACTTTACTGTGTCGGCACCATGTAATGCCTAAAATACAGCTCAGTTGTGGTGACAGAGTTTAAGGGACAGCCGGGACGAGCCTGTGGTCGGATGCTTGGAGGGATACCGAGCAATTCATCCCAGAAGGAGCTGAAAATAATGAGGTGACACCTTACTTAGCAGAGCAGTAATGACAGGACTTGGTTTTGTCCTTAATCTAAGAACCGTTTTCAGAGCTTTTCCTCTCGGAAGAAATCTAAAGAGGCAGATCCATGCCCAACTGGAGGCTGCTGGATTTTGAGGCACAAAGATTTCTCCTGAGGCTTCAAGGTAGTAATACTGCTGAGGTTCTGAGAGAAGATTGAATTGTGACACTGCATTTCAGGAAATAAATTGCAAATGTTTAGACGGTTCCCTTTGTGTAATAGAAAAATTTCTGAATCTCTACCGTTGCATTGAGAGACAAGTTGCAAAGCAGCTGACACCTGTGTTTGTTACCCAGAGCCAAGACTATTAAGAACACAGTCTCTGTGAATCTGGAGCTGACTGCAGAGGAGTGGAAGAAAAAGTACGAGAAGGAAAAAGACAAAAACAAGAGTCTAAAGAACGTTATCCAGCATCTGGAGCTGGAACTGAACAGGTGGAGAAATGGTAAGTACGGAAAATAGGAATGGGTGTCAGTCTTCATAGTTTTAAGCTACATGTGGTTACATCTTGCCTTAAATCACGATAGTCATACTAATTCTAAACTCGCTGTTCAGAGTTGTAGTTCACTTTCGTGTTTGTGAGGTGTATTGAGGAAGCAGAGCATGTTCCCATACTTGTGGTGGAGAAGCCAGACAAATCCTTTGTTATTTCAGAACTGCCCAGTGACCACGTGGGTGCTCAGTTTGTGCTGGGGCTCTCCAGTGTTCTGTAGAGCAGAAGACGCCACATGATTTAACACTAATCCAGCAGCTCGTACCAAAAGCCTTCCTAAACTTACAGCAGGGAAATTTTTACTAGAAAAATCTACGTTCCAAGACTAATACTCGTCATTGCCTATATTTATGTAATGTGTGAGAGTTATCTAACTGATAGCATTTTCACAGCATCCAAAACCCATGACCTTTGATCCAAAACCCTATCACCTTTGGCCGCAAAGTTGACCGTTGCTGGCCACAGACTTGTCCATCCCAGTTATTGCCCTCAGCATCTGCTCATGGGCTTCTCTTTTTTTTTCTTTTTCTCCACCCAGTGAATAATAATAGTAACTGAAGGGTAAAGAAAGCCAAAACCAGGGAAGGCAGCAACAGACATTTTCAGAACTCAACTTTTTATATGCACCAAGCTGGCATGCTGTCAGATGCAGAGAATACAGACAAGCATTGATAATTCTAATAATGATAGTAATATTAAATTAATAAGGAAAAGATAAAATTTCATTTTTTACAAAGAACTGTGTGCTCAGGCAAGAGAATAAGTTCCATTGTGCTTCAAGGTAAGTAGAATTTATATTTCTTTATATAATTGAATATAATATTAGAATAAGTAGTCCTCTGGTACAGTGTTTAGGTGTGTTGTTGGTTAGAAGAATCACCAGTTGTCTCCTTCTGTGTCTTCTAAGTGAAATTTATGTGAGAACAGCTAATTTTTTGCTTAGCAACATAGGGAACTGCTGTTCAGGTTAAGTTACAAGATTAAGTTCCAGTTGCTAAGGAGGAAGCATGTTTTCATGCATAACGTACCAGTTACATTTTTTTGTATAATCTGGAGCTCTTAACAAATATTTTGAGTAAACTATCCTTCCTTTTAATTTTAAAAGTGGGAAAAGGAAGAGAAACTAAACCAAACCAAAACCTGATCCCCAGTAAGCAACAAACGAACAAATATCCCCCTCTAGAACCCGAGCAAACCAAGCCTGCACCCGTCTTGCACCCTGAAATTCCAACAAACCCACAACAGTGAAGTGCTGCTTCTCTGCAGTCATTTTTATTTTCTAAAGTTTTTGGCATCCAGATCCTGTGTGTTGATGCTTCTAGCAGTAACTCTGGCAAACACGAGGCACATGAAGTGAGAACAAATCTGCGATTTAATTAGTAGGCATAAATTGTCTTGCAACAGTCAAGTCTGGTTTTGAACATCATGGGTGAAATCCCTCCATACGTAACAGATAATACCTGACCTTTAAGGGTGCAGAAATAGTTTCCTTCTTTCAGCTCCCGGTGCTGTTTACTTGCCTTTTGTATCAGCTACTTACCTAGTGATTGCTTTCTGCATCTTCCTCTGGAGGCTCGGACCACTTTAGCACAGGGAATACTTCCCTTATCTGCATAGTAAAATTGCTATGGAGACGGTGGGTCTGCTGGTGGTGCGGAGGAGCTCTGGGAATTTATGGCACTTTCATGTTCCGCGTTTCAGTCTGTGTTTGCTAAATGCGGCTTCTGTAATTTCCTTCCCATCCTAGAAACATTTTGGTAGAAAAACTTGTACAGGGCCATCTAATATGCTGTTTAAACAGCCCTTAATAAAACGTTGTCTCTGTTGTTTTGTCTAAATATGCACACCACCTCTGCCCCTACATCTGCCCTGCTTTTCTCGGTGGCGTTACCAAGCGATACATTAAATGCATTCAAAATACTATTGATCTCTTGTCTGACCTTCTGCAATAGCATGGTTTGGAAGGAGACTCTGTCAACTGAGGCTCTTTCCAAAGGAAATTGTAGCAAAAACTACATCAAATACAAGATAGATGCATAAATATTCCACTGGCGTAGCTTGGTCTAGAAATGCAGCAAATAAAAGGGCAGGTCCCCTGCCCTGCTCTGCTCAGGTGAAATGCAGCAATGAACAATCAATTCCCATTTTTCTCACTGATAAGGTAAAATATCATCGAGTCATTAGCAACAGAGCAAAAATATTTTGGGTGTAGTACTTTCAGGGAGTTCATGGTGTTTGATTCCAAGTGAAGTTTTTTCAGGCTTTAAACTTGAAAAAAACATCTGAGTTTGTTGGTCATGCTGCTTCACACCGTTTTGTTTTACTTTGAGGTCTGGATTAGCCTGCCTTTTTGCTTTTTGATATATTTGTCCTGCTTACTTGTTTCCCTGCCAGTGAGACAAATAGTGCCCGCACTGCTTTGGCAAGAAGAATGGTTGGTAAAGCTTTATGGGATTAAATATTACAGCTTTTTATCGAAATGGGAAAAACTCTGTGCAGAAGGGTCGAACATAACCTCCCCACACCTTGAACAATGCATTCAGCAGCGAACAGTCTCTCAGCAGGCTAATGAACGCCGATTCATTTTCTGGCCTGAGCGGTTTGCCTGTCCCTCTTCACTCGACTGCAGCAGCCTTGTAATTGGAGCGCACGTACGTTGTCGGAGAGAATATTCCTTGGAGAAAAGTAGTTTGCAAGAAAACATGTAGGGATAGCATCCTATCCGCTGGGTATAGGCAGCAGCTGAAAATTGGCCCGTGCTGTTTAATTTTAGCTGTGACAGGGGAGAAGGTGAATATTGTTTTAAATGCAGCTGGCTTGCTTGTCGTCCTGGTGCTTTAGAGGTTCATTTGGCAGGGGGAGAGTTGATAAGGCGGTTGGAAATCTGGTAGGAAGGGACATTTGATTGCCTCTAGGCTTTAGGCTGAAAGTCCGATTTTTCTTCCTCCTTATTTACACTTGTGTTAATCCATGGAGCTGATCCCGTCTACAGAGGGCTTGAGTGCAGGTGGAGTCAGGAGGTCAGCCTGTCTGCATTTTGTCTGTTTGTCCAGCTGAGGGGCTGTTTGGCCATCTTAGCCACACTATTTATGCCCCTAACTTTTTTCCACGGCCACTGCCCGCCCTGTGGCAGCTGGCAGGGCTGTCGTGGGCCCCCCTTGGCTTTGCTGGGTGCCCCTCAGCAGCTGCACGGGACCAGCCTGGGATGTCCGTGGCTTTTGGCTCCCCTCTCCTTTGCCCTGACCCGTGGCTTGTGTGCCCGCAGGAGAAGCCGTGCCCGAGGATGAGCAGATCAGCGCGAAGGACCAGAAGAACCTGGAGCCCTGTGATAACACCCCGATTATTGACAACATCACGCCGGTCGTTGCCAGCATCTCGACAGAGGAGAAGCAGAAATATGACGAGGAGATTGCCAGTCTCTACAGGCAGCTGGATGATAAGGTGCGAGCATTTGTTCTGCCTCCCTTCCCTGGGCGTAAATGGAAACCAAACCAAACTGGACGGGTGTGCCTGGGTTTGGGTTTTGTTACTGATTTTGTGTCCCAATTGGTTTGAGCTGTTCTTCCTTCTCCTGCCAGGCTGCATGCTCTCGTGGAGATGCAGAGGGATTGCATCCATGAGGGATTTAGGATGCCTGGAACCTGTGCGGTGTAGCTGTGGCTGTCTGACAACTGGTCTCATCCCTGTATCTAAACTTCTGAATTTCCTACACGCTAGCTGGAAAGAAAGTTGTGAAAATGGATTGCTAGAAGAACTTTCCAGTCTCTAAGTGCTTGTATACAAATTTTCTGTGATAATTTTGTCACCCCGTGCAGTGTAGGGCATGCTGTTCACAAGATCTGTATGATAGTCAAAGATTTTGTGGCACTGTATTTCCTGAGCACCACACACTGGAAGATGTCTCAAAATTCAAAATGCTGTGACTGCATTAAAAATGGATCTTGCCCTATCATGTCAGGCATCTGCTGTTCCCTCTCCAGGAAACTGGAGGCAAGTTTGCCTGTAACTTAAGGGCCCAATACAGGCTTTTTAGCCCCCTTTTGTTCAGTGATTTATGTAAATACCGTACTTCTTCAGCAAACTGTAATTTCAGAGTCACGGGAGGAAAAAAAGAGACTAACTTAATATGTATTGTATTTTCGAATGTTAAAGAAAAAGTACAGCCATCTTTTGGGCCTCTTTTGTTCATCTTGTTCTAGCTGTGAGCACTCTCTGGAGTACAGGTGGCTTTTTTTTTTTGATTTGCACAGCTTGAAATACATTATTGGCACTTAGAGCTATCAGCTACCGAGCACTTGCTGTTAATAGCTTTGGCTCGTGTGAAGATAAGAAGGGGGGAAAAAAAAGGCATACTGAAAACATTGACCATGATGAATGAGAACAGCTTAAACTCTACCAAGCAAAAGTTTTCAGCCTCACCCTAACGTTGAATCAAAACTTAATTTTAATTTTCAAGCGTAATTAGCGGGACAATGCCAGAAAAAGCCCCCTGTTTCCTTGTGTGTTAATGGTTAACGCTCGGCTGTTCCTGAGTACCGAGGGGATAATGGAGAGCTGTGCTGAGCCTTAGCTCCGCTGTGCCATGGCATGAGGTCCCGGCACAGTCTGGTTGCAAGCGCACAAAGCAGCGTGTTGGTAGCACGTAAGTACCTGTTAAGGTCTTTAAGAAATTAGAGCTTTTCTGGGATGGAGAATGCATTCCCTGTAGCGCTCTGTAGGTTTTATATATTGATTAGAAAAAGAAAAACAAGTTGGTCATTCTTTCACTTTCCCTCATCAACCGTAGCAAAGCCTCGATTAGTCTCGAAGGAGGTAGGGGCAGGTTTGTGTTTTACCTTAGGAAACACGGGAAGCGTGATTTGGTGAGTTACTGCAGCGCTGTAGAAAACGAGAAGGTATCTCATCCCCCAGACAAAAACAAAATATCCCCGTTTATTTTTTACATTGTAGGTCACTCTTCAGTCAGATCTGGGGCTATTTGAACGTTAGCAAGCGGTTCAGTGTATTCTGCTTGTTAGCCGTATTTGTTATCAGGAATCAAGCCATTAGCCGGCTTGTCAGTGAAACACACGGGGTTCACTCAATCAAAAAAAAAAATCTAGGGTTTGCCTCGGCAAGTTCCTTCACGAGAACAGAGATGGACCCGGTCAGTTGCTGTGCTTGGTGTGCCTCCTGAGCCTTTTTGGAGGAAGGATTTGTACAGCAATGTCCATCGCAATTTCTCATCTGGATTTAAGATGGGCTCTTAACCATGAGGACATTGTCTTAACAAAGAAGTGGAAATGCCAGTAAAATTTGATTCCTGGATGTGCATTACCTGCGAGCATTTCCTTTAAGGTCTTGGATGGAGCAGGATGCCAATTCTGCTACGTTCTAGGATGGGGAGATGCAAATTCTACAGATGAGGTGTCTGCGTTGTGTGTTTTGGTTAGAGGTTCCTCTTTCGTTCCTGCAGTTCAGAGTTAGTTTTAAGTTGCAGTTAGTTAATAAATCTGTCTCTAATGATCTTTCTTTGCTGATTTTGAGGACAGGGTGACAGAGTGTGTGGGTGTGTATGTTTTTGTAGCTCTATAAACGCATGACATAGATGTTGTAAAAGTCCCTTGGTCATTTGCAAACCTTAAGGTGCAGCTATTACCACATCAGTGTCTTTTGTTTCTAATCAGGGCCAACTGCTTAGGTCTGTACTAGAGACAGCTGCGTGCAGGCATTGATTTTACAATGCAGCTCTGTGTGTGTGTATTTTTCTCTCCTGCCACTCAAACCTGCGCAAGGTTTGCTGTGGCATTATTCTTCCTTCTTCTCCAGAGAGGGGAAATAAAAGCAATCAAGAGAGAACTGTGAAAAGAAACTAAAAATCTCCAACCCTATTTCATTGCAGGATGACGAAATCAACCAGCAAAGCCAGTTGGCTGAGAAACTAAAACAACAAATGCTGGATCAAGAGGAGGTAAGGAAGAAAACGACAAAACAACAACAAAAACACATTTTGCTTATGGGACACTTGTTTAGTGATTTTTGTCACAGTTGTTGGCTAGATGTGTACATACTAACTGGCTAAAATTCAATAAGAGACACTCAGGTTACAGCTAGGTTTAAACTTCAAATTTCCTAATATCCTCAGAAGAGCATTGAGCCTTGATAACTCCTTGTAAGAGCAGACCATCCTGCTGGGAAGTGACACCAGAGGTACCAAGGTGGGGGTGTGGCCAGTACTCTTCACTTCAGAAGCATTTTTTCTATATGCCTGCATCCTTTCAGGTATACTGTGGACAGTAGATAATTAACATATTTCCTTGTTTGACAGTGTAAAAATTACTGCTGGTAATAGATTATGGATATTCGTTATTTTGGCATGGGCAATTAGAGAAAGTAATGAGAGAAATCTTTGACACTGAAAAATCTCTTATTGGTGCTGCCCCAGATTTGCTCTGAAATCTTGGATTACTCATTTTAAACATTTTGTTTGATTGTTTCTATCCACAGAAGGAATGTTAGTGCTTTTTTAGCTGGGGAAGAGGATAGTCAAGTCATTTCCTTATCTGTCGCTTGTATATGAAGATTTGAAGATGTAAAATCTGGCAGTAACACCAAATTGCTGGGTTCTCCAAATACTGCTGTGATATTTATTGAGAGATGGTTTTATGCTGTTTTTCAAATTGTGGGAATCCGGAACATTCAGACCAGGAATATAACCCTGGTGTGGGAGTTCACTTATCCCTTCTGTTCCATTTTTTTTTTTTTAACAGCCTTATAATTGAAGAATGATTCTGTCCATGCCTCAATCTTTATCCAAGCACTCAGAGAGGGTTTCCGAGGTTAGGTACCTTAACAGGGAGAGAACAACATATAAAAATATTTGTTAATTGTCATTTGTGACTGATGTGCTACTTTGACCAGATTTATTTTGCTCTATGATTAAGTTCTTTGTTCACTTGCCACAACTTTCTTTTGATTAATCTGCTTTACATGCTGCCCGTGTCCATGGCTGTTCAGATGTAGCAGCATTTTATGCGTTCTCAGCAACATTATTTTTGGATGCGTATTATTTAGGCCATCTCGCTTCTCCCATCCATCTTACATCACTGTTCTCATCTAAACCTTATCTTTCTCCTCATGGTTTTTCTTGAGTCTTATTTTTTAAGGTGATCTGCATTCCTGTCTTTGTTTCACATATTTGGGAGCATGTTGTGTGCTGGCTTATTCCCCACCCCCTTTTCTGTTCCATACTCAGTGTTAGTTGTGGAAGATGAAAGAAGTTTTCAGTGACCTCTGATCCTTCCTTTACTGACCACTTTTTCCCTCTTCTCTTTTTTTTTTTCCTTTTTTTCCCCACATTACAGTCTAGCTTTTCTGACTTCCCGAATTCCTTGAAGCTGGTGTTGTACCGCTCGTTTGGAAGGTTACACTGGCTCAGCTGATGAGCTTGTCCACCTCCTACCTTTGAAAGCTAACGCAGTGTTTTTGTTTTTCCCTTTAGGGGAATTGAACTGAATTTTTCAAGGTTTTGTCTTCCACATGCAAGGTTCACCTGCGCTGCAGGAGTGATGTACCTGTTCTCCCTTACAGCTCGTGATTAGCTCCTTGATATATGTGCTGCAGAGCAGCTGCCTCACTGTGCTTCTTCCTAATTAACCAGAGTACTTTTTTCTGCTTGATTAAGCTAGCAGGTTAATTATAAACGTAAGGCCTGCCACAGATGGCACTGTGCTGCTACTGGTATCTTCTGGTACCTTTTCGCCACTGGCTGCTTCTCCTAGCCAGTGTCTCTGGGGTGGGTGGGCTCCAAGCATTCACCTTCCAGTGCCTCCGCTTCGGGGTGGTGACACCCCTCTGCTTCGGGGTGCTGACCTTCAAATGGTCGGTTTCTAATAAAATCAGGCTCTTTGGTTCTCGTGAGGACATAATGATAACACCCGAGTCTCCAAATTGAGGAGCAGGGAGTCTGTGACATGGGAAGTAAAGCTCAGAAACAGACCTTCAGCACTGAGGATGGGAGGGGATCTTCCTCACCCCCAAAGCAGCCGTCCCCGTTAGGTGGAATTCCTTTGTTTCTGACCGATCACCACAATGTTATGAGTAGCCTTTTTAAATCATGGTATGTTTTTCCATGTTATATCAACAAGAATCTTCTGGGGAGATGTGTTTATGCTCTAGGTGATATATAACACTTCCCTTTACTTGAAGTCGCAGTAATATTCACGCAGAAATTTTCTTAAGTAAATGTAAATAATAGTTCCATCTGTGTTTAGTAGAAAAATTATTTTAAGCTATTTTGTTGTTTAAATATTTACATGCCATCTGGCTTTGGCAATTCAGTGGGTTTTTTTTGTAACTTGAGTGCACTTCTGAGGCTACAGCATTACCAGCAGATAAATTTCCCTTACATCTGAATCCTCTCTCTTCGCCACTTTGGGCACGTGCCAGTGTCTGAAGCAAGCTCGTTGGTTTCCTATTTTCCATTAGCGCTCCGAGCCAAAAAAGCAGCGTCGTCTCTGCCATCCGCCTTTTGGGTGGTTGGTTTTAGAGGGATGTTTCTGTTTTGGACGGGGTCCCCACTGACCTTCATGGCCTGGGAGCGAGGAGCCGGAGGGCGGCGGTGGGGCAGGGCAGCACGAGTCCCTCCGCTGAGGTTTCCCGGCTCCTACCTGCAGCAGAGCCATTTGTCAAGTCACGTTTTAGTTGTTACGGTGCTCGGACCTCTGGTGAGCGGTGTCTGGCCGGGTCAGCACACGTTAGTGATGCTGCCTGTTCTGCTGCCTGAGACAGCTACAGGACACCAATGCTGTAATCCATTCCGTGGAAGGCTTGGCCATAAGTGAGCCTTTTGTCCAAACTTTGCTGTTAGGATGACTTCTGAGCATGAATTCCTTCTGTCTCATGTGTGCAATTACTAAGTTTTGTATGTTATTGCTTTGTTTGATGTTTTTATGCAATATAAGTCCTGATTTTTGTTGTTATCACCAAAAGTACAATGCTAGCATTAACTGGTAGGTGGTACCTTTGCTTTATGTTCACGTTTTTCTGCACTATATGACTACTGTTGAGCCTGTTTTTCTGTTAAGAACCTGATATCTGAATTTTCAAGACTTTAATGCATTAATACAACGCAGTGGTGCAAGGGCAAGGGGTAGGACTGTGCAACTGAACTCCTACAGTTGAGCGCTATCATTGAATCTCTTAGTGGTGTGCAAAGACTAAATTAAAATGAAGTCTGTATTTTCTTTAGTTAATACTTTGCAAATAAGTATGGCTAATCTGTCATCAGCATCAAGCTTCAGGCGATTTCTAAAAATAATCATCATAAATTTGTTTATCGAAATATGCTTCTAATGCCATAACATCACTGAGGCTGCCTCAGAGAACCCTTTTACTTGGTTCACTTCGAAGCTGCAACTCTTCAGCTCTAAGTATTTTACTTTGTTGTTGGTTGGATGTTTTTTTTCTCTCTTTTTTTTTTTTTTTTTTTGTCCTAGCTGCAGGATTGGATTGAGGGTAAAAAATTTACTTGGAGCTATGATACCGCTTAATATAAGCTTCTTTGCCTCAGCGTTGTGTTGTAATAGGATTTGATTCTGATTTTTCTTTTCATTGAAGTTTGAAGCCTTTTTTGCTTCCTTCATATGCATTTATGCTGAAACTGATGGTGTTTGTGGTAGAGGAGCAGGAATCTTCTCTTGCATTCTCTCTTCTGTACACACGCTTGCCTGCTCGCGTTTTGTCTTTCTCTTTGTCTGTTTTTGCCCTTTTCAGTGTTATCTTTTGAATGAGTTCTTGGGTGTTTTATGCTTCTGTGATATCTGGTTTCCAGCTTTTGGCCTCCACCAGAAGAGATTATGAGAAGATTCAGGAGGAGCTGACCCGTCTTCAGATTGAGAATGAAGCTGCAAAAGATGAAGTGAAAGAGGTCCTTCAAGCCCTGGAAGAATTAGCTGTCAATTATGACCAGAAATCCCAAGAAGTGGAGGACAAAACAAGAGCCAACGAGCAGCTGGCCGATGAACTGGCACAGAAGAGTGTAAGAGCAAGCAGTTTGTAATGCTGGTTCTCTCCTCTCCCCCTAACTTTGCACCTCTCCTAAAGATTTCCATACAATTTCACAGAAAATTGCTAGCCCGTGCCATTTCAGGAACCTTTCAGATACTGCCTCCAGGTATGTTTAATAGGTATATAGGTTAAAGACTGGAGTAGCAGAGAAGCTATTAAAAGGTCTGTATTTGCTGATGCTATCCTCTCTCTTCTGTCGTAATTAAAGGATAAAATAAAGATAATTCAGAAACCGCTCAATGAAAGCTGATGGCAGATTGTGGCTCTGTTGCAACCTCTGTATTTTGCACACCATGTCAGCGACTGAGCTGAACGAGAGAACTGGCCAGTCTGTGTTTTGATCATTTCAAAATTGTATTGTGCCAAGAAAGATGTGAAAAGCTACTTTATGCAAATTGCATCATTCCGTGTTTCTCTGAACTGTGTGCTGAGGAGCAAGGAACCTCAAGAAGAGCATTAGAAAAAAATCAGCTTTCTTCAGCTGATGTATCGATTGTAAGGAAAAAATCTGATCTGAGAAAAATCAAGATTGGCTTAACAAGCTTAGTACATCCTCATTCCTTAATTCCCTGCACAGACTGAGGAGGTTGTTGTTAAGATGTCTGATTTCATGCGTATCTAGCATATAAGATTTTGTTATCCACTTTAATAAAACAGATTACTATGAAATCCATTTGAAAAAAAAATAATGAATTTTATATCCTTCTGTACCTGTTTCTCTGTGATTAACCTCCTTTGACATGTATTATGCAAATAAGATTCTTACAGGATTTACTACATTTAATAGATCTAAAGTAGCCTTGTTAGCAAGTGAGTTGTGAAAGTGGATTATGGCAAGGTGGCATTGTGCGCCGCTGGAGTAAGTGTCAGTACACTGAGCCAGTGGGCAGGTTCAGGAAAATATAAAACGGTGCTTTGTAACCCAGATGTCACGGGAGAACCGATGCCCAAAAGTGGCACTATTGAAATGCACCGAAGCGGGGAGAAATTTACAGAGCCACCGTTAACTCCCAGCTTTATCTCTGCTGTTTTATTCAAGCAAAGATATTTTGGATAGTGAATTGTTTGGTGAATTTATCATGTCCAGAGGAGAAATTCCGCTTTGTTTTACTCAATGAGGTTTCTGTATGAATAGAGAGGATCTGAGGAAAGGAGGGTAACTTTTGCTCTTACATCTTTCCAGACGGTTCTGACAACAACCCAGAGGGAGCTGGGCCAGTTGCAGGAGCTCAGTAACCACCAGAAGAAGAGAGCTACAGAAATCCTAAACTTGCTGCTTAAAGACCTGGGAGAGATTGGAGGGATCATTGGTACTAACGATGTTAAAACAGTAAGTTGGCTGTCTTGATTGCTTCCCCCCAGTGTGCACCGCCTGCCATATGAGAATAAGGAATGTGGAGAACGTGTGACACAGCAGCCCTTCTCCCCGGACACTGCTGCTTAAACCCGGGGCAGAGCACAGTGTAAAACACTGAGGAGATCTTTGTCTGTGTCAGAGATGGTCAGTGTCTGTGCGCACAATCACCACATTGATTCCCAGCGCAGTGTCTGGGGCTAAACTAATGCAGCCCATCTGTGTGCTGATGCATTTATTAAACTCTGCCTTCCAAGGCCTAGGCTGGGTTCTCCTCCCAAACAATACACACATAGACCTATTCCGTAGTTATCTGGCATGATCCAACATTCCCAGAATCTAAATAATTTTTATCAGAGAGATTTTCAGAATTAGTAAATTCATGCTATATACCACATAAATATCTGTGATTCTGTGACAGCAGGACAAGCTTAACTTCTGTGTACTGGTGAATATCCTTTATAGAGGAAAAAATACAGAGGATCATTTTCCTCTAAAGTTGGAAGGTAAGAAGGGGCGTGGAGGTTGTTGAAACAGTAGAACCCTTGGTAACTGCATGAGCATGGAGATGGTGGAGATTTTGGCCAGCTTTGCTTTGAAATTTGTTTTCAAATCAGGCTCATGGGTTTGCAGATATGATGGAGAAGGTAGATGCTCCCATTGTCATACTCCTGATGTTGTAAATGAACAAAATTTTGGGCCTCAGAGGAGATTTACATGGCCACTGCTAAATGGCACATCTCTGTTGGAGTTTGTCATTGCCTGGAAAATCTTTCTCATGATGTTCATGTCGAATTTTCTGTCCACTGAACACCGTGTGAGGGAAAACAAACAAACAAAACAGTTGCTAAAACTGGTTAAGAAATTGATTCTCGAGATGTATGTAATTTACTTGTAGCGCACTCCATTTTCATGCTTTTAGTTCACTCCTCAGATTTTGAGTGATGATCTTTCCTGTAACCCTTTCATACTGTAAAGGTAAGAGTGAGTGTGTGCAGCTGGGGTGCTTTGGGTTGCCTCTGAGCATTGTTGATATTCTGCTAAAGCCCCCTTAGGTCAGCAGATGATCCAGTCTGCTCTTACTGCAGAGGATGAAATCCCTGCTGCCTGGTGTGTTTATGCAGATTCCAGGACCACAGGACCAAATTTTGCTAGATGTTAGAGCAACCTCTGGTGGCCATTTCAATAGGAACTGTAAGAGGAGAAATCTCTGCAAATGGAGGCTGTTTGATACAAATTTTTATAGCAACTAAGATGTCAGCATTTTACAGGACAGCTGTCAGTGTAAATAAGGCAAGATTGAAAGGGTTTTAGATGAATAATTTCAAATTTGCTGGCGATTAGCAGCTTGCTCAAAGTGTGTCTAATTTCAGACCAGACTGAGAGTTTTAGTGGCAATAGCATCTTTTAGGTTGTTGGGAGAAGATACAGCACGTTACCTTCCCCTTGGTGCTAGAAAAGAGGCAAAAAGCAGATGAAATTGCTATCCATATGCTCAAGAAGAATCTTTGCAGCTCTTCAGTGGGTTACATGAATTAAGTAGCTGAAGAAAAATCATGAAGAGAAAGACACAGAAATCAAAGGCACAGTGTTAAACCAAGGAAGGAAATGATGTATAAATAGAATTATGTTAATAATTAGAGATGAGTGGAACTAGTTTGCTCTTGCCAGGTAAAATTTTCAGACCAATGCCTGTCTTGTAGTTCCTTATTGAAGGAACACAACCATTCAAGAGGAGATTTCTTCAAGAAGTACCTTGAAAATGCTCTCCAGCTTCCAACTGCTTGAAAGAGGAAAATTTCCTGTGCCAGTGACATGAGAAAGTTTCTCCAAACTATGCTTTTGTCACTGTGGAGGGCTTCATTACTGTAGATCTTCAGTCACTACCTTTAGCTGAAACACTGAATTGATGAAGCACACTGTGAGAAGAAGTCTTAATTTCTCATTTTTGAAGGTATCTATCTCTAGATACCTTTAAGATTGCAATTTTCTGTGTGTTTAGTTAGCAGATGTGAACGGGGTGATCGAAGAGGAGTTCACCATGGCCCGGCTGTACATCAGCAAGATGAAGTCTGAGGTGAAATCTCTCGTGAACCGCAGCAAGCAGCTGGAGAGTGCCCAGATGGACTCCAACAGGAAGATGAATGCCAGCGAGAGGGAGCTTGCAGCTTGCCAGCTCCTCATTTCACAAGTATGTTTGCTCCTTCCTTTTCCCTTTGAGGCAAGGTTTGATGACTTTCTCAGTCTTCTTCCTCATGAAATGTGAGTGTTAGGAGTGCGAAATGAGAACTCAGGGCGCAGAGTGCTGTTTCTCATGCCTGTTTTGGTGTTTTTTTCTCTCTTCCTATTCCTCCCCCTCAGTGTTTTTCAGCACATTCTGTGGTAAGATTCTGTCCTCCTGTTGCAGATTTCAAAATGTTTTCAGTGGCATAATAGCGAAAATCCTCCTCAGCAGGATTTCCTCATCATGTATTTGCATCTTGTACCTTCACATTAAAGCAAACTGAGAAGGGAAGCAGCGATTGTTTGGGTCACTAGCAAAACACTCAGAGAGCCTCCAGTACCTAGACTGCTAGTATGCTAACAGATAGCTGGGCAGCAATCTGTACGTATAAAGATAATTCATCGTGGTAAACGTTACCATGTAAGTTAGAAATCCAGATGGCAGGCAGGCCTCACAGTGGGTGGCACATTACAGGCAGCGACGCATGCTGCAGCGCTCTGCAGGGGGGAGCTAACCGCTTCGACACGCTGCTTTGATCACCGCACGTGCGAAGCGGAGGAGACAACTGGAGTTTACTGTATGTCATTTGCTACCAGTTACTCGAAGAAAACCTGGAGCGAGGACAGCCTCTTGTCCTGCAGCAGAATGTCTTTATTGAGGTCTGCAGGAATAGCTGTAAGCATGCTTCTCGGTATTAACGGGAGGCTGGAGTCCTGAGGGTATTGGCTGTCCAAAAATGTTAAGTAAGGCTATGCTTTTTATTCTGTCTTAAACTTGACATGGCCACTAAAGGCATTCTGCCAATCTGTCCTGCTCCCTTTCCTTGGGAACTTGCATCAGGAAAGCAGATTAAGGTTTGACTCCTAAAGCAGCTTATATGCATGCTTCTGCTGGCAAAAAAAGGCTCAGCAATGCAGCTGGGAACGAAGGTATCAGCAGTGTGTTGGTGGGACGGTTTCATTCAGCCATGGTTTTGGATTATGCTGCCCCAGTGAAGCAGTAAGGGGAAGCCAGCCTGTCTGTCTATACAGGGTTGGTGTTTTTCTTCTTAGACTGAAGTCACACTGAAGTCCTAAATCTCCAATGCTCAGAGCTTTCCATAAACATGACCTAACTCCTGTCTTCAGTACCTATTTGCAGACAGGAACACGGAGGTTTAGGATTTGAGTGACTTATCTAAGGCTGTGGAAAGATGTAACATAAGAGGCAAGACTCCAAGGCCACATCTTTTTTTCTTTTTTTTTTTTTCCCCTACATTTCTATTGTATCTTAATATGGTGAAGAAACCAAGCAGAAATACCCTCAGGCAGGTGATCCCCTTGCCTTGCCATTTTGGAAGCCCTGCAACTAAGCGCATATTGAGGCCTATTTGTTTTTAAGATCAGGAAGAAGCTGAATGTTGTTATGCTGAAAGCCTTATCTATAAAGCCAAAATTTATTGTTAGCATAATTTGAATCTTAACAGCCTATTTATTAGTCTAGATCTAATTATTGTAGATAAAAAATGAATATTTTTATGCAGAAGAAGCTTCAATGGCAATAATGATACCATTAAAATTGTGACACATTTCTTTAGTTTCTATCTTTTTTCCTGATGTTACATTCAAGCTTCTTCTGCTCTTCCGAGTCCTAAGTTTGGTGGTTTCATTCTAATGTTGCTGATGAGGGCATTACAGCGAGCACTGTCAGCAGCTGAAGCACTTTGCTGAGACAAATGTGACATTTATGTTGCTGATTTCTTCTTCCTTGCTCTAGGGTTCAGTTGGAGTCAATTTTATGTTTGCTAACGTGTGTTTACACCTTGCTCTTCCCTTACTGGTCTGCAGCTCCACAACTAAGCTTCCTATGTATGGTGCCTTTTACGTCGTTAGATGTTTCAGCATGCTTCTATATGGTGATGATCACATAATCACCATGGTACCATATCGAAATAAGACACAGGGCTACGCAGTTACTGGGTTAAGCTGATCCAGGAGGTGGTGCATGACTGCTGTGTGCTGTACCCAGAGTCTGTGCTCTGGAGCCTCAATGTTTGCAGCCAAGCTGGGACTTGACCAAGTCTCCTGTCAGGTTTAGAGATCTATTAGAGTACTTGCTGCTGGAGCAAGCAGTTCCATGTGTGCCCTTTTCTTCCTGGAGACCTTGCTGCCTGCAGGCTCTGGACTGCTTTAGTTCCTGCTAAGGACTGCGCCTCTCTAAATCTGATCTCTGGGGCACAGGAGTAACACCAGCTCAGAGGCCTCAACCCCTCTCTCCCAAGGTGAACTTTGAGAACAGTGAGCTACAAATCCTTCAGTGACCTTAATAATAGGATGTAATAATTCCTGGACACTATCTTACTTAGTTTTACCCCCAAGTTAGAATATTATCGTTCAATTCTTGATGTTTTCAGTATGTCCTTCACTATTTTGTTTTGAGTCTAAGCCCTTTTAATTCAAAAGGACATTAGCAAGAAACAAACCATCAGGATAGAGGGCGGAAATTTGGTTTGAGCTTATGCAGGTTCAAGCGTCCAGAAAGCAAGCTCAGGATTTATTCCAGGCCAGTGTTCAGCTGGTTTCAGAAAGCTGCTGATGTTTGTTTAATGCCAAGTCATGAGCTTCCAATGATATTTTGGAATTACCAGCTGTATTGTTCAGTACGTATCTTGGGCTATTAAGAATGGCCTTTAAAAATGTAGTCTGTTTTGATCTGTTACCTCCTTCTCAGATCTTTTGCTGTATTTTCTCCTAGTCATCGGTGCCAGATGTGGGGAACTTTCTATTTTTCTCCTTTATGTAGAATAGTACCTGAATTCTTTGGTAATAAGAGGCAGTACTCACATCTCAGTACCATTCCCTTTGTCTTTAAAGCATGAAGCAAAGATCAAGTCCCTCACAGACTACATGCAAAATATGGAGCAGAAGAGAAGGCAGCTGGAAGAGTCGCAGGATTCTCTCAACGAAGAACTTGCCAAGTTGCGTGCTCAAGGTACGAAGTTGGGTCTTATGGTCCTCATTTCTTTTACCAACTGTATCTCAGAAAATTCAGTTTTGGACAAAAGCATTGTACATACAGCTCACCTGGCACCGTTGCAGCATTTGATTGTTCCGCCCTGTTCTACTTTCGTCATATGTGTATCCCCATTGTCATAGAAATATGATGGAACAGATGGGATTTGAGTTCATTTATCTAGCCCTAAGCTTTGCAGCACACAGATAGAAGTCATGGAAGACCTGATTAAGCAGGTCATGCTTTGACATTGAACTGTTGCCTCTGTAGTCCTACAATATTTTTTGTCTGCTTGTATTGGCAGTGAAGTCATAAAATTGTGATTTAGAATATTTAACGCGTTGCACTTGTACGTTACACTTGAGATAAAACCAGAATTAACCCTTTTGGCCTACCCCCGTCACAGATATTTTTTTTAAAGGCTTGACATAGTAAAGTTCTAGAACTGTTTCGTTAATTCTTAACTGTCTCAAACTTTAAACAGAAAAAATGCATGAAGTCAGTTTCAAAGACAAGGAGAAGGAGCATCTGACCCGGCTTCAGGATGCAGAGGAAATGAAGGTAGTGTTGCCTGCTGCAATTTTAAAGCGGATTTCTCAGTGAGATCATTCATTAGCTGATAATTAGGGTGTAATTTTGTCTTCCTTGCATATTGTGTGCTTTTAAAAAAAACCTTTCAGCCTCTGTCAGAATTGCTGACTTCTCTTTGACAACGTGACCTCTTATGATTGAGTGACCTTTGCAATTTGAAGCTGGCGAACTTGCTAGTATTGAGGCTGGTGACCAGATGAAGGAAAAAAAGTAAGTTAGAACCCAAGTATCTGACCTGAGTGTCTCTTCTGAGACCAGCTTGTACGCTGAGCCAGCTTCAGAGAGTAGAGAGGTTTGGTGGGCTGTGTTTGCTTAATCGGAGATGCCTTGGTTCCTCACATCATATGAACAGAGAACTGAAAAATAAGGCCCAGTACATTGCATCCACAGTTGAGAACAGTTTTGTTATGTATGATTGAAAACTTAGTTGATGCACCTCTATGTTACTCTAATTTTATGTCAGTGGAGCTCTCAAAGGCAATTTGCTAAGCAGTGCATCAGGCTACTGGGGTTAATATAATTTCGGAACTAAAATTTAATGAAAAAGAGGCCAGACCACTTTCCCAAATTGTTTGGCAAGGATTTTGACCGTCTCCTAGAAATAATAATGAAATCTAAACCTGTTTTCTGATATTTTCTTCTTCCTGTAGAATGCTAAGAGGAAACATTAGCAAATAATGTGCAAGTAGTGTTTCTGATGGGATTACAAGTTATGCAAAAGAAAAAATACAGTTGTACAAAGATAGCGATAGAGGCTTGTCAGCTTGAGAACTTCTACCTCCATTATAAAAACTTAAAGTTATTTAAACAACTGTACAGTTATTTCCTACAGTTAGAAGAAGAAAAAAAAAACATTTATTAGCAATCTAAAGGAGATGAATCCGTTTTTCTTACCACTTGAAATATATTTAATCCTACAATTTAAATAACAGGGCTGTGGATAAATAATCCTCGGAGAGGGGCAGAATGCTTTGGGTTTTAATTCTGTCACAGGTATGTCTGTACACATTTTCCGGTGAATAAACAGAGGAAGCTGATAAAAAGTGTCATTCTTGGCACTTGATATTCTAAGACCCCTTAGCTTACCCTGTTTTCCATGTGCACTATTTTTGCAAGAAAAAGAGTAGTAAGTGGTGTAACTGTGCTGCTAAAAACTGTCTGAATGAAATGTGTAGTTGAGTAGCTGCAGTTTTGTCATCGTTGTAATTTGGTAAGTTTCACTCGAATCCAGAAAGATAGGTTGATTTAGCTGATGTGTAAAATGAAACCGTAGGTGAGTTAACACGATTTTTGTTTCATGTATGGGTTTGTATTTTGTAATCTGCAGAAGGCACTGGAGCAGCAGATGGAGAGTCACAGGGAAGCCCATCAGAAGCAGCTGTCCAGACTGAGAGACGAAATTGAAGAGAAACAGAAAATAATTGATGAAATCAGAGAGTATGTTCACTATCACTTTCTCTGTTCCTGTACTGCTCCGTGACACTATAGGACTATTTTATGGTTGGTTTTGTTAGTCCTAATTGATATCTCTGTATTTCAGAGACTCACAGAAAGTAGTATCCTTATGTGCAACAGCCAACCCTCTAACTATTTTGCATCGTGGCTTAAAGCATTGAGTTCTTTAGTGAGGAACTGTGACAATTCTTTAAAACTGGGGAGAAGAAAAGAATACTGTTGTAGTTAATGGAAGCTTGAAGGAGAACAGATTTGACAAATACAGGTTTTGAGAGCCTCTTATAGCTACTCATCCTGTCACACACTCAAATATGTCCCATTTTCACCTCCTTAATACATCTTCCTGACATAGGCATGTAACTTATTTGAATACACCAGCACTTGGAAAAATAGTCTTTTTTTTTTTTTTAACTATTGTTCTCTTATTTTTTTAAGAGTTCATAAAATCTAGGCAATCCTAACGTGGTGTTCCTGCTTTCCATATTTATAAGCGTGGCTAAATGATAATAGGGAAATAAGGAAGCAGGACAGAAGGACTGCAAGGACAGCATGTGTCCTTTAAGATAAAGGAAGCAAAGCAGGAGAGTATATGGCTGACTGTTTAATTCTCCAGTATTTTAAAATATCTATTGTTTTTCAGATTACTTAGGCTTAATGTTTTCCAGTATTTTGCAGTAGAGCTGCTCAGTTTTGTTTATGGAGGTTTACCTATATGTTTATGATCTTCAGGACTGAGCTGTACAGACTTTTTCTTTTGTATTCTAGTATGAATCAGAAGCTGCAACTGGAGCAAGAAAAGCTGAGTGCTGACTATGATAAATTAAAAATTGAGGACCAGGAAAGAGAAATGAAACTGGAAAAGCTCATGTAAGTGAACAGTCTTCTCACCTGGTGTCCGTGAATATATAGTGTCTTTTAATGTGTCCACAGGAAATGCCCCAGTGAGAAACCGTTGTGATGAATTATTTATGCTGAAAATACCATTTCAGTATCAAAGCCAACATGCAGTACTAATGAACGATTACTCTTTTTTTCTTTACATCATAGGCTTTTTAAGAATAGATTTGGTGGTTGCTGAAAAGGTGTCTTAGAGCTCCAGTTTTATGAAATATCATGGCACGTGTTAAAGCCCCCATTACCTAATGCACACACAAAAAAATAAAAAGCAAACAAACAAACAAGAAACGAATAACCAAGAAAAGATTTTAAAAACAGATTTTAAAAATAAATAAATAAAAAAAAAACCTTTCCTGGAAATGAGAAATACAACTTTCATATATGGACACGTAAAATGCCAGGTGAAATGGACATGGTGTCTCAGCCATTCCATCTGAGAAAGCTGCTTATTTGGGACAGTCAAAAAAATAATTACAAATAAACAGTTTGCTCAAATCTGCAGATAATCCACTCAAACTGAATGTCGATTGATTCTCTTCTGTCTCATATGACTTTTACATTTTTCATTTGTGTTTAATGTTGTGATCTTTCTAGACTGCTTAATGACAAAAGGGAACAAGCAAGAGAAGATCTTAAGGGGCTGGAGGAAACTGTGGTATGTCCTCTCTCTGTCCTATTTCCCTATCTCTGTCCTTAATGTATTACCAAAACACTTATATCTGTGCTCATGAAAAAGACTGATTTATATCAGAATAGGCTAAATTTGTGCATTTCCCCAAATAGTGAAATTAAATTTCAAAATTTAAGATAAAATGCTACCGTTTCTGTCTCTTGTGGGAAATCTGTCTGTCTATCGGTATTCTGCTTTGCTGTTCCTTTAAATCACCTAAATATAATGGAGCTATCTTAAATTAAATTTTTGTTCACATTTTTAGAGTTTTAATAATTACTGCAACAGGAAGGAAAAATTAAGCACAGCAAATTGCAGGGGGGCAGGTGCCATTAAAGGCCAAGTGGTGTCTCAGCCCTGCACAACCGCATAAGAAGGCATCAGGCTCTGTAGGCACTGGGTGTCATTTGGATGGCTATTTTGAGAAGGAAGGAGTGAGGAAGTTTCTGTGAGACTAAGGTTGCTCTTACCAGCTTTGGAAAGATAGTTCTCTTCAGAATGATTTTGGTGAAATATGGCATTGGGCGGAACTTGCTTATCTAGACGGTTTCCTTCCCTGCAAATGATTTAGCTTTTTTGTCCTTCTGGGAGTAGGACCAGAGTTGTCCCATCTCGTGTCATACGTCCAGTCTGGAGCAAGGTCATTACTTTGCTGAGCCTGAGAAGTTGATGTGCAGAAAAAGCTGGGAAGGCCTGGATTTTTGCCGAGCTTAAAGAGCACTTTAACATCTTTAAGTACCTACGAATAAGCACTCAGCCCCATTCAGTGAATTTGCTACACGGTGAGCCCAGAGCTTTTCCACATAGCTGGCTGTGTGTAACCATGGCCAGTTGTGAGACTTCTGCTGTTGCTGCCCCCACACCCCAGAGCAGAGGTGATGTATTTTCAGAGGTGGCTTTGGCGTTGCAGACAGCATACGGCAGTGCACGGGCAGGAGGAAGAGTGTGTGCCCTGGCTTTCTGTGAGCGCCTGAACTGGGCTGCTTGAACAGCCAGTGCCTGCACGTCCAGGCAGGAACATCTCTATAGGCAAATCACACTGAAGTCCTATGAAGTCCTATTATCCACTGTAGAGGTGGTTTGTTTCGGTTTGGTTTTGGTTTTTAACCCCAGACTATCTACTATATCTTACTGGCTTGTCACTTTTCCTGTAATTTGTTTCCAGGCAAGAGAACTTCAGACTCTTCATAACCTACGCAAACTGTTTGTTCAAGATCTCACCACCCGTGTTAAAAAAGTAAGAACATACTCTTTTGGTCTTTCTTTTTTTTTTTTTTTTACATTCTTTTGATTTGCTGGAATCCACTAGTGCATATGGTTACAAAATGGGATTTTTTTCAGTAACAGTGAGTAATAAAATTAAGTGTTCTGATGTTTATCTAGGTTTTGGCTCTAATTTGTTACGGAAAAGTCTTGGTAGTTAAGTGAAATGTACTGATCCAGTTCAGTTACTACATTCTGAAAGATGGAATAATGGATACCAGAAATTACTCAATATAACGTGCACTAACGTATGCTACGCACTGAATGCTGTGGCCCTTTCTTTTTATGGGCTTGTGGTTACACAGCCTCTTCCTAGCAAAATTATTATTTGGCCAAAGACAAATTTCTCAGCAGAAATTCATGCATTTTTAACTGTTGAAGAAGAGCTAAAAGTTGCATAAATATTAAACGGCTTTACAGTGCTTTTCAGTTCTTTCTAGTGGTTTGGGGGAAGAGTTTTTTTTTTTAATATTATTATTATTTATTTCTTGAGATTGAAAACCCATATTTGCTAAGAATGTCTCCCAGAACTGGAAGAAGGAAAATGCTTTTTCCCTTAAATCTGTGATTTTCCTGTTAAGGATCCCTACATAATTTTTCAGTAAGAATAGTTTATTTTCTTTGTAGAGGGCAATACAGCCCCTAAATATCAAATGAACAGATAAAATAAATTCTCTACAATTCGGGGCTCTGGAAGACTTTTCTGTCTTTGGCAAGCTTAAATTCAAAAATGCCTGAGCTTCCTCTTGAGTTTCTGCATGGTTTTGCTGAATCCTGGAACTTTCCTTGCAGAGCGTTGAGCTTGACAGCGATGATGGAGGCGGAAGTGCTGCGCAGAAGCAGAAAATTTCCTTTCTTGAGAACAACCTGGAACAGCTTACAAAGGTTCACAAACAGGTAGGGACTTCGCTTCCTTCCAGTGCCTAGTTACTGTTTAATCAAAAGCTACTGTGTCTTTTTCGTTCATTAATAGTAAATGCTTCTGAAAATTCAGCCATGGCAAAAACTTGATATGTAATGCTGTTCTGTAGTATTACAAACTGCTTTTTTTAAACTCACATTTTTGTATGTTTAAGGGGGTAATTATTGAAGGTAAAATGTAGGTACTGTTTAAGGAAATGGTACCTATAGTTCTCAACTAAATTTCTTGGCCTTAGGAGCTGGTGTTAGAGCTGCTCTTCCCACTACCCCTACTTCTTGGCGTGCTGTTGTGCTGTAGCCCTGGCAGGCAGCTCAGCACCTCGCAGCCACTCGCTCACTCAGCGGGATGGGGAAGAGCAGCAGAAAGGTAAAAGTGCAAGAACTCGTGGGTTGAGATAAGGACAGCTTAATAGGTAAAGCAAAAGCTGCACGTGCAAGCAAAGCTAAGCAAGGAATTCATTCACTTCTCTTCCCTTTGGCAGGCAGGTGTTCAGCCACATCCAGGAAAGCAGGGCTCATCACCTGTAACAGTTTCTTGGCAGGACACACACCATCACCCTGAACGTCTCCCCCTCCTCCTTCTTTACCCCAGCTTTTACTGCTGGAAATAGAGGTTTTCTGTGCAGCTGAAGGGCTGATACCTCCCCAGGATGCTAAGATTGGCCATTTCTGGGCGTGTTAATCTCTGCTCCCTCTTTCTTAAGGGTTCCTGTTTCTGCCCAGAGAGCCCCTCGCTGGGGGTGCCAGCCTGACCAGGGGGAGGTGGAGGGGATGTGCGGTAGGCAAGCGTGTTGGGAATAGGTTGAGAAAAGAGCCTCACCCTCTGCTTACTTGCAAGTCTGTATATATCAATGGTGTGTGTATATATATGGGCATATATATCTTGTTAGATAAAATTGGATCACTTCTGCCAATGAGTAAGCTTCCACACTCTTAAAAGATGTCAGATGTCAGCATCATTGAACTGTATCCTGCTTCTCAGTTGCAGAGTACAAAGTAGTAAAAGAATCTTCTGGTTTCATTTTTGAATCGTAATGTAACATTCTCCATTGCAGCTTTCTGAACCTGTTAGAGACAGAGTGATCTCCAAGATTTGTTTTTTTTTTATTCCTGTAGAAATGCCAAAAATGCAGGCACTGCTGCACTCTGACAAGTGTCCGTTAAGGTTCAGTATTTTAAGGTTCCTGGTTAACAGATGGTTTAAAGACCTAGTTTCTAAATGTGGAAACCAGGACATGTTAATAATGTTTTTCGTTTTACTGTTTTGCCTTTTTTGCACTCTGTTCATGCGTCTGCTGGTTTTTCAGATACAGATTTTTATAGCTCACATTAGTGTATATTTACTCAAAAACAGCTAAGGAGCCCATGTCTCATAAGAAACTTAAATAAAAAATGACATTGGACTTGACCTGAATATGATATCATTCTGCTCTTATTTCAAATTCTGTTGGGTAGAACATGTGCTCAACACTTTCAGAAAAAGCACATTGTGACAAATTTTTTTTTAAGCTTTGTTTCTGTTTTTCTTCTGGCACTCAGCCTGGACTAGCAGGTGTAAAACATTTTCATTTTCAAACAATGTGTGAATGTTACTGCACGCTGTTGCTTTGCTGTGTTATTTATATGGTAGTTAAAGCATTTTCTTCCCTTCACTCCAAAAGGGGAGAATCGCTCCTTTGGAACAGTAATCTGTTGACTTTTAGCAGTGCTATAATTGTTCAGTAGAAATTGTACCATTTTTTCAAACTGAAATTCTGTTTGCATCAGGCTTTATTTATCTAAAAGTAAATCCCCCTTCTGCTGCTTATAATGTTAGATATTTTTCTGAAAAGTGGAAACTTTATGTTCCTCAAACATTGCTAAGAAATCACTTTGCAGTTTTTAAGTATTGAGATGATCAAGTATTTGTGAAGTGCCAGACACGTCCGTGTTCTGAAGAAAATGCAGTTTCTGTCACAGCTGCTCTGAGGGTCTGGAAAATCGGTTATCGCAGCAGTGCCCTGCAATGGGTGGGTTTGTCTTGGAGCCCTCACCTTTCAGGATCATCTGTGAAATCCTGTTGAGTGGAATAAACTCTCTTGTTCTTTGATCTTCCTGTGGAACTTCAGCTGGACAAATGAGCAGCATGATTAAAAGAAAATAAATCACTCTTTGGCGTAAGCTTTTTCCAGGCATTTCTGGAAGAAACCTGTTTCTTTCATTCAGGGCATACAAGGTGTGAAGAGGAATTGGGATGTTTTCTGTCTCCTTGTAAGAGGACCTCTCCTGTAGTTTCTCAAAGGATATTTTTGAAACTTCTCTTCTTGCAGTTGGTACGTGATAATGCAGATCTTCGTTGTGAGCTTCCTAAGCTGGAAAAACGACTTAGAGCTACGGCAGAGAGAGTTAAGGCCCTGGAGAGTGCACTGAAGGAGGCCAAGGAAAATGCCATGCGTGACCGCAAGCGCTACCAGCAGGAGGTAGATCGCATTAAGGAGGCTGTAAGAGCCAAAAACATGGCACGGAGAGCACACTCTGCTCAAATTGGTAAGGACACGCTGCTAAAGGGTTAGTGGTTGCTCACATATTTCACAGTTGGTTTGTTTGCTCATGTTTAAATAAAGAGAGGTTTGAAAGCAGGAGGCCGGGGCAAACCACTGGGTCTGCTTCTCCTCTGTTGCACAAGAATCTTCAGAGAGTTCACTTTTTAATAGAATATGCCCCGCCTAAAGTTTAAAGTGCCTCTGCTATTTAGCTCAGTAAATAAATGGCATAATGGGTCTTGTGAGCCATTCTAATGACCTGAAAACTTGTCTCTTTAAATCAGTCTCTCACTTTCTTCCTGCTCCCCTGCATACGTTTGTTCTGCTTTTCAGCCCCTTCCTCTCTTTTTGCCTGATTACTACTTGTACTTTAATTTGGGCTGGGTAGAGTCAAATATTCCTATATAATTCGGTTGTGTGATATATCTGTGTGGTGCAATCTGAATCCATGCATACAAGACGAGAGGAATGATAAGATAGTTAAATGGCTCTGCAACACACAGAAAAATGATGTATTTGTGGTTGGCCAAGGTAAGGGAACACAGTGTGCGTGACTACGGACTAAATTGCCAAGCACAGTTTCTTTTTGTAAAAAAGGGGGTTTGTACTAGAGGATAAAGTGAGGTACAAGATCTTGTACAAAAACCTAAATGTCCTGTTTGGTTTCCTACTTTTACTCCGCAGCCAAGCCCATCCGCCCTGGTCATTACCCAGCGTCTTCTCCGACAGCTGTTCATGCCATCCGAGGGGGAGGGATGTCAAACTCCAGCTACTATCACAGCACCAAATAGACAAGAAGTAAGACCAAAGAAACTTACCCAACCATTCTTTCACCGATCACCCAGTTTTCTTGTATTTAAGTCCTACTCTTAGCAGTATTTTTTTCCTAGTTTCAGTGGGAGTCTTTTGCCCATGGTTTAACTGTGAAAATTAGTGATTTAAGTGAGGATTGCCTTGTTTAGACTACTTTGCAAGCTGCTGCCCAGAGTTTTTATTTTAATGACTTATCAGTTAAAACTTTTTTAATAAACTGAAATGCCATTGCAAATCTGTACTGAAATTAGCACATAGAGGTGTGAAACTCATGCAGTAAAAACAGAGCTCTAGGGGCTGCTTCGTTTTCTGCTTGCTCTGACATGATGATGTTATCCTTGTTGTGATATTCCTTAAGGATAAAGACTTCTAGTAACTCACCCTGTACTAGGAACTAGTTCCATGTAGCTGAAAAGTTACCAGCCACCCCTGAGCCCTGCGGGAGCTGCCTGTGGACAGACCATGCCTGCGAACTAGTAAGGATTTTTCCTGGGCATAGCTCAAAATGGAAAACACTAGAAGCTGAAAACATCATGCTTTAGGGTGAGATACTACTTGAGAGTTGGATCCATATGGTAAACATGCTTCTTCACAAGCATGTCACTTTTTCCTCCTGCCCCTCAAGCACAGGGCAGGGGCAGCCCCAGCCCTCTCCCTCCGTGCCCCTGAGCAGCTGTAATCAGCCACCTGGGGAGCACGGAGCCCTGCAGCCCAGAGCAGGGGAAAAGCAGCCTTAAGTGGCAGCAGCACTGAACTCTCCAGACTTGAGTGTCAGAATTTGGCAAACTTTACTTTTACATCTTTTGCTTTGTACTCTTATTCAGCTCTCTTAGCTAAGAATATAAATATTTTGCTTTAGTGCAAGGGCTTGAGGGTTTCTGTGTCTTCTCCTAAGCAAAAATCCTGTCCAGGAAAGAAGAGCTACATATTCCCATGCGACTGCTTCGTGTACTCTACCTCCCATTAGATGCTCATCGTTTCTGAGATATTTTACGTCTGTTATTATTTTAGTTGATAACTTTGTTACAGGCATATTAAGAGGTGGATGTTAGTAAGAGGCTGTGAAAAGCAGCCAACGGACTGCTAGAATGTCTTTCCAAGTCTGGCTCTTTTCTCCTCCAGAGGATTAATTCTGTCTTACGACTCTTTTCTGATAATACGTGGTTTCCTTTAGGCATCTGGCATTCTTGGGTGTGTTTTTCTTTTTCTTTTACTTTTTTTTTTTTTTGAGAATGCTTCGTGTCATGCATGCATGCAAACCATCCATCACATCAGTCAAGCTTTTATTGTGTCGTGTGGATTGTTTCTGTTCATTGTGTTTTCTGTGAGCCCTGTAGCTGCAAGCAACATATTTTTGCTGTGGATGAATTAGGGCAAGTCTTTGCCGAGTGCTTTAGTGCATTAGTTGATTCTGAGCTGAAATTTGCTTTTCCGTCTCATAGGAGCGATAGCCTTTATCTACTCTGCATTCCCGTGAATGAGCAAAGGGAAAAGAGTGTGATAAAGGGGCCCGTAAACTATTTCCAGCCATACATAATAACAGCTGCTCTGCGGGGAAAAAAAGCCGCTACCTGCCTAAGCTGGGCAGGTCTTTAATATACCGTCTGCTGCGAAATTAAAACTGGCAGGCTCGAGTAGGCCACACACTAGGTGTAGGCACACGACAAGCGAATAACTGTAGATTAATAAAAGTCATTAACAAAGCAAATACACGTAAAACTAGTTGAGCATATAATAAGATAGGACTTTAGATGGTAATAAAGAGCAATCAGAATCTCTCTTTCAAACATTTTAGATGCTGAGCATTATATTTGAGGATGGTGGAGGAGATTCAGGCTGCGCTTGGAGCACGTCACTGCGTAGCTCATGGACAATGGGGGTGGAGAAAAAGAACAGGGAAGATCTTAGAAGAAGCTGGCTAAACTTAGGGATTTATGGCTTCTGAAAAAAATTAGGGGGAAAAAAGATCTGAAAACCAAATGGAAGCCCTGCAGACTGGAATGAAACCAATTAAAAAGTGTGTGTGTGTGTTTCTTAGCTGATAGTAATGTCCCTTTCTGGCTTTTATCAGGCTAAAACTTGCTGCTCAAGATTCAGTCTAACGCTTAGCTGTACAATGTCATATATACTGTAAATAAGACAACATTTTGAAATGTCATGCTGCCATTGCTTCTTCAGAGAACCATATTTCTCAGGCTTTATATTTATTTATTTTTATTTTTTTTAACCCAGTTAAGTTCTAGATTTTTTTTTTGCGCAAATGTCTCGAAGATACAGTAAATTAAGGCTGGGCAGTGATTAAAAAAGGTCAATTCTCGTTGGCTTTGGTCCTTTCATTAAAAACGTTGTTGGCAAATTGCAAGTATTCAGCTGCCAAATGATTTGGGGAGTATTATAGGAATCTGAGTTCTAAGCCTGATGGATGAAAGCCCGGGGACCTTAGTTAAGAGTATTAGTAAAGGTGCTACTTCTGCAGGGAACATTTTATACGGGTTATTTTCATAACATTGTTGGCAGCCCCACCATATGACCTGTGCTCTCGAATAGCACAGAGCTTTCTTTTATATTCCTTTAGCAGCAGCGAAATAAAAATGGCTTTTCTAGATAAATGTTTGCTGTCAAGTAACGTGGCCTATCTCTGGAATGAAAATTTTACATCAGGATGAGGGGAAATTTGTCTTAGGCTCATTCATCATTCCCAGGAAAGATAATAGCCACTTATTGCTGCTGGAGTGGTCAGCGATTGAGTTATTAACCAGAGCAGACTACCCCATCAGTAACAGCCAGCAGTGCTTTGGCTGTTTTTACAAAGTTTGCTGGTAAAGTTTGTTCTGCAGACGTGGGCAAGCCTACACGAGGCTGGTCAGGGCCAAGTTCAACCCGGTTTGGGCCACGTTGCCTGGGGCCCATGTGCGTCGTGTAAGGAGGCGATTTCTACCCCCGAAAGTTTAGTGTTTGAATAACAGCAGATGGGAGAGAAAGATACGTGGGTGTTAATGAAATGTCAGAAATTGCAAATTGCTGGTAGCTGGCTTAAACAGAAGACTCAGTGGGCCAAGGAATGGCTCTCTGAGGTAATTCCTTATGCTGTCTAAATTGCAGGCGTTTTCAGAAATACAGTTGCAATGAATTTGTTACCTGGGGCACACCTCAAAGCTAGATCTGATGGAATTAGGAGAAAGGGAGTTCGCACTGGTGTGGCTAAAAGGGTTATTGCTGCAGCGAGAGGCCTGACGGGGTGCAGTGCGTTCCTGTGGGAAGGTGGCACTGAATTGCTACAACCCCATAGCTAAATTAGTGCCGGGGTCTCATGGGGCTTTGGGGATTGAGAATACAACAGAACAGTTCAGTTGGAAAGGACCTTCAAAGATCGCCAAGTCCAACTGCCTGACCTCTTCAGGGCTAACCGAAAGGTAAAGCCTGTTGCTGAGGGCATCGTCCAACCGCCTCCGGACCCCTGCCAGGCCGTGGCCATCAGCCACCTCCACAGGATGCCTGTGCCAGTGTTCGACCACCCTCACATAAAGAAATTCTTCCCCATGTCCAGTCCGAGCCTCCCCTGGCGCAGCTCTGTGCTGGTCCTGCCATCGGTCCCCAGGGAGCAGAGCCCGGCGCCTGCCGCTGCGCTTCCCTCCTCCAGGGGGTCAACAGCACCTCCCAGCTTGGTGTCACTGCCAAACTTTATTCTGTTTTAACAAAAATAGCTGAAATATGTTCTCCAGTTTCTGAATTTTGTGGGGAGAAGTATATTGAAAAAACTTGAAAGCACAATGCTCCCCATTTGGGAAGAGCTGCAGGTTGTATTGTGTGGACAACTGCTTTAGTTTCTCTGCTGGTCAACTACAGAGCTTAGTTGTATACTGTCATATTTAAAACTGTATTTAGGAGTAGTTTCTAAATGCAACTAAATACAGTGCAGGCTTCAAAAAGGTTAATATATATTTTTTCAAACAGTATGTATTTTTATATACATACACGCTGATGTTTTCCATGTGGCGAAGCTAGAGGCGAGCCGTGGTGCTGCTGCACTTCCGCAGCCCACGACTTGGTCAGGATTTTCTCCAGGTGGAGCAGAGATCATCTTTAGGTCTGCTTTGGTTACATCGCGGACCTAACGTGGCCCGGGCCAGGTAGGGCCGAGGCGCAGGGGAAGGATGGGTGATAGCAGCACGCACTCGAGGTGCTTCGTTGGAGAGCAGTTTGGGTGCTGTATGCACGCTGCTGGCTTGGCTATCACCGTCTGCGTAGCACCTTGCTGAATGGCTGAGCAGCAGGCCGAAGGATAATGCTGATATCGATAATACTGACCTCCTGATCTTCATCCACCTGTGAGCAAACCGGTTTGTGAGTACTGGGGGTGCTCAGGTGCCACGTGGAAGCCTTGGACAGACAGACAGACCAGTAGCAGATACGGGCAACTACATACGTTGGCATGTGCGTGCTTTGGTATTTCAAATCTTAAGGACGCTGGTTACCTGCCTGTCCTGCCCTTCTCATATTTAGTCAAACTCAACTGATGCCTCATTCTGAAAGCGAAGAAAAGAAGTGAAATGAAGATATGCTAACGATTGCAGTAATGCTCAGTCATCGCTTGCTGAAATTATTAAAACGACTTGTACAGGATTGGTATTTGTGAAACACGCTGTGCAAACAGGCTCCTGACTTAAATGACTTCCCTTATCCTGAAGTCTCTGGTATGTTCCCAGCACCTCCCCATCCTTGAGCAAGATGAATAACTATATTTAATCTAGCCAGACCACAGATTAATCTAGGCAATAAAAGGCATGAATTAATAACCATCCTGGTTTCCTTGAAGATGTTAACAAGGATGACAACTAGGAGGAACTACAGTTGTCACTGCTAAATCAGGGTAAATTTAAAGAAACAGCAATGAGGTGATTCTTTTGAATACTTTGATCTTTAATACCAAAAAGTTTTGTTCTAAGTTATCATACAAGAAAATGTTTAATTAAGTAAAACATTGCTTTTGTAAGACTGATTTTATACTAGCTACTTTAAAAAAAAGAAGTGACAGGCACATTCAGTTACTCATCCGTTGCTTTCCATATGGCTAATGGGAACTGCATAACAATTTGAAATGCGATAGTGTTTAAAAGTCTGTGTTTCAAATTACTTATTTAATATTATTATTTATTCAAATACCTACCAGGATATATGCAAATAATACAGATATCAGGAAAGTACCTTTCTGCCAGGAGACCTGTGCAACTGAAGGATTTTTCTGGATTTGTCATTTTTTTTTTGTTCCTTTCATTTTATAATATGTTTGCAAACTCGATTGCGGTTACATTCCTTACTTGTTAATTAAGATACGCACACATCTGTTCTTCAGCATATCCAGGTGACTAGCAGTGGAGAGGAAAATCCCATTAAAAGAACAAAGAGATAAAGGGGAGGGGGGAGAAGTCAGACCTTTAGCTAGTGTTTAAGGATGTATTTAGACAAGGCATAAATGCTGTGTTACTGGTGGCAAAGAATGAATTTCATCAAGATAATTGTTTCATTATGACTGTGCCAATTTGTGGGCTGGAAACTTTAAAATTAGACCTGACAAAATTCCTCTCCGAGGCTGAGTAAGCTCATGTCATGAATTATTAAAATTGTGCTTCCCCTTGCTGTTATTGTGGCTGTTTGTTTGCTGCGCGTTGGGTTTCCGTGAAGCGTAGGTATCAATTATTTGCCGTGTTGCGTATCTGCTTTCTCATCTAAAACATCCACTAATTATCGTTACCTTTCTCGCTCTCTTTCGACAGGTCAGTTCCACTTAGCATGTTAAGGACTGTCATTAAGTCACTAGTTTCTTTTTTCCCTCCTCTTCAACCTGATCCACATCCTGTTCATCCTGCGCTTCCTACAGCCATCTGCGATGCACCGGTCCTAGGTATTTTGAGCTTCGTAGGATCTCCACGTGTACAGAAGTGTTCGGCTCAACTCTTCTACAGATACTTGTACAATGTATTTAACATAACCATCTAAGTAACGATAGGAAGTCTGCCACTCAGAATCGCTCACTGACTGCGTTTGACCCCTTGGCGCTGGTTAGGTTGGGGCTTCTACGCTCAGATCGATGCTTTTCGAAGTCCTCTCTTGCATCAGTAAATCCCAACTTCTGGCATCAAAGAATTAATTATTCAGTGACCAAGTGCCATCAAAGGCAGGTGATTGTGCTCAGTCATGACTGATTTACTGTATAATATACATATTATTTTATATTTTTAGGGGATGAAAATGTGCTGCTATATGGTTTAATTTTACTGCTTACATTTTTGGAAGTAAATTTCCCCAAAGAACCATTTGTAATATCCTGGTAAAAATCTTTGGACTGTACAAAATAACCTTTATTGCAGTACCTGGTAAAGATCAAATGGGATGCAGAGAAATCTGTTAGTATAGGTCTAGGTTTTTGAAGTTTGGTAGTTACATGAATATATCTGTGTGACCTATCTTGAAATTAAGATCTGATCTGCTTGTAGTTCTCCCTACGGTGGTGGGTTTTCCTGGAGTGTGATGGCTAGCCATGTGTTCGTAAGCATTGTTCTCTATGAAATTTTGAAAGCTTTCAGAATGCTGCAGAAGTCTTGTCTTGGGAAAGCCGACAAGCGTGACCCGCTCCCCTTCCCACATGCCTTCGGCAAGCCCCGATCTGCTCACACCGGAATTCAGACGCGGCAGTGAGCAGCCCCCTACCGGAACAGACGCTACCTTAAAGAAACAAAAAAATCCCCTCAAAGCCCCAGGCCCTAGCTTAGAAAAGATATTTTACAGAGAGGGTCCAAAAGGAGGTGAGGGTTACATACTCAAGCTGTCCTTTGCAGACCAAATTCGGGAGTAGATGTGTTAGGAGATGAAGAGCGTATTGCAAGGGGAAGAGAATGTATTTATTGCTTGTGTACTGCCACGTTGCAATATGCAGGCCATCCTAGAGATGGTACGCCTGTGCTCACGGAGCTAAGGATGAGACCACTTGCCTTCCCTGGACCTCTCTGGTGCCAGACGGAAAGTTTCCACCTTCTCAGCAAGGGGGCACTGGAATCCTTCTGGGAAAGCTCAGCTGGCAGGTAGAAGCTCCCGCTTCTCCTCGCGTGCCTACTGCTTCTGCCACACACATATCCTCATCCTTCAAATGCACGGTATCCAACCTGAGCTCTTAAGGAAGCGTGGCTTTTAGGAAGGTTACGGCCGAGCATAGCTCTCTAGTCTTCTTTTGCAGACGTTTGCTCTTACTTAATTTGAGGCTTATATATATATATTTTAATTTCTGAATGTGTTCATGTTATTAGACATAAAACTATTTAGGTAATGTAGAGCCTTTTGAAAGATTGTGAATTGACTTTAGATTTTTTTTTTCTACTGAAATTATTTAAGTTCTTGCAAAGTAAGTTGGACTTAATTTAACTTTTTTTTTAATGTTGCACTATATTGGGGAGCATTTTGCTAAAATATTTAATGAAGTTGCAAATTTGCATGTATTTAATTTATTTTGTATTTTTCAAAGTTTTATATTTTCTTTATGTGCATGTGCACTGCCAGGAAAATGAACTGTGAACTTGCCATATGCAATCTTGAATAAAATTACTAATTCAGAACTACTCTGTGCTATATTTTCAGCTGTTCAGAGCTGAAATTTCTACTATGAACTCATTATCCTCTTGTTTTGGTTCTAAAGCAGTTGTCTTAAAAAAGAATACCAAACTCTTAATTGCCGTCAAAGATTTTGTATTGTAGTATAGCTTCTGCTCTGTATCTTGAATTCAAAGGTTATGAAGGAATTGCATTTAAATGCAGCATTAGCTTAAAAAATTTCATGAGTTCCTCACACCATCATCATTAGTTACATGTGACAGTTTAGACAGCTTTCTTCAGCTTGAGGAATAAGTTAGCTTTGACATCTCTTAATTGCGCTAGTGCTGATCAGCCAGTCAGTTCACCTAGCTAAAATAAAGCGAGTTTCTCCAAGTTAACTTCTGCATCAAGACTGTAAGAGGACTTTCTAAAACTGAAATGATGACAAGATGCGTTAGGTTAAATCCTCAAAAAGAAATGCCTAAGATACTTACTCAATTGGAAAATATGACATCGGTCAATTGAATTTATTTTGCTTATGGGTTCTTGTTTTGTACGCCTATTTTAATTAGGCAACTTAAGTTTGTATTGCGTACTGTATATTCAACTTTTGTACCATTTTTAAGTCTTACACATTTTATACATAGAAATGAAAACCACACATCTGCTCTGCAGAGATCAAACCCTGTCTTTTGCTATTTCCACTACTTGATGCTATCTTACTTTGCTCTTTGAATGTTGTGTTATATTTATTCTTAGGCTAATTTTAAAGTTGTGATTTATATAGCGCAAATTAAATTTGTTGTGCATGGGACAAATTTTGGTGGAAACACTGTTCACAAATGGAAAACGTACTTCAGATGAAACTAAAATGCATATTGTTCTTTTTGCTAGTAATAAAAAACTATTTCCTGCTCACCTGAGCTTCTCTTAATGATATGTTCAAATATCTTGTGTTTGTCCTTGAATTCATGTTTCATTGACTTGTTTTCTCAAAAGCAAGGAAAGTTAAACCTGGGAAGATCTTGGCTGACACATTTTAAGTTTGTATTTTACTCAACAAGGGTGAAATTAGATTATCCTGAAAATATTGAAAGTGTGTTTGTTTTTTTTTAAAAAGCCAAGAAGTGGTGATTTCTGCCAACAGACTTTATGAGTAACTTTTAAATATAATTTTAGAAAGCCTTATGGATTACACATTTGCCTGAAATTTTGATAAATCAGGCTTGGAGTTGAAATAAATAATTTTAAGCTTAACATAGTTTCATTTGGGTAAATGGGTATTTAAACCAGTTGCTCATGGAGGTCAAAAAGGAGGAGGCCTAATCAACTATCCATTACTGGAGGAGGAAGACCTTGAGTAACCATGAGGGTATGTATCAGCTGGAAATTAAAGGAATTAAAAAATAAATTGGCAGGATAATCTGATTCTACCCTTGCTTTGATTTTCATCTTTGCCGTGCCTGTATGAACTGAAGTGCACTGGACAAGGTCTGCTGTACTGGATGGAACACCGCTCCACGCGTTTGTCTCTCGCTCTCACAATCTTGTCCATTTGAAACACTTTTTGTGGTGGGAGAACCGCAGGGGTTGAGGCATTCTGTAGAATTATACATGTCTAGTTTGTAAAGTGTGTAACGTGTACTGCAGATGTGTATTCTCTGGGCTCTATGTATCTTTACAGTAGTGTTCATTTTAGGAAAAAAATAAAGTGTGGACACGTTTTGCTGGTAACAAGGGGAAATTTTTTTGCCATTGCATCGAGCAATGCTGAAATGTATTAAACTCTTGATAGCAGATCTGAACCCTTCTTCCCCCATCCCATGGAGATAAGTATTTTATCTTCGTTCTAAAATTCTATCAGAAATGGATGGAAACACTGGCAGACTGCATGATGTATCATTTGAAAACCGTTACAGTGGAAAATAAAACCAAACTAAACTTTCCAGTGTGCGTGTTGTGTGACACTACGTCCAGCAGCTGTGTCCCGGGGTGCTCTGCCCACGCCTGGCAGCGCAGGAGGTCCCTGTTCAACGCAGCCGCCTATTGAGGACGCCGGCAGGATTTTAGCCTTTCCTCTAAATGAAATGGGAGGGAAATGAACACAGGATATTATTTTTATTTTTTATAATTGCACCTTCTCTACAGCGTCTCTGTGGAAGTCTTCCTTCTTGCTATTCTTTTTCAGTAGCCTGCAGGGTGACAGGGAGACTCTTCCACTTACCCTTTGCATACATTTCCATTTTTATAGGAACGTTACACTCGCTTTATATACAGCGAAATGGAGTTAAAAGTTCCTGCGTGCTTGTCACCTCCCTGAAGTTATACTTCGGAGCTTCATAAACTGCTTATTTTCTCAATTACCTTCTTTTCCACTCAGCAATGCAAATGTATGGCAATCCAGAATTTCTATTGAAAGGGACTGCGCTGTGTTTGTTGGTGAATAGGTTTCTAATGAGGATTATGTGGTTTTGTACCAGTACCTACGTCTGCTCACGCTGCTTTTGCTCAGGGCCCGTGAGGAGGCCGTGTACAAGCAGGCTGTGTCGGCTTTCTGGCAGGGGGTCAGCCAGAAAAACGCTGATCTCCAAGAGCCAGGCAAATGCCACCGAGCGGCAATGTGTTTACAGATGCAGTAATTACACAGATTATTATCTAATCGTGCTGATCAACCCAGGGTGCTTAATAGGGACAGAGCAGCGTCCTAGCAGATGTAAAAATCAGTCTGCTAAAATTCGGAGCGCCCCAGTCAATTATTTATGGGTCAAAATGAATTTCTGGTCATATAACTTTTGGTGTGTAGGCCGAACGCTGCTTCCTCGTGCCGGCTGAGGGTACTGGGCACGGGCTGAGGAGTGATGGCTCCGTCAGGGGGGAAGGTGAGGAGGAGGAGGAGGAGGAAGAGGCTCTCCCAGCCGGACAAAGTTTGTGCTGGGGGGAGCAGGCGGGCAGCCGAAGGCAAACGCCGCACAGCGCCGCACCGCAGCCATTTCCCCGTGAGTCAAAGGGATCTTTGTGAGATCTGCTTAGATAAAGCCCGTGCCTGGGGGATGAATTCAATTACAGGGCAGAGTGCGAGCGGATCCCTACGCTTTCTCCGTCAGAACGTTGCATCGCCTCGGTTAATTAACTCTCGATCAAAGCAACGTGAACTACCGTCTCCATTTCCAAGAGTCGGCCTGCGCAGGAGTGCAGGGGAAAGTAAGAGGGGGTTGAATCCCTAAAAAAAAGTGAGTGGAAGCCCGTGAAAGTACGTCTTTGCCCGACTACTCACGCTACCTCTGAGCAGCGCCGCTCCGTGAGGGCCGCCCCGGGGCGGGCGCGGGGGTGTCCGAGCCGCTGGCTCCCCGCCCCGGCCCCACCTCCGGCGGGCAGCCCGCCTCCTGCCCGGCCTCCGCCGGCACCGGCACCGGCACGGAGGTGGCTGGGGGAGCGGGTGAGTGCCCCGGGACGGCTGCTGGCGGTGGTGGTGGCGGTGGAGAAAGGGAAGGGGCCCGGCAGCGAGCGGCGCGGGGCCGGCGCGGAGCCCCCTGAGGGCGGCGGGCAGCGGGCTGAGGCGCGGCCGGGCCTCGCCGTGAGCCGCCGGGGGGCCGCCGGCTTTGGCTCCCTGTGCGGGCGATAAAGTGCTTCGGGCTGCCCCGTAGGAAGCAACAGCACGGTGAAACGTGCCCGCTTCGCGTGTGCAAGTGAGCGGGGTGGCTGTGGAGGCTGACACGGGGCGTGCTTGGTGCATCCAGCAGGGTGTTGGTGAGTTTCCGTGCAAGCCCCGCGGAGCAGCAGCAGCTCCTTGTGGCACCACACACGCCAGGCCCGTGGGCGATTTGGGCAGCTCGGTGCTGACGGGCGAACGCGGTTCGTGCAGCTGGAGCGGGTACGCGAGGCTCGTCTGGTTCATTCCTGAGGGCACCTTCAGGAAAATCTGTCCCTACGGCTTCTCGTCTGTCGGGGGGTAACGCGGGCAGAGCCCGGCACCGCACAGGGGTCAGAGCAATTGCGGAGAGCCGCGCGCTGCAGCCTCCTTCGTAAGTGCCGTACTGGTAATCCCAGGTGCTCAGGTAATGAGTCAAGTTTCCCTGCCTCAATAAACGTGTTTTTGTTTAAAATAATCAAATGTTAAATGCTGAGATTGCTGTTTCGCAGGCTGGGTTTGAACCTCTAAGGTTTGAGTTTTCAAGCTCCCTCTTTAACTATGAAACGAGCTTCCCATCTGATCGCTGCCTCTCCTCAGCGAGATTTTAAGAAAAGCACAAAAAACAACCATAAGGTTTACGATGACAGAGAACAAAACTCCCTCGCCTTCGAGAGCGGGCGCAGCAGGCAGGCGAAGGAGAGCGCGGAGCGGGGAAAGCCGTGTCCTCACCTCGGCCGGCAGCGCGGAGCTGCAGGTGAATTCCAGAAGTGATTGCAGACGGCCGCGTCGTGGGATGGAGGAAGGGAGTTGTCCTGTTTGTTACAGCTGGCAAGGCTCAGTGATTCATGGGTCTCTGCTCGGTAGCCTTTTGCTCTTCCAGTCGATCCGCAATTAACGTAGCTAGCCATGCTGCTGCTGAGAGTCTTTCCCTCTTCCCGTCACGCATTGCTTGCTGTAAGTCAATTAGCGTTCCCCAGCGTGATAATTGCAGCGTTCTGTTCGCAGCCGGTCGCGTCCTGTAAACGACGTCCCTTGCAGAGGGGTAATCGTGGGCCTTTTGCCTTGGCCGGGTTTTGTTAGGGCTGGATCTCCAGCGCTTGACATTTGGCATTCTGGCTGCGCGATGGTAACTGTCAGGAGTCCAGTAAATCCCATAATCAGCTTATATAGGCTGGATCCCGGGTGTTGATCCTTGAAGCACTTGTGCTGAATCCCACCCCCTGGCAGGCACCAGATGCCGGACGCGTTATCTGGCAGCAGGGAGGGGGTAGCTGCGGTCTGGCTGCTGGGGCGGCGCAGCGTTGGCAAGTGCACGGTGCTGCAGGGGAAAGAAGCTGCCTTACAAGAACGGGCGCCTTTTCCTGCACCCCTGGGAACTCCGGAGAAGAGACAACCATATCTTGCTAACTGGTGGCCTGATACGTGCCAACCAGGCTGTTTATGAAGATCTCTTCCTGCCTCGTTTGCCATTTGCCCAGGCTTCAGCTGGGGGAGAAGATGTGGGGAACGTCTCCTCCTGTCCTGTTGATGCTGCCGATGAAAGTTGTGTCGGTTCCGTAGGAGAGCCCTGTGGGAGACCAGGAGCTTAAGCTGCAGTGTAGAAGTCACCAAGACTGTTGTGTGAGCTGTAGTGCGATGCGTCCTGCAGGTAAGGAACTTGGAAGCGGAGGTGAGGGGGAGCGAATGACGGCACCTGGCATGTCAAGGAAGGGACGCTTCATAGCTCTCAAGGAGAGCAAGTATTTGAAGGGTGAAAAGTTTTTTGGAGTTGTCTGGCATTTCTCAGTTACACAAAAAATCCTCTGCCTTACCAGATTGAGGCATTCTTTAGAAAATTCTTCCATCTCAAAACAAGTTTTGCTCATAAAGTCTGATAGCTTAGAAATTTTCCTTTTTTTAAATTTTGAAGTCTAAATTCCTCAGTAGTTTCTTCGTTTCCTTCACATCCATAACCTGAGTTTTGTAGGTTCAAAGGGGAGCAGTGCATCGTGTGTGTGACTTGAAGGACTCCTGGGCGAGGCGTGTGCCTGGCAGTTCAGAAGCCGTCAGACGGCACCACACCAATAAACGTCGGAAGGAATTTCAGCTTGCAGCTCCCCTTGAAGACCAAGCTGTGTTGTATGCTGCATGTGTTGCTGGCAATTAGTTTCCTGTTAAATTTCGGAGAGAGTCGTTGGGACGTGAGGCTTCACCGCCTAGACGGGAGCCGTCTGATCGCAGGGCTGGTTATCCTGGGTGAGAACCCCGAATCGGAGGCTCGGTGTCGCTGCTGGCAGTCGCTGCTTTTCTCGCTCGGAGTCTCGCGGCGGTGAGCTCGCAGAACACGAGGCGCGGGCTGCAGCCCCCGTTCGCTTTGCAGTGGCGCCGCGCCAGCCGCGCCAACAAAGCTGGATCTGGAGTTCTTGCCTGGAGCTTGGGGCTTTTTGATGTCTGAGCTGCAGGCTTTGGAGGGGAACCAAAGCGGGGTAGAATGACATTCATTCGGTGGGGTTTTTGTCTAGATTTTGCTTTGATATTTAAACAAATCTAGACTGCTCTGTGCAGCCTGTGAAATAATTGAACAAATCCCGTTGTTAATATCACCTCACCGACCTGGAAACGGGACAGCAGAGGATTAGCGTATGGGTATTCTTGCTAAAAGAACTGGGGTTTAGCTATGTACTAACTTGCTGAACGGTTCTAGGTAAGTCATTTATCTTCGTCTACCCATTTCTTGTCTCATTAGTGGGAATAATGACAGCTTTTCCGTCTCCCTGACTTGCTGCAAAGATCGATCAGTTATCTGGGAAGGGCTGCAATGCTAACGGCAGGGCAGTGTGCACCAAGCGATAGCATTTTGAGGGTGCCATTCTCACCCCGAGAACTCAACTGTGTTGAGCTTCCCCACGTTTCTCTCCAGCTGTGTGCTGTGACACGTAGCAGTGCCGCCACTCAGTCAGCTCTTTGAAGTTGCTCAGTGTGCACTGGGACCTCGGCAGCAAGGATGCTCTGTCCTGCAGCAGGTGTCTGCTGGCAAGAAGTCTTCGTCTTTGGTAAAGCCGAGTGCTGCATTCCAGTAAGCAAAATCGGAGGAGGTGCTTGAGTTATCAGGTGTACGAACAGATCGAACGTACTGCTCAAAATTTGACAGGCCACTTGTTTTCACACTCTTTTTTTGTTTTGCTCGTAAACCAGCGTGTCTGCGAGAACCGCTTCGTTGGCCGTGTCAGTCAGAGCGGCCTCGTGCCGCTGTCACTGAGTGGCCTAGGAACGGTGTGCTGGTGGTCCCAAATGAGAGAGAAGCTGAGCCTGAAATCCTTCGACCTGCCTTGGGTTATAGAGGTTGGAAACTAATGCCAGCTGTAGGAGCACTGCTTGGTTTGTGTCTGTGCGTTTGCCCCAGGCGGAAACATAAGATCCTGTGATTTCTGTCTGTTACTTACAGGCAAGTTTAACAAACAATAAAAATCCCTAAAAACTCGCTGACTTAGTGGGCTGTAGGCCACTGGTATGATAATAATAATTTCTGATACTGCTTCTGTGGTGCGCCCATGGACTGTGTCTTACCTGCAAGGGCTTGTGGACCTTAAAGGGGAGAAAAGTGTCGGTGTCTGAGACACCGTGTGTGTAGCCTTCAGACTTTGGGCTGGGGGGTGCATTTGGGAGTTTGGACGAGCAGGTTATGATACCAGGCTGGTTCATAATCTGAGATCTGTAAAGCTGCCTCTGGCGGCGATGAATAACTGGTGCTGCAGGGAAGACTAATATCCTCTGCTATGCGCCGAGCCAGTTGGGCAATGTCAAAGCCAGGAGGATGGCAGTGAGATTATCTCCCTGACCCCTGCAGCTCGTGCCCTGCAGTGCGGTGATTACCCTTCTCGCAGTCTAAACACGCATAAGTACAGGTGGTATGAGTTGCAGTCATCTAATCCCTTTCTTGAAAAAATGCTGCCCCGGCTTTGTCTCGATGTGAATAAACCTGTTGCGGCAAATTGCCCTAATTCCGAGCTCGGGGTAGCGCACGGCAGCGGGAGCTGACAGCGCAGGGAGCAGCAGGGGGATGCCGGGGGGTGAGCACCTCCCTGCGCTGCTCCCTGCTTCGGGTCGGCTTCGGGTCCTTCGAGCGGCGCCTGCCTCGAGTACCACAGCGCCCTACAGCTCATCCTCGCGGCCGTTGCGCGGTTGTCCCGACTCACTGATGGCTGTTGGGTTGCGCGGTTGTCCCGACTCACTGATGGCTGTTGGGTTTCGTCGTGTCTTTTCTGGGGGTGCTGGTGGTTTGCTTGGGTTTTGCTTTGTAACAACATCCTCTGATCACAAACCGTAAAATCTACTCTGTGCCGTAATGATTATGCTTTATGTCAAGTTATTTTGGTTTAAAAAGTAAACCTGAGGGATTTATTGCTTTAATATGTGTGTATTATTATCAAAACACACGTCAAGCTTAGTATAAAGTTACACACTGAGTTACTGTGAGATTTACAGGAGCTGTTGTTGAAGAGATTTGAAAATGGATTTCAAAATGATCACTCCTTTATTAGGGCAAAAAAAGAAAAGGATAACAAAGTGTTGGGCTTTACAAGAGTATCAAGGGTATCGCTGTTTGGTTCAGGCAGACTTGCTTGCCTCTTTCTTCGTAATGCTCAAACCTGACTGTGCGCCTTCATCTGTGCTAGAGGAGGAAGGCCGAAATAAAACTCTGCTACCCATGGGCGACAGCTGACCGGAGAGGACGAGGATCAGTAAAGCATGCAAGTACACACAGAAAAGGCAGGCCTCTTCGGGGGAGATTCTGATTACGCTGCTTCCCTTTCAGCCCAGGGCATCCAGAGGTGGTGCAGTTTGTGCTCTTTGAGCCTTTCCGAAGTGTGAGTAGCCTGAGATTGGCCTCTGAAACCAACAGGCCTGTTCCTCTGAGATCTGTGGGAGGGAAGCTGTGCCTGAATATATATATGTATATATATAAAATATATCATATATCATGTATTTATACATAAATGATGTTGCGATTCCCACCTGCCTCTGCTCTGGGGGTTCGGTACCGTTCTTCTGCGGGGCAGATTGTTGAAATGATCCAAATTCAAAATGTTCAGGAACAAAATTCCATTTTTTCCTCACTGTAATGAATTCCACATTTGGAGAGCTGTCCGGATTTACACAAACACAACAAAAAAGGATTTTCACCAGCACAAATTATGTCACGTGTGGAAAAACTTTGACTAGGTGTTTAAATACTGAGGTAGAGGAGAGCTGCAGATCTGCACAGACTTGAAAATCTCTCTTTTTCTGTGAAGTAACAGTATGAAGTTAATAATTACAGGATAATTAGACAAGAAGAAAGATGTGTCGAGTGAGGTAGGATTTCTGCTTCATTAGCTGTAGGAAATGAGGGGTTCAGAGTGCAGGACGGACACCTCTGCCGACAGCTCTGTACCGGGCTGAGAGTGTTGGCTGAGCCGAGGGCTGCAATACAGGTGCCATGAGAGACTTGTGGTCATCAGTGTTTGAAGCATACAGCTGATTTAACTAAAATATGTGTGGCATGATTTATTTTTCTCTTTAGTAGTCAGAGAGGAAGGGCTGTCACTGCTTACCTCGAGTGCAGGGTGAGTTGAACCCCAGGTACCCCAAAGCCTGTCGAGACGAGATCCGAAGTCAGGGCACGCGGTGTTCACGCTCACTGCAGTTTCTCTGTGTTCCCCCTCGAGGCTGTGACCAAGCAGCTTTTTGAAAGAAGGAGGTACTGGGACTTGCGGCTAATGGGACTTCCTGAGACTGCTTCACTGTCTCGGTCTCTGGATACGTGGTGTGCGTACCCAACACCACATCACCTCCATCAGGATCTTCATTGCAGAGCCTCTAATGTGTTCCTGAAGGGAATGTCAGTTTATATGGAGATACTCCACTTCTGTTATCCCGGCCATCTCGCTCATCCCACGTCCAATTCGATGGGTTGTGCTCGTGGAGCATGGCCCCTTCCGTCTTGTCGTGCTTTGGACAACAGTTCGATAGGCTGTACGAAGGTGCAAGTGCTTCCTGGGTGCTGAGGAGCTCGGCGGGTCGCATTTCAAAATAATCCAGATATCCCTCTGATGTCTTTGACCTATTTACCTCCCGCAGAACCAAAATACGACCAGTCTGTGTTAACAGAGCAGCTGCCATCCCGGGCGGTGCTGGCGGTTGTGGACTGGAAACCCCAGGAGCTGGAAACCCGAGGGTGAGTAAGAGAGGCTGGGAGCCGCGAGGGAATTCGCCTCGCGTGGCTTCTGCGCTGTCGCTCGTGGGTGCCACGGGGCGGGAGTGGCAATGAGCGCTGCCTGGGGGGCTGGGACAGCAGCAAGAAGGAATGATTACACGTCGGTCCGTATCCTAGGCTGGTGGGGTTTGGATCTTTCATTGTATTAGCTTGTACGAATAGGTGCTTCTCCAAGTGATGCTTTTGATCAGCCTGGCAAGGCCAGGGTGTGCAACGGTACGGATCCTGAAGATGGATGATCTGTTGTTGTCTTTGTTGGTCATTTGTTTCTGTTGGGAGTCTGATTGTGTTTCACCGTGGCATGTCCTTCCCCAGTGACACTTGCCATCCATCGTTATTCCTGGTTGGAACAGCAGGACCGATTCTTTTGTACCGACACACTTGCTTTAAATGTAAGATTTATGCTTTCCACCTGCTTGCCAGGAGCCAGGACCTCCGTTCATGTAGAGCAGTTCCTCAGCTATTGTGAACATCCCGAGAGAATGCAGAAGCAGACTTCGCTCCCTTTCTGACCCACGTTGACTTTAGCAACGCCCTGGTGATTTGACAAATAGCTCGCTGTCTGACGGGGAAGGAATTGTTTGCTGTAGTTCAAAGCCAGGTTTCAGAGGCATAGAAAAATATTTCAGTAAGAATTAATGGAGGGAAAGAAAAGGCCTTTGCTGACATACTTTTTTTTTCTACAGGATTTGCTTTTCCCTGCTAGAAATTTGTGACTCCACCAGTCTAGTAGGGTAAGATTAAAAAAAAAAAAAAAAAAAGACAGTCAAGGATTTTTGATAAAGACAGGCTTCTTACCTTTCATTATTTATGCCCAAAGACGCACAGTGTAACAGAAATTGCAGCATTTTAATGCATTGCACTTTTCCTGTGGAAACATAGGCATGTTTAACACGTGCAGCTACCAGAGTTTGTACCTGAGCTGATCCGAGGGACGCTCCAGGCTCAGCAAAAAAACGGGACAGGCTTTTTTGAGGGACCCATTGCTTTTCCATTCTCCCACCTGGGAGAAGAAAAACCAGCGGAAGGAACCAGAGCAGCGTGAGAGCTGTGAAGGGACTACTGGGGAGAAAGGGCAACTGCCCTGTAGCTTTTCAGCTCCTCATTTTTGGAAAGAAGTGACTTCTGGGGCGAGTTCGCTTCTGTTTTGCATTTTCAATAAAGTAATTTTAAAAAGTGACTAGTGCTTTCTGGAGAGTTAGACTTACCATAATAACAGTGGGTAACATGAATCTCCTGCATGTTTTATGTTCTGGCTGCTCTTGGGTTTTCCAACCATTATCTTGCAAATAAGACCTTTTAAGCCTGTAATAATTGCAGTTGTAGGGTGGAATATTGCCTCCCAAAAAGCTGAATGACCAAACTACCCTCATCATGAAAGACATTATGTTTTCACTTCTTTTAAAAATTGCAGAGAGCAGGCAGCAACCCCTCTGAGGCCTTCATTCAACAAAAAATGCTTGAGCTACACTGTGGGATTTTAAACAGAGGTCAGCTGTTAGAGTCAGATCTTCTGAAAAATCACTGCAGAAGTATAGCAATAGCAGGTGCAGGGAAACAAAAAGTAACAGGAGCACTTTTTGTTGGTTTTAAGGGCTGTTCTGTCTTGGAAAAAATGTCCTGATAATGTCACTGGACACACGGAGGTATTTTTGAACACTGTTTGTACCCCACGGTCACGCTGGCCTAAGTACAGCCCAGGTAGATCCTGGGCTTTTGGAGGCTGACAATTTTAGGCGGCGCAGAAGGAGGAGGAAGTGTTTGCTCTCCTCTCTGTGCTCTTGGCAGCCTTGTGTCATTTCCGAGGACAGCTCTGACTTAAGCGATCAGAAATGAGGAAGCACGGATGATTTTGCTGTTCACCTCAAGGCCTGGGTGTCTCAGGAAGGATGCACTCAGGGTCCCTTTCAGTCCCTTCGGGGACTGAAATTTTCCCAATCGGGGAAATTGTGCTGTAGCTCTTACAAACCCTGCAAGCGGGCGATTAGTGCCTGTGGTGGTTGTTCCAGTGGCTGGCTGTCAGTTCAGTGGTTCCCAGCCAGGTTCGGTCGGGGCGTTACGAAGACTTGCTCCAGGTGAGAGTCCGGGATACGGCAGGCTGTCTCTGGGTGTCTGCTCAGGAATGTGGTGCTGATAGACCTCTTATTCTGGCACGATAGTCCTTCCAACTGACTTTTTTTTCTGATTTTATCAGTTGTGTTAATAGCCTACCTGAGTACGTTTAATTGTGGAATTCTGTGTACGCCTGAGGACCTTTGATCTTGTAAAGCAGCGATCACTTAACCCTCCCCTTATTTCTAGGGTTCGTGGGTTTTTGAAATGCATTTCCATCTCCTCTAATATTGCTGAGAATAGCGCATTGCTTCTGTGATGATGAGAAAGTCCCGTTTGTATCAGGCTTTTTGCAGAGGGTTTCGTTTATTCCGTGTGGCTATAAAATATTTTTCCTCTGTAATACCTGGATAGGTGGAAGGTATAAATTTATTTAAAATATACTTGCACATGTGGCTTTTTGAGTTGTCAGTGTAGTTTGACCACCATGGCGATGTAATTACATGGTAAACAGTTTTAAGAAGCATGTGTAATTGCAAACGAAATCTTTGCTTATACACTGAGTTGCCAAAATAAAGGGAATTGAGATCTGCTCTGAATTGTCGGAATGCACTCTTAACTGGTTAAATCCATGTTTACAACCTTGCCTGTGGTTAACCACTGCTAGATAAGATCGTGGGCTGCCTTGTTGTGAGTGCTAACATGTAGAGGAGGGATGATACAATTCACATTTAAATTACTTTTCCTTGCGCTTTATTTTTCTATTGTCTTTGGCTTTGAGAGGAGCTTCCTGTGTTGTGAAGAACGTTATCAGTTTATTAAGTGGCTGCTTCTTACAATAATCCGTTTTAGCTGGAGAGGTAAGGATTGGCCTTCAGAAAGCTTACACCGTGCTGGATTCTTGTGGTGCTTCCATACGAGAGGCTGCAGTGGTTAAGACTATTCCAATAATGTGCTAAAATCACGTCTGGACGTATGTAAGGTAGGACTTGAAACTTGGCAGTATGTGCACTTCTAAGTCAACATAGCTTAAAAGCAGCCACAGTGCATCAATTTAAATATTATTCCCGTTTCTTAGTTATCACAGCAATGCAAATAGAGTTTATTTCAAGTACTACCGCAGTCTGGGCCATGTCCCAGCTGTTAGCATAACGTCTTCAACTTTCACTGCAGCTTATCAGGAAAAAGTGAGGTTTGAGCTGGGGCATTTGGGGGCTGTCACCTGGGTCATCATGCTTTAATACGGATTATTTTCCCAGAGAAATCACAGTGTTTGCATGTATGTATGCATACAAAATTAGTAAGAAATGCATTGCTAGTATTCAGTCAAACCAGCGGGGCAGCTGAGCGAGTTGTCCTCCCCCAAACTGTAGCCTGCTGTGCAGGTGTTCTGCAAAACGAGCCTGAAAATATGATCTTTGAGCTGGGTTTCCAGGCAGTCCTTTGTGGAGCACAGTTCTTGTATATATCCATTTGAGCAAGGACTTGTAAATAACGGATTTTGTTGCGAGCACCTCGAGCACTTGGTTGTTCCCCAAAACAACGGCAGGACCAGGAATTGTATGGATTGTGGTAAGCGACCTCCCCCAGCCCGGGCTGCCCAAACCCCATCCAGCCTGGCCTCGGGCACCACCAGGGATGGGGCAGCCTGGGCCAGGGCCTCACCTCTGAGTAAAGACTTGTATCTCCTCCTTATATCTAATCTAAAGCTGCCATCTGTTAGCTTAAAGCCGTTACCCCTGGTCCTATCCCTGCACCCCCTGACAGAGTCCCTCCCCAGCTTTCCTGTACAGGATTTACGTTTCTTTTGTAGCTGCTGCACTGCTTCTCCTTTGCCTGCAGTAAACAATACATATAGATATATATATATACACACATATATATTGTTAGGAGGAGGATATTGAGCTCTTCTGGCACTTGGTTATAGCCTGGCTTGAATATTTATTTATTAACACGAGATAAAGCAATCCCTTCTGTATTTTATGGCCATCGGTGAGCCGGGATTTCCTAGAATTCCCTCGGAGTTCCACCGCTTCCTTGGTGGCTTTTGTCTCTGCATCTTCTTCACATTACGTTTTGCTCTCTCCCGAGCTCGCTGTGTGCTAAAGCACGTGCTGAAGAAAGTCTGGGTACCGCTACAAGGGATGCGGGGCCCCGCTGGGAGGATTCCCGCTGGGAGATCCCGCTCCGACTCCCGGCGCGCGGTGTTCCCACAGCCAGGCTGGAAATGGGTGCGGTTGCCACGAGCAGTAGCAACAAAGGCACGAAGCTGAGATTGCCTTCTGTCAATGGCAGCTCATCAAAGGGCTAGGAAAATCCATAAAACGAGCAATAAAATTACTTTGAAAGTCCCGGGTTTACTCATTTTACTATTGCAGGAAAATGCTGGTAATGTATATACGCATAAAACACGTTGGTTTGTATTGTGAGTGTGGTGCGTGTTCTTTGAAGAAGTAGATAAGGGGAAATCCCTCAGAGCTCGTATAATAACTGTGCTCCCATAAACCGGTCATTTTCTTCTGGGAGAATGTTACAGCCCTGTGCATTCAGGTTTCTTTAGCCGAGTTGTTTCCTCCTCTGTGTAAGGGATGCTGTAGTTGATCAACTTCTAAGTCTGCTTGGAGGAGGGTTTAACTGTTAATCACCATCCACACTACTCAGAAGTGCCTGAGCTGGTGTGCTGAAATGCCTTTTTCCAGGAGCAGTAAGCGCTGCGTGTTTTTGACAGTCTGCAGTAATAAACACTGATTGTAAAGCTGTGATGTGTAGCTAAATCCATGAAAACTCAGGTACGCATTTTAAAAACAGCCCCTGAAATGACACTGAGATCACATCAGTGCTGCTTGGAACCGTAACGTCAGCGTAGCAGCGGTTGTGTTCTCCGTGCCTAGTAAATGCCCTCGCACATGGGAATCCGCGGCAGCTGTTACGGGACTGCGCTCTACCTGTGGGAAGATGCCTGAAGGCACGCAGCAGCGGGAGGCTAGGGAAATACAGGTTTTTAACCCATCGCTCTCTTGGAAACGTGGCACTTTAGTCTGGTTTACCAGAGGCGTTTATCCTCGCTACAGATTCAGATTTATATATGCCAAAGTCATCGGATAAAAGAGCTGATAACTGAGACGGAGACCGGAAGGCAGATCTTCCTCCTCTCGGGCGAACGTCTGCTCTGCGTGTGCGCGTGTAGACTTTGTGTCTGCAGGACGGACTTTTGATGTTCCCTGCAAGGAGTATCAGTTTCAGCAGGAGAGATCAAGAGCGACCCGCTGCAAACGATCCCATCGGCTGCTGATCAGAAGGTTTATTGGAGGAGAGGTGGTCTGAGCCCTGGCTCCGTTCGGGGAGGAATTAAGGCAGCTCTCCCGCTGCTCCTGCTGGACGGAGAGGGGCAGAGCAGCCCTGCCTCCGGCTCCGTCCCCTCCACCAGCTTCCTCCCCAGGGAAGCAGGAATCTGGTCTGAGTGCCATCTGGACCGAACCCCTCGGATGAAGCCCTCGAGAAGGGCTTGTGACTACAAGTGAGACTAAGCTGGAGATGGGGCGGTAAGATGCTGGGGCCTGCCAGAGCTGGGTGTGCCTGAAAGCGCAATTTCACGTGATTAGGGAATGGAAAACTCCGAGGAGCCTCTGGGATCCTGGTAGCAGCTGAGAGGTGAATGTGGAGATTACCGTTTTTCAGTCTAATGTGATTGTTCTTGTGTTTTTTGGAAGCGTAAATGGCTTTTGTGGATTTTAAGGTAGGTGCTTGGAAAGGCTGCTGCTTGAGCTTGGCGTCAGCCCATCACATCAAAACCAGCTCAACCCCCTAAAATCCCATCGCAGAGGTAACTGGTGGTAGTGAAGCTGCACGTAGGAAAGCCACGCAGTTCATGGCCGGTACCAGTTCCACCACAGGAATGGCTCAACGGGAATTTGGTTTTGATTTTTTTCCCAGTCCGTGTGTCAGTGAAGAAGGACTTAAAATTGAAGGACTGGCAGATGGTGCTTCAGTGCATTTCCACATCCTGAGAACTGACAAAGATCACCCAAACGTCTCTCTGCTGGGCGGGTTGACCTGTCAGTGCAGTGACCAGTGGTTTAGGAAGGTGCAATATCTGTATTCAATATTTTAACAGGAAAACCTGACGCTGCGTGTGTGTATCCTGCAATGCAATACCCAATTGTATATCAGACACAGGGGAAGTTCATTGTGCCTGTAGTTGTAATAGTGTGTTAAATACCAGGCTTATTAATCTTTCCTCACCTCAGAAACCTGTACCCCGTGTATTAATGTGTTTCTCTATGAGATTTAATTGCTCAGACTTGTAACGACTCAAAACTTAAAATCCTGTTTCCCACTGCGACTTGAGTCTTGGGAAACTGATTCTATTTAAAAGCAGCAAATTATTGTCTTCTTTACATTACATTTTCAGTGGCACCTGGAAGTTCATTTGCATTTGCTCAGAGGGATAGTAGTTAGGTACAGATTTTGGAAGGTGCAATACACAACGGTCATCGCTCTGCAGTAGTGCTACTAGGTCAAGAGTTGCACTGGGAACTAAATCTGGCTTATCCTTGTATCAGTCTGATCATGCCACGCATCTTTTATCTATAAATCTATTACATTCGATGGGACAATCTGTTAAATCCAACAGGCAGGCCTGTGGCAGCGAGCTTTGGTGGTCTGGGATCTGAGTGAGGATGACTAAGGAACGTACCTGGGAATGTATGCTTTAGGTGAAATTATGGTTTTATTAATCACCGCTTGCTTGTATGACATACATCAGCACCAGCCCCGGAGGTAAGGAGATGTTTTATAGATGAGTGGAGCCTGAGCCTCAGACGAGGGCAGCGGTTTTGCAAAAGCGGGTAGAGCCAGGAGTGACGCCGAGAAGGGAAATCCAGAGTCCTGCCTTCCTGTGCTTGGCTTGATTGTGTCAGCACCAAAGTCACCATCTTAAAGAAATGACTGCAATAAAACACCTCGGTGTTTATCTTCACATAGTAAAGAGAGGCATTTCTTACAATAAAATATGACTAGACCTGTGGAGGAAATAATAGTCCCTAAATTAGCTTTAGATGAAGGCAAAGTATCTCTCCTGTTACACACTTTTGGCTTTCACATTGCATAAACTAGAAGTAACAATGAATATTTTTAAGTGTTTTTTTTTTTTTTTAAAGATTAGAAGAATTTTATGAAGGTTATGAGAATCAATCTGTCATCGTTTGTCTTCTGAGGAATGCGTGCAATGTTTTTTAAAAAAAAGGAAAAAGAAAAGAAAAGTAAAAGGAGAGGGTTTTGTTGAATGACGTTGATCTGCTTTGGAGTTCTTGTTTGTTTTTCTGCTCGGTAAGCTCCTGACATTGAAACGGACTTGAAAAGGCTGAGAACTCTGACATTAGATGTAGATTTTAGGTATGTCATCAGCTCCAGTAATATAATATATACTGAAGTTGATTTTTTATTTTTTTTTTTTACAGCAAGAACTAATATTTGAAAGTATTGCTTTTCTTCTGTGCTTCTCTTCACTTTGAAGTGCAACGCTCAGTGTAATGTCAGAAGACTTACAAAACAAATTACATGCATAGTTTCACTTAATTTCTGAAAATTAGTTTAAATTCTTTTAGCCTATAGCAACAATACTCTTGTGGCTCGCTGCACGTTGTTAAAAATTGGACGGGACAGGAATCTGTGGAAAACTGGAATTGAAGCCCATTCTTGGGGAGCTCAGGGTCGGGCTGCTGATGCACCCCGTACTTTCTGAAAATGAACGTGCATGGGACTTAAGTAGATCCTTCTCTTTTCTGGCAAATGACATGTAACTTGAGCTTTTCCTGATCCATCAGCGCTGCAGAGCTCTCTGCATCCATACTCACGCTCCTGTGTTGCAAATAAGCGTTTTCAGTTTATGAAGTGTATATTTTAGTTAATGACTCCTTAATCCTTGACTAAATGTGCAGGTGTTCTGGGATGTGAATGGTAGGGAGAGAGTGAAAAGACCTATTTGTCCCGAAATGGATTTTGCAGGTCTTAGTGTTTTCAGCTTACCTGGGTTGTTGCATCCTGCTTGTACTCAACAATGTTTTCTTTTAGGTTTCTGTTGATCTCAATGTGTTTTACGTACTTTATGCTTTCATCGCTTAAAAAAAAGAAAAAAAGTATTTATTCCTATTGCTAGGTAACTGAGAGCAGTACTTCTTTGAGAAGAAGGCTTTTTTCCAAATGTGGTTCCAGGTTATAAAAACAAAGCAGTCATTCCCCAGGGATTAGTTGTCCTGCAAAGACTTCTCACCATGCTTCAGCCTGTGGTTTCTGCCCTCTTGAAGTGTCAGGAGTTGATGTGAAACCCAGTGCTGCTGCCACTACTTGTTTAGTGTCGTCGTCTTCGTTTTATTGGTCACAGGGAAGCTGAGAAGCTGTTTGTTGCAATGCGTGGGCTTTTTCTCCAAGCCTAAACAATTGTGCGCCTTATGCGAGCATTAGATACCCTGTCCTACTTGGCATAAAGCGAGTATGCTGCCTCATTGCACAAAGGGAAACATTTTTTCTTGAGTTCTCATTATTTTCTGCCTGGTTCCAACTAAGAAAATGAAGCACTTGCTTAAAATAATAACCAATAAAAATGCGGGCTTCAAATGAAAGGAGATTTCTGTTTCTGGGAAAAGAGGGTCCTTGTGGGACGTGTTTTAAGTGCAGAGTGTATGACCTACAGGTGTTGAATACACAGTAATTCAGCTTGGCTTTAGTTCATTAAATTAGCCACCCTGCTTTCGTTAGCTTGCTGGGAAAACTGCGAATGCATTGGTTTGTGTCTCGTTGGCAGCCAGTTTAGCAGGACGGTGATTCTTAGTGGACTTCCAGGCAGAGTCCCAGTGTTTATCATTGAACTCTGCCACGAACTTACCAGATGCTGTGTAATGACCGCCTGTCTTCTGGAGATGCTTTGGGATGGTAAAGAAACCGCTAACAACTATTAACTCTCATTTCGTAGTAGTCATTTCAAAGGAGAAAAGCTTTTTTTTCTATTTTTTTTTTGATGGTTTCATCTGGTATATTCGAGGACACTTGTTAAATGAGTTTTTTCATGTTAAACATTTGTGTGTGGCAGGTACAGATTTATCACTATTACATTTCTCAGGTGTGGTGTGGTTTTGGGATACGTTGTCTTTGGAACTGGCGGTGCCCTGTCATGGTACATCAATGTGCCAGCTCTGTAGCTATGAACTTGGTAGGGGAATTTAGTCAAAATAAAAAAAATAAATAAATAAAGCCACAAAGATGTACATTCTGTGCCCTTTTTGGAAAGGGCACAGCAAAGAAAATCTGTCGTGATAAAAATTGTCATTGGTGCCACTGCTGGCCTTCAGTCCTTCTCAATAAAACAGTCTGTTGGATGCAGCATCTGACAGGGAAGATTCATGGGACGAGAGCCAGGCTCCACTGGATAATTTAAGTTCAAATATACTTGCTGCATATTTCACTGGTAACTATTTATTTGATCAGCATATAGTTCTACTAAATCCTACCATAGCTTCATCGGTACTGTTTCTTCTGTCCTAACAACTGCATACCTGAGAGATCTGAAGACCAGCTGCTGTGGTAAGAGGGCCAGAAGTGATTTTTTTTTTTCACTTCTAATTTTTTCATTTGGATAATCAAATATAAGAGATTCTGGTGTGGTACACCCATATATAAATGCATCATTTTTCAGTACAGACTGTCTTGGGTTTTGTTCTGACTTGCTCCCTCCAGCCATGCTTTCATAGCCACTCACTGCCTTGGTTTCCTTGCCATTTGTTTCCTTCGTATTGTTACACGTTGTTGATGACTTATATCATCTCCCTTATATCAGGGGAGAGTCATCTTCATGTACTTAAAAACTGTGCCTAAGAATATTCCTATTGTTTCTTCCACTTCTTTTTGGACTCCAGATTTATGGAAAACTGCTGACATCCTCAAAAAGGAATCTCAACCGTGTTTCTGTGCCCAGATGCTAATCTAGTCCATGAGAACAGTTTCAAGTTTTTTGTTTGCTTGCTACTTTCCCACTTCATTTTTTTTTTTTTTGCAATTACTAGGGTTGTTACACCCTTGAATTCTTGGATATTTGAAGTTCCTTAAGCTAATTGTGAGAATCCTGTTCAGAACTTTATCTCTGCTTATCGTTACCTTTGTACGTTAAATCACTTTTTGATAGTGACTTTACAGCCTTCCCTCCTCTATTGTAGGAATAAGTCTTTCACACTCTTTGTTGACTGACATAAGGCAAAATGAAGTTTAAAATATTATTTATAATGTAAGAGTAGGATAAAGAAGTGGTTAGCATGACTTATTCAGGCTTATCTTCTTTATGCAATTAGGTAGACACATTCCGTTCTACAGATTTATTTATTTATTTATTTATTATTGTTTATTTTATTTTTGAAGATAAATTGTGGCCCTACAGAGGTTGATGGGGAATCTTGCTGTTAGCTTCAATGATTGGGAATTAAAATAGGCCAAGACCCTTTAATACTCTGCGCATTTGTGTCCTTATTCTAGAGTAAAAATAAGATAATTTTTTCCCCAGCTTCTCTTTTCCCAAATGTTTTGGGTTCAGTTCTTACCCTTTTCTGTTCAATGTTCATTTCAGTTCTAAAACAGAAAGAAAAACGGGGACGGGAGCACAAAGGAGACGACGTACAGCAGCTCGGCCTTGTGTAAATTTCCCTACAGTTATCGTTTTTTTCTTTTCAAATGGTGCAAGGGTAATCAAGAGCACTCAGGGTGAAGTAGTTAGTAATGGGCACTGGAGCATGAGTTAACAATTGCATCTTCAGTCAAGTTAAGACTACTTCAAAATAGTTCTCGGTGTAAGAGAAAACATTTGGAGTGATACTTCCCCTCTGAGAGAAGCAGACTTGCTGCGTGTGCCTGCCTACTCTGCCCGCGCCTTCTTAATGCGCGCATCCCCGGGGAGCCAGGTCAAATTTTACTAATTGCTTTGAAGTCATTGTACTTGTCTGTGAATCCTTGAGTTCTTGTTTTGAATGGACTACATAGGCAAGCCCTGTTCTAAAAAACGATTGCTCTAGATATCCGCTCTGTATGAAAATGGTGAGCAGACTGTTCCCCCGTTCAGTAGCAAACATAGGCAAGGAACAGAGCAGACTATTTAAACATTGGCAGATACTAATATTTTAGTATAATATTTTTTATTTTTACTAAATATTTTTTATTTAGTATAATATTTTTAGTATAATATTTTGATGGTATAATGAACAAATGATGCAAACACCACTGGAGGTCATAATCTACTCTCCAAGTTGGTTGTTTAGACCAAGAAATGCATTTTGCTTCTTTATTGCAGATTGATTTCAAATTTATGGCCCATCCAGCAGCTGGGAATTATTCAACGGTTCTGCTGCAATTCCATGGCAGCCTACATCCGGTTGAACTGATGACTTCTGTGGTGCTGTTTCCTTTCCTCCGTTTTATCCCTTGCCTTCCCATCTCTCTGCCTTGCTTCTGTCTGCAACTCGCCGGAGCTGTGCCAGGCCGGTTCAGTGCACCCAAGGTGGCAGAAAGCTCGTCTGGCAAAAGCGTCATACAAATATACAAATATATTTGTATGTTTTACTGGGCACGAGGTCTAGAAGGCACGGTCACACATACAGCCTCCGAGTGCACAAAGGCTCCTTTGTTTTCTGACTCCTTCGGCAAGAAATAGGTTAAAGAGGCACTGTGCTAGGTTAAACATTAAGGTGCTCGCTGTCCCTGATGCAGTGCCTGGAGGCGTTTGGTGGGCAGGTCACCAGTCGGGCTGGGGATGTCCGCCCGCCTCACTGGCTTTGTCCCTGCTCTTCCCAAGTTTCCTTCACCTGATGCACCACTTCTCACAGGGTGTCTGTTTTTGTGTGTCTGGGTTGGCTGTTTTTCCAAACCTTTGGGGTACTGAAGTGTTACTAAACCAACATTTCTCTCCTGTCTCCTTTCCTTGTTTCTGTCTTCTTACCTTACCTGGCTGAATAGTACTTTCTTGCATGTGGGCTAACGACAATAACCACGCTCAGCAACGATTTCTACAGTATAATCAGGTCAAAATCACAAGCCTGGGCCTCACAAAACTGTTTATTTGGGCCTACTCACATAGCCTTCCGTAAATCTGCAGCCATCGCCCTGTAGGCTTTTGTACAGTGCAATTTGCATTCATCTGTGTCTAGCATTTATATCACCTAGGTGTCTAAAGGCGGGCATACCTGCTGAGCATTTATTGATCTATTACCAAAGCATGCGAGGAATGCAAACCGGCTACCCAGGAACCGGCTGGGAACAGCAGGGAAAGCACATAGTTTATTTTAAGACAGACTGCTTGGGGGGTGAAGTTCACAGGTAGCTTTTTTGACAGCATACAACAGTAACCACGTTGTCTGTTCCTGCTCGGTCCTGCGCTGTGTTTGCATAGGCATTTATACAGCTGCAGAGCAAACAGCCCGCAAAGGTAAGGCGGCTGAAAAGCAATCGCATGGGCCGTGCAGTGACCCCGCTCCTCCCCGCGGCCATCCCGGCCCTGGCATGGGGCTGAGCCTGGCAGCAGGTCCTGCAGGGGCTGCAGTGGCCATGGGATGGCTTAAATAACGTGTGGTTAGCACGTTAAATAACGTGTGGTTAGCTGCGTGCAGCTCTGGGTCCAGACGGGAGTTCAGCCTGCCTCCATGGAGTTCGTCTTTGGAAAGCTGTGGGAGACTCAGGTCTTACATTTCCTGATAGAAAGGATTTTTTCTTTTCCCCTCAGCTCTACAAGTGGTGTTGAGAGTGTGGCGTTCAAACAGAGGACAACATTTTGAACTCTTCCCTGTGGTTTTATATTTGGCTTTGTTAGGTTATGCAAAACTAGATCCACTTGGTATTAAGACACTAGGATTATAAAAAAGGGGGGCAAAAAAAGAACCCAGAAGAGTGTCAATACATCTGCAGGCTGGTTATTTAGAAGTGGAGGACGTCTCACAGATTTCTCTGCTGGAGACTGGAAAAAACCGTGTCAGCAACATAATGGGAGAACATGTCACAGTCGTACAAGATACACAGCCCAGCGTTAGTTTCTTAGCAGCTGTGACAGTTATCATGATAACTAAAGCCTTGAAACCTCTGTTCAGCATTTTTACAAGCAAAACCCTACACTTAAAGTAGACAACTCTGCCAACAGTCATACTTTTGTAAGTAAAGGGATTATGAAACCTAAGCGCTTGGATGCCAATTTTTACGTTGTCTGTCAAACCTGAATACGCAGAGACTGTTGAGGTATATTGGTTTTTACACTTTATATGCAAGAATAAGTTTAGGGTGACTTTTGGAATGCACGGTATGTAGGGTATGTTTCTGAAAAGAGATTTTTAACAAACCCTCACAACATCTGGTTTTCAACAGTAGCTAGGCGGAAATTTCCAGCTTTTGACACTGGTGAGTTGTCAGAGGAATTAGATCCACTCTAAAGTGAGAATACTGTTCCTGTGTCATGTATAATACTTCGATGGTATAATGAAGAAGAAAAAAGAAAAAGATTTTGGCCTTACAATATGTCATTTATGTGTTTTGCCAACCCAGGACGGAAGTTCAGCACAAGCAGGGGCAGTATGGTCTCTCCTGACCTTTCTGGAGGTGCAGTCCCAATGCGGTTCGGGGGGTGCTCATCGATGCCTGCTTGAGCATGAGCCGGCAGTGTGCCCAGGTGGCCAAGACCAGTGACGTCCTGGCCTGTATCAGGAATAGTGTAGCCAGCAGGACCAGGGAGGTGATTGTCCCCCTGTACTCGGCTCTGGTGAGGCCGCACCTCAAATGCTCTGTTCCGTTTTGGGCCCCTCAGTACAAGAAGGCCATCGAGACCCTGGAGTGTGTCCAGAGAAGGGCTACGAAGCTGGTGAAGGGCCTGGAGCACAGGTCCTATGAGGAACAGCTGAGGGAACTGGGGGGTGTTTAGTCTGGAGAAGAGGAGGCTCAAGGGAGACCTTATTACTCTCTACAGCTGCCTGAAAGGAAGGTGTGGGGAGCTGGGGGTTGGCCTCTTCTCACAGATAACGAGTGATAGGACTACAGCGAATGGCCTCAAGTTGCACCAGGGGAGGGTCAGGTTGGAAATGAGGAGACATGTCTTCTCAGAAAGAGCAGTCAGGCATTGGGACGGGTTGCCCAGGGAGGTGGTGGAGTCACCGTCCCTGGGGGTGTTCAAGGAAAGGTTGGACGTGGTGCTTGGGGACATGGTTTATTGGGTGACATTGGTGGTGGTGGGGGGTTGGACCAGATGATCTTGGAGGGATTTTCCTGCCTTAATGATTCCGTGATTCCAAGATACCTGGAGGACCTGCTCCCTTCTTCAGTTTTGGTGGGGCCACATGTCGTATTTGCTGTCTCTACGGAAGTTACAAAGACGAGGCTAAAAATATGAAGTGAAAATTAATGACATTTTTCTGCTTGTGCATGTTAATGCTTGGCAAGTAATAAACCGTTCAGAAACCTTGAGAGCTTCTACCACCCGTGTGGGTGGCGCAGAGTTATTTCAGACATTTTTACTATCCCTTATCACCTAAGTAGATGTGTTGGTTGATGTTGGTAGCGTGCCTCTATAGTGACAAGTGTTGAAAGGAAGATGAAGAAACAGAGTAAATAGTTTCCAAGGCTTGTGATCTTTTTCTTATCCAATTTGTGAGTTATACAGATCTCTCAGCCTTATATTTGTGATTCAGAAGTGTACAGATGCTTCCGAGAAGGTTACCTCGTCTTGGCTCAAGTAGCAGTTGCTTTCAATTCAAGAAAAAATTTCCAATAAAGCTTTTCTTTGCGTTCATTTACACATATCACAGTAGTCTGGCTTTGTAGTGGCAGGACTGTTCTTAGTGTTATTTATAACAATTCTTAATGGTGAAACAAACAATAATGACAAAAACCTTTTTTACTCTTTATTGTGCTGGTATAGCAATGTCTCTACCGAGTCTTTATCAACTTATATTGATTCTTTAAGATAAATAATAATTTATACCTCATACAAACTTAAAACGTAGCCAGAATACTCTGAAAACACAAAGTAAGAATGATAACCTATTTTTTTGAAGAAGTTATCTTTGATTTCTTAATTCCATTAATGTTCTGGATATGGAAAATGCATTGGCTGAAAACACATGAAGTACCTGACTCGTGTCATTCCTTTGGACATATTAGAGTCCTTAATGCCATAATCTAGAAAATTCCATAACCAAAACTTCTGCTCAGTTTATCCCCTGTACAATTTTGTGTCACAAAGCCTTGGTATTCTGAGAGAAAATTAACCAAACACTGACTAGGTTCAACCTTGCTTAGCTTACAATACTGACACAGCTATGGGATGCAAGATCGAATACAAATACCTGTGGAGGAAAACGTGTCCATTAAACCTGCAAATTCAGTCTTGTTGGTCTTAAAAACGTTCGGGAAAAGGTGAAGAGTGTTTTGCTGAAAGATTGTTTTGGGAACTGTTTAACCTTTGACTGTTTCCAGCAATCTTTAACTTCAGAGTGGAAAAATCAGTTTCATGTGTATTAAAAACAGGTATTTCATTAAATCAGTTTCATGTGTATTAAAAACAGGTATTTCATTAAAATGCTGTTGATATATATCTTTTTTAATGTTGTTCTGATTATGCGTTAGTCAGAAAATGCAGACATGTGCCTTTCTATTTGTTTTAGATAGTGTGGATGGAGTTCACAGGAGATGAACATGAAAGACCGAACTAGAGGATGCCTTTTGTAAGAGGAGCTTCGAAGAGCTAACTGTGAGGATCATAAACAAATCATAACTGTGGAGGGGGCACACAGTGTTTCTTCAAATTAAAACGTAAGTAATAGAAGTGGGTATTTCAGGAAGGGGGGAGAGAGATGGTCCTGAAAGTCTCAATGAGAAAAATAAAATTTCAAAGAAGGTTTTTAGCTCGAATATTAGGACATATTTCCAAGTACACCTGTGAATGCAGATCGGGAGTGCACTCACCGAAGGCAGTGACTTAGTGGTTGATAATTCACGAACAAGTTCCATATGTTTTCTAGTAAATACAGCTCTGTACAGCACCTTTAGCTCTTTTCTTGGTTGCTACAGAGTCCAACTTCCAACCTTAAACTTTCTGTGATTTTTGCGGGATTCTGAGTTGGAAGGGATCCATGCAGATCATTGAGGCCAACTCCTGACTGCATGCAGAACAACATAAGACTTAAACCATGTATGTGAGGGCATTGTCCAAATGCTTCTTGAACAGCAACAGGCCTGGGGCCATCTCTAATTCCCTGGGGAGCCTGTCCCAGTGCCCGACCACCCTCTCGGTAAAGAACCTTTCCCTAACATCCAGCCTGAACCCTTCCCTCACAGCTCCGTGCCGTTCCCTCCCTCCCCTCCATGAGGGAGCTGTAGGCCGCAGTGAGGTCTCTCCTCAGTCTTCTCTTCTCCAAGCTGAACAAACAAGTATCCTCAGCTGCTCCTCATAAGTCATGCCCTCTATTCCCTTGTCCTCTTCATGTGTATATCCCATTTAATAGGCACTCACAAGACACTCATTCCAACCTGTGTTCAAGGCAGCTTTCTGAGCCCTGGAGGTATTCATGATACAAAGCAGAAGAGTTTTCACGTGGATGGGATTCTTAAGCTGTATGTATAATTAAGTTGGGATTATTTTTTATCACTCCACCCCTCTTTTCCCCACCCCAGTCTTTCAAGCCTTTGAAGAGAGGCCAGCCTTCTGGCGTGTCTGTCATAGTTCTCCCATTTCTGGAGTGCTTTCAGTGTCAGAGATTTCTGACAGGTTATAGAATTTTATCAAAACGGGACCATGAGGTGATCATATCAGCAGAAGTGCTACATCTCTGCTCTTCTCCGTGTCACCAGAATAAAGCAGACACAAACATACATAGTCTCCAAGCTGGAAGATGGAACCAGATTTGCTGGGATGGACTGTCTTCCTCAGATGTGAATGTGTGAATGTGGATATATTGTTTGAATGTGCATGAAAGCGTACGGTAAGTGTTTCAGCTTTCTTTCGGTGCTGTACTGAAACTGTGAAATGCTCTCAGTGTGTTACAGCTGATGCAAGCTAAGGAAGATACCACTTATTTTTAAAGTTGTTTATTCAGAGCAGCCATGCACTGCTAAACTCTGGCCAGCTGCGAACACTAAGCACCCAGCTCTAACTGGACTGAAGTGCATATGGGTCCCTGTGTTCATCAGCTGGACACTTTTTCTTCTATTCTGTAGGAAGACCCATTCGTACTTAATTTTTCTGCATTTTTCTGCAACTGTGGGCAAAATAAACCATTTTCTACAATAGATGTCTGAGCTGGCTGATTAAATCCTGGGTATTTCTGTTCTTTAAGGAATAGAAACAATTACACTGAATTGCGTATTAGCTTTTCAAATACAGCACGGTGTTTAAGGTTTGTGTGTTTCAACAAAGTTGCTTCCTTTGTGATTAAGTGTAGAATTGAATTCATATCTATAAGAATAAAACATTTATGACTGTCAGCAAATACATCCCAGTCTTTCATGGATTGATTTATTTAAGGAATGCAGTATAACTTTTTATGATGAGAAGAGGAAAAGGCTAGTGGTTTGACATAGATGACAGAAGTTTGTACTGGAGCAGGAATTTGGGCCTGTATTTTCCACATCTTAGGCTAGTAATATGTTCATTTTTCCTTGTTTGGTATAGTACTAAATGCCCAGTTAATTGTTTTTTTTGAGGGTACTTAGGTCTTATTATGAATAACTTTTAAAAATATTAATTTCTCGTGATCCTTTGTCTTTGGAATCCATTCTGGAGAGGTTACTACAACAGTTAATTAGTTTTCTTGTTTCTAGTTATTGATTACTCAGACTCCTTTCAGTAATTTGTGTTTGGTTCAGCTTAACTGGTCCTTTCCATTGCCTTATCTCTTGCCTTTGACTGGCTGACTATTTTATGTACCAATTAATTTTTTTTCTCCAAATGGGTAATAATGTGGCTTCATTCTTAAGGGCTTAAGCTATAAAAACTTTGTGCATAAGCTGGTGAGTTAACTTTTGACCCCATTTTGGCTAACAGTAGCAACCATCAGCAGCTGGAGAACTTTATCTTTCCACCACAGCTTGTGGTGCTTACACAGCGTCAGATAAGAGCTGGAGGAATTCTGGATGGGTATTGAGTTAGTGCTTTGCTTGCTACAGGGAAATCATTGCTGTAACTTTGTTTTTGGATTTTGTGACTTGCTATCGACCTTGCTTTGCCTCTGGTGGAGGAAACCCACCCAGCTCTGTCCCCAGGTCTGTGGCTGCCATCTGCATGTGTGCGTGTGGTTAGATCTCTCGCACGTGGTTCCCTAACTCCACCCTTGAAGTCATCCGAGCGTATTTCAGACCTGCAATCCACTCTGCGAGGCCTTAAGGAGATGGGACAAATTAAAGGTCAGGCCCAGACACACACGTTTCTCCCGGTGGAATTACAGATGAAGCAAGTGGGGTGATGCACGGCTAGACTTAGAGCGATGAAACATCAAAGAGGCACTTCACACTGGTGTGGCAAGTGCAGGAAATGACATACAGATAATAATTGCAGATGAGCATAGTTCTCGTAGGCATTTGGGTTGGAGCCTCTGCCTGCACCCAGTTGTACATCAGCAGACCCAACCGGATCAGCAGTCCTCGCTGTGACTGGGAGGACCTGGGGTCATTCGTCATTTAAACATTGTCTGAGGTGTGGTGGTTGTATTTAATCCTTAATCTTGTTTTGCATTAAAAACCTGGTAAGTTGGTGGAAGGAGGTTTTGAAAGGAAAAAACAAACAAACAAAAACCAGGTGGCACTGGAGAAATCTGGCTAGTTACTACCAAAGCTTATTGCAACTTCTTGTTCTGCCTGGCTTGCAGGAATTGAATGGAGGGGGAATTGGTCTCTGTCTGTTCTGTGCGATCTGTCTGCAGACTGGAGGAGCACCTGAATCGTGCTGGGTTGCTGCTTGTGCCAGCAGGCTGACTGTGCCACTTACTGGTGCTGGTGCTGCTCTGTCATCTTCATAATTCGTGGGAATCGAACCCTCAGAACTGTAACAAAAACTAGATTTAAGCACGCTTACCTTAAGTATTTACTGACTGAAGGAATGTGCGTGGGGAATATCATCAGTAGCGAGCACAATAATTACCCAAATGACTCCCCTGCTTGTTTTGTTACTAGATTACCAGTCCTTCAGTAACCAAGGGTTTGAAGAGCGAGTGGCAGGAGGCAGACAGGGAGGGAGGAAAGCACTGTCTCTTTTTGCAACATGCTCTGCCTTGTTAGAGACATTTCCCTCTTGGTATAAGCTATGTTGCTTTCTGCATCCAGTTTTCTATGGACATTGTTATGTTTCTCTGGTAATGTACACAGATACTTCTTGAAAACTCTGTATATTTGAGAACCCTTTGATGCAGCATCCCTTTATACTGATAATAAAAATGATTCAAGCATCAGCAAGGAGCGGTTTGGGAATGTTGTGTCTCTTTTTTCCTGCTGCTGCTTTTGAATGCCTGAAGCCCATTCGTGATCGTTAAGTGAGAGCACAGAATTGCAGCAAGAAAGTTCTCTTATTTCAAAAGGCTGTTGGACTTCTTTTTTTCCTGTAGTAAAGTTTATTGCTTCCTATATGTTTGCCTGCTAATACTAAAGGATAGCTTGCCACCTGCTGTGTGATTTAGTTCTGTAAAATTCTTCAGCTTATACTCTAAAATTTACTGGTTCATCTCACTTCCTAGCTTCCCAGCCAATTAACTTGTCCTGGCCCTTCTGTCCACATTTTTCTTTAATTGTCTTAATAAGGTTTATTAATGCAGCCCATTCCGCATTTCTTTTCCCTGCTTTCCCTCCTTCTGCCTAACCTCTAGTTTTCAGTGCAATGATAATTAAGGGTCTGAAAGGATGTTCTTTTTGAGCCTTTCCACGTTTGGGGGATTTGATACTGTATATATGGAGCTCAGATGTAAAATCTGACTCCAGGCTGACATTTGGAATAGAAGATCTGAGTTGAAAATGTTTCATTTATGTTCTTATTTTTTTTTTGTTTACACGCAGCTGTAAATCCTTGAAGTAGATAATTAATTTTCTGTTTGTGTCAACTTCTGCATAATCCATGCAAGTATTACGTTAGTAGTGTCAGAATGGAAGTGATAAGCTGCGAGGTTCCCCCTCAATCTCTTTATTCCGCTGCTGATGTTCACAGAATACGTTCTAAGGAATTGCTGGATGTGCAAGTGGGACTCATGCTCAACCCACAATTTCTGGAAATCATTGAACCTCTAAAGAGATGCATTTCTAATCACTGGATAATTAGTGTATTGCATGACGTGCATTATGAAAATGAATATAGTTAACAAAAGGAAATTTAGTATACTATTAGCAGTAGTGAACATCTAATTTTTCCTTCAGTTTAGGTATAAAACTGATGAGGCTGCAGTGCAGGGCTTAAGTCAGTCTGTTTGTCTCTCTCCATTTGTAATGTACCCAGACTCTGTTTAGTGGTTGCCTTTCCCTTGATTGCACAACACATACTGTGAACCAAAAAATGTGGAGGGGACAATAAAGATAAACAAAAGTCTTCAGTTTCTATGAAAAAGGTTTATGTTTTTCAGCTTAGAAAAAGTGCCAACTGAATCAGAGGTGTGGCAGGCAACCACTAAATCATGGAAAATGTGGGGAAAGTAAATAGAGAATGGCTATTCGTGGTTTGTCAGCGTCCAAGGACCAGAGGCCATCAGGTGAAATGGGCAGCTCAGCTCAAAGAAAGGGAGGGAAGTGCTTTTTCAAAAGGTACATGCTTTAGTTTCCAATTTATTGCCAGAGGATGCTGTGACTACCAAAGCTCTAGATGGGTTCCAAAAGGGACAACCCCTGGGTTGTTCAGTTAACTAACCCGTGGACAGGCAGTTAAGCACCAAGACAAGTACAACGTCACTGCCCCAGAAAGTCCCCAAAGTTTGCTGGTAGTTTTTTTTCCTTTATATTGTTTGCTTTTTTTTTCATTACTAGTGATTTTTTTTCCTTTCATCTTCATTTCCAGTTTATCCTAAGACTGATTTGATAACGACTTGTCTGCCTGAAATACGCTTAAGGTTATACAAAGGATTTTCTGAGCAACCTTATGAAAAAGCACGTGGTGCCTTTGATTGTGAAGAGTTAGAATGCAAGGTCCCATACACAAAAGGAGTAAGATTTCTGCTTTCCCTAGTGAATTGCTTTCTGTTTGGAGGGGAATAGTAGTAAGACAAGTTTTCATCTGCATTCATTTGTGTGGATAGCTTGCTCAAATGGCATCGGATAGTTCTTGGAACTGGCCTATACAGTAAGAGAAGCACAATGAAGAGAAACAGTTACAATAAACTATTTATTCACCCTTTATGTTGAATTGTGCATCTGTTTTGAATCGCAGTGTGCAGGTAGTGCACATAGTATTTTATATGTGTTCCAGCTGGTAGGCTTCAGCAATAACCGGAGAAGTCAGTTTGCTGCAGTGGATGCAGGACTGGGTGTCTGCTCCGTTCTGAAAGGGAGAGTTCTCAGCCCATGTGGAAACGTATGGGAGGATCTGAATTTAGGAAAAAGCAAAAAAAAAAAAAAAAAAGAAGGCAGAATGTTTGTCTCTTGAGTTGGTGTATAGTCCACCCATACCAGCTCAAAAAGCTCTGGAGAAACTCTTCTGCTAAACCACTAATAACATTTCAGGTATAGGAACTGGCTTCTAGAATACAATACTTACTTTTACGTTTTATGCTTCTAGAATACAATACTTTTCTGTTTTTACTCAGGGTTGCAATAGCTGCCAGGGATGTATCGCTGTAGTGAAGGGGGAATTTTGTCTACTTGTAGTGCTTTTCTGTTTAGCATTACTGTTGATTTGCGAGCAGGAAATGAAGGAAACAGAAAATTTGCCAACTTTAATTTGTCAAATTAAATCCTGCGCATTACAGGCAATACGGAAAGTAAATAAATCTCCCCACCCACAGGCGTTTGTATTGCTATTTGTTACTGCACTTTCAGTTTATTTAAGAGTGTGTCATCTTTGGGGCAGATAAATGCAGAGGCAGAGTGCACTTTGTCTCTATTGTTCTTCTAATTGGATGAAAACTCTCTGTTAGGTCCGGCTATAAATTGCTTCCCACGTCGTTTTATTATTGCATTTATTATCGCACTGACTTGACTGAAAGGAGTAAGCAGCGAGGCTTTGAAATGTACATTCCTGTCTCTGCTCTGCAGGAATACCCAGAAGCTAAAGATGATTTCTTCTCAGCGAGCAGGACTTCAGAGATGTGAAGGTGGGAAAGACGCATTTGATGGGAAATAACCTGACTGTGCTTGGAGAATATGCAGAAGAGCTATAGAATAGGGGCAGTTCGGTCACGTGAATTATAAAACTTAGGTATCTCTTCTAGCAAGTGAGACAATTTCACTGCCTTGCTAGGGAGTTAGGTGGGAGGTAAAGCAACAAGAAGTGCGGGCACTGGCTTGGTGCTGCCCTGACACAAATGACCAGAGCTGGAACTGGATGGCTCCGTCTTGCACGCTGTTCCAATTCAAAAATCTAGTGACTCTTTCGGGAAAAATACTATGAAAAAATGCTATGAAATGCTATGCGTCCATCCTTGAGAATGATGCAGAGCCCAGAACGGTGGGTGTTGGGTTCCTTCCCAACCCTGGGGATGGTTCCTAGCTAGGGTAGTACTCGGGGCTGAGCCCCCAGCACCTGGAGCAAATGTCTGCAGGATGGTGGAAGAGAGATTGCCCTTCGTGCAGCGATGTGGTTCCGCTTCTAGGGCATGGGTGTTTACAGGAAGGGAAATGTGAGGAACGCCACAAAATGAATTGTCTTCAATTAATTCTAATTAAATATTGCTTAGTACCAAGCTGCGTTGAGAGACATGGAAACTTGGTTCTCCTCCTCCAGAAATATGAGCCTTGGAGGAAGAGAAGAGTGCAGCACTTGGGTTTTGTAGCTGAAGATACGGCATGTATGTCAACACGGCTTTTGTGAACCCGTGAAAGGGAGCTTTTTGTGTTTGCATTGCCCCTCCCCTTGAAACGAGGGCACATCACTTTTCTCTCACGCGGCAGCAGAAAGCTGGCTGAGGCTGTTCACCTAACAAATTGTGCCAAGTGCTACCTGGGAGTAATCGCTCTCAGCTACCAGGAACCGGGATTTGCTTCTTGCTGTTTTCAGCTGCCTGGATTAGAGGTGCTGATGGGAAGCAAATGCCATCTTACGCTAGGTCAGATCGGATGGGTCAGCAATTTATTACGCCTTGTTCGTTTAAAGCATTTCAAAACAAACAAATGGCTCTTAAGCCTTTTATTGAATGAAGCTGTGTAAGGAATTAAAACATACCGTGTTAGTCCTCTGAGGAAAATAAAGCCTTTTTCTCTTGACCCCCTTTCATCTCTTGCTTTGCAGAGTTCACGTACCCTGGACGTATCTTCCAAGTTAATATTTAGGTAAGACAAAGCTGTAAAATGTGTGTAGATACGTTCTGTTGTATATGTTAATAGTTTTCTAAAAGGCATCACCAAAAGCACTCTCCTCAGTGCCAACCCGTCAGCTCACTCTTTGCTGGACACTAATAGGAGGGAAGAGTTCAGGTAGAAGGGGCTGCAGAAACCAGGGTACCCCCAACAGAAAACCTTGGCTTGGAAGTGGGGTTCTCATCATGTCTTCTCCATTAGCAGTTGTATCTCAAGTAGAAAATACTTATTTACCAAGAAAAAAAAATCCTCACCTTCCGTCAGGAAGTATTCAAGCCATATTTGAAGTATCCTTTCCTTCAGAGTCTTAACCTTCAAAGAGAAAACCGGGGGGAAATGCACAATTAGAGCTCACCTACTGAGAACCACATCTGCAAGATGAGATTGTTGTGTCAGCTGGTGTAGGGCAAGGCAGAGTAATGGGAATTGCTCAAATACTTGATGGGTTTTCAGCAACTGCAAGTGTCTGCCTTAGTAATGTGGAAGAGTAATGCGCAGGAGAGAGGATTTTGTGCCCAAAACATTTTTCAGAAGCGTTATCAGTGACACTATGATTAATTTTCTGCTCAAAACTAGTTATGTTGCAATGCTGCTCATGTTAGATGTGATGTATGACGCTGAGCTGCAGTGCAGCTTTGTAGGTAATGCAATTTCAAGCGCGGCATTTCGTACGTTAACCGGATAGCTACTCCATAGTAGATACTGTATTGACTTGACAGTAATCAGAGTTTCACTCTTTCCCTAACTCCAGCATGCCTGCAATGAAAATCAACCCTTTTTGTAGACATAAGCACCATATAGGCCATGGAAATAAAACTTGGAAAAGATTTCTGGTTTAAAAGGTGTATTTTTTTTCAGTAAGGAGTTGAACGGGCTGTGTGCTGCAAGAGGAGAGGTCCAAGGAGATCAGAAAGTTTACAGTCTCAGGGATCGCATACCACCAGGAAGCTGATATCAACGTGAGACAAAGATAGTATCAGACAAGTACCAGCGCTATAAATTTCACACATTAAGCCTGCCAGTATAAACCTGTGGTTGACTCTGCGGCTGTGTGGTTTCTCCAGCTGCAGCGCAGAGCAGTTGGTGCTGCTGTTTTACACAGGCACAAACCGGTGGTGGAAGGGCACTGCTCACCGTACCCCCACTGCTGAGAAGTGGAGGCAAAATAGTCCCTCTGGCGTTGGGTTGTTGCGGAGAAGAGCACCTGAGGTTTTCGTGAGGTGTCCTGCCCTGGGAAGGTAAGGAACGCTGTGCCCTGAGCACGGACCCTGACGATCGGTGCGATAAAACTACACAGAGTTACTGCACCTTTTCTGCATCTCCTTCAGCTCAGAATTTGTGTTAGTATATATGCGATACCAAACCCTTTGTAACCTGGGAAAATGGTGCAACTGAGGCTGGAGGAGAGGGCAGGGGACTGACCTTTTTGTCCTCGTTACTCTTCCCAAACAGCTGAAGACCAACAGCAGTGAGGTAATGACCAGGAGTAAAGAAGGGAAGGCTGATGTCAATGAATCTACCCCGTACATCAGTGCTGGGTTAAAGAAAGCTTTAGGCATTCTTCCCAGGTTTATGAACTCAGCTGGTGCGTAGCTTAAATCTTAGCTTTAAAATACAGCTGAGTGTGAAGCTCGTGAAAAATGGCCTTTGTGATGCCGAAAGTGTCGTACCTTCTTATTTGTCTGCTCCCCCAGTGCCTTCTTAGGTTCAAACAGATTATGCTGAATTTAAGATCTGAAATAGGGCTGCATGTAAACTCTCTTTTCTCCTAGCTAAATATTTTCTGTGCAAATTTTGATTTGAAATTTTAATTTGAAAGGGTGAATAGCGTTTGTTTCCCATGTGGAAATCAAGTAGGTTCTCGTTTTTACTGCCTAGAATGTTTTATGTCGTACTGTCTAGAAGGGCATCTGTAACTTTTTGACATATGTAATTGTGAATATTGGGCATAGTTTGTGTTAGAAATAGGATTTCACCTGGAAAAGTGAAAAAGCATACCTCTGAGGTTGAATATAACTCGGTGAAGACCTCCATTTTCCATTTAATACACTAAGGTGCTGTACCAAATATTCTGCAAAATTAATATTGTTAAACCGATATTTGCAGAAGTGCTCTGAGGAGCTCAGCAAAAGGCCTAAAATGTTAGGTCAGCTTTAGTATCTACTGGTACTTGGGATTCCTGCGGTGCTGTTTATAATAAAATGCTGGTTTTAACAAAACCGTGAGAAAAGCATAATTCTGTTAGTATTTTGAGCTTTGTTAAGGAGAAGGAAGGGGAAGGAGAAATGCAAAAGTGTGTTGTCGTAGGTAGGCAAATTGTATGTATACAAGATGGCAGCAGTTTTAAAACAAGTGTAGATCAGTCCTTTCATCTGGTTTTACTGCAAGGAAAGTAAAAGCACACTTATTCCTGTAATCTCTTTTCTCTAGAGTAGTATTAAGTTCCCATTTCCAGTCTCGCACAGGTGGGAGAGAGAGATTTAAAACCATTTCAGATGTGAGACATAGAAGTTGTCACAAGCTCGAGTGTAAAATGCATAGCTTAACAAAGTGCAGTTGTTAGAGGAAATTCTATATTTGCAGAAGGGAATAGGAAATTTATGTCTCATTAGTGGATTTTTAGATAGCATAAATTGCTTTTCAAGGATGATTGAGGATTCTGAATTTTAAAATAAATGTCAGAGCTCAGAACTTGTCTTTGCTGAGCAGTTTTGTCTATAAAAGCAACGATATGTAACATGAATTGTAATGCAGTGTTCATTCCGTGGATCTCCTTTGTATGAGCCTAAAAACAAACACGTGCTTTATCCTTGCAAATACTTCACTTCAGTGGTATTGCTGAGATTTATCACATTAATTAGACATCAGTTTTTCAAAACCGTTGCTGTTGCCCACATTGTGTCAGTACTCAGACACCTACCTACGTGTCTCAGAATGTGTTTGCATCACAACTTCCCGTGCCAGCATTATACCCCAAGCTAAATGGTGTTGACATTACCAGACCCGTATGTCTTTTATTTATATAAGACCTTAGATAAAGAGCTCTATAATTTTTTGTAATTAACACCAAATTTAATGCCAGGCATGGTGAAGTGTACTGTCGGTGAAGGTAAAGAAGTGGGTTTAAAAATGATCTTGATGGCACAAATTCTATTCTGTCAGTGTTACTAGTTGCAGATACGTGTCAGGGTAACACAAAAACTGTTTTCCTGTGTTATTTTGTTCTAATGGTAACGTGCTACAAGGAAAATGGAAACTTCAGCTCCTTGGGTAAGGAAAGGTAGAACTTGCATACCAAACAGTTTTATTTTGCAGATCTGTAATAGTATTTTGGGGCTTTTTAATCTTTTCATTTCATTTTTTTGCCCTTTAAAGAAATTTAAGTGTGCTCTGCCTATTTCCCACAGAAAATTAAGGTTTTTCTCTTAGTCTTTCCACCTATTTATTCACTCCCTGAGTTTTGAAATGTAGTAAATGCTAGCTTACAGATCAATTAAGTGGTCTCTAGAGGAAAACATGAGAGTGGCAGTGTTCGTCTAGGACATGAGGAAGCCAAGGAGTTATTTTTCCCCTTTTAGATAAGTCAGAATGTCAGTTTTACCCTTTCTGACTTGAGGTAGGGAGCACCTGATGATGTCAGGTGTTGGTTATAACTTTTGCAGCCCTTACCATGCATACCTTTATGCCTATGTATGTCTAACTCCTATGTCCTGAAGTGGTATTTAATAAGCTTTATGTAAGCATTCACAATTATCTAATAGCACCTGAAGATTGCTTACAAAATGACAGGAGGAAGTTTCATTTACATTGCATATCTGATGTTAAATCTGCTAATCCTCCATCGAGTCTGCCAGGAAAAACAATGTAGACAGACCTGAATTTTATTAAAATCAGAAATCAAGCATACTGCTTCCTACTCTTCCTTTACACACTGCAAAATAAAGTGTGAAACCTTACAGAACACGTTGGTCGATTCTGCCATTATCTTCATGGTTTTCTTGAAATGTGCCTCGGTTGCAGGTTATTTACAGAGCCTATGTTAACAGCCCGTCCCTCTCAGGTCTTCTTCCCTCACCCCGTGAATGCTGTCTCCACGTTTTGTCTTGTTTACGTAAGTTAATCTTCCATATAGTGACAGTTTTTTCCTTCATTAACCAGAGTTCCTAATTGTGCCTAATGAACTGTTTGCTCATACTCCGAGATAATGTTATGTGAAAGCAGAGCAGAGATAAGAGGCTGTGAAAAAAAATAAGCATTTAAAAGATTTTGGATGAGATATGAAAGCTATTATTTTTTTGCCAATATTTTCCCATTTTATTTGAAAATGGCTTCTGGTGCAGCTGTGTAACTAAGGCTACTTCAAAGGACATCCATTATTTATTGGCCTGGTTAGCAAACAAGGACACCTTTGACTACAGCAAATTGTGAGGTCAATTTACTGTGCCTTCCACCACCTGAAGACTAGCTTTTCTGTATTTATATTCTCTGAAATTTTCCGTTTGGCATGAGCGTCCCTAGGGAAAGCAATAGGAACTCGGGGGAGAGGGCAGGAGGGAGCCCGAGTTTGCAGAAAGCTGGCACAAGCGTGCTTGTGCCTTTTATTTGCTACCCAGGTGCATCAGGTAGGGTTACAGACCAGTCTCCCATAAAGGCCATTTTTTCCTCAATCAAGTAGAAACTGCAGAAAACGTAGTGTAGGGGATAAACTTTGCAACTACTGTGCATTGAAATGATTCAACGCCCTATCTTCCTACAGAGTAAATCTGAAAGAATTAAGCAATAAATGGGATGAATGTAAGAGTGAATGGCTGTACGGGGTCAGACCAAGCCTCTTGCTGTCCCATTTGGGTGCCAGTCATGAGATAGCTATAGGAAGGAATAGAAAAACCTCTATGTAGGGTTTGGCTGCAAGGGTGTCTTCCACCTCTGCGGAAAAGAAAGCACTGCAAGAGCTGGCTACTTCAGTTGTGCATAACTATGTTTCGTATTCTGTGTGTTTGAGGCATTTTTGGTTTTGGTTCACCACGCGAGGGGTCTCCTCCGTGTGGGAAATGAAATCCCTTGAGCTAGCATTTGTGCATCTTTAGATGGTATTTTTTTTCTAAGGCTGGCTGTTTTCATGGCAGGGTTAATTCTATAGAAAATATGCTAATGGTGTAGTTTGCTTCTGGTACCTATTGCATTTTGTGATTACATCAACTTTAACACCTCAACTCATCCAGAATGATGGTTGCAGTATTAAAGGGGTTTGGTGCACCACAGTGATTCATTCTCTTGGTTAGAGCATTGAATCCTGATTAAAAAATAGGTTAAAGTGGAAGTGTGGGATTGGATAATATGGGGAATTATTGTCTAAAAAGATGTTGTCTGTGGAACTTGGAATAGGAATTCCCTGGGACAGCGGAAAAACGTCAAGTCATGATGTATGGGTTTGGGTCTCAACAAATGCAAAGCAGCACTAAGAGTAAGCGTACACTTGTAACGTTGGTGAGACAAGTCAAGGGGGTTATAAACCGTCTTCAGTCCTGCAGAATATCACTGTGCAAACGCCCATGCTTAACTGGAGAGAGCTGTACCTATGTTTTACATGTATTTTTTTGATTTTGCAGTGTTGTTAGGGTTTGGGCTGACGTTTTTGTGTTCCTGTTTCAGTAAAGAGTGAACTGTGGGGGACCTGTTTACTACATAGCTTGCTAATAACCTCAGTCTGGAGTCTGACGATCGTCTTTCCTCTTTTACATTACTTTGCTGCTGCTTAGTGCTTCTATTTTGGTCATAGCATGTGTTGAAAGATTTGATAGATATCTCTAGATTATGAAATATATGTTCGTCTGGTCCCACCCAGCTAATTGCCTGAAAAATGTTTTTCCCTTGCAAAAAAAAAAAAAAAGTAAATGAAAAGTAAACTTCCTCGTGGAAGGGCTCAGTAGTCTCATTGTTTCTCGTTGTCTTTTGTAAGACCGGGGTGTCACAGGAAGGAGGCAATCTGTACGTCTGTACTACGATAGTGCTCAATGAGCCACAGTGTGTAATTCAGGTACTTCTTTGGGTCTTTTGTTAGAAACCTGGAAATATGGTAGTTTTTGTATCCTTATTTTTAATAAGAATAGGGCAAACAGTAATTAAGCTAATTATTTCCTTCAGGACAGAATTCTGATGATCAGTTGCTGTTTGTTTTCCACAGGTTCTTTCTCTTAATTCTGCTCTAGATCCTGGGCTGTAGTCAGAAGAAATCTGGAGCATCCCCATAAAATAGTCCTGGAGGTGCACTGTAAGTAGAGGTATGCTGTGACGTTCTTAGTATCTACTGAAATCTATCCATAAAGCCATGATTTGAAAACCAGATCCTAAGCAGGACAGATGAGCTCCCAATGCAAAAAGCTGAACTTTCTGTTGATTGCTTCATAGGCAAAAATCTTTCAAATGATTCCTGTGTGCATCAATTGAAAAACAGGAAAAAGAAGGAAGTCCTTTGATTTCTCTGCCATGTCTTGTCGGTAACATTTTCATTTCAGTGTTGGGAACCATTCAGAGCTTCCTGCATGGCCTAGCGTACTTCGAAATAGGCCTGTGCAGGGGGATGCAGAGAGATTTCTGAATGAATTCACCTGGCACCACAAAGCAACGTCTCAGGTTTAGCGGGAGCCTCCTCTCAAGCTTGTTTATCCTGCTAGGAATTTGCATGGGCTGAGTGCCATTTAATAAGATTCTACTTTCTAATATCTGAACTAGGTCCAGTATCACCACATTTCGCCATACAAACATGTCTGTCTGTATGTGTGTGTATACATCTAAATATAAAACTGACCAAAAACGTAATGGGATAGTTCTTCTTCCCTGTAAAACCTTGCCAAAGAACAAAGAGGGCCCAAAGAAATGCACAAAGCACACCCAAAATGTTTGTCTCATCTCCTTGGATGTTCTATTTGCAGTTCTCCAAAATGCCTGTATCATCACCAAGCATCTTGCTTGACATTTCCTTGGTGTGCAAAAGGAATAAATCTAATTTACACTTGTGATCTTTAATGCCATGCCACTGATAAATGCACTTAGAATTAATTCAGTTGGTGTCACTTAACTGAAGTCAACAGACATACACCGGTCTATTTCACTTAAGGAATTGGATCAGTTAAATCTTGGGTTCTAGGCTGTTTGTATTCAATATATATATATATATATATATATTCCTGGTGTTTAATTCTGTCTGATTCAAGTAGGATATAAAGGATCTCTGTCTTGATGTTGATTTTTAGGAATGCTTACAAGGCATCTGTTTATGAGACTGACATTGCTTAGAAGGAAACATGGATTAAAGAAATAACGTTCTTAAATTTGTGGAAACTTAACTACTTTGTACAGGATCTTGGCCAGCAGAAGGCAGTAACTGCTCAGCTTTGAATTGTTCATCACTGTTAATGAGGTAGCTTGCATTAGCCATCTTCCCAGTAATGATTTGTGGACTGATTTCTCAAGGTTTCAGACTTGGTTTGTAGGAAGTTTGTTGTTAATGTGCTCAGTTGTTTATGATTCCCCCTAAACAATGTGTTTCCTTTCTTTCCTAGGCCTACGAGTTTTACTTCTCATGTACAACAGTATTCAGCATGTTGTTATTCTGTCACATGCTGGTTGGAGCTTTTCTTCCATTCTTCGTCCTTTCAGGGAACTGGGTTTCAGCAAAGAACATCAACTTCTACAATGTGAGGCCTCCACTAGACCGTAAGTAGACAGTTATGCTTTTCTTCTGTGTGCAATTGTAGCTTAACGTTTTAGTTGCCATATTCTTTCAGTCCTTTGTTTCTTACGGGTTTTTCTTCTTCAGACACGAAACACTAGACATTTAAAATAAAACTATAGCTTTTTAATCCGTAGCAGTTTATTTTATTCCCAAGATTTTATGTTGACTGAATGAAAACAAACTGTTGCATGCGTTGCTAAACTAAAGAATGCACCAGAGCAATAGTTTTCACATTTTAAATGCTTTTGTTGTACTTTCCTATCTCTGAAATGACTTCCTACAGAAAACATTATGCAGTGGATTTCTTCTAAATAATACAGAACAGGTGTCTTTGTCCTTTATCTTGTTGGGGTTTTTGTAAGGGAAAGAATAGGTACGCAGTCTGCAATTAATTCAAGCTGAAGGTAATTAAAAACCTTGTGAGACCTGTGAAGCCAGTTGTCACTATAAGCATCATATTTTTGCCTCTTATCTAACATCAGAAGTATTCCCTATGCCTTCACTTAAGGGAGAAAATTTTCTTGATACAGATCTAAAACACTCTGGACAGCTAGATACATTAGGTACATATGTGCATCTGGAAACTGTGCGTCTCAAGTTCATTTGTATATGTATGTCATGTAAATAAGCTTTTAAAGTAGTCTTCTTGATCCCTTTGTCAAAGGGAATGAAATTTCCAAAGCTGGAGATCAAAATCTGAAGCTGTTTTTGAAGATGTAGTTTTTTCATCAAAAGAATTTAAAGCCATTTCAATGTAGATCGAGTCTGTGTGTCTGTACAAACATACATGCAGATGTGTTATCGCGTACATACATATAAGATGCTCCCTCTTTCCTGCTTTTCCCACCAATGTTTAAATGGTGTTCTTGACTGTGAGAGAATGAAAAGAGGAGGAGGCGTTTTAATGATCAGGCATAGCAAAAACAGTTAAAGATACGGAAGCTTTCAACAAAACTTGTTGCATAGGTTTTATTTATCTAGCAATGATGAATATGTAGGTGATTGTGACCGTTAAAAATATGTACATGCATGTAATATGTCTGTGTGTGTGTGCAAGCACTTACAATACTATTTTAAATATTTGTTTTGTTTTTGTTTTTTAATTTGCAAACTTACTGTATTTTAATACTTTCAAAGCCACTCCATTTCCAAACAGTTTTAAGTGCTTTACCTGCGATAATGCGGTGGACAACTACAACTGTAACAGATGGGCTGAAGATAGATGGTGTCCTGAAAGTAAGTGTTTCTGCACGAAGGAGATTCTCCATGGTAGTTAAATCTGTTTCTCCCTGCCTCAGCCGTCTTGTAGAAGTCTAACTGAAAAGGATTAACATACCAACACAGTGATGCCCTCCCTTAGGTTATTAGTAATAATGAGTCATATGATTTTTGCTGAGGGGAATATTCTGACCGTTTCAGAGTGCAAAGCAACAGTGCAAATATTATTTTATATATATATATATGTATATGTATATAGATATATATTACCATATGCTTTCTAGGAATTAATTTTAAGGACGTTATTAAAAAACTTAAGAATTGCCTTCCTGGTCTTATCTCCTTCCTTTTGGATTCCATCCCAAGACATGATTGTCACTGTAGGCTTGCTTGAGATAAGCAAGACCTGAATTTCTAGGGACCATACCGGCATGAGGGAATGATGGATACTTAGAAAAGAATGGAAATATGTTTCCTCATTTTTCTTCGCAGTGCTATTCATAGTAACAGTGGGAAAGGGGAAGAAATGAACTATTGGAATGAGGAAGCATGTCTGAAACAAAGAAAAAAAAGTAGAGAAAGGAAGATAAATGTGTAGATTACAGTGCTAATTAAGCGATAGCAGCCTTTCCAGAGATTTGAAGGATCAGTTAAGCTTAAGATTTCATCAGTAATTAATTTCTTGCAAAATGGTGTTTTGATCAAGTTGAAAAATGGCTTTAGACAACCCAAATACATCATTTTTTTGGGAACATTTTGCTAAACCATGTGAAGATTTTTAACCCTGTAAAGGAATGCAGACTGTATGAAAATAAACATTTTAAAATTTATTTTGTAGGTACTCAGTACTGTCTGACAGTTCATCTCTTCACAGACCATGGGAAGAGTACATCAGTCACCAAAAAATGCGCTACTGGAGAGGAGTGCCATTTTGTAGGCTGCCATCATCACAGAGAAAGCGGTCACACAGTAAGCACTACTCTTTCTGTGGCAGCAGCACGTTGGTTTTGAGGTTTCCATTTCACTTCTTGTTTTTTCCACTGAGCTGAAGATGATGTGCCAAGATGTATTCTCCAGTACTTAACAACAGAAATTAAATTTGACTACCTGAAGCATAACTACCCCCTCCTCCTCTTCGTGAGTGACAGCATGTAATAATCACTTCTAAAAAAAGCACCTGAGCTTTCTGGTGCATTGCTAGTGTGCATCCAATGTGTGCACCTTGGTTTCTGAGTTCTGAGTAAGGCACCCAACGAGGCTATGCAGCCTGCATTGATGTACCTGTGACGCTGCCGGTGTTCAGAATTTTTAGAAGTAAATCTGCCCCCCTATCTGATGGTCTTCCTGCTAAAATACTGGGATTCACATTCCATATTGGTTGTCTCCACAAGCCTGCTTGTAGGAACAGTGGAGTTTCCTTTTGTGCAGTGGCTCTGAAAAGACTTTGGTGGCTCTGGACAGCCATGCTTGGCTATCTTTAATCAGAGAATTAATTTCCACATTGGTAAGTCATCAAAAATAGAGTAAGACTAGCAAGAGGCTTGGAACATACTCTGTTTTGTTCTGCAGCCATGCCAAAAAAGAACTCCCGTGCTAAAGGAAAATACAAGATACAAAGAGCTATGCCAAATAAACTGTGAAAGACAGAAGCCAAATGCTTTGTGAGATTTATCAGAAGAATAATTTCCAAATGGGAGCCCATAAAGTACTATAAAGAAAACTAATTTGTTACGTAAGATTGATGGCAGAAATCTAAAAGAGGTAAAAAGTGATTTTCTGTAGCATAAAACCTGCTGAAATTATAAAAGAAAAAATTCCTATTTACAGACCTATTAAACCAACATCATTGGAAAACTTTGATGAAAAACAAGGCACTATCACTAGGCTGACACCATCCTGGTTCCTTCACTATGATTAAGGATTGTAACATGGGTGCCTTATTTTTTATAAGGGAGGCTGCAGTCTTGAGTCTTTCTGCTACTACTGTATTCCTTATCTCACTTCATAAAACTCTTGGTTTGTCCAGTTTTCTTCTTGCCTTGAGAGACTTTCAATGGCGCTGGCATGATCTGAAAAAAAAAAACCAAACATATTTTGATAAGTGTATATATTTTGATAATCTTTCACTTAGAATTTCTCACAACTGTGGAAATCTGTGCAAGCTCCTTTTTCTTCAGTCATTTTAGATTTTTTTTATCATTTTTAATTTTAATATGTACTGCTAAAATATTTTGGTGATAGTCTAACCTTTTGTATGTTTTTGCAAAGGAACTATATATCATAAAGTAGTTACTGAATTTTATGCAGTTTTGAGATAGTTTTTAAATATCAGTGTTATTCTAAAATCTTTGGATAGGAGTTATTTTTAACGTGAAAGATTTCAGACACCAAAGACGAAGCAGACAGCATCCATGCCTAATTGCCCCATGTCCAGTGATCTCCTTTTTCTCAACAGGAATGTGTTTCTTGCTGTGAAGGCATGATTTGCAACGTAGAAATACCAACCAATCACACAAATGCAGTATTTGCTGTCTTGCATGCGCGGAGAACGTCGGATGGCAGCAGGTGGACAGTCAACATCGCAGTGCTTGTGTCAGTCGTGATGATTGCCTTGTCATGATGCAGCATCCTCCTGCACGTGTGCTCGAGAGGGTTTGCCTTTTCGTGGGCTGGCAGAAATGGTAAGAAGATCCAGTATGTGCAAGGAGAAACCACTGACACTTCTCAGCTACATAAAATGTAAGAGGACAGTGGGAAGACACATGTACATCGTGAAGTCCTGGGATATTTTAATGAAGATACTTCAAATGGTCTGCAGTATTTAAAAAAACAAACACAAATGAAAAAACAAACAAACAAAAAAGCAAACCCACTGGTGGCTAGGCAGTGGGGTGAAATCAAGTTATTATAATTCACTATTTTATGATGAAAATGCACGTGTGGTTGGTGTGTTTCTTGAACAGAGAGAAGTGTCTGTGACAATCCCTTTCCTTGGTGAGATAAAAGAGAACTCTCAATGGACTGTGTGCCAATCTGTATCTTAATGGGAACTGGTTTTAAACTTTTCACTGTGCATAAATAACGTGGACTGTCTTGTCTTGATCCACAGGTGTGTGTAAGCTTATTTTTAGTTACAGTTTTCAGAGAAAACATACACATGAGAATTTTTTCTATTTTGACCAGAGCTATAATTTCTATGGGAAGAAATGCAAAATAATACTTTATATCTCTTTTCTATACAATGGCTCACACTTGAATTATAAAACAATGTGAAATTGTGTAGAGTTTCTGTCCCCAAATTGTGAGGTCGTTGAGCACCTAAAACGTAATTTTCATCGTCCTTCAATGGGATTATTTTCTTGCAGTAGAGTCCCACCCACCTCAACTGCTCACCTCAGCTTTTGAATCATTGTCTTTTTTCTATTAATGCAGCAATAATATCATGAATTTCAAATTGCAGCTATGGTCAAGCAACAACTTCATCGTAAAAATTGTAAGTGGGCACTTGGTATAAGTAAGGAGAGGACTCTGCTATGTTTGGTCTCCGTTTGCCGAAGATCCTCCCAGAAATGCTGTTTTCCTTGCTGGATCAACTGGTAAGAAGTCAGCACTGGATACCCCAGGCCTCTGGACATCCCTTTTATCTAGCTTTGCCATCCAAATTTGAAAAGTTTGGGCCAAGATTCTGTTTTTCATTATGATATTGCAGTGTTTAATGTGGCTTATTTGCGTAGCTTGGCTATTTGAATCCTAATCATTTAGATGACTGTTCATGGGTTGGATAAATGGCTGCAAAGATGACAAAGAACAGAGTTTAGGTTACAGTTGGATGTACTAAACCCTTAATGCTCTACCTTATGTTCTTTGCACTGCAAACTTGCTATCGTACAGACCAGCACGTACAGATTTTAGGTGATTTCTCTCAGCGTGGTTTTATACGATCCTAAATCCTAACACATTTTGGCTGCTCCTGATGGCCTAATTGTGTTTCTTCCAACTCCCCACCATTTTCACAACCTTTTTCTGACAACCCTAATGTACTGCAGCACAATTAAGGTTTGACCTAACAAGGTTGAAAAATTGCATTTCAGTTTTTTTTCTTTTTGTAAATAAAATTGTTATTCATTTACGACTATACCAGTATGATTATTCTGATCTTTTCTAATGGTTTTTTTCTCATCTTAAATGAGATGGTTAAAATTACAATAAACCGTTGAAGCATTTTTTAAAGAGGAGGGATCATAAAAACTTAGTTTTACAAAGAGATGCAAAATTGATCTCCAAAAAATTCAAGTAAATTCAAGTAACCCTAGAAACTGGGATTTTTAAACATTAATATTGGCTTACCTATTAGCTCTTCTAAGTCACAAAATGTGTCTAAGCTAGCAATTGAAAAAACAGTTTTTGTAATGTTTTCTGTTTTCTATATGTTGTAAAATGGCAACACTTTTTAGACTATAAATATGTTTAAAAATCAGTCTGTGATTGTTGACAGGCAGTTGCAGAGTTACAGAGGTTGGATGGAAACACTTTCCTTGCTAATGCAAAATACTTCCTGCTGTCTAAGTCAAGTTTTTTTAGGCCGTGGGTTCTGATGATCATTGTTGAGCCATCCGACATGCCAAGCTGCCAAGGATGTTCTGTGGAAATGTTTCTTTTGTTCAAAGATCATCCCTAGGTAACATATCTATGGCATTAATCTTGGTGTCAGACATAGCTACAAACATAATTAAGATTGTTCCTTACTTTTCATCATTAAATGCCATCTTTTTGCTACAGGTTTCTGGAGCTTTTCTCTTAGGGAAAAATCATTCCAGGTTTGCTCTATGCTCAACAGGGAGTTCCTGAGTTGAACAGGATGTTTTGGGCCATGCTATTTTTCCCTTTTTTGCCTCTAAGCACTAGGTGCTTCCATAATTCCGTTTCTGGGAATAATTACGGCGATCTTAACAAGGCCTTAAAGTGCCCTAGAGTCTTATCTGAGTTTTCTGTAAATAATTTACAATAATCTAAGCACTGACACTTGTTTACACTGCAAATGCCGTTTCAGAGCATTTGGGAGTGCCAGGAAGACCCTGGCATAATTCCAAATATTTGGAAGGCAGCCCAAAGGGTGGGCTCAGGCGCAAAGGAAATGGGTTTCGGGTTCTCTGCGACAGCTGGAAGACCTTTGGGGGCTGTGTGCACCAGTGTATTTGTCTTGGTTGAGCTGATTTTTTTTCTGTTTGCCAAACTGAAAAGTTAAGAAACCTGCATATAATTTAAATACTTTTACTTATTTGCTGAAGAATTGCCTAGAATAAAAATGAAATTAAGAATTCCATTGAGGTGCCAAAATAGAATGCTTGATTTTGTCTTTTTTTTTTTTTTTAATAACAATAAAGGCAGCAACTTGGGTTTATGAGAGGATGTGGTGTTGCCAAAGGTTTATTTTTTAATGTAACAGAATTCCAGTAGTGCAGGATATTAAAGATCAATTCTAGTCATCTTGATACATCGCTACCTTGGTTATTGCAAAGTTCAGGACTATTGTTTCTAGAAAACCAAATATGCAAACACTGTTAATGCACTGTTAGCGCTGCACTTGGCTGAAGGAATATGGAATTTGACACTGATTATTACATTTAACCTTTGCTGCTTTTTATCTATGTAAAAATTTTTATGTTTCTGATCACATTTTATTTTAGGCCAATGTTAAATGCTGACTTTGTAGGATAAGTAATATGCATTAATTATTAGAGAAAATAGTGCTAAAATTCATTACAGTGCATATTTTTGACATTACTAATGATCAGCTATGTAGGCAATCTTAATTTATGGTAGAATTTGTATATTTTATTTGTATATTTTATTAAATAGATTGAAGTATCAGTCATATTTTCTCTTCAGATGTCTGTCTGAAGCAATCATTTAGGAACTTTCACGAATATTAATTGAGAAAAATAATCTCTAGGGGCTCCATAATGTATGTATATCATGCATCTCAGTTTTGATTAATGTGTATTACTTGTTAATGCCTAAATTCACCATGCATCTTTCGAAGTGATGTTTGTGTAAATGCATGTCCATAACTACACGCAGAGCAGAAAAGTTTGCTAGCGCTTCTGCGTACACCCAGCCTCCAGCAATAAGATGCAAATACTGCATTCTCACTCAGGGCAGGTGTTTGTCTCTAAAGACAGCAGGCACTGGGTAAAAACCGTGGGTGCCAAACTCATGGCATTCATGGGCAAAATGATCCCTTTATAGTGCCCTTAGAACCTGATAAGAATCTTATTTTTGTTCATGAATAATGGTATGTAAATCAGTTTATGCAGTTGAGGAAAGATAAATGTTGTTTTGTGATGTATATGTATAATGGTTAATTTCTTATTTTTTTTTTAACATTGCACTGGACAGTCTATGGAAGACTTATTTTTAAAAGTTTAAATACAGAAAATCTTCTCTATTCAATGTTGGTTTGTACAGTACTTTCTTACCCCATGCTGCTGTTTTAAATCTTCTCCAGAAATGGCACCTTAATTAAAAGTATTGAAATGTTTGCTGGTGGAAAAACTTTGTGGCAGAAGACAAAAAATCCATTTGCTGCTTAAGACAAACAAGACCAGGTATGAGGAAGGTTCTTTGATCCTTTACTGTTTCCAGATAAGAAGAATCCACCTGTGTAATTTGTGCTGGTACCAGGGCACCCGCTGAGCTGAAACTGCACCGAGGGCAGGTTCTGCTGCACCTTCTCCTGGTGGATGTAGTTGTTTGTAGGGACCTAACATTTTTCATGGGTTGGAGATTCCCTTTTCCCCAGGCAGCCCAAGTCGAAACCATTGACATGATATGAAAGAACTCTGGCTCTCAGAAACCTCAAATAGTGAGGAACTGTTCATGTTACCAAGTACAGTGTTTTAGCATTTAAATGAAATTTTTTTTTTTTACTATTTAGTTAGAAGAGCGTCAAAGAATGAAATGTGCTTTTACACTAGCCTCTTATCAGAAAAACCAAGGTCTAGTTCCAGGTTAAAATTCCAAATTAAGGCAATGAACAGCACAGAGCCAGCTCTTTAAACAGGATAAAATGCTGATTTCAATTTTATAGCAAATAACTTAAAAGAAGTTTAAGACTTCAAAGAAAAGAACAACAAAACCCTGTTCTAGCTGTCTCCACAGAACCTCTTTGTTTGCCTTGATGCTGGAAGAAGCCCCGCTGCAAGCACCTGGTGTTGCAGCACATGCTGTTTGCAGGTGTTTTAGATTGAGGAACAAGACCAGCAGCTAAAGGAGCAGGAGGAGCACATTTCCTGCCCCTCTTCACCTGGGCATGCTGTTCCTGTGTTCACTCTTGGACTGGGCAAGATAACCTGGAGCAGAAGCAGTTTGTAGCGCGCCTGAGGATCCTCCTGGTCCACACATCTCCTCCACTTTCAGCAAAGCAAGAGATGTTAGGCTTCTGGGAGGCACAGAGCAGAAGGTAGGGGTGCTGTTATTGCTCACTGTAGATTTAGGGTTCACAGATGCCTGTTGGATGAAGGGAAGATGTAAGCCACTATTTTCTTGAGGGGTAGATATTTAAATAAATATATTTAGAAAGGTAGATAGATATTTCTGAATGTATAGTGACACTTTTGATTTTTCTTTCTTTTTCCCCTTGCTGAATGCAGGCAGTGTGCAGATCGCTAGGAAATCAGTCATCAAACACATTTCTTTGGGTTCATGTTTTTCTGTGGTGGACTAGTATTTCCAGTCTGATAGCAGTTTGTTCCTTTCTGTTTAATGATAGGGGGGAAAAAAAGAAAATGCTGCCAAAGAACCCTATAGATACATAAATGGCTTTGTAAGGTGTGCTTGGTAAAGCATCATTTTTCATGACGTGGAAGGAATTTAAATAGAGTGGAGTGCTGGTCCATTGAAGCTGGTAGGAATTTTACCACGGTATCCAGTAGCGCTGGGAGCTGAAACAGTGTATTTATGGTCATTGCTTACGTGGGGGTGTTGCTGTGCAATTAGGCATATTTATATTCTTTCAGAAAAATTTGTCTGTGATTCTGTGAAATAACAGAAATATATAGATTAGCCTGCAGTAAGCTTTATGCTGGAGATTATTCACGGTGATGCAGTCATTAGGAAGGACTTTTTAAAAGACCCAAATAAGTTGGAGCACGTACCTCGTGTACAGGCATTTCATCGTTCCTCGCAGCTGGGCAGATTTGTGTGAAAGAAAGTTGGCGTGTGAGCTGGTAGCCAAAACCAAAGGCGTGGTGGTGGGCTGTCTGCTTGCTCTAAATGAAAGCCTAAATGTCATTGCTGATGAAACACTGCAGCCTTTTGCATGGATCTGACATGGTTTTAAGAAATAACGAGAGTTAGCCGTAAGGATTACTTTAACATTGATGAGATTAATGCTGCAGGAAACACTTAGGAGTTCAAAAGCTGGCTGGATTTCAGGAAAGAAAATGGAGTAACCTGAAAGCAGAAAACTCTAGAAAATGTGACAGAAACAATGCTGTTCTTGGAGGTTAATTTGAAGCCTTTCCTTGGCATTTCTAGCTTGTAGCTGTCACCTTGCAGACCGTGATTCCTGCTGGAAGAAAGGCCAGCTCTCTTCTTGCCACATCCTACTTGTCTCTTCAAGCTCTCCGAAACTTGGGCTCTGGCATCCTTGTGGCTCTGCAGAAGCCCTTCTCCGAAGTGTGTTCTCTGGGTGTGCTCTATGATCCTTTTAGGAGGGAAACGTTCAGTTTAATGAGGATTTTAATTCCCGTGGAGCACGTGGGGATGTGTGCTTATCACCTCTCATCCTTCCCAAACTTGTCAGACATCTGCCCCTTTGCTGCTGTGGGGTCTTCATTTAGGTGCTGTGCCAAGCTGTCCCTCCTCTCCTTTGCCTTTCAGAGTGGTCGCCTTGGAGGAAAACAGAAAAAAGGCTTGGGTTTTTCATTTTTGGTTGTTTGTTGCTGTTTTTGGCTGATAGGTTTTGAACTCATTTTAGGGTGAAGACAGCTGTGAAAAGCAGTGGGTGCCTCAGCCTGTCGAAGCTGTTGTGGGGGGCTAGAATATCAAAATGTAAACAGCTTGGGCAGTCAAAAGACAAAATCTCTGTTGAAAGGAATGGAATATATGAGTTTTTTGGGTTTGCAAATGTTTTTTGTTAGAAGTCTGGTCTGCAGCTGGGGCTCATCAGAGAGATGAGGTAGGTAAGGTTACATCATGGAGTGGGTAAATTCACTGATTGGAAACTCATGAGTTCTTGAGTAGGGAGTTAAAAGACCAAGTGCTCACAATCCCCTTTTGAAGATTAGAGTAAGATAAAGTGTAAAAGTCATGTGGAAAGATTTTTCTTAATTAAAAAAAGTGGAAAAAAAAATGCTTTTTTTTTTTTTGGTCATGGTTTTCATATTAGCCTTATTCCATACTGCTATGCATGGCATTTTCACAGGCTGGCCTGGGTCTTTTAAACCAGTGCTGCACGCATTGCTTTTAAACTAAGCAAGGTTACAGGTGCTGTGCAAGAGAACACACAGTGCACCCTGTGTGCTGGTGGCCCAGAGCAGCCCCGTGTGGTCACTGCTCTTGCGCTCAGACCCTGTGCTCATGCTGTGCTCTTTATCAGGAGTTACGTGCATTTGAAAACTAATGCTGGTAAAGGTCGGCTGTCAGGCTAAAGCACAACTGCTCTGTCCAAATAATCTTGTTGTGAGCTTGGTTAATGTTGTCCTTTTACCAGATACAGGTCAATCCTACCAAATAATGCAGCGAGCCCCCACCTGATCTCTATCAGCAGTGACTGCTGATAAACACCTGCGTAGGCGAGCTTGGAGCTTCACTGGGAATGATTCCCAGTTATTGCGTGAGGAAACCGTCCTCTGGTGATGCACTTCTTAAAGGTACTTTTTTTCTTTTTAAGGCTTTGTCATTCTACAGAGGTGCTGAAGATCAGGAGAACGTGGTTACTCTCCTTTTGCTTTCTGTCATCTCCCCATAAGCACCTTGTAAATGCTGCTGCTGCCCAGAGCCGCCCCTTCTGAGGGCCACGTGTCTCTGTGTGGGATGGCTTGTGCTCTCTTTGGACCTACGGCCTCTCAAAGCATCTCTGCTGCTTTCATGTTTCTTTGCCGCTGAAGTTGCATGAAATGGATTTTCAATGTAAGGCTTTGTGGTGCCTATGTAATGGTGAGATGACTCGCAGCCAAGGACCCCAAAGATGCACAGATGAGTAAAATCCAGAAATGAAAATGGTAATGTTATTTGCTCTCTAAAGGGTGAATATTAAATGTTATCTTAGAATCATTTAGGTTGGAAGATACCTTCAAGATATGAGAGGCAAGCATTTTTTTTAAGTATTTTTTAAGCATTTCCTCTATTACTGAGTCCACTCTACGTTTCATGTATTTAGCACTGAAATCCTGAAGTACTGCCTGTTCGTTTACTTTGTCTATTATCTCTTGATGAAGAGAGACCGTACTGATTAAGAGCCGTGCTGAGTGCAGATGCTTTCACTTTGTTTGAGGGGGCAGTTGCCATGCAGAGTTAGTCCGCTCACATTGGCAGCAAATCAAATTTTTCAGAAATGCCTCGTGGAGAACAGTTTATTCATGAGCTTTCCCTGCAGAACCCCCCAAAATGGGACATATTCCTCTGGTCTGGAAAGGCACCCATGAAAGTTGTCAGCAAGAAGGAATTCCTGCAGTTTTTTTCTTGGGTCAGAGCAGAACAGATCCATTGCAGAAGTGACTTTTGATTTTTTTTGGAAAGAAAATGATTTGGCCTTGATGCAAAATGTGGGACCTGAATTTGGGGGGATATCTGAGGAGGTGCTAGAGAAATTGTTGCAAAGCCTGTTGCTGTTCGTCGTTCACTTGCGTAATGTTAGGTGGTGGTGGGATTTGTCAGCGACAAGAAGTAGTACTGAGAATATTTTTTTTCTTTCAAAAAAACATAAGTATGAAAAAGATTTGAATATTGTTCCTGATAAAATGCTAAAGTAGGAAGCGAGTTATGCTCCATATCTCCTCCACAGTTAATACTTTCCATAAAGCTGTAGGCTGGTGAATCACTTTCAACCTTTTGAAGTCGTCATGTTAGGATTTAGGGACTGCTTAATTGGTGCCTTAGGACTTTCAGCTACCTGAAGGGCAGGGACAATACGTATGCAAATACACCCGGTCATTTGAGGAGCATCCCTTGGTTCAAGGGATAGTTGCCATGCCTGGTTAGTGCGGGCAGGTTGGCACTGACTCAAATTTGTTTAAAAAAATAAATAAATAAAAATCCTTTGCATGGAAACCATATTTTGTTAATGAGCTCTTCTGTTGTGCCATTATTCGTTATTGCTTACCAGCTTTTCTTTAGTCCTTAGGTATTATCTCTTGATCCCCGCGAGGAAATTAACTGCTGCCGTGCACCAGAGTGAACAGGACTGACTGAGCTGGAGGGGGGGGAGGGAAATAGGATATTTCAGAAAACCACATCAAGCATTTATGGTTGTCAAGAATTGATGATGATTGTTACTTTCATAAAACCAGAGCATCCTTCTCTACCCACTGTACTTCAGCTCCTTACGGGAATTTTATACTGAATTGTTCAGAGCTACAAGTGATAGTAGTTCAAAGGAGAGCTGGCTTTTTACTATTATTTTATTATAATCCAATAGCTAAACTTATTTGTGCATTTGCAAGACAGTTTATAGGGTTCACTTCAGCCTAATTTTTGTTTCCCTTCTGTGTTTTCTGCGGGGTCCCTTCCGACCCATGTGGGGCTCAGGGAGCGATGGGATGTTGGTTTGGGGATCGTCTCGTCATTCTCAGTCTGTAATCCTGAGAGAGGAAAGTCTGGGGGAACACTCCCCTTTGTAGGGTAATTGTAAAGGGCTACGCCGACATGAAATCCTGTTGGGAAGTTCATTATTACTGTGGCTGACAGAGGTAAGCACTTGGCTCTAAATCATTCTGCCGTGGAGCGTTAATTATAGGTTAAACTCTTTGTGGGTGTTATATGACCTTGTAACTCTGGGTTTCGTGTGTTGGTATTTCTGGTCCGTAACGCCTTGTAGGACAGCGCCTTAGTCACTGGTCCCACATAGAAAGAGACCAGCAGGCTCTGTAGGAAACCTGTCGATTCCTCTGTGAAATAAGAGAACACCAAATTTTGTTATCAGTGTGATTTCCTATTTTAAAGTATTTTTTTTGCACATTAGTGCAGGCAGGTTTAATAGGAATAATTAAAAACATTTTTTTCTACCTTGCTTCACTTGTGATGTACAGATATTTTGGTTGGGCTATCTTCTATCGCTACAACTTTTCTGTTTTACTCAGTATTTCACACCAGAGTCACGTTTGCATGCATTATATACATTTTCTTTATGCTTTTATGCTGTGTTGTAATGGCTGGATGTTATTTAAAGTGAATTATCCGATGTTTGTGAATTTAAGGTGACTAAAATTACTTTAACTCCAGACTTGAAAAGTTGGTTTAGGTAAAAGTAACAAAAATAGAGATTCTGGTAAGTAACTGACTCAAACTTTTTGGGGGAGGGTCCACATATGAACTTTAGCATGGAAAATCTGTCAGTAACTGCAGCAGAGGTGCAAGATTTGGTTTTGATTTTTTTTCTTCTTTTGCTGACAATTGTGTTAATTTGTTTAATTGCCTTGGTCAGCATGCATATATCCACTTGTGGGAATTAAAATGTCAGAGCAGTGTTTGCGGTGGATGCCGCTGTATGGCTGGGATTGCTGGGGGTGTTGGCTTCTAAGATCCCCGAATATCTTGCTTTTGGTGACACTGCCATGCAGGTGAACTTCATCCCTCACCGAGAGGGTTCTCCATCTCTCTGAAACTTCCTTCTATTCACTCAGAAAATGCTTTGACAAGCCAAATTTTATAAGCTGCTCTTTCAAAGTAATATAAATCTAATACAGCTCCTGCCATATCTGTCAAACATCAGCAGTGCTAGGGGCTTTAGTGGGATGACATTCAACTCACAATTTATTCCTTTCTGATTGTGAATCATTTCCAGAACTAGCTTTTTTCTGTTATTGCAGCTATAAATAAATATTCCATTTATACATGTAAGACATGTCAAGAAATCCTAGACTTGGTCTTGACATGCAGCCACTCTACTTTTCTTCACGTATACTATTAATAGCTTACTAATGAGCAAAGGCTCTAAATCACGTTTGTAGGACTCTGATTTTCAGCAGCTGAAATGCTGCCTCCCCACTAAATTACATTTTAAAAGTTTAATTTAAATGAGCATTAAGGCACTTGAGGACTGGCCAAGACCTTGTGCTGTTTCCCACTTGGCTGGCATGCTGTAAAAATATGCACAAGTAGACATGCATGCCTTGAAACATTTGGCAACTCTAAACCATTGATTAAGATTTATGTTGTCTTTAACATATGTTTATATATCCCTTATGGACATAATTTTAAGCAAATGCATTACATTAAGGAATTTAATTTTTTTTTTTTTTTACTAGTACAGCTTGCATGAAAGTCGGCCCGTCAGGTTTCCGTGCCGATGCCTGGCAGCAGCTACGTTTCAGCTTTTATTCTTTGAACTCACGAAGGTTTGAGAGAACTCCTGGGACTGCCCCATGGTGAGGGTTCTTTTAAGCTCTGTGAACATCGATGAAAAGTTTTGAGTTCATCTGAAATGCCATGATCAAGGGCTTTTGGAACTTCATTTCCTGGGCTTTATTTTTTTTTTCTCGTTCAAAAGCTGTCTTCTCCTATAACCAGTTTTCCTGATAAATTAGTATTGAAGTTCTTTGAGGCCAGCTAGGAAATGAATCTTCAGGAGAGGTTCTCCAGGAGGATGTTGGATCAGCGCCTCAGGAGCAGTGGTTGCTTTCCGCCTATGGCTACAAACCAGACCTCGAGGGTCCGGGCGTTCCCCGAAGGCTCCATGGAAAGACTTTTCTTAACAGGGAGGAGGGAAGGGAAGGCTGGTTTTGGTGGGCCCTTATTAGATCTGGAGCTGTTCTCTCTCTTCTGACCTGCGTATCCCCTAAAGTTTCCATTACTCCCCCTTCACTTGCCCCTTTTCTCCACCAGTTTGTGTTCCAGCACGTGGGAAAGGAGCTGATGTTTGAAGATGTCTCTCTTTGGATTAGCAGCAAAATAAGGTCTGATGTCTGAAATTAATTAAAGATTCTGGGTAAGAACAGGGTATTCACACTTATAATCTACCCTCACCCTTCAGAGGTTACCTTTTTGCAATTTCTTGCCTTTATAGTTCAGTAGTGTGTAGTTGCTTGCATCGTGTCCAGCAGTCTGTGTAAAACAAGAACGTTCGTCTTGCACCTCTGAGTGTTTGAGTGCAGTCACGGTGATCCTCCCAAATCCCACGTGTACCCCAGAAGACTTAACTCGTTCAGGTTTTAAAGCGGTTCTGGATCCCTGGATGACAGACACCCTGGAAGCGATACTGCCCAGCTCTGCGTGCTGAGGTAGAATGCCTTTATGTACGCCTTTACACAAGTCCCCTTTTCAAACTCTGGATAAAATCCTTTAGCTCTTATTTGAAAGCTCTTTGAGAAAAGAGATCGTTATCTTATTTTTTTCTTTCTTTAGTAAGTGAGAGCGTCTCTATCTGCTCTGCTTAAGAAGTGGCATTTCATTCATTTATCACCTTTATCTTTCCCATGGCCCCGTCCTAGGGAGCTCCTGATTAATTCCAGCAGCATGGAGGTCTCCCCTTCTCCCTTTCCCTCCTTTGCATTGCCTTGTGAGCATAACGTGCCTTTTTCATTTCCTCGTGTAACACTTCGTGCTGTCGTCTACGTTCTGCATGTTTAGCCTGCCACGTTTAAGTAAGCACCAGCCTTAAAGGAAGTTGCTGGGAATTTATAGGTGGCTGTGGGCAAAGGAGGGCCCCTGAGGATAATGTACTGCTGAAAAGGTTGAACCCTTTGCTCATGGGAGCCAAAAGCAAATTAAAGAGGACACGACAATTTGTTGTGCTAGCCATCTTACAGTAGAAGCTTCCAAAAAAGATGGTCATGGGGAAGGCAAGAGACAGCAGCATGAGGCAACTTGACTTACGGACACCTCCGAAGGATGAAAGAGCAATCTGGGTTACTGAAAGCGCGGTCGCTCAGCAATTCATCACGTAACTGCAGGGTGTAAATTGGATGTGAAACCTAAAGCCCTTTTTGCTGAGCTAACGCCTGTGCTAGGCGTGGGTGCCTGCGTCCCGGCTGCAGCAGCGGCTGCGCTGCCCCTGGACTCGGCGTTACAGAGACGCTTCCCGAGACGCCCTGACTCGAGAGGGACGGCTACCGAGAGCAAAGCTACGCCGTGTGCGAGGACGCTGGGGCTGCGTGGGTAACAGGGCCTTTTTTCCATCTGTCAGCAGCGCAATCTAAGCAGTCATTATGCCTGTGCTTTGCTGCAGCTGCTGTGGAATTTGCTGTCCTAAGGCAAGTAATTTCAGAGCTTCCTCAGCTGACCTCCAACCCTTGCTGCCATTAACTCCTGTAAATCTCTCTGGTATGAATCCAGTGCAGGTAGATGACTGGAGATAGGAAAGTTGACTAAATTACACTTTTTTTTGTTAAACTAGAAATAAATAAAAAATTGAGGGATTGGACCTCTGGAAGAAGATAATTGTTAGCGATATGGTTAAAAGAATAATCTGATGGCTTAAAGTGCTTGATGGATTCAGAAGCTAATACACTAAGTAAAATTGTGCGGAAAAAAGTAATTCACTGGGGCATTATTACAGTTAAGATGAACAGATTCTGATATTTAGGTTGGCTAAATCAGTCACCAATCAGACCCAGAAAATAAAGGTACGAAATGTTTACACGCTCCCTGTGGAGAACACAAAAGGTTTATGACTAGGCAGAGCCCCAGGACTTGAGAAAGGCTGACACACGTTCTTTATGTGACCACGCAGAAGAGCACAGATGAGGTGTACAAGGTGGGGATGCGCACTCCTCTTCATGCCCCTGCTTCACCCTGCCCAGATCTGGGGGTCAAAACTTGGGGGGCTCTGACCACAGAGGATGTTCTCCCTTTAGGTTTCAATCTTACGGAGGACATGTAGGTGTTAATTGAGTAATAATTATGTATTAACCTTTTGGAAACCTTCTCAGACTGAAGGCGGTGTTGAAAGCACGCGTCTAACATCTCCCCTGGTGTATCTTGCTTTTCATCAGCTCGGAGCAGAGTCTTACTTCGTCACAAATAGCCCTAGGTGTTAATGAGAGGTGATATTAGTCTCCCCTGGGAAAAGAAGCCCCCATTAACAGCCAGACATCGCGCTTTGCTCCCATACCTCCTCTACTTTTATTTGTTTTTTCCTTGCGGTGAACCTTGAGGTGTTCTGTGGCCTCTGTCTGCTTAAATTTTACCAGAAACCCACCAGAAATTTCTGTAGGAGGTCATCGTTAGGCTCTGTGGGCACTATGTCCATGGCATCTGCATCATGGGCCGTGCTGACAAGTTGTGATGGACACAGGGACTTCATTCCATGGCTTGGGTTTGGTTTTTTTTCTTTTCCCTGTCCGAAAGCTGGAGGTAAACATCTATCACGGAGGGAAGAATTTGCGTGGGGCCTTAGGCTAGAAACGCTCAGGTTTCCCTGTCAGATGCAAAGTGAAGCAGAAGGACCCATCTGACAAAAACAAACCTCCTCCAGAAAATAAACTGTTACGCAGGAAAATCCCTCTGCAGAAACCCCTCCGTTTTTGTGTTATGCTTGTGACTTGCTTTTGTTTTTAACTGGGAAGTTCCCCTATAGCACGTGTGCGTGTGTGTGGTCTCCTTAAGGAGGGGAACAATAATAAGCCGTGTGTCCTGTTTGTTTCTCCCAACTGCAAGCCATGGGCTTGTTTTGTGTTGCTGACTTTTATGAGACCTTATTAATCATTTATTAGTCGCTCTTAACCAGATTACACAGCGCACGTGCACCGGAGCTAGCTGTACATAGCCGTGTCTTGCACTGATACCATCCAGCGCTGCTTCGGCAGCCGTTTAAAACCCTGCTACTCCCTAGGATTAACCAGTAATTACACCTCTGGCACAGCTAATAAAGCCAAACGGGAAAAGGTTTGCACATCATAAAGCACTGGGGGGAAAAAACACCGCACTGAGCATCCTGGATGCTTGGGTTACTCTGATTCTTCTGCAACTGCTCGGTGTATTTTTCCTATCGATCCTCCTCTATAAAGTCCCCAGTGTATGCCAGAGGTGTTACGAGGTTATGTTAGAAGGCACCTGGTGTTAGAAGAGTTTTAAAGTCATTACTTAGCAGAGCTTTTAAGAACATCTACATTCCTAAGGAATTTCAAAATACACCTATAGGACCTTGCCAAAAATATCAAAGCCAATTTTTTAGACTGGGCAAGGGGTTGCTAAGTCAGTAAGCACACTTTTAAAATATTATCCATGAACAATAAAAATCGTAATCATTTCTACTGCTAATAAACCCCTGCGGTTTTATTGCTCTAGCTGCCAGAAATGCATTAAGGAACGGATTTTTGAGCGTTTTAATCATGAGGCTAATCCTGGCTGAATTCAAATAGGCGAACTAGCATGAACATGCATTTCGTAGTGCGAATACAGACAGAGTAATTTGTCTCACGTGAAACGCAGTGTTTTGGTGGTGTTTGTAGTCCTCCCTCTACTGAGCTGGTCGTCACCAGCCCTATCGCAGAAACATCCCAGTAAAGACCCAGTAAAATGTGCGGCTAAGCATCTCTGCGGCCAGTCTGGTTTTTCTGAATTTTATAACTGGAGGTCAAACGATGCTGCGCGACTAATATGGGGCACTGAGATTGTCCTGATGGCTAGATAAGGTGACTGCCAGCACACTGTACTTTTGTGCCTTATAAAGTAACTAAATGCGAGATGCAGTCTCCTCTGAAGCTCTTAAGTGCACAGCAATTACATAAAATTTGCTCAACTCTTTCTTGTATCCGCTGAAATCTAAGCGACGAAGAATGTGGCGTTCGACATGCAGATTGATAGAGTCCTCGATAGGCGCAGCCGCTCAATAGCTCTGTGTTTCCTCGCTGGATTTCCTCAGTATTCCCATTGTTAGGTTGAACTTGATAAATGCAAGGAGATAATGCAAATGGAGGGCTGGGATATTTTGTTTATCTGAAGGAAAAATAGCTAGTAAAGACAGAACGCTAGTCAAAATTAATATTTTGATTCTGAATAAAAGCTAAAGCAAAGCAACGTTAATTTTCTAGTGTGTTTTTGGTATGCGGTTATGCTTAAAAAAAAATAAACTTGATACTTGTTAGGAGGGGCAGTGCAAAGACTGCTTATTTCCAGAAGTAATGTAACTCTAGCATTGGGAACTGATATGTATGTAACAATGGTGGCATTCATGCTGGTCTTCAGAGATTGGAAATGAGCAGTTAAATAGTCCTGATTTTCTCAGACCCAGAAAGGTAGGCTATGCTCTTTTCCTCATTTATATAGGGAAAGATATTGGGGGGAAAAAATAAAATTGTGTTTTTTTCACCCCCAGACAGAGAAGCTACGTCCATTGCTGGCTGACAGACTGTTTCATAAGCACTGGGAGTACTGAAAATCAGGCACGGAAACCATGTCTAATGTATCTAGTAGTATGCTGGACCAAAATGTTGTTTCTGGTGACCTCATCTAAGCTGCCTATTGGTGTTAATCTTTTAATTTATATATATATGTGTGTGTTTGTGTGTGTGTATTCAGTAAAATACTAGACAGAGAGAGAGAAATGGCCAAAGTCAGCATCCACAGCAACAGGTAGCTTTTGGAGAAGCATTTTAGAGCTGATACGGTAGGAAAGCCCTCGCTGAACACGAGGTTTATGTTTATAGTTTATCCTTTGCATCTGTCTTTCTGGGGCTAAAATCTCAATCTCCGATTCAGTGTGGCTTTGAGCCATCTCAAACAGTGTTCAGCATGTTCTATTTGGTTCAATCCTGTCTGATGTTTGCTCATCATGCCTTCAGACTCTGCTCTTCATGCATAGTTTTCCCTTGTTCTTCATAGAGCAAGTACCTGCCCAGGCCTATGTCTACACACCTGATGGGTTTAGCTTCACCTTCTTTCACTTTGCTCCTATTTATGTGTAACTTATCCGCTAATGCTACAACTTCACTTAATAAGGAAGGAAAAATTCCCCTTTCTGATTTTCTCTTCCTGAGAATCTGGGGTTTATAATCATCCCCCTTCAAAACACCTACCTGGGCAAAGAAGGGTTCCCAGTTTTACAGGCAGGGTTAAGTAGGACGTGTCTACAAGAAGCTGTAGATCTCCTGTTCTACGCCCTTGTTTTCTCTCCTGTTTCCTGCCCAGTGCCCCCAAATCCTCCTTGTTTTCTGAGAAAACCTCTTGCGTATTGCTGTATTCACCACCACTCAAAACACCTGCAGAGACTGGCTTCAGGTTCATCGCAGGTAGGTCTGGGTACCGCATCCAACAGCGTAGCCCCCATGAGAGAAGTTTGACCTGGGGAGGCAAAAGCAGGACACAGGTGCATTCAGAAATGTCAGAAAACCTATTTGTGGAGCTGCAGGAGCACAAAGGCACTGAGCAAAGGCTGGAAGCCAAGGGCCCGAGCTGACAGCTGCATTCTTGGCTCGCTGCTGGAGAGCACAGGGCTGTCGCACGGCTCCTCAGCACGGAGCCAGCACAGCTGGAAGCTGCAGCTTCTGAATCACGAGGGCCTGGAGGAGAAAAGATCATAGAATCGTAGAACAGCTTGGGTTGGAAGGGACCTTAAAGATCATCTAGTTCCACCCCCAAGATGCCACCAGTGATGTGGGGCAGAGGGGTAAAATATGATCCCTGTAAGGAGCTGAGATTTTACATCAGTGCTGTGGTTTAAGTACGGGTGAGGTATTGGTGTCTCTCTTATTGCTGTTGAGAAATTGTGGTGAGCCTTCTCTTCTTCACCACGCTGCTTAGAAAACAAGGACCCAAACTGATCCATGCGTACAGCCCGGTGGAGAGGACGCTATCCTGAGCCAGTTAGATGCCTTGGTTATATCAGTCTTGCACAGGGTGCCAGATCCTTGGGTGGTTCAGAACAGTGCAGGATGATGTGCAAGGGGAGACAGCCTGCCAGCAGCAGAGGGATGCTCCTGTTTCCTGGGGAATCTCTGTATCTGAACAAAGCATCCCTGCAGCTATGATGAAAATACCTTCTCCTAAGCCGGTGCTGTGTAAGGAGGTTCATTGTGCATGGAAAAGCTGGCCATGCTTGGGCAGGAGAGGTCTCCTGCTTTGCCTCGAGCTGTTTTCATAGATTGCATCTCTGCGTGATCAATGCATCTGGCTTTTGGCGCAGCCCAGGATAGCTGTCAGCATGCAACATAGGGGCCAGGGTGCAAGCTCACCGCTGCTTATAGCAGAAACCAGAGCTTTTGTACAGAGAACGCGACCCACAGCGAGGTGTGGGAGGGAAAATAATCTGATAATGAGATGAGATGAAATACTATTTCCTGGGAACGCCTTTTCCTTTCTATACGCAGCTTTTGGGCTCTAACATCTGGAAAAAGGAAGGTCAGCTGGGGACAGGGAGGCCATGAACATCTTTCCCGTATAACACCTTGCCATAGGAGCCAGTGGGTTTGTGTTTTAAGACCAGATTTGGACGGGATCTAGCTTTGCAGAAATGTGTTTTTGTCATAGTCTAATTTATAACAAAAAGGGAAGAAAAAAAAACTCTTTGAAAGTTCACAGGCAATAATCTTTTTCAGCAGGCTTCTGGAACTTAGCCATTTCAGCACTCATCAAAGTCTCCAGCTTTAGATCAGCAGGTACCAGCTCAGATGCCAGCAGGCTGACAAAGATTGTTGATTTGCGTATACAAATACATGCAGTTGGCCTGTAGGGTTGAGGTCAGTGTGGCACTTCTGCAGTGATGCATTTGGTTGTGGGGCAGTCTGTCCTTGTCTTGAGGATTTGTGCTTTGCTCTTGTTGAAGTCTGGGAAAATGCCCATTAGCTTTTAGCCCAGGAGAATTGGATTAATTATGAAATTTTCAAAGTATACTTTAATAAATTTCTCCATTAATATAATTTTATCCTTGTCATTAATCATGTCACATTAGCAAAGTATGCTCTTGACTTGAAGGAATTTTGTTTTACATTTCCCCTCTCCCCAAAATTTCTGCTATAAATAAATCTTAAAGACAGTTATGCTTTTTCCAGCTTTTCAGATTAACAAGATAAAATATTTGCTGATGAATTGCAAAAACGAGTTGGAGCTCCTGAGCACTACTTGGAGGCTCCCACATCTATGGAAAGGGGACAGACTGATCATTGCAAAGCTTAGCTGCGTCCCAGCAGCGAGAGCAGCAGATGTTCCTCATGGCATGCAGAGAAATGCCATTTGCAGAGGATGCTCCCATGACATCCTGGTGTCCGTGTGGGAGGGTACAGCTGTGGTCATCTCCTAGCAGGTGTCGCTGCCGTGCTATCACAAGAAAGACCTGAACCATTTTTTGCAGCCTTTGCTCCGTATGAGCTGGATGAAAGGAATACCTCCCAGCCTTCCAACTCCCATCTCTTTTAGAGAGACGTGATTATTTCAGCCCATTCTCTTTAGATTATGCATTTTGTGGATGATTGCTATTACTGCATGTTGCTGTTCAGTATATTGGGGACCCTGAGAAGTCTCAGCTGGATGGGTGCGAAGGCAATCCTGCTGCCCGTGTTCCTCAGGGGTCCTCATTTAACCTGGACTGCAGGACTTCACTGAGAACAAGGAAAATTTTGCCAGTGCTTCACTTCCCTGTTAGATTTTTGCTCCTGTTTGGCTTGAGTAGCTTTTGCTGTAGTGAAAGTGTTTTACTTCTCAACCCAGCTATCATGAGCTAGCTGAACAGATTGTCACTGGGTGATCTTTGCTGAACTTTCCCTTTCACTCTGTCAGAAGATGGCCTTAGGTCGAAAAGCTCCCGTTCATTTCATCTTCCTCTGTAGGTCATGGGTTTTAGACCTCTGTTCCTACGCTCTGCAGGAACATGCTCTGTTCTGCGTAACGCATTTCACAGGTTTCCTTCAAGAAACCACACCGGGTTGGTTTAGCAATGATATCTGGCTGCTCTGAGCAGAGCCGATGGCATCTGGTGGGCATGCTGCGGGGGCCCTGTGTGGGCTGCAGGCTGGCCAGGCCAAGCCGAGAGCGTGTCTGGTTCTGAGGTGCCTCACACCCCGGAGACGCGAGAGAGCCTGGGCCCAGCCCTCCTCCCTCACAAAATGGCGGCCGCGGCGGCCTCGCCTCCTCACCTTTGCTCCTGCTCAAAATGGCGCAGCGGTGACTGCTGCTACCGCGGTCCTGCCCAGCTGCCTGGCGCGTTGGTTCCGTGACAGCAGATGGCTTTGCATCATTTACTAGTGCTTTGTCTTTAGCTCGGTTCTTATCCTTCCCAAGCAGCGACGGACTTTATTTTGTGGTTAACCTCGTAATGCAGAAGCGCTAACTGTGAGCATTGCTTTCTTCGTTGTTGCCTGGGGTGTGAGGCCAACCAGCCCCGCTGGCTGTCGCTGCGGGCCCTCAGCACCTCCTGACCTCGCAGGGTGGGTAACCAGGTCCTCAGTTTCTCAGGACCACAACGGGAGCCTTTCTCCCCCTCCAGCTGCACGTCCAGATAACCCACTAATGAGTCTGCTCCTGGTGCCAGCTGGACTGGATCCCAATCTGAAACTATTTTAAGCGTACGTGTATATTTAAGCGTGTGAGTAGCCCCACTTGAATTCAATTCACTTTTTGGGACTGGGCCGTGGTGGAAGAGCTGGAGGGCTTTGTGGTGGTGAATGAGGCATTCACGTCCTTGTTGCGATACTCTTTTGATGAATGTGCTTGGCTTTCCCAGCAGCGTGAGCTAGCACCGAGCCATAGCTGCTGCTGGCTGTCAGAGCATTAATTATCCCTGAACAGGGAGAGTTTGTCTCAGCTATATTCTGTGTGAAACTACGTAATCTCCACGATGAAAATTTCTGTAATGAAAGTAGACTGCAGATGATCAGTTGTCGCTATGCTATTTAAAGAACAGAATCTTTTAAGTGATATCTAATGAGCTTGAATTATATGAAGAAAATAGAATAAACTGTGCACCTCCCGTTGATTTCTCTCCCACTGAAGCAATATATCTTATTCAATATTTGATATTCAAAATCGAGATTTGAAGGAAAAAATTGAGTTTTCAATACTCCAGGAAGAAACGCACAGGAGCATTTTATATTTTAAAAGATATCCCCGTATTCCAGCAATAAGACAGCGTTTGAGAAGCAGCATTTGGTGGCCTGCTTCCGGCATGTCGTGCAGCCCTGGGATGAGGGCTGGAGTTCTGCAGCGTTCCCCAGTTCTGCAGCTTGGGGAGCATCGGCTGCCCGGTTCCTGTCGCTGTGGCGTTCGTGGTAGATCTCATCATGTATTTGCCATCTCTGGATCCCTGCCTCCCCCAGGTGAGGGCATTTGTCTTCATGCTGATGCAATTTTACAGCTCTCTTCTCATTCCTGCGGGGAACCAGACTGCTTGGCTCCATGGCTGTTAGCATGAACTGCTTGCGGAGAGGTAAACAGATAGCAGAAGTTGTGGTCATTTCTCAGGTTCATTATAAATCCTTCAAAATATTGCTTGTTCCCCGTTAGATAAGAAGAATAATAGGTACAGTTCAAATACCACGATCTAACCTGAAGTTTCCTTAGAAATTGCTATTACTAATTTAGTACAAAAAAAGCAAAGTTACTTGATGATACTTGGTGGTATTCCTGGATGGTTTTCCATTTCCTTTGCATATATTTAATAACAGTAATTAAAATAACCTGAAACGCTCTTCTCAGCCCAGAGATGCCAGCGGAGCAGGAGAGAAACGTAGCTGGGATTTTGTAGCTCAACAGCTCCTAGGCTTTTTCCCTCCAGCTCACCATGAGAGCAAAATAACCGGATCAGATCTGGACTGGCCATCTCTACATTCAAATCCTCAAAGTTTATCTCATCCTCTCTCATAAGGATTTCTTTTAGCCAGCTTGGGAGCAGCTTAAAAGAAAATTAAGAAAACAAAGATGGAATCGTGGAGTGACATATCATAATGAGACCTTTCAGTCTCTCCGAACTTTCTCATTAACTTGCACCGAATGCAGACTTCAAAATTACAAAAGGATTTTCTCTCATAGCCCATAAATAGTCTGTGCTTAGAATATACCACATTGTCTCAATCTTTTTGGCTTATTCCCAAAGCCGCTTCTTTTGGCATGCTACAGTTGATGGGAATGATATTGTAGGAAGAACAAAGTACAGTTTTTCCAAAGGAAATGATAAATCTGCTGTAGGCTTTCAAAGCAAGCTAACATAATCATCAAGTGATTTTTCTTCTTTTTCTCTTTTTTCCCCCCCTCAGGAATGTAGGAAGAATACGGATGTTATTTTGGACCATTAACATCTTAAGTATAAAGACATGTAAAGTATTCCCCAATGGCTTCTCCCCCCTTCTTTTGTTTATTTTTCTTATTTTATAAAACTAAAAGCTTTTTTTTTACCCTGTGTATAAAACATATAGCAACATCACACCACAGTTCTGCCAAACTGCCACTTAACATGAACAATTACTGTTTCCCTCTGCAGAATCATTTTTTTTTTTTTTAATCAGTTTGTCCTTCCCACATTTCTCACTTTATCTCCTTAATGTATAAAGCCAAGGAAGACACCTTGCTGAAAAGCAACTCCATCTGTACAATGCAGGCAGCAGGTGCTATGATTAGGTTGCTGGTAGCAGATATCCTCAACCCATCACAGTAATTTTGATGTAAAAGCAAGAGAGGAAAAAAATATTTTTTTATTTAAATATTTTTCAGCCCAATTAAACAAGAAAGACTAAAGTTGGTGGGATCCTGGCATTAATTCAGCTTTAGTGTGCATTGGATCAGGTGTTTAACAGCATCAGATGTCGAGTTTCAAGCCAAATGAGGGCTCTCTGCTCTGGGGCACCGAGCAGCCCAAATGGTCCTAAGGAACGCCGGAGCTGTCTCTGAACCAAAAGATTGCACGTGTGATGCTGGCAAAGGTTTCAGGACATTTCTGCAATTCCCAGAATCTGGCAAAATCTGTAAGGGAAAAATTGCACATCAGTCTCTTCTTGGTCTTGGAGCTGGAGAGGAAACGTTGTGGCAAAAGTCCACGTGCTGCTTGAGCAGCTTTCTGAACGGGCACCAGCGAAGTGACATAATGGTATTTTTCTGTGTCAAAGACAAACGGCCAGAGGCAGAGGCTGGAGTTCAACGTGCTGTTATTTGTGCCACCACAGAGCTGCTTTCTCTGCCCAGCTCATTCGTGCAGCCTGACACCATTTCCGTGGAAGGGGGTGTCAGCCTATTTGGGTGTGATTTGGGCTATTTCTTCCACATCATGTTGGCACCGCTCTCGTGTGCCTTCTGCTGCTTGTCTCTGCACTTAAAGCTTTTTTCCCTGAGATAAACTTGATGTTTTAGTCCCCCTTGGTGTTTTTTCATATTTTTTTCTTTATTTTTTTTTTGTTCCCTTGTATCTTGGTTGTGCTCTCTACCTAGTTATGGTGGAGAGCTGAGAACTTGCATACAGGTATTTTCCTTGCAATTAGTGAGGATCCAAGTGTCATTCATAATCAGCTACAAATATCGGAATTTATTGGGAATCTTCTTCAAACGATTTTTTCTCCTCCTAAAAAATCCCTGCAAAAATGACCAGGAAGTTCAGATGTTTTGTATCTGAATATTTTGGTGCGTTGACAAATGGAGAGATGCTCCTTGTGTGGCTTTTACCCAGGGAGGCTGCACTTAATGTCAGAGGCGATTTCCTGGTTTTGCTTGCTCCTCTAGTAGGCAGGGTGTGGAAAAAAGTAAAAGGATTGTTTTGGTCATTTTGTGAAAAGCTGGGTTATTTATCACACAACTTTAATGTTCCCTAGGCCATGGTGTGTATATACACACACAAATTCTATCTGCAATGAGTAACTGTAGCCCCTCCACTCTTTTTTAAGATTCAGGGAAGAAACAGAGATGCATTGGTTTGGGGAACAGGGAGCTGCTGTTTTTTTCCATGAAGTGGTTTTTGTTATTTACCAAAACCCACCAGAAAGCATCAAGCAGACACGAGATCTGGCAGCACCACTGGAGGCAATACGTGCACAGAGGCACTGCGCGTGCACGAGCATGTGGGAAGGAGGTAGGTGGCGTGGCTGTCTTCTGGAAGTGCGTGGCTTCGTGCAGAGGGAATGGCCTTAGTACTTTCCGACTGGTGGAAACAGATTTGTTTGCATCACCCAAAACCATAGGCCGTCTTACCTGTTTGCTGCTTGTTTTTATAACATATCTATGAAAGGTTTTCAGAATGCTTCAATTTCTTTGTGCGGTGTTATTTCTGTACTCAGAAACACTGGACTTTCCAAGATACTATCACGTAAAGGTGGTGAATTTCATTTCCTTACCCATTCCCAAGAGACGCTGCATTTTGCTTTCTGCTTTCTCCCTGTCCTCTGGGTGGGATGTGGCGTTTATCTTCACGGAGCAGGTCGCAGGGGTATTAATGCTTCCTTACGCAGATCCCAGGGAAAGAGTTAACAGAGTGCAGGCTATCAGGTTCATTTCCAATTTTCCACCAGACTGTAATGAAACGCCACAATGCGTCAAACCAAACCTCTCATTAGTCTCCCCATTAGTTTTCACTCTGGTAAATAAACCAAGGGTGCTACTAGCAGTTAATAATAGGCAATCAGGGTCTCTTTCACGGCTGCCACTTTTCTCCTTGCTCTTTGTGAAAAAGGAACTGCGTGGAAAAAAATTTACCTTCCTTTTCATTCCCCTAATTATTTTTTTTTAATCCTTCATTTCATGGTGCTGTGCTCTGCATGGCTGCCGGTGATGCAGAAACGCTCTGCGCATGGAGCACACTGGGGGCAGGCAGGATGCCGCGCACCGGCCCTGGGATTGATGGATGCTGCCAGAAATCTCCTGCCGGTGCCAACGCCCAGCAGCCAACTAAAACACGCCGTAAGTCGTCCGCTGAAATGTTGTTCTTGGTGGGTACAGCGGGCACGCTTAAACCGTGGCTGATAAAATGGGGAGCACGTTGTTAAAACATGCCACACACCTGCTGCTAGGAAGTACAAGCTTAGGTAGCCGCGTGTGAGTGCTGTGCTGCTTACTGTTTGGCTAGAGCTTCTGTGTGGTGTTTCTTAGTCAATTGTGTTTTTTTGTTTTTGTTTTTTAATTATATCTAACTCACATTGTTCATGGCCCGAAACCTGAAAAGAAAGTTTTTTGGGTATGCTTATGCTTTTAAGCATGCACTGGCTGAGTAACAAAGTTTCTAGCCAGGCAGAGGATGGCAGCTCCTTGAGGATATAGGGATTTTCTCTGTCACTTAACAATGGATTTTCTTCAATCTTATGTTTCCCTTTCCCACGCACTTATTTCTCCACGTTATCCCTTGTCCTTGAAGCAGCCCTGCTTTTCCATCTAATTGTTCTTTACGTGCCCATCTTTCTGTAAACCTGACCTCCTTCTTTCTTGCGCCGTTTTCTTGTTTATTTGAAGTATTGTTTTTTATTAAACCAGGTAGGTGTTATGTTTGGTTCTATTAAGTCATGGTCTCTCAAAGGGATGCCCAAAAGCCATCGTATTTGAGAGCTGCCATGGAAAATGAAAGGATACTGAGCTTGTATGAACTCCTTTTTGAGATTCCTTTGCAGGTTGGGGTACTAGGCTGGGTGCACTTAGATCAAATAATGGACCAGATTCTGGAGCAGATTTTTCTCTCTTCAAGTAATATTTAAACCAAGTCCCATGGAAGACACAGGAATGCCCAATGTGCCTTATCTTTATAAAATGCTGCGATTTAATAGTGTGTTCCTAGTTTTAATACCAATAAAGTAATTTCTAAACAGCAGAGACCAGTAACACCATAGATTTTTACCTTAATTTCCTTCATAGGACTGGAGAATTTGGTCTTGCTGTTATCACAGAAAGGCACCCATGACTGCTCATTCACTCTTTTGGCTCTGGATAGCTGGTGAACATTATTAAATGCTGTTAATTATGTCACTAATTGCATGTGAAATCAAGGACTGTTTGGGCATGCAGGAGCCTAAGCCTTATATTTTAAACATGACTATAAAATACCGATAGCTTAGAATATGTCTCCAAGCTATTGTCCTTGAATCTTCTACCAAACAAGATGAGCACAATTAATCTTGCATAAAGTTTGGCAATGCAGCACTGTCAGTCTTGTTCCTGTGGCACAAATTTTAATACCCTCGTTGCTGATCTCAAACTTTTTCTTGCAGAGGCCACCCTTTTTGAAAAACAGGGTTCTGTGGGGCCAGCACGCAAACACCCCGTGTTGCCTGAGGTTTGTAGGAAAAGGGTGGTAGCTGGGCACCGCTCTGTGTCTGAACCCTCCTGTATCTCTGAAGATGTGGGTGCTCAGTTCCCATCAACAAGCAAGACCACGGCTATAACATATACAGACTCAGGTTACTGGGAAGCACAGTAATGTTTTGCCATCTCTTTTTGGTGAAAAAACAGAAAGCGGCGGACTGCGAGGGCAGCTCTGAGAGCAGCCATGTGCTTTGCGAGCATCTCCGTGCCCTGGCTTTTATGCAGCCTGACCGTGGAAGTCCCAGCCCGACATCCACCAACCTCCACCATCCGCTAAGTTTCGGTCCGGAGGCACAGATGCCGAGAAGTCCAGCCCTGCACCCAAACTAGACTAGGTCACGATGGACGCAGAGAACGAGAAGGTAATAGTCCTGGCTTAGCTATTTTCTGGTGTTTGCAGGGAATGTGAGGGATCTGATCCAGCAGAGCTGAGCCATCGATGCATGCTGCTGTTCACATAAAAGATACGCAGCTGGAGAAATGGCTTCGTGTCCCCCAGCTGTGAACATTCATAAACCATCGCAAGCAAGGGGATGAATAAACTGCATTGAACGTTAGTGCTGCCACCAAGGCCTGCGCTGAAGATACTGTTAAATAGCAATGTCTTTTCATGCTTGGTCAATTAGAAAGTGTCTGAAGATGTATGAAAATTGAGATCTATTTTTAAATAGCGCACAAAGGCAGAGTCACAGTATTTAAGGCCCAGAAAAAAAAAGCCCCAACCATTTCTGAAGGAACAGATGTTCACGATTCATGCACCCTAAAGACAAAACAGGATTTGCTATCAACAGAACTAATGTTGCTGGCCAGTTTTGTCTATATTTTTTAACTCTTTCATGTAAGCTTTTAAATTAATGAACTGCTAATAACTACGAATAGCTAGCTGTTGATGGTCCGGGGTTACCATTTTTGACTTGGTGTGACAGAACATCTACTTGGATGTCCTGGTTCATTGGTGCTCGTGAGCCTGCCATAAATATCTTGTGTCAATGCTACAGCTCTCAGCAAAGGGATACGTACGGTGCTCGGCTGCGGCGCGCAGTCCTCCTCAGGAGAAGGAATACGTGACTTTCACAATGAGCTACCCAGTGTTTTTGTGGTTAACATCAATTATTTCTTTAATCCTCAAAGCTGTATGGGACTCTTAAAACGCCTTACAATTTATTTCATAACTTACATAATTTTACAAGTTACTTTAAAAACAGCTTTATAAACCAAGTTCCGGGCTGTCAGAAATTACTGTTTTATATATGCACACAGTCAGGTAGGTACACCTCTGCTCCTACTGATGGAGTTGTGAATTGGCGTGTATCGATCCGTGTAAAACCCTTTTCAATTACACATTTTGACCTGCAGAAACACAAAGCTTTTGTAACCCTCTTGAGATGTACAGCTTTTATAATCCCGATACTCTTGTGGGATTTCTGTCCTTTTAAGCCTTTTATCTTCCTGGTGCTGTGCCTTGCTGCTCCTTTTGTCTTCTGTTCACTAAACTCATCACCTCTATTGTTACGGTTGATTCCTTGGGATGATTCATGATCCCTTGGGAGCTCCAGCCAGGTGAGCTGATTCCTATTAATGGTATTTGTGGGAATAGATATGAAAATAATTGCCTGTGTATTGTTAAGTCCTATATATCAGACTTGGCTTTTTCATTCTAAAGGATTTAACAGTGACCTGATTCAGGAGCTTGGTCCTCTGGTGCTTGGCTCACTGCTGGCAGTATTCAGCATCTATTCCACTCTTTTAACCTTGTTCTCTCATTAGCCTACCTGAAGAGGGGATTTCTCGCTATCTGGGGTCCAAGCTGGCTAGCACCTCAGCCCACGGAGAGGGCCACGTTAGCACCGAGTGCTCGAGGTGCTCCAGTAAGTTTTACAGCCACCACCTGATGGGACCTGCCAGTAATCCTCACAAGATGTGCTCCTCTGGCCAAACCAGTGCCCGATATTTAACTGGGGTTGCCGTAACTTCCTTCTCAAGTGGGCTTTCAGGCTCCTGCCCTCTCCATCCAAGCGCTGCCTGCTCAGCACCCAGCGCTGCTCCACACCCAGCCCTGACTAAGGCCTTTTGCCCAGGGCTGCCATCTGCCTTTCAAATCACCTGCCACAGCACTCGGCGTCCCGGCTCTGCCCCGGACCCCGAAACGCTCGGTACCTCGAAGCAGGGCGAGGAAGGGCATCGTGTCCTGCCCGTGCAGAGCTTTGGTCTCCTGTCCCTTTAGCAGACCTCTGTATTTATTGCCCGTTCTGCTAGGCGTTTCCTCTCATTCCCAGGCGCTTCTTCAAGCCCTCCTTCAGGTGACCTTTGGGATATGATGGTCTGTGGAGGTCAGCCCATGGCTTTTTTTTTTTTTTAACCTTAATGAGTGATCTACTACACAGTATTTTTCCTGTGAAACTATGGAATCTTTAAAATGAATACTAATACTGCAGCTACCCTAAAGGAGGACATGGACCTCTGTTTCCAAGCTGCCATGCACATCAATCCTAAGCAACCAGTCTAAAGCTTCGCAGTCTTTTCAGTGAGCAAACCTCACTTGTGTCGACAGAGTAACTCTTGAAAAAATGAAATTACACACGGAATTGGGCTCAAAACCCCCCAGACGACAAAAATACCTTTGGCTGTGTCAGAGAAGTGCTTGAGAGAGCTTGCACTTGCAGATTATGTTCCCGTAAACATGCAGAGAGGAAGCAGGAGCAGGAAATACCGGTGCTGCCGCGCCGGGCTCCCGCCGGAGCCCGTGCCCCTGGTTTGTGCGCAGGGAGCAGGAGATGGGGATCGGGGCCGGGCTGTGCAGCTTCAGCATCAGCAAGAGCCTCCCTGCCTTTACGAGCAGCTTCCAGCCAGCAGCCAACGCTGATTTAATACTAATGCTTTTCTGATGAATTGTCTCTTAGTCTGTTTTGAATGCTTTCTGCATGACTAATTAATGTACCGAAATAAATTAAATTGCCTTGTTAAACTTTACGCTAGTATGTACAAACAGGCGGCTGGTAGTCACGGCTCTCACTCGATATTTTATCTAATCTTCGCGTTCTCAAGGACGGGGCACTGCTTGTTATCTAAAAGCCACTTAACTGCGTGAAAACCTGATGTCATGCGTCTCTAAATATGTGTAGGTATTTGTGCGCAGTCTGTTGAGAAACAGGCTGGAATATAGCGAGATGTACGTAATTACATTCTTCTAATGATAACAAAACCCACTTGAAATTGGCAAGAGATGAAAACCTGCAGCCTCATATATGGAATTTTGCTTGAGTAAAGCGTTCTGTAACATTATGCTGGGATAAAACGGCGTGATTCATCGCTGGAAGGACACTCCCATCTGGAGCAGATAGTTAGAAATCACTCGCCATTGACCCTCCTGAGCGCTGGCATCAGCTCCTTGGAGAGGAGAAGCAGCGGGGGTAAGGAATCGCGCGGCGGGAGGCTCTGCGGTGCCCGGGCACCTCGCCGCGGAGAGCGGCGGTGGGATGCCATTCCTCTCCCTTTTGGCTGCTCTCCCAGACCTGGCCGTGCTGCGGGGAGCTTGGGAGGGGGGAGCCTCTCTGCTTGCACCGTGGGGCCGTAACCCCCCCCCCCCATGCAGCGACTCGTCTGCGTGTGCGCTCAGGGCTGTCTCCTGCTTACATTCGTGCGACCGCGGGGCTCCACTCCCGCTTTTGAATTTACCCTTTGCCATCTGCAGATTTTCTTCGTAAAGCAAGGGAGACTTGTGCGAGAGAGCAGAACAGCAAAACAATTTTGGTTGATTTATATATGCGCATATATATACGTATGCTTGAAATAGTTTTGCATCTCATTTCTAACAACGCCTGAAAGGAACCTAGGGCTCAGCACAATCTCTGCCCTGCTAAGATCCTAATCTTCCCCCTCTGCCAGGCAGCGGCCAGACGCGCAGCGGGCACGTTTGCTCCATGACGGAGCAGCCTGGCTGCCGCAGGACGGAGCTGGGGCACTCACGGAGCACGCAGACGGAGCTCCCACTGCGGGGAGCCGGGAACTGGCCGGTGGAGAGCACCAGGAGGATGTCCCCGGGGTCCCTGCTCCGCTGAGGGCACGATGGGAGCCCCCTGACCGGCGGGGCTGAAAATACATGGTGCAAAGGTATGTCTCTTTTTGTTGTAATCTCCTCTTTCTAACCTTTTTTTGTTGTTGTTGTTTTTTAACTATGGTAAAAAAAAGTGATCTCTTAAGCATAGAAGTTGATTCAGTTGACATGCACTTAGAAAAAATGTGTTTTAATTTAAATGTTAATGTTTTTAGCACTGTATGCATAATAAACACCAGTCAGACTATTTAAATTCAGGTTATTTACTAGCAGCTCCGCTAAAGGTGGAGCAGTGGGGCGAGCCCCTCCTGCCCACGCACGGGGTTTCGGTACAACCGAGTAGAAGTTTCCACGGCTGTGCGTGGACCCTGGTGCCGAGGAGCAGGCTGCGGAGTGGGACTGGCAGCACAGCCCCGTCCCGTGGGGTTGCAGCAGCTTTACACTGCTCTCAGCGGCTTCTCTGCAGCGTGGATGTGCCAGCCTGCAGGGCTCAGCTCCGTGATGCTGAGAACTGAACCCGGGAGACGCGTGTGCCCAGCTCCGCGGGCGCTTTGTCCGGGCGCTTTGTGCCAGTCGGTGATGGAGCGCGTGGATGCGCGATTACGTGTCTGGCTGGACTGCCCTGCTCCCCAGCACGGTTATTTTGGATGTGGCAGGCGTTACGAGGTGGGGCTGTGATTCCCAAGTGTCTGTGAAATCGTGGTTCTTCGCAAATTGTTTTCAAAGTAAAAGCAAATGGAATAATTATATACATCATGATTCTTCAAAAGAGAACTGCGTTGCTGATGCAGAAGAAATTCCTACTCTTTACTGTTATTAAAAGCAAACAAATGGACACCATATCACTATGTAAAAAAAAATTAGTTTCTTAGAGAAATAATTGTGTTTTCAGTCGTAGCCAGAGCATGCCCTCTTTTCTGCTAAAATATGTTTCCTTTGGAGGCAATATTGACAGCTTCTTAATGATGGTTACATTCTATAGCTAGTGGGATGAAAACTACATCACTTGCCCATATAATAATATAATATAATGCTAAATTGTTCTTTCATGCTGCTGTGTGATTTCTTTGATATCTTGGAAACTCTTCCTTAGTAATGGATATGGATAGAGATAAAAACCTGCACAAATAGCGGCAGTACCTGCAGGAATATCCATCCTGCCTGGTACCTTTTTAGGTGTGTATTTGTTGATTTTGCAGCACTAGATGCCCAAGGCATGCAGGGGTGCTGTGCTTTGTCATTTTTGCCCATGCAAGATTTGTTGCGAGACCAGGTCAGGATTGCTATTTGTTGTGAGGACAGGTCAGATTGCTATCGTGGACTGAACTTCCAAAGGGCAGAACTGGCACAATAGATGTATTCTCTCAAAAAACGATTATGTCGCCTCAGAGAGCTTTTTCCGTGGAAATTAATGTGAAATAACAAAGGTCTCAATGTGAACTGGGCAGAGATCCCCGGTGTTGCCATCAACGTACCTTTGGAAGGATCGTCGCTGAGTTTTTCACTTCTCTCACGGCGGGAGCCCCGTTCCGCACAGACACAGCTACCAGGTCGCAGCAGAGCCCGCGGCCGCTGCGCACGCTGGTGTCAGGATGTCAGACGGGCCCTGCCTTACCGCTCCGTTTTCAGGGCTGCGGGGCCACAAGGATTTCCCACGTTGGTGTTTGGCCTTCTGGGTGACAGCACAGCGGTGCCGTCCGCCACGTAGCGGGCACAGGCGCTCAGGGGAGGGCAGCAGAAACGAAAACGTGGGTGTTTCTGCCTCAGGAAGCCATGAACTCGCACACTCCTTGTGTCGCCAGAGAGGTGTCGCGAGGAGGTTTCTCCACTAGATCTGCCTTTGCATCGCTGCCGAACGAGGTAAAAAATAAAGCATCGGCGGGGCGCTCATGGGCGGGTGATCGCTGCAGTAATAATAGCCATTTGGCTCATTAGTGCTGCTTGGACAGAGCGATTCCCAACCCACCGCCGGTTCGTTAGGCAGACACCGAGGACAGGCCTTCAGCCGGCCTTCTCCTCTGGTCTAACCCCGCGGCCTCCTGTAGGGCCAGGGACGTGCCAGCGGGGAGGGAACCCGACCCCTCAAGTTTCCACTGTGTTTTTTAGGCCAATGCCGACATAAAAACCTCTGAAAAGTTGGCCTGGTTGGGATACAGAAGAGGACTTGTTTGCTGTAAATCTAAAACTTTATTTATGCGTCAGTGATCCACTTGTTTAATTATCTGGCATTCACACGTTTGATCTTGAGCCTGATTTCCTTGGACTCTCTGGTGTAAAAGGCAAAGTAGAAGTTACCGTGCAGTTTAGAAACAGTTCTTTTTGTTTGTTTTCAGTTCCTGCTCATGAGTAGGGTTGGGGTTTTCCAATGAAAACCCAAGTCCGAATTTCTAGATTTGTCCCAGATTCCCACTACTGTCAGAAACTGGTCAGCAAGGCTAGCAGGCGGTTTAAAGAGCATTAACGTAATTGCTGTACTTCCTTCAAGGCGTCGTTTGATGAACCTGGCCGCAGTAAGCTGTAACACACCCACCCACCCCTTTTCCTGGCCCCCACATCGCATTTAGCGTCTGTCAAATTGATGTGATGGAAAAGGCAGAGCAGCTCGCAGAGGTCAACTGAGCCAACGGCAGAGCTTGGGCGATGGTGAATGTGCAGGAAAGAGTGAAGTGTGTATTGATACGCCTGATCGGTTAGTTCGATAAAGCTCAGCAAGACGTATTTAGTTAAAATGAGCTCATTTTCCTTGAAACCAAATGCTTATTTTAATCCTAGGGTGGCTGGATAAAATGTGGTGTATCTTGATTGCTGATAGGTATCTTCCTTTTGTAAGAAGCTATTTACTAAGTGAGAATAGCGCAAAGTAGGTGGTAAGGTAGAATTGCTGTTACTTCTTTGGCACTGTAGATAGATTTCTACATTAGACAATACCTTCTTGTGATATAATTAGGAAAGAATGACGTGAATGCTAATATATTCCATGTTTATTTCATCATTTTCTTTATTTTGGATTCGATTATTTCCTTGGGAAGACAGGTTAGTTTGAATGATAAGACTGCTTGATTGCTGGAAAGCCTTCTTTCTCTTTAAAAAGCTAAAAATCCTTCAGTTTTCCTTTTTTGCTGAGTATTAGAATGGTTGTATCGGTTCTTCCGTGCCCATTCCCCCCCTGTTGAATTTCCCATGTTCTTTGTTGTGGGGGGTGACCTACTCACAGAAGAGCGTGGCTCTTATCCCGCAGTCACCATATGCTCCAGCAATGAACACCGCTTTCCGTGAGTGCCAGTATTTGTTCTCTTGTGCAGTGCTTCGTTGTCTCTAGTACAGCTCTTAAAATGCTGGTGTGGAACTGTGAGATGTATGCATAGAGGAGGAACAGTTTCATCACGGACCATATATCACTGTTAACTTCTGAAATATTGCTGACATTTGTATACCAAATAAAATGGTGACTAATTGCTTGGCACGTGTTAAAAAGAGAGAAGTTCCCTGTAAATGGTGTTGCCATTTGGACGTTGTGCAGCTTCATGCCTACGTGACCCATGGTTAATGTTCTTCTTCAGTGCAGCAGGGTGTGATTTGGTCACAGTCCCCAACGCTGCTGTTTATTTGGATCGCCACAGAGCCGAGGCTGCTGTTGAGGCTGTGCCTCTGTTGGAGGGGATACTGCAGATGCACGCAGCAGGAGCTGCGCCTTGTGCAAGGCATTTAGCTGGCTGTCATACGTGGAAAATTCTTCACGGGAGTTAAATACTGGGATGTCCTTTGAATGAAGATGTGAACTGTCCTGCTTGCTCCTTCACCGGCGTGTATTTCTGAGTAAGCTGTGGCAAGGGCTTGCCTTGGTGCTTTGCCTGGTTTTTGTATTAAACAGGGTTTGCGCTAGATAGAATGGGATGGGAGGAATAGAGTCAAATATAAGTAAAAGTTTTATTGCCTCCTCTTTCCTGTTCATATATGTCTGAATATAATCAATTATATTCAGATTCTGGGGGGGTTGTTTGGCCTATAGTTCTTTTTCTATACAACTGCCTTTCTTTACCAGAATTACATAAATTTCTGTCATCAAACTCTGTCAGCAGTTCCTTTATATCAGCAAACGGGCTGCTTTTGTGTGTACCTACTTTCACCTCATTAGCTGTCGTGCAGACAAATTGTGGCTTGTAGGTAGCTGCCTGCCTGCCTGCCGGCTGACTCCCTGTGTACTGGAGGTATTTGGCCAGCAAAACATCAGTGTAAATATTTCAGCATTAGGCACGTTACAGAATTACTTGGGTTTGTACCGACAGGGGCGTTTCCTTCCTAAGGTCTATGCTGTGCAACAGGTTAATGAACCGCACTACTGGGGTTTAGAAATCAGTTTATAGTGGGGTGAAGAAAATATTCTGGAAGACTGGAAGTCACCTAAACCTGGTTGTTTTGCTGGTGTTTTATACCCAGAAATGCTGAAGGCTGCATGCCCATGACCTTGCCTAATTTAGAGCTTATTAGATATGGCTATTAAGTGCCCAAGGACATTATAAAAATTCCTCAAAAAAAAAAAAAATTAAACTTGCATGCCTGAGTTTGATCATTAGCCTCTGGTTTATTGCAGGAACTTTCAAACGCTAGCACAGCAGCAGTTTGTGTATTTTCCCCCTTCAGTAATAGGAAATTGCTAACTCCAGCCCCGGCTCCCTTTCGCTGTTATTGTCCCGCTGCTCGTGCAGAGCCTTTCACATGAAACCGCTTCCTGAAGCGACTCCGTGCTGCTTTCCAGGACTCGCACTGAAGCGTGGCCAGGGCTGGCTGCTGCTCCTCATCCCTTCATGCCCCAGTGTTCGGCTTGCTGCTGCTGCTGAAGGCAACGCTTTTCTGCCTGGCTGTGGAGGGAGACACCGGGGACGCTCGTTTTGGGAGTTACATCGACGGTAGGGTTGTAGGATGTATGTTTTTACATCAGTTGCTTGTGTCTGCAGTTCTGCTGTGGGAGCTGAGGTGAAGGCGTGCCATAAAGGTGTCTGAAAATAGGTACGGTGGGGAGGAGAAGGGAAACCAACCCAAAATGTTCTTCACTTGAACAGCTGCTTGTCTTTATGTCTGCCAGTTCCACATTTTCATCTGTTTGTTGCTCTGTATTGGCATGTGCAATTTTTGAAGTAAACGATGTAGATTCAGCTGTGGTACTTTTCAGATGTTATTTTTGAACAATCGCACCCATCTTCTTTTTAAGCTGATTTGGGCAATTGCTCGTACAACCCGTTTCCCAAAATAGCACTGATGCGAGTGGAAACAATAGCTCTTGTCTCCGAAATAATGGGAGTTCTTTATAAAATTTCAGCCTCTTAAGATGTCGGCGTGCACATCTGTTGCTAAAGTCATACGGTCTCGTTGGTTTCCAGCAGCTTGGTTGCAAAATCCCAAGGAGCAGAAGCTTAGTCTCAGTACCCCAAATAACTCGAACCTTTTCAGCTGGCATCCTCCTTCCTGGAGAGCGCGTGGGTTCGTTTGGATGCGATAAGCAGAAGCGGCGGCGGCTGAGATGCTGTGATGTGTTGGTGAGCGGTCAGGGGTGAGACGCGGGGTGTTTGGGCTTCTTTTGGGAAAGTTACAGCAGTGCTCACGTTGTTTGAATTGATCAGCCAAGTGTGTTTAGGCAGGACAATCGGCCTGATAGCTCTGAAGTGCAAATGCAGCTGGTTTAGACTGGAGCCGTATGCATTGTATAAATACCCACCTTTAATGGTGTTTGGCTGAGTGCTATCGGAAGGGGTTTATGGCACTTCTGTAGGTCTAAATGAATGAAATAAAACAGGCTGTCTGACTTTTCATAAACAAGGCAAACCTTCATGCAAAGGTGGTTTTGATATGGGTGCCAGTGGGTTTTCACGCCCAGCTTGGCTAATGCTGTTGTTGTGGTATCGCGTGTGTCTAAATATTTAAAGGAGTTTAAGTTATCTTTATGTACTTTGTTTATACTGCATCTACCAAGAGCTTTGTTTTTGTGTAGGCTGATGAGGAAGAGATGTTAAAAGCGTTCTCAAACTCTCCAAGCCTTGAGCATTCAGCCGAGGAAGTTTCTTTTCCTAGGATTCTTGGGTTAAGAGAGTCTAAAGCTAACCAAGTAGGGGGCTGGATTTCGCAGAAACCCCTGCTGGTTTAAGAGCATTCTTTCCAGACAAACATTTGGGGCTAAACTGCGGAGGAAGCAGATGCCAGCCTGCAGACATGAGGAGCTAATATCTCTTCAGACGCCCTCAAGCCCCTGAGGATGCTTCCCGTGGCCAGGTGAGCGCGGGGCAGCAACAGCGGCTGTCACTGGGGCGGCTCCACGCGGCTTCAAGGCATGTCCAGCTGGGGAATCATTGCTGCCGTGTTTCAGAGGGAGAGCATCCGAGGCAGTCAGCTAGAAACAACATTTTTTGGTGGAGGGGAAAACTCTAATGATTACCGCCAGTGCAGAAGAAGACCAAGTGTCCTTGTCCCCTTCCTTTTACTTCCTCTGTTAAATGATGAGTGTATATACATGGATTTGTTAGTTGGTCTTTAAAGACTGAAAAGATTTAGAAATTGTTTTATGAGTGCTAGGCAAGCTGCTACACAAGTGTGAAAGTTTTTGTTGCTCTTAAGTTGTTTTCAACAAGAGTTTAGCTTGTTTGCTCCAAACTGCACAGTGCTTTAGCATATGACATAGTACAGAGGTTTGTGTCTTTAAAATGTTTAAAAAATCCTTACTGTAATTTTCTTAATCTTAACTCGTTCCCAGATAAACAGAGCTTTTAAATACTTCTGCCTCAGTATGCCTCAGCCCTAGATCTTTCTCATTGTTTTTCCGTGGTACTGCTGCATTGAGCAAATTTCAGGTGAGGCAGCTATGAGCACTGTTAAAGCAACAGATTTCTACCCACTTAACCACAGGACACTTTGATCTACACTAAAACATTTCAGCTGGGAATGATGCTGTGTGTAGCCTGGTGTTAGCCTTACAAGGACAGCAGACCTCTGGCTTTCTGGAGCTGACGAAATAAAAATATTTCAGCATGAGCCAGTTTGACAGCAAAACAGCCGGCGGCGTGCGTTGCCTCGAGCAGACCACGAGCCCCGTGCCTGGTGAGACCTGTTTTCCTGTGGTTTGGGCCTTACCGTGGTTTGTAATTGAATCTTTTCTATGGTCACAGCACCCAAATGTTTTCTCTCCTTGCTCTTGCACCAGGTTGCTCTTCTGCCTGTCTCCAGTGCAAAAAGGTGCAGAAATGCTGGGTGACCCTGGGCTGGCTGGGTGCACTGGCTGCTGGTGGGACTGGAGGTGGGAAATCCTTGTGTATGAAGCTGTCAAAGGAGTGAAAAGTTAAATAACAAACTTGTTTCCCTCACCTTGACTGTCTGGTGCCGTTAAAACTTTTTAGCACTTCTGAGGATATAAAAATACTTATTTTCTAGCTAGCTTTTAAATGCCTTTTAGTGGATTAGTTTGGATCACATCAACTAAGAGCTTGATCATCTGCCAGCCGCTAGAGGTGGGCCAAAGCTTTGTAAATTAATGAGCTCGAGGCGATTAGGACAGGTCTTGGTGCTTTGGACTGTGCACCAAATTGCTTGCCAGGCAAGGTGTGCAGTACTGTAAGCCTGGCACCTTTTTTGTTTTAATTCTTGTACTGTGAGGGTGCTTGCCTGGCTTGGCAGTCAAACTAAATGTGAAAGGCTCTGGATGTGATGCCAGTGAATGGAAATTATGTTGGGGTACCAAAAGCTAGGGTCAAGATGATAACCACCACTTTCTCACAGTGATGCTGCTACAGCTGCCGTGATTCTGACTCCAGGCCAGGCTCAGCACCGTTGTGTGTGCAGCAGGTTTGTCTCTGGTGTCCAGTCCCAGGACGTGTGACGGGAAGAAGATCTGAGGTCTTGCAGCAGCCCTCCCGTGTTGCTCTCAGGAACGGGAAAGTGTCTTTGTTCAGGTGTGTTTGTACAGCTCTTGCACAGAGCTGCGGAAGGCTGCCCGGACCCGGGGACCCCAGCACATCTCACTGCCGTACTCCTGGCTGTTGGTCATGGAGTCCAGGCCAATGTCTTTAGTGTCTCCACTCGTGGAGGCCAGCCTTTGCCTTTAGTCTGCTTTCCTCTCTGATCGGTGTCCTGAGTACGTAATCGCTTTTCTGAGATCTTGACAATCCTCTTCTTTACATGGATGTCTGAAAACGGTTTTCATTTGTTGGATATCATAAGCTTTCTTGAGGGAGGATTACTTTCAAGGTGATTTGTCTTGAAATGACTGCATGTGCTTCCAGCAGCTGTCAGCAGCATCTGGCAGGGCAGGACCACCAGTTAGCAGTCTTAGATCTGTCTGATCGCCGCTCATTCGTTGGATTTTTCGCATTATTCTCAAGCATTTCAAGTAAGACTTTAATATCCACTTGTTCTTTTCAAATCCTAAGTACCTGCAGACCTGTGTCAGTTAGTTTTGTGTTTATCAGGGCACCACATCCCACAACATGTCCATAAAAATGGGTTCATTACTCAGGGGTGAGGCTGTAGCTGCAGCCTCCAGGAGGTCTAAGTGTCTTTGGTCAGTCCTAAGCCACCCCATCTCCTGGGGTTTGGGTCTGTCTTGTTGGATTTGCCCAACGTGGGACATCACCGTGGTCCATGTGTGATCGCGCATGCAGCAGCTGCTTCTGAAACACCAGAAAAGTCATGTCCCATGGGCAGACCACGCACGACATGAGACTTGACTGTATGATCCAGCATCTTCTGTATCACCTGAAATGCTTTGCTCCTCTGACATTCAAAACGAAGCACTGGGACTGCTTCAAGCCAGCACCACCACCCTACCTTTGGCGACCTTTTGGCGCAAGGATGCTGCTTTTACCGAGCCTGTGCCTTCAGGGGTGGCATCCTCCGTGGCTGGTGCTCAGGGAGGTGATAACAGAGTGCACTTGTGCATGCAAAATGCTTTTAAGGTTAAGCAGCCACTGCCTGCCTTGAGCAGGCTTGTAACAACTGCAGATTGTCTCCCATTCTGACCCGTAATTGTACTCTTCAACGTGGTTAAACCCCTGGGTGCCTGCAGTTCTCAGGATTGCATTAAGGTCTGAACCGTTTCTAGTAATTCAAACCCAATAATAATTCTCCTGTCTCCAGCTGGGGTTTTAGGTTACCCCTTCCAGCCCTGTGTCATGTGCTCTGAATTTGGAAGTGGCGTTTGCTGCCTGCCTGTTGTGAAGTCTCTGCGCCTGCCTGGACTGAGTTAACTCCAGGCGCACTATGTGATAGCCCACATTGTAGTTTTGTTCTGTGCATCTAGAAGCTGATAATACGATAAGATGGTGACTGCCTCTCGAATTAAATGTATATATTTCTATTAACCCCGAGGGGAAAGTTGTAAAAGTGCTCTTTTGTTTCCAGTGCAGCACAGGAAGCTCATTTTGGCTTCGTTTAACATCACTGCTCAGATTGGCAGAGAGTCAGAAATTTAGTTACATGACATCATATCTCTGGCACAGCAGCATGGCTTGGAGCTTCTCAGAAGCCAAACCCCCCGATAATAAATCAAACACCGAAATATCTGTGCAATTCTGTCATAGCAAAAGACGGCTGTTTGTCACATTTTTTAATTTCTTCTCTTCCGTTTGGAGAAGAAAGGCAAAAATTTCCGAGGGGTCAGGATGATGGGGATCCTGCGGTACTGAATTGCGGCTGCAGGAGGGCTCGTGGTGTGGCCACCACTGCTGGCATGTCCCAAGGCTGGGGGGTGAAAAACCAAATCTGAAATCTTCACCAGCAGAAGAATCTGTACAGCCTTAGCTTTCAGGAGTTGTGGCTATTTTGCTTCTGATTTAAACTTGATTTTTGTTTTTATTCTTCAGCTGAAAGAGTGTAAAGCAAGCACTTAAACCACTGACTGTTTTGTTTTCTCAGGTGGATGATTTCCATGGCTGCAATGTGTGCAAAGTTTGGGTTTTGTAGTGGGGGAGTCTGGAAGAAACAAATCCCTTGTGAAGGTGTGAGACCTTTTTTTGCTTTCCTGTTAATTATACTGGAAGGCTTCAGAGACACACAGGGAGTAAATAGAAGAGCTGACTCTATGCTGCTATCTAGTAATTTTTTCCTTCATTTCTGTAATGTCCTTATCTTGATCAATGCAATTTTTTTTATCCCTTACAAGTGTAAATAGAGTGATAGGTGCCAGACTGTTCTGGAGGAGCCAGCCCCGGTGCCTGCTTTCCTTGTAAGCAAAGCAGTGGCAGAAGGAGCAGACACCTGATCGGACACGGAAACCTGGCTTCTAATTAATTCCTGGTGCCTCTCACGCTGCTGCACAACTTCATATGTTGTTCAGAAAGATCCCGTTGCCCTGGCCCGGGAGCCTTGGTTACTGCCCGCCTTACCCAGCGCATCTCGGCAGACCTAGATCTCTTCGGTTACCTGTCCTTCCCTGCACAAAGGTAATTTTCGGAGGCACTTGGGTTATGCCAGGGCTGACAGAGGCAAGGCTCCCACACATTTCTGCAGCTATCGAGGCTTTATCCTTAAATACAGAACCAGGCCCTGCCAGACTTCCACGGGATGATGCTGACCGTTGTTTGAGACTTAAAAATACGTGAGAGGGACTGTTTGCTCAATTTATATCTCTGAATTAGCACCATTTTTTATTTTTATTTCGCACAGAACTCTCAATTTTACTGATGGTACCTTAGGGAGAATAATTATTGGGAAGGGGATCTGCCCGTGAGGGAGTCACGGGTAATAAACTAGTCTTCAGTGGAAAAAAGGAATGAAAAAAATAGGAAAGGGGACAGGGCGGTGGGAAGACATTTCAAGAATAATAAAATTTGTAATAATTTGTAATTAATTTTTCAATAATAAATATTGAAGGTGCTTGCGTGCATGGCCTCTGGTCACGTAATCTGAAATCCCCAACAGCCCTGAGGAGCTGGTAGAGGTACCTAGGAATTACGATGATGCAAACAAGGGCAGAATTTGTTCCCATGACAGCAAGAGGATTTCGGTGATATTATTTGCTGAGCTGTAATTAAAAAAAAAAAAAATCAGACAAATCTGTTGGGGAGCTCTTCAGGGAGCAACCCATGCTGTGTGCCTAGGGAAAAACCTAACCCAGTAAGCAAACTTTGTGATCTAACAAACCAGTGTATTTTGTCCAAAGGTTGTTGTTTGAATGCGTGATGCTGCATGTGAGCAGTGTGCGGGGATCACCAAGAATTGCAGTGTGGGATTCATGCATGGGGCATAAATCCTTCTGATTTCAGGATGCAGTTATTCAGAAGGGAAAACCCAATGCAGCTCTTGGTTTTGGTGGCCCCAGCAGCACCGTTACTTCCCAAATAAATCTCGTGAGCGAGGTTTATGTGGGTTTTGTGGTACACCTGGGGCGTTATGGCTGAAATGCTGCTTACACCATTCTGCTGGCTTCGGCGTGGAAATGCCACGGGACTGTGCTTGGGTCTGCTCCTGGTCTCTCCAGCTTTGCTTGCCCATACAGGACAGCTCCATGGTGAGCATCCTTAGCGCTGCCTACGTTCCTGGGGTCGGTGCAAATGGTGTGTGCCGGAGCTCCAGAAAGGCCCCTGGTGCTGCCGCAGCTGTGAGCTCTTCACTGGATATAACATGCTGCAGTGGCACTTTGCAGTGTAAAATTTCATCAGATAATCTCACTGTCTATTCGTAGTGTTGACTTGCTTTGTATTAAATTCTCAGTTTTTATCATTGTTTTTCAAAATGTCCTTCTTGCATCGGTAGTTTGAGCTATTAAAAGCTAATGCATGTTTTCCTAAAAGAAAAATAGAAATTCCTTACACCATTTTTCTTTAGTTAGAATCCAATGCGGACTTGTAGCTGGTTTTACAGCCAGTGACTTGTGACATGCCAAGAAATTTCAGACATTAAATCAGCCTTTCAGTGCCAGGATGCATAGTTGCTGGTGAGAGTGGTGGGGATGATCGTAGATGTTGTAATCTGTGTTGGAGTTATAATATTCCTGGAGAGGCCATCATTCTCTGTAAGCACCTTGGCCCGATTTAATTTTTCACAAGGTCTCAATACCATATAAAAGAGAGGTTGATTAAAATAGTGCCATGGAAAGCAATTTGGAATTGCCCTCGTCAAACGTATTCTGATGTGTCCTGCAGTCCAGCAAGATTTTTGAACGTTCAGTGCATCTGCTGGTTAGCTTCTCTGCTGGCTCTAGGGAGTAAGCTTATATACATTCTTCTAGGCTGATGGAAATATATATTTTTTGTCAGTGATCTGTAAAATCTTCCAAACAATCAGTTCTTACTAGTGTTTGACTTGGAGTCTTCTTTCTTTTCAGCTAATGGTGTGGGCCACATGTGCTGGCCTGGTTGCACCCAGCTGTAGATGCTGCAGGGTGCAAAGGAGCCCGCAGCCTTTTGGGGCAGCTTCTCAGGAGTTCGGTAGGACATGGAGACGTTAGTTTTTAGTGCTTGGGAACATTTATGCCTACAGTTTATCTCGCTATAATTTGCAGATAAGGAAATTGGAGGAGCTGCTTGGCTGCTAACAGGATGATGGAGGAAGGTGCAGTTGCTGGAGCCAGGCAGCACCCCTGCGGCTACAGTCGGCAGGTGATTTTTGGCAGGCTTTTGGGAAACATAATGGAATCGTGCAATTGTGAATGTGTATACTGAAGAAACCGGGCAGAGTTTAAATGTGAGGTCATGTGCTCCGGACTTTGGAGCCTTGTAGACGGCTTGAAGAAGCCAGTTTTGACAAATAATGCCTTTGGGGGAAGGGGTAGTCCCTCTGGTTGCTTCAGTCCCATTGCCTAATGCTGACATTGGCATGGTACTCGAGCTGGAAGACAAAACTGTACAAAGTCTCAGTTCAGATGTTTCAAAGAAGGTGTTTTTCTTTGGTGTTAAATACTCCTCTGTGTGTGTTGTGGTACAAGAATGGTGGTGGTTTGGCTATGACCGGGGGTTGTCTTTGCTAGAAGCCTGTTTTCTCCTGAGGCCAGAGGAAGAGGAGATGTCCTCTCAGACCCCTTATTTATAGAGGTGTATGCTTACTGGCAGTGTTGGAAGCGATTGCCAGAAAAGGTCAATTTTAGAGAAATCAGTACACGAAGAGCCGTGTATCTCCAAGCCAGACCAGCGTCTCACTGATCAGACCTGTATTCCTCAACGAGGTGGGGGCGGGACTGAGAGTAGCGATCGGGTCTAATGAAAACCAGTAAATCACGGTAATCCAGCGGTGAAAATGTCAGCTGTGACATAATGAAAGCTATATATCGTGGCCCGAGGAATGCCGGATGATTCATGTGTGAAAGTGAAGCAAGTGGTTAAATCGGGGGGCATGTTTTGGAAACGACAAGAGCGTCAGCATGTTCTGGAGGTGAGCGCTCAAGGCAGATGAGTCGGAGCATGATTTTGAGGTATTCTTCAGCTATGCTGCAGATAACATCTCTCAGTTGGCAGACTCTGGAATTACCGATGATACTCCACAAACACTCCGTGCCTTGGGAAACTGGACGTTGTAATGCCAAGCTGATGAGATATTTGGATCCAGCAACAGGCAGGGCAGATGAAGAGAGAAAAGAAGGAGCAGAGAAGGCTGCAGCGAGGGGGGCTCCCGAGGAGGTGGAGGTTTGATGCACGTGCAGTGTCTGCGTGTGGGAAGCACACCGAGGTCTCACAGTCTAAGCCAAGGACACCGCGTTAGTGCTTCCCATCGTGGTGGAGGTGATGGAAGTTTTTCAGTTGTCCATTTTCACCCGCAAGTTAGAAAAATAAAGGAATTAAACGTGGCGTGTCCCCCACCCCACCCCGGGGACAGGAGCCAAATAATTAATTGAATTCAAATAACTCTTGCAAGTCTTATGGAGCAAAGGGGGAGTTGTTTGTTTTGGTATGCTGGGTTTTGTTTTTTGGAAAAGCTATTGAAAGCCTTAATGAATTAATGCTGCTGGATGGTAGAGTGTGTTTACTCTGTGGATTAACTAGACAGCTGAAAGAGCACTAATTGGTCAGTTCTAATTTGGGTTTCTTTTACGTAACTTTAATGAAATGTAGCTTTTCTGATGTTTATACCAAATAAAACATGCTTTAGTATCTCGGGATGATGGTGGAATAACTGTGTAGAGCTTTATGAGAAAAGCATGTCAATGTCAGTTTTGCATGATAGAAGATGAGAAATCAGTTCAATTTTGTTTTTTAATGGCTAATGATGGAAATTTCTGCAAAGGCAGGTTTCCTACCATGTCTGTTACAGTCCCTGTGGAGCAAAGGGGGTGGCAGCACTAACAGCAGAACAGTGCGAGAGGAAGGTCTGGTTTATTTTGATGCACAGCCCAGGTTTTGGATGCCAGCTCTGACTTGGCGTGATGGGGATGAGCACAAAGGTGAATTACTTTTTCTATCACGAGGAAAATGGGGTTGGGATGCTTACTGTAAAGCATGGATGAGGCTGGGCTCGTTGTTTACTAACCTCGATGCGGGCGCTGGCAGCGTGTCGCTGGAAATCGCCCGTTTCCAATTATTTCCAGTTGCCTTGAGGGCTGGCTGCCGACACCAGCACCTCCTCCTCTGCAGCCCGGCTTCAGGGCGAGCAGAAGCGAGTCCCCACCGCGTCCTGACCGTGTTTGTGCCAGGATTCGCGTGCGGGTCGGCAGCCCGGGCCTGGCATGAACTCTGGGTGAACCGCCGGGGCCGTCTGCGCGCGGGCTGGGCTGGTGGAAAACCGCCCGGGGTTCGTTAGCGGCTGCAGAAGCACATCACATTGTTCTGCAAAAAAAAAACACCACCACGGTGCTGTGGCATGAATGGGCAAGGCAAGTATGTTGGGGAACATCTCACCCGTCACGAGGAGCAGGAGCGGGCTGATGCTGCTGATGCTGATGTCGGTGGCAAAGCTCTCATTTCCCGTCCGTGGGGGGAAAGCCCAACTAGTTCATAATAAAAGCATCTTCTGTTCCCAGTGTCGGGTTTTTGGGGCTGTTCTCCCGGCTTTTACAGACCTCGCGTTGGGTGGATGCTGGGCAGCCTGTGGTTTAGTGCCTAATCTAGCATGTCAAATGTGCGGGGTGATGTGCGATAAGAACTGTCACACACAGCTCTGAAGATCTGAGGGCGAGGGCAGGAGCAGACCGAGGACACAATGGTGCAGATTGATGTATGGTTTTATTAAAGCACAGTTTGTTGCATTACGGGCAGGCATTTCAGCTCATTCTTTAGCAGCAATGTCTTCTGCAGTGGTTAATACTGCGCTGATGCCTGCGTCCTTGGCAGCTTTTATCAGCAAAAGAAGCTACTTGTTGTCGGCACTGTTGGTACAAAACTGCTGCACCTAACCCTGCCAGAGCACAGCAAAAAAATAAGTATCTTTCCTTTGAAGATGCCTTTTTTTTTTCCCAATTAGATTTTGAGGCGTCACTAAGCTGTTTTTTAATTCTGCCTGAGCATGCTTGGTTAATTGGGCAGAGCTCATTTTGTTGATCAGGTTTTGGTGCTTTGGCTCTCCGCTCTGGTCTCTCCCCAATTATTCCGTGTAACCGTCTCCTCTCGCAGCCAGACCTGTAATCCCACCCGTCCGAAGCCGACGGCCTTGTTTGAGACCCATTTTCCCCAAAATCCTTCCAGCCATTCTCTTGCAGTTTTTTACAGCCTGAATTTTCTGTTGCTGGAGCACAAACAAACTGCTCTGTGAGTTTATCCAGGACTGGCCTCAGGCTAAGCCGTCCCTCCTTTGATCTTTTAAAAACACTGAGCTTGTGCTGACGGTCTTCCCGGTCCCGAGATTGTCCTGATTCCCTAGACTTAATAAAAATGTAACCTGAAGAGCCCAGCAGGATAAGCTGATCCTTTCAAAACTCCTGTGTCTATACGCGAGCCAGGTACCTGGAAAACTGTTTTAGTGAAGAGTTTCATGTCTGGGTTGCGGATTAGATCATTACCAGCTCTGTTGTATGGGATACACACTCCTGTTGGTTTGGTTTCCCCTCTTATAATTTTATCATTTGCATTTTGCAGACTCATGAGAAACTTTGGTCTTCTGTTGTTTCTCATGTGTCTTACTAGGCATATGCTTCAGAAAATGCCTTAATATTGTAAACTTTATTGGCTGTTGTTATTTCACTTGTCTCTTTGTTTATTTCAGTGTTTTTTTAGCCGGTAACGTGGTGCGATTTTTCCCCCCTTTCCTGGGGCACGCATTGCACAGAAGTGCAGTCAGCGCTTCCACCTGCTTTCACTGGAATATTTTTTGCTTGAAACATAAATAGGAAGGATGGGACCAGAGTGATCCCACTGGCTGTTGTCATACAGAAATTTACCTCGTTTGCCCGTCTGGACCAGATTAGGAGGCTGGAGATTGTTGTGGGAGACACCAAGATTTCAGCCGTGGCACAACAGAGCCCATGTGCTCGCTGTGCCCCTGCCCCAAACCTCCCTGCCCCGGGCACTGCGGCTGCTTCCTACTGGTTTTATCACAAGGAGCCGTGCACGATGCGTGATGCACACAGACAGCATCCCCAACAGGAGCCCTTACAGCCATGCCAGCGGACTGAAATCTTTGTTTAGCAGAGAATTTAACAATTTAAGCTCCCCTCCTCTTTGCAGAGGGGCCCAGACACTGGGACTCAACAGACTTATTTTTTTTTCCTTATTATTAGTGGGAAAATCCCAGGATTTCTGTGCTCATGCATGGTTTCCTTCTCCTCCGCCTGTGTGGAGCCGGGCTGTCTGGGGCTCGCGTGCATCGAGGTCAGCCCCTGCGCGCTGCCACCACTGCAGCGGATGTCCCCACGCCATAACCCATCACAGAGCAGCGGGGCCGCCCGCCACAATTCCCAAATTGGGCCAAATCCATTGATCTCAGGGTTTGCTGCCCCTCCTGCCTCTGTGGCGTGCCCTGCATAAAAATGCAGTGTAGGTCTCACAATGATTTATTGGACCTTCCCTGCCCGTCTTTCTAATTCAGGGCTGGCGATAGTCACAGGCTTGAATATTACATCTAATTAAAAATAAAATAGTCACTGCCCTGTGCCACTGGGTGTTGCATGTGGTGGAGCGAAATGGGAATGAATTATGTCTCACTTTGAATTTCTCGCCTCCTCAGTTTGACAGATTTTAATTTCCATAAATTGTGTTTTCTCTTATGAAGATTATGGCCTGCCTGAATTTTAAGCTAGCTTTTTTTTTTTTTTTTGGGCCTTCTGTGCCCAATACCAAGTATCTGAAATATGCAAGTAAAACGTATCTACTTCAGCTTTCTTCTGCGTTTACCTGAAGCTGAACTATCCTCTGCGGATGTGTGAATGTAAGCAAAGTTTTACTACTGCTCATTGAAACGACTGCACCTAATACCCTAGGTCAAGTATTTGTACAGGTCCAAAGAAAACGCCAGACTTCTTGTCAGACTGAAAGTAGAAACAGTGAGGGTCTTCTAACGAAGATGCCTTGCTACCGTGTCTTGGTAAAGATGGGATTGCATCAGGGAAGAGGGTGGGAGAGGGAACATATTGCACCCCCTGCACTGCCCCAGGACACGGGCTTTTAGCTCAATGAACTGCAGGCTTTGTAATTAGCAGCAAGGAGATTAGATTGCCCATGTTTCTGGGAGTAATTTGAGCACTAATTGTGTTTGATTGTTTAATTACTCTTGCTTACTGGGTTAGAGGAGAGGCAGTGAACTCTTTACAAGAGCTTCTATGGGTTCTTCAGACAGAAGGTGCGTGCGCCTCGCTGCATCCCGGCGCATTGGGAGGCTGGAGTGTATTCAGCCATTCCCAGGGCTGAACCAGAACGAAAGTTTCTAAAATGCAGGTGGAAAGAAACCTAACCAAGGTGCTGGTGCAGACTTGTGTGCGGTGGGAAGACCGCAGCCAGTGGAGGTGCAGAGCCTCTGGAATCGCTGCCCAGGATCCCGCACAGCTGCTGAAGCTTCAGTTCACATTTGTCTTTGGACAGCGGTAACGTTGCATGGATAGAGGTTTGGGTTTAGTTTTTGGAGCTGTGGAGAGATGTGCGTTAATGCATATATTGTAGTTTCAGAAGCGGAAATTCTTACCTGCAGCGATAAGGGAACTGCGTGGAGGAAACGCAAAGAACAGTGAGATAACTTGCAGGAGCTGGGAAAGTCACGCTGGTAACGTGCCCGAGGAGCGATTACTTGCCTGCATCCAGGAGCAGATCTTCCAGCATCGCCCTGCGTGTAGCTCCTTCGGCTTTGCGTACCGCTCATAAATAATCGTCCTAGCACGGCGTGGTGTAAGTAGCTACAGCTGCCCTTGCACGTGCGGTGCTTGTGGTGTGGTTTCTCGCAAATGTTGCTGCTTTGGCACGCTGTGCTTTGTACCTCGGGGCCGACACGTCTTACTGCTGAGAGGGAGCTTTCATTTGCTCCTGTTTTTCTATTTATCTGGAGGCAAAAATGCTGCTCTAGGGCACTGAGATGGAGGATCTTCCATGTGAAAAGATAAGTGTAAGATTAGAGAAATTTGGAGATGGGGCGTGGAGAGCAAGGAGGGGATGTAGGAGGAAGGTGGAGCCGAGATGTCGCAGAAGTTATCCCAAGCATCAGCCTCCTGCAACACTGGGCAACCTCAGTCTGCACCAGACACCCACCTGGGGGGGACCTGACCACTGCAGCCTGTGCCTTGCTTGCACAGGGAGGAGAACCACAGAAATGCCCACAATTTTGGGGATTCCTTCGTGCCTGAGTGTTTGTATGGGGAGATTTGGTGTTTATAAGAGCAGTAGCAGTGGCTTGCTGCTCCTGGCCTTTGGTGGAGGCCAGCTAGGAGATATCTACCTCTAGATACCTGGATATCTAACCTGTGAGGACAAAGACGTCCTCACAAACAGCCGCTGCCTCTGACAATGCGTCTGCCCCAGAGCCAGAGGTCTGGCGCTGGGCTTTGGGGCCGGGGACCTCCCATTGTCTGCGGCAAGGTGCCGGCGAGGACGACATGCCGCCTCCCTAATGAGACCTGACAAACGGGCCATTGGGCTGCTGCTTAGGGAATTTAGTGGTTAATTTCCACAGCGGCGTGTCAGGGCAGAGGGCAGGAAGAAGTAAGCCTGCTGCGGAGCGGGCCGAGGATGCCTTTCCGTCTGAAAGGTGCGGATGAAGCTGGAAAGATTGAGTTAACTGGGGCTTGTGTGTCAGTGCCCCGGGCCTTTTGTAAACAGACTGTATGATCTAAATACCATGCGACTATTTCCCCTAACTACGGCCCAGTATCGAATTCAGACTGGGCCATGCCGTTTGCTGTTAGGCTGCTGCATGCACTCTGCTAAATCTGGAAGGGAGCGGAGTTAATTCAGTAGAAAAAAATGTGGCACCGCGCGCTGAAGAGCAAGGCGGCAGCTCAGCGATGGCTGATGCAGCAGCTAAAGCGGTTTGGAGAAATATTTTTGTCCAACATTTGGTGATTTCTGGCTGGAAGCCATGAACTAAAAGGGTCTTGTTGGAAAGGGAAACTGTCTTCGTGTCCTGAATATGGAACTTCTTAGGGCTCACAGGCGTTACGAATAGAAGCCATCTTTCTAAAAAAAATATCAGTTTGGAGGGAGTAAGAAAGGGTAACTGAAAACTGGTTTTAGTCAAAAGTTTGCAGGTTTTAAGTAGAAGATTTACATCCATAATGACTCATATCTTTCCTTTAAAAATGAAAAAAATGATACTTTTTATTTGTGTGTGTGTAAAACCAGAGGGAATGAGTGTGAGCAGTAATTACTGATCCACTGATTTTATTTGAAATTATTTTTGGGTATTCCACTCTCCGTGAAATATCAGCATTGTCTTAAATATCAACAAATATTTCTTTAGTCAGACGTAGTATATTCATTTGTGCATTTTGACCAAAGAACAGAACTTATATTCATGTGTACCCACGTGTACATATCCAAAGTATTGGTAAAACATTGAGTATTCAGATTTCTGACAATAGATACTTCTGTCTATGCCTGGGTATCTCCCTTCACACTATCTATGTGTGTATTTGTGCAACAACCTGCTATAAAATGCTTGTTGTGAAGAGCAGTGTCTGCAACAGTGGCAGGTGTTTTGTTAAATAACCAATATCAACTTCAGCAACTCCTCTACTCTGCTCAGGAATTTCTGTAAGTGTTTTTTTTTTTTTTTTTTTTTAAATTCCTTACCTATAATTAAATCTGTTTCAAACATACAGAATGGAGGTGGGTAAATGAATTCTATTTATTTGTGGTTCTTGCAACTCCTCGGAAGTGGTGCTGGCAATTAAGCTATTTGATTACAAGAGGCACGACTGGGGTATTTTTAGCGTGCAGCTGGAGGATTTCTGCCTCCCTTTCACACAGGACTAACAACCACTTGTCCCCTGGTTCTGACAGCTAGGCAAGTTCTAACAGCTACATGGAAATTTGGCTGAATAAGCAGCTGGTTCCAGAAAATAAGGAGCTTGTATGATGGAGGGACAACTGGTGTCCTCAACTGGCAGACTTTGAGCAGTACTATGGATACAAACACCTTTTGTGACTATGCTGGGAAAACCCAAAAATTGTTTTTGTATTATACGTGGGAGGACTCACCTACGGAGCCTAAACACACCTCGTTTGCTTGTGCTTTGTGGTGTGTGACTTGTATTACGTGTAGATATGTGCCCTGAAAGCAAAAACAGGCAAACTGGAGTATACCCGCTTGGTGCCATCGCTTGTGCACTTAATGCTCCATATCCTCGCGTTGCCCTCAGCTCAGAGCCATCAGGACATGTGGTGATCAAGCTCCAGGTCAGGGTGTATTTGGGCACGAGGAGCTCAGAAACGCGACTAGCCCTAAATGCAGGCAGGTAGCCCGCTGCCTCGCCGGGGTGGGCTCCGGCTGGCTTTGCTGGGGCTCTTCCTGAGACCACACAGGCAGCCACCCGTCCTCGTTCTTTTTGCTTTCATGTGGCTGGGAGAGGCTTGTTTTATTTCCTTTCTGTTTCTAATCACGATTTCATTTTCCCCTGGCTGATGCACATCTGTGGAGTAGACCCGATGGAAACGGGCATTTCCTTCTCTGAAAGGTTAAAACAACAGCAGTTAATGCACCGCACTAAGTGCTATCTGCTTCCGTCAGTATTTTTATGGATTTCATGGTGTTTTAATAACGGGGCTGTTTTCAGGGAAGAGCCAAGCCCTAGGACAGGCCCCCAGTAGCCATTGTGATGCCGGTCCCACGCAGGCCTTGAGCGAGAAGCAAATCCTCCACCACCAGGCGAAGGTTTGGAGGCAGCAGCGGGAGGTTGTGTCACGACCCCCTGACCGCCTCTCCCCCCCAAAATGTTTGATTTATTAAATAATGTTAAATAACTAGTACATAAATAATGTCCCCTGGGCTCACTGCAGACCTGCCCTTCACAGCTTCCTCTGGGCAGTGCCCGGGCTGGGGCCGGGGGTGTCACTGAAGAGGAGCCGAGGTAATCGCAGGATGGTTGAGGCTGGAGGCACCGCTGGGTCCGTCAGGCCCAGCAGTGGGTCCATCCATCCTGCTCGAGCAGGGCCACCTACAGCAGGCTGCCCAGGACCACGTTCAGGTGGCTTCTGAGCCTCTCCCAGGAGGGAGACTCGGCCGCCTGCGTGGGGGCCGGGGGCTGGTGGGAGCAGCCTGGTTTTGGCGAGGTGGGGTTGCTCCATCCACGCCATCTCCTCACTTCTGTGTTTTGCTGTCCCTAGGTGAGCTTTCTGACCGCTGCCGCACTCCCAGGGCCACCGCATGAGCACGGCCTCGGCGGGCGATGGCCTCGCAGCCCAGGCTGGCCCGCGTCCTGCTGCTCGGCCTCGTGGCCGGCTGGCTGAGGGCTGCGCAGCCCCGGGACTTCACGGTGAAGGACATCGTCTACCTCCACCCCTCCAGTAAGCACGGACTTTTGCTTTCCAAGGGGATTAAAGTGTTGCAGACAGCGTGGCAGGGGCTCCTGGTTTGCTCTATTTTTGGCTTCAAGGGTTTCTGGCCACCTCGGCCACACGGTTTGTCCAGGCACTTCGATAGTTGTGAGCAAGAGTCAAATGTGACCATGCGCAGCTGTGGCACAAACTGTTCACAACCTTATTTCTGTAAGTGCCTGAAATAATGATATAGCAGTGTTATGTATCTTCAGGTCTTCCATGGACTGTCCTTTTAATAGTTGGTTTGTTGTTCGTGTACAAGCTTTGATTTAATTCCACGGGAGTGCTAGCAGAGCTGTGCCTGCCATCTGTTCCCAGAAAAGACTTGTCCTTTCGGAATTCGGCTTAAAAATTTTATATTCTATACAGGCAAGATGAAATTCTTACATGGTTATGCCCATAACCGTGATCTGCTAATTGTCCAGGGTGAGGTGGGTGAGCTTAATCAGTGTTGTGCTGTTGTCCCACCCCAGACTGTTCCTTTAGGGCAGCATCAACCCACTGGAGGTGCTCCCACCTGAGGAGACTGGAGAAGGGAGGACAGCTGACAAGCAGCGAGTCCTTCTGCATGGCAAAAGCCACCTCTGGTACCCAAATGGGGTCCGGCCCGCACCGCTGTGCTCCGGAGGCAGGCAAGGGCAGGCGGTGAGGAGGACTGAGACGTGCCTCACGAGGCCTCAGAGGCTCAGCTTGCTTCGCCTCGCAAAGATAAATGTGACCCAGTCACCATTTGGCTTCTGAGATGGTGGCAGCGTCTTGAAGACGTATTGAATGTGCTACAGAAACCCTGCCAGGAGACCACTTAGAAGCTGGGCTCTTCATTTGGTGAGATAATCAAGGATGGAGGCTGCTGTTAATGACTGGAGGTTCAGCAGATGGATATTTTTTCCCTTTGGGGACATCAGCCTGCCTTCAAAAGTGGTCATTCATTTCCTCGGCGGGACAGTGTCCAGAAGTGTTTAATCCATCTGATACCATGTTATCAGCACTGGTAGAGTAACAGTACTGGATGCGAGCTCTGAAACCAAGAGAACAAACACTCCTTGCTCTCATTAGTACCCTTTGAAGTGGGTAGTAGGCATTTTTCCTGGGTAAACACGGCTGAACAGAGTCCTTATTGCAGGTGTACATGCCCTCCTGATGCTGCCGGTGGTGGCAGGGTTCTTACAAATCAGGACCAACTCGTGGTGAAGTTGACAGCTATATTGGTAGTAAGATTTGTCTGAAAAGAAGGAATGTTGCCATGTGCCTTTGAAAAGCAGAACCGGATTAATTGGCTCATTCTAACTGAATGTACTTTATTCCTTTCAGCCACGCCATTTCCTCACGGATTTAAATGCTTCACCTGCGAAAAGGCAGCAGATAATTACGAATGCAACCGCTGGGCTCCGGATGTCTATTGTCCAAGAGGTAAGCAGCCACGCGCTGGTGTCACCCTACCTTGCAACACCTGCTCGATGCCCCGGCCGCAGGAACAGCGCTGAGCTGTTCTTCCCTCAGCGTACTGCAACGCCGGCGGTCGCTGCTCCTGTTTGTGAGCCTCCTCTACGTGGAAGATGTGTAAGTGATACAAATAATCCTTTAAGCTTTTCTGTCCCTTTGCAGTGGGTGAAGTTTAGGACTTTCATCTACTCCCCGTACTCCTCCAGCTCGGTTACAAATTAAATCAGGCTCACGTTTATTTAAGGGTTGTATTTCTTTACTAGTGTGTATGGGACCAGTCGCTGCTTTGTTCGCTCCCCTCCCTTATGGCACAAGGCCACACCTCAGGGCAGCTGAAACCACCTCTTTTTGGGTAGTATCGAGATCTTTGCAGTGTCTTGGGTTATTAACTCCCATCACTCTGAAGGTGAGGACATCTAGGGAGTTGGGTGCCTGTATCCAACATCCAGATATTAGCAAGCTCCCTCACCTTGCTGAGACCCTCAGGAGACATTGAGGTTGTCCCTGATAGAGCCTGTTCACAGAGGATGTGGGCAGTGCCACTGCAGACATGGGAACTGTGCTGGGGACACAGCTGTCCCTGTGGCAGTGGGATGCTGCCTGGGTCACCCCTCAGCTGCTGCCCTCTGTAGGCTCAGCACCGCTGCTCTGCCTCTATCTGGCACCTCTCTGGTCTCTTGGGGGATATTACGAGTGTCCTCGCAAAAATATTTATCTTGGAAAGAAAAAGAGAGTAGCTTGAATTCCAGACTAACCAGCTGTGTTTGCAGCCTGTGTCAGAGAGCTTTATCTGCTTCAGAATTTATTTGCTCAAAGAGCTCAAATTGGTACGGCATCAACAATAATAAAACGATCAGGCTGGTTGGCATCAGATGAGACCAATATTCCTGGACACTCCCTGTTTTGACAGCAGTAGGTGGTATTTGAGGTGAGTAATGACGATGTTACCAGCACACAAGCCTATAGCTTGTGTAAGGAGACAGGCGTGACTCCGAGGCCTGCGTTTAGCAATAACCAGCAGAACTGACTTGACCAAAAACTGTTAATCTGGAAAGAGAAGTTGGTGCTTAATAGCTGTAAGGGGAGGGGAACACCCTCCTTTGGTGCGGGATGTTAGAGGTGGGAACGGGCGAGCTGCGGACCTGGGGCTACCCGTGAGCTCCAGACCAGAGGGCTGCTTATCTCCTGAAACCGCAGGTAGGACACGAGGGGTACCACATTTTAGGTACGACAAAATTTTTTACAGTGGAAAGTTAAAGCATGAATCCCTGTACTGAGCAGAGACTGGGAGAAGCACTTCCTAGAAGACAGGCCTCCTGCTGTGCGTTAGCCTTGTTTTCTGGTATTTATTAGCTTCAGCTCAAGCAGAAACTGTTAGTGATCTAATTTGTATGGGAATACTGCACTTAATACTCTGTCCTCTATCTTTGGACATCCTGTGGGTGGACCAGCAACTTGTGCAATGGGCGATCGCCACTGCAGCAGTGCTGAAGCTCCAGACGCCGAACACGGCGGCCAAAAACCCTGCTGGAGGTGGCAGTTTGGGAAGCTGGCTCTCACAAGCCAACGCGCTGCTCTGGGCCACGTGGAGCACCATGTCTTGTGTTTCTGCACCCAGCTTAAAGCAGAGAGGTCAAACTTCTCTTGCTGGGCACATCCCAGCTCTGTTGGCTTGCTTAAATTTGGCCTGTCTGGGACCTGACTCACCTTTTCGGAGCAAGCTGACTGCTGCCTAAGGTACTACAGTGCTTAAGAGCACCACCTTTCATGCTGCGATGTCTTGTTTGAATTGCTCTGAATTTCTGTTCTTTTAGGAAAATGTATAGGAGTTGTGCCCATGAGGCACATGGGGTCCCCTTCTGTCCCCGTCCCCAGAGCAGTCCCTGTGGGTTAGGCGTGGTGCTTCACATTGTGCAGGGGAACAGACGCATCTCCAAGACGGTTGTACAATATTTGCTAAAATACGTGGTATCTGTTAACCTAGAAGCTTGGAAACAAGAAAGAAACCACCTTGAAAGAGTTACAGGATCCTAGAAGCTGTATTTGTTTTGTCTGGGCCCTGAGAATTCCTCAGAGAAGCGAGAACTGTTACTGTGATTATCCAATGTGTGGGTTTCTATAGTTTGTCGGTAACGTACAGACCCACATTACTGTTGGGAACAAACCTTTGAGTTCCAGAATGCTTTGAAGTCTTGGGTTTGGGTCAGAGCTTGCAGTGTGCGTTTAGTGACATCTATGTATTGTAATAAATACAACAACATTCTCTTTTTTGAAATGCTAAGGTTTCTTTCCTATTTCTTCTTACGTTTAGACCATCAAGGGCCTTGAATTTGTCAGTTAAACACATTTTCTGTGCTTCCTAGGTACAAGGTACTGCTTTAGCCAACACATGATGAAAGTTACCGGGGAAAGCGTATCCGTCACCAAGCGCTGTGTGCCACTGGAGGACTGTCTGTCTACTGGATGCACATATGTAAAGCACGAGGAATACAAGGTTAGGAGAATTGCCTTTTCCTTGTATAAACACTGGGCAGAATCTGTCTGGCCCCTGTCAGGAATCCGACTGGTTCGGTGGGTAAATCAGCCTCGTCAGAGATGGAGTTTCTGTTCTTAACGAGCTCCAGCTCATTTCCATTTGTTAGGGAAACAAAGGAATAGCCTCTCCCAGAACAAAAGCATAATCTCTGTAAATAAGTGTCCTGGCAGCAGCTCAGAGGAGAAAACCGCTCCCCTCTGCCGGGAAGTGGGAAGAGTTTTGCGTGGTGCTGCAGCCTCTGCTCCGTGACCCTCCCCGGCCTTCTGCCTGAAAGGGGCAGGGGAAAGCCCCCAGACCACAGCAGCAGAGGTTTGTATTTGAATAGAATGGTTATGCATAAAAGATGTTTCTGAAGGTTGATATTCAACCTTACCGAACTTCTCCAGCGGGTTAAAATCAAAGAGCTTTCTTAGATGGTCAGGCACTCAGCAGTCCCTTCTGCGCTTTGCACATCCTTACCTCAGTGCTCTTGGCCTCCAGTGCATTAGTGGCCTTGTTGCTCTAAATCCTACTTGCTCCAGCAGAGAAATATTGCAGCTGGGCTTTCCTGCCCCCAGGGAGCAGAGCTGCAGGCAGGCAGTGCTCGCAGACTGCCACGAGAAGCGTCTCAACCCTGTGCCTGCATACAAAGTGAAGGCAGCAACAAAACACCTATGGGAATAGTTGCCCATTTCTTTGAGCTCTGGCTCTACTTCTGCCAAACAGCATTGGTTTTATCCATCAAATTCTTTTTTTTTTTTAGTGGGGAGAAAAGATAACTAACCTCTTCAGCTGGACATTCTCTGCACTAGCCAATGTATTGTTCTTGCACAGGTGGAAGAGCTTGCTGAATCACTCTTAAAGTAGATGGGCCTAAAAGAAACAAAAAAAAAAAATCGTTATGGTGACTGTGCTGATTTGCAAATGTCACATAATTTCCTGTCCGTCTTTATTCGGTGGCAGTGGTATTTTTCAAATAACCGAGTTAACACCTCCTTTCTTTCAGGTATGCACTTCCTGCTGCGAAGGCAGCATCTGCAATTTGCCACTCCCAAGGAACACAACTGACGCCGTGTTCACGACCCTGTCCCCGCTCAGCAGCACAAAAGGACTTTCCTGCCCCGTAACGCTGACAGCCGCCTGCCTCTTGCTGGGGTTCCTGTCGTAGCATCGCCTTGTGCTGCTCCACGTGGCACACGGACATGAGGATCCAGCCTCCTCACATGTGCTTGGGACCTGGGTTTTGGAGCTGTCTTTGAAAAACTGACTTTTGTTAACAGTGAACTGGTGATCTTGGTATGTAGGTGAATTTGAAGGGGGTTAAAAAGCCATGTTTCTTTACCGTTTTCTGAAGAAACTCATGCAAAACGTGTCCAGAATTAGGGCTTAGACTGATGCATACACTTTTCTAAATGTCTGTCTTTTCTCCAAGATTTTTTTTTATTTAGAAGCCCTCCATCGCTGCCACCTCCTGTTATCACCACTTGCTCAGTTGAAACTTTCTCGTTTTCATCGTTTGGCGCAGCAATTGCTCCAGTTAGCCGGCTTTGAGAACAGGTGGTAAATCACACAGAGCTGCTCTGCCTCTGCAGGCTTTACCTTCTTTCCTCCCCTCTCTTCTCCTCTCCTCCTGTCGGAGGGGGGACAAGCCATGCGCTGCACAGAGCAGGTCGGAAAGGAGCCATGGCAGCTCGGAGCCATCCAGCACCACACCACGTGGGTTCTTCCTCCGAGGCTGTCCACAGCCAGCAAGAAGCAGCACCCCACAACAGCCCACGCTTCGCCACATAGGTGGGTTGTATTTGTGTGTCGAAGCAGAGGGACTCCAAAACCGGAGCTCCTGAAGCAGTGCTGGGAGGGAGGTGGGTGAACAAGCCCTGACCTCCACGCGGGGAGCTGGCAGCTCTGGCTTTGTGGTGCCGGCGCTGGGGCGTTTACACGTCTCTGCGCTCTGGCGTGTGGTCCTGTGAGCTGTCACCCTGGTCCCGATGCATCAAAAGAGGCTTGAGCAGGACTCCAAGCATGAATAACCCTGCTGAGCCACGCGCACCTTGGTCCACAAGCGATGGGGGGCGGCAGGTAAGCGAGGTGAGGCTGGCCTCTGCACGGCTCCTGCTGCGGTGTCTCCCCAGCGAATTAGCATCGGTCGTTTCTTCACGACTTCGGAGTTATGCACGCAGCATCACTGAGGTACCGGGAGCTTTAAGTTGAAAAGGTAAAAATTAAGAGAGAGGAGTAGGCGATGGCAGTCTGGACAAGGGGACACACGGTTACTGCATGGGAGAGGCTGGATCCCAAACAGCTTGTCTCGTTTTGTTGACACACTGCCATTGCAGAGTATGGAATACCACTGGCTGCAGCTTTGTGTCGGTGACCTGTGGTTCTGCTTTTGTTTGGACAGCGTGTATGCAATATTTATTTTTGTATGTTGAGTAGGCTCTAAAGTGTTTAAAGAATACTTAACACAGTTATTGCCAGGAAAGGAAAAAAAAAAAAAAAAAGGTGGTTTTGCAAATGGGTAAGCCTGTAGTATATAAATTATCATAAATATATAAATATATATATATAAAATGTTTTGCATCACTGTTGAAAAAGAATTGACTTTGTTTTGCAAGGTCAGTTATAAAAACAGGGTGTCTGTGGACTTCTTTTAAAGCTAAACAAATATTATTTTTTATTTAAAAAAAAACCACCATAGTCATAAATTGTTCTTTGATGGGCTAATTTTGGCTAGTTGTGCTCCAAGGTTACTTGGACATTTTGATGTGAGATAAGTATTTTTAAAATTTACATATATACTCATTGTCAAAATTGAACTTTGAGCACTGGTTCTTTCATTTTTTTTTTTACCTTTGCATATAAAAACTAATCTTTCGAGGACAGCCTAGCTGCTGGCACTCAAAACCTTGCATTTTGAAGTCCTTTCAGTTCTCCTGTGACTTGCTCACAGCTCTCTAGTGTTAAGGGGGTAGTTGCAATCTGCTATTTTATGCCAGTTAGACTTACCTTGGTGACCCTGAAAACGAATCAGCCGTGCTGTGTCCGGCCTGTGCCCTCCTGTGCCAGCTCTCGGGAGCAGAGCTGGGCGCTGGCTGCTGGCAGAGCTGCTTGCTGCGTGTGCCTTGGGAGGACGACAGAGGGGACGAGTTCTTCTCCCACTGCAATTTAAATATTTATTAATTACTGTTATCCTGCAGAACTGGAGCTGGGGCTGGGAATGCCCTCGTGCTTCAGCTGTTCTGGTGCGCGGCCTCCCCGTGTTTGCCCCATCCTGTGCAGGTGGTGGCTGTTCAGCAGGGGCATTCTCTAACCTAACTCACCCAACCTAACCCGTGCTACGGTAACTCCGAACCCGCTGCCTATAACCACGTGGATCGCGCTGCACAAGGGGCGGTTTCCTTCCCAGGGAGCTGGAGGAGCGCTGCCGCCACGCGAGGAGGTGCCAGCGGGGAGGTGACACGCGTGCCACCGCCAGCTGCCTGACGAGTGGCAGCGAGCCGCCCGCCACCAGGAGCGTCTGGCAGAGAGCTGCCTTTGGGCCGTGCTCGGGCGGACCTCAGGCAGACCGGAGACATTTCGGGGCACCTGGTAGCGCTCCCTGCCCACAAAGGCTGCGACTCCGCCAATCCAGGTCATACATCAGCATTACAGAGGTGCTGGAGCAAGCTGGGTGCTTCAACTCCCTTCGCGGTCAGCGAAGGATAAGGTGGCCTTCTTCATATGCTAAGGTGGGGGCAAATTGTGTCAGCTGCGGCGTGCGATGGGACTGAAAAGAGCGAGTCCAGGGGACGGAGACGAAGCTGAGACCCTGCACGTGACTCTCCCCCCGTTGGGGGTCTCTTAGAGCATTTAATGCTGAGCTGCACCATATTTATTGTCAGGCTCTAGATAGGTGATATCCTCTTTAAATGTCTGATTTTTTTTAACTATTGTAAATGCTGTACATTTGTATAAATAAATGTTCTAAATCTTCAGGTGATGTGTCTGATAAATGCCCCGTTGCCACTGCCAGCCCTGCTCTTTGCCCCCTTTCCTTCCCCAGGGTCCAGAGAGGAGCTGTATTTAGAGCACCTTCACTGCTGCTGCTTTAACTCCTGCTCTGGCTGATGAGCCTTTCCTCCTACCGAGCTCCCATGGATTTGTTACTTCTTTTTTTATAGTGAGCACTTAATAAAATAAGTTTGAGGAGGTTACTGCTTGGTTTGTGACCCACGGATCCTCATTTCCTTCATCTCCTCTTAAAAAACTTGGAGTTTTCCCTGACTCTGCTGCCACTCGTTTAGTCCCAGTGCCTTCTGGTGGTACTCATGCAGTTATTTCCAGTTTGTACTCCTGGAACCAACGCTTATTTGGACGTAAGCTAGTGAAAGGATTCTGACAAAGTAAGCTTTGAGCTATAAGCTCCAAATAATAAAAGTTACATATGTTTTTGTAAGTTAAAGATATGAGACTATATCTAGTATGGGATATGCTGACGGTCCCTGTTCCTCCCTGACGCAGAAGTGAATTTCCACATTTTTTCCTAATTCCCTGTCTTTCCTGGCCACGGAAGGATGGGAAAGTAACACATCAAAGCTTGCAAGGGCACAACGGCAAGAAACCAGGAACAATGGGTGAGCACATCGTGCAATTAATGCTACGTGCCTAAAGCAGCAGCAGGAGGCTTTACGAGGGGTTAGCGTCAAGATGTTGGCAGGTCTCGCTTAGCAACAAGCGACGCGACAGCACCTTACCTGCGAGCTTCAACAACTTGCAAAGCAGTTGGGTACACTCCTGACTAGGACGTTATTTTGTTTTTCAGCTAAAGAATAATGGCATCGGTCAAGCCCAAAGCAGAAGGGCACAAAAAAGATGCTTCCTCCTCGTGGCATGGCGTCGCACTGCGTTGCCAGCCGGCCGCAGCAGGGGCAGGCTCAGGGAGCAGGTCTGCACCACATGCGTGCACACAGCTTTAGCTGAACAAATGCAATTTACAGCAGTGCTTTTGACTAGGGTGCACTGGCTTACCACTCCTGAGTTTCCCCCCTAGTGCTAAAATAGGTTTCCCTGAGGGTTCAGCAGTTGGTGCACCTTTCACCTAGCCACATACCTGGGGTAAGAGCCCCTGTTAGCACATTTCAAGCAGCCCCCCGGGGTGAGCCGCAGTGCGCGCGGCCCTGCAGCACTTCTCCAACATGTTTCGTTAAACACCGAGTCCCACAAAAACCAGCACTTTTTTTAAAACAAAAAACCAAAACACAAACAAGTGTAGGAACCAACCCTCTGAATCAAAGTCCACATACGCCTCACAGTCTTACACTTACTTCCAGCTGCACATCAAATTAAATCTCTTCCAGCTTATACACATTCACGTGGTTTACAACTTCTATCATTTTTTAAGCCTTCATTTCTACATTCTAACACATTTCTACATTTCTAACATTTCTACATTTCATCACGGGGTGCTCAAACCTACAAGTCTTACACCAAAACTAGGAGGATGCCTTCAGCACGGTGGAGCCTGCCCACAACGAATGCAAACAAACACAGCCGAGGTCTGGTGCTGGAAGGACAAGGAAAGGCAGTGGCACCGAGCGGCTAAAGGCTCCCCGGGCGAGTGTCCATGGCTGAGAGGCAGCAGCCCGGCAAAGCCCGCTTTGCTGATGTGTGTCAACAGCTCGCTGCTCAGCGCCCAGCTGAAACAGGCACTGGTTATGCTACGGAGGCTTTTCCAAGACCTGCTGAAGGCAGACAGCGCCCCAAAACTCACCGGCCCAAATAAAATAGAAACTAGAAATGGCGAGCCCCAGGCCCTGCCCTGGGAAGCGGGGGTCAGCACGGCACCGAGGGGGCTGTGAGGTCCCACGGCGAGTGCCGCGGGGAGCAGGAAAACACAGGCTTGGTTTTCCTGATCGTGTAGCAGAGGTGAGGGAAATCAGCAGCTCTCTTGCTGCTCAGCCCCCAGATGCCATCAGAGAACAGGTCTGATGAAGGAGGGTGCACCTTTAAAAAACCGACTGCACCGAATGAACATTTTTGCAAAAACATATGCTTTTTTTTTTTTTTTCTCCCATGCATAGAGAAAGCAGCACCGATTCTTCCCCGCCCCAGCAAAAACACCGCATGGCAGCAGCGGGCTGGCGGGGGGAGCCAGCGCTGCCAGAGCAGCTCACTGCCTGGCCCCATCCATCAGTTCCTTGGGGAAACCAGGTGTAGAAATCCTCCCTCACGAAGGACTCTGACCTTCAAAGACTGGTTTTCAGTCCCCGAAAAGCTCACGCATAAAGCTCACCCTGCGCAAGAGGCACACTACCACCCATCAGTCTGTAAATATCGTACATTTTACATGCAGCAAAATTAGACCACACATCTCAAGGCACATCTCTTTGGAAAAATAAGAGCAGGATGTGCACAGGGAAGCACGAGCTTTGCACAGATAACTGTTGGATACGCACGGTCGGCACTGAAGGCTGCGGTCCCAACAGCGCAGGAGCCCTGCATGCACTTCAACACCTGATAAATAATTTCCCAAGCAGAACAGCTAGCTGCATAGCTGGTGATTTTTTTACGTGTTACTTGCCATTAAGCAATAGGCTGAGCACACAGAAAGAACTTAATGGGATGAATCATCAGGAAAAAAAAGCATAAAATCTGATCAGAGCGACACGCGGCACGGTCTGGGCAGGGCTGGATCAGCAGCATGCCACCGGCCGCCCCTCCCTGTGCCTCTGGCACACGGACAGTGCGAGCTCCCACCCTGTCCCCCCACTTGTTTTCTTTCCTAAGAGCATTACATTTCTCTCAGAATCAGCCCATGATAATCGTGGTTTTGTTCCAAAGGGTGGCTCCGAGCCACTTCACAGCACCAGGCTGGTGTTAGCGCCCTGGCTCTCCTGTGCTTCCCACCCGAACCGTGGCTCCTGCTGCGGGAATTACTGGTGTTAGAGCGTGCTTCTGGGCATCTCTGCACCCCAGCCTTCCCCCATCTCCTCTTCCTTGCCTCTCCCAGGCTCCACAAGTGCCAAGCCAGCAGCGATGCCGTGCTCGCACCTTGCACACCGCACCAAGCGCCCTTCTGTGTTCTGGATCAAAACCACACTCGTCTCAACACTCTGCTAGGGAGGGTAAAATCACTGAAAAAAACACAGCCAACCAACCCAAACACCAAGCACAGAACTGCTGCAGGTAAACGCATTGACTTGAAAATAACTAACTACCCACACCTCCAGCCTGCCAGCTCCACTCCAGCACTCAAGTCCCATTCAAATTAGCAAAATAACTCGCATCAACATTTTTAAGCTTCAGGTTTCCCAAGCCAGGACACCACTACAGGGCACGGGCTGCGTGGCACGTGGCTGACCAGCAGCAAAGCCAGCCCTTGGGAAACCCCAGCTGGGACAAAACCACGCGGGTACAGCAACACAAGATTTCACCGAATGTCTTGAGGCTTTTCTCCTCTCACCGTGACGGTTTCTCAGCAAACACTACATCACATTTCAAGCTCGGGTCGCCTTCCTCCCCGATTATTTTTCAGAGCCGAGAGCCTCTCGCAGGACACAACTTACCGGCTCGAAGCATTGCCAGCCGACCAGTCCCAGGAGAGGCAGGATCAGCGGAGCAGCTCGGTGAGGGCCGAGCTGCAGGACGAGCAGGGCAGGACAGAGCAGTGGGGACCGGCTGCAGCTCAGAGCCCGTTAACCACCTGCAGGATCCCTGCTTCCCCGACAGCAGGTAGGCAGGGGAGAGGATTTTCTCTTTAATTTAGGAGCTTTGGTGTTTGAGTGTAATGTTTAGAGTGTGATCGTGCAAACACTTCAGCTGCAGTCACCTGCTTAAGGCAGATGTTAGCATACACACACTGAGCTTAGACCCCAGGTGAGGAAACCCTCACGTGCCCAAGGCAAACTCGGCACCCCTGGAGCAGCTGGGAGGGGACACGCGGCCACGCTGCGTGCAGCCCACAGCGAAGATGTGCTCCTGACAAAGAACGCTGTCAGACACTGTTAGCCCCTGGGAAACAAAGAGAATTATAACAGAGCGGGACCCTATGAAAAAGCCACACATCGCTGCTGTTGGAGCTGATACAAGCCGCTATTGTTGTCCTCAAGCAGCTGCTGCAAGGCTCGAGCATGTGGCTGTGCATGTGCTTGTGTGCGTGTAGCTCCTGGGCACCTCCCAGCCGCAAGGAGCATTTCCTTGTGTGAGTGCCTGCCTGCGCGAAGAGCTGAGCTGCGAAAGCTCCGACCTTCCTGCAGCAGGGAGCAGAAGGCACCCACACACAGCACTACCTGACTTCCTTCAGTGCATAAAGGCCTGATGAGCTGCACTTTTATTTGGTGGCAATTACAGCAGCTCAGCTGGCTTCAGTAAACCAATTTAAAACAGCTGTCCCGAAGTGAAAACCAAGAGGCCCGCGTCACTCCAGGGGCAGCAGCTCGTGCCCAGGTGCAGCAAGTGTCGCCGATTGCTGCTCGAGGGTCTTTGCCCAGCAGCCTTGGTAACAGGGCAAAACCGCGGTGCTTCACCACTGCTGCAATTAAAGGTCGTCAGCCCAGCTTGGGCTATGCTCCTGGACAAAAGATAATCACCTAAACTGCAGGAATTTCACTCCGTATTGTTATTTATAATCAGTTTTTCCAACAAGCTCGCGTGCACTGTCACAGCACCCCAGCCACGCGCACCTTCCCCCCCGACGCTTCCCCAAGCCGAATCCAAGAACAGCCCACAGCCCATTATAACACACAACGACATATGATGAAGTATTTATGCTAAAAGACATGTATGTGGTAAAAACAGCTATTCAGAGGGAACATCAGCGATTGTTTATGGTTTTTGACTTTGTGTAAAAAAATGGAAAAAAAAGAAAAAAAAACATTAAAATTTTGTGTTAAAATTACCTAGTTTCCTAGGAAGACGGATATATAAAAATATCCATGTATTAAATGCTTCATTTTGGGTCACACGAGGTATTTCAGCCTGCAATTATTCACTTGCCAATTATTTCATGCAGAGTTTATGGTCCTTCACCAGGAAAGCGTTAATATTTATTCCCATTCTTCATCTCTGCTGCAGTGCTAGCAAGGCACCTCCATCACTCACGTGGTCTCAAACGCAAGACCTGCTATCGGTGGCCACTAAATACGAACTTGAGAGCAAGAGAAGGAATTAATTTAATATACAGGGCCACACGGGCAGCTTTGAAGTGTTAACGCTATGGTTCAGCAAGTTACCTAATTTCTTAAGTGGATGATTTCAGAAGTACTTGCTGGGTGTATTCTAATGCAATATAATAGTAATAACATCCTCGTCCCTAGCTATCAGACTATGTCATCTATGTCTATCAGACGTTTTAGAAGCTTCAGTTTGGCCATGCATCTGTGAAAATCATTTCCATGCCTATTTTGAACCATCAGCCTTTTTTCTTTCAGTCCAGGAGGCAAACTGCCCGGAGAGCTGCTTTGCTGCTGAGAGCAGAGCGGAGGACGAAGAGCCTGGGCAGAACCTCTCGGAGCCCAACGAGCTCACAGACCGAGTCCTCTGCATGTTGCTGCGACAAAGCAGCTGACGTCCTGCAGCCTGACCCTTCTGGAGCTGTCTAAAGTTACAGCTGTGCTTCCCTGCAGGTTTATGAACCAGGGTGTCTCTCGTTGAATGACGCTGCAATTAGCAAGAAAGGGCAACGAGCCTGCAGACAAGACAGCACGGCAAAGAAAAGGGGCCTTCTCCTGCAGGAGACACCTTTGACCTTACGGATTATTATTATTATTTTTTTTTCCCCCAGCCAGCGGGCTGCTGGTGGAAGGAGAATAACAGTTCTTCAGTGTTTAAGCTCTTATAAACAAGAGTCGTTTGATTACCTGGCTTGTTTTAACTATGCTCTACAAATGTGTGCACATGGGCCATGAGTCTGATTGCCAATTTTGAGGAAGCTGAGTACAAAAGAAGTGATCCTTAATAAAAAGAGGCTTTAAAAGAGCTGAGCACAAGGCAAGCAGTGCAATGATTTCGCTATTACATTTCAGCTCTACACCACCACTAACAGGATTTTTACTCCCTCTTTCCGTGTGATAGGACTATACAGAGGTAATTTTAAACTCAGAGAACAACCGGCTTCTTTGCTCTCTCACAAATAAGCTAGTTGAGCATGAAGCTAAGTTCTGAAGCGTGCATTGTTACAGGAGGATTTATCAAGAATAAATGAATGGTATCAGTGGTTGAGTAGAAGATTTTGAATTCACTGTAGCTCTGTACACAGTCCTCAATCTGCTAAAATGCTATCGACCCGTCCAACCCACCACAGAATCATCCAGGGTTATTTGGGTAACAGCACAACTCCTACAATTAGCTCTTATTGTAGCACAGTGAACTTGAACGTTCACAGCACTGAGAACACTTTGTGCGTTCTGTTTACCGAAAGCAGAAACTTCTTTGGTCCTTGCTACTTCCACATTTCTACCCGAGCCCAGGTAAAAGCCTCCACTGAGTCTCAACTTCAGGAGCCTGCAGGTGGAAAGAGAAAGATCCTCATCACAGGATCACTTTTGCAGGAAAGCGATCACGTCTTCTGAAAAGAACTGAAGACCTCGAGATATTTCCTTGTGCTCATTCAACTGACCAAGCATCATCGTAATTCAGTCTGAGCTCAGATGCGCAGTGAGGGCTTTCATCTTCCACAGGGCAGAAACCCATCTCCGTCCAACTGCGAACCGGCCATTTCTCTCGGTATCTTGTCCTGGGTTCAGCTTTAAGCCTGGTTAAAAATTTAGTTTTGAAATTTAAAATTAAAATCCTGTTCCCGCTACTGTCCTCAGCAGCGATGCCATCAGCTCTTTAGGACTACAACTCTTAACTTCTCTCTTCACCTTTAGCAGGAATTCTTTGAAAAAATTCTTTGAAAAGACATTTAGCTCAGTTCCTCGTATCTTAAGGCCCCTAAGTGACAAACACTTCATCTCTAATGTTTCTTTAGCCTTTTGACTAATATGAATGATTTGTAGACTTGCAGCATTTTAATTATATTCACTACGTATACTGATGTGCTTGCAAATCTAACTAGTCACAGTACTGCTCGTGTGGTGCTCAGCATCACTTTACTGTATTTTTAATGAACTCATTTTCTAGTAAATATGCCAAGCTCTTAGAAACTTGCTAGAAACTAATAGCCTCTCCAAATTAAGAACTTCCCCCAGAACATTAATCTTTGCTAAAGAGACAGATGTGACCTTACATGCACATGTTTATTTCTTCAGCATAGAAAGGAACTCATTTTGTAACACTGATTTTTTTTTTTAATTATCAGAAATACATTTAATCACACTGCATTCAAGAACTTTTATTTCATAATAGCAAGTTAATATACATTATAGCTCTTCTGCTGTGAAGGAAGTAGAACGGGAACAGTTCTAGCCTCTTTTGAGAGTTTCAACAAACTTGTAAGTACAAGAAAATGTTATTTAGAAAAATACCCCAAAATGCTACTTAGAAAAATACCTCAAAATGCTACTTCCCCTCGAATTCTGGCATGAAGTACTAGTAACAGCGATGTCAAGGCAAAAACTCCCAACGTCTTCAGTGAGATTTTTGCCTTGGGTTAGAAAAATTTGAAAAGACACTGTTAAAAAATTATTTTTTTTGAGTTCATACCCCGTGAAGTATCATGCTGGAAAACTACTGTCCCAAGTTTAATTTGGATAGCTGCCTGAAAGTCCACCCCGCTTTATAAAACCTAGGAAAGGCGAGTACAGCAAAGCCACTTTAGGAAAAAAAAGAGACAGTATCGAAAACCTTTGAGATAGCTAAAATATATGTGAACCAGTTCACAGAATTTATTTTTCTAATATTTATTTCTCTACAGTTGTGTACACCTAGACACTACCCCTCTTTTTATCAAATGAGGTAATTGGCATTCTGCAAAACAATTGTTTCAATTGGTTTTGTACACAGAAGACACTCTGTAGCTTCTTGAGTATTTTTTCATCCTTTTGACAAGAATGAGATCAAAGAACAAAGAAACTTGTGCTCTGGAAATGCGGCAGATGCCACAAAAAGCAATAAACAACCTTGCCTCAACAGCCATACAGTTTTCTTGGAATGTGTGCGGGCCAGAGCCAAAAGTGATGACAAGATGGCACGACAAGCCCTGAACGGCTGGCCTAGCTATAGTGAATTACAGAAGGCAGCGCTCACTTCTCCAGCAGCGTCTTCCTCAACTGCACCTCTGTGACCCGGCAATCATTAACAAGGAAAGATACAGGCACTTGTAAAAGGGTCTGGTTCTAAACCCATTAGAGCCAACAAAAAGCCTTGGTGATAACTGGCTTAGGTGCTGAGTAGGGAATAGAAATAGCATACAAACCTAGAACAAGTTTTAAATCTGTAGTTGTTAATATTGGAAAAAGAAGTGAAAATCCCTAGCTACTGGAAAGGATGCTAAAGCTCTCAGAGCATCTTCTTGGCAGTCGTTATCCAGACAAAAGTTGCATTAAGTTTTGTCTGAGTCAAGACTGAAGGATTCCCATTGTTGCATAAACTGGCATAGCTCAGCTGTGGAGTATTACCGAACGGCCCTAAAAAGTGACTGCAGGGACATTAAAATCTAGTTAGCTAGTCTCTGTAGAGAAGCAGCTGAATTTTTGGAAGTTTAGATACCCTTAATTTTCCTCACTACTCTTTCTGGTGTAACTTCAGTTGACTTGATTGTTTCTACGCCACCTAAAGATATTTTAATCTTCCCCTTGAAATATCTTTACAATTGATGAAAATTAAAGTACCTCATCATAATTGCCCTTTACTCAGGCATTTCAAAATTCCGCAGAGACAAATCTCAATTGCATCCAAGAAAAAACAATGATGATATCCATATTGCCCTATTACCTTTTTTCCATATCTATGTATTTAATGACCTATAAAAGTTACAAAAGTAACTCTAAATTACATTTACATATATAACACTGATAAAATAAAATCCCAAGCAACATGAAGACAAAAAACATTAAGAGATGACTGATTCTAGAGTAACTTATGACTTTTTACAGTCTCAGGATGTAGCAACCATGTGAACACTTCCCTCCTGAAGTATAACGTGTACAATTTCTGCCACTTATTGCAGTAAGTGGTGAAATTCCCAGGAAATTCAGTGTTATCAGGGTTTTTTAATGCGAAGAACACAGATTTGTCAGATATCAAAAAGTCAGAAGAGTTGATAATACTAAAAGAGGCTATGCAGATAGCTACATATGCATTCAAGTTGGTTTAAATTCATTCAGGATGAAGGAAACTCACAGCTTAAAATTCATGTGTCACATATAGGTATCTGATAAAATGTTGTCAAATGATATTCTAAGTCACATGTGATGAGCAAATATTCATAAGACTAAAATAAATAACAGATTCTTTATTATCTAGGAATACTTCAGATTGTGGTATTCCTGACAATGCTTGTACAGAATCATCTAGTCAGAAGACGAGCGAAACCCTGACAGTTCCTAGTTTCCGCTCAGTTTTCTCATGATAGGGCTGTCAGGTTCAGCGTTGGTGAAGATACTTCCTACGATGACGTGAGTACCCCAGATGTTATGACGAATAACTTTGCAGCAGCCGAGATCATCAACGGAGAATCCAAAGTGGCGGTAGCGTTCATCTGTTTCAAACAGGGTGTTGTTTGTGTAAGGTCCAAAAAACTAGGTGGAAAGAGAGAATTTCACATAGTATTTCCAAGAACATTCCAGACTATAAGGGTTAACAGCCCAGTAACAACACATTCAAGCTTTAAAAATGTCACTATTACCCCTTTTCAAAACAAAGCCTAAGCCCAACAGTACCAGCTACATTTGTTGGAAGAAGTTTTTATGAAGATCTGTTTGTGCGATCTACATGCAGAGCACCTCTGATTGCACTGGTAGCCCATATTTAGAGGTTTCCCCTTACTGCTGACAGAGGTCTGAGGGTGTATCGGCATGTCTAACTGTCCAATCAATCACGCATAAAAAATAAATTAAATGCCTTGAAAAAGTAGAAGATTTAAAAAAAAAACATTTAGGATAGAAACCTCCTGTAAAATAGCAAAATTAAGACTTTTTTTTTCAATAAGCCCCCTAAAAAGAAAATGCTTTCAACAGCAAAATGTTATATAGCAATAACAGAAAACTTATTTCAGTTGCTTTACCTCAGAAGAGGAAGCTTCTGACAAAAGCCTACTGCTGCTGAGCAGGTTATGGGTAAGGATGTTGCTACTGAACTGGAGCCCAAAGACATTATCTTACTTTTATTAACCTGTCACTATTCTTTAAATGCATGGAATTCCCAGGGAAGCTTTTAAGTACTATAAACACCTTCAACGGCTTGTTTAGCTTATAAACAATCCCTGTTAAACCTAGTTGCCTCTGATGACACAATAAATCACGGCCTTTCATGGTATTTTTAAATAAAAACCGCACTAAAATGAGCTTTGCCATGATTACGTTTAACTATGATATGGTTTTAACGATTAGTTCTCAGACAAAAATGCATGTGAACGCATGTTTTAATAGAAATCCTCAGTGCTGTCTTGTAAATTTTAAGCCACTGTTGCATTTTACAGATGTCTTGGTAAGAAACTGTCAGCTCTCCAGAGAACTGGTGTAATCTGGCAGTGAATGCCAATGCTGTTTAAACAGAACAAGCCATTCATTTTTTCTGCTTAACAAATATATAATTAACTAGTGCAAAGAGGTTTTTTAAAAAGCACCCATCTAGACAGATAGGTGTATGGACTACCAAAAGACCTTTGGAGGGCACAAGGCATCAACCATGTTGTGATGAAGAATTTTTAGGCATCAAATTTCTAGTTACCTAAAATTCAACTTCATTGCTGAACGATGCTCTCAGAAGTGCCAACTGCAACAACAGCTGACGCAGCGTTTGAAGTGGCTGGGGGCCACTACCCTATCTTCTAAATTTAGAAAAGGGATTATCCTGTGGTAACAGCTTCTGATCAATATGAAAAAGTTGGATTTAACCCATATAGAAGAATACAAATACCACTGCTAATTAGGACAACAGGGTTCCGCACAGCGCACAACTTACAGCCAGTCCTGAGGATGGATCAATGAAGTCGGCCCAATAGCCTTCAGAACAGATTGCATAGCAAATTTCCTTGGCACCATTAATGAACTTAAAGGGAAGAAAAAAAAGATATTAAAACTTCTTTTTGGAAAATATAAATAGATCAGAACACATATAAAATTTTCCAAAAGTAACTTTCCGTAAATCTAAGACTTACCTGTTTTCCAGACAACAACAAAAAAAATCAGATTTAAAGCTGAAGTCCCAACATGGCACAAGAAAATTACAAGACCTACAGATGACATAGCACATTTCTGCAGATAAATAAGTGAGAACAGGAGATCTCAGTTATGTGTTTTTAATCGCATAGATCGGCAGTTTTCAGCCTACATTAGGAAGGTAACAGGAATTCACAGAAAACTCCTGAAGAAGTCTGCAAATGTGAATGAGAACCTTCCCCCAAAAAAACTCGAGACAGGCATTGATTCTAAAACCATCTATGCACTGAATTGATGTAGCTCCCTTGAAACATGAAGGAATTGCCCTCATCTCATTAAAAAGAAAACTGACTTCAGATTAAGTTTACATTCTATTTACTTTCAATTAGATAAAATTGGACTGTTTTCAGGAATTAGTGTCCCGAGCAGTTCAAGGTACAAAGATTATTACATTTATTAAGACGGTAAGGCTGAATGGTCCCAAATAAGGGAAGTTTATCCTTCACAGCAATCAGTTCTGTACTTTGAAGTTTGCTGGCTCTGAAGAACAACTATCTTCCAACTCTGAGTCACAAATGTAAGCAAGCCATCTGAAGGCATCATTTAAGGCACTACATTTCTGGTACAACACTGAATCAACAGACGCAGTGTAACAGCTCCACAGCAACCTCTTAGAGTGGTATTAATAAATGCTTTAGATTAACCACTGTAAACACTTAGATTGACTGTAAATAACCCTCATTACTTCAGCACAAGCCTCTCACATCAAATTAGTATTTTTAATGTTACTTCTAACATTTATGAAGCAAACAAACAGACCATTTTCCGGTGAGTTTGCTGTTAGTAACCTTTAGGCTGGGAGGTTAAAGCTAACATCCTAACACCCCTACAATGACTATATTAGACTTGACAGGGTGGTGCACAAGGAAGAAAGATGCCAATTAACATATAATTAGACCAGATTACAATGCCAAAGACCAACAGACCATAAACAATTCAAAGAGAAGAACACACTAAAACGAAGGGAATTTTAATTTGTGTGTAATTTTTATGTTGATCCTTCAGACTGCTGCTTCCTTTTCTGTGGTGACCCTTACACTGCTTTATACAGACCATGTCTGCACTTTCCAAGGTTGAAAAGGACAGTAGCAGACTTATTTTCAAACATAAATTTGACCCTCACTTCACAGATTAAAATCCCATACAATAATTTTTACTGATTTTAGAAAAACTACAATATACAAAGCTGCTGTATTTTAAGGTATGAAGAAAAACCCACCAGCAGTGGTGAACATCGACACCTGCTGGAGCAGTCAAAACTCTGAAGAATGAGAAAAAACTATTTTCAGAGAGACCTCTAGTGGCAAGAGAAGACAGAGCGCACAAGGCTGCTTACCATGTAGTTATCACTGATACCCAGATCATATCTATTATCAGAAGGTGAGGATGCACTCACTGACAGAGCACATGCTGGAATTTCCATTACATCACAGAAAAACACAGAGCAACAAAATCCTACAAAATAAATTGTACTGAAGGTGAAATAAGGCAAGAAAATACTTGCTGCCCTTTAGATGCAACAGGAGAACAGCCTTTAATAAAAGTGACAAAGCTGGAAAAAGTTGTCTCCTTTTCGTCAGAAAGAGAACACAGTGCTAGCTCAAACACGCAATACAGAATATTACTGCCAGAGCTAGAAATGGTCTGAATATACAAATCAGACTGATCAACAAAGATAAGCTGATGCTCATGTCAGCTACTTACATTTTCTAAGAGCATTTCTCTCTCATCTTCTACTTCTTGACTCCATGCAGTCATATCATTTTTAGTCTTCTGGGTAACTGTTAACACTGTTAAACGGCTGGCATTCACTTCTGGAAACATTAACTCGAAGTCTAAAGAAAAGGAAACCAGCAGTTTATGATCTCTCTTACTTTATTTAGGACTTTTCGATTTTAGACAAATTATCAACCCTACTTTCAAGCTTTCGTTTCATTTAAATACGAGATATGTGTGTTTTTCACCTCAGATGTGCAAACAGCGCGCTGTTTTGATGCTGACGTTATTTTTGTGGTAATGCACATTGGTAAGGCCCTGCTAAAGGTCACTTATTAAAGTTTTCACTTGAATTTAATTTCAATCATTATCTTTTAGACCAGAAAGAAAAATACAAAACCAATGCCTTCAGGAATAATATGATTTCAATTCACTCTTTTACTAAGAAGTAGTGCCAAAACACTTGATTTTGTCACAACTTGGTTTTTAGGTAATGAATCATTTCCACAATTTCTTGACCCTACAGAAGCAGATAGAAGTTACTCCCCAACCCAGCTGATCTTAAATTTAATGGCACTGAATTTTATATGAAATCCAAAGTATTGTCAACAGCAAAATTTCAGTCTTCGTTTTATAATGTTTTTCTTTTGTAAAATACTGACTTTGGATTACCTTATTCCATTATACATTCTGTCAATTTTACCAGAGCCTTTATTTACATATTTTACTTTTTAAAAAAATACATTTTTTACCTGTCAAGAAAATACATACCTTTTTGTAACAGTTCAGGACAAGCTTGTACTGCACATTCTACCTTTGCATTTTCAAAGTATGTTTCAGCGTTATTTATTTGCTGTTTCTGTGGAACATCAGCACCCTGAGAAAAATGAAAATTTTAACTCTCCTATTAATACACAACAGGAATAACAATGCACACCAGAGTGTAATTTTGCAACTCTATGTCCACTGATATACCCAAGTAGTTTCGCAGAAAGTTGGTTTGCTGTAACTTAAAGACTGTTTTTCAAATATTAAAATTAGAACAGATACATATAATCTATTACTTAAACAGAAATTTAAACTTTTACTGTGTTAACCAAAACCTTAAGCAATAGAGAATTTTTTGAAAAACACCCCTTTGAAATAACGGCCTGCAAATATTTAATCCAACAGCAATTGATAGATTTCAGACATATCCACATTCCCTGAACTGGAATAAAACAGTTCTAGAGCTCTGAACTGCCAGTAATTTCAGCTTTAGCAGCCTAAAAATCAGCAGCATTTTCCAATAAAACTATTTTTATTCTCTACAGTTTAGTTCTACAGTTTCTTAAAAAAAAAAAACCACACAGATTCTTGTATGTATGTTACAAATCCAGCACTGTTAAGTCAGATGTATAACATTTAAGCTTACAATGTCCTTAACAGGGAAGTTAAAACAGCTGCCTCCTTTGGCATATCAACTGCTACGTAACATTGGCACAGAATGCCTAAATACAGCTTTTCTAACTTTAACTTTGCCATAATTTACAAGGAGTTTCTCTTAAGACTGAAATTACAACATAGAGTACACTGTGTCCTATCTAACACACATTTGGATCTCCCAAGTTCTCCCTAGAGAAAACTATTACACTGAAGACAAAGCATAGTTTGCATTTCTGTTCTAGAATTTAAAAATCAAGAATAGTAGCAAAAAAAACCCCCACAAAAATCATGTATACAAACAGCAGACATTAACTGCACTTTCAGTACATGTTTCCACATGTACCTTGCGTTGTAACTGCAGAAGTCAGCTCAGCTGGTACTTTAAGCCTCCCAAATCATGCAGTGATGCTGGTGCACCCTTCCTGTTCTTCCTAATCACAGGATGCTTCTCTTACTAAGAAAGGTACAGCGATGGTTGACTCTGATTTGCCTACTGCTCCCATTCCATCCAGCTAATATCCACCTACACAGTACATCCACTTACCACGCATGCCATCAGCAAGAGACGATGGCCATTTTCCTAAGATGAACACCACTTCTCATACTAATGACCTGGTAGGTTCATTTATTCTGCTCGCATCAACTAATTTATCACTCTGAGGTATAGAGAGGCCAGAGGGGTTTGCCATTCCTCTGCCTGCTTCAGGGAGAGGTGCCTGAGCTTCAGTGGCACTGAGCTGTTCTCCTACTTGCTGGAGGAACCTGTGGCAGGAGGCCTTTGTATTAGCTGATGCATTGCCCAAATCTGGGTCTTCTCCAGAAGTGACCAGTTTAGCGTTTTCACTAGCTAAACGCCGTCCATGGATTCCTGAACAGCACTAGTATCAAACAGAGCTGATTCTTGTTAACTGCCCTCTGAGTACCAGTTGTAAACCCCCCCCTCTGCTCTTTCCAGTTTCTCTGTTCAATTTGGAGCAGCAGCAGCTGCACTGAGAGCTTTATTATACAAGCAATCTTTCTAGAAAGCAGACGTGCATTCAGCACACCTGGTTTGCATTAAAGACAAGACTAGAACTTTTTTTGGTCTTTTGACCAAAGTTATGATCCACAAAAGCTGAAACAATTCTGTGAGCTCACCAGAAGTTTGTTTTCTAAACACTTTGGAATACAATATTACATTTACAAAAAACACTACACAGCATTTTTACAGCAGATTTATTAGCTGACTTCTGATGTCTGAGCACGTCACAAACTCAGAGATGGGAAAGTTGAATCAGCAGCTAGTAGCAATAAACATTTGTTGAAACGCTCTGATCATGCAAGTCAAGCTAGCAATTAGCAAGCTGCCTGTTAATAAAGCATCTGACTCGCTGCAAGTTCTGTAATTGCCAAAATGCATTCTCATTTTGAGACGTGAGGTTGAGCTGTGCTGGTCTGCTTCTCACATCTGAATTCAGTGGTAGTCAGAGCTAAACAGGCAGGTCTAAGGACACTGCCCAAACTATGCAAGCCCAGGTCCATTAAATGAAATGCTGAAGTTAAGAAACTACCAGTCCTATTTGATAAGAGGTGTTGGGACTTGTTAAACAGTACATTTTGAACCTGAAGTTTTCTTTTCACACATCTATATAAGTCATTACTAAAATACTATTTCACTAAGCACTACTTAGACGTACAGTTAAAAAGAAAAAAAAAATATTTCAGGGTTTGTTTTTGCTTCTCCTAAAAGGAAAAAATCAGCCAGGTTCTATGCAATCTCCCCCTCACCCTACCTGACACTCATCTTTAAACACCATCTGGATCATCATCGGTATCTTTTTTCAGGAGGAAGAGAGAATAATTATGTTTCTTCCAGACAATAAGTATCAGCCTCACAGAGGAAGCCTGTTCTTACCTGAAATTCATTTATGTATTGTGCCATTACAAATTCATGCCTTTCACTTGGTGAAGGCTCCGCTAATATATCAGGCAGAGGTTTTGAAACTTGGCTTTTCTTCTGAGAAGCAGTACCATTTAGGTGACAGTCAAACCCAATATTACCAGGCAACTGGAATCTCTGGTCTTGAGGACCAAATGGACCCATTACTTCATCTGGCCATACAGTTCTTGGACCTGTAAAAGTCAAGGCCTTGCTTTAGTCATCACATTATTTAACAAGAAAAAAAAAAAGACAAAAAACCTCTCCCATTCAAATATCTGTATTTCATCACAATCATATATAACCAAGGCAACCACAACACAGAAGTGTCCTGCAAAAAAACACACTTCTGAATTCCCAGTTTTATATGGGGTGGACAGTTCTGATAGCACATGAATTCAAAGAAAATGAATTTGCTTTTTCTTACATAAATCAGGAGGTGTAGCAGCAACATGAGGCTCATCTGAGCCAGAGGAACCTGCTGTAGAAAAAGCCTTGGGATTTACAACTCTTTTGACTAAGGAATAAAACCCTGGTAGGTAGGTGACCAATCTTGCTCTGTTACAGAGCACCTGAGAAGACAAAAACAAAAGCAAGTATTATATACTGCTGGCAAAATTACTAGTTTAAGTACAGTTTTGTAGATCACAAGAGAAAACCTCACTCCACAATTAAAACTGTAATTTATCATCACTTATTTTTGTAAAATCAGTATTTAAGAACACATTATTATCATTTTTATATTAGTAATAGTATTCTAAGTAAAGGAAAAGCCTTAAAAGCACTTAGTGATAGGCCTCCTCACTTTAGGAAAACAAAACTTAAAAGTTTAAATAGCACCACTGAGACCCCATAACCTAAATTAGGTTATACATGTGAAAAAATTTATGCATTGTTTCCATGATTACCACAATTCAATCATGTCATTCATTATCAGAAATACTGTTAAGTAAGTGCTGATATCCAAAACCTCTGCCCTAAAACTAGGCCAAACATTAGTTAACCTGTAGTCCCAGTTCCTAAAAGACTTGAGGGAGACGCAGGATAGCATCCCTACAGATACATCTTGCAGCTCCCATCTAGAAGCACACGTACATATGTGCATACACACATTTCTTCGCCAGCAGAGTATGCATACCAACAGCTCTGAGCCATACAGGGGGACATGCATACCAAAACAGGTGGGTATGGTAATTTCTGCTTCTGTATTTTGCTCTTGAAATCCATAAATATTTAACATGTGCAAAACTTCAGCTAGTACAACCAACGTTATTTAGATTTGCAAACTCAGCACATTCACATATTTATAAACAAGTATTACTGCAAACAGATCAGATCGGTACCCTGGGCAAGCTGCCAATAAGCCACAAAACCTTTATGAACACTGCGGTCTTGGAATACACCAGAAAATCTGCTTCACGCCACGGAACTCTACTGTCAACATAACTTTCAATTGCTGAAGATGACTCTGTCAGAAGCTGATTCAGCCACGCAGCAAACGATGCAATGCTATCTCCCTGAGCACGCAAATGGTCTCAGCAAAGGGCTCCAAAGAGCTGCTGGCTCCTCACCACAAGGATTAACTCTGAAGCCTGATGATGGTGTGCATCTCAAGCAGCAGCACGAGCAACTGCCGCTGATCTTTTTTTTTTTTTTGTGAAAAAAAAGAAAACATCCAAGTGACCCAATTAAACAGAATGGCATAATCTATTTTTTATGCTTTAAAAACAGACGGGTTACTTTCATGACACAGTTCCACACACGTAACAAAAGTAACCCATCATACACCCAAAAGGTAAAGCATAATTTAAAAGATCTTAAATCTACAAAACACACATTCCTGGAAAACATAACCGCTCCCCGGTATAGTCAATGTGTTTTCATAAAACTTCATTTCCCAACGAGAGAAAGAAATTATTTTGAGAAACTGAAACAACGGGTTCTTCCTTAAATACTGTATTCTTGATCATATAGGAGTTTACCCATGTGTTTACTGCTAAGTATGTAACCAAAAAGCTTATTTCCAAAAAAGTAAAAAAACCTGTACTACTCACATGTTTTGATAAAGACTCTATTCAAGCTGTCAGGACCTCAGCCAATAAATACCTGCTTCTTCCATACTACCTCTACACAAACATACAGTGTCTGATACATCTTACTAACATCACGACGACTCAAACACGTTAACACACAGTTAATTTACTAACATTATCAAGTTTTTACAGTTAAGGTCTTAAGCTGTCTAGGTCTAAAACAGCAGGTTTAAAAGATTTGTGTAACAAAAACAAACCCTGCTGATCCCACTTGAACCTTTTCCTTACCATGTAAAAGCACTACTGAAATAAGTTATTGTGAAACAAACGCATATATTGAAGTATACACAGATTAAAGTATACAGAAACAATTATCGATGACACATAATCACAAGAGAAACATTTTTTCCTGATCAGCAGGTTCATTTAAGGCGGAGATGTTACCACTCTTTATCGATACGTTGATTTAGCTCACTACTGCAAATATTTACATACCTGGCGTCACCCCAGCAAAAAATCCCGCTGAGACCAAAGAACATTCCCGTCTCGGTGACAAAACAAACCAGATCAGTAAAGTACGTTTTATGTTTCAGTCTGAAAGCACCCCAGTGAACTTAAAGGCTTCACCTTAACACATGATACGCTTCGGGCGCTCAGAGGGGAGAAGGATGACACTCCCGGCGACCTCTTCCTGAGAATTATTATTATTTTTTTTTTTAAAGGCTGCTTTGAAGGGGGGAGGAAGACGGGGGCGCCCCCGAGCCGCCGAGGGGGGGTTGCTCACCTTGGCCATCGCCGCCGCCCGGCTGCCCCGGCCCGGCTCCCCCTGCAAGAGAAGCGAACGCAGCGGCCCTGAGGCGCCCGGCCCGGCCCCGCTCCCCCCTCGGGGCCGCCCCCCGCTGCCCTGACAGCGGCCTCCCGCGGCGACGCCCGCTCCTCCCAGGCACACGGCGGCGGGGACCGAGGGGCACCGAGGGGGACCGGAGACCGACGGGGGCCAGGAACCGCCCGGCTCCGCTCCGCTCTTCCTACAAAATGGCGGCCGCCGCCGCCCCGCGGCGCTCCCCCTCAGCCGCCTCCCCGCCCGCCGCCAGGCCCGGCGAGTTGCTCCGCCGGCACGTCGATCAGATCGCTTGGGGCCGGCGGCGGCGGCGGCGGCGGGGCTCTCCTCAGGGCGGCCGCCGCCATGTTGTCCCCTCAGAGGCCCGCCGCCTTTCTCTGCCTCCCGCCCGCCCGGGCTGTGGCCGCCACCAGTCTCGGGCACCCCTGGGCGCAGCGCCCTGCCGTGGGGTCCCTCACGGGAGCCGGGGGAGCCGGGGCCGGCTGCGGGGGGCGGCGCAGTGCCCGCCCGGGGCGCCAGGGGTCAGCAGCGCAGCGTGCTGCCGGCCCGTCCCCGAGCCGGGCGCCCGGAGGGCCGTGAAGTGTGGCAGGGGGAGAGGCGGTGTTACCGGGGCGAATAAACCGGGAGGCTTCCATCTCCCCACAGGCCATTAGGTGCCTTAAAAGTCAGAACTGGGAGCAAAAATGCCATTTCTGCTGACAAAACATGTCCTCGAAGGACGATCCGTAGCTTCCTTCAGTATCTTCAATAACCCTTCCTTCAACAGACCAAAGTTTGTGTTTATTTTTTCCCTCACTTCATCTTTATGAACTGCCTTTTCTCCCTAGTCCTAGGTTTTTGGGATCTGCAGTGGCATGAGCTTGCAAGCAAGTCTTCACTTAAAATAAACTTTTACATTACAAACTGTATTTGTGCTGAGGTAATTCCCTGGGTTAAAGTCTTAATTTTTTATTTATGTACTTGCTGCTACATGAAATTAACTGCAGAAGTTACTAGCACATACTGGCAGCCCCGCAGTGCAACAAGCTGTGTTTGGGGGCACGGCCTTGTTGCTCCCAGAGAAAAACAGAAACTCAAAGACAGTTAATATTTATTATTTCGTGCCTACTGACTACATGTATTCTATTCAGTAGGTAAATCGCTATCCACAGAAAGTGTTGAACATAAATACAACATTAGTGTGGCTCAGTTAGGGCGCTGATCCCAAAGCCATCTCCACACACATTACAAATGCCTATGTTCCCACTTCATTCACAGAATCAGGCTGGTTTTCTTTCACATCTTCAAAATGTTTTATACTTTCACAGCTCTATGACCTTGGTTCAAATTGGCATCCTTTCCTTTTTAAGTCTCACCTGGAACATGAAGTGCTTGTTCTCTCTGGCCCGAGATGTGTCTGTAAGAGGGATCATCTTAGGTCCTTCTTTTTCATCTTTTTTTTTTATTTATTTATTTTCCCATGCTTATTCCACATCCAAACACTTTGTCCATCATACCATATCTACCAGTTGGAGTTGGACTCAATGATCCAATGGGTCCCTTCCAACTTGGGATATTCTATGGTCCTATACCAACTCCACAATTGCTTGTATGCTGCATCTTTCCAGCTTTTCTAAGAAAGCTCTAGTGCTCAATTTTCTAATTTGGAGGCTGGAATAGCCTTCCAGAGGCAGTGTACTGAACAACCTCATTGTCTTTGTCTACAAGTTCACTCTGTTTTGTTTGCCTAGCACGGCGATCACCCTCTGTGTCTTACCTTCTCGTAAATCTTGGCAAGAATGGAAAGGGGAAAGGAGAAAGCTTTGTAGCTAGCTTAAGACTCAGCATTTTGTTTTCAGGTAGCTTTTTTATCCCTTTTCCAATAATGTGATTTAATTTAGATCATGAGTTCTTTGAGGCAAAAACCTCCCTACTTGCATACGTGGAAACTGCTGTGCATACTAATGGAACAATTTAAATGCTGAATTAAAAATGTCAGGGGAGATGTGCCCCAAACCAAATCTTTAAAGCTAATATAAAAGAGCTGTATTGCTGTTTGCTTCTGCAGTAGAGGGGAAACACACAAGCCATGTCGGAATACTAGGATTAAGATCCTTCTTTCTTATTTTTTGCCACTTCTTTGCTGTCTGTTCAAAGCAGTGATGTTGGTTAAGGAAAGAAAAATTTAATCTCTTGCCTTCAAAATAAAAAAGATTGGGTGTTCAAATCCCTCAGTGAATGTGCAGCTTGATTTACTTTCATTATAAAACATATTTCTGGGCAATTTTGATTTTGCTTTGCTGCTGGGTTGTTGGTGTAAACCAATTCTAAAGGTTGGAATACATAAATAATAAAAATAACAAAATTATTTTCGATGTTGATAGTAATAATATTCAGCCCTACAATGTTCTTACTTTAATAAATTTCTGCTAATTTTATTAGGAGCAAGACAAAATTATTGTATTCAGTTCTAAACAATATGATACGCTAGATAAATGCAATGTCACAATTTTCATTTTTGGATTTTTTCATGAGAACATTTGCTCACTAGTGCTTGCTACTCAACTATTTTATTAATTTAATGCTAGCACGCTTAGTTCTCATTTGCTTTTAAATTAAATATTCATGTTGAATCTCAACTTCAGTAAAAAAAAGGCTAGAGAAATGCAACTTTAACTCTTTGCAGAATGCAATTTATTTCCTCTAATAGGAAAGCACTCTGGATTACATTCAGTCTGTATTGACTTGTCCTTAAGCAATCCCAATTTATCCTCTCTCCAGGGTTAGCACTTCAAGATACTCAAATCAATCAATGAGTTATCAACCCCTGAAGTTTGTGGCCTGAATTCATAAACATTAATTTCAATAAAGTTTCTACCTCTATTCAAAGGAGACTGCAAAATCAAATGATCCAATTGCAGATTTATCAAATATTAATCATTAAAATCTTCCAGATCTTTCTGATGCCAACATTCTTCTCCCCTGGTGTTGGGAAAGTAATTAGCAGCTGGCTTTGATTAAATTCTTCCCTCGGAGATCACTTTTCTCAGTTTGGGAGAGAGAAAGGAATACACACGGGATGGTGTGTAATTCCTCATTTAAAAATCTTTCCTGGAAAATACGTGTAGGTTCAGTTAACTGAAATTATACTTTCCATGAAGACAGAAGAAACTCGGTCTCTGTCCAGGAACCTGTAGTGATTTTAACGTTGAAAGCCGCAGTGCACAACCTGGCTGTCCCCGTTGAGTTGCTGGATGCTCTTTTTCCTTACCAGGCGCCTGTCTGGTGTCAGTGGCTTCCTCCCAGCGGCTCGAACAGGATGCGGCGCAGGAAGGAGTCTGAGCAGCTGCAGCAGCACCAGAGCAGGAGGGACGTGGAGGGGAGCCTTCCCAGCCACCGCTCCCCTCTGCCCCGAAACCCAGCTCCAAGCCCCAGTTGCTGTTCTCCTTCAGCATCTCCAGACTTGCTGGATTCCTTGGTCTGCAAGCAGAGGAGTCAGAGATGCCTCTCAAAAGCAGTTTCGGTGCCTAAGACAAGCAAAGGTGAATCTTTAGCCCTTCCCCACTCTGCTCTTCCAGGGGCCCAGAGAAGCAGTGGAAACATCATGCTTGGAGATTTTCAGAACTCAATGGGACGAGGCCCTGGAGTTGGACTGAAGACCTCCAGACATCCAGAGTGGAAATATGTCTTTCCCTGTCATCAGGTGCTTCTGTTTTTGTGAAGATCAACAGAGTCTTCTCCCACAAACATCAAATGCTCCTGGGCACCTACGATTAAATGTGGTGTCTTCAGTATCTGCTCAGTGCCGTGGTACCCCTGCCATCACCTGCTTACTTGGGTAATGAGTGGTGGTCCTGGATTTCTGTCTTGCTCAGCACAGCTTGCCTGTCTGCTGAGGACGTCTTACTCTATCCGAAGTGTGTATGTTGCTATATAAAGCCCAGCTGCGAGGACATTCTTGTGTTCTCTTCAGTTTTTGGAGGAACAAGACCGTAATGAAAACCTCTTTGTTTTCATTTTTATTCATTAGCTGAGAGGTAAAATATTTTTAAGCCTGTCTAAATAGAGGCTTTTGGATTTTTTCCATAAGCATTGAAGTTGCAGCCTTTGCTTGTTTTCCTAAAGCCAGGGTTTTCTCTGTAATGTAGGTCTTTGCTGCTTATATGGCCCGACTTACCTTGCGGTTAATTGGGTGTAATTCATCTGAAGACGGTGGAGTTGTACCTGATCATGAGGGTGGTGGTGTATCATTTGTAGGTGCTTATCTTAATACTGCAGAAGCTTGTTAAGTGGTCATAAAAATAATGAGATATCCTTTATTCCTATTGTACTCGTAAGAAACTTCAAAACGCGTTTGAAAGTATCTCCATTTCTGTGCAATGACGGATGGTGCTGGCGCTTGCAATTTACCTAATGGCATCCATTAAACTTCATTAGGACTTTGTTAAACCGCAGTTCAGATCACCGACGTTGATTTTTGATCTCTGAAGCCTGCTCACAGCGAATCGGTAACTGAGCACACCAGCAGCCAGCCCAGCCTCGTTCATTCCCTCGCCATTCCCCGTGGCTCCAGCGTGCGTCAAAAGCGAGGGGAGAGGGCAGGAGGAGGGCCCCCCCGGTGGCCCCGTGACACCGAGGAGTGCCGTGGGTCTGACGTGCTGAACTGAGCCCCCTGCTCCTGCTTTTCGAGGTGACAGACTTCAGCCATCCCTTCGCATCGCCTGCGTGTGTCACCGCCCCCGTGGAGAGCTTCTAATCTTTAAGCTCTGATTTCAGCCGCTTTGTTTATTCGTTTAATTCCCTGTATTTATTTTTTCTTGAATATACAACTGTGGCTCGCCCTTCACTTGCCCTGCTAAGCCTTGTGTTTGGAATGAGGAGTGTCTGTTCCTAAGTGCCAGTGAAATTGTGATGAAGTAGACGGGAAGAAAGGTTTTAACATACTCTTTTTCTAGAAAAGTAAACATCCTCTGGCTATAGGAAGAGTAAACTTCCCCTGGAAATATGTGTGTTTATACGAACAATCTCTTTTCTTCTGGCATTTCCAGATACTAGGCTGGGAGATTTGTTCATTACCACTGGGAAAACAGACTTTTAAGTAAGTGGTGCAAATGCATGAGATAAGTCTTTGCATGGATTGTTTTCTTTTTGGAAAGACACCTCCAGGATTTATTTGCGTGAACCTGAAAGGATTTCCTCCTTTATCTCTGGGCATTGCTCATTCAGCTCTCCTGCCCGTCTGAATGCACCTCCAAAGAGAACAGACGGAGGAAGTGAGCGTTTCCCTAATAAATGACTTGGGTCTAACTCAGCTGGAGCTTAGGGAGCTTTACTGGAAATCTGTATGGCCCAGCGTACCTTCCCCTGTGTCTGTAAGCTACCAGCTTCTATTCTCTCCAAAGAGAGAAATTTATCAACCATATGAAACTGGGATGTGCTGCTCCCAGATGTGGCAACCTTCGCACAGGAAACCTGATGCGTGGTTATCTGCATCTGGGGCTGTAGGGTGGGCATGAATTCATCTCAGTTTCTTGTTTTTACTTTCAGAGCTCAGTTGAAGAGGGGAGAAGCTGAGCTTTGAAAGACTTATAACTTGCTTGGTGTGGGTTAAACAGACGTTTTTCCTGGGGTGTCAGCATGAGGTTCCTGAAGATGTGATGAAGCTGCCCCTGGCTTCAGCCCTCCCCACTCGCACGGGGGGAGCAAGGCATTCCCGTCTCCTTTCCCCTGGCTATCACATCCATCACTGGGACATGGAATCCAGCACAGCTGGGCTGCCTGGAAAGCTGGCCCAGGGGATGCCTGCAGGTTGGGTGTTTCAGGAGGTATTTACATTTACATTCACATTTACATTTACATTTGCATTTACATTTGCATTTACATTTACACTTACGACTGGGAAGTGCTTCTCCTCTGCATCTGCCTCTCTATGAGGACAAATAGGGACTGCAGATATCAAACCTTCAGTGCTCAGGCTACCACCGAGGCTGGGTGCCAGAAATAGCCTGCAGTAGCCTTCGTGTAACCTGAATTTGTTCCACAATGAACTTGAAAATGAAGTTTCGAATCAGGACTACACCAGAGCGCTGCTGTTCTGCTTGCCTAAGGTTCAGCTGTCCAGGTCTTGGACAGGGAGATCTGCAAGGAGGAGGAGGTGGTGGAGCTCTCCTGGTGGGTCTCCTGGTGGGAAATAGAGCAGGCTTGGCAGGCTGAAAGTGCTCCAGGTCCGTGGCTGCAGTGGTCCTCAGCCATGCATCTGCCTTGAAATGTGGTCTTCCAGGCGCTTGGCTCAGGGCCTGCATGCCAGATGTCCTGGGTGGCAGGTAGGGAGACAGGTTCCCATCAGAACTATATCAAAACCGGTGTTTTTATAGGGCGTTTCTATTTTGGTAGATCTTTATTTTTCCATCTGGAAAGTGTTCTCTTAGAAAATCCATGAAGTCAAAATTCATGCTTAAACGTAGCGCCATCCCTAATGGACCACTTACTCCATGGGATTCCTCATTTATCGTTGTTTAAATATACGGGGTCATACTTTTTAACCCTCGTGGTTATGAAGTATCTCTCGCAAAAAGGCTTATGGCATCGTGCGTTGCCTGTGAGTTATTCGACTCCGTTCCTGTCTGGCAGCGAATGAAAGAGCCCAGCATCTGGCAGCATGCAAAACTGATACCGCCAAACTTCCCACTTGGAGGGGATGGGCTGTGTGATGGATGCTGTGATAAAGTATCTCTTCTGACAGGACAGTTGGAGGCCCTTTCTATAAAACTTACTGAGCTTAACCAAACCTCCTGGCTGGAAGCTTGAGGAAATCAGTCACAGTGAAGCATGCTGCTGCCATGCGATAGCAGGAATGCGTAAAAGCCTGGCTGCTCATCCTGGGCTTTCCAAGCAAACCCCTAGCGAGGTGAGTAGTGCCTGGAATTCCAGGGATCCGTCCCTGAAACCTGCTTGCAATGGTTTTGTTACCCGCTTTCAGAGCCTGTTGAAATCAACAGAAGACCTTCCGAAGACTTCAGTGAAAATGAGAATGAAAAATAAGATATGCCATATATTAGCATTTCCCCAGATATTTCCTATCGTGAGTCACCCAGTGTGAAGTCTCCATCCAGGCTCTCCCAAAGGCAGGCTGGTACTGAGGGGGTAAAATCATTTCTGTAGAGTAGCCTTGGGTAGAGACAATAAAATGAAGTAATAATCATTCCAGCTATTACATTTTGCCTTGTAATGCATCTAGAGCTAAACCTATTAACTTGGAGAGCATCTTTATTGTTTAGAGCAAAATGCTTCTGCTGACAAACCTGCTGCGGTGCTGTTACATATTTCTGTCACCAACCTCTTGCTCCTACTTTGCTAGTTTGCTAATGTATTTTTGGCCTAGCTCCATGACACGACATCTATTTATGCTTTAGAAAAAAAAAAAAAAGAATAAGAAATAGTTTAATTTCCATATCACGGTGCTGGTGGGTTTAATATCCTCTTTTACCTGTTTAGGAATAACAAATAACTTACCAATTTGTCACTGACAGATTCCTTTTCTCTAGCTGAAATGACTAAAACAAATGCCAGAAAACTACATTTTGCATGTGTCAACCCTCCTCCTGTTTAAAGGTAACCTAAAATAAAGGCTCTTCATTCTCCTACATGAACTTCAGAAGAAAACATCAGACATCTTTTTCAAAAGTTAAGATATGAACAGATGAGACACGTAAGATGATCAAAGGAAGACTAAAGGTAGCTGAAAATGCTCTGCTCATATGATGAAAACCATAAAATGCTATGGATTCACATGCTGCATTTCAAAGTTAAACTTGCATAGAAGAGCTTAGCTCTTACTTATTACAGATCTTTTTGCAGTTTTATTTGTCAGCGTCTTTAAAACTACTGAAAAAAAATAATGGTGTAGGTGGTCAGTTGATTTTGTTTTCCTCCTGGACAAATACTGATCGGAAGAAATGGATCTAGTGGGGACAAAACTGCAGAGTCGCCTTGGGAGCCATCATCCCTGGTGCGTGTTTGCTGGCTCCCTGCTGAGCCTTTAGTGGCATCACTTCACAAGGACGCCAAGGCCACTGTTGATGAACAACACAGACAGCTCCAGCTTCACCCAGGGGAGGTGTAGAAGCTGGGGCTGAAATATTGTTTAGCTGGAGCTGACTGACCATTTGTACAAAGCCTGCTGATGTGAGACCCCGAGGAACAGCAACATGCGTACAGTTTTCTCAAATGTATAGTGTTTTTTTTTTTAAGATCCATAGTGCAGACCCAACATTTTATTCTGTCTCCTAAACACTATCTTTAGCTTCCTCTTGACAGAGAGTATAAATCAGTGACTGGGGTGTCTAAGAAAACGCATCATCAAGCATATCTTTGTGTATTTGAATATTCAGACTCGCATCTTTATTCATCTTCCTACAATGGTTCCAAAGTTGCTCATCACCAACTATGGTGATAAACTCCCGGAGCTGTGAGCTCATGAAAAGCTTCTCCCTAGACGGACAAAGAGCTCCCGTTAGGTCATGGTGAGATCATCACTTCGTGATGCTGAAAGGAATCTGCAGCGTCCCCGGGGAGCAAACCCAGCACAGCTACCCTCAGCCTGCCCTGATCAACCTACACCGCAACGTAGAGCTTGGGAGAAAGGGGAAGGGAGAATTTCTTTGGGGCGAAATATTCAGCTTGGTGATGGCATACTGGGTAACCAACAGACGGGCTGAATCTCCCTTTTTGGGAAGGGATTTTTAGCTTTATTCCTTTCTGCTAAGTTCACTTTTTCACCAGGAAGAGGCTTCACGGCAAAGTGCATGGAGCCGGGTGGTTTTGCCACCCTGCCCCTCTACGCCACCAGTTGCACAGGGTTCCCACAGCCACGCTGTTCCTTTGGGGTCTTTCAGCAGTGAAGGGACTTGAGAAAACAAAATTCCTTGTAGGGGGGACACTGGTGGGTGACATTATGGAACGGATGAAGTGAATTTAGTTTGAAAGGTCAGGGAGAACGAGTGGCCGCAGTGTGTGCACCCCTCGTTGTGGCACATTACTGCCTGGCAGCCCCGTTTCAGGCTTGCCTGTCCCTCTGGCTTTCCCGATGATGTACAGAAGGTGTCCATGGCTTGTGCAGGGCAGCACTGCATGACCGGCGCTGTCATCCCCTGAGCGAGAGGGCAGAGGAAACGAAAGCTCTGTTCCCTGGAGCACCTCGTGAATATTTATCGTGGAAGTGCTAAGCATTTCTATCAAGCTGCCCAGCCTTAAGGGTCTGGAACTGATTTTGCTGCCGATGTTTACTTTCGAAATGCATGACAGGAAACATCCAAACCCGCAGATGAAACGTGTCAGTGCACGGCAGTGACAGGGTGCCATGGCAGACGCCCTAGCAGAGACCCCGTAGCTGTCACTATGTTGGTAGCAGCTCCTGCCCCTAATGAGCCTGGCAGCAGCGCCGGGGCTGGAGACCTCAGGGCAGAGCTGATGAGGAACAAACTGATCACACCCGCAAAGACCCCAGAGTGCAGGTGGAGGGACAGAACCATCTCACGGCACCTGAGGACCCATTTTGTGAGCTGTGAGCTGCTGGGGAGAGGAGCCAGCCCCGCAGCCTACCCACGGTGCTGCTCTGCTCCTACAGCCCAGCCAGGTGTGCCCTCAGCCGGCTGGGCACCCATGGCGAGGTGCTTAAATATTGCCAGGGTTTGGAGCTGAGCACACCAGCCCTTATCAGTAATAGAAGTCAGGGATGTGTTTTGTGCACAGGTAGCTCGGATCAAAGAAATGTGGGTTAGGCTCAGCCTGTTGCCTTTGTCCACATTACTGACCTTTTGCCATGCATATTGCATGGCCTGCGGGCGGAGGAATGGGAATTAAAGGTTAAGAAACCTCTCTTGAAAGAATTGGGGTGCTTAAATGTTTAAAATATTTCCTTTCTGCAGTAATTCAGTTATCTATTAAAGCTAAAACCCTTCTGAGAGGCTATAAAACAGAGCCGTGGAGAAGATCATTGGGCAGATTAGGAAGAAGAGACTTAAGAGCTTACCCTCAATGCTCTCACTTTTATACTTTGTTCTTATTTTACTCTGAAAATCTTCTAGTGCTTCTCACTGTGACTTTTATTGTGTTTTTATGGAACAGAGCCGATGTTGCAAACTACTCGAGGAAAGCTTGTTGCCGTGTAGCGGAGGGGGGAAGAACATTCCTTTGCACATTTTTCAGTGTTCCTGTTACATATCACATTTAGAAAGCAACAAGAAGTAGCATCCAGTTTTCATTAATGCTTTGGGGATTTCTTGGTGCATATGTTTTCATTTCCAAGCGTTCGCAGAAGAGGCAAAGGAGAAAATATGAAATTCCTCCTTCCCAGCCACCAGTGGAGAATATGTCTTGTCATAACCGCGGGGATCCCTGGTCCGTGGTGTCAGGTAGCCGCCTGGCGAGCTCCGTTTTCACTTTACTCTAGCTCTAGAACCAGCAGCAACGGGAAATACCGTGATGGTAAATTAGGACAAAGGCTGCAATGTGATTGCTTCCCTTATGTGAGTATTCCTGTTGACACAGCTTGGCTCATGGCCCGTATTAATTTGCTCCAAAAAAAAAAAAGAAAAAAAGAAAAAAGAAGATATTCACATTCTTGGGGGAGCTGTGTGCTCCATCTGGATCCTGCAAACCTGCTAACCCTGTCCAAACAAATCCCATGTTCACGTTGCTTGCTGAGTGATTTTTATGCTTTTTGTCAGTTAAATATATATGTAAGCTCCTAAGGCAAGAGCAGCGTGTGAGGGTGCCTCGTGCCCGTCGCTGCTTTCTGCTAGCCGGAGGAGCGTCCTTGAGGAAGGGTTGCATGAAGCGTGTCCTCCCCGGTTAAATCATGGCAGTGCAGGCCTCTAGGTGGGGTAGGCCTCAAGTCTGCCTTGCGATTGTTGTAAAGTTACCGAGGGATTAATCTGCAGCGATTTGTGCACGTACTTAATCCTCTTAAGTCCCTGTCTTTCACTGTGAAAGAGCGGAAGATGGCGATGGATGTGAGATCACATTGTCCTCCCTTCTTGGTTGGGCCACGGTCAGCGTGAGTCTGGTCATGGATGGGGATGGGGCCAGGGCCGGGGTCCGCAGGGGATGGGACAGGGAATGAGTTAATTCCGATTTATGGGGCACTGGAGGAGCTTTGCTGGAAAAGATCCACGTCTGGGGTCGGCCGTGCCAGCTCTGGGCCGAAGGGGCCTCCAGCCTTGGGGTCAGGCAGCCAGCCCCTGGGTCGCTGCCCGCCCTTTCGTGGCCCTGTGGGGTTTTGTCCCAAGGACCTGTTGGTGTCTTACCGGCCATCACCCTACACTATGCAAACGGGGAGGAGAAATGAATGCGGACTGTACGCAGCTCTCCTTAACTTCTAGAAGAGTCTCCCTTTTTAAGTTTAAAGACTTCTGAACGAGACGTCCTGGTGACAAAATGCCAAGAAGTAATCACAGCACGAGGAAAGGAGGTACACAGGCCATGGGAAGCTTTTGATTTGGCGCTCCTTGCATGCAGATCCAAACTCCACAGTGATTTAACTGGCAGAAATAAATAACTTCTTTGCGTATGAGAGAAAGCAGAGCAGTGGCCTTGTGGGCTTTGGAGAGCTGGCTAAATATAAACCTTTATGGAAAAGAGGTGCTGAAGGAAACTCCGGGGCTGCTGCTCACTGCTGTGCTGGCAGGTGTACGGACAGGATGATGTTAAAAGTCTTTTCTTTCTCTTAATTTCTGTGTTTCTATGGAAACAGATACTGAACAGGAATTGTTCTTTCCTGCCTTTCTCTCTTTCTCATCATGCTTTTGTTGGTGGGAAAAAGTGAAAGCCCAGATGAAAGCCAGAGCACCCAGGAGTGTGTGTTTTGGCGAGAGCGGGTCCTCACTGCTCACTCCCATCAAGTCTAGGGACACAGAACTAGGAACTCAGAAAGCCTCAGTTTTCATCATTTCTCGCTTTGAAGGCAAAAGCGACTCCTGTGACCGTGGCCTCGGTCAGAGCATTGCCACCAAAATGAGTTTAAATTTTTTAAAAAATATTTTCAAATACAATAAGTCACTCAAAGAGAATTTGCATGAAAACAGCTTGGGGACTTATGGGCCAGCCTGCGCTTGTGGGGGAGATGAAAGCTGGCTTCTTCCTATTGTCTGGGGATATTTGGGTCTTGTCTTCATGCGGATCCTGCTGTCCGAGCAGCATGGGGCCAGGCCGTGCGTGTTGGGGTCAAGGCAGGGAAGAGAAATGCCTTGACAAGTTGCCAGTGAATCTCATCTCACAGCATCGACTGGGCGAGGGAAATCCAATTTTCACATCAGTGATCTTCACCCAGCCGACTTGGCACTTCCGAGGCATGTCCCATACCCGTGACCGCTGTCACTCTGTGCCAGCAGGGTGGCACTCAGGTCCCCCTGTCCTCGTCAGGACTGCTAGGTGTGTCCACTAATGGGCGGCACATCTCACACCGCTCTGCTCCTGCAAAAGGTGGCAAATCCTTCAGGAATGGCACTTCCAGAACCAGGAGGTGCAGAGTGGAACAAACCCCAATAAATCAGGATGTTACTGATCCAACTGCTGCGACTCTGGCGACGAGTACAGAAGAAATAGGAAAAAGGAAAGGAGAGCGGTGAGCGGATGAGGAGCAGGTTCTGCACTCAGTCCCCAAACCAAACAGGGGCACATCACACCCCAGAGTCTGTCCTAGGTTCGCTTGTGAATAAATCACTTTTTCAGAGATTACTCATTTCTGTGGCATCCGGGGGCTAAGCACAGCTCTCGGGAAGACCACCTGGTACTGATATCTGGGATGGGAGGAAAAGCTTTCCATTGCCCTCTGAGCCCCCCTCTGAAGGAAAGCAGAGCTGCCTGGTGATTTGTGGTTTTTCCTGAGTCGCCCTATTCAGAGGCATGTCCCTGTGTTGGGCGAGGGACCCTGATCCGACCTAGGGTGGCACAGCTCTCAGCTGCAGCCACCCATGTCACTGGGGCCTATCGGTACTGGTCTGGTCCCGTCAGATGAAGGGGAGACAGCTCTAGAAAAATCTGTGCTTCTTTGTTCATGTAGAAAAGAAAGAGTTAATCTCTTTTTTCTTCCTTCTTTATTTTTTTTTTCTTTTAGAGCTTGTCTTCATATAAGTCTTGGTATTTAAAATTAATGAAGAAAGTGAGAAAAACCGTGGATCAGACTACTCGCTCTCAGCTGTTCTGCCTTTTCTGGCAAAATGTTGGTTGTAGAGTTCTGGGGTTTTTATTTTTCTATTTATTCATAAGCACTGACGTCTCTGATCGTGCTCCATGTAACTCTTTCTCACAAGTGGGGGGCCGCTCGCCCCAGACCCTGCTCCTCAGCGCTTCCCTCTCCAGGCTGCCCTCCCTGTGTGTCCCTCCTCCACCCTGTGGGCCGCTGATGGAGAGTTTTGGAGACTCACTGTGGAGTTTTCTCATGTAGATACGTTAATTAACTTGTGACTCAACATGCTCGTGTTAGAAAAGAGATAATTTACAGCTCCGCTTCTGCTTTGCCCCTTCCTGCCTAAGGACCACGTGCTGCAGCCTTCTCAGGTCCTGCAGATAGGGGATCAGGGCATCCCAGGCGATCTCTTTGGAGCCTGCCAGGGGATGGGAGACTGCCTGCCTTCTTGTTTTCATCCTTTGTACGGCTTTTGGAGAAATCCACTAGACTGGTGGAAGCCACAAAGGGACTGAGGTGGCTGGTGAGCCCTCTGTCCCTGCCTGCAAGTGCGTGCTGCTCTTGCCCGCACCGTCCTTGTCGGGGGGTCCTCCCTCCTGGCGGACTTTAAATACCCACTAAAAAAAATGTTTCTTTCTTTTACAGTTAGCAATTTAGGGCCATTTCGAAAACTGAAGCAGTTAGGAAAATGAGAAATTGTTAAGCTGAAGCAACCGAGATGAGCCTTGACCTGTGAGCACAGGGCTGGCATACCGGCAAGGAAAAGCACTGAAGCCACTCGCAAGCTATGCAAAACACTCTGGCACCCAAATAAGTACAATAAAAACTGCAAAACTAATCTTTAACCTTAGCTCATAGCATTGGGGTTATTAAAGTTATTAAAACGCAGTCGTTGGAGAGCTTGGGGACTCTGTTATGGTATCTGCAGCTCATTGAGTCTCATGTAGGAATTTTGCCCGGGGGGATTTTCTCGTTAATGCATATGTTGACTGGCAAATTGCTTTCTGTCTGCAGCTCTGGCTGGGTGACGAGCTGGGATGTTTCCATATGGAGGCACTGCTGCTGCTGATTGAGGTGAAGAGGACAGAGTGGGGAAAACGCTCAAGTAATTCAAAACCCGTGTGTGATCGAGCCTCCTGGTGCTCTAAGCCAGCTACAAATATTAAGCGTGGGGTTGGGATGGGATTTCAGCCCGGCCCGGTGGCTCCTCTTGCAGACACGCCGCAGCCTCATCAATCTGCTGCTGGCAGGGCAGCCGCCTTTCGGGGGAGCAGGGCTCCTCTCCTCTCCCTGCCCAGCTTCCCCCCCCCTCCCATTAATCACACTAATTGCAGGCTGGGGCAAAAAAAAAAAAGCATTTTAAAATTCGCCTGCAAGGCCGTGGTGGGAGCGGAACTGCTTCTTTCCACCCCCACCTGCGGCTGGGATGCGAGGCAGGGGGGGCACCGTGGGATGGGGCGCGCGGTGGGTATGGGGCAGGGGATGGGGCATCCCCCGTGGGGCTCCGAAACCTCTCTGCTAGGGCTGCTTTGGAGCGATGAGCGCAACGCGATGCAGAGCTGCTTGCAGAGAGTACCATCGACTCTAATACCTTAAATATTTCCCCTGTTCCCTGTAAATACAGGCGTGTTACATTCCACAGGATTTGGTTATGAGGACAAAGCCAGGACCCCTCGGGCAGAGGGATGCTCTCCCAGGGCCATCCCCGGACATGCCTCTGCCTGGGGTTTGCCACAAAAGGCATTCGCATTTGGGTAAGAAAATCTGTATTGACGTGTTCTTCAGTGATGGAGAAGGCACCACAGGCCCGGGTAAATCCCTCACTTTATTAAGAGCACTTCAGGTTGGAAAGGAATCGGTTTAATTTAAGCCATACCAGGCTAAACGTGGACATCCCGCTATGGTGACTGCTGGTAACTTTGCCTGCTCTCTGTAAGATATCAGAGTGCCGTGTAAGTACTCGGAGATTATGGCCAAGACACCTGCTGACATTGTCCGTGATGAGAAGATTAATCTACTGAGCTTCAGTCTTTTGCTATAAAAACGTAATTTGCATTGTTCCTGAAGTGCACAATGAGCCTTTTCAGTGTACCAGCACCTCGTATTCCTCCCTCCAGAAGCAGGATGTAATTTTTCCTGTAACAATTTTACAAAGCATGAGAGTAAAACCAATGCCCCTTCACACCTTCCTGCTATCCATCAGCCCCCCCGCTGCTCTTGTCGTCTGCAGGCCTGGCAAGGAACAGATCAGATAGCTGTGGCAACTCTTGAAGAACATGGTTTTTTTTTTTTGGTTGTCCCAAGAAAGCTTTGTTTCCCATTGGCTTTGTTTCCCATTGGCACGATAATCTTTGTCACATATAACCATATTTTTCTTCACCAGTCCCTATGCTCAGAATGAAAGAAAAGCCATCTAATTGCTGCCGGCTGAGCTGGAGGACTGCAAAGAGAAACTCGAAGGAGGCCGTGCGGTGTGGAGCCCTTGGATCCTCAGCAAGTCCATGGGTCACTCCAGGGGGAGCGCAGATCTGTCCTCTGGCCTGCCGGGCGCTGAGCTTGGGGGAAAGGAGGGGCCCAGCAAAATATTCTGCGGTGAAGCAAGGCAGCAGCGCGTGCCCAGCCCTCCCTCTGTGCAGAGACCTCTCGCCGAGGGCCCTTACAGAGCCCCCGAGGTCCCTGCCCTTCTGCCAGAGCCCCTGCCTCCACTGCCAAGTATTTCCCACTGGGATCATTTTTAATAAGAAAAAAATGACTTTCGGTCAAACGCTGCTTTGCAAAGTGTGTGCTTTTCGCATAAAAGCTTGCGTTGTGTCAAAACATTTCTTTCCAGTCTCTTAAATATTAGTGGTTTGCATTGTTTGGTCAGTGCACTTGGAGTTCTTGCTGAAAACGCAAACATTTGCGGACAGTATTTCTCCAAACCCCAAAGTTATTTAATTTTCTTGGAAGACCGTTTCAGGGAATAAAGGGGAAAAAAAAAAAATTGGAACAGCTTTCCTGGCTAAGCATGAGAGAAGCTGCAGGAGCCCGTGTTAGTTATTCACTTGTGCAAAACGTGCTTAGTTCCACAGGCGCGGAGGTGCCGGTTCTGCAGGTGTGTTAGCAGGTGATAAGTGCTGCTCACACGCCTCGTAACGCGCTGCGGAGAGAAGTGACCACATCGCAGATTATTTTCCAGTCCTGACAGGTACCGTAAGGGAAGGAAACAGCCAACGCAAATAGATTTAACACGGCACCTATGTTTAATGTATGAAACTCTCTGAAGACCTCCCGTGCTAAAAAGCACTCCATGAAAATGCAAAATCCCACGTGTTGGAGCTGAACCCTCACAACTCGGGGGATTTAGCAGGCAGGAGCGCTGACAATTATTGCGCTGCGATGTTCTCCTTTCCTCTCGCCTGCTCGCAAGGCTGCTGTGACAGACACACGTCCCTCGCAGCCAGCGAGCCTCTGACAGTAATGAAAGCAGGCCATAAAGCAGGGGGTTTGGGCAGAGCACGGCCATTAAGATGATTTTGCACCATAATGAGACGTTGCAGAGTGCAGCTCCATTCAAAGGGGTTTAAATAATGTTCACTTTGAATATGATAATTTTACGGGGAAATAAAACCCCTCTCTGGGTCTGTTTGTGCCTCTGAGAAGGAATCAATTTTCTAGCTCACGGCTTCCCCAGCCCGCACCAGGGATGGGAAGCAACCCACGGGTATTGCTGCCCGTGACTTTCCTTCCGAAGGGCCTTGCCTTCAAGCCTCCTGAGCTGTCTGCTCGGTGGCTTCACGGGGAAATACCCAGCAAAGAGCAGAAGCGGGGAGCCCTTTTAATCCCACACTTCATTTCCTTTTCATTTCCCTGCTCCCGCAGCAGCCGAGAGAGGAGCGCTCCCCTCGCCGCGCTCGGCGGCTGCACAAACCACGAGTTGACATTTTGGGGTGGAATTACACCTCTCCGTGCCAGCTTCTACCCACAGTTACCGTACCGTAACCCCAGAGGAGTCAAGATTAATGGTCTTTAACGAGTTTCACAGGGAATGAGTGCGGGGGGCAGAGCCCCACACGAATCACCCACAAAACACCGGGAGGTGGAAAGGGCGCGCTGGGCAGCGGGGCGCCCGCCTCACCCGAGCCGGGGCTCGGGTGCCGGAGGGGGAGATTTAATGCAGAAACACAACTCGGAAGTAATTTTCCCCGTAAAATTCCAACTGCGGAGTGTCACGATAATGCACCGTAATGACTGGGAGGGGGTGTAATTTTAGAAAGTGGTTTTAAAGCGCGGTTCTGGAATACATCTGGATTCTCTTAGGAACAAGCAAAATCTCATCAGGGACCACTTCAAAGACCATTTCCTCATGGTTAAATTATCTCGTGCGAGCCTGCTGTTGCATGTACGTTGTTACATTATGTATGATTTTTGACTGCTCCTAATATGAACAAACTGCGCGATATTCCATTAGTGATCCTCAATTTGTACGGAGCCGTGAGCCCCGCAGACAGCCTGCTTTGCTGCCTTGGCTTTGTAGGTGCTCGCTGGGGAAAACTCACAGCCCTCTGACCTGCTGCCCTGCCCAGAGATTTTGGGCACGGGAATTAATTGTGTTTGCAGTAAGCACGGCGATGGCGGTGTCATTACAGCCACTGTCTCTCGATACAGCTCGACCCAGAAATCGCTGCATGTTGAACGGATTGGGAAAAGAAAGATAAATGTGAGGTTTCAGGGTAGATGTTTGGTGGGAATAAAGCAGGATAACTCCATCCTGTTGTTTGTACCGCTGGTTAATGCTATCAGCTTTCTCTGTCTATCAAACCCAGCTCACTTTGTGGTTCTAAATCACTGGGAGGTTTCATAAATCTACAGGGTAATTTTTTGCTTCGTTTTCCTCCATTTCCATAGGTATGTGACCTCTTTTAAAATCCCACCAAAGACTTCTCCTTGTTCACGCAGTGACCTCTGAGGCACAACTCCCTCATGTTGGGCACATCCTCGTGCGTGTGTTGCTGGTGCTGAGGCGGGATGTAAAGGCTGAACATCTGCAGCAATCCCCTGCCCTTAATGAGAGGGGATTTCCAGGGTCTGTGGGATGAGGATGCATCGCTCCTGCCCTCCACTTGTCGACATCTCTCCCTGGGGCCAAAGTTGTGCAAGCAGCTGATCTGCATCGGTGCTCTCCTAATACTGCTCGCCCATGGAAGCAGCTGCTGCCGCTGCCAGTGGGACTGGAGATGGAATATAAAACGTCTCCATGAAGATGTAGCCTGTGCTCTGAAAAGGCTAAAATGCCTTGGCTTACATCATCTCCTGTCTTCTCGGCATGCAATATACCCTCCTTTGTATTCCCTCATGTGTCATTCGTCATGGGGAGCAGGTCTGAGAGCTCTCCTCGGGGCCAGCCAAGCTTTTCCCCATAGCTGCAAACCCCCAGCTCTCGCCTGCCCCCAAGGAGCTGGCGCTGCCTGGGGACTGCGTGGAGCAGCTCTGTGCACCGACTCCTGTGGCAGACAGCAGTAATTTGAGCTAAACTGCGGATGAGAATACCCCGACGATTGTCCAGACCTGATGAAATTAAAGCCGGCACCTTGCACAGCTGCTGCCAACCCCGGCAGCGCCGTTCCTTTGTGCTCATGCATAAGCTCGGTCCCGCTGACAGCCCACAAGGAATGCCATTGACATGGGCGCCCGGTCGGTAAGCCCTCTTCAATTTTGGAAGGCGATGCAATGAAATAATATTAACTCATTATTCCGAGTGACTCAAATGCTGCAGGCTGGAGCACACGTTTAGCATCTCCAGCAGAGCTGCGCTTGATCATTTCTTCTTCTTGAAGTGTGTACGTACGCCTCTGATAAATATGTACACAGCAGAAAACCCAGCAGCAGCCTGCTGCCTGCACACGTCCCACATTCACCACTCCAGCAGCTGCTACACGAGATGCACCCTGCAGCCCTAACCCTAACCCTGACCCTAATCCCAGCCCTGCTGGGGGGGTGAAGGCAATGCCCACGGAGCGAGGAGGGCACAAAGGGCAGGAGGGGGAGGGTGGATGGGAAGAAACGTCACCTCCAGCTCCTGAGAGCAGAATATTGATCAAACATCCAAAAAAAAAAAAAAAAGAAGAAGAAGAAAAAACACGAAAATCAACCCCCCCCAAAAAAAACTTGCAATACAGATTTAATTACGGCAGATATCTCCTCTTTTTATCACTTAATCATTTTGTGTGCAATCTGAGTCACTTTTGTATGAATCAAATATAATCATCCTCGTAACACGAGGTAATTAAATGACTCATGAAGCGATGGCAATTACCCCCCTGCTCCCTGGGAACAGCTGATCTGGGCTGGCACACACCTGGGCTGGGTAACGCGCAGGGAGCCATCGGGTCCGCGGCGGTCGCGGGTGTACGGGACCGTGCCATGGGGTGACCCCAAGTGGGTGTGGGTCAGCAGGGCCGGGGCTTCCCCAGCTGCACGCAGAGCAGGGAAAAACGCCCCTCCCTTTGTTTTATAGCTATTAAAGGAGATACTTTCGTAGCCCATCAACACACAAGGCTGTTTTATTCAACGTGCTCTGACACGCATCATGCACGGATCCAGCACCTTCAGCTGTGGCAGTTTTCAAGGATCCGATGAACCCGGAGCAGGTCTTTTTTAATTGACTCCAGTATAGCTTGGGGTACACATCTGATATCCTGACATTACTTCTGATTTAATTTCCTATGCAATTTTCTAAAAGCTATTTGACTTCCAAATCAGCACTTCTGGCTACGCTTTGTTTTCCTATCACTGGTGGGTTTAGGGGGAGTTTATACCCCCAAATTTTTGCTCTACCATGAAAATTCATGACTTGTGAATACTTACAGAGATTAGATTTCCAGGTAACTCAGAAAGCAGAGGGTGTAATTAAAGTGGGGTGGATAATGTATTTGATTTTAATTTAATAGCTAAACTGAAAGAAAGTAGACTCGAGTGAAGTCAAATATGCATTTATTTCTTTGGGGTCAACCCAAACCGTCTCATTATATCCCAGATGAAACGCGCGCGTGTGTGTAGGGGGATATTTTGGGATTAGTTAATCTTGCTGTTTAACCTCTTCTTCTTGAAGTGAGTGAATTTTGCTATTTTTAAGAAGAGTCAGAAGGAAACATTCTGGCATTTCTGAAAGACACTGACATTTGTTAAATTCAGCCAGACTTCGTGCATCATTTAATTCCTTCCGAAACAGCGTTCTTCTGTGAGTGTTCAACTAATCGCCGAAGTTGTGTTGCACAGGAGGAGCAGAGAAGAAGAGATGGCCTTGCATCCATCCCTACCAAGCTGCAGGAACCCCAGGACGTGCTGTGGAGTGGCGACAAACCTCTGCTGAAAGTGTGAGAGGATTCACAGCACCACAACCGTCCATCCCGCCTCGGGACCCACCCCCTGGCCTGCCCCATCCCAAATATTTCACTGGGCTTTGTTTTAGCTGCTCCAGGTGACCTGCACGCTCCCAAACCCACCCTGGCACAAGCTCTCGCTTCATCGGAGCCCTGTTTAGAAAAGCAAGCAAGGAAAACACAGCAGCACAAAGTCTGTCCTGAAATCTGAGCGGTGATGGGACCATCCCATGAAATAATCTGATAAAATTCTTTTTTTTTTTTTTAATAAGGTGTTTCAGATGTTATTTCCAACCTGGATCTTTGCTGGATATCTGGGTATTCAGTAATTCTGTTGAAAAAAAAACGTGGCAGGAATGAAATTTTTCACAGCTTTCCTTGCTCAATAAAGTGAAGGATGTGAAATGTTTATGATCTGTCACAAATCGATATAAATCTGGGAAGCCTTTGACACCTTCATATTTCTTAGGAAAGAGCGTGAGAGATGGCAAGTACTGGAAGAATAATATTGAGGAACGCCGACACATTTGTTTGAGATCTGATGGGATGTGACTGATGCCCCACCGGCCGAGCAACCTGGAAAAATAGGAACCGCGAACGATGAATCGAGAGCCGAGACGAAGCCAGCTCTCCAGCGGGTTGCCCTTTATTAAAACAAATGACATTCATGTTTTATGAAGTGCGTAGCAAATCTATCCTATAGCCAAGCAGTCGGGTGATTTTTATTCTCTGGCTCGGGAACGCGGAGCTGTATTTGTATCTCGGCTTTGGTGCGGAGGTGGCTGGAGCCGGGGTGGGACGTGGTGCCGCTGCCGTGCCCGGGGTGGGCACTGTCCCCCCGTGGGAACGGGGCATGATTTCTGCACCCTGGGGCCTTATCAAACAGCTCCGAGTTGGAAAACGCTCATTTCTTCGCAACCCAAATTCGCAAAGACCCAAATTTGGCAGAGCTTAAAAATATTCTCTGCAAAGGCTTTTCTGCTCGAGCTATTACTCTGTGGGTTTGTTGGAAAAATGTGTGCTCAGGAACAGTTTTTACACATTTTGCGTACTTTGAGATCATTTTGTGATTTAATGTTTTGTGCTAAAATCAGCCAACATTTTGACAAGGTTTGGGATGGATTTTTGACAAAACGTTGGTGAGGTTTGACAAGGCTGTGAAAAAACAACGAAAACCAGTGGTTTTGGCTGAGCTTCACTCCGAGTTTAGGATTTGCATTCGGAACAAGGGCATACAAATGGGAGCCAAATAATTGCTCTTTTGGGTCACCGCAAACCCCAGGTGAGCGCTGCTGACCGAGATCCTCCTCGAAACAGGGGAGGGAGCGGCTGCAGCTTGGTGGTGGAGAAATGTGGCAGAGAGGAGACGTGGGCAGGCTCTCAGATCCTCCTGCTATTTTAATTCAGGCAATTCTGCTTCTTCTAGTGCTTTAAGGGACGGAGAGCTCACGCGGTTGCGGTGCGTATTGGGGATTTTCAGCATTCCCCATCTGCGCTGGGATACGGGTGATATCTTCGTTAAAATAAAGGAGCGATGGAAAACTTTGCTCCCATGCGAAGGCACTGAAGGAAGCTGGAGCACCACATGGATCGCATTTAGAGCTGGTCTGATTTACGCAAACAAAAAACGCGGCATGAGGAGACCATGAGAAAATTCAGCTACGCTTTCCCCTGCTGCAGCTTGTAGGTTTGTCCTGTATCATTTCAAAACACAGACAACTGCTTAAAAATATCCTGCAATTGCCAAAGTCTTTGTTTTTCTGCCGGAGACGTCTATGACTGGTTACACACTCTACACTCTTGGCTTCCCTGCAATCTTCTGGCCGTTTAGCAGGGAAATAATGTAATCCAATTTTCTTTGTTGCCATAAAGGCCTTAATTACGGCTTCACGGGATATTGTAATCAGAATCTGTTGGATTTTCTCATATGTCAAAGTGACGTCTGCTTCAAATTCATCAGTGTCCTTGTGTTGCTGTGAGCACTTGGGTAGCCTGGAGGTCGTGCCTCGCTCCGTGTGCCGTGGGAGACGAATTTGTTCAGCCCCGGTTCTCCTGCAGCAGCACAGAACACAAGCCTGCTTTTAATTTTTGCCTTTATCTTCAGGTTACTGCAGCGGGACCGTGATAATCTCTCGTTTGTGCCCGTGCTGATAAGACGTGTCCCGCTTTGATTTTCCTGTTGGCATTTGCAGGCAGGGCTGCCAGCTACCCGGCCGCGCTCCTGGCACCGACCCGCCACCGCCGGGGGCTGCAGGGGGTGGCCCATGTACAGCACCCCACTAAACTGGTGCTCGTGCTTTATTTCTGGAGCCAAAACCGCTGGCATTTTGGGGGAGCACCGCTGTGGTGGGCCACAGCCATTTCACAGGCTTAATAACTACAATGCGAACTATTTTATTTCCCAGAAATAATGCTTGAGCGGTGCGTGTCCAGCCCAGGGAGCCCGCTGAGGGGTACCCATCCCAAAGCAAACCCAGCAGGGTGTACAGAAGTCCTGAGCCAGGCACGGTGCTCGTGGGTGTTGCAAGCCTTTTCCTAACCTGGGTGCAGGAGGAAGAGCTTTGGTGTATTCGTAATCTTGTCCCTCTCCCTGCGAGCAGCCTGGCTCCGATCGCTCTGCGTGGCACTGTGGCATCCCGCAGCCCATTTGGGGTCATGTTGTTTGTGCCATGTTTAACCCAAAATCATTTCATTGTTTCGAAGCCAATCCATCAGCTTGGGTATCGTTGCCATAACCATTTACGCTGCAAAAAATGCGGATGAAATGTAGTGCTTATGTTTGTTTTTCCCTGCTGGTGGCATTCATTGTCCCCCCTTTCATTGCCTTGCAGGCGCAGGAAACCGCGACGCAGCGATGCAGCCTGCCTTCGCCCAGCTTTGAACCACAGTCTTCGTGTTGTCCCAGGTGGAGCTGCATCAGATTTGTTGGCCAAATACTTCCTCCTCTGAGAAAATCGAAAATCAGATCCCCCAGCATCATTCGCAAAGTCCTCTGTTACTACCGAGTGGGACCCACCCGGCCATTCCCCGACACTATCAGCTGTATCCCCTGGTGGGTCTTCTTCTGCATGCCCTGAGTTTTTAGTGTCAAACAGGTATGGGAGAAACCAGCCTGTGGAGGACTTGCAGAGCTCTCGCTGGTGGCAGCGTGGCCACGGCTCCGCAGGCCCTGCACACATCTGAGAGCCGCCGCGGCCCCCGCACATGAAAGCCCAAGCGGGCGTGCGTTCGCCTGCACGACGCGGTCTCTCATGTTTTTTTCTCCTTCATGTTCTCACCTGTGCTCTGCATATGTAGAACGAAGCGCCGCAGAAAGAGCCGGAGAATAATGAGTGCCGGATGGCAGGCTTGTGAAGAGCCCCCTTGTATCCTTCGAAATAATTTCCAGTGTTATTGGGTAATCAAAGCCCAGGATAAAAATCATAAGATCAAATGAACACAGGCAAGCTAACGAAGCTCTATATACATGCCAGCAAACGTCAGGAAAAAAAGGGTCAGGCATGCAAATGCCTCTTCATCTTGCTCCCCAGGGAAAAGTTCAGAGAGACTGGAGGTCACCTAGACATGGAAGATGGTTGTAAAGTGATGCAGGCAGGAAGGCTCACAACAGGAAGCTTTTACTTGCTTGCGGAATTTGGTCCCAAAAGAAGCCTTGAATCTGAAACGAGCCGTGGCATTAATTCATTTAGGAGCTGTGAACTGGGAGGTGTCCGTGTCCGTTGACGGTGAGCTGGGGGGACACCTCTCGTTCTGCTGGTCAGAAGTTGGTCTCCTATTAATAAAAGTGAGGAAGGGTCGCTCTTTCTTCTGGGTGTCCCCACACAACGCTCTGTGAGGTCTTTGCAGGCAGCCCCAATTCATTGAATTGTTTAATGGTGCACAGGAGGACGCGCTCCTGAATACTGCCCTCCTAAATCCTGCCCTGACAGCAGGGGTGAGTTAGGGGACCTGGTTCTCTGAAGCAGGGGACTGCAGACTGCTGCATCCCCTCCATGCCCTGGGGCACTTGTTTTTTACCAAACATCCCCTGGCCCTTCTCTGCCAGCTGCCCAGCCCCAGCACGCCGTCTGGCTGCCAGCAGGTAGGTTTTCCCATCCAAGCCCCACGTGAGGCTTTGGAAAGGCACCTGTGTGCTTCCTAAATACTGAATCTTTTCTAAATACATCTGAGAAGGCATCCTGACATCTCCGACGAGCACCTTGAGCAACAAATGTATAAGCCTTTTAGTCCCCTCATTTATAAACAGCTTAAAACACTCAGAGCAGCCTCAGCTCAGTGGATTTACTGCTGATGTACACGGATGAAAAACAAGTGAGGCAAGAGCATCTGACAAAAGCGAATAAATAAATATTTAGCACATCCCCAGCACGAGCCGTCGGAGCCAGCGCCACCCTGCAGGGAACGGCACCGCTGCTGCCAGCCACCTAACGAGCCAGGACAGGGCTGCCCCTTCGTTAGGCAGGCTGGAGGAAGGTGCTTAATGACAAGGGTCCCAGGGCTCCTCCACGACCGGGCTGTGCTCACAGAGCTGCCACTTTCTGTCCTAAAGAAGTCTCCTTGCTGCAACGCGTCCCAAGTGTGAGCACAGGGATGCGAGTCCGGGGTTCCCACAGCAGCCCCATGGCTACGAATAGAAAAAGCCTGAATGGCTGCTAGGCTCTGGGTGTCACTGGGTTGTTCTTTACACCGTGTTACCTTGGTTGAACAGTCATTGAAAGTGTCCTTTACCGTATGTTTGTCCTTACCTGAACTGGAATTTGGATGAGAAGGATTCTAGTTATCAGTTACCTGGTTATCTCATTATCAGTTATCTGGTTATCTAGTTATCAATTACCTGGTTATCTGTTTATCAGTCACTCAGCCTTCAGGGAAAAAAAAAAGAAAAAAAAAAAAGTGGTTTTAATAAAGAAACCATATCTCTAAGTATTCAAAAGACCCAAATCCATATTCTGATGAAATGCCAGTAAAAAGGAATAAAATTTCAGGAAGATGCAGAAAACGGAAGGAACTCCACTTATTAAACTCTACAAGTGAAGCCCTTTTCTCCTTGCTTTTGTTTGTTGGTTTGGGTTTCTCCTGACCAGACTTTCTTTTCCTCTCTGCCCCTGCTTGCCCCCGGCACGCCATGGTCCGAGGGGCCTCCTGGAGCACCCGCCGCGGTGCTTCATCGCGTCCAGGCACGGGCTGCTTGTCTCTGCCTGCTCTTTTTCCCTCTCTGGGAAGAAAAACGGGCTGGATCCAGGCTCTGGCAGGTCCGAGTGTGTCCCCCATGAGATCCCAGGCAAAGGCAGCCTGCAGGGCAGCGCCAGCAGGGCGGTATGGCGCTGCAGCCTGGGTCCCTTACCCGCGTTGAGCTGCCTCTTGGCTGCTCTCCAAAATGTAACCCTAGGTCAGCGCCGGGACTTGGGAAGTAATTTAAAAAGTGTTAGCTCTAATGTTGGGAATTTGGGACTCCCGGAGCCCAGGGCCTAAAAGGAACATTGTTTGCCGACTCGCTAGCCCTCCTGCTGACCTCTGGTGCGGGCCTCCCTGGGCTTTCCCACCAGTATCGCTTCGTCAAATGGGGCCGAGGAGGAAAACCTGCTGCAAGCATTAAATACTTTCTGATCAGTCAGATGCTTAATTATGGCTCTGTAGGATCATATTTATAGTCTGCAGAGCTCTTACGGCTGTTTCTCGTGTTACAGCTGTAAGCCCTGTGGACGCTGCCGTCCGTGGAGGCTTGGCTTCGTGGTGGCTCGTGCTCGCCGGCCGATGTGCGCCTCTGCTGAGAGCCACAGGGAGGGAAATGGGGGAGAAACAGCGAAAAAAGGTGGCTAAGTGGTCTGTGCAGGAGGGGCCGAGTAGGATTTAGGTCTTAGCAGGTGGGAAAGGGCATGCATTTGCCTGTGGGACCACTGTTGTCACCCGCTGCTGGTACCAGGCTGGCACCAAAAGGACCGGGTCCCATCAGGAGGAAATCCCAACATCTGAGCCCTGCTGGTAGTCCTGGAGGATGCTGGCTGCCATCTTCGGGACGTGCAATAGCAGGGACTGCGCAGATTTGATCCTGCACTGGGCTCTGGGAAAGCCGGGAGGGTGGAGGAGAGAGGACGAAGGATGCAGGATGGAGGAAGAAGGATGCAGGAGCGCACGCTGGGGTTGAGGGCTGGTCTTGCCAGCAGAAGCCTGCAGTTTTCTGAAGCTATCTTAAGGTGGCAGGGTTGCAGCCCGCTGCAGGCTGGTTGGTTTGCAGTCCAAAGGGAAGAAACGTGTTTCGGAGAAAGGACAATTTGTCTTGCAAAGCAGGCTGAGTTTACAGGACAGGGGAAAAAAAATCTGAAAGCAAATTATCCCATTCTAACCGGGTATGTGCCAGCATCGAAATATTCAGGGCACTACAAATTGGTGGCTCCCTTTGAATTTCTCTAGGCCAGCAGGCGAGTGGGTGGCATGCGGTCTTGTGCAGCCTGGGCCAGCCTGGTGTGGGGCACGTGCCCCCTGGGTGCTGGGCACCATAACGTTATGGCAGCCTGGGTGCTGAAAACCTGAGTCAAATCGCCTGATTTCACTGCAGAACTGGAAAATGAGCAGGAAATGACACCTGGGCCGTGTGTCAGGTGTCAGGCTCGCTGTCACACACTGGGGCACCCTCACACCCCTCCACGTGCTTGCAAGAGCAGGACAGATGTCTGAATCCTGGAACATTTTGATTTATTATTATTTTTTTTGAAGAAAAAGGAGATTTAACCACATAGCTGTTAGCCACGCTATTGTTATCACTCGCTACGTATTATTTCCTAATTTTCCTCTGTCACGTTTCCGGATTCCCACCAACGTAAATACCCTTCCTTCCCTGCTGATTTTGTTAGCAATGCCCTCTTGAGAGCCCATCCAAACACCCCACATAGCGGTCGATGAGGTGCAAACATCCAAATGACTTGAAGGCTGTGTGCCCTGCTTCTGATCGCTGCCTTTGCTCGCGGTTGTGCGCTCGCAGCAATCAGGCGTGCCCCTAGCAGGGACATTGACGGATTAGCCTCATCAGTCCCCTGCTGGGACCGCCAACTTCCCCTATATTAATCAGAAAAAATAGCTCCCTGATTGCCATTTAAATTGCACAAAAGATATATTTGTCTTGTGGTAGTCCATGATGTTTCGACGCGACGCAAGGTTGTGGCTTCTTAAAGGAGCTTTGTTGTTGTGTTTTCTGAGAGCTCAGGAAAGCCGAAAGCACCTCAGAAGTAGCATTTTGCTTCACCCTGTTGTTCTCAGGATGAACATGGGTCAATATAAAGAACGAAACACCTCTGAGGCTGCAGTGACAGCACGTAAATGTCACTGGGTAGCATTGAATATAATTATACACGAGTTATTATGGCTTGGAGTCTGGCTTGGGCCCTCCACACCCTCCCACTTCAGGAGGTGGCGTTCGTGCTGCCTTTTTTCCTTCGAGCTGGCAAGAGAAGCAGTCCTCCCCCTATAACTGACCGTGGGGTGTAGAGCTGCGGCACTGTTTGGTTTTCCTTCTCCCATTAATGCCCTACATTAATTGTTATGGCCAGCAGTGCCTCTGTAACGGAGCTGCTCAGTGCTCATCACGTGGGCTCGGACAACGCTGGTTTCAGCTATTTACGCTGCCCCAGGGTCCTGCCCCGGGTAGGTCCATGCTAATCTGCATGAGCCGAGGAGCTGCCTCCTGCTGATTTTTCAGTCTATAAAGTGAAATCACTTCGAAGGTGTCTAAAAACCAGCTGGGAAGCAGCTGATGGGATTTCCTGGCCTGCCCCAAGAGACGGGCACGGGGAGCCCCGCGTGCACACAGCCCCGCAGCTGCAGCGCTCTCTGCTTTCTTTCACTACGGGGTTTATTTTCTTCCATCTCTCACTACCCTCTGATTGCTTCATTAGCTGCTCATGTGCTCCCATCTCATTTACTCACCGACCTTGCAGGCTCCCATCGTTTCCGGGAGATTACATTGCAACCTTATTTCACATGATCTCTCAAAGATCCCGGCCATAATGTAAAAATTATACATTAGGCCCAGATACGACATAAGAACATTTTTTATGGTAGAAAATAGCTTTCCACAAACCACGGAGTGACGTGGGAGAAAAGATCTGTTTCCATCAAATTTTCCTTATTTTGTAAAAAAATCCTGGATAAACTACCATAAACTTTTGTGTTCTTAGGGAACTAACGCGTCCTTTCTCATCTGGAAATTTTGTCTGTGAAGATTCAGGGAATCTCCTACGCTTGTGCAGGCGCCTCCAGACATGCCACGGGCAGGGGCGTCTGCCTTCCCCCCGCCGGGGCTTTCTGGTGCCTGCGGCTCTGGCTAAGAAATCCCAGCCCCAGACATGGGCCTCTCTGTCCCAAAATTTCTAATGATAGCTACCCCTGGCAATCTATCATTTCCGAAGGATTTTATGTGAGCCCGTAGTTTCCCAGCTGACCCAAACACACGCGTCCACAGCCCTACGCATGCTCGCAGACCCCGATGAGACACGGGGCAGAGCCGCGGCTTTCCCCAAAAGTCTGTTTAAATTCTTTCCGAGTGCCTCGGCTGCATTAGCGAACGCCTTCCCCACCATAGCCAGATAAAAAGCAAAGATAAGAAGCAGACCCAGTGCTGAGAAACCAGCAGGGTGTACCGAGAACGGAAAGTTCACGAATTAAGGTTCTGTTGTGGGGTTTGGTGGATGGGAGCCCCGGGCCCCCCCGTGCATCCCATTACCTGTGTGCTCCCCAAGAGAGGGCTGTAGGGTTTCCCACCCTGGTGGCACGGCCCCTTTGGTGTGCTTGCTGGGAAATTCATGAAACTATTGACTAGAAAGCACGCTCCCCAAAGATGTAAGTGATTCCAGAAGAAATTCCTGGAGAAATTTCTCGGTTTCAACTTCCAACGTGCTTTGGGGGATGACGCTGCCGATGTTACTGACGTCGCCAAGCCCCATGCCAATTAACGAGCAGTTAATCAGCCGGGTGGTGCCAGCGTGCTGTGGGGGCAGCTTTGCACAAAATCTTTAAGGACGGGGATGACGGCGTGCTCTCGAGGTAGCTCCTCGTGCCCACTGTGGATTTTCCATCTGGAAATGCCAACCCGCGCAGGTGTAGCTTCCCAGCAGCCTCTCGGCTCCAGGGGGACCCAAATTTTAGGCTTTGGGGGAAATCTCCTGGCATCAGGCGTTTAAATTAAATTTGAAATTAAAATGTGCCCCAGCTCACGCTCACCTTTTAATAGACTAAACAAAAGGAAGCCAGCAAATGCAGAGCGATTCTAGGTGAGCGTGAGAAATGCAGTGCCCAGCGGGTTTGTATAAACACCGGTATTTCTGTCCTAGGAAAACATACTCAAAATGTGAAAAGCTCCGGATTGTCACAGAGCTTCACGCGATGTTTGAAAATTTGCTTTATTTTACAGAGAAAACATCCTCTCTTGGATTGACTGGATTTTCCCAAGCTACAGAACAGACACTTTATATTTTAACAAAGAAAATACGTTGAAAAATAGCTAAATCTCATGGCTGTTAGCGTTTGCGCACACATGCTAAGAAGAGCTCACAACGAACCTGGTCCTTCCTCTTCAAGACGCATCACATCGTACCTCCCTCACCGCCCTCTCTCGCACCGCATCCTTCCCGAAGGCCCTGCAGCCGGAGCTGAAGGACCTTCAAGGGCTCGGGCTCTTTGTTTGTCCCTCTTTGCATTTATATTTGCCCGTGCTCCCCTCGTGCACCCCTGCTGCTGGCGGCGGGGTGCCGGCTGCCTCTGCCCACCCGTTTCTCCCTCGCCTCTTCCAGCGCATCGGAGACGCCTCCCTGCCTCCCCGGTGTCCCTTTTGTCCCCCAGTGCTGGCTTCCTGTCCTTGTCCCTCCTTTCATGTCCTATTGCTGTTGTCATTCGTAACAAAGAGGACAAAGGTCTTCCCGTCTTTTTTATCTATTTATTTCTCTCGCTATTGGTGGGGTTGACCTAGCTTTTCCTGCCTGCTTTGCTCTTCAGCCCTCTGCTCAGGCTCTGAGTTTGGCTAACTCTCTGTTTGTCTCTGACCACGGGTCTGATTTGCAAACCCACTCTGCCTTCATTCCCTGTTATTATCTGCCTGCTTCCAGCATCTTACTACATGAAATGCTACACCTGATCAGCTAAGGCTTGTACCTTTTCCTTTTTCTGTGTTGTTTAGGGAGGAAAAAAAATCCAAGCTATATACCCAAGTAATTATTGTCTTCGCAAAACCCTAAATTCAGAAATAGATGACATAATTTGCTACAAGTGCCTTGTAATCCTTCCTTTATCTGTGCAGATTCCAGCTGCGCCAGCTTGCACGCAGTTGTTTCAGTCCACGTTGTGTCATTTTTCCTCTTACATCCTCGTTTATGCGTGTGAGACAATAAAGGCACTGGGACGCACCGAGAGGCTCGGCGACGTGGGTACCTACGCGTTAGTCACCAGTACAGCTTTGGAGAGCTGAGCCCCAAGGTCAAGAACACATCCACATACACCTGAATTGCGAGAGGATGCTGAAAGTCTCTACAAAACGCAAATATGATTAAAATCAATAGCGGTTTCTCTCTGTTCCGCCTACCCATGAACCAGTCCTCTAATTCGATTAAAGGTTTTAACAGCAGCAGAAAACTGAAGCAGGTTTTCCTACAAGCTTTTTTGCCTTGCTGTGCGCCCTTCTCACCCTGGCTGTCTGGGCCCGCCTGCCTGCATGGGCTGGTTTTTTTTGGAAAATCCTGCATAGTCCCCGTGTCAGTTGTGGCCCTCGATGCAGTACAGAGTTGCCACCGGTGCGCATCCCCGGCAGACACAATTTTCCCTCCGGCAGCACCTTTCCGCAGCAGCTCCTCATTAGCAGCACTAAAAAGCTGTCGCGCCTCCCCTGCCCTCGCAAACCGCCATGCAAATAGCTCCGGCTGACAGCACAAATACACTCATTTCGGTGTCGCTCTAATTGATTTTAGCTCATTAGGAGTGATTTTGCCCTAATTTGATAAGGAAGTGTGAAGCCATTTTTCCCACCAGCAGGTCTGTTATTTGTTGAGGTATGAGGAAGCGTTAATTAGACGCGGTGTTGGTGGTTCGGGGAGCACTCACCGCGCCGAGCGCTGGGCTCCCAGACAACTGCGCCTGTTGCTTGATGCAGTTTGTCAAATTAAGGTAATTATGCCAGCACAAGCGGCATGTGGCACAGATGGATGTGTGTCAAAGACAGCGGCACACCCCTTTGTCTCTGCTTTACGTGACTTTCTAAGCTGGAGGCACGTAAGCCAGCGGTACCTGCTAGTGAGGGCTTTCTCCTTCGACATTGTCCCTGTGCATCAGGTTGTGTTGCCTTTTTCCAATACCCTGCCACACGGAGGGCTTTGTGCTCAATGCATCGGTTGTTTGCACGGGCACAGCAAACTCCACATCCAGGAAAAGTCCCCAGTTTGCCACCGAAATGGCAGAACAGTGGCTGAGCGCCTCCAGGCTGGGCTGTCCTGAGTGCTCCCAGGGACCTTCTGGGTCCAGAGCTCTTTGAAAGCTGGGATGGGGATGTCTGTTTTACTGCAGATCTGGATGTTTTGAAAACTGCTTTAATTGCATTTGAAATAAAGCCAAATATTTGCAAGCTTACGTGAGGAATGAAAGTTAAAAGAAAAAAAAAGTTTTGAAAGCATTGTTTTCTTTCCAGAAAGGGAGTTTCCCAAAGCATTTTTTTTTGTTTTTTGTAGAAAAAGTCATTGCTATTTTTTCATGAAAAAAAATGCCACATGTGGGGTAAAAAAAAAAAGAAAAAAAGAATAATTTAGGCATCGCTTGGGTGTTTGCAAGGGGCCTGTGGCTTGTGGGGTGTGAAGCCGCCGCGGGTGACAGCGAGCAGGCGAGGCAGAGGCTCTTTCATGAAGCCAGGGCTGCAGTCTGGTGGGGCTTGGACATGTGCACGAGCACAGGCACACACACGGAGGCATTTTAAGTAGTCCTGAATCAGAATGAAATGCTTACCAAGGGTATATGATTGTGCTGTTTTCAAGTAATGACACAAATTAACGGCGGGGTTGAGAATGTAGATTGCTCGCTGATGGCAACTGGAGGCAGGACCGGTGGTGGGGCATGGACTCACCAAGATGAGAAAATAAAGGAAAACATGTAATAGCATCATAAAGCTGAGTAAAGGGTAATTGATGTGAGAGCACTAGAGAAATCATGTGTTTCTGCTCTGCTTTCCTCCACCCTCCATCATGAAGGATCCGTCACTCCTTGCAAAGCCCACTGTCCCAGCCTCTCAACCAGTTCATGCTAGACTCTAAATGTGCGGGAACATGCCCGAGCTAACTAAGTGTGACAGCCTCGTGCAGTGACCCCAGACATCCCTCTTAACAAGTTTATTTGTTCTTCTTTTTTTTTTTTTTAAATTTATTATTTATTTCAAACATTTTTTGTTACAACAAATGTGGAAGGATTGAAGGCACAAACTTCAGGCAGGTTGAGATTCAGATCTCCATTTTAGGCAGGATGCCTGGACTGGGCATCTCTTCTCTTTTGATCAAGTTCTTTTTTGATTAATTGCAGGGGAGTGCTCCAGTTCCAAAAAAAAAAAGCAAGGAAAAAAAGAGGTTTCACTAATTTTCTTCCAGGAGGCTGAGGTGGTGCAGGTTGTGGCCTTGCTCAGTGTGATGGTGTTGCCGGAGAGGTGCCAGTAATGCTGCAACAAGTGCACTGCATATCCCAAACCAATTCCATCCACCAATTCCTCAGCAAACCAGGAACACATGGCCGGGAAGGACTGTGCGAGGTCACCTCGTCCGTTTTTGGCCCCGAGGGAGACTCTGCGATGCCATGTCCCATGGCAGGGGGTTGGAATTAGGTGACCTTTAAGGTCCCTTCCAACCCAAACCATCCTGTGATGCTATGAACCATTCTATGCCCCCGTTTTGGGCACGTCTCTCTTGGCAGTCCCTAATACCCAAGGTCCCCAGTGGGAACGGGGGGACCAGTCCTGCAGGCATTCGGGAGGATGCCCACTAGGCATCGAGCACGTGCAGGAATATGTTGCAAGAAGAGAGACCTTCTGTGTGACAAATGGCCCGCTTTTACCACTAATTCCCACACAGATGGTGTCCCAAACTGTGCAAAAATACGATATCTAAAGCCACACTTAAATAGCTCATCAGAGCAGATCAGTGGCTTTTCGTTCTATTTTTCCCAGGCTTTTACGGGAAAATCTTGATGTCCTGACCTGCAAGAACCATACTTTTGGTACAGTGTGAGAACTTCGTTAAGACGTCCATTTGGCCCAGGGTGCTGGCAGCAGCACCGGCAGGTACCACCTCCTGTGAGCCGCCAGCCCCAGCTTCCCAAGGGCAAGGCATCCACGCTATGCTACTTCATCCTGCTGCTGGCGTAGAATTTGTGTCTCGGACCTCATTCCTGCTGCTCTTATTTTTTTTCTTATTTTTTTTTAAACTCTACTCTTCAGGCTATATTTGGCTGACAGCAAAATGACAGGTGTATTTTTATGACTGTTTCTTTTAGCTTGACAAAACGCATTCGTTGTCAAAATGAACGTGATCGGCCAAATTAGCGCATCTCCGCATTAAAGCTAGCAGCATTGGAGTAAATTATGTATTTTTTTTCCCCAGCTTTTCCAGTCCTAAACTTTCCAGCATGCTTTCTGAGCTGCTATATTCTCATGCAAGGGCAATTATTTCAGTTTGGTCAGAAGCACCAAGAAAGGGGCTTGGGGACGGTGCAGCTGCAGGCTCTTGTGAAATGCAGAGGCTGAGCTGGGTGATCTATTTTCCCAGTTAAAAACCCGTTTTTCACTATTCATTCCATAAGGAGCAAAAATAATAACAAATATGCAACAGTAGAAACCCCTTCCTTCAGTCCTGTCTTCTACCAGACTCTAGCAGTGATGGCTTCTTACTTGAATTTCATGTAAGTTACCTTCTTTACTGTATGCAGATTGATTGAAATGAAATGCTTTTGCAAAAAACATTTTCAGAAATAGCTAATAACGTCTCCACCTTAACAAGAAGCACAAGGTTTGCTTTAAACGTAGCCCTGCCATAGCGCAGACTTAGACTGCACTGGCGAACTCTGAGCCAGTCTGCACTGCAAAACAACCACAAACGGGTAAATTTGATCTGTTTTGCAAAATACTATAGCACAGTTAAACAGATTTGAAGGCAAATATTTTTGAAATATTTTCCAAGTATATATGCTTGGCAAAGAACATTGTAGGCTTTCTGAGCTGAGCTGACGTTTCAGTCACTGCAGCAGTGGCAGAACAGCTTTGCACTGGTCAGAGCTTTGCACAGGTTAGAGCCTGTTCCTGATCCCACTCACTTCAAACCCATAAAAATGAGAATAATCGCACAGGAAGAGTGAACAGAGAGGGAATCACACGTTTATTATCCCACTGAGGATGTGAAATTCCTGAATGTGTGCCCAATTTTCATCCACTGAAAGACCAAGCGCGATTGTTTTTTGGAATGTGAGTTCTTGCTCTTTCTGCAGCACAAGGAAAGCCTGCAGCCACCCCTGCCCCACTTTCCTCTCTGAACATTTGTTCCAGGCAAGGCCAGAGAATATTGTATTGGAGTATTGATCTCTGTAAATCGTATTAAGATGTGCAGCAGTTTCAGGCATGTCTCAGAAGTATGTTTGCACACTTCCCCTTTTGTTTGTTTGTTTGTTTGTTCCTGTTTCTCTATTAAGCTTTAATTTAAAACAATCAATGTGCAAATTCCTCCCATGTATGCACACATATTTTTCTCAGTATTGTTTGAATTGAAACAAAGTGAAAGCCTGGGCTGAATGTGGCACCCGGGCTAATCCCATCTGGGAGAAGAGGCTGGTATTGTCTTCAGCCCCGAAGGTAAGTTCAGCTCCCAGTGTCTCTGCTATAAGGATGAAATCCTCTTTTCTCTCCAGAATGGAAAGAAGCTGCAGTCATTGTGCAGCCTGCAGTTCAGTGCACGGTGCCCTGCTGCAGGGATGGGATGCCCTAAATCCCAAGGGACTGCTCCCGAGGCTAGTAGCACGTGAATGCAAGTAGGTGCATCATCACACCAAGACATTTCCTCACCAGGCTTGAGAAATTCAGTTGATCTCAAAATGTCTCAACTTCCCAGGGTGAAAGCACAGAACAGATGTGCCCTGCTTTCCTATCTCAAAGCATTAAAAAATCGCACTGTGTTTTGAGATTTGCATCCAGAAAACACCATCTGAGGGTAAGACCATCCAGGTCTCGTCATGCAGAGCCTGATCCAGTAGAACAGAAATGTGACTGTGTGGCAGGAGCTGGCACCTTGCCTGAGGGCTTGGTGGGAACCCCTCTTGTCCCAGCTAGGCTAGGAAACTGCCTCTTTTCTGGTCTTCTCGCTCAAAAATGGATTTCTTTGTGTTTTTAATCCAAACCCAATCATTATGCTCGACCCCTTTCTAAATACTCGACTGGGGTGGCAGTTCCAGCCATGAAAGCCACTGACCTGAACTTAATTTCATCACTAAAGGGACACAGAAATGCAGTCTGGACTTGTTCAGGGTGTTGTCCTGGTTCACTCTCTTCTTCCAACACCCCTAACTCGTTCCAGCTAAGCAGAGCAAGTCTCATCCGCAGCCCAGGTCTGCATCTGCAGCATCGGTTCCTGACCGTCCCACCTTCCAGCCAAGCACTACATCAGGGAGTATAGCCAGCACCAGAAAAGCTCAACAAGAAAAAACTGCTCAGCCTCAGATCTGAGAAGACACCGAAACCCAACACCTGCAGGAGGACAGAGGTGACCCCAGGTGAAGATGTAGGGGAGAAGGGCAGATTTCTCTGAGGGTACCCTGACTGGGAAGTTTGGTGTTTGGTGCTTTCAGAAATCTTGCAAGGTGCCTGCAAGCTTTGGCTCACAAATCTGTCCTAAAGAAAAAAATGTTTTTTACTTAATTAATTGTCTAACTTAGGTGTTCACAGCTCATCACTCAGTTAAAATAAAGTACATAAAACAGAAATACTCAGAAAACACGAAATAAATCTATACCAGATTTTACCCTCGGACAGGCACAGCAACCTCCCTGTGACTTCAGGGAGACATTCATGACTTTGGGTAGAGCAAGGTCCTAAAAACTTATTGCCTATGGTCTGTTCTCTTAAACCTGTCCAATCTGTCTAAACAGCACCTCAAGGACGTAGAGAATACATGGTCATCAGTAAATATACGTTACTGATTCGATCACGTAAATCTTGGAAAACGGCCATCTCACCCCACCGTAAGAGACACACAAAAAAATTGACTCAGAAAAGGCAAGCATTAAAAAAATTATCATCAAACTCTCTGAACAATGACCCCCATCCGTCCCCAGCTCTCCCATCTACAAGTTTTCCTCAGAAAGTAGCCCGGTATGAAAAAAAATATGGATTAAAACGTGATAAAATCACCAGATGACCTATTACAAATGACAAGGTTAATACTCGCCTAATCAATCACCATACATTTCCCGACACGACAGCTCGGATAGCTGCAGAACGGATTTGTGCATTCATCATGAAGACGGCAAAGGCTATTCCCCATCTCTGCAGGCCATCTGGGTCTAATCGAGAGCGAGGGGCCCTGCCGCCTCCCCGCTCACAGTTACTGCGTCCTTTGACTAAGCAAACTGATGTGTGGTTTTGGGAAAAGCACAGGGGATCTGCGCCAGGAGTCTAGAAATTCTCAGCTTTTCCTCTGGTGCCTCGTGAAGATCGTATCTCTGACAAGCTGCGAGCTCGCTGTGCTGGGACAGGCCCTGAGCCGGCAGGTGAGGAGGGCCGCCTCGTGTCTGTGAACACACACGTTCAGCCTGCAGGAGCAGGAACTCATGGACGTGGTCCCACCGCCACATCGGCTCACTCATTTCGCTACCAAACTCGATCACAAGGCACCAGGGAAGGAGCTGGGTCCCATCTCCCCGTCCTCCGGGAAAGACTTCTTGGCGAGGGGCTGGAAAACCTGCCTCGTGGTGGGGCCTGTACTGTCCACATTGCAGAAGGGTTTTTCCATCACTGAGAAATTCTAACGCCAGAAGACACGGCTACTGTTTATTGCCTTTGCTGGTTGTATTATTACTAAGGTTTTGTCTCATTTAACTAGAGCAGTACAAGCAAAACAACTGAATAGCCACCACTTCTTACGCCTAGTGCACAACAGCCTTGGTTCACGAGGGCGATCCATTTTATTGCCTCTCAGCAGACCAATACACGGGTGATTTCAAGAGAGCCCTGCTAGCGGGCTCACAAGCACTGCCTGTCCATGTCAGTCCCCTTTTCACCATGCCACGGTGAACCCACTGCCTGCTGAAATCCCCGCTCTGCCCCGGGGCAGCTCCGTGGCCCAGGGGAGCTGTGAGCCCAGGAGACCCTCACGGGGAGCCCGAGAGGACCACAAGGGTGCTCGGAAGGAGTTTTGTGTGTGGCAGAATCACCTTCCTTGTCTTTTGTGTGTGGCAGAATCACCCTTGCGAGTCGCTTATCTCCTGAGGCAGCGCCTGGCAATGACGGGGGAGTAAATTGGGTTGAGGCCTGGGCCTGTAAAGTTACATTTTACAGGACGGGGCTTCCAGGCCCACGCACCACGGATAAGATTTGCAACCCCAGCTCACTAACGAGCAGTGTGGTCTGAGAGCGTAATGCGATCAGACACGTAGTTACTTCCATGTGTGCCTGCCAGCCCAGCGAGGGGGAAAACATGAAGAGACACTCTGAAAGCTAAACCGGCCCACGGTGCGTGATCGATAATGGGAATTGGCAGAGCTGCTCCCCGGCAGAGGCCGCTTGCAATCAGTCCACACGGCCGTGGCGGGGACGGCGCATGGCGGTGAGAAGTTAATCACCCTTTGGTCTTTGGTTAATCAAGCTTTGGTCTTCCATCAGTGAAAACACAGTGAACGGGACGAGATGTGCTGTCTGGCAGCTGAGACCACGGCTTTCCCCCAAGGTGCCCGAGCGCGTACAGCTGCAGGAGTCAGTGGCAAGCAGCTCGTGTTTGTGCCAGCTGTGAAACGCCTCCCAGGGGCAGCTTTGTCCTGGCTGTGCGAGGCGGTCGAAGAGGACGAGGGTCCCAGGCAAAGACCTTGGGGCTCCGGCTTTCCTAGAAACTTGGACTCTGCCAGTCATGTATCGGGGGAACAATGCGGAGACCCCCAGGTGGAACATGACCAGGGTTGCAGGGAGGCCAGAGGGTGGTTCTCCCTCTCTGCTGTAGCTGGAGGTTGGAATTAAAATATAATAATAATAATAATAATAATAAATAATTATTTTAATTTGTCAGCCTCTCCTGTATTTATGTGTCACTCACATAGAAATATATGTTCAGGAATGGGCTCGCTATTGTTTTCCTGTATTTAATCCTTCCTGAAGGTCGGACTCTGCCCACCAGCACCAAAGCTGTCCAAGATCTCTCTGGCAGTGCAGGGAGATGCACACAAGATGAAGGCTTTGGAAGTCGCATTGCAACCAGACAATAATTTGGAGGCCGTTGTTACAGCTGGAAAAGCATCAAATTCGTTACGAGCAGTCTAATGAGATACAACTAGTCAGCGTCTGCCTGCTCCTTCTTGCTCTCTCTGGATACAGCACCCCCCAATGAATAAATCAGCCATGGCCATGCAAGTGAGATAACCTGCTGGAAGAAAAGCAGCTGCCAAAGTGGCAGGGTAATGCCAGGATATGCCGGGACAGCCAGGCACACAAACACTCTGCGAGCCCCTGGGGCTGTGAGATGGCCACGATGCAGCCCAAGAGCAAACCGGCCGGAGCAGCAGCGTGCCTTGTGTCCAGCAAGGAGGGAAAGCACGTCACTCCAGCTCATGCCCACCCAGGAGCGGGGCTGCCTGCCTCATTTGTTGGTTTTGCTGCTTCGTGGCCAGCAGCCAAGGTGCTGGCATCATCCTGGTGTGTCTGTGGGCTTCGTCTCCATTGCACGGCTAACGAGGGCACCACGGGGAGGGCATGCAAACCCTTCCCAGCACCTCTCCACTCCTGCCGCTGCATTAAAAATATCCTGAGCATTGAAAAACTGATTTGCAGATTTGCTAAAATAGGTAAGTAGGGAACAGGCTTGAAATACTGGATTTTGAGGAAGGAAAAGGCCACTAGTGTGGGTAGGCTCTGCCTGCAGGACTGGCGCAGGGCTCGTGTCGGGCAAACGCAGACTGTTTTTTGCACTGCTCCTCCTGCCAAAGCTTTGCCTTACGTGAATGAAGAGCAAGAAATTATTCATCTGTAAATGGCACTGGAGAGCAGAGCTGCTCCTTGGACCCAAATGAGTATTAGCACAGGGGCAAAGGGTGGAAGAGAAGTGACGGAGCCGTTTGTACACAAATTAGTCCTCCAGCCTGGTGCGTGCCTAATAGCTGCAACTGACACATCTGTTTTTGTATAAAAACATAAATATCTGTATTTACTGCTGCCCCACAGCCAGTATTTAGGTCCTGCTTCACTGCCTCTGCAGCGTGCCCGTGCCACGGCCGGGCCGTCACCCAGCCCTCGCTGTGCCCCAGCCCCGTGTTGGTTCCTCCACTGCCGGCCCCAGGGCGATACAAATGAAACCCTCAATATCTCTCAGGATATTTCCTTATGGGATCGTCCCCTTCCCACTGCATGCCTGGGTTAGGGCACACAATGAGGGGAGCACGGGTAGGAGGTGTGGGGACGCGGGCAGCCCGTGCAGCCGCTCAGCTCGACACACCAGGCTTGGGCTTGGATCTGGGCTTTTGGGTCATTATCTCATCTTCTCATCCTCTCCTCGCAGAGCTGTAAATGCAAATGAAAAGGTAATGGTTGCCAGGGACTCTGCCAGATAGCCTCCTTCCCTCCGCTGATAGCACCAGCGATCTAATTAGAGCAGTGTGCACGCTTAAATATACATGTCCTGGAGGTAGGGTTGCAGCACATTTTTAGGCTTGAAGTAAAAGTTATTTAATGTGTGCTGATTTGTGTAACTGAACGCCCTTTAATATCTAATTTTTGGTACCAACTGCCAATAAATACTTCATTACGCTGAGGAAACACCCAGTAATTACTGTTTTAAACGAGATCGGCGCATTATCCAGACGGCTGCAAAGGCAGCCTCTTCTGCAAAGAATTTAATGTGGACAAGGGGGGGGGAGCAGGGCTGGAAAGAGCAGAGCCAGCTGATGGCATTGAGGGGCCTGAGCAGCAGCGGGGAGGATGCTGCAGCAGGATGCGGCCCCCCCAGCCCCTGCGTGTCCTCCTGCCAGCTGTGTGCGTGTGCAAGCAGCATCTGGGGAGCTGCTGGGGTGACCAGGAGAATAGCTGTGGGCACCCAGTGCTACCAGCTTGGGGAGGCTGCGTGCTCGCAGGGTGCAGGCACGAGCTGGTGGGGTCACCTCGTTGGGCACAGTGACACTGGGATGAAATCCCTGCGCTCGGGAGGCTCCTGCCCACAGGGGTGGGCAGCAAGGAGTGAAGGGACGGTGCAGGGACAACAATTCCCCCCCCCAGGCTGAGTTTCAGCCCTCCGAACAAAAAGCAAGGAGAGCAATGGGCCGAGTAATTTCTTTAAAAAGCTCTGCATGTTCTTAACTTTTTTCCCTATATGCAGCTTTCTCACCACAACAAACTGGAAATCATTTGGCAGGAAGTGATTTGTACACAAGACCTCGTTTCAGAGCACAATTCCTCCAAAACCTCGATTTGAAAAATAAAAAATCCTGGAAATCTTCCTTTGAACTGCTTCTTCCAAGCCCTCCCTGTGCCAAATTTCTCGACTGTTTTGATTCTGGTTCCATTATGGCTTGTGGATGTCAGGATCAAAATGAAACGCACGTGCTGGTGGCTTTGTGTGGGTTTAACGTCCAATTCCTTTTAACTAAGCTCAGGAGACAATGTGGATGAAAGAGGAGACCCTGGCTTTATTCCCAGGGGAAGACATGCGGGGAAGCAGGAGGCACCGGGAAATAAAACAATCTGGAGCATATGAAATGGCAATGAAAGGAAGAGGGGATTTGAGCCTGGGGAGATGTGAGGAGCGAGGAGAAAGGTGGACGGTGCGACAAGAAGCAGGGGAAGCATGAAAGCAAAAATGGGCTGGGACAAGAGAAAGGGAACGTGCCAATTAACCGCGGATGCTGTCTCACAGGACCCCCTCCTCCGTCGGTGCCGGCAGCGATCGATGTGCACTTAGGCAGCACTCAGCCCCCGTCCCTCCAGCAGCACCTGCTGCTCCTACCGAGGATGCTGACAGCAACGGGGGGGTTGCATTCGTAGCTCCATGCCATTAACAGCAACGGCGATGAGAGATGCACAGGCCCAAGCCCTCGAATTTCAGGACAGCTTGTACTGTTTGGGCACATCCCCTCTAGTTTGCTGGGCTTTCACACGCTGCAGCTGGCTGTTAAGGGAGTGGTGCGTTCCCCCCTCTGCCCTTACCACGGCGTGCAGCGTAAGAAGGAGCGGGGAATTCACATGGAGAGCCAACAGGCATTGATGAGGAATGCTAAATACTCCTCGCATCGCTGAGGGCTGGCCACGGAGCTGGTCACCCTGCAGCAAGCACGTCTGCGGCCGCCCTACAGCTGCGGCCAGCTGACTGCCTTGTGCTCAGGGGCACGGCCAGCAGACAAAGCTCATAAAATCAAACCGCCCGGGAAATGCTTGGGAGATGCTTATGTGCATTCTCGTAAAACACTGATTAAATACATGGCAGTATTTTAATCTGTCACTTAATGTTGACATAGCTTTATCTTCATTTTTCATTCCCTGGCAGACAGCCGCGTCTCGCACCGCGAGCGTGGCGGGAGCAGCATCCAGCTGGGGAGGAGTGGGGACCCATTAGCGCCCGTGAGCAGCTCCTGAGCACATCCCTGGGCCCCGGGCGGTTCTTTATCTGCACAATACAGTGACAATCACCTTTATTTTCTGCCTAGCCGAGATGAGCAGAGGCTGCTGCTGCGGCTCCCTCCCTGGCTGACATCCCGTGGCTGCACCGCGCACCCGCCGGTGGGAGCAAGGAGTCCATTAAAAGCGCTGCGGGTGCTGTGCTGGGAAGCCCAGCTTGTTTTCACTCCGCTCCCTCTCGTAAAGCTGGGTCGCTAAAAATAGTTTGTCTTATTTAAAGAAGAGTGTGTAAAAAGCCCTGAAAATCCCTAGCCATTTAAGACATGGAGATAAAAGACTGGAAACTACGACTAGGCGGTATGAATGGCCTGGCTTAGTCATTCATTACCTTGAGCAGAACCTTTTTTTCCAGCTCTCCCCACTGACTGCCAACATTTCCATCCTCGATGACACAACCTTCGTGATCACAAAGGCAGAGCAGACAGACTCAGGGGGACCTGCCCGTGCTGCTCTCCTTCCCCCGCTGACAGCGGTGGCATCAGCCACCACGATGGATGAGCGGGCCTGATACAGATTTGATTTATACCCCGGCTAGACCGCAGTAAAAATGAAAATAAGACTAGGAGGAGTTTCTCCTGACAAATACCAACATTATCAGCACAGTTCCACTGAGGTCACTTATTTTCTCCCAGCATTCGGCAAGAGCCAAGGAGATAATGTACGGGCCAAGGTCTTTATGAGGATACATAACCATGTTTTTATTAAGATAAAAGGGAAGCTTTGGGGAAAAGAGAAACAAAAATACTTTATCATGTTTCTAGTAGCTGGAGCTGCGGAAATCCTGACCTGGGAGATGCTGGCACAGGCGCTGGGGCAGCACTCAGGCCACCCGGTGTCCCTTGGCACACCGGCATCGCTGAAACAGCTCGGGCAACGCTTCCACCTAACAGAAGTTAGCAAACACAATGCTTCAGTTTCCACGGAAACTGAACCTTGGCCTTTAGTCCCATATTTCAGTGCATTTCATTATCCTCCCTGGGTTTAGGATAATGAATTGCTGGATGCTGCTGCGTGCCTCGTGGAGGTGTCCGCTGCAGGACACCGGAGATGGGATGTCCTTAGCGGAGACGTGCACAGGCACCCAAGGCATCGGTGCCTTTCAGGGGTTTCTCCTGGGTGCAGATTACAGAATATTATGGCCCCTAATGAGCCACTCGAGCTTCTTGTTTATTGCTGTCAGTCTGTCTGCTTTCTGCATACATAAGAGGCATTTATGGCTTTCACTGAAACCCTTTCTCAGCCAGTCATGTGGAAGAGTTTTTATATTGTACCATTTATACCTTGTATGGGTTCTTTCAGCTGATTGCATTATTAATTACCCGTAGAACCTATGATGCTAAACAGGGTTTAATGAGTGCCTCCTGATTGGGATTATCTGCTTGGATTTCTGCACGAAGGGCTGGGTCGTTACCGCACCGGTTGCTGCTATAAGCAGTACTCGTAAAGTACAAAACCTGGAGCAAAGCCACTCTTACCGCAAGATGCTTGCTGAAATCGTTTCTGCCTCGCTCCTTTTATAAAAAGACCCCCAGGAAACGTTGGCCAGCTGGGAAGGCCTTGCTGTTCAGAAATACTTGATATAAATACAGGAGTGCAATAAAAGCCAGCCCGGAGCTGCAGTGCTGCTGTTGATATCCTAGGACCAGCCGCAAGTGCCTGCGGTGGGCTTGGAGGGGGCTGCATGGACACAAACCCCAGCCTTGCAGACCTGTCTCCCCCTCTGGACACCTCTCCAGGCAGTCAACACCCCAGCACAAATGGCTGGAAGGAGCTGGTTATTGCCATTTTCAGCAGAGGAACAGAGCGGAGAAGAGATTTCCGAAGGACACGGGTAACTATGGTCACAGAGGGACCTGCTGCTCTTCCTCAAAACCAACAGGCAATGGGAATTAGGTAATCAGAAGAGTGGCTGCTCCTTTATTTATTTATTTGTTTTCTTTTTAATAAATCAGTCTCTAAATGAATTCCCTGATGTCACTTAGGAAAGGTGGTTGGCACCTGGGTATAATAAGCCCGTCCTTCCTGAGCAAAACCAGGCTGAGCACCTCAAAAAATGAAGAGAGACAAGTCTCCATTCACTTCATTTTACCAAAAGTCCGATATTATGTAATAAGTTTCAAACATTTTCAAGTTACATTAAAAAATATTTAAAAAAAAAAACACTGTAAAATTTTACTGTATTGTTTCACTGCATTTTGAAGCAATGCTTCCAAATGCTTTTGAACTGCCTGTTTGCCTTGACTTACCATTTCTTAGAGTTTAAAACTCCCCTGAAACATATCAGGAAGTCATTTTTCTGACTGATATTTCCACTTGAAGTTGCTTAAACTGAAGGCTGGGGGACAGTGTCTTAAATTGAGGCAAACATTGCTTTCAGAATTTCCCACACAATATCGCAATCCTATTCCTAAAATCACAGTTGACGTTTTCCTATTAAAAAATAAATAAAAAATAGGCCAAATAGCGGGCTCACCCCACTTCTTCCAGAAGAGCAGTTCGAGCACCCCCAGCTGCTGATGCTCAACTTGCTGGGCTTTTCTTCCAGCAGTCCGGGTGACCCCCATCCCGCATCTCGCTGACTCTCCAGCTCAAAACACATTGCATTTTATACTAAGTACCTTATATACGCAAGGTTATTATTTTAGAACAACGTCACGTTCTGTCCATTGTGACATCTGATGCAATACATCTACTTTACTGAAGCTTCAGACTTCTTGAGAGATCTCTTAGGGTTTAAAGAAAATACATTTATTTAGTTAAGCCCATTTTTTAATTTTGAAAAAAAAAATAGTATGAAGGAAAGCTTGAAAAGATTCAAAATGCACTGATCAGTTACAGTGACCGTTTCAAGCTTTTTGAAGGTGGAGTCATGTGTTCTTCATTAAAGCCATCACTACAAATTCAAGAAAAAATCTCTTGATGCAGGTCAAAAGGGTCACCTACGCTTCTTTCAGTGGGAAAAGCCTCATGGAGACATCTTCCAAAACATCTCAAACTGCAACCACTAAAAAGGCAGGGTTGGCGCGGGATGTCATAAGCCACGTCACTGGTACCTGAAGTTGGACCCTGGAGTTAGAGATAGCGAGCACTGCAAGGAGAAAGTCTGCCAACATGCACTTGTCTTGAATTGGTGCTGGAGTGTTTGCAGCATTGTGAGTTATTGCAAATCTGGGGTTAAACGTGGGTTGTTTTCTGTCGGAAATGTGCTCTGGGAATTGGAGCTCCATGTCTTGCATTGCACAAGAAAGGAATTCTTTTAAATCTTGGCTTCCTCTGCCTTTTTTTTTTTTTTCTTTTCCTTTTGCAAACAGTTTTAGAAAGTTACTTTTCCTACGGCGTTTTGCAGTGTGGGCCAGGATTTGACAAGTGACTCATCATTTTGAGTGCCAAGGGTGAGAAATGTTGTTTTAGAAATTAAACGCTCAACACATTCAGGAAACAAATCCCCTTTAAGGTGTCTTCTGAAGTGGATCCCAAAAGGAAAGTGTTTGCAATTAAGTCATCGAAAAAAAATGTTGGCTTCTGTGCTTAGTGACTGAACATCTTTCGTCTTCTCTTTGTAAATATTGGTAGTGGATTTTGTAAATTCTAGCAAATTCACCATTTCACCTCATAAATGAACTGACAATGAAACAAGATGCTTGAAAATGTAGGTTGTATTTTCTCGGTTAATTATGTGGCTCGTGATGGTTGAAGTAGCCCATAAAGTCAGAACAGACCAAAGAGCTCTGATCAAATATGGTCTTCATTTTTGGCCACATATGGCTGGTGTCTCTGTGCAATTAGGGCTAATCCTAAAGTACACAGTTTGTTATTCAGGCTTGTTCTTTTATGTTTCCCATATGTATTTCATTTTGCAAGCAATGCATTTCCACTTTTCCTGATTTTGTCCTCTTTTTTATAAAACCAGCAAAATACACAATCATTAAAGGGATTCTCACACGATGGCTTCATTCTGAAATAACGTCTGACGGACATAGTTCAGTGCAACCCTCACCTGCTCTTAATTTATTGCAAATATGATTAAAATTTTATCTGAGATCTTTTTTTCCTGTACTTAGCTCTTATTACTCCCCAAGCGAGTTCTGCAAAATCCCTCCTGCCCTTCACGCTGATGGGGATATGCTCGCGTACAAGCACGGGGAGCCACGCGAGGAAGCCCAGCCCTGCCAAATTTACGTGGCACTTCTTGGTTTTCACCTGGCCTTCGCTTCAGGACTCAGCTCTGTTCACCTGCACTTCTACCCGCTGAGAGCAGCCAAAATCCATCGTTGGCTTCTGTATTTGTGCATCACCACCACCGCTAAAAAAATATGCTTAGCTCCAAGGGGACGGCTCATAAATGGCTTGCAGGCTCTGGTGTCCCACCTGAAGCACACCAAAGTGCTGTGCAAACAACAGGTCACGTAACAAACAGCACAGGGACCCTCTCGAGAAGCCTGCCCCAGCATGGGACCACTCACCTTGGGAATTTCAAGCTTAAATGGAATGGCAAGGAGCCTTCCATTTTGCCAGCGTTTCCAGCACCTCTGCTTTTCCTCACTGTGGATTCTCCATAATAGCACACAGATGTGGTTATTACATCCCTGGCATGGAGATTTGCTGATGTAAATATAACATATTGTGTTCTACGGGCAATTTACCGTGCCTGTGTCCTGCTTCTTTATCAGGCTTCTCTGCTTTGTGCAAGTCTGCCGGGGCTGCGCTTAGGCAGTTTGATAGGCAGTCTATGTGACGTTCAATTTGGGGATTGTGGCTTCTTACACATTGAATTTCAAACCAGGGCTACAATTTACACCATGCCAGCACCCACAGAAGCTGATGCAATTCTCCTTGCATAGGATCAGGTTCTCTAATAATACTGGAAGTGTTTGGGGCTTGAGTAATACAGCATCCCCTAACCGAGCATCCCTGAGCACTCCAGAAAAATGCCTTAGCCCCGGCATTGTTTCTGAGGAGCGGGATTAATTAGCTATCCATGGAATGGGCCGGATAAATCAAGCATGACGGGCAACTTGTAAATCGAGGGAAGAATTCAAAGACTGCTCTTACATGACTGCAGCAGTCAGGGCTGCAGCCATGGGTCCCCACGTAGCTCTCCAACCCTCCCCTATAGGGCTTTGTGTTGATCCGTACATTGATGGGGCAAATTGCTTCCTTGGCTCAGTGATGGGCTGCCTGTGTGAGGACTGCGGTGTACCTGTGCATCCCAGCCTGCCCTGCTCAGCTCAGGAGCTGAAGGTACCTAATGAGCATCCTTTAATTACCCCTTGCGACAAGCTGGGTACCCCCAGTGTCCCTGCAGCGTGCAGGGTTGGGGTGAGCCCCCAGCATTGCCTCCAGGCATCACTGCTGCCTCTCTCAGCACAGAGCAGAACCACATCCTCCCCTTCTACCCATAGCCAGAGGGGGAAGCATTTCAGGGGGCTTAGGGCTGAATGTCTGCAGGATCTCACCTGCTGGAGGAAGGACAAGGACAAAACTCCAGCCAGGTGCTGTGCAAGGCCGGGGCGCGTGCGATGCTGGCTGGGCTCCCCGGCTCGGCCGCTCGTTGCACATCGTCCTTCTGCTGAACCAGCGGGCTGAGGGGGACCTTGGCTCCCAGCTAACCACAAAAATAAACAGGGAAAAGGCATTATGCATGTACGGGAAGAGGCTGAGCTAATGAAACATAACCACGGTCTTCCGGACTAATGTAACATTTGCATTTTTCTAACTTTAGTAATTTGCCAGACTTCGGCTCTGGCTTCAATGAAAGAATAATTACTCGTTTTCATAAAGACAAGTGTTGATTTAGAAATGCTAGCTCCACTTTGTGAATTCAAGGGGAAATGCTTTACTTCATATCAATCAAGCTCTTTTAAGCAATGCAAGCTCATTTCACGCTTTTCTCCTTGATTTCGGTACTCTGTGTTCAGCAGCAATGGCAAAGCACAGAAATAAAACGAAGCCTGTTTTGCAAAAATAACTTTTGCAGAAAAACATTGCAGAAATTCAAGGTTTAAAGTGAATGCCTCGCTTTGTTCTGCTTTGTTTGTGAGAAATAGGCAGGAGAGGGAGGAAATTGAGAGCATCCTGGTCCAGGTGCCCAACTGAAATGCCACTCCAGGTGTCCTGTGGGGACAACAGAGGCACCTGCAGAAGATGAAGGTTTCAGGAAGATTTATAAAAATAAGCTTCAAAAGCACACCTTCTGGTATCTGGCTAATAAAATTGGTCTGTCTGCCTTAGCAAAGCGCTCCGTGTGAGGTGGCCATGCCCGTGCTGCCTCCGCGCTGGGGGCTGCTGGCAGACACCCGCGGTCAGTCCAGGTTCACCCCTTGGCACCGACTCCACTGAAGCCCTTGGAAGCTACACCTCATCTCTTAGAGGGATTTTTTTTTTCTCTGTCTAACCCCGTGGTTACAGATGTGCTTGTCCATGGTGAAACCAGATCTTTGGTCTAAACGGGAAAAAAATAAACTGCTTTCTAAAGAATTTCTTTTTCATCCAGATTTATTATCCCCATAGGTAAAGCAAGGGTCATCTGGCAAGGTGCTAATGCCAAGGCGTCCTTTGGGCATCCTTTGTGGGCTAGGAACGAAACCCCAAATCCAGGGCGGGGTGTAGCACCCAGGTGTAGGGGCTCCTTGCTAATATTGCATTTTAGAGGTAAGCACCTCAGTTCTTCTGAGAGAAAGCTTCTATTTGGCTTGTCTGTAGATTAGAATCTGGCTCTTTTTTTTCCTGGGTAAACCTCACTTTGCAGGCTGGAATATAGATGCATTTTCCCTTTTCTATCTTATTTATCTTGACAAGACACTAATTGTTCCTATAAACCCTGATTACCACAGGGCATGCTGCTAAACTAGATGGACTCTTTCCACTTCTAAACCCGATGCCTACAGTGCTTTACTGTGTTTTTAAATCTCTTTCTTAGCTATTGTTTCAGAAACCTACTATCCTTTAAAGTGGTTTCAGTTTTGATATTCCTGCTTATTGCCTATGAAAGCAAAAAAAGACTGCTCCTTTCCCTTGTCTCCTCTCCAAGAAACAAAATGAGCAGCCTTCTTACCCGCTTTTGTAAATGATCACCGACTGACATTTCCTATCAACGTGCTTCCAGGAGTGACATAGCGTAAAAAATAAGAAAGGACCAGGAGAAGAGCATCCCATTCAGTGCGTCTGCGGCAGCCAGCCGCCGAGCACCCATGCATGGCTGGCTGAGAGGTAGCTTTCCTCACAGGGAAAACAACAAAAACACAACAAAACAAAACAAAGAAAGAGAAAGAAACCGGCCACGTTCAATCTGCTGCTCATTTTAGCAGTTGTGGAACGATAATGGAGTATATTCCCAACAGTCCCACTGATGGTGGTTGTACTAGACATGGGCCAAAGAATACAATTGCAGGGCAATTTCTCTCCGTCCTTAATGGACTTGCATCGTGCATGTAGGCAGCAGAGTGTCCTAATCTCTTGCTGGGGGGGTCTGTCTCACCTTGGGGTCATTGTCTGGACCCTCTCAGCTTGTCCTGGAATAGCAAATTCCTTACGGGCCAGATGCTGCCCCCTCCATCCACGCTAAGTAGTACCCACCCCGGGGCCGTGTGGAGTGGGTTTGGGCGATGCCGGGATGCTCGGAGCTCAGCGGGGTGCTGCGGGGTCCTGACAAGCTGCTCTTCTTAATGGGGATCTATCTGTAAGCTGAGCAAACCAAGGGATTTCTCCTCTTCCCTTAAGCAAAGAGAAAAGAAAATAACAACCCGGTAATACAGCAGCTAAAGGGTACTGCTTCCTAACCGGTGTCCTCCTTCGCGGGTGTTTTTCTGCAGTTTTCGGTATTGTTGGCTAATTACATTACGAATGACTGAGTGCCCCTCTCTAAAGCCTTTCTGCAGCCTTCCCTGAAGATGTTCTCTAAAAAAATCAAAGCTGTTTTACCCCTACGCCTGGAATAAATTCTGCACATAGTGTAAAAAAAACCAAGAGAGCCTCACCTTTTCATTATCGCAGGGTACGATTACCACAAAGTCACATGGAAAATAATAAGATTCAACAAGAATTGTTTTTAACTTTCCACCAGAACATGGAGAACATGATACAACACAGCTGTTCACAGGCATTTAGCCTTTTTATAGGGGGAGCAAGGTCCTTTCGCTTGCTTTGGGCTAGTTATTGCTGCAGAGGGAGGAATGAGGTCAACAGGAAGCCTTGCGAGCGGGGTCACCACAGCAAAATCTCGCATTTTTGAGCAAGGAAAATAGCTCTGCATTCCTGTTTCTTTCCAGCTCCTAAAACATTGACCTTTGGTTGCTGTCCTGGGTGTCAATGGCCCTCCCTGGTGCTTGCACAGGCTGTGTTGGTCACACCATGCTGCTGCCTCCTGCAGCTCTTGGGAACTTTCTCTGCTTTCCCCTGGCAAACCAGGGATGCTCCCTCCTCTTCCTCCCCAAGCATTTGCTTGTTTAGTATTGGTTTCCATCACAGGTGCAATATGGACTTAAATGATGGAGGTATTTGTGGGATTTCAAGAGCTGAGCTGCTGAGCACTTGGAAACCTCCAAGATCCACCTCATGAGGTTAATTGAGCAATTACGGTTTCTGCAAACCGTGAAGGAAAGATAGGACCTGAAAATCATGGAAAAAACACTGACTGAATCACTGTCTCTTCTTTGTTGTTTACTTGACCTTAGGAGTTAATAGCGGAATCAAAGAGAGAGAGAGAAATGAGAAGGAAATTGAAAAACCAGCCGACTCTTGGAAAAAAAAAGGAGAGAGTTGGTAGAGGACTTGCCCCTGTCTTTGGTCATACAACGAGAAGCTAACTACCTGTATCTCAAGCTGAGTGCTACAGTGCTACAGTTAAGAACTCATTTTGTACTGCTATTTCTTCCTTTTTTTTTTTTTTTTTTCTTTAGCTAAATGTTTGGCAGCACTTTGAATATTAACTCTGAAATGTATCTGTGCTTCTCCTTGTTCTTCCCACCAGGCCAAGAGACTTGAAATTGGTGTTGGATTGGATTTGTAAGGTTTTGAAAACTTTGTGTTTTTAAGATGGGTGTTGCACTATCTCCATGGCTGTTACAGCTATTCCAATTGTACTGGAAAGAAAGCAAGTGTGGATTGTGAAGCGCAACATAGGGTGGCTTGGTGTTTGCTGCTTTGAAACCCTGATACATTTTTCCTAAAGCCTAATGGTGAAGCGTTGAGGTGCTGGTAAAAATAAAAAGAAAAAAAAAAAGAAAAAGAAAAAGGAAAAAGACACAAAACCCAAGCCAAGAGAACAATGGAGCTGACCTGTCCTTTCAGAGCCATTGTTTCCCGTTCATGATTGCTACTCAGCTTGCTGGGGAAGCTCCTCTCTCCCGAGCCTCCCAAGGCACACGGGGTATTCGCTGCTTGCGTCTCTTCCCCAGTGCCCAGGACGACATCTCACGCCTTGCACTCCACCGTTGCGAGTAGATCCTCCCATAAACACGAACATTTTCTATGTCTGTCACGGGCCTCCTCTCACGTAGATTGCCTTCAGGCTGAACTTTTGTGTAATACATTTTGACACCCCATATGGTCCCCACAGTTCTCTCAGGCACGAGCTGAAATCTTGCTTGTGTTTTTGGCAACTGCTGGTATCTGGAAGCAGTCTGTCTTTTTTTCTTCTACGGCGATATTCACATTTGGGAAGATTAATGTGATGATCAGGCACTGGCAAGGAGATGGAATAGATGACCTAATAGGTCTTTTCCATCAGTAATTCCTGCGTTTTATTAGGAGGAATTCTTTGTTGCCGTGGCACTAATTTGTCTGAGCTGTCACTGCAGAGGGGAGGCAGAAGAGGTGGCACTAACGGTGTCATCTAAATCCATCTTTTTTTTTGGCACCTCTGCCCCTGTGAATCAAGCATACCATCTGGTGAGCGGGCAAACTGCCATCCCAGCAGATGGGCAGGAGTGTATCTAGCGATGAGACCATGTACGATCATCAAATGTGCTGCTGGGCGAGGATTTCCAGCAGGAATATCAAAACAACTTTTTGTAATGAGCTTCTGGTTCCCCGGGTGTTTAGCCATTTAGCTCCCTGGGAAGGGTCCCCGAGGACCTGCCCAAAATTCAGCGGTGGGGCTTGGCAAGCAGTGTTTTGCAGGCAGGGGAGGAAGGCCAGCTTCTTCCTCGCCACGTCGCTGGGTGCTACTGGTTTGCCGAGCCCATCCTGAGGCACCGCGTGGTGATCCCGCCTGGAGGCAGGAGGGAGCAGCCAGGTATCCAGCTTCTTGGCTCGGAGCCGAAGCCCCTGCCCTGAGATTTTCATGGAGAAAAACACACATTTTTTTCCAAGGGTTCTTCTAAGAGCAGGTACTTAATTAAAAAATTAACGTGGTAACTGCTGCACACACATCAATTTTACACCAACGCAAGCATTTGCCTTCAGGTCTCGTTCCTGTTGCTGTGACATAAACACTGACAAGGCACTATTTGGTGCTACAGAATATTTTTAGCAGGGCATCTATTATTATAAAATCATTCCTTTCCCTTGAGATACTGGAAGCTATTTTCTCTTAACATCCGATTAATTTATTTTGATTTTATGATCCCAAGCGCTCTCCACTGATGGGGTCAGCATGGGGATGGTTACCATGGTGGTGTCAAGGAGTGAGCCACGCTGGGCATCTCAGGATGGGCTCTGTGGTTAATTTTCACCTCCTTACACCAGTCCCTTTCCTCTTCACCCAGTCTCATAGCACCTGGCCACACACACACACGTGCAAATGGTCCTCACCACCCGGGCAGGCTGCAGTTGTGGCTCCCTGTTACGCCGGGGAGCGTGGACAAGATGGTGCTGCCGTTGCAGCCACCTGCACTGATCCAGCTGGGCTCGTCAGCGTGGGCTCCCTGCCACCCAAAAGTGGCTGAATCTGTCCTGGGTCCAAGCTGGCGGGTGATGCAGCACAGCGCTGCCGTGCCACGCCGTGCCTGGGCTAACGAGCCTGGGCACCGCTTGCTTGGCGCCGAGCCGGGCCTGGTCTTCAAAGTGTGGTGCAATTCGTCTGAAAACAGAGAAACTGCCCAGGAACCGCATCCAAACGGAAACTCACTGAAATTTCTAGTATGTGACCATGGCACTCGGAGCAGTTAGATGGTTTGGATAGATAAACAGGAGCTGTGGCACTAAAACCCACAGCCACTGCATCCCCATAGCGTTCTCCATGAACCCTCCTGTGAAGCAGGCCTGGGCGAAGCATTGCTCAGCTTCACAGCCAAAGGCCCACAGGTTTCGGTAGGCACAGGGTTACATGCTGGGCCTTCAAACCAAAGCAGTGGCACAAGCTGAGTTAGACACCCAGCACTGGAGCCTGAAGGCAGACGGGAGCGTTGGCTGTGCTTGCAGGCCTGCAGAGGAAGGAGCACCTCCAGCAGTGCTCGGCGCGAGCGACCGGGCCGCGTTGTGCAAGCGCTTTCTTTTGTTTTGCAACACCCGAGCAGAGATGGTTTTGATAATGAGTGAGCGATGTTTCTTGCCTCACTGTAGCCGGGGGATATATGTGGAACAGGATCCTGTGATGTAAAGCTGTTCTAATGCTCTCCAGATTGCTTTCCCAGTGCTTTCAGTGACCTGTCCTCAGGTCTCCTTCCAACTCCCCTCCTTCCAGACGGCAGACCCTTCTGCCCCAGCACCATCCCCTCCCTTTGGGCTGGGCACCCCTCTCCTTGGCTGCCCACAGTCGGTGCCGACGGGAACGCTGTGACTGCCCTGGCTGCCATCACCACCACATCCAGGGATGTCCTTCAGGAGAACCTGCCCAGAAGACCTCCCTGCTGGCCAGGAGGGCATGGTGAACCAGGACGTGCCGTGAGCTGGAAACAGCATCACGGGAATGGTAAAACCATGGAGATTCATTAGAAGCACTTTATTTACGGGGCTCCTGCATGGATCTCCCTCACTCTGCACAGGCAGCTTGCTCGGTGAAGGCATCATCTGAGGACATCTCCTCCCTCCTGCTTCTTAGCCCAAGCTCTCAAGGACCTGCAGGAGGACTATGACATTAGGAGCAGACCTTTCTGTTTGTCAACCCCAGCAGGGATAAATAGTGAAAGCCCTTCATGACTGCTGGTGCAGTGAACCCCATGCTTTCTCAGCACAGACCTCCAGCAGTCCTCGTGGTCCCACAGCCCCAAAAGACACATGATCACCCTGCAAGGTGGTGTCTCCTAATGTGGTTTTCAGCCTAGAAACAATGAGATGAAGTGATTTCCTTCCAAAATAAGATTAAACGCAGATAGAGGACTGGTTGTGGTGACATTCAAAAATAATGCCAGCCATTAATGTATATTATGGAAAATAGACCTGCTCCCAAGTACAAGTGCTCCAGCTAGACAGCTGGCACTGGTGTGTGCATGGACAGCTGGTGGTGGTGTGCCCATGGACATTGCCACCAGCCCTGCAGGCAAGGGCTGAAGCAAGTCACAATCACTGCAGTGCTGCAAATAGTGCTGACCTGTGGGTGCCAATATCAAATCTTCTACTTGGGATGTAAAATAGTTGAGTTCTTCCCTATTTTTCCAAGGACTATGTGTAATCTAGACTTGATTAACGCATTTTTTCTGCTCCTTGCCCTGTGTATCCTGGAGCTACAAGCAGAAGGTGGCACTCAAGTGGCTGGCAGGCTCCAACTGTGGTGTTTCCTACACAGAGTAGGCTGATGCGTTTCCCAGGCAGAGGGTTTCTGGGGTCAGAGAAGACAGAGCCAGTCCCTGATATCTCAGTATATAGCCAGCTGTGAATTTAATGAAAAAAAAAAAGAAAAAAAAAAAAGGGAAAGAAAAGAAAATAGAAATAAGAGACTGTGTCAAATGGTTTTCATTAGCACCACAAAGTTGTCCAGCTAGGACTGATTTGTAACCCGTACAGATTTCCCAGTGGAAATGCAAAATGTCTAATTATGCAGCAATGGTGAGGACCAAAAGAAGAGCAATTTCCAGAAACAAATCTGCCGTGCAGCATATAAATGTGTTAAAGGCATCTCTTCTCCAGAATGGAAGCCAGATCAATTTATATTTATTCCTCAGACCAATGGAAAGTGTGGTCTTATGTGTGAGATTAAAGCTCAGAAAATACCTTTTGCTAATAAATAACTCACTTTGGAGAAACAAATAAGGAAAAATGCAGCATAAGGACCTGAAAAGGCTTTTGGGTGAAACAAAGAGGTAAACAGCATGACTGAGCCTTCACAAATAGAGCTCCTCCATACTGTTTGATTTTAATTTCAGATCTCAATTAGAGGTTAGTCAAAGGTAATTGAAAAATAGCTGAGATGTGGAATTAAATGGCGACTGCCCACACATCTACAGACTTCAGCCAACCAGCCCCTCACAGTGGATGTGTTCTTTTACCACAAGCTGGGCACATTTGTTCCTGTCTTATTAGGAATAATTCTGATGAGCAGCAGAGTCCTTTGCTGCAAGCAGAGTCTAATTATAATAAAAGACCCCCCGAACATCACTGCCCTGAGTAAACCAGAGAGAGGAAGTTATACTTGGATTTGGGGTTGTTCTTAGCCAGGGAGCCAGCTCCTATCTTTTGTACTTCTGAAATATGCCCATGCTCACGCGGGGTACAATACACATGAGTTTAGCCATAACAACAAACAGCCAGGGTGAAAATAATCCAGATAAACCCATATGAAGTCGTTTATGAACAGAGGTCCTTCCTCCGGTATTTTGCTAAACTTTGCATGGCTGTTTTTCTGCCAAATTCACTTTGTGATGTTGAAAACTGTTTTTTTTTTTTTCATTATTGAGATAGTTATTTTCCACTTGGCAAACACTAAGTTTTATTAGTTATTCCTAATGGAGCCTGAAATGATCATGTGGTGGTGCGTGGTTTGTTTTTTTTCTTATTTCCCTTGTATATTCATCACGATGGAAATGATGAAACTGGATGATTTGGATGAATATTGCCATGGGACTGACTGCCTGGGACTGCAGTGCAACCTACTGGAAGAGTGGCCATTTTATGTTTTGTTGTGCTGCAGCAACTCTGTTAGGCACTAGCACGTGTGTGTATGTGTGTATGAACATGTTTATATTTTGTATGAACATATTTGCATACAAAGAAGGTGTCCCAGTGTGTCAAAACAGCCCTGATGCACGGCATGTCTGCACCATGTACTTGTGACTGCTAGTACTGCAACAGTTCTCCCTCTGAAATAAAATGCACGGATGACAGGCAGATGTTTGTAGAGACGGAACCAAATGCTAGCATCCTTCAGGAGCAACCCTGCGTGAGTGGAGGAGTGCTGTGAAGGGCCCATCAGTGCATACAGGCTAATTTGTCCTCAGGATTTGGGAAAATGGCCACCCTGCTCTCTCCAAACCCACAGCTCCACCCTTTACCAACGCAAAACCCCAGCACTGGATTTCCACCTCCTTCTCTGCCCCGTGCCCTATTTGCCTCCCGGTGTGTCCCCACTGCAGGACCCCCGCCGCCACTTGCCTCAGCAGCCCCGGCTCCTCTCTGGTCTCCACGGACACAAAGCTGACCTTCAGCACATTGCTGCCCACTGTGGATTTCAGGAGGGATTTGATTAATGCAGGTGCCCCCAGTAGGACTGAGCGAAATCTGAGTGATAAGGTCCGGCTCCAGGTCTGTGACCCGAGCAGAAAAGGCAGCCCAGCACACACCGCCGGGCGGCCACCAGAGGCTGCCTGCGACAAACATCGCAAGTGCTGATAATGGGTTTTCTGAGAGCAGGATCTGAGCTTTAAATCCTAGTCCCATTCCTCCATCTGTGAATCATCACGGCGCTTTTATCCGTATCATCACTCCTAATGGACTTTGTCCTAGACACACGGCTCTGCAAAGCAGAGCTGCCCCAGACAACCCTTGAGCAAAGCTAGCAGGAGGGTTATGCCGGTGCAGGCAAACTGCTAAATGCCCAACACCGTGTCACACTGTGTCGCTGCCCCAGTTTCCCACTGAGCACACCGGGAGCTGTTTTCTTGTGCCCAGCCTTGCTGCGGTGCCTGGATGGGTGAGCAGAGCCTGGTGCTCCCCGCAGCAAACCAAGGGGCAAAACGCAGCAGCTGAATGGGGTTGTGCAGAGTGCTCTGGAAAATGAATGCAGAAACCACCACAGGCTCGGCAAGGCGATTCGCACCCCCAGGAAAATCCACGGTCAAAAGGAGAAGTTAAACTTACGGCCCTTAGGCAGGGTCCCGGAGGACACACCGAACACCTCCCTCCCTCACCTCGCCCCAGCCCTCGGTTGCAAAGCCACGGCCAGACAGCTGGAGCTGTGTTTTGTGAACTTCCTCTGGTGCCAACTCTCCCCTCTATAACTGGATTCGGGCTCGTTTGGCTTTTATTTTTTCCTTTTTCTCCCCACAAAATTCTCCCCTAAATTTTTCACTGCTTATGAAGTGTCCCACTGCCGTGCTGCGGGGCAGGAGGAGATGAATGCCCGGTCTCATTTATGCATCGGTTTGGGGCTAGAAGAGCTTGGCCAGCTCTTTGTAATGTTTCATTCTTCTGGTGGGGGGAAATTAAAAGTTTACTGTCACAGAAACACTGCGTTGTCCCAGCCTGAGATACTGCTTGTAGAGAAATTCCCTTTGTCGTAATAACTGATTTATTTTGGTTGGCTGGGTACGAAGCAGTTGAAGTGGGTGATCCCTGCCAGACTCATTAAACGATTCCTAATGTTGACGGAGGACTTTATGTTGTGGTTATAAACGCACGAGGTTCGGTATTTGCTGTAACAGACTCTTTCCCAAGGGCAGCCGTGAAGCCTGGGAGGAAGCCCTTCGATGGCATCAATATGTAACCAATAAGCAGAGGAATGCTTTGGGAAGCCTGCAGCGGGAACTATTTGCTTTGGCATCATTTTGGGGTGACTGGCAAGCGAGCGAAGTCTCTGGGCTGGGCTGGGGAACCAAGGCTGAGGCCACCAGCTTGGGAAGGGGGACCCAGGGTGCACCCAGAGCCAGCAGGGACATGGTGGGCCTGAGCATCCCAAGGGCTTGCACACAGCAGGAGAATGAGGAAGAGCAATTAATCCCTGACTGATGTCTAACAGCAAAGGAGCAGCGTAAAGTGCCCAGCCAGGGAGAGGGGGAAGCAGGAAATCCATCTGACAGACTTATTTACACTCAGTGATATGAACACCATGCTGCCTTGTAAATTGGGTGTCCCTTCGAGCCGTTTCTGGGACTAAAAGTGGAAAAATAGCCTTGAGAAACAGCATAAAGAAAGGCTGTCTGGGAAAGGAGTGAATGAAGATGTGCATCGACAGGCTGCTGCTGCCGGATGGGGATTTACTGTGGGATGCTCTGCAGCATCCCCATCTCTCGGTGGCCAGGTCTGCATGGGGACAGCCCTGAAGTCGGTGCTCCTGGCACATTTGTCTTGCAGAAAGCAGATTTTCAGTCAGCTGTAGCTTGAGCATATTGCAAGGGCACATGCAAAGCCGACGTAAGAGTGACAAGTGGTGTAGCAGCCCTGGATTTACAGCCATAAAGAAAATCTGTGCCTGGTTCCCACACCATGCACCTTCACTCTGCCTCTCCTCCTTACAACGGGCTGGAAATAAACTCACAAGGATGTTGTAGCCAACCTCCTCTGGTGTATCTATCTACAGACTTTTGGTAAAAAGAAAATAGGATAAGGTTGGGAACACCTCCTGGTAGCAGCCACTAAAACCGGCTGCTTTCCTTTTGGCTGCTGAGCTTTAGCATACCTCAGACCAGATAGTGCGTGCCTTAAAAATCTCCATTTTTCACTCAAAGTGTGCCGTGCTGCATCCTGCCAGGCTTTGCTGGGACCCAAGGTCTGTTTGTGTGCTGTCAGCACTGCGGGAAATAGCCAGGACATTTAGGGCAGGTTGGGGTAAATCTGGGGGGTGACCCCTGCCCCTGTCCCCTCGCAGTGACAGCACACTCCTGGGCATCTGGCAGCATGCAGGGGGTTAAAACACACAAAGGGGAGGGAATGTGGGCTTTCAGAGACTTGTACAGCTCAGGGCAGACCTACGGCCCTGGGGAGGCCCACGGGACCTCAGCCGCTGCCTCAGCAGGCAGGGTCCCTCTCCTCCTCCTCCTTCTTCTCCTCCTTCTCTTCCTCCTCCTCCTTCTCCTCCTCCTCCTCCTCCTCCTCCTCCTCCTCCTCCTCCTCCTCCTTTTTCTTTTCCCCCTCCTCTGCTGGGAAATCCACAGAGAAACCCAAGCCGCAAATAAAAGTTCAGATTTACGAGCAGAGATCACCAAAAAATGGAAGGTAATGGGACAATTTTTATGGACCTTTAAGAAACTCCCATTCATACTTCAACCAAATATTTCGTCTGTTTGTTTGAATGCATTAGAGAGCATTTACAAAACCAAAACCTTTCTTTACCCAAAGTGATCCATTTTCCAATTATTTTCCATCCATTTCCTCCTCTCACCTCCCTTTCCGTTCCGTAAAACCCAGGGAAAGGTTTGCTTTCTCAATCTACGTTTCTTTGAGAGTAAAAAAGGTGGGATTTTGAAATTTAAATGAATTCTGCCTTTTGCAGTGCAAAAATACTGTGACCATCTCAGGGCACAAGGACATCCCAAAATGAAGGAGCACGTATACCTGCATAGCTCCTTCCAGAAAGAGGAGCGACAGAGCAAGACTGGGCAGAGCCACCGCGAGCTCTGGCTGTGGGGCATCGCCAAAATCCTGCACGGTGACATGAAGTGGCTGCGAGCTGCTGAATGCTTCAACAGATGGGTCCAAAAACCTCAGGCCCCAGTATTGCAGAAACACTTTGACAGCACTAAGGGCTGGCAGAGCTGTGGGCACAGTCCCCAGCCCAGGTGGGAAAAATTATAAAATAAAATAAAATAAAAATAAAATAAAAATAAAAATAAAATAAAATAAAATAATAAAATAAAATAAAATAATAAAATAAAATAAAATAAAATAAAATAAAATAAAATAAAATAAAATAAAATAAAATAAAATAAAATAAAATAAAATAAAATAAAATAAAATAAAATAAAATAAAATAAAAATAAAGCACCAGTACAATAGCTACATAAAAAATGTCATGGGAGGGGAGAGAGAAGGAAGAGGAGGAGGAGGAGGAGGGGAAGAGGAAGAGAAAGGGGGAGGGGAAGGGAAAAGGAAAAGGAAAAGGAAAAGGAAAAGGAAAGGAAAAGGAAAAGGAAAAGGAAAAGGAAAAGGAAAAGGAAAAGGAAAAGGAAAAGGAAAAGGAAAAGGAAAAGGAAAAGGAAAAGGAAAAGGAAAAGGAAAAGGAAAAGGAAAAGGAAAAGGAAAGGAAGGGAAGGAGGAAGGGGAAGGGGGAAGGGAAGGGGGAAGGGGAAGGGGAAGGGGAAGGGGAAGGGGGAAGGGAAAGGGAAAGGGAAAGGGAAAGGGAAAGGGAAAAGGGAAAGGAAAGGAAAAGGAAAAGGAAAAGAAAGGAAAAGGAAAAGGAAAAGGAAAAGGAAAAGGAAAAGGAAAAGGAAAAGGAAAAGGAAAAGGAAAAGGAAAAGGAAAGGAAAAGGAAAAAAGGGATGGCTCCATGCATTCCCAGTAGCTCCAGGCACTGCCCACTCCTGCCTGTGTGCAGCCACTCCTTCATGAGCCGCTCCTTAATACATGAAAAAGAAGCCAGAGTCTAGTTGCAGCATATTTTTCCTCCCTCACTTCTTAATTGCAAATCTCTCTGGTCCTGAGCCCCCGAGCAATTCCGTGCCACCTTCCATCTTCGTGTATCTCAGACGGAGGCCCTCCTGCAGCTGTTTGGGGACGGAAGGAGGGCTCAAGGTGGGACACGGCTTCCCCTGAGTGCCCTGGGATGTGGCTCACCAGGAGCTGCCACCCGTCACCTCCCGCTGCCGGGCGTCCCAGCACGGACCGGACAGTGAAAAACACCCAAGGTGGCTTTAACTCAGCCCTCTCTTTCCCAAGCTGCAAGGAAATTCTTGATTTGTTCCCACTTTGCTGGGAGAATTTCTTACGGGTGAAGCCGTTGTTTGAGTCCCACGTAATAACATTTTACAACGGGCTCCTCTTAAAGAAAAATGTAGGGGAAAAAAAATAAAAAGAGAAAGAAATAATCTAAACAAATGGTTCTCCTGAGCTATTTTCCAAATGGCCTTGCTGCTGCTATTTCAGATGTGATTTCTTTTCCTGACATTAGGTACACTTACAGCCCACTTGAAAACGAGGAGAAGAATTGCGGATGTTAATAGCCATCTCAGAAAATATATTTCAAATTATTCCCAATTACGCCGGTGCAAGAGAAACCTGAGAACATTACCTCTAATAGGAGAGCTGCAGGAACATCAGAGAGGCCTCCTGAAAATGCAAGGGAAATAGATACCGAGCCCACCTTTATTAAAGCCTCTCCCCTCCCCGTCCCAGCGTGTGCACCTCGCAGCCCGGATGCGCGCGCTGGGGAGATGAGGGAGAGCTCTGAGACCCCACTCTGAGGAGGGGTGAGACCAGGAGGAGGTGCTGGGTGTGCTCCGGATTAAATTTGGCCTTCAACATAGAGCTGAAACTGGCTAAAGAACTGCCACAGCCCCCGTCAGAGGTATTTTTATTGTGTAATTAAATGAGAGCTGAGAGAGCACCCTCAAAGCGTACTCACTGCTCTCCTGAGCTGCTGGCCACGTTCCTCGGCAACCTCCTAACTTACTCCCCAAGAATAACCTGCCATCCATAGACAATTTCCTTACTCACTAATAAAATCTACTTCATTTGGGGGCCTGCTAATTACTTGTACAGCCGAGATGCCCGCTGTGGCAGGGCTGCTGGAGCGTGCCGCCCCCAACCTCTGGCAGCCCCTCGCGCCCAGCAAAACCCCTGCCCCAGCCCTTGCAGAAAAATATAAGTTTCAGCAGCCTAAACTGAACCTTTCTCAGCAGGTTTTTGCTGTTTTGGGGACAGCTGGGGATGGGCATACACCCCAACTGGCAGAGACACCACCTCTGGTCCAGCATGTGGGAAGCCCAAGGGAACATAAAGGAGCCCCAATATTACCGTGCCCCTCGTGGTTCGGCTCCAGCAAAAAAGGGAGTACAGTTTCCCCTTGACGTACAGGGAAAATGTCATGTGCGAGGCATGTAGGATAGGAGAATACAAAGTAATGTAATGTTTTAATTTGAAAAAGTAATAATCCGGAGGCCAGAAGAAGTGTCATGTGTATTACATGCATAATAACTCATTATCTAAGCATTGTAAAATCATTATTTTAAATAACCATATTTCATCTCGGTGGCTGGAATGGAAAGCAGGATGTATTTTATGTAAAATAGATTTGCGTTATTATTTATTCATGAGTTTTAAAAGGATCATTATTTTTGATGGACAGCTTCTGTCAAAAGATTTATATAGGGAAGCTCGTGTTTTCCCATAGTAATGATTAATCAATAAACATTTGAAAACAGCGCTTAAAATTCAGTGTTACCAGGATACACATTTACCTCTAATTAGAAACAGGTTTTCGGCCTGGAAACCGGATCGCTCTCAGATTCCTTTTAATTACAGGCGCGCGGAGGTGCCAGGTGAGGCTCCGCAAGGCGCCTGCGCGCGGGGCTTTCCCCCGGCCCCGGGGGGCTCGGGATGAGGACGCGGGGCTGCTGTTAATTTTGATGGAGACCCTGCTGCGGGCGGGGAACGGGTGATTTAAATGCTCTGCAGGTCGCACACATCCGCGGTGGAGGGGAAACCCAGGCTGCGCTGCAGCAGAGGGCAAAGCAGAGCCCCTGCCTGCTGCTCCTTCGTGTCTTCATGAAGGAAATTTCAGGAAGGGAAATAATTTATTATTATTTTTTTTTTTTTTTTTATGATATTCCCCAGGTTTTACCAACAAGCTGCTTCTGTGAACAAGTGCAGCACAAACCCACCTCGCGGTGAAGGTCTGAGCCTGGGGCTGCCGTCCCCATCCTGTCCCCATCCCCGTCTCTGTCCCCTGCATTGCGTTTGTGTGCTGTCAGACCTGGGTTTTATTAATGCTCGTCGCTCCTGCAGGCACAGGAGCTCCTACACGATAAGATGTCTGTCCAGGAATCGCAGCAAATCCCTTCCCGTTCGGGAGAAAGGGTTTTGTAACGCTGCTTTTCCAGCGTGAAAGCTGGACAAGCCCGAGTACAGCGAGCATCTCCAGCCAACCGAGGGATTAGGGAGCGCAGGGGATTTTTTTCCCCCAAAGTCTCGCTAAGCCGCAAAGCCAACACGGATCTGTAACACCGTTTGGGTTGGTATTATCCATGTTCAGGCTCTTCAGAGCCTGGATGAAGCAGTCAGGTGAAGTCGGTTGCCGGGATTTGGAGCTCTCCTTCCCGCACAATGCACCTTTACGCCAGCAGTTAACTCACCGCGCCTCCTCAGCGTGCCAAATTATTTATCCTCCACACGGGAGGCTTGAAGAGGCTTAAATGACATGCAAATGCCAGTGAGCACAAACAGCGCCCACCACCAACGCTGCGGAGCCATCTGGCAGCCGGTGCCTGCTGGCCGGGAGGACCCTGCCTCCAAACCAACACACCCCAAAGCCTCCTTTCCTGACCCTAGCTCGGCCGCAAATCAAACGTTTTCATGAATTTTTACATTACCACGAGTGCTCCGGGACACGGAGCCCTTCAGCCTCCAGCGGTGCCCGCGGCTGCACCTGCAGGATTTGGGGGCTCACGCTGCCTTCGCTGCCCCCGCCCCATAAAGGCAGGCGGGAGACGTGGCGGAGGGCTGCTCTCAGGTTAGGGGCTTCTGAGTTAAACGCTGCTGAAATCGTTTCATTTTCAATATGCTTACAAGCCGAGCGAACGCCTTCGGTAGCGTTTTATGTGGTGTCGCGAGCCCTTTTAACGTAACGGGGTGAAATCTGGAGGTTTTGTGCAAAGAGGGAAATTAGCCCTAAGTGACAGAAGTCACGTGCGTCTGAAACGGCTGCTGCGCTCTGATCATGAAAGTCTTTACAGAGATATGTAAAAATCCAGAAATTCATTTCGAATTAGCTGACTTGAACATTTTCTAACCTAACAACTGCATAGCAAGAGATTGCTCAAAGGCAGGGAAAGAATTGACCTGAAATGCTCATTAAAATTACACCGAAGCGAGGCTTTAAGACAAGCCGCTCTTTTCTTTTCTCGCAGGCACGATGTGAAACGGTGGCAACGCGAGTGCTTGGCACATTGTCCCCTTCAAACACCCCCCCACCAGCACCCGAGAGGCATTTTCACGCTGCGCTAGCCCCGCGGATACCCAGCATGGTGCAAGGAGCATCATTTTCCGCAACGCGGCGGTTTTTAATGCTGGGGATAAAATGTTTGGGAGAAACTGGGCTGATGAGATGCCCGATTTCGGGGCCTGCGGTGGTCGTGGTGGGGCATGGGAGTGTTTTAATGCCACCCTGCTCTCCCCCAGCACCAGCACCTCCCTGCGGCACCAGTGCCACGGGAAGGGTCCCGCCGGCACCGCTGCCACCCGCCACGGCCGGGGACTGGCTGGCAGCCAGCAGCCGAGCACGCTGCAATTAAAGGAGGCACGTTTGTCCTGCTGGTAATATCAACATTTTATGAATGAGCGCGTTCCTGATACCAGCTCGTTAGGAGGGGGTTTATTGCGGCATCTGTCACCTGGCGTTGAGCGATCCATCCCGCGCGCGGCGCGGAGGCTGTCAGGGGCGTGCGGTGGGGATGCTGGTGCCGTGCCACACTGCTCCCGGTGCTTAAAGGTGCTGGTGTCAGCCTGGGAGCTTCAAGATGATGGATCCAAATGCTGCCCAGCCCTCATGGCCATCCCCCTTTAAGCTGGCATTGCTCGGGGTCCAATCCTGCGCGCGGATGCTCTGCTCTGCGTGTGTGCAAGCGCTGGGGCCGAGGGGAGCCCACGTGCTGAGAATTGGGGAAGGTCTGCGGAAAACACACGAGCAATCAGATGCGTCGTGGTAATCCACGATGCTGAGGCAAGTCTTATTATTTGCTCCTTCTGTGAAGTGCTGGAGAACAACCCCTGTGCATGCAGAGGCAGTGGTGCTGAGCTCGGGCACCGCAGGGTTGTGGCGGCTCTGTTCGGGGCAGTCGCGGCTGTCCCCGTAGCCGTGGTGCTGCTCGTAATCCCGGAGCTCCGAGCTGCATTAAGTGGGGCCTACATTTTTGTGGTCATAATAACAGCCTGGGGTAACCCCAAAGTGAGGTTTTTATGGGTTTCTAGCAGCGTGAGGTGGAGCAAAGAGGGATTAAAGCTCCCGGCAAGGGGCGAAGATTTAAAGGAGGAGGAGCCCCAGAGCCTGCGCAGAGGAGGTGCTGGTTCTTGCCTGCTTTTAGGAGGATTTTACCCGTCAGACAAGTAAATACACAGCGGTTGGCTCATCTGCACACATTTCTGCAGGAACATTTCACCCCGCGAGGTGCCGACCACAAAGGTTCCCTGCAGGTGAGTGGTGATGGAGGGGCAGCTTTGTGACACCGCGAGCTGGGAGGTGTCTTGCCAGAATAAAGCACTGTGCCACAACCTGAATTCATCTGAAGACTTCTGTGGGACCGGAGGCAGCCACAGCAAGGGTTTGGAAGTGCCCTGTGCACCCCTGGGCTGTCTGAGCAGGCTCGGAGGCCTGGGGGATTTGCTGCTCCAGGCAGCGCCACGGGGAACGGGGTCCTTGCACAACACCGCTTCCAACCTAGTTGCTCAAACCCCCCCCAAAAGTAACCAGAAGAAACGAAAACAAACAGAACTTCAAAGGACACCGCAAAGCTTTCCGTCTTCTGTCCAAAGCGTAATCTTAAAAATTAAGCAAGGATTAAAATGCAAATATTGGTTTTGGTGCTGGGTGATTTAAGGGCCCGGGCAGGGTTTGGGAAGCAGCCTGTGCGCTTCATTTCCTTTTCGCTAGGACAGCACATTGCTGTCAGCGTTGCTTTTATTTGCACATCTGGAACCAGTAAAAGCGCACAGCTGGGAAGAGCTGCTAGCCACGAGCGATGTTTTGCTTCCCTCTGGGGAGCTCAGAAAACGGCCCTGGCATAGGAGTAATTAGGCAGGATAGTTAATAAAGCCACGCCGAGACGAAACGCGAGCCGCGGTGCCACCAGCCTGGGCACACAGGAACCGCTGCCCACTGGGCTGCATTTCCAGCAGCGGCGATGTTTGCGTGAAGCAATCCAGCCGGCCGAGGCACCCCGTGTTGTGAACACGCAGCTTGAGCCGCTTCTTAGCAGCACAACACGATGCTGAGGCTGCAAAGCCACGCAGTAAAAGGGTGCCCACCAGAAGCCACCCCAAACACCTATGGGCGATGCATTTTGTTGCCTACGGGTGCTCTGAAACACATGTGAGCGTGTTGCGGGTTGCAGCACATCGTGCGTGGTGTGCTGGGCTCCAGCTTTCAGTTTTCCCACTTATTTGTGCTCCCGTGACACTCTGTTATACAAGGTACAGGGCTCACGGAGAGGCTTCCTTGCCATTAGCAAACCCCAAATCCCTCCAGTAGCTGCGCTTTCAGCCGCAGTTCGGTTGTGGCTGTCCAAATACCAGCTCGAAAAGGAAAATTCTCCTCTCACCTCTCAACCTCATGTTAGACTGACTTGGGGACCATCCCGATATTGAATCCTGGCGGTGTGTGACCTGATGTGGCTGACGGTGCCCATGCTGGGGCTGGGCAGCACGTGGGGTGAAGCGGGGCTCTGGGACGCTCTGAGCACCGGGTGCCCAGCCAGCCCCCTGCCAAAAGTGCTCCCCGAGAGCGTAATTGTCTCCTGTGTGAGACCCAGCCCCTTCCCAAAGAGGCTCTAAGGGTGCTTCAACCAGCCGGGCTCTGAATCACGCCCTGGCAATGCAGAAAGCCGGTAAATACGGACCCGAGGAGCGCTGCCAAACGGAGCCTGACGGACGGCTGGTGCCTGAGCACCGCTGCCTGTGAGCACAGCCCGGGGAACGGCCCAGCCTCGGGTCCTTCGAAAAGCCAGGGATATAAATACCAGGAGATGTCAAATTCAGGAGGCTTCGGTGGCCTGAGAGCTCGTAAATCCATGTTTATGCAGGGAAACTTTCCTCAGGGCAGAGCCCCGACCGGTAACAGAAATACCCACACGAGCAACACCCAGGGGAGCCGGGAGAGGATTTGGCTCACTGGGGAAAAAAACAAAAACGACAAATAAATAAATAAATAAATAAATAAATAAAACATCACAATAGCCAGGCAAGTAAGCAAAGAAGAAAACTAAGGTTAAAATATAGCCACACAAACCAATACCTATAAAACAGAAGTGCTGGGAAAGGATTTTTTCTGGTGGATTGGGAAATGTATTTTTGCGAGGCAATGCCTGCTCCTAGCACTGTTTTTTTTAATTATTTTTTTTTATCATTTTTGTTTGTTTGTTTGTTTGTTTTTAAATATCTGCCTGGTGCAATGCTGGGCAATTAGCACTGATGAGCAGATCACAGCCGTCGTCAGCTGTGCTGCTCCTGCACCACGTCTGGGCTCGTATCTGCAGCGAGAGGGACAGCGCTAGGTTGCCAACCGAGCACCGAGTCATGAGGGACTGAAGCAGGATTAAGCAATGCGGCTAATTAATTGTAACAGCTGACTTCAGCAGGGCCTGGAGGGCTGCGCTGGGCTAACTCCCCGGCTCAGCATCCTGGGGCCCGCAGGAGGCTACCAAAGGTGCTCTCCGGGTGGCCAAACACGTCTTGGATCACCAAACTGCAGAAAATGCAGGTCGGGAGCGTGCCAGCGAGGACGGCTGTGGTCATCCCGTGCAGATTTTGGGAACTTTCAACCCCGAAAGGGGCAGTGGGAGAAGGCTGAAGGAAAGCGTGGTGTTGAAGCACCTCCTGCTCTCAGTGCTGTTGTCGTTGGAGCTATTCCTGGCATCCTCTGCCTGTGTTTTTCAGCTCTCAGCTTCGGGTATTATTTTTATAGCTTCACCCAGGGCTGTGCTGCTCAGGGCGCAGCCTGCCCCACGTCCCTGTGATTTCCCCCAGACCTCTGCAGCGTGACGACGGGCTTCAGCTCTTGTCCCTGGCTCAAAGCCACGCTCGAGAGGGCTGGGGAAAGTCATCCCAGGAGGAAGTTATTGCTCAGCATCTATCAGGAAACCAGAACTTGCTCCTAAGTCAACAAAAAGATGCTGGAACGTAACTGGGCATAGCTGCAGTGGATCGGGGGAGGTGATCGTTTCAGCTGGTGATTCCTTCCCAAACGGGACGCGGCACTCAGTGAGTGTCTGTGCGAGGTGGCGGGGTGGGCAAGAGGCTTTTTGGGGGGTGTCTTAAAGGTAGGAGTGACATAGGGTGGAAAAAGTATGAAAATAAGAGTCTGAGTGAACCCAGCACAAGATCTGCACACACGGCCTATTCATATCTGTGTTTTTAAGGGATTTATTAAATTTCTGGCAAATGCATTGTTTTTGTGAAGAACCACATGGTATCTCCCACCTTTCATTAGCTGGAAAAGAATGACAAGCACAAACACGGTACCACCTTAAACACAAATAAACCTACATCCGCCAACACATCTCACATTGCTTTACAACCAAAAAAAAAACCCTGGAATTGGGCTCCAAACTTCTATTAGATAAATCCTGCTGGAGAGCAAACAGCTCTATGAGAAACTTAAGCAGCTGACTGAGATGTATTTTGTTTTGTTTTGTTTTTTTAATAAAAAAATAAATTCCTCCTCTCCCAGGTCAGAGACTTCCCTGCATTACTGTTAGCCTTCACAGCCATTTCCATCAAGAGGAAAAAAAAGAAAAAAAAAAAAAAGGAAGGAAGGAAGGAAGGAAGGAAGGCTCGGACCCTCCTGCCGGGGATGCTGATGGCCACAGCAGCCCCCGCATGCTGTGGGACACAGGGTGCCCTCTGCACCCTGCCATGGTGCCCCGGCTGTTCGTCACCGATATTTGTGCTCAAACGCTGTGATTTGCTTTTTTAGCTCTGCCTGAGCAACAGGAAGCAGTTTGATGAAGTCTGTAGCGAACTCTCTTGGGGAAAATAAGCAAACAGCTACCTTCGCCCAGACGTGGAGAAACACTGTCGGATGGATTTTAATAATTTACCTCCGGCACTTGCCATTTCTCCAGGTACACACAAGGCACCAGGACGGGGAAGCTGCTCGCCTGGTCACTGCCCCGCGGTGAGGCTGTCGGGGCACCGTGTGTGTCCAGCAGGTCTGCAAGCCTGGGGGATGTCAGGGGTCCTGTGCCCATGTCACCTTCAGTCTGCACGAGTCCAGGAACAATTCCCCCTGAGGACAATTACAATTCCAGTTTCTTTCACCCACAGGGACTCCAGGATGTTTGCTGCTCACAGGTTATTTTAACCCCCGCTGGTGCGCGTGCTGTAATTTCCTTTACCACCACGCCGGGTTTGCCCATTGCCTATTGTCTGCCGAAGCCCCCAGGTGTCCTGAAACCCCACAGGGCAGCTGCTGGGGCTGAGGCCTGCAGGGCTGCAGTGGGATGCCTCTTTCCAGCAAGGAGGGAAGGTTTCCGTCTTGCAAAGTGCTCCCGCGCACGATGCCATTTCTTGCCCCTTCCTCCTGCTTGCCTGGGCACACGTGCTGGTTGCACCAGCACCACGCTGCACGGCACCGCGAGCTGGCTGCCAAACTGCTCGTTCATTGCAGAGCAGCCGGATCAGGGCAGCAGCACCATGGGGCTGGCACAGGGACCCCCCACAACCCCCCCCAGGGGCACAGGCACGAGGCCCCGCACCGCCTTCGGTACCCGATTCAGCCAGGCGACATTTTGTTCCCGAACTTCAACACACACACACACAAAAGAGAGAAAGATCTCAGATAAGAACACAAATGTTTTTCTTCCCCCGGCTCTGAGCGAAGAAGTGTTTTATAAATCATTTTGGATAAATAGACACAATCAAATCTTTGTTTCCAGTTCACGCTGGAGATACTGTGCAGGCACTGATAGCTGCGGCCTGCTTCACGCCGTGCCAATAAATCTGCCATTTGCAGCATGGGGTCTGCCAAGAAAATCCCCGTAGGCCTGGTCTGGTTTCAGCAGAGGATATATGAAAGAGACTGTATAAATAGTGCAGCTTTAGCCCGCTCCTTCTCTCACGGCTTTTGCAAACTCCAGCAAGTTTCCTCTCGGCACTATTTACACCGGACACGGGTGGTGGTTGCTGTTTGTCCATGCAGCCCACGTTTCAGGTGTCTGTGCTGGTACCTCGTTGCTTTCCAGGCACCGGTGGGAGACGGGGAGAGGGGAGGATGGCACGGCACTGCCTCGTAGCTCCTGGGGACCCCCAGCCCTATTACAAGCACACCCACGGCGGTGGAGCCCCCCCAGCACAGCCCCTTAATGCTGCTTGGTCGCGTCCTGGCTGTGGATCCGAGGGAGTTATTGCAGTTATTGCACGCCCCGTGAAGTTATGCACACCCCATGCAGGTATTGCACACCCTGCGGCACCGTGCATCCATCCGTCCATCCATCCATCCACCCACCCACCCACCCATCTGTCCCTCAATGCCATGGCACCCTGGGGAAACCCAAGTTACAGCAGCAGGGGCCGACACGCGGGGATGGAGGACTCCTGTCAAATAAAGCCCCAAACACCCATTCACCACGTAACAGAGGCAGAAAGAAGGGAAACAACCACCGGGCTCAGAGCCGAGCTCTGTGTAATGCTCTGCAAGGCTCAGCACAGCCTCTCACACCGGTGGGGAGCCTGAGGGAACTGCTACCCCCCACCAGCCCTTGGGACAGGAACAAAACCTATTTTTTTTCCCCTTGAATTTCAGGAAATTAGCCGTTTTTGCTGCAGCCTTCCTGGAGAAACACCTGCTCTGGGAAACGTGCATAGCAGCTGCAATCCAGCTCCCCGGGATGCTCCCTTTTCATCGTGCACGGGGTGGGTATTTCGGTGGGAACTGGGGATATTTGGCACAGGGCTTTGTTGAGCTGCTTGACTTGGGAATGTGCCCCCCCAGGGAAGGACGGGCTGAAGTTGGGTGAAATGTTTCCATCGTTCCCCTGGGAGCAGCAGCCGGGCAGCCCGCGACCACCTCCAGCTTCTTGCACCATCACACACCTGAGCACAGCCACCCAAACTGCAGACAGGGCAGGTCGGTCCTAAAACACTGCCGGGGAAAGGGCAGGGCTCGAGCCAGCTGGAACAGGGCGGGAAGGCACAGAGGTCGGCCTCTGTCCCCTTGCAGGCTTTGTTTTCGCTGTGTTTCTACTTCTGCTGATTGCGCCGGGCTGGTAAAGTCTTCTAGGATTGCGAGGGTAATAAAGTAATTTATTATTAATTGGAGCCTTCAGTTTTTAGTGTCTCTTTGGAGGGATTTGTAGCTCTGAATTGCAGGGTCTGGGGGCAGACAGGACCTGGGCAGCATCACCCTTCAGAGCTGTATCAGAAAAATGAGCAAAAAAAAAGCACTTGAGCCTCAAATTCAGATTTTTGTAGGGGATATCCCACAGTAAAAAAAAAATAAGAAGACAACACCGGACAGAGAAGTTGCAGCCCCTCTGTAGCATGCAGGAGCGAGAAGCACAGCACCGCCCCGGGGGGCCAAAGCTGCCGAAACACGTGCGCGACCGAGGTGCAATGTGCCATTATGTGCAATTTCCTTTTCAGGTTTCCTTTCTTAATAATTATTCCTATTATGTAGGTGGACAGTCTCTTAATACAGATAAAGACCTTCGCAGCTGCTCCACCGTCGCCGGCCTGGTGTTTAATATGCGCTCTGTAATTAGCCGGAGGGGGGGAGGCTCGGGAGCGTGGTCGCCCCTTTTTCTCCCCGACCATTTTTAATCTGCGCCGCGCTCAGCTGGGGAGGGCTGATAAGCGTTTCTGCACGTGCCAAAAGGGGCTTTCATCTCGCCTTTCGATTTCTAGTGCCCTCCTTGCACAGCTTTGCCCCCGAAGGACCCCAGTGCATTACAGTTATCCTCCCTGGGTGTCATTTTGGTGCCTTACGATGCTCAGCTGGCCGTGTGGGAAGGTGCCGTGTGCCAGTGCAGGGGGGCACCCGCTCCCCAATGGGGCAAGCACAAGGCCACCCCCAGAAGATGGCACGGGGACACCTCCCATGGCCATGGCCACAAGGACCACACTGCCCCGGTGTCACTGCTGGCTGCAGAAGAGAAGCAGGGATGATAAAAGGCACAGCTAATCAGCCCTTAACTCATTATAGTGGAAAAGGGGGGAAAGAGGATATGGGAGTGGGTCTGAACTTTCTAACGAGGAAGGGAAAAATGTTGTTTGCTTCTGGAGAGAAAGGTGAGTGGGAGTAAAAGGGGTGTCATTGGTCCAAGCAAAAATTTTAATAAATATACCATTGGTGAAGAACTAACGAGGCACTGTGATGCCCGCTGACGGTTTCTTGTGGGTTTTTATCCATGGTGCCAGCAGCGCCTGGGCACTGCAGCCCGGGTAAGTCAGATTTGGTGATGGAGAAATACACATCAAGAAGCGTGCAAGGTGCAGCTGCAATAAAGGTGTCTTGGTGTGCCTGTGAAAGCGTCCCCCAAAAATGCCGCTTTAAATCACGATTTCCTTTGTTTCCAGCACAGCAATTTCCACTTTAATACTTACTGAAGAGAAATGGCATGGAAATGTAACAAAAAAGCACCAGTGGGCTCTTGCGAAATGCCAGTTTTGTGCAGTTTAATACCGACAGCCTTTAACAACAAATACTGCCGGTGCCTTTTATCCGGAGATTCGCAGAGCACCACGGATCATGCACACACCCTCACAGCCCAAGCGGACAGGAAAGCTCAAACATCGAAAAATTTGGGCAGTGCATGCGTGCAGCATCCTCCCGGCCTCACAGCTCAGTGGCTCTCCTCAATGACCACGAGTGATGGTTTGCACGCATCCGCAGACTCCTGCTTTGACCAACCAGCACAGCACGATGCTGTAGATAAAAGCCAAGCGCAAATGGCCGCGTTGACATCTCCTGCAGGAAAAAAATATATAAGGATTAGGCTAGAAGTGATATTTTCCCGAGAGACGCCCTTGCTATTCAAGAAACCATATGTTCTGGAGGAACCCTCCGCGCACAGATTTTGACCCGCTCACCTCTCCGTGGAGATAAAGCCGTCGAGAGGGAATCCACTTCTGTTTGGTTTTAATTTACCGGGAATCAGGGTGCCTGCCAGCGCCCGACCAGCTGCAAACAGAGACGCCCGTGTCATCGCTCGCAGGAGTTTGTGACCGGGCACTCGGCGCTGAGCGGCTCTCGTCTGCTGTGCTGCCCTCAGCGGAGCTCTGCAGCCCAGGAAATGAACGTGATCTCACCGAGACTTGCTCAACAGCACAAAGCCTTCAATTCAGAGAGTTTCAAGGAAACAATCCAAGAAAATGTTCCTTTCGAAACTCTTCTGTACAAGTACGGTCAGACAGTTTCGTGAACTCGCAACCGGCTACAGCAGTCATTTATTTCTGCATTTGCTCAGAAACATTTATCTGTTCATGCAAAACCGATAAAGGGAGACACTGCGGGGATGCCTTGAGTGGGATGATACAGCGTGGCGTTATCAGTAGCTCTTGTATAACCCGTTCCAATTTTAAATTTTACCCTTAAAATCCTTTTTCTTGCATGTTGCCAGAAGCAGCTGTTTTTTAACAGGAAGACAACTGCCGTCCTCTGCTTGCATTTGTCCTTGAGGAGACGTGTAGCAATCACGTGCGCTGAAGTGAGGGAAAACAAAGCTCTTCACCGAGGCTCTCATGGCCTGGGCAGCATCAGCATCTACACCGCAGTCATTCGTGCTCTGCTATCTGCACAACATTTCTGCATTCCTCAGACTACCAGGCCTCCGTCCGAAAACAAGGCATCCCCGGAGATCTGTTTTCTTCAGCCAGAGGTCACGTCCAAACCAGAGGCTCTGCTGAAATAATGGAAATAATCCCTCTCTTTGGGAAGTCTTGTGACTAAATGATTCAATCTGTTTTCTGAGCGAGCGCTTCCAAGCCTCCGGGTTTAACAACGCGCGGGGGCAGGAGCCCGATGAGATGCTCCTCCAAGGGGGAGAGCGCACCGTGCCCGTGCGGCGGGACGTCATGGAGAAATAAGCGACGCGGAAGATGAACGGAAAATAGAAAATAAATACTTGCAGTTGCAAACATGACTCGAAGGCCAAAATAAAATAAAAACATCTTATGATTCAACGCAAGCCTGGTTAACAAAAGCAGCGTTAGCTTACAATTGCCTTGATTGCTGCATGTGCTATTCTTGGAACAACAGACACTCGCGAACCAGGAGCTACCACGGCTCAGCTCAGCAGCATTACCGATATTCCCCAAAAACTCACTGGAGGTAATGAGCAGGTTGAAACAATCTGACGAGAATAATGCCAGCCTTCCTGCGGAGATAATGTGTCCCCACCGCACCGTGCGCGGCCCCCCGCGGCCCTCGGCAGCGTTCAGCGGTGAGAAATTTCTGCCGGGGAAACCTGAATCCATCCCCGGCAGCTTCCTGCAAGGCGTCCCCAAAAGTGCCCCGTGGGACGGGTGTAGGTCCTGCACCCGTGTGCTGCACCCAGCTCCTTACTGCCCGCGGTCCCTCAGGACCACGATGCGCGCTTTTGTTTGCTTTTAAAATTAAATTAAAATGTCGTAGACAGTTGTCCCAGGCCGTTTTCTCTGAGGAAGCTTTGCGAGTATCTTGCTTCGTGGGTAAACGCCGCTCAGGTCATCTGGTCGGAGGCAAATTGCTTGCCTTTGACTCTGCCCTTGCTGGAAGATTTCTGTGTCATTAGCACAGTGTTAATGAGGCCAGGCGTTAAGGCGGGTGCTGAGCGCGAGCAGAGCAGCTCTATTAGGCCACAAATTGCCTCGTGCAGAGGGCGGCACCAGGCGGGTCCGTGCCCAGTTAACCTTTGCCCGCGTGTGCGGCGCGGCTGATGAAGCAGCGATGGCTAATGGCATTCACTGGGGCGTCTCCAGAGGTGGCGTTTCTGTCCCGAATGTAAATCTTGGTGGGCTCGTCACCTCCCCCATGCAGGGACGCAGAGTCGTGGTAAGTCAGAGGATCACAGAATGAAAGTCATGCAACGTCGTGCTACGGCAAGGAGCTAATCTACCAGCGCTAAGCAGGTATTTTGAAGGCAGTCGGAGATCGGGATGTAGGGTGGCTGTGTTAAAAGGAGGAGTTGGCAATGGGCTTCTGAGGATTCAGAGCGATGCCTGGTGCCCACGCGGGGCCGGCCGTGCTGCAGCAGGACCAGCCCTGCCTTGTGAACACACAAACTCCATCGCCCTGCCTTTGGGAGACGGCGGTGACTCAGTGCAACGCAATTTTGCGCTGAAGCAGTAGCACGGACACGTACGAGCTGTAAAACGTGGACACGAGCTGCAGTGTAGACACACGAGAGCTGTAGGAACGTGTTAGGTAGGCGAGCCTGGGGTGAAAGAAGAGGAAAGAAGAGGAGGAGCTGGAAACAACCCAGGGACACAAGGGCTGAACCTGAGCGTAAGGATTAGAAGTGATCCCACTTTCCTTCTTGCAATCATGAGACAAAAGTACTCGGGGGAAGAAAATGCCAACGGTGTGGATGCGGTGCATAGGCACGTGCTAAAGTCACCTTGCATATTGACCCTGAAATTAGGCCTGGGGTCCTGCTGGACCTCTGCCGCAGCCCCCCTTTGCTCCGGCAGTGGAAGCAAGTGCAGGTGACAGAGGTGTCCCCAGCCTCGGGGAGAAAGGGTGTGGGGAAGCATTTCTTCCCTGGGATCGTGAGAAAGTGCCACGTTTTGCAGACATCCATCAGCCAAATATAAGAAAGGGAAGACAAAACAGCAGTAGGTGTGGGACAGGCATCGCTGCCTGGGGAAGCTAAACCACTGCCCCAATTGCTTTGAGCTTCTCTTCTCTGCTGGTGGCTTTGTCCCCAGGACATCCAGGGGGACATCACTGCCCCCCAGGGCTGCAAACAGGGCAGCAGCTGAAGGAAAATCCCACTCCGATGGCAGGAACGTGCAGCTGTTTGTAACACTCCATAAAACCCCAGCATCCCGTCCTTGGGAACACCGAGGGGAGTGAGGAGGGGGGAGGCTGTGCAGAAACCCACACCTTGGGGTCACCGGTTCAAAGCAATACATGCTCCAAACATCCATGGACAATTTTATTTTGTGTCTTTTGATGGGCTGCATCGGGTCGGGGATTTGCTGCTCGGGGGTCGGGCTGGCCACGAGGCAGCGGCTCCTGCTGCTCCTGGCCGCACTGACAGCAGCGGGGTTTCCCCGGGCTCCATTTGTCTCTGCTTTTCCACTTGCTCTCTCTCACGACGATGAGTGTGCTGTTCCCACCACCCTCCCTTCATTGCTTTTTCTTTTTTTTTTTTTTTTTTCCGGAAACACTTCTTATTTGGCAAGCCCTGCAACAGGGCAGCCTGTGATAAGAAGCAATCCCAGCACCGTGCCCTCGGGGCTGCCACAACCTCGCCCTTCCCCATGGGGTTGTCCAGAAACCTCCCCAAAATGGTGAATTTTGGAGCTGCCAAAGGCAGGGGGCACCGGGCACAGCCCCCGTGGGGGGCCCGACGCCAGCCCTGCAATAGGGTCCGAGATGTGGATCTGCGAGCTCCGCCTGCAGAAGTGACTGCGCACCTCGGCTCTCATTTAATGCACGCAGCTAACAACTGACGTAGCAGCACCCAGCGAAGATATAAAATTCAAAACCAAACTCAGAACACTTTCAAGACTCCCCTGCGGTTTCATATGAGTGAGCCGGAGCAAACAGCGTGATGAGGAAGCAGCAAGAAGTTCAGCCGCAGGCAGGGCCGGGCTGCGGCCGCGTCCCAAGAGAGCCACCAGCCCTGCGGAGCTGCCTCCAAACTCACATGCCGCTCTGCAAACCCCCCTTATCTTCTGTCTTCCAGGAAAAAAAAAGAATTGCTCAGGGTTGTTTTCCCAAGGACCGTGAGCGCAGCAGCAGCAGTTTCCTATCCGTAAGCTGCAGTCACTGCATCTCTTCAGGTTTGCGCCGCACGTCCCAGCGGCTGGCATTTAATCTGTTGGAGGATGGCTCGCGGGGAAATGCCATCCTCAGCTGCGGGGAATTTTAAACAGAGCCTTCTTTAGCACACGGGATTCAGGAATTCAGCGCTCTGCCTGCAGGAAAACGTGCTGCTCAGTCCTTTCCCATCTGGTGCTAGGGGGAAATAACTCCCCCCTTAGCCTCGTGCCTGACCCCGGGTGAAAACCCTTGGGTTGGGGAAGGGCACGGGCCAATTCTAGGGGGCACAAGAGCTGGTGAGAGCAGAGGAGCCCCTTCCCCAGGGGCAGCTGAGAGCCCACGCGCTGGGTGGATGGGAAAGCTGACATTGCCCCTCACACCCCGTGCACGCGAGGGGCTGGGGCATGCAGTGCAGGACAGGGATGCTCGAGCAGCAGGGGGACGGTGGCAGCACGATGCCTTTGGTGCTACATAAATTACCAGCTCCCTGTGAGCTCTCTGACAAGGAAATTACCAGAGGCAATAACACTGATGGAAACACGGTGACAAAGGAGCAGCAACTGAGCCCCACCGAGGGGGGTGCAAGCCCCCCAAAGAGCCCCTCCCTTTAAAAATGCTTAAATATCGGTTAGGCTGAGCAAAAACAGTTCTCCGGGCACTTTTTGCAATCTTTTGACAAAAGTCCTTTGGCAGTGCAGGGCATGCGGAGGCTCCTGGGTGCTGAGAACTGACATTCAGGGGCCGCAGCGTGGGCAGAGCACAGCCCAGGAAGGGTTTATAGCTTAATGTAAAATAAATAGCGTAATATATTAAATAGCTTAATATAGCTTAATGTTTTTGACGAGAAACCCCAACAATTGGCAATCTGCTCTCAGCTAGCTCACGGAGAGGAGGAGGAGCCCACGTATGTTACATTCTGCAGTAGTGCTCCCCAGCTCCAGTTAAAAGGGACAATTTTCTGTACCGTGGGGTTCCCTAAAAAGGAGTTGCTTGCACATTTGTGTGCGTGTGTGTGTGCGTGTGTGTGCTGGGATGCACAGCCAGGTGGGATGGATGCTCAGCGCTGCCCTCCTGCTTGTCTAGGTGCCAAGTGGAGTCTTGCTGGAGACCTTTCCAACCCAAGCCTATAGCATTGTTCTTTCCCAATCACCAAAGACAGACAATTCTTCCCCTCTGGTCTCTGCTTTCGATGTATTCACCACTTGGAAATGCGTCCGGCTTCCCCTCTTGTCCCTGGGGCAGCCAAGCTCCCCGCTGGATGCAGCTGCACTTTCTGCAGCATTGCTCTGCTTTGAGCCCCTGACCATTGTCATGTAAATCCAGTGCTTCTGCTCCTAGTAAAGAGGATTAGAAAAAAAAAAATCCTGATTTCAATTTGTAAAGCTGCTCTTTTCTTTAGGGTGGGGAGGTTCTTTTTTTTTTTTTTTTTTCCCAGAAAACCAGGAACTTCTGAGGCCAAAGAGCCCCTCCAGAAACTTCAGCAACATGGCCTGGGCCTTTTGCGTTTGCCCTGCAACCACCTGCTGGGTGCCTAAGGACCACTCTGCTCTCCCTTGGAGCTACTCTGGGCAAAATGAATTGGAGAAGATGACTAAAAACATAAAACCCATCATGCAACCTTTCCCATCTGGGCCAGAGCAGCAAGGGAAGGCTTTTTTCTTCACTGTTAGCCCACCTATTTTCCGGCACCAGCCCCATTCGTCTCACTGTAGCTCAGCAGGTGCTTGTGATCTCTGGCCATAAATAATCTCAGCTCCCTGCAGGGCTGAAAAAAAAATATAAAAAATGTGAATGAAGTGCAACTGTGATAGATATCATCTCCTATACATAGAGATAAAATATGTACCGCCCCGAAAACCAAGGAGGTGTTGCTGCTGAAAAGCAGCAACAAATTTATTCATTTTTCTTTCCTTCCATTTCTGTGATTAAATATATTTAGGTAAGATATAGTGAGGCGGCTTGTAATACCCCCACGTGCTGGAGGTGCGAACGCCTTGAAAACTCCTTGAAAAGACTGGAAGCGATCCAGCAACGGAGCACAAAACTTCACGATCCAACCCACAGCAAGGATTCCCGAAAGCAACTGCTCGGGGCTGTAGCCATGGTGAACAGCCTGAGAAACCAGAGCGTGCTTGGGCGAAAAAAACAGGTGGGAGAAGGCAGATAATGCGGGCCTTTCGGCTCACCCCCATCCCTGGGGCCTGCTCCCCGACTCGAGGAGAGGTTTGGATGCCGAAGGCTTGGCGGGGGGATGCTGGGGAACGACGCAGTGACTGGGGACAGATCGGTGGCATAGAGGATGATGGAGATACTGTGTGACACAGGGCTAGGATGACATGAACAATGCAGGAGATGCATCGAGGTGAGCGGTGTCCATCTGCGGGGATGCTCCTCGTCTCCTTCCCGCTGGACACTGGGCAGCAAAGCCCCCAGTGACTGCAGACGCATCCCCACCTGCCCCAGCTTGCAGGAGGAGCAGCGCCAGCGCTCCCTGGGGAGCCGCACGCAGGGAAACGGCCGTGGGCAGCGATGCCGACCTTTAGCGTCGAGACCACGGAAAAATAAAGAAACCAACCCAAACCATTACCAGGACCATTGTAGCATGAAACACAAAACCTTCCTCCCCAAGCAACACAAAGCTGTGTGTAGCACACCAGAGTAATTAATAAAATGAAAGCCCCCTTTCTCGCAGATGGATGTGTGGGGAATAAAGGAGCTACACTGCGCTGGGCTGTCATGCATCGCATGCTACATCTGTTATGGAAATCAGTGGTAGTGGGGCCTTTTGTTCAGGCGAAAGCCCTCCCAACAGGGATTTGGCTGAAGTAGATTTTCTTGTTATTAAACATGATTTCGAGCTAGTTGAGAGCAGATGCTCCCGCAGCATTTGGAACTAATAACCAGCCTTCAAGTGTGCAGCATCCCTTAAAAAGTCTGGGATCGCCTGAAAGAGCGATTCCAGCCCGGAGATAATGCGCTGCCCTGGGTCCCTGCTTTGCACATGAATGCTGCTGACACCAGATGAGCCTCCTGGCTCCCCGCAGCCCCCAGCCCCTGCACAAACACAAACACACACACACTCGGTGCTCCCACGCTCAGCACACACCGAAGCCCCCTCCGGCCAGGCCTCGCGTTAAGCGGGAAAGGAGCAGCCCGGCTCTTTGTTCCCACACGTGCCAAAGCCCCTGGAATTATGGATGTAAGCGCATGAGGGAGGGACAAAGAGCGTCAGTCCTGGCCAGGACCCCCACGCTTTCAGCTGTGTGCACAGAAGGACGCAGTTCAGCAGTGTTACCCCAAATCTAGATGGAGACACACGTCCCCATGTGCTCGTGCACCCCTGGGTGTTTGCAGGAGGCAATGAGCTTGAGCTCATGGGGGCAGATAAATCTTCAGAGAAGGGGCATTTCCAAAGGAGAGTTTCTGATAGCTGACACCCTGTACAAAAATAGGAGCACCAAAAACCCCACAAAGGGGCCGGCCGCAGGCCCCAGCGCCGTGCTTCTGCCCAGCCCCTGTCACTGCCACCTGAACAGCCGACGAAGGACACTTCCCTAAGCGCTGGGCATGCTCTGGAGTAACTGACTCACTGCCCAGCTCATAGCAAGCCCTAAATCTAATTTGGAGCAATTATAAGCAGGATACAGTTAGCGGCTCTGCTTTGAGGAGCTGCAAAGCAGCAGAGGGCCCTATACCTCCAAGTCCTCTCCTGCGGCGGGGGGGGGGGGGTCTGCTTTTGGCCCTTCAACACACTGAATCGTCCCCTCGAAGCAAGCAAGAGAGCTGCCTGGCAGGGCCTACGGGCGTCCAGACAACGCGACCCGCACCGCTCGGGCCCGGCAGAGAAAGGTTTCCAGGCCTCAGCCCAGCAGCGGGGTTTTGGGCAGGCAAGGCCGGCAGCACCCAGCGGGCACAAGTCAATGGTCTCTGCGGCAAATTCACACCAACTCCATCAGCGATTCGCAGGAGAAAGCGATTTCTGGGCTTTGGGAGAGCTTTGCAGAACTCGTGCTGTGCGTAACGGCGAGGAGCTGGTTCCATGTTGTTGCAGCGCGCCGATCCGTGGGCCCAGAAACTATTTCCTGTTTGACGGCTGTGGGAGTGCTTCCCTTTTCACAGATCCCTTTTAGAATTGGATGAAATCTTTTCTTCTCGGATTGCTTCTCATCCCTAATCCTCCCAACTAATCTAGGGAGGAGTGAAAAGAGCCACTTGGCAGAACATTTCTCCTCGACGCTGAGCAACTCCCGCCTTCGCTGGCTCTCATGCAAGCCCATGGGGACGGGATCGGGGCCCTGAGTTGCCCCTCACAGGTTGTGAGGGTCTCAGGGGAACTGCAGGAGCTGGTCCAGCCATGGGGAGGTACAGGAGCTGCTTCAGCTTCCACCACATCGCCAGCACCTTCGGCACTCGGGGGCTGCGGCACGGCTCTTCTTCAGCGCCAGCGCCTCGGTGGCTTTTGCGGAAAGGCTGGCAGTCAGGAGAGATTTGAATGATGGAAAGACAGGGGAAAGGTTAGTGGCTTGTTTTGTAAGAAAGGAGTTTGGTAGGGAGAAGCCCAATGAGCTGGGAATTTGTAATTATTTGCTTTTATGCAACTAATCCCTCCCTTAGGAGGGCCAGCGCTGGTACGTGAGGATTAGACAACAAAATGCCACACTGACAACATCAAACTCCTAATTAGCCAGGCTTTTCTCCTTTCTCACCGCAGAGCAGCTGCAAGAAGCATTCCAGGAGGCGAGGAAGGAGCTCAGGCTGTGCCTCGGGCTCTCCTCCTTCCCAGCTAGGGGGTCTGGGGGCCCCCCAACTGCACCCACATGCCTGGGACACAGCACTGCAGGTGTCAGGGCAGGCAGAGGCACCTGCACATCTCCGTCAGCATCACTGAGGCACTTCAAACATCTCACTGAGGAATTTGTGGCGGTTTTGCTGCTGTTGTCCCCCTCCTTCCCACTGGGAAGGGCTGTGCTCTGAAGCCTTGTTCGCCCCGAGCGCTCCACCACCACGTCTCAGCGAGGCGAGGAGTTTCAGCTCTGCCGGAGCCCTGCGCCCCTTCACTTCTGCATCACAGCTCGCCCCACCGAGCTCAGCATTGCTCTGCTGGGGATGCTCGGGGTTGTCTGCAGGGGCTGGGTTGTTGCGACCGCCTCAGTTACAGTAAGTGGTTGCACAACCCCGTTGTGCAATTAAAAAAAAAACACTGAAGTTAAATGTCTTTTTTTTTTTTTTTGGGAAGTAGACTGAGTCATGGCAACCTGCCAGATTTATTTTCCAGGGATCAGATGGTACTCGAGAGAAACATCTGACCAAACCGCAGCCTACACACGAAAGCGCTTCCGATCCAGCACCTCGCTCGCGCAGCGATAGCGCTGAGGGGGTGACAATCCCCCAGACACCAGCTCCTCGGAGGGCAAACCAAGCTGCGCTGTTTAAGCCAAGGATGTCACCTCAGTGCCGGCTTCAGCCACAGCCTCCTGGTTTTAGAGAGGTAAAGCCATCTCCTCTGGCTCACAGGTTTCAAATGCCACCAGCCAAAGCCGGTCAGGGACGTTTCACAAAAAACAGAGCGGTAAATCCGACCTAAAGGAAATGGTAAAACTCACAGCAATCACAGAAAAAGAGAGTTGGACTCTGGTGAGAACTCCTGCTCTGCAGCTGGGAAAAAAAAAAAAAGATTATTTCTAATCATGTGATGAAGAAACACTTTCTGTTCCAAAGACACTCGGTTTATGCCCAAGCACTGGCTGAGCAGCTCTGGGATTTATGAACGCTCACTTCCCAGATGTGCTGGAACACAGGCAAGGCTAGCGGCTGCGAGAGAGCTGCCAACAGGCTTGTTTATTTTTGTAATGCTAAAAGGAAAACGTAGATAAATCAGGACACCTCCATCTTCCACCCATCTAGCGCAAAATAAATGACTTGAGTAAGGGGAATTTGAAAAGGGTAACGGGCAACTGGTGGTCAGCTGATGATCCAAGTGATTTAACTGGAAATGGATCTCTTTTCTGTAGGTCTGGTTTAGCAGTGCCTTTTGTAGCACCCTCCTAATCCCCACCATTTGGCCTGTGACCACACAGCATTTAGGTCCACAGCAGGAGTGACACTAAACCAAGGCTGCGGGCATTAAATGGAATGAAAAATCAGTTACAAACTTTGATGGCTCTCAGAAGCACAACGTGGCACTGGCATCCTCAGCAGAAGGCATGTTTCTAGCGAGGCTTCAGCACTGTCTTCTCTTAGTCCTAAAACACCTTACCAAGACCCCAAAAATGTTAGATCAGGACTGAAAATAAATAGCGGGATCTACAAAAGCTGGGAGAGGGGCAAGTTTTTAAGAACATGCAGCATGTTCTGCTCCAGCAATGCAAGCAGAACCCAGCTGTGTCACAGCCTGATGGCAGGAGGATGAGCAGTGAGCACCTGGGGGACCAGCTCTTGCTCCAGAGCACGCCCGAAGGTGGCTCCAGCTGCAACATGGGGCAGAGTGGTCATGGAGAAACCGGGGGCATACGGACACAGGAGAGGAGAAAGGGGGAGAAGGGAGAGGAGAACACTGCTAGGGATGGTGGCATGGCCTAATGCTGCTCTCAGGTTATTCCGACAAAGGTGCCAAAAAGCTGAGCAGAGTGCTGAGGCACACAGTTGGCTAAATATGCATTGCAAAACATCCTTTATAGCAAAAAATTCAAAGTCATTGGTGAAGGAGTCAATTAGTTTGGTTTAACGAAGAGAGGACTTAATGCATGACCGCAGCAACCTACAAAGCATCCTTAAATCCCATCATGAAGAACACGTCACTGACACAAACATACCCAGATGGAAAGCCGAGAGGCTGAGCGAGACAAACGCAGACCTCGAGGGAGATGTGGCTTTTTAGGCGAGGGCTGCAGCCTGCCAAGGCGAGCTCCGGCCCTGCCGCGTGCTGCCACGAGGGCTGCCCAGCCACGTCCAGGCATTTATGAGCTGCCGAAAGGCCACCTCCCCAGGGAGTGACAACCCCACAGCGTCCTACCAGCGAGGGATGCCTTCTCGCACAGTAAATCATCTGCTCAGCTACAGCATAAACAGGGAACAAAAAATGCTGAGACTGTCATCAGAGAGAGGAAAGGGTGATCGGGTCAGCACAGGACAACTACAGGCGTTAGTGAGATGCTGGGACTTAGCGTGACTTTAGAAACGTGGAGAGAACATGCATGCTTTGCTAGACCCCAAAGTGAGAAACTGAAGAGCTCCCTGGCCTTAATTTTATGAGTTTCAGGGAGAAAACTCAAAAGGCAGTAAGGACTGCCCTGACTGCACTCAGAACTGCATCCTTCATATCCAAAAGGGAGCCTCAATACCTAACAGAGCCGCTTGCTAGAACCCCACTTCTGAGAGTCACAGCAGCCACATCCTAACAAGAAACTAGGCTGAGCCTGCTGCTAACTCTCAGACAGCACTCAGGAACAACGGCTCCTTGAACAACTTCAGTGTATGAAATCTTTTAAAAAGAACATTTAATGCTTTGGAGGCCAAAACAAACCACACTTCACTTGTTTGCTTGCTCTAGTTTCCCCTGCCTGCCTGATTTTTGGGGAAATGCAACTCCAATAATCCACACTACCTACTCAAACTCCAGAAAAACCCCAAAAGGCTGCTCCAAGCACCAGGAAGATTGATTTCTACTCAAATCACATTCCAATTCCAAGCTATGGCTGGCCTGCAGCTCAGTACGATTACGTCCACAACACATGCGCAAGTATTAATGAACCACCACACCAAGGCCGTTTCTGCTACAAGTCAATTACTTGCTTTTAATTCAAAGAAAAGAATGGTAATTTAATAAATACTGCAGAAACATTAACCAAACATACAAAGTGACTTCAACAATTAAAAAAGTAATGAATGTCCTGTTTTATAACAGTTATAACTTATTTTTTTTCCACAATATTTAAATACAGAAAGCACTTACCAGCTATTTTGTAATACTGCCCTAAGCGCACTGTTTTATCAGTCAAAAGCTTATTATGGTGGTAAGAATGTCATTTTGTGTGGGAAATAATTGGAATGGATTTTTTTCTTCTTTTATCAGATGAAAAAAAGTGCCAGGAACACACAGAGTTGAGTTTTAATTATGGTAATCCTTTACCCTTTGCAGAAGTCAACGTGAACACAGCTTTAACACTTCAAAAATGAAGCACCATCCTTGGAAACAAAATGCTTGTTCTCAACAAGCTATAGCCACACTGGTTAGAGCTTACAGTATCTTCCTTTCGAGAGAAGCTATGAAGTTAAGTCGGTCAGTAAACAGTTGCAAACAATTTTAAAGGCCGATATATTTAACGTAACGATAGTAATCAGCAAGCAAAAAAAGAACTTAACCAGTTCACTGATGTAACGGTTAATGATTGCTGTCTGGATATGTATATATTAGTCCTAAAGACTAAACATAGTATCCAGTTTCCACTGGGGACCCCTTAAGGCATCACAGTTCTTCAGACTCCATTTCCTCACAGCACTCACCTCGAGCAAATGAAGTCTGCCGCGAGACACGGCTGCCCCAAGTAACTGTACGCGAGTGTCTAACAGAAGATAATCTGGCTCTGCTGGCTCATTTGCAGATTCTTGGGTTTTTACAAACACAGTTGCAGAGAACCATATCACGGAGTAGCACTTCTCCATAGCATTTACAGAGGGCTAGATCTTGGGAACCACCGGGCTCTTGACTCCTACTAGGAGCAGAGGAGTCCCAGGGCTTCCCCAGATGGGCAGTAAGGCTGAACGAACTATTATTATTTTTTAAACTAAGGATCATTTGTCATCATAGCTCTTAGCACCTTTCAGTTGATTTTACAGCTGAACCTACAGTGAAATACCCATACAGTACACCAGAACTTGAGATCATTTCCACTTCAAATTACAATCACAAAGAGGAATGGAAAGTCAGAGTCCTGTAACAGGCAGGCAGTTTGCCCCCACGCCCCGATGCGATCCATTTAATTCTGCTGCAGCCGGGCACCTAAAATACTGGGAAACCTCAAACAGTCGTCTTCATGACCAAAGTGATAAAATTTAGCTTGCGTTGCCATCTCAGGAAGGCAAAACTCCAAACTTCTCACGTACAGTGTTTTCCTCTAGGTGACGTATAGGCCTTGGTATACTCTCCATCTCGACGACGAGCTACTGAAAAATTAGATCATATCCTTTGGAAAACCAACTACAAGGTCACAGGGATAGTTCCTTAAAGAGGCCATATTAATAATGTCATCTTTAAAAAAACATTAAAGTATTATTTTAAAGAAATCAAAGTGGTAGCATCCAGGAGCAGAGCATCAATAAAAGAAACAAGCACTGTCAATGACATCTCTCTTCTTCTCAGTGTTTTTTTTCCCCATTCACCCTCTCAGCACATTCACATGTTCTTTTTTTTTTGGCATTTTCTTCCATGTATCATTTCCTGATGCCACCTCATTTAGAGCTATTTCTTCTCCCTGCTTGGTCTACACGCTCAGTTCCTAAGTACAGTCTCACACAACAGGTGAAGAGTCTCCTTTAAAGCACTGGCATAAGCACCCATTAAATACCACGTGGCTGTATACTTCATCGAGCCTCCACCTCTCCCGAACACTCTCTTCCTCCTGCTCATCGAAATCGAGGTCCTTCACATCACCGTGCAACTCTTTGCTTTGTCCTTTCGCAAGTCTGTAGCCACTGTAGAAAGTTCTGGCCTGCCAGGCATGTGTGAAATTCGCTTTGTTGCCCTCTGCGATTTGTTTCGTTTAACATTTTTATTTGTTTTATTCACACACGCCAAGGTGGCAACATGAAAAATGTCTCTGACACTGTTTTCTGACTGTAAGGCTGAGCATTCAATATACGTAGCTGCTCCAATCTGTTTGGCCATATTTGCACCCTAAGGGAAAAAAGAACATGCAATCAATACCAAGTTTCCAGCGAGCCAAAGCAAACCATACAATTACTTTTCAGCGCTGTTTTCCATACACAATGTTCTGTGAAAACCAAAGCTAAAGCTCAAGTATGACAGCCAGCAGCTAATTTTGCAAAATAAACAGAGCTTTGGTTCCAAGCTGCATTCACGCATTCTCTCACATACAGATAAATACCATTTGAAATGGAGACGATAAGCCCAGTGACCTGCAAATAACCGCAGCGACACAGGAAAGTACCGGTAGGACTTATTCAGGCTAGTCGACACGTCCCTGTCCTGGAGCACAGCACACAGGGGAAAACCCTTGTTAGGCTTCTGCTAGGGGACAAAGCTTACGGGGAGAAGAGCTGGACGTTTCTGGGCTCATAGCTAGGGAAGGGACAAAAATGAAAGGACTTCAGTGGCTAGACAAGCCCTTCTTTTGCAATGTTAAGTGTGTTAGAAGTCAAAGCCGAGATATTTGTTCTAGCAGCACAAGAAAAACAACAAGCAAAGCCAGCAGATGACAATACCCCAGGGTCCTACAGGAAGACAATACAATATCGTGTGAAAAAGCAGAACTGTTTTAATGGAATTTTACTTCGGAGGGACAATCTTCCTAGTCAGTTACTACATCCAAGCACATCCTTGATGATCCTCATGTATCCATGGGCCTGAGGTAGAGGCAGGCAGGACACGAGCCAGTCCAACCCCTCCTCTTTGCTCCCAGCTGTAACAGCCGGGCTGATGGCACCGATCCATCTGGACCCACATCATTATGCACTATTTGCCTTGCACTGATGCAGCTGCTTTCTTATCAGTTTAAGTGGGATTGGCTGATAAAAGACTTGGTTTGGACCAAACCCTCCCCACTGTTAAACACCTCAACTCCTACTCAGCTCAACCTATCTCAGTTCCTCAAAATTGTTTGCTCAGGTGTAGCTGACTGGAAATTATCTAGGATACTGGGGACAGGGTGTCAGCATCAGCTGAATTTATCCTCCAAACACTTCCTTATGCAGCTAAGAGAAACGAGGAAAGCCCTACTGAGCTCTGATCCCAACTTGACTTAGCAAGGCAGGGAATCTAAAAAGAAGTTGTGTATCTTCACCCCAGAGGGCTGGATCCTTCCCTGAAAATAGCACAGGAGAGCCCTGGATGGCTTCAGGCCACTGCTGTGCTTTGGCAACCACAAGACACACAACCACAGCTCAGGCTATGCTTTCCTAAAGTGCACACAAGATCGTGCGAGTTTGTTCAAGTAGGGGCTTCACTGAATCATGTACAATTTTCTCTTTGGCTAGTAAGTAAAAGTTTATGACTTTGCCCTTCCTAAGGAGTTGTGACATCAGGAGAGAAGGGAATCTTTGAATCTAGGTGGCAAACCCCTCTGTCAGTAGCTTTTCAATCACTAACTCTGAAAAAGGGTCAAACTTGACCATTTTATTGAAGAACCACAACAAAATTTAAAACATATGACCTTGGGTATGCAGTAAGTGGCAGTATATTTCCTTTCTAGAAAGGCACAAGAGCTGGCATTTAGTTTCACTTAAAACTGTTGAAATGGAGAGATGTTCACTGAGCCAAGCACAGAAAAAAAATACCATAACCAGCATAAGCCATCACAATAAAACAACCCGTGTTGTATTTTAATTAAGATACTCAGTTCACGGCAGCTCCTCATTTTCAATTTTAAACATGCTGTAGGAGGCTGCATTATTAGTAATCGCATATTAGGAGCTGTTGGTTTGGAAAACCTGAGGTTTTGGATAAGACATCAAGAACTGTTTCATAGTGCAGGATACACGGGCCAGGTAGAACTACCTATGCAGGTAACACTTGCACTCTTGCACCCTGCGGGGTGTATATCTGAAACCGCCACTGTGATTCAGCTGCAATGCACTATATACACAAGTAGTAAGGGGAAGTTTATCCTAGATCTTAGTTTCCCCCCTGTTCTCTGCCTCCTGTTCTCCCATGGCCTGGTTCCTTTCCCCTTTTTCACCTCAGTGTCTCTATCTCACGATGACTGGCTCCAACCTTCTCACTTCCCAAGAAGAGAACCACTGCCCAGGATTAAGATGCTTTCTGGATTTGCTGCCACCTTCACAGGGAGCTACAAGGTGATTTCAAGCAGTGGGACTTTAAAGGGGTCAGATTACATGAAATAATTGTCATGATGCTTCAGTCATATGTATGACATTCAACTCAAGCGTGAAGACAACGATTTTATCACCAGTAAATGAACAGGACAAGCCACACCTCGCAGTTACTGCTCTGGCCTCTGCAGGCACAGAAAAGCAGTAAGCTTATTTTTTAATTCACTTAAAAGGCTCCTCACAATCAGTAAGGCTACGCTCTATGATGCTTAAAACATGCTTTGTGGGACTGCATGATTTTCTGCTGCATCTACTGCATAGGTAGGCTTTTCCTTTAGTCCATGTATCTGCCTTCTGCACTTGTCAACAAGGAGGGAGAATTTGTTCATAAAGATGGCTACAGTGATAGAGAACTGTCTTATCCTCCACCCCAAAGGACAAAGAATGAGATGGCACATACCTGGTCATAGGACACGGGTGTCTGCCTGTGATTGGAAAGTTCTACTAGTGTGCTTACATCCGTGCGCAGATCCGACTTGCAACCAACCAGAAGCATTTTGGTGTTTGGACAAAACTCCTGGATTTCACCTTTCCACTGTAAAATATTAGGTTGTTGTTATATTTGCATAGTTGAACGCTTAAATTCAAAGAAGCAATGGATACAAGATGGAGTTTAATAAGTCATGACATTTTATGTGGAAATACTCTTACATAATAGTTGCATTTACCTTCAAGCTAATTTCTGAAGGCATTAGTTCCAGCATTATCTAGTCAAGGATAAAAACTTACAATCTCCTACACTCACTAAGTCCACTGACTTAGTAATCGAGATTGTTTGCCTGCATGAATAAAGGTTTGCAGACCTGTCACTCCTCACAGGCAGCAAGCACCTAGCCACAGCTGCGTACAGAGAGGAACCAAAGCAAGCTGGTGTTACCACATCCAGTGGTTCCTCAAGACTGAGCTAGAGGCCCGGCCTCTATGACCACAAAGTACGTGTTGCTATGTATTTGCTATATCCAAAAACTATACAAATCTGTCAAGGGTTCAGTGAGGAAGTCCTTCAAACAGAACATGTATCATATTATTTTGTTTTCTTGCCCATAACCCACACATGGTTAACTTTGTGAATACAAGAAAGCCAACAATTCTGCAGCCCAATCTGACCAGATCATACAATCCCTAAAATTTAAGAATATAATTTGGGTTTAAAAGCATATTAACAAAAATCTCTTCTCAATTAAGCAACAGTACAGTAACCAACAGTAACAGTGACAGAAAACAAAGACAGCTCTAGATGCTTGTTGGCATAGTAAGCAGAGAATAGTCTGAAGTACTTTCTGTACATTATTCGGAGCACCACATGCTGCTTTATGCCCCAGTGAAACAAGAATCCCTGGCCCCAGCTACAGAGCGAAAGGAACTTCACATCGTTACGCCTTAAAGACGACACCACAAAGTTTGAGTCATGCCCAGTGACGGCGGGGAGGGCCAGGACCACCTTGTGAACACAGAGCTCAACTCTTAAACAAAGAGGTTTAACTCAGGGGAAGTCAGGCTCTGATTCTTGGGTCACTGAGTTTCTGAAAAATTCTGAAGTTTGGTGCAGAATTACATTTCTATGCTATTGCTAGGTTTTCTGGTGTCTCCCAGAGGCATTTGTTACTGGCTCCTTCTAGCTTAAGACTGAGGAATTATGTAAAGCCGTGGCATAAGTCCAAATGCTCTACAGACACTTTTAACTGTCTCCGCAACACAGCAAAGTTTCTCAGTCCTGTTTTTTATATGAATGTGACATGAGAGACAGTTTCTTGCTGCACCCAATGCCACCCTCAACAATTAATTGGTGTCTAAGGGCTGAGGAATGAGAATTTACTTCAACCCTGGGGTTCCATTACATGGTGTGTTTATTTTTTTTCAGTTAACATTAAATCACTTCCAAATCAATGATTTCAAATCCTAGCAGTGCAGAGCACAGTCTGGTCTTCTTTCCATTAAAAGAAAAAAAAAAACACAAAACTGAAGCTTCTAACATAGGAAACAGCACCACTCTTCAGAGATTTAAAGACAAGCTACATATAAACAGTTCTCTCCTCAGATGTTTCTTAAACACTTGCCTTTTTTAACACACTGTCAAGAGTTTCTGGCCGACTAATGTCAAAGCAGATCAAGACGGCATCAGAGTCAGGATAAGAAAGCGGACGGACATTGTCATAGTAAGGAGAGCCTGCAGGAAAAGAAAACACATTATTATCAGTACATATTCTTCGCTTTCTACAATCAAACATATCCAGAAAGTTTTGAAAGGTTTTCAGCAAAGCTCTTAAATATCACCTAGCTACCAGCTTTTCCTCAAAACCACTCCGTACTCCCAAAAGACAAGATTCTCAGTTCCCCCGTCCTTTTGCTTCTCACCTACAAAAGCAACAGCTTTCCCAAGCAGTTAAGAGGGACGGCACCCCAGTGATTCATCTCCCACTGAAAGCTTGTGATGCCCCCAGTAACCAAAAAAAGCAAATAGCATCAGCCCAAGTTTAAGTTCCAGCAATAATCTGCAGGAATTTGACTTTGAGGGGGGAAAAAGCGTTAAAGCGTGTCTTCAAAGGAGATTTTCCATAGTTGCATTTTCATGTAAAAAAAAAATCAGTAATTTTGAAATCAGCTTTGAATTTTTAATTTAGAACAAAGTTCCAAGTGCAAAAAGCATCTTCAGTTGTCATGGATATTGGTAATTTTTAGAAAAAAACCTCTTGCTTAGGTTTAAAGCAGTTGTTCCAGTACTTGACCAGGAAAGAATTCCAACCCTGCAGACAGACACGAGTAAGTTATCTGTCACAAAGAGGCACTGATTTGTAAGCCAATACACGCCTGTAGTAAACTTTTATGTATAGCCCCTAAAACAAATTTTGATCAATGAGATCAAAAGCTAATCTGGTAATCTGAAGGAACATAAATAGGTCCAATGTTGCATGTTACAACTGTTTTACTTCGAGAGCTATTAAGGGATATGACGAGTTTAAGACTTTTCATGATGTGCAGAGTTACAACTTCATCTGCAGTCAGAAATCTCTTTTTTAGCATCTGTTGAACCTGGAAGAACATTTGGGGGAAATCTCCCCTTTTCCTAGAAAGTTCCATTCACTCGGCCACCACTTGGTTTGGCCTTTAACTCTGCTGAAGCTTCATTTACTGAGCAGAATGCATTTCTGATTCAGAAGGGTACTTAAACAGTTAAGTTGTCCAACAGGATCAGGGCTTGGGCTTTGAAATGCATGCCTGTAACTTAAAATGCACTAAGGCACATATTCTTATTCAGGTATTTGTCTTTCACAAACCTAAAGTCCAGCATCGAACATACGCAACAAGAATGCAGCTTTCAAGAGTTAGCAGGCATGACTTTTGGGGTTATCAGCCAATTATATCTCCAATTTTCAAACTACCTAGAACTAATTGTAAGGTCTCAGAGGCTGAACAGAGACTATTAACTGGATTAGAGAAATTCCTCGAGTTTTTAACTGACAGACAGCCCATGCTGTTGCACAGAGCAGAGCGGGGAATGGTGTGAACGTATCACAGATGACTTCAGTTGGACAGCTTATACTAGAAGGAAGGAGTCAAGAATCCCAGGAATGTTGTTTTTGAAATGAAGAGTAACACATGGGGAATGAAGCATTACCAAACTAGGTAGCAGAAGGTAATTTGTTGAACAAGACTTATTTTATTCAAATGCTCATCTTCATAAATGATGTCAATCTAACGAAGAGGCAGCTGTCAAAAACCACTCTTTAAAAAACCAGCTAGCTGTCTTCGGCAGTAAACGACACGTCAGGAGGAAATCTAAGCTGAGCTGACCAGAAAAGCGCTCGCTCTGAGCTAAACCCAGCTTGCAGGACTATCGGTACGGCCTTCCCAGCTGCCTGCAGCACCGCTACCCAGCTCAGCACCACCTGAGTGCCCCCGGGCCGAGCTGCTAGCCCTGGGCAACCAGCCGGCACCCTCGCTAGCCACCCCTGTGGCCCGGCACCTTCAAACAGGCCGCGGCGGCAGCGCCTCACAGCCAGCGGCCTCCATGCCTCCCTGCCCAGCACGGGCAAGTCGGGGCAGGGCGAGCTGCCGCCTTTGGGATCCTCAGCGCTCGGCCACAGGGCTGCCGGCTGGAAAGGAGGCTCAGAAAGCCTCACCCAGAAACTAATTCCGTAGACACATACCTAACTTCTCACTCAGCAGCCTCCAAGGACACAACGCACCATATATGTCCATCAGCGTGTATTTATGTATACACACCGTCACCACCTTCAGACCAGAGATTCCTCTTACTGTGTCAGCTGTAGCTGTGTTTGTTTTGAGGGTTTTTCTTTTCAGGTTTTCCTTCTGAACCTCTCGTATTAAAGATGCCGAACTAGAATACACGTACTTTTATAGGCAGTCCTTCCGTCCAGATGCAAGCGAGGAGTATTTGACACATTTTTCTCCTCAGGGCGGTGTGCGGCAGAACAAACTGGAATCGTTTAAAGTCCTCGCGCGGCAGCACCGACAAAAGAAACTTCCTGGTCTCGTTCGACAGCAATAACCGAACGTTTATTATTTCGCAAATAAAGAGCAGCCCCGGTCCTTACCGTGGCGAGGCTATTCAATCTGGCATTTCATCATTTCACCCAGAAACCCTCAGAACCGAGGAATCTCAGGAATGAGGCTCAAGTCTGAACAGACAACTTGAACACAGCCCAGCAAGGCTGTTCAGTCTTTTTCAAGTTAGTCTGCAGATTTGAAACCATGCCAACCCTGGAAAACAGAAGGAGAATGCAAGGCTACAGCTATGGTATTCGTGAAAAAAATAAGCCTGCTTGTGTTTGCGATTCTGCTCTTACAAAGTAAAACATTTTTGTCAGGGACAACATGAATGATTTATCAGTTTTATCAAGGGATCGCTGATAATGCTGTAGTTCATCTTGTTTTGTGGTGAAAGTATATTCCAGTTGCAATCCCCGATTTTATCTGTTTGGCAGCTTAAATAATCTAAGCCAAAGTAATTTACACAGTAAGAATGCTCTACTTTTCAACTCCTATGCTTCATGCAAAGTACAGCACAAGTTCAGCTGTTAAAGCGAATTAAACCCCTCCCAAGCAGCGTGCTTGGCTTCAGTCTCCAGAAGATGCCAAAGCTTAGGCTTAAGCATTGCTACGTTAATAAATGCCAAAATTATTCACATCATTGAAAGTTAAAGCATGCTATTTTTTTTTCCTTTCGGATGACTTAGCGCTGCCCTAAGCTGCTAGACCCCGGAGAGCTGAATGCCTGTCACTGTGGATGAGGAGGCTGAGCCCCACGTCCTGCCAGCAGCACGGAGCTGGGCAGCACCGGGCTACTTGCACATCGCCACCGGGCGCTCCCCTCCGCTGCCCTTCGGACTCCGGTCACCTGGAAGAACGACAGACAAACAGCAGCCTTCTCACTCCCAGTTCCTCAGGCTTGCTGATTATCAGCTAGATAAAAAGCTCAGCAAACACTGCAGCGGCAGCTCCAAGCAGCTGGCTCCCTGCTACGGCCTTCTTCCTTCCCAGCACACCTCGGCCATTTCGGGGAAAGCACACAAATATCACTCATAGCACTGTGCGTTTACATTTCTGTACCTCAAACAGAAAGCAGGACTTTTGGTCCAGTTACCAATTCTATTTTTTCCCCTATACAGGGAAAAAAAAAAACAAAACTATCAGGACTAGTTACTGCTACACAGTCACGAAAGAAAATCACATGGCTCAACACAGCCAACTTGTAAGTGAACTGGAAGGCAGAGGCAGAAATTTGACATTTCCTTTATACCACTTACTGCCAGAGAACTCAGGAAAATAGGAACTTGACTCCTGTATGTTTCAGACACCTTCTGAAAGATACCTCAGCAAAAAAAAACTTTATAATTTAATATTAATTTTTTATGTAGATGCTGAATACATTGTGCACATTCAAATCACAGTAAAGCTAATTCGATTTAAAGCTCTAAGGCCCTTCTGGATTTAATTATATGCTAGTCCCCAGCAGCGCACAAGTATTTCTGGCCTTGCTGAGAACTACCGGAGTGTCCAGTACAGTTTTCCCTCTTCAGCCAATACAAAAGAAACTCAGGAGTTGTTGGAGAGGCAGATATGTATACCTAATGAACAGCACGTGATTTCTGTACAAGAAAAATGCCTATCAAAGTAGTCACTTTTAATGGAAGAAGGCAAAACCTCAGTAAATGAACCACGTGCGTGTTGAACAAAGCTGTCTCAATACACAAGCATTCTTCATGGTGTCCACAAGATTACACCATGAAGCTTTAGCCTGAAGAAACTTCTCTCAAATACTGTACCTAGCAAAACGTGCATACAGCTGCCAAAGAGTGCAAGACTGCCATACTGTATTACCACAGAACAGAATAATTTATGATGTAGTTATATTGCAACCAGACATTCCTGCTTTGAAAAAAAAAAAAAGGGGTTGGTAGTCCAAAAACCGATTGAAATTCAAGTTGGCAAGTGTTTTCCTTAATGCTGCGGCTAATTTAAATCCTTATAATGACTTGCAGAACTAGACAGTACCAGAAAATATTTGAATAATGAACCTTCCCATTCCACTCTTACTTGTGAGCATGTTTTGTCCCAAATTTCTATGGACATGCCCAAGATACTACAAACTTCCCAATACATATACAGCTGGTTTTGAAGGTTCAACTATGCGATGCTCTACACTTTGCACTCAAAGATTCCTCTAGCAATAAGCATGTTATTTTATAAGGGACTATTTCATAGGTAAAGCCAAACCATGACAGCTGGGCCTGTTTTCACTCTAACATAAGGCTTTTAACCAATGCCTACAGTTTGGGTTTTCTTTTCATTTTCTCAATGAGCAAAAAAAACCACTCAGAGTGGCTGTACCTTCCTTTCAACGCATTCAGTGGGAAAACCAGCATTTAAGTTAAGGTATGGACTAATTTGAGAGGTAGCCTGAGGCATGCTCCCAGCTAGGACGCAGCTGGAGAGTAAAGAACGGATATTAAATACCGATAAAGTCATCTTGAAATACATACAGTATATTGCAATCAAGCCCTGCTAAAGAGCATCCGTTTTTCACCCTCCCCCCTCAAGAAATGCAGAAAAGCCCCATGACTTGGGCCGTTACCTCCCCCAGCCCATGCTGCGATGGACATTACCCTCCATTAGCATTTGGCAGCTACAAATCATATTTTGAAGTTAACTAGATCTTGTCCTGCTTTAAAGTCATTAAGACATTTATTGTAATTCAGCAGAGGACTAGGACAAAGACTTGTAAAGAACTAAATTACCAGGAATTTAAGATAATGCTAAAACGTTATCTTATCTCCCGATGTCTCTTATCTGGTGATGTGATTTTGCATCGGGTAAATGGGCTCTGGGCAGTTTTTCTTCTGGCAGTCGGCAGGAAGAGCTGTTTGCAGAGAGCCTTCAGCTGCAGAATCCCACAACCAGAGGATGTGCTGTTGGGTCTACTGTTAGACCGAGCACCCCATCTTTCCAACGCTTCCTCTCTAGGTTCAGATTGCAGACAAATTAGCCACTTGTCCTGAAGCTCCCGACTCTGCCAGACCGCCTGTTAGTTCCAGGACGGGCCTGGAAGCCTGGCGTGCACAAGCAAAGGCTGGCAGGTGTTTGTTCCGGTGCTGCCATCTTTTGAAGTGCTACAGGATATTTCATTACAAGGGTGTCGTCAGCCTTTGACATACAGATTCCAGGCCTTCACATGTCAAACAACCCGCGCGCTGCATTTTAATAGCTAAAGATAAAATTTTCCAGAATACCTTTGCTAGCTATTAATTTTTAATAAGGCCTTACTCCACAGAGTTTCTTACAGCCAGCTTAGTAATCAGGATGAAAGCTCAAACCAGACACACTCAAGAAGCCTCCAAGTCTTATTTGGCATGAGATGAAAAAAAAAATCAGTTTAGAACTATGCTGATACCGAATGTGGGCACAGAGACTGCCTTTTCCCAGTAACTGTGTTGCAAGACTTTGGAATCATTTCCTGAACAGCAAGAGGAAAACCAACTCAAAGCCCAAATTCCTTTTTGGAAAGGGATTAAAATCTTAGTTTCTGGTAAGAGAAGCGATTTCATATTTAGACAGATCTGATGGGTCCAAATACAGCACATACAAAGCCTGCCTAACGAAGACAGGGCTTGCATACTCTGTCAAGTATTTCCAGCTCTTTCTTTTCAATCCCTTCTGCGGAGTTAATGTTGATCCGCATCTGTGTTAATGGTTTACCAAGTCATTCACCCCCACCGTTTCTCCCAGCGCGCTGACTTATCCAGAGGAGACTTGCCGGCTGCCCCCGCTCCCCTCCAGCACCGGCAAGCTCGGGGCTGCACCCGAACCAGGCTGAGCCTGTGGCCGTGGGGATGACCTACAGCAGGATCCAGAGGGGTTTCTGGCCTAATGTACGATTTGAAACAGACACAAGAACCTCAGCCTCCGAGGCATCTGAGCCGGCGATTTTGAAATGGCCACTGAAGGCACGCCTGGAAGAGCCGCGGCATGCATCTGCTGATGCTGGCGTGCGAAAAAGGATGGTTCCTAAAAAAGGATGGTTCCCCCTGCATCTTCGGAGGGGAATGATGCCCAACTTCCTAGTCTTTCTTGACTTTAAAACCTCCCTAAAACATGAAAAAATTACCGTATTTTGTAAAAAGGAGACCCCAAGGAGCCTGCAAGGGACTCAAATATCCCCTGACTCAATTTACCACTAACATCCACCAACACCTCTTCCCTCTCCTGCGAGGTAACGCAGGGTTTTGTGGCAGTGGAGGTGCAGAGGGCAGCTCTGCATCTCTTCGGGGAGCTCTCCCCGCTCCAGCTAGGGAAGACACACACCGCTGACCCACCTGCCCTCTCCGCAAGCCCTCCAAGCCCCTACCGGCGGAGCTTTGCCCTCCTTCTCCCCCCCCCCCCCAAACTCAGGCACGTCCCCCAGCACCCCGGCGGCCCCCAGCCCCGGCCAGACACGGCCGCCACCCGCCCCGGGGCGGCCCCCAGCAGCGGGGGTCCCGGGGGTCCCGCAGCCCACCCCCCGCCCTGCCGTCCCCGCGGCGCTCACCGGAGGTGTCCCAGAGGCTGAGCTCGATGCGCTGCGTGTCGATCTCGAAGCTGGCCGTGTAGTTCTCGAAGACGGTGGGCACGTAGCTCTGCGAGGGGCAGACAGCGCAACGCGGTCAGCCCGAAGCCCGACCCCCGGGACCCCCCAAAACCCCCGGCACCCCGTCCCCCCGAACCCCATCCCCCCGTACCTCGGGGAAGCAGTCCTTGGCGAAGACGTGGAGCAGCGCGGTCTTGCCGCACTGGCTGTCCCCCACCACCACGATCTTGCACTTCACGTTCTGGTTGGGATCCATCACCGCCTTGCTCGATAACTTCTGGCTCGCTCTTCTTTCCTTCATTGATCTCCGCTTAGTCCCCTCGGCCGGCCACGACGAAAAAGGAAAACCACACCCGGCTGCCCCTCCTCGCCCCCCGCCCACCCCCAAAAATAATAATTAAAAAAAAAAAAAAAATAAAAGTAGCCCGAGGAAGCCCAGGTGGAGTTGGCAGAGCCAGGGGCGCCCCGCCGCCCGCCCGCCGGTCCCGCGCAGACTGCTTTGTCCCACCGCCGCCCACCCCTATTTATAGGTTCGCCGCCGCCAAGCCCCGCCCACCGCCGGCGAGGCTCCGCCCCCCGGCCGCGCGCGCTGCCGGGGCGGGGCGGGGCGCCCCCTAGGAGAGAGGGAGGGGCCGTGAGGGGAGGGGGAGGGCGGGGGGGGGGGGTCTGGAGGACTGGGGGGGGCTTGAGGAGGGGCTGAGGAAGGGATGAGGAAGGGATGAGGAAGGGCTGAGGAAGGGCTGAGGAAGGGATGAGGGGCTGAGGAAGGACTGAGGAGGGGGCTGAGGGGCTGAGGAGGGGGCTGAGGAGCTGAGGAGGGGGCTGAGGGGGGGCCGGGGTGCACGCGGCCATCCTGAAGGTGGAGGCGGTGGCCCTGGCTCCCCAGTGAGTCACCCAGGCCGTAAACTCGCCCCGTGTCATTTCTGGGCCCAAACGCCGTCGGTTAATAAAGTCTTGCGACACCCTGACGTGGAAAAGCTCCGCTACCTGGTGTGTTTAACCGTAGGAAGGTGCTCCGGTGACGCGGGCAAGGCAGGCTCCCGAGCGTGGCGTTTCCGAGGTGCAGCGCTAACGTTCTTCATGTTGTTCTGACGTGTCACGTTTTTCAGCCGGTCAGATTGCTCATCTTTAATAAAGTTTCCAAAGAATTCGAGATTTGGTTTCTGCTTGGGAATACTGAGCAAAACTGAAATTTGCAATGTGTGCAAAATGATTCAGAAGGCCTTGCTGAAAAGCTGGGGCATGTAGATTTCCATCCCTGCTTTTTTTCGATGAAGAGCTCATTTCTTGCAGTCCCCATCCGTCCCTGCTTTCCCCACCAACACTGCCTTGGCTCCTTGGATGGATGGAATGGGAAAATGCTGAGTAAGCAGTAAAGAACTTGCTGCTGGTGTCAAGCTGGGTTCACCTCTTTTATTCAAACGCGGGTATTTTGAACAGGAAATCTTAAAAGTATGGGGAAATTCAGCTGTGTTTTCATGTTTTCTCCAGAGTGCAGGGAGCCCTGTTTCTTCATTCCCCTCCACTCTTTTATTGCACCTCCATCCCCGCACCGAGACCCAGCAGCCTCGCGGGCAGAGGCAAGCGGAGGTTCAGCCCTGGCTCCGTGGTCCCGCACTCTCCGTGAGCCCCATAGACCAGCTGAGGTGTATCTGGTGCGTATGTATGAGGGGAGAAGAGGCGGCTGAACGAGCTCTTTGTTGATCTCGAGTGGGAGCTGGATGGAAACATCTGCTCCCTGCCAGCTCATCAGTCACCTCCGTGCAGACGGAGGCAAGATGCACCGAAGCCGGTGCTGATGCCCCGTTCCTCGGCAGTGCCTTGTCTCGTCCCTCTGGACGCGAGGGCACATCCCCGGCACAGCACACCGGGCCTGGGGGGCTGCTCCCGCACGCGGCTCGCATGGAAAATTCGCCTGCACCTAGCTATGCGAGGAATGTGGAAACTTTAACACACACCACTTACTCATCCTGACTTCCATCGGCATGCCTGGCGCTAATACGAGAAGGGGCGGCTGTTTACATGCTTTGTTTGCTGATACAGTTGCTGCCGGGGCCACCCAGCTAAAAACCCCAGCTTTCGGGCCGCCCTGCGCTGCGCCGTGCTCCGCCAGCGAGGAAGCGAAGGAATCCCCGCCGGGGCTGCGCACACCGAGCCGAGGAGCTTCAAGCCGACAGCCTGAGCTAATATTAGAAGAGGTCGCCTGGTGTTACAGAGCACTTGCTGGTGCAGAGGCTCTGGGGCGGAGGAAAAGGGCGATGTGTGGCTGCACGGGGAACCGCCTGCACGGGCATGGGATTCCTGCGAAGGGAAGCGTGGGACCTCGCAGCTTTGTGCACTTGTGACAATCAATAAACGAGGGGGCTACGAGACGTGCCTGCCTGCTCTGGAACAGCTTGTTTGTTGTCATTCCTTGGGGAAACTGTTCCAGATATGTTAATCCCTGTAAAACTATTATTCATGTCGTACTATTAAGTTTAATGCCTTTTCACATATCTTGATAACTAGGGGGATAACACAGCGGGGTTAACGTTTCCATTGGTATTTTTCACACGCAGTCTGATTTTGATTTATAAGGCAGAGTTTCTTGCTTTGCTTAGTTCAAATTCCCCATTTTTCTTTAGGTCTGATTCCTTCCTAGACTTTCTCAGTTTCTCTGCTTTCCATCCAGGAAAGCATTATATGTATATTAATACCATATAAATAATCCAGTGTTATCTGCGGTAATGACTGCTGATCGAGTGTAAGATTTTATGGGGATATCAAGATACATTTTTCTCCTCTCACAAGTAATCAGCTTGAACGCTTTCTGTGACTATAATAAAACAGTTAAGGAGAATGCTTTTAGTACCGGGATGATTGCTTGACGATTTAAATCCAAAATTGCCAGCAGAATACCTATCTGCAACGCCAGCCACCAAAGCATCTGTGGAAAGTATTAAACAACATGCATAAAACATGAACCTTACAAGTCCCATTCCCTCCTTTCTGTGTGTGTAACTAAAAGGGGCGTGCATTAAAAGAACATTATTAAGGTTTAAGGTCAAACACTCGTGTATTAGGAAATGCGCAGTTCCTGTGTGTCGGAAGCGTGGGCTCCCATGCGAGCGTGCAGTGATAGCCATTAATTTCAGGATCACAAATTAGGTTTTCCTGAGAACTTCTTCAGCCCACGGAGCGATGTTGTCACCTTAATGAGGTGTTCAGAAACACCCGTACCCCTCACGGCTCCATCTGCAATCCGTGCTTCATTTAGGGACACTACTCAAACCCTTCTCCTCAACGCATACCAATTTATTATCTCTTTCCTCTTCTCTGGTACCTATCGCTGTCATATCTGAGTTCTTAACGGCTGAAAATAAATTATTTTTCATGGGTACCTCGTGAGATGACGTGATCAGAGCATGGCTGTTTGACAAAAGAGGAGCAGTGAGGTCCCCAGTACCCGCTAATTTTGGCTGAACACACAGGGCTTGATTCACTCCGAATACCTAACATCACGCGGCCCCTCAGATGTTTTGGTACTTACTGTTTCTGTGAGTAGCGGTCAGGACTTAAAATCGGGAAGCCCCGAGCCACGTTGCGTGCGTAGGAAATAAAAAAATTCTCTCTTAGTGATTATCTGTGAAAAAATGTGGTCCGAGCAGCTCGACTGCCATCACGTGCGGGAGTGTTTGCTGGCTGGGGTTCCCAAAACCCGTGGAAATCGAAGGGTTGGGACGTGCCCGGCTCAGTCACCGTGGAGGGACTGGGGTTGTGGCTGCCTAAACCAGGACCACATTTCCTTCTCTTCCAGTGGGGGCTTAGCATTAAAGGTGGTACGGAGAGGATGAGCACCTCAGTCCTGTGTCGTGAGGTTGGTGTAACAGCTATGTGGGAACAACGGCAACTGTGAAAATACAGATAAATATAGATAAAGAATTAGATACATTCATAAAATTAACTGGGGACATCAGTACCTCTCCCTCACTTGGCTGGCAGCTCGCTGAGTGCTAAGGCGATAAAGCTCGGCCATTCCAGCTTTCAGGAGCTGAGGGCAATGCTTTCTCAAAGTTATAAGCACTCTAAGACGATTTTTAAATCCCTTAATAACTTAAGGGAAGATGTTAAGACAGAGAGCAAGGCATTTCACAGTGCTGACCGTGCTGTAATTAGGAAGATGCACGTGGGAATCTCACATCTCGTGCAAGCTGGGTCAGCCTGGTGCACCTCGGGGGCTGTTTTAGGGCATTTTTTCGCAGAGCACGGCAGGATGCCAGGGGTGTTGCCCCCTCCCATTTGCAGGGAACACGTGGGAGGCCATCACCCCTCTCCCAGGTTCGCTGCCTTCCCATCCCACCGGAGATGTGCCTGCGCTTTTTGTAACGTCTCGGAGATACACCTTAACATTTGCAGTTTTCATCAGAAGTTATGGGAGTTATTCACATCTATGTCTTAATCCCGTTTCTGGAACGTTTTGATAGTGGGGCAGTGCAGCTCGCAGCCGTCTCATGCAAATGCAGCGGTGGCTGCTTTGCTCTTACATTATGTATGATTTGTTAGTGCTGGCGGTAAGGGCGGCCCCGGCCGGGGTGCTCTGCCAGCCATGAAATCGCAGGCATCTCAAGGACGTTTCCCGGGGTAGGGTGGTGTACCAAACAGCTTCCCACGGGGAGGAAAACATGCGAGAAGCCAAAAACCAGGAGTCAGAAGCCACAGCTTTGGCTTATTTTGTCTAAATCCGTAGCGCCGTTCTGCAGTCCTCACTCCTATGAAATCAGCACAAGCATCTTATAAAGCTTTTCATATCCACCAACATCAGAGAGTGCAAATGCTTATTCGGGGTGACGATATAGGATTCCATTTTAACAGGAAAGAATAATTGTTTTGAAATTGTTTTTTTCCAAATTAAAAAAAGAAAAAATCCAAATCCAAAGTCGCATTAAATTTATTTGGATCCGAACTCTGATCTGAACTGTACCGATCCGAAGATCCTTTGAAATGTGTGGGGAAAATCCTATTGAGTTTGCTGAGCTTTGGCTCAGAGTGAAACGGTTTCTAGCTGTTTTTTGAGAATACCCTGCAGACCGAAAGTTTTCGTTTTCAGTTCCTGGAGGTTAATTATGGAAATTCGTTATAGTGGATCAGCAGTCCCAGTTGCTGGGGAGACGGTAAAACTGTTTGGTATGAAATTCTAGCCCGGAGCTGGATAGAAATTTTCTGACAGAATGGTTTTCCATCAGAAATATTGATATGCCGAAAGCAAAATGTTTTGCAAAACTGCTTCAATTTCACCAAAATTTTGTGTTAGGAAGTTTCCGAGCTGGAGCTCCCTGATAAGGTCGCCCTGTTCTGATTTAACCTTTTCTTCCCGAGGCGTTCGATTCCAAGCTTTTCTTTCTGTCTTTTTTTTTTTTTTTAAATATGATCTTTTTGATGTAAGTGAAAGGATGGATTTTGTCTCTCAGGGAATTCTGAAATCCCGCCTTTTTGTGGCGTTTTGGGGAGGAAAAAGCAAGCACACCGCGGGAGCAGCTTCCCCGGGCCGGGCGAGGGAAAGCGGCCTCGAGTTACTGCTGAGGAGCAGAAAGGACTCGACAGGAGTAAATGTGTTTTTGTTCTGGTACTGCCAAGTCAGTTTAATTGTCCCGAGGAAGCCAAAAATGCTTCTCCTCGCCTCCAGGTGCTCCCAAGCCGCACCAAGCCTCAGGCGTGCACAGCCGCGGCTCCTCTGGCACTCGCCAGCACCCGTCCCACACTGCAGCCCCGACGTGGGGACAGCCGGGGGTCCGGCACAGGCTGCCTCCCCTGGGAGAAAGGCAAACGCCAGGCGAGTCGAGCTGGGGTGGCTTCGTGCGCTTCCCATCCCCAGATTTCCATAGGCAGGGAAAGTGAGTGGCTGTAATTAAATGAGTCAGAAAGGAGTAACTGCTCTTCTAACGCATTTCGTGCTTGGTTTTGTAGTAGGGTGCTTCCGAGGGAACAGTTCACATCTGTGAATCTTCTTCCTGCACTGCTGTCCACTCAATAAAGCAAATTTCAGTGGAAGGCATTGCAAGACTCCCCTGTACCAGCCGTGCAGGAAACCAGCAGCAGCCGCGGGAGCGAGCCCGGATCACTCCAAAACTCTCGCTGCCTATATTGGATGCATTAAAAATTAATTGCTTAGCTTTGTTAATTCATTTTGAAGGCAAGACTGAGCAATAAGAACCAAATCCTGTCCTCAGATAAAACCATGACATCAGCAGGCTCCTCTAGGAGCCTCGAGCTGTGCTTTCCCTCTGCACAAGCCCGTGCTCAGCACATCTCGCCGAGCGGGTGCACGCGCTCCTGTGTATATTAAAGCACAGGTCGGATTTACGCTGGAACATGTATTTGCAAAGTCAAAGGAAAGCCTCATTTTTTCGCCATAAAAGGTAAGGAGCAAAATTCCAGCGCTGAATTTACTTGTCTTGCTGCTCCTGGACGTGGGAAAAGAATGCTGCTTCCTCCTACGGATCTGCTTCCCAGCCCGGGTCTTCCTCCCTCCGAGGCTTGTCGGTGCAAGTTGCACTCCTGGCAGGAGCCCACAATTAGCTGTGAGGATATAATAACCTCTCAGAAGGAGAGAGAATTGCAGGAGCTGGGCCTGCTTCCCTCCATGCCTGCGCAGCTTTCCTCCCGCTGCATTCGCCACGTGGATTGGGGTGACCCCCAGTTCGGGTGGGCCTGGGGGGGACACCTGGCACGGAAACCTCTTCTGCCCCCTGCCCAGCACCTAGCGAGGGAGTGGGGGCTATCCAGCAGTGCAAGGGTGATGGGGTTCCTCCTGATGGCTGGGAATCAAGCCTGGAAAATTCCCCATTTCCTCAGCCTGTGCTCGGCAGCAGGCACCACCAGGTTCCTCCAGCCTGCACCAGACTGTCGGCTCTGACGGGGAAGCCCCTGGCACCCGGTACCACGGCCACTGCACGAACACCGAGGGGATTTTTCCCACCACGGTGCTCGTCAGGGTGGAGAAGCCGGCTCCATTTCTTGTGAAACCCCACTTGAAGTGTTCGCAATGGTACAGGTTGCTCCATCGCCAGGGCTCCGGCCAAGCGCCCTCTCTGCCCCCGTGCTCCCGGGTGCCGTGGCAGGAGGGGCTCGGTCCCTGCCTTCAGCGATGTCCCAGCCCCAGCGCTCTCCAAAATCAGAGGCGCACCCCTTGTGGACCACATTCCCCACTTTCAAGTCCCCGGGGAACCCCAAGCCTTTGTAAGGGACGCTGCCCATGGCAGCGGGATGCCAGCAGCAGTAGCAGCGCTCCCATTTATTTCGGAGACCGTCCTCTCCGAGCGCAGCACAGGCAGGGACAGCAGCTGGGGCCGGGGGCCTGGCTGCTTCCCACCGCTCCCGTCCTCCCCACGGACACTGGGAATCCCCCCCCCCAGCCCCAAAACGGGCGTGATGCCATCGATGACATCAGCATTGTCCCGGGGCGCGCTGCCGGCTTCCACTGAGTCACCCTCCGGCACACGGGCGCGATAAGGAGGAAAGTGGCGGCGCTCCAAATAGCGCAGATGCCGGCTTATTTTGAGCTGCAGAAGCAAGTTCTGCGTTCCGGGGGGCGGGTAGCAGCGCCTCCTCCCTCCAAGAGTCCTTCTCAAATGGGAAAATGGCCCCGGGTCAGTTTCGGGAGTGTTTTGGGGTGTGTAGCACGTGGTGACGGCGTGGCCGTCCCCTGTTCCTCACTGATTTCCTGCAGCAGCGCACCTTGCTTCGAGTGCCCTCGCTATACGTGCCCCTAAAAACAAGGCAGGGCCAAAGCAAATATTTGGATCAGAACCCAACGGAGCCAGAACCCCAGAGGGACAAGAAGAGGTTTCGCTTTTTTTCCGGAAAAGCAAACACCGTCTTCACCAGCACACGCTGTTTTCCCTCTCGAAATCGCATTATGAAAATGAGGCCAATGTGGTTTTCATTTGCAACGCTAATTTGATGAGCTCCGGCGGGGTAATGATGCAGGACTTGCTGCATTTCATTAAAGCAGCCAGCAGCCTCGCTGGGCCCTGTCTCCCCTGCAGGTGCCCAGCGCCGCAGCCCTCCGGTCCCTTCCCCAGGTGTGGGACCAGACGTGCGTGTGGCACTTCGTCCCGTATTCGCCCGGCAAGCCTCAGGGCTGGAGCTGGCTGTCACCTGAAAGCCTCTCCAGTGCCTCAGCGCTAAATAACAGGCTCCGTCCACCCCGGGACAGCATCCCTGTCGCCCAAGGATGGGCTCGGGGCCATGCTGGAGGATGATGCCCCGCGTCCTGCAAGAGCCACGCTTCATTTTTCACCCCAAAGTTATCTCTTCCTGCCCCTAATCCCACTGTTATGTCACACACGGCTTTGGTTTTGGGGTGACTCGTGCAAGGGCACGCCAGCTTATTTAAGAAAAGCAGACGTATTGAAAAGGGCCAAACTCAAACAACCCCACAAGTGTTTGTGTGTCTTCAGTAAGCCCCAGTAGGGCTGTGCCTTGGCTCAGCCCCCCAGCACCTGAGGACGTCACCCAGTGTGTGATGCTCAGAGTAGGGCTGTGCAAACCCCAAGGCACCGGCACGCTGCAGCCCCCGGGGGTTTTCCCTTCCAGCACCTTCAAGATGAGTTTCCCTTGCATTAGACAATATGCATTCGCATGTATTTAAAGCACCCACAGTCTCGTAATTGAATTCGGGAGTATTTTAAGCGCCTCTCGTAGCGCTGTGCAGCTCCCCCCGCTCGGTGCAGCATATGGTGCTGTACGGCAAGCCCGAGCTCCGACAGCTGCGCGTGGGAGCCGCGTGCCAGCTCCATCCCTCCTCGACGCGCACGGGCACCACCTCCAGGGAAAGGGGTGGGGGGAAGCATTTTGGGGACCGTTCCCTTCTGGGTTGTCCCCTTTTGGTTGTCCCTTTCTGGGTGTCCCCTTTTGGGTGACCCCTTCTGGGCGTCCCCTTGCAGGTGGCCCATGCCTGTGCTCAGAGCCGCAGCCTCTCGCTTCCCTGCAGGCTCGGTGTGAAATTTTCCCATGCTTTTCCAGGAAACTCATCCTGTGCCCTTTTTCCTGGAGCGGGCCGTTAGCACGGAACGGAAATCCACAGGCTCGGAGCCAGGTTGTGAAACTCCCCCGGCAGTAGCGTGGGGACAGCAGTATTACATCGGAAAAACAAACGTTGTGCAAAAACGATAACCTTTGTGCTCCCGGTTGTACAAACATCGCCTCTCCTCCGCTCTGCACACAACAAAAATAGCCCGAAGAAACCACGGGAGCACGGCCAGGCTCCAAGTGCCTTCGTTAGCTAAATATTGGCTGGGGATTGCCGGCGGGGAATCGCTGCCCCGGGGGCTGGGGATGTCTCTGGGACGCACTCCAGCCATCCCCCATGGGCTGGGCTCTCCCGAGGGGATCTTCTGTCTGCTGGAAGGGGGAAAGAGAAAAAAAAAATCAGCTTTGGGAAAATAACGTGGAAGAAATGGCTGTCGGAGTCTGACCCCGCAGTGAAGCCCCGGTGCTTTGCGCCAAGGTGAGCGGCGGAGGTATGAGGACAACGCAGCCCTTCAGCTCCGCGTAAAGCACCCGCGCCTTCCTGTCTACGTTCAGCGGTGACTAACACGGCAGTCAGTGTTTTTTTCCCGGTCACTCCGGCATGAGGCCACTAAAAAAATATGTGCCGTGTTAACCTTAGGAGTTCGTGTCCGGTGTGTGTGGCCGGGGAGGAGAAGGGCTGGGCACGCACCCTGACACCTGCGTGTGTTCTCTGCCTGCCCCCTGCCCGAAGGGGTTCCTGCGTCTGCTTGTGGGTGCGCTGCAGGGCACAGGACCCGGGCTGCCTTCCTCTGCGGGCTGGTTTGCACAACGCTGGCAGCAGCCTCCACTCGTTTTGGCAGCAAAACGCCTGCTAATGGGAGCGAAATGCCTACCGGGGCGGCGCGCCCCGCGCTCCTCCTTTAAATAACCGGCTGCTGGAACGAGAGGCAGAGAAGGAAGACGTGCTCTAGTTCTGCCCCGTCCCTTCCGTTGCAGCCCGGTGTGTATTTTGCATCCACCGCCAAATTATTCATGCGTTAGGTATCCTCACCACGCCAGCTGTATGACGTGCTGATAAAGCAAACAGATTTCTGTGCTTAGTGCACGGCGTCGGCGCAGCCAGCCAGCACTTCGCCTGGCACCGGCTGGGGCTTCTGCTGCAGAGCTGAGCTCCTGAGAAGGGGACACCGGGGATGGGGACGTGCCAGGGCCCCTTGTGCATCCCCACGGCCCTGGGAGCTGCAGGGAGAGTGGAGGTGTGAGGGGAGCGCCCGGCCAGGAAACGGCCTGGGGGGAAAACACCAGCAGGAACCGGGAGCTGGCGACCGAAGGCAGGGCTGAGTCATGAAATCTGACGGGGGAAAACGCTGACAAAGCTCTTTCGGCGTAGCAATACACTAGCTGAAATCCAAGTGTTTTGCCAAAATATCAGAACAAAATGGCGCTGCTTGGATGCAGGCCCCTCACAAGGGCTTCCAGGTGGATGCTGAAGCGCAGAGGACGGGCGAGCAGGCAGCAGCCCCGCCGCGCAAGCAGCTGAGAGCCCGAGGGCTGGCACGAACCTCAGAGTGTTGTTCTGGGTCTCGTCATGCTGCCTGGGCTGGATCAAATGGGATGAGCATCCCTGCAGGGGGAGGCTGGGGGCCTTGGTGGCTACTGACAATGGCAGGTCCAGCCGATGCTGTCGGCACCGTAGTCAGCGAGACTGGAAGCAGCCCAATTCTTGCTAATCGCGCCCCAAAACAAGAGGATGCTACTGGATTAAACTGGGAGGCATCGTTCTGCTCCCCTGGTGCTAAGTGGGATTTGGCATTTTACTCGAATCTTACTTTAGGTTTTGCAGCTACTGACCCTGCTCTCACTAGGCTCCTACCCAAGACATCAGCTCCCAGTTTCAGGAGCAGGGTACGCGTAGCGGCACCGCTGCCGGCTGAGCCCTGCTCCTCGAGGGATCTGCTGGGCACCAGCACGGCTGCACCAGGTGGAAAAATAAAAAATAAAAAAAAAATCCCTCTAAGTATTGAAGCAGTAATTGGAGCTCACCACGAAACTCAGCAGTTGGTTTTGGTTTTGAGACACGCACGCAGACGGCCGGGGACGTGCCCAAAGCCAGAAATATGCAGGCTGTTTGGTGACACACGGGAACGAGGAACGAGGAGAGCAACGGGAGGGCTGCACTCCTGCCAGCAATGCGTGGGGATGCTCCCGGGGCATTCACGAGGCTTTTTGTGTCAGCTGGTGCTACGGCCATGCCCGCTCCCCCTTCCCTCACCAAGCGGAGCCATGGGCACGAGGCTGCGCTGAACACAGCTTGTTTTTACTTATGGCTAAAGGTAAAATGTGAACTCAGATCTCCAGAGGTGAAAATACTTATTTCTGGGTATTTTACGTCTCCATTGAAGAGGTTTATGAAGCATTTTTCCCTAAGCCGTGGGGAAGAAATACGGCGTTGTAAAGGGGAACAAAGAAGTTCAATCTCAGAAGATTGACGAGCATACCCAGAACATTATGGGTTTATCCAGGTCACCTTTTTCATTCTCACCCAGTAAGGAAATTAATGAAGCTCCTGAAGTTATTACCTCTAATTCATAACCTATTAATGGCAATAAAGCTTTAAGAAAGCACAAGAAACGTTATTCTGAAGGGCAAAGGAAACACCGGAGCGTGGTCCTTTGTGGTTTATCTTGGTGATTTGGGATCCCCCTGGGGAGAGAGGAACTGCGGGGCTTAGTCCCTGCCCCAAGGACTGCTCCTGCGTTTTATTGGCGACCAGCATATGTGATACTGACACTTGAGAAAAATGGTGATTGGATAATTAAAGGCCGACTAATCTGACTTTATTTAAAAAAATGTATGAAGGAAGGAGCCATTACGGTTACGGAGGTAAATGGAAAATGATATAAAACTGGAGCAAAGGTGAAACAAAGGTTAATTGTGCCTGACTTAGCTCAGATAATGGATTTCAGAGACAAAGGGAATGAAGGAGATTGCATCTACCCGGACTTCAGTAAGAGGGTTTCAGCGGTGTCCCAGGGAGGAGGTGGGACAGGGGGAAGATTTGGGAGGGAGGCGAGAACCCAGGCGAGGGCAGGTGGCAGCCACAGGAGCCATTTCCTGAGAGGTCCACGCCGAAAGCAAAGAGTTTGGTGTTTTCGCTAATGGTCATTAAAATGGGAGCAGGGCGATGAAATCTGCTGATGGCACAAAATTAAGGGGAAGCATCAATAACGAGAGGGCCTTTGGGGCTGGAATTAGAAAGGGGAGATGAAATCCAATAGTGCCTGGGATCCCACAGCACAGACACGGAGTGCATCGGTTGGGAATGGCTGGGAGAGGAGCTCTGCCCGGCCACGGCGGGCTTAGCCCCCAGGAGACACACGGGGAGCCCACCGGAGCTCACCTGGGAGGCTGGACACAGCTCTGATGGGGAACACTCAAGAAAAGCCAAGCTGCAGGGGCAGGACAGACGGCAGGGTGCATTTAATTCGCCAAAATCTCAGCACAGCGAGGCAGGAGATCTGACTGCCCTCCACAAAGACGTTTAGGGGCCAGTTAGGCAGAGGCAGGTAATTTTTCCAGCCACAGACAAGTGCAGGAACATGACGGGAACTGGAGGAACCCTGCAGGATCTGACATAAAACCATTTCTGCACAAGGTTTGGAAGCCCAAGACGCTGTCTTGGTGGCCGGTTGTGAAAGCTCAGGAGGCGGCGGCGGGCTCCTCTCCCGGGCGGAGAAGGAGGCTATTTGATGTGGTGCCTGCAGGAGCAGAGGGCTGCGCGATAAACCTGCGGCTCCTTCAGGTCCGACCAGAAAAACCTGCGATCCTGCCACCCACCCTCGTGGCTGATCCGATCGGTGCCTGCGATAAAGGACGTGAGAAGGAGGGGGAGTGCACAGACCGCCCCGACGCTCTCGGGGATTTCTTTGTTCCCACGGTCAGCCGGATGGGGACGGGGTCGCCACGGGGAAATGCGAATCTTCGTCTTGCTGAGCCTCCCGTAAGGGACACAGCCTCCTCCTCCTCCTGCGGCAGCATCGCCGGGTGCTGTGGGTATCGAAAATCGCCTCTTTTGGGGGATTGGGAAGGAATTAAAAAACTTATCAGTGATAGAACAGCTAGCGATCACTTGCTCTTTTTCATGTTTTCCAGCGGCAGACGACCGCACCAGTAAAACCACGTCTTCCCTCAAATACATCAAAGTGTTTAATGGCTGGGCGTGTGTTTCACCACAACCCCCTTCCCTCCCCGCGCGGGCTGGAGTGGAAAAATAAACACCAGCCAACGTATTAAAATGCAAAGTCAAACGAAATCCTCTGCTCCTTTTAGCTCTATTAGAAGTGCCTTCCATTTGGCAAATTAAGATGAGCCAATCAAAACTGCATTTGCAAAACACACATTAACAAATCAGTAACTGTAAAAACAGCCATCAAAATAGCTTTTAATGTTTCCAAATTGACTGCAGTGAATGCAGATCATATGGTGCTCAATTAAGTTTAGGAATGAGCTATAATTTCTGCATATTTATATACCAACAGCTGAATTGCATCTTTCAATTTTTAAGTCTGTGGCTTTCAAGCCACAATAATCCCGGAGCTGCAAGCCCTTTGATTCAGCCCGTGACAATGGTGGGCAAAGCATCAGGCAAGCCTTTGGCTCCTGCGGAGAGCGGATTCCCAAGGGCAGGAGGGAGAACAAGGTTTTGCTGCCGGGAAAATCCCTCCCGTGCTCTCCGTGATGCTCCCGCTAAAGGAGCAAAACAAATGTTGACGAACGTGTCCCTTGGTTCCAAGGCAGGGCGAGATTTTGCGCTGGCTGTGCAGTGCCCGCGGTGTCCTCCTGCAGCTGCAGGTGGGGAAGGGAGCACGGGGACCTACCAGGGTCCGCAGCCTTTCCGAGTACAAGGTCAGGTTCGGACAACCACTGTCTGATCCCGCACAGGCAGACACACGCATGCCGGAGGAGTGGATTTCTGCATATATCTTAAGACTAAAATAAATTGAACAAAACCACCTGGACGCAATGATTCTCCGCAGCAGAAACATACTTGCTATTCCCCAAAGTGTTATTCGTCTTCCTCGCGCAGTCCAGCCTGGAATAATAACCATATCAATGATTTTAAATTAAGATACATGCACTGTCACGCTTGATTAACAGAGTGCACGGAGCGCCCTTTAATTTGGAATGAGGAGATAGCCCTAGCACAGGGATGCCGACAGGCCTCCGTGAGGAAGGGATGCTGCGGAGCCGCCGTGGTGGTGGGCAAAAAATTGCCTGCACTGCCGTGTGCTGCTGCAGGGGCCCGTCCTGCAGCGGGAGCCAGGTATGCCCAAGGCTCACAAAGCCAAAAGCTACACGTGATATTGTGCTGGAGGTGCCCAACCCGGCTGCTGCAGCACCGCCAGGGACATCCCTGCTGCAGGAACGTGACTGCGGTAAAACCGGAGTGCTTTGCCAGGGCAGCCTGGCAGTCGGGGATTTTCACATCGTTCGTGCCCATTATATCCATTGGCACTTTCTTCATAGCCCATTCTCCAGCTGCTAGTTTTGCCTGGTGAAAAAAAAATTAAAAAAAAAAAAAAAATGCCATGGAACCACAGGACCTCCCTCAAGGGCAAGCAGCACACCGTGCTCACGTGCCGAGCAATGCACCGCGCTGGAACCACGTCGGTAGCTGTGTGTGTTGGCTCACACCCAGGCGCGGCCACCAGAAGCTGTCACAGATGGAGACGAAAATGGGATTTTCTGGGATGCACGAGGCACCGCTGGGCCAGGCTTCCAGCGCAAGCATCCGGCTGGATTTGCCCACGTGCAGGCTGCGCTTCCCTCGATGCCCTGTGCTTCTCTGCACCGCTTGCGGCTCGCAGGGTACAACTGCGGACCTGGGCACGAGGCCAGGGGCTAAAGGAAGCCCCTGGGTAATGAGTGGCTTTGAAGGCACAGCCTGCACAGCGCCAAAGGGAAATTAACTTGTTTCCTTTATGCCTGAGCAAGCTGAAGTAGTACAGCTTTCTTAAAATCCCCTTGAGTATTGCCTGTAGGCTGCATTTAAAACCGGCACCTTGAACGCAGCTTGGGGTCGCGGCTTGCGCTTTCATTGCACGCTCCGTACGTGGGGTGTCCAGGAAGGCACCTGCACTGAAAGAAAAACTGGTGTCGCCTCTGGCAAATAGTGCAAATCACGCAGATAATGCAAATAGTGCAGACGTGCACTGCTGTGTGCCCACCAGCTGTATGTGCCACGCGTACGCTACCGGCACAAAAGCACCACGAGCGTCCCGGCACAGCTTGTGGCTCCCGGGGCGGTGCTGGGGGCTGACCCCGGCCGTGCTGGGGTACCTGCACAATTTGGGTGATTCCCAGACATTGTCAGCATGCTTGCCCCTGGACCTCCTATTTTGCAGAGGCGTCTGAGGCATTGCTGCAGAATGGCGTGAGAAGTTTTTATATTTTCCGAACACCCGATTTTTGCTTCCATTACAACCACTTCTTGCCGCGGGACTCGAAGCGGTCTTTTCAAGTCCACTGAAAGGGTATTCCTCTGAGAACTGCAAATGGAAAGGAGAATAAATTTCTTAAAGGAGAATCAAATCTGCAGCTCAAAGAGTTTCCAGTTTACAGCCCCCGCCTTGCACCATGAAAATAACTGGTTGCAGCCTTCAGAGGAGGGAACCTGGACACTTCTCCAACGAGACCCTGATCCCCGACACCCAACAGGAGACACACGAGGCAGGGGTAGAGCAGCACCCAGCCATCTGCGGGCCACTGATACAGCCATGGAGGCAAGGAGGAATTCCCCCAGTCCCTTCAGGGCTGCAGGGCTATGGCCATGGCTGGTTCCTCCTGCCTCCAGCCCCACGCACCCCGATGGGCGCCGCAGACGTAGCCGGGACGGCGTCCAGCCTCCAATTGTGTGTTCGCTCTCCTCCGCTCCGGCTGATGTAATCAGGGCAAACGGCCCTAAACGAGGTTTGGAGATGCAGGCTATTAGATTAGAGGCTATTAGATTGAATTATTATTGAAATATTATTCCATTATTGACATAGGAAGTGAAAGGTATAATGAAGGCATCAAATACACGGCGGGCGGGCGGAGACGTCCTGCCCGTGCCCAGAGCCACAACCGCTCTGGTTAAGGACGCCGTGGAAGGAAAAATGTTGGGAAAAAAACCTCCCTCCAGGGCTGTGTCAGAAGCCTTGGAAGAAATATCCCTGGGAAGCTCTTGCAGTCCCAGCCCGATGCTCCAGCTCTTGGTGAGAAAATGTTTTTGCAATGTTAGACTGCAGTGACGCTGTCTTGCAAGCGAGAAAAAAAAAAAATAATAATCCCCTCCATGCTGTCGCACACATTTGGGAGAGCGTGGTGAGGAGCCAAGTCAAAATATTAGGAGCTTTACATTATGTGACCTATTCGGGCTGACAGATTGCCGTGAGATGAACGTGACAAGCGGCGTGCCTGCCCGTGCAGGCTCATCGGCTAATAGCGAGGCGTTCGCGATGAACCAAGGCAGCAGACACCGGAGCACAGGCGCTCCTCTCCGCGGGTCGCACGTCGCCCCGTGCTGATGGCGAAGGCGGCAGTGGCACAAAACACCTGGCAGCACTTGGTGGCCCACACGAGCCCGTGGCCCTTTGGCTGGAGCCCTCTCTCCGTGCGTGGTCCTCGCCCCCTGTCCCTCAGCCCAGCCGAGGTATCCGCGGGACAGGACACGGCCGGGGGAGGCGAGGCGTGGGGGGGCTTCTCTGCAGGTTTTAATAACGGAGCCCCTTCGTGCCAGAGAGGTTGTTAATGCTTTTCTTATTACTTCAGGAAACTGCAAATACTTTCCTGGCCGGAGCCCACTGAGCAAATAAGAATATTAACCTTCCTGGCTCTTTCTCCTAGAACCTCCCCGTGACTTCAGATAACCCAGTACTGCCTCCTCCGCGTTTGCTTGGAGATCAAAATAAATAATGAGAAACATTTTAATGTAAGGTTTGGGAAATGAGGAAGAATCGAGCAAAATGCAGCCCGGAGATCTTCCCTGCAGCGTAAGAAGCCACACATGGAGTGGGGTGGAGGTTTGAGAAGAGGGAGAGCCTGGCTCGCTGGTGGGGGAAAGCTGTGTCAGCTCTCACCACCCGGCAGGGCATCCCCGAGCTCTGCTACCTGGCGCTGGTGGTCAGGCTGCTCACTAGGGTCTGCTCACGTCCAAACCCGACATCCCACGGAGCCAGGGAGGATGCACTGAAAAAGGGAGCCAAAGAAGGAAAACCTCTGCCTGCCCCCATTCCCCTCCCAAAGGGCCAGGGTGCTAGCAGGGACGGAGAGGGGACCTTGTGTGCGAACGAAGGACGGTGCCAGAGAGGAGGAAATCATTGCCTGTGGTCGCACAGGCTCCCTGTTACCGGGGAAAAGGCAGGGGATTATGAAAGCATCGGTTTACCGATCAGAAATCCTTTATCCAAATAATAACTGAAGGACGAGAGAAGAGACACATGCGTAGCTGGGAGCCTGGTGATGGCATCGCAGAGATGGGATTTGGGGGAGGAAACGCTTCTGTGCCTGGGGAGCAAGCAGGCTCAGGGACCCCTGGTCCTGCCAGGCGCTTCATCACACCCCTCGGGCAGCTCACTTTGGGCTGGTTTTGCCCGAATTTTACTGACATCACGTAGAAGAAGAAAGAGAGAAGGAAAAGCAGAAAAGAAGGAGGTAATGTAATCAGGTCATGCGTCTGGTTGTATTATCTCTAAGTATTGGCAAAGCTGAGCGTAACTGGTTCGGTTGTGACATTTTTCTGCACAAATATAGAAGCGCTGTCCTTGGCCACGGTGTTAAATATTTGCCTTTCATTAAATGGGAACAAGAGCAGAGCAAAAGCCGACTTTTTGTGGCAAACCAGTCTCCAGCCAGAGAGCTGATTTAATTTATTGCCAATTAATACAAGCTTCTCATCACAGCCTCGGGTATCAAGGAAAAGACAGACCTGAGTAATTAAACATTTTGCTGTAAGTCCGAGGTCCAGGTGGGCATCTCTGCCTGCTCAGGGACGGGGAAATAGCAGTGGGGCAGTGTGTGACAGCGGGAGGTGTCGGGGTCCCATCCCAGCACCCGGAGCTCACAGCGGGTCAGATAACGCGGCACACCAACAGTTGTGTTTGCATTTTGTACTCCTGAATCTGTTCTTAGCCACCAGCAGTGGTGTCCGTTGGTACATCTTTGTAATAAATGTCCTGCTTTTTGGGGGAAGAACCCTGGAAAATGGAGCGCAGCTGGTGGGACAGAGCAGAAGCATCCTCTGTGCCGAGGCTGGTGGAAACTGGGTACAAGGGAAAAACTCTCCCACACGGGATGTGGCCTCATTGCATGCGCAGTTGCGCTCTGCCTGAGCACATCAGAGCCACAGATGGGTGCTCCTGCTTTTTTTTTTTCTCCCAAAGCAATGCTAAAAGGGCGCCCTGGCTGGCTCGGGGCTGGGTGCCTGGTGCTGCAGGTGAAGGAAGGCCCCAGCGCATCCGGGAGGGGACGTGCTGCGCGCCGTGCTTATTGCCTGCTATCGATCAGAAGCACTCTGATACGGACACCGGCCTTTCAAACAGATGGTCCTGCCTCATTTCCTGAGCGGTCAGCTCGCAGAGGTCGATGGAAAAGCTTTCATGGCTTTAAATGGGACTTCAGTCAAGCCCTTGAGTGGAAGGAGCTGGACCTTGGGGAAGGTTTGCATTTCTGCACATCGCCGCTCCTGCCCTGCGCCGGCCCAGGGAGCGGTGGCTGCATCCCGAGCCCTCGCTGGTCGATGTGGCACCAGGCTCCCGAGCTAGGAGGTGAGCCCTCACCTCCCCCAGGAGCCATCTCCCGTTCCTGGCAATGCCTGGCCTCGGGAAGTGCTGCAAATTGCTGGATTTAGGTCAGTCAGGAGGCTTGCTTTGCAAATTGTTAGCTGAAAAATGCCCCTCTCTTTTTTTTTTTTTTCACAAAGTTGAGCGACTAAAAATTTCCACGCAAGGTCTCTGAGAAAATGATCGCATGATGACTGGCCTCTAATAGCATACAATAATACATAAAATAATAGACAGGGTATTAAATCCCTGTAATACTTTTGCCAAAGCCAGAATTCTCTGAGAATTTCAGCTTGGAGAAACCTGAAGCTATTTCCTCGTCTGAATCAGAGCCTCAGGGGAAATTCCTGGCTTTCTGCAGACTGGGGCTTCTTGCCTCCCACCAGCTCTGCTCAGCCTTATTTCTGCCCTTCGCTATTTGTGAAACAGCTCATTAAAGGCGTTTGGGGAAAAAAAAAAAGAAAAGTCTGCAGGATCTCAGGCAGACACCAGGCTTTTGTCGCTGAAGAAGGCAGCTGGGAGCGGCGCAGCGCCAGGCTGGTCCAGAGCCACGTGTGGGTGGTGCTTGGTGGTCCCGCTCCCACCTCTGCCGGGCAGCCGCGGGCTTTGTGACACTTCAGAGCAAGCTGCCCGGCTAATCTTTCCCATAAATTTCTGCTAGGATAGGGATTAAGGGGTATTTACTCAGGGGTGAGTGAATAATGCTGTCAGAAACACACATTATTCCCAGCTGAATGTCTCCCTGCAGTTGGCATGAGAAATCCGTGCTTTGTCTTGGTTGTCTTGGGCTTTGGGCTTTATTTTAATTCTTCTTCTTCTTTTTTTTTACTTATTGCACGGTCTCATGTGTTTTATTTCTTGTAAAAGATGCCCTCAGGCTGTGAGGACAGGAATGTTGCACAACCCAAGCGAAGTGCTGTTTTTTCCATTTTTCCCCCAAAGCGGGGCAGGCCTGACCTCACCAGGAGGATGCCCTCTGCAAACCTCCTGGCAACTCGCGTGCAGCTCCTGAGGGGTAGGGATACTTCCAGACGGGATAACTCTCAGTAATTTCCAGCGTGGAAAGCTGAGAACCACAAAACCATGGAAAGCTGGGCACATGCCAGACATAAGATGGACACACCAGCTCTTTGAAGCCTTCCCAGCCTGGTGGGAGCAGTCAGGTACCAGCACTCCCACCCATGTGCACTGCTGAGAAGATGCTAACCAAGGCTCATGGTACAGCTCAGGCAGCTAAGTCCCCTTCTCCTCCCAGTGAAAGCAAAGATCACCTTCTTCAAAGGACTGGGTGTGAGTAAAGCCTTGGGTCTATACCTGCGGGAGGAGTGTGAAATGCACAGAATCCATCCTCCATTTCCAGGATGTCACTGAGAAGGTGATAGATGAACACCATGGTCGAGAGCTTCATCTGCAGGTCCCCAACACCGAGCATTCCTGCAGGCAGGGCTCTCCAGCCTGACACCACCACCCTACATGGGGTACCTAAAGAGGCCTTTGGAGTCTCCGTTGGGGTCTCTATTGCTTTTTGCCTCAGCAGCATGTTTATAATTACAAGGCTTAAAGCCAGCCCGTGAAATCCAGAGCTGTAAGGCCACAGATGAGGATGAGGACTGCTCCACGGGATGGAAGAATGGGCTGCCCTGCACGCTGCTCCCAGAACAGAAGGGGCTGAGGGGTGGGAGAAGGGAGTGAGAAGGTGGGAATAAAATCAAATAAAAACAAAATGAAATGAAATGAAAATAATAATAATAATAATAATAATACGCAAAATATAGACTGATCAGGGAGTAAAAAGATAGAGCCTCAGGGAAATAATAGAGAATATCTTCTGCTTATCACAGTGGATTCATGCACCACCTCACCCTGAGGGTGATGCTTTATCCCTGTCTCTCCCACCCCGACCAACATATCTAACTGACATCTGTCTAATTGACATCACCTGTTTCTGATAACGGTTCAGGGGAAGCAGGGCTTAGCTCTCCGCTGGATGTTTTGGGGGAAGGCTGCTGCTTTGCCTCTTCTTGGGCCTGCTTGATGGCTGCAGCCTCTTAGCAGCAAAGAGTGCATCGGTGTGCTTCCCATAGCAGTGGAAACTACACAACAGCTGTTGCATTTCAGCTTTCAAGGCGCAATTGAAAGTTAATCACTGAGGATATTTTATAGAATTCACCTTTTAAAGGCCCTAAGGACACTGCTGACATCAGATCCTACGGATGCCTACAGAGAGCTGGCAATCACTTGGGTAGTAGGTGGAGATGCTTAGCTTTCCCAAAGCTGGCATGATGTGTTTGACAATATATGGCTCGATGGTACTGATGAGAGGCAGGGGAAATAGATATAGCCTGCGTTAACTTCAGCTGCTCTTTAATTATCCACTACACAGCCTAAATTACGTATTCTTTTCTCTTTCCAGACTGTGTTACTCTAGATTGAGTGCTGAACAATATGAGTGATTTAATTCATTCATTTCGCAGTATTTTTATAGGGGTGGATGTGTAGTATTTGGGGTTTTTCCAAGAAGGATTCCTGTGTGGTGTCAGGACAGGACCACTGAGAGGCTGTCCTGTGCTTAATATGTGTGGATGCTGAGAAGCAGGAGGGTTAATATCCGATCCCCACCGCGCTATTAAGATGATGTAAATCAGCAGGTTTGGGTCATTCTTTGAGTTACTTGGGTTTTGCCTTTCATAGAAAACAGAGCATTGCCCTGGAGCCCCAAGCTTTTTATCCTATCTGCCATGGTTGGGTCAGTGGGGGCCGTGCAATGGATTCAATTAAATCCATCATTGTCAGTCGGTGTGATGCTGAATTCACACTAAAATTCCCAAAGAGGCTGAACCCAAATCCATTTCCACAGTCAGCAAAGCTCACCAGTGTATTTTCTAGGAAGGAGCTGGGGGACACCTCAAGTCTTACTCAGGGAAGTCATATTTCCCTCACTGCCCCCTTGTTCTGTGCTCTTGAACTCTCTGTGGTTGCATTTGCTGTCAGCTCAGCCTCTAACTGTTCACATCACCAACAGTGTTGAAAAACCAACACCCGGTTTGCGTGTGCTAAGTGCCTTCACATAACATCAGTGTACGTTTTTACACCCCTCCACAGTGGTGCACGTGCTGTGAGAGGAGAGCGCGAGGAGGCAGATGCGGGGCACGTGCGGAAGTCAAACATGAGGTGCCATTCTGGGCCGCGCGTGGAGGCGGCCCGGAGATGATTTATATCTTCCCACATCGCTAAATGACCTTGCTGATAGCAACCATTAGTTTTACAGTGTTAAATTGCAGCAGACAATACATTTAACGCCGATGCGATGGGACGTGCTGCTTGTGCTGCCCTAAACACGTGTTAGAAAGGAGCTACAAGAGGAGCGGGGACCATTTTTCAATCAATGAATCCAGCAGATGCCTGGTGACTGAAAATGTGGTATGTAAACGGCTGCCATGGCAGAAAGCAGATGTGGGATATTTAGGAAAACTTTTTGCAATTTATAACCCAATGAAATGTTAATTTACATAAGCGGTTTGCGGATGCAGTCTTGCATGCCCGGGGGGGGTGAATCGAAGTAGGTCCTTCTGCGAGTTTCTGTCGGCTGCGCAAACATTCCTGAGCAACTTCGGGCTTGAATTTCTGGAATCGAAAGATAAAATGGAAAGAGTTCATCCCCCCGTTAGGTATGACTGGTGCTCAAGGAGATGGTGAGTGGGAGACCCAGAGCTGCCCAGTGGCTGTGTCCTCTGGAGCCAGTCCCCAATGCCCTCTGCCTGCACTTGCAGCATCCAGGCCCCTCCACTGGCCTGGCAGCGACAGCTTTTCCATAAATTCCTGGTGTTTAAGGCAGCTTTTTCTACACCTTAATTTGGCTAGCTCTCCTACCTGATTTTGGATTGCATTCACTGTAGTATCCTCTCTTTGCTTCCGCCATGTGTTACCACATGTATTTTTCCCAGTATTTTTTTTTTTTTAACTTAACACCAACTCGTATTTAGAGCATTTCCAAAGTTTGCAAGGAAAACATTGCGCAGGCGGCTCTCTTCCTCTCGGTGTTGCAATCTGGCGGCTCAGCGCTCAGTAAAAATAGGGCCGGTGTCCTGGCTGCCGTGTTGGGACGTTCCCTGCTCCTCGCTGCATCGCTTTGTCTCTTGCAGAAAATAAAGGCACAGTTAGCTTGGCTTTGACCTTAACTAACTTTTTTTTTTTTTTTTTTTTATAGGAAGTCATTATAATCATGCAACTGGCAGGTCGGACAAACATCCCACAGCTGGAGGCTTGCTTGACAGGGTTATGAATTGCAGATGTTGCCCTTGTGAGGGATTGTGTTTCGGAGCCGGGAGAGGAGTCCCTGGGGCGCGCTCTGAGGCAGCGCCCGCTCCTGCGCGGAGTCGGTGGGGAGAGCGGCTTTGTTTTCTGCTCACTACGAGCTTTTACCCAGCCAGGGCTACCCGTGTGTTGAAGGCCACTAACAGGACTGGCAACAGGACAGCCAGAGCCTCAAGCAGCCCAGCCACACGGCAGCTCCCTCTTCGTGCAGGGCTCCGGCCTGCCCGCAGTATGGCCGGCTCAGGGCGTAGGCCTCTGCTCTGCCCCCAGGAGCCATGGGCCGGAGAAAGCAGCAAGCTGAAAAGTATTTAGTCTGTAATTGTTGTAGTTAAACCCATTAAGAATAAAAATAACAGTGTAAAATGTTGAGTTTTGGTCAAAGTTTACAGAGGCCGACTGTGCTGCAGCCTTGGAGCGAAACGGCAAAGTCCCCGCGGCTCTTACCAAGCACATTTTTTATGGTTTGTGCTCTGGGGAAGAGAGGTGCCATTATCTGCATGGCCTTGTCCACAGCTCAGCATCGGTGATAAGAACTTGTTGCACCTGTATGCCACTCGGTTTTTAGAAGAAAATGCTGTGTTTATTTGGGTTTAATTTTCATGCATAAATGCTTCTTATTTTTCTACCTGTTTTACCCTCAGAAACCAACTTGGACTTCCAGAGATAATTTTCTTATTCAAGAATGATTCAAGAACATCCATGGATGCACTCCACTGGATGTCCTAACTTCTGATGTGCCTTCCAGTGCCTAATTTTTGGTTTTTTTTTTGCTCCTGATCCCTAGTCCACCTGATGTAAAACATGTAAACCCAGTCGTTGTGACAGAACTTGTATATCTTTAACACTCGTAGGAGCTGGAGCACATGGCAGACATGGGACCTGGGTTTGCTCGGCCTGAAGAAGAGAAAGTTAAGAGAGGGTGGAGAGCTGAAATTGTCTGCTGAGATGTGGCAGTGGTGAGGGTCTGTGAGGATGTTGGGACTGACATGTGTCCCTCGTGCCCCTCCGCAGTCAGCCCAGCCTCTCCTGTAGGGACGCAGGGAACATCTGCTCCTTCCATGAAGCATCAGCTCTGGCAAAGCAGGGCATGGGTGCAAGGCTTGCACAGCCCATACGGTGCCTGTCTTGCAAATCTGCTTTGGGTGGATATGAGAGCTGGAAACCTGGATGATAAAAGGGCAGCGAATGTCCCAGGCTGCCTTATTCTCTGTGCAAGGCTGGGAAGCAGAGCCACGGCACCATCTTTGCCTTTTGCTCCTTTTTCTACAACCTCCTCCCCAAGAAACACCGTCTACTTTCCCTATTGCCCAACAGCAGACAAGAAGTTTACATTTTTCAAGAGAACAGTAAAAGCAACCATTTCCTGTGCTCTTATTACCCAGAGACCTCGCACAGCGAGCCAAGCAGATTTATGAGTCAGGGCAAGCTGCCCTTCCTCCCGCACCGCCCGCCCGGGACCTGTCCCTCCTCCCAGCCCTCTTTAAAGTGTGAAGACCTCATTAGCCGAAGGAGGAAGGAGAAATAATGAAGTCTTCACACTTCAAATATTGGGCGCTTGAAAAGGAGGGGAGCCGAGGACACAGCGAGCGTTGTCTTCAGGAGACGATGCTGATAATTGTTAGAGAGCAAGCTGTGTTCCGCTGGGTTTATTACGAGCTGCTCACACGAGGGAAGTAGCTCCCTCGGCTTTGTTTTGCCAGCTGCTTTATAAATGAAGCCTCCCTGAGCTAGGTAGCTCAAAGGCACGCAAAAGAATAATGCAGAAAACTTCTCAGGACCCTGCGAAGGCTCTCCGGTATTATTTCAAGAGATCTTTTTGAAAGCCGGTCGGGAAAAGATGAGTGAGAAAAGCCAGTGCCAAAGCGTGATGCGGAGAACAGCCTTCTGGCGAGGCGGGCGCTGAGTCCAAGCACAGGACCACCCATGGGGAGGTGGCCGGGGGTGCTGCCAGCCCCTTCCCAGATGGGCATGAGAAAACATGGGGCTGTTTGCAGCCCAGAGGAGGTGCCCGCCAGGAGCTGCAGGAATAGCTGGTGGTGGGAGACAGCCCCGAGCCCAAAAGCAGAGCAATGAGATGCCCGCGGGTGATTCAGAATGCTCCGAGGTAGCGCACTTCTGCTGTTGATACGGCAATTGCTGACAATTGCGAGGCAGCAAGGAAAAGCTCTCCCGGTCAAAACGCCTCCCACGTGTATCGCTGGATGCTGATTCCTGCTCTTACAAAACTCACGAAGGAGTTAAAAGGAGAAAAAAATATCATTGCAGCTCGAGGTGTGCAGCTGGAAACTGCTTTGTAGCAGGAGGACGTGGGCTCCTCCTCCAAACCTTTGCACTTCATTTTACCCCAAATGATATTTTCCCAGAAATTTTTGTTTTGAATGAGCACCCCTCCCGCACCCCTCCTGCCACAGGCACTGCCGTGCTGCTCCTTTGATGGTGGCAATGACCTGGCTGGCAGAAAATATGTGTGGGGGCGGCTATGGTGGTGGACTGGTAGGGAAGTGGTGAGCGAAATTGCGGCAGGAGGGTGGAATATGTCTCAAAGGAAAGAAAGCCAGTTATTAAGCAGTGTGACAGGGGGCCCCTTCCACAGCGGTGGGCCTGCTCTCTCTCCAGCATCCTGACTTCAGAGCCCTGCCGCCACCAGGCAATGCTGCGACCGCAAGCGAGGGCGCTTCCAGCCCCCTAAATGCTGCGGGAGGCAGAGCCAGCAGCAAGCTCGGGGCTGCACGGAGCTGACCCCAGCGCCGCCGCCTTCAAAAGAAGTAAAACAAACAGTAAATGGCCCAGACACAGACGTGGGTTGGGTTTTTTTTTTTTTTCCCTTTAACTCCATTCCAATTGGCCCGGAGACCACTGGCAGCAGCTGGGAACCGAAAAGGTTTTGAGGCATAGGCGCATGAGCCCCCGACGCTTGGATTGCTGGAGCACTTCGCAGCGATTAGCCGTGTCACAGCAAGCGGCAAGGAGCATAAATCACGGGGACCGGACCTGGCCTCATCCAGGCGGGTGCACAGCAGCAAAGGACGTGCTGGGGACCCATGGCTGAATGCGGTGCCACCCGCGCAGGCGTCCCACCAGGAGCAGGGACCTTCCCTTCCAGCACCAGCCTCCCGTGCGGCTACAGCGCAGACGTGCACTTGCCCCATCCAAAAACTTGCTGGCGGAGAGGCGGCGCGGAGATGAGCCAGATGTTCCCCTTCTCTCAGAAAGTCATTAAGCAGCTATTTTTACCAAAAATAAAGCAGCGCGGAGGAGCCATCCATTTCGTCCGTGCTGTTTGCACAACTCAGAGTTAAAAATGAAGAAAGAAAAAAAAAAAAAAGACAGTATATTTGAGTGTGTGTGCTTTCTCGTCCTGTGCTTTTTGATCCAACAGCTCCTAACAGGGGGAAGGGGGCTGTCGGTGCCGGCCAAGGGACCCCTCCAGGTGTGACCCTGCCCCTGTGGACCATCCTGGAGGTGCTGGTGCTCCCTGCCCTTTGCATGCCCTGGGCAGGATGAATGCCGCCCGCTCCCTGCAGGCTGCTCCTTAAGGGAAGAGCTGTGACGAACTGCTGGGTTAACATCAGGAGGAAACCATCTCTGGCCTTCAGCTGTCCAGGGTGGCCCGAGGTTCACTTTTATGAGCGTTTTCCAAGCCCTCTGTCATTGTTTCCATGCGTTTTGCTCTTATTACACGCAGCATCAATACAGCATAGCTCTTCCTTTGCTCCTTCAGGCCCGGTCCGTAGGGTTTTCACACGGCCACGTGTAATTCTGTTCAGCTTTGCCTCTGCACTATTTATAGCTGGCTGCAGTGCCTCTGCCTGCCGCTCGCTGCGGTGGCCAGCGCCGTGTTTTTTCCTGTGCTTGTTTACACCGTGCTCAGCGGCCACCTCTCCCCACGCTGGCTGTGCCAGGGGAAGTCACCATCCTTGCAGAGCCGCCGCCAGCTCCACGTTCGCCTGCCGCTGCCCTCGGGGTCCGCACGCTGCGATGGCAAGGTCCCTGCTCGCCCGCCCCGTGCAGATGTGTCCCTGCAGCTCCGTACGTTCCCTTACTCAACGCACGGAAGACGTTTGGGATGTAAATCGCGAGCTAGGAGATAAAAGGCTCCTCGCTGAGATCATTCCCTTTACCGTCACTGCTGGACTTTGAGAGAGTGGCACTCCCTGTTTCTGCTAAACAAAGCCACGCGAGAAATGATAATGTATGGCCAAGGGAGGTGTTTGAACCCCATACAAACCAGCACAAATAACGTGTTAATTTTCCCAGGTGTGGATCACCGGTGCAGATAAATGGGTCCTTTAGGATCAAACTGGGGGGAGAGCAGCTGGGGGGTTTGTGCAGGTGACTTTTAACACATGTTTACACCCCCCTATTTATTTCAAAGTAATTTCAGTACGTTCATCGGTGCTTTTGCAGGCAAGATCAGTACCAATGATCCCAGGTACACAGATGAGCTAAAAAGCCCAGAGCCTACAGAAATGGTTTTTTATACAGAAATGACAGTTATTTTGCCTCTGTCATGAAGTAAGATACTTGATTTGCCCCAAATCTGGGTCTTTGCAAATCTTTTGGAGAGCGGAGGCCAAGGTGACTTGTACCAGAGCGTGTCACTCCTGGCTCTGGCCCATAAGCACGGCTCGCTGTGCTCTGCAGCAGCGCCAGCCGCAGCAGGCGCGGTGGGCAGGGGAAGAGTTTAACTTAAAGAATTAACTTAAAGGCAATGTCTGTCATTTTTAATAGGGTGCTGAGACACCGGAGGTGACCTGGATAGGAAAAGCAAAGATCTGTATGTGGGACACAAGTTTTGAAGGATGGGCTGGGATTCAGAGCGCTCGCTCCCGGGAGAAGCCTTATTTAGTTCTGCAGGACTCCTGTGGGCCTCGTCCACACGTCATTCCCACGCCGGTTCTGCATGATTCTTTTCATCCAGCATGAAAAGAGAGCACGGAGCTCTATATTTACAAAGGGTGGCACTGAAATGTAAGAACTTGGTCGTTTCTGCTGATGAGACCTACATTTCTATCGAGAGGACATGCAGGGACGAGGAGAGCCCACAGGTGCCTGTGCTGGCTCGGTTAATTATGGCAGGAGACGAATTTTGGTGGGGCTGTGGTCCTGGTGAGGGATGGGACAGGGCATGGAGACCCCATACCAGGAAAAAGGCATCCCCAAAACTGTGCCAGGCTGGGGCATCGTCCTAATGCCCATCCTCTAAACCTATAGATATATGTATTTGTGTATACAGGGAGGTCTGCCTGACCATAAAGCACGGGGCTTTACTGAGGGTTCCTTCCTCATGGGAGCTAAATCCCAATTATTTTATTTACTCGGCGTTATCTGTCATGCTTAGTGCCTGGCGAATCGCAGCGGACCAGGCTCGTGGCATTAGCAGGCAAATAACAGCAGATGCTTTAATAATGATATTCCCCAGCAGTGGCGATGCAGCGGGGGAATTGCTGTTATTTACGTAGGGAAGATTCTTAGTGGTCTCAGTGTAGAAAATAGCTGGAGGTATCCAAACGTGGGGAGTAGGTAACCGGGATTTCTCTCTCTGCCTCTGTCAGCCCGGCACAACCTCTCCCAAATAAATCCCCATGGATATAGGTGGTGATTCACGCCGGAGGAAATGATGAATTTTAGGCCACGCCGCGCACTTCCCCTGGTCCTTTTTATATCATTTGGTCAAATGGTTATTCCATATTCTTTGTCTCAGCTGCGATGAGAGAATAATAGGTCATTGAATCATTTCCCCTTATCTCCAAGTTATCCCATTAAATGCGTGCTCGGGCGGCTCAGAAATGACTTACTGCATCCAGTTATTGTACGGAGCGAGCCACGGCAGGCCGTGGGTGGCTATTTCGGTACATGTGGGCTTTCTCTGCAATTCTCCATTGCAGACACCCTGCCAGAGCTCCGGACGGGAGGAGCCCGAGGATTCCTGTTTGCAAGGACTCCTACGGCACTTGGCGCTCAGCTGGAAGAAAAAAAATGACCTCCTCGTTCTGCAGCCTTACCCCTGAAGGTTTTCATCCCTGCCCCGCCACAGCCAGCTCGTCCCTGCACACACTGCTCCAGGCTCTGGGCTCTGCCCCTCCGAAAGGCTCTCCTCCTCTGCCGAGAAAGCCCGTTATCATTCCTGCCTTCCTTCTGCATCCAGGCATTAAGCTAATTGCTGAAATTATCCCTCCACAGTAACAGCCTAATCCTTTCCCTTATCAGCACAGCAGACGCGCTTTCCCATGCGTGGCTCGCCCCACGTCCTCCTGCTGCCTGCACGGAGATGAGCTTTGTCCCCAGATGAAGGTGGCCGCAAGGTTCCTGGCAGCAAAGCCCCACGGTGCTGGACAGAGCCGGGCGCTGTGCTGAACATCGCCTGCCCAGCAGCGAGGAGCTGCCTCGTGCTTCCTTCAGCCGAGCTTTCCCAGGCAGGGCGAGCGGCGACTTCCCTTCCTTCGATAATTACAGCAGAGCGCGAGAGCCGGCATATTTCTGCCCGGCAGCTGCACAGTTGGGTTCAGAGCCTGCAGCCTCTTTGCAGCTTAATTACAAGCAAACGAAGCCGTTTGTCAGCGCAGCACAGCGCGGCTCTGCTTGCGGTTCTTTCCCTAATTCGCCCTAATATCTCCCACTCTCGTTAGCCGCAAGAGGCCGGCGCATGCTGCGTGCCGCTGCCTTGCCACCTGCCTCGCCAGCACGCCGACACCGAGGGTGTTTTATTTAAAACATCACCCCCCTGAAAGGCCAGAGCTGTCCCCTCAGACTTGTGCCATTTTACGAGGCAAAGGAAGGGCCCTGCTGCCCAAATCTGCTCTGGGTTGACCAAGTTTTACTGGGGCAGCTGGCCGGGGGCAGGATACCTGGCCATGGGAAAATCCCCCCCGTTAGCACTGCCCCTGTTTGTGGTGAGCAAGAACTCCGGGTGGATTTTGTAACTTCAGAATTACCCCAAATGTCAGAAATTTCAGAGGCATTTGATCAATTTACATCACTCTCCCGCGTCTCTCTGTGGTCAGGGAGCGCAGTGAAAGCCCAGCCCCAGGGCAGGGCAGAGCGATGTCAGGAGTGCTTCTGGGGCTTCCCAGTGCCCATATTTCAGATAAACTCCGGTGCTCGGCATAGTTTGCTCCGCTGCTGTCTACAAAAGAGCCCAAGCTCCGTCGCAGGTAATTTGGGGACGTTCAACCAAGCCCATACCAACGCACAAAAGTGAATGTACTCATCCCATATAGATTTTTAAATACTAAATTAAGCTGCTGAGAATGGATTATGCTCCCGGAAAGCAATCTCCATTTCTCTTTAACTAACTGTTAGAGTGGGAGATATGTCTCCAGTGGGGGGAAAAAATCGATGTCTCATTACCAGAGGGCCTCAGTGCCGTGAGGATACTTTTAGGCTCCTGACACCTCGTCAAGCTTACTTAAAAACAGCACACATCATTTGCCTGCCCAGCGCAAAGAGAAATTCTTAAAATGAATGCAGGAGAGGGAAAAACAAAAATAGGTATTTAACACTGGCAGGAAAACACACAACATGGAAATGCAAAGTATGAAACGCTGTAGACAGTCACGACACGGAGCAGTGTTCTTCACTAATCCCTTTATAAATTACACAGTGTGTGAGCATGCAATTAGCCAGCCTCCCACCCAGCCGTGCTGGGCATTATGCACTTTCTGCAGCTGTTCAGAGGCCGCGGTCTGACTTCTTCAGCCTTTTTTTTTTTTTTTCAATAAAATACAGTTCTTAATATATTTTAGCTTATGCGGGTGACAAATGTTAGCTTTCTTTATCGTGAAAAGTAGCCTGGGTAATACATCTACCATGAACACTTCTTGTTCTCTAAAAATAAAATCAAGTCTTCGGAAGCACCCGATTTTGTGGCAATATGTGCCTACACAAGTGCTGGCCCACAGCAGGCAACGGCATCCCATCCCCGCATTTCTGTAAAGCACACCTGACTCGTGCAGAGGTGGGGAACACCTCCGAGGCTGGAATACAATGGCTTTTTTGGCTCAAGAAAGCTAGCGGGGAGGACGTGTTCGCTTCAGAGAGCTGCTGTGTTCTTTATTATCGCATCTAAAAATAATGTTTATGCAACCACCCAGCCCGAGTGTTCGCATCAGCAAGTGGCCAGAACCTCCTTGCTCAGCTGTATGAAAACATGCAAGCGCAATGGGATTTTTGCAGATTTTGTTTCCCGAAAAAGAACCGCGTCGCTCGCCCCCGAGGTGCAACCGGACAGCCAAAGCGGTTCTGCGCTTCTCCTTTAGACGTGAGGCAACCCACCTCAGCTCGGGGACAGCCGCCGGCCTCGCACGCTCGGGTCCCCGTGTGACCACTGCACGTCCAGCGTCACGCACGCAGCGAACAGGGAGGCAGTGACAGCTGCCCTGCAGCAACGGGAGAAAGCGCCTCAAGGCAGCCAAAGGCATCAGCCCGCGTTTGCTTTCAGGCTTTCGTCGCCCACAGCAGCAAGTGGCACAACCCAAAATTGCATGGGGTGCCAGCGAGCCCTTCCCGGTGCAGGCAGCCTGCACCTGCAGCTCTCCCAGCGTGGGGCTGGTGTTTGCCTTCCTGCTTTTTGTCCTTCCCTTTGTGCTGTGATTTCTGCCGTTGCTTTTCTTTCCTTCTTGCAGGGCCGTTCCCAAATCTCACGTTGCGTTCCCGAAAAGTTTGAAAACCAGACTGCACCGTTTTTTTTAACACATAACAGGGGTGCAGGATGCCCAAAACTGCTCTCGCACCGCTCACCCGTGCCCTCCACCTGCCCCGGGAATGAAGGCTGCTCATTAGGCTAATTGCTGGGTGGGCTGCGGATGCTGGGTGCAGGCTGGCTGGGGGGGCAGCCAGGGGACAAACCCTTTCTTTCTTTCCATCCTGGCCAAGTCAATGCCTCCATCCCAGGAAGCATTTGCAAAGAGCTGACGGCCACTTGCATGTGGCTCAGCAGCATCAGTTGAAGGGAGGGGGCTTAGCTGGGTCTAATTTCCCTCCCTTTGGTAAAAAGGGAAGCTGGTACCAAAGCTCCTAGGTTCCTGGGTTGCCAGCTTTAAGAAGCATCGTGATATTTTGCTGGATGTTTTTGCCTCTCGAAGCAGCTCAGATGTTAACCTGGAAGCACTGACTACCCATGGCACTCTGCTCATCCCATTTCCAGGCTTCCTGAGCACCACTTGGTGCTGGGACGGGTCCCACACTCATGCAAACATCTGTCTTTTTTTCTGCATGGCCCTTGGGATGGGGCAAGCAGCTTCTGGCTTTCCATTATTCTGTGTCTAAATGAATCACGGACCATAAAATCGGCCACCTTTTATGTAATAAGAAACAAGAATGTAAAAATAGCGCTCGGGGAGGAGAAATTTCATGCTGGGTTCTCTGCACAGGAACTACTCAGGCATCACGCTTCTTCCTCCAGGCCTGTAAGATGTGCATTGCTCTTAAACATGGAAAAAAAAACTTGAAATTGTCTGTCTCTTCGGGTAAGACTTCTCCTCTGGTGGGGAGCAGTCTGCCTGTTTGGTTGGTCCAGCCGAGGCAGGACCCGGGCATCCCCTCCCCGCCACCTCTCCCCTCACCTCTCTGCCCACGGGTGGCCGCGGGCTCCCCGCTCCGTGCTTGGGGCCAGCCGCACGGCTGAGGTTTCCTCTCCGTCTCCTGCATGCCAAAATCTTCCTGGGGTGAAATTCCTGGCTCGGGGCTAGAAGTGAGCTGCCCCTGGCAGCGCCGCAGCCCTCGCGCTCGGCGAGCCCCCGCAGGCAGCCCCGGGGCTCGGACGGCCCCACGGCCACGAGCGCTGATTTATGGCCTCTCCCGAAACGGCCTGGTCCCGAGCCTCACCGTATGCGAGATTAATTTATTGCACCTGTCCAAACAGCCCGCATTGCTATTTCATCTGCATTACTGCCTGCCCCGCGGCGTGATGGAGAGGTTTGGGTGCGCGCGCCCGGGTGACCTTGGTGCATCCCCGTCCCCTCCCCGTCGTTCCTGGCCGAGTCCGAGCCCCGCAGGTGATGCTCCCAGCCTGCCCGGGGGGGCACCGAACTGGAGACCGAGCCACGGGACGGGTGTTTGTGTCCGTGCTGAGATTCGGCCAGGGAGCTCGTCAGCAGTCTGCTGCCCTTTGTGGGCTGCCTCGGGGAGAGTTTGGTGGTGGTGTGCTGCAAAGGGCCTCGGTCCTCTCTTCTTGTGGGAGGGGGGAAGAAAATGAGGTGATCCCCCTGAGGTGGGTGGCAGGCTCTGCTCCCAGCCCACGTCAGCCCCTTCTTGCCGGGAGAAGGAACCAAAGCGCTTCGGAAATGACTGCGGCAGCTAACGAGGGCCACGGGAGCCCTGTAAGTGCGAGGCAGTCCTAATTAGCTCCGCGAGAGAGCAGCCTGGGGACGGCCGGGCACGGCAGCGCCCGATCGCTTTTTTTTATTATTTTTTTTGCCAGGTCAACAAACCAGAAATTTCAGCCGGTATTTCCAATCGAGGGGCAATTAGAGGACGATGAACCTCTGGCCCTGCAATTACACGTAGCAGCAGCATAAACACGGCCCTCCTAGCCAGCAAAATCGCGGTATTCTGCCCAGAACGACATTAGCAAAAAATCTTAGTGAAGCCCAAAGTGGTGCTTGCCAGCCCGGAGCAGGTGAAATGGAATAAAACATTGCCGAGGGGCTGGTTTGTTGAAATCCTTTGGGCACCATTTTCAGCTGGAGCTTGGCTCTCCTGTCCCCCGTCCTGACCTCTTGGCCACAGGACGGTTCTGTCCCAAGCAGGTGGCACCGCGAGGGACCCTCAGCCCAGACACCTCGCTGGAAACACAGCTTACATTAGCTGCGAGCACAGGGTTTGCTTCATTTTCTATTCAATTTCCGGTCTTTTTTTCATTTAAATTGGGAAAATACAGCGCTGAAGTTAGCCATGACTTTCCGAGATATTTTTTTTTTTTCCGTCCGATTTGTTTATCAGCAAGATTAAGATTCCTGGCTGTGGAATAAAGGGATGTTTCACATTTATTTGTTTCGGGGCATGTGGAGTGCATTTGTTTCCTAGGATGCAAATTCATTGTTCATGCTCTGAATAAAGATCCGTGCCAAGAGACTGCAGTCAGATTCGGATCTCTTGGCATCATTTCTGTTATAACTCCGTACGCAGAGCGGAGTTTTGGTTTTTCCCAATATTTTGCCATTATGTTTTGTCTCCAGGATCCCTTCCCGATGTGTTCATTAAACCTCATGTCACCTGATTTTTCAAACACCATCCCTGGTGCTGGTGGAGCGGCTGGTGCCGGATTTGGGGACGGAGGCCTGTTGCCTCACCGATGGATGCAGCTGACCCCAGACCTGACACCTACCAACAAGCCACAGTGTCCGGGGGCACAGCTGCTCCGTTTCCATTTCGAGCAGCTCTCCCAAAGCTCCTTGACCATCACTCCGACGGCTTGCCCACACATTTTTTCCCTGGGAACAAGTTTTTCAGCAGGCTGTCTTGCAACCACAGTGATTATCAGGGATTTTTTATATGTGTATATATGTTTTTAGACAGGAAAAAGACATGGTGCCGAGTGGAGGATGGAGTGGCAGTGCTTGGGAAGGCTTCCTCCCCCATCCCAGCTCTTCCCATCCCCATCTCCACCACTGTCACCCCCCCCCCACAGCCACCTCTGGTCTCCTTCACCGTGGTGGGACAGGGCCAGGCACCAACCCGGGGCTGCTTGCGTGGGGCTTGGTCGCACGCGGGGCTATCCCCAGCACTGGCAGCAGGTCTGTTTGTCTTCCCTCTGCCTGCTACGTGAGCCGTGGGGATTTTTCTAATGAGCAAAGCAAGCTGTCGTTGGTGGGTTTTTCGCGTTCTCACAGCTTTACAAATTACTCTGGCTCTAGGCAGCCATTCGTAATAATCAGCTCGAAAGCAACGCTGGTGTAAAAATCCCAGCACTGTCAGCAATACACCTCCTAAACGCCGCGCTGCCGTTCGTCACAGGTCCCCGTCACTTATAATTTGATTAAGCACGCCCCAAAATGCGGGGCTGGAAGCGCTTGTCCACAGCGAGTGGGTTTGTGTTTCCCTCTGTTAGATGCTGTGCGATGTGATTGAACCACTGCGAGCCCCCATTTCGGCAGGCACGTGCCAAGCACGCCGGCCCATGGGGTCTCTGTGCCTTGGCGGTGTTATCTGGTACGGATTGGGGTAGTTTCTTGGCAGATACACCCATGACAGGTGTAAGGCAGGCGCGGGGTCCAAACCAGCTCTGCAAGAGGCAGGGTGGGCATCAGGGGGGGCTCCAGATCTCAGCTTCGGCACGGTGCCTGCAGCACCTCCAGCCAGAGCCCCCGGGGACCTGCCCTGGGCCAGGGAGCACCGAGGGTTTAGGCACCAGAGGTGATGAATTAGGGACAGAAAGAGCATCGCCCACACCGAGAGATGCCAAATTAGGGACAGAAAGATCATCGCTGACATGAGAGACGCCTTGCCATGTCCTGCAGCATCGCCCAAAACACGCAGGCAGCTTGTGGGAGGGCGGCCTGCGGCAGAGCCAACCCCGCCGGAGCCATTCGGAGGCAGCCTCTGGAGAGCCCCAGCCTCCTCCAGCCTCGGCGTGGCCGTGGGGACATTCCCCTAGGTGACAGCAGCCGAGTGTCCCCGGGGTGCCCCCGTGTCCCAGGCCCTGCTCGCCTGCTGAGCACCGTGGTGCTGGGTGTCAGGGTGCAGGGAGATGTCCCGGCTCCCGCAGCTCCCTGCATCCCCACGGGCAGCTGTTGGAGACACCGGGCTCATGAATGCTAAACAAAACGTGAATAAAAGCAAGAAAATAACACACGGAGGACAGGCGGCATCTTTTCAGCAGAAGAAATGAACAATGGTGGCCTCACAAAGGGCCCATTTATCCCGTCTGGGCGCCGCACGTCGCACTGGGAGCGCCTCAACCCGCGCCGCATCCAACCCTCCCGCCGCCGACACAAACGCCTTTGTGTGCCGGGGGAGGAAAACAGCAAAATTGCAGTTGAGCCCAATTACTTGGAAAAGATCGCAGCACAAGCAAGCCAGAAAGCTAAACGGTTTGTTTTTCCTATTCAGGCAGGGCCCGTTAGGGGCTGCTGACCACACACGCCCTGGCAGCGCCGCGTCAGCTCCCAGGCATCCCGGGCTGCTGCCGCCAGGCTGAGGTCCCCTGGCCAGGACCAAGCACCAGAGCCTCATCTCCTGCTTTTATTGGGAAAAAAATAATAAAACAAAAAATAAAAAGGAGCAGGCCAAGAAACAAAAAAAAAAAAACCTGAGGGAAAAATCAGTTTACGACAGCGAATGACGTTATTTTCGTAACGCCGAAACCCATTCCGGTTTGACTTCTGAATTTACTTTTGTATAGACTCCTGTATTGTTAAGTGCGGCACATATGCCTTCATTAAATAAACTATAGCTTTTTCAGCAACATTTTATCACAGAAACCCAAACAATTTGTCCTGACATCATTTAACTTATTCTTCTTTCTTTCGCTTTTTCTTGTCAAAATATTCATCCGAGCTGGCGCATTCTCACAGAGTATTTAGATTTTGGAGACATTTTTACAACCTATTTGCATTTTTATGGAAAACTGTTCCATCTGTTTATTTCCCTTTGGCAACCGGCTGGGATGGCTGGCGGCAGGGATCAGGAAAGGCACGGTGAGACCGGGAAGCGCCCGTCCGCGGGCACCGAGGCACTGGAAGGTTATTTCTTTGTCAGCCCACAGATCCCAAATGCCCAAATAAATCGTCTCAGGTGCCCATTCTCTGCAGGCTTCTCTGACCAAAACTTGGCAAACTGGCTGCAGAGTTCAGCCCTGCCTTCTCCCACGGGCTGTAGATGCAGCTGAATGCAAGCAGCACCGCTTTCAGGAGCACTACCAATATCTTCATTAAATACGGGCTACTTCGACAAGCAGAGCCTCCTTTCGCCTGTTTAATATTTGTAAAGGAGTGTGTTATGGAGAGCAGGGGATAAAAGCAGGGTGACCTGTTGAGGCTCTGTGCCCTTTGCTTGGAGCAGATAAACTTTTTGAGGGTGTTTCTGCCCTTCTCCGTGCATTTACGCAGTGCCAAGCAGCAGATTTTACCGTCGGAAAGGTGGCTGGGCTTCAGAACCAGCAAAAACAGAATATTTAATGATAATAGTCTAAAAAAGAGAAGCACATCATTCAGTTTAGGGGGTAAATTACAGCCACGGTGTACCAAATTGTGGGAAACCCATCGGCGACTCCGGCTGCCGCGCAGCGCCGGCACCTGCCCGGTGCCCCCGGCTGTGTGCCGGCTCTGGCAGAAGCGGCACCAGCCACGCTCCTCGCCCTGTTAGGTGGAATTTGGGGGGCTGTGGGCAACCTCGGTGGCCCCACTCCTGGCCCCGAGCCCCCAGGCACCGCGGGCCCCACCTGGTCCCCATTTCCGCGCCTGCAGCAGGAGGGGCCGCGAGAGCCAAGCCCCCGGGAGCGCCGGCCGCGTGCTTGGCTAATGACCTCTTCCTGAAACCACTTTAGACTTAACCTGATCTTGTTTTTCTTTTCCCTTTGGCATTTTGTCGGAGCTTTCCCAAAGGAAAGCCCTTGTTCCTAGCCCTTGTTGCTGGCACATACACGAAGAGGGTGGCACGAGCGATGCTGTCGCGCTGTGCTCCCCGGCCCCAGTGCAGAAGGAGCTACCCCACGTCTGTGCAGTGACCGTGACGTCCACGTCTGCACCGAGTCTGAACGGGAGGCAGAGCCAAATGCGAGATTTAACCAAGCACTGTCACACAGAAACATCGTGCAACTTGTGCTTGCAGCTGGTGGCACTCGCGGACCGGGAGGCCCTGCTGCCCTGGTGCGATTTATTTTGGGGTATCCAGAACTGAAAGCACCACTGGCTTTTGGCCCTTGCTTCCCAGGAGGGCTCAGCAAAGGGACACCAAGGCCGGTTCAGCAGTGTACTGACGCGGCACCACAGCTCCGGGTTCACCCCACGTGATAGAGATTCATTTGGAAAAGACACGGCAAAGCTGTCATGTAAAGTCATGGACATCGTTTGTAGGAAGGGATCTGTTTTGGCTTACCCAGAATTTTGCATGATCAGGTGAAAGTGGACGTGCATCCTATTTACGGCTCCTAGGAAATTTCTACTTGCCCATTTCATGTTACACATATGGACTTCATTTTCTCTCACACCTGGCTATATAGATTTGTTATGAAAGGTTCATGGCTCTCCGGGTTATGTGACCTGTTCCCAAGATGATTAGAGTTAAATGTGTTTCCTGCTCTCCCAAATTCCATATAAACCAAATAAAACAATCCATAGATCCCCAGCGTAATATCCTGAGCCTACAAATACACACACACAATAAGTCAGGGGAGGGAAAATCATATATCGCTGCTTCCCATTAACCAGCAGCTGCGAGAGGAAGGTAATGAGAAAAAGAAAAACCCTGGCAATTCGGGGACAATATGGGAAGACATCTGAATTTTGTTTCACTTAGCTACACTCAATGAAAGCACTAAAATGTATTTACACGTTTCTCCCCATCACTCGGCTGTTGCCTGGTGCATCCTCGTGCTGGGAGCGAGCTCTGCGGTGCCAGACGGACAGACAGACAGGGATACCTGCAGGGACAGACGCCTTCAGCCCGGTGCCACTGTCCCTCCCCATTACCTGTGGTCTCTGTCAATGACAGATCCCTCTTGGGCCCTAAAACCTAATTTTGGGGGCATTTCTCTGAATGCCCAGCTGATGTGATTGTGCTGTGCAGGGAAGGGAGAGGCTTGCAGAGCCTGCACAAAGGGTGACGGCGCTCTTGAGCTCTCCAAAATGCACACAAATGTGCAGAGGTGTGATTTTATTGCTTATGTAACAACAGATGTAAATATGAATGTCTGTAAATAATAACAGTAACGTACCTCTATATATGCACACAGACCTGAAGGACCGGTGACCTTGTGCAGCACCAGCAGGATGCTGCAAGCAGCCCCACAGCCGGCTCCGTCCCCCAGAGCCCTCTTTGGCTCAGCTAAATTTATGCAATTGACAGCTTCTATAAAACCGAGGGCACAGGGATTTACCTGCTCTTTACAAACTCTGCTTCTCCTGCAAGCCGTGCTGGCAGCCCCGGCTGCGGGCTGCACGCCTCCCGAATGCAGCGCTGCGCTGCTCACCCAGGCTGCTCTCCCCGGCCCACTGCGCTCTGATCAGCTCACGGCACGCTCTGCTTCAATGAAAGCCCCTGTTTTGCTGATAGCAAGCCTTACGGGGACAGAAATCAACCCCAAAGAAGAAAACGTGGCCTTCAGGAGGCAAGAACAAGGATCAGGCCAGCGGTGTAAAAAAGCCCCAAATCCTTCAGTGCCTGACAGCAAGGAGATGTGTCGCCGGAGGGGCAGCCTGGTCCCTTTCCCAATTCCCACTGATTTCTCTGGCTTGTTCCCCCAGAAACGCCTTTCACCGAGGCAGAGGACCCAGACTGGCTTGAGGCAGCATGGGAGGGATGCTCCCAAAAACCACGCAGATCCTCCGGGAGGTGTTCCCCCACCGGACCTCCCCAGCCACGTCCAGCGGGCGAGACAGAAGGAGCGGGGGAAAAACTCCTGCTCAGGAGCCAAGCGCCGCCAAGGCAAGCGCTCGGCAGATGGCATGGAAATGAGCTCATTATTATTAATTCACCAGGCCTTTACCAGCTCGTGAATTGCCCTTTGGAAGCGGAGGAGCAGTGTGTGCGTGCACAAAAGAGGGCTGCTACTGGCAGCCCGCTCGCTGGGAGCCGTGCCGCCCGCCGCACGGGCAGGATCCGGCCCCGTGGGGTGCTGCTCCAAGGAGCCCTCCTCTGAGCCCACCACGGATGCTCACTAACGTGTTAGTGCTCTCTTTGAAGAATTTAAAGCTGCAAAAGTGTGTTTTTTTTTTATTCTGGTGGAGGTGGTTGGGGTGGGAGGGCTTTATCAGGGGCGGGGATTTGCTCCTCACCGTGTACCGAACGTGTGTGAATTCTGGGGGCGACCCAGCTCCCCTGAGCTGCTCAGCCCCTGTTTTAGCTGGGTTCTGCTCGCTAACAGCATTGCAAACATCTGTTAGCTGAAATGCTCTTTTCAGACAAACCGTACTTCAGCATGCCGAAAAGTCTCCTGCAATCCCTATGAAATAGGATTGAGTTCTGCTTCCCAAAAGGATGCCCTCTTCCCTGCCTTGCTTCCCGGAGTAACACTGCCCAGTGGGGCGCAGAGGGGGATTCGAGCTGGCGGAGCAGTTTGGAGTCCCAACGTTTAGATTTATAGCGAATATATTGCCTCGAGTTGGAGCTGCAATCTGGCCGTTCCCTATTAAGCCTGCCATCAATCACAGAGGGCAACGGCGAGGCTAACATTTCCAAAATAATTGGGAACAGAAATCATAGGTCTGTAGGACTGGAAGGGGCATCGAGAGGTGGGCTGGCTCCTGCGGGGGCTCAGCACTGCGGTCCCCCCCTTGCACCGTGGGGACACGGGGAGCGTCCCCGTGCTGCCTTGTGTCAGGGCTGCACGCGTGGGGAAAGCCCCTGGTTTTAAATCTGTGTGTGTGGAGGAAGGAGCTGGCTTGCTCTGCTGGTGCAGCCAATTTGTGCCCTCCCCTGCTGTTACTTAACGCAGAATGTGGCCGCTTTGATTCGGAGATGTGAGCGGAGTCCCCAAAAAACATGGCCCATCGGGGAAGCAGTGGTGCAGCGGGACGGGGGCGAGGGGCTGAGCCTGCAGTTCTACAGAAGGAAATCCTCCGAGAAGCTACAACAAGCTTTGTAATTACGGCTAATTAACGCTTTTGCAAATTGGTCTGTATTTAAGACCAGCTGCCGAGGAAAAAAAAAAAATAAAAATCTATAACCCCATAAAATATTAATTAGCACAAGTGTCTCATCTGATACCTCCGGCTTCCGCGTGGACCGGCACTCTGCAAAGGCAGCTTTGTCCTCTGGATGAAGCGTGGGAGAGCCAGACCTCGGCGTGAACGCCAGATCTCAGCCAAGAGCTGAGCTCTCAGCACCACGCTGGAAGGTTTCCTCCCTCCGTCTCCTGGCTCGCTTTGGGAAGCCCTGCTCCTTGCAGGGCTGCAGGGGCTGCTGCCGCAGTGCAATGAAAAGATTTAACCCAGCCCTTCAGAAAGCAGCGCTATAAACTCCTAAGTAAAGAGATACTACCTTGCTAGGAATAAGAGGCAAGGTTTAATGCACGCGTATTAACCTGTGCCATGGGAAACTGCAATGGTCAAATGATCCCGACTCAGCTGCCACCAGCGTGGAGCTTTCCCTGTTAGCTTTCCCTTTTGATCTACATGGGACCCTAAATATTGTAGAGGAAGGGTAAATTATGGACCACAGGGCAGTCCTTTTGTTTTTTGTCTATGCCCAGCGGGAAAGCTGGAGGATCCTTATGGTAGATCTTCCTTTTCACCCCCCTAAATTCGAGGCAGCCACAAGTTTGCGGGATGCCGCAGCCCCGCCGTGATGGAGATTCCTGCAGCAGCCCCACAGCTCCGGGAGTTTCCACACAGAACACCTGCTGGTTTCCTTGCGGCGTGCCATTTATGTAACCTCACCTGGGAACTTCATTACAAAGGTTATGCAAAAGAAGGCTTTTTGCCCAAACTCCCCAGTTCACGTTGGCAGGATTTTGTGCTGAGCAGGCAGAGGGAGCGGTTCCTGTGCGCCTCTGCAATGCTCTGACTGAATGAGGTCACGGGCTTCTCCGGGCTGTAAGGATCTTAAAAGTATGTGACAGAAACAAATAAGAGATATTGAAAGTCGAGGCTTTGAGAGGACTCCTATTCAACGCAGAGGCAGGATCACTCGGGGTTTAGAGCTGCTTGCTAAAAATCCATTTCAGAAATCCGACGAGGGATAAGAAAACCTGCAGAGCCTGGGTTTGTCTCCCTGTCTGGGGAACTGGTACCTGGGCGCCCTCACGGATGCTGCTTTCAGAAACATGCAGCTTGGAAGGAGCAAAACCATGCCAGAGTTTGCAGAACAGGGCGTCGTTTTGGCTTCAGACGTTTGGTTTTGGTTTGCTTTATTTTGTTTTTCCTTGGGGCCCTTAGAAACTGCAGAAAGCTGCGGGGAAGGCAAAATGAAATGAGGAAGAATCCACAATTTCAATGGAAATTTTCAAACCTGCTTTACACCGAATTTCCTTTAAAATGTCAGCTTCTTAACCGCATGGAGGCCATTAACAATTCATGTAGGATTCACTGAATAGTTTCAGCAAGGAAATGATTTCTAATTCCAGTATGTTTTAAAGGACGGAGGTGGCTTGTGATGCAGTTACACTTGGGTTTCTGCATACTTTCGGAAAAAGGTTTTAAAAGATTAGAACAGTGCTAAGCTGAAACAAATCATTTCAGACCAATACTGACACCGCTTCTTGTCTTTCTTCTTGCCTGTTTCACCGATGCTGAGCCATTTTCTTTCATTCAGCCTCTAACAAGTGACTACGAAATATGAAACACAAAGTATGAGACGTGAGATATAAGATAAGAGATAAGAGATATGAGACATGAGACGTAAGAGGTGAGAGGTGGGCTGTGGGATGTGGAATATGGCAGAAGCCACAGCTGGATGCGCCCTGGGGCAGGCAGGGACCACCAGGGGCTGTGTAAAGCTGGATGCACCCGTGGGTTAATGCCAGGTGAAGGGGAAAGGCTGATGAACTTTTCAGCCACTTTCCCCTCCACAATGACAATTCATAAGCTTGAGGAAGCAAATGGAGCACAAGTTCAGGGAATGTGTTGACGTTCGAAAAGGGCTTGAAAGTGGAAATGGGAGAATTTGGTGTCAGGAAAGCTCCGACGGTCAGTGGTGGCTGCACCAGAGGACTCCCTGTCTGGAGGGCCCTTCCGTGGGTACTGTGCAGGCAGAAAATGGGGAGATGAGGATGAGAACAGGTCTGCTGGGCGCTCTGCCTCCCCCTGCAGCAGGCACGGGTGCTCAGAGCAGCTCTGGAGCGGGCAAGGAAGGTCTCCTGGTGCCCCTGGGAGCTCCTCCGGCAGCGCCGACTTCTCCGGTGACTTTCACAAGCACTGCACTCACCTCGGAGGATGATATAATCAAAAGCGATGGCTGTAATAATGCATGCTGTGCCAGGAGTTCGTGCCAGGTGAGACGGAAGAAGAGAGGCAAGGGGATGCTCCGGGAAGGTGTCGGAGATGGCGCTTGCGTCTCGCCAAGCCCAGCACAATGTCAGACTGGCTCCGCGCACACTGATGTGATTGGAAAAGTGCATTGCAGGTCCATTACAGCTGCCAACAAAAGGGAAAATATTGGGCTAAATGACAGCACTGGGAAATCCAATATTCACATTTTCAGAGGGGGAAACACAAAGCTGAGCTGTGCCGGTACAAGAGCCATGGCATCCCAGCCTTTCTACCCCATTAAGATGGAGGCAGCGTGTACCCCATTTGTACAGCTGCGACTTGGCTCAATAATTGCAAGGAAAAAAAAAAAAGACTCCCAAAGATTTAAAGAGGCTTCGGATCAGGCCTTGAATGCCTTTTCATTTTACTCTATTCATATATCAAGTAGAGCTCTCTGGTCTGAATAATTTCATTTTACCTGCTGAAAAAATAGTCCGAAAACAGCAATACTCTATTTCTTCTGATGGCACATAAAGCATAAACATTAAGTTTTCTAAAAATAAAAAATATGCCTCATTTTTCTCTTTAAATATAATTTACAATAGGAAACATTAACTCATAAATCATAGGCGCAAATTTAGGCAGAAGTGAAACACTACACTCAGCGGCAGGCAAATTACACCAAGACCACTCAATCACCAAGTGCTCCTTCCAGGGGCATTATTGGAAATATGTTCTTCATAAAGTGAGTTTGCGGGAAAAAAAAAGGGAAGAAAGAGACTGAGAGCTCTGTGGAAGAACACCCCCAGCACCCCATCCCATTCAAAGCAGATCCCCACTAATTTAATGAAATCCTATTCGTTCCTTTACACCTTTGAAGTCACTAGCTCTCCAAATGCAACCATCCCCAGTCTGTCCTGCCCTACCCCGAGCCTCGCGGAGCGGGCTGGGACCTCTCTGTGACATGGGTGGACCCACAAGCTCCAGATGAATTAATCCCAGCTGCACGCATCCACCCACGCAGCGAGCTTCTTGGTAACTGTGCAAAACCAGCAAAAAACTCAGGCCCAGGATTTTCCTTCTAGTTCAGCAGTTTGTGGTTGCAAGCACTCAGCTTCCCCACCAGCCTGAGGACAAGGAAGAGGGAAGCATCAATATTTAGCATCTCTAAAGCAACTGTTTGTACCTAATAGGCGTGCAATCTGCAGCCAGGCTTAGAAGTTCCTCCTGGGTCTCTCTTCAGCCTCAGAATCGTTACCAGTGAATGCTGGCGGAGACCTGAGCAGTACGAGGAGCACATGGCTGCAGTGCAGAGCATCTCGGGGAGCTGTGATGGTGATGCCAGGCTCTGCCCGGGCTGCTCGAGCTCTCTGGAGGAGATCTGAAAGCCACTGAGGGCCATCTCGTTGTCCAGCTTTCCCTAGGAGAGGGGCTGTATGCCCCCAGCCCCATGGCCTTGCCATGCTCAGGGCCAGCTCGCCCCGTGCAACAGCTCTGCAACAGCAACATCTGCTTTGGATGAGGATCCGAGCCCCAGAAATAAGGGTTTAACAGCTTTACTGAGTATCTGCTTCCTCTCGAATGCAATATTTCCCTTCAGATCCTCCTCTCCCAGCAATTACTTAATAGCTTGTTTTTATCACGTAGAGCATCTCCAAACGCTGGCTTTGGCTCCGGCCCTCCAGCTCCGCTCAGCTCCAAAACTACCGTTTTCAGATCCAGGGTAATTGTGTGCATGAGTTTTTTCCCTTTAAGTCCTGCAATCTGACTAATCCAGCAAAGAGGGATGCATTTCAGAGGATGTGTCAGCTGCGGAAACAAAAACCAGATGTGGTTTGAGGAGGGTGAAAGGGAACCTCGAGATGCTCTCAGCTTGTTTAACATCCAGCTGCAGCCTGCCTCCTGCCCCCGCGACCCCCGGCTGGGCGAAGGGTGACAGGTTTGGGGAGTATCCCTACAGCACAAGGGCTGGTAAATGCCTCGATTCTGGAGGTGTGAGATACCCGAGGTTTTGCCAAGCGAGGCGTAAAAACCACGTTGTGTTCCCCTTTTCCTTTTCTTTGCATTTTCCATAGTATTTAGGGCTGCAGGGTGGGTGTTCCCCATCCGCCTGCGGCTGTGTGCTGGGGAAGGAAGAGGCTTCTGCTCGGTTTTGGTTCCTGTTTGTTTGTGGCTGTGGCTGATGAGACGTGCTCGGGGTCGACCCACACCCGACCCTGGGCACCCATGGGGACAAGGCTGCCACACGGTGACACGCAGAAACCCCATGGAGCAGGAGAGCACGGGAAGAGAGACGTCCCCGCCATGCTAGCACTGCTCTCCTGGCATGCAGCAGCACAGGCATCACTTACTTTGGGCCTTTCAAGGGGCTGTAAAATGTGAATTGCCATCGAGGAGGGAGGGATTTCCAGCACAAGTGCCCTTTCCCTCCGCACTCACAGCAAATAGCAACCAGCTGGATGGGTTTTTTTATGCCCTGCTCTGTTACACCCCCACACGGGCATGAATAATGCAGCTGTGCAATGCGTGCGGTGCACACTCCCTAATGCCCTGTGTTGTTTATGCACCGAGGGGGTTCTCTTTGCACCCTATCTCCAGGAGTAAATAAGGAGACTATACCTGGGAGCCTAAAGCATCAGCCCCTCAGTACCCCTCCTGCCAGCACCTCCTCCTCCCCTCCAACCCAGCAGCACGGTTTGAGTAAGGACGGTGCAGCTTCAGCTTCATGTGCAGGGGCCAGATCCTGCCAGAGCTTCAGCTTGGCCCCATGCAGAGCCCCCTCTGTCCCCTGAGACCTCTGCCCCAGCCGGGTGCCCGCGAGCAGGCAGTGAGCAGTGCTGCCCCGGACGCTTGTCACACCTCAGACGAAGCCTCTTCCAATTGTTTTCCCCACAGTGACTGATGATGATGAGGACAAAACTGTTGCCCAACAATAAAGACAAGTCCTCGAGGCGAACAGAGCGCGGCGGGGCTGTGCACATCTCGAGGCTTGGCCAAAATCACATTACAGCATTAAACATTGCATTAGACAAGAGGTGAATTAGATCAGAGTAAACAAAAAGCATCCTAGGAGAGCCTCTCCCCTAGCTCTGCCCGCACGTTTTGCTGGCTGCTGCTGGTGTTTCAGGCCCCAAACTTTACACCTGCCAGTGAAGCTCGCGTTTAGTTTGACACCCACAGGCGGTCTGGCTGATGCCAAGCAGGGCAGAATTAGTGCCGGAACCTGGAGCTGCTGTTTCTGTCATCACGGCCACCTGCCTGGACATGGTTAGCCCCTTTCCTGGGTGCTGCTCCCAGGGCTGCATGCCAGCAGAGCTGCAGTGGGCTGCAGGGTGCTCCAAAAACGGGCTGAGAGGGTGCCAAAAGCCGTGATGGCACCGAACCCTGCTCTGCTCCTTCCCCGCCAGCTCCTCAGCTGGGCCTCAGCACCCCAATGTGCCACATCTGCCCACTTACATTTTAACTTACATGTTGAAAACACCAGGGACAGCTTTGGACAACGTGAGCTGCTGTTTGCTGCCACAGGGGGAAGTCTGCTGACTGTCACCCCGCTGGGTCTCAGGAGCCTCCTCTGTCCCTTACATACTGCTTCTTGCTCTCCTTCTCTCCTGTTGTCCCTAAAATGGTCGCCACGCCATGACAAGACACTGCCCGCCCCCCTCGCCACTTGAACGAAGGGCATGTGGCAGTGACAACGTGCTTCTCCAGCAGCCGGCCTTCTTCAAGCCGGGCCTTCGGCGTGAGGGGGATGGACGTGGGCTACGGCTTTCCTCCTTCAGAGGGGGTCTGCCATTTGTACGAGCCTTGCTCAAACTTTTTGGCCCTCGTGTTGTTACAGTGAGGAGCAGGCCTCTGCAGTAATGGCAGACATTTCCTGGATTTGTCTCTGTTGGATTGCCTTTGGCATCTAGATCCATAAAAATTGCCTCTTTGGTGGATGGATGTCATATGTCTTGAGGCGCTGGAGGGGTTAATGTAATGTGTAACCAATGTAAGATATATTTAATGATCTCTGAAATTGCTTCTGTGAAGCATCCACATAACTGCCACAACTCGATTTACTACAGATCCTGCAAATAACAAATGTAATTACTTTGGAATCAACATAATATTAGGTCAGACTGCCTTATATCCCCCAGTTTGCTGGGAACGGGATATAAATCTGCACCAAGCGTCCATCCCCAGTCCTGTTCCCCGGCTGTGCTCTCAGAAGCAGCATCAAACATGACTTCTCTGGGAAAATGACTGAAAGCCAGGACGTTGTTAGAGCCATTTCTGCCTTCCTGAGGGCAGGGAGCTAAGCCAGGAGGCTGCAGGTCCGTGTCACTGGGTCGAAGCCTCGTGCTGCTGGCACCGTTATCATCACCTCAGGCCTGTCGGGCAGCACCATTGCCCTCAGAGCTGCGTTGTTGTTTCACTGCGGCTCTCGAAGGACAGCCAGGTGAGGAGGACAAAGCCGTGGGGCAATGTGAATGCTGACACCCGCCGCATCAGCCTCATGGCTAGAGGGACAATTATTGGATAACACATGTAATGTATGCATTAAGCCTTCTTGAGAGGATTCACCTTGCCACAGCAGGGGTTGGAATTAGGTGATCTTTAGGGTCACTTCCAATCCCAACCGTTGTATGATGCTGTAAAGCAGAGCGCTTCTGCTAGCGGGGCATTCCTGCATGCTCGGCTGACTCGCAGGGAACATCTCGCCTTTCCCTTCACACACGGGGGAGATGCTGCACCCCCGCATGCTGACTGGCCTAGCACACCGCCGTGTTTCTGAAGCCTGTGACTCTGTGACGTGCCAGCCATAAGCAGAGGGCTCTCCTGCCCGTGCCCCGGGGCTGCCTGTGCTGGATGCGGCCCCCCCAGCCCGTGCCCCCCTCACAGCTTCCAGCTGGGAACAAAGGTTGCACGCCCGAACGACGAACCTCCCAAACCAAAGGGATGCGCCCAGGCAGCCACACGGTGACAAAAGCCATAAAGCAGACAAAGGCGCAGTGAAGCGCTTGCGTTGCAGTGCTAATAAATAAGGCCCTCCACAGTCTCTCAAGTGGAGAAGCACGCTGGCTGGTTCCATAAAGCAGGCTGTAATGGGAGATTTATATAGAATATACTGGATTTATTCACTGAGGATTGCATATCTCTGCACGGTGACATTTTTCCTGCGCTGGGTCCTTCCCCACGGCAGCTGTTATCGGGCGGCACACTGGTGTGAGGGACGGAGGCTGCGGTGCTCCTGCCGTGCTCGCAGCTGTATCGATTGCATGCACATCGCAGGCATACAGATGCGTGCGGCTCCTCTGCCTCCAGCAACGCAGCGCTGAAATCCCTGAGCCAGAGAGTCTTCACACGCGTTGTAAAAAAAGAAAAAATATCAGTTCTTGGCAGTGAACGCTCACTGCAGAGAGTCTCCCAATCCGGCCCCTTTCACTCAGGACCTCTGCCAAAATATCCCTACGGCAGGCAAAATGCAGGCTTCTAGTGCAAATCTGAGATGCACCCAGAGCTGAGGAGTGGGCGTGTGGGCACCCACATGTACACAGACATACACGTGTGCTTGCACATACGTATAGATATGTGCATGTGTGTGTACACAATGTATATATGCACATATGTGTGTATCCTTATATGTGTGTGTATGTGTGTGTATGCATACAAGTATGTATAGATATATGCATATATGTGAGGGCATATATGTCTATACATAAATGTATACACTTCATATGCAAATATATATGTATAGATGTGAACATGTACATAAGCACACAGGTATATACCCACAAATATGTGCATATCTATACATATACCTGTCTACAGATATACAGTATATACATATATATACACGTGTATGCTATATGCACATGTGAAGGCATACATGCATACATTATATACACAATGTCATACACATGTATATGTATACATAGAACCATTCTACAATTATATATGTATAAATTGTATACCTATACACAGATATACACATATGCATTGATATGTATAGATATGTGTCTATAGATATATACCTATATTATATAATCTATAGACATATCTATACAGATACGGCCATATGTGTGTATATATGTATACATTTGTGTGCATACAGAATCATAGAACCATTTAGGTTGGAAAAAACCTCTAAGATCAAGTACAACCATTCATATGTGTATATATATAATATGCACACATATTTTTATGCATATATGTACACACATTACAAGTGTATATACATATACGGAAGCATATATATGTATATATGTGTATGTGTATATATGAATGTACAGATAGACAAAGATAAAGATAACTATAAAGATAAGATAGAGATACAGCCCCAGTCCCAGCATAGTGCTGTCTGGCCCTGACCCCTTCGCCCGGCTTCCACCCCACGCCAGCACAGGGGAGCCAGTGGATGAACCGATGGCTGGTGTGGAGCCAGCAGCCCTGCCAGTGGGTTGGTGCTTCCTTCTGGCAACATAACTTGGGTTTCCAAAGGATTTTGGATGTTATTTAGCCAGCAGCTGAAATTTATTTGAACACTAAAGCAGTGCCCATTGCCAAAGGCACAGGCTTAGGTATCATCTACGTTTCACAATAATCCAGTATCCTTAAGTCAAGTGAAATTTGGCTTTGCCTGGTTTCTTCTCCTCTTTATCATCAGATTCCATTCAGTGAAACCCTGAAAGATTCGAGACAACCGACACCTCGTAAAGAACAAGGAGCTTGGGTCAGGAGGGCAGAGGGACAGCATTTGTACACCACACAGGGACCTGGGGAAGGAGCCGTACGGCTGGGCTCCTGCACAGGCAGGAGCGTGCCGTGGCATCGTAATGCAAAATGCATTAAGCTGTCAGGGCAAAGATCCTGTCTTCAATCTCGCCGTGTCCCTTGGGCCGCGGGGCTGAACTCGCCACGAGCCGCGTAGCGTGCCCCGCTGTCGCCTGCCGGTGACGGCCAGCAGAGCCCGACGGCAGGAAGCCCTGAGACCCTTCGTGGGTCCTGCCTTGTGGTGCGGCATTTTTTGACAATTAAAGGCTTGCTTCAGCTTAATTTCAATGGGAGCACTGCCGTTAAAACTGTACGTATTGCTTTCTGAAAGGTTTCTCTCTGCATAATCCCCATCTGTAAGCCAATTACTGGAAGACTTTCTCCTTTCTTTCCTCGAGCTTGCCTACCTGGGGATGCCCAGAAAAATTAATCTGAATTAATTTCTAAAGTGGATTAGTTAAACCTCATTAAATCCCCATGTCGACAGCCTTCTTCAGAATTAAGGTGGCCTTAATTTAATTTCCTCCAGAGCTTAATTTACTCCAACCAGCCCCATGCCCCTTGTGCCGCTTGCAGACACCGCCAGTACCCCGCTGAGAAATGCCCCTGTGGTCAGCAGGGACGGAGACCCCAGGCTGGCCACCCCATCCCAAAATGGGGAATGGCACTTTGCTGTCAGTAAAATGGCACCTTACTGTCTCTTTCATAAAAAATACCAAAGAATGCTGATGAAGATGCATGGGGTGGTTGCTTTGCTCGCCCGTGTTGAAGCTGAGCTGAACTTTGCTAGATCAGCTTTTCAGGGTGACCTGGCTGTCTGTTTGGGAAGAAACATGTCAGTCTTGATGTGACGGCCATCCCCAGCGAAGTGCCAGCCAGTGGTGGGGAAAATGGTGGCTCGAGAAACCTACCTGAACGTGCTTCCTACAAAGCAGTGAAAAAATATCACGTCCCTGTCCTCGGGGCCATAACTCAGCAATGAAAGCTGGAGGCAGGACAGATGCTTCCCACAAATCCTGACCATCAACGAGCCCTCCTCTCCAGCACTGGGCTGCAAATCCTGGGTTCAGGGGTCTGGGGGCTTCGGTACCACGGCAGCCCCCCGCTCGCCCCAGCATGCCGCTGAGAAGCCACAGAGAAACGCCCGTCAGCGGGGACCAGCGGCAGCGTTTCGAGCAGCTTGGCCTCGCTGTCACGGGCTGCACTTCTCATGAAAGCCTGAGCCCCACAGATTAAAGACTAATGTCACAGAAGGGCTGCTAAAATTGAAAAGATCCATCAGATTAATTACCGGGCTTAGAGGAGCTTGTCCGTTTATTAGAAACAAAAGCCCTGGGCCACTTGCTATTGAAATTATGATATCTTCTCCAACATTTCCACTTGATCTCGTACAAGCAATCCGCAGGACGAAGTCAAACAGAGGCACGCGTGGCGCTGCCCGCAGCCAGCCAGCTCGTTAGCACCCACATTCGTCTGCCTGCTCTGCAGCGCACGAGCCCTGGCTGCTTCCCCGTCCTCACAGAGACCGGCTGGTGCACGCACTGTTTGAAATACTGCATCAATATTTATCATAGCTTTTTGAGGATAAGGAATTTTTTAATCTTAAAACCCCTGCCCTGGCGGGGAAGGATAAAATAAATGCATAAATAAAAGATCTAGGCAGTGAACCTTTTAACCCCGCAGCACTATTGATTCAGGAGAGGAGAACTGGGAAGGAAGGCAATAAATATTGGGGCTCCAGATCCTAAAGCAGTGGTTCTGAATTAAAATCACCCGAGGTAGGATCACCCTGCTCTTTGGAGTGCTCACCATGCAATTTCCCTTGTGTGGGGGTGGCATGAGCGATGTGCCAGGCCAACGCCACCGAAACAAAGGTGGAGAGCAGCTACGAGAAGCAGAGAACCCCTCAAAAATACATTTTTGATGATAAATGTCAAGGGTATTGTATTCACACCCGTCAGAAGGGTGGCATTAATTGGAGGTGCAGTACAAAGACCTGCAGCAGTGGGGACATCTCTGACATGGGTGGCCAAGGAGAGGAACCGGCAGGAACTGACCACTGGCATTTTGGATTCAGGTGACTCCGGGAATGGAAACTGACCCTTGGTGCCTGCAGCTCTCACAGCTGAGCACCGAGCGTGGGCCTGGCTTGCGAATGCCGGGGGAGGAATGCTCTGTAACGAGGTTCTCCCAGGAAATGCACGGCTTCAGCTTTATCACCTCCAGGATTTGCAGCGCCTCGGTCTGAAAATGTGTTGCCATGTCTCCGGCCTCTGTGGTACAGCGGTCCTCCCAGCAGTATCGGTAAAATGGCCTGTTAACGTTTAAAGAATTGAGTAATTAGACTGGTGGAGCTCACGTGCCTGCGTAAGCAAGGTTTTGTGAATTTCCCACAAAGCTGTCGCTCCTCTCTCTGCATGGAATACCTGGGGACATGTGGCTGCACCGCTCACTTCCTAACGAGCTCGTGCCGAGGAGAGCCCCGAATCAATTACCGTCTGTAAACAGGAGATGCTCTGAAAGCCTGCCCTTTTCTCCACCACGCGTCCTTCAAGCTAATTACTTCTCATTGTAGATCACGGGTCAGGGAAAACAACATCATGTTCCTGGAAAGAAAGTGCTTCCCCTCGCAGACAGTATAAACAGAACAAAAACGTGATTTAAAACGTCTCTAAGTCTTCGGCACGCTCTACCTATGTGAGATCGCAGCACAGACCAATTATGGGCTTTATAATTGCTTCAGTTTTCACGCCTCATTAATGCAATCTGCAAAACATCCCGCACTAACGAGCCGGGACTGGCGCCTCACCTGCACGCTGCTCTGGCAGCAGCCACCGCGAGCGGTCCGGGCCAGAGCAGGTGGGCTCTGCAGGATCTGCCCCTCAGCAGCCCAAGAACCGTTAGCGCTGCTGCTCTTATTATTTATAAGGAACTCTATAAAGGCTTTGCAGAACCTGCAGTCAGTACGGTCTGATTCACCAGTATAACAAAATGCTAAAAACAAGGGTGTAAATCTGAGTCACGCTTACCAACAGAGCAAAAAGCTTGGATATTTGTGTATGTTTATTCCAGTTTCAGAAAGGAAGCTAACTTGTTCTTAGTTTATAAATAAGGAGCTGCATTTTCTTAACACGGATCTTTGTCCTTTGGAAATGCGTTTCAGTACAAGACCGGCTGCCAGCACCTGCAGCAGATGACACGTCTTCACCTCGAACAGAAATAAATTGGACAAAATCATCCCCAGCTTCCAGGGAAGAAAACGACAGATGCTGAATTTCATCAGAACAGCAGCAGCAAGCAGCAGTCTCATCTTCTGGTGGTGTTTGAAGGGATCAAGGAGATTTTTCCAGCCACAAAAGCGTTGTTCCCACCCAGCCCCAGCTTTGTCCCTGGAGCTGATCCAGCAGGCGCTCCTCCAGGCGCAGGCAGGTGCGAGCGAAATGCCCCCGTAGCATCCCGTGTATCTCGCTTTGCGACGCTATCCTATAATGTTAGAGCAACGTCAGGGGCTTCTCAGCAGCACCAGCAGGGTGGCTTCGGCCACGGGACAGTCGTTGAAGCAGAGCAGCCTTGTCCCAGCTCGCATCTGGCCGTGCCACTGCCCCGAGCCGCTCGCCAGAGCCGAGCATCGCCGGCAACGCGGAGCAGAGCTGTGCTCCTGGGGACTACTCGTGCTCACTGGCACGCGAGCAGTAATCATATTTTTAAGCTTCCACTAAGAAAACCTTCCATGTAATTTGCTAAATTTATACCAAACACAATAGTGTGCACATAAAAGGGGGATCTAAGTATAGAAGTCATTGTTTTAATGCAATTGACTTTTTAGATTAAAAGACTCTTATAAAAACCTTTTTCTGAGAGGCATAGAGCCATAATTACAGAGTAGTGGCACGCGACAGATGATGTTCCCAACCAAGGAAGTTAACTCTTCCCTGCGCCTCCCACGGAGCTGGGATCAGGCCGGTGCTGGCCCACTTCTGTGCTCTGGGATGCGTGAACGTACAAGCCAAGCCACCTGGGAATAGACATAACATAAAAAATAAATATATATATATAATTTTTGCACATCAGGGACTTAAAATAATTAATTTCTTCCTTCATCAGAAAGATGCTTTGATGCAATTAGATTTATTTTTTTCCTTTGAGCATCCAAAGTGGGTGTAGTGGCCTTGGCATCATTTGGCAGACCTCATATTGCTAATTGGGGTTCACACAGTGACATGACTGAGCAAACATGGAGCAACTGTAAAGGCAGTGCTTTCAGGAACACTTTTAAGATCATCTTTAAAACACGTTAAGTGCCCCTTTGGTGATGGCTTGTCCTTGAATACTGAGGTGCTACGCGATGACCCCTAAACTAATGCAAAAGGGTAAGCGCAATCCCAAATTTCAAGGGCTAATCACAGGGGAAGGCAAAGCCCAAAAACACTCAATAGCCTACAGTGCATTTTTAGGAACTTAGCTTTTTCCTCCTTTTGCCTTGGAAATCAATACTTTGTCTAACCTGGTCCTCTGTCGTATTAAGCAGAACACGACGCTGACCTGGCTGTGTAAGCAGTTATTTTTAATATCCTGCCTGCCGTGGTACATATATTATAGGTGACAGTAAGCACCGTGCTCTCGTGGCCTCCTTTCCCCTGCGTTGCTGGCTCGGCCTCAATGCACCCACATTTTCCCAAAAGCTTTTGCCTGCATCCACGGTTCTGCAAAGCCAAAAACATGCAGAGCAGTGCAGGAGCTGCTGTGGTCGGCCTAATGATGCTGTGCCTGATGTGGTGAGTCCACTTCAATGGGCTTTTTTTCCGCCATTCTGGCCATTTCTGGAGAGATGATTTTAACCCAGGTTTATTTGCCCACATAGATGAAATCACATCCCTCGTGTATTTAACACAGAGATAGTTAACATCAGATGGGTGCAGAATGCAGTTCTTGCTGCTGCACAGTAAAGAATTAGAAGGTTAATGTTTAAAATTTATTCATCACAATATCATTTTTTTCTACTTAGCAGTACGATGAAGGCATTTGAGATAACCATTTTCTCTGTACTCCCTTTAATTTTCTTATATCAGTCTCAGCATTAAAAAAAAAAAAAAAGAAACACAGAACCAGTAAATCAGACAATTAATCATTTCAGCCTAGGAAAGGCCAGTAAATCACCCCGGTTTTATATCTCTATTTTTTTGAACTTATGCCCAAGAGCCCAGAGATTGAGTGCATGTGCTATTAATTTGAAAATAGGCAGTTCACATACTTGGTTAATGACCTCAGCAGCAATCTCAGACATGCAGACCCAGGTGCGGCGTGTAAAGAGCTGAAGACATTACTGCGCGGTGCCGGCACATGGGGAGATGATGTGTCAAAACAAATGTCAGGATTTGGGATTAATTCCGCCTGGCCCCAGGAATGCCCGCGTTTGATTTACTCGCAGCCCGCTGCAGTGCGCACCTGCACGGTTTGCAGGGGATGAAACCGAGGGCGCCGCTTCCACGGGCTTATTTTGCATTTATACTAATTAAGATGAGAAAGCACGTTGTCCTAAATCACGTTTTATGCACTAAAAACGTTGCGGACGGGCCCTCCCCAGCTGCTCAGAGGGAGCTCCCACCTCCACGGTTTGAGCATGCGCTTCCCATCGCCGCTCTGCCTGGCGCTGCCCCGGGGCCCGGAAGGTTTTTGCACTTCTCACCGCTCCACCTTTTTGATTTTCTTCAGCCGAGCCTCCAGAACCGAGTGCTGAGAGGAGCTGAGTAGATTAAATAAATTCTAAAACAGCGACTTATTGATGTATTGCCTACTCAAAGCCACACGTAACCTCGGAAGATCGCTAGGTTTTGTTCCCTGCTAGGGATACCCACTGCTTCCCCAGCATGAGTTCAGCCTGAAACAAGGAGAGTGCACAAATCTGAGGACGGCGGAGATGTGAGTCGTCCGGTTTTATTTTAAAAGCAGTACTTTTTGTACTATTCCACGGTGTCCTAGTGCAATCACAAAGAGGTTTTCAAAGGTGTGTGCTGGGAGATTTTCTGCAAAGAAAAGAGCAAATTATTTAGCCTATAGGTGCAGGTAGCAAGCTCCCCTGCCGGCTGAGTTGCGTGTAGGCCAGCAGGTAAAGGCTCCCCTGTTTTGCCCCCCGAAGGCTTCCAGGGATCTGACATTTATTACAGAGCGTGAGGTGGGACCAGAAAAGCCAGGACACCAGCCTGCACGTTCCTGCCCACAGCAGCGTTGTCCTGAGGAGCCCTGGCGATTACTTGCCAGGCTCTTGCCGCAGGAGGAGCTGGAGGGCAGCTTGCTGGGACAGCACCAGGCCTGGCACCTGCAGGGTGGGCAGGATCCAGCCATCAGGGTGGGCTGATGCTGCGTTTGCACTCACATTGTTAAATTCTGTTTCTAGTGCATGGAGGAAGGACAAGGTCTGGGGACGTTCCCACACGCTGCCCGGCCCCTCTCGGCGCTCACACCGCCACCGTCCCATCCCTGAGAAGCTTCTTCTCCTCCAGGTTCAAAGCCAGGTCTCCGGGCCGTGCCTGCCCCTGCAGGGATGAGTTTACGGGGCCTGACAGAGCTGGCTTTTCTCCCTGCACAGGAAGGAAGTTGCTCTAAGCCTGAAGAAGCGGAGCCATCTGGCAGCGCGCAGCTGTGGAAATATTATACCTCTAATTATTTATAGTGGTACCTGCGCAGAGACGAGGTCAGCTCTCCAGCAGCCCACAGCTACGTCAGGAAAAAAAAAAATAATAATAAAATAAAAGTAATTTTCTCATAAATAGAGCCCTGGGTTCTTCCCTGCGAGTGACAGCACAAGCGTGAAGGGGCTCGGGGAGGGGAAGAATTTTCCCTGGTATTTACAGGCCCAAAGCAGCAGCGCGGAGGGTTTCTGTTGGTGGTCTCTGCGTGGGCACAGGCTCACGGTGAGACCCCTGGCACCTGAGAGGCACCGCAGGGCTGGCTGCCAGCAAAGACAGAGCGATCGACCAGCTCTTGCTTGGCCTGAAATCCACAGCGAGACCATTACGGAGCAGCCCCCGGGGGACCACGGGCCCTCCAGAGCTGGTTTCCAATGGAAATTACGCTGTCAGATCTCAGGCCTTGAGATCGGGTTTCCACTACTTGCTCCTTCCAGCTGTTTTAATCCATGGGGAGGGCTTTAAGTGGAGCTGGTTGTGGGCAGGAACGAACAGATCCAAAATTTTGGGGTGGGGAGAGTAGTCCAGAGAGCTGCTGGGTCTGGTAAGGGCTTCCCACAGCAAGGGCAAAACGCCACGCATGGGCCGGGGGGAGCTCCCACCACCTGGATTTTATTGTTATTAATAATAATGATATTACTATAGCCTAATAATCCTTACAAAGATTGGTAATTCAATGCCAAAAAGGCAGGGTCTATTCCTGGGATTGGCAATAAGCACTTGTACACCCCAAGGTCCCCATCACAAATCAATGACGGAGATGGGAGATAAATGATAAGCGGCCTCGTCGTGTGTCTTTTCATCCTGATAAAAGCCACCTCCCCAGCCCAGCACTGGGAGGAATGCGTACACGTGTGCTCGGTGCAACAGCACGCCTTCAGAGGGCCCCGCTCAGCACCACCTCCATGGCACTTTCCTGCAAAGCCCAGGATTGTGGAGCGGGGCTGCCGCAGGCCTGAGGCCAGCTGAGGGCCTGGGGGCTCAGCAGTATTGGTGTAAAACCTGCCTGTTTTGGGGCAGGAGCAGTGGCAGCGCTGGGACAGCCTTGCCACGGTAACGCCACATCTGTCACCTCGCTCACACAGCGCAGGGGCCCTTTGCTGCAGCACTGCACCGAGTTCCGTGGCTAACATCAAGAAATCCTCAACTTCATTTACAAATGATGTAAGCGTGGAGACGACGAGCTCATTAGCCGAAACAAAGTAGGGAAAAGTGTTCCCACGTTTTACAGAGAACAGTGTCTTAGAAATGAAAACATTCACTTTACTTACTATTCTGTACAAACACGCCTTAAAGACTCACAGCCTAGCACATTCTCAGAGAATAAACGCTATCTCGTGCTTTTTAAATTAGGAATTAAAGTCTTGTCAGCCCTGGGAGACTGGGAAGGAAAGGTACATTATAACATCACAGGCTGAAAGCTGGGAAAAGACAGGGTTTGGAGACAAATGGTGTAGAAATGCAGTTTTAGGTAATGACAATCCCTTCCAAACTCCAGGCGAATATGACATCTCATAAAAATTCAGTGTCACTGGTTCCCAGGTTAATGCTTTACAGCCAGCAGCATGAATGTGAGAGATCCTGACCGGCCTTTCGCCAAAATGAGGGGAAAAAAAAAAAAAAAAAAACAGAAAAGGCGCGTCTGCTTCCTTTTAGCACCCAAGTTTATTTTATCCCATGACATGCCAGGACACAGAGGAGACCTCAGCCACAAAACAATTTAATAAAGTATTTAAAGGGGGGTTTCTGCTCCTCCGACCTGTCGCCAGCCCAGCAGCTCACAGGCATGGGATCGCTCCATCTGCTCCTGCAGCTTGCGCCTCGACGCACTGATGTGGGCTATTTTTTGTAATAAATGAATGAAAAGTCGCTTTGTAAATTCGGGGCCGGAGCTGACTCATAATCTCTGCTGACAAATCTCTGTCGATGTTTACTGCCACAGCCAGAGATCTGTAATGTTTAAAGTATCAGTTTTTATGAGAAAGCTGCTTTCAGGAAGTGTCTGGAAAAGTGCAGCGCACTTTCTCACATTCTCTCATTCATTTCTGCCTTGTCCCAGCCATGGAAGTGTGGGGCGTATGCACCGGCAGGAGGGAGAGGTGAGAGATGCTGGGTGCCGGTGGGGGAGCCCCTCCACGGGAGCTCCGTCTGCAAACCCCAAAGGGGGAAGCGTGTAACAGGGCCGCCTGGGGAAACCTTTTCTGCTGGGAAATGCATTTTTTCTGTGGTCTGCCATGGGAATTGCTTTGGTTTTGCAGCTCCCCTCGGTGCTGTGCATCTCAGCACATGTCCTGCAACTCCCATGGGCAGCCCATGAGCTGTGCATCGGGAATATACCGAGCACAGGAGAGGAAGAGGAGCTTGGAGAAGCTTCCATAATGCTTACATTTGCGGTAGGAGGAGACACTGTTTTTTTGTTTTTGTTTTTGTTTTTCAATATATATGGCTTTACTATGCAGGAAGGACAGCACGAAACTTAGCGGGTGCAATTAGCAGACAGCTTTAAAAAGCCCCAGCCAAATTCAGTGCTTGTGTCCCCTTCCCTGTCCCACAGTCCCACAGCTTTTGGGCTCCGGCTGTACGCGAGGCAAATGTGCAAGATTTCCCTGGATTTACTGCCATCAACTACCCCAGAACTTAGCATGCATTAACAGCATGGGCTTTAAATCAAAGGAGCGTTTCTTAATACATTATTTATAATGAATCAATTTTTAATAGGAAAAGCTTTTTTCTCCCCTAATAAATTATTATAAACTCTGCTGTAACATGCTGTAGCAATATGTACTGTACAAATAATGTTATATGCGTTGGTTCATGAGGACTTTTAAACAGCTCACTAAAATGTTATCTACCAGAGGTTTCAAAGCACTGTGCTCGCTTCAATCTTGAGCAATCAAAGCTCCCTACTGCAGGTTTATTTGGTTTGCGGAGGGGCAGGTACTTCTGTAAACCACTTGATAAATATCTCTATTATTTACATTGCAATGTGAATAAAACAGGGGGTTGTGTTACTGCAGATACACAGCCTGACCTGGAGGAAGCAGCAGCGTGTTCCCGTGAGGCCTGTGTGGGCATCCTGCCTAACCCCTCCTGGCGTATCCAGCATCTTTCCCTTTATACTTTTTCTGTTTTCTCCTTTTTTCTTCGCAGTTTGGGGCGCAGCTTATGTTTTCTCTCTGTTCTCAGGCCCGGCGCTGTGAGCAGAGGCCAGGCTTTCCCTTCATTTGCCCTATCTCGACCCCGTGGCTGCTCCTCGCTGCCCGGTGGGGACTTTGCTCGGAGCTCACTGCGGGCTTCATGTTTGCTCTCTTTTTGTGAGTGTAGGGCAGAGAGAGCCTGGAAAACGTCCTCTTCCCTGCTGAGTATTTGCAATAACCACATCACAACAGTAGGTCCAGGCTTGGAGACAAACACCCATGAAACACGCAGTGGTTCCTCTGGTACCTCTGGCTCTTGTTCAGCGCCCAAAGGCAGAGCTGAACTTTGTGGGCTTTTTTCTGCCATCTATTATTTTACATTGTTTAACTCTCTAAAGCCCTTTTCCTTGGATGGAAATTTTAGGACTGATGACAGATGAAAATATACTTTCCCATATTTCATTATTTTCCACTTATGTTCCCGTCGGCCAGCAGATGTTGTAAAACATCCAGCCCTGTTCCAGGGAGCGGCTGTTCTTCCAGGCAGCTGCCCTTCCCCCAAAATTCAGTGCCAGTTAGCACCAGGATATAAGGACACAATATTCAATGTCCAGCACTTAAAATGTGTGGCATCACTTCTGGAATTCATTCTCTTCTGGAGGAGCCCCCACGTGGGCACCCAGGGGTGCAGCCAGGGAGGGCGTGCACGGTGTGACCAGGATGTGGGGTAGATGCTGCAGAGGGCACAAGATGTGGGCTGGCAGGCCAAAAAGAGCCAGTTTGTGCTGTAAGTCTGCGCAGTAATTATGTTGTGCGAAGCAAGCGGTGGGTCCTTGCTAAGAAAAAACAACTCAGATGGCAGAAACGAAAGGGGAGCTCCACCGCCGCAGCGGGTGTCTTATTTACCAGTCCCCGCGCTTGCTTGGGGTTTGTGTGCTCCCACCTGTGAGGATGCAAAATTTACCCTCCCAAACATCCTCATTAATTTTCCTGTGTGCTTTTAGAGGCCTGATCTCTCTTTGGCCTAAATCCACACGGTCCCAGCGCGCTGAGCAGCCGTCCCAGAGGCTCCTCAATCCCCAGCACGTCCCCGTGTCAGTGGCGATTACCGCTGGGATGAAAGAACCGCAATCAAAACTCAGCTTGTATCATCATATCAAAGCACATTTGAGAGTCTTCTTTTTAATTGAATGCCTCTCTTTCCTCACTTTTGGTCACTTTTGTTTTTAATAGCGCCATCTGCATTTCAGATCACAAGTCTGTTTCTCAACCAGCCATATAACAAGGGTGGCACGAAAACATCTTGCAAGGAGAAACTTGCGTGTTTTCAGCAGGTGAGAGGCAGCCCCTGCCTTAGCCAGCTCTCCCAGTGAGGTACTGGGAGGGACAGGAACGGCTTTGCCACAGGGCAGCCCCTGAGCAACAGCATTTGGGCCAAAATCTTCATGTGTTCACGCAGGAATATAAAAAGCAACACTCCTGCTGGTTGCAGTGGGTGGAGGAGGCTCTTCTGCCTGGTGCTGTCCCCGGGTCACAATGGAAATTGTTAAATGGGAGCGGTTCCAGGGGAGAGGCGCGGGGATGATGAAGGAGCTCACCTGCTAATGAACGACGCTGGGAACTCAATTTGTTTTCTGTAAAAAGGAGGTGAAGAGACAATCCGCTCTCAGCCTCTAATTACTGCTGGAATTTAAATGTGATAATGGAGGGCTCCCCAGCCGGGCAGATGAAAGCACACACAGCCCCGTGCCTGCAAGATTCAAATTCGGGTTTAGATTAAAAGCACATTTTTAACGGTGCAGGTTATTAACCACGGAAACAGCCGTTGAGAAATCTTCTGATTTGAAGAGGCATTTTATTCTTCGAGACCTAAAGCTTTAGTTCAAATAGAAAAAGTCCCCAGGCACATTTTACACGGGAGTTCAGACCAGATAATCACCTTATAACGTATGAATATGCCGTCACCCTTCTGCCCTCCTTTTATGCTCTGCTCATCAAGCAGCAGCTCTTTCGGTAAACACCGAATTTCTCCAACTCGTCACCAGGAGGGCTTTTGCCTTCTCTCGAGCTGCCCGTGGGCTGCGTAGCGCTGCTGAGCCGCGGGCTGTTCCCCTTTCCTTTGCCCTGCCCCATCGGGTCGGTTTGGTGCGAACAAGGCACGTTCCCAGCACGCTGCCCCCACCACGGGCCTGCAGCCCCCCTGCCCGAGAGATTTCTGGTCTCAGCATCACAAAAAACAGGCAATGCCCTGAGGATGCATCTGTCCAGCCTCAGCCCTCCGGCGTGCTCAGCTCCACCAGCCAAGGAGGTCGCACCAGCTGCTGTCCTCATGGGTGAGAATCTGAGCGGGGTGACCAGGGCTTGGGTTTTCCTAATGCACACCCAGAGCCTGACCCTGGCCTCAGGGGTGTACCCTCTCAGGGGGTTCAGCTTGGTGCATTTCTTTGATTTGTTTGCTCATAGCTGCTGGGCTCAGGAGGGATAAAATACGGATAACTTGTAGCGTGGTGTTTGCTGCTGCTTGGGGTTCTTGAGGCTGTTGTGATAAACTTGACACCATCCACACGTGCCACAGAAAGCATCACCAAAGCTTGCTTTTCCTTCCAAGCAAGCAAAACATCTAAATACACAAATAAATCCCATAACATTACAGCCCATGGGATGGGTAATGAAGCAACAACCTGTTTGTGGAAGATGCTTGGACACCCAGTGATATATATATACTATATATATATATACATATATATATATATACACACACACCTATACATATATATAGGGATATAGATAGGTACTCTGAAGCATGGAACATGCCATCCATTTTTCAGCTGCTTACAATGTACACTGTACTCTGATTATTTACATGAGTGCCTGCTGAGTACTTCAGCCTAACGACATCAGGTGGCACATTAGTCCTCACACTACAGGATTTAACTCTAAAGAAAGCTCCTTCTTTTGGCCAATTTAATTACTTTGTTACCCAGTTCACCTAATTCTCTTATTCTAACATGTGGGGAAAAAAAAAAAAAGTGAAAAAAAAAAGAGAAAAGGAAAAGAAAAGATGACTGAGATTTTCCTTACCTGTTTTATCCCCTCTTGATATCTAAAATACCACACTTTATCAAACGTGAAATAAAACTAGCCCCATCTAGTTTAAGTGCACATCATAAATCAGTTCCTTTAACAAGGTGACAGGAAAAATCCCCCAAAGCATGTTTCTCACTTTGTCTTGCCCTTCCCCAAATGTCTCGGGACAGAGACATTACAGCAATCTCTGAAAGCCAAGTTGACATCCTCTATGTTATTCATTGTTTTATGTATTTTTTACACGTGCACTTTATTTTGTCTCTTGTCCTCACCTCCTAGCTGCATTCCCCCAAGGCCTTCAGAGGCAGTACAGGCAGAGAGATAATTTTCAGGTTGAATAAATCCTTTTCATTCTAGAATAAAACCTGTGTATCAGAAGCTAAACTCAGAGCAACTGCTATGTCCGAGAGCATCTTCGTCCCAGCCGTGCCTTGCTTCAGGCTGGTAAGTGTTTGCGTTACTGCCTGCCTTTGCCCACAGTGCTTCAGGAGGCTGGGCTATCACAGCAGGAGCTGCCACCACAACGGGAGGTGCTGCCACCAAGGTGGCAAAATTATTAATATTTCAGCTTTGAGAGGTCTGCCAAGAAGCTCCCTGTACCTAAAAGCGCATCCCCTTTGCCTGAAATCTAGCGGTCTGTGACTGCTTCCAGCCCCGCTCCTCAGCTCGGGTAGTACTGGACGCGCCACCCGGAGCCGGCTCTCCGCAGGGGAGCAGAGGGGAAACGCCACCTGAATGTTGTCCCTCTGTGGTCGTGGTTAACACAACTTCTGTCTGACCTGTCCGAGATTGTACTTGTGTTGGGATGCACTTGGGGTCCTGATGTTCTCCAACACCACGACGGAAGGTGCTGCCACGATGGAAGGTGCCGCACGAGCAGGGACAGCAGCGGGATGGCCCCGTGCTCTGAAAGCAGTGCCTGAAGACTGCCCTGCCCCTTGAAGGAGCAGACGAACATCGGTCACAGCTGGTCTCCGAAAAAGCCGGTGCTGCGTGCTTGCAGGGCTCTGCGCAGGCACAGCAACGTGGGGCAGGCTCTGGTACAACAGCTCCCCTTCCATGCACCTGCAGTCCTGCTCCGGAGCACGCCGTCTCTGAGCAGAACACCATTCCCACGTGGCTTGCTTTAAAATTCATACATAGGACGTAAATCAGCTGAAATGTAAATGGCTTTGGTTGTGGTTTGTGTTTTTCACACAAAGCAGCAGGAGGGACGGAGCAGCAGGGGCGCCCAGCGGCCGTATCCCCCACTGGTACACATCATTTGTAAGAGGTTCGGTGATTTTCAGCAGCGAAGGATGAGGTTGAGGAATTCTTCTGCCTTTGAAGGAATTGCACAGAAAAGACACCTCCATGCAAGACCATCCTTTCCACTAGAAAGCTGCTGCTCCTGTCCATCCCGGCAGCCCAACACAGCTGGGGATCGGAGGGGCAGATCTGGCACATCTCCCCATAGACGAGTGACTGGAAAGGTTATTTTGACATCCTGCCAATGCATGAAACCATCGCTCACGTTTCCACACGTCAGCTGCTTTGGGTCCCAGCTGTGCAGCACTTACATCAGCGGCACTTACCGGCGTTACCAACAGCAGTGGCAGCAGCCCTGTGGCTGGGAGCAGTCTCACCCAAAGCCGCTCTGATGACAAAGCTTCTCCAAGCCCTGCCCACCTGGGCTGGCCTGGGAGCATGAAGGCAGCTGAAAAGCTCAAAAGCCTACAAGCCATCAGGGCAGTCTGGCTACAGTACCAAAACCTGCTGTGAAAAGCGATCCGCCCTGCCCCATCCGTTGCTGCACTGTCTCCAGTTTCTGCTATCCACAGCTCACATTTTTCCGCCCTACAGTTCTACATTTCGCATTTATTTTCCGCACATTCCTTGTGCCTTTGATGTACACTTAATTACAATATTAATCAAAGACCTCAAAAGAAGTTCCTATGCAAATGAAGTTATGAAATTGCAGTTTGGGGAAATTGTAAAAACCTATTCATTCTACTTATATTGAAATATTTCAATGTATTTTTAATGCCTTGGCCCTGGCAAAATGCATTTTCATTCAAGCAAATAATATATTGAGCAAATATTATTCTCCTAGGTTTTATTTCTTTGTCAAATAATTGATTTTTTTTTAAGTCTCATAGTATAGATAATATTACATAAAATGCAGAGAGAAGAATTGTTTGGTTAATGCACATTTTTCACAAAAGCCTCGTCACAAGGGGTTACAAGCCCCATTTCCACAGAAGAAATTGTGTGGGCTGGGGACTGGCTGTTTTTAACCCGAGAAAAGGATGCTGCTGTCTGTAGAAAGTTTGTGAAATCATGTTTAGAATGCCATATATATATAAATATATATAAATATATATATATATATGCACAGTGCATGTATCTGACTGTTTCTAGATAATCACAGCCTGCTGCAAAGAAAAATCCATGCTGTTTTTCAGGGGAAAAAAAAAAATGGACAGCTACCTCTGCAACTTACTCAATGGCCACACACAGGGTCAGAGCTTCTCAGACATGGGAAAATAAATATTCAGAAAGAGCAAGAGGAATGTGTGCCTGGAGAGCAGCTTACCAGGACGGGACCTGAGCCCAGGCTCCAGCCCAACGAGACCAAAGGGTGAAAGCCCCGAGCAGTGACTTGTGCTAGGGCTGATCTGGGCTCCTCTGCTAGAGGCTGGGAATGACCAGGACAGAAGCAGCATTTATTTCCTTCCCCATGGGTTCGGTTACCCCAGCCAAGGGACCTGAGCGAGCACCTTTGGCGTGTCCCCGTCCCCGTCCTCCCCGCGTGCCTCTGCGCAGGTCCGCAGCTGAGTTAGCTAAAAATACCCCTCCGCCTCGTGCTCCCTGCCTTCCTGCGCAGTTTCTCTGTAGACAAAAGTGGTGGTCGCTGCCAAAATCAGACACTCGGGGACCTCTCCTGCTTGTAAAACCAGCCGCTAGCACGTGACAGCTGCGAACATCTGGAAGCCATCTCCCCCCGGTGCGGCCGGGCTCCAAGGGGGGCTCGCAGGGCTCGTGCGGCCTTCCCAAAGCCGAAGCAGCGCCTGCTGAAAGGGCTTCGCAGGTAACTGAAATTTCAGAAAAAGTGGAGAACAATTAGCGCTGTCAAAAAGACCAGGGGACGGAATGATTTTGGAACTATTTGATGATATTTCTTTTAAGCGAAGGAAAGCTGCCCAGGTCTCGCACCTCGAAGGGACGCCGGCTCCTCCCGCAGTGGGTGTTTGGGAATCAGCCCTGCGGTGGTGCACAGGCTCTCCTGGCCTTCAGCGCTCAGGAACTGGTAACAATTTATGGGTGGAAATGCTGATATCCAGCACAGGCAGTGCCCCTTTTCTGAGGGAAATGCCAGCATGCCGTCTGTACGTCAGTGTCAGATTAATGCCTGACTTTCAGTCGGTATTACGGGGAGTAGAGCTTGCTCCCCTGCCAGGCACTCAGACAGCATCACCCGGACGGGTTAGTCCTAAAAATTGCTTATATGATTCCATAACACGACACATTGGGGTCGGACCCATGCCAGGGGAAGAAGAAGGATCCCGGGATTGATGAAAAGGGCGCAGAGGACTTAAATCCCACCTGCTGGGGGCTCCCGGACTGCTCTGGCAGCAGCGCGTTCCCTGTCACTGCTGTTGCACGGATCCCGGTGCCTGGGATTAGTCCTTTGTGGTCAGAAAGAGCAGAGTTATGCCATTATTGTTGTGCTCTCTCTCTCTGACTAGCGGAACTGTGATTACTTTATCTGGAGGAGCCGCTCTGTTCGATGCAACCGAGATGCTCCCCTTCTCCCCCCACCGGGGTCCCTAAGCGCATCCCGGGGCACAGCTCGAAGCACTCAGCCCCTGCAGAGGGCTCAGGAGCCACCCCGGGCTCCGCAGCAAGCTCTTCCCTTCCCCTAACCCTGCAGCTTTCCTTTGTGCTCAGGCACAGGTCCCGCGGGCCTCCCGGCTGACTGCGCGCAGCTGAATCGCTGTCGGAAACATCCAGCGAGCCGGGGGAGAGCACGGGAACAGATGAGCAACCCCACAAGAGAGGCATGGGAAGAGAGAGGAGGAAGACACCTGCACTGCCGGCTGCTTCCCAATTAATATTTAAACGTTTTACACAGAGCTGGGACCCTCCCAGAAGAGTGCTTCGGAAAAACTCCGCGGTGCTTTAAGCCGGAGCTTCCCCAGCTCCCCAGGCAGGTTTTATGTGCGCTGCAGCCGGTGCCCAGCTCTCTCCCCTCCCCTGGCACAGCGACGAGTTCCTCCTCTGCAAATTACTCTCACGCTAATTAGACCACAGTAAATGAAGAGCAGGATCGGCGTGCAGCCCCAGCACGGGACGAGGAGGGCACGTCAGCCCCACTGGCGTGCAAGTGGGTGCAGACACCCAAAGGGCTCCCCCACCACGCATGGCCGCGACCAGCACAGCCCCGGGGCGCGCAGGAAAAGTGCCAGAGGTCATCTTCGAGGGGCATTTTAAAAATTGTTTTTAATGAGTTGTTTGCAGCCATTTGAGGTGGCAGGAGATAGTGCTCGGCTGGACACAGGCCACACGCACGAGGTTTGCAGAGAGCGAGCATGGGGCACATCTGCAAGCTCTGTGCAGCACGAGAGCAAATCCAAATTGTAGTCATTGGCTTCAGAGAAACAGCAGGTCTTATTCACATGCAAACTGCACTGAAAAAACACTGAAGCATTACAGATTTCTATTTTTCCAAGTCTTCCACCTGTAGATGGCTAAATCCCTGCTGCCTGCTCTGGAGGCAAAGTAGACTCATCCACTTTCAGGCCTGTTGAGAGGGGATGAAACTTACGGGTTTTTTTCCTCTGTCCACATGCGCTGTGACCCCACGCACTTCTTGCAGCCAGAGCTGCCTGGCCTTGGAGACTTTGCCCCATCCAAAAGGCACCGCGGCACTTCCCAGGGACGCTGCCAGCCAGGACAGGTCGCTGCCCTGCCTTGCTTGCTACAGCGTCTCCTCCTAAATTAAGTACGCAGTGCTAAAAAAAAAAAAAAGCCACAACCATCGCCACAAAGCAGGGCCACCCTCTGCCTGCTGGGACGACCTCTGGGTTTTCCCTACAAATGAGACCTTGCACCACCTCATCTGCAGACCCCCAGACTGGCCCCAAACACAGCAAAAATGATGCCCGTGCACACAGCGCTCCCAAACATTCACAGAGATGGTTCGCATTCCTCTAGCACAAACGGATTAATACATTTTTTGCAGAGCGTTTCCTCTTGTATCACGTAACTTGCCACAGGAGGGGAGCCCTCTTCTCCTCGTATCGTGTTCCCAGCGAGCAACACCCTCGCGGCAAGCCGTGCTCTCGGCAGTCAAATCTTCGGTTTCACTCTGGTTTATATCCCCCAAAGCTATTTAATAGCTCGCACATTCCTTCCCATAAAGTTTACCCTCTCTGCAATTTACAGCTCGGCTGTGGCGAGGGCAGCCAATGTGCCAGAGTTGCGCTCCCCGACCGCAGCATGCACCGAGTTCCCCTGTTGCCCCCGGCCACACGGACACCATTGCTTCCTCTCGGGAACATGGCATGGGGACCTGAGCCCCATTCAGGGAACGCCATCGCAGAAGGAGTGAGGAAGACCATGGTCCAGCCCTGGGTGGGCTCCCCGACGTCTGCCCGCCCCCCCCACCTCGCATAGCCGTCGTGCATGCTATGCGGCAGGGCGGGCGGCGTCCTGCCTTTCCGAAGCAGTCTCCATTTCACACAAATCGCGGATTATGTGCCAAAATTGGGCTGTGGGGAGGTCGCCTGGTTGCTCAGCAACTGTGTTTGTGCTGCGAAGAGCTCGGGGCTGTGCTCGGCTGCCCGCAAGCACCCACTGGCAAAGGAACCGGCCGAGACCCGGTGGCAGCGATTTGGGTGGCAGAGCAGGCACCGCCCACCGGAGAGCGGGTGAACCCCGGTTTAATAACCCCTTAGTTAATAAAAATCAGCACTAGAGTGCTGCAGGAGGAGCAAAATACTCTCAACTCTGCCAGCTGCAAAGCCTTGGGTTGGAAAAGTGTCATTTTGGTTTGTCTGCTCTTCACCGCTCCATGGCTGTGAAAGGGAGGGGAATAAATAGCAGGGGAGAGGCTAAATTCCCGCCTGTCCCACCCTGTCTTTAGCCTTCCAGCCCAGCACGGGTCATCTTAGGGTTTCCATTTCTTGCATTGAAGTAGAAACTACGTGCCATCGGTTTTGTGGCAATGGGTGTGCAAAAACATGAAGGAAGCGCTCCTGATACCATGGGGTTTTTACTTTTAAAATGCACTTTTTGAAGTCATAATATTTCAAAGCACATTTATAATATGTTTGCAATATGGGTAAAAAGATTACTTTAGTCTCCTGGAAAATGTAATTTCCCAGTAATTGGTGTTCTCCTACAGTAGCTCATATACATGCATTAATCCCTCTCCTCCAGCCCCGCACGTATTTCTTACTGTGTTACTCTACAGCAGGCTGCTAAACCTCCCCAGTAGCTCTGATTTTTAAACTTCCACTAACTCCTTGTAAAATCAGCTTTCCACAAGGGCAGAGAGTTTCTAATTATCTGTTACATGCGCAGAGGTTCAGTTCTGTGCCCCCAGCACCATCCACAGCATTTCCACCGGTCACAAAGCGGCCAGCACCCACAACTCACTCCCAGCAGATCTGAAAACAAGCTAATGTTTTCCTAGAAGGTTTCCCCTTCAGGATAGCAATGGTTTGGGCAGCAATACATGTATATACTTTAAAGTGAGTTGATTTGTATTGTAAACACCATACATCCATCCTATTGCTGTGCGGACACTTTGACTTATGGATCTCTGCCATGAAAAGACCTTCCTCCTGCTTCCTGGGCAAACAGGGCAGGTTTTGGTGGGGTTCGTGGGATCCCCTCCTCAAACCCGATTCCCGCAGTGGCCTTCTTCTCCCAGCCCTACCTGTTCCGTGTCTGTGGCAGGGAATGATAAGCAACTGCTGAAAATGTGATCAGTTCATCAAAACCTTTGGGGCATTGTATCAATAATTAATTCAACATGAGTCAACATAACTCAAAGTAGTCGTATTTCATGGAATAAAAAAATACGGAGATGTAAAGGTCTATTAATATACCTATGTTCTCCTGCTGTCTGTGCAGGATTGCTCCATACAGGGTATATTTTTCTCCACTGCATGTTTAAAACTCAGTTTTTGGTACAAATGCAAATTATCATTCGTTGTAGCTGCTATTTTTTTATGTAAATGACTGGTTTAATTTCTCTTGTGTAAGGGAGTCTCTGTCGTCCTGTATGGTGATGTCGGTGGCTCCCCAGCAGACAAGACTTTGACATCAGGCAGGGGTTGCTCTCCTCCCAGCACCCGGGCAGCACCAGCACCCATCCAGCACCAGCACCCTCACCTACACGGCCCCAGTGGTAGGTACGGGGACTTGCTAACACGCTGTGACAGGAAGCCTGAGGACAAACAAAAAAAAAAAAAAAGAAGAAAAGATGACCCAAGGAAATAGAAAGCTTCTGCATCCTATCAGGATGGAAAATCATATCAGAAAATGTTCCAAAACTCACTGGTGCATCTTCACCAATAGATGAGCTGCCCATCCACTTCGGTAGTTTAATTTCATACACCAGCAGTTTCTAAGTGAACAAATACGAGGACGTTCTGGTCCCCAAACATCCCAGTCTATATTCTTCCACTCGCTTCACCCCGACTTGACTATTATACACTGCTGTACAGAGAGTTAGGGCTCAGAGAGGGCTTTTTGTTTAAAAAACGAACATCTGAGTACTCTGAAATTCATGGGCTGAATTAGATTATCTGGAAACATGCTGCACCTCATGGATGCCCGGTGGGGTGAGCAGCAGTCCACATGGCTGTCCTCTCGGCGAGGACACGGGGTGTAGCTCACCTCCCCTCTGCTCCCCGGCGCTATCGCTCCAAAGCGAGGCCTTCAAATGCAATTACCTTCTGCTTTGCCCTCCGACAGCCTCAGTTCAAAGGTCGGTGCCCAATTAATGCGATTTCTGCTCAATTATCTAATGACCGTTAATCCTGTTAGGGTGATTCTCAGGTCCATCTGTTCCTGACGTCTCTTACCGTTGCCTTTCCCATTCCTTCCATCTTTCCTTTTCATTTCCTAGGAATTCTCTAAGCACTCCCATTTTTTTGGCATATCCAAAGCACTCTAACCTCTTTCTGTGCTGAAATATTGCAACATCTCAAAGTTCTCCCCAAATCAGAGATTTACGGATTTTTTTCTTTTGCTTTATTTGGAATTCTCAACACTTCTGTCCTTAAACTACATTTGAAATGCCTCCAATTTTGGAATATCTCTCATTTAAGATCTAGCAAAATTGTACAGAAAATACTACTTTTTTAAGTTGTGGCTTTCTATATGTCCTAAACCTTTTCTAAATTTCCAAAAGCTATTTTATCCTGTGCTCAATGAATAACCCAGACTTTATCTTGATTATGACAGAGCCTAGGTACAGAAACTCTTCCACTCTCTCAAGACCTTCTCCTTCAGTTGCACTGCGCAAGAGTTGTTTTTCTTTTGTTTTGGCCACTGTTTCAATCTTAGATATATGGGAGCCTATCTTCATGCTCTTTTTGTACCTGGCATAGGTGTTTATGAACTTCTCCTTAACCAAAATAAGAAAAAAGAAAAAAAAAAAAAAGTGGAGGGAGGGCGTTTACCAGAATTATGCTGCATGCACTCCTAGGATTTCAATAGCGTTGATTCAAGCAATTGTCTAGTGGGATTTTCTCAGCTGCAGGAGGATGCTTAGAAAGGGCAAAAAAAGAAACCTTTAAAAGAGTGCGTAGAAGAAAACTGGAAGTTTCAGATCCTCAGATATGTCATTTTTGTGTCAAATTGTAAAAATCCCAGGAATTATCCATCTGACAGTATATGTGCATGCGTTCCTATATTTAGCAGCTAGGAGATGAGCTTAATAGCTAGGTTGCATTTACCATCAGCAGGTCACGCGGCAGGCGCACGCATGGGACAATGCTCTGCTCTGCACGGTGAGCTTCTCTTACATTATTTCATTTGTTTTTAAAAAGAAAAATACAACCATAACCGAGATCTTAACTCACTCCTTCATATGCCTTTCCTGCAAGTGTTTGAATTAAAGGTATTTGGGTTTTCCTGCTGACAGCTTTAGGGATATTCTGCAGGAGGGAGGTGTGAGGAACAGCCTTTGCTACCCTGAAACGATATATAAAATATTAACCGCTAGCAATATCCTTCTTGCACAAAGGCACTGGTGCCCCGTTCCCATATTATTACATGCAACTCGAAGGGATTGCTGGCGAGATGAAAACTGAAACCCTCTAATGCCTTTTCCCCCTCCCCTGCTTGCTGTGCAGCCAGTTCCAGGCGAGCCCCTGCCCCGCAGGCCAGCCCCTGCCCACCGCCCGCAGGGAGGCTGCACTGCCAGGGGCAGTAACCAAACGTGGTCCCACCACCACCTCCCTTCTTAGCCCTCCCCGGCCTTCTTCTTCCTTGCTTTCCTAAAACCTTAAAGATATGTTGTTTGTATCCTCCTGTTCATGTTACATAGTGAATTTCTGGGGAAAAAGGATATTTACTGGCTTCACTGTGATGCGACACCCAAGCTGGGCACTCCTGAGGTGCCCTCATCTGACTTTGACAAGCCTCTCGGCGCTGCTTCTCTTCTCGCCCCGCTGTTTCCGTGGGGCGCAGTGATCAGACGTGCCGCCACAGCGCACAGGTTTAGGCAGCGGCTCGGTCAGCCGCGTGCTGGGTAGCTGAGAAGTGGCTTTGCTGCTGAAAGCCCTCGTCTTTGCACAAGGCTGAGCAGTAGCTGTGGGACTGCAGTGCTGGAGGCTCGTGATCCATCCGTGATGAGAGAAAGCACGCTAACAGAAACCTGAGGAGTGCTCGAAGCTAAAGCCCTGCCTTTTTTTTTTTCTTTTCTTTTTTTTTTTCTCAGAATACCAACCACAACTGTTTTAAAGCCCTGGTGAGATGCTGAGGCTGCCGCCAGCATCCGTGCCTGGGTTTATGCGTGCAGAGAGCCTGCCTTGCTCTCCATCCTCCCGCCTTCCCCCCTTTCCCCACCTTTGTTAAGGAGAGACTGCAAAGCAGAAAAGCTGCTAACACCCCTGCTATCGAAACAGCCCTGCATCCTCCAGATAGACGTCTCAGCACTATGCAGCTGGGCCAGCTGGCTGGCTGCTCTCATTAGGAAGAGCACATCGTTAATGCCCCGGAGCTCTGCGGAGCTGCCAAGGACAGGATCTGACCCATAACGCTCCTCACGTTGAGCTCAGGCCGTTTGGCAGAGGCCTGAGCAAGCTTGTGATATAAATTCCTTCTCGTTAACCAGGAAGTGGGAGAAAGCCTTAATTGGGATATCAAATTTCAGGAAAATGCAGTAAAGGCCACTCAGCTGAGAGGCCTGGGTCCTGGTACAAGCAAATGCCGGCGGCTCACAGCCGATGTGCCAGGCCTCTGTGGGTGGCAGACACAACAGGCTGTGACTGTCACGTCATTTGTGAGCTGAAACACAACTACACAGCAGTCTTTGGGTGAGCAGAGGCTGCCTTCCCCAAGAAAGTATAAGACTGTTGAACAAATTAAGGCAGCAAGGTCATAAAAGGGTGTGAAATACCACCTAGTGCTGGCTGACTGCTCCTCACGTACTGGAGGACAGCGGGCTTCACTGGCATCTGGTGCTTCGTTTACTTCGGATAAATAAAAGAAAAAAAGCATTGAAAACCCCCTGAAATGTTTCCATTATTACTTCCATGAGCATTTTAAAGTTGTTTTTGGTGGTGGTGCTTTTGCTTTGTTTTGGTTTGTCTGTTTTTCAGACAAACTGAAGTGGCATGGAGAGGGAAGGCCGACCAGCTGTGGGACCTGCTGTGGGGCCGGTGGTGGCACCTGGGGCCACCCAAAAACGACAAAGCTGAGGCGAGGATTTTCCTGTGAGGTCCCCTTCAGGTAGGGAGCCCAGGAAAATCTGCTTGTGAGGCCATGCGGGTGCTTTTTGGGCTTTGAGCTGGCAGCACGCCAGAGCCCTCAGATGGCAGAGGTGGTGACTGGGGTGGGCAGGAGAAGCGGGGCTGGCACCATTACACGCTCCTCAGATCAACCCGTTGTGTGTTAGCGCGATCAGGCCTGCTCTCCCTTTTCCTCTGTCTCCAAACTGTAGATCAGAACATACCCAGCTTTTTACTTTCTTGTTCCCAGCGGTGCATAAACATTATGATTTGCATAGTTTTCTGCTCTAACCTTTCTGTTCGGGGGCCACGTAAAGGGAATGAGGTGCAGCGCTGGGGTGGGACCTTTCTGCAACGGGGACAAAGGTTTGTGCTTTTTCACTCTACCCTCTTGCTTTTAACATGCACTGAGTTAATGTTTACAAGTATTTAGAGAAAAATACTCCATTTGCCATAAGAGCTGGTTATGGGCTTGTAATGATGAAATAAAGAGCAGAGTGATTTCATCCTGGCTGTTGGTGATGGGCCCGTAAAACAGTCCCCGCGTGCACGTGGGCGCTGCAAGCATGCAACGAGTGGAGACAACAGCTAAGGACAAAATGGAGCAGTTAAGGGACAGATGTGAAAGCTTTGAGGGAACGGGGGGGTGCAAGCCTCTCCTGCAGAGCCTGGTGCAAGTTGAGGGATTGCAAACTGTGGGTGAAGCCCGGTCAGAGAAGCAGCGCCCGCATTCCCTCCGGCATGGGACGATTCCCCCTGCTGCCAGTCCTCCCACAGGGGGAAGCAGCGCGGGGGGAGATGAGACGTGATCTGATGAAAGCCGTGATGGCATGGACTGCCGAGTTCCCTGACAGACTGGGAAAACCACACAGCCTGATCACTGCTTCGGAAAAAAAAAGGAAGATGAATGCAAGCACCGCTGCTTTGGAAGGAATGAGATGTGTGGATGTTTTATTAGATCTTAAGCAAATACTTTGCTGACTAGAGCAATACGTCTCTGTCACAACTGAGCTGGAATACAAGATTTTGGGGCACATCGCCGCTGAAACCTTTAACAACAGCCAAGCTGAGTCGGGAAAGCTGCAAATCACAAACAGTGAGAAAAATATTCAGGTATGCTGAAACATTTATTATTGCTTTTGAAATGAATTTGGGGATCAGAAGGTCCCTCGCGCAGCCTGGAAGGCTCAGCCGTGGACTTTAAAAGATTCACAGGTTCTCAAAAGCCAGGTCGGTTCAAAAGAAAAGCCTTTCTGCATGCCAGCAGAAGGGCTCGGAGCAGCTCATCTTCCAGATTAAAAGGCAATCCAGATAAGGGCCCAACCCAGCAAAGCCCTTGTGAGCATACTGGGCCTAAGCACCCATTTTGTCAGGGCTGAGCGAGCAGTACAGGTTCACCTGCAGCCTGACAACATGGAAATGGCATTTTCCTGTTATCCGCAGCTGACCACAAATAACTTTTCCAATGCATGACTCTGCCAGCCATGCTCAGGAGGATCTGAAAGCACAGGCATCTTCCTTTCCCTTTGGTCCCATAGATGCAGAGGGGCTCAGCCCTCCCTCCCCACGGTCTGAGGATGGGGCGCAGATGGCTCTATGGGAAAAGAAGGTGGCATGGCATTAACAGAATCCAGCAGATGAAGGCACATGGCCCTGGACAGTGTCAGCCTCAAAGCTGCCCCAGTCTGAAGCAGGGACCACCTCCAGCAGCGTGCTGCCCGAGCAATACCTCCTCAGCAAAATGTCAGGCTTCACCTCTCTCTGGTAATACCTGCACGCAAAGAAATTACATCAGAAATGACTTCCCTCAATCTCAGTAAAAGCACATTAGGAAAAACTTCCATTTCTAGGAAAACGACTTGACAGCTGTGTTGAAATTACCTCTGGTAATTTTAACTGAGTGGAAGCTTTTATATTCGATTGCACCAAAAATGTAAAGCGTGTCACTTATTAAGCTTTTATATCTGACATTCAGTCTGGTACCTGACGGCATCTTTCCAGCAATCTGGAGATCATGCAGCTAATGTACTTGGAAATGGTAGAATTAGGGATGGTGGAAAGTCATTAAATTTGAAATTAAATGGGCTCTCTTCGTTCTTGAAGGTAATCTTTAAGAAAAAAAACACACAACAGAAGTGCCTTTGCAGAAGTCAGAAAGCATCTCCCACATTAGCTGTCTGAGCTTTCTTTTTCCTCCCGTAATGGTGCCAATTAGCTGATTTGACTATCGCACCGGCTTCGCTGTGATCGAGGGGGGGAAGCTGCAGGCTCCCTTTGACACAATGCACCAACCCCTCCTCACCCTTGACACCAGCCAGGGCCCCTGTCTTATTCTGAGCTTTTTCAGCCCAGTTTCAAAGGTGAAACAAAATGCCAAGCAAGTGGTCTGAAGCTCTGGCAAGCCACACTATTTCCTACCCAAGGCTTTTTGGAAGGAAATGTCTAGCAGCACATCGCAACGTTCCCTTTGGGGGACAACTGCGGGAGGGACAAAATCTCACTTAGTCCATTAAAACCCGCGTTAAAATAAATATACAAAAAATAGGTGAAAGAACAATGCCTGTAAAATGTTTAGGGCGAATTAAACAGCCTACAAACGGCCGAGCAGCGTTGCCATGGTTTCGTACACCAGCAGGATGCTGTGCCACCCTTACCCTGCGATTCCTGCCTGGGATCTGGCAATCCTGGCCCCTGAAGGGTGAGCAGCACAGCCATAGGGTGTTAAAGGTGGAGGGACAACAGGCTGCCATCCCTCAGAGGCTGCCCCTTGCTGTGTATTCGGGGTCAGTACTCGCATTAGCAAGCGGCGCAGGGGACTTGTGGAGCTCTCTGGAAAAACTTGGTTCCCACCTTGGGGCTGAACTGAGGCCCTGCTTACCCAAGCACATGCATCCTGTGATTCATTAACGTGGTAACGATCTCTGGGCGAGCATTAATGGCCTTTGAGCGAGCGTAAAATGCCGCGTTGCTGCCAAACGTCTGGCTGCGGTTAACAGCTTCAACTCTAAAGGTAAGCACCGCGGAGGAAAATATAAATGCGTTATTAAGAAAAACCAACCTCTCAGAATGAACCTTAAAGGACAATAAAAACAGAGCAGTCGCAATGTAAGCACACCCTTTTGTGCCTCCCCGCTGCAGCACGCACGGTGCGTAGGATCGCCCGTGTACTGATGGGGACGGGCTGCAGCAGGACCTGCTCCCCCCTACCCTGCCCGATCCCATCCCGACACTGCCGCAGGGGCAGCGTCTCCCCAGCCTGATGCATCGCATCAACCCAGCATGGACTTTGACCTTTTTGTGACTTCTTAAGGTGAAAAGTTAAAGTACATCGAATAGGCATGAAGTCTGCGCTCCGGTTGCTGCTCTGCCCAGGCCAGCCCTGCTGTCTGCAGCACAGCGGTGCTGGGGACACACCGCGTGCAGCGGGGTGAAGCGCAGCCGAGGGATCGAGGGATTGAGGGATCGAGGCAGTCCCAGGAAACCTGCTTTGATTTGTTTAACGAGCTGCTTACTGCCAAAGATGAAAGGAAGGACCGTGGCAGCTAACAAACCTGAGAAATGCTATTAATGTTGTTTTCTAGCACTTCTTATGGGGAAAAACACACACACGTTTCGTGCCTTTATACACGACTATCACGAAGCTCTGTAAAGCTACGCATAGTGTTCCTATGCCCTGGGATAGGCAGGGAAGGGGTGGAGGGTAAGAGCTTATCAGTCACATCATTAGCTGCCATCTCGGTCATCAAGAGAATAGTTTGAGAGACATCGTAGAGCTGAGATGGATCACCCCTGGCTTCCCCACTATTGCAACAAGGAAGTTCATCTGCATCATATCTGCATGACAACAGGGTATGTCTGTGCAACATAAACACGCAGATGGACAGATGCTGCATGCCTGAAGTGTAGTTCGCATTAAGCACCAGCAGGTAGTAAAATGCTTCTAATTATTCCCATGTCCCTAAATTTTCACAGCTCCACTTTTTATATTGAATTCTTCTGTTTACTTTTTGGAGTTAATTCTTTTTTTTTTCAGGCAAACAAGAGCACAAATATGGTTTGTTACTCAAAATAAGCTGCCACGATCTGTGATTTGTGTACAAAACACGCATGTTATGGGAATGACATATACAGCATGCTGCATAAAAACACATTTTCACAAGGAACCATGTCAGACACAGCAGATTCCTTCTCTAAACAAAGAGAAGTTTTGTTTGCTAAGTCATTTTTTTCCCCTCTGGCTGTAACAGCTAGGGAGCAGTTTTTAAAATTCTTCATTTCTATGCAATTTACACAGTTTTCACGAGGTATTTTCCAGCTCCATGTATTGCCCAAAGCCCAGACTGCAAGCACAGATGCTGACTGCGAGCAGGGAATGCAGAGGAACGCCGAAAGCCAGGAAAAGTCTGAATGTGAGCGTGCAAATTCAGCACTCGGTGAATTTGTCCCCACATGTCCCTATTTTTATCAGCAAGTTTTGGAAACTGATGCATTGCAGAGGTGGCTTCTTAGCAATTTCTGGCCAGGATTTCCCATGCCCTCTTGCACAGGACTGACACCTGCAGATGTGGCTGCCACCAGTGCCCGCTGCTTGGACCCCAGCTGCATCCCTGCACCAAGAAGCATCATCCTGCTACCATGTGTCACAAAACATCCTCTGCTCCTTAAGGCACCAACTTCGACTCCTGCAAAACCGTGAGATTCTCAGCAGTCACTATTTTCAATATTGTCAATTATTTCCACTTATAGGCTTTTTAAACTGCTTAAAAATATTCACTTTCAAAACTCAAAAGGCAACGAGCTGTACACGGAGGGTTTTAGGAACACAAATATGGCATGGGGACCTGCATCCCGTGCTGTCTGAATGCTTATGGCTGACAAAGAGTTAATATTTCCGTGGCCTGAGCTTAGTGTGCTATTGTCAATTTTTATTCTGCTATTGAATGCGTAGCCTCAGGCAAGCATTTGCCCTCTTTGCCTCAATTTTTCAATCCATAAAATAACAAAGAAATTACAATACTTTGACAGCTGTGAAAACACATGACATTTATACTCATTTCATATAATGCTTACTTTTCAAAAAATGGATGCATTACCTCAAATTTCATGTTAATATGCCGGACTATCATGGAAAATACCTCCACAGGCAACCAGAAACAGTATAAAGTTCATGGCAGGTGGGACCAAAACTTCACAGCATGAGGCTGTAACAAAAGCCCGGCGTCTGGGGAAAACCAAACCATATTACAACGGGAGCCCAGATGAGCCGAAGAGCGTTATCACTTCATCTGTTCAAAATTTCCTAAGCCTAAGGTGCCACAAATACATTTATATGAATGATTTTAGACTAGATAGATGTCTTAATATTTAAGATGTCAGATGGAGTAATATGTAAGTAATTATGTTTTGCCTTTCATTCAGTCTTTGTCAGGGGTACAGACTGATGGCCCTGGAGATTGAAGGCTTCTGTCTAGATAGTGAAAATGCTCGTTTTTAACACGACGAGCACAAGCTTTCCCCGCCGTGCTCTCGCAGCGGGGCCGAAGGCAGGGCTGAGCCCCCCCCCCCAGCCATGGTGGGACCGTGCCCAGCAGACGGCTGTCCTCCCTTGGGCAGGCTGTGGGCGTGCCATGATGCGTGGAGCTGGTATGGAAGGTTGGCCCGATGAGTGCTGCTGATACTAAAAGTATTTAATATAAAAGCTGCCACCTCTGGGGACTTCTTGCCTTGCAGATCTACTGTGAGCAGGGAGGCTGGGGTCATATCTCCACCAAACCTGGGACCTGCGGGTTAACAAAGCTCTGCCTCTCCTCAGTCGTTAGGCAGCAGATCTGCTTGAGTTGAGGGGGTTTTGCTCCTCCAGCATGAAGGCAGTGAGGAAGCAGAAGAGGGGGAAACTACCAGCAGCTGGAGCAAGAGGCAGAGGTGGTGGAGATGATTTGGAGAAAAGCGTCCTGGGCAGGGAGGTAGGCACTGGTGGAGGTGTCAGGTCAATGCACACCGGAGAAAAATGAACACACAAGCTGCTGGCTTGAATGCAGTTTAAGTTCAGTACAGAATACAATTCATCAGATAGAGAGACAATATAATATATATACATATATGGACATTATATATGGACATGCACACCAGGCTTACGCAGCCTAATAGCAGAACTACTGACACCCGCCCACCGATGTAACCAGTAACATGAACAAACATCCTAATTTTATCTGTTCACTTTTAGCTGTTGCCAGCCTTGTGTGGTTGTGAGGAATCTGCAAAGGCCATTTAGCAGCAGTATTTGACAATTCTGCTTTATTTTGCCCAGCTTTCCTATTAAAAAATGGCAATTACTTGCAATGTAATTTGTGAAAATGTGAATATGACTCACGAAGTAAATGCAACCATTGCTTAAACATTCATGCCTGCTCCAGACCTGCTAAGATTAATTCATCCTGCAAACATATACATTTCAGTGAAATACATGATACAAAAATTTTCTTCTTCCAGAAACTCAGAAACACAATGGCTTTTGCTTTTCCCCTCCTGCTGTGGTTAATGTGACCTAATTTGCCCCCTTGCGACAGAGCCAATTCCATGTGTCACCATCATCTAATTGAATTAGTAACTACCCACAGTAAATATTTCAAAAGGAAAAATCTCATAGCACGATGAGCAGACTTTTGCAAGCTGGTGTAATACCAGTAGGAGGAACAAAAACCTCAAAGAAATACCACCAAGAATTATCAAAGGGTCTCTGGCTTTCACGTGCTAGAGCTGTACCTACAACTGCAGGCAGCCGTTGCATTTTGCTGATCTTGAGGCTCATTAGTGGAAACACAGCTGTTTTCTCCAGGAAATTGCCAGCCTCTTGATGTAATACTGACTTGGTGGAGGTGGCTGCTTTAATTACCACCTGGAAATAGACAGCAAGTGTTTACAAGTTGCAATAGATTCTCCCCTGGGGGAAAGCACATAGCTTCCTTAACCCTTTACTGCTGTGACCCAGGGATTTATTTACTCCTGTTTATATTTGCACAAAGCCTGGGAGTGGTGACGGATGTGCCTTTGGACCAGCTGGTGCAGAAGTAGCAGCATAAATGTCAGTTGACATGAAGTTAAGGACTTGAGATGTGATAGCTCAGACTGAGGTGTCAAGCGAGCCAGGTGCAGCTCACTGCAAGGCCTTTGGCACATTTGTTTTAAACATTTTATCTCGGTGCCACTCTCAGCACACAGTGTTCATCCCTGCAGGAGCACACATGCCTGATTGGAAAGGTCTGTATCAGATACGAGGGCAATTGCTGGCTCCAGGCACCTGAAATACCTAGGAAACTAAATTGTGCTTCAGCTGCTGTTGTCCATCTGGGATAGTTGCCCCAGAGCTAGAAGAAACCTGTGAGGGTCATGTTTTATCTCTGTAAGAACTGGGCAGCTTCGGGGGAGGCTAAGCAAGCAGACGTTAAGTAGTCCATGACCCTAGCAAACACACTGTGTGCAAACTGGAGGCGTAAGGAATATTTTACACACTAGCATTGGTGATGATCCCCAACCACTATAAAATGAGCATAGGTGACTGCCTTAATACTGGGTATCTGAGTTTTTGTAATACAAATGTCGTGCTTTGGGGTCTTAGATATTTTATGAAGTATTCAGTATGTGATTCCCGTGGCAGCACTGAGTCTGGAGGCTCTTCAAGGTTCCCACACTAAAAAGCTGAGAATATGACAAGCTAAAAATGTAACATAGGTCCAAACCAGCATGGGCTTATTGCTTAAATACGGTGATCTGCATTTGGCTTTGAGGGGAGGCTGGAAGCTAAACGTAACAACTGTAGTTGTTGTAAACACTGTCACTGCTATTTTGTTTTTTGGTTTGCTTTTTTGTTTTTAAATCTATCTTCATTTTCCTCTCTGTTTCTTTCCTCTATGGCTAGTTCATCCCCACTTGCTCTCTGCAGCCCTGCTAGAGGGATAACCCACGTACCTGAACTCAAACAGCTCCACCGCACAGGTGGGTAAAACACACCAGCTGCCTCCAAAACCAGAAATTGCTGCCATGTTTCTAAGCAGGTTTCTGGAAGCACAGATAAAGCTGTATGGATGTAAGGCTGCTCCTAGTTCCTGTGCCGTTTGCATCTAAATGAGCCCCCCCCAAAGGAAGACCTCTTCCCTATTTAAATAACAGCGCTCTTCCCTGCAGGCCTGTCTCTACCCTATGTAAATAAAATCACAGCCCCTCCAGGCCTGTCAATGCTAGGCATTAATGAGCCTGCAAAATCGTTTCTTCTCTCATTTGGCTTGGCAGTGCAGATGCTTAAGTCTCTCAATGTGTTATTCAGAAAGTTTGGAAAATGTAAAGTATGCCTGAGAGAAATGCCAAATCCCTTAACTCATGGGGGAAGTGCTCATGTAACTTAGAGGGGAAAAAAGAGCTCTCAGTGGTGTTTGCTGTGTGCATTACAATTTTCCAGTTGTTAAGAACTGGCTGTATCTGCACAAGAGCGATCTGCTCATAAAGAGAAGCAACCAGACGATGGTAAAAACGGTGGGTTTCTGCAGGGTCCCCATGTGCAGGCCAGGCAGGGCACATCTATGTGCAACATCAGAGAGAGATGTTGCTTTTACTGCAATACTGGAAAAGGCTTGTCAGAATTCGTGACAAAATGGAAGGTTTTGTTTGTTTGTTTGTTTTTTAAAGCATGTCTTGAGTGAAAGTAAAGCCCACAGATGTACACCAGCACTGCCCACTGGCTTCAGTGTCAGCCATGTCAGCATCAGATGGGACCGGGCTATTCTTATGTGCAGGAAGGGTTAAATTCCTGAATACCCCGGTGGCTTAGAGATACTGGGGTCTCTGTCACAAAGCCCTTGTACTCGACCAGTGCTGCTGGTGGCATCTGGACCGCGAGCGTGGTGTCTGGAGAAGGCCAGGAGCCTGAGGGCTGGGCCAGTGATCTGGGATCCAGGAGCACATTTCCTCGGCGGGCCCTCACCCCCAGTAGGTGGGCATTTGTGGGGAGCATCCCCCGAGGAAGAACAACCTGCTGGCTTCTGCCTGCTCTTCCTTCAGGTCCCTCCCTCCTTCCTCAGAGCAGTGCTGTGGGGTGGCCATCCCCACTAGCCCCGCACTGAGGTGAGAGGCCTGCCTTGGCGACCTGCCCTGCTGCCATGCCGCGTTGTGCTCCTGTGGCTCTGCGGGCTGAAGGCGTGCTTTTAACAAGGGATTAACTACGGCAGGCTTCTGGTCATCCCAGCCATCTGTGATTTCAGTGTGAAGTCAGTGAGAGCTTGGTTTCCTGCCCCTGCTGGGAACCTTCGCGTGTTCTGGTACCCTGGGTTTGCCAGGGAACACCAAGCTACTCCCGGAGCACACCTAGGGAGCAGGGCATGTAGCTCTGTGTACAGCCTGCTGCCTGGAGCCCCATCGGGGCCGAGTTGTGCCTTCTTTCGTAGCTTCTGCCTTGGAGAGGATCCACGGTTCTTCCGAGCCGCCAGGCCCAAGTGACAGCACTGCGACGTGGCCATGCCACGCTCGGCATGGAGGCACCGCCACTCCGGTGTGAGGGGTGCAAGGAGCACCAAGTGCCTTCACTCTGCCTGTTCCCTGCCCTTGTACCCAGACAGATCTCTGGGAGATCTGGGCAAATGTCTTGAACATTTCCAAATTTTGTTTGAAAGCGGTGGCATGTGGCTCGTGAAGCTGGGTACAGTCCGTCTGTCCCTGCTAACCCCCATCCCCTCCAGCTCTTGGGCTCGGATTCTGCACTGCAGCCTGTGGAAATGGCTTTTCAGACTTCACTTCTTTTTCAACCAGCTCCTTATGTTGTATTTCTAGAATAAAAATCCTGACATTATTTCTCAATACCCGCCCCGTACAAAGATAACAGAATGTTGCTTTTTTATTCTGTCATACAGCATTTCTTTTGGTAAAGCAATGTAGCTGCTCATCATCTGTACTGCCACTATTAAACAGGCAGTAGCAGTAACACGGTGGGGAAACTCACCTGAAAAATGGCTTAAACCCAATGCTCCAGCAGTGGTGACTGCTGCCTTTGCAGGTAGTATTCCTTCTTAACTCAGTTCCTTTTAGGAGATGTTTTTTTAAGGTCATTAATGGCTGTCAGGAGACAAAAGAAAGCTGTGCTAGGCAAAAGAGAAAAGGGACTTGTTTTCTAGAGGACGTTCCACAACTCTGTGTAGCTAAGGAAAAAGCAAGTACAACCAGATGGGTCTCGGTCAGTTCTGGACTGTTGTACAGTTTGACTCAACTTATCAGTGTCTGTTGTTGTGTTTTTAAAAAAAAATCATAATTAATTGTTAATTATTTTTTTCTTTTAAGTTGCCTGGTTATCTTCACGCAGCCTGTCGCAGAAATGAGGGAGGACTCCCACCCTCTAATGCTAAGTGAAATGGTGATAAGTATCTACACACAATTTCACTACTTATGCTCTTAAAGAGAGGAATGGAAAAGGTCCTTTCATCAGTAACTGTGGCAGATTGAGGGGTAGAAGCCTAAAGGACAAAAAATGAGTTATTTTGAATTTAATTGGGCCACCCTCATAAATGTTTTCCTGCATGCAGCTAGGCAGGCAGCAGAGATAAATTGGAGGGAAGCCACATATCCTGTAAACACCCATCAGCCTCACTAAATGCAGTGGAAGGAGTCGCCACAGAAATGTTGTGCAACGGAGAAGGAATTTTCTCAGCGTTATCTTGGCCCTGCTCTACAGCTGCTTTTCCCTCTTGCACAAGATGTACAACAAAACAGGAACGTGTGTGTTTGCTTGTGGGAGCTTCCTGAGGGCCGAAGCGGAGCCAAGCGCGAGCCTCAGCTCCTCCGGATGCACAGACTGCTGAGTTCATCTCCTCCTCCTCTCCTGGTGGGAGTCCGTCCCCGTCCAACCCCAGTGGGCGGCAGGCACTGACTCACCAACCACCCGAGTTCGCCCTCAGCTGATGACTATTGTGTGCTTTCATCCCGGGTTTTATGATTCTGGGCCTCCAGTGTGGCCAGATGAAGATGTTCAAGTCTGATAATTGTCTTAAAGAGCCAGTTATTTGCTAGCAACACTATTTATTTTTCCTACATATCATCTTGGAATTTTTTTTTTGATTTTTTTTTTTTAAATAAGACACATGGATCCCTAAAGTGGCAGGCACTTCTTCCTTAAGAAAGTGTCTTTTTGGCATTGCAGTCTTTCAGGAGACATGACAGGTCTTTTGTAATATGTGCTTTTTTTAACAAATGCATAGAGGAAGTTTCAATGCAACTCAAACATTGCAGAGGCAGTTTGGATGACAACGATTATACCTGCTAGAAAGGCTTTTTTCCTCCTGTAACAACCTCCTTACCATACATTTTGCATGCATCTTTCACACTGCACAGGTACAACAGGGAGCAAAGGAGGCTTTGTCCTCCCTTTGCCACACCAGGGCAATGCTTTGTGTCAGTGATAGCAAAAGCACTCCAGTAAATCATTCTTCTTCCATCCACCCCCATCCCCTCCGGTCAAAAATGAGATTGCTTTTGCCTCCAAATTGTATAATATCTTCTTCCGAAGGGATGTCAAATTCTTTTTTCAGACAACAGAAAGAGGTGTCCACTGACCTTAGGGGGGTGCTGCCCTGCCAGGAACTGGGCTCTGATTCTGCTGGTGTTTGTGGCTGATTTTTTTATTTATTTTAAGTCTTTGACAATGGGGTTATGCCTTAAGTCAAAATTAGGCATTGTATTTTTACTGTGTGAACTGTTACGTGTCCCCATCTGGCAAAGGGCAGCAAGTGTTGGCACAGCAATAAGAACAAATGTTTTGCTGAGGTCCCATGAGTGAATTTGCTATTAAAAGTGTAAATCTGATGCTGAGAACACTGAGTCAGCACCAATCATTTAGATCTAGGAATTATATCTAATATGCTTTCCCGGATATTTTCCAATAGACACAAATATTAAATGCCTTTGTCAAGAGGAGTTTAATAGCTATAACAGTGCTTTGCTTCCCGTAAGAAGTAACTGTGAGAATGAGAACCTGCAAGTCTTTTACCAGACCTAACACCGACCTGTTTTGTTGTATTTGTTTATGTATTCATGGTAAGGACAAAATCAGACTCTCTTTTCTTGCTAAACATCTATTGTTTTCCACAGTATCTGCATCATGAAGGAAGGAAGAAATGCATATCCCACTTATAATGTTATTCCACTGAAATGCTGTTTATATCTTACAGCAAACACTGGTATATCCTGGTGGATCACAGCTGACATTTTTTTTCCTGCTAAAAAAGCAGGTTTCTCTGGGGTTGAATCTAAAATAGCAGCTCAGGCAGTCACAGCCTGTACATGCCACAGCCTCTTTGCTATCAGCAGCAAAGACCCTGTGGTAGGACACTTGCTCCGTGCCCTGCCCTTGCTGAGCTACAAGGAACCATCAAAGATGACAAAGGTGATGCGTTCCCAGCCAGTGCTTCTGCAACCCCCCCCCGAATAAGTAGCCCCAGAAATCCAGGAGCATAACAATAGATAGTATTTACTAATCCACAATGGACTAACATCCCATTTTACTATTTACCATAGTTCCGAAACAGCAAATGCAAATTTCATCTTGTCTAAAGAGATGACATCCTGGTATGGGACCAGAGACAGCAGACGGAGACGCCAGGAACAATGAGGTGGAGCTGGCTGGCAGGGCAGGCGATGGCCCCAGCACTCAGGTGGCAAGGGGATGAGGTACGAGTGAATCTGAAGAGGAGCTACTACTACCAAACCAGGATTCAGCAAGGTAATTTTATTCAGCTGCAATCTTTACAAGATTTTCAGGGTTTGACCTAAAACCCAGACAACAAAAAGCAAGCGGTACCTTACCAGTGCTGTTGCCAAAAGTTGACTCAAAAATTGATGTTGCTCAGCCACTACTGACCTGCCAGTATTCAAACTGATGTCGGCGCCTCTGGTTTACCAGCCCTAAGCATTTATGGAAGTGCATAGGAAATACTAATGCTATGAAACAGAAAAAAACAAACAAACAAACAAAAAAAAACCTTGAGGCTCTTCAGCAAAGAGAATGGAAGACCAAAGCAGAAAGAGCACTAATTTCATTAAAAGATTATCCTTCTTAAAGGATTTTCTCTTTTCCAAGGCTGAAAAACTTCCTGTCCTTGCTTAGCAATGTAGGTAGTACCCAAAAACGCCAAGTGTTGGTAAACTGTCAGTGGTCAGCAGGGAGTAGAGGAGAACCTTTTCCAGGGCCTGACCCTGGGCACCCATCTCCAGCCCCACCAGGAGCCCCCTGGGGGTACTACTGGCTCCAGAGGAACTTGGAAGAGATGGAAGTACTTAAACTCACCATTTTCCCTCTTTGACAGTGTATTTTAAAACACGGCGCCAGCACTATTTTAACAACTTTATCTTTCGTTGGCATAATTGCAGTGGATAATCAGTTATGACAAGAAAATGCCTTAAGCGTGATGGGCTTCCAACTAAACGTCTGGGAGTTGGTTAAAAGAACATGCACGCAATATTTTGAATAACTTTTTTGAATAACTTTACTGAGTTCGTAATTTAATTTCATAAAACTCTGCACGTAAGACAAAACAGCCAACACTCTATATGTTTTGACAAAGTATTTCTGAACATTTTGATTTCACAAAATAAACATTTTTTCTAAATTGGTTTTACAAAAATATAAGAAGAATGGGCATTTTAACCCTTATAATGGGTCTAATATTTAAAAAGTTAAACAAAAAAAACCCAAACCACTAAACTGTCACATTCCTATGGGCTGGCTTGATCCCTAATTTCAGTGAATGAGACAGAATTCTGTAGTAATCATTCAGTTTTAACTCTAAGCATTTAACACTAGAAATTAAAGTTACAGACAAGACAGGAATAAACAAGTATCATTCCGATAGCTCTTTAAAGTCTAAACAATATACATAAGGGTGTTTTTTAACTGTTTATATATCCAGACCTATCAAAATATGATTATCTCTGTGCGTCTGTACAGTTCCTAACAAAACTTGAAATTTAGGCTATATTAGATTGTCCCGTCCTTACTCAAGGTAGCAGAAACCCCACTGCCTGAACCTCTGACACTGCTCTGGAAAACAAAACTGGGAAGTATTAATAAGGCATGAAGGTGTTTCCGATCTCAATTACAGCAACTAGTTTCAATGTGGACGGATCAGTTTTGCACAGAAAAAAAGACTGCTCATTTGGTTTACCTACAACAGAAGATGATCTGGATCTGAAAGACTATTCTACTCCCGCATCAGACTTAAGAATTGTATAAACACAATTTCATTCAAAACTCTAATAGCCCCAAGATTCTCACATCGAAATTATGGATATACTTTCATGTCTAAATAAGATGCTGTCAAGGGATGCTGCAGAAGCCGTTACAGCTGGGAAAAGAACTGTTATTGCTCCTATGAATACAAACTCACTTATTTTCTTTTCTCAAAAACTTCTAGTGCCAACTTCTAAGGTCCTTTTCATGGCATGACAAGCTGCAAATTTATTGAGCATTCCATCTCCTCAAGTATCAAAGCTCTACCTTCTTCATGCATGTCAATCATGAGAATTTTCTTCTGCAGATAAAGGCGGCAGCAGCAGGCCACCACTCCTGTTTTCAGTGGTCATCGCTTTGCCCAGAGAAACATACCTAAACTTCAGTGCAGTCTTTCATACCAGCTTGGGCCACCCAGCTCTGTCTCTCTCTTCCTATGAGAATGAGAAATCCTCAAAAATTCTTTTCTCATCACATACTCCCTGACAGCAAGACAGAATGAGCATTACATGTGCCCAGAATGCAGGAAACGAAAGGAAAAATCTGGACAGAAGAGGCCTCACTGATATGAAGATCATTTGTTTCCTGTTCTGAACTTAAATTAGTATTTGGGAGGAATGGGCTTTTTCACCTTGATATGCAGACTTCCCAGGCTGTGCATGGGAGAAATGAGACAAATCTGAAGTGACACTGAGGTGCATAGGCTGCAACAGTAGTTTATTAGAAGCACAATGTGTAAAATAACATGAATGCTATCTTTCTACCTGTGTTGAAACAGGCTCTGAACCTCTTTGTTCACTTCCCTTGTAAATTCGAAAACCTCTAAAGAATTCCCTATCACATCAATGTGAGTAGCATAAGGAATAACCAAAACAGAAGGGTAGTGGGATTTTAGAGTTTCACACACCAATTTATATTTCTGCTTTTCATCTCTGACGTACCCATCAAGGCATATCCTTTCTTTACATAAAGTGTTATGAAGTTTTAGAGACTGATGTTCAATTTCCTCTTTGATTGCTAGTACCTGTCCAGCATCAGGCCTACTTCTAACTTTCTGAAGATATAGTGTAGTTATATCACCATCAGTGACATCAGAAATTGCAACATCAGTATTTGCCAGAAGTTTCTTGGGAAGAAAGTTCTTCATATAGAGATATGTATCTGTGTCAAGAACAACCACTTGCTTTTCCCCTTCTGCATCATGAACAAAATCATTTGTATCTGTGGTAAGTCTGCACTGCTGCTGCTGCTTCTTCGGTCTCTGATGGGACTTACTTTCTTCATTTTTGTCCTCTGAAAGGGATTTTGCTTTTAGTAAAAGGAAGTCTCTTAGCAATTCGATTGCTGGAAATGACCCTTGAACAGAAATATGTCCACTGGATTGCAGAGGGCCAAAGCTCAAAGCTGTGTTCTTCTTTTTAATTTCTTGTATCAGATCTTCTAAAACATATTGATCTTTGAAAACAGACATATTGAGGACAGACGTGACAGAGCTGAAGACCTAGAATTTTGAATTTGAGAAAAGTTAAGTAATGGTTAACATAGCAAAGGAAGTACGATAAGATAAATAATGAATGAACTTACATTTTTGCTGTAAGGAGTTACTTTCAAAGGATAGTATCTGGACAGTCTCTTGTCTTCTAGTCGATGCTCGTTCTTCTTTAGAACACTCTCTGCAACTAAAGAGAAAGTCACTTATTGCTTATTTGTTCTGCAGTAAGATAATGCATTATTACCAGTCTGATGGTGGAACACTTCGTGGGTGTTTTCTTCTTGATGCTTTCCCCAACAATTTCCCATACATACACACAGGTGATTCAATACTCTTGCCTAATATTTTATGCATTAGTCAAAAGTGCTGAGAGAGAGATGGAAGGCTGTCTTTTTACAACATTAATTGTCAGGGATTTATTCCCAAAGGCCTGACTACAAAAATCATGTTATGCATGGTATAAATTTATTTCTAAAAACAAACAAAACAAACACTTTGCACAAAGCCTCTTCAGAGTCATGACTTCACTGAACAGAAATAAAATCCTAAAACTCTGACTAAGAGAGAGGTGTTAGTCTCCCAGACACACAAAATCCTAGTACCAGTAAACAATTTATAATCATTTGTTTTAGGGTAAACATTCTAGGGTTAATTCCTGGGGGAACATTTCCCGCAGCGTATTAGAGTCAATACCTTCTTGATCTTCAAAAGTTAGATATGCAACTCCTTTTTCCATTGTTGGATATATTATGTCTTCCACATCTCCACCATTATTCTTTGACTTTTGGAAATGAATCACCAGTATGTCACTCATGACATCATCCTTCAGAATGCCATCTGGAACACCAGAGATGACAACTGTCCTTGCTGATTTAGCTGCTCGTCCCGTGTCCTGCACATAGAGAAATGGGGTACTGTAAGCACAAGGAGTACCAGTGACCTGCCGTAGTGGTTACCCACACCCACCCTAACTGCTGAAGTGACTCCCCTTCATTTTAGTCAGACAAGTTCCCCTTTTCATAGATAACTAAGACTGCTGAATCAGATTCTGATTTCAGCGAATACCAGACTCCCTCAGGCACTTCTATGTTACTGTGCAGTAAAAAATGTGTCATTTACACACTCTCGGTATCCTCATTTGTTAGAGCAATAAAAATTAGAACTAAATTTAACAGCTTCCAAACGAAAGGCCCAGCGTCACATGGGTAAGATTGTTTACTCTAATATTCAAGATTGAAAGAAAATGAAAAATGTTAATTGCATCAATAAGCATTCTCTTTTCAGAGTGGCAAGGTCAGATTCAGACAGTCCTTACTTGTTAAATTCATGAGAGCTGGGATCTAGCATTATGCTCTGACTCATCTCTCTCCACTTATTCAATGGACAACCTTGTTAAATTGGAAGAACATAATCCCAGTCATCTGAGACTCGCAGTGCGTAAAATGACTACTACACACATGATTTTCATCAGAGCCAGACCTCCCAATGCTGCAAACATGAAACCCATCCTAAATAGGATTTGCATCTATGTCTTGTTAAGGCAAGTGTATTTTCTTTCCACTCTTATTAGGCAGAAATAATAAACAGCATTATTTCACTGGAAATATGGCAAAATCACCATAAACGGTGGGACACTGAGGAAATTTTGTAACAGTTCATTAACTTTTTTGGAAGAAAGAAAATAGTTTAGTATGTTTGCATGGAGTGTTTATGGGAACAAGTTGTCGATAACTTCAGAGCAACTATTCCAGGTCAATCCCTCAGTCTGCATTCTTCGGGCATCTCTTACAAAGTTTCTTCTGGACTCGGGCTGTATAAAATATTGAAGCCTGCCTGGCACTTAGGAAGCCTGATTTTAGCACCCGTCCAAATAAAGGGCTAGGCACTCCGGTTGTGTCGGTAATTATTCCTAGCAACGTTTGTGCAAACAGCAGGTTCCTGCACTAACGAGACAGCACGGAGAGAATACAAACAGGGTGCTTCGGGGGCTGGCGAGGCTTTATGCAGGATTTTCTCCTGCCTCACGCAGCCGGGGCGCTCCAAGCTGCCAGACAGCCCCCACACCTTGCCAGCTGGCTCTTCGGAACAAAAAACCACGACGAAAACGCTGGGGATTTATGCTGGGATTTATGCCGAATCGCTTCTGAGGCACGTACGCGCCCGGTGCCTGCCGCGGGACTGCGGGGCGGGGCGGCAGGAGGTGCTGCAGGGCCACACGGGCACAAAGCCGGCTCCCGGAGGGGGGCACCCGGGCTGCCTCACGACCCCCCGGCCGTACAAGCCCACCTCACGACCCCTCACGGTGCACCAACCCGCCCCAAGCCCCTCCGGCCATGCCCGAGGGCCCGGCGGTGCGCTACCACCCGCCGCCGGGCCCGCGCCCTGCCCCGGCCTCAGGGCGCCCCGCCGCCATTTCGCGACCCCCCCGGGCGGCCCCTCCGGCCCTGCCGCCGCTGCCACTTGCCATGGCCGTCGCTGTGCCGGCCCCCGGCGGCCCGGGGAGGCGGCTGTCCCCGGCCACCGCGGCTGCCGGAGCGGGGAAGCGAAAGAGAAAGCGATGGGCGGGCGCCGGGAGGGCCGGGCCGGGCCGGGTGCCCGCCTCTGCGCTGCCGTCTCCTTCCCCCTGACGGCGGCCAACGGTGAATTCCCGGCAGGGGGAAGGAGAAGGGCAGTGCCCTTTGCAGCGACATCGCCTAAGTGCTGCATTTTCATCACTAAAACCGTATTCCAGCCTTTACGTGGCACAGCTAGTGCTGCAAAATAAACTTTTATCAATTCATCAGTGAGAAAATCGAAATAGAGCGTTTTAGAATGTTAATTAAAATCTCATCTTGATTTTGTGCGGTTAAAGCCTGCTTCTTCTCACTTCTCCCACACACAGTGAGACCACAGGAGAATTTTAAATGTTTTCCATTTTCAAGGACTTCTTTCTCAACGTTTATCAGTGAGGTATGGTTAAAATTACTGACAGTCTTCGTCAAGTTTTCCTCCTCTTTTCTTTTTAAGGCGTTTGATCTCATCGATATTTTAGGACTGTTACAGGCAAAAGCACATAATCCCCATAAACAAATCATTCCCCTTTCCTTTTTTTTCCTATTTCACAATTGCCAGATAATCAATCCCTGCCTTTGCACGCACTAAACAGTAAGAGGAGCTACAGTCACACGTATCTCTCCCACCAGCAAAGTCAGCCGTGGTGCTAGCAGTCTTTTAGTTTCCTATATGTATTTGTTGTCTATTAAAAGTTTCTCTTAGAATTCCACCTGAGATATATTTGTAGTGCTTCCCTTAAAGTGCTTTTTTTCTGCATACTAAGATGTCAAATACTACAGAAGGGAGTTAGAGCGGCCTTCCAGTACCTCAGGGGGCCTACAGGAGAGCTGGGGAGAGTGGTGGAGTGCAGGGATAGGACCGGGGTAACGGCTTTAAAGCAACAGATGGCAGCTTTAGATTAGATATGAGGAGGAGATATAAGTCTTTACTCAGAAGTGAGGCCCTGGCCAATGCTACCCCATCCCTGGTGGTGCCCGAGGCCAGGCTGGATGGGGTTTGGGGAGCCTGGGCTGGGAGAGGTCCCCACCCAAGGAAGGGGTTTGGAACCAGGTGGGCTTTAAGGTCCCTTCCAGCCCAAACCCCTCTGTGGTTCTGTGTTAGAGCTGTGATACTTGGAAATTAAGATTATTGGTGCCATACTGTTTTTGCCCCCGAGGATGGCAAATAAACATGAGCACAGCAGAAAAGTAAAAACATCCACCTTTGGACAAGAAATCCTTCTCTGACTTTGCAATTCCATTTTATTTCAAAAATCTGAAAGGATAAACTGGAAAACAAAGGGGAAGTTAACATGCTGAAAAAATAATTCCTTCTAAAGTCTGTATGCCTTTTTCAAATGACCCGTCTAATACACACCCTCACAGAGCTGGCAGCCTGGCCAGTCACATGCAACTAAATAAATTCCTCAGACCCAGTGTTCAGCATCAGATTTTTTAATCCAGCACTGTTACAAAGAAGTCTGTTTTAAAGAATCATCTGAAGTCTTAACTGTAGTATTTTCAATTTGAAAAAAAAGGAACAAAAATGTAATTGTAGAAACAGATATTAAACAATAAACCAGGCTATTGATTTATGAGAAGTTCAATAGCATTTGGATCAGATCCTAGAGGAAGTATCAAGGAAGTAATAGCATTTTGACAGCTAAAAGCAGTATTTTATTTTTTTTTCCAATCAGTAAAAGTCCACAGGTTTCCAAAACGCAAATTTTAGATTAAGTTTTATGTGCTGGTAAGGGTTTTTCCTTGACTTTAACCAGGAACATCTGGAACACAAAGCAGTACATTTTACCGAATTTCTATGCAAAGTCTGTGCCATTAAACAAATGAGAAAGACAGGTAGTTCCCTTTTCAGATATAAATTTCTGAACATTTAAGCACAATTCTACAAGAAGTGTTGTTGTAACTTCCTGCGTCTCGGATGAAACAAAAAGTCAGAACTTCATGAGTTTGATCTCCGATTTTCCATTTGGCATTCTAAGCGTCCTCCTCAAAGCAAACCCATGTAGCTCCTTTTGATACGTATTTGATTCTCTCTGTTTCTCCACCACCATTACTAGGCTTTTGAAAATGAATTTCAATCATGTCCTGTACACTTTCCTCATCATCTTCAGTCTCTGCAATTCCTTTCAGCAGAATGGAATTCTTAGAAATCCCAGAATAGAGCTGTTTAAGACAGAAAGAGAAAGTTGTATTATACATCAGCTGTCACACGTACATCTAAAGGAGTTGACAGATACTGGAAATAAACATTCTCAATCAGCTATGGCTAGGATCTTTGATCACCTTTTAAGATTTTGGTCAATGTGCTATGTGTCTGTCACTGACATTAACGAGTTCTGAACTTTACCATACAGTGCTAAGTTTAATAGAAATTGTGCCTGGCCTCCCTAACTGGTTTGTCCCACACTCCTTAATGCATACACTGGTTTGGGGGATCTCTAATGGTTACAGACCGTATCACTCCATCAAAATCAATGCTGATATATGATACACATCTGCAAAGAATGTCATATCTTTTAAGTGCACAAATGCTAGTCAATGCTTTAATTATAAAGGCCTGATTATATACATAGCACTGACTTGATTACAATCTATTCATACAACGTAAAAGACAATTTCAGTGAGCATATCATGAGCAAGCAAACTAGTGCTAAAGGAAAAGAAGTTACTATTAGGGTCGAACAACTAAATGAAAAAAAAAAAAAGAATGAGCAAGTGTTCAAGTGTTTCATAGAACAAGGGTCTCTCCTGAGATTATCAACAAGGCCTCTCATTAGGGCTGAACATGACAGTGCTTTGTGACATGGAAAAACGTTGCGCCTACTAATAACATACTTCACAAACAATTCAGTATCTGCCTCCTGCCTGGCACAGACATTATGGTAAGTAATGATATAATTTAATCAAAGAAAGACATGCATGCCCTTTTAAAATAAATTATAGCTCTCACACTACAAAACATAGGATTATCTGCACAGCAGCATATTGCAGATGCACACTTGCTATTAAGTTTCACAAACTGAGTACAGAAAAGCTTCTTCAGTCCTCAGAACTGAAAATTCCGCCCATATCTCATATTTCCCACATACCTGCTCTGTTTAGGGAGTAGCCTGAAATAGATTTTTTTACCTGAAGCTTTTCCATGTGTACGTTGGTGCTTGGAGACACATGAAGCCTGTAGTGCCTTCCATTTACAAAGAAAGGACATTTAGTACTTCTCACAAAGCCATTGGCTGCTGTAAGGGAGACAGAGAAGAAGAGGAATAACAGTAATATAACCTCAAATGCATTTTGTAAGCATATCAAAGAGCAGGCTAATCTTCCTTATTTGGATTTAGAAACTAATATATGACAGCGTGTTTGCAGATTCTTCATATGCAAATTGAAAAAAGTCCATTTGGCAGTTCCAAAAAAGCAAGATCAGTAAATACCCTCAAAAGCTTCTGAAATAAATCTAAAGTAGCTGCTCTAAATAGATGTGGCTCCACCGATCTTTTCAGAATTTCATACACTAAAACCAAAATGCCTGGAGTTGGGCAAACTGAATGCTTCTCTAAGTTTACTGTCATGAAACAAGAGCTAAAAATCAAACACATTTTCCTAACTTTCTCTTCACAATATGTGTCTAGTAATGCAAAGGAAAAAAAGTTTTTGACAAAGTTAAGATAGAAACAAAGCTGAAGAGCTACATATCAGGTCATGTTTGATCAAAAAGGAATGTGATGAAGTAACACTATATTTACAGATATGTGTGTGAAACCACATCTTTTCCTGATCTACTTAACTCTCCAGGAGGGAGAGCTTCCCAGGAGGGAAGGATTATTTGCATTCACTGGTTAAATTAACACAGAACATAAGGGAATGGAAACAGATGAGACGGCCTGCCCATCCAGCTAACAAAAGTATTACATACTATACCTCCAGGTTTGAGGAATGTAATAACAGCTGTTCTAGACTTCTTGTCGTATTTTACATTTTCTACTTCTCCTCCTCCATGTTCAGATTTGTAGAAATTCAGCTCTAATTTGTCTCTCACCCAGTCATCAGGAATTGATAGCTCAGGTACTTCTGAAACATCAATCTTCTTCCCAGAAATAGTGACATGGAGCTAACAAAAATAATTTGTGCATTTTGTGATTGAAAACACCCACAAGACTGAACATAAAGTCTTTTATGTACTGCAAGTATATATCTTTATAGTTTTATATTTTAGTTAATTACCTCAAATTTGATTCCCATTCCAAGCGCAAAAGGCATTGCTTTCACATCTGTTGTTTTTCTGTCCAGGTTCAGAGTATGCTTACCCGTTTTTATCAGTCTCTGGGCAACTGAGGAAAATAACAAGTTTTCAGCTGAGAAAAGCCTTGTTTAATCATTATAAAAACATGACTATTCCTCAGTCTCTTAAGCAAAAGCTCTTTTTAAATCAGTAAGTAAGAAATGAGTAAGTTTGGCAACCATATCCCACTACCTACATCTTCAGGCATGTCTATGTCTGTTAAATCTCACCAGTTATAGTCAACAGCTAAAATATGATACTATCTTTAGAATAAAAGATGCTGTCAAAAGATGCTCTCACTGTGTCAAATATTAATACTAGCCTTTCTGTATTTTATTTAAAAGATCCATTGATAAAAACCACATCATTGCCAGCTGTAGAGAATGCCTATTAGGAATGTTAGATTTTAGCTGAAATACATGAATCAAGACACCAGCTTTACATCTGCAGTATACTTGCATAACTGAGTTAGCCAGCACGCAGGCCCAGCAGACTGCCTGCAGGCTCCTTGCAGGCAAGCACCAGGCAGGCCAAGCAGCAGGCATCTCAGCGGCAAGCAGGCAACTTGCAGACCGCACCATCCCTCTATCGTCTGACATCTACCCATCACCTGATGCATGTAGACTTAACCAGCGTAACTTCTGTCAGAATAAAGTACTGAGTAAAGAAAGTAATCAAATTCTGCTGTCAAAACATTTTGAATCATACTTAACAAAACTGAGGTAGAAACATATTCCCAATTTCGAACACAAAGTATTGTTTGTATTAGCTGATAGCAGAAACGCGGTAATCAAACATGCATGCAGAGCACTTGGAAGAATTTTTTGTTAATGACTGGCAGCAGAATAGTGAAAAGTTCCATGTGTACTCTTCTTTGGCTGTTGCTGAGGCTTTTTTCCCCCTAAATGTTTTTGTAAACCTTTTCCCTTTGGTAATGAAAGGCACCAGAGACATTAATTTTATACTTAAAACATGCATCATACCTTCTGCATCTTCAAAAGTAAGCAGTGCCTGGTTTTGATTCAGTTTGAATGGGATTTTTGATGTTACAGAAAAAACACAGCGAGTATTGATATCTGAAAAATCATCCTTCGTGTCTTCCATGTGAGTGAACTCCACTTTCATGTCTGCTACCTTTTTTTCAATCTAATATTTTAGAATCAAGATAGAGAAAAAACACTTATGTAATTATTGCCTAACAGGAAAACGAACGGTACAGTCTTGACTTGAGTTGCCATATACACGTATTTTTCAGGTTCAACAGTCACGCAGATTGAAGTCACAGCTGGTAACACACGTCTAACTGCTAACTAACTGACTTGTTGCACATGTCTATTCCTCAGATTCTTGTCCATGAGTTTAGGTTTGTTTTCTATTTTTTCCCTTGATTAACTTTGAACTTGGACTTGACCCTATGCAGTAAAAATTCAGAAACACCTGTAGACTTCAACTATCTGTAGAATTAGAATACTTTTGGTAAGTAAAATCTGTAAAATGCAAGTATCAGAGTCGTTCATGGTACCACTTACTTTTGCCCACTTGCATCGCTGCTCTACAGAAATGTTAAATCTGCTAATGAACTGCCTTGCATGTTACCATCATAGTAATAAAGACACGAATAGCCAAGTATTTTATAACTACCATACACTTAAGTGTTCATGAAAAGGTTGGTTAGGGAAAGCTGCTTTAATAGATTTGAGGGAGTTTTAGATACCTCTTTTTTTCCCCATTTACATAACTGTTTCAAACTAAAATCCTGTGTAGAAGAAAAATATTGTTTGTGTCAAGATAAAATAGCCAGAGCAATAAAAGCATTCCTGCCACATATCTTCAAAACTAGCATCTTATCTAGGAGTCTGTTTTCTTTCTGTTCCCTCTACTGCCAATGGACACATTTTTCCTTCCATCCTCTTACCCAAGAAATATAAAATGCAAGTACTTGAAAATTAGCAATGCTATGTGAATTTTTTACTCCACTGTCTTCCATTTAACCATTTCCTGCTTTTCTTCATTCTTCTCGTGTTTTCAGTATCTCACACACTTGTACTTGTTTCCACATCCTTAACCTTCTTCACACTACCTTGCCAGGTAAAATAGGAAAATAAAGCCTCAAGCTTTATTTTACATTGAAATCAATAAAGGTTGCTGAACAACTTGGCCCCAATGGTCTAGAACTGGCAAAATAAAAATGTGCCCTTCCAAAAGAAAAACTGCAAAGTACTTCAAACCTTACCTTACCATCCCACGAAAGCTCTGAATTACATTCTGCAAGGTCTTCTTTGAGCTTTTCAATTTCTTTCTTCAGTTTGCTGTTTTCTTGGTTTAGTACACAAAGTTCTTTCTACAGCACAAAAATATTAAATGCAAAATTAAACACGTAGAAGATATTCCAGCAAAATCCGTAGACAGTAGAAACTGTTTCAGCTTTCAATTATTATACATGCATTATGTCTTCACATTTAACCTATTAATTGTATTTTAGTAGTTCGCAATATTGAAGCCTTAATTGCTCATCAGCATTTCTCAGGCCAAACAAAAAACTTCACTGAAACAACCTCGACAGCCTACAGAAAATTCTCCTGTTACTGCACCAATGACTACACAGCACTTTGAGGTAATGCACCAATTATTTCTAGAAAGAAGAGCCATCTTCAGACAAGTTCTGGCTGAAGCCAGCTTCTTGTCATTTAAGAAACGCTAATCCCTTGGGTGCTGTAACATCTATCAGGTGCTGGGATTTGAGAAAGCAGTGGAAACAACCCATTCGATTCTTTCTTTATCACACAAAACTGAAACTTACCTCTTGGCAGAGAATCTCAGAAAAGGAAGACTGGTTTTGCCTGCCTTCATTTTCTACACAAGATAGGTCTCAGTTCTGCCTTCGCTCTTCCAACGTTACTGTAAGTTTTATTTTATTGTACCAGTTCTTAATCTGCCATTGAAAAACTGTGTGCAAGATAGCCTCATCTTAGAGTCTGCAAAGTGGTAAAGCTGTTTAAACTGGAACGGAAATCCTACTCTTATCTTCTCTAACCAAAACCTCCCTCACAATTCCCCAAATATTGAGAGCTGTAAGCCTCCATACCTCGTGGATGTCCTTAGACTTAATACTCTCTTTATGAAGGTTCTCTTCAAGCTCCTTTAGCGATGTCAGCTCATCCTGTAGTTTAACATATTCTTTGTCAGCACTTAATTTACAAACTTGAAGGTCAGCTTTTACTTTTTCAGCGTTTTCAAGTCTTTCCTGGATGATAAAAGAAAAAGACTCTTTGAAAATTTTTTTCCCCACAAGAACAAACAAAACTTTAGCTAAGCTTTTTATATTTATTTATTTATTTTAATGCTTTGGATAAATACTTCTTTTAGACATACAAGTATAGTTTCCACTCAGATTAACAAAAGCATGTAAGTACCATTAAAGAACAGAGAGCAAGTCAGAAAAACATCTGTTATGATAGGGCGAGAGCCGACTTGGATTTAGAAGGGCGAACTAATGGTCTTCGAAGTATCTTTGAGCTAATTTCCATGATTCTATACACTTTATAGAACTTGCCTTCCATTTTTGCAGTTCTTGTTTAAGACTTTCCATCTCATCTTTGGATGTGTCAGAAGGACCAGGAGTTGTCATACACTGGAGAGAAAAGAAAAGGCAAGGCACGCGGAATTTTATTTCCCTTTTAGGGCATAACCAAGACACCCCAAACAATTCAAATTAGTCTACATGATTTAAAAAAACAACCCTTTGCAGCTAGACAACACATTTTGCAATGGCAGTTTTCAATGTATCAGCAGTAGTGAAAGTCCAATGCTTTTTGTCTGTATGCCCATTTCCTGTTTTTCTCCAGTTGTGCAGGCAAGATATGTGGTAAGTCAGACATTTTGAGAAACCCATCATACTTCATAATTAAATCTTCCTAGTATCCTCATTCCACACGATAGCATATACCACTTTATTTTTTTAAAAAACATTCAGACAATTAGTCCAAATCAGTGAACTACTTTAATTGGCTAGACAGGACAAAAATCTAAGAAAACAGTCAGTACTCATTATTTGCTAATTATCCAACTGAAAATATTCACAGGCTAATATTTTAATAAATCATAAAAGTATGTTCTTCCACAGGGAGCTAAGCCCCCCAAACCTGCAAAGGTTTATCTATAAGCTTTCTCAGCGCTTTCTCTAAGAAGGTGTAAAAAGAATATACAAGCCTAAAGAGAAAAAAAAAAAAACGCAAAATGGGATGTTTCCAAGCTCAGGCAGGTTAGACAATGAATGGTAACATCAGGTGGGAAAGGCAATAAAAGAAGAATTTCAGATTTTAATTGCTTCAGGGCAGAAGTTCAGAAGCACAGGGAAATTACAACTGGATAAAGCCCATATTCTCTGTTCTGTTTTGTTTCTATGACTGCAATATTCTGCAGAAAAGAAAAAAAAAATCCAAAGAGACCTGCTGAAACAATCCCTCCCTTTTACTTAAGATTACATAAAACTTGAATGTGAACCATGAAATTTAGACATGGAAAAGGCCTGTTAGATAATCTAGTTAATTCTCTTGCTAATTCTGTTTTTTTCCTAAAAGCAATAAAACATAAAGTATTTTTTTTCCTACAACTTCGTCCAGTTTCAAATGCCTATTAAGCAACAGGGAAATCCCCATCTGCGTATAACTTAGAACCGGAAAAAAATTCCTTCACTCAAGGGACTGAGTGCAGGAAAGCAGAATGATGCACGTTCAACAGCTGTAAGATGATAAGAAAGGATGCCTGTTTGTTACGGAAAATGCTCAACCGCAACAGTTTTCAACCTCAAAGAAATAGAAAAATACCAAGAAAACACAAGAAAACCAAGGGAAAGTCCCATCCAAACTACTTGCCATGCTGCAAGAACTGGATCAAGGGAGGCACCAGGAAAAAGGAAATTCCCTTAAGAAACCTCCATGGAAACAGATGAGCAGACGAGGAAATTCTAACAGTCTGTAACGCAGACACTTTGGAATGGGACTCTCCCTATGGAGACAAGAGCCAGTTAGGAAAGAAAGAGAAAGGGAAGCCCTGCTACAAACTGAGGTATGAGGTTTGAGGAAAGATTTATATTGGGCACTGACATCTGGAATTTAAGATGTTATTAAAGTGAGGATGGAGAGGACGAGGAATGTCCAAAGTATTAAAGGATGGAAGAAAGTGAGACAAGAAGTTTAAGAAGCACTGTCTTAGCAGTCCAGGCACAAATCTCCATGCAGAGATCCTATTATCAAATACAGACTTTACCAGGTAACACATCAGGAAATACTTACAAAACCGTTATCTTCTAAAGGCAGCAGTGAACTTGATAAATCCATTGAAACCTGAGGGAACAGAAAAAATAATTACAAGAATTGTATGTATTGGCTCTTTTTGTAGCAAATAGTCCAGAATGGAATACCGTAAGCTCTGCTGGGATAAAGTGATACAACATTTTCTTAAAAAAAAAAAAATTTATATATTGGGTTTCTGAAGCCTCCTTCCTTACTACACCTAAAAAGCAGAGATGTACATGAAAAATTCTATATTGCACAACTTAGCATTTCAGTCCTGAAACTTATGTTAACTTTCTGCTCCATATAGTGTTACTAAAACAGATAACATTATGTGTGCTCTGTGATTAAGTGGTGTAACACTTAAATCTGCTTAAAGCACATGAAAATACCCTTCTTTTTTTTTTTCCACAGCTGATAACGTAACACCTGGAACCTGTTGCCACAAGATTTTGTGGGGGGCAGATAAAAAGGAATTTAGAGACGATCACAGGCCATTTATCTGCAGACAGACAGACATGAAGGCACACCAGTTCTCAAGCAAACCTAGGCCAGGGAAGTACCAGGACTTTGCACCACAGGTGCTGACGGTGCTCACAACCTCCCAAAAATGCCGGTATGGGTGGGCACCAGTGCCCTGACCTCGCTTAGCGCTCATATCCCCAAATCCTGTGCCCAGCTTTTGTATGACACTGCAGCACCTGCTGAAGGCTGGAAGCTGAGGCTGCCTTTGGTTAGCCACCAAGCGTCCCAGTCTGCTCTGTGCTATGAAACCAATATTTACCGAGGCGTACGCCTCAGGTTATGGTCAGAGGAAGTTAACTGAAATAACTGAGGAGCACCTCCACGCCTCCAGAGCACTGCCCCCCCGGCAGCCAGCCTCAGCACCTCCCCTGGAGCTCAGGGAGGAGGACAAGGGGCAGCCCAGCCGTGAGGCCGGGGGCTCGCCTTCCTCCCCGGCCCGCCGAAGGACGGAGCTCGGGGGCAGCGAGGGCGGCGGCAGCCGGGCCCCAGCGCCGTGGGGCGGCCGCGGGTACCTGGGGGGCAGCCGGGTCCCGCGCAGCGCCGAGCCCCCCGCGCCGCCTCCGTCCCTCTCTCTTTCCCTGTCCCTCTGCCTTTCGCTTTCTCTTTCCTGCCGGCTCGCCAGCCCCGCGGGCTGTCCTCTTCCTCGAAATGACGTGGAGGAAGGCGGCACCTTCCTCCTCCTCCTCCTCCTCCCCGCGGCTCCCCGCCCGCCCGGAGGGCCGGCCCCACGGGGCGGGGGGCCAGGCGGACGCAGGCAGGGCCGGGCCGGGCCGTGTGAGCAGCGGGCAGGCACAAACTGTGACATAATTCTGCTGAATGTGTGTTTTAGCTGTTTATTCCAAACCACCTTCTCTGGAAGCATGTGAGTTTTATCAAGAATGGGTTACCAGGCGGTGGCAAAAGGTGTAAACATCCAGGGACAGAAATAACCCTCCGCTAATGGATGCAACATCCTTAAAAACAACTTCTGGAAAATGTAGAGCTCTGGAAACCAAGAGGAGGGCAGCAGCCACATGTTCCTTGGGATGCAGGCAGTCTGCCATCCTGGGTCCAAGGGATGAGCCAGAGCCTTCCCTCAGCAAGCAGAAGGCTTCATCTTCCTGCAGGAGCACAGTTGCTTTATAAACGCCTCAGTATATAAATTTCCATAAGCATAAAAATTATGAATGGCTGACTCACAGAACTGGGCAACAAGTAATTTATGGTCTATAGCCAACGCCAATTCATTCAGTAAATGTCTAAAGCCCCTTGGAGTGTTTTTCAAGTCCCTTGGCTGGCTGTATCGCGAGTTTGGCGAGTCAGACTGGAGCACCACTGACAATTATTTCCCTTTCTCCCCCTCAGAAAGTCCCCTGCTTTGGCCAGATCAGACACCAGACCTGCATCCACACCTGCTAGTGCCAGCACAGGGACGGAAGAGGAGAGCTTCTTCGAGTATGGAAGTCAACTTAGAGAAGCCATGAAATGTGGGCTGGTGTGAAGTGACTTACCTTTGCAAATGTTCACCGTCTTAGGCAGTGGGCACTCATTCTCTAATGAGACCTCAGGGAAGAGTTTCTAAAGGGAAAAAAAGGGTTAGATGTCCATGATGATCAGTTTGAGGTGGAGAAACCACTGGCTTTTCCTTGGAGAGGAGGATAGAAGGTTTTGCTTCCTGAGGGATCCTTCTTCATGTAGGTAACGAAGGAAAAGTCATGTATGGATCCTGAGAGAGCTGCTATGGCTCACTTCATTCTGCAGACTGTGTCAATGGGACAGACTGAACTCGTGAAAGGAGTTGCCAGGTGGAAGACACAAAATGTGTATGCTTAAACATGGGGAAGTGGGAAAAAAAAAAAGTGCCACAAGTGTCTTTTATTAATAGCCCTTGGATTCAGGAACACACAATGCCTCCAAGATTGTAGCCAAGCAGTCGGACACAGCTGACTGAGTTCAACACGGTTAACATCCATTTAGATACACATAGCAGATGTGTTGCAGACATGAATAAAATTTGGGCAATGTCTATGTTCTAGGCCAGGAAAAGAAGAAAGTGTATTGCTTTCAGGAAAAAAACTGTCAGGTTTCCTTTAAGGCTAAGCTGACTAACTTTTAAATGTTACCCTCAGAACTGCAACCAGACTTGTACTCATTGGCCAAAGTATTTTGTATGGTTAGCAGTCAGTTGGCACTGATTATTTGAAGAATTTAATCCTCAGAAATTCAAAATATGCCAAACAGACGAAGAATAGATGCTGGCATTGTCACTTCAAAATTGGAATGACGCTTTCAGGGCAAAGCAGGAATATCCGTATAGCAATGGAGCGTTACAGTGAAATTGGTTGGGCTCTTCATACGCAGTTGTGGGAGCCTGTGCAGGAACAGGCAGAGCAGGGGTTTCAGAACTGCTGCTTTCCTTGGCTGTGCAACGGGAACTTTGGATTGCACCCTGCTTGGACAGCGGTCACCTTATGCCGCTGAATTCAGAGGGAGTTTTACCGATAAGGTAATTATTATGACAGTTTCAAATGTCCTTATCTGTTTTTAAGGTTGGTGGATGAAACTATGACCTTGTATTCAAGAGATTTTTATTATTATTTTTCTGCCTTGACAATGGATAACTATGTTTACTATTGCTTTGTAAACACAAAGCTGGTTACTAATGAGATGAGTAAAAGGGAGAGGTTTAGCTGGAGTAGCCAAGGAGGAGGAGGTGATTATGTTATGACCTAAGTACATCAGATTTTAGATTTAAATGTCAGAGTGGCAGGCTGTCCTCCAGTAACCATGGTCATGTTGGGAAGTCACCACTGATCTGAAAGAACCTTATTTCTCCGAACACCAGGGAATGCAGCAAATCCAATCTGTTCACATGGCCTGCTTTGGGATTTGAGCTGAACAGTGTGTTTGTGCTTGTTCTGGGAAGGAGATTTATTGGAGATACTGAATTGGACCAAGTCCCTTAACTGAAAATGGAGTTGACTTTGATTTGTTAATTGATTTTCTATGAATTCACAGTGTTAACCACATATGAATCAGACTAATGGGAAAAGCATTGATTTCAAAACTCTGAAGAATCTAGCTAAAGGGGAAAATCAAGGAGTAAAATACAGGATAGAGTACAAGAAGCTTTAAAACTCAGGATTTCTCGGAGCTGTCTGCATTGATACCAAACTCATTCTTTACAAGTCTGAAAAACTCTTGATGGGCCTAGAAATATGAACTAGAAACTTCAAAAGAAAACCATCATCCTTCTGGCAGTGTAGGATTAGGGCTCATCTGTAGCAGGAAATACCCTGATTAAGCTGGAAGAGAGTTTACAGCCATAAGTTTATCTTTTATTTATACCAAAACAAGTTGACCATGCCTCAGCTTCTGTTCAGTAGCTGTTAAGAATCTGATGGCATTGTCTTCAGAGGGAGAGTATGTTGGTTCTTTTTAAGTTAAAATAGATCCAAAGAAGGAAGTAGAGTTTAAGTGCTTAGATCATAACTGTGATCATGAAAGCCCTGCTCAGTGTGCCTATGTGACCCCTGAGGTACCCTGGCTGCAAAGGACCCTTGTTTTCCAGGCAGGTCTAGTGGCATCTCAGTGTTGGCAGTTCTGATTGCTTTAGCTATTTACTGCTAAGAAGTCAGATTCAACCACTGAGGTGTTCTAACGGAGCTTTGATGGGTCTTTGATAATCTGATGGAATCATCTTCCACTGCTATCCAGCGTATTTTGTGCTTACTTTTAAAAGCTGGCTTGCAGAGGCATAGTGATGTCTTCCCTGCTTATCCTCAAGATTTACAGAGTCTGAACAATGGTGCATGCTTCCGTAGACTAGTGGTACCTAGGAACAAGAAATCAAATTTCAGGTTCTTCTTTAAGGACCTGCTCAAGGATTCTGTCCACATACTGGCACACAGATACGTAAAATTATAGAATAACCCAAGTTGGAAAGGGCCCACAAGGACTGTCAAGTCCAACCCCTTGCTCCCCAGAGGACCCCCAACAATGAGACCATGTATCTGAGAATGTTGTCCAGTTGCTTCTTGAACTCCGGCAGCTCAGTGCTGTCACCACTGCCCTCGGGAGCCTGTCCCAGTGCCCGACCACCCTCTGGGTGCAGAACCTTTCCCTAACACCCAGCCTGACTCTCCCCTGTCCCAGCTCCATGCCGTTCCCTCGGGTCCTGTCGCTGTCCCCAGAGAGCAGAGCTCAGCGCCTGCCCCTCCGCTCCCCTCGTGAGGGAGCTGCAGGCCGCCATGAGGCCTCCCCTTGGCCTGCTCTGCTCTGGGCCGAACAAACCAAGGGACTCAGCTGCTCCTCATGCGTCTTCCCCTCCAGACCCTTCACCATCTTCATAGCCCTCCTTTGGAGGCTCTATCATGCAGATAGTTCTAGATCTCACTGCTCAGGTACCAAAGCCTGCAGTTCGTCAAAAGTTGGTGTGAAAGAGACACAAAGGACACACAGGTGGTGGTGTCTCTGAAGAAGCTGCCCCATCTACCCCTGCCATTCATTTTTGCCCTGTCCCGAGAGTTTGTGCAGCCACATGGCAATATGGAGTAGGAAATGAACCAGCTTAAAAACTAACCATGGAAAAAGTTGTGTTTCAGCTGTGTTGGGTTTTGCTCTGATCCAGTTTATCCTGCGGTCAAAAATTAGCATGCCGTCCCAGGAGGGGGTGGCATGGAGCAGGATCAGTAGGCTCAGTGGGGCTGAACGGCAGCTTATTTCAGTGGTGCTGCCAGCGTAACATGGCTTAAAGCATTCAACAAAACACAGCTTTGTTCTCTGATGTGGTGCACAGAGCCTCAGGGCCACAGAGGATGTTGCAGATTTTGTTTCAAGAGCCCTACATGTTAAGCATCACCAAAAAAATAATAATAATAATAAATAAATAGTGCTTTTTCAGTCCTTTCTCTAGCAAAACAAGAGAGAGAAATGCACCTGAGAATGAACGTCCAGCACCTTCAGGTGTCAAATATTTGCCTCTTACAAATGTACAAGACAATTTACAACAGCAAGTTGTGAAATAAATACTCTATACCAATCTACATTCTTTACAGGAAAGATTCTGGTATGTGTCCAAAAGGACTTGGGAATGTTTCAGCTTCTCTAAGATGTGTGTCCCAGAACACAGTAGTATGAGGCAATGCAGCGGTTTAGTAAATAGTCCCAGCATGACTGCTAGAAAGCAAACAATGAAGAAGAAATCAACTAGGATGCATGTTGTTAGGCTTGAATCCCATGCCAGTTCTTCGGCTATAAATCACTGCATGCTAATGAAATGCTTCTTTCTGATAACGTTGTTGGTGTTTCAGTGAGGATTATCGGGTTATATAGGCAGAACAAATTCTAGCATGCAACCCTTCTTAACTGAGAGGACATAAATGAGAGGGAAGGAAGGGTAGAAGAGGGAGTAGAAGAGAGTCTGTCAGTAGTGTTAGTCTCTCCTTCTGTTTTCTGTGACGAATGGCTAGAAGTGGACTGTTTGTATTCCTTAGGAATAAAAACCACTGCCTCCACAATCCCAGGTGTGAGCAGGGACAGGCTGACCAGTGGCCATGAAAAAGGCTGTACCAGAGGGCACGGTGCTTCTGGGGTGTGCCTCTGGCCTGAATGACAGATCCCAAGATTGTCCACGTGAAAAAAAGATCTTTTCTGTTTCTTGCCAGACTTTGTAGTCAGCAGGGTTTCTTCATGCCTCTAACGAATAGTCTATCTAGGTAATCTTTTGGGGAATGTTTATGTAAGTGCCTTATTCTCTGGAAATGCTTTTTGAAAGAGATTTTGATGTTTCTCCCTTATTTAATTTCCAGAAATTATTTAATACATACCATGCTTCATGAAAGAAACACTTACTGAGATTTAAGATTCTGTCTTGAATAGAAAGCCACGGTACAGCTGAGCTAAATTAAAAAGTAAATATGTGTAAGTTAAAGCATGGTGACTGCTTATGTAGAAGATATCTCTGGGAAGTAAAGTAATCCCAGTATTATGTAGCTTTGGCCTTGACATATGGCTTGAAAAGCTCAGAACTCTAAATGGGGAAGGAAGGTCATTTTGCCTGAAAATTGTTAATGAGAAAAGAATGTGTTAGTTTTAGTTTATTCGCACCAGTGTTTTGGTCAGTTCATCTCAATTTCTAGTTCACACAAGCCCAGGATTTATTAAATTATGAACCAATATTCTAAGGATTATCTTCTATAGGCTTTAACAAACCTAACCTGACTGGGAGAATTAGGTGAGTAAAAATGAAAAGCTTACATTTTTAGAGAACGCAGCTTCTCTTTCCATCTACTGCCTCCATCCTTAAGTCTTTTGGCAGAGCCCAAGCTGCAGAATGCTGAATAGACTGCCTGCAGATATTTGCATGTAATTCATTTTCTTCTGCCCTTTCTTATTGAAAGGCCCAGGGTGAAGCCAAGAATTGACTAATGGCTGTCTCTTATTCTCCTGTGGAAATCCCACTTACCTTCTCCACAAAGATATTTCCATGGACCAGTCCTCCAAGGAATATATAAAAATTTCAGGACTTTTTTTTTTTTAATTATATTTCTATTTTTATTTTTAAATTACCCTGGGTTTGATTGTTCTGGATGAGCTTGCTTTGTAATTTCTTCCTGTACTCATGCACACATAGCATTGTTTTGAAAATAAAGACACAACAGCTGCTTATCCAGCTCGATTCCAAACAGTGTTGTTACCTCTAAGAGCTCTGTCTAGTTTTTAGATTTTTTTTTTTTGAACACTATTTCTACGCCACTGATTCTGGCTGAAGACGTTTTACTGTGTCTAGCTTTTAAAAAAATGGACCATGTTCCCTGATACTCTGCTTCAGGTCTGAAAGTCATCGTGGTTGCATGTTAAATCAACATTAAAAACCTCCATTGTGATGGTATTCACAGCTTATGGCAGCTTTAGAATACAGCATATGAATGAGTATTTTTATAATTTGCCCATAGAAAACTCACTAACAGCTTTAGGGAAGGGAAAACTGTTAATAAATATGAGCAAAAACAGTTGTGGCAAGTAAGAAAATATATTGAAAGTGTTTCAAAATGAGACCATTTGATTTTTCATTTCAGATGTTTTAGAAGATATTTATATTCCATGACAAAAACATTTAAAACCTGAAACGAAGTACTTTAAACCAAACAAAATGATAAACTCGACCCAAAATTAGTTTCACTAAAAAATCACTTTATTTTGAAGTAACAGAAAAGTTTATTCTTTTCCATCTTTTATTCTTTATGTTTGACCAGCAAATTAAAAGTTTGTGTGTTTTATTGTTTTACTTGGACCTCTGTACAAAGGATTCCAAGTAATGAGCTTTCCCAGCATGAGTGTGCAGGCAGTAAATGTCTTGCATCAAAGTGTAGGATATTCAACATACGGTAAAGTTTGGGTAAGATATGTGTCATTCTGGCTGTTTGGAAGGATGATTCATTCAGCACTACAGATTCATTACAGGGCTCTAAATTTGTGATATTGATTTTTGATTTGATGCAGCTGTGAATATTCAGAGAGGACATTGCAGACAGTTTCTGGAATGACAGCCAGCCCTGCTCCTTCTGCTTACGCTGCCTACCGCGCAGGAGGCAGTGCTTGGGAGGCAGCGTATAAAATTTCTGGAGCTGTTCTGCAAACAACTGAAGGTCGAAACCCACACATGTTCCACCTGTAGGGAAACATATATATGAAAAAAAAAAAAAGAAAAAAAAAAAAGCTTGAGTAAGGAATAGACAAAAATTCGCCTAATTTTTATCAGCAAAATCCATTGGGGCAATCCTGTCAATATATCAAACAAGGACATTGTCTGATACATTTTTTTCTGCAGGATGAATTCGTAAAAGATAAAGATACTGCATTACAGACTGAAAATTCATCTTGCTTTTGTCCCAGAGGCAGATCAGGTTTGTCACTTGAATCAGCTACACAGGGTTTTTGATAACACAAAGCTTTTGAAAACTAAATTCATGTGCCAGTAAGGCACTTTCTGTAGCAGGACCCCTTACACTGAAAAAAAAGTCTTGCAGACATACGTGTCCATTAGATCAACAAGAATTCTCTTCCTACCTCTTCATCGTCAGGTGGCAAGAAATTCTTGTTTTCCATATATATTTCCATTTTGATATTTGCTTCAGTGTCTGGGAGTGGTATTTAGTAATATTTACTGTCAGTTCTTTCTCAGCAAGATAAAAATCATATGAATATCTATCAATTACATTATAAGTAACAGAAGCTATAATGCCACTGAAGCCTCTGACTGAAAAACGTTTAATAGCAGGTGGGTTATATTTATCTATTTTTTACACATCGTGATTTTTTAAAAAACAAACAAAGAATTATAGCTCATCAATATATTTGTACAATTGAGTTAATCCCTCTTGAGAGGGATTGCTTTGTGTGTTTGGATTATTATTTGGAAGTATTCGGATGGCATGAAAGATGGACCCAAACTGAAAGCTGGCAGAGGAAGAGAAGCACAGTCAGAGCCCGAAAAACAAGGAAAAGTAAATATTATAAAATGAAATCTGGTAAGTCACAAATCTGCCAAGTATGTGATCAAAGCAAAAGGGCATTTTCATAAACACATGAAGAGGAGGTTGAGAACACAATAATATACAAATGACAAATGACTTAATGGGGAAATGTTACTATGGGATAGGTTAGTCCATTTTCTATCAATGAGAAAAAGAGCAAAGAAAATGTACCTTCACAGGAGAGGTAAAAGAAGATGAAGTAAAAGAAGATGAACTCCATAAAAACACACATATATCAAAATTACCTAGGAAGCAGACAGTGGTTCAGAGCCAAGGGAGATAAATATACCAATAGAAAAAGCACAAAATGATCGGAAGAGGAAAGTATGATGTTGTCCACAGCCAAGAACTTTTTCAGTAACCATTATCTAATGAAGGTGCTGATGGTGATTGTCAATGACGGCCTAGAGGAAAGACTACAGACATTGCAACTTCAGATGCAGCAGGAATACCCCATACCATGGTAACGCCATCCCTAGCCACTTGTGCAACTGGGCATTTCCAGGAATATGACACACTGCCAGGAATATTCCTTAGAACTGTCCGGAATGCCGTAATCATGGAATTGCATGTGTAAGGCAGTGACCAGAGACACCAGCTTGTTTGTCTTGAGCTCACAGGGGGTGAGTTATGCCCAGGCGTGTAAGCAAAGCCATAGCCTGGCTCTTTACAGAAGACTTGAAAATGGGTGACCGGGATCTAGTGCGTGATAGGAAATGGAATAAAATAAAATAAAACACACACACACAGAAGAAAAAAAAAATGCTGGTAAAAATACTGAGTGACCATGGCATTCGGAAAAGACATAAATTTGGTTTCCTCAGAAACTGAAACAGCAGGAGGGAGGAGGAGAAAATGAACATTCAGTGTGGTAGGAAATGAGTGTTGCAGACATAAAGGGACGTCTTAGGCAACGACTGCTGGGACTAATCCTCTGAGTATGTTATCACCACATTCATCTCTTTGGGTTTCAGAAGGGAGTTTATCATAATTCTGCAAAGCAGATTAATGTGTATGGGTGGCTTTTGTGGGTTTGGAGGTACTGCCCTTGAGCTAACGAGCTAACTGTAAGACCACAGGCAGATTCTGCTACTCCCATGCCGCTACCACGCCAAGGATGATGTCCTTAGCAAAGGACCTTCCTGTGGAAGATCCCTTTATTCAGCTACAAGATCTGACATATCATGCAAAATGAGATAAGACGACAGGAAAGGAAATGAGGAGCAATAGCGGAAGAAATCAGGAGGGGTACGTAATGGCTGGCAGCTTCTGAGAACAGAAAAGTGCACAAGGCTGGAGCTGGCCAGGTGAGCAAAAGGGCTGAATTTGGAGAGTATATGCAAGGGGTGCTAGTGCGTGGCCAGCCTGGGGGCCTTCCAGGAAGCCAAGGTCACAGCAAAGAAAGAGGTTTGTCCCGATCTCTAAACATCTTTTTTCCAGATCTAAGGCACTGGTCTGCATTTGAAAGCAGGTGATGTCTGCCCACGTGGGACTCACAGCGTGGACGAGCACCTGGGTGGGTGCCTGCACCGTAGGATCATTCAGTGTCCCAAGCTGGAAGGGGCACACAAGGATCACCGAGCCCAACCCCTGGCTCCACGCAGGACCACCCCAAAATCAGACCATGTGTCTGAGAGCGTTGCCCAAACACTCCTTGAACTCCAGCAGGTCGGTGCCGTGACCACATCCCTGGGCAGCCTGTCCCAGTGCCCGACCACCTCTGGGTGCAGAACCTTTCCCTCACAGCCAGCCTGACCCTCCCTGTCCCAGTTCCCTGCTGTTCCCTCGGGTCCTGTCGCTGTCCCCTCCTGTGGTGTAACCCAGCTGGCAGCCCGGCACCACGCAGCCCTTCGCTCAGTCCCTGGAGCGGGTCGGGGGCAGAATCAAAACAAGGTAAAAGTGCAAGAACTCAAGAAGGATGAGAAAAAACAAAACAAGCAATGCACAACACAACCGCTCGCCGAATTGCTCACCACCCACCAAACGATGCCCAGCCAGGACAAATGAATGGGATTTAAACTAAAACAGAAAAAAAACTTTAATACACTCCGAAAGCCCACTGGAGGCTCACTTAATGCAAAGGCTCTCAATTCACGCGTAAACTAAAAGTTCACAGTTAGTGTGAATGCCTGTGCTATGGTGTATGCCAATTAAATAATTATAAGTATAGGAGGTTAAAATAAGCCCTGTAAATGCCTAGGTACTTTCATTATAAAGTAAAAAATGAATAGTGAAGATGTGTGTTTACCTTGTATGTTATACTCTGACAATTTTGCAATAACTTACACGATATCTCACTGCAAATGTAACGTGAGTAATGCGAATTTTTAGCATGCTCTTTAATTTAGTTATTATTGTATGCTGTCAACACGGAGTATTTTAAATCTTGGCAGGACAGAGATGTCCTGCCTCAAAACTGAGTAGTCAGATAAATTAGTGTACATATGAAAACTGTAAGAAAGGGAAAACATTTTTAACATTTTTTCCTTTCTGCAGAAGTAATTATTCACTGCAGCTTAAGCTTTGTAGGAATAAATAAGTATCTCTACCATGCCACACATGGAAGGATTTCTTAGAATCACTCATCTGAAAGCACATAAGGTTACAGGAATGTTTATTTCCCCAGCTGTGTGGACACAGAGCCTTTCTTGCAAAAATTGTCTCCATGTGGTTAAAGGGGCACCAGCAATTTGGCTCTAATCTTGCTTTCACCACTGTAAAAATAGATAATATACAATGTTTTTTAAATCTATTGTTTGTAAGTATGAGGTGATTCATATAAGTTTGCCAGACAGTAATGTTTTTATGGACAAATTTGCTAAAAGGAAGCACATCATCTTTTAAGCTTCTAATCAACAGGCTATTTATGTGCATGTTACAGGCGCGTGTGCATCTTTAAAATCTTGTTAATGTCGCAGCACAGCCTCGTGCGCAGCATAACATAAATGGTAAATCGATGGCATCAGACTTAACATTTTGGTGGGCAGGCTGTCTCCTGGGAACCAAACGATTTGTCTTTGAGGTCAGACGTGACAGCAGTGCTCCCAGCTGCAGACTCTGGCTGTACCTGTGGTCCATGCCAGGAGCCCTCTCCAGGTCTTCTTCTGAGCGCAGAAGCATGCTCAGTTTCCCAGCAGACAGGAAAACTTCTCCGTAATGGCACCGTTGGATAACAGCTCGAGAACCACGGGTTCCGTGTGTTTGTCTGCTTGAGGACATTTGAAGCTACGTAGCTCAGCTGCAAAGGGCATGTGCCAGGCAGCGGTTCGGAGTTATCCACGGGTACCTCTCAGCGATGCCCTCTAAAGCTGCCCCAGCTCGGCTACGAGACTGAATACTCCTTGTATCCAACTCTTACGGTAAGCCATGGGAAGAACAAGGCCTGGGGCATGGTTTTTACGACACTATTCGATATTTAGTATTTGATATTCCAGAACAGAGCTGGAAGTGCCTTAACAGTGGTCCCAAGGGACTCAATTCCTTGCATCTGCCTCCTTGACTCGACCTACTTTTATTTTGCAGCTGAGTGTTAATATTTTCACGTACACACACACACATACAGCCAATATGTTGCTGCAGTTTGCTTTACAATGGCTAGAGTTGCAGCTTATTTTTATTTTTAGGAGCTTTTTGGCAATTTTTGGAGTCTGTTTTTCTTGGATTATCCCTACCATATGACCCATTCTTCAGTACCATGTTCTAAAAACCGCCTACATCAGTTTGTGATTTTTAAATATATTTATGTAGTTTTAAAGTGTAAACATGGAAGAATGTCCATGAGAAACTTGTAAATTTTATGTCTGTCTATATTTTTAGTTTTTAAATGTCCAACAATTTTATTTAGAATTACTGTCATAGGACTTCAACTAACAAATATTTTAACTTGGCAAACGTTCAGATTTTTTAGTAAGTGAATCCATTATACTTTCCTAACATCTGCTCTTAATAATCCCAAATGTTTTGGGGTTGTTCTACTTTCACATAAAGATTTTTTTTTTTCAACTAAGGCACCATTACACACAATGGTTGATCCTTATTTCATAGAAGTTGCTGATAGAATGGGCATTGATTTTAATGAGAATTAAACTAGGAAAAAAAAAAAAGGAGAGTAAGTTTAAAATATTTAGTTATAGGGCAAAATACTCTCTGAAGGATTAACTTAACACTGTGACAATAAATAGTAAAGTCATTGGCCAAATAAGTTCTCACGTTACAAAATTCTTCTAAAACTGAATCATCTGAAGCATGTAGGGAACAGAAAAAGTTATGAAATTTGGTTAGAAATTATTTTTGTCTTTTCTTTAAGTACGATAAATGTGTGGAAAATTTGGGAAACCTGATCTGTAAATTCACAGCGAGGTGAGTTTCTCAATAATCCAAAACAGAAATGTAGGAGTTTCATCAACTTTTTTTCCACAGCACGCCACTTCTGTAACACTGGTCAGCTTTCGCTAAAAGAGAAAACATGCAAGAAAAAAGAGGTTAGAAAAGGAAGTTAATATATTCAGGTAGATCGACCAAATCTCACTGGTTTCTTTCATTTTGAATTTATTTCCATACTTAAAGCATCTTCTTATAAAAGGTGTTTTTCATTAAGTAGGTAATTTAAAATCTGGCTGGTTATTTTGAAAGGAAATCTGACGGACAGCAAATGTCAGACTAGGATTTTGTATCAACCGAAATGCCATCTAGAAAATGCATGCCCCAATCCACACTATCTGCCACCACGGAGTCTTTGCTTGGAGATCTGTGTTTAGTTTGGGCATGACACTTCAAGAAGGATGTGAGCCACCTGGAAAGGGCACAGGAAAAGGAAACGAGAATGATTGTGAGTCTAGAGGATACGACCTCCTGGAGAGATGAAAAGGACAGGCTGTTTATTTTAGGGAAGCAAGATACGATAACAGCCATAACATAACCCTCCTGCTGCAAAGAGGCAGTACGGGAGCGGTTACTTCAGTCTGCTGAAGCAAAAAGAAGTAACAGGCTAAAACTGCGGCGGGAAAGATTTCAGGTAATAGAATATGTTTTGGTTAAGGAAGATTTTAAAACGTTAGGAGGAGCTAAGCAGCAGGGGGCTGTGGAATTGTCACCGCTGGAAGCCCACAAGAAGAGGCGACACGAGGATCTGTCAGGAATTAGGTGATTATTTCCGCTGCGTAGCAGATGCTTCGTGGCTGGTGGCTCTTAAAGGTCTCCATGGAGGTCCTCGAGTGTGGGATCATCCTTCTACTTGTACCTTGACAGCTCAGTTCATTAAGAAAAAAGAGGTTTATTTTTAGAAGAAAGATTTTTTAAAAAGCAAAAAAAAAAAAATATTAAATGAGATACAAATAAGATAGAACTGGATGTGGACTTCTTTCAAAGGGCATCAAATCTAAGGCCCTGTTCAAACATCACCTCGAAATAAATTAGGTCTTTTGTTTGTTTGGTGGAAGTAGGTGCTTCGTATTTAAATTAATTCAAAAGAGATTTGTGACCCACATACACTGCTGCCTGTTGGGTTTTTGTTGTTGTTGTTGTTTATTTCCTTCATCCCCAGTGGTTCAGCCATTCAGCCACTGGATTGCTTTGTGTCTCTGTCACTGGAATCGGTTTTATTTCACAGTAGGCTTCAGATCACAGTTTGAGAACTACCAAGTTAGGTTTTCACTTCAAATGCTAGTAAAAACCACAGAACAACTTTCAAACAGGATTTCTTAGCATATGTATGTATGGAAAGAGTTAAGAACAGCTCCCCCAGCCCCTCTTCCTCCCCCTCCCAACCCCAATTTATTTAGATTTGTCTGGGATATATTTAAATGTGGAAAACTTGGAAGAAAGCTTAAGAAAATACTGTCAGATGAATGTCTCGAAGTGCCCACGTCCAGCTGTGGAATATCTTCTTGTTGGTGAGAGGGTCTGCTAGGGTTTACAGATGAAAACTTTCCTTTCCAGCTCACTTGGGAGCCAGATGTATAGGACTGGACGCATTATTTTACTGACACTGCGAGTTGCACAGACTTACGCGTAGGCTGGATCTGGAGCATATGTTTAATGTCAACACAATAGCAAACCTTATGTTGTTTCCTCAGGTACCAAAATATTCACCATACCCAAATGCTCTTCGCTAGAAAATGTGTACTGAACCCTGTAGAGCTTCTGTTATCTTTTAACAAAGATGAAGCTTATTAATTTGAGGGTATTACGATAGACATCTGAATCCTGATTTCAAGAGTCAACGACCTCCCGTGGTCCCTTCCAGCCTCAGCCATTGTGATTCTATGATTCATAAGCCATTGTATTTCTTTGGACTTACTAACAGATAGCCCAGTTTCTCCAGGGAGGTATACACTCATTCAAACATCAGACCCGGTATAAATCAAAAGAGATGCTGTCAGATCCTGTCATTACCAGAACTGTTTGTTACTTTATGTCCTTAAATTACTTGGTTGCTTTTCCTAACCGAGGCCTTTCATCATTAACAGTTAACTCGAGTAAAAATAATATTGGGGTTTTTTATTCATTAGGGCATGAGTGTCTTTCTCAAGAATTTCACCATGCTAGTCTGTTACAAACCATCTCCAAGCTGGTATGCGCTCCTTGCTCCTATGAGTTAGTCACTGTTAACACATTTCTGTGATGCTGTGGGATTGGCACCCGCCTCCCGGAACAGAACTCCTGTGGCGTGGACATCTGGCTCCGAGATAAGACCACTAAGCTATCAGCTCACGTCACAGTACCATCCAGAACTGAATGGCAGAGAGAAAAGGTGGCCTGTGCAGAGAAGGACCTCCACATCAAACTTCTTTCAGAAAGAGAAATCTTAGTGTCGGTTTAAGAAGATTCTCTTCACCTGATTAAGTAATTTGTCTTTTTATGTGACCAGTGTACGGTATTGCTGTTGAATTTTAATTTTCCTTTGGTTTCTGTTCCTTCCCTCATACCTCTTTGTTGTTTCTAGGTCCCCAGAAGATACCACGAATATACAGGCAATATACACAGCAAGCAAAGTGCCAGTCTCCTTCAGGTAAGGAGAAACGGATGCTCCAGAGCAACACACTCAGCGCTGCCTCCTCCATTCACCACCTCCACCTTCACAATTCATACCCAGGTAACCTCAGGTATACAACTTGGAAAAGTTGTTCAGAAAACCACAGACAGCTACCAACTTACTGCCACAGAATAACGATGAGCTAGGTCTCACGGGCATGGGAGCTCAGCTCGGAGCACGGCAGGAAAGGGGGCGGTCAGCCACTGTGCTTGCAATGTCCCAGGCTGGTCGGAGGGAACCAGGGGGCTGCCGTCAGGCTGAGCAGGACAGCCCAGGGCCAGGCCTTTTCATCCATGGGCACGTGAGCTTTGGCAGGACCGAGAGGACATACAGAGGTTGTGCACGCAGGAGGTCCAAACTTGAATGCGTTAGGCATAGGTATGCACAACAGGAAGGTACATTTAGATGATTTTTATTAGGAGAACATGTTTGCTCTCATCAATGAGTGCTGGAGAGTGACAAGTCTAGACATGGGTGTTTTGGTGGAAGGTGTCTTGCTACTGTCTGACGCAGAAGAAAGGCTTTTTCTCGGCTCCACTTCCCCACAGGTCCCCCCTTTAGCATCTCCCTGAGATGTAGTTGGGAGGAATGCGTATGTGTATTTGTGTATAGTGTAGATAGGTGTTCATTGCTTTATATTACAACTGGAGTGATGAAGAATATCTTCCTCCTTGATACAACAGTCATCTATGTGAAATATTTTTGAGTAGGCACAGAGTCCTCCACCCCTTCCTTTGGATTTCTGGTTTTCATTTATTTTAACTCGATTGTCTTCATGGCCATGAGCACATCTTTTTCTGTAGCTCCTGACTCAGAAGTTATGAATGTTAGCAGAACTGGAGAGCAGAGTCCTCCAATGGCTGCTCATGGTGTGGGGCCACCGGACCGTTTTCCATACTCTTATCTTTCCCCCCTTTCTACTCTCCCAGTCATCCACAAGGAGCAGCTGCAGTATTCACTTCTTGCCAGAAGGGAAGACAGGCAGACAGCTGTCACGCTATGAATCAGTTTTTAAACCGTGGTTTGGAGAGGAAGATTTTAGCTTTATTTCCCACTTGCAGAACAAAGAGCATCTGTTTCTGACACTTGTAGTTTTGTGCTGATCTGGGGGTTTGACTTGCAGTTACAGATTCCACATAGGGAAACTGAATTCAAATATCCGATGAAAAATATTCCCCTGATATTTTTTAATTGATCGGGGCCGCTGTGAAATTAAATCCAAATTATATCTGAAAAACCAAAACGTTTAAATGAGAAGCAGTCGGTGTGATTCTCTTTGGTCCTATAAATGGTGTGACTAGAGACACTGTAAGCAGATAGAGCGGTTATTAGTTTTATTGTTCTGTGGAATTTGAAGACACTGAATGCTGAAGAATGAACAGACTTTGGCTTGAAAAGTGTTCATGTGTGCTGCAGTAGTTAGGGGTAGAATGGTTTCTTGGACACGCTGGGAATCAAGAGAGCCAAAAGTGAGTCACATGGACGACTGCAGACATCACATTTAATTGTGTAATAATACTACAGCAAGCACAATTGGAGCAGGCTTGCTGACCTCACAGCTGAAAGCACTATTTAAGATCTGGCTACCAGATGTTCCAATAGGATCTAGCCAGCTGCTAGCGGAGGTTACCCTGAGTGTTTTAACAGGGAATATTTACAGCCTAATAGCTCGGAAGAGATGATTGCACTGATTTTCTTCTCTGCCCTGCTGTGGGACAAGGCTCAAGCATGGGGATTCAAGGACGGAGTGCTGCATAACTCTATCTGGCTAGGTAAGAAATGATTTAATCATGAATGTTTTGCTGCAAAAGTCGCTGTGTTTATCTAACAGTATAAAAATAAACACCTAGCAATACAAAACTGAGCCGGGCATTAATATTAGCAAAATCTTCACTGAAATTGGTCGTCATTTTATATCAGTAATGACTGCAAGTTTTGTAGTTATGAGCTTTTTGTTTTATTGTTTCTCTGAAGTGCAGGAAAAAATAGTTGTGGAATATTTCACCTGAATGTGTTTTCCTCCAGCATGAGGTGAAAAGAAAACTGTTAAATAGTAGCTGCTTCTAATGAAGGAAAACAAGTATGAAAAGAAACATTTGCCAAAAGAATGAATTATTTTCTGCATGAACATATTTCAAATGCCTGGGGTCCTACATATGAAACTAAATGATCTGGAAATAATATCAATATATTTCCTAGGTTTCTAGGGAAGTACAGAAATGTATATGTTTTGGCCATTGGTTTGTTCTCATCATTAAACAGTTGAGAAAAGATTCCAAAAGGGCTATAAAAATGTTGTGGGAATAGTTTCTTATACCTCAAGTGGGTTTAAATGCCTCTTCTTTTATAAGTCTTCATAATTATCCAATACAACAGAAAAACGTATTCAAAATGCAGTCACATAAAATACGCCAAAGCAAATATATGCACTGAGTGCTCTGTTTCATAGACAAATGCTTACAAACTCCTTTCTCCTGTCTAAGGATGCCGCATATTTCTTTAAGGATTTTAAGGCATTCCTGTAGCCTGTACATGTTTTTGTAGCGCTGAGATGTTTCGTGAGGAATTGGAGCCACTCTCCCGTAGCTGGTGCAGCAACCACGTGGCTCCACTCCCTTCTCAGAGGACCATGTAAACAGCAGGAACAGAAATGAGAAGGAGCAGTGTCAGTATTGCTTTCCATCTGACTGCACCTTTTTAATGACTTTCCTTTCCTTCTGAACCTGGAGCACGCCCGCTGTGTCCCACGGCTGCTGAGGGTGCTGGGGGGGGATCAGCTTGGCAGCCTCACGCGCCTCCTCGAGGGGCTGCTCTTCGAGCGGACGATGGCAGGGGAGGGCTTGGCGTGAGGAGCAGAGCTTCTATTCCAGGCTGGAGCAGCACTCGTGGATGCAGCAGATGAGTAGCACGGAGGCTGTGTTAAGCCCTGATAGCAGGGGCAGAGAACTTGAATTTGGTACCGCCTGCGATGGGTATCCTCCTGCAGGATGCAGAGAAAAGGGGCTCGCTGTGCCAGGCTGTGCCTGCACGAGCAAACAGCACCCGGCCGTGCACAGATCCTGCCTGGGTCTAACCACGCACGTGCTGCTTGGCACAGGTCTGCTCCCTGCTCTCCGCAGTCTTCCAGAGCATCCCAGTGCCAGCAAGAGCTGGCTGGGGACTGTGCCAGGGTATAACCAGGATAGTAACCTGGATAACCTGCGCTCCTAAGATAATGTTTTGCTGCACCTCTAGCATTTACAATGAGGGTAAATAAAAATCAAGGACAGGAGCAAAAACTGATGGCTTTCTCTAAAGAAACAAAGACGTGCAAAAAGTTGGAATCACAATGTGCAACTTTGAAATAACCACTCTGCTTTCCATTGTGCTTCCCAATGAAACTCCTTTTAAAATGCACTATCTATTCCAACTGCTGCAAAAAAATTACTCAAACAAAATCCAAGCTGCGGTTAATTAAATGACCAATGGAATTCAGTGAAATTACATATAAATGAAGAAAAAGTGGGCAAATTCACAGCCAGCTAATGTATGAATCTTTGAATAAAAAAAGAAAAAATTGAATGCTAAAACAAGTAACCCCAATCTCGTACCAACTGTGGACAAGCATTAAAGCAAGACCCACCCCGCTAAGTAAAACCTAGGAATGTGCAGTGGCATCTGAGCCTTGCTTATCTCCTCTTCTGATAAAGCATGATTGAGACCAGAGTGAAAATGAAGGGAGTCTTCCATTTTACCTTTCTTCCTCAACAAACCATTAACACAAATATCAAATATTTTGTAGAGGTCAGGCTGGAAATGGTCCTGTGTTTTACCTTTTTTCTGCGGTACAAAAGATCTTTTGTTTTCTCAGTAAACACGGAGTCCTGCAGCTGATTGTATCGTGTCCTGCTAATGTCTTTCTTGTGTGAATGGAATTTTATAGCTGCTCATTTCTGAAACAGGCACGCTATAACCAAAGACTCATTGTAAACTGATGAGAGGATTGGAACAGTCTTGCCCAAATATGTTCAGGCGCTTATTCGAGAGCCGGTTCTTAGTGCCAGGAAGCAGGTTTCCCACGGCAGGTTCTCCCCTCTCCGTGGTCCCAGTTTCACCACGTGTCAGGGAGGTTTGGGTCCATGCCTGCCCCGTTCGCTGCAGTATGACCATGCCAGGAACTGTACCTGGCCATCCTCCACTTAAAAGTTACGTATTTGTTTTCAGCCTTTAACATGTAGCACCGTGCCACGCGTATTGAGGGAACTGTGCTAGGCCAAGTCTCATACTGGCTGTCTTTGTGCAGAAGAGCTTTGTGGGTGAGCAGGGGGTCACTGTCCTTGCCCAATCCTGCTGGCTCTGGGCCTCAGGGAGAGCTTTTAAGAAATGTGAGCTGGAAGAGAAGTGTCCCATCAGCCGTGCAACCCATGATCTTTTGTGTGAGGAGCAAAGTGGGTGGAGGAATCCATGAGAGAGCACTCCCAACATGCAGGTTTTCAGGCAAATAGTGAGCTCAGCTGAAAGATCTCACTGGCCCAGGGAGAGGAGATTTCAGACAGGTCTCATAAAGAGAGAAGCCTTGGCGGAGTACTTGTGTGTGGTCCTCCCTTCCAAAGGCTACTTTTCTCATGTCACAAGGGAGACACAGACAGATGGGCGATTGCTCTCAGCAGGACACCACCACCCTTCGAGACGCTGCAGGAAGACTCAGTGGTGCTGCTGGTGGAAGAGCAGCCCTCGCAGAAGTTGTGAAGAGCAGATCTTCCCAGCAATATTCTGAAAAACGTAATGCCTGTCCATACTGATATTTTAGCATCAATAAAAGTGCTAGTATCACTTGCAGAAGTGACCAGCCTTGGGATTCAGCTGCCCCTTACTCCTTGACTCGGTGTAAGGGGGGCTGCTCAGCTAATCCCAAGGACTGAAATCTGGGGTTTTCAACTCACTGCCAGCTCACTTCAACTCACCTTTCAGTTCACTTACCTATGAGCTGCGGTGATCAGTAATCTCATTGCCAGGTTGTCCCCTGAGTGTGCAGTGAGGCTAAGTGGTGCGCTATTTTCAGTAGTGCTCACATTTTCACGCGAGCTGAATTCAACACAAGCAAGCTGTAAAGAAACAGAGCTGGGTTTATCATGATAGACTATTAGGTGAATGAAAAATGATACTTCCTACAAAGAAATTTTTAATTAAAAGAGTTTTGTTTTTTTAAAAAAATAGCATACTGTTATTCCACAGCTGATAGGTGTTGGGACTTTTCTTTGCACTCCAACTGGCTTCTTAGAAGGATTTTTCCCCACAATGTAAGTAAACCCGTGCCCATGCCAGGGACATTCCCAGCGATGCTGCAGAAAGCAACTCTCAGTCTCCTGAGACCGCTGTCAGCAATATCATTGACTTCACTGGGCGCTAGTCCAGGGACTGTGGGTCCAAAAACTACATTGGCAAGCGTCATTCTGTATCTAATAAGGGATCTCACCATTGCTAACCACAATTCAGTGGTGACCATATTTTTTTTAAAATAATATCCTAACCTAGCCAAAACTGCTGACTCTAAGTATGTCACTAGAAAAGACATTCTCTTTTTCCCATGGTACCAGTAACTACTGTAAAAATGCTTCCTGTTCTGCTTCTTTTTTCAATCATGTTGAATAGCAATAACTGCAGACATTTTTCTCAGATTATACTAAATATAAAAAAAAAAGCAAAAATGCTGTTCAGTTAGATATGCATATTGGTTCTGAGACAGATTTTTGCACATATGGTATCAGGCGAGTGAAACAAGAAGAGATTATAAAACCTGTAGTAGCGCTGACAATTTCTAGGTTTCCCTGGAAAGCTGCTTCATGTTGGACCTCCAACAGCAAAGAAAAAAATAAAAAAAAAAAGAAGAAATTGTATTAATTTTCTGTGCAGCAAAAATGTCAGCCAGCATTTGTTCTGGTTCTGCCCTTTGTGACAAAGCTCAGATATTTTTATTTCGCTTTTTCATTCCCTTTAATTTTTACCTCTCTTCTATCCAAGTAGCTCTGATTTGACTTCTCTGGAGACTGAAAACAAAGCTCTGATTCATCTTCCAAAAGCACTAAGGCTGCATCCAAAAGTATGCTGTGATGGCAGTCCAGAACGAGCTTCCCCCGCGTCAGATAGGATGCGCAGAACCAGCGATGCTGACACCAGCGATCGTTCCCATAGCTACTGCTTTCTGAGGAGTCCTCTGGGAGTCCTTCCCTGCGGTTGTTGATTTTCCCTTGTTCAAACCTTGCCAAGCTCTGACTAGCTCTGTTGTTCAAAACTTCTCCTGAGCAAACCCATACCTTAGGGGTGGGAGGGGTGCCTTCTCCTGACGCTTCCCGAACGGCACAGCTACCAGCCGAACATCTTGTTTCGATTCTCACCTGACCATCGGCCCGACATGCGGGTCCTGGGGGACTGGGGGAGACGGGAGGGCATCCCACAAGGCTGTGCTGAACGCATTTACTGTTCTTGGTCCCCAGAACGAGCAGCTGGAGTGTACCACCGGGAGTCACGCTCGGGCAAGTACCAGCTCACCTATGCAGAAGCAAAAGCTGTCTGCGAGTACGAAGGAGGACATCTGGCCACGTATCAGCAGCTGGAGGCAGCAAGAAAAATAGGTCTGAAACAAAGCCTAGCCGTTTGCTTTTCACATTGCTCATTCATAATGCCTTGGATTTTCATGAATGTTACGAACTCTGGGACCGAGAGACTTGTAAAATCCTTGGATTTTGGCCCGAGCTGCATGCAATTTCCCCCCTCGGCACCAGAGCGTGACCGTGCTACCTGCAGAGCTGTCAGGGCCGTGCCTGCACCCGGTGCTGCGCATCCCCTGGGCTCTGGGTGCAGCACAGCCCCGAGCTGGGGGGGAGCCTCATTCCCGTTCGATTCCTGACGAGGAATGATTAATTCATTCAGCCCATTAGGAAAACAATGGAAAATGACCTCTTCACTAGAAATTCGCAGGCTATGCTGTTGAGTCAGAACCTGGCTCTCAGCAGCAGCACACATGTAAAAAGGGCACTTTTGTCTCTTCTGCGCGGCTCGCAGTCCGAGGACGCCACAAATATGTTCCAGATCGTCTTGGTGAAAACATGGAATCAGTCTCTACCAGACAGAGAATAACACTGCATTCTTTGGCTATTGTATTTAGGTTCTCAGCCACAAAATGCATTAGCAGGATCCTGTTGTTTAGCAAGAAATTTAGCAAGGCATTTTAGGTATTTACATTTAAACTGAAAGTATTTTAAGTAAATACCTTGTTTCCGTAGCTACCTTCCATGTGTAGCATTTTATTAACTCTCGTAACTTAATACTGCAAACTGGTTCTTGAGATATGGTTTAGTAAGTTTTTATGGATTCAGAAGGGAAACAAAGAGCACGATTTATTCACTTACATAACTCATCCAATGTATAATTTGATTACAAATGCTGGTACGGCACTTAAAACGCACAACCCTGGAGACCGTATAGTCCATCTGCATTTGATTTTTGTCTTCAGATGAAGAACCAATGATCGTGCTGTGGAGAACATAAAGCAGTTTTACATTCCACGCTTAAAATTATCCTCTCAAAGTACAATTCTTTCCTGTAGTTCAATTTCTATTAGGCCAATTACATCTAAGCCATTGATCAGCTTGAGTAAGTCCTGACTTACCAGAACAAAAAGTGGTTTCTTGCTTAGGACTGATTTATCACATCGATGCCCCATTTCCCCCCTGTTGCAGGTTTCCACGTGTGTGCTGCTGGCTGGATGGCAAAGGGCAGGGTCGGTTATCCCATAGTGAAAGCTGGAGCCAACTGTGGCTTTGGAAAAACCGGCATCGTTGACTACGGGATTCGCCTCAACCGGAGCGAGAGATGGGATGCCTACTGCTACAACCCTAACGGTGCGTTCAGAAACAACCCCTTCCCCTCGGGTCTGAGGTTACGACTGCATGCCGTGCTGTCTGGCAGTGCAAAAGCACCCTGGCTCCGAATGAGTTAGCCTCAGTACCATAAATATGCAGTCTGTGAAGGGGGATGTATTGACACAGATCGATCGGGAGCCGTGCACCCTCTGCTGTCACCAGCAGCTGATCCAGCTCGCTCAGAGCTCGGTGTCTCTGCACTGTCTTGTGCTGTAGGTAACTGGGCCTGACCAAAGGCCCTCCAGAAACTAAAAGTGTGATGATAACGCTGTTGTTGATTAAAAAGGTAAGTGATGTTCCTAATGTGATCTTCTTTTGTATAAAGGCATTTACATTTAGCCTACAATTTCATTTAAATACCTAACCTGAGGTGCTTAACCGATGTTGAGCTAGGTGGTCATAACAGTGCGTTAAGCAAAAAATTTAACTCCTGTATTGTAAGCACATTTTCTTACCTTCGTAGCAAGATGGTAGCTTAGAAAATTAAAATCAATCTCAGTGATAATTACCCTTTTGATTGCCTTTACGTTTTTCCCAGTTTGCGCATAAAGAATCATACAATTTCTTTCAAAGTTCTCCGTCATCTTGTTGCAAGCACTGCTGCTAAAAATTTGGAAGCAGCCATGAGAGTTCAGAAAATAAAATCTAGGGAAGTTCTGGTTATCTTGGGTTTGTAAAAGCTTTTATTCTAAAAAACTAGAATTCACTCAAATCTGACTTGTGAGAGTTGCAGCGTTCCTTTTATTAGCTGGACATTTGGGCATGACATTTAGCTATAATTAAATGCTGCAAAGGTAGGCATGTGTGTTTTAATCTGCATCCAAGAGCTAAAAGAGTTGTCAAACATCTCAGGCACGGTGGCACATTGCAGGGACAATGCCACCTCGCTAGGGAGCTGCCTCTGGGAGAAGTCTGCCAAAGTCACCAGAGGGTCTGCCTCCTAAGGCTGGACGTGGCTGTCCAGATGAGAAGTAGGAATTTGTTCCCAAAGAGGTAGAATGTAGGCTATGGTTTAAAATCCACCCTGGAAAGTTATGCTCTTCAGTTATTTTATTTCTTTATTGTAAACACAGTTCTGGATGGAAATAGGGGTGTGCCTGCTACTCTGTTGTTCCTGTTTACCAGCCTTCTAATGTGTTTGTAGAGACACACACAGATAAAACATTATGACATGGAAACCATTCTCTGGATATTTTGCCTGTAAACAGGCAAAATGTAATGTTAACCCTTATTCCTTCTTTCTTGTGCTTGAGATAGAGCAAGTCTTGAAATGAATGCCATGCCTGGGACTGAACCACCTGATGGGTCCAGCTCATGGGTCTTGTGCGTGTGTGTGTGTGTGCACGTGTAACTGCAGGGTAACTAGAGAAAAGTGGGTCTCCAAAGCAGACCTGGAGAGATGGTTCCAACACGACAGACAAGACTTCACCAGATATGGGCCCTGTCTCTATTCATCTCCATTCTCTGCACTGCAGATGAAATATTTACACGGCCACTGCATCAGTTTATCTCGGTACCACTTCACATGGCTGGGAAGATGGAAGAAGTGGGCACCAACACGAAAAGAGACGTTCAACTTTGTGCTCCATTCGAGTCCCCTGATCCCGGGGAGCGCACTGCCCTGGCTGGCAGAGCCAGAAGCTGGAGCTGTTGGTGACGTCTGTACAGCTGTGCACATTTGTTTGTGCTCGCAGGGTTTGAGCTTGTTTATGTGAGCAGGGCAGTTGTTAACCGAATAGCTCTGTGGGGTGGGGGACACTCACAGATGTTCAGCACACAAAGAAAACTGCAAGAGAGACTACTGCACTCATTATTACTGCATTTATGTCAGCCCAACACTCTCCTTTGTCAGCCTTCTCCTCTGGGAGGAGAGGTAGTTGCTTTCCAGATGCTCTGTTTGGTTAGAGGACAAAGGGAAACTAGAACTGCCAACACTCCCGAGGCAGCCCGAGCCTCTCCCATGAAAAGGAAATGTAGTTGTGCTCGATGGGCAGCCTGCTATGCGGGCTGGCAGAGCTGTCTGGCTGCAGGTAGGACATGAGTGGCCTGGGGCACAAAGCCCTTGGTTCGGGGCAGTGGACGAACTACGAGCATTAACCACACCAGCCAGCTTCAGGGCCTGAACTCATGCCCAAAAAGTGCCTCCCCAGGTCTGAACACGGGCACTTCAGGACCTCTGTGTCTTGCACTTGGGGGAGTGCAAGAGCTGCAGTGCTAACGGTACAATGAAGTGTATGTGAGCACTGACCTTTACAAGGTGGGTGGGGTTTTTTTGTTTGTTTGTTATTTTGCACAAGACACGCTTCAAAGAGGTTTTTGAAGAAGAAAGGCTGAAACAGAATGCCAGGGCAACTTGCAAGTACAGCCTTAAAGCTTACAGTTCAGCACAGTCAGAAACCCTAAATGCCTTTTACATGAAGCATTTAGCTCTGGCCCAAAGTCCACTGAAGTCAATGAAAGCTTTTCTTCTAAATTCAGTGAGTTTTGGATCATGCCTCTTCCAAAATATCTGCTTCCAAAAGCTAGGAATGACGGACGTTTCTTGTGAATGCTGACTGCTTAAATGTATGAAAAATGCTATCATGCTGGATGTCCCTATGTGATTTTCTATGGATCTACTGGGTGAAAGAGCTCGAAGCATTAAATCATAGCCATATCCAAAATGAATACTTGAACTCTGATGTTTTTATTTTTCTCTTAGGAAAAGAATGTGGTGGAGTCTTCACAGATTCAAAACATGTTTTTAAGTCACCAGGCTACCCAAACGAGTATGAAAATGAGCAAATTTGTTATTGGCATATTAGAGTGAAGTATGGACAGCGGATTCATCTACAGTTTCTGGAGTTTGATGTTGAAGACGACACTGCTTGTATGGCTGATTTCTTGGAAATCTATGATAGCTATGACGATATCAATGGCTTTGTGGGCAGGTACAGTAATTCCAACTTTAATATAAAAATAATCAAATGATATATATTTTTCTGAAACATTACTTCAGAAAAACACTGTGTTACTTGGTCCAATTAGCACCTCTGATATGCTCATAATACTTGTAGTAATAGCCCCTGACAACTTACCTTATTTCACTTTTATTAACACAGCCCTGTAAAGAGCCTCAGGAAATTGTGCTTTGCCCTTTTCTGCTTTGTTGAATTACATGAAAGAGAGCTCGAGACTTTTTAGTCAGCTGCTTATTTTAATTCTCTATGATTTTGCAGGAAGACCTAGCAATTTCAAACAATATTTTGTATTTGCTTTAATTAAAACGAGGGAGAAGAGGTGTAAAATGTTAGCAAAAAATTTATCCTTTGCTACAGAAGTCAAATATTTTGTAACAAAATCAGAACAGAACAAGTGTTCCATGTCTCTCTTATAAAATTCCATTTGTCTCTTTGCTTAATTCTCACTTTCTTTTGTTAGCTGTCATCTTTTTGCTTGTTCTGTAGTGGTCATATTTTTACTATGAAGTTCCTCATTTTTCCAGGGGGAAAAAAAACAAAAAACCAACCAACCAACCAAACAAAAAGTGATAAAAACACTTCCCAATTCCTGCCACTTTTCATATCCTTTCTACAACTCTTGTGTAGCAAAGCAAGGATATAGCCCATTTGTTTCTCCTTTACAGATCATTTTAGATGTTTTTCTTGATAAAGTTCTTTCTTTCTTAACCTTGAGTCATTGTTCTTTTCCTTAATGCCTTGTTAAATTGGTTTTTTTTTCTTCTTGTTTTGCATCATTTACTTCCTTCATATTTTGAAAAATGTTTCCTGCATTTTTCCTTCCCGTAATCCTCACTATAAAATCATGACAAAAATCCTTTAGTCAATGGCTTTAACATGCAGAGAATTATGTGCACTGAACAGCTACAGCCAGCTTGGCCCCACGAGGCACAGCTCCAGAGGAGAGTACAGCCTGAGAGCCCCGTGGTCAGTGTGCGTCCCCACACAGCAGGGTAGGGCATATCTGCTGTGTTTAGTCGTGAACATTTCTCGTTTTTTTTCCAGGTTTTGTGGAGATGAGTTGCCAGATGATATCATTAGCACAGGTAATATATTTATACTCTTTATGGTTAAAAAAAATCAGCCCAGATAAACTTTTCTCCCTGCTTCCTAATAATAAATAAGATGTACAAAGACTCAATCTCTGCTTCATGGAGAAGCTGCTACACAAAACTGCCAACATGCTTTTTCATCAACGCAGCTACTTTTAAATAAATGATGTATCATTCCATGCGCAATTTGAGGTTCAACTAGTGAATGCAAATAACAGCAGAATCCGAAAAATATTTGCTGCACACTCATGGTACAACCTCACCCCAGTGTCACCTAGAGATCCATGAGGCTTTATGCCTATTTTGCACATCCAGGTGATTTTTCTTCTTAAATGAGGGTGACTTTTTTTTCCTTCTTCTTGTCCAGGCAATGTGATGACTTTGAAGTTTCTGACAGACTCCTCAGTGACTGCTGGTGGTTTTCAAATTAGGTATGTTGCTGTAGACATGCCTTCAAAGTCAGGTGATGGAAAGAATACAACTTCCCAAGGAAAAGCAAACTTATTACCTGGAAAGTTTGGTATCATGTAAGCAGAGTAACATGATATGCTCATTAGGAAACGTGTTTTAGAACCCAATTCAGACATCTGTTTCTTCAGATAAGACAGACATATGGTCATTTCCTTCATATCTTCCTGACTTTTTATTTTCTGTTTTATATAAGTTTTGTTAATAAAGTATACTAGGAAATAAATTATAAAATGTATTTACATGAATGCTGGAAGACTATTTTTAGATTTCTAGACCTGTAAAAAACTGAAGAAATCACTGTTACCAAAGACTTAAAAGCTATTTTTGTATATAAACTGTTCCTTTTCCTTATTTCTTGCACAGTTTGAACAAACTTGTTGTGACCAACGTTTCAAATATTTTTAAACCTAATTTACTGTTCTCTCCTTATTTCCTTGGTTTCCACATATTTATTTTTTAGATTGTGGCTGTATTTCTTCCTGTTCTCTACACTATTTTTTTTTAATTAACTAATTTCCCTGAGTTCAAAAGGCCTTTGGAATTCATTTATTCTGAAGATGCATAAATTCATCCTGTGGATGGCCTAGCAGCCACCCATGTTACTGTCTGAAGTCAGAAGGTTGTGAAGCAGCATGGAAAGCGCAGGATCCATGACATTATCAGTGTAATTTTGTTGTGAGATGAATCAGAAAGTACTCTAGAAATTTTGTCAGCGTCTCCTCATACGGAGAAGAGATGTTCGTGTCTTTCCACTCGTCTGATTTCACTTCATAAAGAACCAAATGAAAGACTTGATGATAAAACTGGAGAGATGAAGCATCGAAAGAAATTATGGACAACCAGCAAATCCATTCTGAAGATGCTGTCGAGATGCTGTATGTTTACACGGGTTTTAAGACTGTACTGTTTTGAATTGATAAACACAAATCATTTTCTGTACGTTCTCAACTTCAGTTTAAGTTCCTCAGTCTGAAGCAGCATTAAAGCTACCTCTGTTTTAACCTCGTCCTGAGTTTCCAATGATGTATTTTGATTCCGTGAGAACTTTTCAGACTGGGAAGGCCTTTTTTTTTTTTAAGTTAAAGCAGTCAGTAAGCTGCAACATGTCTCGGTTTGGTGCGGAGGGCCGTGCCCCAGCCCTGCCTTAGGGACACCTCGAGTTCTTGAGAGGGGAGTCTCGGGTCACGGCTCTTTTTTATTTTTTTTCATTTTTGAGTGTGTATTGCGCTAATTTCCCTGGGAATACGGTTCTAACTCCCAGCCTAAGAGAAGGGCACAGGGCACATGGTTGGCGCCAGCACCCAGTGTGAGGTGAGAGGGGGCGGGCGGCTCGGAGGAGCGGCATTTTACGACCCCGCCGCCTGCCGGCCGCCCTCAGCCCCCTCACGCCCTCCTCCCGAGGACCCCCGGGGGCCGGTGACCGGAAGCCGGCGTGAGGAGAGCCGCCGGGACGCTGCGGGGCGAGACGGAGCTGGGAATGCAAGGTGGCCACACGGCGATAGGGGCTTGGTGGGGAAAGGGCTCCTCAGCGTCAGACATTGCTACGGGGAAACGGCTTGGGGGGGGGGGGGTGCCTGTAGGGCTGAACCGGGTGGGCTGCGGGGCACCCCTCGCGTTTCAGGTTTATGCAGGGCGCTTTCTGTGGGGCTGGCGCTGCGAGCAGGGCTGCGAGACGCTCGTGTTTTTATTTCCAGCCGCAAACGAGCGCCTCGGAGCGTGACCGCGGCCGGAGGAGCCGCAGCGTTACCAGGACGCGGCCGAGCACGCCGCGGCCGAGGCGGAGCGCCTCGCCGCCTCAGGTGACGGACAGCCCCTCGCCCCGCCCCCGCCGCCCCCTCCGCCAATCCGCAGCGGGCCCCCGGCGGGCGCGGGAAGCGAGCGATGGCTCGGCGCTCGGCCGCGCGCGGAGAAATCGCGTGGCGCCGCTCGATGCTCTCCGCCTCGGCCCCCAGCCCCGGCTCCCCGCGCTCCCCATTGGCCCAGCCGCCGCCGCCCGGGCCCGCGCGCCGCCCGTCCCGCGCACGCCGCCATCTTAGGCCGGGAGGCAGCGGCGCGGCCGCGGGCGGGGGGCTCGGGGCAGGGGGCTCGGGGCCGCCGCCGCTCGCCGCGCCGCAGGAGGCCCGGCCCCCGGCCCGCCGCACCATGAGCGCCGCCGCCGGCCTGCGGCCCCTGCTGGAGACGCTGGAGGACCCGGCAGCCCCGCCGGGGGAGCTGACGGACGCGCACCTCGCCATCGTCAGGTGGGCGCGGGGACGGGGGGAGGGCAGCGGGCCGCTCGGCGCTCGGTCGGGCTTCGCGCGGCGCTGATCTGAAGCGATCTCCGCGCCTAGAGGCCGTGCCGGCCGTTATCGCGTTGTCTGCTGGGCGAGCACGCTTCCTGAGTCTGCTCTGAGCTGGGGGAGACCGGTCCTGAATGGTTCGTAGGGCAGGTGCGGCTCCTCTGCACAGCTGGCCCGTGGTACGTGCAGGCACTGCTGCCAAGTGTCAAACCAGAACTCCCCCAAACTCAGAGCCTGCATCTGGAACGGCGCTTGAGGAACCTCCTTTCAGCTCACGTGCTTCTGTTCGTCCAACTTCCAGTAGTGGCGTGAAGTTTCATGTTAACCATTCCATGTTTGCTTAAAAAATTAAGATTAAAAACCATAATGTTTTCACATCCCATAAGCACAAAATATGTTGTTAGTCACTTCGCTTTTTCCAGTACACCAGCACGCACGTACTTCATAACGCACTATTTTATTGGTATGTCAAGCAACGTGCTGACTGCCTCTTCTGTGCTTCACCATCTTCTGTTTTAACTTCCTAAGGAATGAAGTAGTTCCCTGATGTCCTGGTTTAACTCCGTCCTAGCTGAAACCAGGACACCTAACCACTGTCTTTAAACTCACTAATAAAGTGTGCGTTATAGGAGATTTAAAGCTATGTAGATGATAACAAGTTTAACGGGTGAATGTTGCTTGTTTTCCCTTCTGCTCTGTAAAGTCGCTTGACTGGTGAGGAAGGCAAAGAATTCACTGCTGATGTCAGAAGACTCTTTCCTCAACTTTGCAAAGTGTTTAAGGTATGTCTTTTCCAGATCAAAGATACGTTCAAGGCCGGACTAAGACTTGAACATGCGTTCATGTAATTAAGAATTCAAGCTAGTAACATAGCATTAAGGGTGTGTTCGTGAAACGTTTCTTCAATGTTATTAGAAATTACTACAGGGGAAAAAAAAAACCTTAGGGACTGGGATGACCTCAGGCAGGTGTTATGCAGTCAAATCAAATCTTCCAGGAAAGAGACCACGTGTATATATTAAATGTCAATTTTTTGAAAGATTACTGTAAAGACTGTTTTTTCGCACGTTTTAGAACAGAGTCAAGTGTTAGTGCAGGGAAAAGCAAGGAAGTAAAGAACTTCTGATGTCTAGCACATTCTTCAGTAAAGATGTCTAAATTACAGAGAACAAAAATGTCTTCAGAACTTCAAATTGTTTTAATGATCTGGAGTGTGTATAAACAGAAAGGCTTTCCTACATGGGTGTATTTTTCATCAAGCATTCATTTTTGACAGGTCTCTTCAGCAGGCATTGGTATTAAGACAGTTAATACTTTACGTCTGTTTTGTAAGCTGATTATTTTACATGCATTTAACTTTTTTTCAGGCACATATCTCTAGCGCAAATTCAGAGCTAAGTAACGCAGCATTACAGGCCTTAGGATTCTGTGTTTTCAATTCGAAGATTACGTCTGAGTTATCAGGTAAGCGAACCAACTTCAGTGTGCTTGTTGGTAATGTATATCTCTATAACATAGTCCTTCTTTTATTTCCTTGTTAGTATATACAGCAATTTTGGAAAATGTTACTGTTCCCAAGTGATATAATAGTTTTATCTCTAGATCGGTGTGATCGGATCACTAATTCCATCTTGTGCAAAAAAAAAAAAAAAAAACATGCAATTACATTAATACTGGCCTACTACCTGTTTGATTGCATGCTTTGGTAGCAGTCAGGTTCTGTAATTGTTTTCTGGAATTTGCAATCAAAAACCTCCCAAGTGGAAAAATAATGAAGAACATTTTTTTTCTCTGTAGAGTGTAGGCCTGCCTGGTAGTGCTTTTCAGTGTTTTTCAGTGTTCACCTGGTAATTCCTGTTTGGTACATGAAAATAGATTATTTTGAAATGTTTAATAGCACAACATTTAAAGCACTCCAAAATCTTACGGCCTACGTTCCTGGAAGATGCTAAAACCCTGTAACAGCAGGTTTCAGTGCTGAAAACATGAGGCTGTGCCTCAAGGTAAAACCATTGGGTTTTGTTAATCCAGGAGAGCTGATGTTCAAGTTGGCTGGCCCTCAGGAGGTACCTTGACAGGTTCCAGGGGTCAGGCGTATCTAGTCACAACGGTGTGGTCAGAAGCAGCTTGATGCCAGCTGTCTGTGTGCGTGTGGACAGGTTGCGTAGTGGTGGAACGTGAAGTCTAAACTTGTCACATGTAGCTGGTCAGAGAGCATTCTTACACGATGCTTTTTCTCAGTTTTTCTATTTATATTTTCCAGTGTTTCCTGCCTTTCTATTACTTAAACTATAATCTGATTTCTTGAGGAAATGAAGCATCTGTAGCAGTGTCTGTGTGGTCCCTTTCCTTTCCCCTACTGCTTTTTTTTTTAACCAGTTAATAAACTGCAGTCAAACTTGCTAGGTAAGGTCAGGTCCTGAAAATAGGTGGAGAGTTAGGAAGGTGGGACAGCTCAGTTCTAGCTCTAAAAGTTCCAGTTTTTCTTCGTAGACCTTAACATGAACTTATATATGTCAGTATACCAGGAAAACTGACTTTGTAAAGTACTACTAAATTAAGTTGAAATCCAAGCAGTTATAAATAATTGAATATTCAATCTTTAGCCCTAGCCCTTTTTAGGTAAAATTATCTTCTAGCTTTATGGTTGTGGTGGTTTTTTTACCTGTCTGGGGAGCTGAGATCAACCACAACTGCTCTCTTACTTCCCCTCCTCAAGGGAAAAGGGGGTGAAAATACGATGGAAAGGGCTCAAGGGTTGAGATAAGGACAGGAAGATCACTCACCAATTACCATCACGGGCAAAACAGACTCAGTGTAGGGAGATCCATGTAATTTATTGCCCGGGTCCAATTTATTTACCGCTGGGTCCATCCCCCAGGAGCAAACTGCTCCAGCACGGGTCCCCCACGGGCGGCAGCTCCCCCCAGACCCCTGCTCCTGCGTGGGCTCCTGTCCATGGGCTGCAGCTCCGGCCCGGGGCCTGCTCCTGCGGGGGCTCTCCATGGGCCGCAGCCTCCTCCAGGCCACATCCACCTGCTCCACCGGGGGCTCCTCCACGGGCTGCAGCGTGGAGATCTGCTCCGTGTGGGACCCGTGGGCTGCAGGGGACAGCCTGCTCCACCAGGGGCCTCTCCACAGGCCGCAGGGGAACTGCTGCTGTGTGCTTGGAGCGCTTCCTCCCCCCCCTTCACTGACCTTGGTCTCTGTTTCTCACTCCTCTCTTCCAGCTGCTCTTGCACAGCAGTCTTTTTTCCTGTTCTTAAACATGCTCTCCCAGTTGACCAACCAGTGCTGCTGATTGTCTCAGCTCTGGCCAGTGGCAGGTCCTTTTTGGAGCCGGCTGGAGCCGGGCCTTATCTAAGGTGGGGCAGCTGCTGGGCTGTGCTCACAGAGGCCACCCCTGCAGCCTCCTGCTACCAAACTCTTGCTACATAAACCCGATACAATGGTTTTCTGGCTTCTCATGATACCATGTATATGCTAGGTTAATAGTATCTACATGCATGAATATATTTTGATTTTTTTTTGCCAAATTTCATGAGAAACTTCCAAAAATTACCAAAAAGTAACAGTTAAGACATTAAATCACAATCAGTCTAGTTAAATGTAATGTTAAATGAGCAAAATGACTTAAGGCTTGCTAAGAAACTGAGTGGAATACTCAGAATTTGACTCCTATGCATTCTGCTTTCAGCAACTGAAGTACACGACTTGCTTTCAACGCTAAACAGCATTGCTTTGAAAACTTCAGACAAAAACACTCGCACTCGAGCACTTTGGGTGATTTCTAAGCAGACGTTTCCTTCTGAAATTGTTAAAAAAGAGGTAAGTTTCTTAACTTTTTTGTAGCCTGGGAAACGAAATCTCACGTTTCCAGCTGCTCAGGAAAAAATATTTGTATTTAAGGACAACATTCACTCTGATGTTCTTGTGTTCCCTCAGGTGTCCAATATTATTTCTACACTGGAAACAATACTTACTAAAGGAGAAGTCCAGTCTATGGTTGTTGAATATGAAGCACTGAATGTTGTTATACGGTACGTGCACTGTTTTTTTATTGGCTCTCAGTTTAGCTCGTATGCCTATAAAAAATATTGATGGCATAGAAAGGGCAACTGTAAACGTCAGTTTGTTCTGCTTTTGGGGAAGTTGAAATAACCCGTCAGCATTGCAGTTAAGTCAGCCATCGAAATAGGATGTTCTAAAATTGTTCAGAATGGCTTCCTCTAAATCCTAAGCTGAATCAGAGCACTTACCGATGATATCTAAGACTGTCTGAGCGTGTGAGCAGTATGCTGCCTGTTAGAGACGATCAATGCTTGTATTTGTTTTTTCAATTCAGCTTAATGGAGCAAACCCCAACCCAGATGGGAGAAGAGGCTGTGAGGTGGGCAAAGCTGATCATTCCTCTGGTCGTCCATTCAGCTCATAAAGTGCAGCTGCGAGGTGCCACTGCACTGGAGATAGGCATGCCCCTGCTGCTGCAGAAACAGCAGGAGGTGGCAGCTGTCACTGAACACCTAATGACCACAGTAAGTAGAAATGTGCTTTTTTTTTTCTAGATACAGCAGGAGTAGTGATCAGGGTTTTCGTTTTGTTTTTTTATAGTCTAAATAGTAGCTTTTTGCTGCCACTGTGTATTGAGAGCAACTTCATGATGACAGCAGTTTTGACAGAAATTAATACAACAGCAAGGTTAAACATAGCACCACTGTTTAAAAAAAAAAATCTTAACATTTCTGGTAAGCATTATTGATGAGGAAAGCTTCTGTTTAAATGATCTTTAGAAACCTGTCTTTACAGCATTAACTCATAGTATCGTTATACTTTTATTGTTTCTTAAAGAGAATTTGGTGAGAGAACTAGGATCTGTTGCAGAACTTGGTATGGCATCTTCTAGCTTAACCTCCTACGGAAAATGGGGCTAGCTTCAGAGCTAAGCTGGGTTGCTCAAGGCCTTGACGATTTGAGTTGTGAATATATTAAAGGAAGGAAATCCTACAACCTTCCTGGGCAGCTTGTTCCAGTGCTTAACCACTCTCATTGCAAAAATAAATAAATTTAAAAGCAAACAAGACACCACAAACAACCAAAAGAAGTAAATCCTTTGGCTGAAGTGGAAATTTGCCACTAATAACGTCAGTGTGACTTGAGAGTTAGGGAGGCTACAGGTAGTGAAGGAAATCGATTTTGTTGTTCGACACTATCAGCAAGAATAATTGATACCAGCTATTCAGTTCAGCAAAGAAGGTAATCAGATGGTAGCAGTGTTTGACTGACTCACCAGGGAGTGCTGCATGGTATAAAATTTTATCTTTCTGATCTAGAAATAAGTTATTTCCAGACTGCTTGTGTCTTTCCAGTTATCATTGATTTGATTACATAGTTTTTACAATAACTTGAATGTATTCCTTGTATAAATTATTCTTTCCACCCGCAGAAATTAATTTCAGAACTTCAAAAACTGTTTTCTACAAAAAATGAGACATACGTCTTAAAATTATGGCCGCTGTTTGTCAAATTACTTGGAAAGGTAAGCAGAAGAACAGTCATTTTACTTACCTAAAGATTAATAACTAAATTTTTGACTGCTTAATTATTGTAACTTTGAACTTCTTTATTTTCAGACTCTGCATCGTAGTGGCAGTTTCATCAATTCATTGCTGCAGCTGGAGGAACTTGGATTTCGTAGTGGCTCACCGGTAGTAAAGAAAATAGCCTTCATTGCATGGAAGAGTCTAATAGATAATTTTGCTTTAAATCCAGGTAGATTTAAAAAAAAAAGTTAACCTGAATTGTTTTGAGTATTGACACTTTTTTTAACTGGAAGAGTATATATTGTTTCCCTCTTTCTTAAGGTGGTGAAAACTATGGTATGTACCATTGTATATACACAGTATATATGTGGTGTATACATAGTAATATTTACTGTGTGTATATACATACGGGAAAGTGATGTAACTTGACCAGTAGTTCTATCTTAGTTTTGCTACTAGGAGAAATGGATAAAATTAGAAGCCTTTTTTGTAACACTTCGCTTGAGCCAAACAGTCAGCAATCAAATGGGGAAAAAGAACTTTGTTCTGTAGATAGTATTTTGTACTGTATGGATTAACTAGGGAGAGCCATGCATCAAGATTCTGAAGATGTGAAATGTATTTAAAAAATCTGTTTAAAGGGTACAAAAGAGACCTAAACAAGTCTAGTGTATATCACAACACCCAAAATATTTACCTTGATTGTGCTCACAGTCTGTCCTGAAGAGGAAGCTAAATGTGAACACTTCTGAGTTTAGCTGAATTTCAGTTAAGTTGTAATTCTGATTTGTTTGCCATCCGGTCACTTCTAATCATTGTTTTCCATAGATCAGTTAACCAAGATTCTTTTCCTAGATAAAATCGCTGGCATTGCTAGTGTTTGTGCTGCATGCTTTATCATGGCTAACAAGGACTGCATGCTGCAGAAGCAGTCTGTCAGCAGTTTCTTGTAAATTGCTGGTGGACAGGTTCTGCTGTGCTGAGCTGGCTAAAAGTTTTTTCCCTTTAAGCACTTAGGCGTGAGCAAACTTCTGTCCAAACATGCTATGCTATTTCTTCTTCAGTGGCAAATGATCATTTGTGGCCTCGGTGTGCCATATTTAAGGTCATTCGTTCTCATTTTGTTGTTAATATGCAGGTACGTTAAATGTTTGGGCTTTATTTTGCTGTGGGAGATGTTACTCTTGAACATAGCAAGCAAGAGTGGATTTCCTTATGTTTATGTTGGTATGCAGTAAATTTCACTTCCTTTCTGGTATTGGAAAGAAGTGCCTTCTATTCCCAGGGTCATTCCAGACACCATTTCAAGCAGTCCGAATAGTCTGAAAGATTAGTGTGGTATTGTAGTTCTGCAAAGCATTACTGTTTTTTAAGGTAAAACACAGTAAGAAGAAAACTAATGGTTTAAAAAGTTTACTTTTTATTTTGGAATCAAATTATTTATTTGCGTTGATTAAAAATACTTTCTTCTTTTTCTTCAAGATATATTGTGCAGTGCTAAAAGGCTGAAATTGTTAATGCAGCCCCTGAGCTCAATCCACGTGAGAACAGAGGCTTTAGCACTGACGAAACTGGAGGTCTGGTGGTATTTGCTCATGAGGCTGGGGCCGCAGCTGCCTGCAAACTTTGAACAGGTAATACAACTGAAAATAGTTGTAGTATAATCATTTAGCTGATGTTCAGTGTGCAAAGCTACATCCACTCTGTTACCATAGCTTTTATGTACCTACTTTGCCCTTCTCTTGTTTATTATTAGTATAAAACTGTCTTTAGGAATCAAACGTGCTTTTTGTTTATGTGTACGTTATATAGGAGGAACATTTAGGACTGTGTGTGCAATATTTTTCAAGTTCCAAAAGACTTGAGAGTATATCTGCCTGTAATGTGAGTGTCATAGTGAAAATTTCCACTCAGCACACAGCAATAATAAACATGAGCAGGTTATATAAGGATTGTTTTATTGTTTTCTCCTTTCACGATGTTCTTCAATATCATGGAGACAAATGTTTCAGGTGTTCCATTACTACTCACATTGTATTTGAAATGAACAAAATGTTTCTATTTGGCTTCTGAATTTTGTTAAATGAAATTTCAGGATGGATATAAAGAAAAAAAAATCAAACTTTTTAAATGGAGTACAGTTGTATCACTTATAAAACAAAAACTCATCTTATATAGCTATTTCATAATTGTTCATCAATATGTTTTATACAGTGTCTTAGAAATACTGTGAGGACCCAAGAAGCTCTGAAAAATTGATGCTGTGAATAGCAGTACAGTCTGTGATATTTGAAATACATGATTCTTTGTGGCTTATGGCTTGTTTGTGTCATTTTTATTTAGATCTGGTATTTTTGCAGGTTTGTGTACCGTTAATCCAGAGTACTCTGAGTCTAGATTCTTCTGCTGCGTTGCCAGGAACTCCCTCACGTGTACCAACCAACCAAAATCTAGGTTTGGCAAACCCTACACAGAAATCAGGTATTAAAATGGAAGCCTGTTTCCACCTGTGTTTTAGATGCAGGAGCTAAGGTGTTTTGTGTAACACGTTTGTGGTTTATTTGTCATATTGTTGAAAACAGTAACTTCTCAGATGAACATGCAGAAAACTTAGGTGGTGATTCACATTGGTTAAGCTGAGACTGTAGTCAGTATCTCAAGCTTACAAAATCAGGATAATCAAGTTGTGCTGAGGGCCCACCTTTAATGTCCAGGTTTGTGTTCACTTTTGCAATGGAGCTTTGGCTTGAAACTTAAGGGTTTTTTTGTGTTGTATGCTCTGTGTATACTAGTCTCAGTTCTGTCGCATTTTTAGGTTCTGTCTGAATAATACAGCAGTGATCATAACACTGCTCATAATACTGTAAGTACGTGTGAAATCACATTAACTTGAGTGTTAGATCCAAGTGCTGAGATACGGAACTGCCTCTGCTGTGCATGGAAAGCCTAATGTTCCCACACAATTCTAGACTGTTGTAGTTAGAAGCCTCAGGTTCATTGTGCAAGTGTCCTCGATGCGTTTATAGTGTAGCACGTAATTTGTTCTATTGCCACAACTTCCATGGCACCTTTTGTTGCCAAAATAAAGTTTGGCATCTGAGACTTTGAAGTCCTTGGAACACACACGCTTTCAAAATACACAGTTAAAACTGTGATGTTAAACGCTGTCGAGTACGTAATGTCTGACTGATAAGAGGTTCCTTTTAGCCACCACTATTATATGACTTGCTTTTCGCACATTCGCTATGGGGGTTCTGGTTTGTTGGATTTTTCTTCTCACTACAGGTGAAATATGAGGTAACTTTTTCTTTTTTTCTCCCACCACTCAGGTTCTTATCCATTTGCAAGTCCGGCCACACCGAGAATGAACTTGAATTCTAGTACTGCAGGAGTGGTGGTGATTCCTTCTATTCAGCTTCTGGGAATTGAGATGCTGCTTCACTTCTTGATGGGACCAGAAGTTTTGGATTTTGCAAAGCAAAACAAACTTGTACTTAGTTTAGGTATATGAGTTACCTTTTTTCAAAGTACTATTACGTAGTCTGAAATCAACCAGATTTTGTTGGATTTAAAGGGGTCCAGTAGCATGAAATGCTTTAAATATTTAAAACTGCTAGTGGTCATCTTTAATACTGGAAGTTGTTTTTAATTATGTGTAATACTGTAAGTATATACGTTTCTGCTTGCTTTTTAAGACTTAATTTAAAAACAGACTGCAAAATAGCCAACTTACAAAACAGACTTTGTTCTTCTCCTAGAGCCTCTCCAGCACCCACTGATCAGCAGCTCATCTTTTTTTTGTAAGCATGCCACCACACTTATAAATGCAGTTCAGGATGGATTTATTGCAATTGGAAAAGAAGTTCCTGGTAAGAATTTAGTGGGAAAGTTCACTTTTTCTGAAAAATAATTTGGGGGAGGAAAACATAAGGGGGGAAGAAATAGCCGCTTTCTGTAATACTTCTGTGTCTGCATTACTTAAATACAATTTACCTGACTTGGTCCAAAAGCTTATGCCAGTTTCTGCTTATGTCAGTGTTTGTTTAACACAGTTTGCATTTAAATATTGTTTGTTAATGTTTTTATTGCAAAGTGAATGGAAATATTTTTATCTTGTAGATTCTACGCTGAATATTATATGGAAGGACATAAGTGGATATGTAAAAACAGCTATTGAATCAGGTAAACTTTTCTTGTCATAGCTGACCAGTCAGTGATTGTGGCTTTTTTTTAGTAGACTTGAAGAAATATTTGCTTCGTTGGTTGTAAAACCTGTTTTTAGGCATCATCAACAGTTTTTTTTGGAACTAATCTCTTTAATCTGTGTGCTAAAAATACAAAATGGTACTGATTCAATCCATTCAGGCTTGTCAGGGAAGACACCAGTAGTGTATGACTGCAGCTGTGTGTCTTTTAGCAATAAGGCACAGAAGCACTTGAACTGATATTACTGCTGAAAAAATTCTTTCCATTTCTAAAAACAATCCCATGCCAAGTCTATGGTATTAAGAAAAACTCTGAAATATTATTTGATGTATTACTCAAAGTAGTATCAATTTATGTGACTATAGCTACCTTTTTTCCCCAAGTCAAGTTTGTTGTAGCATTGTCTCTTTACAGATAGCCTGATGTAAGTACATTCTTATTAAAACAAACAAAAAAGTCTAAATAAGCTCTTTATATTGAATGATCTAATTGAAAAGCATAATAGAAATGACGTGTGTTACTTGGATGCCTGCAAAATTTCACAGCCTTTTTTTTAATATGCCAGAGCTGAATGTTAACAGGAAGGTGTTTCTATTTTACTTAGAAAATTTAGTTTTTCTATTTAAACCTTTCACTTTCAATGTTCTTCAGAGGTACTTGGTATCCAATTCGATAAAGTATTTGGTAATGTTTATAAATATACAGAATGTCTTACGATCTTACAGTACCTTGTATTTAATATTTAAGTAATGGTCGCTGTGCATTAACTTGTTCTGCTGTAACTGTAAATATACTTTATTCTAGGTAATAAGAAAGAAAAACAGGGGTCAGAAGTACTGACTATGTTACTTCAGGCCTTAAAAAACACTGTTAGATCAAATTCTCTTCCGGTGCAGAAAATACTGGTAAGTTCTGTGGGTTTGTTTGTAGGGTGTTTGTTTTTTGTTTGTTTTTTAAACCTAGTTTCTTTGTGATTGTGTAAATTCTGTTTGGTGGCAGTCTTTTGCACCTAATTGACCAGACCAGTCTCTTGAGAACCAGCGTTTGGTATGAACTGTGCAATTCTAATGATATGCCGTAATGTTGCTTAAGGGTTTCTTAAGTGCTAATAAATCTGGAAAACAGCGTTGACCGTATTGGGTGTATGATTCTCAGAACCTTCTGTTTCAAAGGGAAGCTAGTTGCTACAGTTTTGCTTGCATTTATGTTTTTGTGTTAAAATATTGCTCTCCTCAAGAAAAAGAAAAAACTACTATTTTCTTCTTTTCCCCTCTTTAGTCTCTCGTTGATATTACTGTTAAGGAATTACCTCCCAAAGTATTAGGATCACCAGCTTATCAGGTTGCTGATATGGATCTTTTAAATGTAAGTCTGACTTCCTTCCAGAACTTTCTTCATGCTTAAAGGCATTAGGATGTCATGTAAGCACATATGTGCAGAGCACTTCATAAGTCATGAGATCCAGACTGATATTTGAAGGTTTTTAACGGTTTTTTAATGTTTGAAGCTATTGTCTGCTACAAAAAAAAGTGGTGGTGGTAGCATTGAAAACTACTCTGTTCTACTTTGGTCCTAGTGAGCCGTAGCTGTACAGAGTTCTGTGTACTGCGTTGGAAGGGACGAGTAGGTGACGGCAATCTGAAAAACAACCAAAAAAACTACCACCACCTTTGAGAAAAGACTGACGTTAGATTTTTTTTTGTTGTTGTTGTTATGAGAAGATTTAAGTGTAACAAGGTTATGTGAATGCCTCAAGTGCATAGTGTAAAGTTTTGTCTACCAAAGCGTAAGAGCTCAACTCTATAAGTTTATCTCAACTCTTTTCCTGAGTTTGGATTTGGAGCTTTTTTTCCTGACTTACCTAATGTAGTCAAACTTTATTAGGGTGATTGGAGCTTTAATTGGCAGGTATTACATGCATTTTTCTGAATGCTTTAACACTAGCAAGGTTGAAATGGTAGATTTTTAACAGAGGTTGTCCAAAAGATGTTGTACTGTGAAACTGAAGAAAGCCAATCGCATAAATCACATCATGCTCTATCATGTTTCAGGCATCATAATATATAATGTTTGCATTATGCACACCCACCTTACGGTGTTCTATATGGTGTCAAGGAAATAGTGATTAAGTACTATAAAACTCATGTGGTGATGGTTTTTTGCTTCAACTGTAGTATAATTGCTGGAAAGTACCAGCACCTAGCAGAATTCCTCTAGCTTTTGCCTCTTTTTACTTTGAAATGTTAGAATTGACAATTTCTGGCAACTTGAAAGCCAGAAGTTTACGGTTAAAAATTGAAGATACATGCACGTTTAAGTGAGGCGACTATTTTATTTGTTTAGTGTATATATTGTATTGACATCTGAAATTTCTCTTGCAAGGGAACGCCAGCTTTGTTCTTAATTCAGCTGCCTTTCCATGATAACCTATTGGAATGGTGTGTAACAGATGAGAGGTATGTGTTGTTTCTTGGGTTTTATTTTGTTTTAATTAGTAAGTTCCCTGTAGTTTAAGTCTTTATAGAAGTTTTTTTCCGAACTTCAGCTGAAATGTCTCTTACCTATTGAATTTCTCTTCCCTAGGTTCTTTGTAATCCTAGAAACTCTCGTGGGTTACGTTTTATCTGGGCCTACATCTCCACTGGCTTTCAGTGAATCTGTGTTATGCATTATTAATAAGAATGCAAAGCTGGTGGAAAACAAGGAACATCTTTGGAGAATGTGGAGTATTGTTGTTAACCCGCTAACCGAATGGATTAATCGGGTATAGTTATTTTTGTTCTCTTTACCAGATAACACACATTCTGTGCTGATCTTCTATCTTAATGTATTTTTAGAAACTGCATGTCTTGATGGTAAAATTATATAAGCCTTGATGGTATTTATGAGACTGCAATGTGTGCAGTGTTAGTATGAACATTTGCAATGACACTGTAATATTCAACAGGTTCTGCAGATGGCTTACTGGAAGTCCATTGACTAATCTTGCAGTCATGAGATGTAAAAACCTTAAAAATAGTTTGCTTTAGATATTCTGGGTATTAGCATCACTGCAACTGAAATAAGCTTAGGAAAAGCACTTTTTTTTTAATCTTTGAAATTAAGGGGTTATTTTGGAATTAAACGAAGCTTTTTATCTGTTTAAATAGTAGGATCAATGTGAACTCTTATAGAGTGGAGGAATAACTAATTTCAAAGCACCGTTGGCAATTGAGCTAGTGCAATTTTTATGTACAAAACAGATGATAAATAAGGTTGTTCTAAATGCATTCGAACCTAGGGTTTGCTTAAGCAGTAAATTGCTTTTTATCGTTGCAGACTAACGAAGTAAATCAGGGTGATGCACTGGAACACAACTTCAATGCTGTTTATAGTGCACTGTTGCTACCAGTAGCCCTTATCTTCCCTGTTCAGGAATTTCCACAGGTAACAGCTGGTACCTAATGCTGGTTAGAAACAACGTGGGTTTTATAAAAACTATGAAGTACTACCTAATGATCTCAGAGTAGCATTTCTTTCACCAATACAAATACATATTAAGACTACTGCTCCGAGGTTAGAATTCTTGAGTTTGTGTAGGCTTTGACAGAAGAAAATTTAATTTTTTATCTCTGTGCACAGACACTGATACCCATAAACTTTTTCTTTGTGTTGTTAAAGCCAACTATGAAGTCCTTGCTGCGTACTTGGTCAGACCTGTATAGAGCATTTGCTCGCTGTGCTGCTTTAGTTGCAACAGCAGAAGAAAACCTGTGCTGTGAAGAACTTTGTGCCAAAATAATATCTGGGCTAGAAGGTGAAACTCCAGTAGTGAGTATAAACCTGTGACATTGGACTATATAAATACTTTAGCAGACATTTTCAGTTAGATATGTGTGCAAGAACCTATTGTAGACTTTAATGTAGTGTTTTCTGTAATTTAAAGTGTTTGGGGTAAGACTTAGAGCTATAACAAAATTCTTTGTATTAATGGGAGTTGGAATTGAACTAGAAATGGATTGAAAGAAATGAGTGAAATTAATATAATGCTCAAATATTAAAATAAGTTAAGCAGTCTTTGGGTTTGTCTTCTGAATATTTAAATAATATTGTTTGGGTGAACGTCATCAACATCATGGTAAACACAGTTTGGCCAGTTGAAATTTTTTTCTACATGAAGGAACTTCAGGTTGAATTAACAAGTACCACAAAAGAAGCGTTGTGATTAGGAAGGAGGATAGAATAGCAGTGTAGAATTTAGAGGGCATAACTTGATTTGGAGGGTTACGTCATTGTAACTTTTTGATGTGGCTGTATTCTGATAAACTTCAATTTTCAAAAACAAACCTGTACTTAGAGCTTCAGTATGGAAGTTGTATTGATACAAACCGGTTTTTGGCCCTTTTAAAAGCAATGCGTTTATTATTTAGAAGAGTTTATGATGGATTGAAACAATGCTTGACATGGATCTCTTAATGTGTAGTAACAACTCATTGTGTGATGTGTAGTAACAACTCATTGTGCTCCCTTAATATAATTCTGTTAAAATCTTGCGCTTATGCCTACAGTGGCTTTTCTGAAAATCAGATTGAGTATAGTTACTGAATTAAGCACACACTGAGATGTGGTAATGTGTTGTGCCAGATGGTTAGTACCTTGTACCCTGAATGCTAACGTTTTGCTGTACGTTCTTAAATCTAACACCTTCTCACAGCTGTCTGTTACTGCTTCGCTTCCTTAGTTTATGCATATGTTCGTGCGTCATTTGTTGAGAGTGGGAAGACTGAATCTTCAGCTTGCTTGTAAACTTACCTTAGTCTTACCTGACAATGCACAAAAGCTTTATACCCGCTTTTAAATGTAAAAGCTCTTCTGCACTGCAGTGCTGAATGGCAAACACAGTTTTTCTGTCATTGCAGTTCTTCTGGGCTTTGCTGATGACTTCTGTTTTTTTTTTCTCAGGTGTCTTCAATGATGGATGGTCTCACCCATATTATATCAGTTATGGTTGACTGCATCAACTTTGCACCATATGGTATTAAATATCAGCCAAAAAACAGATGTAAGAAAATATCTTGAGTGTTGGGGTTTTCTGTCTCTCTCTCTCTCAGGTTTGCTTGAAAATAGGAGTTACTGCAGATGCAGAAGTGATGACTGTAGGCTATCAATAGTCTATGTATGTTACGCATATTAGCGAAGCATTGGAGGGATTGACAAACAGTCTTAAAAAGGAACTCAAAACATCATCCAGTATGCATATTTAAGTACTAGAGCTATTCTGATTTTTGAGCAGCAGAGTAGTTACGACGTTAGCTTGACAGAGAAAGCTTGAAATTCATGTAACCATGAAGGCTACGTTTGATCTCAGCTCATTGTAGGACACAGCTCTGTCTGGAGTTGCATTTGATGTTTCAGCTATAATTTATAGATGAAATCTGCTTCTGCTTTGTTCAAACATAATCTGAAGCAGTAATGCTTGATCACTCTCTGTAGTCTAAATATGTAATAAATACCGGTCTGAAATTGATGTTAAGCTGTTAGTATAACAGTTAAAAGGCTGCTGCTTGTGAAGCTGCTTTGCATTGTAATAGTATATATTTGATAGAATACAAAAGATCTTTGTATGCAAAATAGTCTTTGTTCCCTGCTCCTATTTAGAACTGAAGAACTGATTTCCAAAATAATTCAGTGTAAAGCTCAGTGTTTTTATAACTTCTCTGTCCCAGCTGAATTTGTTGTAGAGGTAGCGAGCCATTGTGTTGGACTGCTGAAAGAATGAGTGCTTTAATGGGAAATGCTAATGAGAAAAAACATGATGGAAACTATATTTTTGAATGAAACTTGATACTTCCCCTTCCCTCCCCTCACCTGTTCTAGAATTTACACCTGTCAGCTAATATTTCTAGCTTGGTTGCTGTCTCTGCCAAGTAGGCATTAAAGATGCTAAAAACAGTGATTTGTGTGACCAACCACAAATAAAATAGGAGGAATAGGATCTCTATCTGTAGTGGTACGATAAAGTTGTGTATTAAAAAATGTATGTTGTCTTTTAGGTCTGGTTTTAAACTATTAGTATGTCAATATAGTACTGTTCCATGCACTTTGTAATGCATGTTAGTTACATAGGGAAAAATATTTCTTTTTTTTCTTTTTAATGTTAGCTCCACAGACACCTACGGATTGGTCTAAGAAGAAAAGGGAGCCCCTTGGAAAGCTTTCTTCTCTGTTTAAACTCCTGGTGATGTTAATAAACTCTTTCCATGCGTTCAGTTCCAACGAAATCTGTTCAGAAGCATTGGTCTCTGTTGGTCCTTCAATTATTGCTATTCTTCACAACATCATCAGCCACGTTTCCTTGCCTTCGGTGATTGGGACGATGTTCGCAATTTTTTCAAAACCACTGGCAGTGTTTTATGAAAAAACAAAGTGAGTATTTGGATTCATTGTGTTGCTGCATATTAATGAAACTTTGTGTAGTCTACATCACTTCGTGTGTTTAAACATAACCCAGGGTTTTTCAAAGCACTGACCCTAGGACTCTAAGAATGTTCAGCTTCTGTGGAGTCTCAGCTCTAAGGGCACCAGTTACTTTGCTGTATTTTCAGCCTAGCTGGTGGGTGCTACTCTTGTGGTGCACACAAGCACTGCAGAAAGAATGTGATCTGTAAGATCATCACTCAAGTTGCCCTTCTACAATTGCTGTGTGTAAACTGAGCTGCTGGGACTTGAATGTGTGGTGGTGCCTGAGCTAAGGTGGGCTGCCAGAGGTGGCCCTAGTGGCACATGGCAGCAGTCAGCACACGTAGTGGTCCTCGGTTCTTGCTGATGCAAGAACCTTCTGGGGGATTCCAAAAACATGCATGTGAATAGCAGTCTCCATTGTAAGTTTTTTTTAGAAATAAAACCAAAAACTTAAGTATTTATACATGGAACGGAAGCTTTAGGACTTCTGAAGGCTTAGTATTTCCAGTGTTGCCATTACATTCACACCAAAGAGACATTTCTGTAAGACTAAATTGTTTGGCTTCTAGCTGCCATTTAATTTCAATACTGTGACAATATTTATTAACAGTACTTCATTTTATACTGGCTAGACACTGGGTAACTTGTGTGAGGTAATTTACATTGTATAATGTAATTTCATTAAGTTGTGTAATAAAACTAGTGTGCAGTGCTTGAGTGTGTGTGTGTGTTTAATTCTTAGGATACATGAGAGCAAAACATCTCATAATTCTTTTTGTTTGTTTTGGCAGGCTTGCTGATGTACCTAAAGCATACAGTAATCTTAATAACAAGGTAAATTTTCTGGAGAAACAGCTGTGGGTTGGGAAGATATATGGCATTGTAGAGTTCTTGCTGTTCATTCTGTATTCTGAACAAAATTGTAGTGAAGGTAGAGGTTTAACTGTTTTAAACTAAAAAAGGTTACTAAGACAAGTAAGCTTAGATATTAGTGAGACTTCTGTGGTGTGATGTTTAAACTTGTTTGTTCAGGCCATAACGTTATCTGGGTTTTGTGTGTTTTTAAACAAAACAGAACTTTTAAATAGCAAATGAAATATTAAAACGAAATACTTCTTCCTCCCCTCAGCTTGAAAAACTCCTGGCCGAGATAATTCAGTGTTTGCAGTCTCACTGCACTGGCTCTTACGACAGCGAACTGCTAGAGCAGCTTTCTCCATTGCTCTGCGTAATGTTTCAGCATAAGAGCAAACAGATCCGCAAGCAGTGTGCCCACTTCTGGAACGCAACATTTGCTAAGGCTGCATCACTGACATACCCTGAAGAATTAAAGTAAGAAACGTTTTTTTGTATATTGTGTGTGGCTTGGACTGGAACAAAATATGAATAAGGTCAGTGCAGCTTAAAGCAGGTCCTCTCCCTGACTGTAAGAGCTAGACTTCGCGAAGTACGTGGCTGTGGAAAGGAAAACATGGCTAGTATGCTGTTCAGTTATGCAGGGCAATGTATATAGGTGGTTTTGTTCTAGAAAGCTTGGAAGAATGTTTAAGGAATAAGCCTAGAAATCTGTATAGGTTTATTTGACTGTAACATTCTCAAGGAAGAGATCTCAGGTTAGGTATAAATGAATTAGCATTGTTCTGGTCACCACTTATATTCTGCCTCTTGTGAGAGCTGGGGTGTCTGCTGGTCTTCTTACATACTTCTACCCTCGTAAGTCTAATTTTTTTTGGTTGAGCAGGTCTGTGTTAAGCCAAGCCAAACAGAAAATTCCACTCCTGCTGCCTGGCTTTGAAAGCATTGAGATAGCTGAAGAACATAGCGCACCGTTTTCTGAGGAGGTAAATTCTTTGTACCTAGTGGGTGCCTTCGTTGTGGGTGAATTACCCACTTCACCTAGTGGGTAACTTCCTGGGAGTGCGCAGGTCAATTTTGATTTTCGATGCGACTGTCTTGCAATTGCTTCATGTCTGGAATGATGAACTGTGCTGGATAAATACCAGCAGGAGACGGAGCTGGCTCTTAACAGTTTATACATTTAAAACTTGGGGTTCTACGAGCTTGTTCAAAATAATGATTTTTTTCAAGTTGTCCTCTACATAATTTAGATGAAAAAAGGAGTGTGTTTAGTTGTAGAAATTAATGTTTCAGGGTGGATTTGTGAGCGTGGAGTTTCTTCATATAACATATTGGCTGTATTTTTCCTTGAATAGATGGAAAATTCACAGTGGGATGCAAAGATGAGTGGGATGGAAGCGAATCTGGGTCGAAAACGAGACTCCATATTGGCTCAGACAAATGAACTAAAAGACAAGCCCAGTAATGTGCAAGTAACACCTGCAAAGGTAAGGTGTTCACAGATAGGTGTGACCATCAAATCCGTTACATTCTGCACCTAAACATGCTGGTGTGACTTCTGAACTAAAATCAATGAATTGATTGAGATTTTTTTTAAACTTAGCTGTACAGTGCACTTAGTTGAATTTTTCTGTTCAAATTCTCTGGTAAGTTTACAGATGGCTGAGTTTTGGGTGGGGATGGTGGAAGGCTGCTTGATGGGTTGCCAATCTGTCACTTGTATTAGGAAGCAAAGGGCAGGACATCTGTTATAAGAAGGAGGCTGGCAAGTTTGTAGCTGTTACTTTTCTTGGATCTGGAACTTAAGTTTTCAGACTGTTTTTGTAAAGTAATTATTAGTCTGTTCTGTTACACCATCGAGATGTTCTGTGTACCCGTGTGCTTAGCAACCAGCTTCTGGTAGATGGAGGTGGCAGGAATCATGTTCAGACAGTCAGAGCTCCTGCGTTCCCTCCTAAATCTGCAGGTGAGAGCTGTTGAAATGGGTAAATCTGCCTGAGAACAAGGAAGGGTACTGGTGTTTTTCTGTCCTTTGAGTGTGTTGGAGATGGCAGGTACAGATGCTGGTACTTAAGTTGCCCAGCCAGGGCGGTGCAGTGCAACTTAAATTGTTTTTGTCATCCTTCAGTGATACCAAGTTGTTCTTTCAGTGGGAGCCACAGTATCATACTCTTAAGAAACTACTGATTAAGTAAACAACAGCAAATAATAGTCCTTACAAATCGAGGTACCCTCAATAAAGGTGTATTACAGTCTTTGAACTTCCAGATGCTAAAGGAAGTGCAAAAGTTTACGTAAGGGCGAAGAAGAGGGGTTGAAGAAACTCTCATAGGTGGTAGTGTTGGAAGAAAAAAAAAGACTGGTAAAGAAAATCAGCACCTACTGAAGGATTTGTGTTGATTAATATGCTGAAAGAACTGTGGTTATCTGAAAACTGTTCTGTTTAGGATCGCTGTACCTGTGAGTGATGAAAGCGTTGTCAGTTCCCCTGTCTTGTTTCTAATCCACCTTTTTTCCTTTCTCTAGTTAAAACTAGAGTTTTCATCTTCGAAGGCTAAAAGCGAGATACTTCTGGAAGAAGAGAAATCTGTCGATTTTGTGTTCATTCCTCCAGAAGCAAAACCAAGAATATTGACAGAACATCAAAAAGAAGTGCTTAGGTCAAAGAGGTTTGTAATTAGTTTTCTTTTAAACTTAGCATGAAATGTCATTACATTGAGTAAGACATCACTTCACTTCCGCTATCTCAGGTTACCCACTGTGGTTAAATCCGACTCTTCCATACAAGTTAAAATGTTTAAAGCTGACAGAGTTCCCTGGCTTACTGTCTTAAAGCAGTCAAATTATTTTCTGATCTGTAGTTCCTCCTGTGACTAAATATAGTCTATCTGGAGAGTTTACATTTTTACTTAATGACTCTTGTTTGCAATATGAAACAGAAGCTGGCATTTTTCTTGAATTGTGGAAATTCTGGTTTTCTTTCCTCATCTGATGGAAAAGCTCTAACTTTGAAAGAGAAGTCTTATGTAAGCAGCATGTCAAATTAGGCTATTCCCAAAACTCATCTTTAATTCAAAGATTCCTTTTCAATTTTCTTTTTTTTGTGTGTGAGAAAATAGCACTAGAGTATCTTCTGTATTCAGGCAGATGTTCACAAAAACAGACTGCAAGCAAAATTTGTGTACAATAGTGCTTTACAGGAACCCAGTTGGTTAATGCAGTCAGCGTGTGTTGGTGAATTCTTCGCACAGTGGGATCCCAACCACAGCTCTTTATTCCCTATCCCTCCCCACACGCACCCTCCATAAGCATGTTGCAAAAGATTTGATGCCGCTGAAGATAGCAGCCTTCCAGTAAGGAGTTGAATCATGATCTGCATACGCTCGGTGCTTTCTTTTGCCAGTTGGACTGCTCAGGTTGTGGCAGCAGGTAGCAATGCTGTGTCCTTTCCTTTCCAGAACATGGAGCAGTGTGTGTGGTCGCAGTCTCCTGATATTTGGTGCACGTTACTTTGCTTTTTTTTTTTTACAGCAGTCTGTGCTTTAGTGCATGTTGCTCTTTGAGTAGTCTTAAAAGCTTGGAAGTTCAGTCTAGTTCCTGCAAGAACGTGCTGCCTTATGATGAATGCATTATACTACCCCATCTCACCAATTTTTTTTAATACTCCAACTTAACCATTTCTGGTTTTGTTTCAGAATTGGTATTCCTGCTATGTACAACAATTTAGACACTTCACAAGATACAACCTTATTTTCTCAGTATACTCAGAGCCAGGAAGATTCATTGTAAGTAAAGGTGGCCAGTATGATGTTAAAGGTCCCCTCCCCCCCTTTTTTTGCAGCCCTTCTAATTTAATTAACTTTTATTTTAGGGAAAAGCCATCTTTAATAGAAAATGCAAAAGAAGATAATAAAAACAATCCTCAGGTAATTTCTCATTGTCTAATGGTAGTTAAGATACCAGAATTGTAACCATATCCGTGATGTTTTCTTCATATCTATAGCTCTGATAATTGACGGCAAAACTCTTCGATTACTGTGTATGATAAATGAGTGGGTTTAAATTGCTTTGGAAACTATTTGAGAAAAAAAAAGTGCCCCCAAATGTATCTGTTCACAGGAATCCTTTTCTTTCTCCATGTTGATTAACCTGTAAGGCTCCCAAGAATATCTTGTTTTTCTTGAACCTCCTCTAGTTTTTCCCAGTTCTGCATAATACTGACGCAGACTACGTGACTATAGAATACACTGAGAGCTCTTACAATTTGTATTTCATTTCATCAGTAGGTTTTAATTTGATACTAATTGCAGTGTTTGTGCTGTGTTTTGCTCTGCCTAACTTAAACCAGAAGAGGCCAATCATTAAATGTTTAAATCTTCACATTTTGAAATTAAATTCAACAAGGGTTTTAATAAGTTTTAACAAGGATGCATTTAAATTGCTTTGTTACACAGCGCACAGATATCATAGGAACTTAGTTCAATCATTTGTATGCCCCACCAGTAATATTTTACTGGGGGGTGGAATTTGAAAGCTGCAGCATAGACTTGCTGCGACTTAACTGTGGTGCTGTTCTGCGAATTGCCTAGCTTTGTGCTAGGAATCCTAACACTTGCTGACTTTTCCATAACACCTTTCCTTTCAGTGGGTGTACTTTATATGCATCATGTCTTGCTGTAACTCTTTTCACTTTTAAAAGTTATTGTTGATAGCTGTTATTCAGTGACCTTGCCACTAAGAAGGCCAATGGTAACCTTGGCTGCATGAGGCAAAGCCCTCGCAGCAGGTTTGGGGGAGGTGGTCTTTCCCCTTCAGTCAGCACTGGTGAGACCACAGCTGGAGCGCTGGGCCCAGTTCTGGCCTCCCAGCACAGGAGGGACATGGACGTACTGGAGGGAGTCCATGAAGGGACTGGAGCACCTCTCCTGCGAGGAAAGTCTGAGAAACTCTTCAGCCTGGAGAAGAGGCTGTGGGGAGATCTCTTCGAGACATAAATATCTGAAGGGGGGTACAAAGAAGGCAGAGCCAGGCTCCTTCCCATGGTGTCAGGACAGGAGGCAAGGGGCACAGTGAGACAGGAGGTTCTGTCTGAGCATCAGGAAGTGTTTTTTCACTGTGCAGGTGCTGGAGCACTGGCACGTACTGCCCAGAGAGGGAAGGTCTCTCTCCTTGGAGATCTTTAGAAGGCACCTGGACATAGTCCTGGGCAACCTGCTCCGGGTGGCCCTCCTTGAGCAGGGAGTTGGCCCAGGTGACATCCAGAGGTCCCTGCCAACCTCAACTATTCTGTGGAAGAATAAAAACAAAAAAAAATTGTCTACTGAAGGACACATTGTAAGAAAATTTGAAGGAAGGGTGGCTTGAAAATCCTCATGGGTGTTTTGTTTTCTGTTTCACCAGATCTGTTTTTTATATCATATCCATAGCAAAAATACAGACCTTGCTGTTCATGTTTTTGGGACAGGAAGAAAATGGAAAGAGTGAAGGCTGCATCACTGAATCAGATGAAACCACGGGGGACTGCAAATCAGATAACTCTCTTGAGGATGTGAGAAGGAAGTCTGTTACTCACATGGAGAGCAACTCAACTGTAAATAGTGAAGGGGAGTCAAAAAGTGACATGGCTGAACTGATGCAGGAGGAGCCAGCAGTTGGAGAGGGGTTAGAAAAAAGTACTACAGAAACAGTTTCAAAGGAGTCGTCAGTAGGAAACAAAGACGCTTCAAATGTCAGTAGCAGTTCGACTTCAAGTGATGTAATTTCTGGAACTCCCCAGCCTGCAAGCCGACGGCAATCTTTTATTACTTTGGAGAAATTTGACAGTTCAGAGAACAGACCCTTTAGCGTTTCGGCGTTAAACAGTATGTCAGAGATGTCTGGAAGCTCTTCTGTGCCAGATAAACAGGAAAATACAAACAAGTGCAAGACTGCTACTAAACTAGAAAAATCTGGAGAAGAGAACAAAAATTCTTCACAGTCTGAACAAATATTTACTGCAATACGGAGGCTAACTCGCAGGCAGAGTAAACTGGAGCAGCTAGAAAATAAGCATTCCAGGTTAAGTAGGTCAGAACAAGAGAAAAGTGCGCAAGAGTCTGTTGTTTCCAACAGTATGGAAACCAGTTCTGAACCGTCTTGTGCCGTGGAGGACACGGAACGTGTTCTCACTGCTCAGTCCCAAGCTCTCAGTTCTACAGAAGCAGAAATTAAAAAAGTTGAAGATGCAATAGCAGAAATAGAAAGGGTTCGGGCTTTAGATACGGATTCTAAAGAAAATAAGCCCCCAGAGGCAGCTGGTTCGTCTGACCAGGTAACAGATGATGATAATCAGGTCCCACACGTGTCTCCTAGTCAGAAAACACTAAGACGTTCTTCAAGGCGACGGTCAGAAACTGGAGAAGTGTCAGTGGGTAGTCAAGATAAGGAAGACGGCCACCAGAAAAAAGACAAACGTAAAGAAGATGAAAAATCCCTGCAAAAGAAGTTGCCACAGACTAAAGACGATGTATCCCAAAAGCAGAAAGCAGTGTCTGGGAAAACAACAGACACTGCAAACAGAAAAGAAAGCAGCCTACCTGAGAGAGCTGCTGCAGAGGACTCTGGCTCAGTGGGTGATGAGGAGGTGAACAAAAGCACTAGGAAGTCAGAAGATAAATTGAAGATGGACATGGAAGGTCAAGACTGTAGCTCAGGTACAATAGGCGAGAAGAAAAAGGAACGCCCCCGATACCATACAAGAAGCAGCTCACAAGGATTGCTTTCCAGCATAGAAAATTCAGAGGCTGATGGCTGTGAGACCAAGGAAGAAAGCATAAAGAAGAAGAAACCTGGAAAAGTGAAAACCAGAAGTGATCCTCTTGAAGGTAAATTGAAAGACCTACAGCCAGGAAGCCGTGGCCAGGAGGAGGTGTCTTCCCAAGAAAACGAAAGTAAAAATCTGTTGGAAACAAATAGAAGTGAACTAAGTGATGAAGTCAGCACAGACATGTCATTGGCTGAACCACAGGACCTGAAAAAGGACCTGAAAAATGAAGTAATTCCTACAGATGCTGGGGGATCTGCCTGCCCAGAGACTTCACCTGATATGCAGAACACATGTGGGGAACAAACCAAGACCGGGGTGGTGACAGAATCTTTTACCGACCCAAGTGTATCTGAAGTTCTGAAAGCAGGAGAGGAAAACACACACGTTGAAAGGCAAAGAAATGCAGGAGACTGTTCAAGTGTTCTGCCTGACCATGTACAAGGAGCGAATGCTTCAGGTAGCGAGCCTTCCTCTTTGCAAGTACCTGAGTGTCAGCACAAGAGAAGCAAAAGGCAGAGAAAACTAAGGAGCTGCGATTGCTGTTACAGAAAGGCAAAGCAGCCAGCAATGTCATTCACTGAGCTGAAAACTGAGGACAGTCCTGACCCGAATGAGCCCCAAACCACCCCAGTTCAGACAGCCGTAGATACATCAGAGATGTCTGCTAGCTCAAATTTTGAGGAGAGCTTGGCCATGGCACCTTGTGCAATGAGCACACCACGGCTTCATTTTAAGGAACCCAGCGCGTTCAACTTGGAAGGAGAGAGAAAATCTGAAGATAACGTGCAAGGGAACACTTGCAGTATGGAGGAGGAGGAGAATCCAGCACATGTAGCAGGTGAACTTGATGATTCCATAATGGAAGTAAAAGTAGCCGTTGATGAGGATGACGGAACTGAACAGGGTGTAACCGAGTGTGCTTCAGATGAGCCTGCTGACAGCTGCCTGGCTGCAGGGAATCACAGTGAAGAACCAGGAGCTACAGTAAAGGAAGAAGAAAATGAGAATGGACCAATGGAGGAGATACCTGGGGCACTGAGCGTTGTTAGCAGGCCTGAGAGAGAAGAGATGAGTGAACTAGAAAGCAATCAAGATAAAGAACAAGCTGAGAACGCTGTAGCAGAAAGTTGCGCTATTCTAGATAAAGAGATGAAAGAGGAATTGATAGAAACTGAAATTACAGTGCCTGAAAATCTCGCTGTAGAGGGTGAAGGTGCAGTAGAAAATAACAATGTGGATTCACCTCAGAAGCCAGAAAATCTTGATTCTTTCACTTTAGTAAACGAAAGCCCTAACAGTATGCAGGCACGCTGCATGTGGTCTCCTTCGGCTTCTCCATCCACGAGCATTTTAAAGAGAGGTGTAAAAAGAAATCAAGAGGACGATTCCCTGTCACCTGCTAATAAGGTATGGTGATGCGATTCGTTCTGTGATACTCGCAGTTCATTCTGTTCATAACTGGGATGTGGAACAGTATAACGAGTTCCAAAGGCACTCAGTTACTGACCTTAACAGTATTTACAATGAAAAAATAATGAAGATGAAGACTTGGGGATTTTTTTCCATAATGCACAAGCACTGGCAGGCTTGTGTTATTGGGGCTTGGGAGTTTAATTTTTGAAGCCGAGTGCCAAGGGCTAGTTTGCATGCCTGAGTGGCAGCGGAACAAAAAACTGCAAAACCATTGAATGCACAGGCAGGGTTTTACCAGTGGGTTTTGAGAAGCATTTTTACAAAATGCACTGCATGTTTCCTTTAGCAATAAGGTAGCCACAGTTTCTGTCCTTGGGTGAAGCATGATTAGTGTCATTCAAGAACTTGAATAACGCTACCCATTTCAAACTGAGTTATTTTGTCTCTTCAGACTTCTTTCACCAGAGTGGGGTGGTCTGAGTTCATCTGATTAAAAACTGCTTTTTCTAAAACCAGATTCGACGTGTCTCTTTTGCAAATCCCATTTATCAAGAAGGACTGGCAGATGACATAGACAGGAGGAGCCCTGTCATTAGATCCCATTCTTCACCATCTTCACGAAGTCTTAAAATCTTATCTAACATTCAGGCTAAGGTAAGTTCTTACACGTGTTCAGTATGTCGTAAGTCTTCTGTTTCTCATGTTAAGGTAGCTGTAGTGTATGTTCACGGTCACTTGCAAGCAGTTAACAAACAGTTAAAAGGGTGAAGAGTAGAGAATCAGTAAGTTTAAGAAATAGCTGTAACTGTTTTAGTCTTGTTCATTCTGTTGCTCTCTAAAGACAAGTACAGTCTGAAATGTAGATAGCTAGAAAGTTAGCTAACTGAATTCTTACAATCCTGAGAGATTTTTTCCTCTTTTTCTATCCAGCATATTACCACTCCAACCAAAGGATTTCTGTCCCCAGGATCTCGTAACCCTAAATTTAAGAGCTCAAAGAAGTGTTTAGTAAGAAGTGCTTTGGTTCATGTTTCTCTTATTTTACTTGTATTCTTCTCTTATTTTTCTTGTATTCTTCTCTTATTTTTCTTGTATTCGGTTGTGTGATAGTTAATTTAATAACTTTTCTCTGTTATTCAAAGATTACAGAAATGGCTAAGGAATCACTGCCTTCTCCTACAGAATGCATGTATCCTGCCTTAGCAGGCTGTAAGGCACCAGTCGATGTAATTTTACCTCAGATTACATCAAATATATGGTAAGTACATTGTTGCTTTGGAAGATCAGGTTTCAATAGAAAATTCTTACTGGATTTAAAAAAAAAAAAAGGCAAAAGCAATTTTTGTGATGCAAAGTGATGAATTAGAGACACCTTTTGCAGGGAAAAAACAAAGCATCTTTTAGAAGGAGGGAGGTTGGATGGTGAGGGAGACTTTACTTGAACAATTCCAAACCAGTTGTGTCTCTTGTGAAGAGCTTGCAGCCAGACACAGGGAACTTCTCCTAGTTTGTAAGACAGAGCAGACTGATCTTAATGATCTGTGACAAAGCAATTGGAGCTTCCAATAGCTCCACTAGTTGAAGATGCCACCATCCTGCTGCTGTTTGGGAGTACTAGAGACCAAGTGGGATTTTTGGGGAAAAGATCTACGTTTCAAACACACAAATGCCAGGTGCTCAGCTAATGAAATTTGGATATGTCAGAAACAAACTATACACTGTAGCAGGAACTGCTCTGAATGGACTTTTCTAGTGTACTCGGCTTCTTTTGCTTCCTCTTATGTGTAATTGGGCTTTTGAATCCCATTTCAGGGTTGGATATTGATAAATTGCAAAGAAGCGTGCTGCTGCAGATAGAAGAAATGTCTCTTGTGTGTTGTTTTTTCCTTTATGTGCGTGTGAATTGGCATTCATGTAAGATTTATTCCTGCTCTACAGTGCCAAGGAGAAGGGACATGGATTTTAGCATAATGAACCCTTTTTTCTTCCCTGCTGCAGCGCAAGAGGTTTGGGGCAGCTCATTCGAGCAAAGAACATTAAGACAGTGGGTGATCTGAGTACTCTGACAGCATCAGAAATCAAAACTCTTCCCATCCGTTCTCCTAAAGTTTCCAACGTTAAAAAAGCTCTTAAAGGATATCACGAGCAGCAGGTAAAGTTTAATCCTAGTGCCCAGAAAGGTAATGTTAACCTGATGAACTGCTAACGTTCCTCATGAAGAATAAGGTATTTTTTTTTTTTGTACAAGAAAAATTTCTTTGAACTGTGATTTATCTGTCAAAGGTGGTCTTTCATGGTACAGGACTTGGTTACAACATAGTTACTGGGAATGAGGATTACATCTGTTACGGAGTAAAGCGTGTCCCACCTCATAACTCTTTCTCTGAACATGTTTTTTGTTCCCTCAAAAACCCGCAGGTAAAATCCCGAGGGTGTGAGGAATTGGTAGTGCTTGAAGATGTAGAGAAAACAATAAACAACGTAGAGGATAAATCTGTTGATGACGAGAAACTTGCAACAGGTAACTCTTGCCCATTTGTTGCTTAGGATTTGGATGTTTCTGCTGTTGCTGCTTTTCTTCTCTTCTAATGGGAACACTTATTTTTGTTTTTGGAGAGGAGTTAATAGCTGATATTACCATATTAGATGGGTGATTGAGTTAGCCACTTCATGAAGCCCTATAGTAATGGCTTTTTTAAACTTGTTCTGTATTTGAGGGCAAGATACGTTGTGTTTTTCCCTAAACGAGCTTGTGTAAACAGCATGTTAGGCAGGGCTCTGCATACTTCACTTTCCAGATCTCAACCAGGGTCTCCGCTGAGCTGTTCAGTACTGCAGTAGCTTCTCTGGTTCTGGGCGTGCACAGAAACAAAGCAAGTTGAAACTGCAGAGCTGAAAAGGTGCCTGATGGCAGGCGAGACAGTTCAGATGTTTCTCAGGATACTCCCTTTGGATTTAGGGGACTAGATTTTTATCTGAATGTTCCTGTGCATTTTTGGAGTTTGCCATTACTTTATGCAGAGGAATCCCTAATTGTTCTTCCTGCAAGAGACTTTGAAGCATTTGGTTAACCAGAGAACAAAACCCAGGAGTAACTTCTCTTCATCTGTCCAATTTAAAATTGGACTATTCGTGGGGTAACGTGTATTGAGGGAAACGGTCAGTATTTTAGTAGGATCAAATATTTTGATTGCAGTCCTTAATTTTGTTGTATAATCATGATCAAACTTAAAGTCACTATAAAGAAGGGGAGCATTTAGTTCTGAGGGGTGCCTTTGTCAGAAGCTCACTCTGCAAATACTTTGTGGACTGAATACATCTTTTTGTACAAAAACTGCAGCATTACGCTGCAACGTAGTTCTGCTGGGATTTACACCTGACCACTCTGCCTGCAGTGCCCTACCTACCTTCCCCTTCCTTCCTTTTCAGATTTGATCGAACCGGTTGTCTTGAATGCAAACGGCCAACCCACAGCAGATCTTCTGAGCCAGATCGATGCCCTTGCTGCTCAGCTGACCTCTGAAGTTCTCTATGGCTATTCAGGAAGCCAGCTCTTTGAGATGCAAGAAAAACTTGCGGGCATGACAAACTGTATCATGAAAAACCTGCAGTCCCGCTGGAAATCGCCTCCCCACGACAGTTCCAATTAGTTGCTTATCATTCCTAATTAAGGAGGATTTTGTTATAATTTTCCCCCAAAATTTAGCTTTCTTACTGGTGAATTAATCCTTAAAGTGTATGTTTTGTACTATAGAAGATTTTTAAGAAACCTATATGAACAAAATATATCATGATTTTTCTTTTTTCCAGTGGTTTTTTAACTTGTGGGATTGCCTATTCCCCGTTGGAGGTATTTGTATTGTATTGCTATGCATATTTCTTTCAGGTAGCGAAAGAAAACTTGATGAAGGTGTGCAATAGCAAAGACTGTGAAACCAAACTAACAGAGTAGTTAAATTATTTTTTCACATCCAAAGTGTTCTTACGACTGCAAACTCTTACGTGGTGGGAGATCGATCTCACAGCTCTGCTCGTGTGCTTCCCAGGTCTGTTTCCTTTGGAGTCGCTGAAACTTTTCAGTGCTGTTGGGTATTGGGTTAAGCTGTGCTCAGTTCCTTGCAGTGGCAGCAGTCCAAAACCCTGGTGTCTGACAACTGGATGGCATCTCTTTGTGCATGCCTTGTTACCAGAATCCCACTAAGAAGCTGACCCTAAAATGCATCCTGGCAAGTGAGAGACTTTGCAAAATTTCTCAGGCTTTTTCCTGTGCTCTAACAGCTTTGTTTGCAGCAGTTCTCCCCTGGTGGAGAAGACCTTCTCCTTTTGTGGAAGTGAGAGGATTTGACTTGGGTTTTTTGTATATTATGTACAGACTGCAAATGTTGGTTAATAATTTATGGTGGAGTTCTAATTGCATGGAATGCATTGCTGCTTCTCAGAGACCTTCAGAGTTCTTGGGTTTTACTCCGGAAATCTAATTTGTATATATTGGACACTTATGGAGAGGAATTGCTGCAGGTGTTTTTAGAACTTAAGTATGTGCAAATAAAACAGCAATTAGTTCCCAAAGGTGTTAATGTCAGTCTTTAAGTTTATATGGAAAAAAAATGACTGCAGCTGTTTAGCCCTTCCTCAGAGTTGCTTTGGAATTGCAAGGTTGGGAGGAACCTTGGAAGGTTATTGGTGGCTCCTTAGGCCAGGAGTAGGTCCTCAAGGCCAAGGTCGTGTCTTACCAGCACCGCTGTTCTGTGCCCTGTTCACACGTCCCATAAACTAATGGGCTGTGGTGTCGTAGCACCGTGTGAACAGCACCAGTGACGAGTGCCTGTAGGTTTTGCTGTCCTGCCAGCTGCTTTCGCTACACCGCATCCCCACTGGGAGGAGTGGCGTTGTCCTTTCAAGCTGGCTGCGTACGCCACGATAGCTGCGGATTCCCTGTGAACGAAAGCCTTCAGAGTTAACAGTTGCAGCTCCTCCTACTGTTAACTTACTGTGTGTACTTTGTCCAAGGTAAACTAAAGATGAAGTGCTTTTTTTACCGCTTTACCAGCCAGCCTCCAGAGACGGAAGGACCAGATGCGTCAGGAGAAGCAGATAACTGGTGTTCAGGTATGAAATAACCTCTCCAGTTCATTCACAGCCCTCAGAGTTTGACTTAACATTGTGGCTGTTGGTTTTTTCAGTTTTCTGAACAAAGCCCATTTGTTTTAAGATCGATTCCTGCTCTTCAGCATGAGTTAATAGTCAAAGATACTGCAGAAACAACAGCTTTATTTAGTCACTAATTTACAAGTAACAACTTCTGACCCCAGAACAACTGCATGAAAAACACATGCATAAGAGCTCAGCAAGCAGAGGGAAGAGGCTTTTGCTTTGTGGTGTTTCCCCATCTTCCCTGACAGATAAACTTTGACAGATAAACTTTGGTTTGAGATACTAAGCTTACATGGAAAACAAATATATTCAAACATTTTAGAATAGTCCAGAAAAATCTCTTTATGGAAGAGAGAATAAAGTAACGCTTGGTAGTCTTGGCCTTAACTTCATGTGTAGAAGTTCAGCGATACTGAACTGGATTAAAACTCTAGTATTAGAACATTTTGATGGTAATTTGTATGTTTTAAATGGAAGTCTAGGCCAGTTGGAAGAAAAGATTTTAGACACTGGAAGCAAGACAGCTCTTACGAGCGCTGCCTAGTAGTATGTTTACAGGTAGTTAAACATATTTTGAAGAGCTGTTTCAGAAATATTTTGTTCTGCAGTTTTTTTTCTCTGTGGTGGTTTATAAGGCACTATCAGCATGGAAGACAATAAAGCACTTTAGAGAAGTGTTAGAAACTCTTCTAAGGTGTGAGATGTGGCCGGCATGTCTGGGCCACGCAGATGTGCCTTAGGGAAAGGGGTTTTGACTTAGACAGCTTCTACGTAGTTGGCTGGCAGCATGCCCGTCTTGCCAGTTCTCTGGACAGTCCCATACATCCAGCCTTCATCGATGGCTTGCACGTTTACGATCGTGTCACCGTCTTTGAAGGAAACTTCATCAGCGTCAGCTGCCATGTAGTCATACATGGCCCGATACGTCTTCTGGAATGGTAAGGAGAAAAAGTAAGATGTTTATACCACTGCTGTTAGTTCCTGGTCAGAATCAACATGCAAGCAGAGGGCAGGTTATATTCCAACTCATTTCAGTACTTAAAAGTATCCCTGATGGCAGTAGCTTTGGCTGGTCTTTTAAAAAGCCTGGTTTCAGATCACAGAATGCCTTTTCCAATAATTTAAACTTCAAAAAAAAATTCCAACTCAAAAATTCAACTTCAAAATTCAGCTTCAACCTCCTTATCAGATTTTTTCCTGTTGAATTAACTTTCAGGTAGATACAGCCTTGTGAGAGGTGCAGCCAGCACCCTGCCTTAGTGCTTTTGTGGTTTTGTGACTCTGAAGGTGAAAAAACACTTTCAGAGTGTACGTGAGCAGGAATACGTGAACAGTTAGGTTGGCGCCTGCTTATAACTTCGTGGCCTTGCCTCCCAGTGGATTGTGGTGGGAGGGAGGAGGTGTAACTTAAAGAACTCTGGGCAGCTGTTACGCCTTCAGCTGGTCCTGTACCAATTGCCAGCCCAGGGGTGGGGGTGTTGCTGGGCTGTCCTGGGGTGTGCACTGAGGGCATTTGGGGCCCGCAGGGGCTATGCGCTGTGGGCAGGAAGCCAAATTCTGTCCTGGTGAGAGAGCGGGCCCCAGCAGCAGTGCTGCAGTGAGCTCGGGACTGGCTGTCAGCGCAGCTGCTCCGTGTTACTTACCCCAGCGGTCGATGGATGGGAAGGAACCGATGATACCGTTGTTTGCTGGGTGGCAACTGAAGATGACCTTTGTTGCGGCAACTCTATGGTTTTAGCATGTTTATAGCCCACTGCAAAAGGAGAAAAGTGTTTTGTGTTAGTTCTTTTACGCTTAATGCTTTTATTTTATGGAATTAGCAATGGGATTAGGCTTACTCCCAATAAAGGTAGTGTGGTAGGTCACTAGGTGGCTCAGATCTGCCTTTTACCCAGTGAAGCACCACTTGGTATCAGTTTCGGCTGTAGCTCAGTGCTTTGCCAGGTGTGCCTCTCTACTTTTTCCTGGCCAAAGGAGTTGGAGCCAGTGACTAGCTCTGTCCTGCTGGATGGTCTGCGTACCGTCTGTCCTCAGATAAAGTGCAGTTTTGTTCTCATACCTGTGGTAGTTGAGGTAAAGAAGCCCCCGTTGCTGTAGAAGGACAAATGTTGATCCACCCCTTCCGAGGGCTCAGATTTTTCATCCCCACCGCTGATGCTCAAGGCACTGGCAGAGCGGGAATGCTCCCGGCTGCGGCGCTGGGCTTGGACTGCAGGGAGAAAACAGTGGGAGCAGAGTTACCTCCTTTCTTTGTAAGGAGAGGCACACTTTTAAAAACAAAAAGTGCATATTTTATATATGCACATGTATACAGGTGTTTTGTGTATGTGCGTGTAAATACATAAATACAGTTATCCTTATGCAGAAGAGCTATAGACAATCTCTAGTCACCGTTAATTCTTACACGAGCTGTGTCTGTGCATAACAGTTTGAAGTACGCTTGCGTTCCTGCACAGGTAGAGTGACTAAACTGTCCTTTAATATCCCAAGCTGTCGGTTTCACTGTTTGGATCTGTGTAAGTATAAAGGCTGTTTTGCATAAATAGTACAGACTGGAACAAACCTGAGATCATGTGTAAGCTTCTGGACTGAATGTTGTCTTCTGCTGGGTCGTAGTCAAAGACTGAGCCAGGATTGGTGCGCCACACACGAAGACCTGTAAGGGAAACAGCTTTTCTGAGGAGAAGGTGGAGCTCAAACACTTCCTAGAGAGCTTGAGCAGCAACCATCTGTCCTGAAGGAGAGTAAAAGCGTATCAGAAAAAGGGAAGCAGGACTTCATAATTTGTGTTTCTCAAATCTATAGCACAGACTTCTTATTTTTTCATTTATTCTATATCAAATGAGCTTTAGCATTTCTGCAATACACGTGGAGATGAACTTAATACAAGTAAGAAATTAGAATCTGTCACCTAGCATCATGTTATACCGGTGGGCAGGATGGGAGAGGCAGAGGAGGCCACAAAGATGATCAAGGGGCTGGAGACCCTCTGTTACTGAGACAGGCAGAGGGAGCTGGGGTTATTCAGCCTGGAGAAGAGAAGGCTCTGGGGACAGCTTATAGCGGCCTGCCACTGTCTCAGGGGGGCTACAGGAAAGCTGGGGAGGGACCCTTTTGTCAGGGGGTGTAGGGATAAAACAAGGGGGAATGGCTTCAAACTAAAAAAGAGTAGATTTAGATTAGATAGGAGGAAGAAGTTCTTCACTGTGAGGCGCTGGCACAAGCTGCCCAGAGCAGCAGTGGCTGCCCTGTCCATGGCCGTGTCCAAGGCCAGGCTGGATGGGTTTGGGCAGCCTGAGCTGGGCAGGTTCCTGCTCACAGCAAGGGGCTAGAAATAGACAACCTTTAAGTCCCTTTCAGCCCAAACCATCATTGATTCTATGGTTTACAGCTGCTATCAGAGAATATATTCCGCATTGATAACAAAACATCATCTCCAGGTAATGAAAGTTTTAAGTTGATGTGGCTGAGCTTAAATGATTTCTCACGGTCAGCTTGTGTTTTGTGTAAGTGATGTATTCTAGTCTTGAAAAAAAAAAAAAAAAACCAAAAAGCTTCTGCTTACCTGTGAGATTCTCTTGGTCCTGGTCCACACGCTTTCTCTCCATTTCTACTACTCGCCTTTGAATGCCTCTGTAGCTGATGTCGCTGAAGTCTTGCATGTTCTTTTTCACACGTTCTGTAATGGGGTCAGTAACTACAGGTGTGAAAGTACCTTTGCTTTTCTCAAAATCTTCATGGTATTTCACCTGCAATGTACAATGAAATGTTTGTCCCTCTGTAGATTAGACAAATGATTGGTTTTATTCTTTGCTTTCTTAAGTAAAATGCCTAGTAGAGAGGTGTGCTGCAGTTCTGAATTTTTGCTTTCTCCCCTCCAAAGAACAATGAGGGAGAGCCTAATCCCAACCATGCCTTTCCTGTGGAGTCACTCTTGCTTTTTACATTTAGTAACGTGGGTGACCAGTTGGTAAATGTATATTGTCTCTTGTGACAGCAACCCTGGCGTCTCTTGAGAGCAAGGTCATGTTTTTAGTTAAGTCACTGCCAAGTTAATCCATCTATAAATGCTCTTACCGTGGAAATGTGTTTCTGGGTCTCTCGTACACGCCGCATTTCAGGTGTATCCAGTACGTAAGCAGCTTTGCCTTGTACTTGTTTTCGGAAGCTATCTGAATAAAGAACCTGCCAGGTGAGAAAAAGGAAGTGAGCACAGGGCACAAAACTAATTCTGCACCGTGAGGAGTGGCTGTGCTGATGCAAGGCAACCTGGCAGAGAAGGTTAAAGAATGAAAAACAGGCAGCAGCAATTGTTGGTGAATAATGTTAGAATGCAAAGCAAATTTCTTTTTCATAATTATATGAGATGTAGACAGCACTGGACATGATCACAAACCTTGCTTTTCTCAACTAAAAGATCTTTCCTTTTAAAAAAAAAAAAAACAAACTTGTAATAATAGGTAGAGAGGTAAAGTAGTACTAATATTTCAGGTAACGTTTTCATAGATCTGATGGGCACCTCTAACTTTAGTGAAGTAATTGTAAAACAGACGCCATCGTTAGACCTCTATTTCTGATTAAAATATTACAATTTTAGCTGGTTTTGCAGGGTTTCTTTTCTCAGTTATAACAGTAGCAACAAGCTTCTGTAAATGTTTGTTTGCAGCTGTTGTATCCCTGGCTTTATCGAGCAAACCTTGATGTCTGTATGTACACAAATCTTTGGAGGCTGGGGTATGTCAGCACTTTTACAGCTGGAGCAACAGGTTAGCAATGACTTGCCTAAAGGAGGCCACTTCCAACTTTGACAGGTTTGTATAAATTGCAAGATATTATCAGAAATCTAACAAAATATATTGTTATTGAAGAATATTTTATATCTCATACAGTATAAGACCAGTAAACACAGAAGATATTTGCAAGAGAAGGCAACATAGATTTTTGAAATTTGGTTATTAAAAAAAACCAAACTAAAGCATTTAATCACACAGAAAGAAATAGTTGTGTCGCAAAATGGAAAAAAAAAGTATGATAGGGTTTGGTTTTAGCATTGTTACTTCATTCTTCAAAACTGGGTAGCCAGGTAGCACTATTAACATCTGCACTGTTAATTTGCATTGAGAGGGAATTCCAGGAGTTTAAATATTAGTTTTTAAAGTATTTTCGTGTATCGGCAGAATAGGACTTACCGAGCTGATGTTTTCTTGATTGCGTTTAGCTCTCTCCATCTCTGGAGTCATTGGTGTTGGAGTTCCTTTTGCTAGATGTTCTTTGTACAAAACCTACAGGGTACAAAAGGTGTCCACAAGTCAGACTGGCATAACTCCCAGCTCGGTCTGTAAGTGGGGTTATTGTTTAAGCATACTCATCACTGCAGGGGTAGAAAAGATCTGGGGAAGTAAAGCATCTAAAAAGTTATTTGCTAGAGCAGAAGGTAAAAAACAGAAGGGAAAAACAGGCAAAAATAAGGAAAACTGAGTGAAGAAGGATATATTAGAAGTGGATATTTTTTTTTCAGAATGGTTATTCTTAGTATAAGGCAGTTGTCTTTCTTCTTTCAGTACCGAGCTAATCTGTTCTTGATTGCGTTTGACTCTCTCCATCTCCGGAGTGACCGGTGTGGGGGTTGCCTTCCCTAAGCCTTCTTTGTATACAACCTACAGACCACAAAGTAACCCAAAGTCACAAAGGTACAGATTGAAAAACGTGATGTTACTGGTTTTAGAATAAACACCATCCATTATGAAAAGAAAAAAAAAAAGAGGAAAAATGGTATTAAAAAGTTAATTGATAAAAAAAATCTTTCATGTACTGTAATTTTAAACTATGACTTTCTAAATTTGGGGGGAAAATTAGAGGGTTAAATAAAAAACAGGCAAACTTAAGTTATTTTTTTTAAAAAAAAAAAAGCTCTGTTTTAGCCCCTTTACTTCTTCCAGACAATACCGAGCTAATTTGTTCTTGATTGCGTTTCACTCTCTCCATCTCTGGAGTGATAGGTGTGGGGGTTGCGCGCCCCAAGTTTTCTTTGTATAACACCTGTGGGATACAGAACATGTATCCGGTATCTTAAAAAACAACAAAAAGTCAGAAGGCTTTGAACACAAGTTATTACTTAGTTACAGAATTTCAAAAAGTCATGATGGGTTATGATGCGTAGCACTGCACAAAAGCCAAACATCTAAAGTTATCGGGAGGGGTAAGAAAAACTGTAAAAGAATAGCTTGTTGTATCTGGAGGGGAGGGAGGGTTAAAAAAAAGGGCTCTATCCAGCTACAGCTATGACCATGGCTCTACAGGTCTTGGGGAAGCTGCCTGTGTCCCTAAGAAATGTTGTATCTACCCCACTGAGAAAGCAGCTCTTCCTGCTCTCCAGTTGCAGTTACAAAGCAAAATACGGAACAAACAGGATGAGAAGCTAAATGTGTAAAAGCACCACGTCCCAGCAGGGCACGAGGCTGTTGATGTCTGGATGGAGCCCCCAGTAACAGAACTGAGCTGCAGAAAACTCGTAAGTTTTTGGCTCAGCATGTTAACACCAAAGCCAACTTATTTTAGAAGAAGAGAGATTAATTTGCAGAAACAAATATAGATATATTTTTAAACTAAAATCAGTTTTCAGTTGGCAGTTAGAATGTTACTTTTTTAAAATATAGGCGCAAAGGAAAAAATAATCTATTTTTTAAGGTACCGAGCTAATGATTTCTTGATTGCGCTTGACTCTCTCCATCTCTGGAGTGATTGGTGTTGGGGTCACTTTCCCCACGTTTTCTTTGTACAAAACCTATAGGATACAAGGGAGTATCCAAAGATCATTAAAAAGGTAACAACAGAACACAATCACATACAATAAAGCTTTTGGGTTATTACACCTAGGAGGGGTTAGACTTGGCACCACTGCTGGTCCTGAAGGAAGCAATGGGCGTTTTGCCATGAATCTAGGATGCAGCAATGGACCCGTACAGTATCAGTTGGGCACGAAAGCAAGAGAGTAATAAGAAATAGTTAAAAAAAATGCAAAGAAACAATGTCCATCAGAAGAAAAAGGAAAAAAAAAAGTCAAACAATTCTAGTAAAATCCTGCTTCAGACAGTGTTAAATAGAAGCTATTACAACTTGTCTGTAAACACAAAAAACTAGGGTTTTGCTATGACACGGGCTTATTTTTTAAAGTTAGGAAGCACAGATTATTAAAACTGCTAAAGGCTGTTAAACACTTAAGATCTTTAGGAACTGGTTTCCTGTTAAAAATACCGAGCTAATGATCTCTTGATTGCGTTTGACTCTTTCCATCTCAGGAGTGACAGGTGTTGGGGTGGCTTTCCCTATGTTTTCTTTATACAACACCTATGAGACATAAAGGAGCCAAAGAAAGCAACAGTAAATAAACAGCCATCTGTAGACAAAGGTGAAGCCTAAGGCATCTTTTTCTGTTATTTAATATCGCAGGGCCTAGGCATTATATATACATATATATTTAAGGAAGGTACTTAGCAACATTGAAGTAGTGTTTGGCACACTGCGTTTTTAACTAAGGATGACCCAATACATAACTACGTACGTTAAATACATAACTACGCTGAGGGGCTGAGAACGTTATGAGTATTCAAATTATAACAAAAAGAATGTCAGCATTGCAGAGAAGATGAAAGTTTGTTAAAAGTTTGTAGGATTAGAATAGGGCATCAAACTAAGTCTTAACTACAACAAAAACTGTAACAAGTCAACATTATCGCTGTAAACCACGGTGAGAGGTGGGTAAGAAGTAAGCACCTATTGAAGCTGCTTTAGAGCTAGGATTGGCATTATTTTCGAGCAAGTGTTACAAACTCCATTTATTAAAACTGTTAAAATGTTCATTTAAACAGCGTTAAAGGAAACTTTTTTTCTTGGCAAAGTACCGAGCTACAGATTTCTTGATTGCGTTTGACCCTCTCCATCTCTGGAGTGATCGGAGTGGGGGTTCCAGTCCCCACGCTCTCTTTGTACAACACCTGTGTAGTAACAAGAAGCATCCAAAACAAAATCAGAACTCAGTAACGATAACATTCAACATGAAACCAAATAGTTGAGGCTCCTAGATCTTAATCTGCTCTCAGGCAGAGCTCTAAAAGCTACCCCTGAAGGCACTGAGGACTGGGCTTGCACCAGGTAAGGTCTGAAGGCAAAGCTGTCCCTGCTTGTATCTTAGAAGATGCAGTGATCCAACAGAGAGGCCTCTTACATCAATACTGCTGCACAACTACATTTTCATGGTGGAGGGAAGCTTTCAGACTACCGCTGAACCGTGCTGGAAAATGAGACCCTCCATACTCTATAGCAAGAGCACTAAAACAGGAAAGTGATAGGATTTAAAAAAACAACAGCAACAAAACACTAAAAGGAAGTAAAAGGAAATCAGAACAGGGAGCAAAAATGGTTAAAGATATTTAGGATTATGTAAATAATTACATATACAAAGAGTAAGATGTAAGTAAGACTGGAAAATACAGTACAGTGAGGGAAAAAGGATATTTTAGCAACTGATTATGTTGGTTATGTGGAAGTAAGGAGTGGAATTGTTCCATTTTTAATAAAGGTTAAAAAGTTCAATTTAAGTGGAGTTAAAGGGAATACATCTTTTCCTCCACAAAATACCGAGCTAATGTGTTCTTGATTGCGTTTCACCCTCTCAACCTCAGGAGTGACAGGTATTGGGGTTCCTGTCCCCAGATCCTCTTTGTACAACACCTGTGGGCAATAGGGCTGGATTAAAAAGAAGAAACAAGCAAACAACAGTAACACGCAGCTTGCTAAGAAAAAAAGAATGTTTTTCAAAGTCGCTCTGAGCCAAAGCTTGGAATAAAAAAGAAAACTTACAACCTTCCTAAAAATGATTAAGCTGAAGACATACTCTGCAAAGACTCCTGGCAGAAAGCTACACTACCTTTGCTATTTGCTTCTCAGCATCTATTTAAAAAAAAAAGTCTCTGCAACAGTAGATAAAGACTTCCTAAAGGAAGACAGTATCAAATAAAACACAAAAGGAACAAAGGAAAAACTGTTTCATTTACCCATTCCATAAACATCACAGCAGGTTAAGCTGGCATGTATTAGAGCGCTGTTACACTGAGCTCATTGCCACAGCTTTGTCAGGTGCAAATAGTTTAGTTTTGATATGGAAAGTAAATAAAATCAGAAAAAAAAAAGAAACAAAACTGAGGATGAAGTGATTAACAGAAGGAAAATCTGGATATTATTTAAGAATTTAAAAAAAAAAAGATAATCGGAATCAAAAGAAGGGTGGAAGCTAAAAGTTGTTATTATTAACATTGCATAATCCAATCAGAGGAACAAAAATGATGTAAGTAACGATTACAGAGGAAAAAATCTCAAAGGGAAGAGGATATTCCTTTTTAAGTTGATTATAGGGGAAGAAGAGTATTTTGGGGTAGTAAAATTATTTTTAAATAGATCAAAAGGGAACGTTCTGCTTTGCAAACTGAGAAATACCGAGCTAAAATTTTCTTGATTGCGTTTGACTCTTTCAATCTCAGGAGTGACAGGCGTTGGGGTTCCTGTCCCCACCTCCTCTTTGTACAACACCTGTGGGATAACACGGCTACATGAAAGGAAGGCAGAGGAACAAGCAGACAACAGGAGCGTTTTGTTTGCTGAGAGAACAAGCGGAGCACAAGAGTTTTCTGAGTTGCCCTGAACAATCATACAGATTAAAAACCCCCAAAGTCCATAGCTAGCTCAGCACACGGACAAGCGAGTTAAACACCAAACACCGCTACGGCTTGTAGCAGGATGCTGGAATACCTTCCCGCCTGGGCTGGCTGCTTCTCAAGGGCCACATTTAAAACTGCTGGGTAGTTAGAATATCGAGTCTTTCATAAGTTATAACGACTGGTTTTTTGTCTTTTCGCTAGTTGTGAGGTAAAGCTGTTCCTGGCTGTACTTGAGCCATTGGAGGGCCAGGCCCTAATGCTCCATCCCCAAACTTTGCCACACACCACAATGACGAGTCAATCCTTTCCCTGCGAGAAATGCTACCAATTATCCAGAATTTATCATCACAGAATCTGGTTTGCTTATTACAAGAACTACAAAGAGACATGATCATAATACAGGTGTACATATGAACTTGGTACAGGAGAAATTACAGTTATCGGTACTCTCCTACCTTACTGGAAACTTTCCTCACCCCACAAAACATCCTAATGCTGCCCATTTGTTACCCTGCAAAGCTGGGCTTCCAGCATATCTATAGCCTACACCACCTGGAAATCCGGGCCACTGTCTTTCTGCAGCAAAATTAAAGACCTCCTAAAGGAAGAAGGTATCAAGTACAACACAAAAGGAACAAAGAAATAAATGTCATGTCATTTACCCGTCCCATAAACATCACAGCAAGTTACACCGGTGTGTATTAGCGCACTGTTATACCGAGCTAGTTGCCACAGGTTTGTATCAGACCACAAATAGTTTAGTTTTTATATGCAGTAGAACCAGGAAAAAAAAAACAACACAACAATAACTCATAACCAAGGATTGAAGTGATTAACAAAGGGAAAAGCAGATATTAAAGAAAAAAAATGTTGAGTCAAAAAAAATAATTGGAAAACAGAACCTAAAAGGTACCATTGTTAAGATGATCTAATCAAAACAGGAAAGAAAAGGAGAAATGGAAAAATGGAGTAAGTAACAATTATGGAGGAAAAAACATCAAAACAAGGGGAAGAGGATATTGTTCTTTGTGTAAGTTGATTATAGGGGAACAAGAGTATTCTGGGGGTATTAAAATTATTTTAAAATAGAACAAAAGGGAATGTTCTGCTTTGCAAACTGAAAAATACCGAGCTAAAGATTTCTTGATTGCGTTTGACTCTTTCAATCTCAGGAGTGACAGGTGTTGGGGTTCCTGTCCCCACATCCTCTTTGTACAACACCTATATGGTAACACAGTAGTATAAAAAAATAAGAACAAAAGGAAGAATGCATTTGATAGAGGGAACACGTCACAGTTACCTTTTATGCTCACCACATCCATTAGAAAGCAGGAAAAAATAGGAAGTTTAAACCAGTTAACAATTGTGCTCAGTTCAAAGGAAGTGTTCTGAGACCTAGAAATAATGCATCCTAGGTCTTAGATATGCTTCAACACAACCATAAAGCATTAGGAAAATGGAATTAAGCAAATTCAGAAAACTGGTTTTTAAAAAAGGCAAAACACTTCAAGCTTCACAAAAAGAAAGAAAAAAAAAGAAACTTTAAAAATTAAAGGCCATGACGCATTACGTGTTAAGATTACTATAATATCTTTTAAAAATGATTGCATAAAATATAACTAACAATGATTAAAAATTTAACAGCAGAAAAGGAATGTCTCTGTAAGTTAATTACTGAGAGCAGAACATTTACAAGTGTTAAAGAGTCTTCTAAAATGAAGTTATAGGGATCATTTTCTTAAATTGCAAAAAAGTACCGAGCTAAAGTTTTCTTGATTGCGTTTGACCCTCTCCATCTCAGGAGTTACAGGTACTGGGGTCCCAATTCCCAGCCCCTCTTTGTACAACACCTGTGTGGCAACAGGGAGGTATTTTTGGGGTTTTGGTTTTTTAAGGAAAAAGAAGGGAAAGAGGAAGATGGGGGAGAGAGAGAGAGAAGAAAAGTAATTTAATATAGTGAAACTTTGAAGTATGACAAATACAATTTTGTCAGCCTTGTTCAAATGCTAGCAAAAAAAAAAAAGCAATCAAAATAATCAGCTAATGGCTAATGTTCCTAGGAGGTTTACTGTCTTCTCACCTGGGTGTGCCAGCAAGAACTGCAAGAATGCTTTTTGTGAAAGCAGAGCTCGAACTACACCACCTGAAAACTTTTTTGCATTTACGCCTTCTTCCCCAAAGGAGTCTGTTTACTTACATAAAAGATCTTAGTGGTCAGCTTTGCCTCTAAGATTGCCTCTCACCAGTATAAAAGAGAGACACGATGATCACAGAGACAGTTAAACGTAGTGAAAAGTGTAACAGTGGTGGCGTCTCTGAACTGTCCTATTAATCTCAAGTCAGGTCTGAATTTTGTATCTGTCACGTCTGAATTTGGTCAGACTGAGTCAAAACTAGTCCCAAGACACTATAATTAAAACTGAAATATACTACAAAATTACAACATAAAGCACTTCCAGTTGTGCAGGGGGACAGGAATGTGTTAGAAGCAGAAACAATTCTGGATAGAAAGGCATTGCTACAATAATTTTCCCTTAATTACACAATTTTCTTCATTTTTCACATTATAGTGACATGGGGATGCTGCCCAGGTTTTCTTACAAAGACCTGAAGAGTCTATAAGAAAGCATCCAACACAACAAAACCAGGAAAATACAAACACAGTCCAGGTGCATTAGATTGCTTTGCTCTACAGTGTTAAGAGTTCATTTTTCATTTGCACTGCACCAGTGTGGTGAGTCTAAGGCATGTTAGAAGGATCGACTTTGTTACCGAGGAGAAGTCACTCAGAATGTCACTGTTTTGATGGGAAGAAAACATAAGGAACTGCTTAGCTGCTTTAAGTAAATGAGGTTAAAAATTCACAGCTGGAATAATTTAATGACAATTAAGTTAGACTGAGGTAAAAAAAATAAAATTTATAGGATACTGACAAGGCTTTAGGCTTTAGTTATTTGATTAAGAAAAGGTTGTTCAAAGTTCAATAAGGAATTGAAATAAAAAATTAATACGGAGGAGTTAAAAAGATTCGATTTGCATTCTAAACGGTAGGTTGTGTTTCATTTAGTACTACCGAGCTAATGTTCTCTTGATTGCGTTTGACTCTCTCCATCTCTGGAGTGACCGGTGTGGGGATGCCAGTCCCTAAGCCCTCTTTGTATAATACCTGTGAGGTACAAGAAAGTTTCCACAAAAACAAACCAAACCAAACCAAAAAGAAAAACCACCACACTCAACACAGGCAAAATAATTAAATCTCACTATTTTGTGAGTTATGTTTAGTGTTTTCGGTCACTTTTCAATTAATTACACACTTGTTCTAGAGGCTAATATTAAGGAACTGGCTGATGGTTGATTATTCTGTAAATATGACTACAGACACTAGGAGATAAAGGGTTAAGATAAAACAAACATGGGGAGAAACACCGGATTGATTTCACAGCTTACTACCAGCTTTGTTTCTTAAAAGAAATTCATGAGAAGTTGTCAATCACTCAAAAAAGTTAAACCACAAAAAGGTGGAATAATTGAGTTAAAAATATTGTCAGGGAAAAGAAAGGAGAAGGGTGAGATTCTAAATCACCGAAGGAAACCAGAATACATGTTAGGATGTTATGCAAAAATGAGTCGCCTTTTTTTTTTTTAAATACCGAGCTAATGTGTTCTTGATTGCGTTTCACTCTCTCTATTTCTGGAGTGACAGGTGTTGGGATACCTGTCCCTAGGTCCTCTTTGTACAATACCTGCAGAACACAAGCACCCAGAAAGGTGAGAAGATCATATTCCTTCCGTAATATCTACAATACATTTGGATAGGCAATTTACCTGGTTAACAGATAAATACAATCTGGGATTATATGTAAACATGTGCAAAAGATATTTTACTCAGTAAGTACAGTCACCAGCTCAGCAAAGCTCTTAATGTCTACATTTAGGTGCTTGGAAACACAGAAGTCAATAGAGGACTTCATTATAATAGGACACAAATTTAAATACTCTGCTAATCTGGCATGAGAGGTAGGTATTTTCTGCTTTTCATTTTAGTTTAGGAAACATCATAGTACTTCTTTTCAGGCAGTCAGTATTTCCAGAGGTTTTTTTTTAATGGTGTTAACAAACAGCTGAATTTAGTTGTGGGCTAGATTTCATTTTGATCTCTATTTTTTCAGAACATTATCATATTATTTCATTTTAAGGCTCTAGTGAGAAAACAATCTCATATTACTAGATTTAATTTAACCTACAATTGTTTGATCAAAAATTGCCTTTTCCATGATGGAAGACATATAAATGTCCTGTCTAAAACCTAATCATGTAGAAACACATTACAAATGCACCAGCAATTCTCACAAATTTGTAAACTACTTGCAAACTGCATTTCATTGGTTGACGTCATTGAAAAAAGAAAAAAATACAAAAATAAAGGATTCACAGCAAGAGAAAACAAATTATGTAACTTGAAAGTTAGAAAAATGAAGATTCATTTGAAAAAAATCAATTATGCACTAGTGACCTGCAAAAGTCACTAGTACCATAAACAGCTCAAGAGGGAATCAGTACTTAAAATTAGGAACAGTAAATCACGAGATATTCACTGTACAGGAGCTATTGCTCCTCAGCATTGTATAGCAAACGTCTGAGGTACCAGTGATCAAGAACATATCCTCCCTCAACACTGCATTCAGGAAATGCTGGCTCAAAATCTGGAGAGCAGGGTTTAATTATCAGAATCTACACTTAACTAGATATGGGAAAAGCCAGATACTTTTTCCCATTTAAAACTGTCAGTAGTTTTTGTGACTACAAAAAGAGGCTCCATTTATTTTTTTTCCACAAAGTTCTTTCTAGCTGCTCACTTTTTTTCAGAATAATTGTAAGATATCATCTGGGTATTTTTTGTTTTTAGTTCTGTGTTTAGAAAAGGTCACAGAAATAATTCAGGGAAGTGGCTGATGGTAATGATTACTGCAAAATTCAGATATTTAAACTTCCTGCCGCTGACTATAGGGATTTAAGGGATCTGTTCTTTCAACAATAAATACCACAAACAATATCAAAGGTTGGAGCTTGAGCTCTGCAAGATTATATGGGTAAGAAGAAAATTTTAGCCACTACCGAGCTGATGTGCTTCTGTGTCTCCTTGACACGTTTCACTTCGGGGAGATCGGGAATTGGAGTTCCTTTTCCAATACTCTCCTTGTACTTAATCTGCAAAGGCAGAGACATTAGAAATAGTTAGACTTATATTTAAGCACAGCTGATACATGTATGCATAACAAATTGTATGACTAAAGAAACAAACTCACTGAAATCTCAAGTACTAGATGTATTCTAATGGCAAAGAAGTTAGCAAGGAATTTTCTTTTAGAATTACCTATTAGATAACTCAGGCCACAGCCTAAAATATAGTAGTTTAAGAATAACTCAGAGCAGGGTAAAAAAGCAGTCTCGTATGAACCAAAAGTTTTCAGTTGAAACTTAAAATTTGGGTATCTAATATCTTCCAGGTGCTTAACTTCAGCAAGAACAAAACCCCTGATTTATAACAACCAAACCATTTCAATGTATCAAACACTAAGTTACAAAAACCTGTGATGTTAAAAACTAAAAAAAAAAATATAACAATAATATAAAAATCTTAGCTTAATGGCATTAAAATAGGCACCTGGATTGCCATGCAGATTAATTAGAGCATTAACCTGATCTCATTGGCTCCAACATGAGCAGAAAGCTGGTGTTAAAGTACTCCCACCATCTTTACAAGCAATCTGTTAGAAGGTAACTGCTGCGGAGATTTCACTGTGAATGGCACTTTCATAAAAGCACTGTCTAGAAACTGTTATAAATGCCTTTGAACAGATCTGATATGATGTGGTCTTTCTAGCAATGAAAGCAGAACTCTGGATTTGTAAAAATCTATCTGTTTAATATAGCTGAGGGTCATCATACAATATTTTAGCAATTAAATGTTTGATATCAGTGCTATTTTCATTCTTTACTTCAGCATAACCAAAAACAAAAAGAGAATAGTATTTCAGAAAAATGTATTTAACATAATATGCAACAAATGGCTGAAATGTTAGTATCTCTTATACTAAAATAATGTCAGAATTCAAATAAAAAGCATGAAAAAAAATACAAATCTTGAGTTACATAGTTATTCCAATATATGAGTATTACAACTTTTTAATAGAATATAAAGGTTTTACAAGACATGCTTTAGTAGTCTTTTGACACTGCCTGCGCTAACACCCTCACAGACAAGCTAACAAAGTGTGGGTTAGGTAAGTGCACAGTGAAGTGGGCTGACAGCTGGCTGAGTGACCAAGCCCAGAGCTTTGTGACCAGTGGCACAAGGGCCAGTTAGAGACCAGTCACCAGTGGTGTGCCCCAGGGATCAATATGGGGGCCGATGCTGTTTAACATCATTGGTGACCTGGGTGCTGGGACAGAACGCACTCTCAGCAACCTTGCAAATGACACAGATCTGGGAGAAGTGGTAGGTTATTCTTCCCCTCCACTCAGCACCAGTGATGTGGCATCTGGGGTGCTGCGTCCAGTTCTGGGCGCCTCAGTACAAGAGAGACACAGACTTACTGGGGAGAGCACAGCACAGGGCCACAAAGATGATTACGGGACTGGAACGTATTTGGTATGTGAAGAGGCTTAGAGAGCTGAGGTTCTGTAGCTAGTAGAAGAGTAGGCTCAGGGGGAACTAGTCAACTTGTATAAATACCTCGAAGGTGGGAGTGAAGACGATGGAGCTGAGAATAACTTCTGAGTAGTGCCCAGTGATAGGACAAGAGGTAACGGGCACGAGTTAAAACACGGGACATTCAATCTGAACACAGGAAAACAATTTTTTACTGTGAGGGCGGTCAGATACTGGAACAGGTTGCCATGAGAGGTTGTGGAGTCCTTTTGAATATCTTGAATCCTTTGAGATGTTTAAAACTCAACTGGACACAGACCTGGGAAACCTGCTGTAGCTGAACGTGCTTGATCAAAGGGCTTGCAGTAGATGATGTCTTGAGGTGCCTTCCTACCTAAACAATTCTTTGGTTCTCTGCTAAATAAACTGTGTTTGGGATGAGATTAAAATCATGACAAGAGCTTTCATGTTTTAGAAATGGACTGTAACTAACAAATTGAATGTTAATCGTTAGAAAGATTATTAAATCACAAAAATAGACAAAAACTTTTAGAAAGTAACCCTTAGCTGGGTAGATTATTGCCAAACCACAGTTAGCAAAATTTAAAGAATTAAGAGGGAAAAAGCATATTATTTTAAGTTGAATTAGCACTCGTAGAGTATTAAAAATCAATTGTTTTGTACCGAGCTAATTGCATCTTGTGTTCGTTTAACTCTCTGCATCTCTGGCGTCTTTTCAATCGTAGTTCCAGTTCCAATATCTTCTTTATATAAAATCTTAATATTTAGAATCAAGACAACAAGGTTAAGCGTACAAAATACAACATTATTTCTTCTAGGGAGTGAATAGATTTGTATGACGAGTGATTTGCACTCAACAGTGCAGGCTGAAAGCCAGCTGAGAGGATCTCCAGTCACTGCTTATTGCCTATCTGAAGTCTTATTTACTATGAGTGCTATGCGCGCAAAAAAGGAGCCGATCATTTATATTTGTAGTACTGCATTTTAAGTAGAATATCAAAACATTTGTAGACCAATTTTAGGATTGAAAACTAGTATTTGTTCTTCTTGTTCTAATTTTGTTTTGGTATGTTTTACACAAATTCTTTCTACTTACTAGACTAATGAAACTAGTGGCAAAATGATACAGCAGACAACAGGCACTTCATGGTAATACATGAAATGTGAAAGGTACTGGGGAGACAGTTCACTTTTCACTGAAAGAAAAAGCCAAAGACTGCACTACTTACATGACAACAGAACAAAAGAAAGGTGGACACTTGTAATAACACTTTAAGCAGACGGCTGACTGTTTAACTATATCACAGCTATGTACATGGGAAAGAGTGCAGTCAGGGAACTCCAAAAGTGACAGTAGATAAAAAGGAGTAGCATAAATCAGCTAATCAGTTTGAAAAAGTTCTTATGCACATTTAAGCAGGTCAAGAACATAAGTATTTGTAAGGGAAAAGCCTAAAATTAGATTTACTCTGAGGGTGGTGAGGCACTGGAGCAGGTTGCCCAGCAAAGCTGTGGCTGCCCCATCCCTGGAATTGTTCAAGGCCAAGTTTGATGGGGCTTTGAGCAACCTGGGCTGGTGGGAGGTGTCCCTGCCCATGGCCCAGGGGATGGAAATAGATGGGCTTTAAGGTCCCTCCCTTCCAACCTAGACTGTTCTATGATTCTAAAATAATTATTTTATTAAACACATTAAACTGTGGGTGTTTTGGAATGAGCACTGAAAACAGAAAATAACCATACCGAGCTGAAATTCTTCTGGTTTTCTTTCACACGCAGCATTTCTGGTGTATCTTGTACAACTGTAACTTTTCCTTTGCTGTTCTGTAGGTCCCACTGATACTGAAGCTGTTGAAAAAGTTGAAGTAAAATGCCAAATGTTGACTCTACACCATAAAAATTTACTCACTGAACTTTCTTTGAAGCTAAGAAAAATAAAATATTTTCAAGGACAGCTTTTAAGGAGACCATGTTAACATCACCATTAGTGATATAAAGACATACAGTTATAAATATTCTCACTTAAATTAGTAATAGGAGATCCTTAACTAGATCAATCAAAAAATCTTGAAAGGTGCCAGACTATGGCATCTAAACTAATTAAGCCTCAACAATTAAAGATTTCAAGCCAGACTGTGGAGTAATTGTTCATGTTCCTGACCATACAGTCCTGCAGTTAGTCTCTACTAACCAGAACTTCTGTAAGTATAATTCTCTATTATTAGCAAAGGAATTGTAAAAGCACTGCAGAAAGAAAACTACAGACTCATTTTTTTTCCCTGTGTACTACTGAATACATAGAGGACCAACTGGGAATCCCTGAGAATATAAAGGCAGCCTAGTTGGGATTAGAGTGTGATATTGGGACATTGTTAAGTAACAAAAAAGCTGAACATTTTTAATTATTTGACGGTAACAACGTTTGTTATGTATATACATACTGTGCTGAAGTTCTTTTGATTCTCACGGACTCTCTGCATTTCTGGTGTGTCTGCTACAGGCACATAGTATGGCATGGTCCTTTCTGCATCTTCCTTGTATTTTTTCTAATACAAAATACAAAACACATTCCATTAATTCAAAAGCACTAATAAATAGCCTGACTTTTCTTATTGTTGCATAATGCTCATCTTTACGGAAACGTGAGTACTTCTGTTTCAGATTACACCTCTGCGTAAGACTTGTTTTAAACATTTAGAGTCATTAAGGAGTAGGAAAATTCAGCTAAATCTACTTAGAATTAAATTTGCTTTGGTATTGCAAAAACAATAGGAATGATTGTTCTATTTTATACAGTATTACAATAAGTTAATTTCAATATTGAAACGGATTTTCAATACTAGTTTTCAATAAGAGATGCCACCTCACTGTTCCACAGAAATATGTTTTTCTGATGTACTTCCTGAATGTTGTGACAGGTAGCTATTCAGGTGCTCCAAGTTAACATCTGCTCAAGGTTCCCATGTGAACAATGATTACATCTCTTCACTCCGTTTACCTGGCTTGAAAGGTTTTTGACTTGCTGGGCATGAATAATCTCTGGAGTATCGACAACACTCGTGTAGTTGGCTTTCTCCATTTCTGCCAACTGTTTGTATTTGATCTGTTAGGGAGAGATAAGGGAGAGATCACATTTAGGTGCCTTTATCATATCTTTGCAACAATTTTCACACTATTTCACACTATTTATTCAGAAAGAAAAAAAAAACAACTGCTAGCAATTTTTTCTTTAAAAAAGACATCAGACGTGAGAAATGGATTATTCACACAGACCTGACTGGCAATGTCTGTGGCATTCTTTGCTCTCACAAAATCCGGTGTCTCCAAAGCCAGTTCTGTCAGACCTTTTCCTCTAATTTCTAATTCCAAGGCTTTTTTGTACTCTTTCTGCAAATTAAGACAATAGATAAATATTTTATTGATGTGAAAGCAATCCCTTTGGCAACTTCAGGTATTTTCATGACCACATCACAAAACAGGAATACTGCTAATATAAACGTACAATTAAACACACACATGACATAACTGAAGTGTTTACTTTATAACTTAAATCTTGAGAACAAACAGCCCAGCTGCAGCAGCAAATGGAGGCACACTACAGGCCAGCTCTATTAAGGTTCCTTCTCACACCAGTAACCTCAAAGTGCAAGTTCCCTTAGGTCATCAGTGATCCGTGTAAAACAGTGACTTGTACAGAAGAGGAGCAATAGGGAGCAAGCAGTTTATGAAATGCTTATGGTAGTGAAAAGTGGTCACGTATGTTTCACACTGGGCATGCCCAAAAAATGCAAGGGGACAGGATTCTCTGTGATAGTGTAGGTCCTTTGAAATTAATAGCCTCTCTAAAAATTCATCAGCAGCTGCTACTCTTCCCAAAGACATCTTTCAGTGAGGTCTAAAAGATATATTAAAGATATATTTTGTATAGATTGGTATAATTCATCTCTTGCTATGGCAACTGCTGAACTTGGCTGAATATGTCTGTACTATTCTCTGGTAATAAAATAGAGGCTCCTTGAATAACTTAAAATGCTTGCCCTAAGTACATACAAAATGCTGTCAGTACGCAGTCAGCATGCTTAACAGAATTTGTTAACAAGCCATATCATAACTTAGTTTTTTCAACTTTAAGCCTGGTGATGTTATAGCCCTTAAAATTTGAGCTGCACTTATCCTATGAAAATAGTCACTATGAAATATTTATGATACCAGTCCACTTTGTAAATAACATAGGTTACACATCCTGACTGTCTGTTGGCCACCTCTCTCCACTGAGATGGGGAAAAGTCTGCCTTGGCCATCAGTCCTGCAGCTGATGCAGTCAAAAACAGTTTATCTGTTGACCATCTGACCATTGATTGCAGCACCTGTTTCTTCTTCACTTACCTTCCTGATAGTGACTGCAAAGACAGAAACAGCTCACTTACAAGTTCAGGCTACCAGTTTCAGACTTAGTCACCATACACATTCTTTTTTTCTCTCTACTCAAGAGTTTGTAGGGTATTACTATATACTAGTGTTATATGGCTATAAGCATTTGTCCATCTGAAGTTGTTACCTCTATTCAGGTATTTTCCAAATAGCTTCCGACATACCTCATTCAGGATTTGAGTTGCATTCTTTGCTCTTAACATGTCTGGAGTCTCCTCTAAAGCTGTTAATCCTTTACCTTTGACACCTTCTTCCAGATCCTTCCTGTATTCTTTCTGCATAAGAAAGAAAAGGAAAACTGCAAAGACAAACTAAAAAGAGTTCTACACTCTACAGCTTTATTGCAAAACTGAAATAAATAAATAAATAAATCCAAAAGCTCCAAAAGAAAAAAAAAAAAAAAAAAGGATCTTTTAAAACAGCAAAGGTATATGGTTATATAAGAACTACTGCAATGGAACAGTGTATAGTCATTATTGTTCAAGACAAAATGCAAGGTCACACACATACACATCCCGCTATGTACCAGTTATGCTGGTGAATGTCAGGAAAGGACACAGTAAATGTGAATACAGTTAACGGACAATAATAAATGTACATGACAAATTAGATCACAACACAAAATATTTATAAAACATGCTTAAAATGGTTAGGAAAAAAAAGTGGTGAAGAAGAAACGTTGCTGAGTATACTTAGTGGAATTATTTAACTTGACAGAGGAAAAAAACAGAACAATTGCTACCTCGCTTGCTATTTTGGTTGCATATTTGACATGTAATAAGGATGGTGTAATCTCCAAGCCAGTAAGGTTTCTGCCCTTAATGGACTCTTCAAAGTCCCTCTTATATTCTTTCTAATGAGAGTAAGAAGAAAAAAAGCAAAATAGCAAATATTTATTACATTATTTTTAATTATATTTTAAAACTTCTGGGAGGATGGAGAGGAAGCAGCAGTATTAATGTCATGATCTTCTACAGTCAGTGCCGCAGACAGAGAAAGAATAAATCCTCTTTCTGTTGAAGTTCATGAAACAGCTCATTACTTCCAATGGAAATATGACCTGATCCTGTCTTTGTTTTTTTTTTTCTCCTACTTATATAGGCAGAGAAAACATTCAATGGAATCACTCAAACATAATGACTTAGGGCCTTATACAAGTGTTTTTCAACATGTATAAGCCTTCACCTGCAACAGAACAAGATAATACTTCAAACAGAAAATAACTGCTTCAGGAAATAGAATGACAGGTCAGCAAAGAACACTGTGACAGTAGAGACAAACAGGAAATAAATGAGTTTTTCAAACATAGAGTTCTCAGGTGAAAACAAGAAACAGCATGCTTTCTGTGGACTGTAATAATTGACATAGTATACTCCTGTTGCAAATATTGAAGTGATGTGTATTTCATATTACATTTCTTGTAAATACTCAAAGATTTGCTTAAGCTTCATTTACTGACAGCTTCTTGATGAAAAATTACAGAAAATATACACTTCATAGTGACAGAGGAAAATTTCATGTATTTCAAATACAGTATTTTATTACCAATATAAAGAAACGTGTGATACAACAATAATTTGTCAGTCTATCGGCATTCACAAAACAAAAGTATAACTGCATGTCTAAACCACTTTAACTATTTTAACTATTTTTTAACTATTTAACTATTTTTTAACTATTTAAACTAACTTTAACTAGTTTAACTATAAAAATAAACGTTAAATGATCTTTAGTCTATCGTTGATTTTAATCTTACCTCACTCTGCATGAGCTGAGATTCCTTTGCAGTAAGGTATGTTGGAGTTTCAAAGTCCAACATAGGTTTACCTTTTTCCTTCTCATACTTTTCTTTATATTTCACCTGAGAAGAAAATAAAAAAGTTACCCTTCTAAATAATCAAAGAACTAATTCATCAACTAAGATTTGCCTACTGTGGTTAACTGATATCTGGTAAAAAATGAATTTCTAACACTGTTTATCTTCCTGAAATCCCTATTATTGATCCTAAAACGTAAAATCAAAAGTCAGCCTTGCAGCAAAATGTGTGTGGTCTAAAATTCTACCGTCATATTTCCTGTTGCAAAGAATATGCAGTGTCAGCTCTGATTTCAAGAAATAACTGATCACAAGAAGGAAGACAGGTAGCTGCAAAAATCTAACTTGAAGGCACTGAGATTGCTCCTGACCCTGGTTTGATTCAGCCAGTTACATGTTAATGGATTGCTGGAATGTTAGGGACAGGGCTTGAAAAGATGCAGTTCAGCATCTTCCTACCTAATTCTATATATGTCTGTCCAGGAAGTAAAAAGTCCACCAAAATGAAGATATTCTTGCTTCAACTTACAGTATCTAGCCTTTAGGGCATCAATTTTCAAACTGTTGCAAGAAGTAATGCTATGTCTTTGGCTCAGATTCCAGTCTCAAACTAGTGCCATGAGTGGTGACTTACACTACAAACTGATGAGCAACTATATTCTTAGTGCTCTGCTATGTAGTTTTTGCTCTTCCATGCTATTATTCTGCACCAGAACAATACTTATAGTCCTTCACATTCTAGCAGTTACTTCTCTCTCGCTTTAGGGTCAATAAATACCTCAAATAGAGAGGACTAGAGACTAAATTAGAGGATAAATTTCTGTGGAATGATTCACTATTTGCTGTATTCCAGAGGGAAAAGGTGTCAACAGGCACATTTAAGAGCAGCAGTAGATATTGGTTTCATTAAAGGAATTATGTATGCAGAAAAATAATGGCAGAGCTCTCCTTTGTATCACTTGAGACTAGAATGGATAAAGCAACTGAAAGTATACTGTCAACAACAACCCTACCGTTATCAATTTCCGGTTTCCAAGATAATCGAATCTTCTTTTCTATAGATGAAATTACCCCCAATAAATGTGTTATACTGTGTAGCAAGATCCAGATACAACAGGAATAAGTAACTGAGATCTACTCTAGAATGAAGAAATCACGTGGATAGTTTGCATGTGTTTAAATGTGCAGATGTACGAGTATTTCTCATTGACTTTTGTTTTCTTGAGTGTGAAGTGTTTATAGAAAGGCACAGAAATTACTATACATCACAGAACTTACTAGGTTGATTTCAGTGATGGAGACTTTAGTACTCAATGATTGCAGTTAATGAGAAACACGCGACCAACTTACGTGGCTCTGTAGTTCTGATGCCTCCCTTAGGTGAACCTGTTCAAGATTATCTGGCACCACAAGGTAGTGACCCTTACTCTTCTCATACTGCTTCTTGTACTGGTACTGAAGGGAAGGTGTCAAAAATCATCTCAATAAAAAAAAAATCCCTCAGCAAATTTACTTCTTAGGTCCAATCAAAGCAACACTTCAATGGAACATCAAAGAGAAATTAGAAAGACAAAAAGCTAAACAAAAACAAGAATTTTAACTCCCAGTATCAGTATCACTTTTAAAGATGTGGGTGAAAAGTTATCTTTTTTGATCATTTCGATTGCAGCAAAGATATTTAAAAACAAAGATAAAAAAACAAAAAAGAGAGAGAAAAAAGTAAACAAGAAAGATAAAGAAAACACAGTGGATACATGAAAAGGCTGTGCCAGGCAATAATGACTTTTGTCTTTTCTCAATAAAATTATTGAGCACTTTGTTAGACATAATTCTGTACCTCTATATTAGGAGGATGTTAAACATAAAAATGAAATGAAAAAGCAGACCAAAAAAAAGTTTTAAATATATTAAGCAGTAAAGAAAAAATATAAAAAAAAGAAAGAAGAAAATAGTATTTGTTAGTGAGGTGCAATCAGTTAAAATGTAATAAAGAATGAATCCACTAAAAATGATTAGAGGATTTAAAACACTAGCAGTTCTACATCTAATAAGGATTTCACTTCCCAGGGAACAAATGTGACAAAGTTGCTAGTTGGCTAGGAAACAACCATTAGAACGTAGAGAAGAGATCACTACCAGGTGATGTACCATGAACAATAATAATTGCTCCCTTAGCAATCATTATGGAAGTAGTTAGCAGAGATCAATTCAGAATGGAATCAGCAGGAATGGGAAAATCAAATGGATCTGGTGTTAGTTAATGAGCTTACAGCACTGGCGAGTTGGCTTGTACTCAGGACATGGTTCATGATCAGCGATTCAGACATGTCTGTAACAGGCTTATGAAGTTTCTTTAAATCTGCCTTGTATTTCACCTGAAGATAAGAAAGGACAAACATCAGAAAAGAAGGCTGCTGATAAAACCTGTGATGCCTAATGTGTTAATAATACAAAGGAGCTCTTTCCTATAGGACATTTGAAACTTTTAATTTCCCTGTAGGAAAAGTGTGAGCATACCTCGCTAGCTATGTTGTGAGCATCTTTCATGGTCTTGTAGATCTTAGCCTCCTTTAAATCATACTTGGGCTTTTTACCCATCTCTTTGGAAAAATTCTCCTTGTATTTCACCTAAATTTAAAAAACAAACAAACAAAAAAAGCATATTACATCTGTTCTTGAGCATTTGCTTGTTTGGCTGCAGAAGGCAAAGAGACCTGAGTACACGCTGATTTTAAGTGGAAGAACAAAAATGCAGTAACTTGAAGGCATCCAGTGGAATAAAGGTTATTTTAAAGATCACCTGACTTGGAAAGAAAATCTACATTTGAATTTACAAAATATCACTAGCAATTTTTCATTTGGTGCATATGTAACACCTCCTCACTGTAAAAATAGTGACAGACATAGTCAAAAGAAATACATTGACAACATACAGATACATTCCGACAACATACAGATACATTCCGACCCTTTGTGAGATGAAGAATTCCTCATTCAGTGACAGCTATACGTACATAAAAGATACCGTATTTCACAAAGAGACAAAAACTGACATAAGCATAAAGAGTATTTTTTAAAAAAACTTTTAACATACTTCTTGCTGAAATATGAGCTTTAAAAACTACCTTAGGACATACCAGCACTGAGGATGGCAATGGGACAAATACTTACATACATTGTCATACACAGACTGGGTTTTGTACGGAACAGGAATAAAGATGATAACGATCACATATAGAATAGTGATACAATTAATTACTAGGAACTAGGTTGCATAAGAGACTTAGTAACACTTCCAAACCACATCAGATTAACGTTAGCAAGGTAAACCATATCAATGTAAATCAATGTTTTAGCAGACCCAGGCTGGAGGCACATATGCCAGGTTAGATGAATGAGTTTTGCTAATGGCTTGAGTTATGGCAAGTCCTTCATCATGACTTGTCCCATCCCACTACTGCTAAAGGTCAATTCCTCACTATTTCTTGTGGACCTGTAAAAGGCTGCTTTATTAGGAACATTTTTGGTTTTAGTGTGTGTACATATATAAATATATATCCACAAAAATGAACAAAATTGTTTCAGAGGAATTAGAGAAGATTGCAAGGAAATAACTCTAAATATTAAAGACTGGCCCTCAGTAATTTAGCCTTAAGTTCTGACTTTTCTAAACAGATCCCACAGTTAGCAATTATGCCCATCAGCATTAGAGTAGCCATCAGTAGAAAAATTCTGAGGATTTCTCATGTCTTCCCTGTAGTAGTATTCTGACTGCATGGAAACAGGTGAGGCAACATTTCTTTCTGCTTACCAATCCACATCTACGTGGAGATATTTTATACTAAATAAACCAGCAATGCTCACACTTGGCCTAAAGAACAACCACTGAGAATTGTCATTGTCTTTCTGAAAGAATTTGATTGTTTTCAGGGCCAAAATAATACATGTAAGAAGCATACATAAAACTGTGGTTGATAAGGAAAAAGGATTAATGGTTCTACAGAAAAGAAAAAAAAGATCTCTCTCAAGAAATATTTATATGAAAATTGAAATGAAAGAAATAAACTACTGAAGAACTGATAGCTAAGTTGAGGAACAGCTGAATCCTTAAAAAAGCTTTTTAACTTACAATGACAATTACAGAAATGTAAACAAATAATTTTATATTAGTAGAAAAAAGAAAGATGCTTGAAAGCAGAATTAAATCACATTCCACAATCAGATTTTACACTTCTGAATTCATTGGCATATTCTTGTCCATACAGCCCCACATTGCTCATGCTGTATTGCACTGCCTCTCTTTTGCTTTGCAAAATATGCCAGCATTCAGATAAAACACACAAACAGGCAAATCCACAAATTGCTTAACCAATGTAAGAAAACAATATCAACATTTTTGACATAAAAGGAATCAGTATTAGTTCTGATCTCACAAAAATTAAAATCAAGACGTATACAAGACTGTTAAGTTACGCAAGCTATGCAAAATATGATGAAGATCAGACCCGTCATGCCAAATTTTTTAAACCCAGATGAAATGTTATTGGAAGATCTATGCAAAATTGAAAGCAAGGATGCCAGACAGATGAAATACAACCAAAAAAAAAAAAGGCAAGTGGATTAACAAGCTGCTTTATAAGGAAGCTTTATAAAGAAGACATTGCTTTACAACAAAGAAATTTATGAGAATAAATACCCAAGAGAAAAATAAAATGAAAGATGATACCAATTAGTATTTGCTCCCTTACTCCCCTCTAAAATAGTTGATTTTCTCTCAGGACCAAAATAATCTCAAAGTTTAAAATACTAAGAGAGAGATGGCTAGTATTGGAGCAAAAGCATGGAAAAAGAGGAGCTCATTATATCTGAATGGGAATAAACATAATTTCTTCTTTTTCTTGCAGTTCAATTGTTCCAGACCAGATGCCAGTTTAAGAGTCCTTGGTTCTACTGAAATTTTTTTATTTTTTTATTTTTTTACTAACAAGCATGGTGGCTGTCATTCAAGCATGCGGCAGTTACATGCAGTAGTCACAGCTAGATATGGAAAAGCCATAATCCCCCTTTTTTCTTTTGGAAATCCAAGCACAGAATTGAAATGCAGAGATCTACCTGCTGCCACTTCAGAACTGCTATGCAGCTATAGGCTTTTTGTTTTCCAAAGGTTTTGAGATGGAAGAAATGTAAGAAAATATGCGCCCTCAAATCACTACAGTGTATACTTCTCAGAGCTCTAGGGTTTAATCATACACTGTGCTTCCATTATGCCAATCCAGAACAGATTAGTTTAAATAGAAGTTTGAACAGAATAGTTAAAATACAATTCAAGTGTGAATCTTCTGCATAGGGAATGACTGTTTACTAAAAATAACCATTTTTGAGTTTGTCATATAAATATTTGTTTTTCATACATTCTCAGGAAAACCAGCTCAAGCTTATATGGCTGGTTTTATTTTTTGGGGTGAAAAAGGGTAGCTTCCACATTACATTAATGCATTGGACACTTCTATTATAAACACTGGAAGTTCCAAAACCATCATGAAGGGCACAGGGTTTGAAGCCTTATGTAGTTTTTCTGAAAGAGACAAATTCCCCATGCACTTAAATCCCATGCACAGTCTTTCCAGAGGAAAAAAAGAGAGCAGTCTCACAAGTTTTGCTACATTCAACACCTTTGACACAAAAAGACCTGGTGCAACTGGTGCATCATAAACCATTTAACAACTTGGAATTGTAAGTGCACAAGAGATAGATGCATAAAAAAGGCATTCCCAGCTGTGTCACTTAAAATTATCTTACATGACTACTTAGCATATTAGCTTTCTTAAACGTTCTCATCCATGGGGTATCATAAGATGCAGCTCCATGCCCTCTCATATGGCGCTTGAGGTATTCCGCCTATAATGCGTAGCAAGAGAGCAAGATCAGAAATGCAAACAATAATAAGATTAAAGCATGAAGTGGTGAGTAGAACTGAGGACCTGGTGAAAAAACAAACAAACAAACAAAAACAACCACAGAAAAGCATGTGCTTCAGAATAATTGGAGAACGTGTCCATTGCAAAATTAAACTACACAAGCTTCTATCAATATAGCATACTAACACCAAAGCAGAAGATTCTTTCAAAGGCACAAAATAGAAAGAAAGTCACCAAAAGAAACAGAATGTCCCTCTCATAAGGGATGAGTAAGAAGAGCTAGGTAAGAGGCTGCTTCTTTTAAAGCCAATACTCAGAAACAGGGAAAAAAAAAAAAAGAGAGAAAGAGAGAATATAGCTGACACATCAGCCTCAGTCCTTAAAAGATCTTGTCATGGCATCATTTAGTGTAAGAGAATTATATTTGCATACAGGTGCTTTTTTTTTTTATTTTATTATTTTTTCAAAATATTCTGCACAAATGAATAACTTATCTGTGTCCATTTCACCACTGGAGACAAGAGAGGTGCTACAGCTTCTGGGCTTTTGCAGAAAATGTTTTTTAATTCCAGCAACCCTTAATTTTCAGGCAACCCTTTCTTGAAAACTATCAGCTGGCTTTTAGAGGTAATGATTGTCTTCTGTTTTGATCTTAAGGATGTACAGATTTATGCAACCTGACAACTCTGGACCAACAGAGTCTTGTAAAATAATTCTCTCCGTATCAACTCTTTCAGAATTTCACAGAATTTATAAATTTGTAAGTGACAGTTATTCAGGTACCTGTACATTTCTATGTTCTAACTTTCCATATTCCATCAAGATAAGAAACTGGACATCGTAGAATTATAAATAACATTTTTAAGAAGATGGAAACACTCAAAGATTTTAGAGATGACAGGATTAAATATAGAGAAATTATATGCCCTGTCTCCGCACTTCTATGAATCCTCTCTGCAGCCCGTACAGAAGGATCACTTCTGCTCCCATTGAAGCCAGCAGACTTTTAGTATCTGGGCACACTTATCCACCAGCCTAGTCTTTGGGAAAGTGACTGGATGCACTTTGGGAAAGTGACATACACTGAATGGATATAAATGACTTGAAAGAAAGTGGTGAATCACATCTGGCATCACTGTAAGCAAAATCAGACTCTCAATGTTTGTTCAACGAAGAAATAGCTTCACATCACGACTTAATTTTTACTTTAACATGTTCCTTTATAAATATTTCCTTATCATTTAATCTAGAAATAATTCTAGTTAAAATATTAAGATCATTCTAGAAGTTAATGTTATTTATTTTCTCTCACTGCTTCCAAGTTTCACAAATGTTTTATTATTACCTGACTAGTTAGTTTGGACACCTCTTTTGCCAGTTCAATATCCGGACGTCCCAGCATGGTAACACCAATGCCAGCTTCTCCACGCTTTTTATATTCAATCTAACAAAGAAAATCAAATTAAAAATGTATAGTTTAGTAGCGATGAAATACCCTTTTGATTTTACTGTTTTTAATAGTAACATTACTGCTAAACATTATACAGAAGATTTTAAAAACCACTCACATCACTAATTAACTTGGCAGCCTGAGTTGCTTTCTTAATATCTGGTCGATCTGCTATAGGTGTGTAGTGGAGTTTTGACTTGGCATCTTTCTTGTATTCAATCTAAACCATGGTGACAGACAAAGGAAAAAAGAATACTCAGGTTTGTTCATGAGAAAGATAGCTAATAAGGACACAGAAATGCTGCTGGGAAAGTACATGATGTTTTTTTTTTTAACAATTTCACAAAGAATTGGTTTGGGAATCTGTTTTTGCAAGTGGTCAAGTTACATATGAAGAAATGAGCATATGCAATTGTCTGTATTTGAAGGAATGAAAGAAATTATTAAATGTGATTTGCATTAGACTACTTCATGTTATTAATTATAAATATGAATATCAAATAAATCCTTTATTTCAGTGCAATTTTACAGCTGTAAATATTTGTATGTTTGTCCTTCAGAATTATACCTGAACAGGGAGGCTGGGAGGAAATCCAGATGTATGTAAATTTTTTTTTGTCAGCTGACTTTGATCGACTTTTCTTACATGAATTACTTAGTTCATAAAACCACAAAACTTACTGTACTCTGTTTTTTAGCAACTTCCATGGCATGTTTCACTTCAGGAGGCTCCAGCATGATAGAATAATTAGATTTGCCTTTCTCCTTCACAAACTTCTTTTTATAATTTGTCTGTTAAGAGCAAACAGAGGCATGAGTTTCATGGTGAGGTAAATGCTACTGAAACTTGGAAATAAGTTCACTGAAGCTGTTAAGACAGATAAAATGCAGTCTCCTGATTCTCATATCTTATGATCCCCAGCTAGTTTGTCATAATCTACACTTTAGATTACAAAAGCTTGCTATTTAGAGGCGATGATTTGTGTTTAAACTGTTTTCTATTAAAAATGAAATCCGGATTAAGGGCACCCATTAGAACTCCAGCCTGTCACTTTTCTCTAGAGTATTTCAACAGCTACCCCAGAAATGGATTTCGCTCTTTGTTAATGTCTCCTCCTGGTAGGAATCTGTCTTTGCTGACTCCTTGGGCATTTTATGTTGAGACTCAACCACGCAGACTCAAATATGCAATAGTCTAATCAATTATATGTACCAGTTAGTAACTTCACCATAAATTGGTATTGCACTAGTTACGTACTTCGCTGACATTCTTGGTCACTTGTTTCACATGAGCCGTGTCTCTTGTCTCAGGCAGGGTTGTATAAGACCCATGTGGTAGCTGTTTCTTGCTGTGTTCTTTGTATTTGTTCTGAAAGCACAGAATTAAAATAGGTAAAAAACAACATGCACACACACACACTGCCGAAATATTAAAAGGATGTACTTAAAAATGACTAAAGAACTGTCAGATGTGTTACCTCAGATACCAGAGAGCTGACATTCTTAGCCAGGAGGATCTGAGGTGTATCTGGAACAACAAGGCACGTTCCTCGAGCTTTGTTGTGCTTCTCCTTGTATTTTATCTAGCAGTGAGAAAAGATACCATTTTAAGCAGTGTGTATCTTGTTTTGTAATGATTTCCAAAGAGATTACTGTAGTTGTCACTGCTTTTTAGTGCAAAAGTTTGCAGATCATCTCATATTTTGCTGTTTTCCAAGACAAATTTGTTCCAGCCTACACATTCCTGTAGCTCTCAATTGTAATTTAATTAATATATTGAATATATTGCTAGTAATTGTTAAAAATACATTGTTGTAAGCACAAGCTATACCTGCAGCTTTTTTTTTGTTTTGTTTTCTCCAGGTAAGATTTTCATTTCAATAAGAGGAATCTAGAGATATATCAAAGGTCCGGGGTGTTCAGGCAATGTTGAATGTAAGTATTTATTTAATATGAAAAAACATAAACTAGGCCACTGACATTTACAAGACCAAATTTATTCAGATTTGCTAATTTATTAATGAAATAAATCAACTAATGAAATGCGACTGAGTTCCACTTTTCAAACTGTCATTCTTAATCCAATCATATTGCCAGTAAAGTAGCTTACATAGGATGTAAAATTCAACAAAAACAAAAATTGAATGCTCAAGTACTTACATCACTTGACAAGATGGCATTATTTAAAGCCAGTACTGTGTTTTTATCATCTGTGACAGAGAGTTTGCATCCTTTTAGGAATTCCCGGTCCAGTTTGTATTCATACTGCAGAAATTAAAAAAAAAAAAAAAAAAAAAAAAAAGATTAAAAAAGGGAGTCCCAGATCTTCAACATTTTTTTAATTTTGAAAAAGAGAGATGTGGGGAAAGGGACTATTCAGTTTATTCTGATTTTCTTACATCACTCTGTTGCTGAGACGACTTGGCTGCTTGAACAAAGTCAGGTCTATCAGCAATCCAGTGCCAATGAGCCTTGGCTGCTTCATATTTCTTCTTATAATCAAGCTGTTCACAGAGAAACATGAACAAAAAAAAAAAGTCAAAGTTGTGTACTTTACAGATCAAACTGATGCAAATTCTCTTTCAGTCTGGAACAATTAATAAGGAAAGATAAAAGAAACTGCATTTTCATCAGATTAGGGCTTTCCTCTGAATCATGTGCAATCCAGTAGGAGCCCACTTGCTCTAGTTACTCCACTGCAGGGTCAAGAAAGGAACATGAATGACTGGAAACTGTCATAACTTTGAGGAAGGTGAGTGCTTTCAGTTATTTGCCTATTGCAGTGGATGTTGGGCCACTGGTAATAGAAAACAAACAAAAACTTCCCATTAAGCTCTTACTCTGTCTACAAGAACATCATCACAAAAAAGTTCAGGTATAATTATGCCTCTGTCAAAAAAAAAAAAAGAAAAAGAGGAGCCAGAATAATAGTAGATGTGTGACATGGAAGGAATCTCAGGTGTTTTCAAGAAGAACTTTCAAGAATGAGCATTTGTGTATGAAATAAATTAACAAATATTTTATGCAGTAGCACAAGAATTAAAAGTAATGTCCAAGCTCAAAGAATTTCAGTGGAATTGAAAATAATTTCCCTCAGTCTCCGCTCCTAGTCCCAACCACTGTCCATAAGAAAATTACAGTATTCATAAAACTCAACTCACGTTGCTGTTTAGCTTGTAAGCATGCCTTGGAGTCTTAATATGAACAGAATCTACTACAACATTGCAGTGAGATTTATTCCTCTCGTACACTTCTTTGTATTTCAGCTAAAGAAAGACAAACATAAAAAAAGTTTACAAAGATAACACATAAAAGCTACGGTCAACAAGAAAAGCAGCAAAATATTAAAGCCATAATAGTAGCAATTGCCTCTGTAAAGATAAAATCTTGACGGAAGAAAAAGAACTTATATCACTAAAATGGAAGTAATGGAAGGCTAAAACATACTTACGGTAGGTCACAATATTTACTTTACATATTCACAATATCCGTAGCAGAAATAAACTAACACAGTAATGGACGACGTGCCTAATTCAAGGCTGCACGAAAGTCACTAACCAATATAGAAAGAAAACCCAGATACAGACTTCCCAAGTACAATGCAAACAAAATAAGTTCACTCTAACAAGAAGCTTTTTTTATGACAGGTTTGCACACACATTAAAAATATTACTTATCACAGCAAAAAGTTTATTATTTGTGTTTTTGATATTACAGACAAGGATGATTTACTTACATCACTTATTCTGTCCTTGACCTTGCGCACGTGCAGTAACATAGGTGTATCATGAATTGTAGTATAGCCCTTAGGCTTCGCTTTGTTATATTCCAATTTGTAGATAATCTGAAGATACAAATTATAGATCATATTATTTCTCCAGTCTTGGTGTCAATGGAAAAAAATCAAGATAAGAAACATTTTTTTTTTAACTGACTACTGAAAATGCCATATTTTTATTATTTTCGAAGGTCAGAATTCAGAGAAGGAAGTATGCTTGGTAGGGACCGACCACACTTACATCGCTAATCTGTTTGTTGACTTTTGTAGTCCTTAAGTGTTCTGGAGTATCCACAACTGTAGTGTACTTATCTTTCTTCTTTTCATAGTCTTTTTTGTACTGAACCTGGTGATTGGCAAAGAGAATACATTAACCACGCAAACCAAGACAAAACATCTTCAGGAGATAAACGTTTATATTCACAAACAAAGTTGCAAAATCCTTTCACCAAAGCCAGTGAAAGTTGAACATGCACAATAAACCAAACTTTGCAAACCCCCTATTTGCCTTAGAGGCTGCCTATTTGCAAGATTAATTTTACACTTATTTCATTGGGTCCAGAAACTTTGTTTCTATCTTAAATCTCCACAATTGAGTTAAAAAAACCAATCTCAGCAGAAAGGTGACTTTTTGAATTCATAACAGGACAAGATGTCATTTTAAAATATTCATTTGAATACAGATAAATGTAAAACATCTTATACAACAGAAGATAAAAGCATTCACTGAATAATTATAATGCCAGGCTATTTTAACGGCATTGATAGCAGAATTTGATAATTTCTTCCTAAAAGTTCATCTTGTCCTACTCAGGACTCTACCTGGTTTTCAGAGAATTCAGTGAGAAAAGACTGTACACCAATAATAGTAATTCTTTGTAGATAGCCTCAAGGCAGGTAGAAAAGGTTAGAATCCATTTTTTAAAACTTTCATCTTCTATCTTGCATCAGAAAATAAAACCATGCTTTTAAACAAGACTGAGACAGACAAAATATAAAAAATTATATACAAACAACAAATCAAAATACAACATCAACTCAGAGGAACATACAGGTTAGGCAAAGTGCTATTTTTTTTCCCAAACATACTCAAACTTACCTGCAAGGAGTTTTTAATGAGGTAATAAACAGAAATCCACCAATCGATTGAATAAAAATGTCTAGTAATGATTTTCAGCTCCATAATACTAACAAAGTTTATTAACTGAGCTTATCATGACATCTCCCTCACTCTCATGTAATTGGTTTCTATTGTTGCCTTTCCAGTGTATAATTTATATGTTATATGCCAGTTTAATCTGACCCAGTCAGGAATCATTTTTGTCACTGAAAGGAGTAAGGTAAGGATACTGCTTAGCAGATCTGATTTCAGAGCAGATATAAATCTGCTATAAATCTGCTATAAAACTGCTATAAATCAGTTAATTAATCCCATTTTTTCCCAACTGTTACAAGCAAAATATATATGCAGGAATCTGTCTTAAATGAAGGTGGACTACAGAAATTTAACTTTTCATGATATCATTTACAGGTCTTCTTTTATATCATCAGAAATGCTAATATGTTAGGCTCTTTTTTTCTGTACGAACCAATAGAGGAATCATAATCTCTACATAACAGCACTCCCAACTGACAGGAGAGATTATTTTTGTTTATAAAATCTATTAGGTGACCGTGGGAGGACTGTTTTGCTAACCTTACTTAAAAGCAGAAAGTAGAGCAAGAAGCTGATGGAAACATGACTTTGACTGCAGACTTGGGCGCAGTACTCTTCCTACATCACTTCCAAGGTCACTTAGAAGTGAGACATAACTCTCTTCTGTATCTAGGCCCAATGTGTCACCATTCTCAAGCAGAGTGGTAGATAAATGTTGTAATCTACTCACCAAATTACTTCGTCATAATCCTACTGAATTAAGGAACTTATGTTATGGGGGGTGGTCAGTCCGAGAAACGGTAGCAGAACGAGAGGAACAGCTAATATACAGTATCTTAAAATGTTAAAAAATGTGGAAAATGCTCTTTATGCAATTATGTGAATTATTACATAGAAGGATATATATCAATTATTTGTTATTAAAGGAGGAAAAGGAGGCAAGATCAGCCTGAGCCGGGTGAAGCTCAACTCACAGTAAATATTTTTTCAGATAGTCTGTTCTCAAAACTATTTTATCATAGCCAGCATTAAGCACATGGAGAAAACTTTGGAGTCTCATATCTGTGGATACTTAAGAGAACTCACAAGCATTAAATATTAGAAGTCCAAGCAACTAAATTGTATAAATAATGTCTCCTACAACAGCAGTTCTTCGTATTACCTGGCTCCATAAGTATGTGTTGTAGAGAGCTGTCAGCATATCTGGCCTCAGAATTTCATTACATCCATGTTGCAGGAGCATCTTGGCAAAGGATTTATACTTTTTCTGTGCATGCAAATGGCAACGAAGTACAAAAGAGACTTGTGAACACCATAAACAAACAATAACACAGCTCTAGATCCCAGACACTTTGAGAGTGGAGAGATTTAGGCAAAGTACTATATGTATTCATTCACATGTGCATACAATTTACATCTATATAATTAAAAATGTCAAGGGTATGTATTGAAAGATTTTAATATTATCCTATTAAGGAAATTACGAAAATATTTTTGGGGAGATAAGAGTAAATTATAGATAAAGGCAAGGGCACTCAAAGATCACATATGCTGCTGCTGCTTTATGTAGAAATGAGTAAGAAGATAATATTTGTGAAAGTCATTGAAAGAGAACTAATAAATAAATGCATGGTACAACATGCATTTTTTTAAAATCTCTCTAATGACTTCAACAGGCCTTAGATCAGAAATTAATGGAAGATGATGTCAATTGATGCACAATATATGAAAGTACATACAGCAGAGATTAGCTCACTCAAAAAGTAATAACTCTTTTTGGGTGGCAAAACAAAGACTGTCTGATCTGAACTAAAACATCACAATATCACAGGTGAAACCTCTGATACTGCCAGCTGTAGACATTTCACACAGACAGAGTAGCTGTGAGCGAACCAGGCACTTTCTGGCAGCACTGGCGAGTGCTCCTACAGTACCTGACTGCTCAGTGTAGTCCCCCACTTGGCCAGGAGATTCCTAGGATCATCCACAATAACGCTGTACCTATCTTTGAGCTTCTCATAGGCAGCCTTATATAATTTCTGCTCAGAATAGCATAATACATCGTAACAAATTAAAAGAAGAGAGTGAAGACACAAAGAGATCCTGAGATCACAGTTCTAATGATTTAAACCTCTTTATAAGAAATACTTAAAAGCTGGGATTGAAGTTCATGTTCAAAATAGAAAAACATTTTTTTTTAAAAAAAAAAAAGAACAAACAGGGAGGGAAAAAAAAAAAAACAAGAAAAAAAACCAAACAGACATGTCCAGATAACATATGCATTTCTATATTTCCACTGGAAGGCCTAACTTACAATTTAAGGACACCTACATCCTATTCCTGCCACTTTTCAATAAGCCATTTTATAACCTATTTTACCCATGAAAAAGAACTGCTGAAGCCCCTTTTATGCAGGTAGACTCTTGATTTGAGTACAAAGAGAGCACAAGGAAATGTAAGGGTAAAATAGAATATTATCATCAGATTTTTGCAAGTGAAAGTCATAAGCCTTCATCACAAAAACATCATTCATAACAAGACATTTAGGCAAGTTCATTTCAATGTATGGGACCCAACGTGCTATACTTTTTCTCATCTATTCTTATCATATTAAATTTTTCCTTATTTGCTCTACCAAACAATAACAAGACTGAATATTAACAATGTTCCACAACAAGTTCTGGCTCATCGCTTATCAAATTGAGTATGAAATTATAGCAATGGTACTGGAATGGTATCTGTGATGAACCAGTTTTTCTTTTACCTAGAACACATAACAGCATAATGCCTTCACTGACAAGGAAGCAATGTTTCTTTCAGCAATTTCAAAAATGAACAGGGGTCCAGATTTCACTTTTTAGTCACTGTAAACCTGCTCTGTGCTAATACTCAGGCATATCACAGGTACAACCTTATATTTCTTGATTTTAGTCTGACCTTAAGACACCTATAGTTCTGAATCTATTTTTATTTATTTACAATTTCATAAGGAAGATGAACCTTTGACTATTTATTAACATACACAAACTTGTTACTACCGTATGAGACTCTGAAGAAATCTTTATCACTTACCCCATCCATCAATTGAGTTGCATGTTTAAAATGCTTGTTAATTGGAGAGTCAGCTACATAGTTAAAATGAGACTTAGTCTTTTCAAATATCTCCTTGTACTTACACTGGAGAAAAAACAAACAGCAAAAAACAATATATTCCAAAGTTAATTCAAAGTTCGTTAAGGTAATGAAAACCTATAATTTTAGAAACTATTTGCAGCAAAAACATGGTAGAATTATTGCATATGTGTGTTTACCTTAACTACAAGCAAAAAATATTTTAGAGAAAAATAGCTGTAAATAAATAGTAAATAGTAATAAATGGTAAATAGTAATAAATAGCTTACAGGATGGAGCTGCCACATAGAGAAAACAATGGAAGATTCAACTGCTCATAATTTTAAAGCTAAACTTAGGATCACTAGAAAAATTACTTTGGAGCAGATATCCTTATAAGGAACAGAGAGGATAAGTAAAAGATTGCTTTGCCTCTCTTTTATAGTAAGAAATTTTAGATGTTATATCTTCAGTTCTGTTACTTGGCAGATTCATATCAATGTCTACGTCAACTGGATACTCCTGAGAAAAATTTAGCTACAATATAAGCACGCATCAAATAATATTTAGCAAAAATTCAAACTGTTTTACTTACCCCACTGTAGAGCACTTTATTCTTTTCCGCCAGAGCAAAATCTGGAGTATCCCATGCATAACAGCCGATGCCTCTGAGCCATGATAAGTCTTCCTTGTATTTAACCTTTAGAAAAGAAGTAAAAGCTGCCTTCACTTTCTCAAGTAATAAGACTTGTTTTTCATTTTGGAAACCTACATATAAAGTTTCAACCTCTCACATCTAGGAACTATTTGAACTCACATCACTAATAGCATCTGTGACTGCGCGATGATGGAAATGTTCTGGTCGGTCTGGGATCGATCTCCAGATTCCCAGCTGGCTCATATAGTTTTCCTTATATTTCACCTTCAAAGAAAATTGGAGAATGAAAAGAATTTGAGAACAGAACACTCCATCCCATGCAATTTTAAGATGTTCTTTTTTTTTTTTTTCCTGAAACATTAAAACTAAAACAGTGTAAATAAAATTTACTTGCATTCACCTTTTTAAGAACAAAGGCAAGCAAGTGTCTTTTATCTTTCAAAGAAAGAAATAAATTAATGTTAATAGCGCTGATCATATTTTTCTAATTATTTGACACAGTCAAAAAGAGCAATAGCATAAACAGCATGTTATAGGTTATTAAATGACAAACATTAATTAGGAATGAAAATCTTATATACGTACACTGCTAATATCATCAGTGACCTTCCGATGATAGACAATATCCAAAGCATCTTTCACTGTGTGGTATTTCCCCTTAGTATTCTCAAAGGTTTCTTTGTAGCGCAACTGGTAAGAAAAATAATATTGTATTTATCTGGCAGGAGTCATTTTAATTAAATATGCTATATCTGAGTAATGTCATAAAGGGTTATGTTGCTTTCCAATACCCTAATCTAAGTCCTAAGGAATTTTGAGAAGCTTCAGCTGAATCATGAAAAAAAACTACTCATCCGTTCTTCCTTATCCTGGTCTAGAAGAAAGCAGGAAGATCATTCTGGTCATAGCAGAAAGATTTTCTTAGAGAAGAAATTTGGATGTGCAAAAGAACTGGGATGCTCTTTTGAGTCACTTAAAAATTACTTCTAAGAGAGCAGTATGAAAAATCACTACTAAAACATCAACCTTAGCACATTTCCTTTCAGGATTTCCCAGGGCAGCTGGGCAATGTGCAATCTAAAATATATAGCAAAGATCTCACTAATGAGTAGAGTACTCTTAGCCATTGCCTTAAATCACAAATCACTATTACAAACATGAAGGAAAGATCACTTTTACCTTTAAATTCTTATGTGCAGCAGCTCTTTTTTCCTCTCCCCCCCCCCCCCAATTTTTCTCTCTAATTTACTTCTAAATTTAAAAATTAGCAAGTTCTCAGTGACATGCAAGTCAACTCCTAAAACCAAACTGAGATGAAAATATCTGATAAAAGGTACTCTATCCTGGCTCCAGAATCAATCGTTTCACTCTAGTCTGCCCTATTTGGCAATTTCATGTATACGCAACTTATTTTAAATCTACTTTTTCCTTTAAGTCAGCACTTCAGTGCAAAGGAAAATTAATTATAATTATGAATTATAATAAATGACATCAAGTGAAATCTTAATCTCTGTATTATCAAATGGAAATATAAGCAGAAAAGGGTGACATTTTATTAGCCACACTGAGATACTCTAGGCTTTACATGCTTGTTTGCCATTGATCCTTTTTTTTGCTCTTTTCTGAAGAAAACAAGAAAAAGCAGCAGAGAAAGTTTTTATGGACTACGTACATCACTGGCATTCAGGTATGCTCTCTTGGCTCTGATCAAGACTGGTGTGTCAGGGACAGGTGTGTATTTGTCCTTCATCTTCTCATACTGGGTTTTGTACTTTGTCTAAGAGAGACAGCAAAAGGGAGAAGTTACTTCTTTAGTCTTAGAAGCATTTTGCTGATCTGGTTTAATGTTAACACCTAGAGGTGCTACACTGAGTGCACAAAGTTATTCTCTTCTGTCAAAATACTGGGTAACAAGCTCAGCTCTTCAGCTCTTTCAAGGTGTTCCAGATCTTGCAGCCAATCCGCCACATATTCCACAAACAAGTTTATAGAAGCACGTGTCTTGTAAAATACTTAAGTGTATAAGAAATGTGTACTCATTTACCCCAATTTATAAAGAAAATGTGGAACTTAGGCATAAGAGACACAATACCAAATAAAGGGTAAACAGGTTTGAGCCTTGAACCTGTCAATAACATTCAAAACGAAACTTTGAAACAGTTCAGCATAGTGTTACCAAACAAAAGACCCAATATCTTACCTCGCTGACCATGTCCTTTACATGCCTAGCATGTGTGAAGGCTGGAGTCTGACCATCAGCATGGTGGTGAGGTCTCTCTTTTGTGGCAAGCTCCACATACAAGTACTGCAGCAAGACAAAAAGAAGAAAAAAAACAAACATTTCAAGTAAGTTTTACTTTATCACCTTGAAAGATGATTGTAAGTTCACAATGCATATATAACCATCCAATTTACCCCAGGAGAAAATACTGTGCCCTTTCATATTCCATATTATCTCAGTTCATCTTTCTCTAGTAGTACTCCCAATGTTCTGTAAATGCCAGTAACATGCTTACAAACCCAGAAGTCAAATGTTTGTGACGTTAATGACCTCTCTGCCCTACATCCACACCTAGCTTTAGATAAAAGCATCCAAAGAATCTGTTTTTCTCTGGTGGGTAACGTCATTTTGAACTAGAAGTTCAGGTATTAAAGTGCTATATGAATAAAGAAATGATGATGAGTAAATGGCAGATGGATAAAAGGATTTATTCCTCTGACAAAGTCAGAGTTTCAGAGAATTTGAACACACCTGTAGCACAGTTCAATGATCTGTTTCAGGTGGACAAAGCTGGACATGTCCAGACATGGCCAACATGAAAATTCATAGACACTTGAAAATGAACAATGGCTATTTTTAGAAGTGATTTCTAGGAATTTTATATTGCTTTGAAATGACCTGGAAAGATTTTGCTGTACTCTAAGAGAATATTAAGAGGGATCCCCTGATTGTTTTCTAACAGTACAAATTTTTCACCTGGCTCTGTATTTTTTGTCCTTGTTTGGCTCTTAAGAAGTCAGGTGTATCAAGGATGGAAGTGTATTTTGTCTTCAGCTCCTTGCCTGCAGCTCTGTAAACAAGCTAGAAAAAGACAGGTGTGAGAATTATTTCTTATGCTACGCATATCCATTTAGCAGCTGAGCAATCACAGCTTAGCAATTATAGCATCTCACATATTTATGAAAAAACAATGAGAAGATCTGAGCTTTACGTAATTATATCTACCAAAAATGGACAAAAATAATATAGAACTTACTTCACTCAAATGGGTTTTTAGTTCCTGAACTGTCCTGTATCCAGGAGTATCTAATACCACGCTGTATTTATCCCGCATCTTCTTTGCTGTATTAGTGTATATGTAGTTAGACTGAAAAATAAAGGACATATCACTTAGGAAGCTTTTATTCTTGGTAGCAAAGAAAATTTTACAGCATAACATAACAACACTTTGAAACAAATGACTGGATGCATAGCAAGACATGTTGTCATAAGTCTTTACTCATTGTCATACATTTTATTTCTTGGAAGTACATAGCACACGTCAATAAATCTATTGTTGTTAGATATGTTTTTCAGAAGAAAAATCTTACCCAAAGCTTACGCAGCTGACGAGCACGGACCATATCAGGAGTGTCATATAGGAAGCAACCTAAGCCCTTCAACCAATTCAGATCCTCTTTGTATTTAATCTATGAGGCAATTCAAAAAAGAAAAATTGAACGTTAACGCTTGGGATATGTTCATTAATCAGTCTTTAAACACAGATATAAAGCATTTATCTATTACATACTAGAATGCAGGTGATAAGCCAAATTCCACTTTCACTATAAAAGTATTAGGCCTGCTGTATTCAGATAACAGGTATCTTAACAGAAGTTGCTTACATCACTTGTGATGTCTCCAACATAGCGGCAGTGCAACACCTGGGGAGTATATGGCAAGGAAATCAAGTGTCCCTGCATCCTGAAGAAATCTGACTTGTAGATCAACTGAAAGACAAAGTAAAAATAGCATTTCACATGTTTGATCATGAACATTCCAAATCCCTTCTGTTTCTCTGTTCGAAAGACACATACATCACTGACAGCTTCCTGCGTTGCTTTGACTTGACGGATTTCTGGTGTGTCTGGAGTGGTATGAATCTTGTCCTTGTTCTTGTGGTATGTTGCCCGATACAACCTCTGTGTCAAAGGAGACAGTTGCACGTTTAAAACTTAAAATGGCAAGAAGTTTGGCAGAATGTAAGTATTTGTCTTTTTAGGCCAGCTGTTTTGCTATGTATTAGAGCACTACTGGAAAAATGGGAGCAAACATACTATCTTCTAACCAGGCAAAGATTTTTCACATTTGATAGGAGCATCTCTACTATATGGAGAATCTAAGACTAATTCTACAAATATGTAAATACGTATATTTAATTTTCATCCTATTAAAGTCAATGATCAAAGAAGTGAGTACATATGTATAAAACTCTACAGATTCAACATCATAAAGACACAATAATTTCTGTGCATCTTTAATCTAATAGCAGCAGAATGGTTAATAAAATTAGGCTGTAAGTGATTTCATATGATGGTAACAGTTGTACAGGACTGTATAAAGTCAGAGTACAAAGAACCTTAAAAAGCCATGCCCAACTTTAAAGGTGAACCAATGATCCCTTGCCTTTCTTGATGGATATTTATCTAACTTGTTCTTAAAAGCCTCAATGAGCAGGGATCCTACAGTCTTCCCAGTCAATGTGTCCTCATATCCCTCACTACAAATACAAATGAAAACAAATAAAAAATGTTTCCTGTACCTCATTAATGACTTGATTCACTTTCTTCACATTCTCAAACCCAACATCTTTAGGTCCCAGAGTATAGCCTTTAGCTTTCATATGTTCATAGGCTTCTTTATATTTCAGCTATGAAGTGGAAAAAAACAAACAAACAAAAAAAATCTTTTAGATAGAACAAAAACATACAGAAATTAAAGTTGCTTGCGCTTTTACATACACTGCAGTTCTGACAGTAATTTAAGCAGATTTTTAGAAACAGATTTTTGGAGATTGTCAAATGAGATTTAGCTACATCAGAGCTAAATACACTAGGCATCATCAGTATTTTTACTTGTATGATGTGGCCCAAGATTAGTAACATTTTAAATTTCTCTTGCACCTAATAAGGCATCCATATCTGCCTAAGGAAACTTTAATTTTGATAGTAATTGCTTCAGATAGTTATAAATTTCAGTAACATTTAAATTCTCTTAAGGTAAACAGTATCAGTGCTGGGGCCTGAGTGCACTAGTAAGAATTCATTGTTCTGACTAGCCACACCTAGGATGTCAGTCTTTGCCTGAGCTACGCTGTAGATGTATCTGTCTTCAGCCCTGCCTCTGTTCACAATTCCTGGATGGACCCTGGTCCTACATTGCAGGTAACTCATCTCCAGCCCTGTTTGTAAGCCCATTTCTAGCCCTCTCTCTTGGATTTACCTTGGACCTATGTTGTAGGTAGCTTGTCTCCAATTTCTGTCCTATCTCCTGCAGCTCCTGACTGGACCCATGTGGAAGGAGCTTGGGCCTCACCTTGTGTGAGACTGTAGATGTAATCTGTTATCAGAACCCTGTTCTGCCTACCCTACTCAGTGGGACTTCACACTGGCTGATGAGGTCACTGCCTATGTCATGGTCACCATCAGCTCCTGTCTCAGGCATATACATGGAACTCGATGCTCTCTGACAAGCACACTCATATTTGAGAAATGACTGCTTCAATAATTGTTTACTCCTAGAAAATTGGCATCAAATATTCCCTTGAGACTCATGGTGTAGAACTCAGTACATTACTTACATCACTGCCAATGTATTGGACATGTTTAGCATGCTGAAAGCTGGGGGTATCTGTAGGAAGGCTGTATCCAGTAGGTAGAGCATTCACACCAGCCCAGCGATACAAATTCTGTAAGGTGGTGGGGAGAAGGAGAGAGAGAAAAGGTGTTTGAGACAACTATGTGCAATATTTGAGAGTACTCAATAGCTAAACAGGAAATCTCTTATATATAACTGGCAAAAGATTTCCCACATAGCTGTATTATAATGCATACTTGCAGATTAAATAAGGATATTTTCCAACTTTAATTTTAGAGCAGTGAAATCCAGCTTCTTTATCTGAAGAGCTAAAGACCGACTTTTAAAGAATTTGTTTTGAATATCAGAGAACATTGTGGACTTGGAAAAAAGAAAATCAAGAGGAAACATGAACATGCATCAGAAACACAGGAGAAAAATATGGCCCTTGTTTTTGGCATCCTGTTAAAAAAAACAAAATGTTTATACTTACTTCACTCTGTATTTTGTTGGCATGATATGCCCGCTCTAAATCTACTGTTTTATCTGTAGGAATCATTTTGCCTTTGATATTATGCTTATATTCACCACGATAGATAGCCTGAGAAAAAGAAAAAGTAATTAGAGGAGAGTCATCATATATTTTTTCATAGTAAGTATTGTTTGCAAACACATGGAAATATCTCCTAAAAATGGATGATTTTTTTGATTCAGAAAATTAATAATTTTAATGATTGTGTTCTAGTGATTAGATATTTAGTGATATCATAATAAAGGCATAGGAAATGAGGTGCAGATAACCAGCAATGAAATAATGAAATGATTGAACATATTAAAAGTCACATTTCTAGAATTTGTGAGGAAATGGCATATGCAATATTAGAGGTGTAACACTTACTTCACTTAAATTCAAGCCACTGAGGACATTCTGGACGTAGACAGGAGTATCCATGACCACAGTGTAGTCATTCTTCATCTTTTCTGCCTTAGATTTGTATTTAATCTGCAGAGAGAAATTCAAGAGCTCTAATTAGTAAGATTAGTCATTAAGTCATTATTAATTGAATTTATTATATTACTCTGTTACTATTTACTATTTATTTCATTACTTAATTATTATACTAGTGAACCTGCATTTAAACAGAAAGTATATTGAAATTATGGCTAAATAAATGAGCATCACACCTGAGTACCTCAGTATCCTCTTCTCTAGGCAGAACAAATCAAGTGACCTCAGCCACTCCTCATTCATCTTGTGCTCTAGAAGCTTCACCATCTTTGTAGCCCTCATTTGGATGCTCTCTAATAGTTTTATATCCTTCTTATATTGTGGCAGTAATCGAGGTGAAGCCACACCAGCACAGAGCAGAGCAAGCAAGCACTTCTCTCAACCAGGTAGCAATGTTGTGCCTGGTGCACCCCAGGATACGGTTGGCCCTTTTGGCTGCCAGGACACACTGCTGACTGATATTCAACTTGCCATCAACCCTAACTCCCAGACCCTTTTCTGTGGGGCTGCTGTCCAGCCTCATCCCTCAGTCTGTATATATAAATAGCAAGATGCCCCAACCCACGTGCAGAATCCAGCACTCTCTGTTAAGCTTCGTGTGGCTGGTGATTGCCCAGAACTTTAATTTGTCAAGATCTCTCTGCAAGGCCTCTCTGCCCTTGAGGAATTCAACAGCTCTTCCCAATTTAGTGCTGTCTGCAAACTTACTTAGTACATATTTGAGTCTGTCATCCACGTCATTTATAAAAACATTGAAGAGAATTGGCCCCAAAATGGAGCCCTGTGGAATCCCCTCTAGTGACTAGCCATATATGAATACTTCACTAGAGAAGGATATATAACATTTTCCAGACCATATCTGGACTAGAAAAAAGCTAATCCATCCTTTTAATACAATGGTTTGAAAAATAGTAAGAAATAGAACCAATGCATCCAGTTCAGACTCACATCACTGCGAAGGTCGTAGGCGTGTTTGGCATGGAGAATCTCAGGAGTGTCCCAAACGAAGCAGCCAATGCCTTTCAGCCAGTTAAGATCATCCTTGTATACCACCTAAGATACGAGAGCAAAGAAGCAATCTGTAAGCTTCCACTGTGGTCTAATTCCTTAATGCCACATCAGCCTGAAACATAGTTGTCAAATGATGACAAGTAAGGTTCCTGGTATTTTGACCATTTTTGTTTTGAGAAAATAAGAAAAAAAATAATAATTTAAAAATAAAACTTTTTGAATTGAGCACATTTTTCTTCAGTGCTTCATTTTGGCCAATGAATTAAAAAAAAAACAAAAACCAACCAAACAAAAAACCAACACAGTAATTAAAAAAAAACCCTATTTGCATATCCTACTGGGCAATGCTTTATTGATAGATCACTGATCTGCTCCTGGACTGAACTAAGCAAGGCAAGCACGTGGAAGCTTTGCATCACTGGAATTTTCTCTCTCAAATTTCCAAAGTGCTCACACCTTATGCAACCAAATCATAAAGGATACTTTACAAAGATGGCTGAACTGGTAGAACTGTGAAGTTATGGCCCAAATGCCTATACTGATAACACTGAAATTATGCATGCTTAGCCACATCTCAATCACAGACCAGCAGCCAAGTATCACAGAAACATGATACAGATGCTGTTTAGTGGTGCATTATACAAGAGGTACAAGTGTAACCTCAGAGTGCTCCAACTATGTCTTTGCAAAATCATTCCTGCTAACAGGGCACAAATGCAAGAATCTTTTTAAAAATTGATCTACAAACAAATTATTTGTGAACTTACATCACTGAGTTGATCAGTTACTTTTCGAACATGGGCATTGATTTGAAGATCTGGTAGGCAGATCCATTCATGGAGATGTGTACGGTAATCAATTTCACTGATTTTCTTCTGTGCATCCCTAGCAGAAACGATGTCTACCATGTCTGGAATAATGTGGACTTTGGCTTTATTCTTTTCATAGGTTTCCTTGTACAGACGCTGCAGAGAGTCAAAACAGTACATTAATAATTCTGACAAATAGCCTGAAACATTAACTGTTGATAAATTTGAAGCAAAATTAGTGATATTTTCATGAAATGTTAGTTGGAAAGCAATCACTTTGGCTATGACTGAAATTTCTATCTTGCCTGCTTTAAAAATTTGCAGGTAAGGAACCTTCCAGCCTATCATAGTGATTAACACCAGTGACAAAATACGATTTGTCAAATTTTCATTGCACTTGTGTTAGAAGGAGGTAGACTAGGTGGTGCCCTGTTTTATACATAAACATATATTGCACTGAAGGTTTAGTATTGCAGACAATTTAATGGTTAACACAGAAGCTTGAAAAGACATTTGTAGGTGTATTATTGTATTTAGCAAATACTGAACATTGCATATTGAAATGTGGTATCTATGTGGATTCTCTGAGTAGCCTCTTCTGAGATAAGTACGGTTTTATCAGAAAAATACACATCAGAATACAACACTTACATCAATATTAAGTTTTCCAACTCTAAGACACCTTGCTGTATTGGGATCATCTTCAACACCTTTGGGTATCGTGTACAGTGCTTTAAACTTGTCATATTCTTCTCGGTATTTTACCTAAGCAGATACAAAGAAAGACAACAAATAACAGACTCCAATGAGACAACTATATTTTTGGAACCAAATTCATCAGTAAGCAAATTATTTAGTTGAGTCTGAAAAGAAAAGGAAGTATTTGAAGCAGGATCTTGTTTTTCTATTTCATTTTCAACTGCAAAGAAAGCACATTGTAATTCTCATTGTAAAAGAGATTGTCTAGAAGACTTTTAAACAAATAGATGGAATAAACAATTTATTTATTGTTCCAGCTCCTTCTTTTAAAGATGTCCATGAAGACAATGATCTCTCACTAGCCACTGTTCAGCAAAGCGTCAGATTATGTTCTTTTATACTCAGTAAAGCATCATTTAAAGACATATATAACATTTGGTGTTTTTCTGACCTGGATGCTTGTGCAATTTAGTATAAAAAAGAGTGAATCAGGAATTTTCAAGCTGTTTCTATTACTGTAAAATACAACATTTATTTCCATGAAAAGAAGCAGCAAAGGACTATGTAACTGTTACCCGAATTATCATCACATAAAAGTGATTATCTACAGATATATTATACCTAAACTGAAAATTGAAGATTCTGTGATTCTAACATAATTTTAAAAAGTTTTGATAACTACAGAATATGCGAGACATGTAAGATTTCATTGCTAGAATTGATAATCTGATTAAAAAAAAATCAAAGTATCTTATTCACTTACATAACTAGCATTATGTTTCAGTTCTTTTGCACGTGCTAAGGATACAGCATCAGAGGGCATTATATAGCTAGTAGCTTTCACTTTGTCCCAGGCTTCCTTGTAAAGATTCTGTGGGGAAATAGAAAGTCTCTGTGAGTAGAAAACTTCTGGGAAATAACCAATGTCCAGTAAAAATCTGTAGCCCCTCTGTTTTTACTTATACACTTTAATTATTACTTAACATGAAATAAACTAGTATAGTAGTTTAATCTTGATAGCACACATAAAAGCTGACAAAATGCTTTCCAACTAGTCTTGTCCATTCTCATAAAACAACTTTATTTGGTTCAGGTGCAGTTTTCTTCAGGGAATCCATTTATTAATGCAGGTATTTTGACAAAACTAGAACTACAGATAGGAAATATGCCCTCTGCCTGAAATGCAGTTATCTTCCCCATACTCACACAATGCAGAAGGCTATCACTGACGTTGGAAGTTTATCTTCAACCAGAGTGAACAAGCAAAATAAAACAAAATCCCACAGAGTAGCACCTCAAGAGAAAAAAAAATGTAGAGACACTTACATTGCTAAAAAGATGTTTCAAATTTTGAACTCTTTCAGAATCCACTGTTTCAGTCACAGTTGTATACTTGTCCTTAGTTTTATGGTAATCTTCTTTGTATTTCACCTATAAAAAGATAGGAAGATAGATTTAGTGAACTTGTTTTGGTTCTCAGAAGGAGCAAGAGGAAAAGCCTCAGCAGACAAAGTGGGAGACTCACATCACTGGCATTTATACCACTTTGCACTGCAGTCACGTAGACTGGTGTATCAGTAACAACACCAAAGTTCTGAAAATTTTCTTTTCCTGCAGCTGTGTATTTTATCTGAGGAAACAGAGAAAAAAAAAAAAAAACAATTAATACTGAAAATGTCTAAGTTCCCTGCCAGCTTCCTTTAAAATCAGTTCTGGACAACTGAAACCCAGGATTACAGTCCTATTATCACCAACTTTAAAAGTGACAAGCCATATAGAAGAAATACAGCAAGTATGAACTAATGAAAATTGCGTATCATTGTACAGCACATACTAGGCTAAGAAAACAATCAGCAAGGGAACAGACTATTCTTTCAACATAAATATCTTAACTAAGCTACCTTTGACAGATCTGTACACAGAAAGGCAAAGTACTATCTTCTCACTGTTAAAAAAAACACAGCTCTGCAGTTCTTCCATTCTCCTAGTTTTCCTGCTCCTTCAACAACAAAAATTATCATGCTTCCACAGACTGAACTGCAAGACTGTATTATAATAATAAGAAAAAATATTTCTGATTTAGTAGGAATTACATCATTCTGCTTTGGACTAGGACTGGTGTCAGTCACAGTGAATCATAAATGGAAAAAAAATCTGTTATATATATTTCTTATTTGAGGAAAACTTGCTTACTTGGCTCTGGAGGTCATATGATTTTTTAGCATGCAGGATTTGTGGAGTATCCCAGACGTAGCACCCAAGTCCCTTCAGCCAATTCAAGTCATCTTTATACACCACCTACATAGAAAAAAAGACACCTAATCAATTAGGAAGAAATTTGCTCTCTGCTTGAATAAAGCACTATTATTTCTTCTCTATATTCAGCATTTGCCACTTGTACAAAGTCAATGCATGACAATGCGGGCTCATTCAGTAATTATAATCTATTTGGAAGTTTAAATGTGAGCAGACAATACTAACCCATCTCACAGTTTGCCTGAATGATTTTTACCCGCAGGATTTGCAAGGGAAAGTAAGCCAAATTACATCGTACTAATAAGCCAGGCAATTAAGACATCATTAAATTTTATTAGGAAAGGTTTTTTAGGCCTAAGTTGAGATACTGTTGACTATGTAATATGAAATTCAAGTATTGTGGTTCAATGCGCCAGTCACTTAGTCACAGCGTGCCTGTCACTGATACAATCCTAAAAGAATTAAGTTTTCCAGGAGACTGGGAAAAGCTGCTGGCTGTATGCTGTCCATGCTGTCCTGGCTCCTGCGTAAATTGTATAGTGAGCACTGCAGCACAGCAACATTCTGCCTGTACCATGGTACATCCACATCCCTTTTCTGCATGTGCCAGACAGTAAGCTTTCTACACAATCTCAACCAGTCAAACTAGAAAATTTTGGGAAGGTTTTGCAAATCTTAACTTTTTAAGTTTTGTTTTTTTTTTAAGTTTAACTTTTTAAGTTAGCGATAAGTAACCAGACCATTAAAATGTCCCAAAGAAAACTGCAAAAATGCAATCTTTGGTACTATGCCACTAAGCAATCTAAAAACATGGTTATTAATTTCATGTTTAAATACTACAGAAATATATGAAAGCATTTTATATTTAAATACCTCAAAAATGACATGAAAGGTTATAAAAATGTCAAATCAGAAAGTGAAATACATACATCACTCAAAATTTCCTGGGCCCTTCTGGCTTGAATAACATCATTTTCTTCAGGTGAACAACTCCACTGATGGAAGTAAGTTCGGTATTCAAGATCGCTAAGGATATACTGGCACTTCTTAGCTAGCACATGATTCATCATGTCACTTGGAATATGAACATTTGCTTTGGTGTCTTCATAATTCTTTCTATATGCCAACTAAAAAGGAAAGATTGAGGAAAAGGTGAGAAGAGTGAATACAGTGTTTTTCTGTAAAGTTTTGTATCCAATAGGCTACAGGTAATAGAATAATCTTATGCATGCTTTCTGGACTTAGTGGCTAAAATCCCATGGGATTCAGTAGGACAAAACCTTAACTTAGATATTAATCACCATTTATTCTGATGAGGTGCTAGAAAGGACAAGAACAATCTTCCTCAATTGCAGACTTAACAGTGAGTGTGAAAATTAACAAGGCCTCAAGATAAAAAAGACATACATTAAAAACATGTTTTTAATCTAGTTACATCTCCCTATTCAAACAAAGACAGTATATTTGGGATTATATTAACTTTATGCCCTGCATGACATGTTATATGTGCAGTGGTGATAATAATAAAACACCAAAGTAAATTTACCTTCCTGGTTCTTAAATTCCTATTTCAATACAATTTTTTTTTTCTAAGGCAAAAGTATCCCAAGACATGTAGTATTTATTTCTTGCTGTTCAGATTCTTAAATTGAAATAGAAAAAAGTTATTTTTTCCTATTCTATTATGTCTAATATCTAAACAAATTCCTCCTTAATCTGTTAAAACATTTTAAGTTAAATTATTCATCGTATACAAAATACCATTCAGGAAACATAAGCATGTTGAAAATACTATTACTGATGTTAATAAGGATGGCATTACTTATACTTAATATGAGAATTACATTAAAAAAAGGAAAATGGAAATTATTACAGCAAAATTAATTCTCTCCTTACCGCGCTCCTTATTTTCTGGAATGCTAGTGAATGAACGACGCTGGGGAAATCACCAATCTCCTTCCCAGCCAGGTAATGTCCTTTCAGTTTCTCATAAATTTCCTTATATTTAAGCTGCAAAATAGTTGCGCAGAAATTTTAAAGTTCATTTAAACGAGATATAGGGGGGAAAAAAAAAGGAAGGAATAGAAGAATGGAAAATTCACACTTACCTCACTGTTTATGTAGTTTGCATGCTTGGCTCCAACAAGTGGAATGTATTTCTCATCCAAAGAATACCCAATGGGCTTGCTGATTTCCCAAGCATTTTTATAACGTTTCTAGACAAACAAAACACATACAAATTCTGAAAAAGTCCATTATATTTTCCAAGGGACCTGATTCTGCCATTTTTACTCACATGGAATATGACTACTTTTATAGAGTAGTTCCTTATTCCATGAATTATCCCAGTAAAGTAAATGCAGAATGTGTCTTTAGAAAATATAATTGTTATAAAGCAATCAGAGTAAGTGTTCCATCTCAGAAAAGTACTGGAGCGGAAATTTGAACCGATCTCTGTTTTCTTCATTAAATTCACTTTCTTTAAATGGTGATGTGGCATTCAACGTTTCTCATCCAGAAGAGTAATAAAAATACGCAAGATGTAGATATGAACTCTTGTTTAAAAGTGTAGTATGGAATTGACAGTGATAATTTAATAGATACATGTTCAAAATCATGAAAAATCTCCAAATAATACTCTTACTTATTATAAGAGCATTAACTGTGTCAATGGCATTTTTCTAATATACCATATTTTGTTAAATATTAAATAAATTGAGACAAAATTACAAAGCCCTGACTCATATGAATTAGTCACTTAAATTTTCAAAAATAGATATTTCCAATTAAAATTAGTGAGACTACTGAAAACTAACTGCTTAATAATGTAAATCACATGCACTTACCTACTCATAAAAAGGTAAATGCAAATTTTATCACTAATCTAGGAAGATATTATTAAATGGAGTTACAAAGATTTTTTGTCATACAAATGCAGCTACTACTACTACTGCTACTACTTCCAAACTCCCCCTAGCAGCACTTTAAGAACAATTCAGTGAGGAAAGAAATGATCCTTAATCCAATCATCCAAACCAGAAAAAAATGAAAAACAAAGATTAAATGACATTCCCAGTGCCACCTACTAGACTAATAACAGAAACAGAAATTCAACAGTATTCTGAAGTCTGGTCTATATTCTGTCGCTTTCAAAACAAACTAAACCTTAGTTATATATTTATCAAATCTTACATCACTGTACAGTAAGGACATGTCTCTGGCGTGGTTCAGTGCGGGAGTATCATCAGACCCAATGTACTGTCCTTTCTCAAGGTTAAATGTTTCTTTGTATTTTAGCTACAAAAGAAAAGAAATACTATGTTAATTCCACAGTAGAAATAAATTATCCCAACAAGTCCATGTATCAGAAGTAGATGTTTATTTTCTTTTACATTATCATATCTTCAGTAATGCTGTATTGTACATTCCAACCATTATGGTGCACAGGCAAATGTCATCAGTATGGCATGTCACAAAATTCTGGTAAAATTAAGCATACTGATCAGCAATTACAGGTTAGTAGCCACACTGTGAACACCACTAGCATTGTACAACTAGCTGCTATTCACCAAGAACAGGACTCAATTTTAAATTACAATAAGGAAAATCTATGTAAACTGTAAATGAGGGACAACCTATATTCTTCTACAGAAAAAAGTAAAATTATTTTGTATAGCAATATTGTGTCGTTCACTTATACAGATTCTTACTGAACAACTTATTTAGATTTAGAACCTAGTAGCATGGTTTAGTGGTGGACTTTAGTACTAGGTTAAGGGTTGGATTAGATGATCTTAGCAGTCTTCTCCAAACTGAATGATTCCACGATTCTATGATTTACCCAAATAAAAGTCTATTAATGAGGAATGCATATGCATACACTCACACATACATACATACAGCTAAAATGAGTACAGACTAGCAAAAGCAAATAAGTCATCTACTGATTCTAATAATATAACAGTTTCTACAGAAAAAAATACATACATCACTCTGATTGACGGAGTTAATCTTTGCCAAGACAATGTCTGGAGTGTCAACCACACTGGTATAATTGGAAAAGTTATCAAGGGCTTCTTTCGTATATGCTCTCTGCAAAGAGATGAAATATTTTCTTAAACATTGCATGAGGAAGAAGAGCTAACCATATAACTGCTAAAACATTTTCTCTTACCTTATTTATCAGTGCTTGTGCATTCTTAACTTTCTTATGTTCTACTGAATCCAGAGGAATCCAACCACAGCCACGGAGCCATTCCAAATCAGATTTATAAATATTCTGCATCATAAAAAGTTACAAAAGAAAATAAATCATTGAATACGGCCTTATATAATATAGAAAATGCACTTAGAGCAAACAAAGTGGAATATGGTATGCATATAAAATGACTTACATCACTTTGCAGATCATAGGCCTTCCTTGCCTGAATACAGTCATTCTGGTCAGGGTGGCATATCCATTCGTGCAAATATTGGCGGTAGTCAATATCACTGACCAAGGTCTGACACTCCTTGGCTGCTACAACTGACATCATATCTGGAGGGATGTGTATTTTGGACTTCGTTTTGTGATAATCTGATTTGTACAACCTGTCGTTTTGGATCTCGCCGGCATGCTCAAACCACACCAGTTTCGGGTCATCTCTCATACTGGCAACTCCAACATAATGACCTCTTTGTTTGACATAGTCAGCTTTGTATTTAAGCTGATGGAAGAGGGAAGAAATATGTAAAAATCAACGCTGATTATAGCTACTCTTTTTTAACGCGAGAACAGCTACAGTTCTGTCAATACAAAGAATAGATGAGACTGTGTTATTAAGACAGGAGGTTGTCAATTGCAGTCTTAGGTTGTCAGTACATGACCAGACAAAAATATTATAATACAAACAGTAATGTTACTTTATATAGTCTTTCCACGTCAAAATATATAATTTTCTAGATTAATATACTACCATTCTTCAGTAAGGAGTATTTTCAACACAACAGGGAAGCCTTGCTAGAAAGCATTTGCTAATAAATGCTTTTAGCCTCAGTTTTATAACATTTTTTAACGCATTACTTAAGACTGTCTGAAGAGTTTGATCTTTATTTAAGGTATTTACATCAAATTTTTGATAAAGTGTGTTTTCAGTAGTTAACTAGCTGTCGTGTAATAGTTTCACCAACTATGCGAAAGATTAAAATGCAATGTGCATATCATCTTACAGTTTTTCCAGGAGGAAGTGGCCATAATATGCTAAAAGGTGAAATCACAGCTACATATTACAATCATAATACTTCTTCAATTCTTTAAGATTTATAAAATACGGAAGTCCACATAGCGGATTTTGAAAGGACTGCTTGCGGAGAAACTAAAGGCGGAAGGGAGAACCTTACCTTTCAGCACTGATATTCATAAAACTGTAATATCAAAAATGTCTGAACTATTTAGAAGACAGTGAATTTCATGGGTCATAAAATGTCTATTGGATGTTATTACTAATGCAAACTTTTTTATTTCTTTTTTTTCAATTTGCAAGTTCTTTAACATTTCTAAGCCTCCAGGCACTTGCTTTTACTTGTGATGAAAAAAAAAAATAAAAATATTACCTCACTTTGGACATCAGTTGAGTGTTTGGCATGACAGATCTGCACAGTGTCAGGAGGTAAGAGGTAACCAGTGGCTTTTTCTTTCTCCCAGCTTTCCTTGTATAAATTCTGTGGAAAATAGAAGTGAGGAGAAATACAAAACTACTATAGTCACAGTCAGTACTGTATATATGTAACCTATGTTAGAGTGTAAGGGAAATGAATCCTTCCTTGAGGATGTTCTTAACAAGACAAGTTTTCTAAATTCTTCGGAAGTGTTATTAATGTGAGCACAAACTGTCACATGATCAAGAAGAGAACACGTACCTGATTAAGAATTCTGGCTGCCTCACGAGCCATATCTAGCTGTGGTGTATCCGTCAGAGTATAATTTGACTTGACCTCATTCCACTCTTTGTGGTATTTTACCTGGAACAGAGAAAGAAATGAGTGCCTCACAACATCATCACAAGACTGGGAAAGCATTATTTCATGCATAAAGTAATGGTAATTATGTATAAAAATGATTTTTCAAGGCTATTAAATATGATACATTAACTATACATCCAACTTGATATCTTTAAAAAAAGGAAGTTATACAAGAAAGTCCAAAATTTCTCAGAAAAAAAATAATTGAAAACTTGTTCTAGTGTGGCTGGATGGACAGGGATTGGAAGGGACCTTGACAGATCATCTAGTCCAATCCCCCAAGACTGAGAGAAGGAAGGGACTAGCAGAGCTAGCAGCATCTTTTCTCATGCTTAGGAGTGATGTTATGCTGCTTGAAAAGCTTCTTTCCTCTTAAGTGATGGAGATGAGTCTTGGTTCATCTTTATGTCATACATTCACAGAATTCCCACAGTTGGATCCAGAATTCTTTTGCTATTTTTAAAATTTATTTTTAAAGAGAATATACTAGCATGTAGATACACAGACGAAGTTAACAGCTTGACAACTTGCCAGCAAACTTACATCACTAAGAATTTCCCCGCTATTCTTTGCTGTGATATAATCAACTCTGTCCGCCACTGGAGTAAATGGAAGAGTCTCAGCTTTTGTACGGTACTTCCTCTGTACAAGAGAAAAGATTAAACTACAATCAGATTATACTGGAATACATTACAGTTAACACATCAATTCTGAACATATCGAGAAGAAAACAAAGGTTACATGGAAAGAAAACTCTCCATATATGATGAATATTCTGGTAATACTCCAGTTGTATTTTCTATAATAAAAATAAATGAAATACTGATGTATTTAACCATTACAAATACTTAAACTTATAGATATCCTTGAGAAAATCTTAGAACTGAAAACTATTTTGTTACCTCACTCAAGAGGTCTCCAGCATGTTTGACATGGTTTATTCCGACTGAATCATTTGGCAACCATCCAATTCCCCGTAGCCATTCTAAATCAGACTTGTAAACTGCCTGGGAAAACAAAATAAGGTCCCTACTGTTAGCCACAGCTCCCTGTAAAATCCCATAAAATTCATCAATAATGGCATTTCCGCTGGTTAAAAGGAGAACAGTAATTCCAACATCAGCACTATAGCTAAATTTAGCACATATCAAACTTAGCAGTATATAACAGCGACATACACTGTGCATTCTAAATAAACAGCAACGCCAAAGATTCCCACTGACTTCAGTTAGAGCTGAAGCAGACTAAGAAGAGACAATACAGTAATAACTTTAACTTAAGACTAAGTTTTTGTGTTAACTCACATCACTTTGAAGATCATAGGCTTTCCTAGCATGTATGACATCATTCTGATCCGGAAGACAGATCCATTGATGCAAATAATGACGGTAATCAATATCACTGACCAAGGACTGGCCATGTTTAGCTGACTGGATAGACAGCATATCTACTGGCAGGTGGCACTGTGTCTTCCATTTGGCAAAGTATTTCTTGTATTCTAGTTCACTCTGCACCTTTCCTATGCCAAGGGCAAACTGCATTCTTGTATCCGCTTTTGCATTTGGAACTCCAACATAATGTCCTTTCTGCTTCTCATGATCCAGTTTGTATTTATACTTGGTAAAGAGCAAAAATCATCATTAGTGACAGTTATAACAAAATAGAATCACAGTCTCATAGAATATCCTGAGTTGGAAGGAACCCCCAAGGATCATCAGGACCAAGTTCTGGCACCACACAGGACCACCCAAAAATCAAACTGTATTTCTGAGAGCGTTCTCCAAACACTTCTTGAACTCCAGCAGGCTTGGTGCCATGACCAGTTCCCTAGGGAACCTGTTCCAGTGCCCAACCATGCTCTTTGTGCCAAATCCCTTCCAGTAGACTTGGACCTCCCAAGATTCCCAAGACCATTGAAAAATGATTGAGAGAGGTTCTCGCGATGACATCAGCCAGCTCTCTGGGCACCCTCAGGTGAATCCCATCGGGCCCCATTGACTTATATGCATCCAGCTGGAGCAGCAAATCCTACACAAGTTTGGGGTTGGCTGGGAGTTTATCATTACCACAGTCATGGTCCTCCAACTCAAGGCAACTGGGGTCCCAGATCCCAACATCAGTGTTGAAGACAGGCGAAGAAGGCATTAAATGTCTCTGCTTTGTCTATGTCCCTATTTGTGAGGTGACCATCCTCATCAAGTGATGGACCAATGTTATCTCTGGTCCTCTTTTTGCTGTTAACATATTTTAAAAAACCCTTTTTATTGTCCCCCACAGTACCGGCTAGCTTCAACTCTAAATGAGCTTTTGACACAAATTTTCTCCCTGCAATGGCATACAGCATCTCCGTAGTCCTCCCATGTCACCTGACCTCACTTCCAGTGGCCATACACTTTCCTTTTCTGCCCAAGCTCTACAAGAAGATCCATGCTCAGCCAAGCCAACTTTCTGCCCTACCCTTTTGACTTCTAGCATTTTGGAATTGCCTGTTCCTGTGCTCTTGAGAGGTGGTTCTTAAAGTGACCAGCCACTGATAGACCCCAACACCTTCAAAAGCTATTTCTCAGGGGACCTTTATAACTAGTACCCTGCGCATCCTGAAGTCTGTTCTCTCCATATCCAAGGTTGAAATTTTGGTGGCAGTTTTCCTCCTGTCACCAAAGATTTTAAACTCATCTGCTTCATGGTCACTATGTCCAAGATGGCAACCAATCACCACTTCACCCATGAGACCCTTAGAGCACGTGTTTTTAAAGCATGTGAAGAACTAGATGCCCCTTTTTGCACTTACATCACTAGCAATTTCTCTAGAAGCTTTGGCTGCCTTGATTGGGATTGCATCTGCTCTCAAATCATAACTCATCTTCAGTTCATCCCAGGCTTCTTTATACAGTTTCTGAAAAGACAGCACAACGTCACACATATGCTAAATACTCTGGCATTTATCATTAGAGAAACACATATTGTACTGCCATTTGCTTGCTGAAATAGGAGATTTTTTTTTTCCTGTTACCTCTCCTCCTAGCTATAAATACTGCTGTAAATACTGCCTTTCAGTACATGCTCAGTGCCTGTAACACTAGGGTTGCAACTTAAACAGCATAGAAGGGTGTTTGTAAAAGTTCAGAAAAAAATATGCCTTCAGCTCTCTTCCATTACAACATAGTGTTATCTCAATGGTGAGATATTAATCATTTCTAAATATACAAGCATCTTTTTTAAATTGTCTAACTACTTCCAAATACTTCCAAATACTCTGTAGAAAGAAGGGAATGTTGAAAGCCCTGTATAAGTTCAGACTTCAAAAATACATGACTTAATCTTCAACTTTATAAGTAGCATCTTAGAATGTTAAAATTCACAGCTTACTATTTTATTGAAATGTAGAAAATAAAATGACAAACATACCTGGCTGTAATTAAGAGCATTAGTCCTGGCTTGGGTGATTTCAGGTGTGTCTGGCGTAATATGGATCATAGTCTTGTCCTTTTCCCAGGCTTCTTTGTATTTTGGCTGTTAAAATAGTTGACTTTAATGATATTTTAAATATGGAATTGCACTTGTCAGTAACATAAAATTCCATAAATCTCTCCTGAATTATCAGCTCTAAAAACAAATGTCTCAAAAAGGATTATGCAATTTAAAATACCACTGATCAATTTTACATTTTAGCAGAGAGATTTCACTTTAACTGTTTATAGCTTCAAAACAATGAAAGACTTTAAGAACATTGTAACGTACAATGCTGATTTGTTCGGCATTCACTTTAGCCAAAACAACGTCTGGAGAATCAACAACACTGGTGTACTTCAGGCTTTCAATAGGTGTGCGGTACACGTTATCACTCAGGAGATTCTGGGCATTCTTCACTCTCTTAACATCTGGAGAGTCATTAGGCAGCCAGCCAATTCCACGGAGCCATTCTAGGTCTGACTTATAAACAACCTGTGTCAGAAATCAAATAAAACACTGTGTTTAAAATGACTGTCTTCATTATTTTAAACTATACAAGGTAGTATATGTTTTAGAAAATGCCCAGTCAGCTAGACCTAGATTAACCCTTTTTATACATGAGAGATATCCAGTATCATAAGTAAGCCTGGGAAGCAGATTTTAAAAAGTTCATTTCTTAAGCAGCTTGGTCTAAACCTTATGAAATTAAATAGAGGAGAAACAATACAACAGAACGTTGGTTATGGATGATAAAAGGAGTATTAAGAATAACCCTGTTCTCTCCAAAATATTTATTCCTCCAGGAAATTTGACAAAAAGGAGATCAAAAAAAAAAAAGGTATGGAGATACTGAGGAGTAGAGCTAACCAACATAACTCCTGAGGTGATGTCAGGCAACATTGTTTAAATTTGAACTGAGCAAATCCTTACACAGGAACATGAATCTCACCTCTGAAGCTCAAATCAAATAGAGGAAGAGTGTCTGTTCACTGATAAGCTGTAGAGCCAAGCAGAAAACCAGCTGCAGTGACTCCACATGCCTTTAAATCAGCCATTAAAACATCTTAGCTGCTATCTTACATAGTTTTCATGTTAATAAAATAATTTCTAAGTAGATTCGAGTAAACATAAGTAATTGAAGCCTTCCGATTAAAAAGTAACAAACATTTTTTATCTCATAAAACCATCAAAGAAAGATGAATGCTTCATAGCTGTAAAATGAAAAACTGGAAAAAGAACTCTAAGATAAAACCTTTCTGACTGTGTAATATCATGTAATTAAAATACTTAAATACACTAAATAAAAACAGTGGTATCTAACACATCTTTGCAAATACACACATCACTCTGCAGGTCGTAGGCTTTCCTGGCGTGGATCACGTCATTCTGGTCAGGCAGACAGGTCCACTGGTGCAGGTAGTGGCGGTAGTCGACATCACTGACCAGCGTCTGGCACTCCTTGGCTGCCTGCACTGACAACGCATCAACGGGCAGGTGCACCTGGGCCTTCGAATCGTGGTATGCCTTCCTGTAAATGCGGTCGTTCTGCAGCAACATGGCACGCGCGGCAAACGACAGCTTGGGATCCTCTTGGGCTGTCCGGCACCCGATGTAGTGGCCTTTCTGCTTCTCGTGAGCTTCTTTGTACTTGTACTGAGAAACACAAAAAGAATGTAAGCAGCCTCACCTTTCTCACCTGAATGCTACTGACAAACAAAGGCCTTCATCTTCCTATGCTGTCAAACCTGTGACTTCTTTCCCAGAGGTATTGCCTCAGTAAAGACAAAGCTCCAGGCCACTCAAAGGGCAATCCCACAAGAGTCCCAAAATGACATTCATCAAGGTGTACAAAAATTCATCTGGCTTTTCTTAATGCTCAGTAGGAATGGAAAAAGGTACTGAAGAGAAAACCTGTCTTGCTCTGCAAGACCACTCTGAGTGCAAGCCACATTCCATCCACAGCTTTCTCTTTAAAGTGTTTGGTGGTGGTGATTACAGGAAATGCAAGTATCCAGCAGCAGCCACATCTGTGGCCGCTGCCAAAAACAGTTTTAAATTGTTTCTTGGTGACAGTTGTTATCACACGGCATCCTACATACACAGCACTTACCTACAGGCAGCCTCAAGCTGTAGAAGAAACGAGCACTCAGAATGGGCTTTAAAATAGCACAGGGACAGAAAACCCTACTCAGCTTCTAGCTGAAATACTACAAGCATTCACCCAGCTCTGCCAAACAGGACGCAGGAAGAGACAAGACACAGCAACCACCTGAAGAGAAGACGGTACCTCACTAGCGATGTCTCTGGAAGCCTTGGCATGTTTGATGGGAATGGCATCAGCTCTTATGTCATAGCTTTTTGCCTTGGCCTCATCCCAGGCCTTCTGATAATGTTTCTGCAATGAAAATTAAACACTTCTGTCAATTCCAGCCAAGACTCTGTGATAGCAAGGACTTTCTTAAGAACTACTCTTGTCCTTAACTGCTTGAGTGCTCCTGGGCAGTTTGGCAATCACATTAGGTACTTCCAAGAAAGTGAGCGTAGGTAGAGAGCCTTACCTTTCTTTTTACCTTTAGTTTCTCTTTTACCTTTAGTTCCTCTTCAGCCTTTTACAATGGTAAAGAGAAACTAAAGTGCCTTCGTCTCTCTGGAGGCACCCAAGGAAGCACAAAAACATGAGAGCTCTGTCTTTATGGGCATCTTGGCCCACACAATATTGGTCAGCCTACCTAGACTTGAAGTCATTAGTACAGCAGGGTAAATATCATGCTTTGTAGTTCTCTGATGACTTTGAAAAATCAGAGACTGAATGTTATTGCAGGTCAGGCCACAACAAAATCAGCAAAAACAATATTCAAAGCATGAGCGAGAAAAAATGGGGGGGGGGGAACAACTGCTGAAGGAAGTCCTGAAATAGTTCACTCCTAAGCCAATCATGTCAGGAACTTCTGAACAGTATTTTACATACATGGACATCAAGAACATCTGGAGTGAATGCAGTTTCCAGGCAAATATTCTCAGCCAATTAATTCCTGATGAAAATGCAAAATGGGAAACTGCTTCCTGTTTCACAGAATCTCCACAGTTAGTCCCATAAAATTAGGGGGTGAAACAACACAAATCTGCAAAACATCCCAGGGCTGATGAGTCTGCAGGCTCCTTCAACAACCCCAAGGAAAATATTTGCCAGTTTTTCTCAAAGGACGGAGAAGTCCTGTGTAATTACATGCTGAACATTTAATTTAGCTCACAAACACAGCCTATCAAGCAAGGCAGGCAATTCCATGTGTCCCACCCTACGGAATCTACAGAGTTTAGGACAAAATGCACCTGCTGGAATGTTTCACACAGCCAGTTCCATCACTTTCACATTCATACGGACTGTGAGAGGTTACAATAACACCAATTCTAGATTAAGAACTCTGTTTTTTTCCTTCAGCAACATCTGGTATATTAACAGTACATGATCCTTAATTAATGATACACTCTGCCTAGATGTAATCTACAGTTCACCATACAACCACACTGGAGAACAGCGTTAGTAACTGCCACTCTCTATGGCAAAATCTAAAAGAGGTCAGGTAAAAACTCTAAGACTCTAAGTAGGCACACCCTTAAGTTAATAACGCTTTGCACACATATCGTTGTGGGCTCTTACGTTGCTGATGTTCTGAGCGTTGACTTTGGATTGCAGCATTACGGGAGTATCAGAAGGTATGGAGATCTGCGTCTTATCTTTATCCCAGGCCTCACGGTACAGATGCTAAGGAGAAAGGAAGCACAATGACATTTCACTGTGGTCTGAACACTGGCAAAAAAAAAACAACACGCATGCGAATTCTTTGGTAATGTTGGTTCGCATTGGTTTCAAATTAAACGTTCTCACGATAGAAACTGCAGTCTCTACCACTCAGAAATGTCATTGCACAAATGAAAGGTAAGTAAAAGGTAAGCTTACACCGCTGAGCTGCAAAGCATTGATCTTGGCCTGGACGACATCTGGTGTGTCAGTTATGCTGGTGAACTTCAACTCCTCCGGACGTGTGCGGTACAGCCTCTCGTTCAGAATTTCCTGGGCTTTCTTTGCTTTAACCACATCCACAGAACCTTCTGTCAGCCAGCCAATGCCTCGCAACCACTCCAGGTCCGACTTGTACACGTTCTACAAATAAACCAAAGGGTTACGCCCCTGCAGAGACAACTCTACAGAGAGCTTCCCCAGGCGCAAGGCTTCCCCCAAGCTCCTTCTCCAACAGTCACACATCAACAGTCAGCGCTGAGACTGCAGCAGACCAATCCCTTCCCACCCATGGCTTTTGGTTGCTTCGCACAGCAACACAAGTGGCCATCTTTTAACATGCAAGGTCATCCACACAAATTCAATAAACCGTACCAGGACTGACTGCATCTTCACAAGCACGTCCTTCAGAGAATATTGGCACACTCACAAACATTGCCCACACACCTGACGGAACACTTGTCTACAGTTACTCCCACTCACATCACTCTGCAGGTCGTAGGCTTTCCTGGCGTGGATCACGTCATTCTGGTCAGGCAGACAGGTCCACTGGTGCAGGTAGTGGCGGTAGTCGACATCACTGACCAGCGTCTGGCACTCCTTGGCTGCCTGCACTGACAACGCATCAACGGGCAGGTGCACCTGGGCCTTCGAATCGTGGTATGCCTTCCTGTAAATGCGGTCGTTCTGCAGCAACATGGCACGCGCGGCAAACGACAGCTTGGGATCCTCTTGGGCTGTCCGGCACCCGATGTAGTGGCCTTTCTGTTTCTCGTGAGCTTCTTTGTACTTGTACTGAGAAACACAAAAAGAATGTAAGCAGCCTCACCTTTCTCACCTGAATGCTACTGACAAACAAAGGCCTTCACCTTCCTGTGCCTGTGACACCTTTCCCAGAGGTATTGCCTCAGTAAAGACAAAGCTCCAGGTCACTCAAAGGGCAATCCCTCAAGCTTCCTAAAATGGAATTCCTCAAGGTGTACAAAAATTCATCTGGCTTTTCTTAATGCTCAGTAGGAATGGAAAAAGGTACTGAAGAGGAAACCTGCAAGAAGTGGTCTATGCAAGACTGCTCTGAGTGCCAGCCACATTCCATCCACAGCTTTCTCTTTAAAGTGTTTGGTGGTGGTGATTACAGGAAATGCAAGTATCCAGCAGCAGCCACATCTGCAGCCACTGCCAAAAGCAGTTTTAAATTGTTTCTTGGTGTCTGGAAATTAACACACTGCTTTGTAGTCTTCCTCGCAATCTCACAAATGTATCACACGGCATCCTACATACACAGCACTTACCTACGGGCAGCCTCAAGCTGTAGAAGAAAGGAGCACTCAGAATGGGCTTTAAAATAGCATGGGGGCACAAAACCCTACTCAGCTTCTAGCTGAAATACTACAAGCATTCACCCAGCTCTGCCAAACAGGACGCAGGAAGAGACAAGACACAGCAACCACCTGAAGAGAAGACGGTACCTCACTAGCGATGTCTCTGGAAGCCTTGGCATGTTTGATGGGAATGGCATCAGCTCTTATGTCATAGCTTTTTGCCTTGGCCTCGTCCCAGGCCTTCTGATAATGTTTCTGCAATGAAAATTAAACACTTCTGTCAATTCCAGCCAAGACTCTGTGGTAGCAAGGACTTTCTTAATAACTACTTCTCTTGTGCTTAACTACTTGGGTGCTCCTGGGCAGTTTGGCAATCACATTAGGTACTTCTCAACAGTATTTTACATATATTTGACATCGAGGCCCTGAAGTGTGTTCAGAGAATGGCTACAAAGCTTTTGGAGGGTCTGGGACACAAGTCTTATGAAGAGCAACTGAGAGAACTGGGATTGTTTAGTCTGGGGAAGAGGAGGCTCAGGGGAGACCTTATTGCTCTCTGTAACTGCATGAAAGGAAGGTGTGGGGAGCTGAGTGACAGTCTCTTCTCAGAGATAACTAGCAATAGGACTAGGGTGAACGGCCTCAAGTAGCACCAGGGGAGGATCAGGTTAGAAATGAGGAGACATCTCTTCTCAGAAAGAGCAGGCATGCCTTGGGACGGGTTGCCCAGGGAGGTGGCGGAGTCACCATCACTGGAGTTGTTCAAGGAAAGGTTGGATGTGGTGCTTGGGGACATGGGTTAGTGGGTGACATTGGTGGTAGGTGGATGGTTGGACCAGATGATCTTGGAGGGCTTTTCCAACCTTAATGATTTTATGACATCAAGAATGTCTGGGAGTGAATGCAGTTTCCAGGCTAAAATTCCCAGCCAAATAATTCCTGATGAAAATGCAAAATGGGAAACTGCTTCCTGTTTTACAGGACCTCCAGGCTTCGTCCCATAAAAATAGGGGGTGAATCAACACAAATCTGCAAAACGTCCCAGGGCTGATGAGTATGCAGGCTCCTTCAACAACCTCACAGAAAATATTTGCCACTTTTGTCACCAATTATAGATTAAGATCATTCTTGTTTGAGGATCATCAGAAACATTATCACTGCACACTCATTCATTAACAATATACTCTGCCTAGACAGCTCTTAGATGCAATCTGTGGTTTACGATACAACCACACTGGAGAACAGCGTTAGTAGCTGCCACTCTTTATGGCAAAATCTAAAAGAGGTCAGGTAAAAACTCTAAGACTCTAAGTAGGCACACCCTTAAGTTAATAACGCTTTGCACACATATCGTTGTGGGCTCTTACGTTGCTGATGTTCTGAGCGTTGACTTTGGATTGCAGCATTACGGGAGTATCAGAAGGTATGGAGATCTGCGTCTTATCTCTATCCCAGGCCTCACGGTACAGATGCTAAGCAGAAAGGAAGCACAATGATATTTCACTGTGATCCGAACATTGGGAAAAAACACACACTCATGGGAATTCTTTGGTAATGTTGGTTCGCATTGGTTTCAAATTAAACGTTCTCACGATAGAAACTGCAGTCTCTACCACTCAGAAATGTCATTGCACAGATGAAAGGTAAGTAAAAGGTAAGCTTACATCGCTGAGCTGCAAAGCATTGATCTTGGCCTGAACGACATCTGGTGTGTCAGTTATGCTGGTGAACTTCAACTCCTCCGGACGTGTGCGGTACAGCCTCTCGTTCAGAATTTCCTGGGCTTTCTTTGCTTTAACCACATCCACAGAACCTTCTGTCAGCCAGCCAATGCCTCGCAACCACTCCAGGTCCGACTTGTACACGTTCTACAAATAAACCAAAGGGTTACGCCCCTGCAGAGACAACTCTACAGAGAGCTTCCCCGAGCACAAGGCTTAGCCCAAGCTCCTTCTCCAACAGTCACACATCAACAGTCAGCGCTGAGACTGCAGCAGACCAATCCCTTCCCACCCATGGCTTTTGGTTGCTTCGCACAGCAACACAAGTGGCCATCTTTTAACATGCAAGGTCATCCACACAAATTCAATAAACCGTACCAGGACTGACTGCATCTTCACAAGCACGTCCTTCAGAGAATATTGGCACACTCACAAACATTGCCCACACACCTGACGGAACACTTGTCTACAGTTACTCCCACTCACATCACTCTGCAGGTCGTAGGCTTTCCTGGCGTGGATCACGTCATTCTGGTCAGGCAGACAGGTCCACTGGTGCAGGTAGTGGCGGTAGTCGACATCACTGACCAGCGTCTGGCACTCCTTGGCTGCCTGCACTGACAACGCATCAACGGGCAGGTGCACCTGGGCCTTCGAATCGTGGTATGCCTTCCTGTAAATGCGGTCGTTCTGCAGCAACATGGCACGCGCGGCAAACGACAGCTTGGGATCCTCTTGGGCTGTCCGGCACCCGATGTAGTGGCCTTTCTGTTTCTCGTGAGCTTCTTTGTACTTGTACTGAGAAACACAAAAAGAATGTAAGCAGCCTCACCTTTCTCACCTGAATGCTACTGACAAACAAAGGCCTTCACCTTCCTGTGCCTGTGACACCTTTCCCAGAGGTATTGCCTCAGTAAAGACAAAGCTCCACGCCACTCAAAGGGCAACCCCTCAAGCTTCCTAAAATGGCATTCCTCAAGCTGTACAAAAATACATCTGGCTTTTCTTAATGCTAGGAAGCAATGGAGAATGGTACTGAGGAGGAAACCTGCAAGAAGTGGTCTATGCAAGACCGCTCTGAGTGCCAGCCACATTCCATCCACAGCTTTCTCTTTAAAGTGTTTGGTGGTGGTGATTACAGGAAATGCAAGTATCCAGCAGCAGCCACATCTGCAGCCACTGCCAAAAGCAGTTTTAAATTGTTTCTTGGTGTCTGGAAATTAACACACTGCTTTGTAGTCTTCCTCGCAATCTCACAAACGCATCACACGGCATCCTACATACACAGCACTTACCTACAGGCAGCCTCAAGCTGTAGAAGAAACGAGCACTCAGAATGGGCTTTAAAATAACACAGGGACAGAAAACCCTACTCAGCTTCTAGCTGAAATACTACAAGCATTCACCCAGCTCTGCCAAACAGGACGCAGGAAGAGACAAGACACAGCAACCACCTGAAGAGAAGACGGTACCTCACTAGCGATGTCTCTGGAAGCCTTGGCATGTTTGATGGGAATGGCATCAGCTCTTATGTCATAGCTTTTTGCCTTGGCCTCATCCCAGGCCTTCTGATAATGTTTCTGCAAAGAAGATTAAACACTCGTGTCAATTCCTGCCAAGACTTGGTGATAGCAAGGACTTTGTTAATAATCACACTCTTGCGCTTAACTGCTTGGGTGCTTTTTTTGCCCCCTGTAACTGGGAAGGCTGCAATAATATTCCCTGCAATTGTCTTAGCAGAAAACCCATGACTCAAAGTTAAATCTTTTGCAAAACCCAAAACACAAAGACACAGCTGGCACATCCCTGAAAACACATCACAAGACCCCCACTGAGGGACTTCTCCTGACCATATGCATGGCCTTGCCACAGAGGCCCCACACAAGCAGTCCCACTGACAGAGCGGTGCACGTCCCTGACCAGCTGTGAATTCTGCATCAGCCTGAAATGGTCAGGGTTCCGGTCACAAACATCCAACTGCATGACCAGAGCTACTGGAGACAAACACCTGTTCTCATGACGAAAAAAATCAAAGCCCGACTGAGCTATGAAGCCTCCCACACCTGCTGCAGACTTCTTATTATTTATTAGACTTTTTTGAGTCCTTCAAAGAAAGCAAGTGTAGGTAGAGAGACTTAGTCCTTTCACAAGGCTGAACAGAGACTAAAGTGCCTTCGTCTCTCTGGAGGCACCCAAGGAAGCACAAAAACATGAGAGCTCTGTCTTTATGGGCATCTTGGCCCACACAATATTGGTCAGCCTACCTAGACTTGAAGTCATTAGTACAGCTGGGTAAATATCATGCTTTGTAGTTCTCTGATGACTTTGAAAAATCAGAGACTGAATGTTATTGCAGGTCAGGCCACAACAAAATCAGCAAAAACAATATTCAAAGCATGAGTGAGAAAAAAAGGGGCCGCAGACAACTGCTGAAGGAAGTCCTGAAATAGTTCACTCCTAAGCCAATCATGTCAGGAACTTCTGAACAGTATTTTACATACATGGACATCAAGAACATCTGGAGTGAATGCAGTTTCCAGGCAAATATTCTCAGCCAATTAATTCCTGATGAAAATGCAAAATGGGAAACTGCTTCCTGTTTTACAGAATCTCCACGGTTAGTCCCATAAAATTAGGGGGTGAAACAACACAAATCTGCAAAACATCCCAGGGCTGATGAGTCTGCAGGCTCCTTCAACAACCCCAAGGAAAATATTTGCCAGTTTTTCCTCAAAGGACGGAGAAGTCCTGTGTAATTACATGCTGAACATTTAATTTAGCTCACAAACACAGCCTATCAAGCAAGGCAGGCAATTCCATGTGTCCCACCCTACGGAATCTACAGAGTATAGGGCAAAATGCACCTGCTGGAATGTTCCACACAGCCAGTTTCATCGCTTTCACATTCATACGGACTGTGAGAGGTTACAATAACACCAATTCTAGATTAAGATCATTCTTGTTTGAGGACCATTGGGTACATTAACAGTGCACTCTCGCTCATTAACAATACACTCGGTCTAGACGTAATCTACGGTTTATGATAAAAGCACACTGGAGAACAGCGTTAGTAGCTGCCACTCTTTATGGCAAAATCTAAAAGAGGTCAGGTAAAAACTCTATGAATCTAAGTAGGCACACCCTTAAGTTAATAACGCTTTGCACACATATCGTTGTGGGCTCTTACGTTGCTGATGTTCTGAGCGTTGACTTTGGATTGCAGCATTACGGGAGTATCAGAAGGTATGGAGATCTGCGTCTTATCTTTATCCCAGGCCTCACGGTACAGATGCTAAGCAGAAAGGAAGCACAATGATATTTCACTGTGATCTGAACACTGGCAAAAAAAACAACACTCATGGGAATTCTTTGGTAATGTTGGTTCGCATTGGTTTCAAATTAAACGTTCTCACGATAGAAACTGCGGTCTCTACCACTCAGAAATGTCATTGCACAAATGAAAGGTAAGCAAAAGGTAAGCTTACATCGCTGAGCTGCAAAGCATTGATCTTGGCCTGGACGACATCTGGTGTGTCAGTTATGCTGGTGAACTTCAACTCCTCCGGACGTGTGCGGTACAGCCTCTCGTTGAGGATTTCCTGGGCTTTCTTTGCTTTAACCACATCCACAGAACCTTCTGTCAGCCAGCCAATGCCTCGCAACCACTCCAGGTCCGACTTGTACACGTTCTACAAATAAACCAAAGGGTTATGCCCCTGCAGAGACAACTCTACAGAGAGCTTCCCCAGGCGCAAGGCTTTCCCCAAGCTCCTTCTCCAACAGTCACACATCAACAGTCAGCGCTGAGACTGCAGCAGACCAATCCCTTCCCACCCATGGCTTTTGGTTGCTTCGCACAGCAACACAAGTGGCCATCTTTTAACATGCAAGGTCATCCACACAAATTCAATAAACCGTACCAGGACTGACTGCATCTTCACAAGCACGTCCTTCAGAGAATATTGGCACACTCACAAACATTGCCCACACACCTGACGGAACACTTGTCTACAGTTACTCCCACTCACATCACTCTGCAGGTCGTAGGCTTTCCTGGCGTGGATCACGTCATTCTGGTCAGGCAGACAGGTCCACTGGTGCAGGTAGTGGCGGTAGTCGACATCACTGACCAGCATCTGGCACTCCTTGGCTGCCTGCACTGACAACGCATCAACGGGCAGGTGCACCTGGGCCTTCGAATCGTGGTATGCCTTCCTGTAAATGCGGTCGTTCTGCAGCAACATGGCACGCGCGGCAAACGACAGCTTGGGATCCTCTTGGGCTGTCCGGCACCCGATGTAGTGGCCTTTCTGCTTCTCGTGAGCTTCTTTGTACTTGTACTGAGTAATGTTAAAAGAAGTACGATAAGAAATATTTTGCTACTGGTTATGAGTCATTTTCTTTTAATTTCTCCTGAGTATATTCATTTAGATTTTAGAAATGCATAATGTTTTCTTGCATCTATTTTACTAAATTGTTATTGTGTATGATTTTCTAACATCCTTTCATGTAAAGAATTGCAGTAGAATTTTCCTTTTGGAAGTTGTTGCACATTATCCTCCTGCACTGAATTTTATCTTGGTAGGCATTCTATATGCATCTAATATACCATGATTTGTCATGTCACTTGTAGCTTTTTACTTGATTCCTATTTCACAAATTAACTGATTAAATGACGGTAAAGGAAGAACATACATCACTCGCGATATCTCTTGATGCCTTTGCACTTCGGATTGGAATCGCATCAGCTCTCAAGTCATAACCCTTCTTTTTGGCATCTTCCCAGGCTTGTATATAAAGTTTCTACACAAAAGAGGACAGAAAATGGTTTCTGAGTATTCATAAAGGTGGAATTTCTACATTTTATATATTTTTTTGAAAATTCTTGTGAAAGCATATTTTAAAAGAACTGTACGTTTAAAGAAATGCTCACTTAATTTCCCAATTTCCATTAATTTATTATATGTATAAATATTCTTACATGGCTAACATTAGCTGCATTGGCCTTCGCTAATAAAATTGTCGGAGTGTCAGGCATGACGTGAATTGATGTTTTGTCTGCATCCCAGGCTTCTGTATATAAACGCTAGGAGAGAGGAAAACAGATTCCATTAAGAAGTTTAACTAAGCAACAATGAGAAGACTGTAACCTTGAAAGCATTATTTACCAAAAATATGTCAATGATATAAAATAAAAGTAATCTTGAGTCAGAGGCAGATCTATATAACCAAACTAATATATTTCTCCAAAGAAAGTATTTTACATGCTGCTGGTGTAATTCAAATAAGCTTTAAATACCGTGGTATAGTAAAGCTTCTCATTGAACAGCTCAGGTAGGAAATTTTGTCCTTCCTCATAATTTCTCGGGCTAAGTTGGCCCAGCAATTGATTGATTTAAGGTTGCTAGGAAACTGCAGTAGGAGTAAAATTATATACTTTACTCCACTGTAAGAATTGTTTGATTGATGTTTCTTACTGAAGAGACAGAGTAGGTATATTGTGATTCTCATCCTCCAGGTCTGAGATAAATTGTAGAAGATTCACTTGCAGAGAACTTAAGTTATTTCCTCATTACTTGTTCATCACGCAGTATCTGACACTCAATTAACAATACAGCACTACAGCAGCTGCAATAAATGCCACGATATTCTACTATATCGTGTCTTATAGCATGTTCATGGCACCATTAGCTCTATACGTACCCTAACACCATGCCAGAAACTTGTCTCTGCAGATTTCACAGTGTTGTCTAAGAACTGTGAAGATATTTAGTCTGTTCTGTCAGAGATGTGTTTTGCATAGTGAAGTAGCTTTAACAGAATAGAAAAACTATACCAAACAACCATTTACAATAGGAATTTAGACAGGACAGGAAAAAGAGAGAAATTCAACCAAATCTTTAGTATTGCTCTTGAAAAATATGTGACGTAGTAAAAATGACCAGAAAAACTAAGTGTTTAGTTCAGACTGAGACCCAAGATAAAATACCCTTTTCCTGTGCAAAGGCTGAATTAAGGGCATTCATCTTCTCTAAGTCCATAGCAAATCTGTACAGTCTTACTCTGGATTTTCTATTTTTCACCTTATGAACAAGATCTATCAGCTAGTAATACCAGTGTTTTTAAGGGAAAACAAAACAAAACACCTCACCTTGTTCATTATCTCAGCATTTTGCTTGGCTAATACCATAGCCAAAGAATCTGTCACGCTAGTAAATTTAATTTGGTCTGCTGGTTGACGATACTTCCTTTCACTCAGGATTTCTCCAGCTTTCTTAGCTTTCTCAACATCCATGGAACCAATAGGAACCCATCCAATACCTCTAAGCCATTCCAAGTCAGATTTGTAAACAGCCTGAAAAATTTTGAAAGTTCATCATATATGTGCAAGTGTGTGCAATATCAAAATAACTGTATATAATATCTTATCCTATACAAGGAATTTTATATATTTTTGCATAGTAGCAGTATTTGGCTTTGAAACCAACTTTAATTTTTGAAGAAAGAGTAAAAGAATTTTTAAATAACAAAAGGGGAGTTATTGAAGATCTCCATGAATACCACAGTTACAAAGAAATTATACCTCAGGTTAAAGACAAAGAAGACGGAATTAAATATAAGTTTGATGACAACATATTAAACATTTCACCTCTACGAACATGTCTGATGCAAGCAACTAAGGAATATTATATCTTTAAAAAACGATTTTGCACAAAACCAAGTATATTTAATTATGTATTACAAATCTAACAATTTACTCACATCGCTCTGCAGATCATAGGCCTTCTTAGCATGGATAACATCATTCTGGTCTGGCAGACAGATCCACTGGTGCAGATAGTGGCGGTAATCAATATCGCTGACCAACTCTTGGCATTTCTTGGCCAACACGATACCCAGCATGTCCACGGGGCTGCTGAAGTGCGTCTTTGTCTTCTCAAAGGCCTTCTTGTACTCCCGGTCACTCTGGATCTTCGCTACATGCATCGACCACATCATCTTGGGATCATCCTCTATGTTTCGCGCTCCAATGTGGTGGCCAAGCTGCTTGCGATAACCTTCCTTATACTTGTACTGAAATTAAATATATTAATATTCATATGGTATAATTATCATTTTATAAATGATACACACAGATTAACATAATCAGTAGTTTTATTTGATTTAGACTTTTCTACTATTTCATTACCTTTCACATTAAAAAGAATTATGACAGGTATCATTATCTCTGAATTTGATACAGTTATACGTCCTGTTTTTGGTTGGAATACACTTAACTTTCTTTATAGTGGCTGGTACGATGCTGGGTTTGGGATTATGATGAAAATAGTGTTGATAACACACTGATGTTTTAGCTGTTGCTGAGCAGTGCTTACACTGACTCGAGGACTTTTCAGCTTCTCATACCGCCCGGCCAGTGAGGAGGCTGGGGGCGCACAAGCAGTTAGGAGAGGGCACAGCCAGGACAGGTGACCCAAACAGACCAAAGGGTATTTCCTACCACATGACATCATGCTCAGCAATAAAAGCTGGGGGAAAAGAAGAAGGAAGGCAGGGACATCCGGAGTGCTGGCGTTTATCTTTCCAATTAACCACTATGCATGACGGATCCCTGCTGCCTGGGGTTAAACCACACCATGGTATCACACATTTAATTAACTAAACGCTGAATGTCATGTACTTACTAACAAGTCTGATATTCCACATTGTTTTAATGTTACGATTAGAATATAACGATTAACTTATTATAAAAGTTTATCACACAAACCCTTGAGAAAAAGAGTGACTTGGTCTTCACACTAACAGTTTAATTATCAGTATTGATGGAAAAAAAACGACGTTAACAATGTTATGCTTTGTTTTAGTGATGTTTTCTGATCTCATAAATGAGAATTGTCATAGTCACAGCATATTTTTTATTCCATTTTTGTATTCAGACATCTTGATTTTCAAGACAGCATTCCAAAAGAAATATTTTTTCCTCAGGAAAAAAACAAGTTAGAACTTTTAGAATTGATTTACAAATTTAGTAATTAGTAATTACTAATAATTACTATATTTGGGAAAGAAATTTCAAAGTATTTCCTATTTTGAATCAGAAATTAATTTGGTAACTCCAGCATAGAATTGTACACCTTACTGAGTATCCTACTTCAGCACCCATGGACATCAATGGAACTATCAAAGTGGACATAGATTTATTATTTCTATTATTTTCTCTATTTATTACTGTGGTATATAACTTGTGCATACAAATACTGGCTATCCCTTTCATGTGCTAAGAACATGCAGTAGAATCATTTGATTTCAGTATTATCTATTCTATACTCAAGGTACTACATGAAAAAAACAGTGGAACAAAAATTCTGATTCTTTTGCTTTACCAAATCCATACAGACATGATGAAAAGACTGCTTACATCACTGGCAATCTCTCTGGATGCTCTGGCAGCTTGAATAGGAATGGCATCGTAACGCATGTCATGACCCTTCTTCTTTGATTCTTCCAAAGCTAGTTTGTACATATTCTGTGAGAAAAAAAAAACATTTGTGTTTCAAAAATCAGGTAATTTACCCACTTCAGTTAAGCACATCTGTGCAATAAAACAAATTGAATCCCCCCAAAATATTGTTAATGTTCAGACAGCCTAAATATTTGAACAAAGCTCTATCTTCTCTAGAAGGTAAAAAAACAAAACAGATTTTGCAATTTTATGGTAGATACCCAGAAACTGGAAATCATCTAGGGATGGGAAAGAAAGGAATATTCTAAAACTTAAATTATTCATTTCCATACTTTGCTATAGAAATTATTTCTAGTTTATGGTATATAACATATTAAAAAAGCCTGAGTTAGATACCTAGGAAGTAAATTCAGGGAAAAGAACAACTCTGATGTTATCAGCATAGCTGGCCATTTGTGGAACTAAACAACTTGACAACATTATAATATTAAGTAAGAGTCAGAGGTGACAAAATTCTACTACTCTGAGCTCTTCAATTTTACTTACCTGACTGTAGTTTAATTGGTTTTGCTTAGCTAGCAGGATTTCCGGTGTGTCAGGCATGACATGAACCATGGTCTTATCTTTATTCCATGCTTCAGTGTATAAACGCTAAGAAAGAACAGAGGAAGAGATTACCATTATGTTCCAATATAAGTTAAATACTCATAAACCAGCTAAAACATAAAGGGTATTAGGCAAAATTAAAGGAAGCAGCATGAATATATGCTTACATTTGTAATCAGATACAGATAACAATTTCTCTTCGTAAAAATAATTTATCTGAGGCAATTCAACACTTAGAAAACTGCTATATTAATTAAGAAAAATGAATAAACCAAAGCATTATTACTACTCACTGCATAGACATGTCGAATAAAGGATTAAAATGGAATATGTAGAATATCTTGAGCTGAGTCTTCCATTACATAGCTGTTAGTTTTGATTGAAATAAAGACAGCACACTATTCGAAAAAAGCATCATCTCTGAACTTCAGCATTACTTGTCATCATGGTATTTCAAGTCTTCCTTCTCCAGGGTTTAGCTAGACAGTGATGACATGTTACCAGATTGGATCAAGACTCACCTTATTCATCGTCTCTGCATTATGCTTGGCCAAGACCATCTCTAGAGAATCAGTAACACTAGTAAATTTGATTGTGTCCGGAGGCTGACGGTATAATTTATCACTCAAGATCTCTCCTGCCTTCTTGGCTTTTTCAACATCCAAGGAACCAATTGGGACCCAACCAATGCCCCGCAACCATTCAAGGTCGGACTTGTAGCAATTCTATTGCAAAAAATACACAGGTTATTCTAAAAATAATAATGCAATTTACGTAGTGCATCTTTTCACAGATGTTTAATTAAACTCAGTATCAACTTCTAATACAAATAAATTCCAAAGCCCAGACAAATCTTAGCTGATATCACTGCAGTTCATCTAGATGCAGAGTGAAACCATTATCCAAGCTTCACAGAATGACAAATAATAAATAGCCCAAATTACAGAATTTCACTTAATATCAACTAGCAAACATATCTTATTAGAGGTCTGAGTTTCAATAATACTTAAAAATAAGTCTTGAAATTTGTTTTTACCACATTAGTATCTGATGCCCTGGACCACCTATGTAAAATTTCAAATACACCCCTCCCCAAAAATGAAATAAAAGGTACTTGCATCACTCTGCAGATCATAGGCCTTCTTAGCATGGATAACATCATTCTGGTCTGGCAGACAGATCCACTGGTGCAGATAGTGCTTGTAATCAATATCACTGACCAACTCTTGGCATTTCTTGGCCAACACGATACCCAGCATGTCCACGGGGCTGCTGAAGTGCGTCTTTGTCTTCTCGAAGGCTTTCTTGTACTCCCTGTCACTCTGGATCTTCGCTATGTGCATTGACCACATCATCTTGGGATCATCCTCTATGTTTCGCGCTCCAATGTGGTGGCCAAGCTGCTTGCGATAACCTTCTTTATACTTGTACTGAGATATAAATCAAGATATTTTGTTTATTTTTTAAGTATAAAATTCAGCTACTCATTTTAAATGTTTCTAATAACAAAGTCTCCAAAACACTCTAAAATCTACAGCCAACAAAATACGCTCAAAGTAATTATGGGGCTAATAACATGGATTCTCTGATTAAATTTCTAAGACTTGTATTAGAACCCTAAATTGAGAAGTGTGAGAATTTTTTTTTGAAAAAACACTAATATTAGTGATAAATAATCCTGATTTATACGTACTATATAAAGATATAATTAACAAAACATTAAAGTACTAACATGATAGCAGCATTATATTGTCCATAATTTTTACAAATCAGTCTTTATACGTATATAATAATTTACTTCCAAAAATGTACACTTTGAGTTTAGAGTTTAATTGAAATGCCTTTTACAGAATTTAACTGATAGTTTTCAGGTTGTAGAGATCAGATATCAGCACACAAAGAAATAAAAAGTTTATATCTTACATCACTGGCAATTTGCCTGGATGCTTTGGCAGCTTGAATGGGGATAGCATCACTTCTCAGATCATAGCCTTTCTTTTTTGATTCTTCCATGGCTTGTCTGTAGAGTTTCTAGAAGAAGAATTAAACAATAGGATTCATGTAACTAAATTCTTTATATTAGATTCTGTGCAAAGCAAACTGCTCGTGAGTAGATTAAAAAAAAAAAAGTGTTAACTTTTATTCTAACCCAGCTTTATGTTTCTTAACTCAAAGCCTCCGAGAAGCAGCTCTTAATAATTTGTATTGAATGAGGATCTTTGCTAAATACTTTAGATAACAATTTTTTTTCTTTCAGTACTTTAATAACACAGATTGCAACTTCATAGATAAGCTACTCCTCCACATACAAATAGAATAAAACTTACTTTCTAAAGCCTTCTCTTACTGATGCGAATATATTTACCTAAGCTAACATTGAACACTGGAAACAATGTTCTTCACAATTGTGCTGGAATTTTTTTTTGTCTTTCCAGTGTTGGAATGAATTTTGCACCTTCCCAACATTAGGCACAGTGGGAGAAAGAACCCCCAGAAATTCACTGGAAACACACTTTTCAAAGAATTTATTCTAAGTAGCGCTCACAGACGTATGTATACACTACTGTACAAAAGCACAAGTGATGCTTTTAAAGTCACAATTTTAATTATAAACATTTGGCGTCACTCAAAGAAATAGATGGTATCATCTATATCAGGTTTATCAGGATATTGATAACCCAGCCATGAAACAGACCAGTTACATCTGGAGATCGAACAAACTCACCGCACTGTAGTTTTGCATGTTCTGCTTTGCTAGTGTGATTTCAGGTGTGTCGGGCATGATGTGAACTTGTGTCTTGTCTTTATTCCAGGCATCTGTATATAAACGCTGCAGGAGAAACAACATATGTTAGGAGGGAAAAAAAAAAAGATGGCTACTTGGAGATCCCATATATAGGGAGAAAAATTGCAGAACTGTACTCCCAGTGAAGTCTAAAAAATCCTTATTCCTTACATAGCAACGAGACCTTATATTCACTTCTCAAGATGCTTAATTTACAGCTTAAGAATTTGTAACGTAGAAAGAATTCAGTTTTAAAGGAAATGTTTGCAAAAAAAGGCTTTCAACGGAAGGCTAATCAGACACACACAGATTTAAATTCTAAGAACAAGGCCTCACTGAAGGAAGAAATGGTTTTGTTGACATAAATAGGATTGAGATTACAGCCACAGACTCAGAAAAACTCTTACATTGTGAGAGCTATGTTGAATTGTTTGAAATACAGATATTTCAAAGACTGATCTGAAACAAGTAATTTAAATCCTAGATTACTAAATATATTTGATAAATTATTAGATTTATTAAACAAATGGCTAAATTGTTTTATTAAAAATTAGATGGAAGATAACACTACTAGATACATGCTAGAGTATGTAGAAAGCTTTACAACTCATAATTAATATTTAACTTCATAACTTAGAAGATATTGTTATATTAGCACTTGCTAAAAATAAATTACCAATTACCTGTTGATTACCAAGAATGAAACAGACTTTTAAAGTCTCACTGTGCTGAAACTGCACGCAGGAACAGACTTGTATTGCTAGACCTCTCTCTCCAGGGTTTAGCTGGAGTGTACTGACATGTTACCAGATTGGATCAAGACTCACCTTATTCATCGTCTCTGCATTATGCTTGGCCAAGACCATCTCTAGAGAATCAGTAACACTAGTAAATTTGATTGTGTCCGGAGGCTGACGGTATAATTTATCACTCAAGATCTCTCCTGCCTTCTTGGCTTTTTCAACATCCAAGGAACCAATTGGGACCCAACCAATGCCCCGCAACCATTCAAGGTCAGACCTGTAGCAATTCTATTGCAAAAAGTACAAAGACAGCCATCTCATTAATATTGCCAGGTAAACATTTCATATATCTCATGCAAATAATGCTTATTTTCTGTTAGTCTCCTTCCTCCTAGTTCAATCGGCAAAACAATCCTTGTTTACGACCTAGATTCAAATCCCAATCCCCGTCTTCAAGAGGTATCATTCACCGAACAACATGTATAGGAACAGTCAAAGGGTAAATGATGTAATTAAAACAAAATCCTGAAAGCCAGCATAAACTTTTCCTGTAATGTATATTCCCAAGAAACAGGAAGTCATTCAGTAAGGAAGAGCAGGTTTTAAGTTAAACAATTTTCCCAAGACAGAACGGAAGAATTCCAGTGATGAAACTTAAAGAAAAAAGTCATACGGGGCAATTTCCTCTTTATATGTAGTTAATCTGCATATATAGGCATTAAAGCTATCTGTTATATTACTTATCTGCTAATCTTCTATTATGCTAATGGATTTCCTGTATTTAAACCTTCATACTATTCAGTATTCCTTATTTACAGATTCACTTACTATTGTCTTATGACCTCCTCTTGGAACAAGTAGAGAAAAACACAATGTGAAAAAACACTGCAACAGAAACAGGTCAGGAGCTTCTGCATTTTGTAGAGAGTAGCTTCTATCTTTTATACGCTTTGTACGTAAGGGAAATTACATACACAGCAGAACATCAATGCTCATCAGTGAGTACTCACATCACTCTGCAGATCATAGGCCTTCTTAGCATGGATAACATCATTCTGGTCTGGCAGACAGATCCACTGGTGCAGATAGTGGCGGTAATCAATATCGCTGACCAACTCTTGGCATTTCTTGGCCAACACAATACCCAGCATGTCCACGGGGCTGCTGAAGTGCGTCTTTGTCTTCTCAAAGGCTTTCTTGTACTCCCTGTCACTCTGGATCTTCGCTACATGCATCGACCACATCATCTTGGGATCATCCTCTATGTTTCGCGCTCCAATGTGGTGGCCAAGCTGCTTGCGATAACCTTCCTTATACTTGTACTGTAGGCAAAAAGATGTTCGTTGAGTTTTATTTCAGTTTTCTTCACATACTAAGAAAAGCCCAAGTAGAACAACCTCCAGAGAACTTTGTATGTGAAACCACGGAGACGTTAAAGTACGTATTCAGCTGATGAATTGCAATGTGCAGCTACAAAGGGATTTACCTAACATTTTCTGACTGTTGTAACCTTCACGTTTTCCAAAGCACACTATGGCCAACATATTAAGAGCTCCTCCTCAGTACGTGAGAGAATAAAAAGTGTGTAAATTACAGAATCAATAAAAAAAACTCAAAAGTTCAGTATATTTACCCATTTCCATAGAGAGTCAGTAGGTGACTTTCAAGCACAAAGGAGAATTTTCAATATTAATATCTAATCATCAAGGAACCCACTACTTTTACACTGCCTTTACCTCTTACAAAAACTCTGCAATGAGAAAATTCAAAAGTATTGCACATTCAAAGAAAAGAGGTTCTGAATAAGAGACTTTCACAAAATTAAATAAATGAAAGGCCAAATCAAAAAATAATGGTCTATGCAGAAACACTGTCACAGATGTAAGATGCAGACACAGAGAAACTGTCAAAGAGAGTGTGCCACCAAGGCCTTCTGCGTACTTACATCACTGGCAATATCCCTGGAAGCTTTAGCAGACTTGATAGGAATGGCATCTTCCCGGAGGTCATAGCCCTTTTTCTTCTCTTCCTCCATTGCAAGCCTGTACAGTTTCTGAAAGAAAAACAAGCGTTCCCAAGTGACCCCAACTACACTTCTTCCTGCACCGCCTCTGCCCACGGATGGACACCGAGCCCACACGGAACACCTACCTCACTGAGGTTCTGCTGGTTCTGCTGGGCCAGCAAAATACCAGGTGTATCTGGCATAATGTGAACGCTGGTTTTGTCTTTCTCCCAGGCAGACGTATATGCACGCTAAAAAGGTGAGCACAACGTGAAAGATCATGCAAGCACAGGGAAACAAACAGAAACCAAACTAGCTCAACTGGGCCTCTACCAGCCTCTAGGTCTCAACATACTTAGGCACTTTCCTTTCCCCAAGACTTTTAAAGTCTCACCCTTTTCTTTTTCGTACCACACCCAAACTCTGCTCCAATTACAAAAAACAGACATTCATCTAAAACAAGGAAGACAAGTCCGACAAATCCCCCAAGCAGGAGGACAGTGTTGCCTCCACCAAAACCCTGGCCCTGGAGGGAGAAGAGCTCTAGAGCCCTGCCAGAGGCACTCCTTCCCCTCAGGCTGAAAACACAAGGGAATCTCACTTGGTTCATAATTTCAGAGTTGTGCTTCGCCAGAACCATAGGCATAGAGTCAGGAATGCTCGTGAACTTGATGGTGTCCGGGTGCTGACGATACTTCTTGTCACTCAGGATCAGGCTTGCCCTCTTGTTCTTCTCATCGTCCAGCGAACCACTTGGGGACCAGCCAATGCCTCTCAGCCACAGAAGGTCCGACTTGTACACATTCTGAAATGACAGGCAAGGACACAAACAGCTCAGCAACATCCTCAGTGTGTGCAAGCACCCCTCCTACCAAGGGAAGCTCCGCCTGAGAAGGAACATTCCCCTGGGTCAACACACCAGACAGCACAAAGGAGCTACCATGCAGCACGGCTCCCGTTTTACCGAGCCTTTGTAGACAAAAGCCTCTGTAGGCAAAAGGGACAAAGATCTGCCCCATCCTGCAATCTTGGCTGACTTAGGCACACACTAGGACCGTTACACCCCACCATCTAATGCTCTTTATACCACGCCAGCTTGTGTTTGCCCAGTGCCAGTCCTCCAAGATTCCTGTGCCCTTCCCCTTATGGAATGATCTTTAGCCACTTTCTGCAACCATTCCCTCCACACAGTCAAAGGAAGACACAACTCTTCTGTGATCATAATATACAATGCCACACAAAATTCTTCCTCAATGATTCAAAGAAAACCAAAAAACACTCAGTACGTCAGTATGGCCATAACAACCTCTCATAGAAACAGCCCAGGTTTATGGTCCCCAACTGCATCTTCCCCAACAGTCAAGCAGAACTCAAGGAGGACAGCCCGTTTCCCACACATCTAGGAAAGAACAACTTACATCGCTCTGAAGGTCGTACACTTTCCTGGCTTGTACAACATCGTTCTGGTCCGGCAGACACGTCCACCGATGCAGATAATGCTTGTAATCAATGTCACTGACCAGCTCCTGACACTTCTTGGCCAACACCACACCCAGCATGTCCACGGGGCTGCTGAAGTGCGTCTTTGTCTTCTCAAAGGCTTTCTTGTACTCCCGGTCACTCTGGATCTTCGCTACATGCATCGACCACATCATCTTGGGATCATCCTCTATGTTTCGCGCTCCAATGTGGTGGCCAAGCTGCTTGCGATAACCTTCCTTATACTTGTACTGTAGGATTAAAGAAGCTCAGTAAGTTTATGCTCAGCCCTTCTTCTTCCTCTCAGCACTGTTCTGGAGCAACTCCTGTGAAAAGTGCTTTGCTAATGGAACCTGGCAAGATCACCATGGGAACAGGCATCCAAGTGCAACGTACCCCACGATGGGCTACACCTCCATCCCACCCCAGGCCTGCACCAAGACACTGGAGCCACACGGAGGTCCAGACTGCAACCCCAACCAAGCCAGCTCAGGAACTAGGAGCAATGTGCCTGTACAGACAGCAGCTCCACACAACCCAAGCAGCCTCACTGAGAGGCCAGCTCAGCAGCTGGGGTGGAAAACGGGACAAAACCCATCAGACTGCTCCAGCAGGCAATCTGGCCTTCATCCTGTACTGCTCTGTCTGCTCTCACCCACGCAGCCCCCAGCAGCCGACACACTCCTCTGAACCAGGCTGCCCTCACAGTGCGGAGGACTCTTTCTCCCAGCTCAGTGTGTCCTCAGCTTTTCTGCTGGCTGCCTGAGTTTGGGCAGTGACATGGAACTGCGCTACACTTTTCCCTCCCCCAGTTCCAAAATGTCCAGAAAGCCTGAGGAGAGATTGAGCTCATCTTCCCAGACTAACAGAACAAACCGAAACTACAGAACGTCTCATGAGAGAGTAAATTCAGCCCCTGCACCCTAAAATCATGTTCTGCAACACCAGCTGGGACAAAGTAACAGTGGCCTGAAAATGACTGCTCCACTCCAGTCCACACAGAAATGATAAACGTCCCTGTCATATCAAAAAACTTGGTTTGGGTTTTCTTTTCAATGGTCCAGCTCATCAGGGTAGCTGCAGGCATCAGGCGAGTGCACATCCGTACTGACAGACTGGCCCTACTGAACCTCTGCCACCAACGCCTTTACTGACTAGCTGAGCGGTAATGACAGGTACGTGCTCTGTGGGCTACACTCATCTAAGTTTGCAGTCCCTGGTCTTGAGCTGCAAGCACAGGGAAACTGTCCAAGAAAGTGTGCCACCAAGGCCTCCTGCGTACTTACATCACTGGCAATATCCCTGGAAGCTTTAGCAGACTTGATAGGAATGGCATCTTCCCGGAGGTCATAGCCCTTTTTCTTCTCTTCCTCCATTGCAAGCCTGTACAGTTTCTGAAAGAAAAACAAGCGTTCCCAAGTGACCCCAACTACACTTCTTCCTGCACCGCCTCTGCCCACGGATGGACACCGAGCCCACACGGAACACCTACCTCACTGAGGTTCTGCTGGTTCTGCTGGGCCAGCAAAATACCAGGTGTATCTGGCATAATGTGAACGCTGGTTTTGTCTTTCTCCCAGGCAGACGTATACGCACGCTAAAAAGGTGAGCACAACGTGAAAGATCATGCAAGCACAGGGAAACAAACAGAAACCAAACTAGCTCAACAGGGCCTCTACCAGCCTCTAGGTCTCAACACACTTAGGCACTTTCCTTTCCCCAAGACTTTTAAAGTCTCACCCTTTTCTTTCCCGCACCACACCCAAACTCTGCTCCAATTACAAAAAAGAGATGTTGATCAAACAAGGAACACAAATCCCCCGAGCAGGAGGATGGTGTTGCCTCCACCAAAACCCTGGCCCTGGAGGGAGAAGAGCTCTAGAGCCCTGCCAGAGGCACTCCTTTCCCTCAGGCTGAAAACACAAGGGAATCTCACTTGGTTCATAATTTCAGAGTTGTGCTTCGCCAGAACCATAGGCATAGAGTCAGGAATGCTCGTGAACTTGATGGTGTCCGGGTGCTGACGATACTTCTTGTCACTCAGGATCAGGCTCGCCCTCTTGTTCTTCTCATCGTCCAGCGAACCACTTGGGGACCAGCCAATGCCTCTCAGCCACAGAAGGTCCGACTTGTACAAATTCTGAAATGACAGGCAAGGACACAAACAGCTCAGCAACATCCTCAGTGTGTGCAAGCACCCCTCCTACCAAGGGAAGCTCCGCCTGAGAAGGAACATTCCCCTGGGTCACACACCAGACAGCACAAAGGGGCTACCATGTATCTCGGCTCCTGTTACACCGAGGTTGTGTAGGCTCTGCACGCCTGCACCACCACAAGCAGGTGCCCAGCATCTGACAGAGCTCCGCTCAAGCATCTTCTGTGCAAAAGCCTTTGTAGGCAAAAGGGACAAAGATCTCTCCCATCCAGCAGTCTTGGCTGACAGAGGCACTGAAGAGGAACCTTAAACCCCACCACCTATGGTTCTTTATACTACTCCAGCTTGTGTTTGCCCAGCACTTGTCCTTCAAAAGTAAAAATTGACTCTTTTGCCCTTTCCCTTATAGAATGAACTTTAGCCACATGCAGAAACCTTTCCCTCCACACAGTCAAAGGAAGACACTATTCTTCTGTGATCATAATATACAATGCCACACAAAATTCTTCCTCAATGATTCACAGAAAGCCAAAAAACACTCAGTACGTCAGTATGGCCATAACAACCTCTCATAGAAACAGCCCACGTTTATGGTCCCCAACTGCATCTTCCCCAACAGTCAAGCAGAACTCAAGAAGGACAGCCCGTTTCCCACACATCTAGGGAAGAACAACTTACATCGCTCTGAAGGTCGTACACTTTCCTGGCTTGTACAACATCGTTCTGGTCCGGCAGACACGTCCACCGATGCAGATAATGCTTGTAATCAATGTCACTGACCAGCTCCTGACACTTCTTGGCCAACACCACACCCAGCATGTCCACGGGGCTGCTGAAGTGCGTCTTTGTCTTCTCAAAGGCTTTCTTGTACTCCCGGTCACTCTGGATCTTCGCTACATGCATCGACCACATCATCTTGGGATCATCCTCTATGTTTCGCGCTCCAATGTGGTGGCCAAGCTGCTTGCGATAACCTTCCTTATACTTGTACTGTAGGATTAAAGAAGCTCAGTAAGTTTATGCTCAGCCCTTCTTCTTCCTCTCAGCACTGTTCTGGAGCAACTCCTGTGAAAAGTGCTTTGCTAATGGAACCTGGCAAGATTACCATGGGAACAGGCATCCAAGTGCAACGTACCCCACGATGGGCTACACCTCCATCCCACCCCAGGCCTGCACCAAGACACTGGAGCCACACGGAGGTCCAGACTGCAACCCCAACCAAGCCAGCTCAGGAACTAGGAGCAATGTGCCTGTACAGACAGCAGCTCCACACAACCCAAGCAGCCTCACTGAGAGGCCAGCTCAGCAGCTGGGGTGGAAAACGGGACAAAACTCATCAGACTGCTCCAGCAGGCAATCTGGCCTTCATCCTGTACTGCTCTGTCTGCTCTCACCCACGCAGCCCCCAGCAGCCGACACACTCCTCTGAACCAGGCTGCCCTCACAGTGCGGAGGACTCTTTCTCCCAGCTCAGTGTGTCCTCAGCTTTTCTGCTGGCTGCCTGAGTTTGGGCAGTGACATGGAACTGCGCTACACTTTTCCCTCCCCCAGTTCCAAAATGTCCAGAAAGCCTGAGGAGAGATTGAGCTCATCTTCCCAGACTAACAGAACAAACCGAAACTACAGAACGTCTCATGAGAGAGTAAATTCAGCCCCTGCACCCTAAAATCATGTTCTGCAACACCAGCTGGGACAAAGTAACAGTGGCCTGAAAATGACTGCTCCACTCCAGTCCACACAGAAATGATAAACGTCCCTGTCATATCAAAAAACTTGGTTTGGGTTTTCTTTTCAATGGTCCAGCTCATCAGGGTAGCTGCAGGCATCAGGCGAGTGCACATCCGTACTGACAGACTGGCCCTACTGAACCTCTGCCACCAACGCCTTTACTGACTAGCTGAGCGGTAATGACAGGTACGTGCTCTGTGGGCTACACTCATCTAAGTTTGCAGTCCCTGGTCTTGAGCTGCAAGCACAGGGAAACTGTCCAAGAAAGTGTGCCACCAAGGCCTCCTGCGTACTTACATCACTGGCAATATCCCTGGAAGCTTTAGCAGACTTGATAGGAATGGCATCTTCCCGGAGGTCATAGCCCTTTTTCTTCTCTTCCTCCATTGCAAGCCTGTACAGTTTCTGAAAGAAAAACAAGCGTTCCCAAGTGACCCCAACTACACTTCTTCCTGCACCGCCTCTGCCCACGGATGGACACCGAGCCCACACGGAACACCTACCTCACTGAGGTTCTGCTGGTTCTGCTGGGCCAGCAAAATACCAGGTGTATCTGGCATAATGTGAACGCTGGTTTTGTCTTTCTCCCAGGCAGACGTATACGCACGCTAAAAAGGTGAGCACAACGTGAAAGATCATGCAAGCACAGGGAAACAAACAGAAACCAAACTAGCTCAACAGGGCCTCTACCAGCCTCTAGGTCTCAACACACTTAGGCACTTTCCTTTCCCCAAGACTTTTAAAGTCTCACCCTTTTCTTTCCCGCACCACACCCAAACTCTGCTCCAATTACAAAAAAGAGATGTTGATCAAACAAGGAACACAAATCCCCCGAGCAGGAGGATGGTGTTGCCTCCACCAAAACCCTGGCCCTGGAGGGAGAAGAGCTCTAGAGCCCTGCCAGAGGCACTCCTTTCCCTCAGGCTGAAAACACAAGGGAATCTCACTTGGTTCATAATTTCAGAGTTGTGCTTCGCCAGAACCATAGGCATAGAGTCAGGAATGCTCGTGAACTTGATGGTGTCCGGGTGCTGACGATACTTCTTGTCACTCAGGATCAGGCTCGCCCTCTTGTTCTTCTCATCGTCCAGCGAACCACTTGGGGACCAGCCAATGCCTCTCAGCCACAGAAGGTCCGACTTGTACAAATTCTGAAATGACAGGCAAGGACACAAACAGCTCAGCAACATCCTCAGTGTGTGCAAGCACCCCTCCTACCAAGGGAAGCTCCGCCTGAGAAGGAACATTCCCCTGGGTCACACACCAGACAGCACAAAGGGGCTACCATGTATCTCGGCTCCTGTTACACCGAGGTTGTGTAGGCTCTGCACGCCTGCACCACCACAAGCAGGTGCCCAGCATCTGACAGAGCTCCCCTCAAGCATCTTCTGTGCAAAAGCCTTTGTAGGCAAAAGGGACAAAGATCTCTCCCATCCAGCAGTCTTGGCTGACAGAGGCACTGAAGGGGACTGTTACACCCCACCACCTGATGCTCTTTATACTACTTCAGCTTGCATATGCCCAGAGCCGGTCCTCCAAAAGTAAAAATTTGACTCCTTTGCCCTTCCCCTTATAGAATGATCTTTAGCCACTTTCTGCAACCATTCCCTCCACACAGTCAAAGGAAGACACAACTCTTCTGTGATCATAAAGTACAATGCCACACAAACTTCTGCCTTTCTGGTTCAAAGAAGAAACACTCAGCATGTCAGCATGGCCACAACACCATCTCACAGAATCAGCCCAGGTTTATGGTCCCCAACTGCATCTTCCCCAACAGTCAAGCAGAACTCAAGAAGGACAGCCCGTTTCCCACACATCTAGGGAAGAACAACTTACATCGCTCTGAAGGTCGTACACTTTCCTGGCTTGTACAACATCGTTCTGGTCCGGCAGACACGTCCACCGATGCAGATAATGCTTGTAATCAATGTCACTGACCAGCTCCTGACACTTCTTGGCCAACACCACACCCAGCATGTCCACGGGGCTGCTGAAGTGCGTCTTTGTCTTCTCAAAGGCTTTCTTGTACTCCCGGTCACTCTGGATCTTCGCTACATGCATCGACCACATCATCTTGGGATCATCCTCTATGTTTCGCGCTCCAATGTGGTGGCCAAGCTGCTTCCGGTACGCAGTTTTATATTGGTACTAAATGAATAGAGAAACCGCCGTGTTTTAAAGAAGTACGTAACATTTCTGATTTGTTAATAGACTGGCTAATTTTTGAACTGAAACGTATTATAAAAATATATTGCATATTTTGGCTATATTTTTAGCATTTTTATTTCTAGATCGTATTAAGTTATTTTCTACGGTTACATTCTTTCTATTTGTAAACTATTTTAATGAATTAAATTAACTTTGCACAATAAGGAATTACACAACCTCTTGGGTGAGGAGCAATGTAAGTGTTAAAATGTTAGATCTCCTCCTATTACAGGGAAATGTCTACTAGCTCAATGCCACACTATTATTTTCACTCAGTAGGACTTACTTCACTAGCTATGTCTCTGGATGCCTTCGCTGACTTGAGGGGTATAGCATCGGGAGGAAGATCGTAGCCTTTCCTCTTCAACTCTTCATATCCTAACTTGTAATGTTTCTGTTGGAGAAGGATTCAAAGTAATTATTGCAAATAAGGCTCTGGAGAGTTTTTCAATATGTAAAAAAGTAAGATCACCCTACCTATACAATGTGGTAATTTTATTCCTTTGATTATTGAAAAAGAAGTATGAGATTCCAAAAGCAGTTTCATTAATCAAATGAAATACCATACCTTATTTCTAATAATATGTATTTTGTAACTGATTATATAAAATATATAAAAATAACTACCTGCAATTTCTCTGATGATCTCATCTGAGACCAAAACTTTTCCTTTACTAGAAATATTAATCTGAATGAAGAATAGTCTTCTACAGAGGTGAATAATACAACCCTGCAATTTGCTACACCCAATTTCAATCACAATTGTCTTCTTGATTTCTTATGATAAAGCTGCTGACATTTTACATTTCGCACCTAATCTATAGTTGTTCCATTATAGCCAGAAATTTGATGTAATGTAATCCTAAGAAATTCTAAAAATGTAGTTTGATATAATCAGACTTTTAACTAAACAACAGGCTTACTGAAAATTCCTGAATACATATCGAAAATGTTAATATAATTGGTAGGGATGAATGAAAACACCAAACTTGCACTGAGTATTTTCTTGGTATTTTTTTTCTAGCAACTCCACTTCCATATTATAACCTAGCAATTTACTTGGGCTTCCCAATGCATAACAATTTTCACAGGAAAAGATTACAGGTGTGCTTACAACCATTAGATTTGTAGAATTACTCTACTTCATTTTAAACTAAAGCTATAAAGAGTAAATCCAAATTTCATAAAATAAATATTGTAGAGACACACTTACATCACTTGTGTTGATTAAGTTTGATTTAGCCAGTAAAATTTCAGGAGTATCAGGCATGATGTGAACCTGAGTCTTGTCCTTGTCCCAGGCTTGCCTATAGAGTATCTGAAAAGAGACACAAACAGAAATATCTTGTCTGATAAAAGGCTCACATTCACGGCAGTGAATTCATCTTAATTTTTCTGAACAATTGCAAAGCAAAGATATACCATGCAAGCAAGATATTTAAATAAAATAATACACCAACTTCTTACTAAAATACCTTTTTTCCCTCTTTACATCCACGAATGCTCAACGAGGCAGCATTATGACAACATGGTTGCATACTACATAGTAAGGGTTATATTTGCAGTTTGCTGAATAAATTGTATAGACCTTAATCTCCTGATTAAGGCATAAGACTTCTTGACAACTGAGCAGTAAGGCACAGATTGCAAACATCTGATATTTTTATACTTTATATTTTTATAATCACATTCTGGTATAGTGATCTTTTCAACAAATGAATACTAACTTATTCCTACATTTATTGAATCACATGTACTTGTTCCAGAGGCAACTTACATCACTTCTATTTTTGGCATTAGATTTTGCTAAAACGATATTCATGGCATCTGGGATACTCGTGAACTTAATAGTATCTGGGTGCTGCCGGTACTTCTTTTCACTCAGTATTTCAGAAGCTTTCTTGTTCTTTTCAGATTCCAAAGATCCCAAAGGACTCCATCCAAGGCCTCTGAGCCACTGTAGATCTGACTTATATAGATTCTATTAAGGAAAAAAAAATCATAGTAGGTTCTTTTACTGTTCATGTATTAAACCATATTAAAAAGCTAACTGGTATATTAACTTCAGTCTGATCTATACTAATATCAAAAGAGAGTTATTACAGAAACTTTTCCATAAGTAGTAAATATCTTACAGAAAATGAATGAATGAAATCCAGCGGAAGCTTACATCACTCTGTAGTTCATAGACCCTCTTCGCTTGAGTGACATCGTTCTGGTCTGGTAGACAAGTCCAGCGGTGTAGCATCTGTTTGTAGTCTATATCGCTAACCAATTCCTGACATTTCTTAGCAAGAAGGAAGCCCAACATATCCACGGGCATGTTGAACTTTGTCTTCCACTTCTCAAAATCTTTCTTATACTCCCTCTCACTCTGCATCTTAGCTACTTGCATAGACCACAACATCTTAGGATCATCCTGTAAGCTGCGGAATCCAATGTGATGTCCCTGTTGCTTGCGGTAACCTTCTTTGTACTTGTACTAAAATTAAAAATGTTGCATTATTGAAATTACAGTAAGAATCAGGCAGTGGTAAAATAAATAAGGCAAATATATTCACTCAGTTCAATGTTCCTCATTACCAATGAAATGAGCAACTTGCTATAGCATCTCATGTAAAGGTTTAGTAGCCCCCTGATTCATGTGCATCACTTGGTGTCTGTGAATGCTTTGCCTGGGAATAAACAGAGTCTCCTGGAGAGGAAGAGGGCATATCTCTAACAGTGGTCTCCTGTGCCATTTGATTTATACAGTCACACAGTTCAGAACTCCCAACGGCTGTCACATTTAAATATTTTGATGAATAAAATAATCAGCTTAAACATCCAATGATTAATGAAATCTGTTCCATAAATTCAGGAGTCATGCCAGTAGCAAGTTACAGAAAGTAATAGAAATATATGTGTCACCATATCTATTTCGGAGTCGTAAAGAGGATTTCCAAGTATAGGCACTGGGATCAGCTACGTGGACTAAATTGCTGCTGCTCAGAAAACGTAACATTCAAAAGAGCAGACAACTCAGTGGAAATTGCTTTGTATGGCTAGCCACTTCATGGATGGACTTTGGAATTGCTAAGACCTAAGAACAACTCTCCTTCAAATCTTTTCTTCAAAAAACAAACTCACAAAAACAGATCAGGAAAGTGTTTCTTCATCAATTTTGCTTATTTACTCCAAGGCACACCTTAGCAGAGGGATGCACAAAGAAGTGCATTTCAGACTGAATTAGAAGTGTTGCTTACGTCACTTGCAATGTCCCTTGAAGCTTTGGCAGCTTTCACTGAAATGGCTTCAGGTGTGAGGTCATAGCCCTTCTTTATCATTTCCTCCCAGCCAAGCTTGTACAATTTCTAAAATTGAAAACAATTTTAGTTAAAAAGCCTTAGTAATACATATATTACCTTCCACTCAGATATGCTAGTGATCCGTATTACCTAATTCTTGTTACCTCAAAAGCTTCAGTTATGAGAGAAGAGCTACTGGAATGAAAACTGAGAAAAGGGAAAATGTGATAGGCAGGGAAGGTAGTCTTCCAAGTCTTAGGCCAGTGATTAAATAGCTTTTATTTACTGCAGCACTTTCCTATCACAGGATATCTTTAGGACTTGACACATAACTGGGAAATTTGAAATCTGGGATAACTGAAAACTTTTTAATGGGCCTAACAAAATTTTAATTAATAAGGCTGTAATGTAGTTATTTAATAGTCAATTCAGTTCAGGCACAATTGATTTAAAGTTCCAGCCCTCGTATGCTGAAAATTTGCCTCTGAGCAATCATGCAAAGCAAAATCTAATTGCTTTAAATAGCAAAATTTCTGATATTTAAAAACTGAAAGAAAAGTTCAAATCATTACATGTAATTATTTTCTTATATATAAAGTTAAAAATATACACAATGAACTTATAATTTTATAGTAAGGAATTTGTAACACGATTGATTTCTCTGGAGTATGGACTTCACACTTCCAGAGGTCAAAAATAGAACCCATGTTTTCCATATATTTTGCTATAATTTAGGCTGTAACTTTGCTACCTTGAAGATGGTAACTATTGCTACTCTGAATATATTTTGTATATATTATATATATTGCTACTCTTTCACAGCAAAATTCTTGCCTTTGTTCTAAAATCTCTTCCATTTTTTTCTAACCTTTATCAATTAACTTTTATTTTGAAATAGGAAGGATCCTTTAAATTTGAAGAAAATAGATACTAATTTGAAATGTAACAGAAAGCATGAAAAAGCACTACCTGACTGTAGTTCGCCTTGTTCTGTTTTGCTTGTAGAATATCTGGTGTATCTGGCATCACGTGAACTTGAGTTTTATCCTTCTCCCAAGCTTGAGTATAAGCATGCTATTGAAAAAAGTAACATCAGCTGTGTTAGTATAAATGACAAAGGATGGTTCTTTCAAGGTTTTCACCTTTCTGTTTGTGCACTTTGACTATGGATGGGTAAAAAGCAGAAGATGCTAACTTAGATTTATTTTACTATGTAATGAACTACCCCAGAATGAGCTGAATTAGGATCCAGTCCTGCTTCAAATGAGGTCTACCTAGCAAGATTTTCAGGGCCAATGATTTCTACGTAAGAGTGAGAAAAATAGATGTTGAAGAGGTGGCTATGAAAAAATGAGATAAGATTTATTTAACCAATGCCACTTGTCAGTAAATGAGTGTTTCAATTAAGAAAAAAATTGAAAAAGGAGAAATCTGTGACAGTTGTTTTTCCCAGGGAAACACTGCTACATAAAAGTGGTGAGAGATTTATACAGTGTTTATTAATTTGGATTGTATTTGAGTGCCTGACTAATTTTGCCCATAAATACTCACTTTATTCATTATATCTGCATTATGCTTTGCAAGGACCATGTCCATTGCATCATTCTGTTTTGTAAAATGGAACATGCTGGGATGCTGGCGGTATTTCTGGTCACTTGCAATTTCTGTAGCTTTCTTAGATTTCTCCACGTCCAGAGAACCAGCAGGACTCCAACCAATACCCTTGAACCATTCATTGTAATCCTGCTTGTACTCATTCTGCAAATCAGGACACAAAATGAAAGTTTACAATTTATGAACGGTTCACACTAAATAATCCTGTTCTTTCCAAAACACAGCCATAATGAGAAAAGAGGAAAACAGGCACAGCTGTGAATGATAGTCAGAAAGAAAAGAGAAACTTACATTACTTTGTATCTGATTCATGTTTCTGTACAGTTCAAAACTCATTGCATCTGGTAGAAGCATATAGTGGTGTATCAGTCGTTTGTAGTTTGTATTGGTTACACGATCTTGTGCCTCCTTAGCTGCCACGATACTGAGAGCATCAGAAGGTGTTTGGTAATGCGTCTTGCTCGTCTCATAGGCCTTCTTGTATTCACGATCAGACTGCATCTTAGCCACTTGCATATAATGGACAAGCTTGGGATCATCCTGAAGGCTGCGGAAGCCTACAAGCTTTCCCTTGTCTTTTTCATAACCTAATTTGTATTTATACTGTGCAGAGAACAGAGACAGAGACTTTAGTTCTACTTCATTTCTTTAACAAGCAATGTCTATCTTGTAAGGCAAAAAAAAAAAGTAAAATAAGATTTTTACATTATTAAATAAAGTGGTGCAATCAATACACCAGAAGGAAGGGAAGCCATCCAAAGGGACCTGGACAAACTAGAGAAGTGGGCCCACGTGAACCTAATGAAGTTCAACAAGTTTAAGTGCAAAGTGCTGCACCTGGGCTGGGGCAATATTACATTTATAAAATATCCAAGCACTAGAACAGTAAGAAATGAACAGCATTTTTTTTTTTCCCCAGGAAGAATCCCTCATTTATCTCCTAATCCTTCTAATGGAGAAATTCTTCTTTAACTCTGCGAGAAAATTTATTAGAATATATGCTGAATATGTCAATTATTTACAAACAAGAGAATAAATAGACTTCACACACTTAGCATATAAAATTGAGCCGTGTTAAGAAAAGAATGTTTTACAATGTCTGAAATTGATTGTTTTTTCTTTTCAGAACTTACATCACTAGCAATGTCCCTAGAAGCTCTGGCAGCTTTAATAGGGATAGCATCAGCTCTGAGATCATACCCTTTCTTCCTGGTTTCTTCAAAAGAAAGTCTGTACATTTTCTGTGAAAAGAAAGACGACTCATCCTTTAAACAAACAAAACACAATACTGTATACATTTTATACGTCAACTTGAAACACAGACTATTCATATGTTTAATACCCCTTGAACAGCTCTTTATGGCCCTCAGGTTCACAAAGAGATGAATCCACCTTCAAAATTAACTTCAGTCCTAGTATTTATACATCAGTGTAGCTGAACTGTGCTACAATCAACAACAATAACCTAAAGCAAAAAGACCAAGTATTTGCACTTGCTTCCCACATGCACAAATACTGGTGAAAAGTTGCATCTAAAAATTAGATGTCTATTTACAAGCACATAAAGATGTGCGCAATTACAAACAAATCTTTATTTGGCATATGTAGATTTAACAACCAGCTACTGAGAAACTGTCTATGATACCATGTTACATAAAGAATAGGTTGAACCTACAAGACAGAATTTTGAATGCAGTACAAAACGTGTATTAGGAAATAAAATAAATGCAGTAACAAACATGGATAATGCTCAGACTCTACCATTTTCCTAATAACTGCTATGTTTTAATGACCTACACGAATACTTCATAATCTATCCATAAACACTATGGCTTCTTCTTGACAACTTTTGGTATGTAATCTCAGAGAAGGAGGGGGGGAAAGAAAAATAAATAGCTTATTGTGAAACTAATACAGATTAGCCAACTGAGAATTAGGGAGACTTTCCTATGCTGTTATTTCACTTATTAGTCCTAATAAAAAACAAAACAAAACAAAACAAAAAAACAGGTGCAACCTCTTAGCCTTACAAACAGTACTCACATCACTTAAATTAAATGCATTAGCTTTTGCTAAAGCGATCTGTGGAATATCTGGTGTGATGTGAACTTTCTTTTTGTCTTCTTCCCATGCTTGTTTGTATTGGTGCTGGAGGGACAAAGGAAAAAACATGTCAACGTACAAAAAAATTAAATATAACAATATCTTTATTATTAAAATGTCACTATTTTAAATACAATCTTTCTTTAAAATGATGCAACTCCTAATATGGTAAGACCATTTGTATTTTTATTTTACCATTTAAAAGCAACATGAATCAGAAATAGCTCTTATGAAGTTAATTGTGCAAGTCTAAAATAAAAGTTGAACCAATACCAATCTTGCTACAGTATTTTATTGCTTGTCTCTTGCCCAGCAGCATGTTCAAGCACATTCAACAAGAGAAAACAACACCTATCACAGTCAGGTCAGAAGGCAGAAGAAAAAAAAAAGTGTTAGAAGAGTAGGTTGTTAGCCACCTTGTTTGAGGTGGAAGATTATCAGCTTATCTCGTGAAAAATAAGTAGCAATTGAGAGAGATGTAACAAAAGTTTTCTTAGAGGAAGTAAAGCTATGAAAAACCTAAAATTCTGGTGAGCACTGCATCTCCAATGCATGTGAACACTAGACATTTCTAAAGAACAGCAGCAGATTCTATCAGTTCAGCAGAAGAGCCAGGAAATAAATATCTCATTACAAGAGTATTCATATCGTGCTGCAATTCCACATTGATGTAACAGGCATCAGATGAAACAGGCTATATGTTTAAAAGTTTAAATGTTATTTTCAAAAGCAAATCACTCTGGAACTTTTAGCCTCTAGAGTTAAACTATTAACAGTCTACAATCTTTTATGCTGTGTAGACCTTATGAATAAAATATTATGGTCATGCTTTGCTTTCAGGTATAGAAAAGCTCTATGAAGATGAAATACACTGACAGTCAAGCATTCTCATTAGTTGCCAAAACTGAAAAATTCAGACATTAGTCACCCAATAAGATTGTGTATTGTTATGAATAATTCATTTCATATTTGTGCAAATTTAGCTAAGTTTTGATGAACACCTTCTTACCTCATCCATGATTTTAGCATTATTTAAAGCTAAGACCATGTTCATGGAATCCATAGGAACAGAATACTTCAGCTTGTCTGGATGCTGGCGGTATTTCTTTTCACTAACAATTTCCATTGCTTTCTTGTTCTTCTCAGCCTCCAGGGAGCCCAGTGGCATCCATCCAACACCTTTCATGCTTTCATCGTATTCTGCTCTATATTGATTCTGGAAGCAGAAAGAAAATAAAATAATCAGATAGATGCACATGAATATCTGGAAATCTTGACACTTCCTCCCGTGTTTAATGAATATTAGATTTTGAATGCACTTGTTCTAAGAAGAACCAAATAATATCAAGACGTATCCAGTGTTTTCTTAGAAATGTATTTGTTACAGTACTGTCTGTATTTTATTATACTTCCCTTTATACAGTGTTCACATCCTCCTTATGATGGATATAGATTGCTCACATTAAGATTACATGCTAAGGCCCTCTTGGAGAAGAGGATCAGCTGAACCACTATCCTGACAAAAAAAAATAAATCTGGTTTCTCTAGAGTCTGAACATCCCAGAAACGAACACAGCTACATAGTTTGCTTCCCCTTTTTCTAAGAGGACATCTTCTTGGAAGTACAAGACAAAACTGCTGAAAAGTGAAGCTTTTCCTGCCTTGGCCTGCACAAAAGGACTGCTGCTGAAGAGTCTGATGGAACATTTAAACATCCATTCTACTTCATTAATAAAACAGCTTATTTTTGAGCCTGAATTCTTTAGCAATAGGTGTAATTTAATATTTCAGAGTCTTAGAAATATACAATGGCTATCTTTACTGAAGATCTCATTTTATTTACCACATTTTAGTATATAACTGAATTTCACTAAGAAAAATCTATTTATCTTACAGTATATTCTCATAATCTAAGGAACATTGTATTAGTAATGCAAAGGTTGAAGAGTCTCTCACTTACGTCACTTTGTAACTGCATCATGTTTTTGGCTAATTCAAGACTCATAGCATCAGGTAGAACATTGTAGGTATGGATCAAGCTTTTGTAGTTTGTATTTGTAGCCACTTCCTGTGCTTTCTTGGCTGCCACAACACTGAGCATGTCAACTGGAGTATGGAAGTTAGTCTTTGCCTTCTCATAATCTTTTTTGTATTCACGATCAGATTGCATCTTAGCCACCTGCATGAAGTGCACTAGCTTGGGATCATCTTCAAGGCTGCGGAACCCAATATGCTTTCCTTTTGCTTTTTCGTAGGCTAGTTTGTACTTATACTGACAGCAGGAAAGACAAAGAGCGGGAGGAAAAAAAAAAAGCATGATTAAGCTCATTTCTATCTTTGAAGACAGAAAATACTGGTTCTTTTTCATCACAGAATTTCAGGCTTAGTCATTTAAACATATTCAGTCTTATAAAATAACCTATTGAACACAGGCATATGAAGCTTAGCAGCTTGCTGAACAAAGAGCAAAAAAGCACAATTCAGTGTTATTCTACGGGAGACAAAATATGCCTGAGAGCAAGTACGACAAAGGTTTATCACATCAAGCATATAACTGAAACTCAGATTTTCCAAGATGCTTGAAAAATCACATTTGTGCATAACACAGCATTTTGAAAAGTTCTGATTGGCTCTGAAAAAATTCTGAATGCTACCAAGTAAACAAACTTACATCACTCGCAATGTCTCTGGAGGCTTTGGCTGCTTTTATTGGAATGGCATCTGTCTTCATGTCATAACCTTTCTTCTTGTCTTCCTCCCATTCAGCTTTGTATAATTTCTGATTTAAAATGTAAAAGAGAACAGGTACTCTGTTATGAATGCAGAAGTACCAAAGTAACCTGCATCTGAATTGAAATATTTTCAAAAGAAAACCTAAAAATTACACCAATTTTTGATCTATGCAACAGACACTGAATGCCCACTTCGAGCATAGTAACTCACATTACTCATTGTGATCTGGTTCACTTTAGACTGCAGAATTTCTGGAGTATCTGGCATAACATGAATGCTGGTCTTCTCTTTGTTCCATTTATCAGTGTAGAGCCTCTGCAATTAAAAAAAATGACATTTAGCGTTCAATAGGCAATGCACTCATAAAATATAAGTTTGCTTTTGTTTTGCTTATGTGAAATAAATAATGTTTTACAGTACAAAGTTCCATAAGCACTATAAATAATCTCCACAATTATAAATGCAGCATGAAAATATTATATTCCTCCTCTTTCTTTAGTATTTCATTTGAGAAATTTGCAAAGTTTGTTTTGATAACTATTAAAAAATTAAATTTAAAATTTTCAGTCTGCTGTCATCCCTGTTTTATGTATATCCTTATAAATATATATAAATATATATGTCCTTGTAAAGCGTAAGTGTTTTTTTTTCATGCACCCTCTTTCCATGGTATACAAGGAATAAGGATCAGTGGTGTTCCAGATAACACCAACAAATTTAGGAACAAATTTAAAGAATTCCCTTTTTCTGAGGATACTTGTAAAAACTTGACAGGATTTTAGGGTGTTTTTTGTGCTCACTATTATATATAAAAAGAGCACCATTGCCAAAGTACCATAAATCTGGAGAAGATATTTTTCATCATATGCACAAAAGAGAAATCTTTAATCTCTATAAACTTAAAACTCTCTCAATTATGCTTACATTCTGAGGCTTCATCATTGCTTAGTGTCCAGTTTTAACCAAGCAAACCACTATACCCACTGAAAATTCTGATGACCTAAGCGGGAATACACCCATCGCATGATTTTGCGAGATGAAGACCCTACCTCTGGCTCAGTCACAATCATCTGAACAAGTTCTCACCTTATTCATGATCTTGGCATTTTGCTTAGCTAATACTTGTTCCATCGCATCCATTGGAATAGAGTACTTCAGCTTGTCTGGATGCTGGCGATACTTCTTTTCACTGAGAATCTCTGTAGCTTTTTTGGCCTTTTCTACGTCCAGTGATTGAATTGGCAACCAGCCGACTCCTCTCAACCAGTTATTAAAGTCTGCTTTATATACATTCTTTTAAAAAAATAAACAAGGAAAAACACAGTGAGACAAGGAAAATCAGAATGCCTGTATATAACAAACAAACAAAACAAAACAAAAAAACACAGATGAGGCCTTAAAACTTCTCCTGGTCATTCTGATTTGAAAGAAAATTTGGGCAAGCCTGTTTAAATCATGAATGTTTTCCAGCTCCTTAGCATAACATTAAAATTGTTAGGAGTAAAGAAACTATTTTCACTAAACCAATGTTTAGAACTCACACTACAGACCAAATGCACAGACTTTAAAACAAACTTTGAATGGTAAACATGAAAAACAGACAAAAATAGTCAGTTTTTTAAATGACACTCTTTGTTAGTCAACTCAGTTCACAGTGGAATTAATTCACTATGATGTTTTTTCCTACAGTTTCTGCTTTAATCTTGAACAGAAACCAGTCCTATTTAATCACACATCGTAATATGGCTTTAGAACTGATAAAGGCATGAAAATGCTGCAAAAATGAAATATGTTCCTGAACTGCAGTGTTAGAAGTAACAAGGAAAATAGCAGAGCAGCATCTGAGAAAAAGAACACGTATTAGCTGTACACAGGACAAAGTTTCTCCTGAATTATGAGTCATCTCTCCTTGCAGAGATCCTGAGTTAGACAGTCAAGCAACCTCAGCCTACTCAGCAAGGCTACCTAAAAATACAACAGGGAAGCAAAAAGCTTGAAATAAAACTTTCTAGATTTGAATTGTGTTTTAAGGTCAGATCTTCTATCTCTTGGCCAGTGGGAACAAGCACATTTTCCTCACCAAACAAAGCTCAGAATGTGAAGAATGTTCTCCATTAGATTATTTGAGCTTTTGGTGAGTTTTGAATTTGTCAGAAGACCACTAAAAATGCAGACTAATCTTAATACTTCCTGGGTAAACAAAAAGTAGACTCCAATGTTACACATGGAAATGAGTCACAGAACTTAACGGAAACTACAAAGATTTTTATAACTTAAACACGCATCCTTAGCGTGCATGGCACATGCATCTGTCGGAGGACAAAGGCAGGAAGAAAAGTGAACCAAATAAATAAATCTCAAGTCCCTAGGTACAATCCAGGTATAATCCTTAGGTATAATACAAACTTATAACACGTATATTTTGATAAACTTAAATAAAATATACTTTTATATACTCATAATTTAGACTCTGGAAATAATCTATGATATCTGAGAGTACAAATGATAATCACAGTACTAACATACTGTAACTACATATCCAACTGCAAAAATAAAGGAATTAGCAAAACATTCATTTGCTGAGAAGTAAAGTTATTTGCTAAGTAAGTTTCCTAGAACTTATCTATTTATGATAAACTTTGGAAAACACACAGTTCCAGACCAGACATTAACATCTCAGTGCACTGATAATATCATACAGTTAATTTTCTAGCCTTAAAAGGCTAATATTGTAACATACTAATTCTGAGAAGAAAAAAATAAGCTGATTAATCGTTACGTACATCACTCTGAAGCTGCATCACATTTCTTGATAGTTCCAGATTCACAGAATCAGGCAAGAGCGTATAATCGTGAATTAGCTGTTTATAGCCCGTGTTTGTAACTGCTTCTTGAGCTTTCTTGGCAGCTGTCACGCTGAACATATCCAAGGGAGTATGATATTTGGTCTTGCTGACTTCATAATCTTTCTTGTATTCACGATCTGATTGCATTTTGGCCACATTCATATAATGAACAAGTTTAGGATCATCCTGCAGGCTGCGGTATCCAACCTGTTTGCCTTTTTCTTTCTCATATGATTCCTTGTACTTATACTACAGACAAAGCAAGAGAAATTCTTATCCACTTTGGAAACAGAAAATATACTTTTGATAATTCTAATAAGTTGAAATTTAATATTTTTAAAATTACAATTCATTCCAAAAATTTAGAAATTATTTTTCAGACAGCACAGGATTAATCTGGATTCAAAAAAAGAAGAGGACTGCTGGATTACTCAGCTCATCTTGACCCGTCGTATAGACATAAATCTGGATATGAAGTACAAGGCCTCTCTTGCCATTGCCTCTGCCATATTTTATTTTACTGCCATAGATTTCTAACTCTGAAGAACATTCAGATTTTAATTAAAAGAACAGCATAATGGTATGGCTTGTGTCAGATAGCACACCAAGCTTTGATGTTGTCAATTGACTGTACCTGCCTGAAAACAGCTACAGTCCTGTATGGACAGGCAGATGTACAGATCTCCAGCAACAAAAAATACAGAATAGATAAATTATAACAGAAACTTTCAAAGAAGCTGGTGGATACTTTAACCACATGTAACAAACAGACCCAGCTCACCAGCACTCAGTCACATTAAAACACAATTCCAAAGAAACACCTTTTTTCTGAGGTTTATGTAAACATCTAAATTTGCTTATTATTTCACAGTACCATAAGAATTTCAGTTCTCAGTGTTAAGTATTTCTATATCCTTATATGCATGTAGATATGCTGTATGGTATAATATATTACAGAAAGCTGTAACAGTAGATTTTTGTATTCCTCTTTATGTAAATTATACTTACATCACTTGCAATATTTCGAGAAGCTTTAGCAGCAATAATCGGAATGGCATCTGGTTTCAGATCATATCCTTTGGCAATCGTTTTTTTCCAGTCTGCTTTGTAGTTCGCCTTGCAGGGAAAAAGGTAGGAGATTGTAATATCACGATAAAAAATTTTTTTAAAGTTGTTTAAGACCTTACTTTTTTATTGTATTTATGTGGATCGAAATATTAGTCTGTGCAATTGCGGGGAAAAATGTTAACCCCTACACAAACAACAACTGTATTATAATAAATACGAAGGGACCTGGACAGGCTTGAGAAATGGGCCTGTGCGATCCACAAATACAGGCTGGGTGGAAAACAGTTTGAGAGCAGCCCTGAGGAGAAGGACCTGGGGGTGTTGGTTGATGTGAAGCTCAACATGAGGCTGCAATGTGTGCTTGCAGCCCAGAAAACCAACCTTATCTTTCTATATTTGATATTATAGCATGAATATATAAAAGGTAATTTTTCTACTAAGTAAATGATAAATAAATATATTATTGAATGAACTGTCAATTATATGCTCACATCACTCAAATTGAAGGCATTGACCCTGGCTTGAATAAACTGAGGAACATCAGGATCCAGGGTGTATTTGTGTTTTACTTTCTCACCCTCTTGCTTATATGTTACCTGCAAGGAAAAATAAACAAACACTTGTTAACAAGTGCAAGAGATGCATAATTAGTGTTAATAAGTAGAGACAAAGCAACAACGCTTAATTCTTACCAACATATTGCATTTTTACTACTTGTACAGTTTTTAAAACCTAAAGGGTTTCAAATAGTAACATAAAAATCATACACATGGTAAGAAATAAAATCACCATATTGTATTAATAATGAAAAATTACTTACATCACTCAGTTGCTTGGTATTGTGCTGAGCTAAAACCATTGGTATTGAATCTGGTATACTTGTAAATTTGATGGTGTCTGGGTGCTGACGGTATTTCTTTTCATTTAATGCATCTCCAGCCTTTTTAGCTTTTTCAACATCCAGAGAACCAAGAGGACTCCATCCAATACCCTTGAACCAGCTATTATAATCTTGTTTGTATGCATTCTGAAGGACAGAAAGACAACATGGACCAAGACTATCCCATAGAACTGTTTAAAACAATTACCACAGAGTCTAGCTAGGAAGTTCCACATTAGCAGAAAATATTTATAAATTCTAAAAGGGAACAACAGATTTGTTTGTTTGTTTTTCTGTGATTTCATAGGGAATAAGATGAGCTACTGTACCTTTTTCTTCCTGATTCATTTCTTATAAACAGTAACATCCGTTCAGTATTTACTAAGCTTCTTTTCTCTTACCCTTGTGAAAAATTTCACAAACCTCTTCTTAATTAATCTTTAGAAGATTAATATCTTCTAAACTATCATATGGTGATCATTTAACATGGTTTAATTTGGTCTGTGTTTCAGCAGACTTTACCAGATCTGGCCTTTTGTTTAAAGGTCCACAGAGCAGAGACTTTTTTGTCCTCCTGTACTTCCTTCTACAGTAAAGTATGCAGAATTCACAGACCTCAGGTAAAACATCTACCCTAGATGCAAAGTGCAACCTGGTATGCTCAGTCAACCATTTGAAACTGTATCTGCAAGAAATATCAAGAAGGTCCTAAATGAAATCTCTAATGCTAGAGATCTCCAGAGGATATATTCCTAATAATGCCAATAACCAAATTTTGTCCATTCCTTCATGCTCAATAGATAATAATAGTCCAGCTACATTACCATACCTATCTCACATGAAGACAAAGCAGGGAAATTAAAAGTCTTAAAGAATAAAACAAAATTATGTTAGTTGCAGAATAAAGTCTTCTGAGAAAATGTGAAGAAAAAAAAAACACATTTGAATGCAATATCCCACAAATCTGGTCTTCAAAGACATGCCAACAACAAAATCCCTTTGAGCGTAACTCACCTGGAATGTATTATTTCTAAATTCTCACAGCTGATACTTAAAGCTTCTAATGTTCTTCCCCGAGACATAAGAAAAACAGACCATTCTGGTACAGCAGTGGCAATTTTCACTGAATATAAACTCGTATTTTATTTTCACAGTGTGCAAGAAAACATCTATGAAATTGCGGCCACTGAAATACTTACATCACTCTGAATTTGCATCATATTCTTTGCAAGCTCAACATCCATAGCATCTGGCAGATAAGTGTAGTGATGGATCAGATTTTTGTAGTGGGCACCAGAAGCTACATCCTGAGACTTTTTCGCAGCCTGGATACTGTACATGTCAGGAGGTGTATGATAGTTAGTCTTGGTCTTCTCATAATCCTTCTTGTACTCACGCTCAGACTGAATCTTTGCTACATGCATATAGTGAACAAGCTTGGGATCATCTTGCAGGCTTCTAAAACCAACTTGTTTTCCTTTAGTCTTTTCATATGCTTCTTTATATTTATACTAGAAACAGAGGAAAGAGATCAAATAAATTGTGGCATGGCTATTATGTGTAAATTAAAAAATAAGAAAAGAAAAGCTCTTATGACTTGCACTGGAAAAAAAAAAAAGCTGCAAGCAGTTTATAAACATTAGTCTAAATGGCCTAAATGGCACAGCCAGCAACTACATCTACATCAGATTATCTTGCTCCACCATCTAAAGTGGTACACAACAGGTTACACACATCACAATAAGATTCATCAACATTAGCATTTCTTGAGAGGAAAGGAAAGTATTCCCTAAGCATTCCTGTACTGAGAAGTGTATGAAAAATATTAAAACAACTGAGACAATCCTTCTGTCATTTGAAAGCAATGGCAAATAAATAGAGTACAACTGGACAGCTTCCTCTAGTTATCTGAAACCACTGAATCACATCCCACTTCATACAATTTGGACTACATGTCTTTCTGATTCATTTATAAGCCGTCCTCTGCTGTCTAACCAAAAGCATATCAGCACATATTGTCTCACAGTCCATAAGTAGATGCCTATTTAGCTAATTTTCTGGAAATTTGTCACCAGATGATTGCAAGAACTAATGATTTCATTTCTCCTGTGAAAACTGGTTTAAGAAACTGTGCAGTAATATTTGTTTATAGAAAGCAAACAAATAGAGATTCTTAGTCTTTCCCAAAGTGTTAGTGTAAAATTTATTTTATTCTTTCTCATTTTAGCAGCTCTAGTGAGACTTGCACAACATTTGAAGTCTACCACATGGCCTGGAATGGATGACTTCTTTACTAAATGCCTAAAACAAGCATACCTGGAATAGATACTTACATCACTGGCAATGTTTCTTGAAGCTTTGGCTCGAGTAATTGGAATAGCATCAAGTGATACATTGTTTCCTTTAGCTATTAGATCATGATAGTCTTGTTTATAATACGCCTAAAAAAAAGAAAATCTGTATTATTCCAGAGAACCTAGTAATCATAAGAATTATATGCAAGTCAAAGCTACGCCAAATCTACTTCAGGCAAACCTTTAGAAGCAGATATTTCATTCAGTGCTCTAATACTTCCCTATTAATTAAATTAAATTAATTAAACGATTACATGAGTACCTGGGATTTGTTTGGAAATTCAAACGATACAAAGAATGAAAAATTACATTGGTATCAGTTGATTACAAAGAACTGCACATCAGTGAAAGAAATCTGGAATATGAGTGTATCTGCAACACATTACTTAAAAATTCATTAACAATGTGTAAAACATTGAAAAGAAGTCACTTACATCACTGACGTTAGCTGCATTGTATCTAGCTTGGATAAACTGTGGGACATCTGGGGTAAGAGTATATTTATGTTTAACTTCCTCTCCGGAAGATCTGTATAGTTTCTGTAAAATATATGATACATAAATAAATCCTTCTTTCATTGTACAGCTAGCCCCAGCTCACTGTGGGTTTATGTTTGGTTTTGCAAATATACATTGCCACCTATCTCAAAAGACTGAGACTGCACTTTTCATGCAGAGTAACTGATCTTATTGGTAGAAGAAATGAGTCCTAAATACTCTATGCAGTCTTTACTCAGAAACACTAAAGAGCATTGAGCCCTCCAATGGACATAAAAACACAATTCTCGAAAACATGGGATAGTAAGGAATGGTAGTAGAGTACAAAACAAAGCTTGCTGTTTTATAATGATAGACATACTGTCATTAATCAGACATTCTGTAATTCATTCATTATTGTAGGTGGGAAAACATCATGAACAACTTGAAAATTTTGCATCATTTCTTAAATACAGTGCATTTAAAATAAACTTAAAATACAAATGGACAGGCTCAGGGGATGTGAACTGAAAGAGCTGCATGACTCCGTGGAGCTTGACAGTCTCCTACTGGGAAATTACTTGGGCAAAATCAGAGTACAAAACAAAGACAATACACAGAAACTCTTCCAAGCTGATAGTACTTAAAAGGATTTTAAAGACAATGCTCAACTCTTCAGTAGATACATCTCTACTCTACTACAAGACTCTTTTCTTTCTCTACTTACATCATTGAGCTGAACTGTATTCTGTTTGGCTTGGACCATTACTGGAGTGTCCACCACACTTGTAAATTTAATGGTGTCTGGATGCTGACGATACTTCTTTTCATTCAAGGCATCTCCAGCTTTTTTAGCTTTTTCTACTTCTAGTGATCCAAGGGGGATCCAACCAATGCCTTTCATCCAGTTATTATAATCTGCTTTGTATGCATTCTAATAAAGAAGCAAAGACAATATTTAGAACTTCAGGAATGAGAAAAAACAATTCAGGGACCTTTCCTGGGGCTTCATAGCTTTTGCTTGAGGCATCTCAAAAATTCTGTTCACATAAGGTTTTACTTACATCACTCTGAATTTCCGTCATGTTTTTGGTTAGCTCCACATTCATCGCATCTGGTAAGTAAGTATAGTGATGTAGGAGGTTCTTGTAATTAGCATTGCTGGCAATCTCTTGAGCCTTCTTGGCACCGACAACATTGACCATATCCAGTGGAGTGTTGTACTTAGTTTTCGTTTTCTCATAATCTTTCTTGTACTCTCGCTCAGACTGCATCTTGGCTACTTTCATATAATGAACAAGTTTGGGATCATCTTGGAGGCTCTGGAAGCCAACAAGTTTACCCTTGGAAAGTTCATAGGCTTTTTTATAGTTAACCTGTTAAAATACAATAGAACCCAGAGAACATCGTTGTAAGTATAGTAACTTAGTAAAAAGTAAATTAAAAGCAAAGCTATCCTTTGTTCTCTACAAAAAGTATCCCTCACATGCAGGGATGAGCCTTTCATCTTATTTATGATCAGACCTATAATTAAGGACAGAGAGAACTCAGGTCCATTGCTCATGGAGCTTTCATTAGTGACCTACTCCAACAATTTTCCTTAATCATACTGGACTGTAAGTCTGCCTCTTTATTCAGAGAGAATTACATAAAAAGACATCCTTTTCTAAATATAATTATATAAACACATCAATGAAGCAACAGAATACCAATAAAAATAAAACTGTGTTAAGGCCATTAATACTCTAATAACATGCTCAAAAAAGGCAATAAAGAAGTTATCTCTCAAATATCAGTATATCTCTCAAATATAGTTTAAGTAAACCCTTATGAATTAAATAGTTCCTTTAAGAAGGATGCACTTACATCACTGGCAGCCTGTCTAGCAGCCTTGGCAGCTCGGATAGGAATAGCATCAGATTTTAGATCATATCCTCTTGATTTTAATTCTTCCAAACCCGTTTTGTAATAGTTCTAGAAGAAAAATTGAATTTTGAATGAACAGTTTATAGCTAGAAGAAACTTCAAGTTGGAAGTTGAATAAAGAACTCTGGAAATATACTTACATCACTAATATTGTAGGCATTAACTTTAGCCTGGATAAACTGGGGCACATCAGGAGGGAGGTGGTACTTGTGAATAATTTTTTCACCTTTGGATTTATACAGTATCTGCAAAGAACAATAAAGAAAGAAAATTACCAGGACATTTTTAGATAGCAAATGTTTAGTAATACTGAGTGGCACAACTCAAAGATTTTGTGCTACCTCATTCTCAAAGGAAGACAGAGATGAAATCCTCGCCTAGTGAACGGCATAAACCCCACTGACTTAACTGGTGCAAAGAATACTTTTAGAATGATAGACACGAAATTGACATGAACAGCCACTTGATAGAAATAAAAACCATCTGATTTCCAGGTGGTCTTCCACTGGAACAGGACTGCATATACACACAAATGTTTTTGTCCATGTTTGTGCCTATACATGCACACACATTCACCTATGCATTGATTTCAGGAGTTCTCTAAGTTCTCTCTCTAAGTGAAAGCGGCCACAATGCAGAAATTGATATTCTCAGAATACAGTGACATGTTTAGTATGTATACTTACATCACTCAGCTGTTTACTATTGATCTCTGCTTGCTTCTGTACTGGAGAGTCAGTCACTTGAGTAAATTTGATTTGATCGGGATGCTTTTTGTAGGTGTGCTGAGGGAAAATAATAAATACGTTCACGGTAAATGTACATAATCAAATCTTTATTTAATAAGTCACAGCAGTGTAGCATTACTTGGGATAGCTAGCAGTTAGGGCATAGGTGCAGATAAGTACTGTCCCGCACAATGATTCTTATGTTACTTTTGCTGTAACTGTCTTGATCACTAGATGCCACAAAAGGCTTCTAAATTACAGATTAATAGGGTTTTTAAAAGTCACATACGCTAATAAATACAAATTGAAAATCTTCAAAATTAACAGGAATCGCTCTGTAAATTTCCATATGCCTCAGAGCAGATACCCTGTATGTAAATAGCTATTTGATAACCACTGCAATGCTATACTTACATCTTTACACTGATCTAACTTCTTAATAGCTTCATATTCTTGAGTTATGGTCTGAGGGAAGTAGCACTTTGTCTTGTCCTCCTCGTAATCTGCTTTGTAATTTTTCTAGGGATAAAATCAACATTCAGTAAGAAAACATAATTGAGCTTTCTCCAAAATAAAAGTATCATGGTGAGAACAGAATGACTGCCACACTTACATCACTCTTCATAGCTTCAACTTTCATACAGTGTGTATGATGTGGGTCCTCAAAACTGCCCAAATAGTGCCCTAAAATATTCTTCTGATATGCATCTTTGTATTTTACCTGGAAAAATAATCACAAGTTGATAAATAAAAGTAATCAAGAATGTTGGTACAGAAAGAAATGAACATAAAAATACATACATCACTAAAATTCTTTAGAACGCTATCAGTCTGAAACTTTGGTGTGTCACAGTAATTCATGCTTGTTCCTTTTGATTGTTCATAGGCTTCTTTGTATAATTTCTGCAAAAGAAAATAATGTCAGGTAATAAAGTAGATTGCACTGAAAGTCACTCACAAAACAGTACAAATAACAACAGCAAAATTAAGAAATGTTTGCAAAGAAAAGCTTTCACAAAATACTGAAAAAATAGATGGCCTTTTTTATTTTCAGTGCTTATTTAAAAAAAAAAGACACTTTTTAGTGACTTCTGACACTGAGAAATCTCTTTCCAAACAGATGAAAATAGGAAGAGAGAAATCAAGAAGGCCATTACATACTTGAAGTAAGTAACAAGAATTCAACATATATGAATACGTATGAATAAGTACTGCATATTTTATCATTGTTGACATCAGCTGAAGTTCCTTAAGCAGTAAAGGAAGAACTGCCATCCTGTGATCCATTTTGCACAGGAATCTAAATGAACTATACAATAACTAGGTATCACCATAACATGCTGCAAATATTGTTACACTCTATTGTTACACTCTGCTGCAGAGAAATGACTTTTTTAGCTATACTATTCTGGTCGCTAGTATCTCATGACAAATAATAGGTTTATAAAACTAAAATACTGAGAGATCCAATGGAGAAGCCTTGTGAAGAAATTATGAGTTTGGTTAATTGTACTTGACTGAAAATCATCCAGGTGTACTTTGACAATACTTACATCACTCAGCACATCTCCTGCAGTTTTCAATTGCTTCAGCAATGGGTTCTCTGTAGCAGGAAGCACATTATAATCTGCATTAGCTTTGTTCTTCTCATAGTCTGCTCTGTATTTTGTCTTTAAAAAATAAAAAAGCGGTGAGGTTTTAAAAATCAGTATTAGAAGCCAAACATTCACTAACCTATATCGCCTTGAAATTTTCAGGAAAATTCTCTCTCTGTTTTTTAACTCATGGCTCATATTGGCAAAGAACCGTGAAAAGCACTCAGATCACGCGAGTGCAGGGATGACATGCTGGGAGACAGAGTCACAAAATAATTGATAAGCTATTAAGTAGATGTCCCCACCTCTAAGCAGCTCACCAAACATTTTGATTTTTCAAATATCAGCTGACATCTCGGAATAGCCATGTTGTTATAAAATAATGACTTATAAGCATGGCTAGGAGTCATTGTAAGCTTTGTAGTGGAATACACAGAAGAATACATCTTTTGCACAGAAGAAAATTTTTTTGACATTTGACAAAACAGCTTCAGCACAGTCCTGACTACAGAACTATATTCTGGCTAAAGAAATGGGAGAAGTTGTCACATACCTTACTGACGTTATTTGTAACTCGCTTATTAGCTTCATATTCTGGAGTCTCAGTCTGCATAAAGTAGATTTGGTCTTTAATGTTTTCAAAGTCTTCCTGGTATTTTCTCTATTAGGAGCAGAAAAAAATAGAGAACAATGTATAAAGTGCAGTTACATTACAAATCAGCCACCCATGAAGTAGCATGAAGAGAAATACAACAAGTGGAGCAGGAAACCTGATCAGTATTTGCCGCATTAACACAAAGCAGAGGATAAAGCTGTTCATTTCAAGATTTTCTGAATATTTCACTTACCATACTTATATTTTCTGCATTCATTTTTGCAACTGCAACATCGTAGCACGGAGTTTGACTCCACTTGCCTTTGATCTTGTTATTATAGTCCTCATGGTAAATAATCTATAATGAAATTAAAAAAAAAAAATTTAATCCCCAGTTCAATTTTCACTTAACAAATTTGCTTTTAAAAGTCTTCTTATTAAATTTGCTTCATATTTTACATCTGCATTATAACCACTTCAGCAGTTACTGTCAAAATAACCTGACATATGATTTGACCTAATACTTCAGTTTTCAGTTATTTCCCTTAGTACCTTCCCTTGACCAAAAAGGATGAATAGGTGAAATGTCATCTACTCTGAAAGACTTAATAAGAAATACTCTCTGTGAGACATCATTAACATATTCCTTAGTTGAGTTATGTTTTCTCACTAGTCACATAATATTGGTACATAATATTAACCATCAGTTAAACCAGAATTTATTGTTATTCCTGCTGAAACTTGTTATAGGACGTAAAAGGAAAATCCTTTCAATATATGGATTGGCATGGTATGTGTGATTTCTTTTAGACTATATTCAAGCTCATGGAAATCAAGTACAAACTGCTTATACAGAAAGTTTAAAGTGTTTAAAAAAACAATTAACAATTACTGTCTGCTTAATTAAACAAAACATCTTCATTTTTGACTCAGTGTTACAAATGCATTTTCAGACACAATTACTTTATCACAAAAATACAACTTCTTCAATGCCATTTCAACTGTTAGCACATTGATAAAGAATGTGTATGCCAAAAATAACCATTTTTTTTCTAAATTTTATTGTTTTGTAGATATACAGGTTACTGACTATTTTATTAATTTCAAAGAACAATCATACTGATCTTGCTTTTTCCATGCCAAAAAAATTTAGCTTTTAAGCTACTTAGGGTTCAAGAAATTTTCTCTAAATGACATACTACTGTCTTACACCTTCCAGATGAGTTCACTATAGTATTTCTAAATATTTTTGCAACCATAAATATTTTTGCAACCACTGTAACTTCCTAAACTTAAATAGGAGATAATTTCCAATACACAGCAACAAAATCATGCACGTCCTCCTTATCATAGCTAAATTTTGAACTGATTTAAAATCCTACTTCTGTCTTAAACGATCATGTGACTTAGCTCCAGTTTCTTCAGCAAAAGCTGGTCTTTCTCTATTTCACTTCAACTCCCGCGTTCCTCAGCTGTGTTTTATTCTAAATGTAAAATGCATTGATGAGGACTGGTGTCAGAGTCTTTGGTAATGATGCCACGCAGTTACGGAATTTACTGTTGAATGTTACTTGCTAATCCAGCGTGCAAATCAGGAAATAGCTATCTAATTTGCCAAACATTTCCACTGATATCCATGAACTTAAGAATGCATGAGATATGTGTGAGTACAATGATTTGACTGTGAAATGAACATTTGGAATGTTTTCTCCAATACTGACCTAGGCATCTTCAAAGATCAGATATCCAATTTATCAGCAAAGTGAGATCACTTCTTGCAAGCAAGCAACTCATTTAGAAAACAGATATATACTTACATTTCACTGTTTACTTATAAGAGAACAGTAAAATGGATTTTTTTTCTGCTTTCTCCTGTAAACATTTAAAGTGCAAAGTAAGAGAGAAAAAAAATAGGAAGAATGGGAAGCAATGTGTATGATAGAAGCAAATGTTTTGTGAAACCTAAATTTGCTGACAAGAATGAAGCTTTGCCTTTCATCTGAGACTAGACAGGATTTTCTCTGAGACATCTGAGGAAGAAAGAAAAGGCAAAAACTGACTTTCACCACTAAAAATCAACAAGATCTTCCTATGAGCTCTCGTCTTTTCTTTTGTTCTCCCTTTCTTTAAGTACCTTTTTGCCTCTCTAACTCCAAAAGGGAGATTTCCACAAAAGAATTCTGCATTCTACTCACATCACTCAGCTGCCTCGTCACTTTCTTGGCTTGTTCCACATCAGGTGGATCTGGCAGAGAAGTATATTTAGATTTTCGTTCGTCGTGCCCTTTTTTGTAGACAATCTGAAGATATGAAAGAGGTAATATTTTACAGTAACTACCCACTCTACACAACAGAGTATTTACTCTTAATTCTGCTAACACCACCATTAACTAATGTCAGTCTGCCCACAGTTACTGCAGCATAAAATCTTTCAATCAATATATTCTGGAGGAAAATAACAAGGAAAAATTTTCTTGATAAAAGACATCAAAAAAGAAACAGTTCCCTAGGAAAGTTTTCAAGTATACTACTCTATTTCTCATGATAAACAAGACGTCTGCAAAATTTGTGGAAGTCTTTATGTGAAACCTGAAATTTAGTTGAACAGTTACATGTCTGTATCAGCAGGAGTATCAGCAAATAGGATCCTGAGTTTGCCTCAGGAACTCCTGAGTTTTCTTATCGCTGTTCTAGAGATACAGATTTGTATCCATCACAAAGCCCAGTGAAATGGGCTTACAGCCAACCTAGAGTTTCTCAACACCTTTTGAGAGACAGAGGTCTTCTTACCGATTATCTCAGAAGATCTTCAATTATTTCACTCATAATCCAACATTAAATTGTTAATTGAATACATACTTCTCTACTGAACTAGCACTACTGTCAGAGCTAATTATTAGTGCATATCTATGCATTTTTATCTTCTGTTCTGTTAAAAGTCCACCAAGAAGCCTACCAAGTTACACTGCTGCAGTGATCCACTTGTCTATCAGGCTTTAATACTTACATCACTCAGAGTCTTCTGAGCTTGTGCCACCCTTCTAAGTTCTGGGCTGTCATTGTATGGATAGAATAATGTTTTGTCTCCTTCCCAGTCTTCTGTATAGAGTTTCTTAAAAACACAAACATGTCAGAATACAGAAAGAATTAATATCTGATTTGGAATGCTTCTTAAACTTCAGCTGCATAAACCTGTGATTTTTCTTACCTTACTGAACATTGCTGTATTTTTTATTGCATTCACAAGCTCTGGGGCATCAGGAGGAAGTAAGTACTTGTCCTTGTTCTCCTCCCAGTTCTGTTTATATAACACCTGCACGGAAAGATCAGCAGGTTGGTTACTCTAATATTAGAAAAATATTTACCGTTGTTAATTTGTTATTAGCCTGCTCTAAAGATTTTTGCAAGGTAAAAGTCTCAAAACAGTCACATTTAAAGACACCAGTTGAGAACATTTGAAGTATTTATACTTGCTTCGATCAATTTCTCTGGTCTCTCTTCCAGTGCTTATAAACTCTTTTATAGATATTATTTCAGCACCCTGAGCTCAAAACCTTACTTCTATCAGTAACTCCATGATCCATTAATGTTCACAACCCTCCCAGGAAGTTACAACTCGCTCACCTTGCTCACTTGCTGCGATACTTTCTTTGCATGTTCTATATCCTTGGCCTTTTCATCGACGTGGCAAATAGTTCTAGCAACTTCACCAGCCATGCGGTATTTAACCTAGATCACACCAAATCACATTTATATTTACAGCAAGAACTGACATTTTTATTTTTTTTATAAAAAGCAGATTATCAAAATTTTGACACTTAATAAACAGCCCAAATCTGAATTCAGTAAAGCATTTAGGTATATGATTTCTCAGCTGTTGCTGAGAAATAAAACCTATGGAAACAAATTTATTTTGTGAATTAACCAAGAAAGAAAAGCAGCTCTGAGAGTCTATCGAGAGCTGTGAACCCAAGCTAGACATAGTGCCCTTCTGTAATGCTGTAAACAGAGCTCTTTCCAAGAGTACTTCCATCCTGCATAACGAGATGGAGAGATCCCCATGCTACATAGTATGTCTTAATTTCACAGTCCATTAGCATGGACCATACACTAGCTGTAGTTCCAAAAGCAATATAGCCACACCACCATGGCAATCTTGGGCACAAAATGATCCTAATGCAGTTATACCACTCCCAGCTTGACAGCAGGCTCAGTCAGTCAGCATTAGTGCGTGGACTGCTGTATTACATTCCTCAATATATCCTAAATCAGGCGTGGAGTAGAATTTAGTGGATGCTCATCTCCTGAACACCGGTTAGATTAGCTGTCTCCTCTCTAAGCTTTAGGGATTGCCATTCTTAGGGACCTAACTCTCCCTATTTACTGTACAAAGAATTAAGATGCTTTGGTAGGCAGATTTCAGTTTCCCAAACTGTGAGGTGTATTGCTGAAAGGGAGACTGAAATTGCTTAAAAGAGAGAGGAGGAGGAGCTAGCTTCCAGAACTTTAAGCACTGCATCAGTGGGGTAATTGTGCCTGGGCTAGCTTGCAAAAGCAAATCACTAAGATTCACACAGAGGGGACAAAGAAGGGGCAAAAAACCTTGGAAAACCCAAATTAAATTATGAGATGTACAGAAGTTCACTTTGTAACACTTGGAGAATTTTAGTATCATTTTTTCCAGTTTTTACAAACTGACTTTCCATTGTTTTATGAAAACAAAGATGTTTAAACATTTTAGAAGTAAAATTCTATGGCTATTCACCCAGCACTCAACTTAACCTCAACAAAAATTTGTCAGGCATATCATCCACGATGATTGCAGGACATAATGTATTGTATCTTCTAATTCAACAATATAGGCATCACCATCATCTCCTTGTCTGTAACTTCTGATCAGAATTTTTCAAACCTCTTTTGCCACAATGAAATAAGACTATTATTCAGCTGGCCAGGAATGATCACATCTCCCTTGCTGAAAGGCCTAAACTCCAATCTACATCACAGAACTCAGATTGTCATGTACTCTGTATTCCTTGCTCTTGTAATCTTGATGAAGTTTCTGCTAAACATTCAGGTTGCCTCATCACCATATCATCAAAAAATTATCACCCCTTATCTAACATTTAAAATCATGATTCAGTTGGCTTCTTTGCCAGTCAACATTATTTTTTCTTATGACATTTGATACCTACCTCACTGAGCTGGTCTTGCACTTTCTTGATTCTCCGAATTTCTGGGGTATCAATTGTGGAAGCATATGGCTTTCCTTTTTCTTTTCTAAATTTTTCTTTATATTTGTTCTGAAAGAAAATAACTACAAATGTAATTAAGACATGTCTTAAAACTCTGGCAGAAGTGTAAACAACAATTATTGATGTATTCATCTGGTTAGTGTAGGAATTTTGGACAGATCATTGACTCACATGAACTGGCATTACTCAATTACACTTGCAGGGTTATGCTTATTTTAACCAACCAACTTTCTTCCATCTAACACAATGGAAAATATCCATTTCTATCTTTAGCTTGTTTTAGATCACTTCTAATTGAGTTTATTCTCCTTAGGAGTTCGGTATTAATAAATATACAGTTACTTGTTTCAGTAACCAAAGATAAAGAGAATTTTTGCGTGAGTCTAGCATTCCTAGACCTGTGATCTCACGTAACAGTGAACACTGGTGAGTAACATACATAAAAGTTTAGGAAAAAGGACCTGACACCATCTTACGTATGTGCAGTGCACCCTTTAAAACACAGTACATTATTGGTCTACTGGACATTGGTTTCCCATGCCAGGAATTTAGGTGAGTACTTGTTCCAACATACAAAAATTTTTATTCAATGCATAGAGGGATAGAGAAATATACTACTATAAAAATGTTAAGCTTTGCATCCCAATAGGCATTGGCTCCTGTATCTTTACTTGAGTATCCAAGTCAGATAGTGCAGGAGTCCTATTAACTGACATCTATGAAGATATTCAGACATCTGCCTCAAGCTACTTTTTGTGCTTAATGATTACTTAATGCACCTAAGCAGGAAATGGGATAGGCATGGGTTAATTGAAAGAAGGAAACTTCCTACTTCAGGCAAATAGCACTAATACACATCATGAAATGAAATACAGAAGTAGCCAAAATAGTAGCATGAAGGTTTGCAACAATACCTATTAAACGTTTTTAAAATTGGTGTTCTTAAACAAATAAAAGACATGGGACAATTTACCTCACTGAACAGGTCCTTCATTTTATTACTGTGTTGCAGATACGGTGTCAAAAACTTAGATGTGTCCACTTTTGTCCGTATTATCTTCTTTCTGACTGGAGGTGCTGCATCCTCAATGGAAGGTTTTTCATGCTCAACAGTATAGGTGATGGTTTTAGGACCTGTGAAGTCTGTGGTAGTGGTCTCAGTGATCTCAGTGACCACCTGGGAATAAAGAAAAAAAATACTTGCTTTGCAATTATATTTTTTTATATTATTATATTTATCATATTTTATTTTAATTATATTTTAATTTTATTATAATTTTTCACCTCCTCTGCATATACAAGGATGCCCAGTTGCTATTCAGACACCACTTACAAAGTGGAAAAACAGTGACACTTTTCCTATTGGGAAAATATTCATACTCACATGTAATTCACCATTCCACAATACTGTTTTCAAAAACTGATACACATCAGACACAAAAATAATCATGCTATTGCTCCCTTTAAATCCAGCCTGGCTACAGATTTTAAAACACCTGATGAAATCAATGGCTGACTTCATCTTAAAAATAATACGATATTCTTCAAAAGTATAGTCCTAGTCTATTTGCTCAAACAGTATTCACTGAATTATATTTTGTTAAATTAAAACTATAGGAAGACTTTGGGAATGGATCCTTTGTTTTGCAGGAAACACATAAAGTGAACCATTAAGCTTTTGTTTCAGCGTAAGTCTATGCCATAAGGAACATTTCATGGTAGCATACCAAATAATTTATTATGTCGGTATTAAAAATATAATTTCAAATTATGGTAATAACTCCTTGTTAACTCAAATATTTCTTACCAGTGACATGAAAAAATCTGCAAATGACTATAGTTAGATTACACAAGTAAAGGGAAAAGAATTAATACATGCAAACCGGTTTCAGGCAAAATCTTTATGTATTTATTTTCCTAAAAATGTTACATATAATGCAAGCATGTCCCTATTGCTCATATATACATATCTAGTCACATCCTCAATAATTCTGTTCATCTTTAACACTAGTTACCTAAGAAATCTTTTAAAGCCTGTTTTTCTTGTTAATAACATAACCTGTGCTTCATTTTGTCAGCTCTTGTGCAAACCTAGCTGCTGGGCAGAAGACACAGTGCAAAACAAAAACAAGCATAGCCCTTTCCTGACTGACACATCCACAGTTCCGTCTGATGAAAACCAAACGGTGGCAAGTGGCAATTGCACACATCCCAACTGCAGTCCAGAAAACAGATAGGACAGATACCCTGCACAAGCTAGAAGTCCTCTTGGTCAGTACACAACAGGGTCTTGGAGAGGAAATAAAGTATTTAAGAAGGAACTGTTCACTGATAGTTGTCTGCTTGCTATCAAAAATTAATCCTCAGAATGTAAAAGGTCACTAGTTCAGCTTTATATATTAATTACATGCATATATACATCACATGCAGTTTCACAGGAATTTTTACCTCATGTGGTTCACCCTCTTCAATAATTGTCTCCTCAATGTAGTACTAGTAAACAAAGGAGAAAAAAAAAATCATTGTTAGGCCAGATCATACAGAATAACAATCTGTAGCTTCTCTTAAAAGAACTGTTTTAAAAACACACTTATGGAGAAACACAGCTGTAGTTCATAGATACCCATCCTTGATAATAACGAAGATCTTTTATTTTTTTGCATTAACAATCAGATTTTTTTCCCTATGTTCCTGAATTAATATTCCTCCTAAGCCATTAAAATAGATCATTATCTAATTTTACCTGCAAGAAAGAAGACGACCATAGAATCATAGATTGGCTCGGGTTGGAAGGGACATTAAAGATCATCTAACTCCAACCCCCTGCCATGGACAGGGATGCCACCTACCAGGTCAGGTTGGCCAAGGCCCCATCCAGCCTGGTCTTGAACACCTCCAGGGACACGGCATCCACAGCTTCTCTGGGCGGCCTGTTCCAGTGCCTCACCACCTGTACAGACTGAAGCTGACCCTTGCTGACTGAAATTGATTAGGCCTGTTGTTCCCTGGATCCTCTTTCTTGCCTTTCTTGAAAATGTGTATAATGTCTTTTTTCCAGTCATCAGGAACATCCCCACAGCACTATGAACTTCTGAAGATGGTAGAGCGTAGCCCTGCAGTGCCATCAGCCAGCTCCACGTGCATACCTGGACTTATCCCCTCTGGTTCCATGGAACCAATGTCCATCACAGTGAGGCAAGTCATCCCTAACTATGTTTTCCTCTGCTGTGGATACTACTTCACCTCCATGTCTCATGGAAGACCAGAGTAGAAGGCAAAAACTGAGGCAAAAAAATCTTTGAGAACCTCAGTATTGCCTGTTGCTTGTAACTAGGTCCTTGCCCACTGAACTACAGTCCCACACTCTCTCTGCTTTCCTCTTGCTGCTACTGACGACACTTTCTTGCTGCTCTGCACTTCCCTTATTGGTTTCAGCTCCAGCTGAACTTTACCCATGCATATAGGAATGGAGTTTATAATGTGTTACATCTAAGTATTCCTCCCAAGTGCACAGCTCCTGGCATATACCTTTTGTATGCCTTCCTGTATACCTTCTGTGTGTTTGAGCTCAGTCAGGAGCTCCCTGTTCATCCATGCCAGCCTTCTGCCGCACTTGATTTCTTCATATTAGATTGAACAATTCTTTTGCTCTGAGGAAATTGTTCTTGAGGATCACCCAGCTCTCTTGGATTGTTTCTCATGGGATCTTCCCAAGCAAGTCCCGGAACAGGCCCAGCTCTGTCTTTCTGAAATCCGGGACTGTAATTCTGTTTATCTTGCTCATTTTGCTCAGAATCATCAACTCCACAACCTTGTGGTCCCTGCAGCCAAGGCTGCCCTTGACATTTGCATCTTCCAACAGCTCTTTCTTGTTTGGGTAGCATGTCAATTGAACACCTGCACCAAGCAATTTATCTTCAACGCATTCCAGAAATCTCCTAGACTGCTTGCGCACAGCCATAGTGCCCTTACAGCAGACACTGGGATGATTAAGGCCATCCATGAGCACAAGGGCTGTACCTGTGAGGATTTCTCCAGCTGCCTAATGAAGTGCCCAGAGTGCTACATGCACTCTGAAGCTGCAGATCTGCAGGTGAAGCAAGACCCTTCCTCCTTTTACCAGGAACCACAACCTTCCAGCCTTCCCCATCCTGACAGCCAGCCTCCATCACCTGTTTAACCAGGGTTTCCAGCTGGCACTCCTTCCCTGCCATGTGCGCCTCAGGCTCTCGTTTTTCATGAAGGCACTGTCAACTCTTCTTCTCTTCCCTGACTGCGCAAGCCCTGCTCACACCTTCCTTCAGCAACCTGCAGTGCACCTCCGTGACCTGCCGGAGCACCGAACCCCCAAGAAAGACGAAGACGTTTACAACCCTGCCCTCGGCGTCACGCCCCCACCGGCAGCCTGCCTTTCCCCCGGGGCCGAAGGCGCCAGGAGCAGGTTCCGGGCACTGTGGCAGGCAGCGCCTCAGTGCAAACGGAGGGCTCGCGGCCCCCCGGCCGGCAAATGGCGGCCGCGCGATGGCGCCTGCCCGGCTGCCCGCCATGGCGCCGCGCCGCCCTGCGGCAAATGGCGGCGGTGCTGAGGGCCGACGGCCGGCCGGCCGGCCTCCTCCGCTCAGCTACCCGGCTTAACAGAGAAACCACGTAAAGGTGTTGCTGTGCGAGGGAGCAGCAGTTTTATTCAAAAGGTATTTAACTTGCCGCTGGCTTCCAGTAAGGTAAAAACTTAAAATGTTACCTTTGAAAAGCTCCTCAACAATCGTTTGCTCAAGTTCACATGCCAAAAACTGCAGGAACTGCAGCTCTTTGAATCAATCCATTAAAAATCTGATTAAAATTTAAGCCCTTTTCACAAAGTTGTTCTTCAGGCTAGGTTCACGTAGCTGGCTGATACTTTGCAGTCCATCTCTTAGTTCTGTTTTCAGGCAATTTCTGCTCACTGACCCTGTAAGGTGCTTGAACCACCTTCCCCAAATCCTTCAGTTATTCAACACTAAAAGGTTTGCATCATTTCTCAGTTTTTGTACATCACAAGTGGCTACAGTGTCCAGTGCAGACTAAGAAATCCAGAGAAGGAAAATGTAGTATCTTAAAATCCTCAGCATTGTCTCAGCCACTCATTATTCAGCAATAATATTCTACCCTTTCTGAAGACAAATCTCTGATAGAATTCATATAGGTTAAAAATAAAGGATGCATATAGTTTGAAAAAAATATCTGGAAAGGATTAATTAGCTTTAAAATATACCAGATGTTATTATTCCTGTTTAACTTCTCCCTTTGAATATCTTGGGGGAAGCTACTACAGCAGCACTGCCCTGGTCTGCCCTAGGAATGTGTTCACAGGAAGGCAGTAATCGAAAATTAAAATAAATAAATAAATAAATAAATGATTAAAGAGATCTGTGTAGACATAAAGCCTGGCATATAATAAGTCCAGCATCGACAAACAAACTTTGACAAATAAAAATACATTTGCTACAGAGCACACATAATGCTCAGGAACCATAAAGTCATAATAACCTCATAATATAAAACAATGAAGAACTGGTGTCTTTTTGACTAGGTTGTATAACGTGTGTGTTAAAATGGTCTTATTTCCCAACACATGTTTAACTAACTCGACTGGCAAACTGTATGACTTAAGTCATTATTTAAATGTTTTGAAATTGGCTGTTATACTGTAACTGTAAATACTGTTATACTGCCTGAAATCAGCAACCCATTGAATTTTGTGTGGAAATAAGAGTTGTGGGGCGTGTGTCTGCAATATATTTTGTTTTTATTTTCTTCCTCAAAGTGCTGAGCAGTTTGTTAGAATCACGCATTTAATGACACAAATTTTCATTTCAGAATAGTAAAAAAGTAACAAGTAAGACCTTTCCTAACCTTGCATACTCTTTTAATAGCAAACTCACTATTCCCACAGCATTTGCTTATAACAGTAAACTATAGTTTCTCTAGTTCCTTGGGATTCCTTCAATCCCATCATTAAGACTAAATACTTATGCGTATAGCTGTCAGTTTAAATGCCCAATCAGCAAATGAATCCCTGATGCAACTCCACAGACATCTGCAGGTTTAGGTCTAGCTCCATCTCTGCAGCCTCTAAGACTAAATGCACTACTGGTCAATAGTACGTTGGAGGGAAAAAAATGCTGTATCTTTGCATTGCAGTGGGCAGACAGACAGAAGCCAGGCTAGACAGTGGCTTCCAAAGTCATCCTCTCTAGCATGGATTGGATGACAGAGGGCAAGCCAGGGGGAAAAGGAGATGGCCCCCTGCATCTATAATTATGCAGAAGCGTAACCACAAAACCTCGTGATAGGGGTGTGGAATGGTTACAATCCTTTTTTAAACGCAGAAACTATGACAGGAACCAGAGAGATTTTGCTCCACTCAGAGCAACTTTATGCTGTTGTTGTTGTTTTTTACTGATCAAACCATTTAGCAGATATCTAATCAAACCCTAATCTTCAGAGAGCAAACAGAACTAACCATCTATGTTCATGAGCAGTGTCTTGTTAAAGTAGTTAATATATTCATTCACAAGGCAGAAAAAATTTAATCCAGCCCTCAGGTTTTCTTCTTACCTCCACAACTTCCTCATATTCTTCCTCCTCCATTTTGAGGGTATTCTTCTGTCTTTCCCCCACTCACTGGTCACGCAGTTGATGAAAGCATAAATATATGGTATTAGCCCACAGCCGACAGTGAAAAGCTATCTGTCAAGTTCATAAAGTGTATGGGTCACAGTAACTAGCAAAATTATTATACTGTTATTGGCTAATTAATGGAATAACTTGAACAACAGAAAGAACTAAAGTTGGGATCTGCCATTACATTGTTTCAGATTATTATGGGAAAACTTTGGATTAAGTTTCAAGCACCACGTAAGTATCAGTACCAGTATCAGTTACAATTTTGGACAAATACTTTAATAGTTGTAACACCAATACTAGAATTCAATGAAAAGTTAAAAAAAAAAATAGAGGAAAAGATTTCTTGAAATATGATTTGACTTCTTCCATTACAGCAATCATATGAGGATTTTTCTTTTCTTTGAGACTATTCTGTACAATTTTGTTGCATTGTTAAAACTCTTGTATAAATGGGAGCTTTATCTGCATATTCTACTATATTCATTCACAAATAGAAATATAATGTAGAAAAAGATTGTAAATAATTTTTAAGTGACCTTATGTTAATGAGGCAATTTTGCTTTTCCCAGCATTAGCCTATGCATATGCTTTTTTTTTTTTTTTTTTTTTTTTTTTTTTTTTTTTTACCTCCTGTGGCTTTTTTCTCTATATTTCTTCAGACCTGGAAAAGATGAAAAATCCACTGAATTGGCTGAATTACAAAGTACGGATTACTGTCAAAATCTCTAAATGAATTAATTAACTGATTTTGCTGTGAGGCACAGTTACAATTTTCCACCGGGGAATATAGCCCTGTTTCTAATGTCGGTAGGGGATGAGGCTTTGCAACAGCTGTTCCTGAGTCCAAAGATATTTGCCGTGTAAGCTAATACTACCAAATGACAGGGTGGTTTTGTTTAGCTGGCTAAACTGCAATTCCTTCTGAGGCAAGTGAAGTCTAGTAATGCAGGTTAAATATAGGAACATATAGGATACTGTCCCTTTTTAGTCCCAATATGTTGAGAAAAATTTTAAAAAGTTGAAACAGAATATTACCTAATAAAATAAATGAAGAATAACTCAGTCAAAAATTGGCACATCCTATGATAAAGTAGGCAAAAGTTTATGAACAACTGTGCAAGAGCAGTAGGGACTTGCACACAAGGAACCTCTCTGTACAAGTTGTCACGATTATAACCTTCAGTTGCACTTCCAAAACACAGTTCCGGGCCCTTTCCTCTCACTGCAGTTTCCTACCAGTCAGTTATTCGGCCAGACAGAAAATCTGACCCCCATGGGCAAGGCACAACTGCTACTCTCAAAAACTACAGAATCAGGAAAGAGCTTTAGATCCTAATCTAAGGAAAAAAAAGCCAAATGTGATTAGATGTCCTTACCAGCAACATCTAGTAAATATCCTTAGGAGCAAATCCTCTCCAGTCTTCCCTCCTGAGCAGTGCTGAGCGAGAGCAAGCCTGGTGCATCAGCTCCTAATTACGCATGTGGCCAGCACAGCCAATCTGGCTCCAGCCCACTCCAATTTCAGCCCTAAATATACTTGGTGACCCCCCAGGAGGCCACCTGTTCTCAGCAACATGATGGAAAAGGGAGCTGGGCACTTCTGTGCTCCCGAGGAACCCTGAAAGATACCACAGCTCAACTGAACTTCATTAGGTCTCTGCTGAAACGTATCCCAAGGCAAATTCCAGGGAGCATTTGAACAGAAAATAAAACATATTCTTTTTAGTCTTTCAGAACTGATAATGAGTTTGAATTGACAGGGCTGATTTACATCCTTTGTTGTACCTGAATCAAAACTATCCACATTCCAGAATCTCCAGTCATCAGAGAAAAGAGAGAGGAGTCTGGACTTCAAACTAAATTTTAATATGTCTATCTTTAATTTCACCCTTTAAGTATACCTAAAGTTCTTCATCAATAGTTATATCATTTCTTATGAAATCTTACACAGTTGAACACGTGGATTCAGGAAAAACTGAAACCATGCAGAAGAGTGCATAAACAAACACCCGATTAACAGCCAGTATGTCTGGTGGAGAAAGACCAAGGATACCTGATAAATAGATCGACTGAGACCTAGCAGGAGGGGGACTCCTGTCAGGGGGTAATGGTTTTAAACTAAAAAAGACTAGAATTAGATTAGATATTGGGAAAAAATTCTTCACTCAGAGGGTGGTGAGGCACTGGCACAAGCTGCCCAGAGAAGCTGTGGATGCCCCATCCCTGGCGGTGCCCGAGGCCAGGCTGGATGGGGCTTTGGGCAGCCTGGGCTGCTGGGAGGGGTCCCTGCCCATGGCAGGGGGGTGGAATTACATGGGCTTTAAGGTCCCTTCCAGCCCAAACCATTCTGTGATTCGATGAATGAGCGTCAAGGAAGCAATTCTAATGCAGTATTTTGGAAGATCAGAACTTATATGATGAATGGTGTAGAATCATGGTGAGGATAACAGAAGAAACCTCTTAGGTCATCTAGTCCATCCGCATCATAGGATTGCTTTAGCTCTTCAGGAAGGTGCATTTAAAAGCCAATACCAGCTGTGATCTTCTCTTTTCATATAATAGATCACATAATTCAATATGTGATTGTCAGGAGCCCTTAAGAGACACCCTCATGTTCCTTAACTCTTTCCAGAGGTTAATATTTATATCCAGATGAAATATCATATCTCATTTACTACTGCCAAGGATTTTATATCTTACATAGAGCTGTAGATCATTCCGTTTCTCCTTTAGGCAAGCTATATCCTTTTAATTATTCAACATTTGCTTTAGTAGGTAATCCTTCCTCCTTTTAATATTATTCCTGTTTATATAGAAGTCCTTCAGTTTCCTAATATCTCTTGAAGATGTCCAGAAATTAATATAGTATGTTGATGGAGTTTCATTAGAGCGGTGTCAGCCTTATATTCTGATCTCTTATCCAGTCAGTGCCTGTGCGTGTGCATTCCAGAAATAACTGTCAGAGTCATTTTTCTCCAAACTACTGCTTTTCAATTGATTAGATACATAATGTAACTTCTAGGCAAGTAATGACAAACTTTTTTGCAGTGAAAGGCCAATTATTATTTTTTATTATGATTATTTAACATTTAATTCTTGTTGTTTCCATCTCAAATCTCTGTTGATCTAAAAATTAGTGCTACAGCCAGTGACTCCATCCGTCTTCTTGGTTCTCTTCGGCAAGCCTGGATTCAAGGCTTCTTTTTCACACTCAACAGTTGTTGCTCTCCCTGTAAATGACATTCCCCATAGTCACTGCTACAGTATTAGATATTATTATACCTCACTCCAATCACCTGATTTAAATGACATTTGCTAGATCATCAGAAGCAAGTATCCCTCTGTCCTGATGGTTATTCCGACAAAATTAGAAAACATTTTAGTGCAGGATGCAATTTTCTGTACAGTTCTCTTGGAAGTTCCTGCAAACAGCCTCTCCCTTCTTGATACTCTCTGTAACTCCCAAGTTCCTAGAGCACCACAATCAGATGCTGTTGCAGTGCATTTCAATATATCTTATTTAGGAAGACAATAAATGAGGCCAAAATCACATGAAAGATGCAAGTACCACTTTTTCTCGTGCTGAAATGCAGCTGGTTTGGGTGTGAGACATGGCAGATATTTAGCAGCAGACAGTTCAGGGCTGGAAATGAAGCATGGAATAACCAAACAAAATTACTGTAGGGGTTTAGGAAGTCAAACTGTTACTACTGAAACCAAAAATTGGACAGAACATAAGAGGTATGCTCCAACATACATCAGAACATGAAGAGGGAAAAAGAGAGCTCTTAGGTCATCCAGGGCTGCCCACAAATATTTCAATTCATACATTTGCCATTCTGCTCTATGATTGTATGATTCTATGAACTCACAAATATTTGGATATTTACACACGTCTATATAGAGATAAGTTGTTATTCTATATTTACATACAATGCATAAACACATGCACTGGAAATTAACTATTATGCTCATTGTTACATATATCACTCACTTCTCAGGACTGTTAAAATGCATTCTAATGATATGTATTCTTATTAGAATATCAGCAAGTATTGCATGCTAAAGTGGAACATGCATGAGGTAAATGGAATAATAATGGTTAATATTAAATTATTTTTTCTTCGTTGCTTCCCCTGACAGTGAAAATTTATGTCTGTGACTCAGATTTCAAGCCACTGCTTGCTGGAGTATTCTGAGAATACTGGCCTGACTTTCCATGGAATGAGTATATCCAGACAATGAGTTCTGCTGATAGGTGACAGCCTGGCAGGTCGCATACGGGTAGCACACCAGGCCAGATTGTTTTATCTACAGCAAATAAATATGCACGTGCACAGCAGTTTTGAACTAAAAAGACAGAGTGGTACAAGATGACTAAGGCAGAGGAAAATGTTGTTTCGCGTTTAAATGGTCCAAGATTTTAAAGCTGAAAATATTTTCTTCTGCTTAGCACTTTTAAATATTAAGTTCAATCCGTCCTGCTTACCAAACAGTAACCACCTGGGGCAGGGAGAAAGGAAAGAAATAATGTGCAACCTGCTGTTGATTTAGCTAGCGGGTACAGAACACAACAACTATGAAATAACAGCCTACATATACTCACTTCCCTAAGCCACACAGCATTCACATACAAAAACTGTGTTCCTTTTGGGAGACAGTCTTTCAACTATGAAAAATATGTTAACGTAATCCAGGATCCTGATACAGAGGGCAAAATAGGGAGGATTAATAACTAAGGACTAAAGGGCAACCACGCTGTAACCCCCATACACACCACCCAAGAGGACACAACTGTTACAGAAATTCTCGTTTTCTACAACCACCCCCCAGTCAGTGACACTTCTTTCTCAGCTTGATCGTTCATTCCCTTGTATTTCTTTTATAGCACATCTCTCTGCAGATTCCACACTAGAGTTCAGAAGAATTTTAATTAGCCGAGGCTGGATTCCGTGTCATAAAACCTAGATCACTGTAAGCTGGCAATTACTTCTTGAAGGCAAAGACTTTTAGATTCAAAAGACTTTCTGTTCATCCTTGCATCTGTTTAACTGAAAATTACATGGGAAATCTGTTGTGCCAGATTACATTGGCTTCTCTGTGTCTTGCCCTTTGTGTGGATAAACTTACTGACATCAGTGGCGCTATATTTAACATCCTGAGGTAATCAGTGGACCACCCGGGCTTAACAAGCATTGTATCATTGTAAAAGGACATATTTTCATACCTCCTTGTGCCATTGTCATTATTCTTGGACTATCATTATTAGCTTACTTTTCATTATTTTCACCTTTCCTTTCTGCCTACCATATTTTACACAGGAAAGATGGGGGAAAAAATCTTGTACTGGGGCTGTCTCCCACTTGATATCCCAGTGGTTTTGACTTGCTGCAATATTAGAAGCATCTGAGCAAGGCATTTTCAGGATCTCAGTACTGAATCTGCATGTCACTTAATTTGGCAGTATAACTTCGACTGAGCAAAGAAATATCTGCCCTTTGAACACGTGCCATGCACCTCTGCAATTTCTGTAACTCTTGCAGCCTAGGAACTGAGTTATGGTTTTAAGTGTACAAGCAAATGAAAAGGCAGTCTCCTGAGGCTAAACATCCTTCTTTCTCAATATTTGACTTATTTTTCTTTCTACTAATTATCATGCTGTAAAAGTGGCACATAATCTTAGAAATACGCAAAAGCCACATCACAAGAACTTCAGCTGTATTCAAAGAAAGAAAAGCTTACACAAGTAAGTAGAAGCTGTGCATTTCTAACGGCTCAACTAAGCTTTCTTTGCATTAGCTCCAGGTGCAGGTACAAAACTTGCAGATGATATGAAATTTGAGGAATGTAACAATGTGTTTCTCTTAAAAAAAATAAAATCAAAAAAAAATAAAATCCGATCTTCTATACCACAGAAACATGTGCACAAACATCTCTTTCTTGTAATTGTTTTGAAATGACTAAGAACATCTATTAGCACAGATGTGTTGTTGACAGAGGTGGCTGTGTGAAGAGAGGCTGTTCCAGAAGCATGTTATTTGGTTCAGAGTCAGCATCCACAACAGCTTACCTACACGATTGTTAAACCGCAAAGATCCACTGCCCACAACCTCTGCAGCAGGGGCAGACAAATTTTGGCCTGGTGTGTAGGAATATTGCAGTAGGTTGGGAAAAAAATAATAAACTGAAAGGCTTGGTTAGACAAATGCGAGTGCAAATGCAAATGCACAAACACTGTCAGTGACTGTGTCTTGGCTAAGGAAGGAAAATTTCCATCTGACAGGGAACTTAATTGTTTAAACTATGGATAATCCTAGGAAGCGCCAAGCTGCATAACACTGAGGAGCAATACTCGCTGTCTTTGCACGGCAGACCTCCAGCCCCAGGACAGGGAACCGTCAGCACTGGGGTGCTGCACACAAGCTGTAAATCCACCTACGGCTGCAGCGATCAGGCCTGAAGCACCACGTCTGCGCCCCGATGTCCCAGAGACCTGGGGCATTCGGGAGTCTGAACCTGACAGCGTCAGACTCACTGGTTTGTGAGGATCCCTGAACACCGGAGGCAGGTCAGTACCTGACGGTGAACAGTGTCCTAGTTCATTAACGACTGACTGTTTAACTCACTGGAAATCAAAACGAAAAAGAAACAAGGAAAAAACCAACAACCCACAAACAAATGAAAAAGCATCTTCCCTCGAGCCTGTTTATTCGGATCAGAAATGTTAGAATCAGTGCCTATATCCTTATAAAAGAAATAAGCTCATTTATATCACAGTTATATTTTCTTACTCATGTTAGGTTATCCATCCAACCAAGACAAATATTTGCAAACATGTTTGCAATGGAAGTACTATGGAAGTACGTTTTGTTTGTTTGTTTGTTTGTTTTTTAGGAAAGGATACGTGTTCTAACAAGATGAACTTCACCTTTTACTCTAGTGCTACTGATCATCTTTCTGAAAGTATTAATAGAAAATATTAGATCATAACAAATAATTAGATCATAACAAATAATATGTCTGGAGGCAAGGCAATCAAAATGCCATGGTTAAGTCATCTACAGTGTCTTATTTGCTTGTTTATTTTTTGATACTGACAGGTTAATACATGATGAGTAGCTGCACAAGCTACCAGCTTTTCAGTACTGAAACCAATCGCTTAGCATATTGCCATGAGTCAGAAAGACTTTGCAGGAAGAGAGGGAATATTGGTATGAAACCAAAACTAATTTCATCCTTCCCGATGTTTCTGGAGACGGAAGGAAATGCTGCCTCATGGGTCAAGTTGTTTGGTTAGGCGATCTGTCTACAGGACACAGCTTTTGTTTACTGCCCACTGCCACCCTGCCATTAGTGAAATTGCAATCAGTGCTTTTTTTTTCTGATAGTCCAAGCCACAAAATAAAGTCCAAAGAAGTATTAACCCACTGCTTGATGGTCTTTGGATATAGGACCAAATTTTTAGTAGAACAGTATTAGCACAAACTAAAAACAAACCAACCGAACAAAAAACAACCACAAAGGCGTTTCACTTCCTTCTCCATCTGACATCTAGGTAACGCACGATCACCACCCCATACTTTTTCAGATAAAATACTATTTGAAGTCCCAGGGAAACACGTATGCACCATGTTGTTTGCCTGCTCTGGGTGTATGTCCTCAAAAACCATATACCGAGGACTGTTCTCACACAGAATACTTGCTTTCCTTGTCCATTTGTTTTAATCTCCCATGGTCACCTTGCTAATGCCCAGTAAGGATATTTCAAACATGGAATCAAGAGTGGACTCAAAGGGAAGAACAAAAGAAATGAACAAACAAACACCTGGAAAGAATGTGACCAAGATGCCAAATATGTGTTAACCTTTTTTCAGCTGAGATGTCATGAAGCAAAGAGAAATCAGATAAATAAATGCTTCTTAACCTAGCTGTCCAAATAGTTGTAGAAACTTAAAAAAATAGTACAAAATACAAAAGCACTACAGACATAAATCACAATGTAAAAGACAGTATATTGCCACGAGACATTCCCACCCAGCTAATGGTCAGCACTAGCCTTGGTTGGTTTGTTTTACTCCATCTGAAGGTGGCCATTTGCACGAAGGGTAGCAGTCCTCACTTGACAGCATCTGTCACAGCCTCCACGGTTCTTTACTTAGATTCTTTGTGAGTCTTAAAAGAAAACATTAATCAACAATATGATGTCAACAGCCTAATTTATCCCTCCTGCTAATGTTCCCAAGACAGCAACAGGGTTTTGCTTATAGGCACTAAGCAGAAAGAAGATACACTGAAGATTTCTTCAAGGAGACAAAACCAGCTCTGATTGTATTTCCTAACATGAGCTTGTGGGATAAACTTAGCTATAGCATACAACTCTTTCATGTGCAACTCAAAATTTCTAGTTTTTAGAAAATTAACTACATTGGCATGAACTAGGGAAGGAAGGGGAGGTTCCTATCAAATCTTTCCTCCTTACTTCTATTTATAAGATAAATAAACTTCTGTATTTTTAGGAGAGGTACAAACATCAGCTGTAAATCCCAGTGAAAAGCCATGCCTGGTTCCCAGAATTTCAGTTCTTATCCTGTCTCCAGCTCTCCAGCACTTATCCCTTTGGCAAGCCCCTGTCTTGCTGTTAGGCAGTGAAGATAACGCAGCTCTTGTATCTTTCACAACCTTTTTCATCATTATTACCATTGTTGCAAATCATCAGCTTACAGCAACTGCTCTGCGAGCTGTAGCTGTTACCTGCTAAGCAGACCGAGCCGTAATTTACAGCCACAGACGCCCAGAGAGCAGCTGTAGCGGGAGGAGGCGCAGGGGCAGACCACAGGTCTGCTCTGATTGCAGGGCAGAGAAAAGCCAGGCAGGTGCAAAGAATCTCACAATCCCCTGTAAGTGCTTGTATAGGCACAGCAGGATGGCGACCACCCTACATCCCTCCTCCTTTTGGGTGCCTACTGTTTCTCAGCATTGACAGGTCTTTCTGCTGTCACTCCCTAAAGCGAGCTCCGATCGTACTAATGCTGAAGGAAGAAATCTCTTTCTTCTCAGTGGCCAACCTCAGCTGCACGCACAGGAATTACCACACTCAGTAGTCACAAAGCAGCTGGCTGTCATGGCATGGTCCCGTTTTCTCACAATCTGCCAATTTATTGGCCTGGACTTTTCAAACACCTCTTAGTTTCTATATATATGTGTTCTTCCCCCAGCTTCTTAACAAACTCAGCAGACTTAGAGTGAATTTAGAAGCGCTTCTGTGGTTTCTGATGGAGCTGAGGTGAAGCAATTTCGAGCCAGTCCAGGTTCATTTATATCCCAGTCCACATTCAGATCAGTTATTAAGTCATCACATTAAGTCTATTTCTAACAAAGCTTGGCAGCAGGAAAGTTTCATGTGGCTTTGAACAGCGTTGCCAACTTTCCACATCATCCCACCAGCAGCAGATAGATGGATGGATGGAGACAGCTACAATGTGAAGGCATTCCCTGCCGTAAGTCACTGGGGATGAGGGGTCAGAGCTGAACACACTCTTGAACTGCTGCAAAAATCGTGATCAGTCCCTCAATTCTGAAATCGCCTCTGCTGCCTTTTCCAGTTCTGTGAAATTTGCACTGACAGTCCTGCCCCATAGGATAATGGAGGGAACAAATAAAATATTCAGTTCTTAGGCCCCGGTATCTTTATACAAGGTCATGCTTTTTTCCAAAAAGTGAACAAACTACAAATAGAAAGGCGTGAATGAGACAACAGTTCTTCTAATTTTTTTCTTGTGCAAAAGAAGAATAGTGCTAGGATCAGCCTTCCTCATGGCATCCAGCCATTCCAAGGGTTTTTCAAATTCATGCCAAGTTCATTTGTAAAGCTTCTACTAAGTGGTGTCATGCACTGACACTCAGTCCCTCTTGCTGTGAACCTCCCTGTCAGCCCCCATTGCAAACTAGCTCGGAGAGGAGAGGAGAGGAGAGGAGAGGAGAGGAGAGGAGAGGAGAGGAGAGGAGAGGAGAGGAGAGGAGAGGAGAGGAGAGGAGAGGAGAGGAGAGGAGAGGAGAGGAGAGGAGAGGAGAGGAGAGGAGAGGAGAGGAGAGGAGAGGAGAGGAGAGGAGAGGAGAGGAGAGGAGAGGAGAGGAGAGGAGAGGAGAGGAGAGGAGAGGAGAGGAGAGGAGAGGAGAGGAGAGGAGAGGAGAGGAGAGGAGAGGAGAGGAGAGGAGAGGAGAGGAGAGGAGAGGAGAGGAGAGGAGAGGAGAGGAGAGGAGAGGAGAGGAGAGGAGAGGAGAGGAGAGGAGAGGAGAGGAGAGGAGAGGAGAGGAGAGGAGAGGAGAGGAGAGGAGAGGAGAGGAAATTTAGAAGAGACAGGCTTCTAAAGGAATCATCAAAGGGCAAGGTCACAAAAACTGCCATAAAAGAAGGTCAAGACTGAGATCAAAGCTCAATGCAGTATACTCAGGAAATACCCTACTAACTAAATCTTCCCATCAACATACAATTCAGGTACCTCTAGTCCTGCTGCTGACTAGGTAACTGCCTAATAAATTGCATGGCTTTATTAAGAGTATTCTTTCAAAGGGATAGCCTACATGGTGATGAGATGTCTAATTTCAATGTTATAGACTTTGGTAAACTGTAACCTGTGTCTTTGAGTGACTTTCTTGCAAATTTCTCTCTTTTTAAATACGTTTATCTGAAGTTTACTAATACCTCCAGCTGAAAAATGAAGGGGAAAGATTGCAACATGCTTAGCATTCCTAACGTGCATTGCTGGAATGGCATCTCATATCCTGAAATACAATCTGCAGTAGTCCATAAAATATTAAGAGTGCTTACTAGTCGTGGCCAGTAATGCTGTGCAGAAGCAGTGCCCAGTGGTAGAAGGCTCCCCGAAAGGTCACTGACACAGCACAAAGGTCATTAACACAACAGCCACCAGGAGAAGCTCTCCGGACTATTACCAGCAGCACTAGCCATCCGTAGGCAAGCCGCTGCTGCTCCTGTTTCACGCCTCTGGAGTGGCACTAGACACAAAGATAACCACTGCATCAATAAAATCACATTTTGTTGCAGTGAGGAGCTGCAGCCCCACAAACAGTATCCCTAACTCACTTGGCGTCGCACCATGCTGTACCAAGAGCGGCGGATTCACCACTACAACATGCAGCAGCTCATGAGCTGACAGTCACATCTTCCGGCCGAAGTCCTCCCATTGATGCTCCCTCGGTGACATAAACGGGGATTTTACCTGAATAACTCACACTAGAACAAAAGAAACAACCAGGAAAGCAAAAAAATATAAGGCAGAAATTCAGCCCCTTGGAGGCAATTTATTTTCTTCGCCTTTCATTAGATAGCACTTTCAGCACGGGGCACCGGGCCATCAGGTTCAAAGCACCAGCCCTTAGCCCCGTCCTCGTGTTTGGGCCAGCCCCCATCCTTCTCCTTGCCCCGTGCCGGACGAGATGGCGCTGCCCTGAGCACCTCCCTGCCCACCCGTGGGGATTTGCTGACTGTCCCGAGCCGGCTTCATTAAAGTGCCTTCACTCCAAAGAGTCAGGCCGACTGCCGGCTCATTTTCATGAAAACGGTTACGAGGGAGGCTAAGCGCTGGTGACTTCATGGCGCTTTTTATAAAGCAGCATTATGATGGAGGACGGACAGAAGCAGCTGCAGAACCACCCCAACTCTGGCACAGGTGCCCTGAGCAGGGCACGGCACCACCACTGAGCCGCCGGGCTGCCGCCCCGCAGGCAGCAGCAGCAGCGGGACCTGCCTTCGCTCCTGGCTGAGCTGGGACCCTCAGCATCGGTGCCACGGAGGAAACATTTGGTTTTGAGGAGGGAGACAGCTTGTCCTCGAGTCTGGAGGCCTCTCGTGACACATCCTGCTGTGCTGGAGCATGCACTCGGCTTATTCTCATTAGGATGAAGGTTTATTGAAGGAAGGGATGGTTTAATGCAGTCGTTCTCTTCCCATTAAAAATCAGGTGTAATGATCTGACGCAGGCACGGGGCTCCATCAAGTTCAGACGCCTTGCACTGCAGGACCTCACCTTTGGTTTTAGCACTGCAGCACAAAGACTCAAAAGCAAGATAGCTCCATTAGAAGTGTTTTAACCCCCAGATTTCTGAGCAATGCGTATGGAACAAATATTTCTGTTTGGTGAAGGTTTCGGCATTGACAGTGAAAATGAAGGAAATCGTTTTCAGGTTTGAATGGAAGCATTTCTACAAAGAAACAGCGTGTTTAAAGCTATCAAAACCTGTCTGTTTAAAAACAACCCATCTCTTCCAGGGTCTAAAAATACAGGAAAACATGTCAGTTTCAAACTTACTAAAGAAGGACTTTTGAAAGAGAGCAGACACAAGACAGACTAAAGCAATTGTCACAGGGTAAATGCCTTGAGGACAGACACCTGCCAGCAGTGGCACACATCTTCCAGGGAGACCTGTGTTATTAACCCTCACTTTAAAAGGTCTTCCAGTGTCTCATTGCTGGTCTCACCGGTGCCCCAGTTCAGGGCCAAAAGCAGGGTGCTGGGTAAGCTTCCGTCCCTGCCTTACTTGCAGGGGACAGACGAAGGCAGCGAGGAGCAGCCGGAGCAGAAGTCGTGTCGTGGGCACAGCCAGAGGCCAGCAAAACCTCCGTGAAACTGCAGCGTGGCTGCCCTCGACAACGGCTCGTCCTGAGACACAAAAACTAGCGTGAGGAAGGGGTTGCTGGCCTTCCAACAGCCCGTTAAATTACTCCGTGACATTGTAAGCATTTATCTGGGCTAAGAGGGGACCGAGTTTTTAGCAGCACAGTCAAGGGATGATTTAGAGGAAAGATGATAGTCTACAGAAACACGCCTGGCACACCGGAGAGCAGACCGGGCTCGCAGTTTTTGCAGCACAGGGCTGTAAGGAGTAGGTAGCGAAGGGGCGGGTGAGGTGCTGAATCCCACAGGGACCAGCTGCAGGGCCAGCATGGCCCCACCGCACGCTCAAAGCTTGCAGCATCGTGAAGAAAGCCTGGAGGAGTACATGGAAGAGAAACCTTCCGAGCAATCACAAAACAGCAACATGGGATGTGCATTCCTGCGGGGAAAGGAGCTGAAGCTGAGTGCGGTCTCCCTGAGCCCTGCCACAGGGGACAGGCTCAGCACTGAGCAGGATTTCCACCCCAAACACTCAAGAGAAAGGTGAAAAGCTGAAAATGCAGCTGAGCTGAAGAGAAGGCCCATGTAACTCAAAGCTTAACTTTAAACAGATTAAGTGAGGAGTTTGGGAAGTTGCTGTGCTTAAACTTTCATTGTGTAAAATCAGAATATATTGTTTTTACATGTGAATACCCAAATGACTAAAAGACTAGTTCTATTTAATGTCAAGGTGAGTAAATTTAAAATTCAGTACACCTTATAACCTTTACTCCAGATGATAAAAATACCGACTGCTACAACAGTTTCCTTCAGACAACAGCTCATAAAGCACCATTTTCTACCTGCTGGAAGACCAGTACCAGTGGCTTTGTGGGCCTGAAAGCATTCCAGTCAGACAAACGCTAAGCAGGAGAGCGGCGCTTGTGGTTGGTCTCAGCAGCAGCTCCCGAAAGGGGCAGGAGCGAGTTTCCCTCGGGCATCCCCCAGCCTCTGCCCCAGGATTTCCCAGGCCGGACGGGCCTCACGGCACACCGGTGCCCTCCGAGAGGCTTTCTGCGGTCCCCTGCGAAGGACCCAGTTACTAAGGAGGCCAAGAGCACGTGCCCAAGCGAGGCTTAGCAGCAGTTACGTGCAAGGGACTGGAACTGATACGTGCCACGGCTGGGGTGATTTCAGTTTGTGTGCCACGTCCTGCCCACGCAGGTGGTGACTCAAGGCTGCATCTCCTTGCAGCTGACCCTATTTTATGCCATTCTCCTGCGTGAGAGGGATCTGTTTGGGCAGGCTCGCATACAAGGACACAGTGAGAGCATGCACGGTCCCAACGGAGCTGTGGGACAAGCCAGCCAGGCGGCTGCCCTTCACCCGGCAGTTCCTTGGGTTAACGACAGCCTCTGCTGGCTCCCAGTTTGCTGTTGCGCAGTTTCAGCCGTGAACGTTACCTGCTGCTGACCGATAAATGCAACATCACCTTGAGAAACGGCCACGGGCTTTCCGTGCACCTGACAGCGCAGGGCCGCATCCTGGCCGGAGTTACCAGTGCCTTGTTGTGATTAGACAGGAAAATACTGGACTGACACATCGCTGGCTCTCCGTACAGAGACTTTTCTTGTTTGCCCAAAATGCGATGCCGAGAGCGGGGGCACTCCATCGAGGTCTGGCTTCAGCAGCAAGCCCCTGTCTGGGCACAGGCATCATCTAAAGTAACTGAAGTTACTCTGCACGTGAAAGTTGGGCTCCACTTTCCTAAAGGCAGGCAGAGGAGACCCCCTGCACGCCCCACCAGCTCCAGCTCCTCAGTCCCATCGCCCTCCCGCCCTCTCTGCTCCCCACCACCTATTTCTACACCCTGCCTGTGCCAAAAGAGCCATCTGAGCAGCCTGAGCGACACTGAGGAACAAATCTAGCTGGGAGTCATTCAGAAGGCTACAAATAAAAGTATTTTTACCACAGATTTAGGTCTTCCCCTCTTCAATGCTGTCACACGAGTGTTTGTGGTGCTGCAAGGGGCGGAGAGGGACTGGGATTTCTTTCGGTGGCTACGCAGGCTTGAAATGTTTGATCACCTCGGGTATAGGTCAACTCCCTTAAAAAAAGCTTCCAGTTTGAAGTCTTTGCTAATAAAAAGGAGGATCCTGCCCCCCTCTGGCCTCCCTGGAAGGAAGCAGCCCATGGAGGAGCCAGAGCATCAGCAGCTGCAGAAACCCTTCACAGCGATTTCGAAACAGGAACGCCAGGCACGATGCAAACTCCAGCAGCCGAGCAGCTCCCAGCGCTCGGAAACATCTGAGAATTCAGGGCTTGATCCAGGGCTGACTGGCAGGAAACCTGAGGTAGCTGGAATTGCTCTGAGGCAGCTCCCACCACATGCTGTCATACACAGATGAATACACTGAAAACAACGTCAAACCTGCTTTGAAAGTGGCATGGGTATTTTAAAAATAAAGAAATAAATTATCCATCCAACTTAATATAAACAATTATGTTTATTAGTTGTTTATACAGCTCTAATACGCATCCATTAATTCATGTTTTAAAGCTATACATACAGGTTAACGGGGTGTCTGTTGGGATTCAACAGTACAAGGACCTCAGAAGCAAGTCTTCAACAGTACCAGTATTTATACTAAATCTTTATGTACAAAGAGTTTAGACAAAATATTATTATTCCAAGATCTGCATCTCTTTGCATGACCCCGGTAGTTTGCCTACACACGCACACACATTTGGAAAAAAAATGCCTTCCAGTTCAAAAGAATCGGGGACCAAAAGCAAGACAGAACAAAGTTAACAACAAGAATCAGCTCTCGAGATGTTAACTGTTCTGTAGTTCTGCATCTAATTCAACATCACGCTAAAGAACTGTTACACATTCAGACAGAATAAATCAACGTATACTGTGCGGTAAGAGTAATGATCTGTAATTTTGAAAGTGGTATTAGGATCTAAAAGATACCATGCTTTAACTTAAAGACAGTTAAAGAGAACACAGCAGTCCAAGTATCCAGCACTCAAGAAAAAAAGAAAAGCCAAAAAGCAACAGAGGATTTTAAGAAATCTAATTACAGTTTCATACGATAGCTGTTAATGACTAAGGCAAGGCTCATTCCGGGAGGTCTGCTCTCTGCAGGATGTTCGGTTGCTGGAGGCAGATGTAAAGTGACCAGAGCTCAGCAGTAGCAACTTTTTGTGCGCAGTTAACAAGAATAAAAGGTCTTTAACACTAACAACACACAGGAATGAAAACCTTCCAAAATACTTTTGTATTTTTTTTTAATGGACTAACGTGGCAATCTATAGACCGAGCACCAAGGGCATGTGGCCTTGGGGAATGAACAGGTCAGAGAAACCCTGTACTGAACGAGACGACAGTACCTTAAATAGGTTGTTTTGGTTTTTAACTTCTCCAATATGATTGGATTTAAAAGACAAGTGCAGTTTCGGAGAAGTTGAAGCAAAGCCGAGCAGTAACACAGTGAGGAGGCGGAGAAGCAGCAGGACACAGGCAGGAGCCGCGCTGAGGACCACAGGCCAGCCAGGGGCCACGAGTCACCACAAGGCAGTGGCTGCAGCAGGGCACAGCTACAGGGGGAGGCAGAAGGATCAGCAGCATTTTGCCACCCTTCTCCGCTGTAACAGAGGCATCACGCCTTTACTGCGCTCCTCAAGATTCACTTAACATGTCTACACATTACTTAAATCAACAGAAAACGTACTCTGCAAGAGTATCTTCACATGGACACAAGTACTGTGCAGTTAGAAGCAGAACAACAAGTCCCAAATTAACACCCATGGAACAAGATTGCGTTCTGTCTGCAGCGCGGAGCAGCAACATACCGCTGGTGCAGCCACATGCACATGGTTCTTTTTGCTGCTGTTGTTTTTAAGCAGCTTCAGTTTCATCTCTTTTGCTTTGTAAGCAGTTACCTGTAACCCCCCTCCGCTCACAAGGCTGCAAATACCAGTGTGTGATATGTGAAGGCGTAGGAGCAGCACACCACTGGAACTCAGTATTTTCTACAGGAGAAGAGCATTTCACCATTAAGTTCATTTTCTGTTCTACTTAAAAACAGCAGACACACGCTTACCAAAAAAACCTCCAGCAGAAACCCCGCCATCACAGAACAGGGCTTTATACCCCAGTAATGCCTACGTAACCCGCTACCCTGGGTGGGAAATCAGACATTTGCTCTGAAAAAGTTTTGCTACAACACCCACAAAAGGTAGAATGCAAACAGTAAAATTCTGACAAGTGCTTTCATCTTAAAATAATCAATAATGGTAGTTACTTTAAGGACAAGCAATTCTGAAGTTACAAATAAATGTGTCCACGTGACTGTACACTGCTCACCCTCCAGCCCCCCAGCAATTCTAGACCAAACGTCTGTTTGTTTCACCTCACCAAACAAGAATGAAAAGAACTCAGTAAGTTCCCTCTAACCAACTGAAAACTGGATTTTAAAAGCCAGGAAAGACAGAAAGAGGTAAGGGGGAAACAATTCAAGGAATGTTCTGATCAAGTTTCAGAAGATGTTATGTAAGAGAATCATAACTGAACTTTATTATAATAAATAGCTTTATAAAGTTTTAGCATAGATTTAAGACACAGAAGTGTTCAAGCCAGGACAATCCAGCCCAAAAGTCCTCATATTAATTTGAAGCAATAATTTTGTGTGCTCTGGAATGAAATTTTATTGCAGTATCAGAATTAGCCATGTATTTCTGCATTTCTTTCAGAAAGAAGACAACCTTTTTAGAAAGTACAAAACACAAGCGATCAAAATAAATATGACCCTGGACACATCCTTAATATTGCATACATACAGATGTTACTTTGCATTTGTAAGAAACCCAACAGAGACAATATACTATAACACAACTACATCATTAGTATGCCAATCCGAGAAGTTTACTTCCCACTCAGAGGGGCAGAAGCTTAGTGTTGGAGGCTGGAACCGCAGCCAGCGTCTGGCTGAGCTCAGGACGAGGCAGACCTGGAAGCTGAGCAGCACGGCCCGCGAGCTGGGGAGCGGGGCTGCAGGCACGGACAGTCAGGACAGCTGGGGTCACCTTCCAGACCCTCAGAACAAGCACTATATAGACACAGTGTGAACCGGCTCAGCTGCCGCTCCTCCGTTATACAGAGACGGTTCTTGAACTTATCAGCCACAGAAATGCTCAGCCTTTCCAATCTGAGGTTTGTTTTGTTTTGTTTTTCCTCTTCAAACCTCTCAGGAGGCTACATCTTTTCTTGGCCACCTCTTCTACCCACCATGAGTAGATGCAGGAAATATTTAGATAAGAGCAACACTGAGCGGATGATTTACAAAGACTGATTTAGAGCCTTCTAAGTAAAGGCGGCATGTTCTGTACCAGCCAAGTCGTCCAAATTTGCAAATAAGAAAAGCTTAAAGAAAATAAACACCACCCAACTTACGCCTCGCCTCACAAGAAATCTGGCTTGAAAGGTTAAGGGGCGGTACACGGATATGACCCTGTTATGAACAAAGGCTGCTATCTGATGGGAAGAAACTTTTCAAAAAGAAGTTTCTGTACAATATAAAAATTAACCAGTAAAATCCAAGTAAGACAAGAATATAATTTCTGCTTATGATTCTAAAGAACACCATAAAAAAAAAGATCGGTGGCAACCACTTATTTCGCATTTTTCCACATTTAATATACTCATTGCAACAATTATATTCAAGTCACACTTCTATTTACAATACATGCCATGACCATATGCTTACATACGTTACTCTTAGTGCCGTTCTTCACATCATTCCTATCCCGTAATGCTCAGTGATGCACCACTTAAAGGCTCAATATTACATTTGTTTGAATTAGCCGAGAAACTACTTCTCAGACATAACTCGTCTGACAGCAGCAAAGTTAATGCTTTATTAGCCGATTAAAAAGGAACTACTTGCATGAGGATGTTTACAAGGCCAAGTATTCTTGGATTAAGTTATTTAAACACAGTCCCTTGAAAAGAATTCCAGCAAACCAATCTGCTACCAGGACAAATTTAGTATTTCCTTTCACAAAGAAAGCTAGCCACGTGAAGTCCAACAAATGGAAAAGTGCTTGGAATGTAGAGGACAGAAAGCTCCAAGAACTGAAAAATGAATTTATCACAAGCCGTGTTAAAACTGGTGAGTAGGGAGGGGAAGAATGCTCATTTACACATGCCTGTACACAGATGCTTTTATAGAAATATAGCTATTTTAGGAAAATGGAAGTTTTAGCACACAAAAAAGTGATTAGTAGGTTAGCTTTAGGCACTTGGGCTGCATAGACTGTAGTAGGTGCCTGTCAGATACGTCTAGCATTCTCTCACACACACACCCCTGGGAACATACTATTTAATGCATAGGAAAACAGCTACTAAGCCTCCCTAGAAAAAAAAGGAATATAGAAAAAAATGGGCCGAATTGATCTCTTCGTATTTTCCAAGTTGTATATCACACCTCTTCTCACAGTTAAAAATCTGTGCAATTTTCAGATCACAGAGACAACACTGAGTACAGCTAATTTAAAAAGTTTATTATTTGCTAAACCAAAAGAAACATCTAAATATTAGATTACTGAAATATGAATTACTGGTACGGTTTTTGCTAGAAAAATGCTGTTCTGCAACATAAACTTAAATAACCGTTTTTTCAGGACACCTCCCTTTTTCTATGTAACATCCTAAGAAAGAATTACATGAAGAATGAAGGGAAAGTAATCTTAAGCTTTTTCTCTGAAAGGCAAGACAACACACGGAGGGTAAAAACACAAAAGCAATACAACTCAAGGTCATGACTCATGTTAAGACAATCACTTCCAAACAATAACTGAGAGAAGCTATAAACAGCATCGATGCAGTTAACTTGCTTTTCTACGGGCAGAGCTGTGAAAAAGCCATGAATTGTCCTACAGGGAAACGAAAAAAGCTGTAAACAAGAAGCACATAATAAAGGGCTTACGTGAGTTCAAAAGTTTGTCTGCACTTCTCTGGTTCTGCTGCACGACTAGGTTTAAAAATATTTGTAACGTTACTTAAAAGGCAGGGTGCAAAGGAAAAGACCATCACAGCCACAACAGTGTCCTGAGGGTATATGCTTGCGTAGCCTTCTCACTACTACCTGAGCAGATACGCTTGTCGTTGTGATAAGCCTTCAGCCAGGCAGACTTTTCTACAAACACTTCCCCTGCGACACCTGGACGCAGCTATTTTGCTTTCTCCAGTCTTCGCTGCACCTTGAGCAAGATCACAGCCACAGCTTGGGGTTGTGAGAATTTGGGACAGTCACCTGTTTACAGCGAGGGGACGCACTGTTGGGCAGCTACCACAGACAAAATCCACCCTCAGAGGCTGCAAATCTAGCACGTAAAGCGAAGGCACGTCTTCCTTTGCTTCCTAAGCCCCAGCCAGGAATGCTATAGGCACGCGCTGCTTCAGCAAGCACTAGCCACCGCTGAATTCTGGCTACCGAATGGCAAATCTCCCCGTTACAACACTGTGGCATCATGAAATAGATGGAAAAGAAGCCTGCTGGTTACTTGCGATATGACACGCTCTCGGAGTTGGGTTAAGGCTGCATTGTTTGCCATCCAACACACAGGCAACGATTTGCTTTTTGGCTTACAAGCTCGTTAGGGCACAAAGGACACCGCCTGCACAGGCAGACTTCACGTGTGCAGTTATTCCCAGCTCCCTGCTAGGGGTCTGCTGCCACTGCAGTACCTTAGAGGCCACAGAAAACATAAGTGGCCAGGATACTGAGAGGGAAAAGGACAGTCAGTGTAAGTTAAGGTGTCTCGTTGCAACATAAGCCATACCTGGAAAAAAAAAAAACACCACCACGCTTTCATTATATGGACATAGTTGCTCCTATAAATTTAAAGTGAGGGAGTAAGCAGCAAATTCCAGCAAGAAGTGGCTATCAAAAACCTGCTCCGTGAACAGGAAGGACTCATTGTCTTAAAAACAAACAAAAAAAAACAACACGCAACCTTTACACATTCAGGCAAGAGTGTACAGTACTTAAAAATACCAATGCAAAATATTTTAAAGGCATGAAAGGGAAGACGAGACTCAAAAACCAGACACTTAAGTTTATAAGCATGTCTGCTTTTTCTTTTTTGAGACTAGAAAATGTACAATTCCATTTTATATGCAAGAGTGCACAGTTTGATTCTTGAAGATACTATCAGATAAACGGAGAAAGTAATCTTTGCATTAAGTTGTTATTTCTTCAAACATTTATACATTTTGCAATACACCAGTTACATACCAATATCTATGTGCATGCACTCTAAATATATGCATGTACACATTAAAATGTTTAACAAAGACAGCAGGTTCCCTAGCCAATGAGCATCGTAAAGAGATACCAAAAATATATTAAAAAGTTAAATTCTTTACCTGCCTTTGTTTGTTAAATACAGACTTTTGAAATTGACTCCCTTCTTTTCCCCACAAATTCACGACATGATCCCCGGTGAAGCAGGCAAACGGGAAGGCAGGTGCGCTGACTGGATTACCCCATAACCAAGAAAAGCACCTTAGAAAGTTCACTCTAAGCTTATTCTTTCAAATGTCTTTTCCGTCCTTATCAGTTGCATGAGCTAAGAAAGGGAAGGACATTATAAACGGCGTTTTTATTTCATTTTACTATTCCCTTCAAACACACATCTCCAACATAAAAGCCCAGGATTAAGGCTACACACACCTTTACAATACTGGTAATATTTCAAACCATCCCACTGAAAAGCCTGTATCCTTTAAAATGGTAATTCTGACCGTCTGCGTGGCACAACCACCCCATCAAATACTACAGTAAGAAAAGATAATCGCATAGCGTCTGCCGCTTCTGTATAACTCACCTGGGGACCATGCAAGGGAGTTATATTTTCGGGAAGTACTGCCCTGGAACTTCTGTGGGAACATGATCAAGGGGTCACTTACGGCTTTTCAAGTAGTGTAGTCTACTTTGTTCCCCTTCCCCACCCCAGTTCCAACCATTGCATATAGGTATATATACATTTGATGCTATCAAAGAGAAGTGCGCCTCTTCCTCTGAAAAACGCTTCCTGCAGAGAGTATGACTAGTTTTCTAAGATTCCAGTGGGACTTTTAAACATACTTTTGTCTCTCTTCTTTGGTTAAGGAGGAAAAAAAAAAAAAAAGGTGACATTTTTCCCTTTAGGAGAGTTAAAGGTACTTCCACGAGACTTGAGTCACAAACGAACATGTGCTGCAAAAAAAGAAAAGCAGTAGCATAGGACAGCATGACATGCACTTTTTGGAATCATCTAATCCAATGACGACTACATTAAAAAAAAGAAAATTTGTTTTGTTTTAAACTCTTTGGCAAATTTTTACTGTTTGCCGATACTGTAATTTGAAGTTGAACCCATATGCCCCAACCCATTATGAAAAATCTAACTAAAAATCACGTGAGAAAGAAGCAACTGTCCTACGAGAGAACTTGCTTTATAAAGTTGTGGTGAGCCAACGGCCTGATGGACCTTACAGCCACACGGATAACAAAGAAAAAGAAGCTGTGACACGTTGGCAATGTCAAATATTAGTACTACTGTCAACATACTGATTCAGCTTTACACACTGGTCTGAACAGATTGCAATTAACCTAAAATTGAGGTATAAATATACACAAATATGTACAGTACACATACAGGAAAATATTTTTGCATTTGTAACATCAGTAACTTTAAAAATACTGGAAAGTTGATATCTATGCCATTGATTTGTTTGCTAATTTACTGGAATAATGAAGCCACATCTTCGACTAGAGAGGACTACAATGGAATAGTAAAACCCCAAAATAGAAGTTCCTTTCTCTTGCTTCATCTTCACCGCACTCAACATCAGACTGTTCTGAGTGGCTGTATCTTGAAAAGAAGGTTGATCACAGCTTTTATGTGCATCCCCGGAGGAAAACAACCAGGAAAACAAACTTGAGCCATCAACCGCATCTTTCTTTTTGCTGAATGGTCTTAATTTTTAATACGTGTGTGTATCTACGTAGAAAATAAAGTTGTAATCAGTTCATTATAAATACATCTAACCCAGTAATTCTGCCACTGTGAGGGTAATCACGGGTACAGCTTTTTTTAAGCAATGTCTGTGCAAAGGGGTCATTAAAAATCATCTGATCTTAAGTCTTGACATCATCCATTCGAGTCCTTGGCAGAGTCTGTAAACAAAAGAGATAATTTTAAAGGAATACATGCACTCCTCAGGGTAACTTCAGATGATTAATTCCATGGCACCGATTTACACAAACGGCAATTAAACTCTTCCTGAGAGCTCTGTAATTCTGACTGAAGGCATCATTTCCAGAAACAATTCACTTTTTTAGGTCTTATTATGCAATCTATGGGTGAGAGACTTCAGTTCACAGCGCTTCCAACACATACGCTGAAGTTCTCTCTAATTATGATTATTCTTAATAAACCAAGACAAATTTCAGGTTGTTCCCACCCTCACCCTCATGAGGCCCCAGTCGCTTAAAACTACACCTCTAGGAGTTGGAACTGCAGATTTGATTTGCAAGTTGGGGTTTGGGTCACTCTGATCCTAAGCCAGCAGGTTCTGAACACAAAAATTTAAGTGCAACGTTATTGCTGACAAGGGAGCAACGTGTTAAAACCAACTACCACAGTAAAAACACCAAAATCGTTCCAGACTGCCCTCCTACAGAGGAATAACTCTTACCCCTCTCCAGTTAGAGCACAGCACGCCTGAATGTGCCACTGGTGATCCTTAATTGAAGTCAGTTTCAGAAACTGAGAGATTTCAGCCACTGTCATACACTCTTTAACATCTTGCTTGTTAGCAAAGATCAGCAAACCTGCTTTTTTTAAGTCCTTGGGAGGAAGAAGAAAAAAGAAGGTAATTACAAATGTGCCCTTGGAGGCAAAAGCTACAACAGCAAACTAGTGAGTCACAAGCAAAAAAAGCTAGCCTGTAAAACACCGCAGGCTGATTAGTGTTTAACTTCAGGAAATCTTTTGATCTAGCAGACCAGATGTCCAATTTATGCCTAAAACTACCTACGCTACGTTGTTGTCCTGCAGGAGGATCGGGAGCCGGTGTCCCTGCCATGAGCACACTCGGTGCAGTTACAGCAGTGTCACCCCCATGTTTCAGAGCCAGGCCTTCTGCTCACCCCCCCCTTGCAGCAGTACTGTTTTATTTATGGGACACTCGGCATTTGGAGGAAATCTTCACTTACGGTGCTTTAGAATCAAAGATGGCATCTAAATGAACAAGGACATTACACTAAATGTCTGTATAATGCCTCGTGCAATACTTAAGCCATCAGTACAACAATTCAGAGATCAGTGACTCTAGGGCCAAGCTTATTTTATCTCAAACTGCTTGGAATTGCGCTAGTACAGACACTTACTATTAAAAACCTGTCCCTCTGAAAGCAACGAGGCCTTCCAGAAAGCCGAAACAAGACAACCACTTAAATGCCTATAAGGCACACTAGTTTTTACCAGCAATAACGTTAATTCCCAAATGACCCTCTGGTTCAGAAAGCGGCTGGAACTGACCTGGGCAAGTCAATTTTGCTTCCACAAAAATTCAGTTGAGCTAGTTAACAAAAATGATTTTTTTTTCAAAGACTGCAAGGAAAACCCATTCTAAATAGGTATCTGATTTTCATTTCAGCTTATACGTATAGTTGTTCTCTTCAAGTCTCAGAGGGTTAGGGGGAGGTTAGCAGAGTATCCCTGTCTGTTGTGAGACAGCGGGCACTTCAGCTGTTAGACGGATGCTTTCTGAGCACAGCAGCAGCCTCCCAGCACGAAGCAAGGGCACGTATACTGCTTGGAGTTTCAAACTTCCCTCATTTCAAATTCAGCTCATTCACAACTTCTGCACCCTCATTTGCAGATTACAAAACAGAAGATGCAGACTTTGTTTAGCTCCTGCAACAGACTAAGTAGTGCAGCTGAGAAATTCGAATTGTGGCAGCAGCAGACACGATGGCAACAGCCCCCCCATGGCACACGCAATGCTCCACCAGAGCCACGACAGCCACGAGCTGCAGGTCTGGGACCGTTCCTCCCTTCTGTTTTCCTAACTGGTCTTGCCCCAGCTGCTCTGTCCGGGCGGCCAAGCAGCCAGCCACACCGCACCAGAGACCTGAGCTGGTGAAACCAACGTCCCCACGCACAGCCACACAAACCACAGAGCTAGCGCAGGGGAGGGCGCTAAAAAAGAGAAGCAAAACCCAGGGCAGCAGGACCCAGGACCTTCCAGCAGCCCAGCTGCTACCAGCTCACACCAGCACCAATGAGGGACTGGCCTATCCTCTTCCCTGCTCTCCCAGCTTTCCTGGGAGACTTGTATCTTAAATCCAGTTTACTTCATTAGAACTTATTCCCTTGGGAGCATCACAAGATGTTAAGTTACAGACCTCCACATCACGTCTACGTTTTAAGAAGGTAAACATAAGGACTACAAGGTCAGAGCAAGGAATCAAGGTGCCTCTGACACGCAAGGAGAAGGAAACAGTTATGGTTTAGATTATACAGAATCTGCGTGTCAGCTGGACAGCGGTTGAGGTTTTGCAGTTCATAGTTCTGCAAAATGGTTTCTTAGTTAACTCCCACTAAAAATCACAAGGTGGTTAAAAAAAGAAAAGGAAACATTTTAGGAGGTCACCTGCTTCTGAGAAAACAGGTTACCTGTCTTCTGGCTCTCAGCAAATTCCTCCAACGCATCACTGAAGATAAACTTCAGTAGTATGGTATTTAAGTTGTGGTTAATTTCAATTAAAAAATAATCAAGACATTGAAAAATCATAGTAATCTAAAGCATTTGAAGAAAAAAAAAAAGTTTTTTTTTCTCAAAGCGAATACACAGACATATAAAAACACATCTTCAGTAAAACTCCAGCCTCTGGTCCTGCTGCACTTCACCGACAGATTACGTGCGTTCCAGTGCACTGCATTAAAGGGTTTGGGTGTTCCACACCACGCGATAGATGCTCCTTGGCTTATGTGGTAGTGGAGTATTTATAAAGCAGACACGGATGGTTCGGTTTCAGACCAACACAGGGCTCAATTTTAAAGAGGGTCTTTAAAAGTTAGCAAATCATACTCTCATTCTGTAATTCCAAGTAGGTGCAGAATGACAGCTCCTATAGCTTTCTCATGTACTTTTAAGAGTTTATTCATGCATTTTGCATTTCCACAACTATCCCAGTTACTCTTAGGTGATTATTGCGCAGGTTTCCTTAGAATTGTAACAACCGCAGCTTTCAGCCATAAGAACAGGACCACAGGTGCAGCCCAGTAACCCGTCCTTTAACTGGAGGACTTCAAGAGCTTTCAGATCAAGAAAAGGGGGAGCAAACATCTACTGCAAAACTTTCCCCTGAGCCCCAGCTTCCCCCTTCACCTTTGCTCATTTCATTTCCTCTCAGATTGGCTTTCCTCAAGTCTCCCTCTCCCTCTTCACTCTTTTCCCTACTCCTATTCCTTAGAAGACTCCTCATTTATCCCTCAAATTGGAAAAAAAAAAAAAAAAAAAAAGCTGATAGAGCAGACCATGTGGGCAGTGGAGGTGTGTAGGAGGGTTTGCATTAATGAGGCAAACTTAAACTGATATTCCCTCAGAACTTCCCCAAACTAATGGTTTCATTAGCTTCCAAATGTCAAGAAGGCCACAGGCAGTCAATTTCTTCAGTTCTGTAGCTATTTGTTATAAAATATACTAGTAAGACTGTATCGGTTTCACTGTGAAAACAGAAAGCGTTGAGCAACCCTGAAGCTATCAAAAATGGTAATTAAGCTTTTGGAGGAAGTAATATTTGTAAAAAACTTATCTCATTCTTAACATGACCTCTGTGTTTTTTCAACGTACGTCCATTTACAGGGCCCAACTTCTGTTTTGCTGAAGCATTCAGAAGTTGAAAAGCTATTTTTGTGGGAGATCATTAATTTGATATTAATTTACAAATTTATTGGGAGCTTCACAAAAGATAGAACCTCCAGCAGGAACGAGATGGATCTGATAGTACTACCCACAGCTGGGAGCATAACTTAAATGGGAATTTTCACAAATCATGTGCAAGTGTTTCCTTATCCTTACCAAACCTTACCCGCAATAAGCATTAAAACAAAGCAAACACAGAGCCTACTCACCTCATGCGCTAACATTTTATAGAGTTCTTCTTTAGTCACAGAAATTCTCTCTCTGTCGGTGCTGTCCACAACGACTATTACAAACTTCAAAAAGTCAAAAGTCATTAGTCAGCACTTCAAAGAACACACTCAGTCTTCCTGGCCACGTACACAAGCACAGCACAGATTATCGTTCCCATCAGATTATGCAGACAGGCAGCTGGATTATCAGCTACGATCTTGTTCCTTACACACTTCTCCCAGCCAGAGCGTGGTTACCCACAGCACTGCTATGGTTAACAATGTATCCCACAGTTTGGACACAACGTAGCTCTGACAGCTTTTCTGACTTCCATTTTCAAGTGAAACATTTACATTGAAAGCAACTGTTTGTCTGCACTCCCAGATCTGGTTTGGTTCTTCGCTTAGCAGGCAGATCCCTCAGATAATTTGCTTCCTTAAATAGGCAAAGCGTATCAGCTTTCTCCCTTCGTTTCAAATTCTAACCTGCAAGTAGGTATTTTTAAGGGATTCTAAAACACACATAACGTTCGTGCTTCAAGAGTACACACACAGATACATGTCACAGCACCTTACAGCGAAGCACAGGAAAACAAAGATTATAAAAATTAACCTTTAGAAAAATACCAACAAAACCACAACTGATAGCACGTCGGAAAGCTTGACTTAAAAGCATTGTTTTCATCAAGCTCAGTACACGCGCTGCAGCTTCATCACTGAAGAGTTCTGAAAACTCGGGGGTGAGCCTGGGAGCCTGCAAGACAGAGCTCCCACTTTTGGAGCAAAACTTTGGGGCTCTCAGCCTTCTGCACGAGGGGTTTCGCAGGTTTTAAAGCACCTGCTGCAGAGATGCAGCAGTCACAGCCCACAGCGAGGAGCCTGTAAACACGGGGAGCTGCAACACCCAGCGAAACCGGGACCTGCCCCAGGGCTCAGATCCCAGCACCCCGAAGCAGCCGCAGCACCGTGCAAAGCACCTCAGGTACGCTGCAGCCCTTCACCAGCGACCGTTACGACAAACCTGGCAGCGGGGCGCTCGCTCTCACCTCGGTGTTTGTATAGTAGGTGTTCCACGAGGACCGAAGAGACTCCTGCCCTCCGATGTCCCACATCAGAAAGCGCGTGTTATTCACCACGATCTCTTCCACGTTACTGCCTATCGTAGGCGAGGTATGTACGACTTCATTCATGGAGCTGCAGGGAGAAACATCAACTCCGTGAGAAACTGCCAACGCAGAACTAGCGACTTATTGGCATTATCGAACCTATTAGGCCTCCGAAGCAACCTGCTTCTGTAAGAACTAAAGCTGATGGCTATTCCAAGGCCAAAAGCTCAGTGGGCAACTTCTAGCAAACAGACCTTATGCAACAAATAGGGACGAGGTGGGAAGAGAATAAAAAAATTTAAAAAAGCCTCTGTGACCTATATAACAATTAAATTGTAAAGCTGGAAGAGCATTTGTGAACAAAACTAAATACTTAAAACATAACGCTGTGGGAGTATTTGCTTCAGAAACTGTTTTAAGCAGCCAGCTCTTCTTTTTCCAGGCTGACTTTGGCACGCACGCAGCACAGGAGAGCTGTTGCTTTTCTCCAAGAATATGGTTAAGCCACAAGACTTCCAAGGCTGCAGAAAAACAACAACTCTTCAGCCAGCTCCACCAAACACAGCATGCCTGGCTCTCCTCCCAGCCTCGGCCACTACAACATACTTCCTCCCTATTTCAGTTACTTTATGTCAGGCTTGCTTCTTTTCTCCAGCACAGCCCAGCGATTCTGCTTTGTGGAGATGAATGCAGACATTAAAGATGGCAACTGCATTGTTTCAGTGATGCTCAGGGCAACTTTGTCACCAAGACAACCAGCTTCACATAAATAGTGATAACTAAAGGTGTGCTCTGGATACTCCTGAAGTGCACATTATTTAAACTCTATTGTAAGGGATGTATATATAAAAAAAAAAACAACCTAAAAGCAGGTTTAAGGAAACCAGTCAACCATTTTCAAAGAACTTAAATATTTTTTCTTGTGATAATCATGCTACATTTTTTCATTTTGTATGTTTGTTGGTTTTTTTTAACTGCTTTAGCAGAGCTTTTCATGACAGAGGCTGCAAATTGAGACTTGTACGAGTGCCGGATGATTTCTTGAAGAGGGTACAGATAACGGAGGGATAAAGGCACAGTCTAGTGTTCTGAAAAGGAATCCCAGCTACCCCGTGTCTTAGCAGCACATAACACTATCTTCTCACCACACGTGTTTGGGGGAAGCTATGATAAGGGAAAAAGAAGGATTAGAAGAAGAAAGAACCACAAAATCAAATTAAGGAAAACAATGGTGTAACAAGATGCCTGTGGCTGATTTAATATTTAAAAACCAGGTTTTAGCGGAGTTCTTTTAATGTTTGGAAAAGCCTATCATGGATCCCCTTTCCCTGGCTGAACCTGCAGCCTTTCACGCTCAAGCTGTTGGCATTTCTGTCTGCAATACGACCCGTGGATTTTCCTCCCTGCTCCCCCAGGACCAAGGTTAGCGTGGAGCTTAATGGCCTTCCTAGACGCCAGGACACAAAACCTGACTGCTAACAAGGAGAGAGGGAGATCTGAGTATGAGAACGGAAAGAAATTAAGTGTCTGTGGGGCTGCCACAGTCTGCCAGAAGAACCACCGCTGCAACAGCGCAACACCAAAGCCATGGTCAGTGCACTAACGCGCTGCTGCCTCTGCCCCGCTGCCGGGCAGAGCTGAGCGGCAGGAGCTCACGCTCAGGACACCTATCTGCCACGAAGGAACTGCACAATCTCTTCATTCAAAAATACAATATGCAAAGACTCTGTAAGGATGAAACGAGCAGGAGGAACAGGAGACTACTCATCTAGAGTGAGCTCTGTATTCCCCTTCCTCTTCAAAACAAGAGAAGGGGAAGTCCTGCTGCACTAAAAGGGTAGAAAGGAAAAGGATGCGTACAGAGATCCGCTGCACAAAAGGGAAAACACTGAGGCTGCAGAAATAAGAAAATGAAAAGAGATGAAAAGAATCATGAGACACTTGTGGAAGATGCAGAAAGACACGGGCAGCTTTAAAATACACCAAGGATGGCCCTCAGCAGCAACAGCCACTAAAATCAGTCCAAAAAATTGACTTCCTGCTATTTATTTTACATTTCTCAATCTCAGTTTGATAATGACAACCACCTTCATCTTTTCACTGTTTTTGCACAACTTGCTAGGACATAAGTGGCCGGAAATACTGCACAAGTTTCACATTCCAGAAAAGCAAAAACTGACTGTAACTTGACAAAAATACCCCAAACCCACGTCATTTAAAAGTGTATTTTAAGTTTAGGATTGGACCAGGATGACCATATCACTTAACAGGAACTATTCCTGGCACTGAAGAGTTAGGAACACTTCCTAATAGCAGAGTACCTCGTGTGAGAATAGGCAAATCTGTTTCTATTGCAAACAGACCTTGAGCTGCCTGACGCACCTAGACGCTTTCAGTCTGCAGACAGATTTGCAGCCCTTTATCAAGCAGCAGCTGAGGACCAGCGATACGAAGCTCGGGCAAGTTTCACGCAGATCAGCAGCAAGGTGAGCACGAGACGAACACAAGCCAACGCTACTGCTAAAGGCAGGAACTGCTAAAGGCAGGAACTGCTTGAAAACTGCTGCAAAGCCCTTCGGTGGCTCAAAATTCTCCCTTGGGCAGGCAGCATGGGCTGCCACCCGCCACAGAGCTACACCGTCCTGCACTCAGCCAGCGCTCAGCCTGCATCCTCTGTCGCCACCGACAGAGCGCACCTCGGCAGGCAGGCCACGAGTCACGGCAGGGAGAGGTCAGGCTTCACTGCTCTGCTCCTCACGGAACAATTTGTTCAATATTTACACGCTGTGGCACGGATCAGCGTACCAGCATTGTCCTGTGGCTAACCCTAAACATAATAATATTTTATGGAGCTGGCAAACAGCCTGCACTGTGACACCAAAGGCAGTTGTGATTAAGTGTAATAGCAATGTAATTTGATTAACAAAAGCTCTCAACGGAACCTTATTCAAACATCAGGGAAAACGCAGACCTTTCCAAAGCCTAAACACACGCTCTGACCCACTGCCACCTATACTGGTCAGTAGTTTTCAGCATAGTGCTCTCAAAGTGAAAGGAAACAGGGAAAGCAGCAAAACCTGGTCAGAACGATGTATGCAGCAGACACTTGGAAGCACACGACACATCAGCTGCAGTTCATACTTACAATTGATAAAGAATGGTCGTTTTTCCTGCATTATCCAGACCGACAATGATTACCTTGTGCTCTGAAACAAAAATATTACGAGTAAATGACACAGTTAACCTTGCTATCACAACAACAACTGTTACAGAACAAGGTTCACGTAGCATTTTAGCCTGATCTAAGCAAGCACATACTTCGGGTGCCACGTTTCACGGCCGTACCTGGAAGTCAGTTTGTCTGTGGAGACGTACAAACCGGTGTACAAGTCTGGGAAGGCATGCCCTGGTCACTTTTTCCTGTCTACATACCTAAAGGAGCAATTCCTGAGAGACTGCATTCACATTTTTTCCTTTCTGAACAGCTGGAGCTTTCTTGCTGGAGTTTCTGCACACGTTTGCAGACCGTAGCAGACTGTTCTGTGTCACCTCCCTGACAGCACAGCTCCCCAGAGCACAGCTCCGGCACCCGGTAAACGCTCCTGCCCAAGGCCGTGCTATTGTTACAACCAGCAACACCTTAATCTCTCTTCAAACAGTCGCTAAAAGCACAACTCTGCCGACTGGCCCTGCAAGCAGGGCGATCCGCCTGCCTCCCACAGGCCTCCTTTCCCTTCGGCAGGTTTGGAGCCTGGAAAACAGATTTGCCTGTGAATATTTCAAGCCCTCACTCACCCGGCTTAGCTGCGGATGAGCCGCCGGGTGCTACACAGAGCCACTCCGACACAAACGCGGGTGCGTTCTGGAGCTCGGCGCCGGAATCGATGCCTGTTTCTGCCCAGCACCTTCCTCCCTGCCCGTCCCCAAATCGGACTCGGTGTCGTGAAGCACGCCCACGTTTACGATTTCCAGGAGAGGCGAGCGCTGCCTGCTGCGGGCCGTGCCCCACAGCTCCTACCTGCCCGGCAGCGCGGGCCTCGATGGGACTACTCGCCCAAGTACGGGAAGGGGGCTGCGGGGAAGGGGTTTTCTCCCCCGCAGCGGTCCCGAAGGACGACAATCCGGCATTAAAGCCTGCTCAAGCGCCAGACGGGCAGAGATCGCCCCCTTATCTCCGCCAGGCGCGGCTGCCCCGCGGGGGTGCCCCGGGACGAGCCCCAGCGCCGGTAGCGCCACTCACCCTGGTGGTTGAAGAGCCGCCAGATGCGGGTGAGCAGGATCCCCATCCTCGGCCGCTCCCCGGGGCTGGGGCTGCGGCGGGGGCCGCGGGCGGGCGGCTCAGGGCCCGGCCCGGCGCTCGGCCTGGACGGGCGGGCGGGGGCCGCGCCGGGGCTGCTCGCGCTGCGCTCTGCGGGACGGCCGCGCCCCGCGCACCGACATCGCCGCCCCCCTGCCCCCGAGCCTCCCGCGGCCCGCACCGACCGGCCCGGCCCGCACCGACCGGCCCGCACCGCGCAGAGCCCCGCCGCAACGCAGCGCGGCCACCGTAGGGCGCGGGGCGGGCACTCTGACGCGGGGGGCGGTGCCGTTAGGAAGCCTCGCCCCCCCCCCCCCCCCCCCCCCGGTGGCCGTTACGCGGCGCCGCCTCAGCGCCTGCCCGCCCGCTCCGCGCCCCCTCAGCGGTGCGCGGGGTGTGGGTGCCGCCTGCTGAGTCTCAGAGCCACGCATGTCGGAAAAGCTCTTCTAGATCATCTGGTCCAACCGTCCCCCTACCACCAATGTCACCCACCAAACCGTGTCCCCAAGCACCACGTCCAACAGTTCCTTGAACGCCCCCAGGGACGGTGACTCCACCACCTCCCTGGGCAACCCGTCCCAAGGCATGCCTGCTCTTTCTGAGGAGAAATGTCTCCTCATTTCCAACCTGAACCTCCCCTGGTGCAACTTGAGGCTGTTCCCTCTAGTCCTATCATAAGTTACCTGTGGGAAGAGGCCGACCCCCAGCTCCCCACACCTTCCCCTCAGGTAGCTGTAGCCAGCAATGAGGCCTCCCCTGAAGGATCCATCCCACAAGGAGAGCTCGCACAGAGCCCCCTTGGGACGCAGCTGGCAGCCCCAGTCCCCCGCTGTCCAGGGGCATGCTCTCACCCTCCGGCTGCCACCTGCAGACTGGGGCAAGCCTGCCTGGGACCCAGAAAAACCCAGAAAAAGCACTGCCCCACATGCTCGGGGCTGCAGGTGGCGAAACCCCTCAGCCACATTTCTTTCAAGAGCCTGGGGTGCCTATAAATACATTTCTTTGCAAACCTGCTGCAGTCTCAGTGAAACATGGCCAGAGGCGGCCTGCAGAAGCTGAATCCTGCCCCTCTCTGAAGAAACTCAGCCTGAAAAGGTTTCCATAGAGCCCCCAGGAGCCCAGTTTCCACAGCAGGCTGCTTTTCCTCACACAGGCTGCTTCTCACATGCATAGACAGGGAACGCGCATCCCTGCATCACAGGCGAGGCGAGACATTTGGGATGTACGCCCCCGTTGGGATGTACGCCCCCGTTGGGATGTACGCCCCCGCCTCTCACCCCTCTCCAGGAAATGACTTTGCTTGGAAAGTACAGGAGACGTAATCCACGCCGTGTTCCTCTTGTTATCTGCAAGTTGTCTGGCCACGCTCACGCTCCTCACCACCTACATTTTAACCTCAAGGCCTTTACTCTTGTAAACCGCTGTACAAATGCTTAATTTACATCCGTTGGTAATGTTTTGTCTTTCGGCAAGACTGGAGATTAGATGTAAGTTTAAGCAATGTGTATTTGCAGCACTAGTATTCATATTTGTCAAAATATTCTCTACAGAGCTTGAGATAAGTCCCGCAGCTCTTAGAGGGGCCTTTGTTTTAAACCACACCAGCGGGCCTGATAAACACACCTGCAGTTACCTGAAAAAGGAGATTTAACTTCGCTGGCTTCTCGGAAGAAACGCGTTAATGTGAAAAAAGCGAAACTGGTGGTAAGCCTGTTTTTCTAAGTTGAAAACATATCTCCAGAGCTTCTCTGAACTTCGGAATTTTAAGGCCTTGTTCAACACCAACATATTCGGGTTGTGTTCCTTTGATTTTGAACGTGTGGCCAGGTGGGGGCTCAGCCAGCCAGGGGCTGTGCTCCGTCTCCCTGAGGTGGGATGGAGAGGCTTCTCTGTCCTCGAGGTTTTAGCAGCTCTGGACATGCTGGTGTCACCTCACTCAGAGGTGACAGTATTACACAGTGTCGCTTACAGTACATGTTGCTAGCTTTGCTCCTCATTCCACGTTGTCCTCTCACCCGCACCACAGCCTCTCATTCTCCTGTCTGTGTGCACGCTGACCACTTGCTCTATATTTCTGTGCAGGCTGGTACATCTTCTCACCTCCTCTTTGCTCAGTATTCTCCTTTCATCTTTCACATGGTATCTGGTCCTGTCGCCATATAAAATACTCCTTTCTTATTTTGGCTCATAGTGCTTTTTGCCTCTAAAAGCCCTCTAGAAGCTTTAATTCTGATGGTGGCTCCTTGCTTTTCTTTTGTTTTCCCTGCTGCAGTATTGGCCCGTAGTTGAAGTAGCAAGGCCCGGAGCAATCTGAGTTTCTGTTCGCATCTGCAGGATTTTGTGCTTTTTGTTGCAGTTGAAGAAAACGAACATCCTGATAACAAACTGGAATATTACAACTTTAATACGATAAAAATAAATCACACGCTGCACCAGTAACACCTGTAGTCGTCCAGGCTGAAAATAACTAGATACAATATATTATTGTCCGTGGCCTTCCTGCTTCACGCTTCTTTCCAGCAATGCAGTGTCGGCTGGCTAAATGGCAGGAAACCCAGACAGGCTCCGCGGTGTGAGCCCAGCCACTTCCAGCCAGTCTGAAACCTTCGCTTGGTGAACAATCGCCGTCAGGCTGGGGAAAAAAAAAAAGCATTTCTTTGAGAAGGAAGGCTGTTTACCCTGTGCAGTTTTGGTTCCCTGTTTTGAAATGACATCATTTTTAACCTTGGACACGACAAGCAGCACGACTTGGGAAAAAGAGCAACACTTTATTGCATGTAAGTACAGTGCACAAACACACCTTCCTGCTGTCCAGTTGCTGAAGTTACCAAGATTCAGGTCCTCCTCTTACACCAAGGAAGGGCATCCGAGTGCAGCGCCTGCAGCTCCTGGCTGACAGGGGAAGGCGAAAGGGAAACCAAGGCACGCAGCAGGAGCTGCCACTGCCCACGTCAGCACGGCGGGCGCTGGGGTGGGCTGTGACTGGCAGGGCAATGCAGCAGCTCCTTTCTGCAAGTTCAGCATTCAGCCTGCAGAGGAACTACTCGTCCTTGCTGCTGAACCTCAGCTGAGAAGCTCAGTGCAGTGGTACATCTCTGCTAGCAGTCCCCCCGTGTAAACACCGAGTGATTCCGAAACCCGTGGGCTCGTCCCGGGGTTAGGTAGGTGTGACCGAACTTGCACAGCTAGGCAAGAAGGTAGCAAAACACAGTTGTTTCGAACCTTTAACTAGAAAGACATTGTTTTTCCCCCCCTACCTAGTTCTTGTTAGACCCTGTGGCTTTTTGAAGCAATGTCTAAGAAGCTGCAGCAGCACTGCAAGAACGGGGTGGCATTTTTACAAGATGAAGGAATACATGGTGTACTTTGGGACTAGGAAGCTGTTAGGATTTCATCCCTTGCTTCCCTCTGGTAGTCCAGCCGTAATCGAAGACGATTGCACGATGGCCTAGTTCAACATTCACTGCACTGCTGCTTTTTACGTGATAGCACTAACATTAGGCTTGCCATTCCTGGTGAGAGCTTTCCAGGAATGGAAATCGGCATGGCTTTTTGTAAATCTAATTACACGATTTCCTCCTGGACATTCCAAAAGCCTTTGTCAGGTCGTGTACATCTTGTTCCAGGTAACTGCGAAGCAGACTGGGGGTACTCACGGGTCAGAACCACGCTGCCGGCCTGCGGTGTGGTTTCACCAGCAGAGGGGAAAGCATGGCCACACAGAACAAAACCGAACACGGAGAGGAGGCAGATAAGCTCTGTGGTTTACAAACATTTAACTTTTAGGATCACATGAAAACACAAAAGAAAATATTTTTGTTCTATTTATTTGAAAGGCCATGAGCTCTTAATTAAACAGCTTTGATTAAAACTCACATGCTTCTATCTAATTTTGAACACAGTTAGGCATGGTAATTTGACTTACAAACATTTAAGCACATGCACTAGATACATAAAAGTCAAAGTTGGATCACATCATAATTACACAGCTTACCTGGTAAACGCATTTCTGTCCATAGAAGGCAGCCCCGAAAGGCTGCAGAAGCACCGCGGAGCTGGCTGTTGCAGGTGCCCGACAGCCCGGGGAGATGCAAGAGGAGCACCCGGCGCCCGAGGAGGAGGTGGGTGGCAGAAGGCAGAGCAAACAGCAACCCCCCGTGAGCTCCGTGCAACTCTATGCCGCCCTGCAGCTGGCTCGGTCCCCCACTGCCATGCCTGCTGAAAGCACAGCCCTTCGGGTTTAGAGGATCACAGCCTTTCAGTTAGGCTGCTGTTATTCACTTCGAAGAAGTCTGTTTGCTTCCCCAACAACTCCAGAAGGGAACTCGCCCTGTAATTCCACTCCTGCAATTGATTTTTGGATTTAGCTAAAGGTAGCACCTTTCAGTGCTTTCTTGTTTTCAAGATACTATAAACAGCACTTGGTTTTGCTTCAATTACTCCTTCATTCCTTAATACCTCACGTTATTCTGATACGTGTTTCTTTCTAGGAACAAATGTTAAATTGATATGAGATCATACTGGGGATCAGATTCAAAGACCATTAACGTTCTTGAGAATCCTTCAGCTGAGCAGTTGGCTGAAAGCATTTTATTTCTTGATGGAGTAGTGAGATATTACACAGATTTCTGTGCTTCTGGGTTGCGACTATTTAAGAGCAGATAGATTCAAAAATAAACATCGTTCATCTCAGACCAGACGCACGTCTCTCTTCAGAATCTCATTAATTTTGACTAAAAATGCTAACGTGAAGCTGCTTCCAAAAACTATCGTTAAACAATAAAAATGCCACAACGTTCTGAACTGTTTTCGTGACTCTTCTGCATTTTCCCATCCTGAGTACTGAACACAGAGACTCAGAAGACTTTTGAACGTTTGTTTGTAGTTTTTGATTTATTGTAGAAAAGTTATTGTAATGCAGTTCATTTTTGTACATCTAAATTCCATAAAACAAATCCATAGAAATGAGGATACTATCAGCATGCAGTCTGCATCGTCTTTTTTAAATGATTCTGATCACAAAAATAACAACACTTTTCTTTTTTTTTTTCTTCGAAAGCCACTAAAAGCAGAGGGAGAGCAAAGCATGCACCACTGTACACATTTGCGTAGTATATTTTACCCAGCATGCCTTGTCGAATGCTACACATACAGTATCTATAGAGGTAAAAACAGAAAGGGGCAAATCAGCAGAAAAGAAAACGTACATTTGTGGGTATCTTTTTCGGCAGAGGCAGTGATGTCTTTACCACGGTGACTCTGACCTGGCTCCCGGCGAGGCTGCGGCAGCACGGCCAAGCCATCCCTGGGGACTAGGCGCAGTGACAAACAGATCTGCTGGGAGCTGCGAAGCCCAAGGCCCACGGTTTGAAGTTTGAATGGTTGTTTCCATCTTCTTTCTGTAGCCCTCTATTCCTCACGCGTACACACGATCGCACCGCCCGATTCTCTCCCTGTGCTGCTCCTGTGCAACCTCACTGACTTTGCCTGCGTGGGAGGAGAGCCAGGCCTGCCGCTGCTGTCAACACACCTTGGGCCCGAGCACGCGTTCCTTGAGCTTGCTTTCCTTTCGGTTTTAAATGCTCAGCGGTGTCCCAGCGCTCCGGGTGGGCCCTTCTTCTCTCCCGCACCTCCCGGCCCCGCACACGGCGGCTGGCAGCGTTACGGCCCCGAGTCGGGCACCGGGAGCGCTTCGTTCCGGACCTTGGGTACAGCCAGCAGGCATCTGCCACGATCTATACGTCGGTTGGCCGTAATTAGAAGTTTGCTTATGTGCATGGAATTTCAGTTTGGAGGAGGAAATCGGCAGAAATGAAGGCAGTGGACTTTGTAATTTTAAAAGGTTCTTTCTTCGTTAATTACTATGGAGGGAATAGAAGTTAGTGAAAAATCAAGTCACGTATGCAAAATGCAAGGCCTTAGAAATAAACTGCTGAAGTATCAGGCAACGAGTTAAACCGACTGAAAATGCAATAAATCCATTAATGCTGGATCAAAATATCTACCTATTTTTTTCAAAAATACAATGCCAAATGCAATAGTGGACTAATTGTAAATTTGTGCTATTACAAATGTGCTTCTTTTCCCTTGCTCTGTTTTTACAGCATTGGCAAAATATACTATTCTGTACTGTACAATATATTTTCTCACTATATTGATTTTCTACTGCTTTTACAGAGCAGAAGTAATATCAAAGGGGACTCTGGCATCAAGTTTACTCTATTTTGTTTTTCAGGAAATATTTGTAAGGCATGTGATCTGTGGTATGTGACATTTACGGTCGGACTTGCAAATACTGACTCTCGGACAAGGCAGTTAGAAACGCGGTGTCAGCAGCAGGTGTTTGCAGGACCTAGTCCAGACAGTCCCTCACTGCCAAGAAGTCTGAGGGGAAAAGGCAAGTCTAGAAACATCACTGAGACCAAGCCAGTGCTACTCCCCGCCTCACCACATTCAGAGAAATTAGCTATGAATCATAAAAGGAACGACACACTCTTATTACTGCCTCAAAATAATTTCTACCTTCTCCCCAGTTTTGTGTGTGGATTCGAGCAGACTGTTTCTCTGGACTTCTTAAATGGATTCCATGTCAGGGAGAAAACCTTTGTCTCCAGCTTAACAAAAGTTTTGATACTAAGTAGAATCCTCAGCTCTTTTCCAAGCTAATTCCTTTCAGAACATTATTAAAATGTCCCTTTATTTTTCTATATAAAATAAATTGCACTCGAATAACAATCTAACAAAGGTTATTCAAATAACTGCTCTTCAAATAATATACTCTCTTTTGGCCTCATTTTAATGATAGCGATAACTTCATTTCCCCAAAGCTAAAGCTGGCTACGTTACAGTACCGTGCAGTCCTGTTACTCTTTGGAGAAGTAAGGATTGAAGGAATGGGAGGTAACTGCACCAAAAGACACGACAGCCAGGTATCTAAACCTGCTTTAACACCAGCTGGGGTGTATGACCTAATTTTAAAGTAATGACTTTTAGAAGAGAAAATAGATTTGTATAAATTGCATTTTACATAACATGCATCTGGTTTTGAAAATTGATTTTTTTCCTTCATGGTCTCTTAATTATTTTTTTCTTTAAAAACATGAAGACTGTGGAATCAAGGGCAGGCTTAAAAGCACTGAGCTTGGAAAACAAAATATATCAGAGGACACATTTGATATATTTCTAAAGCAAACATGACTAATGAAAGCCCTAATATACTCAAATTAGTATGCTCTAAGATAATAATATTATCAATATTATATTGAGAATGGTAGAGTGATAGTGCTAAAGAGATTTGGGGAGATTTCAGAGGAGTCTACAGCAGTGAAACCAAACTGAATTCAGAAGACTTGCAGTCAAACTGAACTGCAGCTTAACGGTCTATGCACATCTACAGTAACTACCGTCATTTTCTTGTTCCTACAGCTACCTGTCCTCCTTTTTGTAATTTTCACTCCACAAGTATGTGTTAAACAACATTTTAGAAGCAAGGGACACAACAGGTTAAACCCCCAAATACCAACTTCAGAAGAAGTTTTCAAATCTGGAGAAAAAAAGAAAAAACAGTAAAACGTTCTTCTATCTGCAGAAACCACCAGTAACGCTCTGCGAATGACCGCTGGCAGCTGCCCTGCTGGAGCCACCCAGCGCCCTCCACCCCACGTCTGCTCCCGTGCCTGGGTCCGTCAGAGCCAGCCAGAAACACGCGGTACCAGAAGCAGGCTCAACGAGAAGTGGTGTCACTAGCAAGAGACACGGGGCGTGCTTCAGGAACTCCTCTTGCTTATAAAGTACAGAATCTGGGGCGCCACCTGATTTCCACGGTACGATGATTTTTCAGAGTAAAATCTAGGCGTAGGGCCACGCTGCACTAGCGGTGCTCAACTGATTTTTACCAGCCCAACGCGTTTGGAAAATGATCACAGAATTTGGCCTACTATTTATAAACTAAAATCTGATATAGAATGCCTTTAATTGTCTCCCCTTTTAAACAGCAATTTCATAATATACTCACTGAGAAAACACCGTCAGTTGTGAGGTGCACATCCCATAGGATAACTGCTCGGCCATGTAGCTAGTATAAGAACCTGTACATCTGTTAAATACAACTTGCCAAAAAGGAAATATTTTAAATTAAGAATTTAACAATGAGTTGTCTTTAAAGTGTCTTCAAGATTTTTAAAATACTTTGCTAATTCATTCACATGCACATGAATGCACTGACATATATTGTCTTTAGATCTTAATACTGCCGTATCACTTTTATTGGGTAAACTATCATTAATCCAAAAATGTCCTAATGAAAAAAACAGGTAACCAAAAAAAAAAAAAAGTATAAACATTTCTAAAATTCTCTGTATAAGCCAGAGCTTAGGAACAGAACTCTGATCTTTACTGTAATAATATTTTAATAGCAAGAGAAATGGTATGAGGACTGGAAAATTAGTCGTACTCGTATTCATTGAGGAATACATGAACTTCACAATTTTATATAGCGCCATTGCATAATAAATCACAATACAGCTGGCTAGCATTGCTGAAGTTCTAATACAAATACTATGAGTTAACATGTCCTGATCAACATTGCAGCTGTTACTGATTACTGTGTTTCCTAAAAATAATTTATTTTTAAAAATGAAAGAGTTCCAGTAGCTCGTATCTAGAATAAATTAATAATCTATTAGCATGTTCAGTATATTTGTACTTAAAGATATATCTATCTTCAAAGAATAAAAAAAACACCAAGCAATGAGATCTGCTGGATCTTTTATAATTGAATTCTTATATTAAAATGGAATGGACAGTGGGAGAGAAGAGGGTAAACTAATTACATACAATAGTAAAGTAAACTTAAACCCATATAATAAAGGAACTTGATAGGTTCCTTCAAGACAATACATGAGTTCCCTCACAAGATTGATTTATTAGAACAAAGAAAGTAGTTTTGGCACTTCAGATGCTGCAGGTGATGGAATTTATGCATATGTGTTGTGTAGATCTTTCCCTTTACTAGCGTGACATGGAAGACTTAAAAACAAGGCTCCAAAAGGCTCTAGAAATAAATGCCATTTTTGTCTAGGAAATGATAAAGCAGTAACCTTGTTTACTAGAAAATATATGTAGGTACTCCGCAGCTACCTGCCATTAAAATGCAAATATCTTCAAGCAATTAAATGATCTGATCCCTAATGCTACTACAGAATAAAGATAAACAGCTGTCTAATCTAGCTTTATACATCTCAGTGCATCCTTTGCAATTAATACTTCAATGCACACAAACAAGAAACTTATTAAAGCTTATAGAAAAAATGTTTTGCCTAATGCCTTCTTTCTCATGCAGGTATGTGTGCTGTACATGTAATAAAGATTTGTAAAAATTACTGGAGAATGCTCCACTGTGCTATAGCAGAAAATATTAGAGAAGGCAGCTGAAGCTACCATTCCCAGACCAGATCTCGTGGTACTTTCTCAACCTAAATGCGCTTTTGGAATCTGCAGGCATTCAGCTGGAGAAAATCAAAGGGGATCAGGTCTGTCGTGTCCATTCTTAACTCTATTACTCCAGTGGATGCAGGTATTCTAATTTTCTTCTTGGTAACTGGCCCATTTGAATCATCTAGTAACGTTTAAGGATGCCTTTTAGGCAGAAGAATTGTTTAAAAAACTAATCATGCATCCATGATTTTTTAATGCTGCTAGAGATGTACATCACTTTTGGCTATACCAGATATGAGATGAATTACTTTTCTTGTTGTTAACAACAAGAAGATAACCAGACTCAATGGTGGTGGAAAATATCAGTGATCTTTGTTAACTGGTCCAGAAAGTAGAATAAACTGTAGTATCCAGGAAGTTGTTAGTGCTACATGCTTTTAAAGCCCGCTTTTGGGAAGAAAATAAGCGGATACAAAAGTCAATGATCCTCATTTTTTGCAAAAATAGTTTTGACATGAACCTGCATAAAAAATGCATGTTCAGCATAGTTCTGTCAATTTTAGAAAATGCATGCAGTGTGGAGCTTTAGGAGTCTCTGCTTAAAGACGTGTGTTGTACAAAATTGTCAGTTACGGTAACTTTTTCCATCATATTGGATCTAAGGCTTCACTGATAATGTAAGACGTAAGGTCTAATCACATAAGTTTATCTATTTAAAAAGAAATGAAGACTCAGTAGGTGAGAAGAAGTGATCATTAAGAAGTAAGGCAGCAGTATCTCGAAAGATTTATCATGGTTCTTTGAATTAAAAACATCAGCTCTACAACTTTATGTGAGCAGATTTTTTTTCTGATACTCCATTTTTATTGCAAGCTAATTCTGACCAATATCCTATTTTAACTTTTGATAATTTATGAGTGTTTAACCCCGCCCCCTTCCCTCAGATTTCACTACTGAAATTTAAACTGATGTTCTTCCGGAGAATTCTTGTGCGATGCTGGAATTTTCAGACATTCAAAGATGGATTTTGAAAAAAGTAATAAACAGGTACTCAAATGTACTGGAATGTGGGTAGTCTACACACTGGGTAAGAAAAGTGTATTGTTTTCCATTTAAAAAGGCAGAATACTAAAAATGGGAGAAAAAATATTACTTATCTATCCACTGACGTTCCATTTTGGGACTACTAGCTGTATTCAGGTAAGCTAGAGAAGAAAAAAAAACCTATTCTCAACCTCTAACCATACAAACCATTCCTAAGTTTGTTCTTTTTCCTATTTCCCTTTATCCTGTCATAGTTCATCTTTGCTGACCGCAACACAAACGCCGGTGCTGGCTAAACTAAAGAAATCATTTTGCTGCAACACTCATGCCAGGTCAAAAAATAATTTCAAACTGGAAAGTATTTTGTAACTGCTGCAATAATTTGTGATATTTGGCACTCTCAATAGTTTACGTTTGGTTTGTCTGAAAAAGCCATTCTGGAAATAAGTAGTTAGAATAAAATACTTTTATTCTAGAATAAAATGCTTTTATTCTAACTCTATATGTAAATTGAGCTTCCAGCAAACAAATACTGTAGCTGACTTTCCAGCTCCTAGTGGTTTGTAATTTTCAGATTTTTCATGTTTATTTTTTTCAATTGATTGCAACATGCTCAAGTCGACTTTCCAGTCAATTCACCCGAATTCCAACAGGAATTGGCTTATAAATTGGTTCCAACTGGAACTGGTCATTTGGAATTTCCAGCACAGGAAATTATTTTATAAGTGCCTTGATAAGTATCCTAAATTACAAACTGATGTGCCTAATATCTAATGACAAGAAAAGGTATGGCTATAAATGTAAATGCTGTACTAAAAAAACAAAACCCAAATACAACCTATATGATCGGGCATAAACGTAAGGGCATGGTAACTTTTTTTGTCCCCTACTTAACATCAAATGTCAGCAGATTGTAACCTCAGTATGACCGCATTACATCTGCCAAATTAAGATGAATTGTTTTTCCTAGCTACGTTATGGCAAGTTATCAACTGATGAATACTACTTTTCCCCGGGTTCTTGAACTCAAAGCCTATGTCGTGAATCATGGCTATATCCTCCAGGGGATCCTCGGTTCCTATGGGGTTTGTAAGTGTCCTGGTATGAGTCAGAGTACTCTTCTTCCACTAGAGGATAGTGATCTCGGCTGTGTTGGGAACTGGAAGACAAGCGGTTCCTGCTCTTCCGAGCCCTTTCATTGTGATAATTTTCATCTGAGGTCATTAGACTTCGTCGCTCAATGGGAGAGTTCTCTGCAGAATGGCTGCTGTGCCTCATACGCTGGCTCTACAAGTGTCAAAGAATCCAAGGATTAGTACAAATAAAGAGTATTTTGTATTTTTAAGCTAGTTTTGAAACTTATTCTGAGGTCTTTCAGAATCCATCCACTTTTGAGTAATTCATTTTATATTAAAACCTGTATGCTTACAGGAATGGGTCACAACAACAGTCTGGTTCCTAGAGCTGAAAGCAGACTGATTATTATATGTATATATATGCATATATATATATATATAATGTAGCTATATATATATAGTATTATAATGCTTTTTTTTCTTATGGTATTCACCTTGTTAAATATTACAGGCCGTTTAGCATGAAAAGTGAGCTGATGTATTCAGCATTTATCACTTTTCTCTGATCACGAACATAGTAACATTCATGCTTCTATTCTGCTTAGAAATAGTTCATCACTGACTTATGTATTTCTAGAAAACGTCTGGAGAGGGTTTTTTTTTTCCTGTTGCTTTTAAAGGTGCAGCTCTCTGAGCCCTATTTAAAAACCTTCCTATGACCAAACAAAGGATGGGCAGCTATCTAGGTAGCTGAGGGATGGTTAAAATATTAACAAGTTCTTCCAACTAAAACATAATAAATATTTTAAATAAGGCGACTGAAAATCTTTTACTGAGATAATTAAAAGATTTAGCCTCTGCTATCCTCACATTCCCATAATGATAATGCATTACATTTGCCACACAGACAAAATTAGTTGATGAGTTTGCATTTTTTTTGCCAGTAAACTGGCACAACGAAAAGTAGCCTATGCGGAAAAAACCATTTTGTTTACTGTCACCACATTAAACCTCTCAGCAGTATAGCCGTCCATACTCTCAGAACAAACTCGGTCACTCCTTCTCCTCCTCTAGACTATAGTCCCAAAGTCACTCTGCTGATCCCGTACTTTAGCAGGATGTGCCGCAACGGCTGCCCCCTCGGTGCCTCCTGCTCACAGGCACAGACAGCATCGTCTGCTCCTCTTGCTTCTGAAATTTCGGACGATGCTCTCTGCTACAAAACCTTCCTCCTATTGCTACATCCTCTCTATGGCAACTGTTTAACTGCATAATTTATAACAAAGGCTTGTCTGCATGGGGAAGTAACCGTGCGGACGGGTGTACATTTACAGCAGAGCAGATAGGATGTCCCATCCCTTTATGTGGATCGATGTTACCAAGGTTACTCTGAGACACCAACCCCTCGGTGAGCGGACACAGAGGAGGTGCCGTTCTGCAAATTCACACGCTCCATTACTGGGCAGCAACTTCTACCATGCTACCCCCAAGTTCTCCTTCTAGCACCATGTTTTAGTAGTGATTGTATGCCAAAGTCCACATATTTTCTTAAATGGCAACTTGAACTTCCTACGCTCATGCCCTCTATCTTCCCTGTAGTAATTTCCTCTCTGGATGCAGCCTGCTCTTTTGTTGGACCCTTTCTGTCTCCCTGCTGTGACTGTGTAGTTATCCTGATCCCTCCCGAGACTGTGCAACTGTGGCACAAACGTGGTGTGGTTGCATGCTGGTGTCATGCCCCACGTAACTTTTGATCGTGCAGCACCATCTGCACCGTAAGCTGTATTACATTTACTTCAGTTGTGGACTTAAAATGCAAGTCCTGGGGGGCCTAAGAAACACATTTCCCCAAGACGTGAACTACAGGTTTAAGGCTATTCACTGGAATTAGCCCAAACTATGTAGATTTAGGCCTAACCAGAGATTAGCCACAAGGGCTAACCACTGGCCCCTCACAACTGGCGATGACAAAACCTACTCTTCCTACCACAACACACCTACCTTCCTACCTGCAAACACACGCAGCTGGACATCAACATCTTTCCCCGTTAGGCAAGGCCACAACCAAGGGCCAAGTGGCCACTGGCTCTGGCAGATGCACCACACACAGCACCTGTGGTGGGGCACAGCTGGAGCATGCTGTTGTGCAAACCCTCCTCCCTTTTGCTCTTTGCTGTACATATGCCAGTTAACTTCACCCTTGTGTCCTTCATGAAAGATTTAAGTTAAATCAGAAGTTTCAGTTCTCAGTAAACTGAACTCCAAATCGCAAACAAGGTAAAAGAGAAACACTCCCAAGTCCTGATTAGGTAAAATACCATCAGATTGTCCCAGTGGATCTGCACCATTCTCAGGTGTGGCTGTTATAAAAAGCTCTGGGCTTCTGATATTCAGTTCCCCAAGATATCAGGCAAGGAGTCACAAGGCCATAAGTAAAAATTCTTAATTTATCATAATCACCTAAGCTAGTTTAATTCCTAGGATTCCTGTGAGTGCTTTAATCACCGCCATCACATCGCTACATTTAAAACTGACACAAAATCTTCCAAAGGTTTGAATTAGTACAAATCTTTTAGGAGGATAAGCACTTCAGATGGTGGATGTCTCTAAGATAACCATGTACAAACACCAGAACTCCTTAAATGGGCTGGAACACTTGAGTGGCACTGGAAGCCAAAAGCTGCTGTCTTTAGATGGGCACAGCATTCACTCAGGGAGAAATTTACCCCTCTGCAGAGTACTAGCACCAGTCAAGTCCCATCTAAGCCTTCACAATTAGGGTGAAGTGGGGATTAAGTGATGCATACCTTCAGCCAGCCCACTGCACAGGGGTGATTTTCATCTTCAGTGTGAGTTTTCCCTAAGTAAATGGAGCAACATTTCACAGTCACTGCTGGTGTCCATTGATCAGAGAGAAATAAATGCCTGAAAAAAATTCTGTGGATACACCCAGTTTTCAAAATGAAACTGAAGAGGTGAAAATTCTACAGATGGGATTTTATTGTCATGAAGGGATGGAAAACTGAAATTTTAAGGCAAGTGAAAATGGAAACAACATTTTACATGTGCGCTTTATTAGTAACAGAACAGTGTTTGTGCATTCAGCCAGTCAGGAAACAGTGACTTACTGATCCTAATAAAATCAAGCACATCATTAGAAATGTGAGTATCAAATACCATGCACCTGCTGTGAAGTGCAGGTCACCCACAGAAAAAAAAAAAAAAAAAAAAAGCTTTATATTAATTGAAGACACTGAACAATGAATTGTTTCCTTCAAAATTGTTACCTGCTTCCAGATATTCTACAAGCAGAACAGAGGTTAAATTTGTCAGGTGAATTATTCATTATAGGTAGTTTGTTCAGCTCTGCTTTTGACATACATTAGGAAGTGCACATTCCTAAAAGCCACACGCACACAAAACACCCTCTGAAACTTTCAGACTTAAAGGTTCACTGCAATCCTGATCTTCTCAAGCATTCAGAACTATTACTTCAAAAACAGTTTCTGTTTTCAAACTTAGTAAAGCACGTACTTCTCATTAAGGACTATTTACATGCCACGTTTGAAGTTTCAAAGTTCAGCCGTTTTTGAGCTATGCCTGTGAAAAAAAATGGTCAGAATTTTTTTCAATGGGTAAAAGATGTATATTATTCACACTCAAAGAACTCAAAAAAGGTGAAGGCATTTTGCTGATACAAGAGACAAACATGGAAGTTTTTCACCCAACAGTGAATGTTTTGTGAAGTTATGAGGGTAACAAAACGGGACCATTACAGCAACTGGTCTACATTCTTAACTGTAATAGCTGTTAGCTCAACTGCTGTGACAAATCATAGCTGCTTATTCTCAATCTGAGAGGATCTCATTTTCACCGGCTTTTTTTCCAGGTTCAAAATGCCATTTTTTAATATGGCTAGAATATCGCTCGACAGAGTGTCATTTATCCCCTCCTCAGGAACTAGCTCCTCGCCAGAAAATTGATGGCCATTTTAGTTCCCATTAAGGCAAGAACAGTCCCAGCACTTCAGCACACAGCTGCGTCTCCACTGCTTATGGGCCTCTGTTTTGAGGGCCTCTACTCTTACTGCTGGCTGTGGCCAACCAGTGAACAATAATCAATGAAACAAATAAAAATGATGCTATATGTTACACCATTTTCCCAAAGATAATAATTAAAAAAGAATACCTGATGTGCACTGCTGTTGGGGCTGAAACGTATTTTCATACCTGTAGTCCAGAGATTGCAGCAGGATATGGTGAAAGTGCAGTGGATCCTAAATTTCGCCCAAGAAGAGGAGTCATGGGTGTGCTACTGGTGGTGTGAGTAGCACGCCAGTATGCCTCAAGGTATTCTGCCAAGTGTTCGCAAGCATCTTCGAGCTGATTTTCATCCAAAATTACATCAAACATTTCCTGATCACAACAACAAAGTTTGGTTCGTTACGATGTTATGGAAGAAATGAGAGATGTTAAACAATTCTCATCATGCTAATCCTTTGGAATTAAATAAATAGCAATGAGAGCATGGCAATTGCAAAGGAAAACAATGCGAGTGGGCTTATACGGTGATCAAAAGCCAAAGTTCTGAGAAGTGACCGAATCCTTTCAGTGTGAGTTGCCAGATGTCGAACGGGGCCTACCACGCTCAAAGGCACGGGACTGTGTGAATGAAATTCATTTTGTACAAAACCCACTACAGTGGAAGACAGGACCTAAAGCTACTTGCCAGAGTAACACGGGGATGCTTTACGTTGGTTTTGAACCCAAGACTCACGCGCACTTCTCGTATCCCAGCTGTGAATGCACTTCCAGAGTGAATCGTGCCCCTAGCAGAGGTTGTCAGACCAGTGATGCAGCACGCCGCTCTGTCAGCAGTCCTGCTGCTCAAAGCTGTGACAGCGCAGCCAGCTGTTGGTGACAGGACAGCCAGTTTGGGGGTGTACAGCCAGGAATCTGTCTCCACGCACTGTGTGCGCAACTACCTGCTTATGCCTAGCTAGACAGACAGCCCTGTACCTGCTCTCGGATCGGCCAGGCCAGGTAACATCTTTTCCGCTGCTAATCCCTTCACCTGGGGACGGCACTCAAGCATCAGTGCAAATCCTGGCATTCTGCCTTGGACCTCTTCGCTGTGAGACCCCCAGAGAGGCTATTTGGTAGTGAGCATGGAAGGAATTCAAAGCCACGCGTCTTCCGTGCTGTCCAAAGGACACTCTGCAGATTGCAAGTGCTGGCGATTAACTGCTGATAGCAAGCCATCAGAAACAGAGTTCCTCAAAACAACTGTAAATGTATTTTCAGCAGTGAATTGCTGTACCTCATCTTTAATCTCGACTCTCACCCTAGTGGAAAAAACCTATTATGAAATTCTCACAGGAAATGACAAGTGCAGGTGGTGCAGGTGCTAAGAGCGACTGATACAAACCACAGCCTGCTTTTCCTCCCTGCATATTCACAGGTCTACCCAATGGACACGGAGCTGACGTCTCTGGCATAACATATAAGCCGCATGAGGAGGTTATTAGAAATCTCACTCTTGCACCTACCTTCTGCCCAAAAGCCTGCTCCAGAACTTACTTCAATACTAAAACCATTTTATTGATTCATCCTTTCTTATCAGCGTGGTGGAGAAATGTCTCCTCCCCTGCTGGCAAGTGTGGAATACTCTTTCACTTGCAGTGCTACGAATACTAACACTACATCCTTTCATTGAATTCAGCGTTTATTGCTCCTTCTTCTGCTCCTCTGTTTATGTACACACCTGACACACTCCTTTGCTATTTTGACATTTGAAACTGCATCCTTCATTACATAGCCACCCCACTCACACCATCACTTGTTGAAGAAATTAGTAATTCAAGCATAGTGGTGCTTGGAAATGTTACAATGGGAACTGTTTAAATATACTCTGGAAAATATTGAAAATAAATGCTACACTTGGAACATAACGTGGGTTTTCTTGTAATACAGAGCCAATATTGTTATTTCCTGTGCTGCTCACTCTTTGCATAGCTGGCTGCTGACTTGAGGGCACTCTAGCTGTGCATACAGCACCCCTTTTTGCAGGTCATCAGGTAATTGTACCTCTAGGCGTATTTTCAGCTGCAGGGGGACTTAGCAGCAAGCAGCTCACTCAGTACTCTTCCATCACCCTCCAACTTCCTCCCGCTAAACGAGGGAACTGTTTCTCAAGTTTCTCTTCACCCCGGTTCGGGTGATCCCAGGGGCTCACGACGTGCTGTCCCGGCACAGCTAAGCCTGCTGCACGGTGCGGGTAAGACAAAGTGAGCAACGATGAGAACTCCACCGCTGCTACCTACGGCCTCCTTTGCGCTGGGGTAGCAGCTTCATGCACTTCCAAAACAGCACCAGCCAACACTCTAGCTAAAGTGCTTAAACCACACGGTTCTGTGGCAGTACACAGCTTCATCTGGTATTTTGACAGTGATCTCAATTAAACTGAAATTAGGGAACAAGAACTTCTAACAGCTGCAGTGGAAATGTCACCTTTTCGACAATTAACTGTGAAATAACGTCGGAACGGTAATGGCGAGCCTCTCAGGCTGTCACTTCAAGGTCACCTGGAAAAGCTGCAGAACTTGCAGGATCTTGATTCCAGGGCTCTACAGTGTTTTACAGAGAAAAACTGTAGAGAAAGCACTTTTTCTCTACAAAGAGAAAAGTTTTTTTCCTGAATTTAACAGTTCTGCTCGTAGCTAAACTGCATTTGTTCTATTTGTATGTATTTGGGAGGAGTTAAAAGAGAGTTAGAAGAATCATTTTAAAAGATCCTTGTTTGTAAGGCTCATGGAGCAAAGCAATTTCTTCCCAGTTCTCCTTGAAATGCAATTTATTGACTGCAGTGTTTTTTACTACATGCATAAAACGTTTATCATATAAGCTTTTCAATATATTAGTATTTCCTAAGTGATATGCATTAATACAGTGATATTTCCTGTATTTTTTCAGTAGCCACTGTCTCTGCTATTTCTTTTGGTTTACTCTAGTGCCATTGTAAAATATTCTAAGTGCGTTACCCCGTCAGCAACACAAACTAAAACTGCGGTGACTACAGAGGTGTCCTCCTCACCCACCGGTGAGAGAGGGAGTGGAACAGGGGCTGAGCCTCGGGCCCAGCCCGCAGGTGGTACTGCTACGGGCTAACAGTAAGATCCAAGTGTATACCACCAGAATATTTAAAGCTGCATGATCAGCACAGCTCCTGTTTCTTTGAGCCATATGATGTCCCTGCTGAACAGAGCCATGCAGCGCGAGGCATGCTTAGCCCTGGCTTGAGCAGCATCAGTGAAAGACTAGCAAGGAATTAATAATGAAAGCAGTTCCTGAACTTAAATATGCCAAAAAAGAGAGCTATTTTTGTAATGTCTAGACGTACAGCACCATCTGATTACTTAAGACTGACTTGCAGCGAATGAAAAAAAGTGTGGCTTTTATGGTTTTCAAGTATCTTCACTTTAAACAAATAATCCTCTTGCAGGAATTTGAGCCGCAAAACACATGAAGCAGGTCACAGTGCAGAAGACAGACAGTGATGTCTTTGGTCTTAGCAGTGTACCTATAGTTAATTAAATCATGAATCAACTCAGTCCTTTAATTTAAACGCAAACAAATCTAAACACTCATCAGCAAAAATGAACACTTCCTGACAGCAGTGAAATTTGGTTAGGAAAGTCCTGTTGGCTTCACCATGGACTCTGGCTAATACATTAATACAGTGCAAGCCTTCGGTGTGATTTCATAGCAATTTCATTGCCAGAAGATTTTACCAGATAATTTGAAGACTGGTTTAAAAAGCTCAATCAAGGAAAACACAAATTCTGAACGATACAAAAGATTGGGTCCTACTTGTTCACAAGTGCCAGCCCTCAGGGCTCTTGCTAGGGGCTGTCTGTAAGGCTACAAGGTCTAACAGGCCAGGCAGAGACAGCAGGTCTGGCTCTGAAATGTGACCTGGAATAGCGAGGGCACTTCATCTGGATTTATATCTGTATCACGTGGGTATTGTCTTGGCAATCTTGTATTTTGCTCGTGACAGACTAGGTTCTACCCTCACAAACAAACCCAAACATCCCAGTAACCGGGGCTGGAGGTGTGAAGCCATCCCCCCTCGAGTGCTCTAAGCCAGGAATAACTTTCTCGAAACAAACCCGTGCAAGGCTGACCTGATGATGTCCGCAGCAGGCTGTTGTGCAATCTGAGTGGAAAGCAGCCTCGGCGGCAGCACAGCCACAGGTCTGAAATCGGGACGCTCTGAAATTCGGGAACACTTCTTATCCGGGTGGGGTCCCTTTGTTGTCTTGGGCAAAAAACTAGAACCGCAGGACTGGGTACTGAGGCAGACTTTACTGCATCCTGGGCTGAACAATGTTAAGTGCTGTGGTGCAAGGAACAAGCTACAACACGCACCCCGTGCTGCACGCTGCTCGTTTCAAGCAACGCAGCTCTTGCATCACTTCGACTGCTGTGAGCAAATCCCAGGGGAGTAAGAGGAAATGACTGCACAAAAGAGCAACTGAGGCTGTGAAACACAGGTAGGCTCCTCTGTGCAGGTGGAAAAATAAATAAACCCTTCAAAATGCAAAGAATGAAAAATGTGTGGCAGCTTGTTGTGCATGCAAGCTCCCAGTGACGGCGCAGTGCAAACAGCACCAGCCGGATTCAGACAGGTGCAGGTGCAGTTCCCTTGGCTCACAGCCCTTAGGAGCTGGAAAGGCAGACACACACACACTTGTACAGGGATTGTTTTGTACGACAAAAAAGTGTACGTAGCATTGGTTTAGCTAATTGGACCTGAGTGCCTCACAGGAATTCTCTGTCACCATTTTAAGACATAACAATTCAGCAGAAAATTACACATGAAGAGCACAACACAGCTAACTGCTCCAGAAGAAACAGGGTGGTTTGAGCAGCTTTCGGTGCTGCTCGAAGAGGGAAAGGAGGACGAGGCAGGAAACAATCTCCAGTTACTGTAACCAGAAGCTCTGAGTGGCGCTGCCCTTGGCAGAGAGGGCAGAAACGAGGCTTTTCAAAACCACGGCGTCTCCTGCCTGCGCCGCCTTGCCCACGCTGGGATGTGCCGGGCTGCGGTACGAACACAGCAAGGGAACGTGAGCCTGTGCAATGCACAGCCCGACCCTCATCCGCCGTGTGACATCCCCTTCGGAAAGCCCTAGGGGCTAGGGGGGAATATGCACAACACCCACAAGCTGTCTGATGCCTCCAGGCTGCATTCAGCTGCTGGTGACAAGTTCGGGCTGGCTCTGCAGTGCAAGCAGCTGTGTGTAATTGCTGTCACCATCCAGCGCTTCTGACAGGGGACATCTGCAAGTGGTGCTGCTAGGGCAAGAGAGCCAGCAGGAGGACGGCTGCTGAAACCACACCTGTTGGCAAATGGCAAGCTGCCTGGGGCAGAGAGCACTGCAAAAAAGTGCATTCAGCTGGAGGACCGAGCTACACCCCTCAGACACACCACCGCCACTTCTCTACATGATGGAAATTTTTGTCCTGCATCGGGGAAAAGAGTTCTCTCATTCTGGACACGTTCTTAAAGCATTCAGCTTTCAGATAAGGACAAAAATTTCATTCAAGCCTCTTTCTTTCTCTGTTTTCTAACACCTCAGCATAGATCGAGCCTGAACATACATCCAAACATTGTGCAAAACTCCCAAGATTAAGTGTTTTGACAGATCTACATCAACTATTCCTCAGTTTGTGTCTGGGACATGTGTTGGACATGAGAGCACTGGAGTAAAGGAGATGTGGCTCAGCCTGAATCCCTACTCAGGGGAACAGTTAGAAAGAAACATCTTTGCTCATCTTTGCTATACACATGAGGAGTGTCCAGAAATACCTGAATTATCTTTTTATAGCCAGTGGGGACTAGAGAGGAGGAGGCTGTGAAGTTCGGTATCACAAGAAGCATACAAAACCAAAGTTTAATGGAAATAAATCCTTGTGGATCACTACTCCAGAACAAAAGCTGTTTCAACTTGTTTTATCTGAAATTTTAAGTCAGACGGTACGATCACAGAATCCCTCCTGGTGTCTAATCTGAATTTCTCTGATTCTCCTCACAGTGATTTGGTGTGAGAAAGATGGTAAGCCACAGGCTGGATTTTCTCATCATTTTTGTGCTATGAACAGCAGCCTCTGCACTACTACAAGGTTGCTCACAGCTATTACACTGTAAAAGCAAGCCCTCAGCCAAGCCTGTTTCCACTGCGTGGCTTTCTCTGTCATAGAAAACAAGCCCGGTTTTCAAAAATAAACTACGCAGCTGAGGCAAACTCCTCTGAGGCTTCCCCTCAAACCAGGCCTCGGAGACTTTGGCCCTTCAGCACCTTAAGCCAGCGCTGCTCCTCAACTGACGTAACTCGCTGACGCGCTGCTGCAAGTTCAGTTTTACCATACACGTCATTTTTGACCTGTCATCTTGCCAAAGATAAAAGTAAACCCGGCTTTGGAGATAATCGGGAAGAAAGTAGCAAACATTTTTCTTTCTTAGCAATAAAAGCTGCTCTAGGGTTGCAATTGCAGGGCTGTCTGAATCACTACGAAGCGAAGTGATAACACGTGAACTCAGCTACAATAAAGGACCAACACAGCAGAAATCTTTAAAACTCCACGTATGACAAGTTCTTTAGCCTTTCTTCCGTACTTACTGGTGGGCATTGTGCAAGTTTATCAGCTGCCACCAACTGAACATTCAAGTGTTTACTTTGTGACTTTCCTCTAGATTTAATCAGTCGCTGCAAAACCTGATAGGGGAAAAGAGGAAAATGTGAGTTTAAGAACCACATATCTCCACAAAGCTCAGACTGACATCCCACTGGAGGACTAACAAGTTCAGAAGCTCTCCGTTACGTTTAACAAAACTGATAAAATATCGTCCTAGAATATAAGCATAAACCTTGCTGATAACTTCTCTGAGAGCTGTGCACGTTTCCTTCCGCACCACATTTGATCCCTTGCAAGTATTTCAAAAGCAGTGGAAATGGTGATTTTGATTTATTCTACTCTAAGTAATAGGTTATTTATGACAAATGTAATCTGGAAGACCACAAAAAATATAAATGAAAACAAGCATGTTGTGCTGTGTAGCAATAATGCTGCGACTCTGTTCCAAGGTACATTCTAGGTCCAAAAGGTATTTTACACACAGTTTGTATTCCTCTTTCTTTTCCCTTTTTTTTAAAATTTATTTATTTATTTTACTTCCACTATGTTCATTGCTATATTTTCAGGGGCAAAGTAGTTAGAAAAATCTAAATTATTTCTCTGTAAAGTCTCAAGGAAAATGACAGGAACATAGAGGAGAGTATTTTTTACGTTGGAAGGACCTCTAGAGGTCTCTGTGCCAACCCCTTACCGAAAGGAAGCCCAGATGATCAGATTCCTTCAGTCTGCCAGCTGAGTTTTGAACCCACCCAAGGCAATCCCCAGCCTCCCAGGGCCAGGACTGAGCCGTTTGCTCACGCAGAGCAGCACGCGGCTGCCGGCCGTGTCGCAAGGCTCGCTGCTCGCTGCCGACACGCTGCCACCAGGACCCCCGGCTGCAGAGCTGCTCCCCAGCCGGTCGGCCCCGGGCTGGCCCAGGGCAGGGATTTAACTGCAGCCCCGCGGCAGGACTCAGCATTTGTCTCTGATGAACTTTGGGAGGTGGCCGACAGCTCGTTCTGCCAGCCTGCAAGGTGCCCCCAAATGACAGCCCTGCCAGCAGCACGTCGACCCGCCCCAGCCTTTGGTATTTCCCACGAACCCGTACTCTATCTCGTCACCAGGCTGTTAACGAAGACGCTGAACTGTGCTGGCCCCAGACGCCAGCTGGACTTTGCACCCTGACCAGCGCCCTGGACGCAGCAGCCCCTTCAGTCTTAAGCACCTTCCGTCGTCCGCGTTCACCCGGTGCCCGTCTCGGCAACTTGCCTGTCGGGATGCTACAGGAGAACACGTCACAGCCTCGCTGAAGTGAAAGCTAGCAACGGCCTACAGCTCATGCTTTGTCCACTGGGGTCATAATCCCTGACGAAAGGCAGCGAGGTGGGTCAGGCATAATTTGCCCTTGGTAAATCGCTGCAGGCTGCTCCCTGTCACCTCCTTGTCCTCCATGTGGCTGGAGACGGCTTCCCGGAGATTTTCTCCGTAACCTTCCCAGGGACTGAGGTGAGGCTGGCTGGCCTGCGGTCCCCCAGCTCCTCCTTCCTGAGGACGGATGTCAGATCTGCCTTCTCACGCTTCTCAGCAATCTCCCTGGATCACTCTGAGTTTTAAACTACAATAGGGAGCAGCCCTGCAACAGCACGAGACATCTCCTTCAGCACCTCCAGATGGATCCCACCTGGTCCCTCGGCCTCGCAGCTGTCCAGTTAGGCCAGTGGGCACCAGATCAAGCTTCTGCTGTGGGTGCCTGCCACAAGCAGCACTGGGCCCACATTTTTCTTAGCCCTTCTTCTGCTTGCCACGTCCTTACAGAAGCCCTTTTTGTTACCCTTAGCGTCTCTTGCTACTTCTAGCTCCACCTGGACTCTGGCTTTCTCAGTTCCCCACCCAAACTGTGCTCCTCATGGGACGCCTCTGCCTGCGTCCTCCTTCTGCGTGCCTCCTTTCTGTGTCTGAGCTCAGGCAGCCATTCCCTCTTCATCTGCACTGCTCACAGGGCTGGGTGCCTTGTCTGAAGCTCAGCTGAGGGTTAGGGCTCGCAGAGAGACAACCCAGAGCTACGGCTGTGGTGGGGTCGGATGGCTGCAAAGGGGAACTGGGAGCTACACAGAGAATTTGCTCCTGAGGAATACTTTAATACGATGCACAACAGATCTCTAGCAACAGGTAATAGCATGGTGCAATTCTGTAATATTCACTGTTGCAATTTGTTGTTAGGCAACAGGGACCTCCCTCTGCTTCCTACTTACCTGGAAATACAGTGAAGGATCTGAGACAGATTATTCGGTGTAAAAATAACCGTTATTACAAAAAGAAAGTTTACACCAATGTTCAAAAAAAGGCATGTCCTAAAGGAACACGTGAAATATAAGATGAAGACAGATGTTTTCTTTCTATCCACTTACACTTATAAGAAAAATTGTTTTGTCTCCCCTCCTCCCCAGCCTTAACTGCTAGCGATTGCTCTTTTGGTCCCTGCTGCAAGCTGTGCCTCCTTCAGATGTGCCAGCTGAGCTGCTCATCTGTAACGTGTGAAACAAGCCAGGTTAGGAATGACTCGATTTAAAGTTACCCAGGCTTAGTGTGGGCTAGGACAGATGTTGCAACATGGAGATCTGAGAAATCGTGCAGCATGTCAGTGGCAAGGGCTGGATTTAGACAGAATGTGTTCTACGTGTTAGCAATTAAAAAGGATTTGCTAAGCCAGCAAATTCTTTGTAGGATATGAACTCTGCGGGAGTTTCATTGAAATCACTTTTTCAAACAAGTGCTCTTACACCTGGTAGACATTCCTGAAACTTCTTAGACCTAATGGATTTCCGTTGGACAGTAACCCAAGCGAATTCAGTCAATATAAACTAAGCTTCAAAAACAATTTTAAATGCATCTTCCCTAGCAGCACGGGCATACAGACAGGGGTGGGGTCTTCCTACTCATCACAATGCAAAGCCCTGTCTATATACCCAAGCCCAAATACAAGCAAGGTATCTGCTCTCGTGTCTTATTTTTTTTCAGCTTCTGTTGCCCAGCCAGCAGGTCAAGCAGGCTGTTACACCGGGGCTACAGGGGACAAATGAAGCCAGGAGGAGCTAGCCTGCAGGACAGCTGAAAAAGTCAAAGCCAGCAGGGAACAGGGCTGTGACCCAGAGCGTCACCACGGAGGGTACCCACTCACCCAGTCCTCACTACAGCCCTAGCAAGCTAAGTATTATTGCTGCTGCCTTAGCCAGCTTGGCTTCGGGAGGGTAAGTCAGGTCAGGTAACATGCTGTGCTAACATAACTAGTTTGGGCTCAATTCTATCCTGTGTAGACCAGGATGACTGTCTTAAGGAAATACAAATTACTTAATTCGTTTCCACGTCTTCTGTGAAATAACTGTATTTTCTCCCTTAAAGAATTACAAGACATCCTGAAAGCTTTCACCACTGCGGGCAGCCACGTGAATTGCTCTGTGATGCCAGGCACTGAACCCATCTTTCTTTTTAAGTGGCATCTCCAAATGAGCAAGAGAGTTCAGGAGAGCATAAAATAGGGAGAATCAACACCTGCTTCAGGGGAAAATGACGACTGTAAAGTGTTGATTAGCATCTTCATGAACAATATGCCAAATGCAGTATTAGCTAAAAAGTAAATGGCAACTTTAAAGAAAAATAGTTACATGACCAACTCCTTCCTCTCCAAGGAGAGAATAGGAGAAAAGAAGTGAATACATGACAGATGTTAGTCATCTTTTGACGCACTTCTGGAGGCAAAAAGTGGCAGTGACAGAGCTCTAGAAGGATCTTTGAGCCTCAAGCGGTTTGTCTGTATTGCTGTTACTGCTGGAAGGGTAAAGAAAAAAATCCTCTCCTGCCTCCAGGAATGCCATACAGCTATTTCAAAACGCAAATGCAGATAATTTAAGAGTCAGATACATTACCTTTGGAGAAGACACTTTAACATGGACAATAATTGGTGCTAAAGATGTCTTGATAAGTTGTGCAGGGTGATTGATAGTGTCTGCATCTAGGACAACCAGCTGTAAAGACCTCGCCAGCTCAAAGATTCTTTCAATTTCACTCTGTACTTCAGCTAGAAAAGGAAAACAAAATGGGAAAAAGCCGTTCAACCACGGCATTGCTTAGGCAAACACCATCACCCATTTAGCTTCATGGACTGTAAACACTCAATACATGAACTCTGTACGTGAATTAATGTAATTTCCAGAAAATAACCTGTTACTTAAGGACTTTTTTTTTTTAATTAATGTTACCTTGGAGACAATTTGGTTGTCTGAAAATACATACCTGCTACAATTAAATGCATGTTTCAATTAACAGAAAATAAACTCAGGCATATTTTCCAAACTGCTAAATATCTTAGGAGTCTTAAGATTTTTTTATTTTTTTTTGACAGCAAGTGATGCATTGATATTTCTTAGAAGAAATCTCTTCTTGCTTGAGAACTGCTCCACAGAGCAATGTACGTTCACAGGCCCAAGAAGATGTAGTACTCTCCCTCGCAGTTCTTCATTTTGGGGGTGCTTACTCCTGGACTAGAATGCAAACTAGAGGTGAAGAGCCCTGCCTCCTATACCTCAAGTTCAAACAGTCACTCAAAATATCAGAGAACTAGGTTTAGATGTCTTTTCTTCCTAAAAAGATTAAAAAATAACTCATCCTACTTCATGGGATGGCGTCCCAGAGAACAGGTTATCGGTTTGTGTATGCTACGCACAAATTTCCATGCCTTGTTAAAGAAATAAAGATTTATCAGGACAGCGTAACCCAGAAGTCATGGTACTGTAAGGGGAGAGCAGGAGGACCTATACCCTCATCTCCGCTCTCAAATCTTGGGAAATTTAAGCTGTAGCTGTTCAACATTAAAAATAATAATAATAATAATTAAAAAAACCAGCCTGAGGGTCAGAAACAAGAACCTGCTTCCTTCCTGACTGGACAAGGTGAAAGCTCTCTGGCACCTTGTGATGTGGAATTAAAAGCCCAGGCCTGAGAAGAGGGAGCTGTGAGGCCAACTCCCCTCTGGGAGGAAACAGCCCTAAACCCACCTTCTGGCTGCAGGCCTCTAACTCACCTCTGGCTAATGTCAGTATAATCGTTATAACAACTGCAATAGTGCTTGCTCCAGCCCAGGAATTGCCCAACGTGAGGCTAACAGAGTACGCTCTGCTCCGTTGTCACTCCTCAGCTGGGCAAATCTTGTCTCCCATCAGAGTACGTGAAATTCAGAATTCTACACTGAAATGCTGTAGGCACATTCAGAATTGCAGGACTGGTGACATCTTCAAGGCTGAAATCCTGTCACCTTCCTGCAGTAAGCAACCGTGTTCAGAATCAGATCTGTGTCAATGTCTCACCTAAACTGGATCTCGTGTTTGACCGCTCAATTATTGCCCTCTTGCTCGGATTGTTTAGAACAGACCTCTTAGCAAGAGAAATGTCGGCCGTCACTCTCGTTATTGATATCCTACGGGTAAGAACACAGGACAGAACAAAACCACAGCAGTTACATTCTCATTGTGCCGCGCATGGTTTACAGCTGCCTTTCATTCCAAAGTGCAAATACAATAAAACATCAGGCAGACATTGATATCATTAAAGAACAACTAAAGAGAAACGCTGGGTAACTGAACAATGTTTTCTGTTGCCTACACTACTGTACACCCTTGCATACAGCTTCTGCTCTTCTGCTTAATACATGAGCTCACCTCTCCCCATCCCAACCCTCACCCATCTCCTAGATGATTTTACACAATACCAGAAATAACACAAGTTAAAGCAAGTCTTAGGGCATACAGAACAGCCGAGTCATAGCAGCAACAGTACTTCTCCTCCTGGATGGTTAAACTACAGCTGACGTTGCTGGCAGGTGAGGCAGGGCCATATTTAGACATCTGAGGAGCAGACTTTGTCACGTCTGAGTCACTGAGCAGCACTGCCTGCTCCGGGAGCTTGGCCCTCCAGCACACACCCTCCTTTTCCAGACAGAGCTGCGCTGACGGGCTAAATGAATCAGCCCAGAGTCAAACAGGAGAAAAGTTGAGCCTGTGAAGCCTTCTCTTTAACTCAAGGAAGGCGATCCTTTCCGCTTTTCACTGATCTGTCAGTGAGCTGGCGAGAGACCAAGAGTGAGTGCCCCCCTATATCCTACGCACGGGGGTTCGGGATGCGGAACAAGCCAGTTTTATGTACCTGTATCTGAGAATTTGCCTTTAAATTAGATTATAAAACAAAGAACACGCAATCACTTCACGTGAAATCCAGTTAGGAGGACTGTGATGAGTCAAAGAGCCGTGAATAATGAAAAGAAAACAAGCTGGAAGCGACTCGCAGCCATTCCACTCAACTTGAGATGGAGTCTTAAAAACAAGTCCCAAGTATTTTTCCACATAATACATAAATAAAATTACTGCCAGAAAATGCAGTAGAAACAAAACGTATAAATGAGTTTAAAAGGAATGCAATAAATTAATGGATCATGGAGCTAAAGGTGCTAAAACACAGCGGGGTCTGGGCCCCACCTCTGGCTCAGGAGGCTCCCACATCTCTGCTGGTATCTGAGCAGTGTAGCGGACGGACCCTAAATGCTCACCTACTGCACCTGGTCTAGCGCAGCCAGCCACAGGAAGCGTTTCATTCTCCTGAGGGAGAAGTAACCCTAGGCGTCACTGCTGCTGAAAGATGTTAAGAAAAAAACGTGCCTTTGCTGCCTTTTGTTTATGCTGCGTGTAGTCAGGCTTGGTCTTTGCAACAGCAACTAAATACAAGGCGGTTAGAAAAGGAGGCTGCTAAAGCCTCTGCAGCAGCCAGTCCCTGAACGCCTCGTAGCAGCCAAGCTCCAGCAGGCTCCTTTCAGCAGGTGCAGCCCTCAGGCCATTCGTTTCCTTCCCTGGCCAGGAGAGGCTGCCACAGGTACAAAAGAAGGGGCTGACAGAAGCCGAGCACACGAAGGGGCAGGGAAGGAGCGCTGCTAGTTCAGGTCGTACTGAAGCCTTTTTCCCTTGTTGGTATCATGGACCTGCCGCAAAACTGCAGCACAGATGGAAAAAATAAAAAGCAAACCAGAAGGCTGGAGGGGGAAGACCCCAAAGCCAGAAAAGCTGGCAGAAGGACCAAGAAGCAGCTGAGGTTCCAGAAAAGGAACTCAATTGTTTTACCTGAAGGTTTATATTTCACACTTCTGCCTGATCTGGTTGCCAACATAGCTAACAGCAGTAAGCTTGACAAAAAATAGCCCACTCCAGGCAGGATGCCTCCCTTTGCCTCTCGGTGCAGACCAAGGGCACAGTGGGGCCAAACAGAGCAGAGCAAGGCAAGGTGCGAGCCCACCTCCCGTCAGCTCGGGCAGCCTAAACGGGCGTTCAGAGGGCGTTACACGTGTCCTTCTGCTGATCTCTGGCGCTCAGGCCTCTGCCGAGTACATTCTCTTATCGGGTACACAAATACACCTCATAAAGGGTATGTTCCCAGCAGTCCCGCCCTGGCAACTCGAGATGACTTACCGCCTCCAGCTGCCATGGCTTCCTACCACAAACGACGATTTCCAGCTCCCGTGGGACATGCAGAGCTGGCAGACACGTGCCAACAGCTGGAAGGGAGCACACGCCACGGTTCCCTACCCGCCCCTAACCCAAACGTGCACCATGGCTCCCGCAGTGAACTGCAGTGAAGCCAGCGCAGCCGTACCGCTCCGGAGCGGGGAGAGGATGTGCCGACAGGGTGCAGGAACAGCTCAGAACCACAACAAGTTTATCTGCAGGCTGCCACAACAAGTTTATCTGCAGGCTGCCACGTCCAGGGCTTCATCCGTCACATTTCCAATCAATCACTACATTTGTAGGATCTGCTAAAATCGCTTGAGTCAAGCGATGAATAAAGCGGAGGAGATGCGTTATTTTGCACAGAGGTTGATCACTAAATATTTTCTTGAAGCTGGTCACGGGTTAGTTCAGCATCGCCACCTCCCTGCACCCCAAACCTACCTTGACCACAAATCCTACTCCCCCTTTTCTAAACAGACACTTATTCTCATCATCTTAGTGCCAATGCTTTAGTTATTTACAACCTGACTTACTGTCATACACCAGCTAGCACAGAACAAGCTCCTCGTTACGTGGTTAGCATATACTGAACAAAGTAGGAGGAAGGAAGGGCAGAACACCCCGAAGATGCAGCGGATATCTACGACTACTGATGGTTTCCTTCCAGGGGCAAGAAGAGATGCCAATGACCAAGCCTCCCTTCCTAACAAGGGAATCCAAATTTTTACATTCCTCATCACAGCTCTTCAGGAAATTCTTGCTCCAGCTGAACAAGATGAACCCTCCTTGCAATTTCTAAGTTCTAACACTTTTTTTCCTGTATTTTAACTCTCAGCATTTCCTTCCTCAAACTTCTTAGTAATTTCTGACTACTAAGGGTATTCAAGAGTTCATTTTTCTTAGGTGCTGGTCTGAGGCACCACTACTGCACCCTGTTGAAATGGGCTGTTTCTGATACTTATTACAGGGCTTGGGTGCGATGAGTTTTATTTAGAGATTATCCTGCTGTACGGGAACCTGGAACTTTACAGAAGGTGCTGGAATGAACTTAGCCCATATGGAGCGACTTCAAAATAAACCAAGAGGAAATTGTATTTGGTGTTTGCACATTCCAGCACCTGGCTGGGCTGATCCAGTAGCTGTATCCAGTGGTTAAGAAATTTTCACATGTCCAAAGAACTGCGAATAAAACTGTACTTTTATGTGCAGTCGCATGGGCTTTCTCAACTGCTCCACGACATCCAAGAAACGTACTGGACAGCTCTCTGAAACAGAAGCAATCCACGGGGCTCAGCACAGCAATGACCTGGGAGCTGCGGGGGGAAGATGGCCAGGAGCTGGGCTCTGCTGAAAGGGTTTTTAACTGGGTGGCACCGTTCTCTCCCACTCCTGGCTGTACAAGGGTACAGCCGGCTTCCCAGGGCAGCTCTGAAAACCCAAGCCTGGTAATGCCATCTTTAAAGTGGTTTTGGCACTCTTTCCATGTCCCCCAGTCACCTTTCATCTAGGTTTCTCCTGTGACTTCAGTCTGACAAGATACAGAGGCAGAACTATTCACTTAAACCCGAGAAATCCTACTACAGACAGCAGATTTGCAGACACATGCACTTCTGGTAATACACTAGCTGCTCTCCACCCCAAAGCTGGCTGCATTTCAGTGTTGATACAAAGCTGGTAAATCAGTTCTGAACATGCATCAGGCTTCTTACATTAAAAAAAATAATCACTAAACCATTAGCAACACACGGGGAACAAAGCAAGGGAAGGACAGGGTTTCTCACCTCCCATCAAACCTGTGCTTCAGGAAGTCAAAGAGAGCTTTCTGCATCATGTCAGTCACCTTTGCAGAGGTGAGGAAAATTGAACAGGGAGGATTGACAGGGAGAAAAAGAAGTCAAAAGCAAGAAGAGAAGTAAGTAAAAGGTAAGGATACTGCCAACAATCAATACCTTTTATAGGTAGCAATCATTTAATCATCATGCCCTCGGCAGCAAGCGTTGTAATAAATACCTGCAGGTTTCCTGACTCCCTCTCCAAAACGCAGCCTGGAGGATGTGAGAACTGTCACCCTGCTCCTGCCTTTGTTTGCACGGAGGCATTAGGAGACACCTCACCACCCTGCAGAGCAGTTCCCTTCCCAACAGGCTTCAGCGTATGTCAGAAGCTTATGGGACTTTTCGGGTCCAACAGAACATTTTTTTCCCTCCAGTAATGTTATTAGAACTGGCTTAAGACTCCAGATACAAGATCTATCGTGTTGGATGACTGTTCTAGGAGAAGAGCACAACTATTCTCAGAGAGGCCTACAAGCAGGAAAAACAGATGTTTCCATTCCTGTACATGGGGAGCATCTGAGATGCTCAGCCCCGACAGCAGATGTCACCTCCTTTCCTGCCTGGGCTCCCTGTCCCTTCCAGTACAACTGCGACTGACACCGATTAGCTGCCGGTCTAGATAAAGCCCCCAGGCCTCTGGCACTTCAGTTCTCCCAGCTTATCTTTCAAAGAGGTTCTTACAGAATTTAGTCAGAAGGAAAAAATAGTGAAGAGGACTTTCCCATATAGGTTGCAAAGGAAGCTCAATGTGTTTCCGCCATGTGGAACAAAATTTGAAAAAAATTAACACCCCAACTGCGTTACCCCTTATACACCTTTAGATGTTCAAGATGTCATGTTTAGTATTGTTTAGTCTTATTTTCTTACACAAAGAGGGGAAACACATTTGTAGAGAGGTATGTTTTTAACAAATGGCCTCTCTCCCCTCCAAACATGAGAGTGCCTAAGCAAATTAACCTGTGGTGCAGCACCATAAAAATCAATGCATGACAGTTATTCCTGTCAAGAAACGTCACTGCAAAATTAAAAGGCAGATAGTAGAAAATGAAGTACCTAATTCCCGCTTTGCTAATCTACACTCTAAATCATTCTTACAAAAAAAATGATGTAAGAACACTGCATTATGCTAACAACAGTGCCATGCTGCAATCTTCATAAAAGAGCCATTCCAATGTTTAATAATATCCTATAAAGTACTAACAACATTAATTAAACTAAATGAAGTGTAGCTTTGATTTTATGTTCATGTTCATTTAGATCCTAATTCAGCAAAACGCTTAACAGATGGATAAGTTCACCAAAATGCCCTGCTAAAAGCCTGTGTTCATTTAGCAAGTGTTAAATGCTCCTTTGAATCTGCAGCTACCTTGAAAAATGGGTCTCCTGCTTATCTGTACCTGTTATCTATCACGCCTCTCTTCCACTTGGGAGTAGGTAAGTAATTTACAAGGGCTAAAGGTTTCCTTATGTATATATTTCAATATATTAATAATCTTGAAAAAATAAACATCAAGAAAACATGCTGAAATGACAGTCAGTTTCAGGTGCTGGAGAGCAGGTATGGATATGCTACAGCAGTCCACCTGTTTCATTTGCCAACGCCGAGTTTCATGGGACAAAGTTTTCATAAATGAAAAAAGGAGAACAATAACCTTACAGGGGAACTTTCTTTAAAATTTTGGCTAACTAAATTCAGAGCATCTGCAAGTTTGACTAAAGTTTTATATGTATATGGAAGTCTAGTTAGTTAATTGGACAATACAGCAAATGTATTAAGGCAAACGATGGACAAGAAAATATAAACTAAGTGCAAATACGTGGAATACGTACCTCGTAACCTTTCAGTGACGGACCTACTAAGACGACAGGCCTCATTGATGGGACTACGTCATACGGGGGAACATGTTCTGTCTAGAAGAAGAAAACGTCCCTTTAGATCATTAACCAAACCAGATGAAAATTCTGGGAATTATGTATTAGGAATAAATAAAACAAAATGAAAACAGAAGTATTACTTACCACTTTTTGTTTCTGTTTTGCTAAAAGACCAAATAAAGAACTTGGTTAAACATACGCTGTGCATAACAACTTGCAGACAAAAATCCCTTTCTCAATGCACTTTTCATTTCCCTCAACGTACCTTGCTCTTCATCAGCTCTATTTAAATTGGCCACTCATTGCATTCTGGGGGGAGCTGCCCCTTTTCCTGAGATTTCTTTTTTTCCAGTCCCTTAGCAACTACTGCATGTCTAGAAATAGATGTCTTTCTCCACCTCCGCATGCAAGCACTTTTCGGTAGAACATCTTAATAAGTCAGCAAAGAGGGAAAACATGCACTTTTCATATATGATTTTTAAAATAGAAGTATTAGAAATAGCAAGAGTTTCCTTAAATAAAATTCTGCCTTACCCGTGGAAGTGGGCGTGGCTCGAAATGTGCCAGAAACCATTTCTCCAAGACTTGAAGAAGAATTTCCACTCGATTTCCTATGGTAGCAGATAGAGCCCCATTAGCACCAAGTATCCAGAGACGTGAACTCGTGAGGTTTGAGGCAGCAGCTAAGAAAATTGCCCCATGAGAAACTACACAGTAAATGAGAGCGTCTTCACCCCTATTCACACAGTGAGAAATCTTCCTCTGCAGGGAGCAGTGAAGGCAGGGGCATGGGGAAAGTGAAGAACCTGGAATTAAGCAGACCTCTGTGTCCAGGAGAGCTGCATGCAGGCTGCGAGGGGACAGCAGGTCCCACTGCTGACCGAGCAAAGCTCTCAGGAAAGCTCAAGGCAGCCACAGGAGGGCTGCTGAAGCAACCCGATGACTGCACATGGCACCACGGCTCAGTACAACCAGCAAGTCCTCAGTGCAGTAGTTAGTATTTTGTGTTACGTGCACCCTGAGCAGCAAGGGGACGCTGTCCAAACCAGGGTTTTGTCCTTGCTTTCCTGCCACGCGCTCTCCGAAGTAGGGATTGTTTACCCCTGTAAGCTTGGCAAATCTTCCGCACACATATCCTAGACACTGCTGCAAAACTCACGATATTGCAAATAATCACTAGCGATAGTTACTGTGCTTAAAGACTCTAGAAACCCTCTTTAATAGGTAACTTTGTACTGCCTTGTTCAGGCAAAACCAGAATTCTTCATCACAGAGAGCATTAATTAGCACAGGTACTCACAGCTTTTAAAGGGATCTTAAGGTAGAGAAACTGTATGGCCATGTCTAATGAAGGCGCTCAAAAATAAATGATCTCACCATCATTCATTACAATCCTCTTTTATAATGTTTCGCCTTCTTATATTTGATTTTATTCCCAATATTCTCCATAGATGAGATTAGACAAGATATTTGCAGGAATTGGTGATTTGGTGGAGTCATGCCCGTTCACACAAGCAGAGCATCCTTCTGCTAATACACCATACAAAAACAGGATCCTGAACACTCTCAATTTGATAGCTCTCTTGCCCTGAGATACACTGCCTTTCTCTGAAGCTATTCCAGAAATTGTAAAAGCAACTTGAAAAAAAGCACAGTTAATGCTGCTCGATCATTCTAAAAATATTTCCCCAGATGGTTTATACTTGAAATGATTTCTGACCTTGATTAAGTGTATTAACTCCCTGACAGTACCATACAGGCTAAATTGTGCTCCTCTTACTGCTCTCTGCTAGGTCTAGATTCAAATGGCTCACCTTTCTTTACTCTGCAGTACTAAAGTTTCTGTCCTCCTTGTTATCTGTGTGAACGTTTAAATTCCGTTTTCAATTAGTGGGAATAATATGCTGGTAGTAAATTAGTAATTTAAAAAAAAGCATTTTGTGTATTCAGCCAGTAGAAGAGAGAGACTTCGATGACCAAACTGAGACTAAGAGAAATCATTTTACTTCCTAGATCTGTGAACAAGTTTGTATTTTTCCGGGGATTTGCTATCTCCAGGTTTAGCAGTGTGGAGACACAGAAGGGTCAGGCTGGAAGATGAAGAGAAGGGAAGCTGAAGGCCAGAACCGTCTCTATGATGTTTGAAAAGTCTGGTTCTGGCCAAAATGGAGGGGAAAAAAAGAAAAAAGAAAAAACCCACAACCTTGAGAATATGAGAGCTGGGATAAAAAGCTGGCAGCCTTTCAGCACCAACAGCTTGACTTAAACGCCCGGGGACATCAAACTCTCTAGCCCTTCAGAAATTTCTGTTGTTACCACTCCTACAGTATAATTTATCTTTTCTAAAGCCAATACGATTTTTCCCTGTTTTTCATAGTCAACTTCTAACATGCCCGTTCTCTGCAAATAGGTATTTTCATTTGGAATCCCAAACCAAACACTCATTCAGATACACTGCAATAAAAAAGAATCGAGTGACCTTTAAAAAATATTGTCCGGTGTCAGAAACGATTTTAAATTATTTTAAAAGGTTACAGCATTCTTACCCTCCATGGAAACGTCCTCTCTTCTGCTCCTGCTGAATGCGGATATTCTCCAGTCTAAGCGGGCTTGGAATAAAGCCAATCTCACAGCCCTCCTTAACCAGCCTTCCTATCCACCAGTCATTATTATATTTCTGGAACACAGAAAGGTTACTGGCTTCAGTTCAAATGCTTCATGTCCAAAACTCCCTCATTTTGTTATCCACAATTCTTAACTCCACACTGAAGTCAGAATACTGGACAATCTGCACAGTTTAAATGAAGTTAAAAGGTGCTGGGCAGTGCCCGGAAGGCCGGTATCTACAGCTAGAGAGTGGAAAGCCGCATTATCGGTGACAGCACTTGCTTATCTTTTAACTGCCCTAACACATTCTGCTGTGACTTCTCCTCTGATGCCACCAACTGAGGTGCTGAGTGTGATGGAGATTTAATGAGCGTGTGACATTTCTGGTGAACAGACTCAAACCAGGCTGGATGGGGTTTGGGCAACTTTTTGGGCAACCCTTCTTCTATTAGCAGGACGTGGACTTCTGAGCGATGCCTCTAGAGATGAGATTGGAATCGGGGTTATGCTGAGAGCACCTGCACAACAGAAACGATAAGGATGCAGTAAGGAAAGCAGGGCTGTGTGCAGCAGGTCATTACCTCCCATATGCTATTCTCTGCCTCCAGCGTGTGGGAGGACTACAGTTCCCTCCTAGTGGTTGCCATGCCCATGATTTCTTCTGCATTGTCAGTAATTGTTGCACTTTGTCTTTTCAGTAAGCTCATAACGTATAGTCTTGTAGGAGACAGATGAGACACACAGGACATATTCTCAATATAGCAACTCATCAGTTACTGCTGATGTTTCATCTTGGCAGCACGGCGACCTTACTTCTACCTAGTTTAGTGTTGTTCTAAAATCTGGAACCATATTTATTCTAGTCCAAGTGATCTCTGCTGAAACGAGGGCAGCTGTTTGCTTCCAGCCCTGAGTGCTAGCAAAGGACATTTCCCTGATGGGAAGCAGGTTTAGAAGGTGGGCAGCTCAGGTGTGGTGCTAGGCGGGACAGAGCACATCCCTGGGGAACACGGAGGAGGGGGAAAACCAATTCTACACACAGAGATTCAGATTTCACAGTGCCCCGCTTCCTCAACAGGGGTTTAAGCATCACTCCACACAAACATATACATAAAAAAAACCCAGCCCACAACTAAACTAAACAAAAAATAAAATAAAAAATCTAAAAAAGAAAATCAAACTTCCATCTGTTTCCAGCAAATTGAGAAAGTGGAACATGCAAATCAACTGCCTCTCCTGTGTCCTTCTCAGGGAGAAAGAATTTAAAGCAACCCCCTCTGTTCTAGCACCAATCTCTGTCTCTAGAGATGAAGAAGCAGGTGCTTTCCTCTTAAATAGGCTCAGTCTCGGGGAGATCAGTGCTTTGAAGCAATGATGGACTAACGTTCAAAGAAAGAGACAAATTAGTACTGAACACCCTCAAATAAACCCACAGAACGTAGAGATAAAGAAATGTTTCTGCAAGCTGCAAGCCTGTGTGCAGATCTACAAAACAACAGGGGGTTATGCAAATTTCGAGGGCTCACTTCAGATTAATAATTGCAGAAAATATGCCCGACATGCAATAAAATGTATTCTTCTCTACTAAAGCCATATTCAGGGCCTGTTTATTCCCATTCCTTTTTCCTTATTTTAGTATATTTTTGTCCTACAGCCTCTTCCATATTTTCCTTTCTTCTTGTATTATTCTAAGTCTCATCTCTCTTGCAAGCCTCTCTGGTGCTTTATGAAGACCGGGTGCAAACTGCTGCTACTCCCCTTCTTGATGGACAGACTCCCTTTTTATTACTTAATCTCAGATCCATCACAAACTGGATTTGATTGACAAGAGTCTGAATCTACCACGTTGAAGGGGATTTCAAATACAGCAAGATTCTGTTGCCTTCCTGTGGCATGAAAATGCAACTAGAAGTCAGCGACATCAAGCTTCACAAAGTACAAGATAAGCACCCCAGGGTGCTGGGACTCTGAAAAGGATGGACTACTCCTTGTTTTTACCTCTTTAATGTGCAGGAAGTCCTTGGCATCAAAAGAGATGGCAGTGCTTGGGACAGGAACATCTTCGTCCAGAGCACCACAGTAACTCACATTAGTCTTAACAGCAAATGCTACTGGTTTGGACTACAAACAGAAACAGACATCACAAACAGCGGAAACTTTTCTGAATCAAGCATTCATTTGTTGTATCCAATTACCAGAAGTCTAGTAGAGGGTATTTGCCAAATACATCAAAATTCTGACCTAGTAATTTCACACGAGCCAACAGAGTTCAGCTCACTAAAGCAGATCCCCTTTATACAAGAGCATTTACAGAATATTCCCCCCAAACCTTGCTTGCAGGTAACGTCACTTGGTTGACAAACTACTGCCAAAGATACCATCGTCACTATAAAACAGCAGTGTGAATTTTAACACCAGGCAAAGGACAAGCACCACATAACTCAGCTATTATAAAAGTTTACAAGATTGCACCTTCGCCCTTTCAAGTTGTATAGCTGCTTGCTGTTCTCTTTCCTGGCGGATTGCTTCCCTGTCTTCTTCCAAAGACACATCAGAGTCTGAGGGTCTGCTTGTGTACGAGTCTGCTGAGCCCTGAAAAGAAAAACACATCACTAAGAAAACACATGTATGAAATCGGAACTCCTTCCCCAGCCAGGTACATGAAATACTTTTGAAATAATTGTTTCCTAATTCTGCTGCGTGGGTTTTACTTATTGTTTCTGCAGAATTTAGCAGAGAAATACCACGGCTTTATCTTAGCCAGAGACAAACCCCCAAGAAAAGCCTCTCCCCACTTTCAAAGAATCCCTTCGCTCCCTCACTGGGTCACATCCAGCTCAGCTGCAGGCACGGTACAAAAATCGTTGTAACACTTGAATCCTGTTAGCCAGCCTGAGACTCGAGCCTGTCAGGGGCTAGGTCACATCGAACGCAGTTCAGGTGTTATAAAGCTTGCTTGGAGCCACCCCTCCCTGTACACACAGCTCCGCTGTGCCAGCACCTCCCTCCTGCTGCGTGCGGCACTCACACGAAGCTCTGCTCTCCGCTTCAGGAGCAAAAAAAGGCAAAATTACGTTATTAAAAGCTACTCGACGGGGCAACACAAAAGCGAAGTGATGACGTGGATAAAACCGGCACATAGGAGCAGCAGCAGCGTGTAACCGCTTGCAGGGGGGAACAAGGCATGGCCATGGCTACACCTCTTCCCTGGACAGCCCTCGGGGTGTGCAGCAGCAGGGGAAGTTTGCAGAGCAAACTCTCTTCCTATCACAAAGCAACCCGACCCGTGTCCTACGCGTCTGGTCAGGCCTGCACGGAGCCAACTGAAAGACAGGGCTTGCCTCTTGCAAAACAGATCCCTCTGAAATCCCAGTCCCCTCTCCCCAAAACCTCACACACACGCTCGACCCAGAAGCTTGGCAAGACGAGGGCTTGGACCCAGACTTCACAGAGCACCTCCGATGGAGGGGCGCGGGATGGCTTTTGTACGAACGGTGAGCTTTCACTACAGGAGTACACTCCTACAAATACCTCAAAATCCCAAAGCCCAGGTCTCACTCACAAGAGCCACTGTAGAGCATCGTGTCCTTCAAATGTGCTTTTTTCTTCTTAAATCACTTCATATCCTGCAGCACAGGGACAACACTCTCTGTAACCTACCACGGAAGTCAACATCCCTCCTCTCCGTGTACACCAACGCTTTTCCCCCTTATTGGAGAGAGAGTGCGAAGTGAGCCAGGCCCCACGGCCGGGCAGCAGGACACCCCGACTCGCCTCCCTGCTGAGCAACCAAAGGGGATCCCAATAGACCAGGGGGAGGCTAAATCCGCCTGGTCAGATACTCCAGACCTATAATAACAGCTGCCCTTCGTGCGGGAGCCTGCATTGTTCAAAGCAATTAGAGCAAAAGGAACGCCAGACCAGGAGTGGCGACGGGAGAGCATCGCTGCACGACACGCGAGCGGCCCATCATTCCCTGCCGAGTGAACGCTGCGAGGATGCACAGTGCTGCGTGGCTGCTGTCCCCGCTCCTCTTACTTCGGACAAGGCTTCAGCAGCAGCAGAAAGAAGGAAAAGCAACAGTGGTGTCCAAATAACAAATGAAAAGGCGCACCAGGAGCTCAGCGCGCACTGGCGTGTCCGTGGCCCGAGGCCAAGCCACCAGCGCTGCCGTCGCGAGCAGCAGGCGCTGCTCCTCTGCCACGTGTCCCTGCCCCAGCCCCTCCCCTGTTACCTTGCCATGTGCCGAAAGGAGCAGGGCCCAGGCAGGAGAGATCTCAGTGCCTGCGAGCGGGGACACGGCGACCAGACGTGCACGGGCACGCGCCTATGGATCCGCTCGGTCCTCTGGCCGGGCTAGGCGCAGGGCCGCGGAGGAAGTCAGCGGCAATAACAGCGACACATGATGCACAGCTTCCCACGCTGGTTTTCAGAGGTGTCTGTCTGAGCGCTGACCTACTTTACGCTGTCGGAAGCAAGGAGCCTTACCCCGAGCAGCTGACGCCGCGAGGCTTCCCCGGGCTGCTCCCCAGCGCCGCTGGCCGCGGGCACGGCAGCTGACCCGGGGCGGCACGACCGCTGCTCCCGCAGGTCACGCCGAGCGCCAAGGGGCTTGTCCGCAAGGCACGGCCCCGGGACTGCGCCTCCCGGGACGGGGAGCCGCAGGACGCTGCGGAAACAAGGCGCGGGTTTGCAAATGGCGGCGAGGTGGACGAAAAAGCAGCCCGAGGCGAGCAACGAAGCACAGGCCCAGGAACGTGACTGCCACGGTCAGTTAGAGCAGGGGACCAAGAGCACGGCTCCTTCACCCTTGCAAGTGCCCCCCAACTCCGGGGGCACCCCGTGCCCCTGCAGCCGGCACCCCCGAGCGCCGTGCTCTGCTCCAGCCCCACAGGGCTCCTTGCCAGGAGCGACCTCGACTCGCAAAATGGGGCTCGGAGTCGGTCTAAGGGGAACTGTCCAGCTTCTGGCTGCTTTTAAGACGCTGCATAGAAAAAAAGCAGCGCTTCCGATATTTAACTTTCGTTTTTTTACATTTTTTTGATTGAGGATTGCAACGTTGCCAGATTCTCTTGTGCAAGAAGCCCACATGAAGACAAACGGCTGTAGAGCACCGAGAGCACTGAAGCTCTGGACCGGCAGCTCGGGTGTGCAGCCACAGGCACGATGGCACTGGCTGCTACGACGCAGCTGCTCTCCTGCAGCACCGGGGGAAGAGTGACTGCCTGCCTGAGCCACGCGACGGAAACCAAGTTATGGGGGCAGTCTATGGGGAAACGAGCGAAGCACAAGGAGAGAAGGCATTCCCTGTCTTCTTCTGTACACCAGGACTTTATCAAAAAGACCCCTTCATTTCTCTGCCACTTACAGCGGCAGGCCGATGACTGGGGGCGCATCGCGCACACCCCCAGTTTCACATTCACACCTAACATTGGGCTCAGACCGTCACGCTGCCGCGCTGCCTCGGCCTCATGGCCCGGGGAGATGCAGCAACTTTGTGAAGCGGGAGAGCAGGCGAGGACTTCCAGTGCCCACCAGCTCTGACAGTTCGAAGGACACAGGCTGTGCTAGGTAGCGGTGTTATCCAAGGCAATGCAAGGCTTGCCTCGTATCTCACAGCCATTTTACTTTGGGCTGCTGCGAGTTCATTTCTCCTGCGATTTATTATTTATTTTCTCCCTCATTCATTTCCCTCTCTCACCAATTAGCATAATTCAGCTTCGATACAAACACTGAGGTTTGAAGCAATCCCAAAAATGGGAGGGAAAACGCGTACTTTGGCCAAAGCAGGAAGAACAGCGGCTCTACTTATTCAGCAGCTACAAAATACCGGCGGATGAGCAGTCCTCCTGCCCGCTGCCGGGCCTGCTGCAGGACACGGGCCGAGCTGGCTGCGGGGCTGGGAAGGGCAAACCCACGGTGGTTTCAGGCCCCAGGCTGCCTGGGAGGAAAACGCGCCCTGCTCCTGGACAACGGCAGCCAGGCAGGTCCTCTCCCTGAAGGAAAGGGTGGAAGAAAATGCCAACTTTTAGCTGGTACGGTCTCAGAAGGCAAAAGAAAAGACTTCAGTGGGGCCGCAAATAATTTTTTCCCAACCGCCAGGAATCTACAGACCCGAATTGCTCTCTGAGCAGCCATAACGTGCGATGCGCTGTCATATAGCTCGTGCAATTAACGCGGCAATCCATTAGAGGCTCCACTAAGCCAGATGACAGGCAGTCTCTTTTGAAAAGATTTAGGGTGCTCCAGGAAGCATTTCTGAAACCGAACCCTGATCGGAGAGAAAGCTTCTGCCTTCCCCGTGAACACGAGGGCAGCGTTCGCCACCTGCAGGCACCGGGCCCGTCTCTCCCAGGAGCACTCGTGGCAGTCCCCGTGCTCGAGGCCCCGTGCTCCCCGACCGGGAGGTCGGAGCTGCTCAGGAACACAAAGGGATTTCTCCTGAAGCCTGTCGGGCTGCAGAGCACAGCTCTGCCCCATCCTGGGACGGGGCCCTGCACACACTGATGCTGCCAGACGGCAGCGAATGGACACCTACGGTCACTTGGGGACCGAAGACATTTTTTTTCTAAACACGTTTATGGCTGTAAGTTTTTGGAAGCCACACATTGTTAGCCCTTGATTCTATTCACGCAATAGATAACACAAACCAAAAAATCTGCTCTCTGCTGTTCTTCCTATCCGCGGAGTGCAAACAAATGTGATGCACAGGGCAGCTTCTCCCACCTGCCAGGAACTCCTCGGCTGGGAACGTTGCTCCTTTTTCGTTCTAACAGGCTGAGCAGAAGCTGGGTGACCGAGAAAACCAAATATTCCAAGGCAAGAAATGGTACAAACCGAAACTGCGACCTTTTAAATAACGGCGGGTACTACCGCTGCCTGCAGTCGGTGCTCACCTGGTCCTGGCGCTCAGAGCAGGCGGCCGAATGTAATTACCGGCAGGTGATGTAATTAAGAGGCAAAAGCAAAGCCGTGGGTATCTGTTCCTTTGGCAGAACGCTGTGCACGGCAGCGAGCCTGGGGCCAGGCAATCTGCGGGCTGCAGGACTCTCCCGGCACAGCACGGCACGGCCGAGGCCCCATCCTCAGCACCGGGGCGTGGGATGGGCACCGGGAAGCACCGACGGCTGCTGCACCCTGCAGAGGCTTCGGTGCCCTACGACAGGTCCCGGGGAGCCACCGCAACCCCAGGGACTGCAGCTGGACTGGGGAGAGGGGTGGCTGATCGCACACGCCTTGGTCTTTTTGGCTTTTGCTCCCTTGGCACGAAAGCTCCTGTGCGACTCGGGACCCTGCAAGCCGCCACAGCAACAAAACCCAAGGGGCTATTCCCAGGAGCAAGGCCCTGCAGAGCTGACACGGGCAGGGCAGCACAGCCCTCGGCTTGATTTTGCTCTCCTCCAGAATTATTTAGTCTCTAACAGCTGCCGTAACGTTAAAAGCAGGGTCGAGCGGAGCTGTAGGCAGGGATTTCAGCAGCGCTTTGTCCCGGCTCCGTGCCCAGCAGACAACGTGGATGTGCCGCGGAAGGTCCAGACGGGACAAGGTTCAGCTCCCAACCAAACCGTTTTCTTGCTCAACAACCACCACACCCGAGCCAGCTGCATAGCCATTCTGCGTTGGGTTGGGATTTCACAATTAAATGCTCGGTAATTAGTTCCTTCTATATGTTTGGTAAATTTATTTAAGACAACTCATTAGGTGTCTCAGCAATTTGGAAATTACTAGGTAGTTAGAACATGTTGCTTCTTTGTGAATACTAATTATTAGAAAATAGGGCAACCGTTCTGCTATTTCCTTTCACAATCTCTTTTCCTGAATTTGAGATCTTGCAGTCACATCTCCTTTCTCGAGCAGCCCTCAGCTCAGCACAGATTGTGTTTTTACATCTGAAAACACTGGTAGAAAAAATAAAAAAGAAGCACTAGTAATAAATACACTTACTGCCAAAGCGCTGGGCTCTTCAAGTGAGCATTCACGGCACACCCGGCTGCCTCACGTGTAGGACGGCACACGCTCACCTGCTGTTACGTGCACAAGCCCACAGCTTCACGACCCACGGGGACCACGGGGAAGCCCGGGCTGAGGCTGCCCCGGGTTGCTGGAAGGAGCCCCCGTGCCGCTGGCCTTCAGCTCCGCGTCCCTGCCCGGCACGCAGCGCCGAGGAGAGGAGCTCCGCGCGCCCCGCGGCACCGCCAGCACCACCTTCTTGCGACGGGAGGCTGCCAGGATTGAAACATCTGCCTACAGCATCCACAGAAGTGCAAAATGGCAGACGCGAGTACCCCCCTATTCTTTTTCCATCCCTCCAAAGTAACCCTGTTTATTATTTTTTGACCTAAAAGACTACAAATCCAAGCGCACTGAGGGATGAGGATTAAAGCCAGGGAGACGGCGGAAGGCTCGGATCACTCTTCTCTAAAACTGCACCCGCACCACCAAGTTCGAGCAGCACACCAACTTTTCAAATGCCTTTTTTATTTTTGTTCGAGCCATGAAAAGAGCTCGTGGCTGCCTGGGAAGGCTCTGATCTGCATTTGTTCCCACTGCTTGTGGTTGGAGGGACGACTGAATGGAGAGCTGAACACCTCCGCTCGGGATTTCGCTTTAATCTCTGCAGCTGGGCCCTCTTTTCCGTGAGAGCTATTCAGGAGGCCCACAGGAGAAAAAAAAAGGTGTTTTTCCAGCGATAAAAGGCACCACGCGAAAGCTGCAACATTTAAAAAATGCTGCTTTATTTGTTTTTAATTACTGGGGCTCTTGAAAGCATCGAGTGATCTCTGCAAGGCTCTGGGGAAGCTGCTCCTCGTGGGTTTGCTGACACCTGGGGAGAACACGGCAGCCAGTGAAGACGCAGCTGCCATCCCAGCCGAACTGCGCCGGAAGGGCGCCCTGTGCCTGTCCCCAGCACCACGCCGCCAAGTCACAAATGTTTCTCAGTCTTGGGAACAGAAGAGACAAATATTGCCCCCAAACGCCGCCAGGTTTTTAAAGAAAACCCCTGCATCTAGCTCATTTCTATGGCAGGGACACTGAGCTTAGAGCACGTTCCTAAAGCACCATGTATAAAACCAGGAGCGACGCTGCTGTCATCGTCACGCTCGAGGGTGTCTAACAGGCATAGGAGACTTCAGTTCCCCACAGCAGGAATGCTCAACACCATCAAAAAATTAAAAATATGACAAATGCGAGACAAGAAGGGGAGTTTTCCCCGAGACCCCCCTGTCGGGAAGATCCCGCCTGCCTTCACCGCGTGCTTCCCCTGGTCCCGCCCGCTCAGTCAGAGAACACGCATCTTTTTGAGGAGTTCTGTGATCACAGCGTCCCAATTTCCTTCTGGCGTGGTGTCACCACTTCCCACACCGCCAGGCTTCAAACAACCAAAATAGCCCCGAATATTCCTTTCTGCTTTCCAAACAGGAGCGGTTTAGAACAGGCTGAGCCGCCTGGGGACGTCACCAGGCTGATTTAGCAAGAGCACGCGCTCACCGGTGCTGCTCGAGCCAATGCTGGCTCTGCCGCTTGCCCCCGGGCTCGTAGGACACGACGCAGGACCCAAACCGTCCCCGCAGCGCTGGGGGCACCCCAGCTGCCCAGAAGCTGTCTTTTCGCCTCCACGAGCCTCCAAACTCGGAGGCCTAGAAACAGCTTTAAGCACCTATAAATTAGGCTTACGACCAGAGCACGTTACTTTTTGTTTCCTTTTCTGTTTTCCGCTCTGCCTTTTCCCAGGACCCTTCTCCCAGCCGCTATGATCTCATTTTCCCTGCAGCAAGGACGACTTTCTGCAATCACCCGGCTGCAGGATTCACAGCTATTCCACGCCGCTGGAAATATCTTCGTACAAAGCCCTAATTTTCTAAGTACTATGCACTCCGTAAATAGCAACTCCTTTCCCGAAAAGCTTGCGGTCTGAAAACTGAACACGCTGAGAGCAAAATAGAAGTGAAAGGGCATCCTGCTCTCACCTGCCGAGGTAATATTCCAGCGGCACTTTATGGGACTTAATTGCTGTAATCAACCCAGGGCTCCACGGACTTGCCAGGACCTCGGGGTTATCACAGCCTGCCCTCCGCTGCCCACCGCCTGCCCGGCACTTCACAGGACAGGGCTGGAAATTCAGCACGCCCCACTGCAGCACCTCGGGGCCGCGAGCAGCCAGGAGCACACAGGTAGCCCAGGCACACTTTGCAACCACTGCCGCATGAAACACAGGGAAAAAACCACAGAGACTTGTTGAGGGTTACTGTACCTATTCTGGTTTGAATATTGGTTTATATGTTCGAAATATACCCATGCTTTGAGAGGTGTATGTGATCACGTATCCCAGAAGACGTGTAGGAAGGAGCAGCGTGACACATGACAATCAGCCAGGGCTTGGCATGGGGAGATTAGAAGTAGGAACAACAAAACCTCACGGACGTAGAGGAATCCTGGGATGCTGCTGGCTAAATAGGTCTCAGTAGGTCTCTCCATCTGTTCACTGTTGGGATAATCTAGGAATCTACCGAGTTACCTTAGGTAGAAATGCGAATCCAGGAAGAGGAACAGCAAAAGCCTGAAGTCTGTACCTAAACACCGTAATACTTTTTCCGCACGCAGCACGGCCTGAATGTCTGGTCCCAAAGCCTTACGACTGCCATGAGTGTATGACAAACGGTTTCAGCCGTACCTAGTACACAGCATGTGACAGTCATTGGGAGACCTAAACAAAGAGAGGCTGGAAACTCAAAGACAAACCCCCCTTTTTTTAATACGCGTCTCTAGCATTACCTCAGAATGGATTCTTAATTAAATGGCTTGGAAGAAACAAGGGTTTAGTATTTCTTATTACCTGCCTCCAGCGGGCATGCCAGCAACAAGAACAAAGCTTCTCTGCGAGTCACTATCGTACCTGCAACCTCCAGGATCCGGCAGAAGCAATGCAAGAGACAGACCCGGAGGCCCCGCTCCGTGCCAAAAGCCCCTTCTCTATCAAAGTTGTCGCCTGTAATCGGTAACACGATTCTACAGGAGCAGCGAACGGGACTTTGAGCACCTGCATATTGTTCTGTGCTGAAAGAGGGGGAAAAATGCCTTGTCAGGAAGAAATCTGTCAAAAACTTGACAAGATTTAAACCCCTTATTTTGGCCTAAAGCTTTCACCGTTATTTTGGGATATTCTGCAAAAGGTACATCTGTTCAAAAAATGCCACTGCTGTCAGAGGTTCTGCTAACGCCCTACAAATCCGAGTACTGAAATGTGCCCAAAAAGGCAGGGAATGAGTATGATGCTAGAGAGGAGTCAAAGCCTGGTCAAAGGTCTAAAAAGGTTTGTTCGGGGAGTTCACAAGACTGTGCTGGCTGTTAGGTGTCTTCTGCATCAGACGGGTGATCGTATTTACCTCCGAGGGCAGGAGAGATTGGGGATGAACACACAGACATAGCTTCTATTAACGTTCATGCAAACATTAACGTTTACTCCACCTGGAGCCTTACGCTGCAGAATGCTGCTGGTCACATCTGCGCCCGGCCTTTGGCAGCACCCCAGAGCTCTTCCTACACTGCCGGGGCTCCGCGGTGGGCAGGGTGACAGCGGCCAGCCCTCCGGCCTTGCTTCTGATATCCTAGAGCTGAGTTAAGGAGGATCGAGGGTAAATGTTTAGGTACACTTCCAAGGGAGTCTTGAGGGGAAAAAAATTACAAGTTTTCAAACGCTTTTTCTCTTTGCTGCTCAGCGAATGCACTTGACCAAAAGCCATCGCTGGAGGCTGTGCGAGACCTGCCAGGGCCAGCGCTGCTCCCACCACAGGTGCTCGGCCCGGCACTGGCGGCACGCGGTGCTGGAGACCTCACCGAGACACCTCCGTGCTCCACCGCTCCCTGCGAGCCCAGGTGCCCCGCGCTGCTGGCAGCAAGGGGAGGCTCCTGCGGCAGGGTCTGCACCCAGCTCCACCAGCAGCGCACAGCAACAAGCGCAAAATGTGCCCGGGACTGGGGGGTTTGGGGCTGCTGGCAGCCCCTACGCGCCGTGTGCCTGCCCAGGGCCGCGGGCAGGGCCCTGCAGAAGGAGCAGGCTGCCAGCGCAGACACAGCCGGGCCGCGAGCTGCTCCTTGCTGACGTTTGTTTGTGCACCGCTCGAGCCGCAGCCCCGCGGCCCTGCCCCAGCCCCTTCAGCTCCGCCGTCCTGCAGCCCTCGCGGCGCTCTCCAAGCTGGAAAGGAGCCGCGCGAGGCACGCTGCTGGCACACAGAGAAATTACCGAATTAGCAAGAGGTGCCAGATGAAGGAGAAAACCCCGCTGAGCCTTAGGGAAGAGCAGCTCCCCTTCCTCCTGAAGCAGCGCCCAGCGGGGTGCTGCTCGGGCAGCTCGGCCAAATCCCTCCGGCCGGAGCAGAGGGAGGAGAGCAGCCGCTGAAGCGAGAGAGACGGAAGGAGCAGGCTCTGCCTCGTCCTCCTGGCAGCCTCAGCGCCGCTCGCGGCCGGGATCCCGGAGCCGGGCTCTGTGTCAGCAGCACCGCGGCAAGCCGGGGCTACGGCAGAGCGGGACTCGCTCTAGCAGAGGAGAGGAAAATGAAAAGGCAGAAAAAATAAAAGAGCGTCCTGTAGGATCCCCCGAGACTGCAGCACGGATCCAGGCAGGCAGGCAGGCAGCCGCTCAGGAAACCGCTGCTGATTTTCTTCCTGAAGAGGTTTGATGGGGAAGGGCGGTTAGCCTCCTTCCAGCTGCTGGGAACCAGCATTTTCCGAGGCGATGCAGCAACTGCAGCTGGGCTGGGAGGATGCAACCGAAGGCAGGAATTATTTAGTAGCAGAAGAAATCAGGGCTTTGGGGCTGCGCTTCCCTGAAATGCACAAGTCTAGCTCCGCTGAAACCTAGGCTCTCTTTTTTATCCCTTAGCTCAGCTCTGGCCCCAGATTCCAGAGTTAATGGGCATATGTAATTCCTGTTGAGGCCAGGAAGGCTTGGAAATGTCGGGGTTCAGCACATCAGCCTGAGAAGCAGGCTGTAAGGACCCCAGCCATACCTCTCCACGGATCGGCTTTCAGCAGAACAACTCGGCAGTGTTTTCCTTTATTTACTTTGCTGCTGTTGTTATTCCGAGGATACAGCCTGAGCTTTCTCTTTCTGTAGGAGATCAGAGCAGCCAAAGGAAGGGGAGCCTAGCTTTATCAATAGCTTTGTAAAATATTGAGTTCTGATGCCAAATAGATCTCACCAGTCGTTTATAAACAAAATTTTTGTCTATGAAGGAAGACACAAAATACCTGGGCCAATTTACCTCCCTCTGAATGTCTGCTCTCCCCTCGCAGCTACCACTTGCACGCAGAGAAAGCGAGTAACAGACCTCGCAACCAGCAGAGCTTCCTCCTGCAGACAACAGAACGTGGGGAAGCATGTTTGTGTGTGTCGTACCGTGCATCTTGGAAAGGGATCTTAGTGCTGAGCACACTGCATGTCATAGTGATGCTCATAGCCATCCCTCAGGTGTCACGACTGTAACTTTAAATTGGGGCAACACCAGGACACGCTCGGCCTGATACAGTCAATGTGGTTTTGGCCCGAAACGTATAAAACCAAGGGCTAGGGATCAACCAAAGGGTTTTGAGCCTGGGGCCGTACACACAAGGAGCTATTTGATGTAGGCGTCTTGGTGCAGACTGCCCTCGGCTACCACCAACGGTGTCAGCACAGCCCTCGGCCTGCAGGTTTTTTTTTCAGTAGGAGGCAAACTTTTTTTTTGCATCTTCCAACTGTCCATACTCCGGTTACTGGGAGGCCAAACACATTTTTCCATGAAGCACAGAGCTTTACACACTATATCCACGGGGCCAGATGCAACTCCGAAGCTGTCGGCAGCACACTTCTGCCATGCTGATGCGGTTTCATCCGGAGAGCGCACACAGCGCCAGGCTCTCCTCCCCCTTCTCAAAAAACAATAGTGCAAAATGAGAGGCTCGGAAAGAACACGAATAATAGCCAAAAACCTCCAGAAAATGTCTGGGCAGGGAAAGACCAAAGCGCCAGGGAAAGAGCTTTCTCTGCATCGTCCCAAACCCTCTCTGCTCTGCTGGCCCAGCACAAGCCGAAAGAGCAACGGGACGAGCCAGGCGGGTCGGAGCAACGCCTGCACCCAAACACAGGGAGGTTTTGCTACAGAAAGGTGCAAGCTGGACTCACAGCCAAGAAGCAGGCAGCCTCAGACGTTCAGAAGGGAGTTGCGGGGCTAAACATTTAACCGTGTCCTTAAACACTGTCAGAGATGAAGCACCTCCCGCATAGCTGTGGCTAGTGGCAGCACCAGCACCAGGAGGGACATCCAGCGCCAACTTTCAGAGCCGAAGCCAACTGCTTAGTTCAATTCAGCAGAACAACCTCTGTGAAATACAGTTTGTGGCTAACAGGAGGTATTCCAGCCTGCGGCGCTCCCTCGCTTCCCCTCCCGCTCGCTGCATGTTTGGATGCAGCAGGCCCAACAGGATAAAGGCAAGGATCGCTTACTGCCCTACTAAACCGGATCCGTTCTGGAGGGCAACACCAGGTACCGAACGCTTCCTGCAGCTCTGCTCCTGAGGACAGCAAGGGACAAATAACTGATAACGGAAATTAGCACAGAAAAATGCAGGGAAGTAAAGTAAAATTGATTTTTCTGATATATTTTTTTTGCATCAGTCTGTATACTGTTCATTTTCTAATAAGATGTTGATAAAAAGTGCCGAGTTCCAGTATTTCTGTTTTATAGTGTGAATACCATAGGGCTGAGGTCTTGAGAACATTTTAACCAGGATAAGTACTGCACGGCAACAAAGCTCCTTCCCATATCTTGTCAGAAGCGTTGAGAAGAAGTGTGTTGAGCAATAACTCTGCTCACTTTTTTCTCCTTTCTTTACGCAGACAGCTCAGCGGGCACACTGGATGACAAGCACACACCCGTAAGGTTACTCTGCGTGAAGAACAAGAGCTCCTGTGAAACGAGAGCCTGCCACCAGCCCTGGCTCAGCACCAGCAGTACAGGTCCCTGCTGCCCGGTGTGCTTGTCGCACGGACGTCTCCCCCTCGCAGGGGAAGCTGCGCTGCCTCCAGACGTGGCTGGTGCCGAGGCATAAAACAGCGATGGAGGCGGCTCTCCCACAGCTGGAGCCTTCCTCCTGCCCAGTCCCGGCACTGGGTGCCACAACCGAAACTTCACCGCCGAAGGACGCCGCCGGGCTTGTTCTGCCAGGAGGAGATGAGGGCACCACGGGTTGTTCTGGAGGATGAAATCTTACTGCGGTATCTCACAACACAGGTAGCTTAGCGGGGAATACCTGGCGATCTGTCAGCAGGCACAGCTTCCCAAGCAAAACTGAGAGACGTATTCTTCAGGGGATACACCGATCGCAGAAGGAACAAGGTTTAAAAATATGCCGTGGAATCCTGCACTGGAAGACGTTTGTAAGGAAATACCATAGGACGTAGCCACTAAAACCAGGATTTTATTCACTGGTTGCTAATAAGAGCAGATTAAAGGATGAAAGGTTCTGGAAATACTGTTGGAGCTACCAGGCGAGAGGCCTTCGGGTTGCACCTGTCTCCATGGGCGGCAGGGCACGGAGCCCTTCGGCTCTTCCCAGGGGAGCAGAGGGGCCCAGGGCTCCTTCACGGCCACACTGGACACGGCCATTCAAAAAATAATCCTCCAGCCTCATAACACCAGACTCAAGAGCATCTACAGCAACACACGTTAAAAGAAAATCGGACATTTATGGTAAATAACCCCTAACTGTGACGCCGTTGTATGAAGGGCAAACAGCCTGTGGGAGGAAGCTGAAGGAGCGAGCGAGCCGAGCAGCGCCAGAGCCCGTTTGCGGGGAAACGGCCTGGCATGGAAAAAAAAACAGGAAAGGACTCGCAGGGAAAATATATTTGGTTTAAGCAGAATTGTCTCAAAATAGAAAGGCTTGGGGAGTTTTATCTGAAGTGTTAGCAGCTTGTTCAAACATGCGCTCCACCACTTCAGCGCGGAGCAGGATGATACGGAGTATTTTTTCCCCGTGATTTCTTCCATGTTGCTGCAATAAATCACATCACCGCCAGGCTGGTGGAAAAGCACAACCAAATAGCTCCAGATCTGTAATTCATACAGCCTTTGTACTACTCGATGTTTTCAGGAGAAAAAACAGACCAGCCCTTCTCATCCCCTTTGTCCTCCTCCACCGTTTTCTTGCATTTCTGTGCTGTTGTGAAAGCAAAAATCCTCACAGCCCTGAAGACCAAAGCAGAACCTGCGGTCCACTGCTGCTCCTCCTGAAACAGTCCTTTCCTGAAAAGCAATTAACCCCCTTCCTGACAAGGCCAGCTGTGGAAACTGAACGTGCAGAATAAAGTCCTGCGCATGCACAAGGCCAGGCCCCCCCGGCTTCCTCCAGCTCTCCGTGCGGGGCAGAAAAGCGTGGCTGATGCTGGACGCGCAGGTGGTTCCCCAAAGCGAAGCTCAAGCTTCGGAATCAGCGCTGTGGGGCAGGCAGAAGGAGGTGGGCACACGACGGCGATCAGAAGAGGTGCACACCGTTGTGTGGCCACAAAGGCACCGCCAGCTCACACTGAGCGCGTTAGGAACCGCGCCACGTTACCGAAGGGACCCTCAGGGGAGGGGAAGGCAGCGAAAGGTGCAGGAGCCGGGAGGAGGAGGCCAGCAGTGACCCTCCACGTGCTAACCGCGCTGCCTACCCGTGCGTGGCCACCTGCCCGTCTAACCCACCTGGGCTGCCAAAATCTCCTCTCCTTTTTCAAGACCTGCTCTCCTGTGTCCTGTTTCCAGAGGCGAAATCCCTGCCAGTGCCCAGAACAGAGAGACTGGCACAAAGCAGGTCCCCAGGAAGTCACCCGGGATGCCTTAACGGGGCAAGGCAGCTCCAGGCAAATCTTTCCTTGGTTTAGGAAGCACACAACAGAAGTTCCGTCGAAGCCAAGCACCAGAACAGCTCCGTACATAGATGGCGTTTCACCAGGAGTGATGGCAGGCAGCGAAACTCATCTGACACGCACAGGTTCATGACGTAACATCTGAAGAAAAGCGAGAAGCCCACCAGCGATTGACCTCTTCGTCTTCCAGAAGCGTGCCTCGCCGCGGGTGCACCTGAACGCAAGGACGTGCTGAAGGCCCGGCAGGCAGGAGGGGACGCTGCAGAGCGAGGCGCTCCAAAGCTGGAAGCGGGTCACTGCTGGCACGAAAATGGGCGACGAAGCACTGTGGAAAAATACAAACTGGGATCTGACGGAAGTTGGTGAGCAAATCCCGACAGCGCTTGCAAACTCAGCATTCAGGCAGCTAAGTGGCACTTTGAAATTAATTACTGGGTTCAGAATGACCACGAGCGCCTGGCAGGCTTGTCCTGCCGGTAAAGCCATCTGCGTACGCGCGAGTCGCTGGTTTTAAAACCAGGCCCCACTATCTCTGTAGCTGCATCTTCAACGGAACAAACATCTAACAGCTCCGGATCTCACAGGCAGAGCGTGTTCCAGGGAGATAGGAAGCAGGCCATGACACCACCAAATCCCAGGCTAAGCTCGTCCCCTCGCTGCGTGTTCTCTCTGCGATGTGCTCCTCCAGCGCCAAGGGCCCCGCTCCTCCCTCAGGTGCCCTTGAGCTCGGAGAGCGCTGTTTGCGCTTCCCAGCAGCGGCATTTTCTTAACACCGGGACATTTCTGAAGCAATCCACAGTCCAGGATCAGCCCTCGTCATGTCAGTCGGACCCTGAGATCACTCAAGAGCTGCCCAGAGGAGCCCCAGCGCTGGGGTAAGGCCGTGGAAGGACGCACCTTGCTGCTCAACACGCCGTCCCCATCAGGTGGGCTCTTGCACGCCGCTGAAGTTGAGCACGCAACGCCAGCTATTCCTCCTCACGTCCTTCCAGCTAGCTGCCTTGAAGGGTTTTTGTTTGGTTTGGTTTAGATTTTAACGCATTTTCGCTGAAAACAACACTTCTATGGAAACAGCAGGCGGTGATTTCTAAAAAATATTCTTCTTCCTGCAGGTTTTCTTTGCCTGCCACGCTATCAGATCACAACACTGCACTTAGCGCACACAAGATCTGAGTCAGGCAGAAAATCACTCTAAAAGTGAGCGCAAACATCAGACACTGTAACAATAGCTGATGCTGTAGTGGCGCTAGGAAATTTTAGCAGGAAAAAATAAGCAAAACCACCCAAGCAAACCCCCAAAGAGAAAACAAGCCGGCTTTCCAGTCCCTGTCAGCCAGCCCCTCACACAAAAGGGAAGCGTTGGGCAGATGATGATTCATTACTCGAGGCGAGCTATTAGGAACTAATGGAAACACATTAGGAACTGTCAAAAAAAATGCAAATGCTCTGACCGTGTAAAAGCCAAATCTCAACGAGAATTCAGCAGACTTCACGGACAGAGGATAATCTCGTGCTAACAAAGCTACCTGACGAATTCCCACTCGAGACAGACCTCGGTGTGTACTTGGAACTGAAAACCCCCCATAAACAAACAGCAAGTGGGGAACTGGCAGCACTCTGGCAAACAGCTCCGCAGTGGCTGGGTCCTAACGTTACTCAGCTTTTTTGGAGTAACCATTAGAAAACTTAACTAGTTCAGATGGAGAAACAGAACAGCTATGCTCGAAGAGGAACGAGTGTCATCAGCCAACGACTGGCACTGCAAACGCTGCTCTCGCAGCCCTGGAGGGCCTTACGAGACCGCCCGCCCGCTGCTCCACGCGGTCAGACCTCACAAAGCGGGACAGCTTCGGCAGTCTTCACCTCTTTTCTCTTCATTTCAGTGACAAGGAAAGAAAAAGGGAAGCTCAACGACTCCCAGACGGCCCGCAGGGCTGGAACGCAGCACGGTCCCTGTGCGGTCTTACTCTACAACGAATGGTACCTACGAACCACTGCTCCGTGCGCTGTCAAGGCAGCGTGTGGCACCGGGCTTCCCGCTGCCACTGAACCCTGCTGGCAAACCTGCTGGGGAAGCAAACCGCACTGACCCAGGAGCAGCCTTCATCCCTGCCTGCTCAATCTGTCAGGGCACTTCGAATGACAGCCAGATCTAGGCAGCTACCTTCCAGTCCTCGGCTTGACAGTTTCAGAAGGGACCCGTGGAAGCGGTGCTCCAACAGAGACCGCAACCCTTGTAACCCCCCTGGAAATCCCACGGCTCATCTGACAGCCGGATGAAGCCTTCTGCTTGGTCTCAGCTGCGCGTTGTACCGAGATGTTCTGTGAAACAGATCTGGTGCCACAAAACCCGCTACATTAACAGGATCTGGGATGGAAAGAGGCACACTTCGCAGGCACGAGGAATGGATTTCATAGGAGAATGCAAGTGCGTGCTTTTGACCACAGCCCAGGGCACACACACTCTGTGGCCGTGGCCCTGCCACACCTCTCCGTTGGAGGGCCAGAAAGCGGAGCACGAGGCTTCCTGCGTGCCCACTGCATACTGGCGTCTGCCCCTTTGGAAGAGTTTTGTGCTATAATCACCGAAGTTACAGGGTGTAAAACATTCCCACACCCACATTTTATTTCTTACATTCAACCTACTACCACAGAAAAGACACACGGGGCAAGAAAAGGCTTCCTGCCCTCCCTCAGAGACCAGAGGCACCCACAGAGACCCAGCCAGTACTGGAACACGAACTTCCCTAGCCAGGCTTGGGTTTCTGTAATCACGTTTGTCTGCGTACGCAGCACTCAGGAACCTCGTCCCCGTTGAGAGAAGGCGCTCGCTAGCAGAGGTGACTGACTGGTGCGAGCAGCAGCGCCCCTGAACTCGGGAACGGGAGCAGCACGCTGGCCTCGAAATACGGGCACTGACGGCGAGCGTGGTGAGCAAAGTGTCGCCCGGCTCTTCCTCTCACCTCCCTCCCAGAGACTCTCAGCAGCACCCTCTCAAAAATGGCACTTGCTGATTGCAGACAAGCCCACGGATCGGCGTGGTTTCCACATGGATGCCGCACAGAACTTCTGTACAGAGGGACGAAAGCCCAGCGCTACCGCCCGGCGTCACAGCAGCCTCCGTCCTGCCTCCTGCAGCTTGCGGGCAATGCCATCGAGGTGCGCCAGTACCTTTCCCTTCCCAAATCTGCCAGCGGTTTGTACCACGGGTGTACCAATGCACCAGAATGACGCCAAGCACAGCTTTCTAACGCGACGCATGACACGAAGGGATGAACGCCGCAGATGAGACGCGCACACGGCACGGCACACCTCTGAAGATCATCACCAGGGTCAGCCCCACAGGTGGCCGCTCCCTGCAACCACCAAAGGACTTTGGTTATCCAGGACGCTGCTGTGGATCTGGGCGCGGATCCCACCGACAAGCGTTTATCTAATCCTCTGTGATAAGGAGCGTGAACTGGCAGGTACCCCTGAGTGGAGGGAGCACATCTCCCCCGCTCACACAGCGGTGAGCAAGGCGTCCTGCTGCTCTGGCGCACGGAGAGCCCCCTCCAGCACCGGCAGCAGGAGGCAGGCTGCAGGTGCAGGGATAAAGAGGAGATGGAGGGAAGCCAGAACAGGGCTGGACGCAGGCCAGAAGACTACGAGGAGTCAAGAAAACACCACACAAGGTGCACGGGAGGCTTAGAAGCAGGAGACTACGCTGGAGAAAAAGCACATCGGTAACGGCAGGGAACAAAAGGACCAGCAGAAGACAAAGCCTGACGCTCTTCGCCATCCCAAGTGACGGCGCGTGGAGGACGAAGGCGGCCTGGATGGAAACGCTGCCATGACTGAGGCACGCGGAGCGCTACCGCCGCTGTCAGCGCCTGCTGCCGAGCTGGGGCACCACGCAGCGCCCTGCCTCCACGTGCCGGCTCCTGCCCCGCGGCCGCTCCCTGCCCTCACCTTGTCCCTCTTAAGTCGGGCTCTGTCCCGCACGCTCCTTCTGCCCAGCAATTCCTCCCGCTGGCCGGGCTGCAGCACCTGAGGGCTGTCCGTCCCCACCAGCTGCGCTTCTGGGCGGACGCACCCAAGGGCAGCAGGTCCCAGCAGCGCCGACAGCCACCTCGGGCACACGAGCCCCCAGAGCGCCCCGGATTAGACAGGACAGGGCGACAAACAAGGCAAAAACTCACTCGGATGATGTTACACGCTATAAAAGCCTGAACTTTGTGTTCTTTACAAGGGTATTTGTGTCCACAGAAGTTGTTTACGTCTCTCTCTGCACCTCTATCCCTCAACGTTGCAACTACTTTCTGCCTACAACCACTGGTAGTTTTTTTCAGCTTCAGCAGTGTAATTTTCCTCCCCCAAAAAACCCTCGCAGTAGCTAGCTAGTGCATCATTTACTTGGCATTAATCATCACAGCTGGTAATACATTGTAGTACCCATGCACACGCACAACCCATTCCTTGTTTTATACGTGTAAACACGTACTTTTGCATACATTTGGTATATACACACAAACACACTGTAATAATAACCTCAGTCAAAGAAAATCATCTATGCCTCAATTCGCTCTCGGAAAAACGTCATCTTTCTTCCTGGTTTTAGTAGGAAAACTTCACCTGCACAATTCCAGAGTGCTCCATAAGCAGTTACCCTGTATATCCTCTCCCAGAAGAACCTAGGGATAAATTCAGCGCAAAGCCCCAGCTTCCTATCTTTAAGCACTGCGTGGCTTTCCCCAGTGAGCATGTTCACCCCATTTAAGTGCCACACACTCACTGTTCACCTTTTCTTCCAAGGTAAATGAAAAATTGCTATGTGCATGTGTTTTAGTGGGTGCAGCTTTACTGTTGAAGAAGCTCGCGGTGGCTGAGCGAGGTCACTGCCATTCTGCTGGTCTCTGCCTGTAACAGCGCGAGGTTAGCTTGAGGCAGGGACTGGAGTCAGCCAGCAGCACACATCTAATTCAGCCCAGGGAAAACCTACAGCGGTTAACCCTTGATCACGACTGCCCTTCCAGATGCTCCTTTCCCTGATTTATATTGAGAAGGAACAGGTCCGCTGCGATAAGCCCAAGGCAGCAGCTCACCTCTCCGTGCTACGACACTAACCTCAGAAAAGGGAGGTGAGCAATTTTTGGTTTTGGAGCATCTACAGCAGCACCCAACTGCTACAGCACAGCTGCAGCTCCTACCCCAGCTCCACGCTCATTCCTGCGGAGCTGCCTTCCAGGTCTGTCAAACCAGATCTGAGCAAGCACTGCCAGCCCAGCAGGCTGCCACAGCTGGACATGCCCTGGGACTTCCTTCAGAGAAAATGCAGTGTGAACACGTACCACATGCCAAATAATACGACTGGGGGGAAAAAGGCAGGATTGGTTTGTCAGCTTGTATTTCTTGCTATGAACACGAGCTCGTTCTCTGCTAGTTTCTTACATTAGGCCGCCCTATAGGAAGCTGCTGTACGTGTTTCGTAAGGGCAAATGCCTGCTTGAGGAAGATGTGAGCCGCACCAGTGACTCATCTCGGTACGGTTTATTTTGTGCTAGAAGTATTTCAAGTAGCACAAGTACCCGATCACACCTCCCCGTGCTTCAGGGAGCGCAAGTGCAGCGTGCACGCTCGTCCTGCCCCGGGTTCCCCCGGCACACCACACCTGGGCCGTGCCTCCCAACCCCTAACGCCCAGAACAGCACCGAGTCCTCCTCAATCCTCGCGGCTATTTTCTCTTAGCCGCAGGGAACCGGTCCTCTACCCTCAGTTTGCTCTTCGCTATATTAATTCCGTTACATCTGCTCGCTCCCTGGCTGGAAAGGAATACCCCCGTGCCCCATCAGGCTACCTGTTTGCCAGAATATTGTCTCAGCGGGCGTTCTCGGCTCGTGAGTCAGAATCCCCGACAATAATAAGGTACGGCGCTTTGAGCGAGTGGCGTGGCAGCATGAAGCAAACAAGCGCTCGGGGAATTTTATCTGCTTTGTGTCTGAGCCTCTGGGGCTTAGGCTCTGTATGAGACGCGTGTTGTTTTTAGGGCTCGGTCTGCCTTTTTTGCTTTTTAAATGGGAGATGAGGCACTCACCCAGCCCCCCGGTCCCACAAGTTGAGCATCCCGGAGCACCGGCAGGGTTACAGAGCCGCCGCCACCCCTCCACCAAGCAGCCAGGAGCGCCCTGAGGAACCCAGCCACCCGATCCTCGCTCCAGCCCCCCCGGGCGGGCACCCCGAGCCCCCTCCGGTGCCACGGCGCCTGCCACGGCCGGCTGTGCAACCTCCCCGGCCTCCCGCTGGCACAAAACGGCTGTCTGCCAGCAGCAGAAGGGGATCAGCGCGTCCCTTGGGGCGCCTCACGGGCACCCCGGGGAGCCGCCAGCACGGCCCCGGACCCCCGGAGCCCCCAGCCCCGGGCGCCGTACGGAAGGCAGCCGTCCCGCAGCCCTCCCCGCGGCGGGGGAGCGCAGGCCGCCGGGCTCCGCGCCCTGCCGCCGGCACCGGGACCAGAGACCCGGGACCAGAGACCCGGCCCCGGGCTCCGGGCCCGGCCGTTACGCAACGCCGCAGCCCCCGACCCCAGCCCGCCGCCACGGCACCCACCGCCTCCGAGTCCTCGAAGCCGTGCAGGTACAAGTTGTCGTACATGGGGCCCCGCGGGCGCCGGGGGCGCGGAGCGGTGCGGCTCGGAGCGGAGCGGAGCGGGCGGTGCGGGGCCGGGCTGCCCTCAGGGCGCTGCGGACGCCCCCAGCCGCGCGGCGCCGCCTCCCGCCGCCCACCGCCGGCACCGGGCCCGCAGCCCCCCCTCCGCCGGCCTCCCGCTCCCCGCGCCGCCGCGCCGCCATTGGCTGAGCCGCGCCGCCGCCGCGCCGCCATTGGCTGCGACGCGCCGCCGCCGCGCTGCTATTGGCTACGACGCGCCGCCGAGCAACGGCTGCCGCTCGTCGCCTCAGCGGCGTCCGTCCGCGCAGTGCCCCGGCGGCTGCTCGCTCTGTCACGGCCGGCCCGGCGCGGAGCCGTTGCTCGGCCCGGCCCGGTACCGCCGCACGGGTACGGCAGGCCCGGTGCCCTGGCACCCTGGCACCGCCAACCCCGCTGGGAGCAGCGAGAGCCCCGCCGGGCCTGGTGGGCCCAAAACGGCCGCAGCACCTGCCGCTGTGGTGATGGAGGATGGCTGCTGGCTGCGGGTCCTAATCAAAAAGTCGTAATGTGGCGGCTTTTCTCACAAGTGATTTCTGTTCCACTCTAGAAAATAAATTTTCTCCTGATGGCACATGGTGATGCTGCAAACAAACAAACCCCAAGCACTATGAATTAAAAAAATAATAATAATTTTGGCCAAATGAGGAAACAAATCTCTAAAAGTGACCCTACCCAAGCTTCAGTCTTTAACTTTCTGGTTGTGCCTGAGGAAAGCCCTCAGTCGGTCACACAAGGAGCAAACAGCACCGCCAGCCCTTCCCCTGTGCACCCCCTGGCCTCCCATCTCATACCTCAGCACACGTTCCTCCCTCCCCACACTTGCAGTGGGTACGTATAGCACCGAGGAATAGCCCTACGTGAGCCAAAACAAGACAACAAATCCAGGGAAATAATTTACAATTTACTTACTGTTGCTAATTAAACTAATTATCTCAAATTTCATCTTTAGTGTAATCTAATCAAACATCTCTGCGTTCATAAACACTTGCTATCTTTTCCATTTGTTTCACCTACTATTCCTTCCAAAGGCTTAATTTAGCGCTGCAAAGTTACCACTAATCACTTGGGAGGTGGCCAACAGGCATCTGAGGCAAAGCCAGAGGCATTCCTCTCCCCGTGTTCACAACCTCTTATCAATTTCTTCAAAAATCCCCCCCAATTACGATAAATCTTATTTCCAATTTGCTGCTTCCCCTGTGCTACCAGTGCATTCTTTGCTTCTGTCCACGCAAGCCCCTGGTTTGCCCAACGCCCTTTGTGTCTGTAGAAGCACCACAGTCCCACCGACTGCCGAGGGAAGAACCTCCTTGTTAACGTTTGCTTCTCCTGAAGTGCTTGTCAGGGTTAAGCCCTCAGACTACGAGATCTTCCAAGGAACAGCAACATCCCTAGCCCGTGAAGGAGCTCATTGCCAGTGCTATCCAACAGACAAACTGCGAGCTGGTCAGTGATGCATGTCTGATGGCTTTCAGTGGTCCGTCTCTAACAAGGCAGCACTTTTTGTCAGGAGACAAAAACCACTTCATACAACTGACGCTACCTGGGTCCTTTTCCCGGCCATCACCACCAAATGTGGGACAGCCCCAGACGCCGAACCGGCCCTCGTCCCGCTCGCGTTATCCTCCCAGTGAGGCCAGGGCCAGAGAGCACAGCCAGCATGGCTGGGGCACTTCCCAAGCCTCGACCAAGGCTGTTCAGCCGGAGGAGGATTTCAGTTCCTGAGATTGTCTTTAAAATTCTCTTTGAACTCCCATAGAGGAGTTAATGGATGAATGTTTAGGGCCTGCGCTACGCAGCGTTTTGCCCCCCCCCCGAAGATCCGTGATGTCACAGACTTAAGGAAATAAATACATCGGTGGTAGGGGGCTATTAAAATTTAAAATGGGAAGGAATTTCTAAGTGCAACATCAAAATTATTTGTCAGCGCAAAATAGAAGAAGGACATGAAATCAGAAGAAAAAAAAATTGTGTCTGAGCTTCGCATAAATTTGTAATGAAATAACTTAACTCAGAAGTCAGGGGAATAGCTGTTTGATTTCCAGTACTTGCATTGCACACTGCCCTTTTAAGATACAGAGGTTATTTAAAATATATATTTAATGACTCGACTTGAAAGGCTCCTAAAAGACGCTATAAAAAAACACACAGCTCATTAAATCGGGATTGTACTGCAAAGATGTAAACATAAGGGACGCCCGCACGACCCGCTTCCAGCATTTACCTTGGGTGCCTCCAGCACGGCGTGAGGGCCTCCCCGGCTCCCGAGAGAGGGGCTCCGAATCCCCCTGAGGAGCCTGGAGCTGCACCCTGCCCTCACCACCCCCTGGGCACAGTGCTGGGATGCGGGGACAGCCGAGCTTCACCACGACAGTCCCAAAAGCTGGGAGCAAGGGTTGCAGAAGGGGGGGGTATAAGGCTAAGGAAAATAATTTGAAATAATTCACTTCAGTGACAAGCCATCACTAGCCCTCTGTAGTATGTACTGCAGGTATCTATACATGAGTGCTGGAGCACAGGGCATTAGCTCACTAAAAGCACGTTATGTTTTTACAGACTGTGATACCGTGTCCCACAGAGTCAGATCTCACCGGCTCCAACTCAGAGCAGGCAAAATGGAATGGGTACAGAGGGAAAAACCTTTTCTAGGTGAGCTTCCCCAAAAACAGGTCAAACAAACAAACAAAAAACCCACTATAAGAATAGATGAGGGTCACACATTAACTGAAGGTTTTGAGAGATGAAAATCATGCCTGGCCTCTTTCTGGAAGAGCATACAGATGCTCTGATATTATTAGGCACGGGAATTTCACTGCCTCAGGCCAAAGACAAAGACTCTGGTACCTGTCATCCTCAGCCTGCACTTGGCTGGCACCAAGGCAACGAGCATCCAAGAACCGATCGCTCTGCGTGCGTGCGCGTTGGTAGCTGTGAGAGACCCGATGAAAACATGTCATGGATGGCTAAATGAGCTGAATTAAGTCCTTTTAAGGTCTAATCCTTTAAAGATACTTTAAATGGTGTCAGCTGCTACATTATCCATTTTGTATCATTCAATGTGTTTATGGTATTAATTTTCAAAGACTGGTAAATAGGTATTTTCAAGCAGTCTGGTCTCTACTTTTAAAGGGATTTAATCACGGTGCAGTGCAATCTCTACAAGCATGTGGGTTATTCCTCGCTGAGGATTGCTGTCCTCTGGTGATCTCAGCAGGGCTGCTGTGAATTAGGTTTCCTGCGGATTTACTGCAATACCGTATGCAGGGAGCGTACCTCATCCTTTGATCTCGGGCCACAGCTCCGCATGTTCCCAGGGGCACAGGAGATTGTGAAAAAAACACGAACAAAAGACCACAAAATAATCCGGTTTCTATAGGACCTACCCAACGTGTCTGTCTGCCCCACTGATGAGGAGCGTAACGAGTCCGTATGGCGTAGCCATGGAGGCATCCTTTGGAAGCACCGAATGGTCCATGCGGTGGTGGTGGTGGCTAATTAAAAGCCTCCTCCTTCTAAGGACTTATTACAGCCTTGTGTGTAGGTAAAAGGACAGGCTCAATGCTAATTATGCTGTTCGTGGCATTTTGAAGCAGCCTTAACACTGAAGTCAATCCTCTATTGCACCCTGCTAGGTGATGGAGAGGAAGGGACTGAAGTCGGACTACTCCAAGCATCCCACAGACCTCTGAAATTTGTGGCTCCCTCCAAACCCGCTGATCACACCAGAGTTTATCCCCATTCTGGTTTTTGACTGGAACCAACCCTTCCGGGACTACAAAGGAAAAAAAAAAAAAAAACCATAAATCCTCTTTGAGGCATGCATCCATGTATTCCTGAATATCAATTATTTAGTCATTTCGGAGCTATCCAAACGTGGGAATACTCTCTTTCCCAGAACACGAATTTTGTACAGAACCACGGGAAATTTTGTTTAAAGCCCAACCTAATGATTACACAACCAAATGACAGCACTCGTGTGGTTCTTTTAGGAGATGTAGCAACGAACTACTTGCATAAACACACTAAAGGGCCATTTGAATAAATGCACAGTAACTAGATTGCCAAGTCAAGTAAATACCTCAGCACCGCAGTGCGCAAAGCCAGAATGTAAGTCAGCAGCTTCTGCCTTTTTCCTACTTTAACAGACTTTGCTTCCACCTGGGGTTTCGCTGCGGCTGACGGACCGCGACTCGGGCAGCAGGACCCCGTGCACCCTGCTGCTGCGGAGAGGGGTTGGATCGACACGAATATTCACCCCGAGGCAACGAAACCCAAATACTGCCGCAGCGAAGATGGACAGAAGTTCCTTACAGCCTCCTCCTCCTCCAACAGACAGGTTATGACCCTGGGCTCACAACATCACTTAGGACTAATGAGACAGCACCCCTGCGGACGGCGAGGGCATGTTAACAAGAGGCATTAGCGGTTACGGTAATAGCACGTCTGGATATGAACCCTCTCCTTTAGCAGCTTTAAGCACATAACAACTGCAGCATTTATCAGCACACTTTACCCAAAACATAAGCATTGGTTCTCATCTTTGTTAACTTGCATTTCGGGACCTGTTGAAACACATCGCGCCCCCCACGTAACGTTGCTCCTGCTGAAATCAGCAGCAGAGCCCAAGCGTGTATTTCATTAATATCAAGGAAAAGGACTGTCAGCATTCTCCAGCAATCCACCTAAGGCAGAACTTGCTTCCACCAGTTGGAGGGAGTCCAGTTGCTCACTCTTCTAAGTTATTTGGCACAGCCCACTTGCTCGCCCTGCTCCCTCTAAAGCAATTTATTTCTCTGTCTCTCTCCCTCTTCCCTCTGTTTTATAATACAGATTAGGTAAGCATCTGGTTTTAGCAGCAACAGCTTCTGCCTCGGGGTGGAGGTACGAATGAGATAACCTCCTGAGATCCCCACTAACCCTGTTTTCTAACATCTCAGGAGCCGTGAGAACTGGCTGTCAGTTGTGGTGTTTGGCTGTCCTAGAAGTTATTAGATGAGTAAGTATTTATACTTCAAAAGGGAGAAGCATTGTGATGTTTGGGAGATGTCTTGGCACGGAGGATTCTGTGCATTTAGAGGTTTAATTCAAAGGGAGAACTGGATGGTATGCTTTAATTCTCTGGATTTCAAGTAATAAATTAGTCTGGTAGGGTCTAATTTGACAGTTCTTCTGGAGGCAGTGAGGTGCTACCTATTCTAAAACACATTTATCTGACACTGTTATATAAAGGCTGCTATAATTAAAGAGAGTGTGAAGACTTCATTGTCACTTTCTCTCGATTTAAAGCACCTACAACGAGAGAGGTAACTGGGCTACATTTGCAGGTATCCTCTATATTTAACTAGTTGTGAGATTTCTCTTTCCTGCAGGCTCTATGGAGATTTGCAAAAAGCTGAGCTGTGGGAAACTCGGAACCATAGCTACAGCCTTCCAGAGCAGTTTTGATACAGAAGAGTAGATTATCTCCACCTCCTGAGGCAGATATGAATGTGCTCTCAGGTTTTTATAATTCCAGCCAGCCCTACTCTAATTATGGCATCTGCTGGTGCACGGTATTGAGCATGGCAAATCCGAAATTACCTGCAGAACATGGCAAGACACAGCCCACAGCCACAGCACCGTATTAACGTGGGTGTCCCTTTCAAAGCCCGGACATTTGAAAGGAAGGACCTACAGAGCAGTCCCGGTGATTCCCACAGGCACCGCACGCAGCCGTCGCCCTCCAGCACAACTCCAGCCCACCAGCTACCGACCGGACGCCCAAAACACGGTCACATCACAAAAAGACAGCGTGTTTTCAGGGCTGGAGTTGGGTCATGGCTCTTTGCTGGAAGGAGGATACGGGGGCTCTCTTTTCAGAGAAGACAGACATTTTATCTCCCGTGCCTGAAAACATCTGGGCCTGAGGATTAAGCGCTTGTTTTATTTCTTATTTTAAGCTCCTCTTCTCTTCTGATGAATGTTAATCAATCTCCTTAACTGCCACAAGTGCTGATGCCGAGTGTTGCTGCACACCACTTCAGACTGCAACTGATGAAATGATGGGAAACTATCAATAAAAGCCAATTACTAACTTTATGGGAAGCCGCTGCTGCTTCACCCCAGCAGTTGAAGTCGCCTCTGCCTCCTGGAAACCTCAGCAGCACCGAGGCACACGCGCACTGGCACAGAAGGGCGACAACTACGCACTTGGGGCTGGCGGAGGGAGGCTGCGGGGAGCCTGTGGTGGGGAAGGAGCAGAGCAGGAGCACGGCGCCGAGCCCTGCAGCGCCCCGGAGCTCGCCTCCAGCACCGCTCTCTGCTTCACACCGCGTGCCCCGTGCCTGCCTCACACCCACACCTTCAGCATCGCCCAGTACGCCCGGTAACGGGGGTATTCTTTATTTTGGGGAATTTAGAAGAAGTAGTAAACCTTCAGCTTCTATTGTGTGACGCAAACTGATCTGTACTTTGCTGCTTCTCCCTGGGGTTTTACAGGGACGGCTTGATTAGCCTGTCATGTTGGGTTTTTTTGCTTGTTTTATTTTATTTTCTTATGCTTTATAACCCAATTACCATATACTGCAACACAGCATTTGAATTCCATGGCAAGGGCCTACAGGAAACTTCAGCTCATTTCAGCAGATTTCCGTGATGCCCATCCAAGTGGAGAAACGGATCCAGAAACAACCGATCAATGAAGGAGCAGCCACTTAGCCCGCTCAAGTCCCTTAAATATTTAGTCAGGGTACTTGAGAACCGAGTGGGGGGAAAAAAACATGGAGATTCAAGAATTTTACTGCATATTTAAGTAAGAGACTTTACCAGCAAGAACTTCTCTGGGAGACCTTTTCTCACCTGCCAGAGACCGTCCGTTTAGGATATTCTCGCCATCCAGGAGTACACCATAAAATCTGTGTACAAAGTCCTGAAAACAGTGACTGCTCGTCGTCGTTATGGGGCTCTCCTGGAAGATGTAAGGCAGTAAAAGAACCCTAAAACGTATTTCTATGTGCCTCGGTTTGGGAGGGCCTGTTGGTACCCCTGACTTTGGGGCGCCTCCTTGCCGGAACAGCTCCGGGTACGGCGGTGACAGCGATCCAGGGGCCCCAGCACCGCCAGCCAGGTGGGAGGTCGGGATGGATCGGGTCGTCTGCGCTGGGGGTGACAAACACCTGCAGGTCTCTCTTAATTCCTTCAGCACCTCAACGTACTCCACACGCCAGCAGCGCTGTGTGAGTCCTTTTACAAATCGGAGGCAGTCAGAATGGCTAAAAATACCTTCTGCCTTTCCCTTACAAAAGAGAACAATCGTAATTACAAAAATCCTTGCAGCAGAGCCCGTCTCCTTGTAATGGGTACGAAAAGCCCTGTGTGTAAAGAGGGGTCGGTGCACGAGCAGTTATTAAAATAGGATGGAACAGGATCTGTTCCTCTGCTTTCGGGCAAAGATGTTTGAATCAATCCGTAAACCTTTACAGTTCCCAGTCTGAAGCAATACATCAATGCACATGCTGTCAGTGCCAGTCTGTGAGAGCTGGGGGTAGTTCAGAAGCTTGATCAGATCAAGTTATTTCTAACGTAATGCTCTGAACATTTATACAGATACTAATATTTTTTCCCTTACCACTTCCATGCAGTTGTTAGATATCTATTTTCCCTAATCTCTCAAATTCTATACTCACGCACAAAAAAAGAACAGAATGGTTAGTTTATTCTGGCCTTTAACGTGATCCTTATGGAGGCTACTCTAAAAAAAATATTAAAAAAAAATCCCTAAATGGACTGCTGAGGGGAAAGTGGTGTGCTAGATCTGAAACTGCCTATGAGACAGGAAACAAAAGAGCAGGAATGAATGGAGAAGCAGCAATATTTAGGGTCTCGTATTTGCTACAGTCCAAAAAAAGAGTATGAAACACGTGCAAGCAAGCCATTTGGGAGCAAGCATGGAAAAATTCAGCTTGAATAGCTAGGCTTGACAGAGATACAAGCAGAAAACAGAATATTATAAGGGGAGCTGCTGAGAATAATAAATAATGGCAGTTCTGCCATCTCTGCCCATAATCACTGCGAGCAATACAGATGAAGAAGCAGATCAGAAGCATGTGTTCTCAGAGCTTAATTCAATATCCAGAAGAGGGAGCACAGAATTAAATGGCTACAAAAGTCAAAACTGATAAGAGGAAATATTTATCCAAATCGTAGAAGAAATCCAGAGTATTAAAATAAATGATAGAGCCAAAAGCTTGTAACACTTATCCTTAGAAAGGAAAGGATTAGACATTTATTTGAATGCTACAGGCACTGCAGCTCAGCACAATCAGCTAAGCAAAATCGGAAGAGATGTAGGCAAACTCTGCTTTCGGCCGTGATCCCTCGGCGGGGACAGGCTTAGGAAGAGACCTAGCATTGCCGGCAGCCTGTTCTCTACCTGTTTGCTAATTCACTTTATTCTCCCAGAATACCTGCCGCTGGCTGCTGTGATGGACTTGCCGCTGGAGGAGACTCATATTCAGGCTCTTCAAAACCGGTAGCTGTTGCTTCCCACAGCACTCCCACAGCCCAGCCAAAGGTAACCGTACTTTGGGCCTGACGCCTGTCAGCATTGCTTTCAGACCTGGTGCAGGGAGGAGAAACTGGTTTTGTTCCAGTTCCGACCAGAAGTGAAATTATGACTTGAACCCTCATTACTGCTATTAAACGTTATCCTTCAGTGACATATCAGGCGTCTCAGGAGGGAATATTGCTGCCACCTCTTGGTTCAGCAGAATAAAAATAGCAGAGTAAGATTACTGACCGGTGCTCTGCACATGGGGCACCCGAGCAGCTTCCATTCCTCCCCCCAACGCCCTCGGAAACCTCTGGTTTTAGGGTGGCTTTCAAAAACGAGCTGGTACTAGGGCAATCTGACGTTACTTCTGTTGACCTTGACTGTCAAGCTGTAGGCCACAGAATTTCACCCGTGCCCCACAGCCCTGTACCAAGATCTGCAATTTCGTGTTAGAAAAATAATTATACTGGGGTAGCAGGAGTTGTTGCCAGGAAGGCATTTGGTTTTAACTTGAAGACATCAGGAAAAAGGTGAGCTCACTCCTGAGACCGTCATCCAGCCTCTGCTTTGGGGAGGAGCTGCCTGGAGTTGCGTTAAAGCACTCTGAGCAAGGCTTGCTGAAGGTAGTTATCCCCTTAACATAACGTGGGCAGCTCACTGGGAAGAACGCCACTGACACTTCTCTATCTTTCTAATTCTTGGGATGAAGACACAAGACTCAGGGCATTCCACTGGCACATCCACGCTTCTCGCTGCCGTGACTGCGGGAAGGAAAGAAGACGCAGTTGCTTTCCAGGTGTACAGCAAGCAGCAAAGTTAAAAACACTTTATAAATTAAATTCTGTGCAGGCATATATTATACCAGCAATCCAGCCAGCCAGCAGCAACCCCAGAGCTGGGAAGGGCCCCTGCAGCAGGTGACAGACGCTACGCAGCGTCGTGTAGCTGGGGCACTTTGCACAAGCTCGGTGCAGCAGCCTTACCCACTCAGTCATGAAAAAATAAAAATAAAGGACTATTTATTAAACATGCTCAGTGTTTTTCATAGTAGCAGGAAACGAGCATTAAAGATTAAATAGCGTCTTTTGTCAGTGGACTCACTCCTTCCCACACATGTATGCTCCGCTCTCCCCAGTGAGTTTGAAAGCCCTGAATTCTTCTTCATGCAGCTGATTCAGTTTTATTCATCTTTTGAAGAACCCACCTAAAATCTGGGGGTGGGAAAGTAGGTGGTAAGGGCATAGGTGACAAAGGAAGAGCAGCGAGCTGAATTACGCTCTGATCTTGTGAATGTCTAGTGCAATAGGTGAAGCCTGATGGGCATGATACATTCATGAGAACATTTCCTTAAAATGCCAAATGTCTTTGGTTCTATGCGGATTGTAAAAGAGGCGTCTGAATGCCTTTATCTTAACTGAGCAATGACGCAGGAGTAATGAAAATATTCTTTCTACCTGCAGCTAGTTTCCCTCTTCCCCCGAGCATTAACAGCCAGTAGCTCCCAGAAGTTCCCCCCGTCTTGCCAACATCCATGATACAGACTGAAACGTCAATTTTCAGAAATGGAGAAGCTATTTCCAGAAAAACCTTTTGTTGTATCCAGAGTCATGGGCACGGTTTGCCAACCACAATCAGCAAACAGCCTGAAAGTACCCTCAGCTGCCAGCCTTACCTTCCCAGGAACTCACCCTACTGCCAGCCTGCTCGTTAGCCCCTTAAATGCAATTAATGCCCCCAGCTCCCCGCGAGGTGCCTCCCCAGCCTCCCCCTGAGCCCCCAAAAGTCAAGATCACCGCTGGGCAGTGACGTGTAGGGGCAAACGCCTTTTCACACGTTTAGTAAAACCTTTACAGGATGAGGAAGTCACTTGGCTTTGCTGTGAGTGCTGTGACACCTAACGCTTTGCTTAACGTTTCAATCTCTGGAGGAAGGACAATACAAGAAACACAAAATCAGCTTTAATTCAAAATTGCTGGCCAACACAGCTGGGGGAATCTGCCTACAAAAATCAGAGCTGCAAACCCCCTCAAAACAAACATACGCTATATGCACTGGCACAAAGTGACACCAAACCAGCTGTTCTGGTGACAAGTGCAGTCAGCTTTCTTTTCTGGAGTCGATGCCCGACTCCTAAATTCTTGGAGTCGTCAAAACCTCAGAGGTTACGCCGGCGCGAGATCCCTTTAGCGCATCGAGCGCACGGCTCAGGTCTCGCCGAGCCCGGAGCCGCAAGCCGGAGGTACGGGAAGCAGCGCTTCCAGAGCCCCAAGCAGGCCGCCTGGCTAACCCAGGAGCTCTGCTGCCGCAGCCCCCTGTCCTCCCCTGCTCGCTGCTGCTGGGCAGGACAGGCAGGAACATCCGGCAACGCGACGCAAACGGCCGGCTCTTCCGACAGGCACCGCCTGCACGAGCGCATTTCTGGAGCAGGACTCGTCCTTACAACACGACGGCAATCCGAAAGGGAACTGCCTCCATTTTAAGGGCTTCTCTGTCAAAACCGACAGCGTGCGTCAGTTAATAAGGGACAAAAACCTGGTTTTCTTCTGCTACGTGGCCTTCTACTGCTATTTTGAATGTGGGTTACCATGGCAATCGGCAGAACCCGGCACGGATTTGTTTCGTCATAATTGCTGCACAATTTGGGGCACCCAGCTAAATACTATCCTACTATTTCCTCCAGCTAGACTCGGGAGCGGAGCTTCCACGAAGCTCATGGTTTAATGAACAAGCCGTCACAAAATATGGCAAATTAAAGCAATTATAATTATTTAGAAGGACTGAGTTTAATTCCGCGAGCACGTAGGAGTGTTTATTGGTGTTTTCATGACTCCAAACAATTCCAGCTTCAGAGAACCTTCCGCATTTCCTCCGTGCCCCCCACGCCTGCGGAGGAAACAGGGAATCCCATACCTGCACTCGGTGCCCAGGTCTTCGAGAACAGCCAGCGTGGGACCCGCAGGGGTCCCACAACCCTGCCCCATACCTGGGGGATGCTGCAAATGCTGCGGGCTGCCCCAAAAACGCGCACAGCTGGAAAGCACGAAGCAACAGGGCTCACAAATGCCCAGGCACACAGCCTCTACTGAAGGGACGCGATGGTGCTCAAGTGCCCTCAGGCAAAGCCACGCTCTCCCACCTTGGCCTCCAGGGTGAACACCAGGCAGGGGGGCCCCCAGGAGTGCTCAGCAGGGGCTAAACAAGCTCCCCTTTCCCTGGAGAAAAGCTTTTGGTGCAGCACAGCAAGGGATGGGGCAGCTGCCCGCTGGAAAGTTACCCTTCCAGGACTGTTTTGTGTTTTAATATTAGGTTTCTCACAATTTTGTATTGCCAAAACAGCAGAACCAGGCTAATTTGCATTAGTGAATCTGGGTTTCTTTGCCTTTTTTTTTTTTTTTTTTGATATTGAACCTGGAAGAAAAGCCAAGAGTTTATACTTTAAAAACAATCTGGTTTAAGTTTATATAACTCCAGATCTCAGCAATGCCACCGTGCATTGCAGATCCCTACCACATGGCCCGGCAGATATTTATATACCCGAGCACGCCAGCAGATCACAGCGCCGGGAGCAACACAGACGAGGCAAAACAAGTCCTGCATTTGAGTTCCTTGCTTTTCTGCGCTCCGTATTCAGAGGTTTAGTGGTAAATTACACGTGTGTTTGCGGTCTGATAGCACATAATTTTCTTCTTCTGAAAGTGCGAGCTGTAATTCCAACCCTCTGGGCTCGCTGTGTCCGACAGCGGCCCCACCTCTGCCCTCGGCCTCGACGGGGCGCCGAGGCTGGCGGCCACATCGAGGGGTCCCGCTGCACCGGGGAGCCGTACTGCCACGATAAGCAAGCAGCTCCAGGTAAAACACAAAACAAGGGCGTGGGTTTTACGGTGTAAATGGAAAAACTGAAAGACAAATGCACGGACATGCAGGCAGAGGGGCACAAACCAAAAAGTTTAACTCCCTGTTTCCATTCATCAGCAGGACGTAAAGTTCTGGGGTGCGAGTGCTTCAGGTGGCTGTTGGTACGTGGCTAAAGCACAGCGCCAGCGGGAGCTAAGCCGGGGAGCGCGACAGCATGGGCAGTGCTTTGAATCCTGCCCAGAACTTACGAACCAGCTGCATCCTCATTCTGCGGCTTGACAGGACGGGAAATATTTCATTTAAGAAGTTAACGAGTGCTTTGTGATTTTTGATTTGTCTCGTGCGTTCCACAAATGTAAATTCAAAGCAAGAGCCAGGGCTTGTGCTCTCAGCTACGGAGACCAGAAAGCAAATTCCAGGAAGCATCGTGTGATTGCTAGAGAGCAACTTGAGCTAACTCCTGTCTCCTGAGCTAACCCGGGCATTAGATCAGACATCCAATACTGCAAATTACAGCCCGAAACAAATCAGCAGGAGCAACTCTCTGGAATTTCATTGTACTGGGCTGGTGATGCCCGACTCTGAGCCAAGCGCTTTGCTGAGGAACTTGAAAACTGTAAAGGTGGCATTTAATTTAATTTTCCGAGAGGACACAGGGGCTCCAGGGCTCCGACCGTGTGCTCGGTGAGGAGGGGATGGCAGCAAGCCGAAGTGCCAGCCCCACCGCGTGGCTTCGGCCAGAACTGCACGCCTTTAGCACGGCCGGCAGCAAGGTGCGCGCCGCCCGGAGCCTTTACTTTACCTGGGACTGTGAAGAAACAGGCATCGCGCTCGGTGAGCGATGAAACACCTCGCAGGAACTGCAGGGGAGCTCCATCTTCCTGCCTCCTAGCACGGCTGCAGGAACACGGCATAAAACCCGCTCACCTGTCTTCTGTGTCGGTGGCCGACACGTTTACCCTTAGCAGCTACACTCGCGTCTACCTGTCGGGGAAGATGCTCTCCAGATGAACGAGGACCTGCCAGGTTCATCTTGCCCGGAGCGCTAAGGAAGAAATTTGGGAAAAGATTCCCAAGGACTACACCACAGCTCGATATTCAGAGCACAGCCCCTGCAGCCGCCGTGAACAACAAGCGGCTGCGGGCGAGAGCAAGGCCACGGCGGGACCGCCGTGTGACCTGCGAGCTGGCAACGTCCCCCATGGCAAAACAGGAATAACGCAAGCTTGTTTGACCCCAGAGAGGCAGAGAGGAGGACGTTTGTTCCTCCTACAAAACAGCCGCACGGAGGGGAGCCCCGCAGGGCTAATGGCCGGGCGCTGTCCTGACGGCACGTGCTGGCAGTCAGCACCCCTCCGAATCAGGCCCTTCATCCCGTGCCTGGGTTAAAGCGCATCGTGCCGAGGAAGGGATGGTTGGTGCCAGACCTGCGTGAGAAAACAGCACGGGTTGAAACCGCTGAGGAGAGCAGGGTGATCCATCTCTAACACCACGGACTTGAGAAAAACCACACGGGATTAATGCTGGAAGCTAACACGGTGCATTCCCACTGCTTGTTCGCGGCCCGATCAGCACGCCTTCAGTGCCTGAGGTAATCAGAGACAGAGACGATGCTGGCTGAGGAACGAGAGCAGGGAGGGCTGGCCACGGTGCTCTGAGCCACCGCCTCCCGCACCCAAAACCAAGAAAATGAGCAAAAAACGGGAACCGCCGGAGGTGAGGAGCGCCCCGGTGCACGCTGGAGCCTGAGACCCAAAAGCTAAAGCAGCAGCAAGTTGAAGCAGAGCAGGTGAGAAGTCATGAAAGCGACAGCCACAAGCACAGTGAAATCCGTACAGAATTACAGTCTGCCAGGAAGCGGAAAGACAGAAATTGGCCAACCTGTGGCTGGTGGGCTTAAGAGCAATTCAAACATATATTGAGAACAGGACATTAAATAGGTTGTAAAAGACTTCAGGTGTAGCTTCTGCTACTCTAAAAGTGGCAATGGTGACACGAAGGTGAAGGGAGTGCTAACACAGAGAAGACACGACTATTAACTAGAGCTATTCTCTTGTATTTAGAGATAAATAATGTGACATTCACATCTAACAGTTACTTTTCCTCTATGAATAACAAAGAAACGAGAGCAACAACAACTATTAATTTTTAGGTCGTCAGACAAAATTTTCACCCAAACACGCCACTGAAATTGGCTAAAGAGCTCTCTGAATTGTTAAAAATTGACGGCTTATTTTTAAGTAAGCAAGCCTCGAAATGCTGAGGAACTTTCAAAGGATGAGGAGTGAGGCAGCAGCGTGTAAATACCGAACCTGCGCTGTGCCGCCGGCAGCCCTCAGCACACGGCTCCAAACGATGGCTCTTCTCACTGCCCAGTGGCACGGTACGTTGTCCGTCCTCACGGAGCCCTCCCAGGCCAAGCTGCGAGCTCCGGCACTACTTACAGCCTACAAATCAGCAGCAGAAGGCTTCAGCAGCCCAGACCAGACTACACAAAACTGAGTTTTTCTAACCGCAACGCGTAGGAAATCTGAACCAGCAACTGATGCCATGCGTCATTCCCCCGGCCAGGCGGATTTCATTTCTCCGGTGCACACCAAATTGCTTTGGGGGCCATTCCCACAAGTGGTTTTTCCTTCATTTATCACAATGTAGACGTGCAGGGGCAGCAAACTTCAATTTTACTGACAATGGCAAACAGGGGAAAAATACCCTGCGTTATTAGCTCAGGCAGTCCTGCCTGTTTTGCTGTGGAAGGACACCAGTGATTTCAGCAGGAGCAGGACAGAGCAAAAGAGATTTGGCCCCAGATACACAATCTCTGTTTGCTTAGGTGCAGCAAAGGAAAAAAAATATTGTACTTAAAAAAAAAAAGGCAAAAAAGGAAAAAAGTCCTCAAGAAATTGTACATGAGATCTGCTGTCCCTCCTTATATAGGATCACTCCTAACATATGGCAAAACACACCGTCTCTCTCCAGCACCCTGAAATTCCTTGTTCCCTGTCTGTGCCAAGCGAGAAGTGGCCCTCCCCGCCAGCTGAAGCCTCCGCACGCTCCAGCCGCAGCCTCGTGCCGCCGCGCTCTCCGGCATGCCCACGCTGGTGCGCCCACACCTTTATTACCATGAAAATCACACTTCTCCACGGCTTGTTCTTTCTCTAACACGCCGCATCCCCGTAGCAGGCTGATTTTAGGCCCCAAGCTGTTTCATCCCCTCGTGTTCCACGAATCCTTCACCTCCCGAATCCTCCTCTGTGCACCTTTGCTCCCTTCCAGAACCGTCCCATGGCCGTGGTGCTCCCAGCCGCTGTCTGGCAGCGGGACCAAGGGCTTGGCTGCTGCAAGAGGAGACGCTCAGAGCCCAGCCCTGCTGCACCCAGGCTGCTGCTCAGGGCTCGGCACACCTCGAGCCGTCCCCAGGCTCCACCAGTTTCTGGCCGGTAACACCAAGCAGACTTCGCATGGCGGGCAGCATCGTTCTTCTGGCCCGTAATGCCAAGCAAACGCCAGCAGCACCCTTCTTTGCTTCCTTCATCGGTTTCTTGGTTGCTGTGCTCAGGACCAAAGGTTTCGCGCTGCCCCCCACCCAGCTGCGAAGACCACAGCAGCTGTAGCTTGCAGGGAGATGACAGAACCCAGGAGCCGGCTGCATCCCCACAAGCGCGCCTTTATTCACGCATACCCTCACTACAACAGCCAAGGGATCTCTCCAGAGAGCTCCGAAGCACGAGATGCGAGCTCTCACGTGGGAGTGCTCTGGGAGAAGTAGTAAATTTAGGAGCCCCTTCTCAAAACAGGGTCTTCAAAGCACAGGTCTGCCGTAAGGAAAATAAAGAAACATCCGGAACTGCGTGCTCAGCAGGAGTTTACAGCTGATCTAAAAATAAAGGTGGGGCAAAAGGGAGACATTTGAGTCAATGTATGTACTGTAGAAATTTAGGGCATGATTCATTAGCCAAAAAAATCCGAACACCCTCTGTAGCTATTTTCAAGGAGGTACATGCATAATTTATGTGGAACAAGAGTGGGCTGCAGTTTCCCCCACACTGCTTCTGCATAAATTACACCGGCTTGTAATTCATCACACTTCTGTTTTTCCTGCATGTAAGTGGTAACCTCTCATTTCACCAGCACAGAAAACGGAGTCATCCGTGAAGAGGAAGGTGAGGCACTTGCAGGTGAAACCGTTGCAGGTTTGACACGTGTGTATGGCCCAAGACAAGTGGAAAAGGGACCGTCTTCCTGGAAGAGGCTCACCGCGTGGTGACCCTTCGCTGCTGTTTTGTTGCTAATTCCCAGAGCTAACGACAGGGTGCAGAAGTCTTTCTAAGCCACCAGAACTCTCAGAGAGGACCCAAAGCACATGATTATGCAGAAGTTTAAAACGGCAGGAGATTTGTCATGGAAGGACATCAGCTGCTCAATCACTCGTTAACGCTCTAAATCAGAAAAATCCTCAAGTGCATTAAATGAACAAATAAAACACCTTGGCTTCTAGCAAGGATAAAACCTGCATGAAGCTGAAACGCAGAACAAACGCTCCGTTAGGAGCGACTACACATTTCACGGAGCAGAGTGCAAAACCTTGCAAAAACCTTGCAATGCGAGCAGCAAGAGGGCCTGAACGGAGGGAGTGGTGCTCCGCAGGCAGCAGCCGGCCCCGTTGTGCAAGGAACACCTCCACGCCGCTTACAAGCAAAGATGGGAAGAGCAGAAAATGCAGAAAACGTGGCAGTTGTATAAGAAATTCTAATAAGAAATATACAGCTTGCACAAAGATGCCCACCAGGGACACCAGTAAACCTTCTGTACCTCCACGTCTGACAAGAGAGGACACGGCCTTAGAAATAAACTGGCAGAGGAACAGGTAAGGATGAAGGAGGCACATGGCACAGCGGGGACACACCACGTGCATGCCGCTCTTCATGCTGTTCCTGGGGAGACACAATCAGCCTACAAAGTAGTTCCTTCAGCTCTGGTCATGAGAGGCAAGCTCGTTAGACAAATCCCAAGGAAGGCAGGCCTGAAAATGCAGTCAAACATGGGTGTGCTCTGCCTGGCAAGGCTTGCATCATTTTACTTTTTTTAAATGTACTTTCCTGCTCTGAAAATCGTGTTTGACAGCAAAAGCTGTCTGCCTCCTAACTACTGGATAATGCTAAGATTAAAGCACCTGCATCCAAGTGTCCCCTCCTGCACCACAACTTGAGGTTGGCGTTTAGGGGCTCACCATTAAGACTGCCAACTCATGCTCTTGCTGAAAAAAATGGAAGAAAAAAAAAAAAAGAGAAGTGCAAAACCAGAAATGAACGACCAGCAGCTGCCGGTATCTTCCACCTCCTGCATCTCACAGTGGCAGTCCCCTGCCACGTTGCCTCCTGCAAGTGATGCAGCACACCCCGAGCTCCCAACAAGGGTGGGGAAAGCTGTAGAAGACAATTGTGCAACCTTACCCATTCTGGCAAGTCTCCACTAACATTTTTAGTTTGTGTGCTCCTTGTTCTGCAAACCAGCAAGGGACATATTCTGCCCCTTCTTTCTCAATCTCTCTTTTCTCCTCTTCTTTTTTCTTTGCCCCCTTTTTTTGTTTTTAAACTTTTCCTCATCTCTTCATATCTCTCTACTAATTTGCTGGTGGCACTCCATAGACTGGGCAGCCCTCATCAACCAGGGAGCGTCACGACAGGCTGAGTCCGCAGCCAGTTTTCAGAGAGAAATGCAGGATATGACGCAGAGAGAGAGAACAACAACATTTCCTGAAAGAAACCAACAGCAACAAAATATCCCCGAACGTCCATAGTCAAATTTAAAATAGTTAATTAAATGGGTATTTGTGGTTTCCCCTCTTGCTACTCCTTGCCTTGCACACCCGCACGGTTACCCTTCAGCAGGCGGAGCACGCCGCCCTGCGCGGGCGCTTTGAGGCTGGGTGGTCGCAGTCCTAGAAATGAGCTTCTCCCGTGAAGAAAGGCTGAGAGAGCGGGGGCTGCTCAGCCTGGAGAAGGCCCCGGAGGGACCTCATTGCAGCTTTTCAGTACTTAAAGGGGGCTTAACAAAGATGGAGAGTGACTTTTTGCTCAGGTGGATAATGATGGGATGAGGGGGAATGGTTTTAAACTATCGGAGGGGAGATTTAGATGAGACGTTAGGAGGAAATCCTTCCCTCAGGGGGTGGTGAGGCCCTGGCACAGGCTGCGCAGAGACGCTGTGGCTGCCCCGTCCCTGGAGGTGTTCAAGGCCAGGCTGGACGAGGCCTTGGCCATCGTGATGTAGTGGGTGGTGTCCCTGCCATGGCAGGGGGTTGGAACTGGGTGATCCTTGAGGTCCCTCCCAACCCGAGCCGCTCTGATTCTAGGACAAGGCCCCCGGCTTTGCCCTCCCTTTGCTTCACAGGCGCCCTCCCTGTCACCCAGCCCACGCCCTGGCTTCGATCCCCGCTCCCCCGTCTCCTCCCAGCGCTCTCACCTCCCCGTGGCCGTTTCAGCCCCACCTCATTCCTCACATCTCCGTGTCCCCGTGACCTTCTTCTCCCACCCGGCAGGCTAGATTGGGAAGCCCCAGCCCCCCGGCACCGCAGCAAGCCGCGGAGGCGGCCTTCACTGCCTCCAGCGTCCCGCAGCGCCACGTCTCCGGCCTCTCACAAAGTGCTGCCACCCCATGGGGGCAGCTCCTCCCCACGAGGCCAACAAGACATCGAAGGCAAGATGGGAACATAATATTTAAGCCATGAGTGCTGCGAGGCATGGGGAAGATGAACGGCCGGCTGGCAGGTTAATGTGCCTCGGGCCATTAACCCCAACTGGCCATTAAACCTAAGAAATGGCTTTTGTGCCGAGGTCTTTTTTTTTTCCTTAATAATTTCAAGATGAATAAAAGAGGAGGAAAAAAGCACGCCAGCTGATGAAACACCTCCTAACGAGAAGCTCAGTTTCAGTCGCCAGGAACAGATCACCCAAGAAACGAACGCCCCACCCAGGCACAACAGATCCCGTCGTGAGAGCTCATTTGGACGAGGTGCCCTTTCGGTCCCCCACCTCTTTCATATTTAAGAAAAACCAACCCTTCTGTGGCTCGGTACACACCGTCAGTGCCGTGCTCTCGGCTGGCCACGGAGATGAGGCGGGCAGGAGGAGGTGGTGGTGCGAGAACAGCCGTGGAGGGCAAGTGGAAGAAACAAGCGCCAGGGGCCCACGCGGAGCAGCCAGCACAGGGCATCTCTTCCTGCACAGAAGCAGCACTATTCCAGCCGCAACCTTCATTTGATTTTACCTGCATTCTCTCTTATTTGTATTTTTATGACTGTAATTCTCTGGACCAATGGTTTCAGCGCATAACGAGCGACTGCTTCCCAGGTATATAGAGTCCCACCTACACGCACTGACAGCAGGAACTCTCCCCTGTGTCCTGACATCCTTTAGGTTAATGCGCTTGATCAACTACCAAAATCACTTTCTAACAGTTTTTGGTTAACAGGCAAGTGTGATAAAACCCAGAGATCCTGCTAACATCTTAAGTGGCAGAAGAAGCTCCGACCCAAACCTAAGCGTGCCAAATTTTATTTCGCTGGAGCTCTGCTGTATTATTTTTCCAAGAGCAGAAATGTGAAAATTATACACGTCAGGCTTCCCCACGTAGCCCTGAAACGAACACAAAGGAGCTACGAAGCTATTTTTCCAACTCCGCAGGTCACCCAAGACCCGAGGATTTTAGGAAAAAGCTATTTCTGTCACCACCATATTCTTCTCAAAGCACCACGACACATTTTAACAAATACAGGTTTGGAGTCCCATGTAATCATCTCAGCTTCCTCTATATTCAGCACAGACAATCGCACCGAGATTGCATTTGACACAAACTCCCGGTGTCCATAGAAACTGCCTGACGGCAAACGCAGGCGCAGCCTTCCCGGGGCTCCAGCTCCCGAAAGCGGCTCTCGTTCCCCACGCGGCGCTGCGACCCCCAGCTGCAGCTTCTGTACGATCTGGTACCACGTGGAAGACACGCCAGGGCTGCAAGCCCAGGGCACAGACCCCCGGCGAGGCTGCGGCCAGGCCACCAAAGGCCAGGGGAAGACGCAGGGCTCCTGGGGTGCCGGAGCTCCGAGCCTCTGCGGAGGATTTTCATCTGCTTACCTATCCTGCAGCACGCACCGGGTATTGCCCTCGTGCCCCGAGCGGCACTGTACCACGTATTGCACTGTGACAACACCGTGTGATAAGGGGAATTAATTTTATAGGTCACTCCAGGAGGATACATGGAAACAAACACCCACACCACGCACAAAGAGACAGGCAACTCCAAACTGCAGGGAATTTTGGATGAGGAAGAGCCAAACCCTATTTTTTTTATTCATACCTACGCTGCCTCTGCTATTAATATCTGACTTCTCTTGTGTGACTTTAGGCTATTTTAAAAATGAAACCTTGTTCCCATGGAGACAATAAGCCGGTCAGCACATCTGCTGGAGAAGAGGGGATAACATTTTTAAGTGAGATTTTAAGGGCCCGGGCTTCCACGAACCCGTGCCAACGGCTCCACCAAGCACCCAGAAGGGATGCTGTTAACACAGCGAGCTGTCACCTGCACGATCTCCGTCACCTTCACGATCTCCCTCCGTCACCTACACGATCTCCGATGCTCTTGTTAGCCGACCCGTCCTCCCCGCCACGTGCCGTGCTCACGGACGAGAGCTTCTCATTAGCCGAGCGCAACGAACCTGCCTCGACGGCTCCTAGGTGGCTCTGCACAAACCCAAACAAACCCCACAGCTCGGGGATCTCTTTATTTATTTATTAGCAGCACGCAGTCACGATCGTTATTTGCTTGCAAACAACGACAAAAATCCTTTTCCTTTTCCAGCGGAAGACTAATGGGAACATAATTTGAGATTCAATTAGTGCATTAAGAAGCATTCAATTAAGCCTCCCAGTGACACAGAGACAGGCAGCCAGATGAGGAACCAAAACTCGCGGGGAGCCTGCTGGCTCCCTCGTGGTGATGGCAGGATCACGGAGGGAAGCCACATTTCCCGTTCTCCGTTTCCCAACAAGAAAAGCCACGGAAGTTTCCCTCTACTGCCACTTCAGACTGGTGAAGCTCGCCCCGCGGCCACCCCCTAACCCAGATGTGCAAGGAAAAACCCAACCAAGGCAGGATTTTGGGACGTGGGGATCAAGGCAGCCCTGTGACATAGGGCAGCGCAGCTTCCAGATGTACGCACCGACACGGGACAGCCAGATGCCTCCAGCTGTGCCTGACACGGAGGCCAAGGACAGAGGACACTCCAAGGGACATGCAGGCTAGGTTAAACCAAAGTCAGCTGTGCTTCAGCAGGGTTTAACTTAAAAGAGACAACTGCTGTACCAGTTATGCACACGGATTTGAGAACAAAGGCGAGTTAAAACAATGCCGCTCTGCCACGAAGACAAGCCTTGCATTCTTTGGAGACGGGGATGAATCTTTTATTCACCTGTCAAATGCTTTAACAGTTTCTAAATGCTGTATAGAAATAATGATCCAGCCCTGTGTCGAAGGCATAATCATATTCCATGACAGTAAGTTATATTTTAGAAATTAATGACTCATCGTAGAATTGAGCTCATCCTGGTAAATCACGGAGATTCTGATCTGCTCCCTTGCAGATATATATTTTATCAATCTAATCAGCATTTGGTTTTGAGAAATGCCTGGTTCGTTGCACATCTAGACTGGAGTGGACACCAGCACTCAGCATCACCCACCTCCCGCTATCAGGAATCTGTGTTACAGAAGACCAACGTCTCAAGGTCATCCACTGATGGCTCACTACATCCTCAGGAAGATGGCTTTAAAACAAGAACTGAAGGGGAAAAAAATTTTACGAAAAGATCACTACATCTGCCTATGTACATCACCGATCAGCAAAGAGCAAAATTAATTCCTCTTAACCGGCAGTAGGGATGAGATTGTTCTGTCAGTTTGGCAACCCAGGACGAGCACCCTCCCACCCGAGGTCACCACTTTACAGTAGAGTCATCAAATAACATCAACTAAAAAGCTCCAAACTGTACTTCAGGCCATGCAACGCTCTTGAAAAGTGCTGGCGTACAGAACTCAGCTGGCATTTTCCTGGGCAGATGACAGAACTCGTGCGCTTCACAGCTGAGAAGACACCTGAGATGGCAACTGGGTGGTTGGTTACGTGTCGTGTGTGCTAACGGAAAGGCCTTCAGATTTTATGAACAGCAACACAAATGGCTCAGATGCCCTCAGAGCTTTCCAAATCTGATATACAAAAACTACTTTGTCTTGACCGAACAAAGAGAATGAATGCGGATGCCAACATCCAACTAGAGTACGCCGCTTGGTCCCGCAGGGAGAACACCACAATCGCGTGTCCAGAGGCACAGGAAAAAATAACTAACCTGAAAACAAAGCAACAAAACTCTTTTGAGAGATACTCACTATTTTTTTTTCCAACCATTAAAAATGTTGCTGTGGCTTAGGAGATGGTCAAATAACAGAAGGTTTTTCCTGTTTCCTTTTCCTCTCAGATGAAAAAGCAGCAAGCACAAGCACTACCAGAGACACAACGCTAGGTTTAACTGTCTTAAAAGAAAGCCAACTTTAACTTCAACTATCTTTAAAAAACAATCAGCAAAAAACCTTCCAGAAATAAAATGTATGTCTAAATATGGCTTTATGTAGTTAGACGTGCTTGCAGCAGACAACTACACTCTGGCTACACTAAGTCTCTGGCAAGAGGTGAAGAGAATTTCCATTGACTACTCCGAGTCTCCCAGAGGACGTTATTAAAGGGCCCTGTTGGTGTCCAAGAGCAGATAGCCCCGTATTTCATTTCCAGCACGGGAATTACCACAACGCTTGCCTGGCAAGGCGCAGGAGATAACAAGTAACAGCCCTGCAGAATGACGGTCAAGCCGTCAGGTCCAGAAAAAGAAAAATTTTGGTTGTGTATTTAAGAGTAGAGGCACCCTAAACTCGACTCCTTCCCATCAAAGGCAAAAATCCATCCGTCCTTCAGCTCACAAGACTTCATCTAACAAAACCTTCCCAAAATGAGAGAGGGCAGGCGGAGCGGGGACCTCGGATGCCCTTTCAGGGCCCTTTCGGGTGCGCTGCTCGTCCCATCTCCTCGTGCCACAGTCCCTGCCTCAGGCACCGACTGCCCCTGGGCATCCCTAGTTCAGTTACACAGACTCTTGAGCTTTTTCCTCTCAAAATTGTATCAGCAGACACACAAAGGCTTTAAGGACTCCTGGCACACGTACCTGGGAAGGAGGAGGTGCAGTCGCTGCCCCACCGACCCCACCAGGACCACCTGCAGCACGGGAGCAGCCACCGGGGCACTTTATTTGACAAGGCGTGGTGCTGTGACATAGCCTTTGGGCGACTTTCGTTGTTGTTCACAGGTCACCCAACTTTTCCCAATGAAATTCCTTGAAAGAAAGCACGGGCAACAAAAATGGTGCTACCAGAAGTCAAAGGAAAAAATAATTGCATTACAAGTCACGTCATGTCAACATAAAGGGTGGAAACAAAATCCTCGGGAGAAAACAAACAAACCAACAATGAATTATTATTACGGCGTTTGCAAAACTATAAGCATATGTTTTCAGCTGGCCTACTTATTCTCTTATGCCACCACGTTGATAATTGACTTCTGTCCCTTAAGGGACTCGTTAAATGGAATTGAGCAGCACCTGCCACGTCAGAAGTACAATTTTGTACGCCCGGCCTTCGCTCAAGCACGGCATTAACAGCTTCAGCGCCAGGCCTGCTCGCAGCCTCGGCTCTGCCACCCAGGCGGAGGTGCCCAGGCAGCAGCACCCCGAAACCTGCAGCACTTCGGGAGTGCCGGAGCAGCTCTGCTACCCGGGGACGGGCTGGATGGGGCTGAGCGGCGAGCAGCCCTCCTGCAGCAGCCAGAGGTACCCACAGCACATGGGGAGCAGCGCCGTGAGCTCCTGTCCTGCCTCACCACCACCAAACAGCGCTGCAGGCAGCGGTGTCAGGAAAGGAACGCTGCCAGTTAGCGAACTGGAGAATAGCTCCAGAGCTCTTCACAAATTAGCGCTGTAATTGATGATTGTTACTGGCATTAAACAAACTAAACGTTTATCCCCACGGACCCTAAAGCAATTTAGCCCTGGAATGGGCCCCAGGTGAGCCGGAGTGGAAGGAGTACTGCTGATGTCAACGGCCTTCCAGCAGGAACCAGCACGAATTTCGGCTCCAGCAGCTCCTCGTGCTGCCCACGACGCGCCGCCAACCGCAGCGGGTGCCTTGACTGCTGGGGGCGGCAGGGGACTGCCCCGTGCTGCCGGCAGAGCAAAGCACAGACGAGCAGGTTGCTCACTCGTGTGCCCACCTTCTAACACAGGACCTAAAACTGCCCCGCACCGAAGGAAAGGCAACGTGTGTTACCGCTTTGCACAACTCGGTGCCCCCACAAGGCAGCCTGAAGGTCACACGAGGCTACGAGTGACCTTACCCTCTGGAGAAATTGTTCTCTCGCACTAGCCGGCTGATTTCCAGCCGTGCCTACCTGTCCCCACTTGTACATCACTCAGCGCCTGTCTTGCAGCGCAGCGCTTCTCCGTTAAGAGGCAATTACGGGCACCGTCGGCTCTCCACACGCGCGGTACATTTGTAGCCCTGCCGTTGCTGACACACACAAGACTCAAAGCGACTGCCCGCACTTATCACCACCCGGTCTTGACAAAAACACAACCGCAGAAGCTTGTACAAACATTATCCTGGTGCTAAGTTAAACTGACCTATGAATTTAAAACAAAATTAAACGCAACATAATGAAAAGTTGAGTAAAGAGCTCAAGGCTGGGGGACCTGTGCCTCCCCTAACACAAAAGGAAGGAAAAGAGTAAAATTTCCATTGGTATTGTGAAAACTAGTTCACAACTCATAACACATCCAAGATCCAAAACATATTTAAACTCCTCTGAGACACATATTGCAAATCTTACTAACAGAATTTCTTTTTGCTTTTAATTACACTTACATCTCCAACATTACTTGAAGACAAGTCCTGTTACCAGGAGTTTCTTTGCACTTCTCAAAGACAAAATGCCAACCCTGAAGTGCTCGTTCCAGCACTAAAGGAGCAGCAGAAACACCGCAGTGTGTACAGGAGTGGCGAGGAGCAGAATTTCCATACGGTGAGGAACATTGTACTGAACGCACAGGAAGAACTAACGCGACCCTTACCTAAACACTTCTTTGATGCAGCTCTTCTACTCACGCTCCCTCAGCGAGGGGAAGGTGGGAGGCAACCCAAGAGTTATTTTTGTTGCTCAGCTCACACAATCCAAGTGAAATCTTCCTACTGATCTCATGTAGGGAACTAACGCACTTGCCTGCTCCAAAGGTCTCCAGATACAAAATGACCGTGGATCTCCTGCCGTCCGAAATCGCTGCAGTCTGAAATGTCATCTCGGAGAGTGACTAAAATAAATGCATCTCCCTGACTTTTCTGAAAGGACCGACGCTGAGGAACGCAGCTGCCCTCATTCTCACTCAAACGTGTGTTTTCACGTGGACAATGCCTGCAACACGTGCTTACAAGCGGCGTCTGTGACTACAGCAGTCACCCACACCAGCAGCGTGGAGAGCACAGCGCACATTGTGTGCACATCATCCACGGGAGGAGCCGAAGTTCTGAAACCCAAACGTTGGAAGCCACAGGACTGTCGCAGTAGAGGACAGGCAAATAATCCTTGCACACTGCAATTTCCATCCTAATTCAGCCAAACGTAGGGATGCAGGAATCACAAAATATTATTTATTATTCTGCTAGATCAAAACCAGGAGCCTTAGGTATTTGGCAGTGCCCCTCAAATGTGCTACGACCCACGTCGCACACACCACTATCCCATCGAGAGGGATTTGAAAAGTAAATGCAAGTCTCCCTACCTTCTCCAGAAGGCACCAAACACACTGAATCCCGCAGTGCCTCCAGAGCACACTGAGTCCTAAGCCATGAGACCAAAAAAACGTGCAAAGCAGAAGAAACATTGAGTGTGTTTTGAACACAGCTGAGATACTTGACGCAATCTAATTCACCCGTCACATCCAGTCCGCTTGTCTGAAGAGCAGCAGCTCTCACGCGAGCAGCGGCTTTCCCCAGGTACTGCCGTGAGCGCTCCCACGTGCGAGGCTTTCAGCGCCACGCGGCGCAGACTCGCTCCCTCGGACATCCCGTGCTCAGGAATGACGCCGATTCCCCCCGGTGTGCCTCAGTCACAAGCCCTCAGCCTCCCGTGTGAGCACAACACCTATGGATCACTTGAAGTGGCATTTCCAACAGCCTGAAAATTCTCCGGGACATCTCCAGGAAGGGCCCGCAGCCACCTGCTCAACTACCACGATGTGCTCACCCAGCCTGGAAGCGCCTTTCCATTTCCTTGCTGTTGCTGGATCTCTAATTCCTTCGGCTGGGATCCCCTCCAGCTCCTCCTGCCGCGCGCACCTCGCCCTGCTGGACGCGAGGAATCGCCACACTCCATCCCCTCACCCACGGACCAGCCCCACACCTCGCACGTCTCCGCAAAACGGGCTTCCACGCTCAACAAGCCTCCCTTGGCTTCCCAAGGACCCTCATCCGCTCTCCTGCTGCTCCTTTAAATTTCTACTAACAGCACCGAGAAATTTGGGCGAGCGTGAAGTCAGGGCCGTGCGCCAAGGAACCTTTTACCTCTTCTCCCTCTCGAGCAGGTTAATAATATTTACTCTGACAAACATCACTCGGGAGAGAAAGCGAAGGTTCGGCGGCTACGGCTGCTAGCCGTTGTTTTACCAAGGGACAGCTAGCAGACAAGAGCGCGAGACTGCAAATAGAAGAAGAAAGGGCAGAAATAGTTATTAGCAGGAGGCTTCGTCTAAATTGCTACCGCTGCTCCTGTAACGCCAGGGGAAGCAGGGCCGGGTATAATTAGCACCGAGGAGCCTGGAGCCCCGAACTGAGGTGCCGGCGCACGACATCTCTGCAAGCACACGTCTCGCAGAAACCTTCAACTCCTCAGAGCAAGCAAGGGCTAAAACCTGGGCTCCCGTCCTCTCGGAGAAGTGGATTTCTTGCCGGCACCGCCACAGCGGATAGCTGAGAAATCCACCCGGAGCACAAACCACGGCTCACAGACTGGAAGGCAGACGCAGCACGGGTGTTTCTCAGGAGAAGTCACGGCCCCAGGTGCATTTTCCAGGCCTCTCGGGGCACCACCGCCAGGCTCGCGGCGCCGGGTCCCACCCGCCCCGAAACTCCCCCAGAGGGGCACCGCGACTTCGACCGCCGCTGGCCCTGCCGGCCACAGCGCAGAGCCACAGGTGGTCACGGCACCGCCGAACCGCCCTGCGACCACCTCAGGGCGGGGAAGTTAAAGGGTAGCCACGCCCGCGGCCGGCCGGCCAACTCCGCGCGAAGCCCCGGGGCTGAGGGCGAGGAGCGCGGCGCTGAGGCGCAGCCGGGGCGCTGCACCCACCCGGCCGAGGGGGAGCCCCCGGCCCCGGAGCCCCCCGGAGCCGCCCCCGGCCGCTCACCTGCCGCAGGATGAAGCTGGTGGACGTGGTGCTGCCGTCGGAGCGCTTCAGCCGGCTGCGGCGCGTCGCCGTGCCCCTCGTCACCTGCGCCGGGGAAGGCGAAGCCATCAGGGTCGCGCCCGCCTCAGCCCTGCCCGACCCAGCCCGGCCCAACCCGGCCCGGCACAGCCCGGCCCGTGGCGGCCGCCCCCCCCCCCCCCGGGGGGCCCGCAGCACCCACCGCGGCCATGGCAGCGAGGATCGGCGGCGGCTCCCGCGGCCCCGCACCTCAGCGCTGCCGGGGAGAAGAGAGCGCGGAGGGGAGGGGAAGGAGGGCGAGGGCGGGAGGGAGGGGACGGGGAGGAGGCAGCGCGGGGGGCGGGCGGCGCGGGGCGGGACGGGGCCGGGGCCCCGCCGCCATCTCGGGGCGGGTCGGGTGCGCGGCTGCCCTTCGACGACCCGCGTGAGGCGTCGAAGGGGAGCCGGGGGGGCCGACAGGGCCGCTGCCACCGCCCCCCGAGCCCGTTTGGGTGCCCCCGGGCCCCGCCTCAGCGCTGCCAGCCGGGCTCGGCACGGGCAGGGGAAGGCCGGCGGGGACGGGGGGACGCGGCCGTGTGGAAACCTGCCTGAAGTTGGAGAGCAGGAACGGCCTTTCTGTGAAGCCTTCTGTGCTCGCCTTGCTCCAGCTTGGCGGTGTATCGGGCTGCGCACCCGCACCCGGCTCTTCCCCAGCCTCTCTTGGGGTTGTCTGTGAGGGGCCCGCTGAGGAGCGCTGTATTTGGACTTAGCTGGGTAGGTAATTCTCAGAGCTGACAGATTTATTACAAACAGAAATCATTTATGACGAACAGAAACGATCACGAACTGCCAGAAATCACCAGAGCTTTCGGTACAGCGTCTGGTGCAGGAACAAGAGCTGCCTCCCGGCCGGGCTCCCTGCTGCGCCCCGTCCCTACCGCAGGCCCTGGCACACCGCAGAGGAGCGCAGGCGCCCCGGACAAGTCCCGGCTACGAGCCCAGCACAGCCTCCGAAAGCTGGAACTGATCCCCAGCTGCTGCACCTGTGTGAACCAGCCCAGCCTCCACCGCGCTGCCACCTGGCACTTCCAAGTATCGATCGGTGCGAGTTTGCATCAACTACCATTCATAAAGAATGCTGTAATTTCCAGGGCACGGGGGGATAAAAATAAATCAAGAGATGAAGCAACTTGTTTGAAGTCAAACAGGAAATCTGGAGAAGAAGGGGAAGCAGGACCTGGATTTCCTGCTTCCCACTCCTGTGCTTTAGCTACAAGTACATTACACCTCCCACTGAAATGAATGAGAAATGTGTGCATCTTTGAACTGATCCCGCTTCTACTCCAGAAAGCTTTGAACGCAGACCAGCTCCCTTGGAAAATAACTTTTTCTCAACCAACTGGGAAAGGGATCAAGAAAGCAAGCTGCCAAAAGCATCAAAGCACCACCGTTTCTCCAACCTATGCGGTAGCAACTTTATTTATATTCCGAATTACGTTAGAGCTACCTTTTACAGCCAGCTGCCATGACCTTTAAAGTTTGCGAAAACAATTAGTGCACCCAGATACCAGATGTGTGAAATCAAGGCAGCAATAAGGCAAACACCTACATAATAGGCTCTAATCATGCTCTGAAGGCTGCTGCCCACTGGCTCCATACAGAACAAGCACACCTCTGCTGAAAGCCCAAGGTACGACAGGGTGAACACATTTCTTTCACACTATAGACACAAACTGTAGATTTTAATTTTTTTTAAACCCTGGATGAAATTAGGCAGCCTGGTTTCTTTATCGGAGATGAATGTGGGTCATGAATGCTGTAGTCTAAATTAGATTATTTTTAAATTCACCTTAATCATTAAATAGGTACTAGTAAGGATACTTTTAACATTATTCTTGGTGTGGCTATGTGGCTCACTTCCCAGTTTAAGATACTGTCCAGAAAATTTACACACTCATCTCACTTCAGCGAGACATAGTCATGGTTGAGATTTGAAATGAAGAACAAAGCATTTGCCAGTAATTTAGTAAATGTGTTGGCTTTCAAGGGTTCAGAGGTGTAGTTTAAAGTAACCTGAAATCAAACCAGTAGGATCAGTGCCTCAAAAGGGTGCTGTAAATAAGTGGTGGAGTGCAGCGCTGTGCTTTGTGTCTAATAATGCCATCCTCAGGTGCAGCAGGCTCCTTGCACACATTGGTTTGGCATCCACTCACAGCCTCAGCAGAAGGCATCTTTAAAGCACAAGGATTTATTCTTACTTTGAGCTATGACTCCTTCTGGGTAATTCGTCTCCTTGAAAACCTATAATAAGCCCTAAGCAATTATGGTTCATTCTTAGGATGTGCGATACACTGCTCTTAAAATTTCATTGTATGTGTTTTCTATATAAACGCCTTATCATTTGTGGCAATTGTGTGCGTTACCGTTTTCTTTACGGTTATTCTCCTCTGTTCCCCATAGCGGTTAACATACGTATTGGTTAGAGTGCTGCTGCATGCTGGTTGCTAACCTGCTGAGCCCAGCTTACAGACAACCAAAGGTAACGAGCAAGGGTTCCCGAGTAGAGGAGCTCATCCAGCAGAGGTGAAATGCAGCACGGCTCTGAAATTAAGCTCGCCTCTTCCACAGCACTGGCGCTGCTGGGAGCGCGTGGGAGCGCGATGAGCTGGAGGTAAGTGGGCGCACGGCTGAGCGGGCTGGGGAAGGAGGAAGGTGAAGGCTGCAGCACTGAAGTTCACGATTCACGCTGTGAGTGGCACCTCACGCAGCTTTTGCCTTGTCTTGCTGGCAAGGATTTAACCTGAGTAGTAAAGAGAAGACTCTTCGCCCGTGTTTGTTAAATAAACTTTGTTTTATTCACACAAGGCAATGCACACATATTGCAGACAGGAGGCCAAACGGATATTCCATTAAAACACATCCCCCATTCTTAATACTGCAAACTCTTTAAGATAATTTTCTGTAAGAACTGTGACGCATCTATTAACCAGTACATATTCACCTCAAACCCCAGGCAAAATAGAAGTAGAACCACAATCTGCATCCAAAATTCAGGCATGCTGTATGCTGGGGTCAGTTCGTTAGCTGGCAGACGTTACAATTCCAGTGGAGCCAGCAGAGAGATGAAAATCCGGAAGTGCTCAGACCCTGCCCCATTTACATTTCTTTTCCTTCATTTCTCATTTTCACTGATTCAAAACAGTTTCAGTCAGTTTCATGTAAAATTTAACTGGTAAGAGCCATAAATTCTAAAAAGTTATTAATTCGACAAATATATCACAGTGTTCAATGTAAGCAAGAGTAGTGCCTATTATGTCTTAGAAAAGATGCATAGATAAAAATAAGAAAAAACCCTTCCTATCAGAAAATAGTTACTGTAAGAGATTGCAGCTACAGCCAGGTCCTGCTCGGCACTCCTTTCTAAAGGACGGCCTTCAAAAGAATTACGGTTCCACAAGCCTATGGACATCAATGAACAAAAGCTAAATGAACACAGAACATTTTAAGGTCTACCTGTTACAGAAACAATTTTAATATTGTAATTTTTATACCAAATTTAATAGACAATGCATTTGTCACATCAAGGCCATACAAAATACCAACGAGTCTCAACACACACCTCTGAATGGTGGCATTACAGACATGAAATCATTGCTTTCAGTTGACTATAACTTAGACGTAATAGGTTGCCAATTCACACTAGAAGAAAATGTATCTAGCATCGATATTTTTAACATCCATGAAACAAATATTACAATAAAATTCTCATTATAAAGTTGCACAAACTTCTATGTTAACTATTAAGAGTTTATATGAAAAAGCAGAAGTTATCTACCCTTGATTCCTGTTATAAAACAGTAGGAATAAACCTAGTGTAGAAATCCGAAGTTAGATAAATCCTTTGGCAGCATGTTCAGTTACAATCAGGCCTTAAAAATAAATATGATAATGTATAGAAGTTTGAAGAGGAAAAACAGTTCCTATTAACACCAAAACCCTCTAAATACACTATTTTAATAATTAAATTATTTTACACTATCTACAAGTTGCATATCACAGAATTCAGAATATAAGAGATGATGATCACAAATCTGGCTTTTATATAAAATTTCAGGCTTTAACAGTATGCATATATGTAGTTGTGTAGAAAATCTCAGACAAATGAGTATATACATTATTTATATTCATAAAATAATTAGAAGTAATCAAATCACATCTGTCTAGTCATCTCCACTTAGGATACTCAATATTTCTGCTGGATCAAAGTTTTGAATCCAATAAAAATACCTACCTTTACCTCACTTACTAATAAACATGGAAAATCTATATAAATGACAGCAAGGTCTAGTTTGATTATAAACCAATTTGGAACGAAATAAACTCTTACAAAAAATCTCAAAACAATAAGAATTTTGAACAGCAGCATTGAAATTAATTATTCCTCTTAACACAAGGAAAAAGTTATTGGAATACTTCAGTATTGCAACGTGTTATTTGTACTAAACTACTTCAGAGGGAAGTATACCAAAAATTAAAGTCATTTCAAAAGGAAAGATGATAGGTTCTTTCTAACTGCACAGATTTAAATAATGATTTAAAGAGCAGGTACTGAATCTCTTATTCCATAAGCACGAGGCTGCAATCGAATAAAGTCATGATACTAAGTAATTAAATAAAATGCAAAAGCAATGGAGGTGGCACTGAGTGAACAGTGGTTTTTATTACTCAGCAACAGTCTACAATCTGACAGTTCTCATTTGGTAGAAAAATTATACACCAAACATACTTATTTAGACATTTTTGGAGTTTCAGACATTTAACAAGAAGATGTTTTATCAGTGATTTGCTTCCATTATTTTCTCAATCTAAAGATTATGACTCATCATAAAATTGTTAAAATATGTATAAATACAACTATGCTAAACTGAGTAGGTAAACAGGAGAATTAAGTGATTTTTTCAGAGGCTGAAACCATAAAAGAAAAAACATTCCTGAAAGGTAACTCAGCTCAACTGTTCCTCCTTAAAGGAAAAAAAAAAAAAAAGAACCTACCCATTAAAAAGTGCATCAGGGAAGAAATTCTTAGATTTCTTGTCTTAGCCACCAAATGCTTCACTTCCACAGTCCCAAGGCAATTCCTTTTCTAAGGACGTCTGATATTTTCAATATGCAGCCGTTCCTTGTATTAAATGAGGAGCACACTCACAAAGCACGCGTAGTCTGCCTATACGCAGGCTGTTAAATACACCTTTCCCAACTTGTTTAAGAGTTTCCCTCTGTAACCAGCGTTTATTTAGACACGTAAATGGCAGCAGCAGCAAAAGGAAATCCTAGAGAGGCAAGAACCCCCTGGTCCCATACAGATGATTCCTGTTCCACTTGCCTCCCCAATGGAAATGGAACAAAGGTGGATTCTCAGTCTTAAGCTTCAAACATTCTTGATCCCCTCCTTTACCACGCAGAACTACAGTTCTCCTTCACTTCTACATACAACAGAAAAAGGAAAAGAAAATACATTCTGTACAAGACCCTGGCTCAGCACCTCATATCCGGAGTACCCACAGTCTGCTGGGAGCATCCCTTGCGTGTACCACCTCTGCCAAAAGCAAGTTCAAGCAACCCCCCGCAATTTCTTTCAAGAGAAACACATCAAAGTTCTCTGTAGTTTCCCAAAATCTAATAGGCAGCACTGCAAAAACATCATCTCTCATACTTCTGTAGGTACATGGTCCTCTCCGTCACAGTATCAAATCATTTTCTCCTCCAGCTCTCCTCTGATTAACTCGTGCAGCTGTTCCAATTATCTAGCGCACACCGTGTCATAAAGCTCACGACAGCAGCACAGAGAGAAGGAGGTGTCTAAATCAGCAGAGATTTTCTGAAGCTACTTGGATAGAAAGATTACAGTGAGACACCAGAAGAGAGAATGCGTACTGAGAGCAACGCATACCACTGAGTATGCGTCCTCAAGTTTCCAGAAACACATTAAAAAGAAAATTATTTTTGGCCAATCTTTTTCCTATATTCAGACTCACAAATGGCGTTTCCTGAAACCACTGAACTAAGGGCTCAAAGTAATCTGAAATTATTTTAAACCGTTACCTAATCTAGTTCAAACTACCTTTAAGCAAACGATTAACGACCGGTTCTGATGTGTATTTTTACTCAGCATCACCCTAATGCACTAAGTTGGGTTACTTAAAAAGGAAAATGCATTTTGATATCTGTGACAGGTATTAATAAAAAAATCATTAGCTTCAGCAAACTGTATTCATTATTTTAGAAGTATGAGCCTGGTTTGTTTTTAAAGGAGGGGCTGTTGGTGGTAGTTTGTTTGTTGCTGCAGAACGGAATGAGCAGGAACTGCCATGGGATAACCTGGTCCTTGGGGCAAACTGGACGCGTTGTTCTGGTAGGCTGACATATCCACCGACACTCCCATCTGCTGCTGGCTGTAGGCAGCGGTGCTGGCAGCTGATGGAAGACCAGCATTCTGGTTCACGTACGTCTGGTTCAGCACAGAGTCTGGTCCTGGGCTGTAACGAAACAAACCGAACCAAATCTAACTCTGACAAGTTCACATCTATTTCTCTGATAAGCAGATTTGCAAGTGAGAATTTTGCCTAGCCCAAAAGCAATCTGTGTACCTTCAAAGCGGCTAAACAGCATTACACGTCACTGTAAATACCTCACGGAGATACAGCCTCTAGGCAAAGCAGTAAAATTACCATCAGGAATAGGGTGACGGAAGAGTTTGCTGAAATGATACCTTAAATAGGCAGCTTGAGCAGGCTGAGTTGCTCCAGAAGAATTTATATTTTGAGGCAGAGACCTCAGCTGCCCCATCTGATCAGGTCCTAGGCCATAACCTGGGGAAATGGTGACTTGGTGAACACCTTGGATCATGTAGTTTCCACTAGGTGGCTGTACAGGATATGACTGTTAATTAAAAAAAAAGCATACCTTTTATTTTCAATTAAGCAGCAGCAAATGTGGCACAGAATACAATAAACAAATACATTAGGATTCCAAGGCTCAATGAACATCAACTTTCCAACAGCGTTCTAAAACCAACACATGCAACTTCTCCTAACACACGACTTGTGAATAGGCATCCTTTATTGCCATCAGCAGGCACCTTTTTCAAAAATGCCCTGCTAACAAGGTCTGTCCTTACTGTCTGGACGATCCTTTTGTATCACGTACAAGACCTTTGCCCCTCCCAGAAGCCTTGTTTCTTTTTCTGTAATCTCCCTTGACTTTACCATGTTCAGTCCTCACACATTTTGATGCACAAACACAGTTGAGTGGGATGAGCACCATACAAGATTTGTTATTTAATACATTTTGGGAATAAAAACAGAGGAATATTCTAAGACTAACATAAGAGGAAATTAAAAAAACTTTAGTTTCTGGCATCTCTGATTTAAGATAACACAAGTTTTCACTCAAAATTCAGATAGAGCAGGTGGTATAACATGCTTATGGAAGTCTGTACTGCTCTGTATTGCTTTTGGACTTGGGACAGTATAGGGACACTGAAGGAACAGACACTTTTGTGTCAAGTAACTGTGCTAGGCCCAGCACGAGTAGCATTATCTCACATTTTCACTGCTGGAAGCATGTATCTTGAAAGAAATAGTAAACTCCCGTTGCCTTTTGGCTCATGTTACTTCTTAACCTCCAAATATACTGAATTTTTCATCATTACCAGAAGCTAAGGACATAGAGTTACTTTAACTGACAGATTTTCAGATCTAGCAGTTGCTATGGCAACTATTCTTTATTCTTTTCCCACAGAACAATTAGCATTAAAGTAAAATTCACTTGAAGTAAAGACACTCATTCTGTGCTTTCTTTAAAAAAGGATCTTTAAAATCCCTCTCCCCTCTATTTTTGTTTTCTTAGGACACCAATATGGCACACAAGAGATACTGTAAATCCGTTTTGAGCAACTACACCCACTAATACAATACCTTTTTTTTCCCCCTTGGAAAAAAAGAGCTAAAACCAGATGAAGGTTTCTATACTTAGCAAAAGTGCACTGGGCTCATGATTAATGCACTAATATTCAAGTTCACTCACATCCCTGCTATTAGATAAGAAGGTAACATTTTACTTTAAGACTGAGAACATGACTCATCGCAAGAATATCCACCAAGCTGCTGAAACACACAATTCTCACTAGGAAAAAAAAATCACAGAAAGAATCTTAAGTATTTTCAATAAATCATCTTTATGTTAAAGTGAGCAAAATTAACATCTATAGCTTATTGTATGAGCAGGTAACTGCAAATTAAAGTACTCTGTTCTAGTGTATATTCTAAAGGCTATAGAAAGTCACCAGGCAATGTCAGATTGTTCGTAGGCTAGCAAGAAAGCCTACACTTCATTTTTGGTGTCATCTTTTTAAATAGGAATCTATATTAGGAAAGTCTCTATTTCCAGAAGAGGGTACTGACCTGCACTGAAACACCAGAAGATGTAGGTGGGTATTGTGCGGGATGGTGGAGTTTCGAGTAGGCTGAATACATCGGCGTTTCATTCATCAGTTTGTTATAGAGCTCCAAAGCTTCCAGAACTTTCACATTCAATTCAGATAATTCTGAATGTTTTCTGTTTCAAAACAAACGTATGCAAAACACTAAGTTGCTCTAACATCTAGTGTTAGATGGTAAAAAAGGAAAGTACTTCATTAAGCAGGTTTGAGCATGCATGAAAAAAAAATCTTGAAAGACAGATGGCTGATTTCTTGCACATCTGTATCATAAAATGGTCAGAATCCACCCCGTTCCTTCTACCAGTGAAGGAGAGCCCGAATGGTGAACCACCATCCTTCCCTAGCTGTAATAAAGCAGGCAACTCCACGACATTAATCGATTTTTCCTTTCACCATTAAATACCCCTGAGTCCGAGGGGAACGGGGTAATGATGCTGTTGAACAGATTTTCCTGTCACGGAGGGCAGCGAGCATCAGAATGAGGATGTCAAGTTCCAGACAGATAGACCAGCCTACAATCAAGTGCTAATACAAAATACACCAAGTAACTTATGCAGTATGCTTAGGAGAACAGCAACAAAACCTTAAGTACAGAAGTCCTGGTGTGAGTAGTAAATGTTAAAAAGTAAAAGCAGAATGGTCTAATTTTTTCTTGCAAGATTTTCTACCTTGGGAGATGAAGGAGAAAATTAAAATAAAAAATTAATACAATTTGAAGTATCAGTAAATCACGCAGAAGCTACATTCTGACTCACCTATCTATCTCTTCTAGTTTTTCGTCTATCATTGGACCCATTTGTTGGCAAATATCTGTAACGACAAAAGAGTCAAAGTAGTTAGCACACTTCACAATTGAATTTTAAATCCAGCCAAAATATACTTTAAGTACACTAAGCATAAAAATTGGACAGTGTCCCTAGTTATCAGGCGTGTCCAATTCCTCCAAACCAGAGGAGAAAAACACTTTGGTTATTCTGCTTTGTCATCCTCTCTTCACTTTCCCTCCACAAACAGAAGACTCCTGATGAAAACTACAGAAAATTTTGCATTTCTGCTTCCACCTCCAAGGTTTATGGTGTTCTCATCTTTTACTGGAATACTGCCTATGAATCTATCTAGGCCCCCTGTACTGAAGATATTCCCTTATTTTCCACTTTTTCCATTCTACAAAACTTTTTTCCCCCCCCAAAGTACACTCAATTGTTCTTGCACACCTTGAACTACCCAGCTCTTAAAGTGAGCTGAACTTCCCCTCCCCTCTTAGCAAGCAGTACTTTGGAGAAATTTTGACCGACAATTAATTGCTTATTTTATGTGGAGTTTTGATAGGTAGGTATTTCTTGCAAAGATCAGGCAGAGTATACTAGCTAGAAGCTAAGCAAATTGCTCTGTTAAACAGGGATTTAGCTTGAAAACTGTTAGAAAACACAGAGTTATACTTATATCCCCATGCTCCCTTTGTGAAATAAATTATTCTACAGCACACTGACAGTAGATACCCTGGTTTCTCTGAGCTTAACATAAATACAAAAGAATTACCAGCTTAATCGATGGAAAAGAGTTGGGAGAAGAAATACAAGAATTAGCAAACTTAGTTCTCAAAGTACCTTCTGAGTCTAGAAGATCTGGAGAATCAAGCTTTAGATCTGTAGGATCTATACTCTGAAGTACCTGCAGTGTTTTATCCATCTTGTCCTGAAAGGTGGAAGATAAGGTTAACAACAGCTATTTCTGAAGCATGGCAGAGGCTGTTTTAATTTTTGAATTAAAAAAGGTCTTTACATAAAAAAAAGTTCTCCTAACTGGCAGCATCAAAACAACGTCTTAATCTTTTTAAAATATCAGTACTTTTGTACACTGAAAGTGACTGCATACCTCGTCTATATATACAGGCTCAGGTTCTGCTTTCTTAATTTCTTCTGTAGTATCCTCAGGAACACAATTTTTATCCACAGTTGCTGCAAGAACAAACAGTAGTTTCTTTCCTGTGGCTGCGTTACTATGTTAACTTAAAGTACACATTTTAATTGCTTAGCATCAAATCTTTAAATGAGATAGAAATTTGAGTAAGTATTTTAAGCAGTGATGCACCTAGCTGCTGGAGAAGTATTATGTTACTCTCTAAGAATTATGGCAAAATGAACTGAATTACTGCAACAGGGAGAAGGTAACAACTTACAATCAAAACGTATCATAAAAGTGAGCTACAGCAGTGGTATATGCTTGCTTGCTTGCAACAGCGTCAGGATTTCTCCCTCAATTCTTTTCTTGGGCTGATTTCAGGAAATGATTTTGCTGATGGGCTAATTAGTACTTCCACCATAAGGCCGCCTTTCTAAAAATAATGTGTCAGCTTTTTAGCAGCTAACTTACCTGCCTCAGGTTCGACATTTAAGTCAGAAGTCACAAAATTAGACGGAAACAATCCCACTCCTCTATGATTTTCACCTTTCCACCAATTGGCGTCACTACGGAGATAAAGCCGTGTTACAAAACCCTGAACATCACCTCTGAGCATCAGCAACATTTTGTGCTTTTGACAGAAAACCTGTGATATCTGAGGCACTATTTCCCTAGGTGTCCGGTAACAGAGGTAAAGGAGGATGTCTGTACAGATTAGCAGCCCAGCAGCAAAGCCAAAAGCAGGAGCTGGGGAGGAGAGAGGGCGGGCTCGGGGGAAGTAAAACCATTTAGCAGCAATCACTGCAAGCTTAAAGCACAACTCCTCAGTTCTTCAGAGTGATTAGATGATAGCCCATTATAGCTTCACCTAGAAGTTTACAAGAAGTACACAAGTGGGGACTAACATTAGAAATATAATTAATCTGTCACAGCCTGTTAAATTAGAGCAGCGTTAGTAGGTTCTGCTTCTTAGCTATCGTTGGAACAACAGTGACAAGAGTGACAATAACTACCTGAAGCACTTTTCCTCAGTTTTATTCCTAGCAAATGTGACGCTTGACAGCCAGAGATTCAACAATTTCTGGTATCAGCTGGAGTTCGGTACTGCAATGTGCATAACTATTCTTATGACATTATAACCAATTAACATTTTAAAAGCTACAAATTGGACCTCCACCACAGAATGGTTATCTAATGAAATACACAGAGGTTCCCTCTGCACCAAAACCACCCTGAGGTCACAAACGGCAGTGACAACTGGGCCGGTGGCATGCAGTCAGTTCGACTGGGCAGAGGCTACTTTCTCCTTGCCGCTGGTATTTTATTTATTTATTTTTATTATATAAAGCAGCAAGCCAAGCTTAACCAGGATGCTGTCCATCAGAATCACAGCATGCTGCCTCTCCATTGAACCTCAGCAGGCAAAGCAAGACAGCTGCACAGGAAAACTTCAGAGAGAAAAGGCAGCTTCCTTTGATTACAGCCACAGAAAGGCTCCAGCAGCATCAGATGGTGTTGCAGTGGCGGGGGGGGGGATCTTGTTTCTTAAAAATTAAAAAAAAAACTAAAAAAATGGGGTTTTTAAGAAATGGGGGGGCTCTGTTTTAAAATCACTGGAGAAATACATGAACTGGGGAAGGAGGGCAAGTCTGGCCTCAAAGAAATGTTAGATACAATTTTTTTTTAAAGGGTTTAAACAATTTTGGGTATGGAACAAACAGCAGAAGATGAAGGGATTTGGGGAAGGCCAGAGTGACAATATATGTGCTTGTGGAAAAGAAAGCCCTGGGGGGAAAAAACTGCTAACGACACAACAGTTGTGGAATAAAGGCACCTTCATCTGAGCATGTTATACCTGTCATCCAAAACAAAAATAATTTCTCCACTTTTAAAGGTGAGCTCATTGTCCTCGACGGCTTCAAAGTCATAGAGAGCTCGCACCTTCCTTGCGTTCTGACTGGTTTGCTGAATTTCTGCAGATGGGTACAAGGATTTGGTTTCCATTTGTTGCTGTTTCTGCTCTTGCAATGACAATTCAATAGCTACAGTTAGGAGAGGAAAATAAAACAGGTAAGTCTGTATATTTTATCCCTGTATACAAAGGCAGTTTGCTTTCCTAATCAAAAGAAATATTTTAATAATATAAACATGGTCTTTGTTTAATATTTTTTTCTCCAAACTATGAGCCATTTATTACATTTCAACAGCTTTACTCTGCCCTACAACAGAACGAAAAGGTAAGACATTAAAATGTTCCATAACTTGTGCATGATTAACATAAACTTTAATTCCCAACCTGCTGTGCCCTTGCGTTCAGTTCTTGCAGCAGAAGAGGGTGCAGCTTATTTCTATGCATTTTAACAAAACGCTCCAGAGCACAAGCCTAACCCAAGGCTGTGACTAGTAATTTACCTTTAGCTATATCTTCATCTTCTTTGTTTTTACTTAATGATGAACCATTCTTAGCAGCATTTGTGGTAGCCTGAAAATGTGTTAACAATAGAATAAGTTCATGGTACAAAGGAAGAAGAAAGCTCTATAATTATATACTTTAAAAATTAGTAATAAGTTGTTCCTGGTTAGTTGCCTTATCAGAAGGTTTCATTACCGACCCAAGATGATCTTCTAGATGAAAACATTTACTGTTGTCCGGAATCTCATCCATGTTTTATTTTGTTTTCAGCAGCGAACAAAGTAAAATAAATAATGAGATCTCGTTTATTTAACAGATTTCATTTAAATACTTCCTCATTATTTAAATGAGTTCTGTTTAAATGACTACTCTTTTTGCCTTTGCCCTCCATACCTCCCCTCAAAAGGGAAGGAAAACTCTTTGGAGTCCTACGTTTGTGAAGACCCAGGTTATTAAGCTGCAGCTGGACTTGTTAAAAAGTGGGATTTTTCTCCGTGTCACACCAGAAGACACCCTCAATCTCTGTTGTTGGGAGTGTGGAAACAAAAAGCGAATGTTAGGAGCTGCTGCCTTGACTAACTGAGTCTCCACAACAGCACAGAGAAATCATTCCTAGAGTTTTCACTCCAACAAGGAAGTCATCCTGCAGGAATGAAGAACCTAATTTCAGACACTGGGGTTATCAACGGTCCTAGAAAACAATTCTGTACAAGTATACCAGAAACTAACAAACCTCAGTGTTACTGTTTGCAGTGAAGTGTGTGAGGTAAAGACAAAGATGTAACTTCATATGTATTTGTAGGAAAGAAAGCACAACTGGTTGCAGCTCTCTTTATCTTCCATGTTTCTACCATATGTTTTAATGCTCATCCTAGATTCCGAGGTGAAAACGTCTTTGCAGAGAAAGGAAAGATGGTAAAAGTATTAAAAACAACTCTGTTTAATACAGAGAAAAGTAAACTTCACGTAAGGAAAACTCAACAGAAGTGACAGTTCTAATTTTTCAGGATTGACCTTTGCCTAACTCACATTGAACATAATATTTAGAAGCATCAATAATAAAGCGCAGAAAATAAGAAAACCTGTCACCATATCTGGCAGCTAGATGATCAGGCATAATACACCAGCAGAAGGAAAACACAGAGAGCAAGTGAGGTTAGGGACTGGAGCACCCACCACTGCAGAGCCAGGACAACTCCTGACACGGACAGAAAACTGGAACAGGAAATGGGGATTTAGAAAAGGAAAGCATAGCATAGCACAGAACAGATCATCTTCAAAGATGTCTCAGTTCCAGATACTGCCCTTTGTTTCATGAGGCTTTGTGAAGAAAAAAAAAGATTTGTGCTCCAAGTCAGCAATTAGAACCATGAAACACCAAGTACAAAGTGTGGGTGTAGGATTGCTTAGAGTTAAGGCAGCGACAGCTCGACAGAGCTCTAAAAAAAATGATCTGAAGAAAGACAGATCTAAAACGAAACAACTCATGAGGACATCATGAAATAGCTATTAGTCTGTTCTTATTTTTCTTCGGAAGGCAAGGAAATACATAAGGCAGAATGAAATGAACCTCGGTATCGGGAGGCAACCAAACCAGAACAAGGATCCTACTCTCCTCTGACCAAAAGCACCTAAGATCTCTTGTGGACAGCTTTTCATTTTGTTCACTGCCAGAGGGCTAACAGGAGCAGAAGTACTAAGTATTCCTAACCAGCTTTTACCTGTGATCCAGCAGCAGGAAAAGTTACACCTTCTTCTTTTAAAGATTTAATTGTTGCGGATATTAAGCTGCACTGTGGGTCCTTCTGAAATTCTTCTGACCACTCCACCATTAGACTTTTCAGCTTCTCAGATACTTTTGGATGAGCCTAGAAGACAAAATTGCATAGAAAGGAATACTTCCACCTCAAAGTGAGCAGAAAGAGTTGTAAAACTTTGTTACCAAAGCCTTTTTTTTTTTTTAATAAATACCCTAATAATCAATTCATTGCATTCAATAAGACAATAAGAAAATTTTGGAAACAGAACCTAGCATACATGACCTTTTATACATTGATTCAGATATTACAGACAGCATGTTTAGCCCCTGGAGCATCCTCCTTCAACCCTTACAGCAATCCTCTGAGGCAAATTCTCTTGCACAGCCAGAACTTGGAATTTACGGGCAGTTCACTTACACATACTGCTGTAATTTTAGTGGAGTCAATTTTAGGTGGTTAAGGAAAAAGACTGACAATTCAATTTTTCAAATGTTAGCCATGCTTCCACCTCAATAGTTTGGAGAGATTCAGGCTGCCTACCTCTATGCCATTCTCTGTCCTCTATCCTCATCTAAATGATTTACAGCTACCCTAAATCCAGGCAGGACCACTGATTTTGTGCAACACTGCAAATTTTACCTGCTAACAACCTCATGCCAAGAGATAAACCACCTGAGAAAAGCGAGTCAGACTCACGCATCACCCTACTACATGGCTAAAGGACACACTTCTGAGCATACCTCAGAAGCACACCTTTAACCTGAGCTGCTGTTAATCTTCTAATAGCCTTAGAAAAAACATTGGAGCAAAAAGAGCAACACTTCATGACAGCAGCTAACATACGTGATTGTCATGCCAATGTTACAAGGGTAAAACGTGGACTAAGCATTTCAGACTCCATCCACTTTGTGGTTTTCCTTCCAATTAACAAAAAGACTACCATTTGAACCCAAGCCATCCAAACTAACACCAGGATACCTGCTGGTGAGCGAGGGTTCTGGGGCTGGTGGCCTCACCTCTATCTGCTTCAGCCTGCCTTGTACAGATGAAAGCTTGGGACTGCACAAAATGCTCCCATCTGAGTGTCCTTCAGACCACAGCGCAAGCCTGTGGCTCACCCACAAACACGCTGAACAGTAAGAACATTGACGAGTTTGGGCTCGAGCATGCATTTAATTGAAATAAACCATGTAGCCCAGTAGGTTCATTATCAGCACAAAGGTATTTGTTACACTTGTCTGAACTAATTTTCTTTCAGAGAAAAGGAGGAAGCACAATTTTATAGGCCCTCTGAGGATTCTTTCTCCAAATGGGCAAGGGACAGGGGAAAACACAAGTACTTCCCAACAACAAAATAATTTATGCTCCGGTAGGCGATTCTTCAGTGGGATTAGAGGTTTGTTTTTACATCCACAAGCACTGTCAGAGCATGAAGGTCAATGTTCTATTTCAGAATGGACCATGGCTAATGAGAATAAAGTGGAGGACTTCAAGACCTATTTTTCCACAGAAAGCAAGAAACAGAAGAGCCATGAACTCATTTTGCTTCCCAGCAATTTTATTAGTTTCCTTAATTGCTTTGCTCAACCTCTGATGATTCCAGGCCTCCCATATATTTGAAGACTATCTTCTTTAGTCATTTTTGTCTCCAACTGGAGCAGTAATTATGGTAAAGCAGGTTCTGCTTACTCAGTTCTTTACATCTAGATTTAGATCCCGTCAGCTGCTTGACCCCAACCATTTAGGTCTTCCTTTCTCGGTTAACTCTTCATCCAGTGTTCTGAGAATCTCTGGAAACTAAAGTTGTCTGAAGCCTTCCTCCTTTTCCTTGTAAAAATGTAATTTAACTTTCTCACTGTTTTCCCTTTGCACTTTAGCTTAAGAATTTCATTAAAGCCAAATAAAAACTCTTTTCAGGGAAAGCTGCCTTCACTTCTATCAAATTAATTGGGCTTAGGAAGAGTCACAGATTATAATTAAAATTGCTCGTGTAATTTTGTTAAAATCTGGGGCAGGTAGTAAATGAAAATACACAAATTTCAGGGATAAGACAAACAGCCAGCAGCATCTGCAACTGCACCAAAACTAGAAAGTTTTATTAGCTAGCATATTAACTAGAGCATTAGTTTTGCCAGTTCTTTGCTACGATGAGAAAAAGCAAAGAAATCACCAAAGTAATTCTCCCCCACAAAGTTACAAAATAATTACCTTGTTTATTATACCTCGAGCTTCACTAGCAAAATCACGAGAACACACTTCTAAGTGAAATATTTTTCCACAGTTTGATACACAGGCTCCTAAAAGCTGACAACAGAAATACAATGGTGAAGATGTATGACAACAATAATCCGAAATAAAAGCACGCATAGAAAAAGTTCACCCTTTGTTCAGCATGCACTCTCCCACTACTACCGCAGATACACAGAAAGGTATTAATTGATCAGTACACACTTCACAGCTCCATTACCTAAAGGAACAGAAAGGTTTTGGAAAACAGGGACAGTTTACTCACTGTAAGTGCTTGCAAAGCCACATGGGGAACTTTATGATTTACCCTCTTCATGATGGCTTTAAGGCAATCCTTTGCTCTACAAAAGGAACACAGGAAGTATTAGCGATAGATGTGACTGACCTAATTTGCAGAATGAATGAAACCAGCTACTCAAGTTTGGTAAGCAAACAAAACCGTCTCTATTTTAAGAAATGTAAATGGAACCTAACCTAAACTTTTCCCAGAGCAAGCCTGAAAAAAATATTTAACAACTTGCTTGCTCTTAAACGTGCTGAATTGGAGCAGACTCCATTTTTATGCTGACATTTTGTATTAGTTTCCATAGTACTGCTGACAGGTCACAAAGAGAGCATTTGCTACTACGTTGAGAAAATAGATTTGAAATAGACAATGAAAGAAATGTCTTTTCATTTATAAAAAATAACTCTGCAGCAGCAGTGACCTAATGGCTATTTAATTGGCTCCTGTAAAGGCTCTCTATAGATTTAATTTTAAAAACATTCACAGCTTGTTAGCTCTTGGATCCCATTTTCAAGACACCTGAATGTCAACACAAAAGAAACTTAAGTTTTTACAATCCCTTTTTCCCCTCTACAGATGTTTTCTAGCATTAAAGATTTTTAAAAAGGACTCAAAGAATATTCTGCACTTTTTTCCCTTGAGGACTGAAGATTCCCAGATTGAACAGATTCGCCATTCTTCCCTGTGGGACAGGACATAATTAATACAAAAAGAACTTTCTCAGTGTAGTACCCTTAAATACTACAAATAAATGATAAAAAATTAAGATCAGTTGAGAATTCAAGTATGTACCAGCTCAAGTTGACTACAGAATTTGAAACATTTTATCGCTCAAAAAGATTCCCTTAAAAATAAGCAGATCCTTTTGACAATTGTAAGATCACTGAAATACCACTTACATTTCTATATTACCACTTAGGCTAAACTGATCCAAATCAAGGTGGGCATTGACCTCAGTTTTTTCCTCTTTTCTCCTATATCAGTCCCATCCTTTCTAATCAACAGACAGATAAATTCCTCATCATAAATAGCAAACTGTCCTAACTAGATTTTTTTTTTCCAAAGAAACTAGTTCACCATTTCCTATTGACATAGCGCCTTCTCAAAAGGAATGCAAGATCATTAAATATAAATAACTTGGTCTACTGTGCAGAACCTCCTAACATTGGGATGCGTTCAACGTCTCCCAATTGCTCTACTGGAAATCTGGTTGGAATATTTCTTTTAAAGAATTTTAAAGCCAACTGCACACATCTGTAGAGCTTACAAAAGCATCAGATCAGTAGCATTTTCTGCATGTCTGACTACAATGAGCATTTTGAGGTGTGTTTCTTCTGAAACAGTATTCCTCTTCACAGGAAGATGAAATTACACGTCGTGATGCTGAGACACAGCTTACCCATTAGGAGTGCTGCCAACTTTGTCACATATATCCATAATAAGACCCCAGTCCTCGCTGGTGTTATATTCATTTGTAGCCTTTTCTGTAAAGAAAACCAAGACTGATTAAGCATAAAAATACCCGATTAAATTCAGATTCTAGTGAGCAAATACCTTCACAGCCATACAAAAAAGGGATCTCCCCATATAAAATGCTGAGAGGCAGTGTCTTCCAGAGTGCTAATTCCTCCTGTTTTATGAAGCATTCTGCATGTATTTTCATATGGGAAGACCAGCACGGGACTAAGGAATGCATTAAGTGTTTTAAAGATCCAAAAAGTGAAACAACTTCAAGTGTAATGCTGTAAATAATGAAAAATCTGCTTCTGTACACTTTGCTTGCTTACTCCAAGTTTAGGCCGTAACCCTAAGTTAGAGTTTACTCAAGGCCTTCCAATCTTTGCATTCAGGATATATTTCACACGGAAAATATATAAATTATGATATATTTCACACAGAAAATTTAATATATAATACATATTATGATTTTGCATATATGTATGATATATATTATATATCATATGTAATTTCCTTTTTATTTCCAAGGAGAATAAATAAATCCTTTCAGACCTCTAAGGGAAAACCACCTCCTCCTTCAATAAACTTCTTACAACACTCCTCTACTAGATTTTTTCAAGAAATCTGAACGTCACAAGCGTAGAGAAATGAAAGCAACAGGGAAGGATTACTGAAGGTCCCGAAAGCGGCCAACAAAAACCCAAACTGCTTTACGTAAAGAACATATCCCTACTTAACACTCACAGCGTTCCATTCGATGTTAGCAGACAAGGGATAACGTCATTTATTTGTGCCTCCCCTTTGACTTTTTGCTAGAACCATGTTATTTTAATGCCATGTAAATATGACAGCTCCATTAAAACAACTCATGAGAGCAATATTTTATGCATTACATCTGCCACCTTACGATTTAATTTTAACACGCCACTTTAGTATTTTGACTAAGCCCAAAGGTAAGAGCTTTCAGATTTTTACGCCACGTAGTAATTCCATCAGAACGCACTCCATAAACGATCCTGGCAATATCACAATTACTACTTTTACAGCATTTTGAGTAAGAGAAGTCACCAAGTCCCTTAGTGACTGAGCACTTTAAAGGCTATTTAGCAGATTAAAGCAGCACATCATGGTCACTAACTATTAACACGACGGCGCTCTGCGACAGCTGCTGGTCCAAAATGACACGGCCTGCTGACAGCAGCACTACCCCGAATAAATGCATTTTCTGGGTGTGCAGCTAAGCGTCTTCTCTGATAACCAGCTCCACGGCTCAGTTCTGCAGCCAGGAGCTGCAACAAACACCCCCTGGCAGCGGAGCGGCCTCCACAAAGAGAACTCGAGCACAGCGGAGCCCCCGAAACCTTCCATTACAGAGGTAAAAGCAGACCAAGGAGGGGGAATGGAAGCTGGCAATTTTGGCCACACGTTATCTTCACAGGTTGGAATTACTCTTCAAGGGAAGCAAACGCTGCTTGAAAGCACGTTCCTACAGCACAAAGCTCCTTAAAATACTTCCCCAGAAAAGACGTAAGTGTTGGATTTTCTTTTAAGTGCCTCAATATTTTTAGGACACTAAAACTAAACTAATTGCTTGTTCTTGAAAATAAAGGAGGGCCTGCAATTTTAAGCTGCCTAACGTGCCATTTATTTTTAAAAAAGCAAAACAAAGAACCCCTGTATGCAGGGCATTGCCTGGGTATGTGAACGGCAAGTACTGAACCAGCACAAAGGAGACACCAGGAGCAGCACAACGCAACGCTCGCCGCACACAGCTTCAGCCTGCTGTTTGCTGTGAAGGCCCACCAGCTGAAGTCGCGTTTTTAAAAGCATCACCTTGCACGCCTCCATCCCCGGGGTGCAAATCCTGCCATCAGGACTTGCCAGCCAAATTAATCCGTCTCATCCAGTGACAGCAGCAGCAGCTGTGCCCACAAAACCAGCACCAATGCCTACACAACAGGCCGGGCACATCCCGCTGCCTTGCGGCACCCCCAGCTGAAAGCTGTTTCTGCTCTGAACCCCCAGGTGTCCGCTACAGACACCTCTTTGTCCACGAGCAAAAAGACAACGGTGAACACCAAGAAGCGGTGGTAGGTCAAGAGAAAGGCATGGAAGCTGAGAAAACACAGGGTTGTGTTTCACGCCCGAGTCTTTGGAGCCTCAAAACACCACAGACAGCAGCGACCAACTCTGCACCTTGTTTCTTCCAGTCCCAGCAACGCCCCCTGCCTCAGGAGGATGCAAACTCACCTGAGACACAGGAGCGCTTTGATACAGGCGGGCACAGCTAGCAAAGCAAGCCTGCAGACAGGCACCGCCACGCGTCCGAGTGTTATCACCTCACTGACACCAAAACCCCGAACCCAGACCGCTACACTTCCCTCTTCCTCCACCCCCTTCTCTTTCCCTCCACTACACTCCTTTTAAAATGGAAAAGGAATCAAATCAGGTAACTAACTTCTGGAGAGGTTCTTTAAAAAAAAAAGAACATAACAGCATCCATAAAATGCACCTAAGGTGCTTTGACAGACACAGACCTGTTGGGTTTGCAAAAGCCACCTCTTCTGAAACAGCGCAGCGAAGAGCTGGACTGAAACAGACACGTGGGCACGGGCAGGTAGGACACGCAGGGCACTTGGGTTGCTTACAGGCCAGTCAGAGCGCAAGCCTGTAAGCCGAGGGCGCAGCGTAAACACTTCTTGTGCGTACTTGTGAGCACACAGCCGCGTGCCAAACGCAGGGCCCTCCTCCCGGCCCCACGCACGCCGCTCCACGGGCAGACGCGGTCCCGCTGGCAGCGAGGAGGCCGCCCTACAGCAATCTCGTACAGCTTCTGAGGTTTCCTTCCTTGCCAGCATGACGAATTAACAGCATCTGTCTTCTTGCTTACCACGAGCTCCAGCTGAAGAATCATCTCGAAGAGTAACTGCTCTGCAGATGCCGAGGTGGGGACCTTGATCAGAGGAAACGGATGTGGGAAGGTGCCTTTTCCAAGGTTCCTTCAGTGCTAGGAGAACACAAACCTAAAACACCTAACAGCTTATGCTCCGTAGCTCTCCAGCCGATGAAGGAACACCAGGCTCGAGCTTAGTTTTACAGGAGCGGTGGTAAAAGTACAACGTGTTTATTTGTGTTGCTGCTTGGAATATTTTCAAAAAAATTAAAGACTGCAACACGATTAATCGCTTTGAACTGGATCGGCTCCCCGATCTGATGTGATCTGCCACGCAGCTGCGGGAAAAACCGTGCCAATGCAGGAGAGGAGACAGTGCGAGGATGAGCAGCTGGGGAGGGGAGGGGACGGGAGCCCTTCGCTGGTACTGCTGCCAAAGGAAGGACTGCTGGGCAAGGTGCTGCCTTGGAACACGGCCTGCGGCTCCCATAGGAAAGAAGGTAACGCCTCACCAACGCCCCGCTGCCGCGCACCGTGCCAGGGCCCCCCCGGTGCCCAGGGCCCCCGGACGGGGAGCTGACCGTCCTGCCTTCCAGCCTCATCACACCGGCTCTCCTCTCCTCCCCTTTATTCCCCACGCAGGGGACAGGTAACACGCAAAAACAAGGGTCCAGCGCGGGGACCCATCAGGAGAAATCCCTGCCGGGGGAAGCGGCGTGCCGCTGGTGCCTACCCGGAGCGTTTCTCACCGTTCCGCAGACCTCTTGCTGGTGAATTTAGCTGGAGCTCCGCGTCCCGCTGCACACACGGCGCCTCGCACCGACGGGGAAATCGGCAACGCTGGCCGCTGACAGCAAGCCCTCGCTGCTGCCCGGCGTGCAGCCTTCGAACGTGTGCAGTGTTTTGTTATTCTGCCCTCAGCTCCCTCGAGCAAGGCTTGCCGACAATGCCAAACAACACGTCGGCTAAGAAAATAAACACTCAAATGCAACAATGTTTTCCCCCCCACGTCAATTTTTACACTAGAAATGGAGAAAACCAAGCAGTCACACGGGGACTTGGCGCAAGGAGCCTTCCAGCTTGATGTGACATTAGTTAAAGCCTGATCACTGAAATGACAACCTTCTGGAGGCTGATTTGCCTCCAAAACATACGTGAAATAAAAAATTGTAGGCATAATCAATCTTGTATTTGGAGTTTGACGTAGCATCACTCTAAGTTTGTAAAAACAGAGCCAGAATAACAAAAGTGAAAGGTTAAAAACTGGAGACCCGCTCCTGACTGCTGGCTTTCGGAAAAGAAACCAGAACCACACAAACACATTTCTGGAAACCCAAAACGTAATCCTACACCTTCTGTTGTTCGCCTTGCCTTTGCATACCCAAACCAGAGAAGAGCAAAAGAAGCCGCCTAGCTTTGACTTCACGAGCGATTATGAAGATGAGCCCTGTGCTCATGAGACTTGCACTTCCAGTAATGCTGCACAGCCCACTTGGTCCTCGCTGAACGGCAGCCCTGGCTGTAACGACCCGGGTAATTAACTGAATGACCCTGGGTAATTAGCTGCTCAACCCCACGGAAAGAGTGGGGGAACCCCTCGGGCTGAAAATGCCCCTCAGGACCACCGCACCCCACTGCTGCCCCGTCCCTTGGGGCCCCTCCACATGGGACCCCAGCCCTGCCCCGTGCCCGCCTGCCCCCCGCCTGGCTGAATTCTTCCCCAGCACCCCACCTAAGGCTCCCCTGGCACAGCACCACTCTTCTCCCCTCCCTCGCGTCCCCTTGCAAAGAACTGGACTGACCAAAGGGAGCTCTGAGAGACCTTTTTGCAGGGAAAACCCAGTCCAGCGAGCAGGCTTCCCAGGATACTTTTCCCCAAAAAGCTGCCCTGACATTTTGTTTCGAGTCAATTGGCCACCAGCCCAAAAAGCAAACAACTCCCAACGTCGGTCTGAAAGCTACAAAACCCTGGAAGTTCTCAATAACCACGTCTTGCACCAAACAAACAAACACGGAGTTGCAGATTCAGAGGCCAGGAAGCTGAGTCACTCAAAGGAAGGTAAAGTCCGAGGGCTTGAGAAGATTTAAAGAAGTGAAAGAGAGAAATATCCAAGCACCAATGACACCAAAACCCGCAACCAGCTTGTCCTCAAACATCTGCGAGGCCTTACACCAAGCGCTGAAGCAAGAATTATCCCTGCGAAATGAAAGGGGAGGCGACGAGTTCCAGCAGAAGGCAGGTGGTGTTCCCGGGAGGGCACCTTCCCTGGGGTTAATTCAAGCACCAGCTGCTCCGCTCAGACGGCAGAGCGGTATTTCAGAGGAAGCCACGTGCAAGTTATTAGCCACAGCTCCTGGCTCGTTCCGCAACGCGAGGAAGGCGAGCTGGGATGTACAGCGCTCCCAGGGCGGGGAGCGTTTACTTCCCGAGCGCCTCGAGAATCGCTCTGGAAAGCAACACTGCAAACCCTGGCTGACACTGACCGCGGGAGGAAGGGTCACAGGGACGCCAGCAGAAAGCTGGGAGGTGTCTCCGACGAGAGGGAGGACTAACGCATCGTGTAAGGAGAAACGTAAAGCTATCAGGGCTGGATTGGACAGCCAAAGGTGACAGTTAGCAGGACAGAACACGAACTCAGAGTCGATTAAAGATCCTCCTAGAAACATGAGCTCGGCGGCTGGAAACAAGAGGAGAATGACAGGCACGCGGAGTTCTGGCACAGGAGGACACGGGCCGCCAAGGTAAGGCGGCACAAAGAGGCAGGTACAGCACCAGAACCAAACACCCCAGGCAAACGCTCCAGCAAAGGCCGAGGAAACAAAAATCACCAAGTCACCAGCCACCCGTGACCCCGCGGGCAGGTCTGGGAGTCATTCAAGCTACACAAAGACTTCCTGCTCCCCTGGCGTGCTCACAGGCTCACGACAGCAGGCTAGCTGCTCGCAAGCTGAGGCGGCGCAGACTCTTCTCCGCTGGAGGAAGAGCTACTTGAGAGCCAAAGGCTGTGACAGCAAGGGTTGTGCTGGAGAACAGCACGTGCGAATGAACGACCTACGAAGAGCACCAGGCAGGAAATGAAATCGCTTCTAACCCTGTAAAGAACTCAGGCACCGGGCTAGCCTCTCAACAAGAGAAACAGCCGAAGGAAAGCAAACTCCTCCGAAACCGTCCCAGAGGTTAACCCCGTGGGACCGCAGCTAGAGGCGAGGCAGCAGCCAGGAGATGAGGCTGCAGGCAGCCCTGCCGAAAAGCAGGCGCGCACGTTTCGGACCACGAAAACAAAATCAGCTGTGGCAGAGCAAGGGAGTGCTTATCTACGCTTTCTAGAGGTGCCCTGAGAAAACCGCAGCACGAAGCATATGGGCTGAGGAGATAGCTGCATCGACCCGACCTGTCGCTGCCCCCAGCAGCGGGGCCCTGCTCTTCCCTGGGACCTTTTCAGGGGAGCCCTGCCCCTCGCTTTCACCAGCACTTTGCAGCCCTCGATGATTTAAATTGCCGAATTTCCAAACTCGTCTCCTTCACAGATGATCCAACGCGTCGGCCAAATAGCTCTGTGAAATAAGTTTTGTGCCAAAACGCGCGAGTTAAAGCGGCTCAGTGGGGAATTCAAACGATCTGGGTGGAGGAGAACACGGGAGAGGAGCTCTCCTTCCCTGCAGCACCAGGACGTCGGCTGGGCTCACCTACGTGCTTGGTACATACCTTATTTCTTAAACAAAAAGAAGAAAAAACAGTAATATAAAAGAGTTATATCCTAACAGAAGCAGTATGTGCAAGCAGTTATGCCTGGTAGCTATAAGGCAAAGTTTAAGAAAGTGCAAGCGCACAGACTGCCACCCTTGCAACACTACAGAAAATACATTGCTATAAAAATATGGCATATAAAAGAACACTCCTGAAGCATTTGGGTTTGGCAACAAACGCTGCACGCAGCTGCGACAGTCCCAGGTCAAAAAACCTTCAGTGGTGCAGGTACAGCAGCTGGAGCCACGTGAAGGGTGACCCCGGACACACACAAACCCCACGAGGTGTCCCAAACAACCCGACTGTGCGGCTGGCCCGGCGAGCTCCTGCTTTCATTGCAATCGCGGCTCGACGCTGGAGTCCCACCGGGGTTTGGGGAGGGCAGGCAGGCAGGGGACTGGGCATCCCAACTGCGAAGGCTCCCTGGGACCGTGGCAGGCTTGGGGCAAGCAGGAGAGGGGCGCTGAGGGGTGCTGAGGGGCGCTGCCCCCAGCCCTTCCCACCTGCACGTACCGCGGCCTTGCCAAAAATCCCACGGACGCCCAACTCCTCTTCACCTGAAGCTCCAGCCTGACAGAAGGCACAAACCTGACCCTCGCAGGTAGCTTTTTAATTTCCTTTTTCGGCGCCCTAAGCCAAAAATGGCGCTTTTTTTGGTGGTTTTTTTTTTTTTTTTTTGGAGAAAACCAGACGACAACCCGCAGCTGAGGCGAGGAAGCAGCGGCCGGGGCAGGCGGGCCCAGCGGGGCTGAGGCAGCGCCCTCGGCCTGCCCGCGGCCACCTCAGCCCGGTACGGCCCGGCGCGGCCCGGGCCCCGCCACCAGGCCTCGCTCCGCCGCGGGGCTGCGGCCGCGCGTCCCCCGCCCCCCTCCCACCCTCCCTCCCCCTCCCGGGCGCTCTCTCACCCACGTCCTGCTCGAAGGGGTTGGCGGCGAACAGCGGCATGGCGGCGGCAGCGCCCCCCCCCGCCCCCCGGCCCGGCCCCGCTCCTCCGCCGCCAGCACCGGGCAGCGCCCGCCCCGCCGCCAGGCCCCCGCGGCTGCCCGCGCCGCGCCTGAGGGCGGCACTGCAGCAGCGGGCAGGCGTTCGCCGGGGCAGCCCGGCGGCACGGGGGCCTCGCGGCGGCGCTGTGCGGAGACCACGCCCCCGTTCCATAGGCCACGCCCATGTCCCATAGGCCACGCCCCCGACGCACAGGCCACGCCCCCGGATCAATAGGCCACGCCCCCTCCGCTGGTGGTGTGACGTCACAGGCGGGCGCCATCTTGTGGCGGTGCGGGGCCGGGCGGTGTCGCTGCCCCGCCGCCATGTTGGCTGCCCCCTCGGGGCGCGGTTACCGGGCGCTACCTTATCCCCTCAGCTGCGGGGTGCGCGGTTAAAGCTCCTGTAAAAGCACAAAGGCCAAAGCTGAGGGGCTCGGAGTGCTGCACGGGGCCTGGGGTGGCCTGGGGAGGCCCCTCAGAGCCCCCGGGTGTTGTGCCCCGTGAGGGGCTCACCCACGGGGAGCACCCCCTGGCGTGACTGTGAGGGAATAAATAACGATTACATACTGCAATGTAAAGGAATTGTGAGGGAATAATTAAAGGTTATACACTAGGAACCGGGTTTCACTTGAAGAATATACCAGAGTATACCGATATTCCTTCAGGAGGTGCCGGCACCTCAGCACGCTGCGTGTCAGTAGCGCCTGTCCCCAGGCCCTGAGCTCCTGCGGCCGCACGGTGGCCCCGGGCAGCGGCCCCGGGGCTGGCCGAGCCGTGCCGGGCCGATCCGTGCCGAGCCGGGCCGGGCCGGTCCGTGCCGAGCCGAGCCGAGCCGAGCCGAGCCGAGCCGAGCCGTGCCAGGCCGCCGGCAGGCTGCAGGGGGCGCCGCCGGCTCGCTGCGGCGGGGCTGAGGCGAGCCGGCGGAGGCGGTGGTGGCAGGGCAGCGCGGGGCGGAATGCCTCTGCTCCGCCTCAAGTTCAGTAACTGGATCGAAACTTGGGAGATTTCAGTCAGTGAATCAGGCTTGGGTGTCTTCTCCATTTCCTAAAATACCACAGTGCTGTCTCTGTCATCCTGACGTGGAATCAAATGAGATGCTTCGCGTACGTTCACTCCATTTATTATCTGGTCGTGGTGGGACGCAGCACCTGAGAGCTGTCATGCTTCTAGAGGTGAAGGATGGGGAAGGAGCGCCGGTGCTGGGCCCCTCACCTTCCAGCAGCTGTGCACAGTCCAGAAGCATCTACGGAACTCCTGCTCTAGGTGACAGCACAACCAAAGCCACAGGACATTTCCCGATGGCCCTTAGTAAACCCAAATTCCTCGGTAAATAATTAAATCCGCAGTAATAACAAGACACGGGAGGAGAAAAGAAAAAAAAAATAGGGCTCTGCCAATTATTTGAGTCCTGCAGGAACAAGCTGTTCATTAAGAAGAACTCCTAGGAAGCCCTACCGAGGAGGACAGAAAAACAACTATAAAAAAAAAAGTTACTTCTGAACTCGTTTCTCCGGACCAAATCTGGCAGTGTGCTCCCCCCGAGCAGCGAGCAGGCCGTGCCCCCGCGCCGGCTGCTGTGCCGTCACGAGGACCACCTGCAGGCTCTGGTGCCTGTATCAGCGACGGACCGGCTTCTGCTCGCTCTGCGCTGCCCTGTCACACATCAAAGGGGCCCACTCTGAGCTTCCCACGTCACTTTTATAACAATGCGTTGTCATAATATTTAATTTCAAGCCTTAACTTTTATAACAGATGTGTTGAAGGACAATTAATATTGTCCAAAATGTTTGCTTTTAAAGAACTTGGGTAGCACTTAGGGAGCTTTCCCCTACTGCCTAAAAGCCCAGAAGTGACTTGCTAAGACTTTGAGCTTTGTTTTGCAACTGACTGGGCTCTCTGTATTTCCCCAGCTGCCCCCTAGTTTACTTGCCAGTTTTTGTGGTTTACTGAAATATTTTTTCCTCTTTTTCTAATGGTCTCTCTCCCTTGGTGCTCTGTGTAGGAGTCATGCAGACAGAGAAACTGATTAAGCAGAGAAATGCTGAAAATAATTCTGCTAAAGCATTTCAAGATGTCCACGCGAAGACTCTCCCCCTCAGCCCTTCTGATTTTTCTGTTAGGTGAGGCTTGTGATGAGGGAAGCTGGAGCGCAGCACTCTCTTTCAAGTGTTAGTATTCTGCATTTTTACTGCTTTCTGCTCAACAGATGAGCAGACCTCATATCCTTCATGCCCTTGCATGCGAAAAGATACTGCTTGAAACAAGTACGGAAAAGCTGGAGCGTTTTTAATAGTGACTTTTACTTTATACACAGCCTGATGCCACTTAAATGCAACATGCCCTCACTGTTTAAAGACTTTGATTCATTATTGTTAATTTTTTTTTGGCTTTTGTTATACGGATTAAGCATTCAAGTTTCCTCATGCAAGCACTTAGACGCCTTTTTATGCGTGGTTATTGCAATACACTTGGAATCAAGCTGACATTAACTGAAATAGATTATTTTTTTCCCAATTAAAAGTTTTATTTCCTTGTACCTGTTGTTTCACAGCGTTATTTATCTTTCTTATATTAGCCACCATGGAGAAGACGGAGGGGGGAGGTTGGGGAGCCAGTATGGATGCATCCCACTTCTCCCCAGTTCTTCCATGCCCAGCACCCGCCCAGCACCTCGATGCAGCCTTCACTTCCCAGCCACCGCCCTGACAAAGGCACCACCAGGGCAGAATGCGGCCGCAAAGAATTCCCGACTGCTTCACAAGCCAAATTTCGGGTCAGACGCTTCCTCTGACGAGCCCCCTAGTTCAGTGTCCTTTCAGTGCACGCATTCGCGCTCTGAACGGGAAGCGCCGGCACGCTGCTTCGCGTCTCGCTGTCCGGTGGCAGCTCGCGCCCAGACAGTGCGTAAGCAGGACCGGGGTCAGAGCTGGACCCATCTGCAGCTCCGGTAACGTCCAAGGGGTTGCATTCGGCGCGCTGGGACCCCTAGGAACCCTTCTGAGGCTGGCTTGTGCTTTTCAGAGTGGCGAGTGCAGATGCAGAGCTCGGTGCTGGGCAACAAGGCTGCGCGTTATTTTGGGGTGCTCATCCCAACTCAAGACTGAGCATCTGGACACACTTTCCGTGCCTTCAAGCACATAATTAGCAAGGCAGCACAGAGCACACAAATGTACGTTTTTAATTATTTCTGAGCTCCTACACCCGCCTTTATGGATGCTGAAGTAGGAGAGAAAACAGCAGCGCGGCCCGGCAGTCGCCGTGTCAGACAGACACGGTCACGCACGTTTAATGTATGCTCAGCAATCAGCTGATCTCACAGGACAAAACGTATCCGGTTGGTGCTGCGAGTCTTGTTCCACTTCTCCAGCAAAAAAAAAAAAAAAACCAAAACAAATCAAAACAGACCCGTGTCAGAGAGAGACTCGGGAGTTCACGAGACAGGGACTGGGACGAATGAGCGAGCCTGACAAAATGAGCCCCCGCGTGCAGCGAGCAACACAAGTCTGCTGATTCGAGCTGTGCATTTTCCAGGATTTACCCCATGCTGCAGGTTCTCTGGCAGCCAGGGGTCCTGGCGGAGAGGGAAGCGGCTTTTTTGCTCTTGTGGGTACACGCAGGAGGATCCTGTGGTACCCGTAAGAGCAGAGGCCCGCCCAGATGTGCCACCAGGATGCTCCTGGCTCACCCGTCAGGATCAGCGACGTCGCACTGATGCAGTCTGCAGTTAACTCTGCACCGAAGAAAATCACCTGAATTTCCCTTGAAAGCGTGTCTTGGAGAAAACATTTCCTTCAGTTTCCCTGCCTTGCATTTTATGTACTTCAAACCTGCCACTGGAGGACTGAAAGGAAATTCCCCAAACTGTCGGAAATGTCCTCTCCTGGCACACTGGGCCAGATCTGCCTCTGACTGCACACCCGTTCGACAAGTAGGATAGGCTAGGATAGGCCCTGCGCGGCTGTCTGGTGGCTGAATTCATGTTTATAAACTACTCTGAGATCCTCAGATGAAAAAAGGTTTGTGAGCAGAAAATAAGGAGTAATTTGCCAGTTTCTAACCTCATAAATGGATGGTTTTAAATTGGAAGAGGCACCGCAGGGGCATGATCACACAGGCGGGCTGGGAACAGCATTTCCCTCCGCCGTCCTGGGAGCTCCAGCTGCATAATTCCCTCCACCGCTGCAAACCCAGCTAGCATTTCACAACGAACTGAAAAAAAGCCACTCTGAATTTATTTTATAGTTTTTAAAAATGGAAAGCTCGTTTGTTTTCAGCCAGCCTCGTACTTCTTTTGTTTCTCTTTTCGTGCCGCATTCACACGGCTCGTGAGCAAAGCCTCCCGGACACATTAACTGGAGCAGGGGAACCAATTCCGCTCAGTTTGAGCTGGTTCCTTTATTCCGCACGGATTACGGCCAGCGGGTTTGCCCCGGGGCTGCTGGCTGAAGCAGCGGGTTCAGCCCCGGTGGAGCGTGGCGGAGGCAACGTCCCGCATGCACGGGAACGCTTGTGCAGGTCGCAGGAGCCCGGTGCCTGGGGCACGCACAGAGGACGGGGAGCTGCCCCGTGAGCCCCTTCTCCCTGCTGCGGAGCTTGTGCCGTCTGATATTTTCATACAGGACAGCAAAACTGCAGCTTAATCGGGTTAGCGAATCGCACTAAGAGCCGCCGTAATGTTTCCTCTTCAGTACCAGGGCTGGTGCTGGGCGCTCGGTGCGGGGCAGAGGTGGGACAGGCGCTGGTGGCCCATGGCAGGGGACGGCCGAGGGGGGAGAAGCACAAAAGAGAGCTTGGTGCCGGCCGCCGGCCGTCCCGGAGCAGCAGCCAGCGCTGACACCCCATTAGGACACGGACCAAAAGCGCAAATCTGGTGGTTTGGCCACCGGTGACTTTCATTTTTCTAAAGAAAATGCTTCTGGCATTTGTAAAAAAAAAAAAAAAAAGAAAAAAAAAAAGAAAGGGAAGGCACAGCGCCAAGGGTCTGGGGGAGCTGCTTGACTGATGTAGGGCTGCCGCTGCCCGTCTTGTTTGTGTCGTCAGAAAAGGCTGCAGCTCTCAGATCGCTCACGGCAGCAGCTGAGCCGCGAGGCTTCCTGCTCTGCGCTCCTAATTTTGCTTTAAATGCAGAAGAAGGAGAGGGTGAGAAGCCTTAAGTTTCCCGTTCCCAAATGGCTGACTGGCTACAGCCCCATGCGGGGTCACAGGGAGCCCAGCGGTGTGCTGACCCACGGCGAGCATCACCCGCTCTGGCCACACCGAGCCCCGAGCCCTCCTCCAGCTGCCGGCACCAAACTGTACAGTTTTTAAAAGCATTTTGCTGTGTATTGCCCCACCAAATGCTGGATGGTTCATCCCAACGCCTTTCCTTGCACCCCTCATTCTCTTTCTCAGAACGTACAGGGAGGAGGGGGACCTGGGGACGTCCCTGCCCGTGACAGGGGTGGGCTCCGAGGGGGTCCACGTCGAAGCCCAATCTGCCGGAACGCAGACAAATGAGCCTAATGAGCAAACACGTCTGAGTCGAAATATTATGTCGCAGGAGATCCCGTGGTGATGGGAACGACCTTATTTCATTGCTGCCCCAGACACAGACCTGCTCGATGCTCTCCGTGGGCCGCAGCGAGGTCTTGGCCAGCCCCGGGGTGCAGCGGGGACAGCGGAGGCGCGGCCGGGCTCTACGTGCGCAGCCACCGGCCAGATGCCGAGCATCACCTCCTCCAAAACCTCGTGCACGGCGCAGCTCCGCGCTTACACCGCCGCAGGTGTTTCACAAGAAGGCGTTCAGGAAGACCGCTGCCGGCGGGACGGGGACAGGGCTCCAGGAGCGGGCAGGTTGTCCCACAGCCTTGGGGCACCGCGGTGGCAGCGCCGTCGTGGGCAGCCCGTCGTTGCGAGCGGGTGACGACCGCTGCTGCCCCTTGTGTGCCGCAGAGGAAGGCGAGCTCGGCTAGGAAGGCTGGAGGAACGTCACTGACTGCCTTCTACATCTGTTACATCTCAGAATAATTTATTTTAACCTCCGAAGATACAAGGGAAAATATTTGAAGGCGATGGAGCCTTGCCAGTATTTCCAGTTCATTATAAGCAAAGAACTGTTGCTTATAGCACTTTTTTGGAGCGGAGAGCAGTCTGGTTTTAAATCCCTTAAGCAATGAGGAATCGTATACTAGCCAATGTAAATTCTTCTTTGGTAAAGAATTCACTAATTAAAAAAGTTTAATTTTTAAATCCAGCCTAAGTTTTCCCCTCATTTCCTCCCTTTCCATAAATGTTCTCTCTGCCTTCCCCGGGCATGGCCGGCTGCCCTGCGCCGGGGCTCACCCCAATTTCTTGGGGCTGGCTCCAGGCAGAGCCGGGGCCGGGGCGTGCTCGGGGCCGGGGCCTGGGGGAGGTGGGCAGGGCTGGCTGGAATGTTAATCGCCTCCAAAGACGCTAAAACCGTCCAAACTGCGCGGCCGGGGGCAAAGGTGAGGTGAAGGACGGGCGGCGACCCAGCGATGGGCGCGGTGGCAGCGCCTGGCGTTTGGGTGGCGTTTGGGACCGCGTGCCGGCAGCCCGCTGGCGGTGGGGACGTTGGCACCGTGGGCGCTGCTGAGCACGGCGCGCTGGGTGTGAGAGGCAGCGGAGACCCAGCCCCTGCACAGCCCCACCAACAAAAGACACATTAACAAAAAAATGCTATTTTCCGGCTGCAGGTTCTGCTTGCTCCTGCGCAGGACCGAGAGCATGACCCCGTTAATCAGTATGGGGTAAAAAGCCGTTTCTCCCCATTCTGCTTGCACATTTGGGGCTGTGAGAGGGGCAAAGGATGGGCCTGCGGGCCTGGCGTGGACCCGGCATCGCCCCGCACGGGTGGCAGCGAGCGGCCGGACCACGGAGCCTGGAACAGCCAGAGACACAAGCATAGAGGCAGCTGCGCCTGGAGATGACACCGTATAAGCAGATCCGTGTGAGTGTTAGCAACATTCAAGTTTAATTAAATTCCTGCAAGGTTTTTTGGGTCTTCATAAATTTCCTTTGAGCTTTCTGCCAACTAGGATATGCTCTCTGGCTTCAGAATATGAAAGCGAGTGTTGTTGTGTTTTGCAAATATGTTTTCTAATGCATGCAAGTGCTGACTATGCAAAAGCCTCCCTGGTTTCCATGATTAACACAATTACAGAAGCACCAAGGGTAGCAGCCCTTCTTGTTTTCGACTATCCTTCACAAACAGGAGACGGATCAAAGTGTCCTGTGATTAAGTTCATTAATCACACCCACACCGTGAAAAACCGACGACTCTTCTGCCCCGTTTTTCACAGGGGAAGGCATGCTCGGAGCTGGCCGGGGTGGATTCCCTTTGGGTTCGGCTGTTTATTTGCTCGTGGCTCCCGCAGGAGGACGTGGCCAGGTTGGCAGCGGCGAGCCCGCCGCGCGGCCCCGGGCAGGGAGCCAGTGACTGGGAGCAGCGCCAGTCCTGGGGGGGGGGACGGGGCCATCGTCACCTGTGTGCAGCCCCCCTGTGCTGGCTTTAAATTCTGAGTTTCGCTGAACTGCAAGCAGTGGCACAACGAGACCTCGCTTGCTGGTAAATGGCAACGGGAGGCCCGTGCCTTGCCGGGCCGCTCCCGGGCTCCTGCCCCCGGGGGGACTGCAGGGCGGGAGGGCGGCACAGCGCGGTCATTTCAGCTGGGAAAGGGATGAAGGCCTAGAAGGGCAGGAGCCAAAGGTCTCTCTGGGAACGGTCAGAAGGGGATACACTGAGAAATGTGTTTAAAAACAGAGAGGTTCTTCCCTTGGGGATCTGCCACCTGGAGCGCCCTGCAGCCCGGCCTTTCGGGCTCTTGGTGCTTGGAGGCTGCACCCGCACTGCTCCGCGAATAGCCCTGCTCCTCCGGGGGTGTGCTGAACCCAGGCCGGGACCCCACAACGTGACCTCTGCCGAGAATTAGCGAGAAACTTGCCGTGGCTGCACAGACTTCTGCCGCACGCCCTCTCCGTCGTGTCCCCAGGCGGAGGAGCCCTTCCTTCACTGCCCCTCCTGCCGCTCCTGCAGCCCCCGGGGAGACAACAGCGGCTGCAGTGGAGCTGCTGGCCCTGCAAACAGCCCCCTGTGCTGGTTAAGGGGGAGGTTAAGGCTGGTTAAGGGAGGGCGACGTTGTGTCTGACCCTTCTCCGGGGTCTAAATGCTGAAACGCGGAGCACCGAGCGCTGCAGGTACCCGGGGCGTGCCGAGGGCGAGCTGCTTTCACCCAGCGGCACCGCACCGCCCGCTGCCCCGCGGGGGCTGCTCCCTGCCAGCTACAACACAAGCCTTTAGGTGACACCGCGGCTTTCGGCAAGGCTGAATGAATGACGGGCCACGGGCTCTGCAGGGCAGGAACCTCGGCGCAGCGTCGAAGGGGTTATCCCGATAAGCCGGCAGCCCCACGTGGAACAAAGCTGGCATTTCAGCGAGAAGACAATGGATTGTGCTTTCTGTATTCGTTTTAGTCATCCGTTTGGCATCGAGGCTGAGGTCACCCACCCAGCCATGCACTGCAGCATCTCTGTTCTCGCTAGCAAGGAGAGAGAAGCAAAACAAAGAGGAGCTGAGTCGGCAGGAATGGGGCAGCAGTGGGGTCCGGAGAAGTGCTCCGATAAACGGCTCTCAGATGACGCTGCTGCAGTCCGTGTCAGGACACTGCTCAAAGCCCTCCTGAGCAAGCATTTTCCCTGCCACACGTCCTAGCACGTTGCACGGCCGCTGGTCACACTCCACTCCCGACTCCCGTTGCGAGCAGTAATTGCTAGCTCGGCCTGCTTTTGTGGCTGAGCGATGCGATTTGCAAGGCGAGCACTCAAACAGCAGCCAAAAGGGTGTAGCGACTGCTACCCATCTGTAAATATTTTCTCTAGCAACAGCTTCATTTCCTGTGAAACATTAAAAAGTTTGTAGATCTAACACGCATGCATATGCAGACACGCGTCTCAAAAAGCACACAGCGGGCACGCACACGGGCACAACCCGGCTCAGGCCGGGCTCTGCACCACGCAAAGAAAAGAGCCAATTTGTCACCCCATCCTGTTTGCTGGGAAACACGCTCTAATTATGCTACTAATAACGAGGAAACCCGTGTTCTCTGTCTCACGGCTTCATTCCCAGGGCGATTTCCCTCACCGGCAGCCGGCCCAGGACCAGGCGCGGTGCGTCCCGATATCGGGGTGCCCGGCGAGCCGCGGCCAGCCCGGCCAGCCCAAACCACCGGCGTTCCTCCAGGGGCAGGAGGCCTCGGGCAGTGCCTCCTGGGGCTGCTTTGGTGCACGCATCAGTTCTAGCACGTGTACAGCTGCGATGGTCAGACGGAGCACACCGAGCAGCTCCGGAGCTCCGGGTGTGTGTCCGAGCTGGCACGGCCGTGCGCAACGCTCCCCTGCGGAGCCACCGCCGAGGCTGCTGGAGCTCAGACCGGCGGTTCGCAGAAGACCAGAGCTGCCAAGCTGGGACACCGTTTTGGATCCCAGTTTGGCCTTGCGTTCCTGGCGGGACAAGGCGGAACCTCGCGAGCTACGGCTGCACACGGAAAACCTGCGCTCTGTCCTTAAACGGTGCCATCCGCATTGCCCTGGTGTCTGCTGGGAGCTCCAAGCCGGTACGGGGAGGTCAGAAAGGCCGCTCTGATGCGCAGGCTCTGGGCAAGGTGCTGCAGAGACCGAGCAAGCCCGGCGCTCGCAAGCCCTCCCCTCCCCTGCTCGCTGAGAGACAAATGTTATTCATCAGCCCTGCAAATTGAAATCCATATTTTTCTCATGACTTCTGAAACTCATTTAAGGCCTCTGAACGGCTTCTATCGGCCGAAAAAATTAAATTAATTTTATTCCTCTTGCCTAACAGTCCTCGGGAGTTCTTTTGTCAGGAGGCCCTGGTGGCAAAACAATGGAAACTTGTGCGGTGCTGACGCCCGAGCGCGGCGTGGCCGCGCACCGAGCTCGCCTCCCGGCCCGGCACAATGCTGCCATTGTCCCACGGCCGCCGGCCAGCCGAGGCCGCGGAGCCGCCGGAGCTCGGTCCTGGGACCCGCACGCTGGCAGGCGTTCTGGGAAGGCAAGGGGAGAAGGAGTATTTTCGCAATTAATAAAAACAATCCGCCGAGGTCAGAAAACGTCCCCGCCTTGATGATGGCTCTGACGCTCCTGTGATAGCCACGGGTCCTGCGGCCAGCTGAAAGCTCCAGGCAGGCGCACAGATACACATCTAGCCTAGCCTCCGTCTCTGGCCGCGTTCAGAAAGTGCTGCTTTACACCCAGATACGAGCGCTGTTAAATATTGACTCATCCCCTCCCATTATTTTCTGCCCCATTATCTCATTTTCACGAGCGTTTGCAATTCTTTGCCTTTCTGGGAATTCAGAAGTTGCGTTTTGTCTGCCTGCCTTCCTGCCCATAAATCTCCGGCGAGCTCCCAGCCGCGCCACAGGACAACACTCGCGGGACATTCGCTCACAGACGGGATGCCGTCGGGCCGGACACGGGGCTCCTGCGCCGTGCCGGGGCTGCTGCGGGGACCCCTGCCTGCGGCTGGAGGCTGGGGGCGTGTGGGGAGCTCTGCACCCATCGGGGCGGGTGCTGCCCGGGGGAGCCTCTCCCTGCTCCGCTTTGGGCGATGCTGCAGCCCTGATGGGTGCAGGAGGGGACGGGGAGGCAGGGTGTGGAGGTCGTGTGCCAGTGGGGGTCTGGGAGAGCACATGCTGCAAATCTGTACCCGGTGTGTGGAAAATTTCAGCCGTAAATAACGTTAACTTCTAAGGATCCTGAGGAAGCGTGACAGATGAGCGAGCGCCCCGTGTTTGTGAGTACATCTCCTGGGGACGTGTTTTAAAGCAGACGCTCTCTGCGCTCCATCCCACGGACCAAATGCTCGTGCTGCTTCCTGTAACCAAATTTTTCCCCAGACCGTGGGCCGATGGCTCAGACTAGCTGTCTTGGAAAGCAGGAGGATCGGAGCTTCGCTAAAAATACCCCGGGCTGCATCCCCCCGGCCGGCAGTGCCAGGCAGGTTTGCTCTCGGCGAGCAGTCGCTGCTGTGCTGAGCCAGCGCTGCCTCACCTGCAGAAATCCGGGTCAATAAAGTGGCAGAGGCACAAGTCGGGTTGTTTGCCATTACCGCGGCTTTTCTGCCAAGCGCACGTGTTCGGATTCACGCCGAGAGTTGCACTCTCTGGACTCTAGAGAGAGCTCTCACTGCTGCGTCCCCGCCGGCTCTGCCGCGCACACAGCCTTGCTTCAGGGACCGAGCCTGAATATTTCGAAGAAATAAATAAAGGGTCGGAAGAGAGGTGCAAAATCCTTGTGCCAGCGGCTTTTGGGCTGAGCGGCTGCAGGTCCCCGCGCCCAGAGATGTGGGGATGCCGTGTCTGGAGCTCGCTGCCGCCGGGACGCTCTGAGCAGAGCCGACTGCCGCCCATGTCACGGCCTGGCTCCGAGGCGCTGCCTCTGATCTTCCCAAACCAGCGCTGGCAGCGAGTCCAAGGACGTCAGCACCGTTACAGCAGAGCGTAGCTGCTGCGAGTAAATCAGATTCAAAGTTAATAATCTGATTTCTAGCAAACAGAGAGAAATCAGAGGGCTAACAAGATGTGAGCCTAATAACTCGGCGTGCTGGGACTCGGGCCATTTGCGTCTGCTATCACAGGCTCAGATCTCGGCGCAGGGTGCAGGAACAGGCGTGTGCGATGAGGCTGTGGACACGGGCACGAAGGGGATGTTGGCAGAGCGGGGACGTGCCCACCGCCATGGCAGGAGGTAGGATCAAAGCCGATGAGGCTTTAGGTGCTGACGTACAGGCGCCTGTAGAAAAGAAGTCGGCGTGACGATCAGTAAGGCCCTTCAGAGTGACTGCGGACTTTTCGGGTTCCAGGTGCTTTACTGATGTGTATTTAATTAATTTTCAAACAAATCATGTACCGTTCAAAGATAACCTGCAATACTGTTAAGTCCAGCAGGCCTGACCGTTATTTTACAACTTATTTCTGCAATCTGTTGGGGCTAGATAAGGCAGGTTGCTGGCTCTTGGAGGAAATCTCTATAAATACAAGGCTAACAGGCACTGAGGTAGATTAGCAGATATGTCGTACTGGGTAAAACACGGCAACCCCAGGTGCAACCTCCTCCTCTTTAACAGCTGATGTGCGCAAAGATAAAGACTATCTATCAGGTCCCTGATTCCCTATCATCGGGATATCACCGCAGAAGATGATTTTCCTTGCAAAGGCTATTCTCAGAATCCAGCTTTTTTTCTTTTTTTTTCTTTTTCCCATTTATTATAGAAGAAGTCCTCTGTAGTCTTCCAGGCAAGGTCAGCTGTTGCGGTGCTGCAATCAATAATCTCTTCTTAAGTGTACGCCGCTCAGCTCACAACGGAGTTTACGGTCGCAGTACATCTTTATTATGAATGAACACTGCCTCTGCCATTGCTGAGCTAGTACCTAGCTATTTATTAAAGCCTGACACTGACCCTCCAGCTTCAAAAGCGTTAAATCAAATCGTCTGGAACTCCACAGAAATGTCAGCTCAGGATCCATCGGGAAATGCTGAGCATTGGCAAAAATGAGGCTTCATAAAAAGATCCTAGTCCAGTAGTTCAGAGGAATTTAAGAAAGGCTTGAACCCAAACTTCCAGCTTTGTTTTGACACAGAGATCTTGGTGACAGAGCTATCGGACCGCATCGGTAAAGGCTGGGAAGTATTTGTCTCATTCCCCAGTGAAATTCCACATGCGATTATGGCTCGGAGCCCTTGCAGAGCTGGTGTGGCCATTAACCCCGGCTCAGCCAGTGACACCCCGGTGGCATCACCCAGCATGAACAGCTCGGACGCCTGGGATGAACTCTGGAAACTAGAAATGGTGTAGCTGGTTATCTAGTTTAAATAAATAATTGCAAAACTGAGGTCTTGTTAATTAATTTTTATCCCAGAATAATTTCTTTAGTTTAAGCGTGAGCCAGCTAAATAGCTTTTTATTCAGCAATGCTGCCACGCTGATTTTAATGCTTGCTAATGTTGGCACCCCAGCGACGGACTACAACAAATTGTTCAAAAATAATTTTGTTCTCTTAAAAGAATTCCTTCCCTTTGTGCATACTGCATTTATGGTAAACAGTCACCGTGCGCACGGATGGTTAGTTTCATTAAAAATTTCGCAAGTCTGGTTTTGAACTGCATATGCCTTATAGCATGATTTGGAGCTGAACTGGCTGAAGGACAGCCCATGGCTCCTTGCCTCAACGTCAGCCAAGGAATCCAGTTTGACCTGCCGTTATCCTCACCTTCCCCAGGTATGCATGGCTAGCAGCAGCTCCTGGTCCCCGAATGTCACCCTGCAGCCTGACCCCCAGCCCTCGTCTGTGATACTCCGATGCTCCCTTATCTCACAGGAGCCCTGAGAAGCTTAATTAACTAAAGGGCAGTCTACAGTTTTAAAAAATTACCTTGTTAAGGATATTGTAAGCATTTTAGGGTGTTAGCGAAGCAGTTTTAAGAAATTCTTGTCTGTTGGACAAGAATGTTTCCAATCGTGCCGCGCTCTCCTGTTGCTAAATAATCATGCACATTTTCTTGCTTTTCCTTTCCCCCAGATGAATCTCCACATGGATAGTTACCAACTCCTATCAGGCAAAGCCAAAAATATCCCATATCCCAGCAGAAACTGATGGATCTGGCCAAACCCCTTTGCAGAGCACACCGGTACATTTACTGCTGCCTGCCAGGCAACAGCGCTAGTGAATCCTCGTGTAATTTGATTCATGAGATTCACTGACTTTCCTGAACTAGCTGGCAGCAGAAATGCAGAACTTCGCACATAATGGCTGAAAGCCTTTAATGATGTTTTCAGTTTTATTCATAATTGCGAGCTGGCACAGCACCGTGCACCAAAGCGATGCATATGCAAACCCCTACTCCGCGATGCCAAAGCAAGGACGGGCCAGGAGTCAGTGAGTGTGCCCTCGTGACGGTGAGGCTCGGTGAAATTCATTCCTCTTTGGAAGGGCAATCGAACGCTAATATAAAACAGGGATTCGGATTGCCAGGTGTGCGGCAGGGAAGGAATCAGGCCTCAGATGGAGGTATCAGTGCAATGCAGCGGGGTCACCAAATGGGTCAATGCCATCTTGGCCAAGTTGCAGAGTTTTCCTCCAAACCCACGCCAGGCACCTCGCCACTTGGCTAGTGCTTGTAATGCCGCGGGGTGAACGGAGAGCAGCCCAGCTCCAAGCGTTAACGTGGTCTGGGCTTGACCGTCGTGATCTTTTTGGTCCAGAGAGAGTTTACAGGAAATGGTAAAAAAAAAGTCAGTCAACAACATCTGGCGAGAGGGCGGCTTTGATGCACGGGGGACAAGGGCGATCTGCGGGGTGACGCTGAGGCAACACTGTTGTGTTTATGGGCTTGTTCAGGCAGCATCACCTTGAACTTTGGGATTTATTTATCACCCCATCCTGCTGTCTTCACGAAACCCAAACCCGGTCTGTGGGGCTGGAAAGCGAGGCCGCCCCGGGAGGACTCCCTGAAAATCCCTTACACAGCTCGCGTGGCTCTAAACAAACAAGGCTCGGAGCCGCGAGGGCGGCATCTTCACCCCAATTCCTGTCACGGCGCCCCAACCCGTGGCTGGGTGCCCCAAAACCACGGCTGGGTGCCCCAAACCACAGCTGGGCACCCCAAACCACGGCCGGGCTCCCCAAACCACGGCCGGGCTCCCCAAACCGCCGTCTCCGTGCGGGGACGGCGAGGGGCTGCCTGCGTGAGGCGACCCCCGCGGGGCAGCCCGGGCCGCCCTTGTGAGGTAAAATGGAGGCCGGGGGCGGCCGGGGCGGGCCGAGGGTCGCGGCGGGGCTGAGGAGGGCCGGCGGGACTACGAGTCCCAGCGCGCCCCGGGCCGGGGGCGGAGCGGGGCTTTGTGCGGGCCGCGGGGCGGCATGCGGGGGAGCCGGAGCCGCAGCCGGAGCCGGAGCCGGAGCGAGCCCGCCCCGGGGGGAGGGCGAGGGCGGCGAGCCATGCCGGGCGGCGGCGCGGCGTTCCGCCGTCGGTGCTAGAGGGCGACCGCGGGGCGCCGAGCCCGCCTGGCTCGGCGGCGCCGGAGCGCGGAGGCAGCGCGGAGGGGCCGCCGCCGCCGCCATGGGCAACGCGGGGAGCGTGGACTCGCAGCAGACGGAGCTCCGGGCGCACAGCGTGCCCCTCAAGCTGCCCATGCCCGAGCCCGGCGAGCTGGAGGAGCGCTTCGCCGTCGTGCTGGTGAGCGCCGGCCCCATTGTCTGCGGGCGGCCGGCCGGGGGCGGGGAGGGGGCGGCGGGAGCGCGGCGCTGCCCCGGGCCGGGGGCGGGTGGGCTCGGCGGGGAGCGGGGGGGGGGGTTTGTGCCGGAGCCCCCCCGGGCTGGGGCCGCCTGCCCCCGGGCACCTGCGGGCTGTGCCGGGCCGGGCCGGGGCCGGGCGGCGGCGGCGGGCCGGCCGCGCGGACTTTGCCTCTGGCTTCGGCTCCTTTCTGGCCGCGTTTGAGTCCCTCCAGCTGAGGAGCACAAAGGGCTGCCCGGCCGGAGCCCTGCTGCTCCTGCAGCTTCTCCCGACGCCGCGCACCGGCCCTGGCGGGGCGGTCCCGGTGGTCCCGCAGCCGCAGGAGGTGGGCGCCGCCCGGGGGCTCCGGCACCGCGCTCGCTTTTGGCGTGAAAGCCAGGAGCTGGGCAGAGGGGGGGGCATGAACCCGTGTGTGTGCCGTACCCCGAGGTCCCCTCGCGTCCCGCGAAAGCGGCCGGAGTGGCTCCCGCGACAGCCACGGGGACGGGGACGGGGACGGGCGGCCCCCGGCTCCTGCGGTGCCGCTGCTCGGGGTGGGCGCTCACTGGTATGTGCGCAGGATTTATTTCGGGTTAGACCCAATTAGATTATCGTGCCTAAGAAAAGAATAAGCCTATTCAGCTGGGAACCCCCCGCCGATGAGCCAAATGGTGAGTGAGATGTTACGATTATTAGGTTTACGGGAAAACGCCTGATCTCGCCCCGCGCCTGTCGGGGAACCCCGCGGGCGTTGTGCTGGCGGGGGGGACGCCCCCACGTACGGCCCCTGAGCCCTGCTCCGGCACATCGCACCCAGGGGGGCCCGGCTTAGCCTGCCTGCACGGCCAGCAGGAGGAAAACCGGGGACCTGCCGGCTGGGTCGGTGGAAGGGAGAAGCGTCAGAGCGTCGTAGATAAACGCGTAACATAAAGACGGGAGGTAGCAGGGCCGAGCCCGTGATTTCTTGAGGCGCTTGCGAGGAGCGGGTGGCATCTGTTTGCAGAAGGTGCGCTGAAATTAAGGCTCAGAGGACCGGCCGCTGCTTCGCTGGAGGGAACGGTGGCAGTGCAGGCACGTCTGTGGGATCGGTCTGTCGGATCCCTGCTCCGCGCCTGGCAGGAGGAGCTGCAAGATGGGGCTCCAGGGCCGCTGCTGGCACAGCGAGCTGAGAACTGCCTTTAGCCTGCTCTCGAAACCAGTGAGGGATGGCTGGTATTTGTTGCAGCTTCCAGGAAATATCTGACCAGTTTATGGAAGAATAAACTCCAGGGCTGTTATTATTTTGTTTTCTCTGCAGCGCAGAGGGGAAGATGGCTGTGGCACTGGTTAAACCCCAGCACTGGGCAGGCCGTAAAATAGCAGAGATTAATGAGAAAGGAATGGCAGTCTGGGGAAAAGCAGAGATGAGGACTATTTTCTGTAGGGAGAGGGGATTAGTCAGGAGATGAGTACGAAGAAAGAGATGCTGAACTTCCCAGGACTGAAGCTCACGTTCTCGGCACTCTGGTTTAAGAATTTAGCCTGGTATAACCATTCCTCGCGCACCTATGAGATCCCAAAGGGCTTTGCTGGCAATAGCGATTTTGTTGCTGCTAATGATGTTTCCAAGACCGCTTTTGAGGCCGATGAAGGTGCAGCTGCCTGCAGGTACACGGTCGTCACGCTGAGCGGGTCGTCTCTGTGCATAACAGTGGGGCCATGTGGGGAAGGTTCCTGCTTTGCCACGCTCGTGGCAGCCGCCCTCTGAACCACGTGCATGTCCATGAAGAGAGCGCAGGCTGGTCATGTTTGCCGTAAGTGCTGTAACATTGGCTGCTGTCTTATTTTTTCCACTTGGAACATGTTACCCTAATCTACTCCAGTAGCTCTGTGGTCTGCGCAGCGGGTGGACGAGCAGCGGGGCGCCTGGAGATGGTACACGTGTGCGCTAGCTGGCGTTTGCTAGGTTGTTAGCAGCCTTCGTTTTGTGGAAGGTCTCTGATGTAGCAGTTTGTCCGCTTCAATCACACACAGTCATCTCATTGCCTCCTTGGTTAGCCTCACTCTTTGAGGTTTGAGGCACGTAAATTGCAGGAGATGCCTGGAGAAGTGCTCCAGGTCACTGTTTTCCAGTGAAGCTCTCAAATCTAACGGTGCTGAGACGTTCCTTCGCCTGTAACGGTGCCGCGGGCGTTACTGAGGGTGGGCTGGGTGCGTGCCACGCGGCCCGCCAGGGTGAAGGACATCAGGGCCGGGTCTGGCTGCATCACACTTCCCGGTCCTTGAGTCGGTAACACGGGAGGGTTGTCCCTGTGAACCTGTGTTATCTGGCATGGATTTAGCGGCTGGTGAAGTAAACACGCTTCCCTGGGCTCCTTGTTGCAATGCGGATTTACTTGTCTCTGCAGGGGAGGACCAGGGGTCATTTGCCTGTGTATTTCAGGAGGACATTGGTGGTGTGCGCTTAACAGAGAATTGTGGAGGATCGTCTGAGAGAGATCTGCCAGCTGTGTCGTTTTTTCCATCCTATCGAAGTGACGGGAGTTCTTCCCTTTTGTTGGGATATGTGCAATAATTCCCTCGGTTCCCAGCTCGTGCGAGAGCATAAAGTCCAGGAAGGTGGCAGCACAATTCCTGCGCTCCTGCCGCCGAGTTCCCCGTTCCCCAACGAGGGGTGCTGGGTGCTGGGACGGACGGAGCCCAGCTCTCCCCTTGGCTCTGGGGCTCGCCAGCACCAGCGCAGCCCCTGGGCCGCGAGGCCGCAGGAACCTCCCGCCGGAGCCAGTCCCTCGCCGTGCTCCATCTTCCTCTTCAGCTGCCTAGGTTTTTTTTTCTCCCGTCTTTCTCCTGCAGACACACAGGCCACATGCGCGTAAATCCCGAATGCGAGTAACCAACCCTAGTTTATCGAATAGGAAGCCGTTGCTCGGCGTGCGCGAGCGCCGGCGCGGCCCGAGCGCGCCGCATGTGTCCGTAGACGTCGTGGCACCGGCGTGCGATGCGGCGAGCCGGGAGGGGCAGGGGCAGGAGCCAGGCTCCCCCTCGCAGCGGCAGCAGCTCCGGCAGCAGGGTGGTCTCCCTCTGAACCCCTAACGGGGCTGCGTGTTTGCAAACGACACGTGGTTTGGAGGAAGCAGCCGGGACGGAGTTGGCAGGGTAAATTGTTGCCTAATGAGCTGTGATTGACATAATTTGACTGCTGGATTACATATCTGCGGTGAGGTTAGCAGGAAATATCCCCTTACCCCCACCGAGCGCCGGTTGGTTTTACAGAGGAGCTCTCTGTGCCCGGTCCCGCAGGACGGAGGGATGCGTCTGAAGGGCTGGGGGACGCGGAGGGAGGACACGGCTCTGCTTTCTGCTCCGCTCTGCCCCCGGGGGGATGGGACCTGCCTGGAAGGTCCCCGCACACGGGGCTCTGCTGGGCAGCCCTCCTTCTCCTTCTTCTTCACCGGGGATTTGGTCCGAGCATCGTTTTCCATACGGGGCGAGAGAGCAGCGCAGTGTCTATTGCTGAGGAATTTGTAAGCTCGGGGTGAAAGTCTGTAACGTTTCCCAGCTGTTTTCCATTCTTCTTCCTAATCCTCTATCAAATGCATTATGCGTTGTTGTATAATATGTACGGCTTAGGGTCTGCAAAGCATTAAAAGAACGTGACGTTGTTGCCGGGGGTGTCTGCAAGGTGGTGTTTGGTTCCTGCCGTTCGGGTGGGGTTGGTGGGGCACCGACGTCCTTGTTGTGGTTCCCAAACCTGACGTAACTCTCTGGGGGTGAATTTCACCGGAGACACTCTACTCCTGTGCCGGGCGCAGTTTGCGTTGTTTTTATGGGATTTGAAAGCAATGGGATGGGAGCTGAGAGATGCTGAATTAGCTGTAGGAGCAGCATTCAGGAAAAGCAGCTTACCAGATTTCAGAAATTGGAAAGCCCTGTTGTGTTTTCTTGTTCAGGCCTTCTGTCTGACAGATTTCTGCCTCGGGGCTCTTTCCTCGGGATCCCATTTAAATGGTTCGAGCAGTGATACCTTCTCCCTGAAGAAACAACCTAATAAGTCAAGTTTAAAAATAGATGTTTCTGACGGGTTAAATTCATGGAGCGAACAATTGCTTCACGGTACAACATCTGTCAGGCCGGCTTGTAAATGGCATTTGCAAGTAGTTCTGCCCAGGTGTCGCAGTAGAATATTGTGATAAAGCTGTGTGGTTTGGTTTTTTTTGAGCATCTGAGCCATGAGGGTAGCCCAGCGGGTGTTTAGCTGCTCGCAGGTTACTCACATTCCCAAAATTAATTCAGCGCCTGGGAACCTGGAAGGCTTCAAAAGTGGATAAGCGGATGCGTGTGCGTATATTTTTGTGTGTACCGAATTTCCATGTAAAATAATCGCCTTAATTTATTGGGCTGCTGTGCTGGAGGCCTGAACCCATTCTGTCAAGCCGCGTGTGTCACTTCTTCGTGACCGCAGCGCGCTTGGGGTGGCCAGGGAGGGAGCAGGGGGTGCGGGGACGGACTGGGGCAGGAGGGATGGACGTCTGCGGTGGGTGACAGCGGGTCAGCCACCTCCAGCTGGAGAACAGGACCAGGTGAGAACCGCGTGCCGCCGTTGTCGCTGTTTTTCAGGCATGCTTTGCCTCTCAAGATGCTTTGCCTTTCCGTGCCGAGTAAACAGTATTAAAGTCTGCAGAAACGTTTTAATCCTGAACAGCAAACCCAGCAAAAACACAAAAGCAAACAGCAACGTTAGACTTCCCCCGCGTGTTTGTTCAAAATAACCCCGGTTGGTGGAACATCTCATTTTTTCTAATATTTTTGCTCCGGTTGACAAAGGTTGTAAATTATTCAAGAAACTCTGTAAAGAGACCAGCTCCTCCGTAAAACAAAACAGCTGTCTGAAGGTATGCACGCTGGTTGCCAGCCCTGCTTTTTGCTGGTGCGGCCGTTCAACAGGAGGGCAGGACGTGCCCGGCACGGCGTGGCTGCCCTGCGCCCTCGCAGCTGGGGCAGCCCTGGTGCCTTCCTGCAGGGCTGCACTGGGCTGGTTTTAGCAAGGTCCTGCCTGTCCTCTGCTCCCACTTCCAGGCTTCCACCTGCTGAATAAAATATTTTTCCCCGTCTGTTCAGAAAGGTGGTGTAAATCTGTCCTCTGAGTCGGCCGGTTCTTACTCCAAGGGGGTGAGTGACCCTCCAGGAACTGCTTTTTTTTTGCTTTTTTCTTTTTTTTCCCCATTGTTATTTGTAGCTTTGAGTGCGTCCTAAAGTGAAACCAAGCTTTGACATTCACTTTCTGATCTTTTGTTTGGTCACTGGAGTGCTACCGAAAGGAAGACCAGTTGTTAACATTTCCCCCAAATACGTTTTTGATCTTGAGCTGTCAGCGTTTCTGCCCATTTTTCAGTGTTGTTCCTTCCAGCTCAGAAAAACGAGAATAAATCCAATCTGTTGTTTGCTCCCTTTGAGAAACGGGAAGATCCCCACGATCGATTTCAGTTTTGCCGTTCTTTTCCGCCCCGGCCGCTGGCCGCGCTGCGGCGTGTCGTGGTGCTGTGCTCGGAGCAGCAGCTGCTTGGAAATCAGGTTGCTAAATGGGCGCTCCCTAAACAACGCTCTTAAATAACAGAAACTGCAAAAACGAAGTTATTTAACGCACGGCGAGGCCTTTGCTCTGCTTTTTCAAGGTGGGCTTCCCGCGAAGCCGGCGCGGTGGCAGCCCGCTGACTGCCCCCTCGCGCCCCGGGGTGCTCGCACCCAGCTCTGCCCGCGCCCCAGCTGCCGTCCCAACCCCGTGCCGAGCACAAGCTGAAGGGCCCTCCACAGCACAATGAAATTAATTATGCAAAACATGCTAATTCAGCCACGCTCTTCAGCACCGGTTTATTTTTAAGCATCTGGGCTGTCTCGTGCGTTTGAATGGAGCGCATTATGGCGGGGATCGGAGCGCTTGCTGGTGCAGGAAGCCACGGGGGAAAGCAGCAAGCGGGGCGACTGCTCGCTGGTTTCTTGTGGGCGCCGTGCCCTCGGGAGCCGTGCGGGACAGCAGAAGGCACGGCTGTGTCGGACAGGCTGCTCGGGGCACTGCCTTGCCCCGTCGGTGCTCGTGTCCGGAGCTCCTTGGTGGCACCAGGGCATGGGTCTGGGGCGTTTGTCACTGCGGAGCAAGGTGCGGTGCCAGAGGTAGAGGTCATTTGCTTTGGCGACTGAAGGCTGAGCCTCAAAACTGGCTGAGAAGCAAAAGTGCACGTCCTGCTTCCTGAGGGGAAGAGGGAGGAACGCGCATCCCAGCCGAGGCTGCGAGGCAGCTGCTCTCGCTGGGGGAAGGCTTCTGCAGCGAGTGATGTGTAGCCGCATTTTAGACAAACTGAGATGAATTATTGTTTGTTTTCCTCTCCGTTTGTTTGGGAGAGTCCATCTGGGAATTTGGGATGGGAAACAAGTGACACCAGCTCATTCAACATGATTTATAATTGTGCTAGAAAGAAATCCAGCCCGAGCCTTGAGCACTTCAGAGCTGCAGCATCACCTCGGCCTGCTTCTCTGCTAAAAACGCCTTTGGGTGGTGTTGCCTGAAAAGTAGTCCTTTCCCACCTCTCAGGCCCTGCTAATTTCAGTTCCGAAGGGTCAGCGTAGCAAAATGAGCAGGGTTTTAGCTCGTGGACTTCATGCGTTTGCATCAGCTGGAACCAAAGGGCTGGGCTCCTGGTTCACACCGCGGTGTCGCTGAGCGGCGCCCCGTGTCCTGCAGGAGACCTCGACTTGTGCAGAGGGCTCCCGGCTGTGCAGGCAGCAGGAGCTACGGGACGTGCTGCCCTGGTTTAACCGAGCGTGGTTTCCCTTGCGCCGATCGTTCCGACCTCGATCATCTGCTTTCTAGCGTTAGTAACTCTAGATGCACAGCATAACGCGTGGATGTGTTGGAGAAGGCAAGCATTAATTTGTCCCAGGCACTGTCTCCTCCTAAAATAGCGCCTTCCTGCCTTTCCCCAGCGCTTCGCTGCATAAAGGCTTGGATAATGTGTAATTTGCCCGTACTCTGTTGTAACTAACATACTGGAGAAATTAGCTGCGTGTTGGTTTTCAATCTACCATGGGATCTCTAACAAAACAAGTGCTTGTCTTCCGTAACTGTGCATCTTTAAACATATATTTGGGGAGGATATTCAGAAGGCAGCACAATAGCCGCATTGTGCTGGGGATGAATGGCCTTCAGAGGAGCGCCGTGCGATGCGTGGACCTCCGGGACTCCGCCTTGCAGCTCTCCAGAGCGGCTCCGGGGCTGGAACGGCGCCCGCCCGGGCGTCCTGCAGCTGGAGCGCGGGGAGGCACGCGGGGACACCCCCGTGTCAGCACCCCGCGAGCTGCCCGGCCGTGTGCCGGGGCTGCCCGCTGCCGGTCGGGGCTGCGGCGGGATGGCATTCAGCTGGGAGCACTGGTGGCCGTGCTCCTGGACGCCCTCCTGCTGTGCCTTTCTGCTTTTTTTTGGGGGGGAGTGTACCTAGGGGGATGCCCCGGCCACTGCTCCCGGGCTGTAGTGGAGGTGACGGAGTCAGCACAGCCCGCTCTGTGCCCTGAGGGATCCTCAGGAAACCCTTTGCAGGTTAAAACGCCCAAGCAGCACAGAGGCAGTGCTAACCACGGCCTCCTGCCCCTCCGGGAGCCGTGTCCGGGCGCAGCGGGCAGGGGCACTCGCACCCGGTCCTCGAGCCCCCGTGGCAAGGGAAGGGGCGCTGCTGGGCCTGCTCGGTGGGGTCGCAGCATCCCGCAGAGCTGCCCTGCCCTCTCCTGCCTTCGTGGCCTGCTTTGTCCGCTTTTCCCCACGCGGATGCTGGCTGAGGACAGGAATTGGTCCCAGACGGACGATGGATGAGGCCTCCAGGAGGCTGTGAAGAAGTCTTAGTTTTTCTGGGGTGTGTTTGGGTGCTGTGGGAGATATCTGAAAATACAGGAATTGTTGTTGTTGTTTTCTTTCTTTTTTTTTTTTTTTAAATACACATTATCTGGCCAGAAGTCATTTTACTATAAAAGGACTTGGGGAGAATATAGATTGTACATCTGTTACTTGTTTGTCTCCAAAATGACTGTATAGTCGAGGCCAAAAGCGAAGAATAGAGGGTTGCACAAATTGGCAGAGTTTCTGAAGTCTTTCAGAAGCCAGTAATTAAAGCGAAGAAGCAAATTGTTGAATCCAGAAATTCTGGTTGTTCACCCATCCGATGTTCTGGCTTGTCCCTCTCCTGACTCCTGTCGTCCCGCGTTCCTCGTGGGAGGCAGGCGAGCCGCGCGCATCCATCTGCCCCCGCTGGGTGCGAGGCACCCGTCCGAAAGGGTCCGGGAGCGATGGGGATGGCCCCGTGGAGCTCACTGAGCGGTTTTCGGACAAACATTTCCAATTATTTAGTGTGTTTGGGAGTGCTTCAAAGGGCTTTCTGCCCGGCTCCGCAAGCCTCGCAAATAGAGATCAAATGAATCGCTCTCACAAATATTTAGCTCGAAGTGTGGCCGAGAGGGAGCTTTGATCTTGTGTGGGTGCGCGGGAGCCTCTGCGTAGCTGCGGCCCCTCGCCGCTCTGCGAGATCCGCGCTGGGTTTTTCTTCGCTCCGCCGCAATAACCCAACGCCGCACGTGCCGGTAGCCGTGTTGCACGCTCAGAGGCAGGCGTGACGCCTGGCACCGAAACGGGACGCGGTGGCCAGGGTGCATCTGGAGCAGCGTGAGCTTTGGCGAGGGGTTGGCCCTAAACTAGGCATGCCCAGTCGGTCGTGTGTTTGAGCATCGTGGGGCACGGCACCCCCTACAAAAGGCATTGCCTTGGAGATTTATCTGTCGGTGCGTCTGCACGAGGTGCTGCTCGGTGGCCAGGCTACCAGAGCTCTTCGGGGAGGCTGAAGAAGCAAGTGTGGCGTAATGACAGTTATTAACGTAGGCTGTGGATTAGGCCGGGAAGAATTTGGTAATAATTTCAATCCCTCTGTGATCACATCTAGTTTACGGATAACTCTGATTAGTTGTTGCAGATCTTGTTCTCTAAAAATTGCGTCGCCTTGAACGAGGCTGGAAGTTGTCACATCTCTGCAGTGATCCTCTCCCCGCGCGCGGGAAGGGGCCGTGGAGCTGTGAAAATGCAGCTCTGCTCCCTTCCCGAGCTGCAAATACAAACGCCTGTTCTCTCGATCGTGTAAATGAATAGCCAAGTATGGTAAACGCACATCATTCTTTTTGTTAAATAAAACACGAGCTTTGCGCTTTGCAGCATTTTTCACCCGTGGATCTTTCTCCAAGCCTTGCTGTGCCGCAGCGGGAAGACAAGGGGTGAGAGTTATCGTCGTCATCTTTCGAAGAATAAAGCTGGAATTGCCACGAGCCCCCAAAACCGAGCAGCAGAAGAGGGATTAGAAGTAAATGTCTCCCAACTTCCCAGCACTTGCTGTAACCAGTGGGAAAATAAAATGGAAATCCTCGCTGCCTCCCCCTGTGAACATGTGTTTGACACATTGGGAAGCCCGCTGTGCCTCTCCAGCTAGCGTGGTGATTTGGGACCCGGCAGCTGGCATTTGGCTCTTTGAAGTCACCTTTGCAGACCCATATGAGCTTTCCTTTAAAGCCTTTCATTTGCCTCTCTCAGCTACGCAGAAGTCGAAGAGCAGCGTTTTAGTTTGTTTATTTTCTGGCATTTTAGGACATCTTTCCTCTCTGATGAATTTAAAAATCTCATTTTACCATCTCCTGAGGTTTTGTCTGCTCCTCATCTTCTGCTCCCATTCTTCATTTTCTGCTGTGTTCTGGAGGTGGGATGTCGGTCTTTGTCCCTCTGTGCGTGTGCACGTGTGTATGAATTGAAACGTGCTTTTTTGATGACGAGCTGTATTTCAGAACTGGCCGACCTGTGAGTCCAGACGAAGGTGGGAGAGGATACCTTCGTCCGCAGGCAGCTCGCTCGGGCAGAGGTGGTTGGTGCAGCGGTGCCAGCACCGAGCAGGCTGCCTGCCTCTCTTTGGAGAAGCAGAGGCACTATCGGAGCTGTGCTGGGTCTTGGTAAAGGAAAGAAAAGGAAGATGAAAGGAGGTTGTGAGGGTCTAAGGAATCATCTTGACTTGGGAATTACTTCTGTGTCTTCTATCAGTAGAAGAAAGACTAATTTCTTCTTTAATGTGGAGATGGCTGAGTGCATGAATGATGTACTCGAAACACCGGGGGAAAATGCTTTTCTTTTTATTTTGAAAATGCACTTTTATATGAGAAACCGTAATGCCTGGAATAGGTATTCAAGGGTGATTTCCGTGTGCACATTCGCTGTGCTGAATGCATTCATGAAAAGTAAGAAGTTCAGCTGGCTGGGATCCAATGGCTGGAAAATGGGAGAAGAGAAATTTAGGAAGCCCAATTTAACACTTTGTATTAATTAAAATAGACGAGCACCTGTGAAGGTTTCCATGCTCACGTACATGCCTGCTTGCCCTCCCTTCCAAGCGAGGTGTGTCTCACGCAGCAAGCCCGCTGCGGGGCCATCGGAGGAGCGGCGGCTGTCCTGCCACTGCTTGCCGCGGGAGCAGCAGAGATCCTGCCCGAAATCCAGCTGCGTACACCTGTAACCCCAGACTGCTGCGCAGAGCGGTGTGCAGGTGGGCTTCCTCTGTCCTGAGGAGGATTTTGGCAGAAGATGAAGTGCTTCCGTTAAAATATAACAGAACTCGTGCGAGAGTTTACGTGAGCTGCGTCCTTTTGTGTTCAGCAACAGCAGGATCCTTGATCAGCAAGGGTGATGCAAATGAATTTGTTGTTCACAGAGGGGCAGGAAAACCAGCTCGCAGTTCTCACATGCTGATACTGCTCCTGCATCCTCAGATACGGCACTGATTACAACTGGCAGTCGGTGGATCGCGAGCACGCTGCGTTTTCTGTTAAGATGAGGAGCTCAGATACCCACAAACAGGAGGGAGGCAAAGACTGATCAAGCGTGAAGTTCTTCTTTGGCACAGAACTCGCGTGGCTCGAAGAGGCAAGGAGATGTACAGCCGAGAAGGAAAGGGACTTCTACTTGGAAAGCTCAAAGCTGTTGTTTATTTGTTTTTGCTAACATTTGCTTCTGAAGGAGGATCTTTGTTAAAGGTGAATTCCCTATTCTGTTTAGCCAGTGGAGAGAAAATTATCGTGATGCGCCTGTAAGGTGTTCAGTGAATTAATTGTCCATTAAAGCCAGATTGCTCTCAGGTGCTCCAGGATCCTCGAGGTGTGGTAGCCCACGCAGGCAGAGTATTCCTCATGTTTCTAGTACAAAACACAGCTCTTGTATTGAAACCACCCAGGGAGTGTACATAAATAAGCACGTGGAGGTGTCTGCATTGAGACAGAAACCTGTTGTAATTTTTCTAAGATTAACCTACAGGCCTGCGTGGGTATGTTCTCCCAATTGCTGCTGCTGTGCCGAAACATATGCCGCAGAAAAGACAGGCAAAACAGAAAACCTTCCCCTCTGAACACTGAAAAAAATCCTTATTTAAATTTATTCCATTTTCAGAAGTGCTCAGTTGAGGAATTACTCGGGGGAAAGTACCCTCCCGAGGCAGCGCTACCCCAGCGGTGCCCGCGTTGTGTGTGCAGCGGGCCGCTCGTCCCAGCGGGGCTGGCATCTCGCAAGAGGGCCGTCGTTCAGAGCCTGTTTATTGCAGCGAGAGCTTTTCTCACAGAGATACTGGCGCAGAATAGGGCGTCTTTTGCTGACACGTAGATCGGTGTAGCCAAAACACCGGTTAAGGCCTTGAGTGTGGCCGCCCTTATCCTGCCGGGCTGTTCGTGTGGTTGACCTTGTGCTGCGTCGTGTTGCCTCCACGGACACATCTGCCGTTTCTGTGTAGAAGCTGCTGTCTCCAGCTTTTAGTAATGACCTAATTTTGGTTTACAAGTTGCTGCTGCTACTCGGGGTGCCGGGGGCCTGGCTGCGGGCTGCCTCCTCCTCGTGCAGAGCCTCCTAGTTTGCTTAATCCCTCGTTCGCAGTTTTCGGTTTGCAACGTTGCCTTTCCTCACGGGAGCTGGGCGCTGGTGCGGCATCTGAGTGCACTGCAATACTAAGGATTTAGGTGGTGGTTAAAATAGAGCAGATCAGTAGATTTATGGATTTTCCTGGCCAGGCTCCATCCTCGGATGTGTCTGCGCGGGTCCCTCCGCGGGGATGTCTCAGAAGTTGCGCGTGGCGGAGAGCGCGGCTCGGTGCTCGGCAGGCGCGGTGCTCGCGTGGTTCTTCTGCCGCGTTACTGCCAGAGCAGCCCAGAGGCTTCTTAAAGTGCAGATCGGGAGGTCTTCGTCTCTGCCTCTTGCTCCAGGCCTTCTGCCACGTGGCGTCTTCCAGGCACCGGGCAGTGCCTTTGCCGTCCGTCGCCTGCTGGGGTGGCCTTCGCTCCCGCTCAGCCGCCTGCGTAGGGGGCAGGAGAGACCTCGGAGGGCTCTGGGAGGGGTGCAGGCGTTATTTACTGCCCGTGTGGGATCCTAAAGTGCTTTTAGTACTTTCATGAGTGCTGGCCTAAGTACAGACTTGGCTTTGGGTTGTTGTGCTTTGTTTGTGGATCCATGCAGTGATGTGGGCAGCGCTGTGGTCTTGCACGGAGAAGTTAGGAGGAGCCAGGCTGCAGGCTGGCACATCGAGCACGGTTGTTGGAAACGTGAAGGGCTCCCTGGCTTCACTGCAGGCGTAGGTTTTACATTAACGGGACGCTTCGGACTCGGCGGAGGAACTGCCTTAGCAGCCTGCGCCGTCTCCCCCGAATTATCTTGAAGGCATTTCTAACTTTGTGGGAGGGAATGCGGCTGAAGAAATATCAACATGCCGTGAGCGAGCACACTGTGTGAGGGAGCGCGGCTTAAATGTTTCTGCGTTGGTAGGAGGCAGAAGCGTGTTGTTTCTGCCTTGCTTGGGGACTTGGGCAGTGGGTAAGCCGGGGGCAGGGATCCTGCCTACCGGGCTGCTGAGCAGCGGGGGAGCAATTTGACAACATTTAACGCAAATTCATCGTGACGGTAAAAGTTTGAAAAAGGGGGGTGGTGGGAGGGCTTTTGGGAGCGTGCTGACCCGGGAGGCGCACAGAGCCCGGGAGCAGCGGGGCTGGTGGCGGCCATGCCGGGCCCAGGCCGCATCCAGCGCGGTGCGAGCTGTCGGGGCGCTCCCAGGCCGGGCTTCACCGTCCCACGGCTGCTGCGCCTCAGGACCTTGCTTCAGTGGCTGCCCCCTCACAGCCGAAGCTGGCAGTGCTGTGGGGAGCAGCGTGCTCGCCGTGGTCAGGGAGGCAGCGGGGCACAGCTTCCTTCTGCCCTGGTTATCGCATCGGTCACCTGAAGGCGCGTGTCCTGAGAGAGGCACTGTCATCTGTTACCCCGTGTTACATCACGTTAGCATTACTTCTGCGCTCTTTTTGCTCTTTATTTTTCATCAGGGCGGTCTGTGACTTACAAACTGAGCGGTTTGTAAAGGTCCCTGCTTTCTCTATCACCAGCACCCCGCGGTGCTCGCACACCCACCTCATAGCTCCTCTTTGCGCAGTATGAAGTCTTGCAAATCTCAGGTAATTGTGATGCCATTTTTTTCTTTTCTTTTTATGTTGTATTCCGGCCTCTGGAAAATGTCACCAAGTGCTGCAGCTCGTAAGAAATGAAAGAGAAACCGTTCCTTTTTACGATTTGGCCTGCTCCCTCGCGAGGGAGGAGGAGGTCACTGGAAGGGCTGCGGGCTCTGTGTTCCGCAGGCTTGTCAGAGCCTTTCAGTCCTTCAAGTCCCCCGGCAGTGCCCAGACAAATGGTCACAGGCTAATGCTGAAGGGCATTTGCCTTAAAGCCAAGCCCCACGTCTCCTGCAGACCTCCTCCCGGCCCCGCTGGGAGCGGAGGGCAGGACGCGGAGGCCGGTTATCGGGCTGCGTCGCGCCGGGCGGCTGGAGATAGCTGCGAGGCGAGGGGACGGCCTTGGCCCAGCGCCTCGGGACACCCGCGCCCTCCCGTGCTCGGTGGCGCAGTGGGTGCGGGCTGGGGGCGGGAGGGCGAGGGAAAGCCTCTAGGACTGCTGTGAGCCAGCACACGCGTCCTGTGAGTCAGAGGAATGGCCTCCTCTGCTTGCAGGTACGGGATGTGGTCATCTGTGCGGGCTGGTGAGGCACCAGTTCCTCAGCCCCCAGATCTCTCCTTCTCTTCTTGCTGGGACTGCACCCCCGGGGTTAAAACCTTGTTGGTTTTTTTTGAGGGTTTCCCCATATCATCACATCCGCAGGAAGGAGAGGACTTGGCAGAAGATGGTGCCGTTTAGTGCAGAGCATCGGGAGCTGGGATGTAGAGCCCCGTGCCCCACGGCTCGCCCGGCCCCGCGCACACCGTGCCTGCGCTCCTCGCCGCTGTGGCTTTGTCTTCTGCCACGCGGCTGTGTCGGTCGCGATGCTGCTCACCGAAACCTCCGTGCTGTACAGGTGCCCTGACACATGAATGAGCTTTGTTGTGGATTTTTTTTTGTGCGGGTCGCCCGGAGGCTGTGTGTATGCCAGCACTCCGTGTGTAAACAGGGAGATCCCTGGAAGCGCATGTTATTCCCCTGCTCCGACGGTTTTTGCCGTATGAGATGTATGGCTTGTTTATAACATCTGGTGGTTACTGCTTTTAATTTGAATGCCGCTGATGTTTCTGAAAGATGCTTTTCATTACGTTCGTGGGGCCTGATTTCAGTGACATTAAAGGCTCTCCCACTCCGAGAGTGATACAAAGGCATCTTGGGGGGGATAGGCATTGGGCTTGCACTTTGTTTAAAATCGTGCTGCCTGGCCATGCTGGGGGCAGGGGCAACAGCAGCAAAAGGCACTGCCTTGTAAGAAATCTTTGTACCTAGGTCAACGAGGACTGCTGGTGATTGTGTGCGTGTAGGTGCAAATCTAATCTGTTGTCCTAATCTGACAAATTTATGAGGAGTTGATGCACTCCAGAGGTGATCTCTGCTCCTCCTTCTCGGTCAAAAATACAGTCTTCCCGGTAAGTGTGGTAGTTCTTTGAATTACGGGAGTGGACAAATGGTTTTTGTTCACTTGTCTGAATGCATAAAATGAAATTAATACCCGTAGTTCTCTCAAAGAACTTCACTGAGGCAGTTGAGGGCAGAATTTGGTCTGCCTTTTGTTAGTTTTAATCTACAACACACTGCATTCTTAAATTAGAGAAGATTCATCCTAGAAATGTACACAGTCAACGCTTTGAAATACACTGAAGCTCTGCATTTTCTACATAAATTATATACAAAAAAAAGCAAAGTTCGAACCGTTAAGCTTGCAACCAAGCCTCTTTCTTGCAGATGGCGAGCTGCTGGGCAGCGCAATGAAAGGCAGATGTCCTCCCTGCCTACCCAGTTGGGAGCAGCAGGACCGAACTGCGGAGTGCTCGCCGCCGTGTGTTGTTTCACATGCCCGCAGCCAGCTAGCACGGGCTTCGTTTGCAGCCCTGCTCCAAGCGGCAGCCTCCAGGGCTCAGGGGCACGGGGCGAGCTGGCAGGAGCAGGCATCGTCCGTGTGTCAGGGCTGTGCCTTTGCTAACCCCAGAGCACTTCTAACGTGGGTAAAACTACTGAGTTTTCTTAGCCTGGCTCTTTTCGGTAAGAAATTGAAAGTCTTGGGTTGAAGATTCAGCCTCAGACAGACCCTAAATAGCGGCTTCACTGAAATAGTTGATGCTTGTCACAGTTACGAGCATCTGTAGATAGTCTGACAAGAGGGACAGAATAATAGCTAGTGTCGTTAGCCTAGTAGTGGTGACTTTCATGTCATTGCAATTGCAAATTTAATTGAAAATTTAGAAGCAAAACCAACTCCTTTCTGTTTATGGTATTATCTCCTTAAAGCATGTATTTATTTCTGAATACAGCATATTATATATGAACTCCTGAAAAATGAAAAGATGGTTTATTTTGCCTTAGGGAAAGCAACAACCATACTTAAAAACATCCCAGAGTAGACATCTTTGGAGAGCATTTTACAATTGGGTTCCTTCCTCGCTTTCTGTTACATGCTCAACCCTCGGACTAACTAGAGTATAAAACTTTCACATTAATATGCAATATCTCTTCCGAAGATCTCCCAGAGCCTCTGGCCTGTGGCAGCTCCTCGTGGCGTGGAGGGTACGTTACATGCATAACCATTCTGCTTGTAATCTCAGTCGTACACGATTTAGGATCTGCAGAGGTTTTTACTGCTTTTTTACTTACTCGTTAAATCATCTGGAAAACATATTTAAGTTTTTATGTCATACTTTTTTTTCTAATGTAAAAGCAGTCTAAAAGCCAATGCAAGTGTTCTTTGGTGCGCTGCACGGAGCGCTCGGAAATGACATCCCACTGCAGCGGAGCGTCTGCAGTCAGCACAGGGTGCATAAAGATCGGCTTCATGATGTTTAAAACCTGGTGCACAGGTTCCTGGTGATGAGAAGTGTCCTTTACCTGGTGAGCTCTCAGACTGCTGCAGCGGCCCCAAGCTTCCCTCCTGGACTGATGCTGTAATGGCCCAAAGAGAAAGCCCACAGCCCAGGTTTTTCTCTTTCCTTTCTGAATGAATACTGTAACCGTGAAGCAGACAGCAGTGGATACTGCCCGTGCTTCCATTTTGATGTGAGGAAAAATGACACACAGTGTAAATGGCATTGCTTGCTTCCCGCGAGCAGGTGCCCGCGGTGACTGGATGGCCCTGGCAGACCATGGCAGACTTAGCGTTTTGGCTTCTAATCGAAATACGCTGCTGTAATTCTTAAAGGGAAAGCGAAACCCACGGCCTTCGATAGAAAGCTCTTTGCTGCTAAAAGCAAATGGGCAGGTGCAGCACCAAGCCCGCTGCCGCTCCGTAACGGGTGCTGGGGAGATGCTGTGCGTGGTGCTCACACACCTGGCGTCACGCTGTGGTGAAAAATGCCACGGAGGATTCTGCTGGAGGGCCATCCAGATGCACAGCCCAGGGCATTTAGTACTCGGGAGCAGGTAACAGAGAGATTTTGGGTTAGAGCATTTCTTTATACAGGAATGTTAGTTTAAATAATGCAGCCACAATTTCTAGCCGTCCTGTTCGAGTCCATCTGCTGGTGTATTCGTCATGCCCGAGTTCAGTGCAAACTGGTGTGGGCTGGCAGTGAGTCGCTTAGACACGTTGCAGATAGGTTTTATCGTCTCGTATTTGAACTTCACCTTTCCTTGGAGCTGCCCTACGGCCACAGATGCGGAGTTACCAGACTTCATATGTGGAATCCTCAAAAGCTGTTCTTTTTAATGTCAAGTAATTTTTATTAATTTATGAATCAAGAAGCCAGTAAAACCTCAAGTGAGATTTAACAAGCTCTGTTACCAGCGTTTATGCATAACAGAAAAAACACAGAGCTTTGTTCATGTATTCCCTTTCTTCTTACTATCCTGCAGATGCGTTGGAAGGGTCGAGTACAATGGAAACGATCCTTTGATGCTAATTGACAGCTAATCAATTAACTGCTTCCAAGTAACGACGAGAGGAGGCAGTCTCACATTCTCTCAGGTCAAGTTTAATAATCACTTTGGGGAAGAATCCCGATGAGAAGCAAAGCGCTGTGCCGTTCAGGTAGAGCACCAGAGTGCTTACCAAATGCAAGAATTGTGCAGGCTTTGGTAACGTGACAGTAACGTGCAAGCCGTGCGGGGTGGCCAGGGAAAGATACTTGCCCAGGGCAGTCACCCCTCACCAGACCAAATGAGATTTTCTCTCTGAGAACGTATGATGGGAAGCCTGACTTCCAGCGCTGTAATTAGAGTGTGGTTTTCATTTTAACTTAAGAATATTAGAGCTACAAATCCACCAAAGTTACAGCCAATCCTTTGGGTTCATGAGGGACAGATGCTTGGAAAAAACGCTGGGTATTAAATGGACAGGCCGTGTATTAAATGCCGGTATTTAGGGCAGGGGTCTGCAATCCGTGTTTCCTGAGGAAATCCAGGAAAACGGACACCCCCTGCCCTGGGGGAAGCGGAACAGCGAGATGCGGGTGACGGGGCGCCCACGCTGCCCTCTGCCTGGGTGATCAGCGTTACCAGCACGGGTGTGCAGCAGTGGGAGAGTTGGTTTTCCTCCTAAGCTGCTGCTCGGGATATGCTAACGGTCTGTAAAACAAACAGACAAACAAAAAAAAACAATTATTTCCAAGCAGTAAATAACCTGCGAATGCGTGGAGCTGCTCTGAATTATTTAATACCCATCGTGTTTCTCACTCGCAGCAACAGCTTTATCGGTTTATTGTAACGTTTGAGAAGACAAGGGAAAGATTTGCTGTTGTCTGTTCCTTTTGTTGAGGTTCTCAGATGTATTTGTCTTGGATAACCTCCTCTTTCTTTCCATGTTGCCACTGCCTGTGGAAGGCTCTCTCCCTTCCCTTTTTTCCCATGGGGAAAAGCCTGTCCCTGCCTCAAATCTCCTCTGCCAGGAGGGTGCAGACCTTTGGAAATGGCAGGGCTCCTGCGCTGAGCACTGTGGCAGAGGCGTACAGTCCTTACGGGTGACGAAGCACCTTGGTTGTGTGTGCCCGGGCTTGTCACTTCACATTCTGCATCCCGACGGTTTGCAGGCTTGTTTTGGTCCTTTTTTCTGTGCTCAAGCCTTACTCTGAAGACCTGGGGGGTTATTTTCCCAACTCGTGGTCTCCTCGGATCTCAGGTCGTTGGTGAGCCTGGTGCGGTTCCTGGAAATGCTCTTTCCTTCTGCAGGCTCTGGTGTCCCGTCTGGTTCCTCCCGCTGGGGCTGAGCACACAACCTACTTTTCTGTACCTTAATCCTCACCTGGCCAACTCGGTGCAGCTCCTTTGCTTGCAGGTGATATCGCCTCCGGATTTTCTCTCTGTTGGGTCTGCAGGTCTCCTTGTGTGCTCCTTAAATGGCTTACGCATAACAACGAGGACAATTCCCTCGTAATTTCCCGGACTACCCAACTAAGACTCAGTCATTCAGCACCTCAGCGTGCAGGTTATTTACAGCGCGGTCGGCCGCGGCCCCGCTCAGCCTGGGCTGGAGCAGGGCACATCCCCTGCCTTGGCAGAGGGCTGATGCCTTGCCTCGTGCTGCCACAGGGCAGGGCTGGCAGCGTGTTCGGCGCTGGGAGGGAGCAGTGCCGCGAGGCAGGCTGCTCTCAGCTGCCGGCGGAGCGCTGGGGCTGGCTGTCATTCCCCTTCTGCCAGGAGAGCTGGTCCGAAACCAACTTAAACACGGCGCGATGCAAGGGAGCGTGGCTCTGGCCCACAGATGTTTAAAATGAATCACGCTGCTTGTCTGTATTTCTCAGCTGGGGTTAACTCCTGCACTATGGAAAATAAAAATGGGCTTTTTATTGCTTCGGAGGCCGCATTGTTGAGCTAATGCCATGGATGCTTGGTGATGAATACTGTAGCACCAAACAGCTGTCTCTGAGAGCAATACAGTTGGGAGGCAATATGCGGCTTGCCCGGCCAGCCCAGCGAGATGATGTGATTGAATCACGAATAGATAAACAGAGCTTTGTGTTTCTCTGTGCTTTCTGAGCGGGGCTTCTCTTCCCCCGAGTTCTCAAACATCGAAACTTAAAGGAATGAGCAAGGAGTAGTTCGGCTAAGCGGCGTAACACACCCAGCAGTGCTCCTCCCTGCTAGGTTTCTTACGATAAACCTCCGCAAATTTCTTTGAAGGCAGCAGCATTAATGACGTGACAACTCAAAAGCAGCAATAATAATTTTTGTGGTCATTAATTTAGGACATGGATCGGAAAAGCTTAGGAGTCCAAAAAGCTGGGATGTGCCTAGGCTCCGTCAGCCTGATGCTGGCTTCTGACAGCACCTGGCCTTTCAGGTAGGCTGCTCTGACAGACCAGACCGATGTAGGAATATATGCAGAAGTGTAAGCATGCCTAATTAAGAGCTGATTGACTAATACTTTTATTATGGCATTGGTGAGACTGCTGGCAGAGGCGGCAGCTCGGGGCGTACCGGCACAGGGCAGAGGAATTTGCTGTGAGCGGAGTTCCCCTTCTCGGCAGCGGGCTGTGCGGGCACCACAGCTGCTCGTGGGTGAGGTTTTGGTGGTGCTCAGGCACACCTGACACCAGCCTCAGGGCCACCACTGCCACAGCACGGGGACAGGCTAGCGGGAACAAAGTTCACAGTGAATACGACTGAACGGGTGTTCTTCCGAAAATCTTTCTAGCAAGTGTTTTTATACTAGGTTAAAATGTATTCCAACACACGACGTTCATTTTAACTTTTCAATTTCTTAAAACTTTCGCTGCGGCAAACCCAAATCTAGGCTCATCAGGGCAAAATGGTCCTAACCGAGAGCTGTTTATCGACTCTGCACTGTAATAAATCTTGGTTCGTAGTTCTTGGCAGTCGTTGGCTAGACGCAGCGGTACAGCGGAGAGGAGCAGCACAGCATTGCTCCTGAACGCAACTGCTGGGAAGATGGGATGCAGGTGGTTAAGGGCAACTTAAGAGAAATTAATGGTTGAAGGTGGATGAGATGCAGTGAAACGAGGAGGCAGTATTTTAAATACTACCCACGCTTTCACTGATACGAAGGTTTTGGCCCGTTTGTAGAAATCGCCCGGTGAGCTGATGGAGCGGAGCACTGCAAGGGAGGTTTCGCTGAAAGATGCTCATCGTTGGACATGGAAGGTGTTAATCAGGAAAATGGGGCGTCCTCCTAGAGGATATTAGTTTAATTGCAGTTCAGATTTTCTGCGCTGAGAGGGAATAATCAGAGTAATTTTACTCGACTAGGGAATGGCGCAGAAAGACATCCCTTTGTGGTGGGCAGCATATTAGTGATAGTTACCGGGAGAGGACCGCAGTTCAAAGAGTTTCTGTAGCCTGGTGCTTATTTTGCTGCGCTTCAGCCATTAACACTTGGGGACGAGCATCTCACCCTAATTAGGCCTTATTTCTCAACTGGCCATCTGTTCACTGAGCCCTCTCTAAATCTTCCTCTGCTGCAAACCCTCCTCCGGCCGCGCCGAGGTCCCGGCTGGCTCTGGGCTGCTTTTGTGTAGCAAAACAAGTCAGCGCCGAGTCTTCCTACCCTGGACCCGTGAGTAGCTTGTACTGCCGAGGAGTTTTTGGATGGACTTAATAAATGAGTCTATCTGGACAAGAAAAGACCCAAAAGACACACATGACAGCGAGTTAACAAACAGCTATTGAAGACAATGGCCTTTTTCTCAGCCTCAGACTGTGTGTCTCTCTGGCTGCGTTTCTTTTTGTGAAATGCCAGGGTTCTTTTCTCTCCTTCCCCCCCTGCATTTAAACTCCTTTTCTGTCCAAAATCGTCATTTAACTCTCCTAAGACTAGCGCTTTTACGACATCTACTGCAATATTTTTTGCAGGCGCTGCATGCGTTGGAGATTAGTCTGGCCGATCAGCTTTCCCCGAGCGCAGTGGGAAATCCCTTTGCTCTTACTGCTTAACAAAGAGAAACGAGAAATCGGGGAAGGTTTCACCTTCCTGCTCTGCGCTGGTGTGACAGCCCCCTGAGCGGGGCGCCGCCTGGGTGCACAGCCCGCGGTGGGGACACCCACGCGCAGAGGACACCGCGAGTGCCGCGCCTGGCCGGGGCTCACAACTCTTCCAGTCCAACAGGAGCATGAGACCCGCGCACGCCTGCAGTCCTCTGGCCTCAGGGGACTCGAGAAGTATTTAATATCATTTTTTAGCTGTGTACTTCCATTTGTCATTTGAGTGCCTTAACGCCTTGGAATTGCAGAACTTGGGAATTCTCTGATTCTGCAGGCCTCTGCCATTGGGGTGCTGTCCCCATGCTAGCCCCGACGCCTCGGAAGGAGCCAAGAGAGGGCGTATAGATCTGACAGGTAGCCAAAACCCTGAACAGTGCTCTTCTGACATGGGGTTAGAGAGCCATTTCTGTGTAGGGTTTGTTCTACATAACACCGGTGCAGCTGAGAGAAAAGCCGTGCGGAGCCGCGCGCCCGTGCGCGGAGGGTGCGGTGCGGTGGCACAGCTTCCCGCTGGGCCGGGACCAGAAGGCTGTCCTGGCAGCGTGGCTGAGCAGCCCTCCCCTGGGGACAGCTCGCACCAGTCGCCGCGCCAGCCCCGAGCCTGTCAGCGCTCACCTTGGGCAGAAAGACGCGGGGTCGCAGCCGGGCTGCCTTGCCGGTGAGCGGGGGGGTGGGCGCCAGCTTGCGCGGCCACCTGCTCCTGCTTGCGGCCAGGGCTGGGATTATCAGCCACCGATACGGGCGAAGCCCTGGCGGTCCTCCTTCAGGGGGATGCGGAGGAGAGGGGCTCGGAGGTAAAGGTTGCGTTGCAGTCGCAGAGCGTAAGCAAGGCTCCTTGGAATTGCTAAAGAAGGAGTTGTTTCCAAGTTGGAGGAGCAGCAGTGCAGTCTGTGGTCAGCAGGTAATACAGGCACGTATCCTGAATGAATTGTCTCTGAAAATAGGGCAGTAATGCCGTTTTGGACTCTTGGGGACTTTGCGCTTTCACAACATTCAAGGAGAGAGCAGAGGTGAGGCAGTTGCCATTTCTGTTAAACACGTCAGCCTGGTTTTGGGGGTCCTTTACCTGGGAATATTTCCGTGATGGCACGAGCAGGATTTTGGTCAATCTTGCCACGTTTTGTTTGTGACTGTAACGTGTAATTTAACATTGCCCAGGTGATCCGCGCAGGCTGATTTTCCTTTTTGGTGTGTCTCAGCAGTGCTTTGAGGTCAGACTTTCTTTTCCCAGGCTTTTGCAACGTGCTAGCGCATTCGGTCTGAAGTGATGCATCGTGGCACGGTGAAACGCTTCCCTTCCATAATATCACGGTACATCTTAGCGCTGTACAACTATATAAGAAGAAGTTTAGGGACACATATTAAAGCTTTCTATTTTCTGTCTGTTTAATAAAAGCTGCATTTGCTCTTTGTGTATATACAATTCGTGATTTATTTTCAGGAAGGATGGAAATTTTGTCCCTATGGTAGCTTCTCGTGAGTAATCAGTTTCATCCTTCATATTTCCTGTGTTTTCTTTTTTAGCAGAATGCAGCCTCCTTAGAAGGGTTCAATTTACATTTAATTCACATTCAGTTCTGTATATATTCACGGTCAAATTCTGTTTTTAGTTAACTTATAGACAACTTCATTGACGTCAAGAGAGGCTGGATGCATGTAGCAGTGTGGCTCTCCATGATTTTATGCATTTATTGCTTTCATTTTGGCTCGCAGATACAGATCTCTGGTGTCTGTCATTACAAAGAACAGATGCCCCTCATTTCAGACCCAAATTTATTCCTATCCCACACAGATCTGGTTAGTGTTCCTGCCCTGTTATTGTTGCACGCTGCGCAAATGCATGTGAAGTGGGAGGTCATGGGACCAAGGATACAAGCAGTGATATATGTTTAAGTTCTGCAGTCTCCCAGCATTAGCAGTTTCTCACTCTGCTCTTTCCACATTCTTCCCTTGGCATTGCTGCAGCTGGGACAGAGCCGCAGAGCAGATTCGCCGGTGTGTGACCGTGAGCGTGTTGGTGTCCTGTTGGTGACGGCGGCTTCTGGGCGCTGGCCTGCGCCGGACGTTTGCACATGGGAAGCTGTGAAAGCGTGGCCTGTGTGCGCTCTGTTCCCTGGCGAGCTGTGGATTTGTAGCTGTGAATGAATCAGGAGCTGCACCTTTCAGCTTTGATGCTGCCCTGCGTCTTTGATGCCTCCTTCCCGACGCGCGGCGAGCCGCGAGCGCTGCCCTCGTGCCCTGCAGGCGTTGTGTGTGGGGTCGGGAGGGGTGGGACCCCGCTCTTCATGCTCCAGTTGCACTCGAGATGTGCAGGCTCTCACCCTGCTGGCACCTCACGTGTGGGCAAGCTGAAAACGGGCCTTCGGTGCTCCTGGTGGGGAGCCCTGAACCGTGCAAGGGAGGCCCTGACGGAGCAGCTCTAGTTGGCGTGATGGGAGCTCCTGCTGAGCCCCGCGTGGCGCCACTAAGCACAGCCATCCAAAAAAAAACACCCCAAAAAACAAAAGATCACCTATTTCAACTCTTTTTCTTTTTTAAAACAATGCTTTTGCATACTCTTTATAAATAATGCCTCGTATCTGAGTTGTAGGGTTCCTGCAGAAGAGCAGGATGGGACTTGCAGCCGAGTTCCTGTTGAATCACCGAAAAGCTCCCGAGCTGCCGCTCTCTGTCTTGACCCTACCCCGGACGTGACAGGTCCTTCGGTCCTCGGTGTCCCTGCCGGGGCTGCTGACCGGGTGCCAGCGAGCGCCATCTGCCGCGTTCGTTTCCACGCGAGCGCCTGCGGAAGCAGCCGCCTGCACCCTCGCAGCGGTCGCCGTGCCGCGTTCCTTGTGGCCAGCGTGTCTCTGGCACGTGCCCTGCACCCTTTGGCTGTCTCGTGGCGTTGTGTCCCTGAAGCACCTTTTAACAGGAAAATGGGGGTCTGGGGGAAAGCAGCAGCCTGCTCTTTGCTGGGGACGGCGCGAGGTGCCTGCGGCCGCCTCGCCTCCGGGCAGCCCCGAGAGCAGGGGTGGGAGCTGAAGCAAGGCAGGCACTGGCTCCGGCTCCTTCCCTTCCCCTCTTTGTTGCGGGGGTAATTTATAGGTGCTGATACAAAAGCTCCCTGTTGAAGGCTCATTGAGTTTAATGAAGTGAGTTTGCTGTGCTTGGAAATGAAATAAAAACCCAGCAAGCCAGTAACCTTGAGACAGGAGAAGAGGGTGATTAAAATGCTTTATTCTGAAATGTCCGGGATTGCGAGCCATTCACGGATATACTTACTGATTAAATAGAGTCCTAACTAAAAGTTAAGGATCAGCAAAAAAAGATTGTATTAAAAAAAAATATTGATACCAGGGGAGTAATGTCTTTCATGAATCGCTTCCCGAGAATCGCACCATAGACACACGGGTGCTTCCCAGTCAGATCACATGCCTGAACATATACTTTTTGCATTTTTGCGCTGGGGTAATTGTAAATACCTGCCTCCGTTCGCAGAAAGGCGTTTCACAGGAGCTTCTTCCTCCTGTGAAATTACAGCTCCAGCGCTGGACTTGCCGGAACATATTCTCGTCCTCAAAGCCGCTGCTTTTCCCCCCGAATTTCCCCGTCCCTCCCGGCTGGGCGGTGCTGCTGCCGGCGGCGCCAGGGGATGGCAGCAGGAGCACGGGGCCCCTGGCCGCCAAGCTGGCCCCCTTGTGCAGGGCAGGGAGCGGGATGGGGCTGGAGGCAGGAGCCCTGCTTCGTATCGCCCTGCTGGGGTGCTGGAGGAAGCCATTCGGAAATTGGAGCTCTGTCGGAGGATCTGTTCAGGGGAATAAGTGCTGTGCACCCCTGGCCTCGGTTGTGGCTGAGGACCTTTAAAAGTCCGGAGCGTTAACATAAATAAATCCTCATCCATAAAGGTAGAACGAGCTTAGCCTTCCCTGGCTGCCCTCAAACTCCTAAAGCAGTGTGCTGTACATATCCATCTGCACAAAAACATTTAGAGATCCGAGGGTACAAAGTAAAATCTGCTGCAAAGTCTTGGCTGCTGCAAGGTGGGTGTAGCCCCTTCAAAAATAATGTGCTTGTGTAGCCATCAGTGTTGAATTCAGGAACGTAAATTCATGGGATTGTCATAGATAATTAAAGAACCGATATCCCGTGTGTCGGTCGCACATCCAGACGGGGTAGCCGAGGAGCAGCAGTGATACCAGCCCAGGCTGAGCCCAGCCTGTTCGGACTGAAGCTGATGAGGACGGCACGGCCGGATTTCAGGCCCGAAATGGGAGCTGTGCCACACGGGCACCTGGGCTCGTGTTTGTGCCTCCGGCCGTGTCGGAGCTGCCGCGGAGATCGCTGCTGCTGGCTCTGCTAAAGCCGCCTGAAATGCGGCACACCGGGGGGCTCTGAAGCTCTTGCTCGGGTGTCTGGCTGGAGCACGAGCTGCTGGTAGAGAGATGCGGTAGGAGAATGCAGGGTAACCTGGAGAAATTTGGATGGCTTCAAATTTGCGTGAGCTGAAACCAGCTTTGTGAATCCTGTTGTTTCTCTGAACAGCTCGGCGTTGCTCGGTTTTGGGGTATTTTTAGATGCAAAGCGCTCTGCTCTAGCGCCGAGGGGATGGGGTTGTTAGCGCTTTGATGTGGCTGCACGGGCACGCACGCTCGGCTTTCCTCGGCGTTTGGTCTTCTAGCGAGCGAAATGAAAGAAAGAAAGTGAGCCTGGGTTTCTCCAGCCCCCTGCGTTTAGCAGCGCCGCTCGCTTGGTGGTTGTAGCGCCTGCTGGGCACCCGGAGATCCCTTTTAGATGTATTTCTGGTTTGTGTCTCCCCCAGCGCCTCCTTGCTGGATCAAGGGGCCTTGCCTGGCCACTTTGCCTCCTGGCCTGAGGCAGGGGCTGCTCTGAGCCAAAGCAGGCGGCCACCTTTGGGGGCAGGCCGGGAGACTACCAGGGGAAGCCGAGCACCAGCCCCTCTTCTCTAGCCCCTCTCTGTGGGGACGGAGGCAGAAGGGACTTTGTGGGCACAGGGGCTGCGTTTCTGGGCCTTCACCTCGGGGACGAGGTGTGCGCCGGGCTCGTGTCCCCTCACGTCATTATCTGAGGGAGCTGGAGGGAGCTGGGAAGGTGCCTTGGGAGCTCTGCTGGTCAGAAGTGCCTTTCTGGGGGCCGGCTGTTGGCGTTCGGAGGTGCTGGGCCGCAGCTGCCGGGGCTGGCTTCGGTGCCTTCCCCCAGACGTCGAACCGGTCAGGTGCGGGAGGCGGGCGCGGGCCTGGGCCTGGATTTTCTTGTTGTTTTAGCCATCATGCTAAGCGTGGCTTCAATGAAAAGCCTTTATTTTCTTACACCCACGTGCGTGTTTACTTCCTTGTCATACCTCTCGGAGTTGAAAGGGCTCTTTCATGAAAAAAAATTCCCCGGCAAACAGGCGCTTTTGTTGTGGTTTGTGTGATGACGGGCCGGGGAGAGTTTGTCTGCGCTTCCAGCGGGAGCGCGGCCGATCCCGGCGTCCGCCCGCTCCTTTCTGGCTCCGCGTGCCCGAGCCGAGGTGTAGGTGTGGTGCACGGTGCTTCCCGGGGCAGCGGGACACGCGTCCCCCAAAAGACAACGGGATATGTGCCCCCCGAAGGGCCGCGGGACGCACGTCCCCCCAGCCTGCCGCTCTGGAGCGGAGGAGGAGCGGGCCGTGGGCGATACGTGGTCGGCGTTTCAAGGCAGTCCCGTGGCACAAGTACTCCAGCACACGTTTGCACTCGGTTGCACTCCTCTGAGCGTTGCTGCTTGTGCTTGTGTGTGGATCAACACTAATGGCACCGGCTTTGATTAAGACGAGGGGGACGGTGCCGGCAGAGGGCCTGGCATGGCAGCAGGGAGGCCAGCCATGTCCTGCGGTTCGGCTTCCAGCAGCAGCCATGAGCTGGGCATTGGGGCTCACCTGGCCCTTAAGAGCCACACCGTGGCTAGTATTCAGGTGTTTGCATCCATTAAGCCTCAGAGAAATTAAAACAAAAAATGCCCTCCAGCTAACTTGGAGGGTTTGCAGTGAAAGGCCCCTGTGTGTAAAATTTGCTCCCAGAGCTCGTCACCATAAAACGCAAGAAAACAGCAAAGGCACAGAGTGTCCTGCTGCTGGGCTTGTGGCGCGCACCGAGAAAATGAGAGCAGAGGTGCGTGTCGGTAGTGTTCAGGATACGATTTTGTTACTGTATGTGAGTGCTCACGTTGCATTATTTTGAAGAAGTCTCCTGTTTCGAAGAGCATACCAACAAACAGAGCGAGATGTCAGCTGGGGCTGCCCCAGCCCTGCGGTGCCCAAGGCCAGGCCGGGGGGTTTGGGCAGCGTGGGCTGGGGGGGGGCCCTGCCCGTGGCAGGGGGGCTTTGAGGTCCCCTGCAGCCCAAACCCCTCTGTGGCTGTGAGCTGTCTCAGGCTCATGAAGGCAGAGTACCCAGACTCCCTTCCCTCCTGCGCAGTGACGACTGCAGCACGGAAATATTTGGGATGGGGCTGCCCGGGTGGGACCCTGCTCTGACACCGCTGCCAACCCAGAGCAGTTTAAGCCCCAGAGGTGAGTGAACGCCATGTCCTTGTAGCGCTGGTGTTGGTGATGTGCAGGGGTGCGGGTCCCGGCGTTTGGCACCTGCCGGGAGTTACGTGGCTGCAGAGCTCCCGGCCTCGCGCGTCGCTGGGACCCGAGGAGCCTCGGGGTCTCCTGCACAAAGCACGGCCAGGGCTGAAATGAGACCCCAACACATTACCCAGCGTGAGAAGAATGCGGCCCTTCTGCTGCCTCTGTGTTTGATGGTGTTGAGGAAAGAATCCAAACAAGGTGGGCTTTTCTAAAACATTACTATTATTTTCCTTCCTCTGGCCCAGCCGCACGTACGGCTGTGGGGGCTTGGTGCTGCTCGTTGTCCTGGGGCTGAGGCTGGGTGCTTAGAGCGCTGCCGGGTGTTGCTCCTCCGAAAAACTTGGTTGCAGATGAGCCAGCAAAGGCATTTCCTTCTGAGCATTGATAATGTATCGGGGTAAGCAGCTTTGCAGTACGGCTGCAGCAGACAGAAAATTCCCCCCCCCCCATTCTCGTGTTCCATTGCGATGATCCCTTTCCCAAAACGCAGGAGCAGCCGCCGGCTCAGCCTCTCTCCGTCCGCCTTCCAGCTTTACCCCGAGAGCGCCTTCTGCTTCCCCTCCAAAGCTGCTCGCTCCAGCTCGGCGCGGCGCTGCCCGCAGTCACCGTGTCACTGGGTCAGCGGCGCATCCCCGGCCTCGGCTGGCACCCGGAACCCTCCCGCGGAGCTTCAGGGTTGTTTTGGCCGCGCCGCGTGGCGCCGTGCCACGTTTTTCCAGGCGGGACGTCCTCGGGTCTCAGGGCAGAGAAGGAAGCTCCTTAGCGAGCTGGAGGATGGAGCAGGCGTCGGCTCTCGTGCTGATCTGCGTGCTCCGAGGACCTGGAGAGAGAATGGGAGCCTAGCGCTTCCGCAGAGCGAGCGCTGCCTTTGTTCTGCTGCCTCCCGTGCCCGAGCAGCCCTTTCAGATTTGTTTATAGAGGCTTTCTAGATGTCTGCCTGTGAAACGCTCGGCCCTCGAGGGGATAACAGAAAAATTAAGGGTTTTCGTTTGAGCTGCAAGCCTCTCCTCCCCGCCTGGAAATTGCTGGCGATGCGCTTTCTTATGGCTTTTAAGCCTTTGGGATAAAACGGGAAACAATCAGAGGTCAAGTGAAAAAAGAAGTAGTTTTGCTGAAGAAGGAAAGAACGAGGCTGAGATGTAGGTCAGATGCACACAGCGCAGGACGTGCAGAGCTATTTGCTCCGGCTAGATTGCACTTAGACTTTTTGAAGTTCACATCTGGTGAGCAGATTTAAGGTACGAGCCTGCAGCGTTTGCGTAGTAGTTCCTTTGCTCGCTTTCTAAAAATACAACTCGGAGACCTCCCTTTTGGTGAGGCGTTGGTGCTCCCGCTGGGCTCCTCTCCCCTGCGCGTCGCCGAAGCGGTGCGCGGCAGGTGGATGGAGGCTCCTTGTTTTTGGGTTGCCGGCCGCCTGCTGCTCAGACTTTGCGAGCCTGTTTGGGTGCAGGAGGGGAAGGTGTCAGCACGGTTTCCGGCAGGTTTCCAGCGAGCAGGAGTTTGTTTCTCCCTCTGGACCCCAAGCAGCCCGGCGGGGCAGGCACAGGGCTCTGGGTGAGGGACGGTGCCCGTGCGCTGTGCCTGCTTCTTCCTCGCGCCCCGCTGCTCCGCAGTGCCGATCTCGCTGGAGGCGCTCCAGGCTTGCGTCAGGCAGAGCCGGCCCCAGCCCTCTTTTCCTCCGACTCAAATCTGGAAGAGCTCTGTCGAAGGCAGCAGAGCTGCGGAAAAATATTTATAGACAGGAAGGGAATCTGGTCTCCCCCCACCCTTTGGCAGGGTAACTATCAGTTTCCTTAAGATACGCGCTTGGCAGCGGCGAAACCTAACTCATCCTGTTGAGCATGCTTCTCCTTAGCGTTCGTCAGATGCAAAATGTCATGGCTTCGTCCTGTAACTTAATTTCTTCCATTCGGATATGTGTTAGGAATGAAGTCAGCCGCGGAGATCACAAAGGCAGCATTGATGCGGTGGTCCCCACGCGTCCCCCCGCGGGAGGAAGGAAGCGGCAGCGGGCTGCCAGCGCGCTCCGCACCTCGGCACCGGAGCGTGCCCGGCCCCTCTGCGGGACCACGGGCTGGCTCGCCCTGCCTGGAACCACCGCAAGAGCTGCTCGCAGGCCCCCGCCATCCCAGGCAAGCGTGGCTGAGAAAAGGAAAACCGTCTAATGTAAATGAAAACACCTAATCGGTGTGTTGGACAGTTGGGAAGCTGCCCTGTTTGACCAGGCTGCAGCTGCAGGTTCGTGTTCTGTTCTGCCCTCGCGTTTGAGACCGGGCAGGCTGCGACCTGGGGATGGCTCTGTTGCCACTTGCAGCATGTGAGGAAAAAACGTGTAATGTTTCTGCACCTCTGAGAGGGATGCTGTTCACCTTGAAGCGGCGAATGTAGTCCTTTCAGGGCGCATCAGAACTGAAGTGGCTCGGTTGAGCACGGGTTAACGTGCCTGTGTGAGGCTGCGTTAAACGTCCAGTCATCGCGGCGAGGAGCAAGCAGTATCTCAGAGAGGGAGCAACAAGTGAGCAGAGTTTTCTATGGAAAACTCGAATAAAGTCATTTGCTTTCCTGACTCCCGCGGCGAGGGAACAAATCGGTGGTGAAGGATGGGACACAGGCTGGCGGAGGCACACGGCGCCCTTGGCAGGCTCAGGGCTGCCAGCCGCAAGGCGCGGGATCAGCCAAGAACCTACACTTCTTTATTTTTGTTTGCCGTGCACCTCGGTGTTTGGCTTAAAGGTTGTGTGTTTTTGTATAAATAGCCCTTGGCGGGCTTCAGCTGAAGACATAATCCGGTTAGTCGTTGCAGTCCCCTCCATGCCTACTCGCCCCTCGGCTTCCCTCTTTTCTGGACTCGCTGCCCTGTGGAGCTGGCACCTCCTCGAGTCGGGGGCGCCCCTCCACACGCCGGTAGGCTGCTTGCGTGCTTATTATCCCGTTTATTTCAGAAACAGCAATTTTCGTGCCGAATAAAGGGGAAGACTGAGAGCGTTGGTGCGCTGCGGGACCCCAGTGCTCCCCAGTCACCCCAGTCCCTCCTCTCCTCCCCCGTCCCAGCTTTTTCCTGCACGGCCGCTCTCGGGAAGAGATTTTCAGCGGTGCCAGGATGAGCAGGGCTTCTGTGCTTGGGATGCGTATGCGTATTTTGGTGCTTGGGATCCCACGGGACCAATTCCAAGACCTGTTTTATTGGTGACCCGTTGCTCTGGCCGGCGGGGGCCGTGCCCAGGCCTTGCAGCTGGGGCGCTGTCACTGCTCGCCCGGGCTGGCGAGTGTGTCGGCGTGTGTGCGCCGCGCATCCCCCGCCTGGTGTCCGTCGGAGGCGATGGCACCGAGGTGGTGTGGGCGCAGGGCTGGGAGGGCTCCCGCCCCGCTGCCTGTGGTCTGGTTGTGCAATGGCCGTGAAGCAGCCGAGTCCCGTAGGTATAATTACGCGCTTCGCGTTGTGGGATGTGCTCCTGGGCTTTCTTCTCGGGGATCATAAATTTTTTGAGTAACGCTGCTGCCCGTATCCCTGAAAGTGGCCCTTGCACAATCCTTTCCAGGAAGGGAAACGGAGCGCAGTTTGCCTCGCAGAGCCCGGTGGAGGAGTTTAATATCTTAAATTCCCTTTAATTAAAGGTGAGGAAACCGAGATGTGGAGAGATTAAGGACCAGTTTTCTAAGGGAGCGCAGCGGCTAGTCAGGACTAGATTTTCAAAAGAGCCCAGCTCCATTGAAGTAGCAAATGAAGGACCGGGTCTTCAAAGCACCGCGCTGCGCTGGACGCCGAGCCCTCGCGGCAGGGCTGTGATCGCCGCTGGGAACTGCCCCCCGGGCGGAGGGAGGGCGTTCCTCTCCCTCTCTAGGTGGCTGTGGGGATGCTTCCATCCCAACTAGCCCCCGCTGGCGTGGGGAGAAACAGGTGCTTGGGGCTGTGAAAGCTTTGACTGCGTGGGTTTTGCATGGGGGGTCGGGCACTGGCTGCGCCTGTTCCCCTGCGTCGGCCGTGAAGGACGGTGGCCTCGGCGGTGGGTGGCTGTCCGGTCGAAGCACAGATCTGGAAGCGCTGGGGTCTGCCAGCACATCTCCAACATCACTCCGTACCGCATGTGTGTCCCCTTCCCTGCTGCGGCCACGTGGGGTGGCCGGACCCGTCCTCCCGTGGTGCGCCGCCTGCCCCGGCATCTCCCCGGGGCTCCGCTTGGACGAAGCCGTCAGGAGAAACGAAACCGTCATCTCAGAAGAGGACATCGCAAGTATGGATAAGGCTGTGATCTGATTTGGTGCCCTAGCACTGGTATTAGCACCGGAAATAATCCGTGTTTTCCCTGAAAGCCTTTGAATTCCGTGGAAAAGAAAAGGACACGAAATAGTCTGTAAATGTTACGGCAGACTATTTTCATTGAAAATACTGAACACGAAGACCATAAAGTAACCCGAGACATCATGAAAGCATTTCTTCGCCGGTGATTACTTTGCTTGGAGCGGAGACCCCAGCGTGGCAGAGCTGCCCGAGGAAGGAAGGCGGGATGGGGTGTGTATTGTCCCGTGATATTCTAGAAGAAAAATGTGTAGCAAATTAAAGAAAAGGTATTTTCCTCTTGAGGTGCTTTGAACCGTGCTGCGTATGCCTGAAAGGCTGCTCCAGGAAGCTCGCTGCCAAAGAGGAATGATGAGGAAGGAGAACCCTGCCATGGCATCCCCCTCCTGCATTGCCACGGGTGGGAGGGAGCGGGGCTGGGGCTGTGGGTGGGGGCGCACCGCATTTGCTCGCCCCGTTCCCATCCAGGTAACTCCGTGGTGCCCACTGGGGGGCCAGTGCCCTCCCGTCCGGGCTTCTCGCCTTACGCCGGGGCTTTGCTGCGGTCTCCGGACAGCTGCCGCCTTCCTCACTTGATGTGGCTGCGTCCAGCTGGGTCCCAGCGGCTCCGGCAAAGAGCAGCGCGGCCTTTTTTCTATTAAGGAGCACATGAAAGGTGCCCACGGAAGTTGCTGGGTCCCCTCCCCAGCCTTTTCTCAAATGACAAAGTGCGAGCTTGGCTTGCCTGCCGCGGTGCAGATGTCAGCAGCCGCTGTGCCGCACAGCTTCAGTGCAGGCGTGCGCTCGGTGCTTTTCAGATAGCTCTTTTCTTTTTTTCTTCTGAGCGTCTTTAGTGCCTGTCCAGTTAGTCCTTGTTGTCCTCTTTCTTCTGTAAGAGCCAGAGCAGTTCAGAGAAAAAGAGAGGAAAGGGAGGTGGCTCCAGGGCTGTGCCGTGCGGCTCCGTGCTCGCTGCCCAAGGCGAGAAACGGGTGCTGGGGGCGAGCCACCGGCTGGGATCCTTCGGGCTTTCTTCTCGACAGGAAGGCCATGGGAAGTGGCTCAGGCTGTCGTGCAGCTCTGTGCATACCTGCTAAGTAATGAGGGACTGAGGTGAAAGCGTACCGCAGAGAAGCCTGTGTAACTCGAAGAATTTCCCTCCCAAGGGGCGGCCTGCACAGCGTTGTACGGCCGTGGAGCAGTGTCCGCGCAGCTCATCGCTGTCTGCGTGTGGCTCCTGCTCCCCAAACTGCTTCTTCCCCCGAGGGGGAATAGGTGGGACTGTCTTCGCTTCCAGCACACCTTGGTAGGGACCTCGTGCAGCGCTCTGTGCTCGCACACCTGCGAGGAAACTGAAAAAGAGGGATGCTTCATCTGGACAGCTCTTGCCCTCGCTGGCAGGATGCGGTGGTGTAGCTGTGCAAAGCTGCACCGCAGCCCTTAGCTTTCGACCAAGAAGTAAACAGACACGGGGCTGAGGAGTAACGGCTTGGGGTTTTTGCTAGGAAATGCGCTGGCCAAAGCTAAGCGAGAGGGAAGTATTTGGAGAGTGGCATTTCTCCTGGCTCCTCTTCAGAAAGCGCTGCCGTCGGTCAGCGCCAGCCTGAAGCTCAGCGGCCGCGACCTGAATCTGACCGGCCTTAAAGGCAAGGAAAAAAACCCACCTTAATTACTCCTTACTGTTTTCCTCCTTTTTTCCTCTATTTTTTTAAACGGGAGTTAATTTTTTCCTGCTTTTCCTGCTCTCCCTGCAGCAGCTCCCCATGTGGATGGGGAGCGCGGGTCCGGCTGCCGGGGCAGAATTGGCTCCTCGGTGCGGGATTGTCCTCGTGCGCTCCTGGAGGAGCCCTTCGGTTTTAGGCCAGGGAGAGAAATCAGCCAAGCGAAGGCCAATAACCGAGGTAACCTGCAGCGCTGCTTGCCATGTGTTTCCAGTCGATATTATTTTCTGGCCGCCTCCAGGAACTGGCTCGTCTGATTTCAGCGCTGGGGCGAGGGCGCACGGAGCGCAACTGCCCCGACCTACGCTGGGTCGCCGCCAGCGGCTTGGGGCTGGGGGCGGCCGCCGCTCCGAAACGCCGCTGGGTGCCCTGCTGGAATGGACCGGCCCAGAAAACTCCCCGCAGAAATTGTTCTTACCTTTAAAACGTCAGTTCTCTTGCCCGAGGATGTTTCCCCAGGGCAGCGCACTGAAGCAGGGCGTGCGGCACAGGCCAAGGACCAAGGAGCAGAAGGGATTTGGGTCCCCCGTAATGAAGCTAGGTTAAAGGAAACCCCCGTGTGCCTGCATTTCCCTTCTTATTTAGTCTTAGAGACCAACGTCTTCAGCAGGGCAGGCGGTGAACTGCCGTACGGGTGCCCCGCGCAGGTGCCGCAGCGCAGCGCCGCTCCCAGCGGAAGGCAGCCCAGTGGGGCGAGGAGGGGGGCGGAGGAGCCCCTCTGGTCCGTGCTGGGGGGGCACAGCAGCCGGCCTCGCGCTGCCTCCCCGAGATCCAGGAGGTGCTGGTGGATCCTGCCATCTTCGGGAAGGACCTGCTTCCGTCCTGGGGTGCTCAGAATCAGCGGCGCGTCCGTCCCACCCGGGTGTTAGGGAGGGGCGTTGTTGGTTTTTTCTCCCCTGCATCGTTATATTACAGGTTTAATGTCCCAGCAGTAAGATTGTAAGCAAATAGCGTGCAAAGCAAATCTGTAGGAACTCGGGGACGGCAGGACAGATGCTGTTTGACTTACCGACAGGGGCTTTGCTGGCAGGGTGGCTGCTTGTGCGGCCGCAGCCGTGCCTTGGGAGCGGGTCCAGCCCGCGGGGTCTGGCTGTGGGGGCCGGGTGGGAGCCCTGGCGCAGCTGGGGCTGGGCGTGGGCTCTGCCTGCGGACGGACAGGGCGCCGTGCTTGTAAAAGTGCCAAGGAGCCGTTTCTTTTGCATCTGAAGCTGCAGTTCAGAAGTTCCAGACCCTCCGTGTTTGGAGAGAGTCCTCCTGCGGTGCGGGGACCGCTGCCTGTCTTTGCAGGCGCCCTCGAAATGAAGCCGCTGGGCGCCGCAGCCATGTTAACCTCTGCTCCTCGTTCCTCTGGGGCAGCAGAGGTCCCTGGTGCGTGCACCACCTTCCTGCCTCCCGCTTTTGGGTGCAGCCAACTTTGGTTGAGGTGTGGAACTGGAAGAGGGTTTCCGAGGGTTCTGTACGTTGCAAAGACCCAACTGACGTGTCCAAGACTTGGGTGGTGCCTGGGCTGGTTAAGTGCTGAGCGTTTTCCATAGATAATGGAGAATTTGTTGCAAGAATAGCTGTTATTAAAAACAGGCACAAAAAACTGTCAGGAGACATTTTGTATCTGATAAGAGAAGCAGGAAGATAAGAACTCCGTGCAGTGAAATCTCAGCTTAATTGAAGCTAGGAGGGAATTTTTGCTGTTTTATTCTCAAGGACCAGGATTTCGACATGCTACTTGGACTTCCTACAACTTTCCAGGCTTGGTCGCATCTCAGGGGAGCGCCACAGTAACTTCCCTTCTCGCAGAACACGCGGCACCACTTCGCCGAGCCGTTCCCGCCCCACGCTGCAGCGGCTGCGCGCCGGACAGTCCCCGGGGAGCCGGGCGGGCAGCCCCACGCAGGGCCTGTGGCACCAAAAGGAAGGTGGTTTTTATGTAAATCTCTTCCGGTGAGTCAGTGGTGCACCTGAGCGACAAGCTGGCTAAACAGTCTTTTGCGTATTGCATTTATTTATCTTGTAAGTGGCTCATGGGTTTGGATGCAGAGCCCTGCCTCTAATTCATCGGTGCGAGAGGGCTCCCTACCCTCTCGCTGCCTTTTCTCAGCTTCGGTGGCAGTGCAGTTGGGTCAGGGGCAGTACTTCGGTCTGAGCTGGGGAAACAATGAGCTCGAGCAGCAGCCACGATGAAAAGCCAAGTTCGTTCCTGAATAAATGTGTCTGTTTGGTAGCAGGGTGAGCTTGGCACAGTGCACGTAAAGTACACCGGGAGCGCACCCGTTCCGGCAGCAAGGTTTGTCAGTGTCCAGAAATCCACGCAGTGGGGTTTGTGTGCAGTGGTGAGGCTTCAGCAGAAGGTCTTGCTGCTCCGGCTGCTGGAGCTGGGGCCACTGGCATCTACCGGGCACTGGCATGGCCTGCGTCAGCTGTGGCTGGCAGCTTCATCCGTGCACAGGGGATGTGAATCCCGGAGGCGGCTGCAAAGCTGCCGGTTACAAGCGCTCAGTGCCCGGCAGCGGCCGCGGCGAGTTAGGGCACGCACGTGGCACTGGTCAAGCCCTGAGCTGCGGGGAGCGGGAGCATCGCGGGCACAAGGGCTTGTCCTAGGAGCCTACAGCGGTGAGGTGCATGGGAGTGAGGGTGCTGCAGAAAGATAAATGCTGTTTTGCTGAGATGCTCTGCCTCGTGCTGTGAGCGGAGGTGCGTGCTGCTTTGTGCCGGGAGGTGGGGGTCGGAGCAGCGGGGTGTCACAGCCTCGGTGCCCATGTAATTTGTAGGCACAAGTCCCGACAGGGCAACCCCAGGGGCTGCACGCTGCCTTTAAGAAATGGCCAGAGGACGGCGGGATTTGGGGGCTGTGCTGGCTGGGATGCCCTCGCTGCGCGTCTGCAGGAGCTGCGAGGAAAATGCAGCGCGAGAGAGTTCACGTGCACGAGTGTGCGGTAGGCAGGGCCCGGTGTTCTTGTGCAGCGTTCTGAATAGTGCCAGAACGTGTTTCCTTAGGAGAGCTTTTATTACCTTTTTTCTAGTTGCGCTCGGTTTTCAGTTCCACAGTAAATTTTTAACCACAGATTTGTGTTTTTGCTCGGTGAAGGAGCTAAATAAAAGAAGGCCAAAAGCCTAACTTACAGTTGTTATTGTGATTCCTGTCCAAAAAATCACTGTTTACTTTACCATTGCAAATGTATACACATGGCACCAGCAGCTGGCTGGAATTATTTGGGGCCAGATTCTGCTTCTGTTGAAACTGGTGTAACCTCAAAGTAATTCCTTTGTCTTCTGTTACAGCCGGCTCGGGGGCCTCTCTGAGCACTCAGCCCCTCTGAAGAGGGGTCTGTGTGCGAATATATAGAAATCTTTGTGTCCGTATGTGGTGAACCAGCTAAATGTTTGGCGTTCACACTTTAAAGTAGGTTTGTTAGCGTTTTTCTGATACTTTGTTGAAAAAGGGAACAGAATAGCAGCCCTGTGTTTCGGTGTCAGCTGGCACAGACCCCCACCCTGTGCCTTCTCTGTGGTCCAGGTGCCAAAACCGTGCCCGGGCAGCCGGGATGGCAGCGAGCAGCTGGACCTGCCGAGGAGGTCAGGGTTTGTCTAATGGAGCTGCTGCGACGCAGGATGCGAGCCGTGATCCGCACACGCAGCGTGTAGGAAGCAGCGGCTGGAAGCTGATGTTCCTTTCCTTTCTCTTCTCTCTAACCCGGTGGGAACAGTGAGCGGGGCCGTGCGAACTGGCAGCGGGTGCAGCGTGGGTTGGGTTCGGGGTGTTTGGGTTGGCCCGCCGGTGTTTGAGGCTCCTCAGCACACCTCAGTACCCCCGGTGCGTGCCGGGCGAGGACCGGGCGCGTTCCCCAGGTACCTGGGTGCTGCTGTTGTGGTGCGCGGGGGGCCAGCTCTGCGTGCACTGTAGGAGCCAAGAAGCGCCGGGCCGATTGACTTGACAGACCGAGCGTGTTTCTGACAGACCACACAAGAACACAGAGTATATTTTTACAGCGCTCTTTTCCCGAGGTCCATACGGTTTCCGTTTATTTATCAGCGGAGGTGCGCGGGGCTGTGGGTAGGTTTTCCAGGGCCATTCTTTCGATGCCGTTCTTTCGATTCCAGCCCGGGAGTGTTAGCGGTGACCGTCAGCGGCGTCCCCACGGTGCTCCCCGCGTGGCGCTGCCCTGCAGCTCGCAGCGCTGCCTCAGAGCGCAGCCGCCCCGATGCGCCAGCTTACGGAGCTCTGCTCGGAGCCCGCAGGATTATTAAACTTGGAAGGCAACGGAGCTTGTGTGGTAATTATTTATGCAACTAGAATTAAGGGTAGAGTCTAACTGTGGGAAAGAAATTGAGAGAAATATACCTTCCTTGGGTTGGTTCAGGGTAGCAGGCTGTGTTTTTGTAGTCCTCAGTGTTGGACTTCTTGAAAGATCCTACGGAGCCTTCCATAATTCTGACACATAATCTCTAGAAGAGATATTACGTATCCTCTCACACCGAGTTAGGCAGAAAGCTCTGCTGCAGAAATATGAATAAACCAGTGCCTGATTCACACAGGCTTTGTTCAGCTTCATTGATTGGGGTTTATGAACAACTTTGATCCAAGAATGAAGGACGTGCACCAGATGTGAACAATTTCAAGTGACAAGTACCCTTTATTTGCAGGTACTCCCCTGTTTCGCTGGAATTAATTTGTATTCTTCGTACGCTGGCAGTGCTGGGAATCGTTTTTCCTTGTTCACACAGTGTCTGCTCGGGCTGCACCGCTCCCTACACCCACACTGTCTGCTCGCCCGGGCTCTCTGAGCATGTTAAAGCTTGACATCACCGTTTAGTCCCAGTCTGATTTCGCAATAATAAAAAGCAGAATTTGGAGAGAGAGCTGCCAGTTTTAATAAGCGCTAAAACACACCCAGCCAAGTTTACTTTATTGTTCTTGGGATACACAAAAAAAATTGTTTGCACAATAACATATTTTGCAGGGTTTGGCTGACTCCAGCCTTTCCTGCCTCCTCCTTTGTTTTCCGGATGCATCAGCAGATGTCCATGAAAGTGCTAAATCTGCACCCTGCCTGACCTTTGCTATTGAGGAAGGTAAATCACTCCTGGCAGGAGGCTTCCCAGAATATCTCCAGAATGATACTATTGCTATTGTAAACAAATCTAATTAAAGAGCTTTTTTTTTTTTTTTTCTTCCTGCTAATATTTTAATCAGTAACCTACCTCATCACGGTGCCTATTTGTGGTTTTACACTTCAGTGCTTTCTCAAGAGGCAAAAAAAATAAATAAATTGCTAGTGATGTAAACTTCGGGTTTGTTTTGCTGTTGTTTCTTTTAAAGACATTTTGTGGGGCAGAGAGTAACTCGGAAATTAGGCCAACAAAAAGATAAATATTTGAAATACGACTTGGAGGAAGATGTTTTAAATCTGCATTTTGTACATGTAGCTGTGGTGGAGTCCTGGGGGCTCCCCACCCTGGTCCATGGCGCTTCAGGGACCGGAGGAACCTGAGCAGGAAGGAGTAGGGGCGGGAGTGATTGCCCAAGGGCACAGCCTCCGGGCCGGAGGTGTGGAGCTGGGGAGGTCTGTCCGAAGGGTCTTCTGGTGCTGCTGTGTTTCCGTGGGTCGTTCTTCTTGTAGTCACGTTAACAATTCAGCTGCCTCTTCATCAGCAGTTAGGAAAACTTGCTGGGATCTAAAGGTTCCTACATCAATACCTAATCCCTGAAATAGCTGTATCCCTTTCCAAAGGCGGTGTCTGTAGGATCTTTGGCACAGATCTGGTCAGCGCCCAGCTTTGGGAGCTGGGTTCAGACCTCCTCAGCAGCAGTCCTCCTGCCTGCTCTTGCTGTCCCTGGAGCAGCTGGAATTGCTTCACAAAATTCCCCTGACCGAATCCCCGCATCCCACCTACTGTGGCTAGGATCCTGGCAGCAAGGGAGCGGCACTGGGGCTAGCTGCCTCCCCTGGGGCCACCGGTGTGCTGGCAGGCGCTCGCACCCAGAGCCGTGGGCCAGGAAGGTGCCTGGCAGAGCGAGGGGACAGGGGTTTGGCCTGGAGCTGTGCAGATCTCCCAGAGGGGTTATCTGGAACGTCTTAAGGGTCAAATTTTCCAGTGTATGTGCGTGCAGGTTAACAATTCACTCCACTGCGATTGGTTTTGTAAAACGTAGGGACAGAGGATTGTGCTCGTCTGGGGTGTTGATCGTGAAAATAGCGAGGATGGCAAAGGCGTGCTGCTGACTTCAGTGGGAGTTTTTGGCTTGGCCTGTTTGCAAGATAGCTCTTGCTCACAAGACGTGTAATAAAATCATTCTATTGATTTAAACAAGAAAAAGTCTAAACTATGTCTACATATGAGCAACATAAACATCAGCATAAATATCAGGCTTTGTACTTTGGCTTAAAACAACTCAGACAGGAAACTAATACCAACGCCCATTTCAACAGATGTCGTGTGCCAGGAAATCAATATAACGCCTTTCCAAGCCAGAGCCACGTTCTGCACGAGCCGTGAGTAGTGAAGTCATGGCTTAACACAGAGGGAGCCTCAGAGCCCTTCGGAGGCACGAATTTCTTGTCAGGAAGAGCGCTGCGTGTAGGTGTGTGCGCTGAGGGTGCTGTGGGGCCTGGTGGCCGGACAGGGCCTTTGATGATGACGGGCTCTGCCTTTTCGCTGTCGTGGGGATCAGAGAAGTCACACCAGCTATCCTCAGGATGTTGGGGGACAGTCCCCTTTTTGTGGCCCGGGATGGCTGCAGAGCTGTCCCCGATCACCTCAGCGCTGCGTCCGGGCGCGCAGGAGGGCCCGGCTGCCCTTGCGCCGTCCCTCACCTCCCTGCCGGGGGCTCCCGGTGAAGCAGCTGCGGAGTCCTGCGCTTATTCACTCCTCACAGCGAAACCAGTCCCGCTGGGTCCTGGGGCTGACGTGGGGTTTTCGAGTGGTGTGAGGAATGTCTGCTGTGTCTTGGGGACAGAAGTTCGGCTGGTAAATCAGTCCTTGAGGGCTGGTGTGGCTTGCGTCAGAAAATCAGAAGAGGAGTGTGCTGAAACGGTTTCCCATTCTTAAAGCACTTTGGGTTTGAGGTGGGACGGGTGGCTGTCCCGTCTGCACAAACAACGGGGCTAAGAGTTCAGTACGGGGCAGGCTTCAGCAAGAACAAAACTAAGCTGAATAAAGATATCTCCCTTAAAAAAGCTGGTAAAGATATTTCCCTTAACACTGCGTGGAAACCAGGTGACAGTAAGGGCTGGGAATTAGTTTAAAAGTCTGCTTGGTAATGTCATTAGGAGTTTGCTCTGACTGGAAGAAATCATGGTCCTGCTGTGTCCTAACCTCATTTATACGCTGCACCCCCAGCATAGTTTTTCCAGAGGTGCCACCAAAGCACCCAGAAATGGTCCCTTGTGCTCACGTGAATGGCACGGGGTGGGCAGGAGCTCTTCTTTGTAGTGGGCAGGATGGTCCTAATTTTCATGGTCCTTAATTGTTAAATTAAATCATAACAGGCCTTGGTCAGCACGAATACCAGCGTTATTCGTAGCTCCCTGATGGTCCTGCCCCGGCAGCCCCGTGTCATGGAGCAGGCACTAACCACAGGCAGCCTGTGCACGGGGAGCCGCGGTGGAAGAGATGTTAGGAGGGTGACGCCGTGCAGTGAGGTGTGAAATGCACCCAAACAGGGGAACGGCACGGCCCGGGAGATGAAGAATTGTAATTAATTAAACCCATTGAGACTGACTTCAAGGGGTTCTGGTGACGGCCTTGCGAGCAGTAGAACAAAGCACCTGCAGCTTCAGATGGTGTCTGTAAAACCCCGGTATGCGTGCGGAGCTTTATTAGTGGCTTTCCTGCGTTGCGTTAGATGTTTTGGTGGATATCACAAGATCCTAATTGGTAAAACATGTTCTGTTAAAATAACCCTCTGCCCTCGTGCTTGGCTGGCCGTCGAGACGCTGTTTGTCAGGGAACAGAGGAGGTGCAGGAACTGAGAAATCCCCTCGGAGCTACGCCCGGACGGCGCTGGAGCGAGGTCTGCTGGGTGTATCTGCGGGGAGGACGTGGCGGGGGGGTCCCGCCTGCGTGCTGCAGCCTGGCTCACCCGTGGGCTGTGTGTGACAGCTCGATGGGTCTCCCTCACACCTCAAAACCCCTGCTGGCGGTGCTGGGACCGGCCGCGGGTGCCAGCACCCCCCCGGCACCCCGGTGATCTCCTCTCCGCCCGGTCCTGCTCGGCTGGTGCAGGGAGCTTCTTGCCAGGTACCTGCTGTGATTTGGATCCATGTACAATTGCATCATTTGCATTATTTATCATAAAAGTATTTATTCCAGTGGAGGAGCTGCCTGTGTTCTTACAGGGACGGGCACTGTCACGGTCCTGCTTCTGGGGTGCCCTGTGGCAGTGAGCGTCCCGGTTGTACCAACGTGGTGTTTTCTGTTGTTTTAACTTTCCATGGAAGGTAGCAGGGGGAGCATGAGTAACTCCACCTGTCAGCCCGGCCTCTGCCTGTTGAGAAGCTGTCTTGCTGGTTAAATGTTGTCAAACTGCATAAAACGCTGCGTAAATCCCTCCCTGGCTCTTCCATTCATTAGTTTTCAGGCACCTCAGGCTCCTGCTGCTCAGACGCCTGCCTGCTCTGCAGCCGGTGCTCCGGCAGAGAGGAGGGCGGCCGCGGGCACGGCACCTTCTGCCTGCTCAGGGGGCCCTGGGTGTGCTGCTCACGTTCTGGTGGGCACGGAGCGATCCGGCACGGGCCGGGGCACGTCCTGGTCCGCCACTGCCGCAGCCCCGGGTGCCGTCGCGCCGGGCTTTGGCTCTGGCAGGGGCGCGGATGAACTCTGTCTCCAGGAGGGCTGGAAATGAAGATCGTTTATTCTTTCTCAAGCAGCTGAGTGATGTTCAATTTTGGGTGGTTCTGTTTTTCTTCTGACAAATGCTTTTGGAAGAAGATGCCTGCTGCTGGGGATGGCCGGAGGAGCGGATTGCACAAGCGCAGCGCTTGCTGCCAGCAGCGGGACGCCGAGGGCCGGCGCGGGGCTGCGGCCACCTCCGGTCCCCATCCGGCAGCCAGACCAAGTGGCCACCTGAAGGAGAGGCCTCACGTTGTGCTGCCGGAGGTGATTTATTGCTGGTATCAATGCAAAGAATCGCCTTTTATCTGGAAACGCAGGGCGCTTGCTAAAAATGTGAAACACCGAGAGAGGTGCTGCTGCCACAGCCCTGCTGCAGACGGAGGCATGGGGGGAGAAATATGTTAAAGAACAGCGTTGTGCTGTTCTCCCCTTCAACAGATGGTTATTTTTGTTGTCCAGCGTGACCTTGTGTGCCTGATCCTGTGTGCCTTCTGCGTTTTTGTTGTATTGTAGGGAGCACAGGCTCTTCTCTTGCGTGCAGATGTCCTTCAGCTGCAGGCACGGCTCTCAGACTTGCAGCTGAAGGATTGGCGGTGGCTGTTTCTCGACCTCCCTGCTCTGCTTTGCTGTGCCACGGCGCTGGCAGGGGGAGCTTGCCAGCACCGGTGGGCACAGCCACGGCCGTGCCGTGGGAGGAAGCCGGCAGAGCTCGAGGTTCCCCTGCACAGGAGCCCTGCTGCAGGCTGCAGGCCCTTAGCTGTGAGACCTGATGTCTTGGGAGCAAAGAAGCATTAATGGTGACTTCTTGAGCTGGGCGATTTGGCAATTGATCATCTTTTCTAATCCCGTGGTGCTGTAAAGTGTCCGGTTGCTCTGTGTTCCTCTTGGCAGGGCGTTAGGATGGGCATTACCCCGCCAGGTCTGCACTGGCTCCTGCAGAGAGGAATTAAGATGGATGTGGTGTTCGGGGAGCTTCATGCTGGCCTCATAATGCTCTCTTTCTGTCTCATTTTAAACCAGCAGCATATAATTTTAGCTGGTATTAGCCGTGTAACTGAGCAGTAAAGCTACCCATGTTAATGGTATGAACTGCAGTTAATGGGCAATACTGGCTGTGAAATAATAATGCTTACCTCCAAAAGCTCCTTTCCCTTTTTCTAACAACCTGGCTAATGAGTACTTGGGGCAAAAACGATGGTTAGGACTTGCCTGAGGACGTTTCGTGCTAGCTGGGATAAGCAAATGCGTTGAAATCAATGCCCCTCGGGGGGAAGACGTGGTAGAGGTGTCGCTGGTGTGCAGGGGATGGGCTGTATTCCCGTCCAGCTGTCCGGTACCCGGTGCTGCTACCACCGACCTGCTTTTGGATGGGAACTGCCGCGGCCTGCCCCCAGGCGAGCGCACCCCACTGGGAAATGAGCAAGGGGAAGGCGTGGGGCTGCCCACGGAGGTGCAGCACGCTCCCGGTGATCGCTTCTCCCGGTGCTGGCGGCGCAGGGAGGTCACCGGCACAGCGCTCTCCCCTCCTCGCAGCAAAAAGCAAGCACAGAAGAAGAGGAGGAGCAGGGCGGAGGGAACGGCACAATCCCAAATTACAGGCAGGCTCCAGGCTGGACGTGGTATTTTGGGTTTTACAGCTATTTTTAAGTGCTCCGCAGCCTGTTCAGACGTGTGCCAGGAAAGAGAAATCCGGGCAGGGACCTCCGCAGCTGCAGCTCCCGTGCATCTCCCTGCTGCTGCTGTCCCAGCCGCTGCCTTTCTCCTTCCCCCGCTGTCCGAGCAGAAGTTTGTGGATGTTTACCTGGTGCTGGGTGTTTAGTGCTGAGCATGAGCTGGCCCCGAAGTGGGGCAAACCTGGTCGGGGCTGATGCCTGGCGCTTCCAGCCCTCTGTCCTGCAGAGGGACTGGGAGGAGGACCCGACCCGTGCTCTTGGTTACGAGATGGTTTGATTAATGTCCTCTGGCAGGCGTTAAGAAAAGCGGATTTCACGTCGTTCTTTTCGGTCGCTGTTTTCCCCGGACAGCCTCGGTCCTCCTGGCCCTCCCGGTGCCATTCCTGCCCCCGCCTGGGGGTCTCCGAGTGCTTGAAGCTCAGCCCTGCGGCGAGGTCGCGGCCTGGGTGGGGATTTTGTTGTGCAAAACTCAACCAAGTGACCTCATCTCTCGCTCCTGAAGTGGCTCCTTCACAGAACTACCCGCTTCGGAGAAAGGGCCCTCGGGGCCGAGCCCTGCCGCTGCCTCCCCTGCTCCCTGCAGCCCCACGGAGATGGGGCAGAGCCTCGGGGACGGGGCAGCTCTCCGGGCTCAGCCCCGTTTCCCCTCTGCAGGTCCCTGGGACGAGATCGAGGGGAGCAAAGGCTCTTCTCCCATCATCTCCGGTTCCTCAGACCAAGCCCATCTCCTCCACTTCGACCCCACCTCCGTAGGATTAGTTTGGAGATGGCTGCAGAGACCTCCGAGGAGCCACACCGCCCTGCTGCCCGCCTGAGCGCTCGGCGTCTTGCTGCATGCGGGGGGGGGCACTCAGCATTTTTGGGGTGAAACGAGGGGGTCTGCAGTCTGCCCGCGCCCAGCAGCTCAGCCCCTGGCAGCCCGAGCACAGCACCGGCCGTGGTTGAGCCGAGGTGGCCCAGGCTCGTTTTGGGGACGGGGCAGACGTCGAAGGGTGCCCCAGGTAGAGCTGAGCCCGGGAGCTGCTTGTGCTGGGCTGTGCCCGACCCCGCGGGGAGCTCGGGGGGCAGAGGGGGGTGTGCTTGAGCCAGGTCCTGCTGCTCCTTGTGCCGTGCTCGTGGGGGTTCGCACTTGTGCCTGCGGCTTGCCTGCACGCAGTGCCCGGCTCTGCTGTCACGGCGTTGTCCCCGTCCCCGTCCCCAGCGAGGGCAGAGCCTGCCCGAGCTCCTCCTCGCGCGCCGCGAGCGCTCCCCGCGCCAGCCAGGGGCTGCAGAGGTGCTCGCACCAATTTGCCTGCGGCGCTTGCTCCTGGTAACGCTTCCTGGTGAGTTGCTGCTCTAAGGAGGAAAAAAAGCCTTTCAAACAGATGTAACCAGATCCCCCGAGCCCCTGGAATAAATGCCCCATGTGCTTACATTCAGAATTCAGTTTTTCCCGTTTAGAGGCTGGTACCCCCTTGGCTCTGTGCGGCTCTGCAGCTGGGTTACCTGCAGGTGCCCGCGCTGCGGCGGGGAGGTGGCGATGTGGGCTCGGGATTAATTCTGCTTGTCCCCTTGGTACCGTGCCCCAGAGCCTTTGCTAGCGCACGCTCATTGTCACGCGGTGCCGCGCTGGGCTCCTGCGCGAGCCCGCGAGCTGTTTAACCTCGTTGGCATGCCGGGGGCTGCCCGGGCTCCCGGCGTGGGAAGCGGCAGAAAGTCAGAGCTGGATTTAACGGCGAGGTCTCCGTCCCGGCAGTCCCGAAGAGCTCCGGCTGCCGTGCGTGCCCGAGGGACTTGGGTGTTAAAAAAAAGGGAATTTCGCTTGTGCTTGGTGGTGCTTGGCATGTCCGCGCCACTCGGGGTGCGCAGGAGGCTGCGTGGGTGACAAATCGGTGTGCTCTGTCCCGGTGCTGGCTCGTCCCGCCCGGGGTCTGCGGGTGGAGGTGCGCGGCTCCTGAGTCAGGGGGTTGTGAAACACCCGAGTCCAGCTTCCTCCTCCGCGACCATGCCGGCTCTCCAAGGCTGCCTAATTAACAGGCTGCTGATGGTCAGCGACCGAGGGCGGCGGCTCTGGAGGAAGAGCAGCTCTGGGAGCCAGCCTCCGTTTCCCTGGGGAGGGCTTGGGACTGCGGTGGGCGCCCGTGGTGCCCCCCAGCGTGCTCGCTCAGCTTTTCCACGTGAGCCGCCCTGCTTCGTGCCGGGGCTACAGCTGTAAGTGATGAGTGAGGAAACGTGCGAGGGCTCTTGTGAGCACACACACCTGTGCCTGGCTTTCCATCGCTGCTGGAGGCAGGGAGGCTCGCCGACAGCCCGGCTGCCGGGGCCTCTCTCTTGGTAGGCCTCGTCCAGACGGTGCCGGGCGGGACAGCTGACTTTAGGAATGATTTCGGGAGGAGACGCTGGTGGCCTCGTGGAGCTGGAGGCAGGAGAAGCGTTGTCCTGGGCCTGACCTGTTCAGCGTGTGCTGTGGCTGCACGGTGACGGCAGCAGAGAAGCAGCAGCGAGGAGGGCGGCCGGAAGAGGTGGGAGGTTGGTTGTCTAGCAGGGGTCATTTTGCTGTGTCTGTGCACTCGAGTGAGCTTGCAGCCCCCGTGCCCCTTGTGCAAGAAGTAACGCAGGTACCCAGGCAGTGCAGCCAAACCCCTCCGCAGTGTGCCAGCCCGTCACCCGCTCTCCATCGCGGTCACCACTGAGCCCAGGCCCTGACCCAGGGCTGGGAGCAAGCGGTGGGCCCTGGGTGTCACCTGCTGTGCCCGCGGTGCCGCCAGGCCCTGGTTTCACCCTGCCTGGGGCTCCTCCTGCTCGCCCCTCTGCTCCCCCGGTGCAGCTCCTCGCTGCGCTGGGCTCAGCTCCCCGGCGCTCAGCGCCCTCTGCGAGCGGCCTGCTCCTTAATGGGGGTTAATCAAAAGAGCATTACCGGTTAATTTGGGGCTCTTAAAGAGCGGCAGAGCCTTCTGGAAAGGCATTAGGTAGCTTAACCTCCTTTTTCTTCCCCTTCTTTTGTCGATATTTACAGCGACAAGGTCAGAACAAGAGAACTTGCAGGAGGGGCACGGCAGGGCCGTGCGCTCCGAGCTTTCTTTTGGGGGAAGGAGCAGGGAGGCACTTGCCGTTCCCCTGGGACAGCATTTCCCAGGAAAGCCGCTCTCATCCTCCCGGTGCGTCCTGTTGGGACGGTTGTGCAACAGCCCCGCCGCCCTCTGTTAGCTGGCTTCGTTTCTCACCGCGGTGACAAAGCCCAAGGGTTTTGCGGCACGGCGCGGTGGGTTTTCCGCCGGCGTGAGCCGGGCGCAGGCTGACGGCAGCCCGCCGGAGCCCGGAGCCTGCAGGAGCGGGGCTGCAGCGCGTGCTGGGGCCTCGCAGGGACGGAGCTCTTCCAGCTGCTGGCGCGGCTTCCGCGTGCTGCAGGGAGCCCAGGCAAAGCTCACCTATGGCTCTGCCCTAGCTGGGGAGCAGGCCTGGGGTAAAATAGGCGTACGGGGTTTCGTTCGTTCCCCGGCGCGTTGGTGCGAGACGCGGTGCCCTCCTGCACCGCAGTGCCCGAGGCAGAGCGCCGGTGTCACCGCACAGCTTGCTCCCCGCCGAACGGAAAGCGCCAGGATTTAGCTCAGGGAGGGAGATTTACGGCCAGGTAGCAGGCAGCTTTCACAGCATAAGCTAGACAGCAATAAAAAGTGTATGCGTTCATCAAATGTAAACATGACCTCAGTTTCGTTAACACCTGCGGATTTTCTCCACCTCTTTGGCAGCGAGGGGGGGATTGTAGGAGGCTTCAGCGGTGCCGTCACCTAAACGGAGCTGTCTGGCTGCTCACTAAGCTCTGCGGGTGCCCCGCTTGCCTTGCAGCGCCTGCTCCAGAAGTGCCCAGCGCGTCCCGCTTCGTGCCAGCTGGCGCCCTGGGTGCTGCAGGTGCCTCGGGATCGTCCGTGAGGCTCCGCGGAGCAGCAGCCGGATCCTGCCCCGAACAGCTGGCGGCCGTGCTGAGCTCCAGCAGGAGATGTAACGTTGCGGGGCGATGCCCCGTCATGTTTCTGGTTCGAGTTTATCAGCGCTCATCAAAGGGTTTTTTCATGAAATGTGAGTGTCTTCTGTTTACACTCCTCACGTACCGCACTCTGGAAGTCACGAGGCTGATATCTTGCGGGGTTAGCGGGTGAACCAGCTCCAAGATTACAAGATTAAATTAGAAACGTGTTTGTGGATAAACAAGGGCCATTGTGGTGCGTGTTGTCGTCAGGTGAGAAAAGCAGTGGGAACCGGGAATGAAGGCGACCCTGGGAGTTTGGCTGGGGCCGGAGGGAAGCCCTCAGCTGGCAGGCTGCAGCGAGCCCCCGCGGCGTGACTCGTCTCTGTGACCCGCACATCCTGCAGGCGAGGAGGCCGGTAAGGAACGAAGCTGCGAATAAAAAAACAAAATGAAAATACGTTCATTGCACTGGGTGTGAGAGCAATATGGGGCGATGCCCGTGCTTCGTCTGTAGGTGTCCGTGCATGCGTGCTACCAACGGGACGTCTCCAAAAGTTCCCTGATCGTCTTACAGAGGTTAAAAACGGCATGCCAAATGGCCCCATCGTTTTCCAGCATTTGAGCAAGTACCTCGCACGTGCAAGCCTCTGCCTTAAATACCACCTTTTGGGTTCCTGTCTGAGGGTGACGTCAGGCAAGGCGTACCACGGGTGACTCAGTGGCTTGCCGTGGAAGTTTACTGGAGGCGGATTAGAAGCAGTGCAGCTTTCTAGGCTGGGGGGAGATGAAATCTATGGAGCACGAGTGACTCCGGTGAGCGCTGGAAACTTCAGCATGCTGAGCATAAGCAGAAGCCCAGAAAATGTGGTTAGGGCTTTATTTGGAAAAACTAACCTAGCAGAAACTTTTATGGGGAAGCGCGAGCATTTATTGGTCTAGCACCGAACCTGAGGACCCGTGTTGGGAAGGCTGCAGTAAAAGCGTTTAAGGAACAGCCAGCGCCGTGCCGCCGCTCGGTTGCGGTGTGCTTCCCGAGGGGAGGTTTCGGCAGGGCTTCGTCCCGCGTCCCAGAGCTCGGGAGGGTTCGCCTCGCAGCAGACCTGGGGGCAGCGCTCGGGGCCGGCTCTGCCTGCACTAACCCCTCGTTTATATTTCGTGCCGAGTTGTCTGGCAGCCTGTGCGCGCTACATAAAAGCTAACGTGCTGCTCAGTTTGACATCTGTAGGGCTGTGCGGCCTCCTTCTCGTGGTGGGGGACGAGCTGGGAGGCCGAGGAGAGGGGGAACAGGAGCTTCCCGGCGAGGATTACCCGGCTGCAGACGTGGGCAAGGTCAGGACACGGCAAGGACAGCCCGTGGCCGTCCGGGAAGGGACCGGGCTTTGTTTACAGCATCGTCTTTTTGCAGTCCGTTTCCCAAATAAAACAAAATAACCTGAGTAAAAATGAAGGCGGTTATTTGGGTGACGGAGCCGTGGTGACTGTGCACGAGGCAGGAGCGGCGGCCTCCTATTCTCCAGCAGGACGCCGCTTTCCCAGGGGAAGAAATGCCAAAACGGCTGCAGCGGGGGGCAGCGAGGGGACCACAGGACCCCGTGCGCACGCATCCCACGCGTGGACGCCGGGCACCGCCACCGACGGCACGCCTGCCACGGGCAGCTTGTCTGCTGGAGCCTGCCCCGGAGCAGGGCTGCTGCTTCCTACACGCCTTGTTTCTGCCTACTTGCTTTCAGTCGCCCGCGTGGAGCTTTTGCCAGTTCGGTTTGTAGTCTGCTTTATTTTACAAAAACACGGTTCCTTTAAAAAAAGAGGCCTTAAAACCAGCCTTGTTCTGCCTTCTCTCCTGAAGGCGAGACCCCATGGGTTGGTAGGGAGCCGAGGTGCCTCTGCAATCCCACTGCTCGGGCAGCTTCATAAAAGCCCCCCGTAAAATGGCTGTGAACTTTCCGTCACCAAGGAGGGCGGCGCGGCGCGGGCCCCAGGGCTTGCGGCACAGTGCAGCCTTGTTCGGGGACCGGCTGCGGCAGCGCGGCCCCTGCCAGGCGCCCGCGGACCCGCAGGGGTTGGTGTGATGGTTCAGAGCGAGCAAAGCGAGCAAGTTGCCTCGCGGGGCGTGCAGCCGAGTGTGTAAACAGAGGGGTCTTGCTTTTCGTGCTTCGCTTTACCTGCTTGTTGCAGGCATTAATGAGCGGCTGCTCGTCAGCACCGAGCCCGTCCCGGTTGTGTTCCCTCGTGGTGCTCTCGGCCTTCCCGGCCACGCTGCGGCTCTGCCCTGCCCTTGACCAAAGTATTTGCTCAGCTGATCGCCCAGTCAGATCCCGCTGCCGAATACTTGGAGCCTGACACCTCGGCACTGAAAGGCAACAGGAAAAAAAAAACAGAACTTAAGGATATGTGAAAATGAGACTGGTGAAACGTCAAAAATCAGGGCCAGTGGTTTGAAGGCGCGTGATTTTTAGGATTATTCATACGATGGCGTGTGTGTGCTTGTGCGCCATACGTTTTTCCTAACTCTTTTATTGTCAACCCGGGCAGACGTGAAGTAAGGTAGGAAGAGCCTTGGGGGTCAGTTATAAGGGGCAGAGCGGTCCTGCTGTACGGAGAGTTTCTCCTTACGGCTAGAAGTCACACACTCGTGGTTTGCGTTGGCTTGCCACGCGCCTCTTCTGCTGGGCTCCGGTGGTGCCTGCAGTAGTCAGAGCTGTAAATATTTCCAACATAAACCCGAGTTTATAGCTCGCCTGTAAAAATTCCCTGGGGTTTGAAGCTTGGCATATGGGAGCCTTTCCTCGTGTTTACATTTGTATGTATAACGAACTTTCAGATAAATTGCTCTCGCTGCTCATCAAGCACATGAGCGTGGAAACGAGGGAGGTAAATGGTTCGCAGTTCTTTCTCAGTGCTTATCTCTTAGGGTTGGCTCGCCGCTTAGGGCTTCTTTTTGTTTGCTTAGTCCGAAGGCAGCCGGTGTACCTCGGGGAGAGCCTCTTCCTCTTGAGCTTCAGCTCGCTGACACGGAGATCTTTTGTAAAATTAGCTTTATTAAAAATGTAACTAACGTATTGCTTGGTCCAGGGCACGTGGAGGGGTTTACTGATGCCCCCCGGGAGGTGGCGTGGCCGTGCCTCGGGGCATTACCTGCGCACGTCACGGAAGTCCTCCAGGGATGGAGGCAGCACCGCTTGTCTAGCGCACCGCAGTGGCAGCGAAGCAGTTGGCTTTTCTCCCTGTTGCCCCGACTTCATTTGTTTTTCTTGGTTTATTCAGGCCCGTGATATTATTCAAATGAACATTTTGTTTCTAGACCGACATCAGTCAGAGAAGTCTGCGGGGTTTCCTCTGCGTCCTAAGACTGAACTGAGGCAGCCGTGGGGTTTTAGTTGCCTTTTAGCTTTTATTCGTTGTCTGCTGTGAATGTGTGCAAGCTTCACCCCTCTGGGCAGCCCGTCCCCGCAACTGCCCTGGATGGAGCAGGTTTTAAGGGGAATTTTTCTTAGGTTTTAAGGGGAATTTCCCAGATTTCGGTTTGTGCCCACCGTAAGTCTCACCATATTTTGTTGTGGTGTCTGGGGACTTTTACGCGTATGTCTGTGTGGTGTTGGTGTTCACAGCTTGTCCTGGTTTTTTTTCTGGTCGTGTTAAAGTAGCTCAGTTCAAATAGCCATATGCATTAGTGTAAAAACTTAATAAAATGTGTTCGTATGTGTTCGTACATAGGGGAAGAGGTGCAATCATACAGAAGGAGACCGTTCAAGTTTCCAGTGAATTGGGGCTTTTTACTTTGCTTGGTCAGGGGCGTTTTTGTGCTACCGTCCGCGTTTGGCTGCGCAGTTACAGGTTTCTATGTGATACGCCTTCTTAAAGCGGTGGCTTGAGAAAGGGCTTGCTTCCTCCGTTGTGTTTTGTGTACACCGGTGTGAAAAATGAAGCTAATTCGATGTTTTAGAAGTGCCCTTTCACCGTCCCGTGACCTCCTGTTGCAGCTCAGTACAGCGATGCTAGGAGGGTGTGAGGAGGGAGCACCCGGTAACGTCATCCCCACCGCTTCCCCGCGCCACCTGCGCGCGTAGGGTGGGAGAAGGCCTCTTCCCGTCACAGGAGCGCTCCTAGCACGATGGGATCTTCGGCTGCTTTCACAAGTCCAGCTAGAGGAAATTTCTCTAACCACTCTGTTTACCGCTTTGTTGAGAGCTTGCAGCTTTTCCCCGCCGAGGCCGACCTCGCAGGGTGGCTGTGAGGGCGGCTGGGCAGGTTAGCAGCGGGGCGGTCAGAGGCGATGCGTGACGCCTGCCCTCTGCAAACCGCCTCTCCTCCGTACAGAAGGAGCACAGGATGGTGCTCCGAAATTCCCCGGGGGTGCGTGGCTAGCACTGCTCGCGCCTCATCACCCCGCCGCCTGCGGTCGCCGTGTGAGCTCCTGCCCCACGTCGGCTGTTTCGGGGTGCTGGGGCAGCGTGTGCTGGGGGGGGGGCAGTCGTGCAGAGGTGCTGCGGTGTGCCCAGCAGGCACGGACAGGATGCCTCTGATCCTCCCGCCGTGATTCGGCCGCAGGGGTGGGTTCGGTGCAGGTGCGTCCGGGCTGACTCCTCCTGCGAAGGCAGCGCTGTGCGACACAGCACCGGGGTGTTTCGGAGAGGAGATTTACGCCTTTGGAAGGAGCGTGGCCTCTGAACTGACCGTTCTTTGCAGCTGCTTTTATGCTGAGAGTGTGCGCTCACCGTGTGTGCACGGCTGGGTTGTGGCAGCCGCTGCTGGGTGCTGCTATCCTTCCTTTTAGTTTCTCCTTTGGAACAGTGACGGGCAAGCAGCCGGTCGGTTCTGCTGCCAGCTCTGTGGCATTTGCGCTTAATTCCGTACCGAACAACATCGCGAGGGGGTGATGTTCCCAGACACGACGCTAGAACGTCTGTAATTTCGGATTTTGCGGTTTGCCTTATCAGCAGCGGGTGCGCTTGGACGAGCGAGTGCAGCAGTGGGGTGCGCTCGCAGCCGTCCGCCGGGATGGGTGAGTCAGCCGAGAGCTGGGCTCCGCAGCTCCTGCCGCGTGAAACTGTTCCTCAGCGGTGAATTAACGAGGTTTCGGCTTTTCCCAAATCTGTAAAGTGTTAGCCTGGGTCTGAGCTTCTGAACGGCGTAAACAGCCCTGTGGTAGGAGCAGCCGGCGTTTGCCACCAGATCGTTCGAGATGCTTCTGGGAGGAAATTTCAGCCGCGGACGTCAGAGGCATCGTGGCCGCCCAGCAAGACCTGGCCGGGCGTGTGCTGCTGCTGCCAGCCCCGCGCCTTGCTGGCAGGGCCAGGACCCAGCTGGGCTCCCGGGAACGAGGGTGGCTGCTGCTGGGCAGGGGCACGAGGGGCACGAGGGGCTGTTGGCACGGCAGACAGTGGCCACGTCCCAGTGCCGGGCGGAAACGCAGTGCGAAACCTGGGCTTCTGGCTGTCGTTGGCCGTCCTTGCCTGCTGGGGAGCCTCGGGTGTTGGCCCAGACTCCCGGGCCTCAGTTTCCCTGTGGCAGTTTCCTCGCTGAGCAGCCTCGCCGGGCCGCCGCGGTGCGTGTGAAATGGCTGGGCAGGGGTAAGGGCTCGGCCTCAGTTTTTTCCAGTCCTGGTGCTTGAGACGGAGCGCATCCTCATTGCCGCTGCTTCTTCGAGGAGGTTGTAAATCAGGTTTGAAGCTTTATGGGGAAAAAAAACAACAAACATATGTAGGTGTTTGTAGCTGGACACCGTGCCTGAAGGCACGCCTGGGCCTGATGCGCAGATGTCAGCGACTCACCTGGCACTGAAGGGCCCGATTCTGCCCCTTGTGGTGCTCTCCCTGCAGATACAGGGCATGGATAGCGGCAGAAAGGGCTCGTCAGTGAGAGCATCCGTATTTTTAGATCAAAGAACCGTTTAATAAGGAAATAAAAAGGGGAGAAGGAGGATTAGAACAATAAGTACATTTAATTTTAGCATGGATTCCTCATAAAGTCAACACACCCAGAATTGCTTCACTTGCTTCCAGCTTTCCTAAATAAACACACCAGAGCGGGGCTGAAAGGTGAAGTCGTGCAGAAAGTTACAAAAAGCTAAATTTTCATGTTGTACAAGAATATTTAGGGCTGGTTTAGTGGCTGGGTCCCGGAGTGAAATTTTAGTACTGCGCAGAAATACGGAGGGGCGTTTCGGTGGGCAGCCGTCAGCAGGGAATTTGGTTCCTTTCCGATCCTGGGCTCTGGAGAGAGCCGGGCACCTGGCAGTGCCAGGAAGTGAGCCTGGATCCACTGAAGAGCCCGAGTTTTCTTCCCAGGCTCTCCCCAGCCAGGAAAGGCGCCTGCTTTCTTTCAGTTTTACGAAGTCGGGAGGTATGGATTTGACTTACGGGCCGATTTTGGATTTACTTTGTAAGAACTCACCAGACATTAATAAAAGCTTAAAATAATTCAGACAGTGCCTTAAAACAGTCCTGACCATAATGCAGAAAAAATGAAGATTGCAGCTCATCATTGTGGAGGCAGCGGAGATAAAACCAGGAGAGCCGGAGGTGAAACGCGGTGGGACGTGGCCGTCTGCAGGCTGCGAGGGCTTGAGGAGTTTAACTGAGGAGCTGGAGAATAACCTCAGGTTAGGAGATTCCAGGTGAGGATAGGGGGTCCTTGAAGTCTGCCGTTGCTGGGGTAATGAGCAGAAGTTTGATGTCGGTGTGTAAATCTGAATCTCATTTACAAAGGCCGAGGATATTGCTTTATGTGTATTAAAGCCCTGAGCTGTTCCATCAATGCTACCACGGAGCCAAAAACTACAGAGGTTTGCTTTTCTCTCTCGCGAGTGGTTGTGCAAATCAGAAATAATCCCAGTCGGAGGAAAGGCAGAAGGAGAAAGTGCGCGGGGAATTAGGTCTCGGGAATATAAGCTGCTCTGTCGCGTCTCGGCGAGGGATTGGCATTAACCTGCACCCTGCCCTGCCGCCAAGGGCACTGCGGCTTGGCTTGAGGATACGTTCACTGAATTGAAATTTAATATTACCGTTGCATCCCAAATTTTAAGGCTGGCCCCAATCAACGTTTCGGAGCACAAGCTACGGTGATGCAGAGTTCAAAGGCTGGGAGCCAGCACCGTGCACCTCCCTGCAGAGCTGCGGCCAGGCCGAGCCCTGCAGGATGCGGCCGTGCCCCCTGGGCACCCCGGGAAGCTCCAGGGAATAGGAAATGTTTTGCCTTTTTTTTTTTTTTTTTTTTCTCTTGGAGGCTGGTGAAAACTTCTCGTGTTTTAGGGGTAGCTGCGCTCTAACTGGCTTACTAAAGCATGCAGGGCCTTCCGTGTGAGTGGATGGATTAGGAGGACTCTGCTGCGTTCGAGGCTGGCACATTAATGTCACGATTCATAAATAAAAGGGATTTGGACTTAAAGATGATAAGATTAAAAAGAAAGAGCAACAGCCCAATGCCGTTAATTAGCAATGCTTATGCCTTTGAGTCGTTCAAACTGCTGCTGCGTTTGTTTTCCAAAACATTAAGCCTTTTAATTCTCTCTGAAAGGAGGAATAAGTCGCAAAAAGCAGACTTCGGCCCTCGCCCCAGCAGCGCGTGGCTCGGTGCCGCAGGGACCTGCAGCGCCACCCAGACCTGCAGCCAGGTGCCAGCCCTCCCCGTGGCAGAGATCACTGGAGCCGCTGGGTGTTGTGACATTTCTGAGTCAGGAGCTGGTTCGGCCCCTCCTTTCCAGGTATTTCTGTTCCCAAATCACCGCGTCCCCGGGGCGCTTTGGCCCTGGGTGGCACCTGGCCTGCTGCTGTAGCGTTTTCTGTGCGTAACCCCGACCGTGTGCCCCTGCGCGTCCTGCCCGTGCTTTTGAAGGTGCCCTCCTTGTAAGGGGTTCCCTTTTTTCTCATAATGCACTTCTTGGTCCTGAGAGAGGCAAGCGAACCAGCCAGCCTCGGGCCGCACACCCGGGTGATGCGCCCCGTGGGGGAACCTCGTGTTTTGGGCCCTGAACAGGGTTTCAGTGCCAAAACCCACAGGCTGCGCCGTTCTCCCAGTGAATTCAGGTGCTCTGGCACCTCAAAACCCAGTTTGGGCTCTCGCTGTCACGCCGATTCAGATAAAATCATCAGGAAATGGCCAAAGGAAGGCAGCCGTGCGCGAAGTGTGTTTGGGTGGAACGAGGCCGGCTCTGGACAAGTCTGGGTACGCAGCGCGCTGCCGAAGCATCTGGCACGGGCTTCGGAGACGCTGCTGGGGGTGCCAAGTTGGACAGAGCCGAGTTTTGTTTAATAGGTTCAAAATATATATTTCCTTGATGCGCTGCTGGTTTTATTTTTAACTCTTAAGCAATTTAATATTTTGTAGGCCTGCTAGTATTTCCCCCAGTTTTCCATCTGCTACTGTGATTAATTCGAGTTCTAGCTTTCTAATGCCAGTCTGGAGCAAACGAAATGGAAACCTTACCTATATTACTTGGCATGCAGCAGTAGACATGAATAACTTTGGAATTTGCGGGGAAAAAGAGAAGTTATGTGTGTGTGGAGCCAAAATTGGGTTGGAAGCCGGCCCTTGCAGACAGCAGCGCGGCGTTGGGCTCTGGCTGAGTTATTTCTGGGGGAGGTTGTGAAGGTGCTGGTGGAGGATGGGGGCGGCTCGCCTGCAGGAGGCAAAGCCGGGCGTGGAGCACGTCTCCCGTGGCTCGGGTGCTGGCGTTACACCGGCCGGGGATGTGGGCAGGAGGGGGGGTGCCGGGGGCATCCCCTCTGGGCGCAGCAGGGACTTCGGGTGTATCGGCAGGGGTTGCACCGTCAAAAGCCTTCGAAGCGTGAGCTGTAACGAGGGTGAAGATGGGGAGAGGAATTGCAGGCCCTAGACCTGTAGTTAGCTAAGAAATGCCGGTATGTGTGAAGCCCACAGCCAAAGAACCTGGACGTGGCTAGGAGATATCTGTGAGTCACTGCTCCAGTCTGCAGGGAGCAAGAAGTGCAGGCTGCTGGTGCGTTTGGCTGATTATGGCTGGAGTCGCAACTATAGCAAGCAGCGAGCTCAGGCCGAGCCAGCTCGGTAGCCTTCTTTGCCGTGGTCCCTGCTGTAACAGCGAGGGGCTGTGCAGTCAGATGCAGCGCACTCGGGTTTCGGAGAGCCCCTCGACGGAGTGCCGTGCATAAACGTAACACAAATGTGGTGCTTCCCACCGAAGTCAAAACACCCCGGCTCAGCAATTAGTTTTCCAGCAGGGAACGGCTGTTAATAATAAGAGCAGCCGAAGGGCGAGGAAACGAGGGGTGCTTGGGGTGTGCTGCCGGGGGAGGCGGTGCTGGGGCTGCGGGAGGGCAGAGCCAAGGCCGGGGCTCAGGAGCCGCGAGAGCAGCTCGGCGGGTGCCGGGGCGCGGAGGGGAGGACGTGCGCGGTGCCCGAGTGTGCCTGCGTGACGGACGGAGGGCCTGGGGCTGCGGGTGATGCTTTCCAGTAAACGAGTGCCATTTGATCCAACCCTACGAAAGCCCTTCAAACCGATTGTGCATAGCGCATAAAAGTTAATGCCAAGCTGGCTCCGGCAGCGTGAGGAGCCCCAGCCCAGTGTGCTCCCTCCTTACCACGCCGGCGATGGGTCCAGCGATGCAGTCGGCAGCAGTAGCGGCTTCCTTCCCAGTCACCTCCTGAAAAGAGAGCTCGAGGAGCTGCTGGAGGTGAGCTGCAGGCGCCTGCCATGGCCGAGGGACCCGTCCCTGTGTTAGGGGGCTGGCACACAAGCAGACTGCAAAACTGCTGTAAACCTACTAACAGGCAGTAAGTGGGCACGAGCCATGCACCGCGTACGGGCAGGGGTTGAAGCCGGCCGTACGCACTGTATTCGGAATAATTCTGCCTGCCAGACCAGGGCCAGCTAAAGTAAATTGCAGTAATTGCTGGAGTACACGAGGTGGTTGTGTGCGGCAGAAAGATGTGGAGTGAAGGAGTTCACATTTCGGGATGAGATCAGATTTAACTCATTTCGAAATGAGATCAGACCAACCTGCTGCCTAGGTCTTGTTTTCCCTGTTTCGGGCTCTCGTCCGCGCTGAGCTCTTGCCATGAGTGGATTCTGCAGAGGTTTCCAGGCAGGTTTCTTGTCCGAGCGCCAGCTTGGTTCAGTAAGCTGATTAGGTATAATAAGATGGCAGCTTGACAAGGCGTGTGTTGCAGGTAAACAGCGAAGCTTTTCCTGCGGCTGAGATGTAGTGGAGCTCTGAAATATGTTTGCATCCTCAGAGGTAAGGAATGGCACTTGAAAAAGCCCCAGGAAAAATACCAAGAAGCGCATTAAAATGTTAAGGAGAACTGATAAGGTGTGTGCTAAGAGACTGAGAGAGGAATCAAGGGCAGATAGGATCGCAGCCTATAAATACTGTCAACATGACAGCATGGATGAGCAAAAAGAAGAGTATTCGTTATCTGATAGAAAATAAGCTTTGGGAAGAGCAGGCATTGCAGCTGCAGGTGACGCTCATCCGCTGGGGTGGAGGTAGAGCAGGTCCTGTGGGAGAGCGGCAAGCGCATCTGCAAGATGCAGGAGGCCAGATGAGCTGGAGACCTGTTTTCCTTGCCTTCCTCGGGGATCCTGCAGAGACCAGGAGGTCAGAGTGCACCGGAGGGGCCTCGGCTGTCCGAGCATTCCCGGCAGGAAGAGGCGTTCGCAGCCACACCGAAGATTTCAAAAGAAATCTGCACTGGGGACGGGAGTGACTGCGCTCCGCGCCGGCAGGGCTGGTGCTGGCGGGGCACGGCCGTGGAGGGAGGTGGCCGCGGTCCTGCTGGGGCTGCCCGGGGCTGTCCCCGGCCAAGGGGGACGTGGTCACGGAGCCGAAACCTGTGTGGGTGCTCCCTCCATGTGCCGGGATGCGGTGTGGGGGTGTCGGTGTCAGACCAGCAGCCACCGCCAGGTCAGCTCTCGGCTTCCTCGTCCCGGCTTTAACCCGGCTTGTGCAACAAACACCTGCTGGCGCTGTCAGTGCTGCGCAGCCTCGCAGCGGCGCGGTGGCTGCCCCTGTGGCAGCGTGCAGGGGCTGGGACGTGGTGCCAGCGCACGCGTCCCCGTACCCGCCTGTCCTGTCGTGGTTCAGCTCGACCAGCCCAGTGCATTTCTGATAAAGTGCTTCAAAAATACCGATCCCTACTGCGTAACCACTTAACGTGCGCGTTGAAATTCCTCGGTTACCGCTCCGTCACGTGCCCAGGACTCCCCGTGTGCCACTTGTGTCCAGGTGTGGCTGTTGCGGTCACAGCATGACCCTGGATCCTGGCCATTGCTGGGGTTTCTTTCAGTTTTGGTGTAGTGTGCCCCTTAGGCTGGGTCCACCAGCGTGCCCGCAGGCTGGGCTGGTGCTCACAGACTCTTGGAGGTGCTGACAGCAGCTTGGGCTGTCCGTGCCCCTCCTCTTCCATTAACTGCGATGGAGAAATGGAGGATGTCCGGCCCCGGGCTGGCTCTGTGAGCCCAACAGTCACAGAGGGGCTCGGGGGTGTTTCCGAGGACCCTCAGGACAGGCTGGGTTTGACACAGCTGTGAACCTACTGCACAGGCTGCGAAGGTGTGTCCTGCTACAGCAGAGTGTCTTGGTGCCTAAACGTGGGTTTGTTGGTTACCGCTTCACTGCTGGAGTATTTATGGAGCAGCCTTTGATTCTGGCCTCGTTCTGTGCCTGTGGCGCTGGGGGCTCCCATCACCTTTTTCAAATGAACGAGGGGAGCGCAGCGCCCATCGGTGCAGGAGGCTGTGGGGTGCAGGGCTGCAGGGCCTCCCAGCAGGGAGCCGGGCTCTGCAACCCAGTGCTTGCGTCCTGGGGGTTAACTGGGGTGACTCCGCGGCCAGACGAGTGTGCCGAGGAGAATGTGAGCTGCAGACGGAGAGGTGCTTCGTGGCCCTCGCGTTCGGGCACTTCGCCTTCCTGCGCTGCGCTCGGCTGATAGGGAGGCTCTCGAGACGCCGTGTTTGCAGAGCTCTCCTCAGACAGCACGGCCGTGCCCTGCCTGTGGGACCCGGCCCTCGGGAAGGCTGCCCCGGGACAGAGCGCCCGCTCCGTGCTGCCCTGCCCCGGACCCCTCCCGTGCTGGGGCGTCTCACCTGGCACCAGAGGGGACGGCAGGCGATGGGCACCGTCTGACGGGCATCAGCACAGGTGTCGCTCGCAGCATCCAGGTCGTTGTTTCTGTGCGTGCGAGTCACGCACATCGCGGTGGGCAGCAGCGCTCCTGCCCCCGGCGTCTCTGTTACCCAGATACGGTTGCGTGCAGTGACATTTTGAAGCCTGAACGGTGTCCTGCTGTTGAAATAAAATGAAATGGCGTTTCAGGACTTTTTCTGGAGAAAAGTGGCCTTCTGCAGCGCCCAGCGTGCCGCTGGGTTGGGCGCTTCCCTTATCGACGTGCTCAGGGAGGGTAAGAGAGGGGGCAGAGGGGCCGTGGTGGGCGGCAGCGCTCCGGTCACTGCCTCCTCCTGCTTCCCAGCGCATCCCCGCAGCAGGAGAGGCACTGCTGGGCCCTGCCGTGTGACTCACTGCTGCTTTTGGGGCCAAAGACGACGTTGAGAGGGAATGTTTCTGAATAACTCTTGTCAACAGGAATTCACATAAAACAATTAGAGCAACCGCAGCCATGTTGTCTTGGTTTGCTCGAGTCTGACTCCTCCTGAGCCCGAGCCCGCTGTGGTCCCTCACGTTCGCTTTCTCTCTCCCTGCAGAATGCGATGAACTTGCCGCCCGACAAAGCCCGGCTGCTGCGGCAGTACGACAACGAGAAGAAGTGGGAGCTCATCTGCGACCAGGTAAGGGCGGCTGGGAGGGCTTTTAGCAGGCACCCTGTTAAGAGCGTGCACTGGTGTTTGGGCAGCGCGCTCCCACAGCTTAAAAGGGGAGGTCGCAGAGGGTTTGAATGGTTTCAAACACTCATTTGTTTGGCCTCGTGCTCCATTGTTGGTAACAACTCACGGAAGCCCTGTGCTGTGAACGTTGCTTAGTTTGCAAGGCAAAAGCTTGAGCAGACCAACCCTCCGTCCCCTCCTGGTGAGTGCTTGGGGTTGGGTCTGTCTTGACCTGTGTAACGCCGATGAATGGTGTTGATCCAGTGAGCGTCTGGCTTTCCACGTCACGAGCCATTGTCGCAGCTGGCGCTAGCTGTCAGCGAAACCCGAGTGGTGATGGTAAACTTCCCTTCGCCCGCACAGCACCCTCGGATTAAGCAGCACCATATGCTGAGGCATCCTTGGTGTCCGAGCTCTGCCGTGGAGTGCAGACTTGGCAGTGCTAGGCAACAATTAACAGGTTGGCTCTGCCGTGGCGAGCGAACAGAAACTGCATTATGTAGAGAAAGGGAAGCATGCAGAAGGTAGGAGGGTGTGCAGTTGTGAGCCAACAGCAAAATCGGGTTCTGCCATAAACTTCAAAAGTAATGGCTAATGAAAATAATTGATCCAGGACTGACAGAGTGGGATGTTTCCTTGGAAAGTAAACACAGAGGTACCAGGATGAGAGTTTGGCAGAAGGTACAGTCATGCTGTGAGGTCAGGAACATCATAATAAATAGATTTGTGAGACATTTCCTTTTCATCCATTACAGTGGCAGAGCCTCTGATGAAATCCAATTACCCCAAAGTAAAGCTGAGTAAAGAATTGCTTGCTTTTTTCACTAGTTTTCTGTGCAAGAAAACTTAAGCATTGAGCTATTTAGAGTTTCACTTTAGCGAGACGCCGAACAAATTGCTTAATCTGCTGTAAGTGATTTGTTTCTTCACGGCTGCTTGCTTAGAGCGTGCACATCCCGCGCGTGGACGTGCACGCGCAGCGCCGCGCTCGAGGCCGAGCGCCGCGCTCGCAGGGAGCTGGCGGCGGGCAGGCAGCAGCAGTGAGCTCACAGCCCTGGTGTGCACACTCCCACCGCAGAGCGGACCCACCCTCCGCAGCGCAGCTGCTGCTGATTCACTCCCGAGCTCTACAGCAAGACGGGAGGCTCGGGCGGGTGGAAGCGCAGCGGGGGAAGTTTGCAGGGTGCAGCGATTGCGTGGCTGACAGCTCCTTTCACAACGCGCGGTGCTCCCCGGGGTCGGAGGAGTCCGCTCCCCGTTGCTCTGAGAAGGGGACGCGGCACGCGGCAGGAGCCTCGCTGGGACTGGAAGGTCCCGAGGGGAAGGGGGGTGACGTGTGCCACGTGTGTGACGTGTGTGACGTGTGCCACGCTTCCCGGGGTGCTGCGTGTCCGCGATGGGTCGCAGCTGCCCCGACGCCCCTGGTGGGTGTTTGCCAGCCGCTCTAAACCGGAGCAGCGTGAAGCAGGTGTCTGTAAAAGCACTAATACAGCATATGGTGTGTGAAATATTTATATCTGCCCGTGTAATTAGGGTACGTCGCCGAAAACACTTCCCGGAATGGATTTTGTATGGAACGTGTAGGCTTTAATGTGGAAGCCAATTTCAACTATTTTCTATTGATATCAGCCATTGCACCTTTATTTTGGTTACTGAAGGACAGAGGATGTAAGTCAGTATAACAGTTTGCAGGCTTATCTCTTACCTTCCTGTGCTGGCGTTCAGCTTGTCGGAAAGGGAAAAGAAGCAAAAATTGCTCTTAAGTGGCATTTTCTAAGTGGTCTGCAAAGCAGGCCCTGGGCGTTTGACTGTGAAACATTTTGAGACTACTGAAGGAGAGCATTCGGCCCAGAATAGTAACTCTTACTTTTAAAAAAGTGAGATTAAAAAACGTCGGGAGCTACTGGTCTCATGCTTAATAATAATAATAATAATAATAATAAATAATTCAAATCTGTTTTGATTAGGTTTATGCCCTTTCCGGTGAGTCACTGTAAGGGTTGCTGGGCCGGCTGTGGGGACTCATCCCGGGTGGTATTTTCTGTTCCTTTGTCTATAAAACTTAGAAGTCATTTACACTTTGTGGCGTTCCTGAAAGCTTGCTGCCCTGCCTCTCTGGCCTAGTGACCAAAGAATAAATTGGAGGAGGAGGAGGAGAACGGAACCAGTATTCCTATCGCCACTCACACGTTTGCGGTGATCCTGACAGTGTGTCATCGAGGGGTGGCAGGCAGCGAGGCGACCTCGGTCCCAGGGGGAGCTAAAAATCTAAGCAGGACAGGCAGAAGCTCGGGGAGGGTGCATGGGGAGGTGGCAGAAGCCCTCCCGGTGGTTGTGGGCTGGCAGGGAGTGGGACCTGGAGAGAAATCCCCGAGGAGCCTTGTTTGAGAGCTCCAGCCCTCGCTCTCCTACCCGGAGCATCCCTGGAGGGGCGAGCCGGGGGTCGTTAGAGAAGCACAATTAATTCCCTGCGGCTGAGTGCCGGCTCTCCAGCCTGGAGGCCCCAGTGGCAGGTCCCGGGGGGAGAGGAGCAGTGCTGGGAAGGATCCAAGCAGGGAAGAGGATAACGTGCCCGGAGATGGTGAGCCACCCCTTCGGTTTGCTGCCTTCACAGAGGGTTCTGTTCGGTGGTACTCCGGGCGTTTTTGTCCCACGGCGTGTGGTGAAGTATTAGAGGGGACACGGATGTTGAGGGCGAGGTTGGGAGCATCGTAGGAAGTTCTTCATTGCCCTCTAATGGCAAACCGTGGCAGGGGCAGAGAGCGGGTCCTCTCCCTTGGAGGAGCCGGATGGAGGTGTGTGGGGAATGGCGGGACCCGAGATGGACGCGGTGTGACTGACACCCAAAATACTTTCACAGGTTGTTCCTAGACCTCTCGCCCTTCTGTGGCGAGGCTCCAAAGGAGGCGGGAAGCGGCCTTTGGGCAGCGTGGAGGCCTCCAGCAGCCCCCGGGCGGGCGGCCCGGGGAGAGCCCAGGCCCAGAAATGTGGAGTCTTGAGATGATCCTGTCAAAACCAAACCGCGTTCACGGTGGCCTGGGGAAGGACAACGTCTGAAACCAGAGGGACCCCGAGACCTGTGCTCATTTACACTCAGATTAAACAAGCTTTGACTGTAGTTGTCAGATTTAATGAGAGAAAAAGGTGGAGGTGCCTTCGGGGCAGGGTGCAGGCGGCTCTCCTGGGGGTGCCCGTGGGTCTGGGGGGGTTCTGGGCGGTGTGACTGCCGGGTGGGATGAGGGGACAGATACCTCAGGTAGGCCCCAAGCCTCCCCATGGGAATGGGATGAAGGGACGATGACCGAGAGGTGGCACCTTTGGCTGTATGTCACCGTGTGGTGCTGTTACCACCTTGCACAGGAGCTCTGGATTTTTTGATGACTGGGTGTTTTTCACAGCTTTGCACATGCCACAGTAGCCACTTACAGCTCTGAGAGCCTTTACATAGAAAATACTTGTTTTGTGTACCAGTGAATCTCTCCCCCTGCTTGTTTTTTGTTTAAAGAACCCACTGTGGGTAAAATCTGACACCCTGCCTGCTTACCTGGTGCATGAATGCTAAGAGTGAAACGAGCTAGCGAGGGGAGTAATAATAGCATGCGTTACTAATGCAGAAAATGTCCTGAATGTTTTTGGAAGCAGAAGATCTCTGGAAAAGCCACAGTTTCCTGGTTTCAGAATAAATACGTTTCCCAGATTTGGGTGAACAGGGGATGTATCGAGTTCTTCTCGGGATCACATCGAAGGGGAAACGCAGAAATCCAGCAGTTCCTCTTTGCTGCTGAAATCAAGCCCTCCACTCCCCTTTTCTGTATCCATCAGGAAAAGAAAGTGCTAATGCTGGAGGCTGCTGGTGAAAGAAACACAGGAGCAGTGTTGTGCTCCCCCAGTTCAAGCCTTTCCCTGAATTCCCGTCATTTATTGCTCCAAAGGGACGCTCTGGGGCTCGCTCATCTCGGCGTCTGGCAGCACTCTTACTTTTCAGCTCTTAGGCTGCAGTTCCCCTGCACAGAGCTCCGCTCCTCAGCAAGTTTTCAAGGAAGAAAGGGCCCTTTATTCTTGCAAAATTAATTTACATGCTAGGTGGCTGACAAAGGCAGGGTAGGGTTATTGTTGGTCCGTGCCTTTCTCGTTTCAGGGCTGTAGATAGAGTTAGTGCTCATGAGTCACGCAGTGGAGATAAAATAGGCGTTTTGTCGGGATTTGTTAACTTTGTTGTGTCTGGTGGGCACAGCTCTGTGTGACCACGAGGGGAACCGGTAGTGTCCGAGTCCCGGTGTCACCGACTGGCTAATGCTGTGTGCTCAGTGAAATTCGGAGAGCTGAACATAGATTTTAAACTTTTTATGCGTGTGGTAAAAATCCCTTACCTCCCAGTTCAAGTCGCGTGAAACTCCTGGCCATATAAATTTTTATTTTGAAAGCAGATTTGGCCGATGAGCAATTACGGATTGCCAGAAGAGGAGAAGACAGCGAAAAGCAAGAGTTTTTAGCTCATTACTTACGGTCCTTATGGAAAGTGAATTAGGCGTGGACAGCAGTTCCTTGGTGTTAGCCGGGGTGTGTGTTTGCCTCTCTGATGAAGTAGACGCTCTTGAGAACACCAGAAGGAAGGGACCCAAGCTTTTCAGTGTGGGACCTGGTGAGTGAGTCCCAGGCGGCCGTCAGTGCCCGGCACCGAGCTCTTGCAGCAGGCGACATCTCAGCCCGAAGCAAGGCGGTCAGAGCTGGATGCACCGAGGCAGCAGTCAGTGCCGGCACAGGGCGACACTGAAGGCTGGTCCCTCGTGACCTTCCAAGGCAGAAAAAACACTTCAAGGGCCAAATCTGCCCTTACAAAAGTTTTTACTACCAGAATGTTTCCAGGACTAGCAGATGTTTGCCACAAGTGGTTCTTACTCACTGGTTAGAGAAGAGCATTGCTGTTCATGGATCACTTCTTCACAGTCCCTCAACCCAAATAATTCTGCTATACAATAACGAGCAGCATTTTTTTAATGAATGTGCTGTAGAGATTATTGCATAAATACATAGTTATGGCTGGGTTTTAAGAAAACAAACAAAAATACACCTGCAATGCAGATACTACTAGTAAGTTTGCTCATTGGGCCTCTTCGAGCACCTCATTCTGAAGACTGCAGCTATTAAAACCGGCAGTTAGTGAAGACTTGTGTCACTCCAACAGGTGACGTCTGGTTAGCAAGTAAGAGAAATGAATCTAAAAGAGTAACATAGCTTCTCTAGAGGATTAGCTAGATTACCACATCAGTGCTAGGGAACTCCCCAGCCACCGTGGGCCCTGTGAAGCCGGAGACCCGCTGCTGCCCAGAGGAGCCGGCCTTGTGGCCGTGCCCGCGGCTCCCTGCGCTCCTGTGTCATCACTGCTCTTCGGTGACAGCCCCACCGCTTCGCTCCTTCACCTGCAGGTGCAAACAGTGTCAGAAAAAGCCATGTTTGGACATGGTTATCCATTGCAAAGCGTTGCAGTATCTCCGGCGCTAATACAAAACTGCGGCTGGGGAAAGAGAAGCGGTGGTAGTCTCTGAGGTTCGGATACCTCCGGTAACTCTACTGCTCTGCCATGGGCCACGCTCTCATTTACAGCAAAGTGCCGTTTTTGTCTGTCTGCCAGAGTAAAGAAGTTTTAAAATGAGTTAATGGATGGAATTACTTCTAAATAACTTGTATTCCTGCCCACCGTAAAGCCATGGTTGACACTGTCCTATGAGGGCTATAAGTGTAAATGCGAAGCTGTCCCAACTGCTCTGCAACAAGTGCACGAATTAAGTTAGCAATTCAGGTACTTTGAGTATTGACATATTAATCTTTTACATGATTTACTTGATGTACTTTTAATTTCTTCTGAGTACATCTGCCAATGTCTGCGGGTGTTCCTGCTTTCCCCCTTCCCCTCCATCACCGCCCACCGTGTCTGTTTTCTAAGTGCAGGGGGGCACGAAGGGTGCTGAGCGGTGCGAGGTGGGGGACGTGGCGCAGGGTGGCACAGGGGCGACGGGGCCCTTGGCTTCCCTTCGGCCAGGGAGCTGCCCGCCAAGAACTCTGTCTTTCTGGAGCTGCTTCTGAGATAAATAGGAAATGCCAAATTCCAGGACTCGCGGTTTGGCCTGTACATCTGTGTGAAGGTGCACGGAAGAAAGATTGTTAAAAAAAAGAGGAAAGAACTGTTTGCTTTCTGTCTTTCAGAGCTATAACCCAGGGCTGGTGGACCACAGGGTAGATTTATTAGTCCATTTTTTCTTTCTGACCATGATAAATTACTTTTTTTACAGCAAGCAGCAAGATAATAACAGGAACAAGTTTAGGTGTTCAGACAGTACGTTCTGGTAACTGGGCAGCAGCGCACTCTTCGTTATGAAATAACTTCCAGATAATGTAGTCAAAATTGCATCCTGACCTAATAAGTGGAGGTTTCAAATATCAGTTATAAAATGTGAAGCTGTAACATCAGGAGGAAATTGTTATGAGATCTTTCCTCAAGGGAGAGGGCAGAATAGTTTAAAATTCTTCCAAGATACAAATAGTATCAGGACTTTGGGTAATGCTCTTAACAGGTTTGGACACAGCGCGCTCCTTGCAGCCTAACTTGGGCTTCACAGCAGCTTTATAGAATAAATGTCAAACTGGCCGTGCAAAAGCAAGCAAAAACCAAGAGGGACTCGAAGTACAGATGTTGTTGAAGGTTTTCAGTATTACCAGAGGTTTTCGGTAGCAGTTGGTACGCCCTCGAGAGTTGTGCAGGTGACAGCACGCGGCGTGCCAGCCTGGCCCAGCTCCGATGCCCCTCTCCGCTCTGGGTTGCTGCGGGGCTGGTGCCACCGAGCACTGCTCGGTGTTTTTTGGCAGGGCTGTGCCTCTCGGGCTGCGGGTCAAGGTGTGCCTGTGGTTCCTGTCCCGCCAGAATACTGCAGCTGGAATTCAGTGGTGGGTTGGTGGGACTGATGGCTGTGTTTTGGGAAGGCGGATGGAATAAAATCAATTGCAGTTGAGCAGTTCTTGTGCCTGGAGGAGGTGCACGTGCTCGTTTGTACCCACTCATCACGGCACAGGCACAAGCAAAGTTAAACAGTACCCGTTGAAATATTACTTGTCTAGTGCTAACGTACTACTCTTGCGTTAATTTTTCCAAAATCCAAATAACAAAATAAAATTTCTTCTGTGAATGGACCACGCAGTGTGTTTTTAGGATCGTTCCAAATGACAGAAAAGGTGTCTCAGCTCTTGTGGTGACGGCTTTCAGTCCGACATGGACACGCATTCGCTCTTCCAACCCTTCTCTTTTCTCGCAGTGCTCTGACCGGCAGAAGCCCTTTGTTTTCAGATGTGTTTGTTTATACGTGTAACCAAAATTGTCATCGAATATGTCAGACGGGTTTTTATGCCTCCTATATAAATATCAAATTTCAGAAAATCAAGACATGTAAATATGTGGTATTTGCATGCATATTGTATATGCATAGATTCAGTATTTATAAATACAGGGGATGCACATATACATTTATATTATGTATAAAATGTTTAAATATGTATGTGCGTGCATGTATTTCATACATATAATAAGCAAACACGAAAATGTTATAAAATGGCTGATGTTTATTCTTACATCCTTTGCAGGAAAGATTTCAAGTGAAGAACCCTCCGCACACGTACATCCAGAAGTTGAAGGGCTATCTGGACCCGGCAGTGACCAGGAAGGTGAGGAGCGTCCTGTTTCCTCTCGTCCTCTCGTCCTCGTTCCTCCACGAGGATGGTCCTAGGGTCCCAGTTCCTTCCTGCCTTTGTGTAAAAGGCTCTGTGAAAGTAGCTGAGAAAAGTCTTGGAGATGTAACAAAACGCAGAGACAAACAAAGAGAAATTGGAAAGACACTGCGGTTTCTGCAGCTTAGAAAGAGGAACAGATGTTGCAAAGAAAGGGACCATCTGACACATGAAACAAATTGTTTTAATAACTTTAGCTTCAATAAATAGTCTGACAAATTATCACTGAGCTCCGCTCTAGGTCTGCCTTTCCATGTGGGCAGTGCTGGTGGCAGGTAAAGCCCGTGCCGGGTGGCGTGGGTCTCACCCGTGTCGGGGGGATGCTGCAGCTCTGAGTTGTTCTCGGCATTCACGTGAAGGGATTCAGTTCAGCTGGCACGCGTTCACCTCTTGCTTGCGGTCCCATCAGAGCCTCACGCATACTTCTGCCTATTTTTTTATCCAGAATTGCCTGCTAATGACTCACAAAAGACTCAGGCACTCCACCTGCCCTTTCAAAGATGCCTTTGTCAGTTGAGGTAGACACCTAATCACAGGAGAGCTGCTGGAGCCAAACTCTGTCCTGTAGGTGCGGAGGGGCCCTCCTTGCACCGGCGGCGCTTGCTGGAGGTGGTGCTGTGGCTGTGCACACGAGCGGCTTTCTGCAGAGCGTGGCAGCTCTGCCCGGTGCTCAGCAGGTCCCAGGCTGGGGAAAGCAGCCCTCTGGGAAGCAACCGACCCTCTGGGGGAGCGAGATGTGGAGGGCTGGGCACGGCATCGAGGGAACGTGGGCGTCCCCGAGCGAGGCTTCTGCACCAGCAGGGAGCTGTGCCTGGTTCTGGCAGTTCTGCACCGCCCTCGTGGGCTTAGAAATAGCTGCCAGGGATCTTAGAAGTGTAAATTTACATCCCATTCGGAGGACCATCGCTCAACCTTTGGTATTTAACCACTGTGGACATCAGCTCACATCCTGTGCTGATAGTTCTAATGGCCTAAAAAAACCGCCACGGAGAGCGTAGCAGTTCCTGCCATTGACTGCTCCTCTTGTCCTCCACAGTCGCTGCTTTGTGCTGCCCTGCGATTAGCTGAGATGGGTGGCCCGCAGTAAAATACATATCCTGACACAGGGCTTCGAGCCAGGGCCAGCTCGAGGGGCGGCCGAGCCGCACCGCTGCTCCTGCAGGCACAGGCAGCAAGCGCCCACCCCGCGCCGAGCCCTCGTCTGCGGGGCTGCAGTGATGTCTTCTGACAGGGCTTCTCTTGTTGGGGGCTGCGGCCAGGAATAGGAAGCCATTTAGGAGGAAACCTTTAAAATTTGCCCGTAGCTGATTGTAGGTTTTTTTGTTGTTTGTTTTATTTATTTATTTTTTAAAATCTGAACGGGGGTCTTTGTGTTTTTCTCCTGCAGGGTTTTGAAATTCGTTTAGCGTGTTTGGCTTTGCTCTGTGGCTAGTCCCTGGGCACACATTGAAGCCTTTCTTATCCTAATACTACTATAAGAGTCCCATGACAAATGACAAAACCGAAGGAGCCTAAAAATAGCTCCATTGAGTTCCTCTCTTTTGTCGCATTATTCTGTATCACCAGCAGCCTTTCCTCAGCCTGGGCTGCGTGTCGGAAAGATTTACAAATGGGCCCCTGGACGGATGCTGGATATTGTGGGGAGAGCTCGGATTACCAGAGTTACGCCTGTGATCGAGGCTGGGTCAGCGTTTTCGCTGATAATGCCCCGCGTGGCCAAGAGAAGGTGGCTCCCAGCGCCGCTGTAAGATGCGCGCTTGGGCTTGTAATTGGGACTGGGACGGCTCTTCCCAGGCAAACAGCGACTTTTCAGCTGAGCTGAACTTTGAAACAGGAAAATTAAAAGCGTGGAAATCAGACGTTTTTAAAGAAATTGCAGTTTGGTGGCTTCTAGGGGGCCGTAAAGCACTGAGCCACTTTATTGCTGTCTGCTGTGGTGGCCTGGGAACAGGCTGCCTGTTTCGGTCGTGCCCCCCCTGCCCCAGGCTCTCGTCTTTGCCTCCTGCTACATCAGTATTTTGCCTTCACTTCCCCAGATGTGGGGTTTTACTGCTTGCAGTTAGATTGTATCAGCTCTCTCCGGAGATGAGGCGTTGGGTTTTTGTACTCTGAGCTAATTAACCGAGGTCCAGAGAAACCGTTCGTCTGATCTCAACGAGCTGTTTCAAAGGAGAAATTAATAGCGCCATGTGTCCACCCGGACCTCGCGGTGAGAGCCTTAGTTCAGTCTGCCAGCGGGTTTCTGAGCTGGGGATTTAGTCTGAGCGCCAGCACGCCACTGGTGCTAACTGGTGTGTGACCAAACCCTCGCGGAGAGGCAGCCGATCACCTTCCCGCAGGTCAGCAAGGCGAGGTGAATCCTGTGCTTCCCCCGTGCTCCCGGCGGTGACCCAGCTCGCGGCGCTCCCTAGGAGCCAGGCAGGCCCAGCTGTCGCTGCGGGCTCCTGGCGGTGCACGGAGGACAAGGTCCCTCTGCCGCAGCGTGCAGGAAGGTCCCTGCGGTGGCCTCGCTGTGTCCTGGACGTTGACAAACCTTCCCAGACGCACCCAGCTCTGCCTGACTCGACTTGGGTGTGCATTTACAGGTCTTCTGCCATTGCCAGAGCCTGCTCTGAGCCCTGGGGTGATGTGGAGCTCTTGCCACATCCCAGGGAGGTTTTGCCAGGCAGTCCTTTCTCCTCCTGCACTGGGATGGCACGAAACATCGTCTTCGTTCTACTGCCCGGCATTTCACTTCTGCCATTTCATGGCCTCTTCCCAGCTTCTAACTTTGCAGATACAATTTTGCGTGCATGAACCATTAAAGCACGCAGATAGTAGCACATGTGTAGTTCGTTACTGACTCGCACCCACAAATTTGGTAATTAGACAGAAATTACAGCAGTTTTTTGGTATGGGTGTAAGGTCACAAAAGTGAGATTAAAACATATAGCTAAGAGTGACGTCCAAACACTGTAGTTCTCAGCGGAGAGGTTGTTACTAAAACAAAGCTTGTATTGTAAGGAAATATGTATTTATCTACAGGCTTTTCATTTTCTTAATCCTGGAAACTCAAAATATACACGGGAACAGAAGTTATTTTTCTGAGTTTGTTTTTGTTGACTGCCTGACTGTTGTTGTTGCATTCCTCAGGATTTAAGAGAGGTTCTCAGTTTGCCTGAATGTTTTATGTATTCAATCTGTGCTGTATGAGATGCTGGCATTTTTAATAGCATCGCAGAAGTCTAAGTGTTGTTTTTGCCTTCTCACTCCATTACAGAAATTCAGAAGACGAGTCCAAGAGTCTACTCAAGTACTCCGAGAACTGGAAATTTCTTTGAGAACAAATCACATTGGGTAAGGGTTTTTGATGACCTCTGGTCTTACTAGATTTACATCTACTGATGGATGTCTTTCAGAAAACATCTCTGCATGCTAGGCAATGGTACCACTTATACTGATTGTTAAAGCCTGAAGGGCTCAGGTAAGAGATAGCTGGGCATCTTAGGAGAAAATTCAGCCTTAATCCTTTCATGATAGGGTTAATCCACATCTCTGTGAAGGCCGTCAAAAGATTGCTGCTCACCCTAAGTAAGCCAGGGCAAAAGTGAGAATAATTGGGTCTAGAATAGTAATAGCGCTGCAGCTATAAAAATATGTATATTAAAACATGCTGGTTTATAGCGTTAACATGATACAGTTCACAAAGCCTGGCTGTAAGTAGCGTTGCCAGTATTTTGCTTTCACAAAGCAGAAAATTCTTCTCAAATAGCACAAGTAAAAGCATCGCCAGGACTGCAGGTTTTTATTGAACAGGCCGTCTCAGTGCGCATTTCTGCCTGTTTCATCTGTCTGCTTGGGGCCTCAGCACAAGAAGCCTCAGTGTGTCGACCAAAAAGGCTTTGCGTAATTGTCGGACTGAAATTCACGGCAATAGGTCAACGCTTTTTAAAAAGGAGAAGGCAAAAATTACTGCTAAATGTGCAAATGTGCACCTGGGCTGTCAGGGCCGACCCTTGCTACTATTACTCTTCCACATGTGTGCTGTCCGTATGCACCTGAAAGACTGCCAGAGGCCAGGGTGTGGAAAATAAACACGAGAAGTGCTGGAGGACAGACTAGAGGACAGACGTAGCCCCTGCCTGGGCACCATGGAGCACGGAGGAGGAGTTGGGCAGCCGAGCTCTGCGGGACATCCATGGCCCTTGGTGTTTATTAGGCCAAACGTCTAGCTTCTGGGCAGCGCAGGGTGTGCATTGGAGAGGGGGTTTTATGGCTTTGAGGTGCAGTGTTTTTCTTGTCCTAGCGCTGCAAAAAGGCTCGTTTCAGTACATTTGTAAAGCCCTCTAAATAAACAAAAGACTTCGTTTTTTTCAAAGTCCTCTTCTGAGTGAGAAAGAAGAGGTTTTACTCAGCAGTCCTGTCTTCCTGCAATGGATGTGTCTTCAGTTTCTGTGAAAAGAATTCCAGTAACTGCACAAAACCGGTGAAATGCTCTGACGTCTCTTGATTTTTCCAACAGATGGGTCAGGGAGTTCTTGAATGAAGAAAACAAAGGCCTGGACGTTCTGGTGGAGTACTTGTCGTTCGCACAGTACGCAGTCACGTAAGTAAGGCTTGCCTCCTACTCGCTGGGCTTGCAGGGCTAAGCAAAACCCCCAGGAGAGGGAAACGCTGATGAGATGCCCAATGAGATGCTCGATGAGATGCTCAGCTTCTCCAGTAGCAGAGCTGCAAGGCTCGGTGCCAGAGCCTGGTCTGGTACTGTGTACCTACTGCAGAGCAGGAGCAGAGAAAATCATAATGCTAGTCCTAAACTATTGAATTATAGCATCCTATGGAGGAAAAAAGCCTTTAACCTTTGTGATTATTTATCTTTAGGGCTTTACTGATGTTTTTTAGCCTTGGTAGCCTCTGACTGTCTTAGGGTACGATGCAAAAACAATTCAAGGAATGTACTGAAACATGCAGACTTCCTTAGAAATAGGTTTGTGATTAGTGCCCAACCCCAAGGAGTGTAATGCTGCCTGCCATGTTCAAAGCACCATCCCCACATTAACCACTACTCACACAGCTCCTGGCAAGCAAAGTCACCTTTGTTCTTGTGTGTCCACAGGCTTTCCATTCACTGTATTGTAGCAATAGATTTTTGTATAAAATTGTATGAAACTAAGTGGTGGGTTAAAGATACTATTGTAGTTGGGAACTCAAGCTGAGTGGAGTTGATGTTTTATTTTTAAAAAAGATGCCATCATATATATATATTGCCATTGCACAGAACAAGATTTTTGGTGGAGCTGCAGTTGAATCAATGAAGGAAAATTATATGTTTGAAAATGTTACTAACACTGGAAAAAACTGTGCACAGCAAAAAGATGTATTTGTATAAAGACTTTGTTCCTAAAATTATACAAATGTACGCAAGTTAGCCTGCTGGGTTTTTTCCCTCTCTAACGTGGTGAACATGAGTAATAACATCAAAAACTGTAAGGGGAACAAGCAATTTTTGCTTGAAAGAGCAGTACAATGGGCAGCGAATCAGAAATCAAAGAAAATCTATAACAATTATGGTAATGTATTACATATGCTAGCAGATTAGTGAGGGCCAACAAGGCAGTGTAAATGCTCAGTCACATATTGATGGAGGAAACTGAATTAGTACTTGCACAACGTATTGATTTATTGCAATAAAATGGAGACAGCTTTAAGCATTCTCCCTCTTTCCTTCAAGGCAATGCTGTTCATCTGCAAAGTGGCCAGTGTTGTATTTATTTTACGTTGAAGTAGGATAATACATAGCTGTTCGATCCCTCTGAAACTGAGCGCTCGTGCGGTTAGCTTCTCCCTTTGTCAAGGTCCAGATTTGCAGCAATATGTATTTGAAGCTCGCTCTGAATTGCAGCTGAAGGGAAATTAGTTTGCGGTGCTTTCTTCCTTTCTTTTTGTAATCTTTTGGGACCTACTAAGTCTGCAGATGTTTAACAGGAAGGAAAACGCTATGTGCATCTTTGCTGTCTAACCCAGCTTCGGAATTTCTATTTCCTTTCAGTTTTGACTTCGAGAGTTTGGAGAACAATGTGGAAAACTCGATGGACAAGTCCAAACCTTGGAGCCGATCTATTGAAGACCTGCACAGAGGCAGCAATTTACCCTCGCCAGTTGGCAATAGCATCTCCCGCTCTGGCAGGCACTCGACTTTACGGTAAGGCACTGAAGCAGGCAGTAGGTGACCTACAAGCAGCGAGTGCCCGAGTGAGAAGAGTCAGCATGGTTTTCCAATTAGACTGTTTTTCATCTTCCCTCGTTTCGCAGTATAGGCTCGACGCACATAGGAAACATGTCACTGTACTGACGGTTTTGAGGTGGAAAGAAGTGCTAAGCTAATAACACAGGGCAGCATCTCACAGCAATTGAGGAAATGAAATGAATAAGACTGCCTCCGTTTCCAACGGCAGAATGATCTAAGGATGCGTGATATGTTTCCGTCAGGTACAATGTGACTTGCACAGAGGAAGCAATTACTCTTCTCCAAAGAGTATCTCAGGATTTCCATGGACCCAGCCAGGCTGGAGCTCTGGTCTGGTGTCTCATCCAAAATGGTCTCTTCTAGCAGCACATCCCGTCCATTCTGCTACGAACAAGATTTATTTTTTTAAAGGCCACTTCCGTGCTTCAAACCTGATGTTAATTTGAGCACCACCCCAGGCTTTACTATGAAGTCTCTCTTTCCAAATAGTGGTTGTTTTTTTTAGTTTGTGGAAAAGGCAGGATCCCTTCCCAAGACTGAATGTCAGTCAGCTCTGTTACAGGACCTTGCATTCCTGCGATCCTTCACTATTACAAAACATACTGAAGAGCATCTTCAGGCTACCAGTACAGTTACTCAGGGGCACAGCTCGGAGTGCTGAAGGGGATTGATTCTATACACGTTTTGAGTCTTCTGGGCTTTTGTAGAGCTTTGTTACGTGGTGCTGTGAGCATAAAGGAGTCCTACAGAGATGGAAGCAGTGAGGACCTGCAGATTTTTTCTGTGTCTTCCAGTCGAGGTTCAGTTCTGGTTTGTCACTCAATGCTAATGTTGGCTTTTTAGTTTAGTGGCTGCCATCCACCTACAGCCTGAGTGGTGGCGGATGTGAGATCTGGAATATATCAAAGACATCAGGGAGAAAGCGGAGAGTAGGAGGCAGACACACAGCTCTGGCAAAGAGATACAGGCTGTAGAGTGCGGCAAAATCAGTTGACTAGCTTTTTTTCTGATGTTGCAAAGGTGATTTCAATGTTTGCGGTGTGTTCTTTGGTTTTCTGCCTACTTCAACAGAGAAGGCAGGGTCTTATGTTTGGAGGAGGATGTCTGATCCTGCTCTCTGCCTTTGGGAGACATGTTTGTGATCAGTTATTCCAGAAATGTGTTAAGTCAGGTATACATTACATGTCTCTTAAATTTTTTTCTCTTCATTTCCTTCCATCCTTTTTTTTTCATATCCCCCTCTCATCTTTTTATTTTCCATTTCAATGTCTCCTTCCTCCTCACATCCACCTTTTCCCTCCCTCTTTCAAATGTTCTTCCCCGATTCTCTCCCCTGCGTCCTACCCTCCTCTGCCCTCGCCCACCCTTCATGCACCATCAGATTGGTTTCTCTGCCCGAGCAACTTCAGTTCAAACGCCGCCAGAGCTGCTTTTCACCCTCCTGCCTCTGGAGCGGCTTCACTTTGCGCTCTGCTGATGAGGCTTCGAGCCGGAAAACCTCGTAAGTGCCAGGTGTGAGGGCGCACGCAGCAGGGGCTGTGCCGCGCATGGGAACCGCTCCCATGCCCTATAATCTGAGAATCACACATCTTGGGAAGCGACCACCTGAGCCTCGCTGGGAGATTTCAGCCTCCAAAATGTGTGGTTATCGCATTATAACTTCAAAGCGTAGTTTGCTTCCGTAGAGCGGGATTTTCTAGAAAAGACTGAAATGCGTTTTACTTTGACACGAGGCGTTACTTTTCTTTATCACACTGCAAAAAGCATTATTAGTTTCATACCTAAGACACCAAGCCTTAATCATTATCCATGTTGCAGGTCAAGAGCTGTGCTTTACTCTCATCTGTAATCTCATCTATAGTCTCGCATACCTACAGAAAGCCGAGTGGATCCCCGCGTGCAGGGAGACCGGCAGCGTCCTGGCGGGGCGGGGGCACGGGATGGGGCAGAGCGGGGCTGGTGGCATTGCGGTGGCGCGGGGGCTGTCGCTCACAAGACATCTGCTTTCTCCCTTTCCTCTTTCCCCACCCTTTGCGTCTTGGAGCGCTCTTGGTTTCATTTCTGTGTGCAACACCCCCCCCTCCCAATTAACTCCTGACATTTCTTTCGGACAGGCGAGGGGTTCCTGCCAGCTTTCACACGTGGTTTCCTCATTTTTGGTGCCTGGCTGGCAGCGTCACGCTACCGGCTCGCCAGCCCGTCCTCGGGGGTCAGCCGCTGCCACCCTCAGGGCCCTGCAGCTGGTGTGCACTGTATGCATTAAATTGCAGTAGCAGGGCTAGGAGATAAGCATAACCCTGGGAAGCTCTGCCAGGGTGATGCCCTCTCACGCTTGCAAACGACACAGCCCCATCGCGGCGAGCAGCTCCTCGCACACGGCCAGGACTGGGTGCCCCTCTGCGAAGCCTTCCCAGCCGGCGCCGCGGGCACGGAGGCTTTCTGTGCTTCCCTGTGCGTGGCTGAGGCTCTCCGTTTGCAGGCTGTAACTTTACTCGGCTTCCTGGAGCTCTTTTTAGCAGTGCTAGACCCTGCCAATTCCCCGCTCGGAGCTGTTTCCTTGGCAACTGAGATTTTTTTTGAAAAGAGGCACAGGGATTTGGGAGGCAAACACCAAAATGAGGGTAGAAGGATAAAAACAGGGATGAATCTTTGGGGATTTTATTGCTGCTCTTTTTAATTTTTTTTTTTCTGAAAAGAGCATTACTTACACGTGAGAGTTAGACCCTCCTTTCAGATAAATATTCATAATGACTTCGTAGTGTCCCAGGCCATTAGAAATTCCCTTTCTTCTGAGTCTAATACTTCAGTCTTTTATGTGGATTGAACTCAGAAACTTATTTTTGTTTCCAGAATCTGCAGAGTTCATAGTGAGACAGCGATCCAGACAGACGTATCGTAATCCGTAAATGGGCTTTAAATGCATTCAAAAATTGGTCTCCACTTTGGCACTGCTTCTCCTGCTACAGCGATTTAATGTGGACTTTGCCATTTACACTTCCACTCTTCAGGGAGCGGCTGACTTTGTCATCATGCATTTTGTCAGACACTTGCTAATTTAGCTGAGCGCGTTTTCTGAGCAGTCGGCTGCCCGTCCTGCGATTTTCTGGTTTCTTGACCGAGAGACCTGAAGGTCTCAACGCTTGTTCCCGTGCTTGAAGTCAGGTAGGACGCGTACGGCGTGGCCGTGCTGAGCGCTCCCCGGGGTGCTTTTTTATAGCCCTGCGCTGGCTGTGCAGCCTCTGAGAGGGGAAGAAGAGTTGGGGAAGACCAAACCAGACTGTTACAATTTCTTTTCTCCCTTTTTTTTTTTTTAAGCAGCAAAGGTCTCTTCAGCATTATGGATTAATAATTTTCCCAGATTTTTTTTGAGAAAAAGACAAAAACTAGAGGCCCAAAGCGATTTATTCTCTTTACACGTGCAGCTCAAAACCAGCTTCGTTGCCCTTGTTTGAAATGCCAGAAAAGAAACATTTGGGGCGCCGGGGCCACCCGCTCTGTCGCGCCCAGGCGGATGTTTTTGCCCTTGCATGGGCAGAGGAGCCGATTGCAGCTCCCTTGTTCCTGTCCTTGTTCCTTCCTCTGTGGAGGCTGCACGTTCCAGGTCCCCGTGGAGAAATGCAAAGTTGGTAGGAAATTTTCCCCCCCTTCAAAGTCCCTTTCTGCCATTAAAGCAATGTTTGTAATGCAAACACCACCTCCTCCAAGCCACCAAAATCCCAGTGGGAACCAGGAGTCCCGGCGCATGCAGGGCTGGGAGAGCTGCCGGGAGCCACCCGGGGCCTTCCTCTGCTCCCACCAGGAGGGAGCCAGCAGGGCACATGAGGGCAGAATGCTCTTCGGCAGATAGTAAGATAAAAACAGTAAGAGAAAGCAGCTGTAACTTGGGTTTGCTATTAATGCTGCGCGTTGGAAGCCTGCACCTTTGGATCGGGCACGTCCTCGTTCGGAGCGTGGAAGTCCTCCCTCGAAGCTGGTGGGAGTTTGCTTTGAGTTATGTGCATGTTTACCATGGTGGAAAGGGCTTTTCCTTACTTTGAGTTCCCCAGCTCATTGCACAGGTGTTTTAATTAGCTATATGTGGGACTTTGGTATCTAAGGATCCTCTTACATGGTGCACGTTCGTGGAAACAAAGACCAAATTATTCCTGAACAGAAAGGTACTTCCCTGAGACCGAGGCAGGAAAGAGCCCTAAACTGTACGTTTCAGCACAGGGCTGGGTGGTGCTGCTTTCGCCACGTGGTCGCAGTGCCACGGCTTGAAAGGCCGGATCACGAATACTTCCCCAGCTGCCAGCCCAAGAGCCCGGAGGTGGGGTAGCTCGCTCAGCACGGCTGCCGGCCCGTCCCGGCTGGCAGTAGGAAAGCGTTACGAGCTGCAGGAGCCTGCACGTGGCCAGGTTTTCTGTTTCTTCCTTTTTTTCAGGAGTAAGGTTTTATGGTTCTTCTTTGAAGGAGGGGCAAAGGAAATAAAAGAGGAGCCATCTGAATTTCATTACTAGGATAAATATACGCTCGGTGACACAATCTTTGACCTGCAGCAGACAGGAAATCAAAACCAACAGTTCACCCAGATGCTCGCATCAGCCTGATGGTTAGTAACAAGAAATGACATAAAAGCAAAAGAAGATCGTCCACCCTGGTTTGGCTCGTGTCGGGTAAAGGGAGGTGTCGGAGCTACCGCCAGGCTGTCCTGCCTTTAGGAAGCAAACAAACAGCATCGGGGGCTGGTGCAATTACCACTAATGCAGAGGAGGCATCTTGAGCCTTACTTGCAGTGTGCAGTCACTGTAAAAGGGTTTCTGTACAAAAAATCCTCATCGATTCTTGGCATTTGCGTCTACGCAAAGAAATTTGCATCTGTTGAAGGGAACCTCTCTAAATCTAGGGCAGAATCCCATCTGTGCTGGGAATATTTCCTCTGCACTGCAGCTCTCAAGTGCATTTTCTGTACGGGTTTCTCAGCCTCGTCGCAGACCGCCGTGGGCAGAACCGAGAGCCGCAGGGTGCGCGCTCCGCACGTCGCCCGTCTCGTCGCCGACAGGGGCTGTGCGAGGTCTTCATCCTTCACTAGTTTAAGGAGCCTCGCCCCCATTTGTTAGAGCTGACAAACCTCTACAGATGCGTAAAGGCATTCTGAAATCGGAGGAGTCGATGCGCCAGACACCGAGAAAGCTTTTTTCTTCTCTCAGCGGCATGATACAGATCTAATTGCTCTGCTTATTAAAATTTAAATGGAACTAATGTATGCAGCCTTCAGTAGTTTAGAGCTGAGATAAGTCATTATAGGAAAGATCTGTGTATGACTAGATGTGGCTTTTAAATCTTTTTATTGCAGTGTTTTTCATACTTAGTGAAATGCATATGGAGATGTGTTTCCATGCCCTCCCGCGAGCGCTGGCAGCGTTTTCACACCTCCCAGTTCTGACTTGGTATGGGCTCCAAATTAAACGCGGTCTTGCTTTTCTTTTGTCGCAGGAAGGGATGCACTCCTTTTCCTGCTGTTCAGGGCAAATGTATGGCCTAGGTAAGCACAGAAAAAGCTGTGTATTTACGTCTGCCGTTTTCCAGGCAGGTCAGGGATTGCCACCTGAAGCTGGGTGCGTGGCTCTGCCCGTCCCAGGCTCCTCAGAGGAAAGGTGTAATTTCGTCTGCATTACTTCCGCGCATACTTTCGGTGTGTGGGTTGAAGGGAATACCCCAGCACTTTGGAGGGAAAAGAGGTGCCCTAGGTTTTTCCCCGTCGCTTCTGGGAAAGCGTTTTGTTGCCGGGGCTGACCGGAGGGAAGGGCCGGGAGGTGTGAGAGCGCAGGAGCTGTCGGTGGGGCTGGTGGCACGGCCGTGGAGCCCTGCAGCACACAGCTGGGGCTCCTCGCCCGTCCGTGGTGCCACCACGAGCGGCAGACAAGGTGCCCAGGCACCCAGGGCGAGGCGCGGAGCCCGATAAACGTCCTGCTGGCAGCTTGGAGTGAGCTGGGCGGCCCCGCGGTGCCTTCCCTGACAGAGCAGGGAATGAACAACAGGTTAAAACTGGAGCCGGCGGAGTTTTGCTTACCAAATGTGAAGCTGCCCACGTCTTGCCTGTGCTCGTCCTGTTTTCTGGGCTTTCTGCCTCCCCTGCGCTCCCTGTCGGGGTCCGCTCCCCGAAACTCGCTCCGAGCGCGCCGAACGCTCCCCGTGGCTCAGCAGAACTGGGTCAGGTTTCCTGCAGGCCTGAGATCGTTCTGGAGTGCCCGTCAGCTGATTTATGCATTCATATATATGGAAAAAAAAAGAAAAAAAGCCGTTTGACTGAATTCTGCTTTGAATTTTGGGGTTGCTTTCATCTCGGCGCTCCTGGGAAATGAAAGCAGAGCGCAGGCACTGCTGCAGCCCGGGCACAGTGGCTGCGCACCGCGCCGGAGCTCCTCTCCCGTACTCTGTTCCTACTTGTTCGTGTATTTATGAGTATTCTTTACCGTTATTAACAGTGAGGTTAATCGTTGATTGTAAAAGCCACACCTCTTTTTAAACAAAACGAGTAGCGTGAATTAGACAAGGAGGTACGCAGTAGTGTGGGCAGTGCAGAGGGCAGCCTCCCAGATGCGCTCAAAATGTGGCAAGGAAAGAAGGTGAGAGGAAAGCAGCGGGGTGCTCGCTCTGAAGCCGTATCAGGTGCCTTCCAGGTGCTGGCTGCGGGCAGTTCTTCGCGCAGGGTGTACCAGCCGCCCTGGGATGTGCCTCCTGGTAGTCTAGATTGCCTCCAGCAGTCTAGATTTAATCACCCTAATACGAGGATGATTATCTGTCGTCCCATCCCGGGTTTCGTGGTTGTCGATGGGTTTTTCCTTTGTGAATCTGTGTGAGAGCTTTTGGAGCAGTGGTGCTGATGAGCCCTGCTCCTCCGAGCGCTGTGCAGAGTGCCTTTAGAGCAAGCAGGTCTGCTTTCAGCCCGTCACCCGCTGTGTTTGATGGCACGCAGCTCCTGCGTTACAGGAAATATCGAGGGCTCGTTCCCGTCACTCCCTCCCCGCCACTCGCCCTCGCCCGCGCTGATGCAGTTCTCTCTTGGCCCTTCCAGGCAGAAAAGCCCGACCTCTCTCTGGAAGCTGTCCCCGTCGTAGCTCGCTGCTCGCCCTGCTTCTGTGGGTGTTTGCAGCTGTGCTGTGAGCCACCGCTGGGTACCAATATCGGTTCGTCTAAACTGAGGTTCAGCACTTAGTCACGGCTCAGGATGCCACAGTCCTGAAGCTTTTCCCGCTGCGTTATTTTCACATATCAAACACAAGAAGAGCCCTCCCGTGAACGTTGTCCAGGCTGCAGAGGTGGCATTGGCAAGGGTGAGGCTAGCCGCAGTTGTGTGAGGTAGCCTTGCTCTTGCTAATGGCCGTGTTTGCTCCAGCAGCCAAGTTTCATCTACAAATTTCATTTTCCTCCCCCAGTGGGGCTGCTCTTAGCATAACAGACGTCAGAATTCACAAACCTCTTAATTGCGTGTGCGTCACGGTGTTTTCCTTTCTGCCTTTCTTTCAGCAGATTTTTTTGCTTTCTTCCTCAGCTTTCAGGCCTGAGTGCGATAGTTTGAAATGCAGAATGATCGCTGTGACCGCCTGGGGGGTTTTGCCAGCCTCACAGCCTGCCAGCTGATGCCCTTCCTGCTCCGTGACCGCAGTGGCCGGGCTGTTTTGGTGCCACCTTGCCCCTCCAGGCCACTGGGCTGCGGCTGGGGACACATGGGACAAGCCTTGGGCACCGTCACTTTGCTCCTGCTCCGCTTCAACACCCATTATATATATATATAATATACATACAATTATATATTATTATTAGTGCATTGCTGTCAGAAGGGTTTCTGGACCATAGCCCTAATCTCGTTGTTTATTCAGTGCTGTGTATGACTGCAAGAACATATATGTATTTCACGTGTCAGCCGTCTCCTTGTCTCCAGTTTCCTGCGCTCAGCTCCCAAAGCATGTTTTGCCTTAAAGAAAATAAGCAGTATCTCAGGAAGAGCTGAAATGTGGTTTTCATTTACCGTGCCATAGAAATGACAGATTGAAAGGTTTCCCTTTGTGTTTATTCCATGCACTTATTTAATAGAATTCAAGGTTGATTTACCAGTTAGGGGTTACAATTAAAATAATTAATGCCTCTGTGCTGCGGAAAGTTCCTAAAGGCTGTATTTTCCTCGGATAGTTTGGAGGGCTTTCAGAAAGCTCAGCTGCAGAGTAGAAGAGAGGCACCATTCTTAAACGAAATGCAACTGAAATTAATACGTTTGCTGATGCCTACAACTGTTCGCTTTCATTAAAAGTCTGTGTGTGCACCAGCAGAGCATATACAGAAGAAATACGGGATACCTCTGCTGTGGTAGAGCTGCGGCTGAGAGCTGGCAGGTCCTGCTCCCTCTGCTCCCGTTGGTACCTGGCGCTGCTCAGTTCCTTCAGGGCCCGTTAGCCTTGTGTCTGGGCTTCCTGTGCTGCTAAATCAACAGCCCCTGGCCTTCTTTCTGCTTGATTTGCATGCGTGTTGTCAGATGGCTGCGTGCTCTGCAGAACTGAAAAATGTGTGCGTTTTCACCAAGTGGAGGAATGTTTCCGTTCCTTTCTTCTGGCCCCCTACAATAGTCCTGTGACTGATGAAAGCTGTTTTTGTTTGCAGGTACAATACCTTGCCAAGCCGAAGAACGCTAAAAAATTCCAGATTAGTGAGTAAAAAAGACGATGTTCACGTCTGCATCATGTGTTTACGGGCCATAATGAACTACCAGGTATTTCCCTTTTCATTCTTTTGGACCACATCACTTGTTGTTGCTGGGAGGGAAAGGTTAGTGGTGAACGATTAGGGTAAAACTGATGGGAAGGTTTAAAGGCTTATTCATTCTTAGACAGCGTAGCTGGGAAGCTGCGTATAACACAGCCCTTGTCCACCCGCACAGCTGGCACACGTGAAGGCACACAGATAAGAGCACACGCGTGGTGGGCCAGGTCCTGTTTGGTGGACCTCCTTTGCACTAACTCCTTAGACTTATATCTGCACGGATGAAATTACAGTTTGTCTCAGAATTTAGTATTAACAAGAGAATTTTTAGAAGAGTTAAAGTTAGACACTGATGGAAAATACAAGGTTTCCCTTAGTCATGTGCTTGTGTGCCAGTCACGTGCAAGGCTGTTGTAGTAACTGCAAGTCAAAGAATGAACTGGACCAAAGCTAATCTTATTTCCATGAGTTTCTTTTGTCTTCAGCGGGATGCTGTGTTCATATGGCATGCCCGGGTATCTTCGGGTGCTTTGGATTTGTCGCTCAAACAGTAACAGCTGACAGCTAGGTGATAGGTAACCTTTATTACAAGTCGTGTGGTCTTAAGAGGTACTTCTAACGCTGCTAGGTGTGTGAGCTGGGCTCATGGCGATGGCAGCTCCCTGGGAGCTACAGGATTTCTTTCTTCTAACGGGAAGGATGCAAGCAATGGTGCAGTTGTGGTGCTAACTGATACCGCATTTTCCAAAGCAATTCTTTTTTTTTTTTGGAGAGCAGACCCCGCAGTACTCGCGCAGTAGCTGCGTGCAGCGGTTGCTCTGTGGCAGCATGCGTGTTGGAGAAGTGATTTTGGCAGCTGAACTGCAAATCCCCCTTTGGAGAGTAAATGGCACACTGGACTGTCAGAAATAAAAAGCGTCGGGGGGGGGAAGAACAGGCAGAGGGGTTGTCAGTGCTGTAGGAGCAGCTCTTGGACCCCTTTTTGTTGGCTGCTGTGGCCAAACCGAGTACCTCCGACGTGTGGTGACAGAGTCGTTGTTAGTTACGGTGTGAGATGGAAATGTGCTGACTGACTTGATAAAACTCAGCAGTGTTTTATTTGGCTTACAGCGTTGTGAAAGACTGCCAGATCTGGTCAGAGATACGTAATTTGTTGGGTTTTAAAAATAATAACTTCAGTTTCAAAGCTGAGACGATATTTTCCCCTTCTCTTTTCAGTACGGATTCAATATGGTCATGTCGCATCCACATGCTGTCAATGAAATTGCACTAAGTTTGAACAACAAGAATCCCAGGTAGGCTGTGCTTGCTATCAGAGAATTTAAGAAGTAGGTAAGTAAAGAGTACATGGAAAGGGGTTTTCATGGATATGTTTATGCGCAAACCTGTAGCAAAAATCAGACTTCACTCTGAATCACGTTCAGTCTGTGTTATGGTGGGAATAGATGAGCAATTTCCATCAGCAGTAGTTCCGCTGGTTTCAGAAGCTGCTGACTCTTCAGCTGTATCTTTGCTGCTTGAGCTCCTCAACCATGCTACAGTGCAACTCTGCTGATCATGGGCAGCTTCACGTGGGATTTTCCTTAAGAAACTAAATTTTCTTCAATAAATTTTGTCAGAGGGGTCCTCAGGTTTGAATGTCTTTGAGAGAGGGTTTTGTTCTTGTCCTGCCTCTGTACAGCACCTGCCTCAGCATTGGGTGTCTCTTCAACCACAGCCAGTTTTGTAATCCCACAGTGGAATTAATTGCTGCAGGGCCGTGTCCCCTCTTCTCCCCGCACTGGTGGCCCTGGTAGCTGCTTCCAGCAAGGCCTGGAGCTGCAGACCTCTTGCATGCCTAATGAAACCAGATCTGACATACTGATGTTTGCAAGGAAAGGTAAAACTTGGGGATGTGACAGAACTAAACAGCACCATATGGAGAGAGCGCCTTTGCGGAGGCTGTCCACTTGCCTTGCAGTGCACCGCTTGAAATTTTGTCCTGATGGAAGTAGGTACTTCCTTCCGCACTTCTCTTTAGGCTTAAGTCAGCAAGCCTGGGCACAGCGTAATGGGAAGGATATGGGAAGTTTATTGTTTTTATCATTTTTTGGTGTCTTGAGTCTGGAAATCAGGTGATGAAGAGACAACTTAAGTTTTTGGTTTTGAAAGAGGTGAGGTGTTTAGATTCCTGATTATTTAAAAAAAATGCATTCAAATGTGGCTAGAACACTAGAAAGACAATTTAATGTTATGCTGTTCAAAACCTAATTACTTCTTGTTTTAGCCCCATCATGATTTTTGAAGAAACCTGAGTTTTGAGTGCTTAGGGTTGGCTGAGATGTGCACAAAGGGAAGCAGCAGCTCTGAGACGCGCTGGAGCGTTGACCCCAACCACACTGCGGAGCTAAGTGCCACGAGAGCTGGCAGGCCAGGGGGAGGATGAATGTAGGAAGCAGTCATAGTCTCCATCTCTTCTGTGTGTGCCCAGGAGATGCCAACACAGTGGTGCTGTCCTCTGCCTGTCCCCATACCAGTTGCATATGTGCAGGCAGCAGGCGGGTGAGGGCTCCGGCCAGCCTTGGAGACCTGGGCATCCTCCCGGCCACGCTGTGCACACTCATCTCCGTGCCCTTTCCCTGCACACACAGCTCACGGCCTGCCCTTGCAGAGGATATTACTGATGAGCCATAGTGAGAACTCCTTGAGCCTGTCTGAAAGAGCTTGGGTTTTCTTCTTGTGGCAGGAAAAAAAATTGATGAGTAAGGATTGAAAGTGATCCATATAAAATTTCCTGGGAAAGTGAACATTTTATCTGGTTTCCAAAGATAACCTTGACACTTTGAAAGCCAAAAGGTATTTCTTTTTCTGTAACATCTGGTTTGAGTCAGTGCTTAAGCATGAGACTAATTTCATATGTGTCTGCATGATTTTAATATCTGCTCATAGCTCATCTGGCCATAAAGTCCGGTTGGTGCTTTTGCCTTATGTGAACCCTGTAAGAAAGTACTGGGGATTATTTGTATTGGAGTTACAGTGAGTCTGTTGCATGCTTTTCTTTCAGTAATCGGATGTCTTCTCCCCCTCATTACTATGCCTGTGTTAGCACTGCTGTCAATCAGTTGCCCAGATTTCTGATTCAAGAGGGGAGAGATGTGCTGAGGCATCCTCTACTCACTTCAGTGTGCCACAGCTTACTTTTTGGTGGGGCTACGAATAATACAAATTGTCACAGAGAATAATTCAGATCTGTATCGGGAAATACAGATGTGAGTTAAAAGCACGTTCACCAAGAAGTGGACTGAGGGGGAGCGGGCTGCTCTGCAGGCAGCTGGCTCCTGGCCGGTGTGCGGTGATCCTGCTGTGCCCCAAACTGCCTCCTCGCCGAGTTTGTGCAGGCGAGCGTCTGGGAGTGCCCGCTATGGAAGGCTGACATGCTCTGCCTTTACCGGATTGATGTTCTGCCATGGGTTTGCTTGGATTTCCACAAGTACAATTTGTGATTTAAATTTTTGCATGTTTTGAGAAGCATTAAAATGGGGGAGAGCCGCATGATCCCGGAGACTCAAAATACCCTGGATCAGGCGATGCTCAGCATTATGCATCCTGCAGGTTTACTCGTTTCAAGAGACTGAATGCAAACTACTGGATGCAAACTACTCCTCCCAGCATCTGCACATCACTTGGCAAACAGGTAGAAGGTGCTCAGCACATGCTTGTCATTGATTGCCACGGTTTGGTTTCTTCGCAGGACAAAGGCCCTGGTCTTAGAACTCTTAGCCGCTGTTTGTCTCGTCAGAGGAGGGCATGAAATCATTTTGTCTGCGTTTGATAACTTCAAGGAGGTACGTTTTTCTGCTTTATCAGGATTTGATGTGCATATCTGTAGCTCTCTGTGTGTTAGCTAGAGCGTTCTCTTCCATCTAAATTTCTTAGACTGAGGATTTTCCATTAACTGTAGATTTTCCAAAAATCACTTTGAACTGCATAGACAGCGGTGGTCGTGCCATTGTTTTGTGCACTTTTCTGTAAAAGAGTGGAATCCCAACAAGGTGAACCCAGTCTGCGAATTACTCCCTTTACCTTTTGGTCAGTTGAGCTGTGCCCCTGAAAGGGAGGGCTGATGGAGATTTGGAGAGCTTTACTCCAGTTCCTCTGTTTCTGAATGCTTTTGTACGTTCTTAGATGAAATAACCAGGAATTGTGGATTACAGCTCCCATTTTCAGAGCAATTTACACAAGCCTTTGAAATGCAAAATTCCTGGTTTTACTATCAGCAAGAATTTTATTTGTGAAGGAATTACAAAAGCAAGCCTCTGTGATAAAACCCTGACTCTGCTGAAATTAATACAAGTATTCTGGTTTGCTCAACTGGGGCAAAACTGTCATTCGTATGTGTGTACGTTCAAGAGTAGCACGTTTGCATACGGTGGTTAATGGGAATTGAGAACATTGTATGAATGTTCAGAATTACCGCTGTGGGAATCAAGCACAAGAAAGCTGCTATTCTAGTTTATTTTGAATATTGGGTATATGTGTGGATGTACTATCAAAGAAAAAAATGAATCTAGTCTTACCAGCTCAAAAATTGTTAAACTTGATGAGTCCCAGCTGGACTGTGTATAAACATGTAGCAGGTTTTAGCTTAATGCCACTGTTGCTCCGAGCGGGTTAATGCAGATGATCAGCGAGCCAAGTTGTTAGGTTTTTTACTTTTTGTGTTTTGGGAATTATTTCTGGTAGAGAGATACCGATCTCTGATTTACATCCTCCGTAAACATTTGCATGTCGTGGAGCTCTACCATAGCTGTAGCGCTGAGGTTCCTGCCGCTATACGGAGCCGGAGAAAAAGGTTTGAAGTCATCTCCAGTGTGGTCCTCTTGTGGAAACCTCGGGTGCGCAAGACCAGACCCGTCTGAAATGTGAGCCTTGGTGTGCATTGCCTAAGAACAGAGCTGCTGGGAATGGCGCGGCCACTGGCGGGGCTTCACCTGGAGTGAACTTAATTCAGGCTGAGATTATTTTGTGACCGTGGAGAAAGCCGTACTTTTGGGTTACACCAACGAAAGGGGTGGTCAGCGTGGCTTTGTGAGACGAAGGAATGATGGAAGCGAATGCAAATAGGATAGTTGTGAGAACACTTCTGTAACATCTGAGAAGAGCTTTAAATAGGAGAAGCACTAAATGCGTGGAAGTGCGGCGTTAATACTCCAGGCGTAAATTCTCCGTGCCTTGTTACTACCCTGTTAGAGAGGAAACATGACTCGTTAGGGAGGACAGCGTGAGGGATCCCAGATAAGTCTGGCAAACGACTAGCAGAAATGCCGCTTGGGGTGGAGTGTGGGGCTCGGTGAGCAGGCCCTCGTGCACGTCACAGGGAGGGATGGGCAAGGTCCCTTTTGCTCCCTTTCCTTCCTAGAGCCGCAGTCAAGTTTTTGCTCCTTCCTTTCCTTCTGTCGTCTTTTTCCTCCTGCTGACACTCAGAAATCGTTACGTAGCCCAATCAGTTTGTCTTCCATTACTTATTTATTCCTCTGCTGTTTGTGCTTGATGACGCCAGTTGTTCTGTGGACCTGCTGGGTGTTGCAGGTGGAGCGGGTGTGCGAGGAGGGGAATCTTACCTGTCTGATTTCTGCCTTCAGCTGTTCTGTTTATCCGGTTATCCTGCCTATTCTTGCTCTGTACTGTTGTTTTCCGGTTTCCTCCTGGGCAACTTTCGGTAGTGGTTTCAAGCCTTTCTGCTTGTAATTCATTCAGCTGGTCTATGAGAAACCTCTGAGTTACCGACACATAAAGCGTCCAGGGTTAAATTTCTAGCAGGATACTTCCACTTTAAATTACTGTAAGCTCAATAATATTCGTGTGGCTTCTCTAAGTATGCATCCCAGGGCCGCCTCAGCTTCCCTGTGGTTCTTTCATCAGACGCAGCATACATATTTAGGGCAGATTAGACTTGTTGAACGAGATCTCTGCCACCCTATCTGCTTGCCATAAAATAACTTCAAAAGAAACCTGAACTCCTGTCTAATGCTCTCCCTGTAATAAAGTCAGTAGAGAAAACAGGATATTTCGGACCAAATTCTGCTCTCATTTGCATCGGGGTGAACATCAAATATTTCATTAGGCTTTGAGCTTTGCTCTGATGTAAATGAGAACAGGATTTGGCTCTCAGGGTTTGCCTGAGCTAGAAAACCACAGCTGATCTGAATCTTGTCAAGAATTCTTTTCGAAAATGGCTTTTCACTTGAAAATGATTTTACAGGCCAGCTTTTTCTGGCTGAGGTCGGGATTTTCAAATGGACAGTTGGTTTTCTTAAGGTGTCTCTTGGAAATCGTTCTTGCTCGCTTACTTCACCTGCAATCCTTGGTTCCCGTGCACAGGGCGCTTCCCCCTGCAGCAGGCTCAGCACTGCGCGTTGCAGCCAAAGCCCCGTGCTGCCTTTTCAGCAAATAATTAGGATAAAGTTGAGCGGGTCGCTTCTGCAAATGGAAACACATGGATGTCCTGAGGCCACCAAGAGCGTGCAGCAGCCTAGGAGCTGGCGAAGGAACTGAACATAGCAGAACTCAACGGAGAAAACCCAGGACTGCTGTTACTGCCAGGAAACAGAGAGCAGGCAGGGAAGGGGCAGCGTGGGGTGGGGGCACGGAGAGGCAGGGTTTTGTGCAAGGTGAGGAAGCCAGGCTTTGCACAGTCACACTGATTTTGGGAAAGGCGAGCCCCTGCTTCAATGCAGCGGGTGACAGAGCTGTTGAATACCTTCTCCTTGTTCTGCCTGAAGGCAGGAGGCAGTTACAGTGCAGTCCTTGTCCGTATGGCACGGAACAAATTAGTTGTTTTCAGGGAGACGTCAGTGTTAGCTTCTCATCTGTCTTTGTGTTTCCCCTGTGTGTTCTCTGCCGTGTTGACAGGAGCTTGCACGCCGAGGATAAGCAGGGGACGGCGAAGGCTGATCTCGTGGTGCTTCTGCAGCCCGCTCCGTGCTTTGGGAGCTGTTCCCTAGCAGCAGGACAGCGACCTCCAGCCTCTGAGGGCACCTCCTGCCTTCGGTACCTCCTGCCAGGCCGGTGCAGGCGCTGGGTGAATTGTTCCCAGTTTCCAGGCCAGATGTAGCTCATCCCTTTTCAGGAGGTCTCAGTTGGGGCAAACGGGAAAGAAAGTTAAAACGAGCTTTGTCTTTACGTACAGAAAGTGGCGCCGGGTGTGCTCGGGGCCACTCGCGCTCTGCGTGTGCAAAGCTTCCTTTTTCTGTAGGATGCTTGGCTGAATCCTGCTGCACTTAGGGGAAATAACGGGGAGTTCCTGTGCCACACGAAACCCACGTGGATAGCCAGGGGCGTTTGCTGTCTCCTTATCTGTCTGATAGTTTCTGGCCCTTTGCCGGTTCTGTTTGCAGCCACCGCTTATTCCCAGCATCTCGCGCTGAAGGAAAATGCTGTTTGAAAGGGGGAATGGCAGCCTTGGCTGGACGAGCTATTCAGCACTGCCCCGACCCCTGCATTTACCCACTTGCAACCAGGCTTCCTTAGCAATATTCCCAGGTCCTTTGTGCTTGTTTCCATGGATTTGTGAGAACTGGCTACACGGTTTTATCCGAGTTGCCTGGGATTTGTGTTACAGGATGAGCAAATGCACTTTAGCAGAATGCCAGGGGGAGAAAATGAGAGTAAAGTTAGCCTCAAGACAACTCTGTAGGAGCTGCGGGGGTCACAGACCAGATGCTGGGAGCCTGTGCCCCATTTACATTGAAGCAGGCGGAGTGCACCATTGGAAAACAAGATATATTTTCCTAATGCTTCTTCAGAGTAGTCGATTCATTTTAATAGTGTGATTGTATATGTGGGTGCACAGAGAATTAAGCTGCTGTCTTTTGCTGCCAACAGTAAACCCTTTGTTTTCCTATTATTTCATGGCACACTGCTTCCTGAAGCGGGCATGCTGCTCTGGGTTCGCAGAGGCGGTGGAGCGCTGGGTTTGGGCACCTCGTTGTCCTGGTGAGTCTGCGCGTGGCCGTCAGGGGCCGTGGGAGCCAACACGGTGCACGTGTGCGGCTTCTCACGCACTCACACTCGCTTTGCACGGACGTGACTTGGAGGCTGTGCTGCTGCCGCCACGGCAGCCACCCGCCACCCGCTCGGGGCACAAAGCGAGCGTCAGTCAAAGTGTCCATGCGCTGTGGCATCTTCCCGACACCGGGCCGTAATCAGCGTTGTCCACTGCTGCCTTCTGCAGGGAGGACGCTTGTGTGTTGACGGGGTTCTGCAACCTGAGAAGGTCGCTTAAGTGTAATAAAAAGGCGCCAGTGAGCAGGTAGCGCTCGCATGCCTCTGTGCTGAGGGCGGGTGCGCAGGAAACGTTCTGCTGCACTTGGTGCTAGTGGGAAGCTGAATGTTGTACAGGGCTGAGACAGAGAACGGGAGAAGAACCAAGCCTGCAGCTTGCTGAGAAGCGTCTGCTCTCCCAGCTGACCTGGCTGGTATCCTGCCGAAGACCGGAACATCTTTGAACAGGGGGCAGCTCCTGTCTGTCTGCTCCCAGGTGGTGTGAGGCGAGCACGATGGGAGCCTGCTGCCGATGGGGGATCACCTCCGGGCATCCCCTCTGCTGACAAGACAGGCAGGCTCAGGGGCTGGCTGCGGGCAGCTGCAGCCCTGCGGGAGGGAGCTGCCGGCCTGGGCACCGTGCCTTTGCTGGGCTCACTGCGAGTGTACGTGGTGGTGCCCAGATGGCAACCACGGCTCGGGATCCTCGGGGCCAGTCCTGAGGTGGGGTGTGGGCTGCTGCTGCTCCACCGTGCAATTTTGGAAGGTTGTGCGCTCCCAGCAGAGGTCTCATAATGCTTTGCCTGTTAAATATCTGTATTTATATACATACATACACATATATGTGCATATATAAAGATATACACCTTTGCCTGTTGGGCTGGGTTGAAGGACCTTGTGCTTGCAGTGCAGGCTGGTGGAGAAGTCTGGTGAGATTGGCCAGAAATAGAACCAACAAAAAAGTTCTCATTAAGCAGAACTAAATAAAAACTCGTTGAGGCTATGAATGCAAAAAGCTGTTTTCCAGCTCATCTTGGCCTTGCTTCTTTTTTATCTTTTTATTTTTTGCAGCATTTCTAATTAGCTGTTTAATTTGCATTCTTCATAAGCTTTTTATTTACCAAAAGTGTAGTAGCCAGTAAGTGAACAACTTCAGTAAGTTTACTTGTTGAAAAAAGTCCAAACCCAACAGCTCTGATGTGTTGCACAGTGAAAACAGTTACAAAGACCTTTTTTTTTTTTTTGCAAATACTAATTTCTTCAGCTTTTGTGAAGATCTGAAAATGGCAGTTTTTCAGTTTGTGGATATACTTTGCAGCATTCTGAACTAACATTTTAAGGAGCAAAATCTTAGATCCTTATTCAGCTTTTTGTTAATCTCCATTTTGAACATAGGCTTTACTTAAATAACAGCTAAGTATTTCTGAGAAAAGACCAGAGGGCTCTACCACTCTCTTTTTTTTTTTTTTTAATAAGCATAATTGTAGTTTTAAACCAAACCGAGGAGGCAGAAGAATTGACTGCGATCGGTTGCGAGACAGAAAGCCAGCCAGAAATAATCCTGGCTCTCTGCAGGAAACACTTCCCGACTTTGGCTCTAACCCAGCGAAGCAGTTAAGTTGCTTATTATATAAGCATATACCAAAATAATTGAATTCAGTAAGGTGAGTGGATGCTTGTGTGCTTCTCCATATGGGAAATAATTTTAGAGTTTTAAAATAAAAAAAGAATAGAGGTGCTTTTTTTAAGATGAACCATATTTCTCAGAAGACCACCTCATTTTGCTCTAAGATGAGGAAATGCCAAAAATACACTTGGAATTCAGATAATCCAGGAAACTTTTGGGAAGCTTCTCATTTTGTGGTTATCCCAGCGTCTGAACTCTCCTGTCTGCTCGGCCGAGAAGAGTCAGCATAGCTCCCTGCAGGCCCGCGGGTGAGGAAGGAGCACGGTCCGGGACGCTGGCACTTCCTCTGGTTTAACACCAGTTTAATTGACTTATTTGTTCGCTGCTCTGCCGTATCTGACAGGTGAGCAGAACTGCAGTCCCATCGCACATCGTCTACTCATGACGGCGATGCCGGGCGTATAATGGCAGGATTCATTTGGATTGCTGTGCAGCGAGCTGGAAAGCCGAGGCATGGCAAATGAACCTCTTTGTTTACCTCCCTCGGTTTTCACTCCAGCGAAGTGAGACAATATTGTTCAGCCCTAACTTTTCACAATACTGAATTCAGGGTCAGATTTCTCTATTTGAATAATGAGTGACAGCACTGAAAACAGCAGAGCCGGGTTATTCTTACAGGCCATTATAATAACTCAGTGCTAGAAGAAACAGTTTGCAAGTGCTGGAAAATGTAAATACATTTGTTGTCTTTTCTACTGCAGCAGTATTTTCAGGGAGCCTTAACCCTGCTGGTAGAGAAGTAAGAGGTATTTTAACCTAGTAAGTATTAAGTAACTCTTTACTTAACCAGTAACTTATGAGAAAATTGATTTTTTGTTCTTCAGCGAACTGAAAAAATGTCAGCATGATCAGTCAAAACAAAGTGTTCCTGTTGAGCGCTGCTTGCCGGTGGTGGGATCTGCTGACCACAGTGGGCTGTTGTGGGGGAGAGAAAGCAAGCATTGTGCCGCCGGGACAAAGGAGCACAGACAGGAGGAAAGGTTTACAAAGGGTCGCATGAATTTTTGGGTTGCATATACATCAGGCTGTTTATAACACCGCACCCAGTATGGGCTGTGTTCACGTGCACAGTGCATGTGTGCCCTGCAATGATGCTCCTCGCATGAGATCAGTCGCTCTTACTGCTCTCAGAGGGTTGTGGAAGGAGCAGGCAGCAGCTTAAAATAACCTTTGGGCACCACATGGTTAGATGGTCACTTGAACACTCGCACTGACAGATAATGGTGCTGCGTTGCAAAGCCTCTGCTAAGGTTTGTGTGTTTCAAATTTAGCCCTTCAGTAACAAGTGACTCGCACCGGGGCGGCTGCAGCAGGCAGCTCCTGGGCTGCATGGGCTCCGTGTCTCAGGCGTGCGAGCATCGGTCCTCCAGATGCGGAGGAGATAGAGGTCTGGCAGCTGTGGCTTGTAGTGTGCGATTTGCACTGTTGGCCAACAAAGCTGCAGCTTGAAAGCCTGAAAATACAGCTTGCGTTCCCTGCCGTCTCCATACGGAGCTCGCTGCGTTGGCTGGTGGTGAGGTTTGGTCGCAAGCTCGGTTCCCCAGGTGATGCTTTGTGTCGTTAGATAATTACCCGGGGCAGGAGGATGATGTGCTTCAGTCAGCCTGGGTTTTCACTTTGTCTGACACTGCGCATGAAAACGTGGCCCTTTTTTCAAAATAGCCCTGTTGCCGTGTGCTGTCTGCCCCGGCTGCCTTTCTCCAAAGGCCACGTGAGCGGGAGCAGCGCGAGCGCTGCCGCCTTTGAACTTTGCTCCTGGGTGGTCTAGATGTGAACTGCGCGACCTGACAGCACTGCCAGGTGGATACGGATGCAATTGTCACAACATTTTTCATAACAGATCCTTTTGCTTCCTTACAGCGCTGCTTTGTACCTTTGTAATGCGTCCGCAAAGGGCTTACCTCGTTAGCACCCAGAGCCCTTCCAGAGAAAGGACCCTTCGTGGGTGGCTCTCCATAAAGCCACATTGTTCTTCCAGAACGACGTGGGCTTAACGCAACCTAAAAAGATTTTTTCACAACCTAAGTAGAGACAGAGGCTTATTATAGCTGCGGTAACCCATTTAATCTTTCTTCATACATAGAATGATGCTAATAAAAGAAAGATCGGTCTTTCTTAGTCCCAGCCGTACTTCCAATGCAAATGACAGACCTTGGAAATTTATTCAAATATAAATGGCAACATATGGTTTTATGCGGTGGGATTTGATTTCAGCATTCGCCTTGGATTTCGGCCAATCTTCAGGCTGTAGGCTTCATCTACAGTTTCGCTCTCTTTAATCTTCCAGGATAAATTATATCATTTCGTGAAAGTCAGCTCACTGTCTCTCTTGAAGCACACATGTTCCCAGCACTGACTCATCTGATGATAGTGTGAAATATCTGCAAGCAGCCGCTGAAAGCCACAGGTTGTTGGTGCTTTTCCTGTTGCTATCAGCTGCCGAATCCAGCCAGCCGGGGCTGCTGGATTCCCATGACTGGCAATTGTCTGCCGGGCTTCTGTCACGTCAAGTTGCTCCCTGACTTAATTAGTCAACGCTAAATGGCTGGTGGTTGTTTATGTCAGCTTTTCTCATCCATGTGGAACGGTTTACATTAGATTTCCCAGAAATCAGTCCTTCTGGCTTGTCTTGTTGAGTGATCCTATGTGCCATTGTCATGTTTGTTTCCATAGTACATGATCTTGTTTAAGTCCTCTCCATTTTGTCCAAAGTGGCTACAGGAGAGGTGTAATTGTTTAAAGAGCTCTAACTTGAGACGAACCTATTTTTTCTTTCGTTGTATTGACTCCAACTGTTTTGTGGTAATGGGAGGGTACGAAGAGTGTAGGAAGGACTTGCTGTTGGTTGAATTGAAATACCATGCCAGTTACTATAGCAGGAAAAAAATGGCTTGGATAATAATGCAGGGATGAGCACAGCTAAGCAGCCTGTGGTGCAAATCAAGGAGAGGCTTCTTCGGGTTTGGTTTGAGAGGGAATTGGATCAGGCCCAGTGTATGCCTCTGAAATCAAACTGCATCAGCGGGCAGCTGCTGCCTTTGATCTTTACAGTGCAAGTGGGTCCCTGAAGCCCTGCCAGATCCTGGGTTTGACTCTTCCCGGGGGAAATGAGTCTCTTTGCAGCGACTCATCCCTTCTCCTCCTGAAGGGCGTGCTGCTTCTGCCAGGGAGCATACATGGCCCAGGGAGGCGTGCACGAAGCAGCAGCGGCCGGCCTCTTCCCGGGCAGCAGGGAGTGAGTCTGACGGCCCTCGGTAAGAGGGTGCCTGGCAGGGTGCTCACAGTGAGTCCCTGAGGAAGGTCAGGTTGCTGCATGCTCACTGAAGCTGAGCTTCTTTGCGCAGAAACCATTCCTGGTTCTGCGCGCAGAGAGTAATACAGAGATGCTCTGGTCCCTGCCGGAGAGCACTCATTTGAGCTTTTGCTTTTAAATGCACACTTGTTCAGCCAGATGCTCACGATGAGCTCTGTATCTGTCTCTGTATCTTCCCAAGGGCACTTCTGGCCATTTTGGAGTTGAGTTTGGACATCTGGTAGCTTTGCAGAGCCTAAGTCTCCTAAGTGAGGCCAGCTCTTGTGCCACCACCCCGCAGTGTGTTGCGGGGCAGGAGCAGGAACTCACTCGTTTGCCCTTGGTTTTAGTTAGAAACATTTTGGAGCTGCCCTAACTCTGTATACAGTGTTTGGGCTTTGATCTCCCGGCGAAAGATGATTCCTGGAAGGCTTCAAGAAGATTACCCATGAAGAAAACCCTGGAGTTAGACGGAAGATTTAAAGCCTGAAGCTGAATGACCGGTGTCTCTCCAAACCCACCTGTCCTTTTCACGTCCCAGGGCCCTGCTCTGCTAAGCAGAGACAGGTCTTGCATCCTTCTCCCACTGCACAGCTGCGGGCCAGACAGCACAGCAAGACTTGCTGCATCCAAGTGGGTCTGTCTCAGCTCCGTTTCACTGTATCTTGGGCCTTAACGTGTGTTTTACAGGCAGAGTGGAGCAGCCCACGTAAGAGTGTTGAGTGCTTTGAAACCCCTTCCATGATGCAGGCTGTACAGAGAGCCGAGTCCTTTGGGTTTATGATTGTGACAATTTGCCTGACCAACGAGCACGGTCTGTTTTTCACAAGGGTGCGGGCTGTGTTACTGAAGTATTTCTTCTGAGTCTGAGGTTTAGCAGAAACACGCTGCATTTTAAACACCATTTTAGCCAGTGCTGGTGTACACCTTCGGCACCCTGCCTAGCAGATGCGTGCGGTTGCTGAGCCAGCACCGGGCCCATTAGTTGCAAGCTGTGGCACTGCGGCCGTGAATATCGATGGTAGTGTTAGCAAATAGTCCGTCATAACCATTGTCACTGACCTCGTACAGAGATCCAGTGACAGACATCCCATTGACGTCAGGTACGGACCACAGATACATGAATAATAACCCAGTTATGACAATTTTGCATGGGAATGACAGAAGGTGTGTCATGTGCACTGCAAATAGATTTCCTTCGGTCGTAACAGACAGCAGAAAGCAGGGGAAGGAGCACCCAGCAGTCCACCACAGGCAGTGCTTTGCAAATCCAGCGATCAGCTGAGTTTAGGTCCCATTAAACTGTGCAAAACCTCCCGCCGACTTCAGCGAGGTCTGCCTTCTTGGTGGAGATAAATACTGCAAGACAGAGACAGCTAAAAAGAGAAAGCTGAGGGGGGATTAGTAATAGCAATGCATACTTTGGAAAGAATTTGCTTTGGGGGAGTAGGTGGAAACCTGGGCCAGGGATGTGGTCCTGCTGTGGAGGCACTGTAGAAATGCATCCAGAGAAGCAATCCTCGCCCCAGAGGGCTTAGTTCCCAAAGAAGCACCCAGTGCTCCCACCAACCCTAATTACCATTCATTGGCTAATTTCACGTAAATGCTGCATGATGAGCTGGCTCTTGAGGGAAGCAGCAGCTGATGTTCTCAGATCTGGAATGAGGAGCCGTGGTGGTAGCTGCCGGAGTTACCGCTCTGTGAAGTGGCTGGCTCCCTGGGGTTGTAATCGTGCTGATTCATTTGTGTCCGCCTCACAGTAGCATCCAGCACTCCCCAGATGTTTGCCTGAAGTCTGGTTAAGAAAGAAAGAAGCCTCATGGGCTCACCAAGGGTTTTGTTCTTCGAACAAAAGGAGGGCAGCGGTGCCCACTCCACGTTCCCTTTCACTTTGCAGTGTGTTTAGTGTTTTGTGAGTTTGTTGGGAATCACTCAGATCATTTGTCTGCCGAGAAAACGAGGACTCAGCCAGAGAAGCTATGGGGGAGTAATAAGATTTAAGCAATATACTGAGACCTACTTTATCTTTGATCTTATTTCTCCCTCAAGTTGGATGTGTTTCCTGCCAGCACCCCTGTATTACAGCTCTGTAATTCTGAGCAGCTGATCGTTGTGCTGATGCATTTCGCTCCTCATTTAGCCTGTGATAATTTTCCTTTTTTCCTCTCTGTAATTTGGTCTTCTTCCTAATTACATTATGTTACAGTGGAAAACCAATTCTGAGCTGTAAGAGAGGCCAAGTCTTCCTGTGGCATAGCCTAGCGTAACTCTGTTGTAACACTTGTACACGCGGTGGGTATCCCTAAATTTTTAGGGGGAAAAGAGCTATGAAGAATTATAATTGGAGAACGGGTATTGCTGTGAATCCTCAGCTGGATTTGTCATGAAGAAGAATATTTGTAACAAGAGAGGGAACGTGGATAGAGAGATTCTGAGCAAGCATAGAAGCTGCTTTTTAAATGTTTTTAATACTCTCTCTTGCCAATTGCAGTTTAACATACACGTGGTGATTCTTTTATAGGTGTGTGGAGAGAAACAGCGCTTTGAGAAGCTGATGGAGCACTTCCGAAATGAAGACAACAATATAGACTTCATGGTGAGCACTCTTTATTGTCAGCAAACTTGGGTTTCTCTACTTACTGTGTCTGTTCCTGCTGTCACACGCAGCGTTGTGATGTGTATGATCCTTGGCCTAAAATTACCACAGCGCAATTTTTTAATGTTCTAAACTGCATAGTATAACTCTCGTATTTTTTTAGTTTCAGTTGACTTGCCGTCAAGAAATGTCTTCTACCACAGCAATGGCAGTAGGAAAGTAGCCTTTGGTTGCGTGTGCTATTTGTATGTGGCAGGATAGCTGCATCTGCAATATCAAGATGCATATTCTGTACATGGGCCAACATCCTCAAAATCACAGACAGGGAAGTGTGGGAGAGACTCACTGCAGCTGCTGTCTGTCCTTATCTGTAGATAAAAATAGCAGTAGTTTTCACCACTTTGGTTCCTCAATGTGCATGTGTATGATTATTCACCAAATCCACTTCCCCTGGAGCACAGCAGAAAACAGCAAGAGAGGAAGATCTTACTGGCACCCACAGATGCCAACGCCAACTTGCACGTTGGAAGCACGTGAAAGACAGAGGGACGTGACAAGGATGAGCTGGCTGGTTACGTACTTGATACAAAAAATACTTCTGTATCTATTTCTTTAAAGCCTGTGGCAAGTGGGTGGTCATTTTGGTTGGAAGGTCTATTTTTAATTACGAAACAAATGCAGTTCAGATATGGTTGGTGCAGTCTCCCTTGCACTACTCATGCCCAGTGCCTCGAATATGACACGATCCTGTTTGTAGGTGAGGGGAGAGCAGGAGTTTCCCACCTGGTCATATTGGCCATTTGTAGGGTCGCTGTGAAGCATGTGTGACACTTTATACCATTGTAGTGCAGAGCTTCATGTTAAAGACCTCTTTCTGCCAGGAATTAGGCATTAAACCAGCTGGTGGGGTGCTTTCTACTGGCTTTGAAGACCCCAGTGTCAGTGACTTGCAGCCACAGTGGCCAGGGCCAGGTTTGCACCCACGAGGTGATGGCAGAATCAAAAGGAAGCAGTGTGAGCAAGATAGGATGACCTTTTTCTCATAGTTAAAAAAAAAAAAAAGTGTTATAGTGATCCCTGCAATTTTACTAAAGTTAGCAAGCTGCTCTCAGTAACTCTGTGACATGTTACAGTTGGACTTGTTCCTTATTGCAGTCCCAGTAAGGACTTGTTGCTAGTCACAGTATACATTAAGTACTCTCAGATGTGCGTACAGTTCAGCCTGTAATTTAACAGGAAGATTTGTCAGTCCTAAGCACCCAACTCTTGGTTGTTTCTGCTGTGCTCCCAGGGAAGGGTGATTGTATTTGGGGAGCAGGAGAGCAGCGCAGCGTAGTGCAGTCTGCAAGCAAGACAGTGGCACCAGCCTGCGGCCTGCCACCTTCTTGTGAGCTACAGGATTTGTCCCCTTTATTGGAAACAATCATCCCTCACCTTAATTTAAGATAAGAAATGGTGTATTGTGAGGTTGGAACAGGGAATGTACCTGCCAGCATGTCTGTATAAGCCTGGTGAGCTGTGAATATTCAGCATCCAACTGGGCAGCCTGTTTCATCTGTAAGAACATTCCCCGGTCCTCTCAGGTTGAATGTAGTGGTGAAATTTGCTTGAAAAAGGATAAATAGAGTTTTTTCAGAACTTGCCCAACTACTAATAAAGTCTGCACCTTTGGGTTGCTTCCATTGACTGAGGGCTTGAATATATGACAAGCCTAGAGCTAGAGGAGAGAGCTCATGACGAACGATTTGGCAGATTTGTCACCATCTGGCCCTAACGCGCTCCACATGCTGCTGCGAGCAATAGCTGGGAAATGCGCCTGGGGGCGAGGAGGGGGCGCGGGGCTGCAAGAGAGGTGCGAGAGGTGCGGAGCCGAGGAACCAAGGTGCGGAGCTGAGACGTGGAGCTGTGCAGAGAGCTCCTGCCCGCTGCCTCTGCGGTGCTGTGCTGCGGGGACCTGCAGGCTGCACCGTTTGCCAAGGGTGCGTTACGAAGGCAGAAGTCGTTCATTTCTGCGGGATGGGATGAAATGGCTCCAGGACGTAACGTTAAAGCTCGAGTAATTCAAGTAGTCGTAAGGAGTGAAGATAAACAGAGAGCTATTCCTGCAGGACCTGGCTTTCGGGCTGCCCTAGAGGGAGAAGACAAGAGTTGTCTGGGAGGCTGGAGCTCAAAGGGGCTGCAGTTAATTGCGTGGATCTAATGGGAGGAAAGAACAACAAAAAGGCAAAAGTATTTTAGAGAAGGTTCCTGTTGTTGACATTGACTTACTTCATTTTAAAAGCAACTTTCTTAGATTAATTTTCTTTGACTTGATAAATTCCTTAGTTGTGTATGTAAGGATCTGAGAAAGGAAATGAGAATTTGGCCCTAATGTTGTGAGAGCCAAAGCAAGTATAACAAGAGCGCTTTTGAAATAAGGAAATTTGGCTCTGGGAGATCTGACAGGACAGCAGTGTTCAGCTGGCCAAGGCCGGCACCGGCCCTAGGAGGAACCAGAGTTCACCACAGAAACTGGAAGGAGTCCTCTGCCATGCAGAGAGTCAAAACCAACTGCGCGAGCAGGGTTGTTTGGGTAAGAAATGGGTGCACGTTGAGTGGCAGGGATGAGACACCCCAGGAGCTTGTGGCCCTGTGGTTCCTGATGGCTCCTAAGCTAGCTCAGGTTGGGAGAATGGGCATCCCATCCCCAAACCTGCTGTCAAAGGCCACCGTGCAACAGACACTTGCCCACTAGTTTATTCTTGGGCCTTGAAACAGGGAACTGGCCAGTTTCCAGTAGCAAACTGGAAATCCAGAGGGCGGCCTTCAGTTCTGTCTTCCCACAAAGCATCCCAGAGACGTGGAGTCGCCTGGAGGCTTGCGTTCGTTCTAGAAACCTAGGAGCTATCTCAGTAAATGCTGGGAATGTGGTATTACTTCTGTCACAGTGCCTCCAGCAGGACTGGCTTATGCCCTAGAGGGACACATCAAGGACGAGGCGAACCCTCTCAGAGCAGCTCAGGGAGCGACACGGAGGTGGTCACCCGAGAGCTGAAAGAGTTGGGGATGTGCAGAGTGGGATTTGGCTGTGCCTTACGTTCCCATAAAAAACAAACCTTTGTGGGGTTCCTGGCCCACTTCCTGCCCTTCTGCAGGCAGCTTGCTCTGCTGCTCCTAGGGCTCACGGCCCCCTTCGCTCGAGGGCCTTTGTCTTGTCTGCACTGTGCTTGGACGTGGTGGCGTGCCAGCTCTATGGTCTGGTCCCTTGCTCAGTTACCAAACCACAGATTTTAAAACACGCTTTCTGCAAATAACAAAGCACCTTTTGTTAAGTCCCCTCTTCCAACTTAAGGGTTCCAGTTGCAAAATTAATCTCACTTTTAAAGGCAGTTTTGGAACACGGCATTGTTTTCTTAAGCACTTGTGTGCTTGTGTGATGTCTCGCAGTGCGAGCTGGCATGGGAAGCCAAGCAGCGTGCAATAAAGGTAGGCTCCACAGACATGACTTAATTTCTGGAATCCGTGTTTCCCTTTATCACAACAGACAAACACCCTGTAAGCCTGAATCCAATGCTGATGGGGAAAAAAAAAGCTGCAGAACAGCAAATCACAGTTTCCCTTGGCAGCAGCCGTAACAAAGTGCGGTCACTAGCACTGTGTGCCCCGCCGTGCTGACCCGTGATGGTTCCTCTTGCAGGTGGCCTGCATGCAGTTCATCAACATCGTTGTCCACTCGGTGGAGGACATGAACTTCCGAGTCCACCTGCAGTATGAATTTACAAAACTGGGCCTGGACGAGTACTTGGACGTGAGTATGGCCAGGTTCCTACACGTGGCTGGCGCTCGCCAGATGGGTGAGCTCATTTGCAGCGTGAGGCTGTTGGCGTGTGTGGGCCTTGCCCGGAGAGCCGGGCTGCTCCTGCCTCTGCCCTGAGGGCAGCGGGGACATGAGCGAGGCCGGGGAGGCAGCAGGTAGGCAGTATGAGGAGGCCAAGCCTCCTGCTGCCCCAAACGTGCTGCCTCCGACAGCTTTCAGGAGGGCAGCACAGGGCGGCCCCACAGCCTCTGCTGAAACCGCCGTGCTTCGGTGCCTGACAGGGCTGCGGCCTGGAGCCACCCTGCCGCCAGGGGAGAAAAACCCACTGCTGCGAGCTGGAATTACAGACCGGGAGCTAAATTGGTAGCTTCGTCTGATAACAAGGGGAGGATGAACCACAGCCGCTCTCTGTGGCAGTGGCGTGGCACTGCATGGTGCAGGCCGTGCGCTGACCTTCGGCCTCGGGCCGCGAGCACCGTGCCTGGAGGTGCTCGCTGCGTGGAGATGGTACGGACGGGCACTGCCTCAAGCTGCAGGGCCCCGTCCGTCTCCCATTTGAAAAAGTCCCTGCTCAGTGGTACCCTCTGTAGTAATTGAAGATAAGACAGTGCTCATTTTTATTTGAAAGTTCTGGATGTTTGGTCTTCAAAAATGACTGTTTACCATTTTTCACCCCAGCTAATGTTAAAATACAGAGTGTTGTTAAAATGTTAAAATTAAAATTCCTGAATGTTGGAAGTGGCCGAGCTCCCACTGTTCTCCCTCCCCCTTTTCACTGTGTGCAATTATGTTTCTTCAATTTGCTGCCTGTGCTGAGTGACAGCTTTTTATTTTTGGATTTACAGAAATTGAAACACACAGAGAGCGACAAACTGCAGGTGCAAATTCAAGCTTACCTGGATAACGTTTTTGACGTGGGAGCATTACTGGAGGACGCTGAAACCAAGAATGCAGCCCTGGAAAGAGTTGAAGAACTGGAAGAAAATATTTCCCATGTTAGTACAAAACTGAAGTCACTTTTACCTTTGGAGTGGTGCAGAGCCTGTTCTGCACAGAGGCTTTGGTATTTCCCCTTTCTTTCAAGAGGTAGACATAAAAGCATAGTGGGGGCTAGAACCTTTGGGGTGAGGAGTATTACTTTAAAGGGAGCCTGGGGACTGCTGTGTTTTCGTTATGGGGGATGAAAAGATGTGTGGCAAATGAAGGAATTCTGGAAATCTCAGGCAGGTAAACTTCCTGGGTGCTTCCATGGTGTATTTTGAACCTCACATGCTGCGTATTTTAGTTAACTGGGTTCACCACTTGCTTCAAAGATTTGTTCGTAAGATGTTTATTGACCTGATGAGAAAATGTCTTATTTACTATCTCACACAGCCCCCAGCTTGTTATAAAGGAATAGGATTGACTTTTTAGCGTGCAGCTCAATGTGCAGTTTGTGTGTATGTTAAGGGCCAGTTTGGTCCTTGCTGTGCAGCACCTGCCTGTCTGAGAGCTTACATGGCCACCGCTGCATTCCTCAAGTACCTCGATACCATCAGCCCATTTATCCCCCAAAAGCCGTGGTGGGCTGAAGGGGGAATTGTCTCCACGTGGAGGTGCTGAGCAGAGAGCAGTCATTATTTGACTCATTTGCCTGTGGAGGTCCTGGCGCCACAGCTTTGCAGCTTTGGAGGTTTTAGCTTCTGTTTGGTTGTGGTTCTGGGTGGAGGCACTGGGCACACAGAGCCACTGCAAAGCATTGTTATGAGCTGGGGAAGCTAACTTATGTAGAAATGGCAAATTCCATAGCAAATTCCATAGCAAATTCTCAGTACCAGTAAATAGAGTAGATAAGGATCTCCAACTCCAAAAGCACAGTGAAAGCTCTGTGTGGCTTCCAGCCCTCGCGGCAAGGATGTGTGAAGCGGGAGCAGGCAGGTGGAGTGTGGCCACTGCCGCGGGGCTCCTGCTGGATCCGTGGGGCAGGGCCGTGTCCCGTGCTGGAGGAGGGGGCGTGCGGAGCAGATAGCTGCTGTGATGCCTTCAAACCTGTTGCTGGGCTCAGGAGGCAAGGGCTTAGTAACATGGGCTGAAAAATAGCAGTGTGCAGATATCTGGTGTTTGCTCATCGCTTTTCTGTCCCATCTCTTCTTGGTGTCAGTCACTTTAGTCCAGAAAACGTGGCTTGGCTGTTTTAAAATTAAATAAAAGTGTTTTCCATACTTCAGGAAAGGGTCATTCTATTACCAGTCCTATGTGGCCATCACTTAGAATAAATATATTAAAAAAACCCTTCCAGTGCAGTATCTGCCACTCTGAGGTGCTCTTCTGCTAGAGAAAAATGATGTGGTAGAAATGGCACGGGTTGCTTTGCAGATCTTTCAGCTGTTTAGAAACATAATGGTTTACTTTGGTGGCAAAATATTAAGGGCTGACTTCTGATCTCCTGTTACACAAACTAGACTAATCCCAGGAGTATGGACATAATTTTCTGTTATTTGTTGACAGAAATATTAATAACAGAATTTCAGATTTTAATCTCAAAAATACAAAGACCAGTACCACCTTCACCAGCCTTGTCTGAATCAGAGTGATTACTGGTAATGGAAAAAGCCAACATGAACATCATGGCTTCCAGACCCCAGGTTTGTGGGGCTGGTAAAAAATAGAAATAAATCAAAAGACCATGGGAAAGAATGAACTCTCATAAATTGCTAATTAAATTAGCTCAATTGTGAGAGGAGATATTTACAGGTCCCACCACTTCGTCATCTATTGGCTTTCAACAGTGCCATTGTAGGATTGTGGGGTTTTTTGGGTTTCAGATCAAACTTGATGTGTATACAAAATAATTGCATTTTAAGTTTTTACTGTAGAGTAGACTAACTGGACAGGCTCGTGACTGTATTCCAGCCAGGCTGCCTGCTAGTCAGAGCTGAAGGGTAACGTTCACCATCATCAGCCCTTCAGTAGGGCGCTTGGTGCCACCTGATTCCTCCACGCAGGACCCCTTGCTCTTTCCGACAAGTGTTGCTGACATTTTGTTTGAGAAAATTATTGTTACTTACATAATTTATTTCTCTATTGTACAATAGTTATCTGAAAAACTCCAAGATACGGAGAATGAAGCTATGGCAAAGATTGTGGAACTGGAAAAACAGCTTATGCAAAGAAACAAAGAACTGGATGTGATTCGGGTAAGTGCAGTAGGAAAACTCTGGCTGATGCCACATTTCAGCGGAGGGATCTGCTGTGCGTTTCATGTCTGGGAGGTAATGACTGTTTTAATGGGTTGAGCAATTTCCATTAGCTTTCTAATTTTGAACCTAGAACAGATTTCAAGTAGATTTATTTGTCTGTGCTCGCAGAGATGGACATTTAACTCTTTGAGTGTGCCAGCAAATCAGTGAACTAGGCAAGTACATCCTATTGCTCAGGTCTGTAGCGTTGCTGGTTGAGTTTTGCACATCTGGTTGGCTGTGGAGAGGAGTTTGAGGTGGAACTGGAGTCTTTCAGACTCAGGTAGCACAGCATCAAGCACAGCCTGCTTTCTGTGCACAACCCAGACTTTTTTTCTTGGCGTTCTATTTTAGTAACAAAAATTGTTAATGTAATACTAACTTCAGCCTAAATGTGTCCCAAAGCATGGCAGCTTCTAGGGTTCCTTCTGAGTGTCTGCCTTGGGTGCTTGCAGGTACAACCTCCCCTCCAGATCAGGAGCTCTGTTCATACTTCCCCTTTTATGGGTCAACATCTGCTCATAGGCAGAGCAACCAGCAAGGCAGCAGATACTCCGAGTTAAAATCAAAATCAAGGTAGAGTACATCTGCTGTGCATAGGTCTCAGTACTGCACACAGCCTTACCTCTAGTGTGGAAAAAACAAAAAGGAGGCCTTCCTCCCCAATGAAGATGTATGGTTTGTGTCAAAATGCTTCGTTAGATAATGCCTGGTGCAGCCCACGGTCTGGTGTCAGGCTGCCTGCTGTTGCTGGTGTTGGTATTCTGTTTTGTGAATAAAACTGCAAATGACTTGTTTGTGTGGCATTCACAGGAAATCTACAAAGATGCAAATACCCAGGTTCACACCTTGAGAAAAATGGTGAAAGAAAAAGAGGAAGCCATCCAGCGACAGTCAACGCTGGAGAAAAAGATCCATGAACTGGAGAAGCAGGGGACCATTAAGATCCAGAAGAAAGGTGATGGTGACATCTCTATTCTTCCTGTGGCTCTGGCCTCTGGGATGGTGCCGGCAGGCTCAGAGGCTGTGGCCGGCGCGTGTGTCACACCGGTTGCTGGAGCAGCAACTTCTGTCCCCTTGCCACCACCTCCACCACCACTACCAGCCTTAGCAGCAGCATCTGAGGCAGGTAAGAAGCGTCACGTCCCCGAAACACGGGCTGGCCGGGAGCTTGAGAGCTGGGGGTTTGTTGTGCCGGGGTCAGGCACGGTGGCCTTACACCAAAAAACCACCTTCAGTTGTTGTAACGAGCTTGCAGGTCAGGTTTGTTTGATCCATTTCTGAGCTTTTCAGTTGGCAGGAAAAAAAACACTGGCTTCTTTCATTAGGGTGGTTTCGTCCCGTGCTCATATACCGAAGTAGTGTGGTGAAGGGTCCAGCAAATACCTGGCTAGTATAGAGGTGGAGAGGAGAGCTGGGGGGGGGGCAAGGAGGGTGGTGGGCTCTGTTGTGAGTTGTTCTGCGGCGGCTTGTGACATTCTGATTTCTGTTCCTGGCAGTACCTCTTCTCTTCTCTCCTTCTTTCCGTAGTGCAAAACGGCCCTGTGACGGTGCCAATGCCGCCTCCACCCCCGCCTCCACCGCCGCCGCCGCCACCACCACCTCCTCTCCCAGGTCCAGCTTTGGACACCGCTCCTGCGGCTCCGCTGCCCCCGCCGCCCCCGCCGTCAGCTCCCCCCCTGCCCGGGACAGCCTCTCCCACCGTGGTTTTCAACTCAGGGCTTGCAGGTAAAACACCCCCGCGTTTCCCCAGCGTGCTGAGGGTTTGCCTGCAAAGTAAGCAAAGGCAAGGCCGGGGCATGTGGACTAGAGGGGACAGGATACCGAGGTGGGACTTTTTTTCTCTTAGTCGCCTAACCAATACTCTTTATCTCTATCTGGTATTATACTTAGAGGGATTTATAAAAGGAAAGATCATTTATCAATCAAACAGATTTGGTTTGGTCTGTGAGAGATGACTTCTTCAGTGAAACTAAAGCTGTTGCCAGAAATATTTTTCTAACATCATCATTTTTGGCTTGAAGTGAACAAAATATGGTTTTGAAAGAAATGCAAAGCTTCATGGTTTTGATTTCTGCTCAGAACATGATGAAGAAATATCTGTGAAAAAAAATGGCAAACTTTTTGTAATATTTTGGAAGGAAGAAAAATTTCCTGACCCATCTTCAATCATGTTTTTATGCACTCTCTATCATATGCCAAGCATCTCACAGAGCAAGTGAATGTTAATTGGTATCACACCCCTTCCCCTGCAGGAAATCTCAAGAGTACATTATGATTCCAGAGACTGAGAAGGTCTGATTAATAGCTTTTTTTTTATTATTAAACTAATTAAGTATTCCAGATTCCAGCCTTTAATTTTTTTTTTTCTGAAAGCGAAAAGCATCGTGGAATTGGAGGGTCCCAGGGTGTATTAAAAAAAAAAAGAACAAAAGACGATGCTTGGTTGAGGTTATGGGTTAATCTGTCCCCAGTGGGTTTCCCAGAGCAGCGCAGTGGTCCTGCAGCGTGCAGCGCTGCTTGGCACCGTGGCTGGGGGAGCAGAGCAGAAAACTTGCAAGCAGGCGCTCCCTTCAGCCTCTGCTGGGCCAGCCTGTTCTCCAGAGGTCTTTCCACGTGGAGAAGACCCCTGCCTTAGCCTGGTGTCCTGGTGTGCGGGGACGGAGCAGCGGAGCGAGCCGTGCTGCAGTGCTTGGTGCTCCTCGAGTGCGGAGGCTGCTCAGCACAGTCCCTTCAGGGTTGGAGGGGAAGCAGTGAAGCGATAAACCTTGCTGTTCTGACCATCACTAACACTTTTTTCTCTGTTCTTTCTGCTTCCTGATTAGACGGGCCAATCAAGCTCTTCTGTAGGTTGCTCTCTGCTAAGTATTTAACTCTCTTCTCCCCTGTCCCCCTCTGTCCCTCTGTGCCGTGACCTGTGTGTGCCGCGGACGCGTGTGCCCGTCCGGGAGGTGGAGGGAGGGGTGCAGGCTGCCGCAGAGGGGTGCTGGGTGGAGCAGGAGCAGGCGTTCGGGTGTGCTGCCAACCAGCAGGATTTGGCCACTCTGAGGCCCTGATTCAGCAAAGCACTTCAGCAAGTAATTAAGATGTGTGGTTTCTTTTGAGCTGTCCGCCAGCCACACTCTTTGCACCATTCACATCAAGAATTGTCTTTTTTCCCCCAAAGGCTGAAGCACTGAGACTGGGCAGCCTCCACCAGTTGCAGATGCCTTCCTCGGGGTCTGTACCCAGCCGTGACCACGTCCCCAGTGTGCTGCCCTCAGTGGTGCAGCTCCCAGGGGCGTTACCTTGCCAGCTGCTGCTGGGTCTCTGTAAGGGAGGAGGAAGGGAATTTTTAAGGGATTTTGATTAGCTGAGGTGGGAGCTGGCTCACGAGGCAGTTCGTTTCCCTTCCTGTCCTGAAATAACCCAGCAGCAGTTACTAATCTATTCTAATGTATGCATCAGATGAAAATGTTTTTTTCATAGATGTTTCAGCTTGGAAAAAAAGTCTTTTTTTATTTTAGGAATTATTTAGAAGTAAACACATTAATTGTACAAAGAGTAAAACCATTTGGCTTAGATGAGCAGAAGTTTATCATGCGTGTTCATGTCTTCCAGTTGGGTGAATGTATTTCTCAAAATACAGACTTGCAAGTTGAATATTGTGTATGTTCCCTTTTACTCACTGACGGTTTTTTGTTTCGAGCGAATTGTCTTGCCAGTAATTTATTCTCTGCAGTGTCCCTGCAATATGAGCATGAGCCCAAAAGGTACACAGATGCACAACTCAATTCTTTTAAAAGTGGGAGGACAAAGTGAGAGAAATGTTTTCATCGTTCATCTGGCCCCGGTGCACAACGGGAGAGTGTCTCCTGAAGCAGGTGGTCTCTGTCCTGCCCAAAACATACACACAGACTTGCTAGGCAAAAGTAAAATAATTATTTGCTCAAGTGCTATGCAAGCTGGGAAAATCCATCTTCTGAAATCACAGGGGAAGAAAGCTAGCATCTGTACACAGCATCAAAAAATGAGAGAGCTTCCTCCCACTACAGATGCAGGGTAGGAAGGAGCCAAGACTTCTTCCTTGCAGCAAATACTGGATTGAAATAAATCAGATGTGAACCGTTGGCACCTTGGGGAAACACGAGTCTGCTGCGCAGTGCTGTGGTTCTGAGCATCCTCAGCTGGGGAGGTGGGGGGCATGGGGGCAGCGGGGCTGCTCTCACCTGCCTGCCTCTGTGCGAGCGCCCAGGCTTGCAGAGAAATGGCTCTTTTTTCCAGCACTGGAGATGAGGGACCAGGGCTTCTGTTTCCTGCTTGCAGTTTGGATAGAAATGGCTCATTTTCTAAATAATTTTGGAGCAACACGTTGATTGATTACTTTAATGAACATCCCGATTTTGTGGCAACTAACAACACTGTATGTACCTCAACTTACAAAGAAATGAGCACCGAATTACCAAAATTACTAATGTACCCTGCACTTCTGGAGGAATAGCAACAGAGTTGTGTTGTTTTCCTTGCCCCAACATTACTTTTTGTACTCTGTTCACTGATTAATGGCAGTAGTTAACCTTCATTTTCTGTAGCTTCCCTGTGTAAGTTACTAAAGCACACAAACTCTGCACAACCCGAGAAGACCAGACCCATTATTTCAGCTGTGTGGAAGCTCACGTGTGCTGCTGCCCACCCCTTGGCCTTTAAAAGACAAACCTGGCCCGTCTGAAGCCGCGCTGCCCCATTGCAGCAGGGTACCAAAACCTGGGGAGGGGGGCTTCTCTGCTTCTCGTCCCCTGTCTTGGGCTGAACTTTGCGACCCATCGGCTGCCAGCAGCACACCCTCCCTCCACATCGCTTAGGGAAAGGTGTCCTAAGCTGCAGCTGGTGGTTCAGTCCCGTCCTGCAAACGCTGGGCCTGAACCAGCCGAAGGGCTGGGTAAAAGCCTCTCTGCACTGCTTGCCCGTCGAGGCAGCAGGATCTTTTCAGGTTTTTCAGGGTGATAGTTTAGCTCTGGCCAGTTCTTTCTCCAGTGCTGAAATACCGACTCTAAAGACCACAGTCTGGGCGCATGGGGTGTTATTCAGCTGTCGGGGAATTTATCATTTCCTTTCCTCTGGTGTCTCTAGCTGTGAAAATCAAGAAGCCGATCAAGACCAAGTTCCGCATGCCAGTTTTCAACTGGGTCGCCCTCAAACCCAACCAGATCAATGGGACAGTCTTCAACGAAATAGATGACGAAAGGATCCTGGAGGTACGAGTGCTGTCTGCTGTCTTCTGCTTCCCACTTCTGTCCATAACCTGAGTCAATGCTGGCTTTTGCGGAGAGAGATTTTGGAAACAGGTCATCCAGTGGCCTGTGGTACCCAGTAAGGAGTCCTTGTAGCTGCTGGTATTGATTATAAAAAGTGCACAATTATTATGTGCATTTGTTTAAAGCAGATCAACCAAGAGGAAGATTCGGTTTTCCCAGCCTAAAATTGCTGGTCCAGCCTGGTGGGTTTGGGCACGTGTGGGCTGCACGCCAGGGAAAGAAGCCTAAAGCAGCACGGAGCAGGGCTGAGTACTCAGGTGGTGCGTGGTCCCTGTGCCCTGAAGATGCACGTGGCTGCATGGACTATTTGGGGTGGAGGCCAAATTTCCTGGTTACTAACTCGGGAGCACATGTTTACTACACCCTGCAGCCACAGCCTGAAGTACTCTGCTGCAGCCACAGGGTTTTACTGCAGCTCTGGTCCACCGTTAGGCAGTGCGGGCTGTGATACTTGCTGCGGGAGGGATAAATCATGTTCTTTCCTTTTTAGGATTTAAATGTGGATGAATTTGAAGAAATATTCAAAACAAAAGCCCAAGGTCCAGCCATTGATCTTACTTCAAGCAAGCAAAAAATAACTCAGAAAGGGTCGAACAAAGTCACGTTACTGGATGCAAACAGGGCCAAAAACCTTGCCATTACTTTAAGGAAAGCTGGAAAGACGGCAGATGAAATATGCAAAGCTATTCATGTGTAAGTAAAACACTTGTCAGCAAAGAAGTCATAGTCAAGATTTACTGTGATTTTTGGTAAGTGGAATGGTTTTGAATTGGCAGTTGATGTAAATGTTTTTGCATCTGGAAAAAATCCAAGAGAAGGATGGAACCATTCTGAATTCCCACAAATCAGATTCCCTTGTACTGAAGTATGTTAACTTGCAGTTTTATGTTGCTGTATCACTGTATAGGCTTAACAAATTAACACGTCTTTTATTAAAGAACCTAATTCATGTGAATCCACAGCGTGCCATTGCACACTGAATCTCTCGTCCTGTTTACACGATCCTTTCTGTTACAATGAATGCTCAAAGCCCAGGGTGTCAGGGGGAGGCAGCTATCGCAGTGCGCTCCGTAACGCACAAGTTCAGTCCAAGTGCACTGGAAGCCTTGTGCATACAATGAGCTTTACGTAATCGCCCCACGCAGTGCCAAACCCCGATGTGATACAGGTGTATCCGACAGGCGGGGCAGGTCCCCCAGGGAATTCTGCTGCGCCCTGTCCCCTGGTGGTACAGAGCCTTGGCTGCCAGCTCCAGCAGCAGGGCCGGAGCACAGGTGGGGCTGCTCCTTTGGGCTGGTGCTGGAGTCGTCCAGAACCTGGTGGTGTTCGTGGCCAAACATCTGCTATTTCTCTAAGAGTGAGATCTTCAAAATTTGGAAGTACAAGCATTACACTGGGCCCGGGGAGGAGAGTCACCCAAACCTGCTGTGGATTGAGGCAGCTCCAGGGTTTACGGGGCTCTGGCCCAGTAAAATAGCTATTTGTTCCTCCCAGCATATCTTGGATAAAAATGAGATGTGGCCATGCTGAGGCGAGGGCACTGGGCACTTTGTTCAAAACAGAGACAAGATGCCAAACAGCAGTATTCCCATCAGCACTCGTGTCTGTGTCGTCTCTTCAGTGCTACCTTGTTCACACCTTCACGTGCAGGCAGCTTCATGTGCAGCACTGTGTCCCTCACCCCAGCCAGGGCAACACGAGCAGGAGTAGCATCACAGCATCTTCGTAGTTTCTCACTACTTTACTGACCCAGGCTGACGTGTAGCTGAGCAGTGTAGGAAGCAGAGGTTGTGCCATTGGCAGCTTTCTCACTTCTTTTCCTTTTCCGTCATTTCAGGTAGACCCTTGTTGTGACACTGCTGCTTCTGTCTTTTTGTTGTCACCCAGGTTTGACCTGAAAACGCTACCAGTGGATTTCGTGGAATGCCTCATGCGGTTCCTGCCCACCGAGAACGAAGTGAAAGTGCTGCGGCTCTACGAGCGGGAAAGGAAACCCATCGAGAACCTGTCCGACGAAGACCGGTTCATGATGCAGTTCAGCAAGATCGAGAGGCTGATGCAGAAAATGACCATCATGGCCTTTATAGGCAACTTCGCAGAAAGCATCCAGATGCTGACCCCGGTGAGTAGGAGACAACCCCCGGAGATGCCTCTGTGATGCGTTAGCTGTGCAGAACCAGGGCTGCCCGAGGCGTCAGCCCCCGCAGGAGAGCTGCTCTCTGTGGCACGAGTCAAGCTTGTGGGGAGCATTGCAGCTACATGCTGGCGTGGGGCAGCCAGTGAAGGTTATAGAGAGTTAAAGGTTAATTTTTCTGAGAGATGGTTCGAGTGTCGTGGAGTGATTATGAGTTCTCACAGAGCCAGAATGAGAAATGATTACATGAATGTAAAAAGTGTTTTTCTAGGTATGTTTTCATTTATCAGGGACTCAGAGATCTCAGGCACTCTTTGTATGGCAGCTTGTATGCTGGGCTGCTCCATATCATCCTTCTTTTTCCCTACAGAAGTTTAAAACCAGTTTAAATAAAAATCTAGTTGTTTGTGTCATCAGAAAAAGTTACTATCAGTGCTGGTCTGGGAGCTCTTTGATGTGTGTCCCATCCAGTCTGATGCATCTTTCACAGTAATAGGGACTGAAATGTAAAGACAGTTTTACTCAGCCACATCTGAATGTGCTAAATCTGCAGTGCAAATGAATTATTTGAAATCCTCACATGCCAGGGCAAGGTAACATTCACGCTAGGGCCCACTGTATGGATCAAAACAAGTTGTTTTTTTTTTTTCTTTCCAAAATGTGTGCTGAATTTAATTTTACTCTGGGGTTTGATGTGCTTTATTAACCAGCCCTCTTCCTGTGTTTACCTGCAGCAACTTCACGCAATAATAGCTGCGTCTGTCTCAATAAAGTCATCCCAAAAGCTTAAGAAAATACTGGAGGTAGGTCTGATTTTGGGTACGTTCAATAGCCCAACCACTCGCCCCTTATGTGTGCTGGAAGCATGCATGGATGCCTACACACAAACTCTCCTTTCAGAGGTTGCACAGACACTGCGCATTTGTCCTGAAAATTCATGTTCTGCTCTGTTTCTTTCTGGCAGATAATCTTGGCTCTCGGTAACTACATGAACAGCAGTAAACGAGGAGCTGTGTATGGATTTAAACTACAGAGTTTAGACCTGGTGAGTAAACCGGAGGTGACGAGGCCGGTACCTCGCGGGGTCACAGGCTGCGATGCATTTCTTGTAAGCTGAGAGTGGCTGCTGGCTGCCTGGGGGCTCGGCTGGGGCTTTCCAGCCAGTAAAGGCAGCGGTTGGGGAAGGCACTTCCCACCACACTGTATGAGTTTACTTGGCTTATCATCATTTTGGAGGCCCCTCAGGAGAAGGCCACAAATCCTCAGAGGCTTTGCGGTCTACAGTTTGAAACCCACCCGGTAAACACTTACGTGAGCTTTTATAGCTGTCCCTATCGGTTGGAGAAACACCAGGAAAAAGCAAACACCACTTCAGTCACTTTGTTTGGTGTCCGCTGCACCTTAACCCAGCAATCTTTTTGCCTTTTCTCCCCAGCTCTTAGAAACAAAGTCAACAGACCGAAAGCAAACCCTGTTGCACTATATTTCTAATGTTGTCAAGGAGAAGTACCAGCACGTATCCCTCTTTTACAACGAGCTTCATTACGTGGAAAAGGCTGCTGCAGGTACTGTAACCACTGGGACCATCCTAAAAATAAAGACAGGTGGTTTAAGTGTGTGTACCAGTTGGTCCTGTAGTAAAGCCAACTTAGGAAAAGATGCTGAATTTTCAGTGTCAGCGGGTTGGCTGAGCTAGTGCGGGCACAGGGATCGGTGCTGTCGCTGTCCTGTCGCAGCAGTGACCTCCTGTGCCCGGTGAGTGGTGGTGGCAGTGCTGGTGCAGCAGGCACACGTGGCTGTGCGAGGGACTTCAGGGTGAGCCACACGCAGGCTGTGTGACACACCGCTGTGGTTTGGGGGCACTTCTCGGTGAGGAACTGTTCACGCTGTGGGTTTGGGTACTTGCGCAGCAGGAGTCATTCAGCAATTTCATTTTGTTTCCTAGTGTCTCTTGAAAATGTCCTCTTGGACGTGAAAGAGCTCCAGAGGGGCCTGGATCTGACAAAGCGTGAGTACACCATGCACGACCACAACACGATGCTGAAGGAGTTCATTCAGAACAATGAAGGAAAGCTGAAGAAACTGCAGGATGATGCCAAAATAGCCCAGGTAATTCTTAATTCTTCGAGATTGGCAAGGGGGTTTGGATGATGCAAGAAGCAGAACACCGTCTGTACACACACAAGTGCTTTCTGCTGAAGCCGAACTAGCTTGCAGCTGGTTATGGCACTATCCAGGGTCTCCTCCGTTCTAACTTAACAGTGTAAAATGGCCATTACTTGTGGAATGGAGATTTGTTGGCCTGTCGTGGTGTATAAATAACCTCTTCCATGCTGTTATCCTCACACATACTCTATCCTCACACATACTAACCACCCATTCTTCCTCCTCCATGGTGAGACTGAGTTTAGATTATTTGCTTGTGCTAGTATTTTCCTAGCATTTTTTCTTCTGGCTGCAGATACGTCTTACCTCTGTCAGCCTGGTGATAACCCTACAGATGTTCTTCTCAGCAAACTCTGTGGTTCAAACCTTCACGCTCCCTTTTGAGGCAGGCTTTAGCCCCTGAGGGAACAGCAGCATGTCACTGCAAAGGACATGCTGTTATGTACACAGCAGGGAGGAGAAGGAGCAGCAGTTCTGTGGATTTGTTCCTGAGTTCATATGCTAGCTGTAGATGTGCTGGTGTCAGCCAAGAGTTTCACACTGAGGAAATGTAGACCCTCACACTGAGTTCTGCAGTAACGGCTGGTGAGTATATCATGAAGTATGTGCAGCACAGTAACCGTGTGCTTTTTGTAGGATGCCTTTGATGATGCTGTGAAGTACTTTGGGGAGAATCCCAAGACAACACCCCCCTCAGTCTTTTTCCCAGTGTTTGTCCGATTTGTGAAGGCCTACAAGGTGAGCAGGAGCATCCTCACCTTCTCTTCTGTCCTCAACATTTATTTGGCACCTGTGTGGCTCAGGGTTCCCAGCAAAACAGTTTGTGGCTCCCTCTAGCTTTGATGCAGAGTGAGCTGTCCTAGACAGCACAGTAACACCGGCCTGAGGCAGCACAAAGAGTTGTTTTGGGATTACTTTCAGGGCTGAAAGACAATACAGCTGTCTGAAACGCTGGAGGAGTCCTCAGAAACTGAATGTCTGTGAGGCTGCAGTTTGCACCTTTAACCCTGAGTATGCGTCTTTTGGGATTGGGAGGGGGAGGTTGCGTGACCTAGAGAGGTCTCTCCCAGCCCATTTTTTTCAGACTTTGTTTAGAGATAGTTAAACTGCTACACCCTAAGCTTGCCTAAGCTTGTTTTCTTGGAAAGTCCTGTGGTAGCAAATGATTGTGTTGTTTATTTGTAATATTCAGGTTCCCTGTGGCAATTTGAAGCTATAACCTGTTTTTTTTTTGTTGTTTGTTTTTTTGGGTGATAAATAGCAAGCAGAAGAAGAGAATGAGTTGAGAAAAAAGCAGGAACAGGCCTTAATGGAAAAACTTATGGAACAAGAAGCACTGATGGAGCAGCAGGACCAAAAGGTATGAAACAGATATGTCTTTCAGGCCGGAGCCATCATGTTCACGATTTTCCTGAGAATTCAATTCAGAAACCACAGCTCTGTGTAAGAACTTAAGTTGTCCAGACTTACAGTTGCCCAGAAATGTAGTCTCTAGAAGTTTTTTTCCTTATGGGGAGAAAACCAAAATGGGCTGAAGGAATCCAAGTGTATAGTTGTGCTACTTTGACATTTGCAAAATTCAAGAAAACTGAATGGCCCATATTGCTGTTGGCTAATTTTTTTTTTCTTCTTTGGCCTTTTATCTGTCTGAAATGCCGTCTGTATGAATTGTGCAGAGCCTCTCATCACTTGCAGGGAGACATAATGTTCGTTCTCAGATCTTTCCCTTTTAGAGCATGGCAGCAGGAGTAAGCCCCGTGTTACCATTTTATAGGAATTTTCCTGACCTCTTTTTTCCCTGGGCTAATGCTTTGCTGTAGGAGGTTTCCCATGGCTCTACAATGGCCGCTTCGGTGATTGATGCTGCTTCACACAGCTCTTGTCATTAACAGGTATCTTTAATCCCAGCCGGGCTTTTTTCTTGGGAAAGGAAAGCCTGTTCTCATTGACTTAATGCTTTTCAGAGGTAAAAGGTTGGAGTTTCAGTTTCAAGTGAGGAGAAGGCTTGGAACTAAGTTACAAATGTAAGAAAGAAGAACAGCTTGGCAGCCAGGTTAACTTGTGGCTCTGGCCTTCCTCTCCATGGGATGTGAGCTTGCCACAGCCTCGGGTTTTCCTGGTCTTGCAAAATTGGGCAGAAAACTGGCAGTTACTCGTTGGTTGCTACAAGTGGGATCACCTGGCATTTCAAATGTTCAGGAAAAGAGAAACAGGGCAACTGGAGGTCAAGCCTTACAAATCCTCTCTTCTTTGCTTTCAGTCTCCTTCACATAAAACAAAGAGGCAGCAGCAAGAGCTAATTGCGGAGCTCAGACGGCGACAAGTCAAGGATAATAGGCATGTGTATGAAGGGAAGGATGGTGCTATTGAAGACATTATAACAGGTAAACCCACTTTGTTCCACAATCGCAGAGGCCCTTTCACAAAGGACAGAAATGTGTATCTGCCTAGTAGCTATCGTAAGTGCTTTAGGTACTTGAAGTGTGATACTGGAGCACAGCTTAGGAAATTGTTTACTTGATGTGAATCAAATGTAGAAACTTATGCTAATGGTATGTAACAAACAAACCCCAATAACTTGCCTTTACATGTCCACTGTCAGTGCTGCCCGAGTTTGTCACAAGCACTGGCCTTGGACATGTGCTCTGTTTCTTCGCTCTCCTCTCGCAGCATGTTGGGACCCACTCAGTCTGATATTAGAGTAGGCAGCTCAGTGCCTGACCTCAGCAGATTCTCCGGTGGCGATATGCATGCCATGCAGATCTTTCCCAGAAATCTTTTTTTACCCTTAAATGGAATGAATGATGGATGTTTAACATTATTAAGAGCCTACATTTTCATTAAAATGTACTAACAGTAATTGCAGCACATTATTGCACAGTTACAGCAAATCATTTAGTCAACCTGAATGATTTATGACCCTAAACTGCTTCTGGTTTTACTGCTTTTCAGTTTGTTAGACAAAGCCCGCACTGATCACCAACCTAGGGTCACAGGGAGAGGCACGGAACCCGTTGTCACAGCCAGAGACAGCCGGGACATTGTGTGCAAACGTTTCCTGATAGAGCTGTTTTCTAAATTGTACTTTGCTCAGGAGACAAGTAATTTTTATCCATGCATCTCCTCTGATTGTGGTGCTTGGATTTTAGCACATATTCTTCACCTGTGATGTGGAAGGAACATGATTTTAACACTTTGATAGCTGTGCAGTAATTTATTTCTGTTGCACAGAAACTCAGAAAAAGGTCTTTGGGCAGGATTTCCTTGGCTACTTCTCCTGAATGTTTTCCAGGCCATTTTTTCCTGCAGGAGGGGAGGAGAGCTGTTTTATCTCTCAGTAAGGAAAGCCAGAGAATTTTTGCCCAACGAGATGACAGGGTTGAAACGCTTTTGCTGAAGCTTTCACAACTCTTTCTAACTTTGATTAATGGCTTCCTAAGATAATAGTCTCTAGGAGGCAGACTTGCTGTAATATCTGATAGCTTACTGCTTCTACAACTCCTTCAGACTCCTTGAAACTCAAATAGTTGATGAAGTGGTTCTCCTGCTCTGTGGGAGAAACAGATTGTGTGAAAGGTGACAGTCCACATGCAAATGGCAGTCCAGTGCAGGGAGGGCCAGACTCAAATAACCCCAACATTTCCTATGGTCTCGTGTCCAGGATTTCTATTACAGGGGTGTCTCTGAGGGCCTCAGGCCACGTAATAAGACAGGTTAGGCACAGAATGTCAGGTAGAGCTGAGGTCACTTGAATATGGCCTGCAAGGTCTCTGTCAATGGTACGGAAATAGTCAAAAGTGTCATTTAAAACTGGCTAGTGCCTCTTCAGGTGTGCAGGAAAGCCCTGCCGGTCTGGAACAGGCCACTGTCAGAAACCACAGCCATTTCTGGAGTAATGGCTTTTACATTTAGCGATGGTCTTTCAAAACCATTGAAAACTGTGTAGTATAAGAAATACTTATTCAAAGACTTAAAACTGCCTCGTTCCCAAATCTTAGTAGTATCATGAGACAGCTGATTGGAACATGTAAAACCGTTCCTGGATGTCCTTAACCAAGCACTAACAGTGTACTAATGCGATAGATCCGTGCTCCTCACTGCTCTGTTTGTCTGTTTGGCTGTTATTCCCATGCAGTGCTGAAGACTGTGCCCTTTACAGCTCGAACCGCCAAGCGTGGCTCTCGGTTTTTCTGCGAACCTGTTCTCACTGAGGAATTCCATTACTAAACTATTCCTCTTTCACATCTGATGCTCTTAGAAAAAAAAAAGGTTGCTGTAGATTTTTGACACTTCTCCATTTGTACGGACCTCAGCCAGGATCATGTGAATGTTGAGTGTATAGTAACGTCCAGCGTCCGCCTGAAGTTGTATTGTTGTCACCCTTGTTGCATGCTCTCGTGTTTCAGTAACTTTTTATTCCATCCCATCGACTTTGTCTTTGATGCTTTTGGCCATCCTTGCATTTCAAAGGCATCTCTAATCCTCATGACAAGTGCCATAGAACAGCAAGTGGTGGAAGTCACGGTAGATCTGGTGGAGGCTGCATACAGTTGACAAGCCTTAGGAGGCCAAATGCAGTCGTGCAGTGACGGTTCACTTGTATTTTCTATGTCATCTCTTCTGGCCTACAGATCTTTCTCTGTATGCAAATCTACCTGTGTAATACGCATGTAATAAATCGGCTGTATGCCAGGCAGAGTTACGGTCTGCATGAACTAAAGGGGACTCTCGTGGGCTTTGCTTTCTGGCTTGGAAGGGTTGTCCGTAGTAATGTACGTCCTCTGCGAGGAGCCGCGTTCTGTTTCAGACTTTCTAACCAGCACCTGCATGTCTGCATGTGAGATACAGAATAAAACGAACAGCATCAAATCTCCTCTCATTCGGTCACATCCACGTTTAACTTTTTTCAGTTCCATGCCAACTTTATCTAAATCGAATCAGAAATATTTATTGGGCAGTAACCAGTTCCAGTGCTCTTGGTGGACTCAGTGCAGTGCTGCAGTTGGCTTCGTTCTGGCAGCGGTGCACGAACGGGGGGAGACGGAGGCAGCGACGCTGGGGAAACTCAGTTATTTGCCAGAACCATGGAAATTGTGACGATGAAAGGCTTGACATGGAACTGAGTGATTTACATCTTGTGGTGTAAAGTGTAAGAAGGGTGTGTTTAACCCAGCATGTTTGTTAACACTGTTGTCTTGAATTAAGGATCGAGTGGCTTAAGAAGACAACAGTGTTTCACTTTGCGATGTGTATTTTTATGAATGCTTCTAATAAAATTGCAAACTATAATCAGCTCAACAATTATTTGCTCTTTCAAGTTAATTGCTGTGTTATCTTCCTGGAGCCAATCTTCAAAGCAGCTTGGAATTTGGTTAGCAAGAGGCAAGGGTGGCCCTCTTGTCCTTTCCTCTCCTTGTCTAACCTCCTCTCGTAGCCTCGGCCTTACCCCTCCTCTTGCTCTGTTGGCTAACGTGCCCGGATCTTTGAACGCTGAGTTGACTTGCTCTTCATTTTCCATCCCATTTTTTACTTAACCATCATTTTGTGTTTGTTTTTTTTTTCTGTTTAGCCCTAAAGAAGAATAATATCACTAAATTTCCAAATGTTCACTCGAGGGTAAGGATTTCTTCTAGCACACCGGTGGTGGAGGATACACAGAGCTGGCAAGCATCACTTTTTACTTAGCTTCCTCCTCTCTCTGTACTCCAGACAGCCTGTCAGTAGTCGTGGCTAAGCGTAGTGCTGGTGAGAGCCCAAAGGCCAGTGCAGGTCCAGGCCCTTTGTCCTCACCCCTCTGTGTCGGGGGCCCGGTAGCCCACGGGCTGCTGACCCCTGCATTTTGGCCCTTTCCCTCCCGAGGTAGCCCGAGCCAGGCAGCCTCGTCCCCAGGTCGGTTCAGCCCCTGGTTCCCTGGACAGGCCCCCAGCCCGCAGCCGGGTGCGTGGTCCCCATCGCCCCCCGGTCGGGGTGTGAGGGACGGGCCAAGAGCAGCCGGGAGCAGGGAGCAGCAGAAGCAGCCCCGGCACAGCCCCTTCTGCCGGGGGCACCGGGGGCCGCGGAGCCTGGGCGTACCGGGAGGTTTGAGGGAGGCCGTGCCCAGCCCAACACAGATTTGTTTCCCAGGCAAAAAGATAAAAGCCTGCCTAAGCAGGAGGTGCGGCGTGCCAGGCGTGCCCCTTACGTACTGCACCCTGCGGGGTGGCACCTCTGTAGCACAGGGAGCCCCGCCGGTCACCGCGTCTTCGCAGCGCTTCTAACACAGGCTTTCGTTCAAACGTCCATCTCCGGCTTTCTCCATCGTTCGACCCATCGCATGCTCAGTGTCTCCCTTCTCTTCCCTCCCGAGCTGTCACCCCCTAAGCAGCAGCCAGGGCGGGCCGGGACAGATTTTGTGCTGTGCTGAGGCGGAGGGCAGGGGCGTTGGGGTCAGCAGCCGGGCTGGTCGCGGCGGGGCAGCTCCGCAGCCGTGGGTTTGCAGGCTGGCTGCAGAGGAAAGCCCGCTTTTAGAAAACGGGTGGGTGGGGAGCGTTAAGCCAGGCTGTTCGGATAAACACGCGTACCCCTGTGCCCTGTGTTTCTTGGTCAGTGAGTTTCATCCCACGTTGCAGAACGCTTGCGGCTCACGTCAGGGTTTCAGAGGCTGCAAGAAGGAATGAGGCAAACTTCCTGCAAACCGGCTTCAGCTGCTGTTGCCTTTGCTAACGAGGTTAATCAATACCAGCTGCCCGGGGGTGGGGAGAGGCTCAGGCCGACTCGACGTGGTGACTCCATTTGGGTTCAGCCGCACCTCAGAGCCCTCCCCAGCGTTACCTGCTGCTTGGGCGCGCGGCTAAACGGGCACGGCAGCCAGTGCCTGCTCTCGCTGTGCCCCTCGGGGTGACGGCCCTTCTGCTGTTCCTACCCAAGCTGCTTTGATTGGCTTCCAGCAGGACCTTTTCTTGTCTAGAGAGTGTGTGTGCGCGTGCGTGTGCCCGCGGGCGAGACGCGCGTGCTCACGACGGCCGCTTTCCTCTCCGCAGATCTTAGAAACCAGCCATACCGACGGGCCGATGCGGTGAGGAGAAGCGTCCGGCGGCGCTTCGATGATCAGAACTTGCGCTCTGCAAACGGTGCTGAAATAACCATGTGAGCTGGAGACCTGCGCGTGTAAAGTCGAGGGGGTGCTCGAGCGATACCTTGTCCATGTGAACTGTGTGTTCTGCCACTTACTTACAGCCTTGGGAACGGTAACGTTGCTTTCTAAAGGGCTCAAAGACCTAGAAAATGCATAGGAACGTCAGCGATGGGCTCTCCACTCAACTGTAGCTAACAAGTGCCTAAAACTGAAGTACCTGCTCAAATTAATCAAAGCAATAGGACTTGATTTGATTGGGTATCTTTTTACACCAATACGTTATTCAGTATTTTTAACCAAAATGTAAAATATGTGTTGTTTTTGGGTGTTTAGTTTGGTTTGATTATATAAAAGTTTAGTGATCGGTCTTCTGTTGACCTTACCTGGATCCCGACTGGTTGTAAACAGGTAGTACTTGGATGTGCTCTGCTGCGAGCTCCCTGAGCTCTTAAACGCATTCCTGCGCTGTCAGCTGAGGGATTAACCTTGGCTTCAGATGCACTTATTGGCTTTTTTTTTTTTAAAAAAAAAAGAAACAAAACATTTAAGGGCTTTTTCTGTATGTAATAGGGAAATAATGACAAGAAGATCCGTACCTTTTTCCACCATACACAGACTCCCTACCATACAGGTAGGATGTGGTAACACGTAGGTCAGTGATCACACGATTTGTAACAAATGAACACTATTCTGCACTGTAGGAGTCTGATTTTGGTAGTGTGCAATGCAGGGCTAAGGCACGAGGGATACCTGCGGGGACAAACGCATTGCAAATGCACAGGAGAATGGTGGATACGGCAGTTACTGTGCTCTTCAGATAGAGGCAGCTTTTGAGTAACAGTGTATTTATTAATTAGCACTAAGGTATTAACATCTCAATAATCAGTATTAGGCTTCTGAGGACCATTACAGTTCAGTTACTAGCACAGAGAAATCATCCTGTGCCCTGCTGTGTAGGATTAACATCCCCTTACACCCAAGTTTGCATCTACGGTGTAACCCCCCCGGCGTCCTTTGACAATCGAGTTCAAATTAAGTCCTAAGGTTCGTTTGTTGGGTTCATTTGTTCAGTAACACTCCAGACGAGTTCTACATTGCATTTCCAAAGCGTAAAAAGGGACGGTAGCAACGCTGTGCACACCCCACTGCCAGTTTGCCCCAGAGTAACGAGACACAGCGCTCCGTGCCGGCAGGGTACTCGATTTTCTCAGACGTGAAGAACTGGACTGCAGATAAAGTTGTACTTTCCAAGATACATTTTGCTTACAGCTTACCTTTCCTGGTATCGTTGCATCAATATGTTAATTGTAAAATTTATTGTATAGTATTTAACCACTGAATTTCTTTTCTTTTATGTTGTGCTTATGTGAACCACTGGTGAAGGTCCCATTTTTTCTTGGATAATGTGTAGTTATATGATAATCTGTTTTTAAATGTACAGATATTTTGCTACGAAATTGGTGCAGTTTTTTTATGGTTTTTACACTTCTCTTTTATTCCCACTTTAGCCTCTGGGTAATATTGTAAATATTGTTTAAAAAAATGCATCAGCCTGTGCTATACAATCTGAATGTTATTTTAACTTATAGTTTTTGTTTTTATATTTAACTAAATGGACAGTTTGGGGCTCAGTTACCACATTGACCTCTGCTTACCTATTTACAGGAAGTTTACTTTAAAAACTGCCACCTTCTTGCATTTTACAGCAACATGTACTTGACATGCTAAAGAGAACATGCCATATTGCCTCTTTCTTCACTGTTTGTGACAGAAGAGTATTTGAATCTGTGTAAAAAAAATTTGGCAGTTAATTTAATAAATTGGTAGTCAAACGGTTTAAAACAGTAGCTTTCATATTAAGCTCAAAGGTATTTTTTTAAACTTAAGACGAAAATTCTCATTCAACTAGACTATGACGCTGGCATGTTCTCTTTAATATTTTTCTAGTAATAGACCTGCTTCTTAGCAATATTAGAAATGTTTTATAAAAGCAGTTCATGTTACTTTCCTGGTCTGTTCCTGGCATAAGATCAAATAAACTATTTACACTACTAGCCCGTCATCCCAGCTTTTTGGGGTGTGTGAGAGGTTTATAGTACCCCTGGTCCTGGTGCTGCCGGTGGGCATGGCCGTGGCGTGCTGCAGCCACCTACACCTGGCTTCAGCACAGGGCTGGGTTTTAAAAAGAAAAAAGACAGCAGGAAGCAAGACGGGTTCTTCGGGGCGGCTGGAGTCTGGGCAAGGCTGGAAGTGAAACACCGAGGCCCATTCGCCCCCACCTGCTGCCATCCCGCCCGGGCAGAGCCTCCTGCAGCGGGTGCCCACTGCAGTGCCCGACTCGCACGATGCCCGCTGAATGCGCAGCGCTGCCGCCCACCAGCCCAGGGACCTCGGATATTCATCTTCGGCTTCGCTACGGCCTCGCCCAAGGCCCCAGGTCCCTGCATCACAGCCTGAGCCGGGCCTGTGCTGCCAAGTAAGTACCTGGAGCAGGAACACAGCTGTGCCCCCAGCAGCAGTTCTGCAGCAACCGCTCATAATCGCCTCCCTGCCAGAGTTAGTGGTGGTGTTTTGCTATCAAAACACAAAACCCCCACTATTAAAGGCCTAAACTAAAAGAGACAAACTTCATATTTTAGCCAAAATTCAGATTTAATTTTAGAAGGTTTAACAAAATAAATACAGCGGAATGTGGGGGGAGTGCGGGGCCGCCAGCCCCGGCCCCCGGGCGGCTCCGAGGGGACGAGGGTTGGTTGCCTTCGAGAGGGCAGCAAAGCAGAGCAAGTCAAATACAGTCAAAGTTAAACATCATCATAGGTACCGTTAACATTTAAAAAATAACTGATTTTGCTAAAAATCCTTTAAAGTTCCAGGCAGAAATGATGAATTTGAATGCAGAGCATCATCGTGCTGCCCAGCAGGGGAGGCACAGGCGGGGGGCATCTCTACTGCACCCTGGACAGGCCACTGGAAAGGTGAGGCCACAGAAAAGGAGGGAAAAAAACGAAACAAAACGCACACTCAGAAAGCCTTGTCATTTCCCTTAAAAATAAATTATGCCTTGCCTGGATTGTTTTCAAAATGATTTTTAAGATTTTTTTTTTTTGGAAGATCTGATTAAAAGAGGCAAAAAAAAAAAAAAAACATTCAATTTTTATTTTTTTAATGGAAAAATAAAGGCAAACCTTTTAAAAGTAGTATTTACTTAGAAACACATTTTTCTCATGTAAGTTCAGCAAATGCAAGGCAATAGCAAAATACTGTACACAAGTTCTGCGTATGCAAACCATTATGACCAAATCCTAAATTAGTTCCCTCTGCATCTCCCCCATCCCAGATCCGTATCAATGTAAAGCCAGTGTAAGACAAGATTATCAGCTACCTCATGGTCTAGAAATCATTTGCAGTTTATTTTTTTCACTTGGGCATTGCTACCTCTTCCACTATTCACACATTTCCATCTTAAAATATAAATGCAGGGAAGTGAGCTTACAAGGTTAACAAAATAGATGGGATGGGTGAAGGCGCTGCTGACCGCACACAGCCCTGGGAGCACCACGTTCCCCCTCTGGTTCTGTGCGTGGGGAGCCACTTGCTGCCGAGGAGCGGCCTGGAACAAAGCCCCTGCCACTGTTTCAGGCTGCAGCTTCCCAGATTTGACACAAACACTTCACTGTAGGCAAAGAATTACCACCAATCCTGCTGCCCAAACCCATGCTTTTTTTTTGTTTGTTTTTTAAGTGATGGGCAGTGAGTGGGTGATGAGCAATTAATGCTCTCAGCTGGAAAGCAACAATAGTGAAACGGGCTCTGTGCTGACCATCATCTAAGCACCAAACGATCTCAGTAAAAAAAAAAAGTAATTTCCTGCTAAATAGAGCAGATCAGCTGTCTCCAGCATTTTGTATTTCAAATGACTAATTGCAATCTCAACTAGTATTCTTAAGAAGCCTGAATCACATAACCACCCTAGCATATTTTCTTGCTGTATGAATTGGACCTTTGAGGTTATTTTTGCACTAGTAACAGCTGTCATACATTAGGAAAAAGCACTGAAAACAGAGCTGAACTCTAAATACAGCCTTCAAGTATTTTTGTGCGAGCATATGTTGCTTAAATCCAAGAATCAGAAGATAGCAATAATTTATCAGAGCTGTACACAGTATTTAAAACTAGAAATAAATACTAGTACACGCTAGGAGACAAGGTTTAATAATTGATAAAAATGTACAAAAATATTCCAATCAAAGGTTTCAGAATGTGTACCACAGCAGTCACTGCTTGTCGCTGAACAGGGCCGACAACTTTCCTAAAAGCAATCAAAAAGGAGACGGAGCTTCAGAGCTTAAGCTTCTTCCTTTTCCCTTTTTAAGGAAGGGTTTAGCACACACCGAGGTTCTAGACACGGATACTGCAGCTGCTACTGAAAACCTGGTGGTACATTCCTCAGCAGGTTCTTAAGGCAACATATTGAAATTAATTTGCAGGATTTTTATTTTACTTAGGATTTTCTTAACGTGAAGATAAATGCTGAAACAGCTGTAGCTGTTCTGGATCAGGTTTTACGCTAATACAAAGGGCAGCTGCGAGCAGCAGCACCCTCTGCCGGCACTGCACTGAAGCACCTATTGCATTTCTGTCAGCCACATCTGCATTTTATTTACCATAAACAACCGCTGGGAGATGAGACTTAAACATGAATCTCAGCCAGGACATCAGGTCTTCTGCTTCACGTAAATGCTCAAAACTGGTTTGGCCAGGAATGTAGTTCATAAAAGACCAATTCCAAGATCTGATTATTTTTGCAGTACAGATGAAGAAATGGATTCATTACTCCCCTTCCATTGCCTTCCCCTTTCAAAAATAAAACCAAATTCGTAAGACAAATTAAGCCACAAGAAACTATATTAAAAATCTTTCTAAAAATGAAGTTTTACCTGCCTACATTGGCCAGGAAAGACAGTGTTACTACCTTTCTAGGAAGGACCGTACTTAGGAGATGCTTTGCTAGAAAGGTGCCAACACTTTCCTTAGCCTGCAGACAAGATCCAGCGAGAACTGAAAAGTCTTCCACCGTGTTGTTCCCTTCAAAGGGCCCTCTCCATGGCGAGCAGAACACCCAGTCCGCCTAGCAGGTCAAGGACAGACATTCAACTTGTAACTCAGAATTTCATTCACTTTTCTAGATTTGATGCCCATAATAATAGTACTTGAATGTATTTACGTGGTAAGATTAAAACCCACTGTTATTCCAACAATGGAACTCAGGATATCAGAACCCACATCCTGAATCAGACATTGGTTTCTTTTATTATGCCACAATGTAAACATATTTGGTATAAATAATGTTCTCATTGATCTTCATCCAGTTGTTCCAAAAGAGTCCGCCTCTGTTTTTCCAGCTCCCCTTCGCTCAGTTCACTGCCTGAAGTATCCCAGTTACCCTGCAGAGAGAAAAAGGTTAATGGTAAGAGGGATTTATTTTCCACGCTTTGTTCTCTGGCTGAGGCACAGTAGGGGCCCCCCGTTAGCCTCCTACCCCTAACGCAGCGCGTTAGGGAACGCTCTGCACGGAGGCTCCCAGCTGAAGCCCAGGCACATGCTCTCTGAGCGCCAGAATCCCCCAGGACCTGTCATCCTGCACGGTGCACACCTGTCCGCAGTTGTTCCTGCACGGACAGACAGAGCTGAGCCCTGGATTTTCCAGCAGGACTTTTCTACAGACATTTTTACTAATAAAACCCGTCCAAGAGCAGTGTTTCTGGTGTCACCCGATGCCTGTAAGCATCGCAGCATTTAAGCCATCCCCGCACGGTACCAGCGCGCCGCTCACACGCCCCACGAGCTGCTTGGCGCCTCTCTCGCAGGGCGTTCAGGCAGCAGCAGTCACAACAAGAGGCGGGGAGGGAAAGAGGGAAATTGCAAGCTAAGCTGAGGTCCTCCAGTAGACAGCGACCACTTAATCACACCTGAGTTCACGTTCGCATTCAGCCACATAATTGGGTTTTCCAACGGCGTTCAGATGAGGCCAAAGCAGCTTATTTTAAGAAGATAATACAGAGAGCAGCCATCTGCCCTCCCTCCTCCCCCGGGAGGCGGAGCATATGGGGCGCTATCCAGAAGGACAGCGCCATCAGCGCCACCCAGCTAACCAGAGCGAGGCAAAGGGTTCCCACAAAGACACCCAAAGATGTTGATTCCTCCCCCCTCCAATTGTTTTTTTTTTTTAAAAGAACATGTCTTTGAAAACGCTGTCCTGAGCACCTTCCAAAACCAGCCACATGCAGAACCACCACAGCAGAGCGCAAGATCACGGTTACAAGTACACTGCCATATGATTTTCCAGCTTGAGAAGTTCAAGAATTTAGATTTTCTCCCAGTATCAGGCTAACGCCAGCCAGCACCGCAATTGCTACCTAAAACAGTGACAAGAGGACTAAAATTTCAGAACGGAAGCCCCACAATCAGTCAGATCTTTACCCAGCTGTGCTGCTCATTTTCCTTTGAGATCAATTTGGCAAATTGGATGGAAAAAAAGAAAGGCAGTCTAATCCTAAATAGCACTTTGTCACAGTATGGACTGTGCTTCAATACGGTCTATAAGATAACGTGCCTCATTTACACTTCACATCACCAGCAACGAACAGCATTTAGCCAAATAATTTCACACATCAACAACTAAATACTAAGTGAGGGCACAGGATCTGCATGGTTCAGCTCTGGTTGAACATTCGGTCCTTTTATATATGGAATTGGAACATAAATAAAGCTTTAGCACCTTACTTAAGGTAAACCCTTTATGAACCTATAAACTTGCATACTCCAGCAACCCACTGATACATAAAGCCCAAAGGCATTACATAAGAAGGAAATAAGAAAGCTTACAGAATCTTTTCCAGGTCGTTTTTTAGTCGGAGATTTATGTTTTGATTCAGATCTTTGTCTAGCTCTATCCTTTTCACTTTCTCTCTCTCTTTCTTTTTTGTCTTTTTCTCGTTCAATATCTGATTCTGGTGAATCCTTTGTAAACAAAGGGAAAATATTAAATATTAATATTAACTGTGTTAGATATCAGTTTACAGAATACCAACACTTCAGAAAAGTCTGACTTCATTTTAATATAGGCCATATTAGAAAGAAACTGCTTGAAGCGGTTACTAATTTAACACATCCTATTAACCAGGGCAGAAACAAGTAATTTCAAATCACATTACTAAAGTGATTTGAAAAGAAAAGGAGAGAGTGTTATAAAAAACCATTTACCATTTTCAATGCATGCTAAGACAGGGCACGCTGGGTGCCATACGATAAATCTCTTCTATACAAAAATGCCATTCATCCAACAAGAATTTTTCCTGCTCCGGCAGGGGGATGGATCTTTCAAGGACTAGATGATCTTTCAAGGTCCCTTCCAATCCCTAACGTTGTGATCTCTGGAAAGGGTGAAGGCTGGTAAACATTTTCCTAACACAGCTGCTTTGCCATATTTGACTGCTTTAATGCTGCTGGGCTTTTACTGGACTGAGGGATTAGGTGCTGCAACTGTGCTTTCATTCTGTTTCATCCCAGTGTCACTAAGCTTATGTGACCCTGTCTGTGTTGTGATCCTTCAGTACTAACGTGTTACTCAGTGCCTAACAATCAGCATCCCCACTCTTTGTGGATGCTGTCTATTGAAGGGCACGGCTAACTGCTGGGAAGTTACAGAAACAAAAGAATAGATGAGTTTCAAAAAGCTTTGCAGCAACAAAGAGTCCAGAGACACCAACTGCTTTCTCTACCCAACACCAAAAATATTCTTTGGCCTCAACTGATACAGAGTGAACGAAAAGCTCTTTCTGCTCTTTAGGTTCTTTTGATGCTCCAGCACATTTGATGTCAGAGCTGCTAACCCAACCCCGATACTCAAGCAGACAAAAGGAACGATGCTTAGCATAAGGCAAAAGGAAAAGATGGCAGGGATTCTACAGAGCGCTCCACAGTAAAAGCCAACGCCAAGACTTGCCATGATGATAAACAACAATTAGCAAGCTACGAGTAAGTCCTTCATACTCCCTTGATTAGTTGCGGTTAACCCCCCCAAAAACTATGGGGCCTTAAGTAGTTTAATATTAACGTGTATGTAACAAAGTTATTATTATACTAATACCCTGTCTGATCTCAGAGTGCTTACTATAAAGGCAGTTGGGTAACTAAATACCCAAAAAAGGATTGCTAACGCCATAAGGTGTCAAGTTGTCCCTTAAACTAGCTCAAAAAAAACCTTAGCTGCACTTACAGACTTATGTCTTCTCTTCTTGCTCTTTTTCTTGTGTTTTTTTGACTTCTTGTAACTTCTCTCTGCAAACATATGGAGAAAAAAATGGTAAGATTACAATTACCCATAACAGAGTAACACTAATTTTAAAGCAAAGAAAAAAAAATCTCATACCAGATTCTGCACTGGAAGAACGCTCAGAAACAGATCTAGATTCTGACCGTTGCCTTTTCTTCTTTGAATGACTATCATCGTCCTCAGACTCTGAGCCCTTGATACAAAAAATGCGGTTAGCAAGAAGACAGCATTCCAAATAATTAATTACAGGAGTAGATTTTACAACACCAAACGCCTTACCGAACGAGAGCGAGACCGCTTCCTGTGATGTTTTTTAGACTTTTTAGAATGTTTCTTGTTCTTTGAATGATGGTGCTGACATTCATGCTAGAGTACATGAAAAGGCAAATGTTAGAATTGATCTACAGGGCACAGCCAGAAAAATGACATCTCTCATCATCCACAAGGCACCTAAAGCTAGTAGTGATTAAAGATAATCAAGAGTTTTTTGTGTCAAAAAATTATACACCGCTACCAGTACTGCCATGTTAAAGTTGTAGTAACAAGCGCTTAGGAGCAAGGAAACGGACAGCTAGCTTCAGGCACGGATGCACACAGCTCCTGTTACCTGCATCCTTGTTTCAATGCATCCAAGTACTTGTTGTTGGCCTACAACATACTGCACACCTTGCTTTGCAAGATTTGAAATTCTGAAATTAAGCCATTTTAAAGTCTCTTCAGCTCCAGAAATTGAAACAAAACCCACAAAGTGTGTGTGTTTCAAATTCTTATCTCCCACTGTCTAGAAAAAGACAGCACCTTTTTCAACAATGTTAATTTTAGTTAACTTTTGAAAATTCTTGCAGAATAATCTTGCAGATTAAAAGAACAACTACATATCAAATAATTATAACATGCTTCTTCAGTGCCTCACTTTCAAAATGAGGTTGTATTATCCATCCTTTAGGGAAATACAGAACGTCTCTCTCTTAAATTATGTGGGAAGGGAGACAATCAGGTAAGATTTTTTTTGGTATATTCTCTAATCAGGAAAAAATAATTACCTCTAGTACATGCATGAAATCTTTAAATATTCTTTTTCTTTCAGACTCTAGAGTGATGTCTTCAAATGCTGGCTCTTTCACAAATCTATCTCTGATCTGTAAAAAAACCAGCAATGAATTACTAATATGAAATATGGCCATTCGGAAGTGTTAGCACGCAACAGCTTGTTAAATATACTTGGAAAGACTTTCATAGCTAAGTGACAATACATACATCTTCCCAGACAGCATCCAATTCAATCGGAGGAGTAGCTTGTTTCAACATACTCTTGAAGGCAGACTCTTTGCGCTTCATTTTACGAGCTTCTTCTTTTTCCCTCTCTCTTTCACGGGCTTCTGCCTTTTCTAGCAGCTATATTGAATTAAAGTTGTGAGATTATTTGAAAAATATCAAAGTGGAAGATTAATAATTCAGTTTCATGCAATTTTTGAAAGCCCAATGACAGTTTACCTTTTGAGTTTTCTGTTTGTCATTTGCACCTACCCACTACTTGCATGCGTTTCTCAAACAGAATCTAAAATATATTTAATGCCTGATGCAAGCCAGACCAACAGAAATGCATGAAAATCCCTTAAGAAAAATTACAAATAAGCACGATAACATTACTGATTTCCTACTGATGTGTTTTACTTTCCTCAAGATGAAATGCTTATGGTCTAGGGTAAAAATCCACTTCTTCAATTTTTATTTTGGAACTGTTACAGGATAAGCGGCTCTAAAACACAGCCTCTTTCTTAAATATTGTGACAGTAGTAGTCATAACAATACGGTGAAAATAAGTGCCAATTCTTATTTTACAGGGATTTTTAATCATAATTTTGGAACATTCTTATATATTAATACTTACGCTATTGAAAGCCAGCTTGATATTTCCTGCATCTAAAGTTGTAGCTCTTTTAGTTGAGCTGATGACCGTAACAAAGTCTTCAAAAGAAGTGTTCACTTCAACCACAAATCCTTTATCCTGTTAAAAAAAATCCCTTTGCATCAGGTAAGTTAAGGAATTCTCACATTAATGGCGATATACACGACATTAACGCAACGTAAAATCCTACCTCCCGGTAGCAAAGTTTTCACTTGAAAGAGGTATTTGGCATTAGAAGAGAAACAGCATAGTGGGGCATTTTCCCCTCTCACCTTTAAGATATCTTTTATTATCTTCTTTTCATCATGGTAACGTGCTTTTAAGTCTTCAACATAGAACTTGAAAAGATCAAGTGCTGTCGATCCTGATGAAAAAACTAAATAAGTCAAAAGCTAGCTCTAATAAAAGAGCTGCATTTTTTAAAAAATTCAGAAAACATACAAACAACCCTGCTTTACTCTGCCCCAAGATTAAGAGCTTTACACCTTAGTTTTACAGGGTTGGAAGGAAAGTATTCTTACCAGGTTGACCAAGCATATTAGTGAATCTGATGTCAGAGCTTATGGTTGGGTACAACTCCATCCAAGAGGACATTGAATGTAATTGTCCATGCTCATGAAGTTCATCTAAAAATATCTACAAAATACAAGTGAATTGGAATTTCATCATCACTTATCATACTTCCAACTTTGCTAAGAGCTGAAACGAATACTCCTGATAACTGGAATTCCATATTTGTTAAATTTTGAATTTTCCATATTCTTGCAGTTTCTGGCAAACAGATTTGTTACATCACAAAGTGGTGCAACTCTGATATTCGATTCCTTGTATGTACCCATTAGCCTACCCTATGAAATAAGAAAACACGGAGTATCTAATCTGTATGACATGTCTAGGACAGAAAAATAAAGTCCACCAACCTGGAAAGACTCTCTATTTTTACGCTGCCGCCTTCTTTCTCTAAGCAAGCTTTTCTGTTTTTCTTCTTCCTCCTCTTTTTCCAGTGCCCTGATATGCTCTTCAAAACAGATCAGCGCATCTTCCTTATCCATATCTAGCAACAGGTAACAACAGAGCATTAAGAGAAAAAATTAAGTACTGCTACTCACTAACTGTAAGACCTGTCTTAAGAGATAACTGTTGCCAATTGTTACTATTAATGGAGTGAGGTGAAAATTCACTGACCACTGAAATATATTAAAGACCTGTGCAGCAGCAAAGCCACCAACCCTCCTCCCCTCCAACCTGGCTAATTTTTTTTTTGCCAGTACAGAGCATGGAAGTCTTAATGAGAAAAAAATTGTGGATGAGCACTTGTGCATCTCTCTCTAACATCCCAGGCATCTTACAAACACAGGAAAGAAGTTAGAACACAGTAACTCTATCAAATACTTCAGCAGTTGTGTGAAAGCATATGCTGCTCTTAAAAACAGGATCAACCCATTTACAACAAAGATGTAAACATAATGGAAAAAATACCTTCTTACTCAGAAGAGTAAAAAGGATTACTACTTCTAAGAAAGCAAACACAGAAGAAACTCAGTCTAGCAGAAAGTACTGTATTTGCCACACTGCTTACGCTGTCAAATAATTCTCCAAATTTCACAGGATAACAACTACTGAGGTAGTTTAATCCCCATGAAAGAGGAATCCAATGCTTTATTATTAAGACTATTCAATAACAGTTTCTGAAGCTGACGTTGTTTCTGAGGAGCCAAAAGAAGACAGGCCCTTTTACATGCACTGCTCAGCAGCTGTCACAGCTGCTCCCAACCTCCCAAGAGCAAGCCATAACCAGGAACCCTCACTGCTAAAGACAAATCCATTCCCTCATCCAGAAGAAACGCATAGACTTTTTACATACTCTGAAGTTCCTCATCTTCTGCAAACGTAGGATTGTCCATCAGATACTGCTGAGCCTCTGACCAAGTAGTGCAGTAAGTGACATTAGCCATGTTATCTAGTATGTTCTTTAAAGCTTCCCAATTCCTCTTTCGCAACTGTTTGGCTTGTTCCTGAGGAGAAAATGTAGTAATGCAACAATGCTTATTTGGTTCCCAGTGTCTTTCCTACAAATTCCTCCCATTCTGTTTGCATTTTCACTGTCCCTGAACTATGCACAGATCTGCACTGCTTGCAAGATTTCTTTACCAAGTGGTATAAACTAATTTACTGGTAAGTCAAAAAAAAAAAAACAAAACCAAACAGGTACAAAAGTTACCTTCTCTTTCTTAGACAGAAAAAACAAGACATCCTCATAAATTTCAAGACGATCACGCTCAGATATTGCATTCCAGACTTCCATCTCCCCAAACATTTGTTCAGCTTTTCTAGACAACGAAAGAAAAAGCACACAACAACTTACTGGTGAATACTCATTTAACATGTTAGTGCAAGACAGTGGGACATCAGCTACATGATAGGCAGTAATGCTTTTGTAAAACATCTCCCAAATTTCTTTCTTGGACAATTGGACAACTTCTGTGACAGCTTTCTCTCCATCTAACAAACAATGAAAACAGTTGAAAAATCAATATTCCTCTCCATAAAGTCCAGGTTCACCTACAATTCTAGTAAGCACCCTGTGAAATCAGCTGAAGAAAATTTTCAATGACAGGCCTACTAGACACACCTCCCTTTGGGCAGCTGCTATGTCTTTCTTTTTTCTTTCCTATTTGTGAACTAGACAGAGACGAATAAAGTTGCACTGTCCTTTAGATTCAGTAATGTTATACAATAGCTGTCTATCAGATTTAACCCTTTAAAAAGAGCACATAATAAGTAAAATCAACTTAAAACAAAAAAGAACCCGAGTTTTAAAAGGATAGCACAAAAAGCCACACAACTACTAATTTTTTGTAGGTGGGAAATTACCTATAATTTGTCTGCATCAACCTAGAATCTTTACCACCTAGAAAACCACACACAACGTTAAGTCACTGTGGTGGGTAAACTCAAACTTCACACAACTGTTTTTCAACCCTTCATCAAGTCTTTCTGGAGAGAATAAAACCTTACCAGTCTGCATGCCTACTACCTGAAACCAACCATCAGTATCGTGGATTACATTGTGCTTTTAGAACCATTGAAAAATGAAAGCAACTTTTAAAGATAATCTAGGCTTAAAGCACAGAAGGGACTGTTCGTGTGCTTAACATCACGCATTTAACGAAGTTATCACCGCTTTACACTCAGACCACATTCCAATAGACTCCAGCTTCAGTATGCATAAATGTGGGATGCTGACTCACCTGTCTTATACCAAGTTGCTTGGTGTCAGTGCTCACAAGTACTTGATACAGTACTCAGAGAAGAAAAAATCTGAGTCTGGACAGTTTGTCAACTGCGATTTTAAATTTGACTGAACTTTGATAATATGGATTTCTGGCAGGTTTGGTATTTACTATGAGCTCAACCTGACAAGTCTATCACACTTCTATTTTAACACTTGGGATGTTGGCCCCAGACATGCCAAAATTTGACAGCATTTACACAGTATCACATTCCATGAACAAGCTATCAGGCTTTCTTTGTTCTTAATGGCAGATGTAACATAAGACACCTCCCAGTGTTACTATTCACCTTTACTTATTCAAAGTTCAACCATACGGGTTGAATCAGTATGCCACTCTTTTGTGTTACCTCTTTTTTCTTTCTTTCCTGCCTATTTTGCCTGACTTCAATACATTCTGTGAAAATGAGAAGAGTTGTTCTCCCATAAATATTTTACTTTCCAGCTTTTCAAGGCTGAGCAAATACAAAGGCTGGCATTACCAAGAGCAAGCAGCAAGTTTAAGGATAAACTTGCCAAGCTAGCAAAGGTCAGAACTTCATTTAAGATTGATCTTACTTGTATCTTGTTGTGGATGTCATCTTTTCATGGTTTTCAAGAAAACGCTGGAAGGATTCTTTAGCTTCTTTGTATTTTGATCTTGCTTCTTCTTTTTCTTCTTTTTCTGTTTGAACTTTGTAAGCATTAAAGGCTTGCTTTTTTTCACTCAACTTTGCCAAAGCACTTTGTATAAAAAAATGAATTGCAGAAAAGGAAATTAAGTTAGAAAAACAAAACTGAAGAGTCAAAACATAAAACAGATCTGAACAATGCAAATCTTTAATACAAAGTTATATTTAATCTATACGGCCAGTCATCACGCTCTCTCTCCTTCAAGAGAAATGAAATATCGTTTAAAAAGAAAGTAGTAAGAACAAGAAGTTATAAATAAAGCAGTTAAGAATAAAACAAACTACTATCCTATTTTCAGGTAGTGTTTACACATTTCAATATTATTTTTATAATTGATATGAACCAGTTTTCCTGCCAATGTTTATGGCAGCCATCCATTTCAAAAAGTAACCTAGAAAGTCTTCAGCTCCAGTAAAAGTATGCCTTTGTTCTCAAGCAAGTCATTTAAATTGACTATAATACAACCGTCAATTGCCTCATCTTTCGCTACTCAAAAACTAGGACTTGTGCTTTACATAGTAAAGGAACAGCATTCCTTGACAATGGCGTATGTTCACAAACGGACAAGTATGTATTAAAGCAATCAAAAAGTTACACCAGTCAAGTCAAACTACCTCAAATAGTGTTTGTATAGAAATGTAATAAGAAAAGAATCAAGCAGTACCTGTATCTAGGATCATTAATGATCATCTTCATAGCTTGCTCCCAAGACGCATTAGACGGTACTCTCTGTCAAGACATTATATCATTACTTTGGCACCAATATCTAACAATTAGAGCTTCCTTAAAAAAAATTCTTAGAAAGAAAAGCACTACATTTTTTGGGGTTAAGACAACATTTCTTGTTACAAAACTATATTAACAGTTTATTAACAATCAGCTTGAGAAATGAAACTAGATTCTTTGGTATTATCACTATCCCTACAATAAATTCTCCTGGAAATTTTTCTCACTTGAGAAAACAGATTCTATACACTGAGGGAAAACCAAAGTGAATCTAATTTTACTCTCATTTCACCTCCATCTTTAAAACAAAGATGAAAAAAATCAAGACTTAGACAATCAGACAACACTTTTATTAGAAACGTACCTCACAGTCAGTCAAAAATAATGGTAACTGTAACTTCAACAAACATTTAAATACTGTTGTTAAAATTACTACTTCACAGAAAAATGTTAAATCAGACTAGCTCATGGCAACGCTGCACACCAAACCTAATAGTCTGTCGTTTTTCAATATGGATCTCTAAACTGTCTCTGAAACATCTAGTGAAGGTATCCATCAAATCGCTCACCATTCCAGTCTGAATTCTGGACAAACACCAGACCGTTAGTTTGCATGATAGCGTGGGAGTAGGTAAAAGGAAGAAAGGAAAAAAGCTGACCTGAGAGCCCTGATTAAAATCCTACACCTTGCTCCTCACCCAAAGCGCTTCTGAAAAAGGCTTACTCTGTACATTCTTTTCACTGTATTTCTTTTCCCACATTTCTTGTCTAGCATGTAAGTCCTCTTCCACAACAGTGAGAGACTTTAAAAAAAAACAAACACAAAAGCCCTCTAGCTGTACCTAGCAAATGTAGCTTGCGTAGCTCTATAAAGCATTAAGAATAACAACTGACTGAAATACCTTTTCTTTTAGGAGTTCTTTAAATGCTTGCTTTGCTTCTTCCTTTGTATTCCACGTATAGGTTTTTTTAACTGGCTGTGCATCATCGTCCTCTTTCTTTGAAGAAGCACTATAAACAGAAATGAATTATTTTAGTATTTAAGCATTTTTTTTTCTAAGTTAAAGTCACTGAAGTGTCATATAGGGTAAGTGTATAATGTTACCCCCAGAGAACTCTTCAAGCTATTGAAAATTTATCAGCTGTGAGCCACAAATGGTTCTACACTAGCTTTAGGGGAAGGCTGACAAGAGGGCATTAGATTTTTAAAAATAGACTTAATACTCCTTCCTCTTTATTATTCATTCTTCACTGCTGCCATTGAGATCCATGCTCATGTTTCACTGAAAAAACAGCTAGTTGTCAAAGAAGCCTGGCCACCTAGAACTGGAGATTAACCAAATCTGACAAGAAATACAGAAGTTCAAAAACCGTAAATCCTATATAATCTTACTTACTCTGCTGAACCCTCCTGCTTGGAAGAATCATCCGCTGCGTTAGCTGCAGTTTCTGCACTCTGTTCCTGTGCAGCAGGTGCAGAAGTTGCTTGCTGTCCCTGTTCCTCTGCTGTGGCTGTGGCAGTACTCTCATTTTCTGTCCCAGAAGCTGCAGCAGTTTCGCCTTCAGAGGCTGCTGTTGCTGCAGTAGTGGTGGTGGTTACAGCTGCTGCGGTTTCGGCAGCAGTTGTGGCTGTGGTGGTTGTGTTTGCTGCTTCTCCTGTAGCAGATGACGTTGCAGTTGACTCTTCAGGCTTGGTGCTGTAGGTATCAAAAATGGCAACAGTCACATTTAAGCACTGGAGAGCTTAACAGGTTAGGGAAGACCGTAGTTTAAAGAAGGTAAAGTAGGAAGGGAGAGGTTTAAGTCAAGTTACAAATATTTTATCTCAGAATAATACAAAATAATCAGCTCTGAGATAGGAAGGCTTCAATAAAACTACGCATTTATGTATTATATCATTGGATAATATCATAGAATGGCTTGGGTTGGCAGGGACCTCGAAGATCACCCAGTTCCAACCCCCTGCTATAGGCAGGGATGCCACCCACTAGATCAGGTTGCCCAGGGCCTTGTCCAACCTGGCCTTGAACACCTCCAGGGATGGGGCACCCACAGCTTCTCTGGGCAACCTGTCCATGCAAGGACCACGTTTAAGATTCAAGGACTACATTCTATTTTTAAGAAGTAATAGGCAGCCTAACATAAAACACAACACTAGTAACACACTAAAAACATACCTGTTTTCTTCTGCTTTAATCATTGCTAGAGGAGAAGAGAAAAAAAACAATCAAAATACAGCTTTAAATAAGGATATTTTACGTATGGTAAAAAGTCACTGTTAGCATGATTTAATAAAAGCACAGCTTTAAGTATCTTCATTACCATTGTCCTTTGAAGACTGAAATCAATTACAACTGAAACAAAATTTAGAAAACCACTAAATTAGGATTAGGGGGTAAGAAAGGGATTTCCTCAATTTAATTATTTCAACTTCAGACTATTTTAAAGAACAGAATGTTAAGCTTTTTGAAACAGATCTTTCCTTCTTTCTTTTTCGAACATTCATTGATACTTATGCATTGTAGTATTCTATACATTTACTTTATAAACAGCTGGTTTTGTAGTTTTTCATCAAGATCTTATTTCCCTCACTATACCAAACAAAACTTCTAAAAGTGAAGAACAAGAGCACATCATCATGTTTGTTTAAAAAAAGGAATAGACAATGTTCTGTGTCCCTCCCCCCCTGTTTTTACAATAGAGAAGGTCAATACAGACATACTAATATTTTTTGCTACAACAGTTTCTCTTAATATTTTTTGAGATAAATTAACAGGAAATAATTACCTAAGCAAAGCCTGACACACAGTTTTGGCTTTCAGTAGACACTCTGCTTTCAGTATAAAGCATATTACTGTTCTTAAAATTCTTCCAAGACACCAAAACAAAATGCAATTCCTACTCAATTATAAGCTATATAGTATTATAAAAGTCCAGCACCCTTTTATCCTGTTTTCCCAAGTGAATGAGGATTACTACAGTAGCCCCTCTGCTTCTTGTCTCCCCTCACAAACCTGAACCCATTAAAAAATTCTACCGAAAGTTCCCCCATTTCCAAAGAATTGGTGGCTAAGAGCAAAATCATACAACAGACTCAAATGAAGCATTACCTAATGTAATGAGAACATGCACATAGCCCCGAACAAGCCACAGCACATTACATCCTAATTCAGTTCCTGTTTAAGGACACAAGGGGGAGCTTCTGCTGCTGCCGCTACATAAGTAGGCAAGAACTAAGGGTATTCTGGAAAACTGGGTGGCAATGAGGTAGAAAAAAACAAGGAAAACAACAATACTCCATAGAAATCTCAGACCGCAGTAACTCTATTGCATGCAGCTAATTCCGGTAGTTTTTATTTCTAGCAGAAGTGTAACTCCTATGCTCTGACAACAGTCTTTTGCCATAACTCATGCATGTGCACAGCTTGCAACCCTCCTTACTCAACTTTGTCGACATTACCTTCAAGATCTTCAAGTTCTTTGGGTTTTGCCCAGCGCGATTCCTTTGTTTGGGAATTATAGTAGTATGGCTTTCCAGAATCAGATTTGTACTCTTTCCAGGGACACTTTGACAACAATTGCTAACGGAGAAAAAACCAAAAATATACAATCAAATTTACAGTAATATTTTAAAATTAGAAGACTGGTAGAAGTGAGCCATAAGCACTAACCCAAGAAATAATTTAAGGATTGACAAATACAAGGCATCTACTTGCCAAGGAAAATCCTCCCTAGTGATATAAACACATCACTTATCTAAATATTGAAGAATGCCACCCTTTTGATTGGGAAAATTTACATATAAATTGAGAACTGTTTTAGTTTTGTCCATTTTGCAGCTTTACGTTCCACCAATATAAGGAAGGGGATATAAGCATATTTGCAACGTTTCTAATTTTAGGAGTTTGCTCCCACTGATAAAAATCTGTTGGCGCACCCATCCTGCATGGTAGTCATGTAGTAAATTCTTGCCTTCACACAAACTTCCACAATACAGTAACTTGCCTTTGAATTTAGTTTACCTCAGCTGGTGTTTTGAGATCATCTGGCTTCTCCCAGGTAGACTGCTTTGTTTCAGTATTATAGTAGTATGTTCTTCCATCAGGTGATTTGTGTTCCGTCCACGTAGATTTCTAGGAAATTTGCATATAACATTAATGATGAACAACAACTGATGACCGAGATGCTATCAAAAGCCACTAAAAAGTACAATACAAGTGGAAAGCAGATAAACCTGTTTAGAGTGCTCTTCGTTAACAGAACTGTTGGTTGTGGCGGTTTGCTGAGCTGCACAAACTACGGGATGCGTTGTCTGAGGGCGAAACAAAACAGAGCTCTGAAAAGACATTCTGGTTACTATTTGTTTTTCATTTGAATGTGCATATTAAATATAGTAAATAATTCAGTAGCAAAGGAAATGCAGCAAAACAAAATCTAAACAACGTTAAGTTGGTATTGTTTTCAAGAATCTAGTTTGTGCTATGCTATTAAGTCTCCCACCCCCCTCCCATTCAGCAATCCAAGGTAGCCAATTGCCATCAGAAAAGAAAGGAAAAGTTAATGGGATCAGAACCTAGCAACTTCGAGAAATAATCTTCAAATAATAAAGCATGCCATGTTTTCAAAACTAAGAAAAATTTGCTTCAAGGAAATTCGACTTCAGGAGTTTCATGTGAACTCAAGATTACCTTCTTAATGCTTTTCAACAACAGCTTATATAAACTTACTGAAATCAGAGGTGGCAGAACTCAGCTGTAGCTGAAATCTGTTCTGAAAATCTGCCATTTCAGTTACTGAATAAGGCTGAGAAGAAACAACCCTTTCACAGGTCAATTACACAGAATGCAAGTCTCAGAAATAAAAGGACAACTGAAATTCACTCGTATTCATTTAATAACTGATATTCATTTAATAATTACACTAGGCAAAAATCTACTTATAAATTGCTCGTGTAACAGAAGGGAGATTTAAAAAGGAAAAAAAAGTAGGAACAACTTTCACTCTTCTTTAGTACAAAGCCACAACTTTACCCTGAATAACTGCCTAGCCTGACACTGGCAGACTTAAAACTGAAAAGAGACAGCTTTAAAGTAAGCTGGGTATTTTTGACCTATCTGAACAGCAAGTGAATTATATCCTAGACACCTAAGAAAAAAATCAAAATAAACTGCCCTGCATACTAGAAGAACTAGACAAAGATTAATTCCAAAGCTCAAAAATTCATGGAAATAACAAGAAAAGCACACCTTTTACTTAAGTTCAAGCTCAATTCCTTAAAATAAAAACACTAATGTCACATAAAACATGAAAACCTTGGCAAAGCAGAAGAAATACATTTGAAGCTATTAATTTTAACATTAACTACCAATTGATAATCTAATGAAGCCTTAAATCACAGATAGGCCAGCAAGCTCCATAAAAGGAGGACAAAAAGAAAGTTTTAAATCTGTAAAGCCATGTTTGTATGACACCACGCTTCTATCAAAGACTTCTACAGTTTTGATTTTCACCTACCTGAGTTCCAGGTGGCGTTACACCTAAAAAAAAAACAATCAAAAAGGCTGGTTATTTTTTTTTTCCCTAGGTAAAAAGACAATTAAAAGAAAAATATTTTCTCTAAGAATCAATGACAGTTAAATTATGTTTTACGGAAGTGGGTTTTTTTTTTTTGGTACTTCAACTAGTTTTGGTGAAATACTTTGAAACAGTAACAAAGAGCTTATACTTACCTACTTGCGCGTCCATGCTGTTCACCCCTGGCTGTAGAAACAATCAGCAGATATTTAAGCACCAAGTACAATTGTAATCAAATCAATAAATACAGAACTTATCCAAACAAGTGGGTGTCCAGCAGCAAAATGCTCTAACGTCTTAAATACGGATTCCTAGCTTCCCACCCCCCACACAATTATTACTGTTGACTTGAATTAGGAACATCAAGCTAATTCTCAGAAAGGCAACATACAAAATAAGCTACACCAGGGGTCTCTCCTGCCATTACCCCAATATCTCTGTCTTTAGCTCCCAAATAAATTATCTCCTACATAAAGCTCCATCACAATTAGCAATAGCTTTTTCACAGTCCAGCTGAAGAAAACAAAGACATACCCATGCTAAACAAAAACAGCTGACACAAAGACATTTTCAAATTCAAAAAAGTGAAATTAAACTCACCGGAACTGTAGGCTGCATAGCAGCTTGGGACATGTGAGACATCATCATTCCGGGCATTACCGACTGCATCATTCCAGGCATCTGTAATTAAACAGTACTTCAGATATGCTTTATGATATTTTAAACCTTAAATATGATGCCTCATCTTTGTTTTAAAATAATTACATGACACTTGCTTTAATACAAATGAACCTTCTAAGCATTTGGAAACAAAAAGTAAGTTACTTCTGTAGAATCCTGATTCCTACAAACTTACATTAGGAGTAACATGTCTCAATTATTCTGAAGTCTGATAAGTAGTATTAACAAAGACCACCACGTCAACAAAAGAACAGCAGCAAATGATGAGGTATGTAATCTGTGTGATAAGCTATTACTGAAATCTTAACTTAAAACAGGAAAAATAAAGGTTGGGAAAAATTTCTGCAAACTTCCAAGGTCACATGGAATGAATTAAACGTAGGAAAGGTAAACTCAGAGTCTAAGATTAGTTGTGCTCACAATGTTTTTTGCAACTTTCAACCTGTCTCCCTTTCCTCTCACCTCTGCAAACAGGAAGGAACGCTTTACAGGGACACTAGAAGAATGAATTTCTGCAAATAACTTCAAGATGTAGAGAGCTATTAAATTTAAACATCAAAACCCCTGATTTCTGAACTCTCTTTTTTAAACATCTGGATGAAAATCTTCATATAGACATACAATATTAAACCATGTACAATGTGAACTTGGCAATGGGGATAAACACCGTACCACAGCAAGGGAAAGTTTGAGTCTAGACTTGTATCTGAGTTTGTCGGGTGATCTGATGGGACACAAAACACGGAACTGCTACTCAGATAAGCTAGCCTCGGCTCCAATATTTATGCTTACAGTCTCAAAGGGATGGTTATGCAGAAGTTACGCACTGAACTGATACGCTGGAAAGCTGATAACGCTACTGAAAAAAGTATTTAATATTTTGTATGTTTCCCATTATTATTATTTTTACTGATCCTGACTTCCAAGAACTGCTAAACTATTAATAAAGTGGCAAAAGGAATAAAATAAATAATCGAGGTATTGCCAACACAATTTTTTGGCCACCGATCCCAAACAGATCTCTAGATGTCAACCCCCTTCAACCTTCCAGTTGTGCCCCTTTACCTTTATTGTCCTTGGCAGGCTGGCCAAGAGACCCCATCCCCCTGTATCTTCAGGGAGCACCAGGTTACCACTCTCCTCATCTTGCATCTCGTGGGGAAAGAGGGTATGTGGTAGGGCTACTGCTCCACCCTCAATCCACAAGGTTTTCTTGGGAAGGTGAGGGAGGAAGGAAAGACTGGAAGGCGGTCCCTCCTATTCCTCGCCATCCTGTAGAAGCAGGAGAAGAAAGCACTCTTGCCCCACTGCTACGTCCAACTAAGGGGGCTCTGAGAGCATCAAGCTTCTTAAAAGCCCTGGCCCAGGTCCTGCAGAAACCCCGAGCTCTGCTCTGTTTGCGTGTGACACTAAGACACAAAGTTAAAAAAAATCTGTTGGGAAGGCGACCCTACTCATTTCCAAAAGGCCTTCCTTCCTCTGACTGATGCTGAGAGAAGGCCACACTACTGCTGTTACCTATGCAAGGTAGTCACCTGCCCTACAGGGGTTCACCTCAGAAAGGAGACAAACAAGCTAGGAAAACACCTCATCCTGCAAAGTTTCCCAAATAACCTCCGATAACTGCTGGAAGAAAGTGGTTATCACCCAAGGAAACAAGCCAACGGGAGCTGACACTTCCACCTGTCTGGTGTGGGGGTATCACCACCCCGTCCCAGCCTCAGGGCCGCAGAATGATCGAGCCTCTAATCCCCTCTCTGCCATGCCATTTATCTTCAGCTTTTTACATCTACCAAAAACTCCTCAGTTCTCTATCTACATTGCTCACTAAAATATTAGACACTGAAATGGGTAAGAACGTTACACACACATTACATGGGTAAGAATAGTGGAATAGAAGGAAACAAACCAAAACGCCTGTTAAGCAAAGGAATAAAATAGAATTGCTATTGAAGTTTTTAACAAGCACACACAAAAACTCACGCCATTAGCTATCATACCAACAGCCAAGTCCTCCTCACCTTTTAAAACTGCATTAATTTTGCAGATCTAACAGGCTGCAAAACCATGATGAAGAGTCCTCTCAGGCTCAGTGCATCAGTGGAAAAAAACAAAGCACGTGCTCTATCCAAGGTACTGCAAAGGAGCACAAGGAGCGGCCAGGATGACCTCGTGGGCTCTTCTTGAGGCGTTAACCGTTCACGTCACCCCCTCGCCAGTCTAGTTGATAACCCTCAGTTTCTACTTAGGCAAACCACTATCACAAGCAGCATTACTACAGCACTTCTTAAGTCCAGAAAGAGAACTGCTTCTTAATCGGAAACCACACAGGAAAGGATTTTTCATTATTTAAAATACAGCTTTAAACATGCAAAAAGCACAGCTATGATTCTGGCTACTCTACCTGTCAACCCAGCTTCACACCTGTCACTGTGAACAGCCAAGTTTATTTTTCGAACTGCACATTCCGCTAGCAACAACAGCATATTACACGTCACTCCCTAGGATTCTGGAAGGAATTCTGCAAAAACTCATGTTGTAAATATTTTTCCCTGCAATTTTCGTCTACCTGGACAGAGCAGATAGCCAAGAACAAACGAAACACGAAGTTCTCTACCTTTTCTATTTCTGAGAAGAACCAACACTTTTCGATTCTAATGTGTACTAAGATGACAACCTTACTTCTCCAAAATCCATGCAAAAGCAGCAGCATCTTTTTTATTCAAATTACAGGTTCATACCTACATCTACTGATGCTTAAAGGCCAAATGAAGCGTATTGATTATCTGCTATAATGAGAAGAGTTTCTGCACGCTGCAGGTGGATAGGAGCGGTGGCGTAAGACACCCTGAATGATTAACCTTAGCACTTGCAAGCTGCCATATGAGACTTACCTACAAGCGGGGATGACCTAACATCGTTATGGGAAGAAAGAAAAAGACATTAAAAATGCGTTACCTGCCCCATCGGCGGTCCTCCCATGGGAGGCATCATCTGAGGCATCATACCATGCGGAACCGGTGGCATGTTCGGTGGCCTCTGCCCCATGGGGTGCATTCCCATGGGCGGGTAATGTGGCATCCCTGGGTGTCCCATCTGAAAGGCAGCAACAAAGGAAAAAAATGAGCGTGAAGCTAACGACTCACAAAAGCATTGAGAACAAACAGAGGCTGAACGCTGAACTGAAAATTATTTAATCAACTTTAACTCAACACTGCGTAGCAGTAATGACAGTAAGCATTTGATCTTCCAGGTCCTCTAGAGTCGTGAGCATTAGAACAAATAAAGTTTCTAAACCAACATCCAAATGAAACCTCCACAAGTCTTTCTTAAGCCACCTTACGGCTTGTCACAGCAAAGCGTACTAAACTTGGGCCTGTAACTACTTCTGTGTGCTCTTCTGCAACAACTATGAGCGAGTTTGCTCACTGTGCAAAGTTACACGCATTCCTTTCACTCCTCATATCCAAGTCTGAGAGAGTTTTTACAATGAATGTGATCTGGTAGCGTTTTTACAGTGAATGTGATCACCGTCTCCTTATTAAACAACTGAACTTTGTTACTCTTGCGATGCCTGGTACGGTCACGCTGCAAGGACAAAAATGTCTATGGATGAGAGATGCCGTTCGTTCAAAATTCCCGCATTACAGCACGTGCCTTCTGTCGTGGCCACAAGCGCTGGTTCTAGGAGTCCTTTAGGAGCCGTGCTGTGAACGAATTCACTCGCAGAGCACGCAGCCCGGCCTCGCACCACACTTCCGCAGATAACTGCTCCAAGTCACTACGGAAGCACCACCTGAGGGTGCCATTTCAGGGCGGCGGCGGCAGCAGCACCCCCCCCACCCCCCCCACCGTCCCCCCAGCCACCTCCCCCCCGCTTCCCGGCGCTCCCCCCGCCCCGCCCCGCACTCACCATAAGCGAGCCGCGGTCGACGGCCCCGGGCCGCATGGCGGGGCTCAGCAGGCTGCCCCCGCCGCACCTGCCCAGGAGCCGCCCCCGCAGCGGCTGCCGCGACGAGGGCCCGAAGGGCATCAGGGGCTCGGGCTCGCCGCGGGGCGGGAGCAGCGGCGCCAGCAGGCTGACTGGCTTGCCCGCCGGCCAATCGGGGCGGCCCGCCAGCCGGCTGCCCTTCGGCGATTGGTCGGCGGCGGCGGCGGCCACGGGCCGGACGGCGTCCCCCGGCGTCAGCTGCATGAGGGGGGGCGGCTTGGGCAGCGAGAAGGGCAGTGGCTGAGGGGAGGCCGCGGCCGCCGCCGCGGCGGAGTCGCCGCCCGACATGTCCCGGCCGGGAGCGGCTGCCCCGAGGAACGGGCGGAGAGGTGAGAGGCGGGGAGGAGGCGGGAGCGGCCCCTCGGCGGCGGGGGGACTGCGGTCGGGCCGGGCCGAGCCGAGCCAAGCGCGGGCGGCGGCAGCGGCGGGGCCGGGCCCGGGAGCGGAGCGGGCGCGGGGGAAGCTGCGGCGGGGCCGAGCCCGGGGGACGCCGGGAAAGTGATCACGTGGGCCCGGGGCGGGCCACCAGGAGCTGGGTGGTACCACAGCACTTGAGAAAGAGGGGAACAGCGCCGCGGCTGAGGCGCCGCTTGCCTGAGCGGGCAGGGAGGGGGCGGGCGATCCCCCCGTGCGCCGGGCCGTAGATAGAACGCGCCGGCCCGAAGGCTTGCGCGCGTCCGTCCCCCCCTGCGTCACGGCGCGTTGGTACGGGCCGAAGCGGGGGTGAGCGCGCGCGCGAGGCAGGGTGGCCACGGCTCCCCCCGTCCTGGGCGCGAGGTGGTTGGCGCCCGCTGGGCCGGCGGGACCCGGCCGGGGGGGTCGGGGCGTGTAGGCTGTGGGGCATTTTTGGGGGGCAAATCGGTATGAAACCGGGGGGTTTTGTGCTTTGTGGGAGCCCCGGCCTGCGGCCTCCAGTGAGGGCCGGTGCCGGAAGCCCTGAGAGAAAGGGGAGGGGGGAAAAAGGAGAGCTGGAAGTTCGTCTGACGTGAAAATCCGCCACAGCTGTAACTGAAATGAAGTGTAACCTTGGGTTTCAATAAAGTGTTACAACACGGAGGTGTGCGCTCTTTGCGTGTGGTACATACACAAATATTTAAAGTAATGCAAGGCTGGCGTGAAGAATGAAATTGTTATAGCTAGGTAAAACTTGCATAGTATGTGTAAACCCTCTCTTTAATTACGTACATTTACAGGTAGCACCAACTCACTGCTTTTTGAGTATCTGTAATTTAAAATGCAGTTGAGCTCCATATAACTCCTGTAGTTTGTTAAAATCAGTTGTGAATGTGGCCCTTTGGATGTAGTGGTGTTTGGGGTGCCTTTGTTTGTTTGTTTTTTTTGGGGGGGGGTGGGACACATTGGATACTACAAGTGTAGTAACTTCTAGGTGTGAAAGTGCTCTTACAGGTGTCACACTCCCGTCATTTAACAAGTCTTTTCAATGGTAGTCTTCGGTTCAAAGTGATAACTAATAGGATTTGTGCGAGACGGGATCCAGCAAAGATCCAGAGTTACCGTCTATGTGGCCCTGCAACAAGATCTGCAGCGGTATTCTGGTGGAACTTGGAATTTGTAGATAGAAAATGTTTCTAGTTCTGCCAGTGGCTTTCCTCTTTGTCAAATGTGCCTGTCAAGTCAATTAATTATCTCTTAATAATTAAGATTCCATGCAGGTGTTGTATGAAATGCCCAGATTATCACCTGTGCAACGTGCTCCAGGTGATCCTGCTTGGCACGGGAGTTGGACTGGGTGATCTTCAGAGGTCCCTTCCAACCTCGGATGCTCTATGAATATAAATCTCTGTTAATACGATATACTATACCCAGGCTGAAAGAATACACCTCAAGTTTCACTGGGCTTAGGTGAGAGCATCCAATTAAGAGTTCTCATGTAAGTAAGGTACTAAATTCCCAGCGGGTTGTCCTGTGGGAGCCAAATGCTGTTCTCTGTGCTGTGTGTGAGGGGAGCAAAACAGCGTGTGTGGCTCTGCCAAATTACTGTAGGAAAGCGTTATCTTGACACTTTGAGCTGGCTTTTTAAGGTGTATTATGAAAGAGTTAACGATACTAAGCATGTTTTTGGGTTCCTGATTGAAAGATGGAGACAAACGCATTAGGCAAATGATATGTGAACCACATAGCTTGCTTCTGATTTTCAGTGTCTCTTTGATTGAGTCTTAGTTATCCTTTTATGAAAACATGCTGAATCTGCTCAGATTGATGTTAGCTTCTATGGTGACCAAAGGAGGAAATTTAAAAGCACAAATGGTAATATGGGAGGATTGAGTTGTTGATCTGTAAAGGTGCTTTTACTTTAATATGCTTTTTTTAAACCATGTTGAAGTTTTGAATGTTTAATCGCTGTGTGATAAAACAGGACAGCTTGTGAACAGGATATTAAAACTTGATTTCTGTCATACCAAACAATTGGTGTATCTTCATCGGTTTTTCTGATCGGTGTCCTTTCCTGACAGGTTGGCATGTCCTACTGTACTACTGTATTATTCAAGACTTGATTTTTTTTTTAACGTTTGAATTTGTTTCTAAATGCAAAATTACGTACTTTAGTGATTGCTGTTTTGGCAAACTTCATTGTGAATCTGAAACAGTTCTTTTGGAAACTGCTCGTCTCTTGCAGACTGCCCAGTTTTTACTTTCCTGGCCAGATTTCCATGTAAATGGGCTGCATGTGCAGCTTTCTGCTACGTGGCTCAAATCCAGTTGCAGACAGCACGCTGCTTGGCAGAAGGTCCTTATCTGGTATTCATCATGTGAAGGAGTCAACCCATCTGTGAATTCCTGGGTCTTGGTGGAGGAGTTACCGATCCCATTCACCTGTGTTGTCTGCATGCTTTAGAGATAAATAAAATGAAAAAAACCCTACCATCTAGTTCCCAAGTGTTACAAGAGGGGTGGATGCATATAATGTGAACAGTAGCCTAGAGACAATGGAGGCAGGAGTTTTGCTAGAAACTAAGAATTTACCTAATCTCTTGTTTAAAAACATCTTGCGAAGCTGAAGCTGAGCAGTTTGCTTGACAGAGCCAGCTATGTTACAGCTGTTACTGTGTTCTTGCATTCATCTCTTCGGAGCGTGTGGGCAGATCTCTTCGTTTGCTGATTACACTGATACAATACATTCACCTGACAGTGTGATTAGCCATCCGCTGATAAGTAGCCCCAAAAGAAGCCAGACATGTCAATGGGGTATGTCGTAGAGTTGTCCTTAGGGGCTGCCAGAAGAGCTGGAAGCCTTTGGGATGGTTTCTAGGGATTTTTATTTTTTTTCCCCAGAGGAGTGGAAGGAACTAATGTTGATCTATATTACTGTGGTAATAAGTTACCTACTGTGTGTGTAAACTAGGGAGTAACCTGCCTGAGTAATTGTTAAAGCCCAACAGTTAATATATATGGCCATTATAATTACGGTGTCGTGATTATTGCTGAAATATTTATTATTTTAAAACAAGATGCACTCATGAAACCTAGACAAAATACTTTTAGAGAAGACAAATGAATCTGGTATGAATGCACAGGTGAAACTGCATATGTAATAAATGATTTCACGTGCACTTAGGATTATAGTAAGTCTGTGAACTCAGTGGGACAGATAATGAGTAAAGTGGGAGAAGGACTGCAGGTATGGTAAAGGAAGAAAAATTGCTGGTCGCTTGCACCTGTGTTCTGTGCCACTGAACTTTGCAACACCAAATTTAGCAGTGCAGCAGGTTGTGTGCGAAGTTCCAGGTGTGAAAACAACTGGAGCAGTAGTGTAAAAAATAAAAATAAAAAAGGATAGGGGGAGGTTGTTCAGTATAAACTGGACTTGTGTTAACCATGCTGTGGTGCTGCAGAACAGACAAATGCTGTATTGAGGAGCGCAGGAGCATACCGTAAGAGAGATAGGACATGATCTTTGCTGTGCTTAGTGTTGGCACAGCTTCAGCTCATCTGTTTGTGACCTTAAGTGATCTGAAAGAATAAAAGGCTGGTGCAGAACTTGGATGAGGGCGAGATGCAGTGCTGAGCAAGCAGCTACCGCTTGTGCGTACAGCTACTGTACGAGTGGAATTGTAATGATGATATTCGAATTAAAAATTAAATTTAAAACTTAACTTTGTCATAATCTCAAGTTGGAGAGCAATAATTTATTTGGAATTAAAAGAAAACTGGCACTATTTTCTTAACTCTGTCATGCACAGGGTGACTAGTTTCTTTACTAAAAGTATCTGATTGAAAATTATTTGCTGCTAAAATGAGTTAAAATTCAACAAGCATTGTCCAAAGATTCTGCAAGTGACTTCTTTAGGAACTAGAATAAAATCAGACTTAGCCCCCGAGCATGAGTTGATGTTGGTAAGTTTAGCTTTCTTTTTGTCCCTACGACGTAGCTTTAAGTGGCGTGTGCTTCCTGCAATTGCATAACGTGTAATATGCCTTTCTTTTTTTTGAATTGCACCGCCTATCTTGCGGTGCGTTGTCTCCTCATTCGAAGGGAGCAGACCTTCAGGGAATGGGGATTTTACTCCTGTGCCTGACACCTGATTTCCACCCCTGCCGCTATCATCAAACACTGGATACGGTGCTGTGTGGGTACAGGCATCGAAACAAACGCTCCGCGGCCAGGCGTGAGCTCGTTTGGCTCGGATGCTGAGCTGGGGAGCTGCCCTGCCTCGTTAGCGTGGCACGGGCATAACGAGGCAGGGTGCAGCAGTGCTCAGCTCCCAGCAGCTTCCCGGGACTGGTTCCAGTTCGGAGCCAGCCCAGGTGCGGGTGCCGCAGCGTGAGGGCAGGGAGAGCCCCTAAAGACCTCTTTCAGACATTTTTAAGTGTCTTGTCTTATGGTATGCTGGCCACGGCAGTAGCCTCGTACCCTTTGTGTTTTACTTTTAATCTTTCTTGGATTGCGGTATCAAGGAAAATTTCTTTGCAAATATCCACTGTAGTTCTTAGGTTGCGGATAAGAGATTAAAAATGCAATCGGCTTGTATGGCTTCAACACTGCGTGTGCTTCTGTATGTATTTGTATATCGAAGGAATGCGCCATGCATCGTGATGTCTGTGTTGTTCAACCTGTGGAATAAAGGTATTCTGGTGAGGGATTGATTTGGCATCTCTGATATGTTTGCTAATCACATATTGCTTTTCAGTGCTGGAGAAGCAAGCCAGTTTTACCACACTTGCAGATGTTGCTTCCGAGGGTCTCAGCGTTTGTTACAAGAGGGTGAAATTCAGCCAACTGCAGGACCAGAATTTAACAGGCAGAGATTTTGCTGTTTCCAGTCCCGCTCCAAGCCAGTTCTGTCACTTCAGGGTGGAGATGCTGAGCAGCTCGTGAATTAGCTCCCCAGTCACTATATTACAAAATTCATACCTTGAAATGAGAGTTAAAACTGTAAACTCGCATCCTAGTGACTCCAGCAGAGCCCAAATGAACAGTTTCGTAGTGCACAAACATTAAAAGGCCTTTCCTTAATCAGCCTTTTCTGGCATGGTATAATTTATATTTTTTTGGTATCACATTTGCTATCTAGAGTTAATGGTGTTACTGAAGCCTCCCACTTAACCTGAACCTGCTTCCTACCCCAACGTGACCTGCTCACCTCTGAAAGAAGGGCTGCCATCCTGCAGCTGGCAGCAGCGCTTGCTCTAGCCTCGTAATTTACAGTGGAGTGAGGCGCTGGCTCCTGTAGCAGCAGCAGTCCCCCATTTCTCCGGCACGTCTTCCTGAGCAAGGATATGTGAAAGATGTCCTTCCCCTCTGGTGCGAGCTCTCCACCCTCGTTTTTGCATGCTTTGCTCTGCAAGCTATGACTCTGCTTTTATTTACTGCACACTTTCACCCGCTGGCGCTTCCTTCCCTGCTGGAGCAGCCTTGAGCTTCAGCCGTGTGAGAACCACAGTTCGCTGCAGGAGCCCCACATCTGGAACGACTTCAGAAAGCAAGTTGTCCTAAGGAGTGATGGGATTGAGTTTGCATTTGGGGTCAGGAGAGCTGAATTTGCCAGGATGCTTTTGATTCCTCACAGTAAGCGTAGCTTGAAAAAGTGGGATTGAAATTGCTTTTGTTACCTCCAGGTGCAAGCTTGCTATTTACAGTCTCATTTTTATTTGCGTTTAGTAGAGTTACTTTAGGCAGTAATGTTTAAAGGAAGTGATTTTTTCCCTGAAACTTTTTGCCTTGCTTTACATTTGTTTTGATAGAGTACATATTTGTCTTGCACCCTCCTTTCCTTTCCAGTCCCCCAGGAAAGCCCCCTGTCAGTACAGCTGTACTCTGAAATCTGCGGGAAGCTGGGGGAAGGAGCGTTTGATCTCGATTGCTTGTACAAGGGAATGGTAGATTAAATTAGTTAAATTTAATTAAAATATTTGATCTTTTATTTTTGCTCTTAGGTTTGCATTGTAGGTTTCTACGTATAAACTAAACAGATAACTAGTCTCAAACATCTTCAGACACCTGTCACTTCACGCGTAGGCGGCTACTTTTTGGAAGCACAGCGGTTTCAAAGGCAGTCTGTAGTCTGGCCAGCAGGGTGAGGGCTTGTACACAGAATATGATTTAACACTGTGAAGCTAAAAGAAAATATTAGTGAAGCTTCCAGCATGTCTGTCTTGGGATTCAGTTAATAAACCAGGAACAGCTTGTTAAGGAAAAAAAAAATTCTAGGATTATTATTTTTATTATTTTATATATATATATATAAAATATGTATATTTTAATTTCAGAGTGCTATTTAGAATTCTTCTACTTTATGTGCACTGGTACAATAATTTCAAATGTTGTCATATTAAGCAAAGAACAGGGGAGTCCAAAAAGCAATGTTGCCTTAGCAACTGCAGTCTTGGTTTCTGGAGAGATTAGAACTATTGTTTTCTAACATCGAATTTAAGAAATATCTCTGGGCGCTGGAAAAAAAATTGGTGAAATCATATTCTACATGAAGCCAGTTATGTTTTTGTTTTGCAGGTGAGTCTAAATGATTACTTCATAGCACATATGCTCCAGGCTACAGAGTAGGTTGTTTTTTTTTTTCCTGTTAGAGCTTCATAACTTATTCAAGGGTTGAATGGATTCTGTTTATTAAAAGTATAGTATAATGATGTTGGGTTTTTTCTTCCCCTTGCAAGGAGTCCCAAGATGTATTCTGGTTAGAAGCATTCAGCACATAACCTCAGTGTCTTTGTCAAGAATTATAGGGAACTTTTCCCTGTTCCAAAGGTATTCTTTGCAGCTTATTTCTTCCCCCTGAACAGGGGTACTTATTTTTCACTCTTTTATTCTACGAAAAATGAAATTAAATTTTCCAGTGGTGTATTTTGCATTATAAACGATGGGATTACATTATATCCTGGGTGCTATGTTCTCATGGCGTTTTATCACGATTGTTTTCTGCTTCCACTTGTGCTGTCAGCTATCGTGGAAAAAGTGAGACCAAGAGTAGACTGGCTTCAGATTAGTCCAATGTGGGGAAGAAGGCAACGGGAGTGTATGTAACTTTTTTCCTAGAAAAAAAAAAAAATCTAAATCAGAGAATGAATGCAGTGTTGTTTCTGGGGAGCTCTTGGTGCTTCGTGCTCTTAGGAGAAAAGGAATGGAAAGCGTAGCCTCTGGGGAGCCTGAAACTTCTGCGAAGCGTGTTGGTCCTGGAGGTGGCCGTTTTCTGCTATTGTTTTGCAGAACTTTAACGCCTGAAGAATTCAGGTTCTGGGAAGTCAGTCGAATCCTGACTCTTCAGGTCAGTTCTGGAAGATAAGATTTTAGATGTTAGGCATCGTGAGGAGCAATGCATCCAAAACCAGCATCATCTCTGGTGCCTGGAATTTGGGAGAGAGTAGAACTAATACCTGCCAAGCTTTAGGAAGGAGGTGCGTGAGGTACACGTAATGAAGTTAGTGGAAAATGCAGAGCAAAACTATGTGACGATAACAAATGATTCTCACTTTGGGTAGCTTTCTGCTGTCTGAGCGTGTGTGAGGCTGAGGGGAGCTTCCCTCCGAGGTGAGTAACGTGTGTGTGCTGCGGATCCCGTGGCAAAACGTGGGACTTTCACCTGCTTTGCTGTTTTTTACTTGTTTCCTTGTTAAAATGCAGTCCAATGACTAGTTACTGATTTTGATAAAGCTAATAAGGGATTTTATGCTGTATAATTGTGTCTCCTACTTTATTGTTTTCATATGCTTGTTTTGTCTCGTAAAAATCATGCCATCAAACATAGATCAGTAATGCTTGTTGCTTGATCCTATGGCTGTATAGCTGATGAATTCATGGATTTAAGACAAATAATCCGTATTTCATTACTAGCAAGTGCTAGAAATAAAAATGTACTCTGGACTATTGGTTGAAAAACAAATCCTAAAGTCATAAGAGAGGATTAAAGTTGGAAAAAAATCTCTCAAGAGAAATGTTAAAAAACGAAGGGAGTAACGACATCTGCTTAATAGCATCCAGCCCCCTCAGCCAACAGTTATGACCCTTTGAAGCCTCTACGTACAGGAAATAAAAGCAAGGAGGGGAGGGAAAAATAATAATAAAAAAAAAATGGTTGAGAAAAATCAGAATAAAAAGTAGCCCAGGTTATCTGAAATTTTTATTTTCTACATGGGAATGCTTTGAAGTCTGTCTGAAATGTGTTCTAAAATCCACTAATGAAGCTAAGGATAAAAGCATAGGGATAAAGCTTAAAGGGCAATAGAGCTGCATTTAATTCGCAAACAATGCTAGCAGTAGGAAGAGAAATCTTATAATGCATGGACATTTTCCTTGTTTCTGAAGGTGGTTTCACTTCAGAGCACCTATCAGCAAGGAGGTTTTTTTTTTTTCAGTTGAGAGAAAAACAATGACAGGCTTTTAAGTTAATGTCAAATGTGATGGAAAAGTCAGGAAAAAAAAAAAACAAACCTAAAAGGGTATATTTGGAAATAATGTGGAAATGCAGCTCGCTCACTGCTAAGTGTGGCCTGTCCCTCAGGAAGGGAAGACAAATCAATTCTCTGACAACCTTCCTGAAAGAATTTTTTTTTTTTAATGTACTAAATTAAATACCTTATTTCACTTCTCAGGGAAACTTTTTAGTGCACTGAGGAAGAAATCCATTTGTTGTCATCCAGAAAGTTGTCTCTTCAGTTAATTATTGTCTTCTGTGAATTTAAGCTTGAAATTCAGGGTAAATTGAGCTTCGGTAGGTGGAAGAACATATTTCATTGGGCTTCTGATGCAAATGCATTTCCTTGTTTCTGCTGGTCGTGTTTGGAATTCAGGTGGCTAAACGAGAAATGAGTGTTACTGGTATAAGACCACTGTAAGGGCTCACCTTTGCAAACAAAAGTCGCGCAGACCACTGTAAAAATGTTTCCCTTTATATGCTAATGCAAATCGTGCTGCAGATGACTGAGTGCTTAAAAGAAGCAGTTCTCTCATGGCAGGCATTTCCCAACCTGATATTCAATCCTGCAAATCGTAGCATAGGAAGAGCAACAGAATCAATATTAATGCGTTAATCTGATGTTAAATGTGAGACATAATCTGAACGTGGACAGAGGTTATGGACGTGTAGGGAAAAAACACTTCCTTTCCCCGTGGTGTTCCACGCCACGGATGGGCAGCAGAAGTGCACTGCCCCAGAGGCGTAAAAACTGGCTCCAAATGATCTTCTCCATAGTTTCTCTAAAAGGCTTTTTAATTACCCTGGCATATGCCTGCAGAATGAAATAACAGGGAAGCTGAAAATGCCTTTTTCAATAATCGGTTTGAAACAAGTAAACACTTTCTGGCTGGTCGTTCTGCCAAATTTCTATTCAGCATAAATGTTTGGGCTTTTAAAGCGGCTAACTTTTTAGTCTCTCATTTGAGTTTGACTTAAATGTTTGCTGCTCCTACTCCTCTCTATAGACGCCTTTTTATGAATGGAAAACTTCATCCTGTATAGCTGTAAAGTGTTTTTCCTTAATTTTCCATCACGTTTGAGTGTACTGGCAGTCCACACGGCTTGCTATGGAGAATGAAATCAGTCTGACAGTACCAAATGTTACCTGCACACCTGCTTGCTTTTGGCACTGTTCGTGTTCAGCAGCAGCGTTGTTCCTCCTAACGCACGACGGAAGATGGTGTGTGCCCAGCGAGAGAGAGCAAAAGGGCCCGGAGCTCTCTGATTTCTCCTGCTCCCCTCCTGGCTCGCCTTCCTCAGCAGAGAAATCCAAAATCTGAACTTGAAGGGAAGCCCTGCAGCATCGAATAGTAACTGTAGGGGAGAGGGATTTCCTGGTGGCTGACTAATTGGAGAAGCCTCACAATGAAGGACTGTAGTCATCATTAATCTAGTTCGGAATTCGCTTAATTTCCAGAGTTAGCCATGGTTATGAGAGAGTTTTTGAATTTTTTTAGTTAGCAAGTTTAAAGGTATCAGACATGCGCACACACAACGGGAATTACATGCAAAATATAAATAAAATGTATTTTGCTTAAGACAGTGCCTACTGTGTTGTGTTGGCCTAAGTTCTGCACAAACGCTGTCCGTTTTTGTTGTTTCCCTCATGCTCCTTAAACAACCTCAAATTTCAGGGCTCGTAAGTACTTTCAGGAAGTGTTCATGCGGCCTGCCGTGTTGATGAACGCCCTCGAATCCAGTTTGGGGCACCCATCACAGCCAGTGTTAGGCTGGCAGGGGCCTCGGGGGGCTGCCCCGAGGCTGGCTCACCGCCGAAGAGCCGCTTCCTCGGGGGGCTGGGGGCTGAGCATCCCCACGGGCGCTGGTCCCAGAGGGACATGCGGCCGCCTGGCTCCATGCAAACGCTGCGCAGGGGCCGAGTGCTGCCTTTGGGCTTCCTCGGAAGGGAAGCAGCAGCTCGGGCACCACGCTCGCGCAAGCACTCGTGGTGGGAAGCAGCCGCGGTGTTTCTGCGCTGTGCTCCTGCAAGAAATGGGCGCTGGAGATATAGCTGTTACTTGCTAGCACGTAGCAAATGTGGCAATGAACTTTTTCCTGGTACTTTAGAGCATTAAAACAGCTGTTTGAGATCAGATCAGCAGCTGTAGCAGTGATCCGATGGTGATTAGTGGGCTCAGGGACTTGCAGAGTCAGAGACAGGCTTTTTTGTTCTTATCCGTATTTCGCTTTTAGGACTCTTGCTTTTGCGCCGGTGTGCTTCTTTACATGCAAAAAGTTCTCCCAGCTATAAATTCCCACCGAACCCCACAGCAAAGAGCTCATGGTTTAAATGCCTCCTGCGAAGATTTGTTCTGAATTATTGTCATCGCTCTACCGTCGGCGTCCCGATGGTGCAAACAGCGCTGATTGCGTATCAAAGCTATTGTTCCTGCCACAGGCTTGGAGGGAGAGCGGAGTGCAAGTACGCCTCAGGACCTTGAAGATAATGCATTATAAATAAACATCTAAAATTTGTCTGAGGCTGCAGCGTACGATGGCATGGAGCATTGGATTCTGACCATGCTATACACAGATTGCTGCTAACGGGTTTTGGCAGTGTCGCCTCTAAATCAGAAAGCCGAAATGATTGCAAATTGTCTGCTTCAATACAGATCATACAGCTGCCTGGAAGACCGTGGAAGGAGGGTTTAATTAATGTTTGTTCTTGTCAATGTACTGATCAGGTTTTGATGCAAGGTTCTCTTCTTTTGTGCTTTTTTTGGTCAAATTTTATTTTAAACTTGTATTCTGTGCTAAACAGTGGCTCCAGTGGAAACATAAGCATCTGCCAATGAGGAGTTTAAATTTAGGACGTGTTGTAGAGATCTGAGAATGTTTTTCTATTTGGGTAAAAATGTTTTCTATGTTTTCCTCTTCAGCTGCTGCTACGGGATGCTTTAAAACAATAATCCAAGATGTTTGCTTTCCAGAACGCCTCTTGGTGCTCCTCTGCTCGGGCTGTGCGATGCCCCAGTGATCCCGCTGGCGTGCCCGCGCCAGTAATTCACCGTAAGCTGGAGGAATCCATCTGATTTCTGAACTCCTAATCCCGCAAAGCCTTTAAATGATGGTTATTTTAGCTTCGTTTCTGATAAAACGGGGCTTGGGAGACGATGACATTTGCTGTCTGTTTCTTCTCTCTCTGCTCCCTGTCACCACCCAGAAAGAGCTCTGGAGCCCGTTCGGCAGCGCCGGTGGGACTGGGAGGCTGGGGCGTGCAACGGCACGGGGCGGTCGGCAGAGGAGACAGTGTTTTTCCCCAGCTCGAAAGGAAAGCTGTTGGTTGAACCTGGCTTTTATTACACAACAAAAATGCATATGGGAGATGCTATAAATGCCCCGCTCACGCGTGGCTGTTCAGCCGAGTATAGCAGCTGAGATGGGGAAGGCTGGAGTTATAACGTGCTCCTTCACTGGCCCGCAGCTGGGAGTAAAGGCAAGGTAACGCTCTGTGACTTCTCAGATCTGAACTGCCACCAGGTTGGGTGGACACCAGTGAGAAGGACCCCAGTAAGAAGGTCCTTAAGTTTCCTCTAGCTCCTTTTGGAGGCTGGGGGTAAAACCTACAAAGCAGTACACATCCTCAGCGTAAGGCACCTGGCCTGCTGCTTTTGGTTTGTCTTACCCCATTGCACACCTGAGGGAGAGACAAAACTTCAGCCTTGGACAAACCACACAGGATTTTAATTTGGGTCCCCGCGCAGTGTGGTGAGTGTGCTGCTTGCCTGGGTACCGGTCTGAGCTCAGAGAAGGCTCGGGGCGGACAGCTCTGGTCGAGGCCCTGCCACGGTTCAGAGCTCGGGCACCCCTCCACGTCCGGCTCTCGGGAGCAGTTCGTGCAGAACAGGCGCTGACGTGCAGTCTTTGGACGTAGGGGTTTTTTTCTTGTGACAAATTAAGAAGGGAACAAGATTCCTATAATGCATTTATACATCTTGCACTGTCCACATCCTCCTAGTGTCACGGGAATTAGGTGTGAGCCTGAGCTTGTTGCACCTCAGGACCTTTTTGGATTCCCATCGTCACCGCTCAGCAAAGGGCGACTTCTTCAAAGGGTGAGTGGCTGCAAAGCTCTGGTCAGCAGAGGCTGCGTTAGCCGAAAGCGCCCGATTCCCTTTTAGACTGATCCTTTATACGTTTGCCCTTTTTTATTATGCACTACTTTGTTACAGTTCGAGAAAATAAAATAAAAAGCACAGGGATTTGGGGGCTCGATTAGTACTGCTGCGAAAGGAGGTGGCTGATCGGAAAAGGAGCTCGGTTTAAGAAGTGGCAGTATGGGAGGGTAAATTGTGATATCAAAAGCGTATGCTGGGCTTTTTGCTTTTACTGAAACGTCTGGGCATGGAGCACAGCTGTATCGAGTGCAGGCTCGCTGTGGAGGGGAGCATTCTTTGAATTAGGCTGGCAGTAAGGGAACGCTGCCTTTCTCTGGCACCAAGTCCCGCTGAGAAAGGTGTTGCAACCTTTTGTGTCGCCTGCCTAGCCCCCAGCTCCTGCCTGCCTGCATGCAGCCTTTGTCATCCGGCTCCTCGTCCAAGCTGCACTTTGTGCTTTATAGGGTAGGCACAAAAATGTGTCTGGCAAAGGATTTTTTCTTGAAAGATGCGAATAAAAAGCATCCATAATCACAGCAGGTATTTTATGACTGGCAGCTCAGAAAGTATGTATTAATAAAAAATTATTTTTATAAATTTTAAAGCCTGTGAAAACTGGCAGCAAACTTTTGTACTTGTGATCCAAGGCAGTGAAATGTTCTGTCCTGTTCTTCCACCAGCTGCAGATGTCACGGGTGGGAAAACAAACTGCTGCTCCTGGCTCAAGTCTCTAAACTATCTCTGATTCAAAACGTTTGAAAGAAGCACATTTTAAAGCCAATATGATTTTTTCAGGGCCTGGTTAATTTATTTCAGAAAACGTGTCTGTTAAATAAAATACATTGTGAAGCTTAGCGGGACTTTTGCTGCACCGGGGTTCCTGGAAATGTAGGGGAGGGAGCAAAGTGCAGCCCATGGCGTTCCTCCTCGCAGGGAACCTGCCCGGCTCCATGGGAAGAGCAGGGCCAAAGCTGCGTGGTGGCCTCGGCTGCTGTGGGACGAAGGGAACCCTCTCCCAGGAGGGACGGGGACAAAGCCCTCCGATGCCAGCCAACGAGAGAGGCACTGTGAGTGACAGGGTGCTGGTGATAGTACTCTGATGGGTAATCTTCCATCTGCTCGTCTTGAAATACACAGCAGAGTGCTCAGACGCCTTCACAGCACGGCTCAGGGGATGGCAGCTGCATCCGCTACCATCGAAGCACCCCTTGTGCTGAGCCTGACACCTGGACTTCTGAGCAGTCGGGTTCTCGCTGTAGCTTCAAGATTTCTTTCAACACCCAGCCTTCCAGAAGCACAGGACAAGGAACGTACAGTCCAACCTCACGTAACGAAACGGTGGCAGATATGTAATGCAATCGTGCTTATTTGGTGTCATACCCTCTGTGTGCTTTTTTTTAAGCTCCGTTGTGGATTGAAATGTGATCTTTCAGCCCTAGTCATTCCATGCAGCGCCCGCCTCTTGGACGAGTGTGAAATGGCTTCAGCACTTGTGGATGATTCACTGTTTCTTTATTACACGGCGTGTGAAATTGTTGTCTGTGCTTTGTTGAGCATGCATGACATTCGCTGGGGATTTTCAAAGTTTATTTTTAGCTTTTCCAAATAATTCACAGATTTGGATTAAATTTCAGTCTATGTAGCAATTTAAAACAGTTGGTGTATGCTAAACGTCTGTCACTGAAAACCGTGACCTACAAAAACTGTGTTATAATATCCTAAGCAATGAATTATTCACATACTTGCACATACTGTAAATGCAACGCCAGCTTCAAAAATCCAGACTGAGCTTTTGATCACATCATCCCAGCAGGTCTGGCACTTGGCCTGCGCTGCAGCTTTCCTCCGCACCCTCGGTGGAAAAGCCAAATAAAATTGTACAAAGTAAACCAAAGAAAGTACAGAAGATGGAGAAGAGAGAGAAAAGATGGAATGGCTCTAGTAAAGGCATAATGCTCAAGTGTACCACGTCAGGAACCTCTGCCTGCTGCCTTGAATTATCAGGGACTCAGGAAAGGTTTTTTAGAGAAGGTGAAAAAGAGCAGACTGCTGGGAAAGCAGTTGATGTGTTTATATATGTGCGTTTCCAGCCACTGCTGTCATGCATGCGTGTAGCAGGATCAGACTTTACACCGGAGGACCAGTTCTTTACAAGTGTAGCAGGATCAAACTTTCCACCTGAGGACCAGTTCTCTACAAGCGAGATATTCACATGAATTGCAAAATGATACGGGTTTTAAGCATACATCTCAGAGCGAGTGAGCTGCTATGGTTTTGAGGGAGAACGGTTCAGTGTGAGGACACCAGCTTAGAGCCCGTGTCAGCTTTATGAGAGGAAAACACGTCAGGCTGACAGTTCATAGCACTGTTGTCTCTGCAGTCTTTATTTATGTGTCTCATAACGCAGATATTTTTTTAGTTCAGCTTCTTTCTGCCATGATTGGTACGGAGCTGTATGAAGAGCTGACCGTGAATGCAGGGAAAATGACATCCTAGTCCAATGTTACTTTCCGTGAGCTGTTACCTATAATGTGCTGTTCATTTTGGTATTGTAGGACTTTTAAATATCACTTGATCAAAATGAAACCTGTAGCTTGTTTAGATTTGCATTTTTGTAATTAACTGCACCATGTGAAAACATGCAAATTGTCCCCAAAAGCTGCAGGTAAAACAAGCGATGCTGTTTCAGCTAATTTCTTCATCAGTAGAGCTCTCTGTGATTTTACTGCAAAGTAGATGAGAATTTCTTGCTTTTTCAGCCACTCGAAACAGGTTTTGGCTGCCCCGTTTTGTCAGCAGTGATGTATTGTATGTCTATTTTGAGATGCTTGCTATTTTATTCTTTAAGCAATGAAAATGCATCACAAAAACACCCAGCGCATCTACTGCACGATCTTGAGGACGAAGCAAAATCTGCCTGTGAGGATTTAGCTCTTGACAGGAGAAGGTATTTTTGTTTGTTTTATCAAAGGTGGGGTCTGAAATGTTGAATAAAAAGAAGTTAAGAAAGGCCCACTAAACTACTTCCTTCTCATCTTTTCAGCGACAGCAGAAATGGAATTTTGTTATTAATCTGAAAAGACTTAAAAATTATCTCAGTGGTTAAATTGCCTTTTGCTGAGTCCTTTATGCTTTTGATATAAATAAATAGAAATTTCTATTGTTCTGGGCTTTTATCTAAAGTTATTACCATTCTTAATGCAGAAGTGATTCATCTGTGGCATTGGTATTTAATAAATTTCAGTTCTGATGCTTGTACAATCACACTAAGTAGTACTTTGCGTTGAAATCATATATAGGTATTAAATGCTTTCCTGAAGGCTGCTCTTCACATAATGATATCTTCAAAGCTCTCTGCAAGTATCATGTAATTAATCGTCCCGGCAGCCTTGCGAGGAAGCTGGAAAGCGCAGCGGGCGCTGGCAGCGAGCGGATTGCAGCCCCAGCTACCCTTGCAGCATTCCTGGGAAATGATTAAGGAAAATATTTTATTTTGGTTTCTTTTTGGACTTTATTAACCAAACCAGGTTTTATTACTCAGGTTAAGAACACTGCTACAGTGAAGCCAAGCCTAGTGCATCTCTTGGCGTGCCTGTACAACCAGGCTCTCTTCTTCAGGGCGTGTAAAGGAGGAGCAAGATGAAGCCATGTGGGAAGGTCCCAGGAAACGACTCCAGATTTTGAAGTCATTGGTTGCTGGAGTTCTGAACCTCGGCTTTCCCTTGGTATTCAGAAAAACTACCTTTCTCTGCTGGATTCAACACACATCCCTTCTCCCCCTCCCTGCAAAGCAGGCACGTGCTTTGAGAAGAAAATTAATTAAACGCGTTTGAGGAGAAAACCAAGTGTGAGTGGAGCTGTGGGTGGCAGCCGGCTGTGTGGGGCCCTGCTGATGGGATGGGGGCTCCCGAGCATCCTCCGAGACCTCCGCTCGCCCTGCCCATGGCCTGCGACAGTGGGGGGAAGGTGTTTAGGGGGGGCTCTGTGCCAGCAACAGGGTTCTCTGCTTGGGAGAGGGACTTCCAGCATCTGGACGTGCTGGAGGGCCTGAGCGTTGGGGTCATGCCTTGTTTTCGTACAAACCTTTTAAAGTTCAGGCTGGGGAGGGCTGCACAGCATCTTCCTCCGTAAAAAGGTAAACAGTCTGCAGTGGAATCGGGGTGAGGAAAATTATGCAAACACCCTTTCCTCTCCCTTTCTCTGCCTTCTGGCTCGTGTCCTGACTCCTGCCCATTGCTCCCCCACCCAGTGTGGCAGGCTCGCTGAGCAGTGCTAAGGTGGGTGTGCGTCTGTCCCTGCAGCGCGGGTGGCAATGCTCGCCCTCCCCTGGAGCATCGCTTGCCGACTGAGCAGCTGAGGTATTACAGAAGGCTTTGCAAGTGATACAAAATGATTGCGCTCTGCTTTTGTACGTCTGCAAAGTGATTTCGTCTCGTCTGTCATCCGAGTGCTCGTTTCTATCTGAATTCCAGTTTTGCTTCCACTCTTATTGTACAAAGATCCATTGAAACCGATTAAAATAATAATAAAAAAAAAGAAAGCAGCAATCAGCGTACCTCAGTGGCATCCATGGCAACAATTTTCCCCTTGCAATTAGTTTGACTCAGGAGACAATAAGACTGTTTACCGTGCTAAAGGAGATAAATAAAGACTAATAGCCACCTTTTTAATAATGTTTCCCCCTCTAAGTCTTTCATTTTTGCTGGATTAATATTCATGATTTATATTTGGGAATATGTTATCTTGCAGATCTGTATTTTTTATTTGGATACTCATCTTTTCCATCTATTTTGGCATCTGGTCAGTGTCATTTCCTAAGCAGAATTTCATAAGGTATATGCCCAAATGCAGTTCAGGTACTTAAGAGACAAAGAACTAGTCTATTTCCACAAAGTGTAAGCTGCATAGGAAATATATTTTCAGCAGCACGTGCCCATTTTAATGCTCACATCTCTTGCTAATTCCCAAGAAGCTGTCCTTCCCTCCCGGTGGCACCCCTGCAGTGTCCACACGGGCTGGGACATGGCCTCGGCGTGGGGAGAGTCAGCGGGTGCAGAGCTGAGCTTCCACACTGTGGGATGGAGCAAACGGGTCTTTTTCAAAGAAACTTCTCCTTTTTGTCCTGTTTTTTTGGAAAGCAGAGAGCCACAGAAAGTCTGTTCTCTGGAATTGCAGCCACACATTTTTGTACATTCACTGTGTGTTGCCTCAAAAATCCCTTTCTTTGCTAAGTACGTCCGAGGTCCAGGCTGGAATATTTCTGCAGACCTGGGAGCTCTCCGGTCGCTAGCAGGGTGCTGCCCTCCCCATCTGCATCCTGCCCCTGCCTGCGCTAGGGCCCCACGCAGCCACTGCCGAAATTAAGGAAACAATAGGCCAGAAAAACTCCAGAGAGCCTGTTTCCATTACCTCTGTACATGTTGCAGCACACAGAATGCAAGGGATATATATTTTTAAATATAGTGTATTATAATTATATATAGTGTATGTATTTTAAAATAAACTCTGTCCTACGGTTTACAGTGCCTTGACCTGTCTAAAGCTCACCCATTCTCCTCAAATATATTACTACACTGAAATAACTTTTGGGGGCTGGTGCCTGTTGGTCCCTCAAGGATCCCTGATGCAGATCCAATCTACATCGTCGAAGTCAAATGTATTTTTGCCAACTGGAGTTTGTCTTTCCGCTGAGGGCTCCTGTGAGCTGGCATGGTTACGGTGACTTGCAAGTTCTTGGTCCTCTGCTGTTGCAGCAAAGTAGCTATCTTTTGTTATACTTTAGTAGCGATTGAGATAACAAACTATAAAATCAGTATTGACACTTGTAAAAAAACTCAGGAACCAAACATTGATCTTAATCAATGATCTTAATGAAATCAACTCCAGATTTGGACTGGTCATAAAAGAAGGGACAGGAAAGAGCCTTTGATAATGCCGTGGTGTTAATTTCATTAAGCCTTCCTCACATAAATACGGCAGAAGCTCCTTGATTTTGTTTGGCAATGAGCTATTTGTAACAGGCAACTAACGCTGCAGTCCTCGCAAACTGTGAGGCTTGATTAAAAGACCCAGCGCCATCAAAATGACGGGAATGGATGTTCTCAGGGCTGTTAAGTCCTACTGAGAACAATCAAAAAGTTGAGTTATGATTCCTCAATTAGCTGCGGGGTTAACTTCTGATGAAAATGAGGCATCCAAAAATGCCTCAGACTGTGTTTGACAAGGCTTTCTGTAATGAATTGCTCGGCTCTCTTGTGCTTCAGCACCATTCTTGGCTTGGAAAGCCGCAGGGACGCTACATGTTCGCTAGATTTTTTAAGTCAGAGAATTTAGGTGCTGTATTTTTCACGTACTCTGCTGTATCACAAGGAAAATGGAATATCGTTAAGTCCCAAATACCCCCTGCAGAGAACAGCAATTAGCAATTCCATCACGCCCCCAGCCGAAGCGCGGGGCCAGACGGCGGCGGGGCTGGGCAGGCTCATTTGCTGGCGGTGCACGACGAGCAGGTCCTGCTCCGCTCACGTACCGGCCCCAACCACGCACAGCTGGGACCTCACCACTCAAAATTGAGAGGAAGATGCCACAGCGATGATGCAGAGTGGAGGAGGTCAAGGGGACACACAGAAAGCAAACACGACGAGCGGACTGAGGGAGCACCGAGGTGAGCGGAGGCAGCTGGGGAAGGGGAGCTGCCGGAGGGCACGGCAGAGACCTGAGCTACCCCAGCCATGTGCCAAGGCACTTCTGCAACACCTGCCTCCACCCAGTTTAATCCATAGCACCCCAGTGCGGGGCAGGCTGATAAGACAGGCATTAAGCTTAGTGCATGCCCACAAACGTGCTGGGAATACTGTTATTCCATCTAGCTGGCCTGCCAAGAGGCAAAGTGTGACAGCAGGAGATCAGGGCAAGATTATGTTATGTCTCAATAAACTGTCTGTACGAGGAAACTCGTTAATATCTAGCCTGAGTGCCTATGTCTAACATGGGAGCCCTAATGTTCCTTGAGAAGATAACTGCGCATGGTCAGACTGGTCTCTCCCGGTATACAGTAACTTCGCTGACAGCAGATCCAGCTTAGCCCGTGGGAGACTTATGAACTGCTTGGGAAATAAGAAGAGAAATGACTTGAATTAGAAAAAAAAAAAATTGTTACAGCTGTGTAAATGTCTGGGAATTTTACCATTGGATCAAATGGCGTGAGGATGTTGCCATGATACTCTCCTAAGCACCTTAGAAATACCTTGCACACTTTGCTAAGCAGGACTGTAGTTACATTAATTGTACGGCTGCTGCTCATGCACTTTGAATAATAAGAATTGCACTTTAAAACAAGTTCCAAAAGGATTCTTCTTAATACCCCAGGACTTGTTTAGTATGTGCAGCAAATTTTTGGACCGTGGAGAACATAAAGGATCCAAAATAAATCTCACTTCACAGGCAGATGATGCACATCTTAATGCCTCCATAATTCACTGTAACAATACCGAGTGATTATAGTAAGCTCAGTCTCTCATTCCGCTGAAAAATTGCTCATAGGGGAGATCACCATCAAAAGTTGTTTATTCATTTGCTTCACATGCAAAATAACATAAGGTAACACAATAATAACCAGATTTTCTCACTTATTCCCCGTTCCTGTTGCTGTAAATACCAGGAGGAAACAATGAAGATTTATTGTTGAAGAACTTTGTAACCAGGCATGGCTACAATCCTTGGCAGAAAGAAACTTACATCTGTGTCTTTTAATTTTATCTTGGTTATAAAGGCCCTAGAATTTAATTATTTGAATAAGATTTCCTGTTAATCTTAATGGAATTTCATCAGTAGAATCTAAACAAACAGGAATTGAAAAGCTGCAAGTAACACAGCATCAGTTTATCCAGTTGTGTAATAAAACATAAAATATATCAGTAGGTGACAGAAGAAAACCAAAAACAGCAAATGAAAGAAGTGAAAATTCATGGCAAAGCTGGCTGTGCTATCCACCTAAAATACACCATTCCTTTAGAAGAAATGGCTAATAATTAATAACAGCAGATTTTATCTAAGTACTGCTGAATTTTATGTTTCCAGATTAGGGAAAGCCCCTTTAACGATTCCTGTGAGTTTCTTTGAGATGGGGATCATTCTATCACCATGGGCAGCTCTCACACATATCATACTGTCCGAATCAATAACCTGTAATTATACTAAAATTATCTTAAACATTGATGAAGATGGAGGAGAGTGGCTCTTTTTAATTAGACAACAGAAGTAGACTGAATCGGACTTTTTTTGTAGGAAAACGGAGGACTTCTCTGGGGTAAGAGCTGCTGGTGGTGTTTTCTTCACACCCAGACAGCTCAGGGACAGTTACTTGCTGGGTTTCAGTCACCTCAGAATTTAACTCGGGAACAGAATTTGTGGTGTAAATGAATCATTTTGAAATAAGAATAGATTTTAAGGATCCTCGTTGACTTGTTTTCTAACAAATAAAATGTAACTCGCTTGTTAGAGTAGGTCATTGCACACCGATGAGCGAGGGTTTGGAAGAACTCAGCTCAGCCCCTTTCTTACAAGACATTTTTTCATGGAGAGATTTATTTTCCTCTTCTTCTTTGCATATTTTTCCTGTTCTTCTTCCCCCAGGCTGCCAGAAAGACCCCCTGTGCGATATTCAGGAGGGAAGGTAGATGAATGCGTCCTGTCATCTCCCTTATTGAACGGATGGGCTGGGGATTCTTTGCTCACTGCTCTCAAACCTGTTGGCAATCCAGTCAGAACTGCAAATGGATATACGGACGAATTCAGTGTTAATCTGTTTGCTGATGACTATCCCTCGGAAAGGGGATTATCTACAAATTAGGAGCCTATACTGCGAAGGGAGAGCACTCTCTCAGTCAAATCCAGGCTTTATTTGAAGATTATCTAAAGAACAAAACAGATTCTCCGTCGGCTGTGTTTAACAGTTCACGTCTGGAGTGGCTGAGTTGTCTGCAGAGCAGCGTTGTGGCTGGTCGCATCCGTTTGGGGCAGCGTTTGTCGGTGATAACCTGAATTATATCCCAATTTAAACACCAGCAACAGCACTTCCCACTTCAAATCTTCAAGGAGGGCTGTGATACTGGGAACGTGTTTCCTGCCACTTGCTGGCCTTGTGTCCGAGCAGCCCACACGTCACCCTGCAGCGCCCGACACTCCAGACCCAGGGACTCCTGTGCTCTTGCTGCCTCTGCAGCCCCGGCCCTCGCCCCCAGCCCAGCACTGAGTCACTCAGAGACATCCTCCAGGCTCATCTCAGCCACGCTGTTTGTTTTATGAGCAAGGAACCTGATTAAAATGGTGTTGGTTGCAAACGGCATGAGTTAGGGCTTGCTCAGCAGGTGGCTGCCCGCGTGTTGCCCTGGGGCCGTAGGGCTGGGCATGCAATGCTCTCCCGCTGCTGCTCCAGGGTCACGCCGTGCAGCAGAGGGAAGCTCTGGGGAATATAAAACCTTGTGTCTGGAGAGCCTGTTTATGGGAGAGCCTTAATGCTGCTTTTATTGCCGTGGCAAGAAAGCAAAATAATACCAGCGATGTGTCCTGTTTGTTTATCTCTGGCTCTTCTACACTGAGTGTAAATTCTTCATTTATGCATTCACTCCTGGAAAGAGACCCGGAGAGTGCAGGCTGGCTGGAGGTTGCTCAGCTACAGCCAAGAACATGACCCCGGGCACTTGGCTGGAGGTGTGTGGCTGCCATCAGCAAGCTCCTGAGAAACACGTCTTCTGGCACCGCCAGGTTCTTCCACCTACATACCTGGGCTGAGCTGGACATTTGGGCTCGTCTGTCCCCAGGTGGGCTGTGACGTTCAGAAAGCTGGTGGCCCTGCATGCTGGGTCCCCTGCAGGACCTGGTTCCCGAAGTGATTTGATCATGCCAGTGCACGCTGCCTGCTTTGAACGCTGCTAAAAAGCAAGGTGGTCACATCAGCTGCTCGCGGTTCCTAAGGGAAAGCCCTTCCTGGTGTCCCAGGGCACTGCAAATTGTTTGATTATAGAATTTTCTCCATCGGTTCCCACGGCGTGTAATGCTGCAACCACCTCCAGTACACCTGCACTTCCAGGACAAGGAGAAACAAAGATATAAAAAATGAACAGGGGAAGAGTAATTCCAGCTGGGTCTGAAGCAGCAGCCCAGGAACATTTCTAGGCGGTGTCGGTTCATTGCTTCCCAGTCTGCTGCCAGCCCTCCTGCTGGTCTCCTTCTCCCACTCCTCCGTAAGGAAAGGCTGCCCGCAGGAGTGCAGGCTGCGGCTCTCCCTGGTGTTCAGCTCTGAAGAGCAGCATTGAAAACCAGAAACCGAAAAGCCTGGCAGAATGGGTACTTCATGCCACTCTCTGGTGAAAGGCTGCTTCAATCAGCATTTGGCTGTGAAAATATCGTATTGTAGGCAGGCTATTTATCTGGCATGGCATTATCTAAGTGCTTGCCCTGGTTTATAATCATTTCCATTCAGGGCAGCATTATCATTATGTTTTACTATTTGTGGGACTAACGTGTTTCAGTGTGCCTTTATCCAGCCAAGTGCTTGCTTACATTGCTGGTAACTTAATGGCAAAAACAAATGTTTCAGTTAATTTTACACGTTTGTACTGATAAAAACTCACAGCATTGTAGAGAAAGATTTAATATACGTGCAAATAGATTTATATGGGAGTATATGTACACGGTATAAGTAAACATTATAGTATATGATGTTCTGTATAGCTGCAGTAATATAACAGTTTGGGTTAGGTTCTCCTTTTAGATGTGAAAATTTGAACGTCTCTTCAAGCAGTGGCAGGCTGACAAAGCTGACTGGCAGGGTTTGCTCTCATGCAGCTCTTGCAAGCCACAGGAGGAGCTGCAGGGAGTGGGGCTGGGGACAGAGCTGTCCCCCGTGCCTGGCCGCGGCAGTGGGCACGGCCGGGGGGCTTTGTCCCACCTGGGTGCCCCGTTCCTGGTGGCGGAGGAGGTGGCAGCAGCCAAAGCGGGTGGCCGTGCCCGAAGCTGCTGCACGGTGCTGGGAGCCCTGCGAGGGGGGAAGCAGCGGTGGGTTTGGGTTCAGCGCTGCCTGCAAACAAAGTGAGGAAAATGACTTGCTGAGCACGTTCTGCCCAAATTATCCACCGATATCTGCGATCCCTAAAAGTAGGCTTACCGTTCGGGTCGGATTGTGACTGCTCACTTTCCATCTGCAGTCTTTTTCATTGCTGTTTTTTAATGAGCTGTTTGATTTAGCTTTCATTTTGACTTCTTTCACACCCAGCTGGAAAGCTTTGAACATATCAACATCACCACAAAAAAGCTATTATTTTCAATTAGCTATTAAAGGCATCAAGATTTGATGCAGCCTTGCAGATCAGCCTGCCTGTGTTTCTTGTGAGTTTTGGGCTATCAAATATGAATTACTAGCTTTGATCAAAGTCCAAACCAGTTCTTAATGAATTATTGAATTCTTGGGGAAGCTGTACGCCATTTCCAGGCAGTCTGCAAACTTCTCCTGCAGCTCCTATCGCGTTCCCAATGCTGCCTGATTCTCCAGCATTTCTCCAGGAGAGGTGGGTGCAGTGTCTAGCTGGGTGCTGAGGTGCAGGCTTGAATCCACACGCCCTGAGACCTCGTGGGGAAGGACTGAAAATAAGCGAAGAGCAGACATAGCAAAGGGGAGGAAGGCACAGGGGCTTAGCCCTTCTTCCAAATCCAGACTTTATCTCAAGAGGTGAGACACCATCTGGTTTGGGTTGCTGAGACCTTTGGTGTCTTCCAGTGACTTAAAGCTGACCAAGGAACTGGCCTTTACAAAGGTAAATCGGGGAGAACTTGAAATCTAAGACAAAATTTAACAAAAAGACGTGAAGTGACTTACATGTTTGATATGCTTAATATTCTGAATTCTCATTGTAATAGCGGAGAGCATAGTTTTGGGTTATTGATGCAATTTTTTTCTTGCATCTCTCATACTAAATTGAAAGAATAAAATCTGGACAGCTGCCTTGGCATCTAGCAGAGATGTGAATGCTCAAGAAACAGTTTGAATAATGTATTGCTGCTTTCCTGGCTGATGTCCTTAATATCAACTTCCCTACTCTCAAGCACGTTGGCACGACTCTTTTGAAATATTATATTGCCAGATCAAGTCTATCAGGCCACAACATCCTGGCTGGGAATCAGCAGATCCCTTCTGCTGCCCCTGTTGAGTCTCTGCAGCATCTCGTGGCCGCTTGACATCTCTTCTGCTTCCCCATCTGTGCAACAGGGCAGTAACGGCACCCAGCCCCCTGGGAAGCAGCTGGGAACCCTGAGATGAGAAGTTTTAAGAGTCAATATTAACATTTTAATGCATATTGCTAGTTGTTTCAACATTTTTCTCATATACACAGCAGCATTTTCCAAGAATTGAATGTTTTTGAAGTGATATCACCACACTGGCAGTTACTGGAGTGCCCATGAGCTGATTTAGGGAGAATTGCCTTTTGCAGCACAGCTCCTTCTTTGTTTCCACGTTTCTCCTTTGCTTCGTTTCCACATTTTCCCATTAATATGATGTGTGTTAAATTTGGTGCTCTTCAACCCTGTATACAGACTTGCACATTCACAGTCCTTTGGTGCCAGTCAGCTGTTACCACCAAGTTATTCACTCCTCTCTCTTGTAAATGTCCACCTATATGTCTCCACCTATAAATAAATCAAACAAAATAAACAATTAAGATATAAAATAGTTGAGGAGTAGATATTAACATATAAATGATTCCAGGACCTGAACCCTCTCTCTGTGGGTCTGAGCAGTGCAGAGCAAGGGCCCCTGTGTGGCTGTTGTGTTGCCGTGGGTGGCTGCAGAGGGATGCCAGCTCACGGCAGCCAAGGAGATGTTCTTGGGAAAGTAACTCTGGGTCAGAGTTTATTTTTTATTTCCAGGGTTTCCAAATCTGGGATTGATTACATAAAGGGCTGAGTCTAAATCATGTTGACATCTGCTCAGGGGTGAACTGACCCCTCTCGCTTGCAAAGTTGATCACGGGTGAAGCTCTAGCCAGGCCTGTTGGTGAGGTACTGTAGCAGAACGGAGTGAAAAATGGATGACCATTGTAAGGAGCAAATTATCTGAACACCTGGAAGTAAAACCGTATGCTGTAGAAATTAAAATATTAGGAAAGAATACAAGCCAGGTGGCTATGAAGGAGGGATTCTGACAGCCCTTCTGTTGTTTTCTGTCACATTTAATGTTTCCAGTAGATTTGCCCCAACTTTTAGCACCCATCTCTACCAAAATATCTAATATGCTTCGTTTTCAGTGTGGCTTACCTCAGTATCTTACAGCCAGGTTCCACAGAAAAAGGCAGTTTGTTCTGCCACTCGTTTTTCCTAGCTCACTAAGATATGAGAACCTGGAGACTATCAAGGGTTGAACACCGCCATCGTTTTTGAGAAATGGTTTATAAAGCACAGTAGGGGTGGAGAACTTTCTAAAAGCAGCCTGTGCTTTGCCTTAAGGAGTGAGCAGCCTGAGTGTCTAACTTTATGATTCCTCACGCATTTAAGCAAACAGTGCAACTGAAGTCAGTGTGACCTGCACCGAATTAACCGGGTTGTGGCTTGTATAGCTGGCTTTAGAAAGACAATCTGTGATTTTTATACCCATCTTGGCAAGCTTAGCCCTCAAGACAAGTGGAACAAGTACAGCCATGCACTTAGTGTCAATAATTTATTCGTTCATTAGTGCATTCGGATTTGGTCTTGGGTGCTATTAAATTGATGCTTAACTAAGTGACAGCCTTTCTTACTGTGAGCAGGTGTTGCAAATGCTTCTGTCAGTGCATTGTGAGTTCAGTTACCAGTGCCTGCAGTAATTCCTGATAGTTTGTTGCACGGCCTTTCAGAAAGGAGCGGCTGTACTCTGAAGTCCCAGCTCACTGCAGGACTGGAGACTTCGGTCTTAGGGAGGTGGTTTAGTGGTGGGCTTGGTAGCGTCAGGTTGATGGTAGGACGTGAAGATCTTAAGGGTCTTTTCTGACCTAGATGATTCTGTGAGCTGTGGTGCTACACAAGGGCTTGAGGGTGAGAGCTCTTTCATCGCTTTATGTGTTTCTTCAGTGGGTGACCAAGCTGGTGCAGCAAGGCAGCTTTGTGCTTGATATACCTGACTTCAGAGGTTATGCTGGCATTTTGCCTTTGTACGAGCAAGAACGCTGTAATGTTCCATGTTGAATGCACGAATACTGTGCCGTTTACAACATCTGATAACATGCAGATCCTCGTGGACACACGCCAGGAGAAATATGCCCCAAGAGAAAAGAAATGAAGAAGAAAGTCACCAACCGAGCCAACACGCTGGATTTGGGGACATTTGGAGATTTAACAGCCTTTAGCACAGATTTTGATGTTTGTGGTGCTGAGGAATCACAGACTTCCAAGAGGAGAGAGTCTCATGTGCACACACACACGTACGGTGGTCTCACGGTGACAGCCCCTGCCCTCTTGGTGGCACGGGGCATTTCCCTTCCCCCTGGCCCCACAGGAACCTCCCTGTGCCAGCTGCAGGGATGAGAGACGTGGGAACCCGTGCTGATCCCCCCGCAGAGCACGGGGAGCTGTCTCCAGACAGGGCTCAGCACCTGCACGCTGGGCAGGACGCGCCCCAGGACCAGCCAGCTATTTCCAGACCACTGCCGGCTGCTCTGCAGATAGGTTTGGATAAGGGATCTAGGCCAGCAGCCAGGAGCAGTGGAGACAAGTAGTCAGAAAGGAATAAAGAGAGAAAGGCTGCTCTTCCTAATGAGTGCAATAAAACAATAAAAGTGCAATTATGCAGTAAAACTATTGTCATTTTGGGTTTAGAAGATAATGCACTAGGCAATAACGCTCATTTTAGCCTGTGTTTTCAGGCATTTTTTACTCTCTGACATTATAATTATGTACTACTATCTGATTCCTGCATCTCTTCATTTTTATGGGTACTGAAGCATTGCATCAGAACAATGTCAGATCCAGAAACTCTGTAAGCCCATGCTCGTCCTTAACTTCGTTTTGTTTTGCCAGCTCTTGAGCATACATTGGATTGTAGTCTCTCCATCCTTCACATTTGTCGAGTAACATGATAGCATGAGAGAAATAATTACAGCCAAAGTATAAGATGCATTCCCAATGCTGAGCTCAGTGTATCTATTTCTCTTGCACATGAAATCTAGAAATTGTGCATGAAATCATTTTTATCAACTTCCCCCTTGCTTCCTGCTAATAGCATAATTTTATGGAGGATATAAATTATAGCTTCTGTTTAATTTTGAAAAATGTCCTATTCCCTGCAGTTACATTTTGTCATAATAACCAGAAATACTGAGAAATGCAGAATAATCTGCCTTATTAGTGCTTTGTTTTCCTGTTTGGCAAATAATATTTGCCTTCCCCCTCCTTCTCTGGTTTCTCTTATTTTTGGGGGGGAATCAGTTTGATGGTGGGTTATTAGAACAAAAGGAGTGAAACATACTCATGTAGTTTGTGTGTGTTTACGCTTAACTCTTTTTAACATGATCCCTTGGCTTTAAGCCATTTCATATGTAGTTTCATGTCCTATTGTTTTGAAGCTTTCAAGCTGAGCTAGCCACTGTTGGGTGGAGGCATTTCTGCTTTGGAGTGGTCTAAAATGATCTCCTGTGAGTTTGAGCAAATGTCTTCCTTGCATGTTAAGAACAAATGCCAGTATTTAGACTGAAAAGTCTAACTTTAAGTTATATCTGCATGCCAGTTTTACAGCAGAGGAGAGTCCCACTTCAACCTTACTTTTTTAGGATTGTTCTTGCAATGGTGTACTACTAATAATAACCACCCTCTGTCCTTTAGTAAAGCACCATCCTTCAATTTGTAATTGACTTGGGTCTAATTCTTAACAGTGGTTCATTTTGAACACCGGGATTTAGTCACTGCTTTTCTAAAGGTTAATATAAATCTGTAATGAATGGTACAGATTAAACATTGGTGACATTCTGTTTTCCCATCTTGTATAGATAAAATATTTACACTTTAACAGGGATCAATTTAGAAAGCAGGTGCAGCTTTGATGTTTACATCTTTTAATCAGCAACCTTAATTAACAAGTTGTTTGCTAATGATTAATCACCTGCACAAATACCGTGTGGATTTGTCAGTTTTGAAGTTACAGGCATCTTGGATTACTTTTTTTTTTCACCTTAAGATGAAAAATGACATAGGATGATGATGACTGTGTCCTGCTGAATGCTTGAGCTGGGACGGCGCAGAGGCAGGACTGGGTGTTTTCCAGCAGCCCTGGTCTGTGTGCAGAGCGGTATCTCTTGCAGCAACACAGACACTACCTATCAGGCTTTGGTAATTGCTATAATGCCTTTAATATCATCCTTCCCAGATGCAGCTTTGCAGGGAGGAAGTGGAGATGGTTGTTACTTGCACCTGCAGGTAGCTCCTAAGCATATAAGCTAGGCTGTGGAGGGTAGGAGATGCCTCCTGGTGTGGGTATGGCTTCTGCATTTGGTGCTTGCTGTCTGCACTACTGAAGGCACAGGTTTGTTTTCCCTGTATAGCTGGGGGACGAGCTGTTGGTGTTTGAATTGCCTAATAAGAATTTTAGCCTGAAGTTCTTATCTTTCCTTTGACTGTTTCAATGAAAATTTTGAGACTTTTTTTTTCTTGGTTCTAGTGGTTTCTTCTGCCCTCAATATTGTGCTTTTGTGCACAGAACCAAGCCTTTCTCACATGAATGTGGTTGTGTTGATGACTTGAAAGGTACCAGAAGCAGCAAAACCAGAACAACTCTTCCATGAGAAGTGGGATTTGCTGCTTCTGTCTTGCAGCTGCTGTTAAGGGGGCATTTCCTTGGGGTAGCCTGAAGGTGCCCCTGGGGCAGTGGGAGGTTGGGTGCTATGTGAGGGCAGGTCCTGTGGGAGCAGTGGGGGCTTCCCTCCTGCAGAGCCCCCCCAGTGTTTTTTGTTGATGACGAATCTCTGAGCAATCCCATTGAAGATAAACTCCCTACTCTACAGCTTGCAATAATTTATTATTGTTAAGCTATAGTTTGCTTTCTGAGCAGAAAGATGATGTTGAAAAGTGTCTCTGTTCTGGTGGTGTCATTAAGCCTTAATTCAGTACTTCACGTTATGAAGTACTTACTGGCTTTGTTTATTCACACAAAGGCTTTGGCAGTGATGAAGTTGGAGAGGCCTGTGTCCTCCTGGGTAGACTTCATGGATGCTCCCCATAAAGCTCCCAGGCCACTAACGACCCGCTTACTTGCAGTAGTCCATTAACTCATTTTATTCCTACATCACAAACCATACAGCTGACCTCTTGAGTGATGAGGAGGTGTCGAGATGATTTGTATCTCTTCGGCTGTTTTATATTGCTCTGCCTCCTGTGAAATGAATTATAATGCAGTATTGTTGAGGAAATAAGATTTAAGGGAGGCTTTGTGAAATGAGTGCAATATTTCAGGAGATATAATTGGGAAATACTTAGTAGAACAAGGCACCTTAATAACTGTCTTCAGTAGAAGTCAAAACATCTGAATCTCCTTGAAGACAAGGCATTGATTGCTCTGCAGTGCAGTTCTCCAATCGATTGGTAGCCCAGCTCTGGAGACAGGAGCTTGGCATTTAACCTCACACAGCAGAGGTATGAAACCTGAACCCAGCGTATGGGGAGCTCTGTGCTGTGCTTTACTGGGAGATTTTTCTCAAATGCCAGAATAAGAGCTTCTGCTTTTCTAAAATGGACTCTTATTTCCTTGCTTGACAGACTGATAGCAGTTGAATTTGTGAATAATTTAAGGATTAATTGAAATGTATTTGGGAGAGTATCCTTCACTGGAGACAAATGCTGAACTTGCACTAACGATGGTGCGTGTGTGCCAGGTGAGGAGGAAGTGGGAGTTATTGTCTGTTATTTCTTTGTTCTATTACCAGTATGTACCATGGCTAACTACATGCAGTCTTGGGTTTCTGGACTCACAAAAATGATAGCTATTGTGCTCCTGCGTGATGAGTTGGGTAGGCATCTTTAATAGCCTACGTAGCACCTTAAGCTATCATGTGTTCCAGCATGGCACTACAAACGTAGGAAGTGCAGGTTGCAGGCAGGTACTAGCTTTCTGTTCTGGGTGCTGGAATATGGATTGCAAGAAGCCTTAAACCCACTGCTGTTACAATTTTTTTCCTTCATGTAAAAGCAAGGAATATCTGATGGGATAAATGATCTCTGCTGAGATTCATGCTTGATCAAGTATCTCCACTAGCCTAAAATTTTAAATATTTAGGAAGTATGTTCCTGAAGAAAATGAAGTGATAGACTGGGATTTGACACTTGGCAGAGCTACAAATGGAGAAGACTGTTAGCCAGCCGGGTGGCATGGTTGTATCTGCAAATACCAGCCAGGGGGTCCTCCTAGAAAGGCCTGGGTTCAAAGTCGTACTTTCTCTTGTGCTTTCCTTCCCCCTGGTTCTGTCCTAGTGAGTCTGAGCATGTTTGTGTGCAGCAGCTCTGGGGGCTGGAGGGTCCAAGAGGGCTGCTGTGTTCTGCTCTGACCTGCCATGAGGTTATCCCTGAGCTCAAGCCCTCAGCCAGGATGTATCAGTACTGGCTTGAGCCTCTCAAGGGACTTAAGCAGAGAAATATCTTGATTTGGTGAGAGAAGGGACTGTGTATGCAGAGCTGTAATCTAGTTTTGCCCTGTAGCATGGTTCATGGGAAGCTATTTAGAAATGTTGAGTTACAGCAGCCAGAGAGGCTTTTAGTTACGGTACAAAGAGAATGTGAAAGATGCCTGAACGGGGGGAGCACGGGGAGAGAAGTCAAACCCTCGCCTGTGTACTGTGATCCTTTCTTTGGCTGTGCTCCAAGACTGCCCCCTCCAAAGCAGAACTCCATTTTCTTGCTCCACCATGGAGATCGTTGCATGTCCTTTATTCTAGGCAGAGAAAAGGGATGTGACGTGCTCGACATCAGTAGCTGTGCTGGAAAATCTTCAAGATGCACGTGTTCACTGTCTGCCTCCGTTGCAGAGGACAAACTGACTTCTCAAACAAGTGAGCAAAGCACTAATCCTCGACTGAAGGCTGTGTTTTACCCACATTGTCCAACATTGTTACTCCATTGTCCAAGCGGAGATGCTGGCCCCAATAGCTCAGACCCAGGGACTCAGGCACTGGCTATCTGCAGGGGAGGGGATTGTTTTGGAGCATTTTCTTAGTTGGATCTAAACAGTTCTGAGCAGCTTTATGGCTGAGACATCAGGTGCACAAAAGGGATAAAAGTCCTCATGCAGCCTCCAATTCTTAGCATTTAACAGCACCTTTCAGCTGTTGTGAGCAGTATTCCACATAGTGCATGAGGATTTGGTCTGTTTAAAAGAGGTTATATGTGACTATTAATTCACCAGAGAAATGGCAAAGACGCGTATATTGTTAACAGTGTGCTCCTTTATTTCCACATACTATGATTTTATGTCTCCTTATGGGTAATGATTTAAAGATTAATGCATAGTAATTAAATGTAGCTTATAATGAGACATGAATTTTTTTTAATTTGTGTTTAAGTGCATATCTAAGTCTACGTTTTAAAATCCATATCTAAATGAAAGTGCACTTAGAGATGGGACTTCAAGTACGGAGTTTCTTCTCATTATTTCTGTTAATTATTTTGCAATGAAATATTCCTTTGTCTCTGTCTTCCTTCATGAACTTACACCTCTGTAATCTATAAAACAAGATTTTTTTTCGAAAGATAAAACTGGAGACTACTTCAGTACCCGAGTTCCCAAAATGGGGTGTTCTCATGCAGAAGTTTTCTCTGGAGTATAAGAATTCCTAGGGAATGCACAAAGTCATCAAGAAAAATAGAAACCTTATATATGTGTACGCTGCCAGTTTACATATACAGAAATGCTTTTTAAATAGTAACATGTCCAAATGTTGGTGGTGTTTTAAGTGGATTTTGTTGGGCACCAATTTAACTGTGAAGGGTAGATGCATTTCAGGATAGCAAAAATGTTTTTCCCATTCTGTGAGGCTTGTCAAAATCTTCATGTCTCTTCCTCTTTCGTATTTAGAAGAGATGAATATCTTTCAAAGATTCCCATCCCAGAATAGTAAATTGATTGAAGAATGTAGACGTAGCAAATGGTTTGGCTGATGGTGAGGGTATTTGCTTCAATCAGCAACTTGAGCTTCTAGTCAAGATCAACTCTCCTATAGGGATTTGAGTGGTATTGTGTTTTTTTTCCATCCAAACACATGGTATTTTTATCAGTTCTGGCCTATTATCTTCACTCACCAGGCTACAACCCTCCAGTGTCCTTCTTGGACATCAGGTACATATAATTGTCCTTTTGTTTTTGCCTCGTGAAACTTACTTTCCTTTAAGAGTTTACAAAAATGCACTTCCCTCTGGCTCTTCATAATGACAGCAACACCTGGTTGGCTGTAACAACAAGAATTTTAACTGAGAGAACTGATAGTGCAGACACAACAGCACTGCATTACTAACTTTTCCTATGCAGAGCAAAAAGTCTTCTGGTGTTTCCTTTTGTTTGCCTTTAATTCTGGCAAAGCGTAGATGGTGCTCTGTGATGCCATGTGATTATCTTCTGCAGAGTGCTAATATCTTGTGAAACGTGCTCCACAAACACATTTGTTTTATTTCAGTTGACGACTTGTTCTTCCTGCCTCTTACAGCAATACTTACATGATCATATTCTAATTATTTCTTCCCAGGGAAGAGGACTCAGGCTTCATCTGAGTAGTGATTTTTTCAAAGAAATGAAAGCCTCCTCTACTTAATCATAAAAGGAAATGTAAGACCAATCTTGATTCTCTTAGATTCTCTGGGCCTCCACACACTACCAGTCTTAAGATTAAAGAATATTTGTATGTCTGATCTTAAGTTTCTGCTGCTCTTATGTGCTTCCCATCAGTATGCTGTGAATTCAGTGCCTGTTGTGTGAAATTAATTTCTGTAATAACCAGCTGTGATACCCAAGGGAACTGTGACTTCAAGTGGAGAATTAACGCAAGAAGCAAATCAACCCTTTAAATGAAATCTGGGTTTTGTGCAGATGCTGTTCAGAATGAAGGACCTGTTTGCACCTTTTTTTGACATGGTAGAGTCATTAGAGAGCCACAGGTCATTGGATGATGAAATGTATGCATTTCTGCAGATTTTAAATGCTTGGTTTAATGTTGACAAATGGTAATAATTCAAGTGCTTCATATACATCAGGTTTGTTCTCCTTCTTAATGAGGAAGACAGTGGTGAAGGAAGAAGCCATCTTCTGAGATAATTGTCAAGGTACACTTAAGAGAAACGTAATCACTCCCTTGTCAGAAGTGTATGGAAGAGCAACCATCACCTTTCTGCCATTTATTTCTGCTAAAAGTTTAAGGATTCCTGCTTCTTGCCTTGAGGGAGATCAGGGCAGTTTAATGCTGAATGGCAAAATACCATAACAGCACGTGTGCAGTGGAGGCAGTGGGCCATATGCAATCAAATTGGAGGGATATTCAGTGGCAGATCACATTGAAATAAGAGCTTAGAAAGGAATTGGCTTTGCTTTTGCATTTAGTAGCACATCTTATTCTTGGGGACATTCAAAAAAAGGTGCTCATCTTCTTGCAAATGGATCTCTGCTATTCCCAGGTAGCCTGTAATCTTTCTGTGAAAACAACATAAGCTGATTTGGAGGAGGGAGGTGGTAGGAGAATTGCTGAGAAAACATTTTGTGGAGCTGTTCCAGGAGGTTCATGTGTGCAGTGCTCCTCTGCTTTCCTGGACCAGCACAGCTTGTGCTGAAGGATGTAGGCAGAAATGAGGATAAATTGGAAAACTGCAGTGTTTTGTCTTAAGTGTTTGATAAAATTCTGGAAACTTTTTAAAAAAACAAGAAACAACAAACAAAAAAAACACAAAACAAAAAAAACCACTAGTATATTTGACTGCCAAGGTAAAGGAAGGGGGAGAAGATGTTTAATGAATACAGAAATATTGCAGAACTTCCTTACTACAGGCTTGTGCTTAAAACTTGATTAATGTATAAGCAATGCATGGGGTAGTATGACCAATATACAATTGGTTTTTATCTTCAGTAGAGTGAAGTTAACACCATAAAAGTTGAAATACACAGGGAAACAGTCTTCTGTAAATTGCCACTTTATTTTTCATTTGTTGCTCAGGGAGACAGCATAGCCAGGCATCATTGTTTCAGTGGCCTCTGGATATCTTTTCATTTTGGGACTGATGTGAATCCCATTAAAACTTGCTGGGAATCATTTGATTCACCTGATGGCTCTTCCCTGCTCAGCCCTGTAAAAGGTCAGAACTGTCTTTTTATTACTGTTTGTTGTTAATTATTGTTTGATATGCTCCTGGGTCTGCTATTGAAATTATTCTAATATCCACCTGGCTGAGGAACAGGGGTTTTGCAAGTGACACCTCCTAGCAATTACCCTACTGCTAACCAGGGCCATGGGAGAGCTGGAGGAGGTGAGGTATTTGCAGCTGTAGTAACACTGCCATACACCAGCTATGTGCAGTTTGCATGGACACTGACTAAACTAATTGGCTTTCAGGCAAAAACACTGGCCTCTGGATCTTCATTTTCAGTATTTCTGAGTCACAGCGTGGCTGAGGTTGGAAGGGACCTCTGGAGAGCTTCTGGTCCACTTCCCTGCTTGAGCAAGGCTGCCTGAAGCAGGTTGCCCAGGGCTGTGTCCAGATGAAGCTTGTGAAGCAGCACCTCTTCACTCCACCTGGGAAGGAGCAAGTACATTGACCTGGAGGGTGGGGTCTTATATGAGCTCCCAGTGTGTGAGTGCATCACTGTTATATGACAGCTGACTGCATTTGATCTATGTTTTTATTCCTATAGCAGGAAGGCAGGTGCTGTCCTGAAGAGCAGATCAAAGGGTTGTGCTCTATCTGATCCACTTTCCTTCTGCCCCCTGACGTAGCTGTAGGCACAAGTGGCACCAGTGGTTTGGCAGCAGTATGTTGTGTTCTGCCCAAAGCATTTTGGCATGTGGAGCAGGACCTTGACAGGAATTCACTGCAGGCTGGCACCTGGGGGAATGAACACTACTCATTTCTCAAAAATTCTCTATTTGTATATTCTACATTTTATGCGCAATGAATAAAAGCATCTGAGAACTTGCAGGTATCTGAGATTATAAAGGAAGAGTTTACTTTTTGATACTTCCCTGTTCTTGTCATTTACTGGGAGTTTATTAACTTGACCTCTAAGCTCAGGGCAGGAGCAGAGATCGGATCAGTGTCAATTGTAGGTACCTCTCACCAGTAGTGACCACATAACCAGCAAATTTGGAGTGAAATATCATTCCTCGTCCTTGTGACAATAAATAGTCATACTGAAGCATGAGATGTGACTAATCACGCTTTAATGTGCATAAATACATGCTTCATTACAGGCTGTAAAATGAGCTTGCCCCTCTTTAATATCTCCAGCTGCTGTGCTTGACCCCAGCCTGCTGTAGCGAACAACTGTTCAGCTGTTTGTCACCTGGTTGTGATAAATGTCTATGTTCTGAGCTTATGAAGTGAGACTGCACTTGTGTGCCCTCCTTTACCCAGCTTAGGGAAGAGTCAGAGAATGGGCAAGTCAGCTGTGGTGAGCTACCTGCTCATTGCTAGCAATGGTCACTGGTGGAGATGGGGGGGTTTGCATTAGCTTCCAATTTTAAAATCTGTGCTCAGATCAACTTGTGATGCTTCTCACTGACTAGAAACAGATGTGAAGTTAGCACTTACTGATAGCTGCTTCAAAAATAAAGCTCACAAGCATATTGGGCTAAGATTTACCAGAGTCCAGTGTCTGCCTGTTTTGGAGCCCAGCTGAAGGGCTTTAACTGAGACGGTCTCACAAAGTTGTATGTATTTAGTAAGGCAACATATGCAATGGATTTGGAACTGCTGTTGATAAATGCGCTTACTGCAGTGGTGCTACTGTATGATAATAGTGCCAGCAAAATGCTGTCCTAGGTCTTTTTCACCAAAGGGTGAAGGTGCAGAGCTTACCAAGAAGGCATCCTCCTCTTGGTGGAGGAGGGAGGGTAGAGCCTGTCCTGGGTTTCCAATTCCCTCCCTCTTCCTTTCTTCCTCACTCTAACATCATCTTTCTTCCCTTTTTCTTCTCCTCTTACACTTTTTTTATCCTGACTTTATCAGTTCCCTCTCTGGGGCAATGTTTAGCATGATTTGGGTGAGGAGTTGAGTACTATAGCCATGTGTTCAGCATGTACTTCAAGTTCATCATATTTAGGGGTGTGAACTTTTAATATTTGTTTTACAAATTATGAAGCAAAAGGTTTCACGTGGGCACTGTGGCCCTCAAGATTCTGTTCTGCTGCCAAAACAGGGCCCTTCCTCCAACACAGGAATCCCTCCTTCAGCATCCCCTCATACCAATCTTGTGTACCTCCATCCATGAAGTTTGTGTAAGAGAAACAAACCCAAACTGCTCAATTCCCCTTTGCCCAAGGCTGGTGTTTATCAGTGATGCAAACAAGTCTGGCTGCTCTTCACAAAGGGGATGCTTGTGTTGGTCTTGCTGGAAATTGTTTAAAGTCTGCAAGGCTTTTAACAGGCAGCGAGCCCTTGTACTGTTTCCTGAATAAGCTTGTGATTTCAGGCTGGTGGATGAGGTGATGGACATAAAAATTGTGCCTGCTGTACCGCTGCTGTAATAAAACCTGCTTTTTGATGGCTAGCGGTGCTGGGTCTGTGTCCCTCCTGCTCTTCGTGGGTCATGCATGATTTCTGCAGACTGTCACAACTCTTCAACTGCTTTCCCAGACAAATGTCCCAGGAGAAACGTGGCGTGAAATGGCAGTGACAGGAATGATGGAAAGTTTGTGTGGTGCCAGGCAGCACCACTGAAACTTAGTGATATTTCGAAAAACTGTCCCCTGTAGAAGAAGATTAGGTTTGAGGCCATCTAAGCAACCTGGAGGTACACAGGGCCATGAGGTGCATCCGAGGGCCCTGGGAGAACTGGCAGATGAAGTTGTTAAGCCATCATCCACCGGATTTGGTAAGTTGTGGCACTCCAGTGAAGTTCCCACTGACTAGAAGAGGGGGAACATAACCCCCCTTTTTAAAAAGGGGGAAAAAAAAAGAAGACCCAGGGAACTACAGGCCCATCAGTCTCACCTCAAACCATTTTATGAATTTCTAGGCTAGGAAAAGGAAAATTGGGTAGGCTGTTGTGGGGGACAAATGGTTAGCCACTGCTGTTGTGTTCTTCTCCATCCAGTTTTCTCTTCTTTACTTTCATTTTCCAAGGAGAAGTTGGTATTACTGACATTTGAGCTGCTTCAGCGTTATGTCCGTATAAGTTAAAATACTCTTTGGATATACTAACCCGTGTGGGACTGGCTATATTCCTAATGCAGGAACAGAAACGAATGGTGGGAGCAGGTGGATGGAGCAGTTAGGTGTGTGTTAAAGGTTCTGAGAGAGTAGTTCTTGGGGGCAAAAGGGGCAGGCTGAAGGACAGCAATGCATTTTCACAGCAACTGCCTCAGATTTAAAATCTTATTTTGCCACTTGTAAGAAGGAAAGTAAAATCTAGTTTCACTGGTGTGTTACCCAAGGTATTTCAGTAACCTCCAAAGAGGGTTTTTCCTTGGTATTTTGCTGGCTGATAGCTCTGAAATGGGCACTTCTGTTCCTTCGGAGCCAGCAAAGATCATTGCAGCCCCTGGGGAAGGGCTGGGCTCAACCCACGGGCTGCTTCGGCCATGGAGTCATGCCTGAGAAGCAGGTGAACAGAGGGTGCAAGACAAAATCCATCCGAGAAGTCAGGCATGTGGTGAGGGGAGGGGAAGCTGGAGAGCAGTGTTATTTCTAAAGCATGGTTACAAGTGACCTTTAAATGTTCACAGCGGTCTTAAGAAAAGCGAGAAGAGGGGGAAGATATTTTTTGTTTAGCTAACTTTAGGTCACAGAGGACAGCAGAAATATTGGAGTTGTGCGAAATATATAACGTCCTCCTTATAAGCAAAAGTTTAAAGTCAGCCACAGGGGTTTTGCACTGTAGCATTTCATTTAGCCCAACGTATATATCAGAGGTGGCTGCTTGTCTGCGAGCAGAAGGAGGAACTAACTGCATCACAGAAATATCAGTTCCTGAGGAGAAGTTTCTCCTCACCAGTAAAAAATCAGGATGTCAAGTCCCAGATCTATATATTTCACTCTACCTTGTAGAAAACCAGAAGCTCAATGTAAGTAATCATTTCCTTGTCACTTTGGTATGTTGGCAATGAAGCCTCTGCCTTCGCCTGCTCTTTGATTTCAAGCATTAGCTGTCGCCTACTGTGAGCTAAATTGTTTTAAGGCCTGAAAGTAAAATTTTTCATCTAGACTTGATTCATGCTTCCAGTGTAACTCATACTCTTAATTAAGTCCTAAGTGAATTTACTGTCATTTTTGAGGGCTAAGTCGCTTGTCTTTTGGTACCAGTTCTGCCTGAGTTAGACCAAAGCTAAGCTTTTGGAGGTCCCTTGCTTCCAGCTCAGCTGCAAACCAGCGGGCTTTGCTTTCAGCCTTTTGGGTGCCAGCATTGGTCTGAACGCGTCTCCCCCTACTTAACCAGGAAACCTAGGACCCAAGGAGCCTGCTATTGGAGTACCAGAAAGGTTGAGCAATAAGACTGTGCCATCCTTCAGGTTACTCAGTTCCCGCCTAGAAAAGCATAAAATAAATACTGACTGCCGTGTGATTTAGGTAGTAACAATGAAGAAGTTAAACTCTGTTACTCAGCTCTCAGTGGTATGAGCAGAGGGGGTGGCAAGTAGTTTGAACACCAGGCATGCGTCAATAAAAAGGCATTAGAAATTACTTTTCTTGTTCATTTAGCTCTTTCCTTGCTTTGCTGTCAAATTCTGTTTCCAGAATATGAAAGACTTGAGTGACCATCATTGCATCAGCAGCCCGTCAGTAAACCTGTCTTTAATTTACTCAGGATAAAGGTGGTTGCAGGGCAGGAAATGTACAAGTTTCAGAGACTTAGTCCTGGACAACGAAGTATAGGGGGAGAAAATCTTGCCTCTTTCAAGTTAAATGATCGCAAAGCAGTGACAGTGCGTGCATGTGCTTCTCTGCCAAAATGTAATGGCAGAGCTGGGAGTCCCTTCCTCTGCTTTGCACTGGTAATGGGGGCTGCTTTCCAGCCAGCAGACATCACGGGGGGCACCTGCATGAGCACAAGTGGGCTTATCTAATAATGTCATCCCGGAGACAGAGCGCTACTACAGCCTCTATTTTTAGCAATATGAGGTGTGATGGGCAGGGATTATCTTGTTTATGGTATTATTATTACATAAAATATGCTCCTGAATCTGTATAAGGCTAATATGTGCTTGGAGGAGGAAGAAATCATTAGGTTTCTCTTGTAAAGATGGATGTGTAGTTTTGAGGAACAGTATCTGTCCCAGAATAGTTAGCAGCTGCTGTAATAATTCTTCTGAGGTTATAAAGAAAGCGACAGGCTTTCTGGGGTTTGTTTTGGTAGAAGTCCAAAAAAGAAGAAAATTGGGCTTCAGGCATCAGATTCATCACCCGGGCTGGAAATGAAGGAAAGCCAGCGCAGCCCTGAAGCTTTGCTTCGTGTACAGCAGGGGAAGGTCTTGCAACTGCCAGTCCTGCTCCCCACGAAAGGGGGATGGCCCCCCATGGCCCCCCCCAGTTGATCCTGGGTCAGAGGAACGTGCTAGGCTGGTCACATCTTCTGAAGATGCTGTTTTGGAATAGCTGTGGAATTAAGCACATTCTTCCGTGTTGGTTAATAAATGTTTCCTTCCTTATGGCTTTAAAAGTACAGGAGTAGATCTGTTTTTAGAATGAAGCAGGGAGTGAGAGTGGTCACAGCCACCTTAAAGCCTGATCTCCACGAAGTCGTGTGGCTAACGTGCCTTGCGCTAGGTTAATATTCCTGCGCATCAAGTTCCACAGTGAGCCATCACTTCAGGAGAACACACAAATACCTCACATACCTGAACAAAACATACCCTCCCCCTGGCTCCCCCAAATAGCCTAACTGGAGGAAGTGAAGCATAAAATATTGCACAGCAGGTGGCAATGATGAAATGATAAAGAAATGAAACTAGCTGTATGGTTGCTTTCTTTTTTTCAGTTCCCCAAAGGGAAAAGATGATTCACAAAGTGATTTGAGGTAGATGCTTCAAGCCTTAGCAGCCTCAGTGACTGAGGGTACATGGTGCTTAATCTACCTCCTTGGTCTATGTGGGCAGCAAGCATGTTTTATTTTTATTTTTTAATGAGCACACAAGGAATATCAGGTTTCCGGAAAAGACTAAATCATAACAGCATTCCCAGAAGCTTTGTTTCCTCTTTTAAACTGTCTGCTCAAAACTGGAGAGGGAAAGCAGTAAGGCTGGCAGACAGTCACCAGGCATCTGCTCGGGGAATCCAGATTCATGCTCTGTGCTTGAGCTTGCCTATGCTGCAGCAGGCATCAAAATAGGATGGCGAAGAACCTGTAGGTGCCTCATTACTTTGTAATCAAGGAAATTTTGTAACCAGAGATCTCTCTAGGGACTAGTCTCCTCTGCCTGATTTCCCCGTGCTGTTCTGGGCAGTAATGCAGCCCTTGGACGTGTCCTCTTGGTTGGGATGAGGCGGCTTCCATCCGAGGAGCATGGGCAAGCCCCCGGCAAATATCTGGGTGCTGTCGAGGAAGACGAGATTGCTCTTCTGATTAAAAACTTCTTACAGGATGAAGTACAAGTGATGAGGAGTAAATTCATCCTAATGTATAGGTTCTACTGACTTCACATGGTGTAATTTGGTTTTGACTTTGAGTTTTGTGGAGCAACGGTTTTAGCTAAAACCTGTGAAGTTCTCAAACTGATGTAACTTTGCAGGTGATTTTTTTTTAGGGTTCCTCTGAAATCCTGGGTACAAATAGCTGTAAGGAAAGTGTTTCTAGATGACAGAAACAGCTTATTTGTACTCTTGTGCTCTCTTATAATTAAAGTTTTACGTTATGTAGTGAAAACCTGTGGATCAGTTGTTTTTTCCAGTCTTCACTGTGTCTGCTGGTGGTCCTGTACCTGGAAAAGCCCAGCCACAGATGGACCATGGAAACAAACTTTGTGTACTGACTGAAGCCTTCTCCATTTAAAAACTGGGACAAGCTGCATTTTTCAATTCCCACTGCATGTTTCCATTCCAGGACAAGGCAACGCACTTGGGTCTTCTCAGGAATCCATTTGGCACTTCTTGTGAACAATAAAATCAAATTTGAATCAAAGGAAAAAGTAAGTGAGGACCAGAACAGCCTGTTGTTCTGATGTCAGGTCAGAGCCCCTAGGAAGCACTCTGGCTGAAGTGTTTGGTGCTGTTAGGATTTGGTTAGTTAACATGAGGATGTGCTGCAGGGCTGCTTTCAGAAGGGGCTTCAGAGCTGAGGGACAAGGCTTGGGCAGAAGCAAGGCTGCCACGGAGCTCCGAGGGCCCTGTGGATAGGAGTCTTGTATGGCACAGAAAACCTCTCAACACTTGGAAAATACCCGAAGGGAGTTTACTTGCATAAGTCTGCTCTGGCACCATATATGTGCGCATTACAAAAATTACAGGGGGAAGGATCGTATCCTTCATGCAGAAGACTTTTCTTAGTCATAAGACTATATATGCATTTGTTTGTATCTTTCCAACTTTATATTCGATCATCTCTAGTAAGAGTAAGTTTCACAAGTTAATTAAATTCTTGAGCAGTTTTTTGTTTTTCCCAGGAAAAACATCTTTAATCTCATACATTCCCCCGAAGAGGCAAATCTTTAAAATGTATTTGCGTCTAATGTGGAATTTATTTTATGACAAAACAGGAGATACTTGTACATGAAAAATAAATACCAAGAATAAGTCATGCATTTTTCATTTTGAGTCTGAGTGCAGAGAGTTGAGAAGTTTAAATATTTAAAATAAGCCCTCTGATGCCCTGTAGAGCTCCGGGCTGTGCATATAGGTGTGGGTGTGCTGGATGGGGGCTGAACCCCCTGTGCCTCAGGGGTCTGTGCCCTGTACTCCGGTGACTTGGAGGTGGAGGGTCCCGTGAGGAGGGAGCTCCCTTGCCCGGGGACATGCTGTGTTGGATGCCGGGTGTCCCATCTGGGATGGCTGGTTGTAGGGATGGGGAGAAGCTCATTTGTGTGGTGGATGTTTTGCTGGACCCTCACAGCACCTTATTTTGTTGTTTACTGCAGAGGTGAAATCCTCATTGCAAAGGCTATCTTGGCTATTCATTTTCACCAAAAATTAAGTGGACTCCTGTCTGTTTTTATGGCTAAGGTCCAAGTGATCCAAGCCTGTAAACCAAGCTGGGGAAGAGGTGAGGCAGAGAGCAAACCTCTGGCCTCGTGGTGATTCCTCTGTAAGACAGAATGGCGTTACATCTTTAAGTTTGCATCTTTTTATCATGCTCAATTACAGTTTCTCCTGCTTGCATACAGGAAAGTTCTGATGTTTCTTCATTTTTGCTAAAACTAAACTTTCTTAGCATAAAGATCAAGATTATTTGCTAGCCATTGGGACTAATGATCACCTACATCCTGTGGGCCTTCAAAAACACCTTGCTCTGTAAGGAAATCACACAATGCACCATCATATGCAAGAAGAATAAAGCTTGGCGTGGTTGTGCCAGGCAGCACATAGCTGAACTGTGCTGCCTGCTGTGTGTTGTCAGATCGTCACCAATAAAGTGCCTGCCTTGCTCCTAGGTCACCACAGACATCATTTGCATGGGTGTCTCTGGCAAGTGGAACCGACAGCATCATCTCTGAGTTGGTGAAAAATAAAGAATACAGCAGGAATAACAAATTTCTCAGAAGCTAATAAGATCCATATGACTCATGTAGTGAATTAACATTTTGTCTTCCTTGGTTTCCAGATGGAATTATTTTTTTCGCTGCATTCTTCGTTTGCTTTTTGTGAGCTGGTTTCCTCTGACCAGTACCAGTCCAGTTGAGCAGCCTATAGGTTACCAGATTTTCATTATCACACTTCTTCTTACCTTCCCCTTTTGCAAAAAGCTTGCCATTCTACAAATTGTTCTTCATCAGAGATAATGTGCCCATCTGAAATGGAAGCACTTCTCCCTTTAGTTGCTCCCAGAAAGTGGCCAAAACACCTGCAGATGCTGATGGGTTTTAAAAAAGGAAAATCAAATGTTGTCTCAGCCAGAAGGCTGTTCAATTAACTTTTCCTGCTGGGAATTATTAGACCTGAGGCTGTGCTTTTGGGAGGAATCATTTCTTAGCATCGATGCTAAACGAATTAGGACTTTGTTGGTAACAGAGAGGAACTTATCAGAACATGAGAAGCAACAGCAAAGCTCTGAAACTTTAAAATATACAAAAATCAGATGTAGTTTCCCTTTGGAGCACCATAACATCTCACTGAGAAATACATTTAAATGAGAATGCCATTCTTATAGCAAATCTTGATATTTGATTAAAAAAAACTACTTTTGGATGATGTGGACATGTTAAGGGAAGAATTTTTTTGGTTATTTTTCTAAACTTTACCACTTCCTTAGCACAAGTTCTGTCAATCCTGCTTAGCTCAGTCTGTCTGAATAAAGGGCAAGCAGCTCCCGTAGGGCCAGGACCTCTTGCCCTGGTGCTTAGGTGCCATTTGAAGGGCTCCAGGGATTGCCAGTCAGAACCAAAGCCTGCTTTGCCTGAGCACTTGCTTGTATCCAGGTGTTTGGGCAAGCACTCTAGTTCGGTCTAGCAACCAAACTCTTGAAGCTTTTGAAATACAAATTTTAGCAGAAAATAAAGCACAAAACACTTCACTTTTAAGGAGGTGAAGCTTCCATCCACACATTGTTTTTGGAAGAATTACTTTGAGCTGAACCCCAAACTCTTTTCTCAAGAAACTTTTCAAATAGTTGTCAAACTGCTAAGTGTTTTATCTGAATCTGTTTTTAAACAATGATATTTTCTTACCTTTTTAAATCAACACTACCAATAAACTCTTCTGCAAGGCAGGGGTGCGTGTATTTTCAGCAGTTTTAACTGAGGTATATCTGGCATTGCTTGGACACGATGCATGACCAGAATATTGGCCTCACTTCATGAACACCTGAGTCCTGAGCAGCTTCTCAAAATGAATACCAGTTACTGCCCTGAGCTTTCTTCCTTTGACCCTCTTGTTTCAAAAGGTGTGGGCTGATTTTGGCAGTGATCAGTAGGAGGAAGCCCTATTTTTTTAATCTTCTCCAGGTGTGGTACTAAGAAAGTTCAGGGCTTGGAGCTTGCAGGGTGAGCGAGCACATCTTTCCTGGAGTGTCCCTGCACGTTGTGTGGCTGGGCTCATCTTTCCTGTAGCACTCTAGGGAAAGTTATGAGCATCAGAATTTGAGTACTCCTCAAAATGCACCAGAGGAGTATGTTGTAATCTATTATTCACGGACTACGTGCCTTTTTGATTTAACCATTTTTCTTTTTTAATAGTTCGCTTGCTTTTATCCAGTGCTTACCTTTTTAATACACAACTTTTTTTTGTATTTCTTTCAGACCTGTTCTACTTCCATTATTTCACTGCTTTCCAGATCTTTCCCTTCTCTGTATCTGTGGTTGTACTGTGATTTTACTCCAGTCCTTTTCTTGCCCTCTGGAAAAATAAGTTCAGGGGTGGCACCTGCAGCTGAGCAGGAGATGCGGAGGAGATGCCCAGCTAGCAGGGTATATTTCTAGTTCCAGTTTCTGTGACTTGCTGTGGGAGAAGCAGAGGCAGGGCTGTGGCTGGGGGGCTTTGGTTTGTAGGGACAGCAAAGCCTGGGTTTGGCAGGTACCAAGTGGCAAACCACCCCGAGTCATGGGGTGAAACCCATCCCTCTGCCACACAGGTGGATGGGTTTTGGAGGAATTGCACCTAGGTGCAATCAACGAGAAACCCAGCTGCTACCTGGTGGTGTCAGATAATGAGCTGAATAATTGCTGTGTGAACGTTGCTTTGTGTTAGAGCCTCTTTGAATTTGTGCCTTAATACATGTGTGAGTATTCCAGCGGAGCAAAGTAGGAGACCTTAAAATGATTGCTCTGACCTGAAGCTCTGTGGTACTACCGTATCCTCCAGAAACTGGCTATTACCTCCCCTCCAAAACACGTCTCAGAAGTTGCAGGGGGTGACCTGCTCACATTTCTCACTTCAATCCACACTTGTTAAGCAGCTGCTGGTGAGGGCTCAGCTGCTCCAGTTGTAGTTGTGGGAGAGGTTTGGGCATGCTGCTTTAGGGGCTGCTCCCAGGTGGTTAAAACATGTCATGCATCACCTCCACAGGCTGATTTTGAATTTGTACTTATTCCCCAGGGTTGAGTAATGTAAAAACTTGAGAATTAGGCAGAAGCAGTAAACCTGTGCTGTTGGGATCGGAGTGGCCAGGTTGAGGAGGAGCTGAGTGCTGAGCTGCTCGGCTGTCGGGGACTCGCAGACCCTCTGGCGATGAGCTGGGACCCAGCCGCAGGCAGAGCTGCTTTCCAGAAAGAAATGTGTGCCAGTGATGGTTATTTGGGCTTTTAGCTAATAAGCAACCTGGAGAGTGGGCACAGCCCTCAGCAGTGCTGCCAGAAAGGAGAGGGAGAATCGCAGCCTCTGCGCAGCAGTGGTAATGGGAAGTGCAATTAAGGCAGGTATGTCAGCTTCTCCCTAATTGAGTCCGTGCTGCAAATATAGATGTGAGAGATATTTGTGAGAGTAATGGCTGTGCCTCTGCAAGCTGCACGCATCTGATAAGCTGAAGGTGCCGGAAAAGAGACCTTCAGACCGAGCTGTTTTTCCTTGCAATGTTTTGGGCACATCTGCCCCAATTTCCGTGATTTGTTTGGATTTGGGAAGGTGATATGCCTACAGCTCTGTGCTGATTGCTTGGTGAGACTGCCCGGGGCAGCTGGTCCCAACACGAGGGGCAGAGATGGACACGGGATGCAGGACTGCTGGTGTTACAGCGTCTGCGAGGGCCAGCGGTAAACACCCAGCCAGGCTGCTGCTGGGGTGGCAGCTTTATCTGCTGGGTCTGTTAGCAAGAAACTTTTCTTCTGCTGGTGAAAAAGTCGTAGTCCTTGTGGGTGAGCTGTAGGCTGACTTTTTGTACCTTCTGTGCTTTAATTACTGGAAAATCCCTGGAATCAGAGGATGGCATCACATGGTTTATGGCTGCGCTTTAGCTGGGATTCAAATGCCTTACTCGGTCAAAATTTGCTCTGAAATTCGAAAGAACTTGTCTGAATAAGGCACACAGGATGCAGTTTATTGTCAGCGTGTGCCGTGGGTAATTGTACTTACTCAGCTGTCCTAGCCGCGTGCAGCCTGATAAGGCGAGCAGAGCCAGACGTATCGCAGGCTAAACCAAACAGTAAGATAAATCCGTACTTTCAGAATTAACTAGGCGGTAAAGCATGTTGTTTTTCACTAAGTGTCCATAAGATGTAGCTGAATAAGGTATTTGTTCTCTCTGAATGGAGCAACAACTCTATTAATGTATGGCGCAGCCTGGATTTCCTCTCCCTGACATCTCATAACGATAGCAGTGTTACAGGGACTTAAGGGAGAAGATGCTCCCCGGGGCTTGCTGAGAACAAAACGTGCCCTGCTCTGACTCCTGAAGCCATGGTCGCGGTGATGGGCACTTCCACAGGACGTGGGCAGAGCCGTGTGCGATGTGCAGCTGGGGGCCTGCCGACAGGTCTGGGGCACAGGTAACAGCTAAATGCAATGACACGATTCCCTCAGAAATTATACGGACCTGCTATGTTTTATTTGTAATTAAGAATGCATTAAACCTGGCGCTATCAGTTAATCAGACTTATATGCCAATTAGGCTGAGGCTTGGGGGGAAATATATTCAGAGGCTTTATAAGAGACAAAATGGTCTGAGAAATTTGCTTTTATGTATGATGAACAAGACAGCTTAAAGACAGCATCAGCCTTTGACAAGCTGCTCAAAAGGCACACAAGGTTATCTCTATTTTGAGCAAATCATAGTTGTAATAAAAATTGGAAAATTATCAGTTTCACAAAGCTTGAGAGAAATTCTTACTGTTGGTTTTCTGTGAGGGCCAAGAAAGAACAATGGTCTGGGGTTACTTAGTCATCCGAAACAACAAAAAGCCCTGCTGCCTCGAGTGTGTTGCAGAAGGTGGAGTTTGGGGTGAAAAACTGGTAGTGTGAATGCCTAGGGATCTCGGGGTTAATCTACTCCAATTAGTTTGGTGTGGAGGAAAGGTGGGCTTATTAAGCACACTTTATTACTGTGAACCACATTCACTTTTGTTTTTAGATGAATAAATACTAACAGCTTGTTTAATAGAAGCTAGCAGATGCTAAGCACTAGACAGAGGGGTTGGCAAGACATGGAACCTGCACAGGACACCCTTGGCCACTTCTATAGTGATGAAACGATGGGCTGAGAAATTTTCTTCTACATTGGAAATTCGCTGGGAAACATGAGATCAGCTCTATTGTGGAGGGAATAAACACATTTAGTTGGGTAGTTGTCTTGGTGAATAAGACACCGATCAGTAAAATTCTGTATGCAAGGGTAGCGTGGCTTTTTTCTTTATATACGTAAATTATGTTAGCTTAGGAGTCTTCTGTAAACTTATGGGAAACCATAGAAAACTAAAAAATAAAATTAAAAAATGAGGCTTCAGCCTTTAGCTTGAAGGTTTCCTTGGATAGGGACAATAAATGCCAATAAGAGTTTCTTCATTTTTTTTTTCCTTCTGTGAATTACCTTCTGTCTCCACAAAATGCGATGCCTTCTGTTGCCATGGCTCTGCTGAAACTGGGGTGAAGTTTGCTGGCTGTGATGAGGACAGGTTTTTGCAGCATATAATCAGGTAGATAAGCTCTCTGTTTGGATCCAAAATGCAAACTTTCTCAGTTACGTGTTTCAGGAGATGGCCTTGTTGAACAGCTCTAATGCCATGATGGTAATTGCTCATTTCAAGGCAACGTTCTGCTGCTGCAGGTTGGTTTTTGTAATAGGAAATAAAAGTGAAATTGTTGTCTTAAAGGTTAGAGGGTACAATGCACCAAACTGCAGAACTCTCATTTTTCAGAGTTTGGTAAATATTTGTTAGGGAGCATTTCAGGCTCCTTGGGATACTAAGATGACATTCTCAACATTAAGCCATTTATGAGCTTGCTTTAACTTCCATATCATTTTCAGCTCCAGAATAAACCATTCTGTTGGTCTAATTGAATTAGAGTAATGAAGTCTTAGAGGCAGGAGCAGTGTGTGGGATTCAGGAGGCTGAGCAGGTGGGGGCTCTCTGAGCCCATTTTTGGCAGCATCAGGACCCCTTACTTTGATAACTACTTTTCTCTATCGCTTCTTGGCTGGTTTAGTTGATCGCTGTCTATTTGCCCTTATTTCTCCATGCCCCTATTGTGGAAACCAGTATCCTGTCTGTTACTATGACCTTTTACCAAGTGTTTTTTTAATATCCTGTATCTTCTGCAAACCTTTCTTATACTGTTTGTATTGCATTTGCGGATGAGATTGAATCTAAACAACGTATACCTTTGCTTTAGCACGACAGAATTCTTAAATAAACAAAACCATTTGGGACGTCTGTACTCCAGGCCTGGATACCGAGCTCTGGGATCACATCTGCATATTCCTGTGACACCTTACTCACGGCCTGTGTTCCTTTGTTTTTGTCTGTGACTGATTATAATTAATGGTCTGGGTATAGAGTTACTTTCAGATGTGAAGTAATGAAATACAGTTTTCATTGCAATGAACTTTACAGTGTCAGAATTTGGCATTTTATTTGTTGTTTTTGTTCTGATAAGGCCGCCTTGAAAGATGTGACATTTTGTATGGTTACCAAAATGGAAAATTTCCTCTGCAAATGAGTCTTATGGAACTGATTAGAAATGAGTGTTTTGAATGATCTCCCACTGCTGCTGCTCATCTGTCTGATGAGACCTGAGATACTGTAAGCCCAATTCGTACCAGCCTCTCAGAGGCGATGAAAAGCAATTTTGTGAATTCTTTAATAATGTCTTCAACTTAATTGACAATCTCAGGCACACATGAAGCAGTCTGTTGCTTACCAAGTGAAAATTCCCGTCTGTAGAGCCGATCCCACATCATTCTTTCTAGCAGTTCTCTTCAGAATCGATAGATGAAAAGTAAAGCAATGCAATATGCAGGAATGGGAACCCTTCAAGATGGTCATTTTTACATAGATCTGTTCTCGTGTTCTCTGAAGCCAGTGCAGAGAGAGCCATCGGCTTCCAAGGGCCTTTGTGTGTAATAATCCTAATCAAACCTCTGGGAACTAAACTCACAGTGAAAACTTTCAGATCAATAACGAGGAGGAAAATATAGCTGCTTTTTACTTCAGACTCTATCTAAAGTTTAGTGTTTGATATTCATGGCTTTCTGAATGTTTTGTATGTGTTTTCCTCTATTATGAAGACTATACAGGGTGTAGGGCAAGAACCAGCCCTCAGCATTCCCCACTTTAACACCAGGCTACTCTATCAATACCCCACCTGTACCTACACTTACCTAGCTGGGAAGAAGACACTCCTCTCTATCTAGGTAAGACTCTTTGACTTAAGCTTTATTTTTATGTTTTAAGTTCAGATAAGTCACCTGAATATTTCTATGCCCTTTACCTTTCAGCTTGTATTTGGTCTGTATAAGGGCTGTCAGATAATATTCTGACGGATGTGCCCCCGGCGGTTTATCTTCATAATGTGATCCCACCCAGACTTTCCCCAGTCTAGGTTAAGGAAACTGATGGTCAGTGTATTTGACTCTGATGCAAAAGGGTTTTTTCCTTCCCTTCACAGAACGAATTATCCAGGGATGTGTCACTGTGTTCAGTTTAGTCATGTATATTGACACTGTCTAGATTACAAGTAATTTTTAGTGAATAAAATCATAAAACTGAGCAATGATGGAAAGGAGCAAGGAACAACTTTTATACTATGTCTTGATTAAAAATAACTTTTCTTCTCAGTGAGCTGGAAAAATGTTTGCCTTCCTGAGAAGAAACTTTTTCAGACCATCAAATGAAATGGTTGCTAGTTGACAAGCCTGAGAAACAAACATGTACAAGTCAAGATCTTTTAGTTGCTGTGTGACTCACATTGTTGCAGCTGAAAACATTTTTTGATGGACAACTTGTCAAATAAGAATTTCATTATAGGAGACCTATGAATAAATGTATCTTCAAGACATAAATTACAGTGTGGCCTCTGAAATGAAGAAGTGCAAAAAAATAATAATTTTCACATGCTCTGAATAAAATAGGATACACTGGTAGGCTTATGATTTTCACTTCAAAGTAAAATGTCCATTTGTCTGAAATAGGAAGTGTAATTTATAAAATTAATATTCTGGAATGTGCAATCATAAAATAGTACAGTATTCTCTGGTGTTACGTGGCAATTGCTGTCCTTGAAATTGAAAAGTAATGCAGGTGGGACAAAATGCGTAATGAAAGGGAAGGAAAAATACTGGCATTGGATGCACTGAGAAGCAACGTGGTCTTAAGCCGTCCCTCTGCATGCTGGTGGCCGTGTGGTGCGGTCCCCCCTTTGACATAAGGCTAATATTCATATATTTGGAGGTGCACTTTTTGTGTCTGCAGCTGTGTGTTTGGTTCACTTCTAGCACATGTAAGCTCGCTTCCCCAGGAGCTCAGCATGGGCAGCGTTCCCTAATCCTGAGCCTGCTCTTTCCCCCCAACCCTCTGGCTTTGCCTGGCGCTGTTCCGCAGGCTTCCTGTGACAGCTCGCTTCCCTGATTCTCCCCTCCCGCACCGATGGGCAATATTGATCTCAAGTCATCTCACTGTCTTCCTCACTCTTCTCCCGAGCCGTGCCTGCTGGCCTATGCACCGTGACCCCCGGCAGTTTTCCGGCAGTCTGTCTTGGCAGAGCTGCCGCTGCTTGGGGTGCTGCTTCCCCCCCATCATCACTGCTGGTGGGGAGCTGTCTCCGTAATTAAGGTTATCAAACACATTGCTGCTGCCCTTGCTCACTGGCTCCATGCTCCATCTTACGGCCACGCTGTTTGGCAGGGTAGCGTACTGACCATGAATGAAATCCCTCCTTGAAAAGGGGCCCAAAGTCATCGCCAGCACCATCGATTGTGTAAGAACATCGATCGATGGCTGCCGCTGGTGAGCGTGGGTGCGCCCAGCCCCTGTCAGCGCACGGCCCCGCAGCTCAGCTGGGCTAAGCCCTGGGGTGGCAGGGACCAGCAGGCACGAGCCTCCAAAATGCGCTGTGGTTCCCACTTCCCAGAGGTTCTCCTGCACCTTCACAGCTCTGGGTTTTTTTCCTTCTTTAGCATTTGTTTTGGGTGGGTGAATTATGATGAATCGCAGCCTGATCAGCACTCAGCTTGCTCTCTGCTGGCATCTCTGGATGGCAAAACATGCAGCTGGGGTCCAGCAGAGGGATTTGCAGAAGGAGGAAAAAAGAAAAGAGCAGGTGGCCAGTGCTGAGGTTATGAGGACCTTGCCTTCATCCCTTCTGGATAATAACTGCTGCTTGATGGAGATGCAGGGCTTTTGTGTAGCCATTCCTTTATGGACAGGGTTTATTTATACAGTAATTTGAAGTGTTAGAGTTTTGTTGTTGTTGTACTTCTTGTTTTGGCTTGGTATGCTGTGATGGTGCCTCAGCCAGACTCCTCTGGGCATCACAGTTTGGATCAGGAGCACAACCTGATGTCTGCAGCCCAGGAGCTCGCTACAAACTCATCAACACTTTTTTTCTTTTCACAGCTGTAAATCAGTTGCAGTCTTTGCTTGGGCTGAATACTGCCAAAATCCTACTTTAATCTAGAGTCTTCAGCCTCTGCCACCTTTAAAACACAACTTGGATGTACTGACGCACTTCACATGTGGGATGAGTTTCATGATCCTCGTGCTGGGACGTGAGCTGAGAATTGGCAAGGGCAATGGTCAGGGCTGGCTTCATCAGGCCAGGCAAATCTCAGCTGATCCTTACTGCTGGCTAATTGGGCATTAATGATCAAAAACTCTCAAATGGCATCATCTTATTCTCATTTTCTGTTTCTAATCCCGGGGTTTTATTTCCAGGTGTCTGGGGACATTAAATGGCAGAGAAAAGGGAGAGGGGAAGAAGAGACTCTCAAGCCCAGTGGAAAGAAACTTCAAAGCATCAGCAATTTATCTGAAAATCTTTAATGGTTCAAATTACCCAAGAATCTCAAGAAGCACTCAGTGAGGGATGAAGAAGTAGTAGTGTGACTTATGTATGATTGACAAGGAGGGAGTAGGATCTTCCCCAGTATGCATTTCTGCAGGTCTTCTGTTCTGTTAATATCGAGTTAAAATATTCTTTTAAGAGTCTTTCCAAAACAACAAATTTTTCTACATCCAAGTGTCTTTGTAGGAAAAGACTTTGTAGGAAAAAAAACTTCATGGGCTTTTTTATTTTCTTTTCTCCTTGTATATAAATGTTATTCCAGCCCATTCCATTAGCAAAGGATAAGCAGTTTTTTTTTAAAAAGCCATTTCTGATAAAGAAAGCTTCCCCAAAACCTCTGCTGTGCAGAGAAGTGATACCTCAAGCTACAGCCACAATTACCACCTGTAACCAAGATCTTCCCTTGGAAACAAGACCGAGCTGCAGGCCCTCCCCACTCCCGCTCCTCACGGCTGGGTTTGCATGGAGCTGTGCAGGGTGCTGGGGTTGCTGCACCCCGGGATGCTCTGCAAGGCTCCATCCATCACATGGCACATATCCCCCCTGCACCGCGGCCGTCAACAGTTTCAGATTTTCTCAAGGATTCCCATTTTACAAACGCCACTCTTCTGTTCATCAAGCTACAGTGCAGGAATCACTCAGCTGGCAGCTTGTCAGGCTGAAATCTGGAACTGCAGTAATGGTTGCTCATTTGGTAGGACCAAAGAGCTTAATTACATGCACCAAATGACTCGTTCCAAACAGTTGTATTTTCATTTTAATTAAGCTGTATATGAGTCAATAGTTATCTCCTCGTCTCTTACACTGAGCAATAGCTTTCCTTCATGAGCAGCATCCTTGATAATGAAGAAAAAAAGTTATTTGAAGAAAAATTTATTGCTCAGCATAAAAGTGAAGCCTTGGACCAAGTATCCCAGCAAGTACCAAGGAGTTATGGGGAGGGATTTCTTCCTTTTACATCTCTTCCACAGGTTTTGATGTCTCTGCAAATGTTGTCACTATGCTGGTGGATGAGCCACCAAATGATGTGCATAGGTGTGTCTGAGTGCTTTGCAGACTCGTGTGCAGAGAGAGCAAATCCTGTTCACTAATTTGATGTTGGATGCTTAATGGGTGTCAAAGCGAATCGTTTCAAGAAGCAACTTGGAAAACTTTTAAATCGGAAGATGTTTGGACCGCCCTAAGGAGGAGTGCTCGGGTGCTGCAGTGACCAAGGGGTGGGTTTCATAGGCTTTAAGTTATTTCCCAGAGGTAGGAAAAGTGGCCCCCATGCTGTTACACCTTGTCTTGCACCCTGGTGTTATAGTCCCTTGTCCGGGGAATCCCCGCAGGCAGGGCTGTGGCTCCGAGTGCGCGAGGGGCTGTCTGTTCATTTAACTCTGCCAGGAGAGGTGAGCAATGGTCCCTTAGCCCGGAGAAGGAATAAATATTAAGAATGATGCACTGTAAAAACGTCACTTTAGGAAAAGGAGCCCGCTTTAGAAGAATATATTGATTTTTCTTTCCCTGCCCTCTGTGTGGGTAATGCAAACAGCATTCCCTCGCTGTTACCTGCCTGGCAGTGGCCGCTACAGCCTCTGATTAACGGCTCGCTTGTCTTGCCAAGCGGCTGCTTTAATTCTGCTTAAATCTGAGTGGTGGTGCTGCAAAAACGCCCCGTACGCAGTAAAAGCAGGTCTTCACGTGCAATATGGTCAGCTCCCAACAGCAGGGTAAGTTCCTGCCTTTCAGAAGCGAGCACACAGGCACCCTTCAGCTCGGGCACGGGGCTTGGAGGGAGGCGGTGGTGGCCGGAGCCTTTCCCGCTGCTCTGGGCAGCGCGTGCCCGGCGGGCTGTGTGCCCCTGCTCCCTCTCGGCTTTCCCCCGGCACGTCAGCTCTGTCTGACAGCGTGCCAGAAGATCCAGGGCACGTCTTTCCAAAGGTTAAAGATGAAAGGTACAACGCAAGGTAGACAGTTTAAATGCTTAAAATGAAGGGAAGACAGCTGCTATCCGTATGCGTGACAGCGCTGACAGGCTCGGCTGTGATCTTATGCAGAAAATACCCTTGACAGTAGCAACCCAGGCTTTAAAAATATGATTTACCCAGCTAAAAGCTATGGACAAAAAAGGTTCTCCCATAGTTTTATTATAGCATAAATATGCTTGCTGTGTTCTCAGTTCCACCCTTAGCGTTGGTCTCTAAGCATTGCGAGAGTGTATAGGTAAATTGGTCAGTTTTTGTCACGGTGTCTGCAGACACAGAACAGCTCTGCTCTGGGGCCAAGGGCTTCCAGCCTTCCTCCTCCTCCTCCTCCTCTCATCGTGGTGCTGGCGTTTCCCCTTCCCCGCGCCCTGCTGCTCAGTGCTGCTGCCCGGAGCAGTGACTGCACGTGGCTGCAAGAAATGCTGAGAAAAAGCCTTTGTGCCAGCCCAGAGTGCGTTGGGAAGCCTGGCTGTGCCTCGAGCAGCGCCTTGAGCTCCGGTCGTGTCCCTGAACAAAGAATATCCCTGGGATGGGGGCACTCTGCCTGTGGAGTGCCTATTTCTGAGTGTACAACAGGTAAAAATCGAGCTCCGCTCCTGCTGCCACGTCTGTCCTTGTGGGTGGCACCAGATGCTGGTGTGAGCCCTCCTGCAACCTGCTTTGCCCAAGGAAGTGTGTGTGTAGCCGTGTAACGGGATGCTTTCCTTGCTCGTTGTCAGCTTGGGGACAGCTGCTATGGGTGGCTGTATGGGACAGATTTTAGGAGCAAGAACTGCATTACAGAGCTGCACCATAATTGGAATTATCCAGAACTAACTCCAAATACTTAGTACTTAAACTTAGTGTTTAAAAGCGGACAAAACCTGAGGAAAACGGGGAGCCAGCTCCCAGCAGTGCCTTGGTTTGCTGCCCCAGCCCTGCTCAGTGGCAGAGCTGCTGGAGAGGGGGAGAGGGCAGCCCCCCAGCCTGGGACCCCATCAGCCACACTGCCTGGCAGCTCTGCGAGCACCTGCCTGGGCAAAGGCGCCTGGCCGTGGTCTTACTCCCAGACTGGTAGCTTTAAAATGTTACCTGAGGTGATGCTGAGCGGCTTTGAAGGGCTGAAATAGTTTTTGCTGAAAGTAAATATCCGTGTTGGGATGGAGGCTTGCGTGCAGGTGACCCAAAGCGTCAAAACAGACTTATTTAAATATTTGCTGCCGTTTGGATTTCCATCACTTCCAAAAACCCTGCAAAGTTATGCTCAGTAGTTATGCAAGGAGTCTGCAGTAACAGCATTCTGCTTGATCTGGTGTTTGTTGTCGGTCTGAAGTTGGTGAGCGCGGACCGAAGCCCCCTTGCTGTTTCAGGAGAGCAGCAGGACAGGCCCATCGCCGTGCTGGGCTCCTGCAGCCGGGCGCGGGAGTTATGTCTGTGAGCGCTATTAAAAGGAAAGTCGCTGCAGGAGGGCAGTAGCTTTGAGGCGTATCTGCTCATTTGAAATATTTCAAAATCGCTTGCAACACAGAAAGGCGTATTACAAAACAGAAAATAAAATATTGCTCTCTGCTTTCATTCACCTCTAAAGGTAATAAACAGAACAAAATGCTATTTTATTAGTGTCTCCAATTTTTTCCTCCCATGATGTAATTTATATAGTAAGAGAAATAAATATCAATCTTTAAATTGCTCTCAGTGGTGCAATACCAACATGCATTGCAGCTCTGATAATGTGCTTGATTTTTTTCCAGCTCAGTTAGTGTCACACTGCAAAAGTAAGTTGTATTTACACATATTTCTAAGCCATGTGCACGACAAGCTGCAATATAAATCAAATCCTGTGAATGCAATGCGAGACTACTACTCTGCCCCTGATTTTGTTATTCCAATTTTAGTTCCTTACGCCATAGTTTGCGGGGGAAAAAATCTTTTCAAATCCAGTCTGTTTGCTGCTAGCTCTGCTTTAACGTGATTTTGCAGGGTTTGGAAGGCAAGGTGTATTTATCCTAAACACACGCCTCCTTGCATGTAGTGAGAGCAGCTGACTGAAGCGCTGCCATCAATCTGATGTAAATCTGTATGGGCAGAGTTTCATTAAGCTACATACATTTTATTAGCAGTATGTCAAAATCATTAAAGTCATAAATTAGAGCTCTGAGTAATGAAATTTGTTTTTGTGTGTGCACATTAATGTGAAATAATGCAACCTGCTCTAGCGTGGCCGTGTGAGGAAAGGCGCAGGCGTGACCAAAGCTGTGGTGAGCAGTGCGGGGGGACAGGAGAACACGGCAATCCCTCCTGGTTTTGTTGGTGTCTGGGGGCTGTGCTGTGCCTCTCCAGGCTGGGAGGCGAGCCCCTCGTTCTCCAAAAGAAACTGCCAATTCTTTCACCTGTAGTTACAGACACTCACTAAGCAAGGCTTTAAGCTTGCCCTGTGGATGTGATGGCAAAAGCTAATCAAATACTTCTACTTCTTGGTGAAAACAGAGGGCCTCATGTGTGAGGCCAGCGTTTTTGCACCTACTTTACTTTTGCGTTGTGCCGTTGAAGTCTAACACGGCATTGCGTTCAACCTGACAGTAAGCGGCTGGTGTTGGAGGCTGCTGCAGCACCAAAAACGGGGACAACAGCTCTGAGTTCTTACGCATTTTGTCTCCTGCAAACTAATGACTGTCTTAAGATTAATTGTAAGGATACTATTATTTCAGCTCTTCATTCTCCTCCAGTTTGGACACACAGTCCAATTTTAGTCCCATTTGAAAGAAGCACGCATTTCTCAAAATAACTGTTTCTGTTAAATTTCACAAAAGCTGGCTATTGCCAAGGGAAGGAAGTCCCGGTGATGACTCCTGCTGACCGACGTGCTGCTGGGGGCCCTGGGTTCCTCTCGGTCCTTGCTTGACCCTGGTGGTGTGGCTGCTCTCCAGGGACGCTCGGCGTGCCTGCCCCTCCCCGTGCTCTGGGGGGGCACGTGGCGGCAGCGCCGAGCGTGAGGACCTGTCCAAGCACCGTTCCTCACCTGCTGTAGGCTGGTTTTTGCTCAGAGCACCATCCACTGATGGGTATGGATCAGCAAGCCTCAGTGATGCTTGTGTTGCCACTGCTCTTCATTAAGGCTGGGCTAATTGCCCCGGGTCTGCCCAGCGTTGGCTCTGCTCGCCCGTCGTGTCCCCAGCACGCCGGTCCCTGCTGCCTATCTCACCCAGCTGGCTACAAAACAGTACTTACAAAATACTTACCTGCAGGGGCGGCAGGGTTTTTTCTGCTTTCTTTTGTCTGGTCTCCTGGAAAAGAAACCCATCGTAACCCACGTATGAGCCTTTAACAGTTCGATTTGTCTGCTTCTTCCCGCTGTTCTGCACAGTGGCCCAAATGCTCAGCCTGCCCAAGGGTGTTCACGTTTGCATGTTTCAGTAGCAGTTAAGGTTTGTCCTGGGGGAAAAAAAAAAAAGCCTTGCCACAGACAGTGCTGCACACCTGCTGCCCTTGAGGTGTCATTTTCCCTTTAATAGCGATCAGTTCAGTAAAGCTATTTTTTTCTAGTTAGCACCTCGGCCACCTTCCCCTCTACCCCTCCCTGCCCTCTGGGGCTCGACTGACAATTGTTGAAGAATTTATTTTTACGCCTGGGAACGTCGCCAGCTTGGAGCGGTTTCTTTTGCGGCAGATGCTTCACACTGTCCATGTGTTTATTAAATCTCATGCTGATTACTGCAGGTTCCTAATTTGTCCTCTGGACTATATGCTTCAAAGAAAAAAGGCTGGACAAAAATACTTGAAATTTTAAGAAGGCGTATAGCGAGGGTGACATATGGCTGGTGTCATGGCTCCTTTTTTAGTCTCAGTTTACTGCACCGCCTTCTCATAAAACCGAGAAGGGCCTTACCCTTTAAATTTTATTTGTACAGCTCCTTGGGATGCGAGACAAGAAAAGTACTTTGTAGAGTTTATTGTGTTGTACTCTTGCATCGTCAGGTCCCCAAGGCTACGAGCTGCGTAGCCCTCCGCGCAGTATGTCAGAGTAGCAGGAGGCGTGGGAGATGCACAAATCGACGGGCACCTTGCCCCCGTGAAACCCCTGACTGGGCTCTGGCGGAGGAGGATGTGTGGCCACCTCGGGGGACATCCTGCACCCCGACCCCACGGGCATGCCCATGGGCATGGTGGGGTTTTGGCAAACTTCTCCCACGTTAAGGAAATGATCCTTGGAAGGGTGATGGAGCACCGAAACTGCCACAGCCATGGTGCACAGGTCACGCTGCCGCCCCACGGGCTGCTTTGGCTCTGCTCTGTGTTGCTTCAAAGCTTTATGGCACTGCAGCCCATGGGCGTCCTTCCTGTGGTAGTCCTTTTCACAAAAATAACGTGCAAAGCACGGTTGTTAAAACTCTCTTTGTATTTAGATATTAATCATTAACCATCTTGAGCGGAAATGAGTTGAGCTTCACCATGCAGTTGGCTTCCATTGAACGGAGAATTGTGTTTTGGTCATAAGCTTAACTGTAAATTAGACAAAACCAGAACTAAACCTACTACATTTATTTCAACAAATGTTAGAGCAATTTGAAAAAAAAATCGAAAAGTTCAGCAAATTAAAAAAAAATTGGCCAAATCAACAGTAGCAATTAATACTTCAGGACAGACAGCATGAACAGGCTAAGTGTAAAATCAAATATTTATTTTTCAATCAAAACATTTTCAGATCAAAGCAGATCAAAAAAAAATTAATCTGTGCAGGGATGAAAACAGTTTTTACCCTGATCGGCTTCCTCTTGCTGCTAAACCAGTATGTGAATTATTCACCAAGTCTAACGCTAATGATAACGATTTTGCGCTAGGTTAATTTAAACAATAGCTTTACCTCTAACCTCTGCGTTGTTATCCAGCGTGAGGCGTCCACTGATGGTGTTCCCTGGGCTGTTGTACAAGAGGAAAGTGAGGCAGGGCTCGCAGGTGAGGGAAGGAGGCTCCTGTGGCTGTCCCCAGCTCTTGCGGCTGGGCGGGGGGCACAGGGAAGAGCCCCCCATCTTCCCAGCTCCCCAGCCTCTGCCCTGTGCCCCGCTGCTCTTCAGAGCTGGGTGCACGATCCACCCCCCTTCAGCTAGCTGCCACGTCTATTCAAATTAAGTCTTTAATTAAAATAAACGCAGTAGGCTTTCAGTTAGACCAGAATGAAAATTGGGAAAGTTGTCTGACTGTTTCTCAAAATCTTCATGAAGTATGATAAGACTTCGGCGTTATTATAAGACTTAATTATACCTTCAGTGCAGCATGCTGAGCTGATCTTAAAATAGCGTGATTTGTTTCCTACCGTTTGTTCCTTTAACAAGCTGCTAAACTGCTGCTTAGTGGCCCAAATTATTTCCATTAAAGAAATATTTATTGAACTTTATCTTAATTTAAATGTGAATATTTCCCTTAAAGAAAAACTTGTGAAACAACAGGTGCTAGTGCAAAGAAAAGTTCTCCAGGAGCCTGCAAAAAACAGTTCTGTTTGGAAAGGATGGTTTTGGATGGAAAACAAAAATTTGATGGTAGACGTAAAGCCAAAATGTTGGATTGAGTATAATTAACTGCCAGCATGCGATGAGTTATGCAAGCCTTGAGGTCTTTAAAGGACTGCATAGCTCTCTGTAAGGTGCTGGAGACAAATGGTTGGGTGAACATGTTGGGTGAGCTGCCAGGGGGTGAGGTACCGAGAGGCCTCATGGCACTATTGCAGGGATTCTTTCAGCCCTTAGCATGCATCAAAACATTTTGGGAAGGAATGCGCCTATCTGACCATAACAATAAAAAATTAATTTGGTACCTTCGACTTCACAAACGCTACCTGTGGCTAAGTAGAAGGCACAACAGGATGTTACTTTTAGCCAACTAATTGTAGAAAGTGATGTTAGGCTTTATTTCTGCTTCTGAATTTACAGGTGGGTTTTGCAATTTTATTATTACACTCAGCTACCTTAAAAGCCTCATGCTGGCTTCTTCAAAGATCTGCTGAAGCTGGAAGCAGCCACTTACCTTTCTTTTGATTTTTTTTTCAATAATGAATGTGTTATTCTACTATGTAAATGTAAAGCCTTTCTAAAAATAGGAAGTATTTTTAAGGGGCTGTTTTTGTAACATCACCTAAACTAGTTGTTCGTGTTCCCTCTGCTTTCAGTATTCTTCCAAGCGCCTGTTTGGGGTTAGCACGTGATGGGCCCGTAGCACCTCCACAGATAGCATGTAACAAACGGGGTAGGACGTCAATCTGGATGTAAAACACCGCTGCTGCTGAAGTCGATGGCACAGGTAGCATTGGCACCAGCAGGGCGGTGCTCGATCCTCGGGATTTTGTGCTTGGCTTTCAGATTTTTTAAATTATTTTCACGCCTGAGTACTCTGTTTGGACAAGGTTCATCTATATTCGTACAGCTGTCTGCAGAATTGAGTTTCGTTCTGGAGTTGTTCAGTCCCTTTGTCTGAACTCGGGGCTGGGGCTGCAGGACTTGGGAGGCTGTTAGGCTTCGTGAGTAAGGAGCGGCGCCGCCTCCTGCGCAGTAGAGGGGCCGAGAGCTTTCTTACCAAATTTATCTCTGCCTTTGCTCTGGGCATAGTTCCAGGGATGAATTTGGCACTTTTCCCATATTTTCACCTGAGGGAAAAAACACTTCTCTGTTCCAGCAACCATTTCTAATTTTAGTTTGCTGGAGGATAAGCGTGATAAATAATTCTGTTTTCACACAAGAGTTTCTTTGCATAAGTGTTGAATTTTTTGCCCACAATAAGCACTCTGACCAGGACATATATTTCTTGAAGTTATTCTGACTGAAATTCCCCATAGGAAAAACTAACGATACTTTATCACAACCTGATCTCCCTAGTCTAACTTGTACATTCAACAAACTCTAGAAGCAGCTGTGCTTTGCTTGATTTATATTGCTAAATTATTCAGCGTGTAAGTCCAATTTACCAAAGGGTTTAACAAAGCAGTTAGGAAACTTCTGACTGGCCAGAAATTGCTTTGTGCTTACCGTTTTGTGTGCCCCCAGCCCCCTGGCCCTTTCAGTACGGCACTTGGAGGTGTGGGAGCAGTGGGTAAGTACAGAGCAGCCTTCAGAAATGTCTTTCCAGCCTTCAGAAATGCACATGTGGTCTGTGCTAGGAAGCTGGGAGGGTCACTTTGCTAGGATGTCGTGAAAAGCAAATGATAATGTCACCCACTGCAGGTAAGGAGACCTGCAGCATCTTCATGTCCTTGCAGCAGTGAAGAGGACCAAGCCCTAAAAGGGGGATGATGTGGGCGGATGATCTCAGGAACCTGACTTTTTTAAAAAATGATAGTGACAGTTTTTATGGTTTATGGCTTAAACCACTTTTATAGCATTACTTAAAGCCAAACTGAGAAAGTTGTGCTCCAGATGTTGCTCTGTATCCCAGTGCCACGGAACATCCCAGCTCCATTAATGACCTCAAATGAGAGGGGGGACCCAGGCCTGTTGCATCTAGACTTTGGACACACAAATTTTCATGGAAAAGAGCTATTTCTTCACATGAAAGATTACCACTTTACCTTATGGCTTCTCCAGACTCTTCTTAAGTGGCACTTTGGGATTCTGGGCATGCAGCTGTGGCTGCAAAGGTCTGTTTTGTGTTCTCATTGAACTCTACACCTGCTCGGCTTTGAACTGTTCCTATGAATTTCCTCAGAAAATGTGACCCTGGCTCACACTGTTACACAGACGAGGTCAAGCTCTGTAGTGCTGCTCTCATTTTCCTTCTTTTTAAGGTGTCATTAGATAAATTGTATTCTTAGAAACTCAGTAAAACCTGTATTTTTCATGTTGTTGGACTTCTTTTATGTATTGCCAGCGCCATTTCCTTCCTCTTTCAGACAAGGAGAGGCCCTGCGGAGCTCCCTCATGCTCTGCTCTGGAGATCTTGTGCTGTGAACGCTGCTCTGGCAAAGCGAGCACAGCACTGAGCCCTACTGTGGCAAACTAGATAAGCAGAGATTAAAAAAAAATAATAATTCTTGCTTTGAAGAAGGCTAATTTTGATTTTAAAGTGTTTGGTGATCCTTGCGATCTATCCCAGCAGTCTCCAGATCCACTCCTAGCAGGTGCTTTAGCTTCGTAGGAATTTGGGGCCACGTCCATCCCCACGAGCGTGGAGCAGCATCGTGGACCCGTCCCGCTCTGGCTGCTCACCTTGCGAATTCACAATTGCAAATTGTTGGCAGTGGAATTTTTTGACTTTCCTTAATGAATGGAGAAAATTATTTTTAAATGCAAATTTGACTTAAAAGTACCAAATCTTAAAGGTCTCTTTTTGGGTGAATGTAGATCATTTCCCTAACTGTCTTGTCATCTGCCTTGATGCTTTCTTCATGCTATCCTTGAATGAAAGGAGTCAATGTGACTGTTCATCACTGAGATTTCTATTCTCTGGATATCCTTTAAGACCCACTTAGGCAATAAGTGTTCATGCTTCTCCTATTGTGGCTGGGAAGAAAGGTCAGAGATTTTTCAAAACTCACAAAGAATCAGACTTTTCTACAGGCAAACACTGTGCCAAATGCATTACTGCTTTTGAAGCTCACCCCCAAAATCTGGGGAACAGAGCTGGGTAGACTGTCCACATATTTTAATCTAAGACAGGTTTAAAATATATTTAAAAACATCCTTAAATGTGCAAAAAATAGGAATAAATAACATCAGTTTTTCTCATTTTTATCAAACTAGAAGGGCTCATTAAATCTATCACAAGATATATAGCTGCGAGTGTTTGTAATGTATCTCGTGCAGATATTTTATGTTTAAAACAAGATCACGAACTGAAATTTTGAGGTCAGATTAAACCTTGTTAGCAAACCATCTGTCTAATGGGTAACAGCCAGTGATGGATATCATTGAAAGATGGAATAATTTATGAAGCTTGGATAGCTTTTCCCTTTCTGGCTGCGTGCTGCTCAGTGGGGACAGCAGTGCTGGGGGGATTGCTGGGGCTGTGGTGGCCGGTCCCATGGAATGGGGCAGCCCCCCCAGCTGCCACCTTGAAGCGCTCCCTGGCACCCCGTGCCCATCCTGGTACATACGTGAGAATAACCCAACAGGGATTTACACGGAGCCAAGGCTCCTGTCGCGGGTTGCTGCTGCTCTTGCACAACGTGGGGCCTGACCTTTAAATAAAGGCAGAGGGAGTTGTCAAAGGCAGGTAGAGCAGCGTGAGGGAAAAACAGACTCTTACTGCTAACAGTGCAGATCAGAAGCTTGCCGTGGTAAGATTTTTTCCTTATTGTACCTCAGGGACAGGAAAAGACCTTGGGCAATGGGAGGCTGCTGGTGGCATTACGCATCCCGTTTAAAACTAACATCTGACAGTGACAGTGAAGTTGTCTAGGGAATTGACTCCTTTTTCTCTGGAATGCGATAATTATTGAATTTGAGTCTCTTTTTTATTAACTGGTGGTCTTTACAATAGAAGTGAGGCTTTAATTGCTACTGTTTTGATTTTCTCTCCTTTGTTGAAGAGTTGAAGACTTTCAAATTTTAAACCTGTGAAAACATGAATTCGTCATGAAAAAAGCAGTCAGGGAGCATTTGATGATTGAACCCTGCTGCTAACACAAGTGGTGAATAATTGAAAAGATCAAAAAAAAAAAAAAAAAAGCCAGCTTGTGGATGACTCTGTTGTGCTTTTCCCTGGGAGGCTGATGGCCTTTTTTAATGAAGCCTGTATATCTGAAATCCTGCTAAAGAAAGTAGCCAAGCTAAGTTTTTTTTTTTATTATTATTAATCATTTTTTATTTAACAAAAAGAAAGAAACCTCTCAGGCATCCTTGGGTGGCCTGTGGTTCTCCAGCCATGATCTTGCTCCTCTGCTCGTCTTTAAAATGCGCCATGTAACCTGTTGCCTCCAGCTGGGAGGCACGGTGGATGTGTGTGACCATGGGATGCTTCCTGCGCTGAGCTGTCCTCCGGTGTGACGCCCACTCGGGACACACGTCCGTCTGCCTTGGTTTCCTGCACCTGCCCCTCCGGGAGGACGAAACACTCAAATGTCCCCGCGGGCAGGTGGTGTTGCGATGCTGAAAGCTGGTGCTGGCAGAGGGGTAGGTCCTTATTCGAAAGGAAGTGTTTCCCACCCAAATGAAGATGGTTTTTATGTTCCCGGTTGGCTTTTTATACAGATTAGGCAGCACGTGGAGGGAGGCTGGCTGATTTCTTATGTGAAGGTGTATCCGAGTTTTAACGTGGTCGTCTTCAGGCTTTCCTAGCAGAGCCCTGCTGAGGCTGTGGTTCCTCGCTGAGGTTCAGTATTTTGTTCAAATGCTGGAGGAGGAGAAAGTCAGGGGTAGGAGCTGGACGTGGGACGTGCATGGCAGGAGTGGTCTGCCTCCAGAAGATGAACTGCTCTGACCACTTTAAAATGGTAATAATAAAACCACACACACAAAACAAACAAGGAAACAACAAAGGCTTCTCAATAATGAATGATTTGCTGGCCACAACAAAATTCTGGGGGATGGCTGTGTAAAGGGCTAATGATTAATTCCCGGTGGGGTCTGGAAGCTGTGGGTGTATGGAGGCATTTCTGTCTCCAGCCCCAGCAATGCGGGGAGGCTTGCTGTACAGACCAGGGCAGCTTGTGTTTAGCAGCAGGCCTTTTTAAAACAGGCATCAGCATCAGCGTGAAAAATGTCCAAGGGAAGCAAGGATGCTCTCCAGTGACAGGGCACCACCAAAGAGTGCCCTGGAAAAAATAATTGCCCTGCAGCAGTATTGAAACCTAATGGATTTTCCTGTGCAACTCCAAGGCAGGCAAGAGAGGAAAATCAGCGTATTTCATTGGGCACAGCATCGTGTCGTTTTCCCATGAGGATGTGTTGTAGCTGCAGTGTGGTTATGTAAAATACCTCCACGATCAAGCAAGTTCTTCATTTCTTTTATGCTCAAATCAGTATGTTAAAAAATAAGGAGAGAGAGAGAGAAACTCTGGGAGATTTGTACAGTGTAGAAAATGCCATTGTACCCTGCTGTTACATAAATTCAGGTTCTCTCCCTCTCTAAAATCAATTGTCCTGGGAAGCTGCACTGCAAGCTGACACATGGAAGCACTTTGTCACAAGCAATTATACCATGCTACAGTAAATTGCTGCACAATCTATTACATTATGGGACACTCAATGTGTGCAACATTTTTCTCTAATCAGTCTGCCTAATTAGCCATTAGCAGAAATGAGATTTGCAAGATTTTCCTAAGACTTTTCCAAAGAAAGAGTATTTTTAAAAGGAAATGATAAGTTTCCCTATTTAGTATTTTGAGTTTTATCTGTTGAAAAGACTGTTCTGTTCTGAAATAGGGGAAATTGTTGTTTAACTAACGCCTTCTCACTGGAGAGCATCCTATAGCCCAAGCCACCGACCTGCACTAATCTGGCAGGCCCATACACTAGATTATTGTTCTGGGTGGTTTGTGCAGGACGCTGGCCAGCTCTAACACTGACTGGAAGACAAAGCAGAAATATTCCTTTATCAGGTACAAGGGAATTTGAAAATATAAGCAGCTCAAAAACCACCTTATTGTGACTTTTCCTGTTTGCCATGACTAGCAAATCCAGTGCAGGAGGAGGGTGAGCAGAGGCACCCTCGGTTTAAATCCGTACAGCCAGAGTACCTTTGCTTCATTTAGATCATGACCAGTTGCACCAAGACACAGCTTAAAAATTTCCTAAATACCATTTATTTGAAAAAACGAGGAGACGTTGCTGACTGCTGTGTGATATGGGAGGAAGAGCATGAAAACTGAAGCTGGTATGAGGGACCAAAACCAGCAATGCCTTTCGTAGAATGCTCTTGCAGACGCAGTCAGTGGGGCGGGTGGCTGTGGCAGGGGCACGTAGCACCGTTTAAGGATGCTATCCAAAACCAAGAGCTCTGGGGCTCTGTGCTGAGGCTTTAGTAGGTCTGCTTGGAAATCCTTTAGTTCAGTCTACTGCTTTATGTACACACAAAAAATGAAGGTTTTGGTACCTCTTTTGACCTTTGGCTGGCATGCCTCCCGCAGACTGTATACAGATTGCAGCGGCTACGCAAAGGTTATGTTTTTTAAGCAAGGTATTCGTGTTCACCTCGCTACAGCTGGACATCTTCAGTAGCAAAAGGTAAGCTGAGATGATAGCAGCCTTCGTACAAAGGAGAGCTTGGCTACTCTCAATGGAGAGCGTTTTATTGTCGCCTTTCTGGCACTTCACCTTCTTGATCACTTGGGACGTTTGTCCCATTTTTTCCTGCAGGTCTCCCCTCTGTTCGCCAGCACCTCCGACACCAGCGGTGCCCTGAGCACCCCGCGCTGGCAGGCGGGGGGGACGCGGGGCTGTGCTCCAGCTGCGCCCCCAGCACCCGGCTGCCGCCTCCAGCTAGCCACAGGTCTGTGTTCCGCACAGGGGCTGCGAGCCCGGCTGGCTCTGCCCAGCAGTGCTGGCTCTTTGCTCGAGCAGCCGGGCGTCACGACAACATCTGCTCTCCGTGCTGCTCTGCAGACACCTTGGCTGAGACGAGAGCAGAACGAGCACGGTTTTCACCACTTCCCCCTCTGCTGTTTGTAAATTGCTTTTCCCAGATGAACTGCTTTATCTGTTAAGTGCTGCACTTCTGGCTGGTTTTGCCATTGCTTCTTGTAAAGTCTCCTTTCCTTCCTGCCCTTCGCTTTCTCATTACGCTTTTGTATGTCGTCGCCTGTTCTGGCATAATTTGGCTGGTGCTTTAAACTCTGGTGCCTTTATGAGTTATCACCGTTTCTGACCATCTTGACAAAGACTTTAGAAAGGCTTGCTCCTTTTTGCAGCCTTGCTTGGATTTTGATTTGATTTGGAGGTCTCATTTTAATTCACTTTCACCTTAGGAACATGCATAATTTTGTAGTGACTTAATTTCTTTGTTCCCTCTGGGTAGCAGGGAAATGCAATCACACTTAGGTTCCTCCGGTAGCTCCCATCCAGCACGCAGCAGCAAAGTGTGTTTTGTGGCTCAGATGTGCTGCACGCATACTCGGTTTTGGGAAACATGACAGCCTTACCTATTTTGAAGGAGACGTCCCCGAGGCAAGAGCCATGTTTCATTTAGCAGTTAAATTAGATCAGTCCCAGCAGCTGCGTTTGGGATCTTTGGGAACACGACCCCTGGAGATGCTCTCTCCTTGTCTGCATGGCCGTGCTCCTGCAGCGCTGCCAGAAGGCGCGTCGGGAGCTCCAACCCACGGCGCTTCCTCGGGGGGAAGTCAGAGAGCATTAACCTTTCACTCCAACCTGCCACTAATTGCAAAGCTGTGCACAGACAGAACTGCAATCGATGTCGCCGAGGAGTAAAGGGGGTAAGGAAATAATTCGGGAAGCAAACAACAAAGTGCTGCCGTACAGGGTAGCTAAGTGCTGTAATGAGCTCTGCTGCTCTGCTTGGCGATGTCTGGAGATGTTGTTTGAGTTATGTGGTAACACAGCATGGACATTCACAAAACCTGAAATGGTCTCTTTGCATGCAGCTTTATAAACAGCTCCAACCTGGACCCTGAAAGCAGCTGGGATGCCAGCTGCTTGGGCTCCTGAGCAGCTTTTCTGTTCAGTTTCTGGGTCTCAGCTCCCTTTTCTCTCCCAGAAGGCACACAATGGGACCTTACGTGCCTTTTTATTTCATTTTTTTCCCCTCCTGTCCCTCAGAATGACTTCATCCTTCTTTTCCCTGCTTCACCGATTGCAGCATGCCCACTGCTGGGTGTTTGTCAACTCCAGGCTGGTTTTCCCTCTCTCTTTACAGGAGTTATGTGGTGGATCCAGATGGACCAAGCTAAAAGGCAATAGCAACCGTCAGGTGAATATCATCCTTTCAAAGGTAGGACCGTAGCACTTAGGCAAAGAAGTGAGTTTTTGGGACATTTTCCCGGGGCACAAAACCCAGGTAAATCTTGACTTGCCAGGCCTGACCCAAGCACATGCAGGCCCCGTGGCCAAGCTAGCGTCCTCCCTGCGGGGTGGTGTCAGGACGGGGATGTTCCCATGGCCCCCGCCTCCCCTCTGCTCTGCTGACACGCTGCGAGGCTGAGCAGAACTGGGAGAGACAGCAAAGCATGTCCGTGTGCGTACGTATACACACGTATATATGGCTTTGACAACGGGTGGATATTGCCTGGGCAGTTAGCGCTTGTGTGGCAGAGATGCGGTATTTTTAAACTAAAGGAAAAAAGACTTTAAAAAAATAATCGTGTTAATAAAAGCTGATTGGTTCCTAACTTAATTAGAGATGGGAACAAGGGAGCCCGAGTGACATCTGTTACTTCTGCCTTCTGCAACGTTTTGTTTTTCCCGTGGACGTCACTCAAGGAGAAGCATATTCCTTATCAATTTCTTTTGAGAAAGAGTTTCAATTTTTTAGCAATTAATATCAGAAATAGCTATTATGTCCCTATATTATGCCCCTGCCCTGCAGAGGAACACAAGACAAAAACCTTGAAACTGTTGCTTACACAAAACCACAATAACGCACAGGGGATGCACATGAGAGCAGTAAATACTGTTCTGCAGTTAATTTAACTGCTTAAAGGACTCGTGTGTAAAACAAATCACATTGTACATCCCCGACATTACCTTGGCGCTTTGTGCTCCACCTTGTAGCCCGCTTTATACCAGAAACCCTCCTTCTCTCACTCCCTCGTCCCGTGTTTTATTTTCGACATGAGACACGAGCTCCCGTCGATGACACTTACTTACCATAAATCAGCCGCAGTCAGAGCGGGGCCCAGGACGGGCTGCAGAAACCTGAGTGCCATTGATCCGCGTGATTACCGCAGGCACCAAGCCTTCCCTTCCTCCCGTCTGGTCGCCGTCTGCAGGCTCAGCGTGCCCGTCCTCTCGTTACTTCCGCAACCGTAAAATGCCTGATTTATTGTATTGGGCTGGGGAGGAAGGCTGTTTAACTCACCACTGCCCTGTCTGGGCCCCCGGGTGGGTGCGAGGGCCAGGGACACAGCCAAAGTACCAAAGCATCTGGCTCTTCGCTAAGTACTAAAGCAACAGAGTTTTCTTCTCTGAGCTGTGTGACTGCAAGATTAAATGGGTACAACGAAGATTCAGGAGAGAGCAGTTGTTTCAGCTGTCTCTGCAACTGACCTGCAGCTGCCCACGTTTGCATCCCTCACCGCTGTGGTTCGGCTAAAGGTCGGGGGGGAAGAAGTTGCGTGCTGCTGGTGACACCACGCTGGGAAGAAGTCCAACCAGCGTGGTGCAAAGCAAAGAGCAGCGAGCAGCAGAGGGGTGTTAAAAGCCGCTCAGGTGATTTTCATTCTGCTGGCTCCCAGTAGTGTGCGTGGAAAACGTGCCTGAAAGCTGGCTCCTGCCCTCGCCTTGTTCTGAAGGGGGATGTGTTGGCTGCTGCGATGCTTTTGGGGACTTGCCGAGTATTTCTGGTCGAAGCTTGCCCCGAGCATTGCTGGGGCTCTCAGAGCAGCACATCTCCACCAGCATTGCACCCAGCAGCGGCTGCCGGCCCCTCCGGGACCACGTCTCCAACAGGCTGGGCAGTGCTGGGGTGTCCCGGGGGGGTTCAGGAGCACTTCTTGTCCATGACATCACCTGCAAATTCCTAAATCACGTTTAATTGCAGAACCCAGGGAGTACAACACACATCAGATTTGAATGGGCTGTGGAAAGGACAAAAAACATTAGCAGTTGTAATATAGAGCAAGTTACTGTTCCCCCGACAGATATTTAGCCTTCTGCCTTTAAACATATGGGGGAAATATAAAACAATAAAACATCACAGGAAAGCTGTTACCTTTCAGATCCAAGTATAAATATTTAAACTCGAGGTGGCTGAAGTTTCACTGCTCGCTGTCAGAAACGGGCTGAGGGAAGCCAGCCGGGCTGGCAGCCCCGCAGCACGGAACGTGTCGGAGGACAGCACCGGGGCGGCTGCGTAAGCTCTTAAACCCAAACGTGTAAATGAATTTATTCTGTGCTTAACGGTGCCTCGGCACGAGCCCAGGCGCTGCTAATCCCGAGGGCAGGCTGCCCGCAGCACCAGAGCCGGGGCATTTTCTGGTTTGGCTCTTTGAGTTTATTCCCAGGGGGTTCTGCAGCGAAAGGCGACAACGCGCTGCTGGGGGTTCGCTGGAAATTTAAATTTTGGTGTCCAAGAATTTTATTGCAAGCTAATTTTAGTTAAATAGCCTACCTGGGATTCACATGGAAGTGAATGCTTCTGAGTTTTCATTTCATAAGAGCCGGAAAATTTGCTGGCTGGGCCACGTCCCCTGTTCAGCTGCAGCCCCAGCAGGGCCCAGCTGCCCCTGGGTGCTGAATGCACCTTTGCTGTGCGGCTAGTCTGAGAAACCTTACATGTAAAGTCCACAAAACAAAATTACTTGTTCAGTCCTTTAACTCGCTTTCTGCAGGAATTTATTAGTCATCTACAGCGCATCTCAGCACTTAAGATCTCAGAAATAAGCAATCAATATCCTTGTAGAGGGGCCGGGGGGGTTGGGAATTACGAAGACCCCGGGCTCCCAGCAGGGTGCGTGTTAGCTAAAAGTGCATTTACTAACACAGCAGCTGGCATCTGTTAGAGGTAAATGGTTTGAAAAAAATATCTTTCCGTTCCTCACTCCGCACTATTTGTTTTGATCATGATATAAACAGACAGCTTAATAAAATGCTGAAGTATAGCTGCTGAGACTAATGCCCAGCTGGCAAAATATGTGATCTCTGAAGCAAAATTCGCCATATTTTGAATGCATATATTAAAACCAAAGCTTGCTGGTATGTTTTTATGATGATTAATATTTACAATGCTGTGTTTACAAGTCACTGTGAAATGAATATCCATTTACTATTTTAAAGTGCTTAATTTTATGAATCATTTCCAGCTACTAACCCAGAATTTAGAGCAGTGTGTAACTTCGGTACAGCTGGAACTCTTCTGCCTATCCATAAATTCAAACAGTACTTCCCCAAATCCCCATTTCCTTCTTCTCCAGTGAAACCCAGCCTCTACCATGTGCCTCAGAGAAAAGTATTGCGTTTTGGTAAACCATCGCAGGGGGATGTGGTTTGAGTTGATGGACTCATTATTTGCAGTGACACCCGTGTCCCCGTGCAGCCCCCTCCTCCCTGTGCAGGTCCTGGTTCTGGGGTTTTGCTTTGCTGTGAGCAGGGCTTCATGGTTAAACCGACGTCTACCTACATGGTGGGATGGCTGAAAAGCCACACATTTTCATAAAAGCTAGTTTTACTAAAGTCTTTGAGATCCTACATGATTTTTTGCATTTTTCCTCATCCTGCAAGGTAAGGTTTCCTTGGAGATCACAGGTATATTCCTGGCGAGAGAACTTGCTGACGGAGCATCTTATTTAAAAATAAGGATGGGGTAGGTGGGCTGAGAAATAACAAAGCGACAAATCTACAGCATGAGGAGTGCTTTAATTATCTTAAAGATTATTTAAGAGAGGGCCGAACTGACCTTTGGGTGGAGTTGTCCCGTCCGTGCCAGCCCCCTCCCGCTGCCCAGGACTCCGTTTCCTCCAGATTTCTGCCACACTCCTCTGGCAGCTCGCAGGGCGAGGTGCTGGTTTCCTCACGGTGCGTGGTGCTTGCACCGTGCTTGCCGTGGTTTGCCTCCAGAGCAGCTGGTTGCAGTGCGGGGACGTTTGAACCTTGGATCTTGAAGGTCTTCTCCAACCTGGGCGAGTCTACGATTCTGCGAAATATAGCAGGGATTATGGAAGTCGGTGGGTCCAGGGGTAGTTCAGGGGGTTCCAGCTAGATGTGGCATGCAAGAGGTTTGCGTGTGATGCGTTTATGCAGGGACAGCCTGTTCTGGAACAGCTTCTCCAGCCCTTCCATCAGTATGCGCTCTTCCTCCATCGGTGTTACTTCACAGTCCCGATTCCTGTGGTAAAATGGCTAGGAAAGCCAGGCTTGGCCTGAGCCCAGGCTGCCATTAGGCGAAGAGGAGGGCTGGAGGAGGCGGCCCTCCTCGTTGTGTCTCGCTAGAGGCAGGACCAGGCCCCTGGCAGACGAAGGGCACTGCGCCATCACTGCCCGCTGCCGCCGGGTGCCCGGCAGGCTTGTGCGGCACCACACAGAGGGCTTGCTCCCTCTCACCATGCCGGCATCTCCCACGGCTGGAATTAAATGCAGCGTCCTTTCCTGGGGAGCTCGGCCTCGCCTGGGTGAGAGACAACAGCCAGGAATGATTTGCCCTGTTGCCCCGCCGTACAGGGGCGCGGGTCAGCGCAGGCAGCCCAGGCTTGGCCTCAGCACGCTCGCTGCAACACAAAACCGCTCACGGAGGGAAGGAGCTGGCTCCTCAGGTGATAATTTCCAGTAATTAATACCGCAGGGAGAGCTCTACCCCCTAATAACATAACAACCCAGAAAGCCTGCCAGGGAAGTGCTTTTTTCTCAGGGTAATGCATTTTGTTTCTGCGGGTCATTTTCCCGACAGAAAGCAGAAATACTGCCTTGTAACAGAGCAGGGCTCGGAGCCTGGCTCCTCACGCACACCTCTGTTTGTTTGCACCTAGCGAAACTGATAAATGTTAAAATAAAAAGCTGTGCCTCGTTTTTTAGCTAATTAATCACTTTAGTGCTCTTTGGCTTAATATTTATATAAGGTTTATAGATCAAATCCTGCGACTTGTAACTATTGGTGACTAGGGATCTATTCTTGCTAGGTGGCCTCTGAATTGGGTGGGAATTTTTATTACAGGGAGGCATGAATAAAGGTGTTAGGGATTCAGGTGGCACGAATCAAAATGCGAACATCTTCAGGCAGCGGATTCACTCAGCATTGAGTAAGCTCTGCTGTGGCTTCTTCAGAACTGGCTGCAAGCAGCTAATTACGGATCGGCTGGTAAATGGCATGTTCTCAAGAGCTGTTCTGCCTCTATCCAGGCCTGAATGCAGGACACAGATAAACTGAAGGAGGGAAAAGGAGCAGAGCCCCTCTCTAGCGCATCTCTGTAAATGCGGCTAGTTGTGTTCAAGCCTTCGTGTTCTGGGGGAAGCATAAAAATTAGTTGCAGGAAGGAAAGAAAAAGGCAAAAGTCATTCCCCCGGTGCTGTGCCATCCGCTGGTGCTCCTCGCCGTGCACGCGCTGCGCTGGCTGCAGCAGGTGAGGCAGGGTGGCAGTGAGGGCTGCAACTAAACGGTGCTGGCCCTTACACCCAGAGCCAGTAACAACGTGCTCAAAAAGAGCGCACAGCCAAAGAAAAACAGCAGGTGCCTCATCCCCCCGAAATGAAAATGGTAACTAATAGGAATTATTTCATTTTACTTTATTTCAAGAAGCTCTATTAAACAAAAGTTTTAAAAAGCAAAGCTCTCTCATGCCTGGAATCCACCCCAAAATGCTTTCTAGAGAAAATAACATATTTCAACTGGCTTGGCAGCTGTAGCGATCTTTTTGTACTTTATTAGGATAAAGAGTCAGTCTTCTCCATCCATTGTGGAGATTTAATAAAACCTGCTTTCTGCTATGCTTACTGTAGCTCAGCGTTTCCTTTGCTTTTCTCTGCTTCTTCACTTCTTTTTCCAGCTCATGGCAGAGGGGAAGCGAAGTGCAGCAGTTTTGCAGTTTGCTCCTGCTCTGGGAGCATCTCGCACACTCTCATGGTGATGTTCCTGTGAGTTTGTGGTGTGGGACTGAGCACGGAGCATGGCTTGCAGGGTGCGGGGGTGGGATGCCGATGCCTTTCCTCCCGGGGGGTGTTACAGAGGGAGCAGGGAGAGGGGTCTTGGCTCAGAGCACGCTTGTAGAAGGGAAGAGGAGAGAGCTAAAATACCGTCCTTTTACTTTTCTCTTAAATTACAAGCCTCCCATCCTCACTCTTTTTGTTCATGTTGATTTGGGGGAACACAAGAGGAAGGGAAGGTTTTGTGCCCTCAGCCCAGCTCCCAGCTGGGCTCCCAGCTCCGTGCTCGGCCCCCCAGCTCCCAGCTCCATCCCCCCGGCGCAGGGATGCTGCAGGAGGTGGGTGCCCAGCGCAGGATGCCAAGCTGGTGCAGAGAGAGGAATCTGGGGAAGAGGAGGAAGGGTATGCTGTACTGTGCTGCTGGGGCTTGGTCCTGGCAGCACGGCTGTTGCAGCGCTTGCTCGTAACTACCCACCGAAAAACCTCCATTCTGAGAAGCTAATGAATGCACAGCAGTCTCAGACAAGTACAAAAAGCAGCATCTTGCTTGGCCCCAGGGGAAATTTTCCATTACAGCAGTGGAGACCTCACTTCAGCAGAGCCAGCTTCTGGTTTGCAGGACAGTCTGTGTTAGCAGCACCGGCAGAGTCTGGCCGAGGATGCTGCAAGTGCCCCCCCTGCTCTCATCATGCTCTACAAGGTGCTCACATCCCTGCTTAAAAAATGACAAGGAATGTTGTTTTTTTTTTTCCTTTTTTTTTTTTCGGTCCCCCTAAGAATCCCAATAAATCAGAGCCTGGCTCTGCCCCCCTCCTGTCCGCTGTCTCACACGTGCACCCCCAGCACGCCCATGCAGGCAGGACAGGCAGGAGGCGGCCGTGAGGGCAGGTTGGCTGCAGCTGGTCGTGCTGACCCCAGCAGTCCTCGTGTCCCCAGGTCAGGATGACAGTAAAATGAGCACAAAGAGCCAGTGTTAACGACTGCTGAAACTGAAAAGGAGGAAGAACCCTCCTGGTTTTCTCCCAGTTTGCTGAATCCAAGTGCAATGAGCAAGCAGTTTTATCTACGGAGGCAGCATGGAAGTAGTCTGACCCAAACGAGTCTACATTAATACTTTCTTGCATAAAATGTCAAAATGAAACACACAGTAATTCATATTTATGGGGAATATAAATTGCTTTTTATTTAATCTTGCAAGCATGAGAAAGAAAATTAAATTAATTCCTGAAATCCAGATATAAATAAGTTTTGCTGTATGTATAGTAACTTGCCAGCTATTACTCTAGGAGATTTCTTAAATTTTGTCTCTGCTTTATAAGTTGGAAGTCTCAGCAAGATTTGCAATAGAAGGGAGGATCTTCCAATCAGACAATGATGTTCTTCCCTGCGGGGTGCAGGGGCTCCAGCTCCAAGGCTAAAAGCATCCTGCTTTGAAACCCAACGGGGCTGAGCGGCTCTGGCATCACGGCACCTGCATTACTTTGTCAACGGGAAACTGAGCAGTAATGCGGATTTGTTAAAATCAGGAGAGGATAGGCAGCTTTTAGAATGGAAGGATGAAGGGGCTGCACCATTTACCCTGCCCCTCCCATTTGTGATGAATTTGGGGTTTTTGATGCATGTCTGTGCCCTCCCAGCTGCAGGCTGGGCCTCGCCGTGCAGGAGCAAAGCTGGAGGTGTAAATGTGTGTCATGGAGAGCTGCCGCTGCCGGCCAGCACGGGCTGATCCATGCAGTACGATTGCTGTGAGGCCCCTTCTGCTGCGCACTCTGACTTTTTCTTGTGGGGCTTATTTCAAACGCATGCAAACCATATAGAAGGCAGAAGCGTTCCCTGGCGATAGGCACCTGTGTGCTGCAGACTCTCCCAGGCGGCTGGACCGCTGCTGGCTTTACGTGGTTTCCAGTAAAGATTTCCCGTCTCTGTACCGGTGCCCCCGGGCAGCCCCGGTGCACGTGGGTGCAGGGAGGAAAGTCCTGATTGCCCCCAGCATCACCTCCTCTCCCGCCCCCGCTGCAGAAAGCACAAAAGCCAAAAACCTGCGCTTCCCCGTGGTTCTCCTGCTTCCCTTTGTCAGGTAAAGGCAGTGCTTGATTTGCTTCAAGTTAAAAACAGTCCGGACACTGCTGTGGTGTATGTATTGGAGTTTTGTTTTTGTATTTTGGAGCTTGGAGTTTTGTTTATGAACTAGGTAAAATCTTTTTGGTTGGAAAAGACCCTTAAGATCATCAAAGCCAGCCATCAGCTAACGCTCCCAAGTCCATAACAAAACCATGTCCCTAAGTACCACGTCCACATGTCTCTTAAATACCTCCGGGGATGGGGACTCCACCACCTCCCCGGGCAGCCCGTTCCAACCCCAATCCCCCCTCTCCATGAAGAAATTCTTCCCGATATCCAGGCTAAACCGCCCCCGGCACCACTGAGGCCCCGCAGCGCCCCGCTGCCGTGCCGGCCCTTCCTTCGCGGGCGGTGCGTAACTCTTCCTGCTGCGCGCGCCGTCACGAATTGCTATCAATCAATTCAAGGCACAAACAAAGCAATTAAAAATCAATAGCTATGCAGCTATTAGAGAGCAAGATTTCATTAGGGTTAATAATCGCAGGAATTAGGGAACTAATCAGCCCTAGTGATCTCCAGGAGAAGCCATCGCAGGCTCTGCATCCAGCCTGCCCACAGACCTCAGTTGCTGTGCCAAACGCTTAGAATAAATGACTAGATGTTATTTTGTAACTAATGGTCACGATAATGACCAAAAATCAGGCTTGTAGCTAATATCTTACTTGTGTACTTGGCAGTAATCCTACTTTCTGTAGGATAAATAGGAGCAGTGTGCTGTGGGGGGAAGGCTTGTCCTCTGTTTCTCTGTGCCTGAAGAGACCATTTTTTTTTTCTCCATAAAACCAGCTTGCAGGCACTTACATTTTTGTAAATTCACTTTGGTAGCTTTTGTCTCTGGGTCACAAAGCAGCAGCTGATATCCCTGTGGCCCCGTTCCAGGGTACCCACCAGGTGAGCTCTGCCCTCTCCCCGTAAAATCCAGCCCGTTCTGGTGTTTGGGTCATTTCTTTTTCACTGCAAGTTAAACAGGTCCTTGGAGGCTGCTAAAAGTCTTAGCAAAACATCCTAATCACCCAGAAATCAGGAGGAGCCTTCTGGGTGTGCTGCCACTAATCAGTCCATTTGCTGCAGGCACGACTCATTCTGCTCCTTAATTCAATACAGCAGATGCGAACCCATTTCTGCTCTGCTCCGCATTGCTGCTGGGTGGGTTGTCATGAGCCCACCGTGCACCACCACAAGGACGGTGCTGCCACTTTTCCCTGTAACATTATATTCTACTCATAGTGGTGCCCCAGGAGCAGGCGCTGGGGCCAGAGACGTGAATTATTCGCGCCCTGCTCTTTGCTTCAGTGACAAAGGGTGACGGGTGTGTGGCTTTGCAAACCCTGCCAGTAGCAGTGATGCAGATGTGCAGTTGTTCACCACCCTGAATGAATACCAGCTCCCCCTGAATTACGCACAGGAAGGTCAGTGGGAGGTGTCGGACACATGCATCCCGCTCTGAGCAGAGCTGTTCCTGTAAATCTTTCATGGCAACACCACCCCAAAGCAGCAGGATGATGGTGAGGATCCACAATGGACCTGAGCAAGGTGGTCCGAGAGCCGTCTGTGGAAGTGGTGAGTATGCAAGACAAAATATAAACAGCGAGATGAGGTGAGGAGACAGAAATTGGGGTCTGAATATGAAGAAAATAGTTTTGGTCAAAGCCCTGGTCTTAGACCGATGAGAAGGTTAAAGGGATGACTTAGCAGTATTAAGCCTGTCGTGGTTTTCTGTTAATTGATATAAAAATATTCTATTCATCTCTTTTTCACAGATCCTGACTAACTTTCTGGGAACCTCTGGGGTTGTGGTGGCATGCTCCCTGGTGCTGCTGTAAGTTCCAGGAAATGTGCTGGGATATCCAGAAAAAAAACCTGTTTATTTATAGCATCCGACATGAAGAATACCGGTAGAGATATTGATGAAAGGCACAGATCAAGCAGATAAAAAAAAAAAAAATGGCATGTTAATGTAGGCTGTCTCCAACAGTACTTGGTGAGCTTTGCTATTGCTCTGGCTTTGCCAGTCATTTTCCAAGCTTACCGTGTAGGGTTGTTAATTATATCCAATGACAAAGTAGTCAATCGAATCTAGACACTTTTTTTTTTTTTCCTTTTAATTGAAGTTAGCTAGAGAGCTCATTTTAAAACATCACGTAGGAAGTCTGAGATTTAATACGTGCTTCAGAAAAGTAGCAATAATAACAATCAACTTTGGCTTTACTTCTCAGCTGGCAGAGGCAAGGAGCCAAGAAAAACTCATCCATCCCATGTAACGACAAAGCCAGGCCAGGGCTCTTCACTGGGCTGGGCTCGTGCTCAAGGATGAGGCACTCGCGGTGTCACTGGGGCTGTCCCACCAGGGCTCAGCGCTCGTCGATGCCCCGTCTCCCCAGCTGTGAGTTCTGCCTTCTCCTTCAGTGTAGGAAGGGAAAGTGAGGTTTAATGTTTAATTCTATTAATTAATCTCCTGCATCAGCTCTTTGTTTCCATTGAGTCATACTAAAGGAATGCAAAAGCGATGCGAAAAGGTGATCACTTCCAGGCAGCTGGCGTTCTTGAAAAGACAAAATGGGGACAGTCTGACAAGTTATTCATAAGAAATAATTATCTTTAATAAGCCCTGATCAAGTGTTTGTACCTGCCAATGTGCATCTGTGCTTGGGAAATGATCTGCTCAGAGCCTCCCTCCAGGAACACGAGCCCTCAGTGCAGGGGCCAGGCCCAGCTTCCATCTCCTTCAGACGAAGCGATCAGCCCCGTTCTTCTGTGGCGTGACCAGCTTTGATTAGAAGCACCTGAAGCACTGCTTCGCTGCCTCTGACACCGTGTGTCTCTGAATACACGGCACCGTGCTGCTTACATCAGCTGCTGCTTGTGGTGGCAGACGAGTGCATGTGTTTTCACATCGGGCTTGAAGCAGGAACTTCTACGTATGAGCTGTGTAAGAGGTGCAAGAAGACCATTTCTACTTAAAACTGACTGGCAAAAATAAATTATGCATATACTTCATTCAAATAATTGCAGACATGAAAATGTAGATATTTTTGTATGGGAAACACTAGTCATATGCCACCTTTTTATTACTGAATTTGTCAGTTAGCACTTTTACATTTTTGCTGTGATCTTAGTGATTAAAAAAAAAAATTGCTACCAAAAAACTTGCCCATCCCCTTATACAACAACTGAACCAGATGTGTCTCGTGTGCCAGACCAGCTCTGTGGGACAGCCGCGGGGCAGCCGGCGCCGGGAAGCTCAGCCTTCAGGCACAAACCACCTTGGGCTCGTCCAGTTTGGGTCGACGCAACTCTTCCCAGGTCTGCCCTTGACTGTTAGGGCTTCTTGTATTCTGAATAAATCAGAGTGAAAACGTGCAACAATGTAAGCAAGGAACAATCCAGTCCAAGTCCATCAGATTGCTAAAATGCTCAGACATTTGTATATGTTTGCATTTTTTTTTTCCAGATGCAGCCCTGTGATTTCAAATTATAATGAGGTGACCTGATTTTAATTGAACTAACCTTTATAGATGAGTTGATAGGCTTAAATATTTGCTTATATTAGCAGAGAGAAGGAAACCAAAGTCTTTTGCATAGTTACAATTGCCAAGGAAACCACTCTGCTGGTATCCACATCGGGCATTTCATCTGCTCCTGTGTGTGGCTGTTGGAAAACTGTCTGATTATAAAAAAAAAATGCTTCCAGTCTGACTAGATGTCTAGTCAATGTCTGTGTAATTTTCTATCAGTTTATCCAAGAGCTGCTGCTGTCCTGTGAAAGTTTGTGGAGTCGCAGGCTCTTGCTTCTAAAAAGGTATGCAGCCAAATGTGAAATGTGACCCTTGATGGGAAACTACGAATTAAAAATTGTCTGTAATTAGAGTGCTTTCCAGGCATCTCATAGTTTTTCCGAAACAACCTTTTAACTCTGTGATTTATTTTAGTCCTTACTTTAAACTAGGTCAGTCTTAAGAATTTCTACTGCTTGAAACACGCTACCAAATCAAACACATTCTAACAAAGACTAATTGGACTCCATTTAAAAATAAGTATTATGCCTGGAAAAGCAGTTTTCTGAAACTGAGCAATGGGTTTAAATGAGTAACGACACAAAGCTGCACACAATTTCTAACTCAGAAGCCCCCTGGGGATTACACGTGCACTTTACTAAAGAGATATCAAAATTAAGCACTAATCCAAGAGGCAAGCTCGTTCACGGTGCTCGTTTTGAGACCAGCCTGTCCCTCTTCAGGCGAGGGTGGTGGGCAGAGCCTGGGCCGCGGGCACATGCTGACGGATGGTGCTCTGATTTCTGTCTGCACAGACACCTCACTTTTCACTCCTCTATCTCCACGTGTGCTAATGAGTCGTGCTTTGAATCAACTTCTGATCTGTGTTTTTTAATCCAGCTCAGAGCAGGCTGTCTGTGGGGCTTTGTGTTTGAGAGCCAGTATAATTATTACCGGGAGGTTTTCGGAAAGCTGTGCTCGCAGCAGAGATAGCATCTCCATTCCTCTCTTGGTGCTAATCAGTTTATGTGAGCCTGCCTTATGCACAGCTTTCTGACCATGCCAAATTCTTCCGAAACAAACACTTCATCCATGGTTATCAGACAGCAGCATGCCTGAGAAATTACATTATACTCAGCAAAAAGCCTCCGAAAGCATGGATTTGCCACCTCTTTTCCTCAGAGAGCTGGACAATAGCGGGTTTTTGTTATTGTTCATTTTTCTTCTGTCATAAGATCTGTCTTTTATTTTTCTCTTCTATATCCTGGACAATTTCTAATCCTTTTCCGTAGGCCACACAATAATAGCTTATTTTTCAGTTTAAAATGAAATATGACTAAAGTCTCCAGTCCGCAGGCTGCCTGCCCCAATCCTCCTTGTTTTCCTCTTATTTTTATTTTTTCCTACTTTAACACAGTTCAGATAGTAGCCATAGAGGCCTAACCTGCATGTTCAGAAGCTGGAGAAAAATACCTGGCAGGTGCTGGCCTGGCACCATGGCCTGCCAGCACTCAGGCTCTATTTCCAGAGAACAGTAGCTCTCTTATCCCAAGAATAAAATTTAAAATAAATAAATAAATAAATAAAAAATACTTAAAATCTCTTTCTATATAACTTAGAGGAGGAATGCACTTTCCTTCACACTGGAGGGATATGTAAGGTTACTGAGCAGTACTGTGTTCTTCATCACCCCAGTCCCCATGGGGCAGGCGTTGTTTCCAGGCTGGAGACAGTGGCCCTTGTGCCCCAAGGCAGCAGTGACCTCCCACACGTGGGCTGCCAGAGCCATCGGTCACTTGCTCTTGTTCCAGCACATGCAGGGCGCAGGACGGGTCTGGGCATCTCACAAGAGGAGAAAGAAGAATTAAAGGAGGACGGTGTTTTTGCTGTAAAGCTGCTGTGCTACAACACTGCCACATGCGGTACCTGGGCACGGCCAGGGTGGATGTCGTGGGTGCCCCCTTGTACAGCCCCTGGGGGACGTGCTGGCTCTGCTGAAGCCCCATAAAATGACATCTTCCCGAAGCATCGAGGCAGACGTGCTGCTTGGGCCTGCCCCCGAGGTCTGCAGACCTACCCACAGCTGCAGTGGCGATCAGCGATGCGTTTAGCCTGCGTCGTGCTATGAGTTGTGACTGTCCTGCACCAAGCTTTGAAAGCACCACGCCTCCTTTGTCCCCTTGTCCCCCCGGGGAGCAGAGGTGGGATCCAGAGGTGGCTATCACCTTACAAGGATGTGCTGACGTGAACATATCGGCACAAAAGACACTGCATGCACTCTCCTAGATCTTGACTTTCTCATGAGCAATTAAAAATGAACATGACAACCTGTTGGACAAAGAGTTCAGCTCTTGAGCTTTGCTATGGCTGTGGTCCAGAGCGATTCCAACCTGGCCAGACACTTAGGGGGAGAAACGCAATTACAACGGCATGGCAGGAGCCCCATCCCTTTGGTAAGGCAAAGGTCATTTTTCCTACACCACTGTCCAAAACCGTAAGACCCTTTGCAGTTGAAGGAAAAGGCTGTGTCATTCTCAGAAATAGTCCATTTATTAATTCCTACCAAAACTGCTAGAGACCAATTAAATAATAGTATGCTGCGGACAGGGACAGAATAGATTTTGCTCTCAAGGGTTTGCATTAGCGGCCACCAGACTCATGAAGAATGGCAGCATTGCCCGAAATGGTATGACGGTATTTTCAAAAGCATCAAGGAGGCTGATGACAAATTTCCCTAGCACTCCGGTATGTAAATGCCTTAAGCTCCTTCTGTAGTGTTTGCCCCGATGCAAATGGTCTTTAAATAAGTGCTGCAAAGTCTGCGGTAGCGAGGAGCTGCAAGCTGTGTGCGCTGCACAGATGCAACGTATCCTTCACAGAGCAAACTACGGATCTCTGTCTCACAAACAAACAGTTTCCATCTGTTCCCTCAAATTAATGATTTCTAATTAGGCAAAATACATTATTTCTTTCATGAAATTCAGTGATGATTCTAAAAATGCAATAGGACCTGTAGGAAGCTGCGTTTGCATGAGCCTTATGAAAAATCTCAGGCAGCGGCAGAAGATGGCTCTCTGCTTGTCAGATAGCCAGGGTGCCATCCAACAGACACACCAAGGAGGCTGCTGAACTTGCTCCTTTTGTAGTAGAGCCCTGAGTTGCCTTACATTTGCAAAACGAGGTCTTGAGCTGAGGAACGAAGTGCATCACGAAGAATAAAAGATGGGAGCCATTTAAGAACTCGTACTGATGGCCAATTGACTCATGCTCTCAATCTAGCCATTCCACAAGCAGAAGGAGTCGAGATGTGGATGGAGGAAAATGGCAAGCGGGAAGCTGTACGTGTCCATTCTGTTACAGCTCTTGGGGCATGGGCTGAAGTCTGGTCCCGTGTGTGTGCAGCACCCGGCCCCCTGCACCCCAAGGGGCAGCACGACCCCAGCTGGTAGCTTTGTGGGCAGTCTGCACTGCCTGGCCTGTTCTGCTGGAAAAGGCCGGTTATATCACATTTTGTCTGCTTAAAAACACTTTAAAGAGTTCACAGGGCACATGCCTCGAACCCCGCAGAAAGCCTCCCAGTCCCTTTGCTGTTATTAATAACAGCACTCTTCCCAATTTACATATGCAGCTGGAAGCCTTGGAAGGGCTCCTTTAAACATCCCCTTGCATAAATAGGGGCGATTCCAGCCCACCAGCTTCTTGGTTCTGCTTCGAGAGGATGAGTTGGATGCCTGAGTCGCAGCAGCAGTGGGCTCCAGGGGTACGGGTGTGTGCTGGGAACAGGTGATGGTGTTTTAGGGGGACGAGGGCACTCCCCACGAGCTAACTACCACAGGAAGGGGTTGGGGTGGTGCAGGGACCTGCCTTACTGCAGTGGCGCTTGGTGCAGCTGGTATTTTACACTTTTTTTTCTCTCTCTCTTTTTTTTTTTAAATTCACATTTTTGGTCCTCTGGACTCCTTTGCTCAGTTTTCCCATCTCCTGGCATTAAAGGTAAGATAATGCATCTCTCATTGCACCTGGTTAATTAGCTATCATTGGGTAGGCGATACTCTCTGCTTGTATTTTCTGCTTTATTTTTTTAAGCACCTGAGGGTGTGCAGTCCAGGGACTGCTGATTTTGGGTTGGGCAGTAAAACTTAATCCCTTCTGAATCACTTATTATTATGGGTGACAAAGAGTTTATCGGAGCATTAGCTGTTTCTCTGGACTGTAACAGCAAGCCTGGTCTGCTGCTGGCTACAAGCAGCTCCCCTGCAATTATTACTTGAAGCTGATGGCTGATGTGAAAACTGCTCATCATCAAAGCCATCTCAGTACCATCAGGCTCCATTTTTCTTTCTCAGCATGCATGTAGAAATTTTACTTATCTAGGATAAATATTCATGCCAAATTCCTATTGAAGTATAGAGAATAAAATTTATCACTCATTAGAGAAATGGAGCCCAGAAAATATAATGAACAGTGTAGCCATTTTCAATGCAAAATCCATATACATTATCCTGCTATCCCCCAAATTGCTCTTCGGGTCAAACAAAGAGACACTGCAGAAATACGAGTGAAGTAAATTGATGAGCCTGGTAATTAAAATGTCACGTACCGGCAACTTGTGCTTACCCCTGTTCCTTACATCATTGCATGAAATTTGGCAGAACTTTTCAGGACTCTCCAAGGTTTCTGGTTGGCAATGGAGGCGTGCAGGTCCCAGCGTGGCCGTGTTGGCACTGCAGGTGTTTATGTGCACCCACGGAATCGGGCTGTGCCGATTCACAGCTGGTGAGCACCAAAGTGCTGGAGAAATGCAAGAATATTTAATCGCATTCAGAACCTTTCCCTTCTCCTTGCTGTGGTGGTTTTACTCGAGTGGGCAGCTGAGCTCCACCACAATCTCTCTCTCACTCCCCCCCTCCTCAGGTAGGAAGGGGGAGAAAATACCCAGGTTATGAGGATGAGGATAACCACCCAGGTTATGAGGATGTGTTTTTGTGCATGTGGCTGCGTGTGCACACAGTCTGCAGCAGTGCAAATATTCTGTGCAGTAAGTTCTGTAGGTCAATAATTCCACTTGAGGAAAAAAAAAAATATATATATATGTTTTTTTACCCTAATCCCCCCCTAAATCCATTTTCTTGCACAGTTCCTTTCCTGCTTGGAACGTTTACATCCCTACTGCCCAGGACTTGGGCACATAGTAAAATTTTATTTTTATATTGTGTACTTTCACCTTGTTTCCTGAGGTCACCAGTGGCAGTGCAAGAGGAGAGCTCTCCAGGCTGAACTGGAGGTGAGGATTTGCAGGTGGGAAGCTGTTACCAATGTGCTGGGCCATTTATCTCGGTCCTACATGCAATAGCCTACTTTAAATACGGATTTAATAGAGCCGATACTGGTATGGCTGGGGAGAGAACACCGACTTCAATTTGCAGTGTCAGTTCTTCTGACAGGTTCATCCGTAATGGCACGAATTAGTTGCAGCAGCTTTACCTGTGGCCATTTTGCATACATTGTCTGCCTGTTCTAGACATCTTAGCCAGCTCTTGTTTCCTAAACGCAGGCCTGTTTTTTCTTATCTCAAAAAACTCGGTTTCATTTGAACATGTCTTTACCTTCCTGAATCTTGTCCTCCTGTCCCATCCCAGAGGGTCAGCTGCTGGTGGGTTTCCTGGCCTTCACCCTGCCAGGAAATGACTCCTGGTTGCCTCCCACCTGCCCTGCTGGCAGTAAGGGGATTTTTTTAGAGCATTAAGGGAGCCTTCATTCAGCCCCTTCCCTTCTCCTCATGCCCTGCAGGACAGCTCTGTACAAGGACCCAGGGCTGTGCTGTAGACATCCCTCTCTCTGGGAGGAATTTTTCCAGGATTGCTGTTCTTTGGAAGAGTGCCTGGTACGTGAGTATGGCTATCCATCACCTCTGGAGCCATTCTAATGCTTCTCTTTCAACTGCACGTATCCCACTTCCCTGGGATGTACTTTGCTACTTGCCTTTCATACGTTTCCGTTTTCCCACTTTGGATTTCCACCCCAAACAAAATCATTGTGCCACCGAGCTGGGGCTTTCACAACGCAAATGAGGGCAGCTGCACCCAGGTGGCTGAGCAAACGATGACTGAAATTAACTCTGCCTCCGGCGTATCGTCAGAGGTGCTTCGTGCTGTACTCCTAGCAAGAGGCTATAGCGATGCAGTATGTCTGTTTTACGGTCTCATTAAGTCATAGCTGCGCTGGATTAAAGTCTCCATCTTATCATTTTTCTAAACCGTACTAGAAGTGAACAAAATCCGAACTGGAAGGCAAGCGTAGCCTGATGCTGTAATTATGGGCCAAACTTTGTGTTGCGTTTTAGCTTTTCCAAAAGGAATGCATGATACACTTACTTCCTACTTGATTAGTTTTTTCTCTTAGATTTGGAAGGAACAAACTGCATTTTTTTCTGAAATAAAATAATTATACCATAGAGATCTTGTTAAGTATGTTACAGTTCAAAGACGGGAGATATAGTGGTGTGTTATCCCTGTTTTGCAGCCGCAATACTAAATTGCGTCTCTGGAGAAGCAGGGGTGTATCAGGTGTGGATTAATCTCAGTGCTCAAATATTACCTTTGGAAAGCATTTTGTTTGCAGAAATCAGAATGCCATCGTGGTTGGGAACAGCCCCAGCGATGCCATTACACTTAATGCTGTGCTCCAGGCTGATGTAGCAGGGATGTAACCGGACACTTGCGAGGCAGCACGGGGATATCCGCAGGAGAGCACGGCTGGCCAGATGTTTTGTCTTTGCCTTCCCCAGAAGGAAGATGGAGATGGGCAGGAGGTAGGGGAGAGAACAGCGTGGCTGCTGCCCTAAAGCTGCTCAGAAACCCCTCACAGGCACCTGGGCCGTGTGCCTGAATCCCTCTGGGATCTGTCTCTCTGAGGACCGCCAGCTGAGGGGGAACGGCGTGCAGTCTGCAATTTCCTTTCCAGCACAAACTGTAGGATTGCTGTTGGGATTGTTTGCACGTACCCCACTGTAAAAAATGACCCTGACCTCTAGACAGCTGCATAAAAGCCTATCTTAAATAAGGAAGCCATATATTTACTGTAAGAATTGAAGTCACTGTGGTAAAAGAAGGAGAAAAGGCATGCAGAAGTGCAGCAAAGCTTTTTTTTTTTAAAGTGTTTTCTTAAAGAATACTATCTATGGTATTGTTACTAGATTACTAGATAGGAACAACACAGCTGTTAGTCACAGGGGGCAAAGGCAGAAACATTAAACAAATTTGTTCTGAAAATAAGTAATGAACTAGCTAAGTGCTCTTAAAGTTGCCTGAATAAGCTCTAGCCCACTTGGGGCTACACCCCAGAGGTGCAGAATTAAATTTCACATCCATCCATGCATCCAAGGCATGGTAGGGGAATGGCAAAACTTTCAAATCATGAATTACAAAAGGCCAGTACAGCTGCTGATGATCTATATGGCTTTCTACAAGATAGAACTTATCAGCCACACTTTACCCCGATACAATGTGCATTTTGATGTTGTTTAACTTGTTTAGATTTCAAAATTTATTTAAGGATGAATGAAGCAGGCTACGCTTACAGGGTCTGGGACTGTGTCTGCGGAACCCTGGTTTTGAAAGGGCTTCTGTGTCACGGCAATTTAATCAGCAGAAGGTAAGAGAATTGTGACATTGTGGCTGAAAGAACAAATATGCATTTGCTCTTTTTTGTTCAAAATACACCCATGCACTTTTTAAACAGAGGAATACAGATTTATGTGTCAGCGAGGTTGTGTTGCCTGTGTTCACTTCAGTGAGGCTGCTGCTGGAACATTGTGTTCGGCTCCAGCATCCTGAATTTAAAAAGAAGATGCCAATTAGCTGGCAAAGATTCAAATAAGTTCTATGAACACAGTTACACTACAAAAATGTCTTGTGGTTAATTGCAAGAAAGTCCAAGGCTTAGAGCTTGCAAATCTCATTCATAAAATGGGAATTGGTAATGCAGAGCCTGTCACTGTGGAAAAAAATGTAAAAAAGAAATCAATGAGTGACATGAGATATACTCAGACAAAAACAGTGTGCAATTTCTGAACACTGAGGATAACTAGCCATTGGAACTGCTGTGCTGAATCTCCATAGATAGGAAACAAATTAACCTCATTATTTAATATTTTTCTAGACATGATCTAATTAAAAAATGGGTTATTAAGGGAAGACAGAATGATGATATCCCTCTATGGTGCATGAATAGATTTCAATGTGCACCTACAGAGATGTTATCACCCCAAACAAGCAGTTTACTGCTCCTTGGTATGCTCTTTCCAAGACTCATGTGCTTGTTAAAATGTGAATCAGAACTACTTAAATCCACATGCATGGGTTTTGGATTGGTATCTTCTGGAGAAGACAAAGAGTCATATTTTGCTTGAAATAGGTCAAATTCGTCACTGCTTCCTTCTGCTCCCCAAGCAATCCTTGCATGGCTAACTTCTCTGAGGTGCTGGTAGCGGAGGCAACTCTTCAGGAGAGTGGTGGCCCTGGGGGATATTGCAAGCACAAACGAACTCTTCTGATTAAGTGAGTGAGCCACCGAGCGCTTTGCTTCGGGGCTTGCTTCTTCGTTGAGGTGGCACGAAACAAATAGGAGCATCCAGCTGTCTGTGCCCAGGTACACCCTACCCAGTGGTGCTCCTGATCTTAAAGGATAAAAAGGGGGTTTGTGGCTGGAGGAGGGTGTAGGACCGAGGTTCTCTGGCACCGGCAATGAGCAGTGAGCAAGGAGGAGGCAGGGGTGGAGAAAGCACAGAAGTGTTATCAAAGAAAGGACTGAAGTGTTATGAAAGTTATAACCTCTCCTTGCCATGCTTTCCTATGAAAAGGGGTGTTTCTAATCTTCTGGAAACAACAAAGCTCCAACTTTACTGTTAAATTGATCGTTGCTTCCCTACTGGAGCGCTGTAGCCCGTGGACACCGTCTCCCAGCCGTGCAAGCCGAGCGGCCCAAGCAGTGAGGGCGAGGATGAACAGGCCCCGACCGCTGCAAGGCGTCGTACACGTGTGCAGGCTGTCGGGATTCATTTGGCATTTCGACAGATACATTTTAAGATGAAATGAAGAAGCTCCTGGCAGGAGACTGGGCATGGTCCAACACCAGCTATCGGGGCTGTCGGTCCTGCTGAGGTTGGTTAAGAGCAGGGCAAACTCTTGTAGGACTTTCATCTCCAAGCACTAGGCTGTCACATTTTCTGACAGGTTGGTGCCTGACTAAAATCCCTTTTTTGAATCAATCGGAGGAATGAATCTTTGCAACCCTGCTTAGAAACAACGTAAGCTGTTGCCTCCTTGCCCTGCCGGACAGCAAAGCCAGAGCTGAGCCAGGTGCCCCTGACATGGTATGGAGCCACAGCACCGATGGAAATGAGCAGCACGGCACAGCACGGGGCTTTGATAAGCATTAAAAACAGTGCAGCGCTTCGATTGCTCCCTGATCTCCATTTGCAAATGGTATGAGAACGTCCATGTAATTTCTATCGGAAGTGTTTTTGCAGTGTAACTGCATGCTTTCCGCAGTCCAGCTGCACTCCCACTAGATGCGGGGCCGGTTCTGTGTTTCTCCTGCGGTGCTTGTGCAGAGCCCATGGCTCTGGTGCCTGGTGCTCTCCACAGGCACCATTTGCACAGAGCATGCATGCTCCCAGCAGCACTTAGGATCTAGGAAATTGTGGTTTTCTTCCTAGAGCCACCTTTTATGAACTGGGAAGATCCCTGGGCTGACTGGAGGGTTGCTGGGGTACAGGGCACGACTGGCTCATCGACTCCGGAGTTGTTTCAGTCATGGCACTCAAGAGCTGAAGCTGTGCCAAGTGCCTCGCCAGGCTTCACACTTCCTCTCTCTTCCACAGGCATTACAGCACGAGCTCATAATATTTTCCCCAAAGCCTGCTTTTAATTAATGTATGCAGTTTTGTTGTCTGTCCAGGATATGGCAAATGTTAGGTGTCATTAGTTAATACCTGCTGTGCTCCATTTCCCAATGATGCTGTATTTTTTTCTAAAGCAATTCATTTCTCGCTTTGAGAATATCCTGTGGACATGCTTTGTTCAAATTCAAGATGTTATTTGTGTACAAAAATGGTCACGGTGTACCATTTGAAAAGGAGCTAATGTGATAGCAAACAAATGGAGTGTGTAAAAAAACAAAATTACTTAAGATGCTGTGTGATTTCCTCTTCTCTAATACAGCATGAATATGCCAAGGAGATTTGTGCCCAGTGGAAATCAGCAGGCTGGAATTAGGCGATATTTACTGACAGGGATTAATCCTCATACAGGTGGTGCGGAGGGAGGCTGGTTAGACTGTGGGGCATTTCCCTGCAAATGAACCAGTGCCAGGCCAGTCGTAACGAGGCAGGGAAGGGGTATTTAGTGAATGACAGCATCGCATAAACTCATCTGGTAGGAAGAGTGCCGAATAATCTCAGCAATCTTTTCCATCTCGAACACATACATTTTGGTACATAGAGTTTATATTTGGCAAAGGGGAAGGGAGATGTAGGTGTCATTAATAATGAAGAGATTTTAATGAAAGTTTGAATGGATTTGTGAACCACTGAACATGTATTCTGAGCACTTTGAGTGGCATTTCCATTGCACACACAAATGCCCTAATTGGCAATCGGGTCTGAGAGCACCGCGCTTGCTGTCAAGCAGCCACCAGCCTTCTGGGGAGACGTGGCTGATGCCGGCGGAGTGAATTAAAGAAAACAGCTTCTTTCTCCACGTCCTGAAATTGCTGGTTATAATTCAGTTTGTTCTCTTTGTTTGAAAACCTTTGAGTAGTTCTTACGTGTAGTTAATATTTACAGCATGATCGGTGTTTCTCATTCCTGTAGCTTCAGCAGTGCACAGCAGCAAACTGAATGACGGAGTTTCCTAAGGCAGCAAGGGAGAGGAGCAGGTCCAGCTCTTTGTGAATGCAGCAGTATCCTGTAGGGAATATATTCTTAAATTTAGAGCAAAAGTCACAGGTAAAAGAATTTTTATATCTTCCCAACAGAGACTGTTCCACAGCCTGATATCTCCCATGCTCAAAAGTTTCCTGCAAGCCAGAGAAATAACTCTATCCCATGGCCAGCCTTTGGTGTTTTTTTTTGTTTTTTTTTTGTTTGTTTTTTTTAGGGCTGAGCTCCAAAGCATTTTCTACCTGATCAGCTTATCCTTTAGAGTTGTATCACACATTCTGCATTCTTGTTTCCAGTTCTTTGTTGAAGCCTGCATTTATTTATTTTTTTTAACAGGAAGCGGGGATAATATGCTTTAACTTTTGGTTAGCCCTGAAGAGGTCAGGCAGTTGAACTGGATGATCTTTGAAAGTCCCTTCCGACTGAACTATTCTATTCTAATCAAGAAATGAGAAAAAAAGGAAAAAAATCATTTGTTACCTGGAGGAACTTAAGAAAAGGTAATTTTTTCCTTTTGCCTAGTCTGAACTTCCCCTGGAGCAGCTTTGTGCCGTTCCCTTGCATCCTGCCAACTGTTACCAGGGAGAAGAGACCGGCACCTCGCTTTTACCACCTTTGTTGCCCTCCTCTGGATGCTGTCAAGGACCTTAACGTCCTTCTGATATTGTGGGCCCAGAACCGCACGCAGTACTCAAGGTGAGGCCACAGCAGTGCTGAATCTGGTGGGCTAATCTCTTCTGGCCAGCTGTCTGTGCCACATTTAATGCACCCCAAAATGCGGTTTGCTCTCCTGGCTGCCGGGGCACGGTGCTGGTTCGCATGGAGCTGCTGCTGACGTGGGCGTCCCAGCTGCCTGCTGTGGTGGCTGTGTACCCAACCGGAGCCGGGGCTGCCAGCCATTATTTATTGCACGGTATATCCACAAACGAGGCACGTGCAACACTGAGCTTTTGTGTGTGCGTGTACATTTTGCTTTCACATTTCCTACATTGTAAAATCATTCCTAAGGCTGTTGCAGGCACTGCGGGCCAACCCTCATGCTCCTGGCTGCAGCTCCTGGCACAGGGCAGAAGCCAGACCCCGTCGGGAGCCGGGCAGCAGCTCCGTGGCAGTGCTGCTCCTGCACAGCCCCGCCAGCGCTCCGAAACGGAGGCAAGCGGGGGGAAAATCCTAACCTGATTGTGGTGGAATAAAGGACATAAAAATGATAGATTGCTTTGTGTATGTTTCATATCATGTGCTCATGACACTTTTTTTTTCCATGTGCTAAAAATACCTTCTGGAGCTGCGGAATGGGTCCCCAGCTGCTAGTGGCCAAGTTGATGGATACGCTCAGTTCTGAGCAGTCCGGGCTTCCTTTGGTTTCCTTCTTCAGTGACGGCATCTGGTCCTCAGCTACAAGCAATTTTCGGCATTAAAGAAATAAAGGTGTCCCATAAAAGAAACCCACGCCCCACAAGGGCAGGTGAATTGTGTGGCCACCAAGGTCACTTGCTCTGGGCTTAAATTTGCTGAAGGAGGAAAGAGAAGATGGTGCTGCTAAAACTTTGCATGTGAGTGTGTGTGTGTGTATTTTCCTACCCAAGCAGGTGCTTCTATCTCTCCTGTGAACACCCACTCCTTTTTGGAAGCCTGCTGATTTCCCCGACTTTGGCAGTACCTGAATTGACAGATTCACCAGGCTCTTTTTTAATGTAAAAAAAACTTTTCCTTTTTTTATCAAGTTTCAGGTTTTTGCCCCTCAGTGTCCGTGGTGCTTTTCCCTTGCATTTTGTACACTTTCTGCTGCTGGCTGGCTTCTCTCTTTCTTCTTTTTTTCAAAGAAACCTGCATCACCGTTCCAGTAATAGGAAGTAACGGTGCAGAGGAGACTGGGAGCAGCAGAATCGTCTGAATTGTCTGAAAAAAAGCTGGCTGCCAGCCACCGGGCACACATGAAAGTATGATGTGCAACAGCTATCACTTTTTAATGGTGAGCTAACTGAAAATTAGATTTTTGGACAGCAAGTTTAATCCTTAATTATGGAGAGGACACTGCTGTTTTATAACATAAAAGAATTGAAAGACTTGATGTCCCTCGGGGCTCCTTTCGCTACACCAGTCAGACAGCCCGAGTCATGGTCTGCTGAAATCAATGGCAACGGCAGAAGCCGTTCACGCACACAAACAGTGATGGGAGGAAGGAGAGAAGAGCATTGGTAATGATTCATTCTTTAATGGTAATTAATATGGGCTCAAACCCAGCTAGGGCTGTGTGTTCAAATGGGTTGCCTATCCGAATACGAGCCTGAATATTTTTAGGAAACCCTTCCTCTAAGGGTCCTAGCTCCAGCCAGAAGCAAGCGCTCTGCCTGTCACTTACAGTGAAGATTTTTTTTATTTTTTTTAACTGCAAATAAACAGTGGGACTTGTTTTCCTTATTAAAGCTAAATTGCCTTTAAAATCAATGTGAATTTTGCCTGAATACAAACCCAGAGTAAAGCCCTGTACTTGCATATATCTTAACTGCTAAAGTGCACCTTTTCTGCCTACTTCAGACATGGTTTGATTATTATTACGACTAAGATGTGGGAAGCATACAATTAAAATTGTATAGCTATCGAGACAAATTTAGCCCGAGTACACTCAAAGGGTTATCTAAAAGCAGCTGCAGTTGCTGGAGTGTTTTTAATAAGTGTATCTCATTTAAAATATTGAACAAAACACTTCAGTGCCTGTTTGGGAAGTGGCTAAGATACCTCTTGATTTTTGTTCTGGAAGATTAGTGCACGTTTTGAGCTGAAAGGGGCAATCTTTTATCTCGTGTTTCTCAGGCTGCGCTCCCAGCTAACTGCAAGGAAAGAGGAGACCTGATGTGGGATGAGAGAGAAATCAGGTGGAACCTGGCAGGCTGCTGGCAGCACGCAAGGGCGTTTTTAGGAGTATTTACGGGGTATTTACACAGAAAAGGGGCTCTGGCTCCTGGCTGATGCTCCGCAGGCAGGGCTGAGCACGGGCACGGCCTGGCTGCGGCTCTCGGCCGAGGCAAGCAGTGCTGCGTTACTGCCTTCCAGACAGCACAGCGTGTTAGGTATGGAGACGGTCTGAGGTGAGACTGCTCCAGCCTTGCCCTGAGAAAAGTGAGATTTGAGCTAATAATGCATTTTAGACCGCTACATTAGTAGCTGATGTAGTTTAGCTGAGGCTGCCCCATCCCTGTGGTGCCCAGCGCCAGGCTGGGGGGGTTCCCCATCTATGGCACCGAGGAGTTGCAAATAGTGCCCAGGGAGGGAATTATTCCAGCTGCCGTGCTCTGGTGGGGGCTGTATGGACTTTTGGGGCTCGTTGTCTCTGAAACAGCTGCTGGGAGGCTGCGGTGAGGTCCTGGTGCGAGTCCTGCTGAGAGGCCCTGCTGCAAAAACCTGGCCCTGCCACAACCACCGAGCAGCGCGAGGGCCAGCGTTTTCAGACAAACCCGAGATTTGGAAGAACTCATGTCTAACAGTAACAACGGAGAGCTGTTCAGGTCTGCCAGGTCACTCTCACCGAGTCTCCTGTCCCTCTGGGAATTTCACAGATGGAAACATTATAGAGAAATGGGAATTCTCCTTTTTGGTGGTAAAATTGATTGTATTCTACCATTTAATCTGAATAAACTAGGGACAAGGATGAAGAAGCAGGTCAGATGTTCATACTGTCTTCAAGCCAACTATGAGGCAATGGAGCCCTTCCTCGAGGCACCAGCTTTATCCCAAATGCACCGCTTTCCCCTGACACCTCAGCACCGCAGAGAGGTGTTGGTGGGAAGGCAGCCTGCGTCAGTACCAAAGCCATGGTGCTGCTGGCTTTGTTTCAGCCTGTTGTAGGAGCTCGGGGGGCTTTCCTGGTCAGCACCACAGACCAGGGCTCTTCCGGGTACTTTTCTAGGCACATCCTGGAAGGATGTGTGAAGGGAGCTGTGAAACCTACAATCCCCCTCAGGTGTGCAGGCTGGTGGCTGTGCACGCACCGAACACTGCTCCCGGCATGATTGGAAGCCGCCTGCACCCACACCATGCAACGCGAGCTAAAGCTGGTATCAGGGCCATTCCTGCTGCCCGAGATGCTTCTTCCCCATGCCATCCTCTCCTTGCCTGCCCCAGTGGATTGTAAATATCCCAAATCTCCTCCTGGTCTCTGAGCACCAAAGTCCCCATGGTACAGATGGAGAGCGCAGCCTGAGCGACGCCAATGGGACTGGAAGCGTGCGAGCACCTCTGCAGCTTGGAGCAGGAAAGCCCCTTCCCCAACCTGTCTAAATTGAGGTCTCTTTGTCGAGCTTAAAAAACAAGCCTCAAGCACGTGATGGGGGCGGGGGTAGGGAGCTCTCACCTTGGAAGGGGTCCTTAGATTAGACTGACTTTGTGAACTCCGCAGTTTTCTTACAGAACCAGGAAATTACCATCTCTCAGATTTACAGTGCTGGAAAAAACTGTGGCTCCTGCCAAAAGTAAATCAAAATGTCTTACGCTTTAAGTGTTTGCTATAATTAATAAAGAGTACATAATGAATCTAGCCCTCAAACGATGTTCAGATATGCAGTGCCCTCCTTGCAAGTCAGACTGCAGCAGCGGCCGTGCGCTGCGTTACTGTGAAGTGACGCGAGTTAAAAAGTTTGAGATGTTTTGCAATGAGTGAAACGTCTCTGTTAGGAGTTTTCACTCTTATTGTGTTGTCTTTAAACACTGCATTATCTTCTGTTCCTGCAGCATTAAGCAGTAAAGAAAGGAGGAGAGTTTTGGTTAAATTTCTCACTGATGTTTCAGTTGATAGATAGCTTAGTAACGTTTATTTTGATTTAATGACAAATTCCATAGCGTATTTGTTCCCGAGAGAACAGGCAGATCTGTTCTTTTTCTTTCCCTTAAATGAGTACACGGCTGAGATTTCTGCTCATCTTAGGGAATCATACTACATTGCGAAATTCTGTTTTGTCTCATTTTCTACCAAAAGTTTATTCACAGTCAGGAGGTCGTCTCAGGCTCCAGCTTTATTTCACACCCTTTTCAGCTCTGGTGCATGTTGTAAATGCTAAGTTTCACCTTAGTCTATTTAAGGGAAAAAACTCATAATAGCATCTCCTAACGACACCCGTAATAATTTGGCGGTTTGACCATCTTCGCACCAGCTCAGGAGCAAGTGAGGGAAAACCAAGCAGTCTGAAGCCCCCACAGCTCCTCCAGAAAACTTCCCGACTATTATCAGCATTACAAACAGCGACAATTAACAGTCTTGCTCCAGGACTCGGGGTGTCAAGAGGGAGAGCTGGCTTACGGGGCTTGAGCCTTTCCGCACCCGTCCCGCTGCTGCAGTCCCCAGCGAGCGTTTGTGCCGGTTCCACTCCTCCCACAGCAAACGTGGCCACATTGATTTATCGCCGGCAACCAGTCCAAGCCCTCAGGGATATGATAAACAGCTATGCAAGCCTCTCATAGAAAGATGTTCTGTTATCCCTATAAAGGAAATGGATGAAGGAGAAAAAAAAAAATTTATGAGAGCATAAATCTCTCCCCCCCCCCCCCCCGCCCCGACGCAAGACTGTAGCAAGTCACCTGCTGGCGACCCTCCGGGCGGGCACTCGCGCTGTTCTCTTGCGGGGGGCACGGGGCCACGCGGCGGGGGCGTCGCGGGGCAGCCCCGGGCGCGGCTGCGGGGCGGCCCCAGGCCAGGACCGGGCGGCGGGGCCCCGGCCGGTGGCGCAGCCCCGCGGGTTGCCCCCGCCGCTTCCCCGCTCCCCGAGCCCCGACGGCGAGCCGCGGCGAGGCGGAGGGAAGGCGACCGGCCGGACCCGTTGCCCTCACGGCCCCTTTTAACTCGGCACCTGCCCAACAACCGCTCCCCGGGCCGCCCCCGTTTGCCCCCGGCTCCCCCGGCCCCGCAGCCGTCGGGGCGGGCGGCGTCGGGGCGGCGGCGCTCAGTAGGGCCCCACCACCACCGCCTCCGCCTCCTTGGACGGCCGCCGGTCCTTGACCAGAAAGTTGATCATGCCCTCGGACTTGATGAGCAGGTTGCAGCCGAGGAAGAAGATGCCGAAGACGACGGTGAGGGCGAGGACGCACATGACGGCGATCTGCACCACCCGCATGATGTACACGCTCCGCTCGTCCGCCGCCGCCGCCGCCGCCCCGCCGCCGTCGGTGACCACGGAGGCGGCGGTGCAGCAGCGCAGCGCCCGCTCCAGCTCCAGCGCCGCGCTCCCGGCGCCCGCCAGCAGCCCCGCGGCCGCCGTGCCGCCCGCCGCCGAGCCGTTCATCCCGCCCGGCCGCCCCGCCGCCGCCGCCGCCGCATGCAGGCGGGCCGGGCCGAGCCGAGCCGAGCCGGGACCGGCCGAACCGGGGAGAACCGAGCCGTGCCGAGCGGTGCCGTGCCGTGCCGTGCCGAGCCGCGCCGAGCCGAGCCGTGCCAAGCGGTGCCGAGCCGCCCCGCGCTGCCCCGCTCCGCCCGCAGCTCCGCGCCGCGCCCCCCGCCCCGCCCCGCCGCCCCCGGTGGGCTCCGGGAGGGGGCTCGGGGGCAGGGGGCTGGGGGAGAGCTGCGGGGGACGAGGGGGAGCGGGGGCCGGGGGCGCAGGGTTTGGGGGACAGGGTTCGGGAGGGAGGGGCCGGGGACAGGAGCTCCGCAGGTGGGCGTCAGGGCTGGGCTTAAGGCGAGTTCTGGGGGCGGATTTCTCGGGGGTGGGTTTGGGGAGGGGTTTGGGGTTGTCAGGGCTCAGGGTTTGGGGAGGGGGGTTTTGCAAGGTGGGTCTCTAGGGAGCAAGTTCTGAGGTGGGGGGGTTCCTCACAGGGGGCTTTTGGGGAACGGGTCTTTGAGGGTTTCTGTGAGTGGGGTTTTGGGGAGCAGGTTTCAGAGGTGGGGCGTTCTGGAGGCAGGTTTGGGGAGCAGGTTTCTGCCACACAGGTTCCCGATGCTGTAGGAACAGCCAGACCAGCACCCTGGGGACCGCTGCTGACAGGAGCTGCAGAAACCCAGTGGGATTTTGGGGTTGCACCCAGCCACAGGCATGTGGCAGCGTGTGGGCTGTGCCCCCCCTGCAGCCCCACAGCCCACAGCCGGCTTCTTGTCTCCCCCGTGGGAGCACCACACGTGGGAGCATGCCAAGGAGCAGCGTGAATTTCCTAAATCCGTATTGCTTTCCCAATGGATTTGCCTGTGGGATTTTCCCTGTGGCCGTGGGGAGCGAGTGTCCCAGGAGGGGGTCCCAAACCCTGGGGACGCACCCGAGCGCAGTGGGGACCAAAGCAGCCCCTGAGGGAGCCCCGTGTGCCACGCCTGGGTGATTGGGAATGCCTCCAGGGGGGATTCTCTGTGGGATGGGGAGATGCTGTGCTGGGGCAGCGGGGACCAGTGTGGGGCAGGGCCAGGGCCCCCCTCGGGATGTGGCGGGGTACTAAGGGGGCCCCCAAAAGCAGCCCCTCAGGGCAAGGCCACTCGCAGCAGCACCCAGTGTGCGGTTTGGAGATTTGGGGGATCCAGGGAGGGAGGCGGCAGCCCCCCGGCCGCGGGGCAGTGATGAGGATCGGCCGCTCCCACGCCTCCAGCCGAGCCATGACTTGGGATATTGCTGAGCGGAGGATGTGGACGCAGGCACTGCCGGTGCTGCGAGCAGCAGGCGGCCGCTGCCGTCGTCAGCCCTGCCCGCTCTTTGCTTGAGTGGAGATTTAATTACTGCAAAGAGAGGGAGAAATCTGTGTGCCAGGGGCTGCGAGCAAACACTGCCCATGGCAGGCTGGGGGCGATGGCCATGCGGCACATCACGCTGTCCAGGGCTGGTCCTTGGAGGAATAAACGGTCTCATGGGAATAAACTAATGGGGCGGTCGAGGCCAGGCACACAGCAGTGATGTTTCCCGAGCCCCTTGCAGCTAATTCATCTCAGGGTGGTGGCTATTTTGTTAGCTGCTCACAAACAATTCCCCAGAGCCCAGACACAGCCCTCTGCTCACATCCTGGTCTCGCTGCCCCTTGTTCCCTCGGCGCAGGGCTGCGGGGTGCCGGTGCCGGTGCCAGCGCAGGGTTCATTCCCTGCAGCACTGAGTGCGCCTGCTGCTGCCTCCCGCCCAGGGCAGCCCACCTACGAGGCCGTGCTGGACGAAGTTTGCTGCCTTATCAGATGGGACACGAGGAGAACATTCTGTTTTTACTGTTGAAGTAGATAATATTAATTCTAATTAGCGACGGGAGTGCTGGCAGTTATTTCAGCCAGAGGAAAGTGCTGGAAGAGAAGTTCCAGCTCCACATGGCTCCTCTTTGCAGGGTGTGATTCCCTTGCCAAAAGGTGGATCGGGGTCGGCCCCTCGCAGGTCTCACAGTTCACCAACTTCTGGCACCTCTCCCCACCGGTTAGGAAATGGTTCACATCCCTAAGCTGTGTTGGGAAAGCGCTGGGTGCTCCTGCACCTGAAAAGTTAGTGGCTAAGGGTAGGGAGGATCCGTGTGAGTGCTGTGGGCCACTAGGGAGGTTTTTTTTGTGGACCAGTCATTTGGAAATCCTAGCCTGAAAGTGCTTCAGAAATGTGTCCTAATAAATGAGTCTCAGTGCCCTGAGGTAGCAGCAACATTAGACCCATGCTAGGTACCAGGATGTCACAGCACAATAAAGCAGTGGTCGTGTAAAAACACACAAAAGAGGGAAACTGCAGAGAAGGCACACTCTGGGCATGTACGTGGTGACCTGTAACACCAGAATTTAATCTACTTTGGTTTTCTGTGATGAGGAGCCAATATAAAGAAAGACTCCTGGTCTGAACAGGCAAAACTGTGTGCTTTCAAACCTCCCCTCTGTAATTTAACAGAGGGATTAAGGCAAGGTGTGCAATTTAACCTCCAAAAATTCATGTCATTGCTTTTGTTTTTTTTTATCCTTATGATTTGCAAACCACAACTGGAGAGCTTTGAAGAGTGAAGTGTGTTTCTTCTTGCCCATTGAAAAAAGTTTCTACAAGCTTTGGCGATGCAGATTTCAGCGCGTGCAGCACCACGTGGGTGCAGAGTACTTGCTGTAAAGGATCGGGAAAGGGCACGCTCTCCTCCCCTCATCCAGGATTATGGGTGCTTGGAGGCTGGGGGCACCCGGAGCTCACCTGCAGGGCAGCCCCCAGCCTTGGGGGAGTTTGGGATGGGGCTGGGATGGGGCTGCAGTAGGAATGGGGATGGGATTGGGATGGGATTGGGATGGGATGGGATGGGATGGGGATGGGATGGGATGGGGATGGGATGGGATGGGGATGGGATGGGGATGGGATGGGATGGGATGGGATGGGATGGGATGGGATGGGATGGGATGGGATGGGATGGGATGGGTGTTTTGGGTCTTTCCCATAGGTAGCAGCTGGCTTCCAAGAACAGACACTTGCGGGAGTGAGGGTCATTCTGGCCAAACGCTGCCTTCATCCTGCGGGACTTGATCTGAAATCCAGCTCCCTAGGCGCTGCTTGGCCAGCACCAGAGCGTGTCAGTGAGGCCGGCGATTCCTCCGCCCGCGCCTGCTGCAGTGTAGCTGTGGGTCTGAGCCCCCGGCAGACAGCAGCGCCTGGGAGAAGGATGCCCCCCAAAATTCCGCTCACGATGCACGTGGGCCACCAGCGCTGCCGAGGGGGCCGTGCATCTCAGCACCCAGCACGCCGTGCTTGCACAGGAGCGGGGGTCAGGCTCGGCGCTGGCTGTGGCTGTCCCCACCCAAGCCAAGGCACCCCACTGTGTGGCTGTGCGGCCTCGGCGTGGCTCTTGGTGCTGAGCGGCACGGTAACTCCGGGCTGCCGGGGCCGAGGAAAGCCGAGCGTGGATTTCAGGTCGTGCAGTGACATCTAGTGTGTGCGGGGAGCTGGCAGCCGGCGTGGCGGGGACACGGACACGGACACGGACACGGACACGGACACGGACACGGGCACAGCGCCCGCGTGGCGGGGTCAGAGGGACGGAGCCGTCATCCCCGTGCTGTGTGCTTTCTCACACCGCGTGGTAAGGTTAGCTGACACTTGGTGTCTGAGTCTGACTAACGATTTTCAGCGGAGATGGTGGCTGCCTTGTTTCCTTGTGTTCTTTTTTCACGCGTTTCATCTTCAGATGCTCCCTCACTCGGGGTCTCAGCTGAGATGAACGCTGCGTGACCACAACATTTTATTCTTCGGCTGACATGGCGTGCACACTGAGCGTAGCCCGTGCTCGGTCGCCCCAGTGAGCGGGACGAATCCCCCCGGCATTTTGCCATCACTCGACGGCCACGGAGGTTTCCCCAGCACGTGCCACAGCCAGCACCGAGCAGGGCCCGAGAGCCAGCGCGGGAGATGCCGCCAGCCCCTTCCTGTCCCTGTGTAATTCAGGTGGGCAGCCGCAGACATTTTGTGGATAATACTGAAGAGGATCGAAGCACAACCCCAAAGGGCTGCCTGGCCCTCCCCGTGGCTTTGGGTGGTCAGATGTTTCCTTATTTCCTGCTCGGTGGGACCCAGGAACAGCCCTAAACCTGGCCTGAACCCGTGGTGCTGGCATGAGCCACGTGGCCAGGGCCTGCCGTGCCCGAGCGGCTTCCCCCTGGGCACTGCGGTGCCTGAGGAACGGGAGAGCGGGGATCTCCCCAGGGGATTTTAGATTTATTTATTTATTTATTTACTAGTGACTTCGTTTATCATCTCAGTTTGTTCTATTTTGATCAAGGCAATGAAAACAAGGCTCCGTCTTCTAAACTATTTTATCCAAGGAAGTGAGAAATTGTGTATTTATAAAACATGCCAGTCAATGGATGCGTGAAACACACTCTGTTCCATTTTGGGTGTATTCCTCTGGTAATTAGCTATAAATACAGTCTCATTTGGTGACTGATTTTAAGCGTATTTATTCTACTTAGATGTGGAAAAATATTCATGTTGATCAGCTCCCCTGAGGCCTTCATCAGGCAAGCTTAATGAAAAGAACAGACAGGTGCTTTTTATGAGCGCTTTTTTTTTTTTTTTTTTAATTTAAAAGAAGGCTTGTGACCGTACCTCTTTCATCCTGGTCTCCAGCTGAGAGCTCATGCTGTCAGCAGAGTTAATATCTCACAACAGGACCCTCTGGGCTTCTGAGTGTAAATATTCACGGCATCATTCTCCTCCGTTTTCTTATAAAAATTGCAATAACTGATTACGGAAGCTCGGAAAATAATGCCATGAATTTACAGGGTTTGATTCAGTTCGCAGTTAGGGTGATGCAAACAGGAGTGTGAGAAAATGGAGTGACATCGGTGCCAGACTGCTGCAACTGGCTGCCACCTGGATGTACAATCTCTTTACAGAGTTCAGTTCACCTGCAAACACCCCTGCGGTGGGCACCCCTGCTGCAGGTCTCCCTGCAGAAGCGGAGGTTTGTCTCCCCGCTGCAGGTTTGCTTTGATGATCAGCTCCTTCACCTCTGCAGCACTGCTTCAGGCAGCAGGCGCTGCTGGGCGGATTGCCAGAGCACCTGGCCAGATGTGCTGCACAGGATAATTTTTTTCCCAAAAGATTGCAATTACGGAAATGAATATATTTACTTGTTTTTCACTGAATAAAGCCACCAGGCTCTGTGCTCACTCTAAGCTGTCTTAGCATGTAATTTGGCTGCCTACTGGGATGGAGGTAATTAATGACAGAGGGGGAGACAGCTGTTAACGATTGGATATGGACATGACACAAAGCGGTACGTCTCTATGTTACAGAAATACCCTTCCCTGCTAATCCTGCGGGAAGTGCGAGTCAGTGCCCTCACCAACACACCAGCGGTTTTCGGTGCCCTCCGTGAACTTACAAATCACACCCAGGGAGCCAGCCCTCGCGGGACGAGCCTGCCGGGTGGTTGGGCTTGTGCAAAACCGCGGGCTGACGAGAGGTGCTGCCGCGTAGACATGGTGCGGGCACTGCGCGGTGCCAGACGGGGCTGTGCAGCAGAACTGTGTGGGGACTGAGCTGGGGACATCGCCCCCAGCCCCCTGGGCACTCACGGCACGGCCACAGTGGGCCAGCAGAGCTGCCTTTGGGCAGAGAGGCTGGGTGCCCGGGCTGGGGACCGCAGGGGTAGCACCTGCCCGTTCTTGTGTGCCATCAGCGAGCTCAGGTCAGGCCCCGCGCAGCACCACATGTTCATTAAAAGCTGCTTTCAAATTAAGTGAACTTCAGCAGCGGTTTTCTCATCTGAGTTACCGGTTCTCGGTCGGCAAAGGCATTTAAAATGTGTCTCTATTGAAAAATTAACCGAGAAATGGGTTTGTGGAGGCTTCTCAGCATGCATAGCAGTGATGCTTCTTCAGGGTCAAGACCTGCAAAGACGAGTTTACAAGTGATGCTTTAATGAAACCACTATTAGCATTTAAATGGGAAGGCATTGACCAAATTTTTAATAAAATTACCTCTAAAAGGGAGCTTAAAATAAGCATTTTAAATTAAACCAATTTCCTCAAGCTCAAACTGGAAAACCGTCGGGTGATAATGGAGTTGAACGAGCTGAAATGCAGGAATGCTAATACACGAATCAAGGAGGAGAAAATTGCCTTCCTTGACGTCAGATGAGTTAGCTGGTTTTAGCTGTACACTTGCAAGGTGTGGGCATCACCACGGCCCACTCGGGCTCTGCAGGGACCAGCCGGCTCCCATGCTGGGGACAGGTCTGGGTTGTAAATCGGCAGTGAAAACGGGCGCAGAGGGGACATGGGGCTTCCTGGGCGAGAACAAGTGCCAGCAGGCAGCAGCAGTCCCACGGGAGGGCCGGGGCTGCCCACGCAGCAGCTGCCCCCCCCCCAGCGCAGGTGTGGGGCTTTCTGCAGATAGCGCCCCGGCTGTTATCACACATTGCGCTTCTGGGGCTGGCAGCTGCAAGCAGGTCTCTTACACCGCTGCTGGCAGATGGCACTTCGCAATTCCCCCAGGGTCTGGAAAACATCAGAGGTTGCTTTCCTTAAAATGATATTTCTTTCTGCCTTGCTTTTCACCAATAATTTATAGTAATGTGTTTTAATTTCAACACCAAGTTTTGATTGTGCCTCTGCTCCGTAAGGATTCAGACCCATTTTCCTGTACCCATTTGCACTCTTCAATAAACGTTTCATTTCCCTGCAAACCTCCAGCATGCAGTGCACAATCACAAGAAGTTCCTCGGGAACTAAAACCATCCCCAGCTGTGATGTCCCCAGCATGCATGCTCAGCAGCCTCCAAAAGCATAAGAAATACGGTGCAAACCAGGCTTTCAGCTGTAAAAATACGCTTCTATCTTTGTTAGGTGTTAGTGGTAGACCAAGAGTGAAACAAATTTTGGAGAAGTCTTTTGGAAGATTTTGTTTTAGGGAAATAACTGCCACTGTTAATCAGAACTTTTCGAAGTTATTATCAGTCTCCTAGTCACAAATTACCAGACAATATATCAGCCTGTTCAATCTGTCATAATCTGATGATATTTAGTCAATGTTTTAGTCAGTATTTTAATACCTGAGCATGCCCTAGATCACAGGATAATGTCCTGCCTTCACAGGGTCTGGTAGCGTTTTCTTATATAATGAGTAAATAAAAAAGCCCCACACGCTTCACCCTCTGTGATTTAATGATTTAAGGGCGGGCGCATTTGCTATGCAAAGATCCTGCCTGGCCTGCATGTGCTTTCATGCCACAGCCTTTGTGAAGCTGGTGGGAAGAGAGGAGGCGTCCAGAGGTCCCCGAGTGCCACCTCCTGCTCACAGCAGCTCCTCGGAGCCAGCACCAGCCCTGATTCGTGCTCTGCAGCATACAGGATTCCTGCTTGTAGCAGCAGATGAAGGGATTGAAGTGGGAAGGCTCAGCATCCTTCTTGAGAGTACTTGTCTAGTTGTTTACAATTGTTGTAAAATAGCATTTCCTCCTCCGCTGTCTTTTTAAGCTGTCTGATTTTTCAGCTTTTAACAGGAACCTTTCTCATAAACCCTCACAGTGTGACCTTACAACCCAAGACTGTGGAGGATGTGTTCTCGTTTCAGAAGCACAGTGAAGTTCGGTGGTATCTCTCCCTGAATGACACACCCCCGGAATCCTCCTCTGATTTCTCTCAGATGCTGTCAGTCTGCCTCTGCTAAGCGAGATCAATTCCCAAATCCATCCTGGAAGAGCACTGCTGAGATCCTTCCTTCGGCTCATCACTACTTGCTCTTTTTGCACACCATCGAGGTATTTTGGCCGACCCCGTGCCACTCACTAACCCCCCTCATCCTCCCCTTGCAATGAATCCCACCTAGCACTGCTGTAACGCTTTTTCAGGGATGAAAGCCCACATTCCTTTTGTCCAGGGGCTGCAACAGTCTTCTGGTCTGCTACAGCTCTCACGTACGGACACAGCCCATCGTTATTTTAGTGCCTGTTTCACTCTTCCTCTTCTTAAGCGGTAGGCATTAGTGTGAAATTAACTTTATTTCCAGTGGGGCAGTGGTAGTGGAACAAAGCCCAGCTCGGGCTGAGGCGCTGCATGGACAGTGTCCTGGCGGAGGAGGCAGGCAGCCTGAAATCCCCCCGTGAGGGAGGAGACCCTTGGGTTCCTCCTTGGCTGCTCCTCGCCCCCGCAGCTAACAGCCCCCGGGAGGGGGAGATGGGAGAAGGAGGTTTAATTCTGCAGGGTTTTTTTGTTTGTTTTTTGTTTTTCCTGAGGAAGTTTAATTGCATTAGCATTTGGTTCTGCTTATTCAAATTGCATGAGCTGAGGTTGCAAGGGATGGATCGAGACCTCGCCTGGCGTCTGGCTGCTCCTGCAGCGGTGCTGGCTTCTGGGGTTTGGTGGGGAACGGGGAAAGGATAGGGTTGTTCTCCGAGCGAGTGCTCCTCTTCGGTTGCCCAGAATAAAGAGATTTATCCCTTCAAACCGTGCTCTCTTTCACTGCACTGCCACTGCCTGAAATGGGGCAGTGAGGTGAGAGGAAGCAAATTTCACCTTTCTAACAGCATTTTTTAACCTCTGTTCCTCACACAGCTATCAGTGGCTCTGTGTGCAGAGTCTGTGGTAGGGTGACTAATAAAAATGACTACAGTTACCGGATTAAATTTCAGCCTTCTGAAACAGTGGATCAATATTTTGATGTTTAGAGTAACAAGTCATTTAGAAGTTGAGTAATGGCTTAGCAGTCTTGAGATGGGAAAAGGATAAGAAAAAGTCTGTGCTTTTACTATATACCTGCTTCCTCTGGTTGGTAAATTGTGGCAGAAGTTAGAGCTCAGGGGAAAACAGGCTGCCCTACAGCGCATGGGAGCTCCTGCGGCGGAGCGGGCACTGGCTTTACCCTGCGACAGGGGCAGGAATTCTCCACAGGGTTTAGAAGGAAAAAGTCAGTGCCAATCTTTTAAATCTACCGATCGGTTAGCATGAAGCATCTTCTGAAAGACGAGAGAAGTACTTTCTTGTGTAGGAGAGCGTGTCTTTCTTGCAGCTGCGGGAGCTCGCAGCTCCCCATGGGGGAGCGTGGGCAGTGCTGGTGTGCCGGTGTGCCGTGTGTGTGCCGTGTGTGTGCCGTGTGTGTGCCGTGTGTGTGCCGTGTGTGTGCCATGTGTGTGTGTGCCGTGTGTGTGTGCCGTGTGTGTGCCGTGTGTGTGCTGTGTGTGCCGTGTGTGTGCCGTGTGTGTGCCGTGTGTGCCGTGTGCTGTGTGTGCTGTGTGTGTGCCGTGTGTGTGCCGTGTGTGTGTGCCGTGTGTGTGTGCCGTGTGTGTGCCGTGTGTGTGCCGTGTGTGTGCCGTGTGTGCCGTGTGTGTGCCGTGTGTCTGCTGTGTGTGTGCCGTGTGTGTGCTGTGTGTGTGCCGTGTGTGTGCTGTGTGTGCCGTGTGTGTGCTGTGTGTGTGCTGTGTGTGTGCCGTGTGTGTGCTGTGTGTGTGCCGTGTGTGTGCCGTGTGTGTGCCATGTGTGTGTGTGCCGTGTGTGTGTGCTGTGTGTGTGCCGTGTGTGTGCTGTGTGTGTGCCGTGTGTGTGCTGTGTGTGCTGTGTGTGCCGTGTGTGTGCCGTGTGTGTGCCGTGTGTGTGCCGTGTGTGTGCCGTGTGTGTGCCATGTGTGGTGCCCTGCCATCGGAGCCAGGTGAACGCTCAGCCCTCGCCATGGGAAGCGACACGTCTAACACAGTGGCCAGGAACTGCTCTGGTAGCCAGGGGACAAAAGCGTGGCTTCTGAGTGCCTCCCTACAGCTTGGTGAGATGCTGTTCCTCGATAAAAATAGAATTTTTAACCAGCAGTCTTGGAAAGCACTTTATACCACACCATTAGGCTTACAGGGCAATAAAAACATTTCTTTGCCTGTCCAAATGTAAAAAGAAAAAAAAGAAAATCAATCTCTCTGGAGCCAGTTGTTATTTAATGTTCTTACTTTAGCAACGTGGCTCAGTCTGTCATGGACGAAGTTAGCTTTCTGTGGCGTTTGTTCCAGGAGCGAACAAACGCATTTATCTCCAAGTTGCTTTCACCTAAAGCCAGCCCGGCACAGGACCGCGGCTGGGGGAGCTGGGGGAGCTGGGGGAGCTGGGGGAGCTGGGGGAGCTGGGGGAGCTGCTCTGCTGAGGCCTGGGGCGCTCGGGTGCAGAACGGGGCCTGGGCCTCCTGGTGCCACCCGGCTGTGGGGTGGAAGGCCGGCAGCTCCTCCACTTGGCACCTTTCCCTCAACGAGGTTTTATTTCAAAATAAAGCCAAGTGCCCCGTGAGCAGGACTGGCAGGGCCTGATGATTAGGGCTCGTGGGCAGCAATGGCATGTTTCCAGGGTCAGCCTGGGCCCTCGTGGGGCTGGCGAGGTGGGCGGGTGGCTGTCGTGCCCTCAGAAGCCTCTCAGCTGCTTCCCAGAGCCAGCACCAGAGCTAAAGGGAAACTGAGGAAAAAGGAGATGACCTTACAGGTGGATCAGAGAATCATTAAGAGGGGCATAAATCATATAATCATTAAGGCAGACCCTGGTGTCCCAGGCCGGCAGGACGGGCTGCTCGGGCCATGGGGCACCGGCTGGGAAGGAGCCACCGGGCACAGCTCGGGTTCGAGTGCCCAGCCCGCAGCCCTCGCTCGGTGACGAGCCCAGGGAAGCAGAAAGGACATGCTTCAGGTGGGAGCTTTCCCCGTGTGGGCTGCGCTGGGATCTGCGCTGCGTGAGGCAGGTAAGCGGTGGTAACAGCCCCCAAGCTATCTGCCTGCCCTGGTGATGTGAAATGCGTGGGGTTGCCTCTGCAAACTGGTTTGAGATGGCTTAAACACGTGTCCAGTCGGCTTGCAGGCACCGAGTTTCGTGCATGTGCAAGAAATCTAAAACCTTAATCACATTTTTCTTCTGTGCTCTCACAGTCGACACAGAACGCGGAACAGCTGCAAAACGCAGTGCGGTGAGATGGGGAGCAGAGCTTCTTGTGAGCATACCTGTAGCGGGAGCTCGTTGCATCTCTCTTACTTTGTGCATCTCTTGGGGATTATTTTGCTGTTGGTTTTGTCCCTAGATAATATTTATTATTCTGGTCAGAACCAGGCAAAAGGCATAAGCATAATGCAGCCTGCTTCTGAACCCCTGGCTGCTCAGAATACCTGCTCCTCTGCATGCCAGCCTGCAGCTTGGCTTTCTGTCCTGACGCTTACAGCCTTCTGAACTCCATTGCTGGAGCCTTGATCCTACAGAGCCTCAGGAAGGACACCAGGGCACACGCTGTATCTGGGGAATCTGCACAGGGAGGTCTGAAGACAGCACCAGGAGCTGCCGTGCTCAGAGCAGCCTCTTGCAGGACTGCGAACACCCAGCGCAAGTCCTCCCCATGCCCAGGACACCAACTGCAGCCGGAGCGGTGAGGATTCTCGTGCCCAGCCCACCTGCAGCTGGCACTGGTGTCCCCATGCCCCAAACTCCAGCAGGAGCCCTGCCCAGCTGCCCAGCATTAAGTCGTCCCACGCCAGAGGGCTCGCAGCTGGCTCTTGTGAGCCACCTCCCTGAGCACACTGCAGCCTCTTTAAGTAGTCTGCGGTGGCAGGGTGAGCTGGTTTGTGAAATATTTTAGTAGCAGGACGACTTGGCAAACCTTCTGTGCTGCTCCGCTGATGACACAGTGCCAGACTGCAAAAATGCCGCAAAAATGCAGTGTAATCAATAGAGTAAGACAAAAGAGCAATCAGTGCTTTATATTTACTTAATTAAATACTATCTGATGCTCGACCTCTAAATCTTTTGGACTAAATTAGGTTTAATATCTAATTATCAGTCACGTGAATGGTATTGATTTAAAATCATGATGTTTAAGTGGTCTGATTTTCAGATATATTAAAAAAAACAATTAAAGCTTTCATTATAGCATATAGGATGGGCACTGGAGAAGTTTTCAGGAAAACAAACTGTTTAGACTGAATGCTATAAAGCTGGAGGGTTTTGTTAAGACAATTTTCTTTTGCTGCCTCTCTTGTAGTACTCAGATGCATTTTTTTTCCTTTAATTTAATAAAGGCACTGGTGGAGCACAAGGAATTCTGATGAACACATGTCCAGTGAGACGGGCAAGGTAGGTCCTCCAAGCCCCAGGTCCCTGCTAATGGCTAGGCACTTCCTAAAGAAGCTGCAAGCTTTAAAAGCCATATACTATCAGCCCCATAATATCGGCTACAGTGGTTTTTTCCTGTCTCCCCCTGCCAGATATTGAAGGAACTTGAGCTGCGAGGCTGGTGCAGACAGAGCCAGCTGGCTCTTAGTCCTCCCTTTAAAAGTCAGCTTTCAATGGCCATTAGAACAAATTGAGAAGACGTGTGTAATGGCTTTGGCAGGGCTCGATGCAGAAAGAAGGCTGGATAACGTATGAACAATGGGAGGTAAGTTTGTGGAATTCTGTCTTTGCAAACCCTGTGAAAGCCCCTTTCCACTTTGCAGAGAGAGAGGCTTTAAAGTTGGAAATTGTTAGAATACAGCTGCCTTGCCATGCTATTATTTAACAACTTTATAATCTAATACATGCGTTGCCCTTGGTTCTCTGTGCTGCTTACTGTGGGACATTGTAGGGATGTATTTGTAGGTATTTTTTCCATGTTTTGGAAGTCCTTAATACCAATATTCTTGGCTAAGACTGTAGGTGCTTTTCTCAGGATGGCTTTCCATGGGTGCTACCATTGCCAAGCAAAGTCAGAAAAATTGTTTTTCCCTCTCAAGGGCAACTGGGAATCTTCTGAAATCCAGCTTTTGTTTCTCAGAAGGATTCTACCACTTCAAATATTTGCCCACGATGCACCTTCTAATGATGAGCTCTGTATTTGGCACCTTTTATTGTCCACCATTTTCCTTTCCTTTTTACAGGATGCCCACATTTTTGTATTTCTTTGCCTGAATCCTGAGCAGAGTTTAGTTATGTTTGTATTCTGTATGTAATTATTTTATTGCAAGCATTGCAGAGAACTCCAGAAGTCTTCTGTGTTGAAAGATAATTTCTGTGAAGCATTAGATACATAAAATTTGCCAGACTTGGAAACTTTTTTGTATAGTCTGTTAACGCAGCTGGTACATAAGGGAACGTGTTTTTTTGGATGGTCTTGTTGAATGAGCACATCCCAGGCCCTGGAGCTTGGGATCAGGGTGCAGGTCAGGCTGGAAACGGGAGGAGAGTTATTTTTTTCCTTCCAAAAATGAGGGAAAAAAATCTGATAAGACTTGTGTGTACTGCCCCTGACAATCACCTTTCTGCGTGCTGGGACGAGATGCCCCTCACAGTAACAGACGCTCCCGTGCCCGGCACTTCACTGTGCACACCCCAGTTCACACTCAGTCGCACACACACTGTGTGAGCACGCTTGGAACAGGAACAGGAGTTACACTGAGACCAGTCCTTAATAACCCGTTTTTCACACTTTCCACGCTGCTTGGGATTTCTTCCAAGATCTGGCCGGGAGGATGTAATCCTGCTGACATAGCTCTAGGCTTAAAATGAAATCAGTTAAGGATTTCATGATCTTCCTTTCTTTCCACCAAGTTATTCTGAAAGTGTGGAAGGAGGAAATTGAAGTGGTTGGATTTTTCAGCCGCTACTCTCCTGTTATGTGTTTGTTGAAAGGAATCAGTGTTTTGCTTCTTGCACTCATGCAGAAAATACTGCCAGAGGTAACTGGTGTTTTACTCCAGAGCTGGTAGGGAGCGAGGAGTGCTAAGCTCAGCCGGTGCATATCCTTTATCTTGCACAATGGTCCTGAAGCGCGATAAACACCAAGAGAAGAAAGTAAATATAAATTGTATTTTTAGGGGGGATCTTATTATTTACGAGTAAATAAGGGAATAACTTCTAATAAGTAATATGATAAGATGCCCGTGATGGTTAAGCAGCAGCCAGGCGAAGTGCTGTACTCTCCTACAACCACTGCAGGACGGGAGCAATGCGTGTCCCATGAGCCAGATGCCTCAGATTCCCAGGTCCCAAGGGAGCCTCACCTTCCTGCAGTAACTCATCCGAGCACACGGACAGGGAGGTTCATTTGCAGTGGCTTTGGCGTAAATTCTGCCCCCCAGGGACACATTGCTCAGCATCCATGGGGTTGTTTTGACCTGCGTGTGACAGTCTGTCTTGCACAAGCGCTTCTGGAGTTCCTGTCTGTTGGGGCAGTTCACAGCAGGGGTGCTGGTGTTCGTGGGGAGCCCAACGTGGGGCTGTTAGATGGGGAGGCTTTCTTTTTAGGCAGTTTTGTGACTCCATCTGGATATCTCTCTCCATATCATCAGCTGTTTGAATATGTAAATAGCTATATTGGGAATGTGGGAGAGGGCTGAGAGAAATGCAAAACTGGGATACTCAAGCAAGAAAGGTTCTGAGGTCTGCCTGATGCCGAAATCGACTTTCAGTGGAGTTCAGAACACATTCAGCATGTCAGTGGTGCTCTGAGATGTACGAGAAAGGAGGGCTGTGGGAAACAGGCTTTTGCTGTGGCTCTTCTTGCCTAGCAGGTTATTAAATTTTCGAGCCACTGTTTTGTTGTGAAATAGCTGTATTGGAAAGCACTCGGATGATAGCACATTAATGCAGCAAATGGAACTAAAGGATAACTGTAATTAAAGCATTAGGACACAAAGAGCCTTTCAAGACGTTCCAGATGTATCCAGCCCTCAGAGAATCAGGGAATTTGGTTGCATTTACCAGCTTTTGTTGAGCTTGCTGGCCACCCAGATCTAGTTTTGGCAGGTCCATGCAAAAACCTTTCAGCAGCTTGTTGCTGTGTATGGGGTTGAAACCGGGGCTGGTTTCACCCCCAGCAGCTGGCTGATGACCTGAGCATCGGGCTGGAGTTAGAGGCAACTCTCCTCTAATTGCAAGGCACGGAAAAGCCCCTTTTTCTCTGCCTATCCCGCCCCGTGCTGCAGGAGTGCTCGTGTTGCTGGTGGTGGTGGTGTTGTCTGAGTAGTGCCTCCTTGCCCACGCCTGCCCTGCTTCCCAGGCGAGAAGCAATTTATTCTCCTTTCCACCTAGTTCACTATCTCTTCTGAAAAGATCTTGTCAATCAGGTGTAATTGCACTAAGTTAGGCGCAGCAGATCGGTGCACAAGTACTGTGTCAGAGGGCCCGGGTCCAGATGAGCTGTTGGTGCAGCACCAGGCCAGGGGAGCCAGCACTGGGGGAACTGGCCCCATGTCTCTTGCAGGCTTTTCACCGAAATATTTTTCGTTTTTTTTTTTTTTTTTTTCAGTTGTGCTGTATAGCTTTTCTTTCATTTGTCGGAGTTACTTTAGCTTTCCAGTCAGTGGAAATAACACAAAGCTTAGCCAGAAAGAAGATTTTAAATTCCTAGCTGATCTATGCAGCTAGCTAACAAGCGAAGCAGGCTGAATCCCACAGAAAGGTGGGCCACGAGCTAAAGTCCCTTCCACACACTCGATTTAAGCCGTTTTCTGTAAATAACGCTTTGATGCGCCTCGCCTTGCTGTGGCCTTGTGCGTCCCGGTGCCGTGGGCTCTGCGCAGAGCCCAGGTCCCTCTGCCTCTCGGGAACACCTTATGAATCCCCCAGCGCTGCATTTTAACCTCTCCATCGAGCACTGCAAACTTGAACTGATCAGCAGGTAGGGAAGTGGCAGTGGGGCAGGTGATGCTTGCAGGGCTCAGGCTGCTGCATGCGGCTGGCAATCCACGGCCACCCGTGCTGGGGAGGTTTTCATGGCCCGTGTACGAAGGAATGAGGGAAAGAAATGTGTAAGAGAAGGCAGGCTGGCTGCACGTGCACCCACCTGGGGCTGGGGGCTCCTGCGTGCTGCTGGCCCCCTCCCAGCACTGATGTGCAGGGGGCTGGGGGCGCCTCGGAGGTCTCCATCCTGCCCAGTGCGTGCTGCTCCCGCTGCTTGGCCTCACGTATTCAGGCTGCCACTGTCAGTTCATTCAGGCAGTGCTGATTAGAGCGCTCAGCGAGTAATTAGCTAAACGATTTGTGCTGCACGCCAGACAGTCCGGTCTCTAAGCAGTCCCTGTACCTCAGTGCTTTGTGGTTTAAAAAAAAAGGAAAAAAAGAAGGGATCTTGTGAAAAGACACCAGAAGAGAACACTTTACTGCACCCACACATGTGACTAGATACAAAGTCATAAAGAGAAAACATCTGTTCCTTCCCCGACACCTCGCACAGCTTGTATTGTTTTGGTAGGGATGATACATATACACCAGAGGGACGCTTGGCCTATGGACTCTTCTACCCTGAGCAGCATCGGACGTTTGGGTGTTACTTTGCACTAAAAATATTTTTCACTAAAAATATTCACCTTCCATAAGGATAGGGAACACTAATCCCATACAAGGATTACATTTCTGAGGATAATATTTTACGGCACCCATAAGCTTGGATGCATGGTGGTTGTCGCTCGTCTCTGCTTCAAACGAAAAAAAAAAAAGGCACAAAGCCGATCCCTCGCTGAATTACCATTTTCAAAGTGCGTCTTGCAAAAGTCCTTTTCTTTGTCACATACAGGGAAGGAGTTTCATGGTACCGTAAAGGCGAGCTTCTGACTGTTTCATTGGTTTTGGAACTTTCATTGGCTTTTTCACTGTTACTTTAAGGTCATTTTTGTTTACATTTAGTAGCGGTCAAGGCCCACAAGCTGTGCTGTCTGACCCGACAAATCCCACCTTGCTGCTGTTTTTCCCTCCCTAGACATTTTCGGGAGTACCCAGAGTGCAAATGTTTGGGGTTCGATTACACCAAACTCCCCTTCTGTGACCGCATGCGTTGCAGTATGTCTCTGGTTGGCACCTGCTGTCAGCTGGCTGTGTGCCTGGCTAAATATCCGTGCGCTCCGTGCGGGGGTTATTCCGACGGCAGGGAGCTGCTGGGGCTCGTGGACACAGAGCTGGGTGATGTGGCTGCAGGGCTGAAGGAGAGGGATCCGTCTGTCCGCGTTTGTGCTGCTCCCGGTGTTGGCCCAAGGTCATTTCTTGCTCTGCACCGGTGTTTGTTACTGAAACTTTCTCACAAGTTTTCTGTGAGCCTTGCAGTAAGAGGCACCTGGACAAGGGGTGTGCCCAAGGGGCAGGGTGAGGTGACCGTAGGGGCACTGCGGCTTTCCTGCACGTGGAAAAAGTGGGGACTGAAGACCAAGGAGACTGGGAGCACTGAGGGCAGGGAGCGACCCGCCATCACATAGCGATTTGATTCCTGTCCCCAGCGGAGCAGGGCTGCACCAGTGTGATGCTGTGTCGGCACTAATTAGCCAGGTTAATCCTCAGCATTAAATTCAGCTGTGCTAATTACCCTGGGTCCCGTGCTGCTGCCAGCTTCTGACCCCATCTGCTCCCCTGTGGGCCCGGGCAGCGTTGCATCGGGCACGGGGCTGCCCCACGGGAACTGGTAGGCTCTGGTTGCACTGCCGTGGGCAGTGAGCAAGAGGCTATTTATTTATTTATTTATTTATTTAATTATTCGTTCCCTCAAGATTCCACCCAGTTGGCTTTGTTGCAGGCGGGCAGTGGTTTCACCCAAAGCAGAGGCTGCAAAGTGCAAAGCAAATGCATCTCATACTCTTGAGACAGGCTCGCTGGGGACCGGCACGCGAGGAGCTGCAGCCAGAAGAACAGCCGCTCTCAGGGCTGACAGGCTTAAAAATAACCAGTAAAAACCCACTACCTGTGGGTAGTGCAGAATAAATGTGGCAAAAGGATTTTTAATATGCACTAGCACCCACCAGCACAGATGCTGATGTTACGATGGTTAAGCAATATTAACTTGTAATCTCGTAATTTTAGGTTCATTGCCTCGCAGTGTGCAAAACCCACACCTGCCAGAAGCGCATTTAAAGGGAAATTGTAGCGCAGGTCCCATTTCAGCTTATTAAGCCAGTGAGTACTAATTATGTTTTTTGATGGATTTCTAAACAAAAGCTTTTTATTTATTTATTTTGCAAAGGAATCGCAACCTGCTGTTGAAGAAAGCGGAGCTCGGGTACTGCTTCTGCTACCCCGAACGGGCGGGCTGTACGGCTGCACCCTTTGCGGCTGTCCCCGCTGCGCCTGGTCCTGCTGCTTGCCCCTGAGCCCTGGCACACCTCGTGCTCGTTTGTTAAAGGTCAGCAGCACCCGAGCTGCGTGGGGATCAGAGCTCACCTCTCCGCAAGACGAGTGTGCAGTGTTTTTCTAAGAAATGAATCTCTAGAGGAGCTGCTAGCCGCAGCACTGGCTTTTCCCAGTTGCCTCTGTAAATTTAGGACATGCTTAGAAATATTTTACACACAGAGGTAACCAGCTTCAATAAAGAAAGGAACTCATAGCTCAGGAAAAAGTACAAAAATTAGGAAGATGATCAAATAAAACATCAGGCATGGAGCTATAAGCATTAAATATTAACGTGAAAACTCCAGGACTGCAGCATAGGATTTGCAAACACTTATGTGCTCGAGGAACTTTAAAAATTAAATTGAAGAAACTTTAATATTTAAGCGCTGTGTTTAAAATTTAACTGGTGCATTTCTGCAGGGCGGTGAGGCTGATGCTGGCGGGGGGAGCCCCTCGGCGGGCCGCAAGGCACTGCTGCTGCCCCCAGCAGCACGGTCAGCGGGCTGGAGGTGTTGGGGCTGGAGCATCAAAGTCTGCGCCAGTGCTGTGCACGTCTGTATTGTTGGCCTCTCATGCAGCAGTGGGGATGAAAATGGGCTTGGGGATAAAAATAGGCTTGCCTTAAGGTTTTAGCGCACATGCTAAGACTATGGAAGACATTTCTGCAAAGCCAGGGAAATCACTACATGATACTTTCAGTATTTTCCGTTAAAACACGGTAAAATAAATATGCTTTTCATCTCTCTTTAATAATTTTCCGAAGAAACTGTGAAGGCTACAGGAAGATCTAGTTGGGGAAAAAAAAATCCTTAAAGTTTTTTTTTTTTTTTTAAAGGACTGCATGTAAATCTTTACTGGTGGATGCATTCACCTGAGTACCAGTTTTTGTTTGTAAATGGGTGAATCTCTGGGCTCAGCACCCTTGGGCCCATTCTTGGTGCTCATGGAGCTGCTCCATGCCCCATGTGCACAGCACCAGGGCCAGGCAAGGGGCAGCACCCTGCACCACCCTGCTGGGGGATGTGCATGGCCAGGGGCCCTACCTGCTCCCTGGCAGTTGTGATATGGAAGAAATATCCTTTAACACCGTACTGGCAGTGCATACCTTCTACTTGTTGCTTTTGATGCTACTTCCAATGGCACTGTGATCCTTTAAATTTTTAAAAATATATTTATTATTATTTTATTTTCTAAAAAGAAGCTTGGTTAGATAGAACATCCTAAAGATCTCTTCTTTTGGCTCTGGTTTTTGTTCTGATGTGTCACCACGGCTGTGCTGAGCGGCCGTTTTCATCTCTGTAGGATAAATCCTAAATAAGTAATTTCCTTGTGAGAAGGGGGACTGCACTTAGGCTGCGAGGAGGCTGCACGGAGCTGCTCACACCCTGCCCAAACCTCCCTGCTGGGGAGAGCATCGCACAGCGCTTGGCACTCAGGGCACAGACCTGGAAATGTAAAACCCAGGAATAAAATTTAGAGCTTGGGAAAACTGGGTATTAATAACGTTCAGCCATATGTACGCTGATTTCTGCAGGGAGAGGTACAATTTTATGGCCAGGGGCAAGCTAACGCTCGTTTTGCGCCTCTGCTTAGCACAGCCCAGGGGTGCTCACCCAGCCAGCAGCTCCTGCGGGAGCCGGCTGCTCTGCTGGCAGGGCTGTGTTTTTGGGACAGGTAATGGTGAATGAAGACAGAAGGCAAGGCAGAGCCGTGCCAGAGGTCCTCGCACCACCACCAGCCCTGACACTGCTAACCACATCGCCAGCGAGAGCCTCCCACGGCTGGGTCGTTCCCCAGCGGGATGCCAAAGCCCCATAGGATGCCTGTGGGGTTTAATGGTGCCTTGATTATCAGTGAGCAGCAAACAGCAACGCTGGTGGTAACAACAGGTTATACACCGCTCCCACGGGGAACTTAACAGGTGCGCTTTTGGAAGGACGAAAGAGATTTTCCACGTGCTCATCTGATAAGAGGGTGTTAATGCTTGGTTCGCCCAGGTCTAACCCCAGCCTATGCTATACCTAAATCGCCTACCTGGGAAGAAATTAGGGACAGGTGATTTATTTGGATATTGATGTTCAGACGGTGAGCGTGTTTTTAATTTTAAATTCGTATACAAAGAAGGACACACATGAGAGACCATAACCTAAATTTTAATTATGTGAGTAATTGCAGTCCTCGGAGAAGGCATTTGGAGCCAGAAAATGAATAGTGTGAGTTATTTCATCTTCTTAATTAATAATTAACATTCAAAATGCATTTTTATTAAGAGTCAGTTAAAAGGTCGACTTTAAAACAGCTTCTGCCATTTGCTATCATTTTTCAAACAAATATGGCAAAATTGCAGCAGCTCAAGCCCTTTCAGCTTGCATACGAAAAACTTCTTCATTTAATGATGCTATGTCTTCATTCATTTGTCATTTTTAATTAGCATTTTGAAGTAATGAGCGGTTGTTCTTTGCATGGCAGATCTTAATGCTAGATTGTGCTTTCCTGCGAAAAGTTAAAAGGGAGGGTTATTTGGCACATTCCATTTTTTTGCTGTTTCCTGGCAGTTTGTAATTCCAGCAAAACATTGATCTTCGGTTTACATTCTCCAGAAGTATGTTGGGGTTATTTGTACCCACAGCTGAGAGCACTGTACGGTATTTGTACAGAACCAGGGTAATAAGGAGAGGTAATTGTGCACGAGTACTTTGAAAGGACGAAGTATTTGCACTTGGGACAAATAGTGTCCAGGCAGCGCAGCTGAGCTCCCAGCTTTTCTTGCATCTTACCCAAATGCTAGAGCAATGCTGGTTACGTGCACAGACCCAAGGGTCAAAGCAAGCAGAAAGCAGAGCTGCAAAGCCAAAAATCAAACGAACAGCACAAAAATATAGTACCTCAATACAAAGTAAAGAAAAAAAATATTAGAGAGCAGAGCTGGCCTCCTGGTAATGAGCAAACGGAGCCTGGGAAACCTCCACTTATTGCCTCCTGCCTTTGTAATGCGCAGATCCTGGGATTGTAAGGAGTTTTTACAAGACTTGCAGGCTTGATCAAGAGTGGAGAATGTGCTGTGTATTCATGCAGCAGCAAGCTTTCCAGAACAAAAAGGTCAAACTGTACCTGAGCCCAGATTCTGAAACCTCAGAGTAATGCCGTTGGCAGCCTTTCACCAAAAATGGCATTATTTCCACCAAAATGCTGCATGATTTATATAAACCAACAGAGTGCAAAACCACTTTGTTTCACAAATGTCACCATCTCGGGCTCTGCCCAAGCTGCTTCCCCTTTGTCTCCCACCCTTCTGCTACCCCTTCGCCCCACTTTTCAGGTACAAATCCTGGCTTCTTGCCTGGGAAGAGGCAGAACCAGAGGGCTCTTCAGTCTCTAAACTCTTGTGTGTCAGTTACGCAGCATCTCCTCCACATTGTTAACTTGGTTTTTTTTTTGGGGGGGGGGGGAGGGGGCACATGATATCTGAATGCAAAAGACTTGTGCGTGGCTCTGTGAATGTGTTTGTGCTTGGCCATGCTAATTACAACTTGGTCGTGGCTCTGAGAAGCAGCAGCTCGCTGCAGAGCGGTGCTTCGTTCAGGGGTCTGGCACGGGGCAGCAGCAGGGCAGCTCCAGCATCGGCCGTGACGCCCCAAAGGTCGCCCGTCACAGCTTTCCCGAGGATGGAGGCACAAAGGCAGTTTCTAAGAAGGATTTTGAGATGCAGAGCAATTTAAGATGCAGGGTTTCTTCCTGTTACAAACACACGTGTTCATGTGCAGATAAGATTATCTTCGAGCCCAAGTTGCTTTATTGTGGCTATGACTGAGGAGCCTCCCACCACGTTAAAAGCCTTCACCTTGCTCCTGGAGGACTGGTGTGCCACGGTTTAGTGCGAGGCTCCGCATCAGGCCCATGGATGGTCTGAAAGGCAGCCCCCACCGAGGTGAGCTGCTTCCCAGTGCTGCCAGCACCATCCCACCCCAAACTGGTGGGTGGGAGGCTGCTGCCTGCGGCGGGCAAAACGAGAGGGAAAGCGACCTCACAGATCTTTGACTCTTCACTGGCTCATCAGTTAGTGAAAAACAGCACCATGCCTAAGACCTTTTTTCTTAAGACCCTCAGAGATTAATCACATTAAAGTAGGTCTCATAAATAATTCACCACTGCTGACTTAATGCCTTTTTTGTGCAAAGGCCAATTATCAAAACAAACATTCAGCTCTATGTAGATCAGTAACTGAAAAACGTCATTTCTATGACATGTAATATATGTTTTCATTTATAAATTGTACCGGCACATGAAACTTAAAGTGTCTCTCCCTCCAAGCTTCTTTAAAAGGTTCCATTAAAAAAAAAAAAAAGAAGAAAAGGATGTGGTAAAAACCAGCCTGCCAAGAAGGACAGAAGAACTTTAAAGGTTATTATAGCTAGTTTTGTTTCCAGATTAATGGAACTTTATCCTAATGAAACCATTCTTTTACTGGCTCACGTAGATCCAACTTTTTCTCTTGTTAATAAAGCACTATAATTAGCTACTATGGATGGCTGCCTGGGAGGCTCGCAGTGCTCACCCAGGCACAGCACGCCGGCCTGATCCAGCCCTGGGACCTCCCGGGGGAGGCTGTGTGGGCAGCCTCGAGGTCTCGCCACCCAGCATCTGCACCGATGTGTTAGAGAGTGGGGGTCCGAGGGAGCTGGAGGAGTGGGAGCCGAAGAGGTCCTGGTGACCTGGTGGGGCCGGTGGGTTAAAGCCCACGGGTGTGTGCTCCAGCTATCTCCTCTTAGACGGTTTCCAAGGATCTCTGACAAGGCACTTTCAGTATAAGTGGTCTTTTATCAGGGTGGGATGCTTGACTGCAAAACCAGCACTAACCAGCAAACTTGAACAGGTTTGCTCTGGCTTAATGAAAAAGGCTGTGCATAATTCATTAATTCATTCCTGCAAAAATTTGCATTTTTCTTGAAAATATTTTCTCAGTTTTATAATAAGCGAATCAAAGTTATAAATCCTAAATGTGCTTTGTGGTAGCATTCATAAAAATAATATACTTCAAGTGCATTCTAAGCACGCTCTTTAAAAAGCTCTTGTGGCTGATGCACGTAGGCAGAACCTGCAAAATGCTCCCTGACAACTCCCCGCAGCGGTTCGGGGACTTGGCATCGACCGAACCTGTGCTGTATTAGATTATCTCACCGGCAGCTGACTTTATAACACACATGGCTAAATCCCTCATCTATATGAAAGTGAGATCTGGATCATTTCAAATTTTAACCTAGATGTGGGTTTGTGGAAAGGCATGTCTTTAAAGTTTTATGGCTTTAGTGTTCAATATTCAGAGAACTCCTTTGACTTCAGTAAAAAGTGATGAGATTTGAGGGAACTTCTGCTTTGCTAGATGAGATATTCGGTGTGATTTAAGTGACTCCGTTGATCTTGCAGAAGAGTCTCTCAAACATTATTCACTCCTCTGAGAAATATGGGATTGTTGAAAGCCGTTAGATTTTTACCATTATTGTTTAGGTTGTCTTATAGAAGGACGGATTGTCCCGTTTCGCTGATCACAAATCAGTATCATAAACACTATATTCTGTAATTGCATTTCACGTAATAATTTATAGTTTCTTTAGTAAGAATATGGCTTATGGCATATAAGATAGAAGATAGACATATTTAGCTAATGGATTTTTCTAAGCCACTGCAAAAAATTTATTTGCATTATAACTTCTCCAAACCATCCATTTTTACACTTGTATCCATTTCCAAAGCAAAGCAAAATAATTTTAATCAAGTCCATCTGCTCAGGCTCAGAAGGGGGAGGGAAGGGGAAGGAAAGGCAGGTTATTTTACAGGCGAGGTATTTGGATATGAGGTAGGAGGATACTTTGCATGCTGTGTATTAAGTTTGGGCCAGGTGTGCTCTGTTTCCTCGCAGCCATTCCAGCAGAGGAACGGGCAGCACGGCAGAGTCCCGCAAGGCTTCACCTCGCTCTGCCCTGCTGTCAGGTGGCGGGCGAGCACCCCCAGACCCCGGAGGGCTTTCCCTTGCACGGCTGGCTTGCTGGAATTCCACGGCAAGTGCATGCTAGTGCTCGTGCTCCCATGAAAGGTGCAGGGGGTGAAGCTGCACCGTGTGCCTTCCCCGCCGCTTGTGTCGGCAGCCCCGTGCCACAGCCCTGCTGTGCACCTGCACGGGCACTGCGAGGTGCCTGCGGCTCCCAGGCTGGATACGCCGTAGGGCAGCCGGCCTGTCGTCTGAAATCGGAGCTAAGGAAATTATTCTGAACGTCTCGGCTGCTGGAAGGGCTGCCTCCTCAACGCTGCACTCCGACCCTGTGACTGCTGCTCCCAAAGGGCAGTTTTGAAAGCTGCCGCCCTGCTTTTTAGCCAGACACCAAGCCTAGAAATCCTCACGGCTTTCGCTTGGGGCACGGCCCTGACATCTGGCTAATTGCTTCACCCCTTGTGTGCTGCGGCTCTGTGCCTTCTCTGATGAAACGCCTCCCGGTTCAGATGTTTCGCTCCTGCTTATTAACTCTTCCTTTCTGGTCATGCTCAGTGCTACTCTGTCCGTAATGTATTTGGGAAGGAAGTTGGCAGCGGGAGATGCAGCTGGTGAGAAGCAGTTATGCCACGCTTTGCTTTGGTCACTCTGTGGGATTCTGTTTATAACACTGTATATTTATTGCTCAGGGGCGTAAGGGGTGGCACTGAACCCTGGTGTTGGTAGCCCAGGAGGCAGGTTAAGAGGATCTTTCACCCTCCGTGTTTTGTTTTGTTGTTGTTGTTCACGTCTCCTTAATTTTGTTTAACAATCCAGACTAAGAAGGGGTCTCCAAGACGTGCTGTCATCTGCCACCGCTCACCCAAACCCTCTGCCACAGGTTTCATAGGATTTAGGAAATATGCTAGGAACCATATGCTAGCCCAGGCACAAGAATCGTTAACTGATAATGTCGAAAGAAATAATCAGCTGGATTCTTTCTCATCTTTATTTTTGTTGTCTTCTCTTCTGTCTCCTTCATGTTCAGTTTCAGTTTTTCTATCTAGGTTAGGTGTTTGGGGATTTCTCTATCTCCTACTGTGATTTCTTCACGTCCAATTTTCTCTTCTAAAGACAGCTTTTCTGTCCACGGCTGATAAGGCTTGTGTTTGGAAGATCAGGCTTTTTCCTTCACTTGTCTTTACCTCTTTCTTCCCCAGTGCTGTTTCTCTCCCCTGGCCAGTTCTCTCTTCCTCTCCAGGGAGCGTGCCTGGTTTTTCTTTCCCTTCTGTTTTCTTTTTCTTGCTACCACTCTTATCTGCAGCTCAGCTTGTCTCACATCTTTATGAAAATATTTTCTCCTATTTTTTTTTTCTTTTTCCCTCGACCTTCTATTCCTCTTTTGTTTATATCTCATTTATATTCCAAATTAAGTAAAAAATTTACTGCTTTTGCTTCAAAGAAGTAGATCAGACTGGGTTCGCAAGGCCTTTTGATACAGGACTATGTCACAAATGGACTCAAAACACCTCTGGGGTCAAGCATAAAATTGTTCACAGCTTGATGGGTAGATGTTATTTTGACATGAGACAAGGTGTTTTTGTTGTTGTTTTGGTTTATTTGTTTTTGGTTTTGCTTTTGTGTGTGAATTTAACTTCATATCCCATGGTTTCTTGGCAAACAGTCCTAAAATCCCTCTTTGTTTCAAGATCATCATTAGTCAGTACGCCCATCTGCTCTGAGGACCCTCGAGGTACTGGCTGAGTCTGGTTTCTCCGTGACTGCTCAGTAGCAGGAGATATTACAACCCACTTCTCCCCACCCTGAGGGGAATGCCACCATTTTGCAGCAACACCGTCTCATGTGAAGACGATACAAGGTAGCTATGATAACTCCAGGAAAAAAATGAGGCTAGGCATGGAGCAGCATTAGGAGTGGCCCATGACCCCTATGAAGCCCTGCAGGAAACCCCTGCAAAGGGAAATTTGGAGAGTAATTTCCAGCACGCTGATCTGTATCGAGTGCTCACCATGTGTGCAACTTGTAATATTCAGGATGAAGTCATACATCGAGCCATTTCAAAGAAAGCTGGTAAAAAACCTCCCATTTTAAAGCTTTATTGTTATGTTCAAAGTTGGTATTTTAATAAAGATATTGAATTCCAAGAATGCAGTGAGAATTTCTGGGATGTATTTTACTGCTCTTACCTTCATTTTGCATTAGCATTTTATGCCAAATTAATTTATCAGCTGACATGCATATACATACCTATGCATGTAAGTGTGTATATGTGCATATATGCGTGTATTATATATGGATAAGACCTTAAATAGCTTTTGTTGTTGTTACTGCTTTGCTTTTAATTTTGTTTCTGTTCATGTGACTCGTATCTATTCAAGTGATAAAGATTTGACTTCATGGGCTTCTGCATAGGCTTAAGTTTACAGTTATGTTCTTAGGCTGAGTGTTTCAGAAGTCTTTGGGGTATCTTCTGGAGCAATTAGCACTGCAATAGTGTCAGAGAGATTGCATAAATTGCCACAAGAGTGAGGAGTGAGCAGCCCCTGAATGATATGTGTATTTGTGCTGCATGCTAAGATGACCCCAAACTGCAAGACTTCTCTGGCTAGTTTTAGAAAGCACTCGTTAGTGAGTAGTGTCCCTGAATTCTTGTGGTGGTGTGAAATTTTCTGATTTATCAACATTAAATCATGATAGATACTTATTTGAAAATGTATATGAATATAACCATGTTGTTTATCACCTTAGCTACAAAAAACACATACATTGTTCCAAAATTACAGAAGGTAAGTACAAAGAGATGTAGAACAACTTTCTGACTACAGCATGTAGAATGAGCTAAGTTAGTGATGATTTTGTTAACAATATTTGTCTACTAATAGGAAATCAACATCTACATTGTTTCACAACTGCAGTATTGCTTTTCTTGTACTTTCTGGTAAGCTCTGATCCAATAGGTCTGTTTTCAACGCCTCTGTTCACCTTTAACAAAAACATGAATAACTAAATAGAATATCTTCTATTGATTCTTAACTACCCTCCATGCAGTTTCTACAGCTGAATGTATGAAACGTAGCCATAGCCTGTGCCACATGCAACCAGGTTTGAAATGATTGAATTTGCCTCTTTATTATTCCATTCTAATTCCCTTAAGGACTTCAGATATACAATTTGGGGACTCAATCTAGCTCTGATTTTATATCCAGTAGATTACCTTTCAAGTGTCTCCTTGAGTACCTCTGCACAGAAGAAAACAAAGGAGCAATATACAATTCAGAGTATTGCCTTTCCTCGCAAATATCAAGCTTACAATGGCTAACAACTGACTTTCTGTTCCTAGGACAGCAGTGTAATATCAGTCTCCAGACATGTTCTTGCAGCATATGACAAGATTTCCAGCATTTCTGCCTTTCAGTCAGAGCCAGTAGCCACTGACTAGATCAAGAAGTGTTCGCATTTTGCTCACTATTCAGTTTCATTTCCATCTAGTTAAACATGAGGGGGATGTAATATATTCATTTTGCAAGAAAATTCTATATTCCTTTGAAGTGATGAATGATTCAGCAAGGCACTATCAGAGTCAATAACAGTTTCGCTAAGCCGTCCTACTCTCCATTGTCATGTAATCAAAATACACTGCAGTAAAGGACACTTTGCATTCTCCCTTTCCGTGTTACCAGCCCGCTAATATTCTCTATAGCACATAGTCCATACATTATCTAAAATGCCTGTTGCTCGGATCCTCTGCTTACAATGCCTTACAGTTTAGCTATCTGAAGTTTCCATGCACGGAACTATTTTAACTCAACAATAACAGGTCTTTTATATCTCTGTCTCTTTCATTTTTTAATGCAGGTTTTCTCATCCTTCCTGATGTGAAATCAAATCACAGCTGTAGGTAGCGTCAGAAATGAATCCAGCAACTGAACGGGAGTGGCAGGGAGACTGAATTACACCCTTACACCTTTAACATAGTACCTGGCTGCGGAATTGTGGACAAGCTGGTGGACGGTAGGTCCTGGCAATGTCTGAAGAGTATATATGTATGTACAACTGCATAACGGCCTCTTAAAATCTTCCCTCATATTTACCCTTGAATCTGTGTGGTAAGGAAGTGTGATTGTCTCCATTTTACAGGTAAGGACAAAGTATTCAAGGAGAGCATTCACCGAGGTTAGCTGTACCCCACAGACACTGATTTTCCTGGCCTTTTTTTGCAGACAGTAGGAAGTGGTGTGAGGTATGGTTTGCCAGAGCTCTTCTCCCCACAATTCCTGAAGACGGCTTTGTGGGTCCCACTTCCACCTGCCCCCAAATGGCTTGCCAGAATTGCATGTGAAATCCATGGAAATGTCAGGATTTGTGTCTGGATAATTCAGATCTCTAACCCCTAACCTTTGTTCTATCATTTCTCAGTGCGCTTGTTTTGCTAGGGGAAAGAAGAGTTGAGTTAAAGCAGGAGGATGACGCCAACAGCAGGGTGTGAAAACACGAAGCTACGGGCACGTGTGCCTGTGCTTGTTTGCTGCAGTGCCTGGAAGTGCAGTGGTAGCCACCTGGCCTCTGCAAAACCTCCACTGCTTTACAGTCAGCTGTGTTTTCATTACACAAGCAGTAACTGAGAATTACAGAGCATTTAAGTTCAAATGATTAAAAAGGACGCTTCCCAGGCAAAAATATTTCCATAAATACTGTCAAAGTGCCGGGAATAAAAATTTCTATGCCACCGCAGAGTTTGGACGTAACAAATAGGTAGCTCATCTCTGGTGCAGTACAGGCATAGAGATTTGCGTCCAAAATGTAATTTGTTTAGATGACGTTAAGCTCCTGAAAACACAAAATTAGAATTAAATACCTTCTCAGCCATAACCACAGAACTGCACTCGTGACGCTAGAATACGCTGGAGCACAAGTGCTTTAGACAAACATAACAGGCTGAACAAACAAGCAAGAAGCACTCCATATGCATAAAGGATGCAATTTGTAAGCATTCTTGTTCTCCAGCAAGGCAGAGCAAGCAGGCAGCAGTCAAAACGATCAGCAATTTCACAGAATGTAGATATTGCTATATGTGTCCCCAACTATCATTATTTTAATTGTCACTTTGTCATTGCTGGTGATATTTTCTTAGCTCTTCTTTTCCATATGTCATTTTCTAAATAAAGGCTTGGAAAATAAAAGCCTTACTTTGGGCTGAGTTCTGTTTGGGGAAGACTTACCGTTAGCAGAAAGGGAATTCGATAACTCTCTAAGGTCAGAGGCCAGAAACTCACACTGTTCTCCTCCACTGTGTGCCTTGTCTTCAGCTCGCATGGTCTGCGGGGCCAGCAGGACCGGGGCAGGACGTGGCAGGCTTACTGGTAGGGTCTGAGCTGCATTTGGAACGAAGACTTCAGTCTGAAGCGCTGTAGCCAAGGTGAACTACATCCAGAGCGAGAGATCCAAGGAGGCGCTGGTCTAAGGGACAGGTGAAGCTGTTGTCAAAGATCAGTACGGGGTCTGCGTGTCCCTTTGGTGCTCTACTTTCAAAGGAATTCTTTGCTAGGATTAGATCCTGAATAGTTGTACAGCATCTGGTGTATACGGAGGAAAAAGAGGGTTGTTACACATGTTGAAACGTGTCTTCTGTCTGCCTGTTTTTCAGAGGAAAGGTAATTTCAGTCTATGCATCTCCCTTCAGCCCTGGATACCAGAGGCAAACCACAGAATAAGGGCTACAAAAAGCCTCCAAGAGGCAACATGTATGGTGGCATCATCTGGGGAATAATTCGTTCTGAAAATCTGCATGTTTAGCTTTTACACTTCATTTAATTGCGAAGAAGCAAAGATATATTGGTGATTCTCTGCACAGGCATTCAGCGTGGAGATACATCATTCAGATGGGTCTTCAGCCCTGACGCTAGGCATAGCAGGTGATAAACTGAGCTCTGCCGTGTGAGGTGTGTCTCTGAACACTGCCTTTCTCAGCTGCCTTCTCCATGTGCTGCACTGTGCACCATAATTTTTTTTCAGTTACAAATTTATTCTCTTTTGGTCTGTTTTACAGAACAAAAAAAAAAGGAAAAAGAAAAGCTCAGCTAGGCTCCGTAGTAATGACACAACGATGCATAGGCAGTGAAATGAGCAAAAATGTATTTTATTGCATAGGATTAAAATTAAAGTTGTACTATGCAACTCAGTGATTAGTATTTATGGGTGATTTGGATGCACATTGCAATAAGGGATGCATGATACTTCTATCTAACATTTATGCCACATTGTTGTTGAAGAGATTGACCTGCTTTAATTTAATTTTCTATAGTTGATTTTCCTGGCCATCAAGGAATTATTTTTATTTTGTATGTACTGAGTGTCATGTTTGTGAAATCCCACCCAACTCATCGTTTTGACACACTTCTGAATTTCAATGTCTGTGATCATGGGTCTGTTCACTCTACTTCATGCCATGTTTGTCTCAGAAAAGGTTATTGAAAAGATCTTAAAATTAACAACTGTAAAGCTGAAACCTGTAAAGCTTCTCTTGTATGCTAATCTCAAACCCTTTTCTTTCTGGCATCCATCCATGTAGCTGAGGGAAGTAAATAGTGGGTCCCCAGACAGATGGCCATTAAGTCCATCACTTGAATGCCAACCAGTCTGGGAGCTATCAACCTTTCTGAGAACTGAAGGGTAAACCAAGTAGTTAAAACAGTGTTTATCTGGCCTCCTGTTTGCATGTTTTCTTCCTAGGCTTTGCTCACATTCTCTATAGCCTAAGGCAATCCCTGGTGAAATAAGTTTACCAAACTTGGTGCTCTGTATTCTTATCAGCTTTATTTTAGTTGTTAAATATAAAGTATCACAAGCTGAATATTATCCTTGGCATGCAGATGAAGGAAACAAACTCTCTTGTTCAGACAGTGGATCATAGATTCACTTAGGTTGGAAAAGGCCTCTAAGTCCAGGTATTAACCTAGCACTGTCAAGTCCACCACTAAACCAAGTCCCCGAGCACCACGTCTACACATCTTTTGAATACCTCCAGGGATGGTGACTCAACAACTTCCCTGGGCAGCTTGTTCCAATACTTCACAACCCTTTTGGTGAAGAAATTTGTTCTAATATCCAACCCAAACCTCCCCTGGTGCAACATGAGGCCATTCCCTCTTGTCCTATCGCTTGTCTCTTGGGAGAAGAGCCCGATCCCCACCTTGCTACAACCTCCTTTGAGTGATAACGCCTCCCCTGAGCCTCCTTTTCTCCAGGCTAAACAGCCCCAGCTCCCTTACCCGCTCCCCAGAAGGTTTGTTCTCTAAATGTAGCACAGGTAGCCGTGGTGCTATGATCTTAACTGAAGTTTGGGTAGGCTGGAATTTCTGCTAAGGTGATATTCGTATCAAGGAAAGCCACAAATCTGAGGAGCTTGTTTATAGCTGGAGGCTAGCCTAGCTAATTGGACCTAGCAGTTTTTGATGCACGATCCAAGATTTGGACAAAACATTTTGATTCATATTATCTGAACGCTTCATAAAGTGTGATATTTTAATTGAGCCTTGGTGAAAAGTGGTGAAACACACGGGCAGTTTTACAGAACAGCTTTCATATGCTGTTCTTTCTTTCAAAACATTGCTGGTCTTTGTTTAGGAGATGAAAACAGCACAGGTATCAGGGGAAGATCCTTGCCTCTCTCAACTCCATTTGCTGTACATACTTTTTTGACATGCCTCCCTGGGGCTGCCACGAGCTCTGAGCTAAATAGTTCATCGTGTCTGCACATGCCATTTTTCTTCCTAGCTGTCCTGTCTATCCTGGAAATTTTGCTACATCTGTTGCCTTTTTAAAGATTTAATTTTATGTGTTGTGGTAATAATGAGTATTAGTATGGGGTATTTCAGAGGCTTGTGCACAGGGGTAACCAGGTCTTTTTTCTGAGAACAGTATTTAAGGTTTCATCAAAGTTCAGCCTATACTTTTCAGAGCATGTTGTATTTATCAACTGAACCTGATCTACCGTTCCGCTAAATTGATGATTTGGCCAGAGGCTGTCAACCATAAAGTTTGGTAGTCTTACAACGTTGTTTCCTAGCCTGTATTTCAGGTTATCCTAACAGCTTTTTATCTGTAGTTCCCTAGATTCTTGCAGATTTCTCTGAGTGTTATTTGGTCATGGAGTTATGTAGCACTTTAATTTTCCAGTTTGATCCGACCTCTGCTCTTTCAGTCTTGGTGTTTCTCTGACAGTCTATTCTTGTTACATTTAAAGAAAAAGTATTTCTCCAGCATCTTCTATAATAAAAACTATACGGATAAATACTTCAGCTTTTCAAGAGAGTCTTTATCCTACAAAATTACTTTCCTTATACCCTTGTGGCTAAGCCTATTCCTTAGCTCTCTTGCAACTCACCTGCTTCTGAGATAATTAAAGTTTTTATATCTTTGACTGTCTGATCTTTACATTCTCTCTAAGCTCATCTGTTACATCCTACACTTAACTACCAGAGTTTATTACTTGCACACACATCTTTGAAAGAAAAAGATATCTGTGCCACATCTCTCGTGCTGTTGGCATGATGACCTCTGACCTCCATAGTTCCATTCTCTATTGTAAAGTATTAAGAAAAAAATTTCTCATGCTTCTGCTCCTCTGAGTATTTCTTAACAATTTCCTTCTTCTACTTCTTCTTCTTCTTCTTCTTTTTTTTTTTTACAAAATGTATGGTTATTATTGTTTTTTTTTTCAGATAGTACAGTTTTATTGGGGTTATTAAACACTTGGAAAAGTTTCAGAAACAAAACTGGCATCTTAAGTGTTGTACTGCTAAAACATGATATTAGACTCAAAAAGAAATCATAGCTTTATCCACAAAGAAATCAGTTGCTTTTTTGTCTCCCGATAGACATTATTAGGATGCGAAAATTCATTACAAAATTAGTATAGTATTGGAAAAATGGCAATACATTAAATAGCTAAAATGGGCATATTAAGTCTTTAATTAGTCTTTTACTAAAATAATGTCCACAATCGGCACATCTCTGTAACTCTCTAAGTCCTTGATTAAGAAAAATATTTTACTCCTTGGTGGAAATTTAAAACTGAAAGAAGACCTTTTAAGAAACTGATGAAGATGTACTTTTTGTAATATTTATCTTTAGCATTACTTTTCACAAATAGGTAAGCAAAGTCTTTTGTCAGGATGATGTTCTGAAGTGAAGATTGCCAGAGATATTTGGGTAAACAAATAGGTTTTCATAAATGAAATTCAGTCATTGGAATTTCAGCTTGTATTCTCCCATATATATTTGTTCTGCTGCCTGCCAAGTTCTTCATGTGGACACTCACATCCAAACGCTGTCCTCAGTCATGTGAGTAGCCTCTTTTTTTGCACAACAAAGTACAAGGGGAAGCAGTTCAGGAAAACAAAAGAACTTAACTAATCTAAGTCAAGAAAACTGAAAAGAAATTGTACTTTACAATAGGCATGCATATGAGAAAACAGAATGAAAACAAAATTGCAATCAAATCTCAGAAGCATATTATGGGAAAGAAAGTTATAGAAAGGAAAGAATGTATTGTGGATAATTTCAGGAACTATTAAATGTTTAACTGCCAGTTCAAAAGGAAATAGCAGAGCTGTTTCAGGACGAGGTCCTTAAATTTATTTGTTTATTATTACTATCCATCTACAATAACTTGACATTCAGTCTCTCTTGCCCATCCTGTTTTATCCCCATAATGTTTCTCTCCTCCATGAAGCACTCTCCCACCCCCAAAACAAACAAACAAACAAAAAAACTGGGGCACGCACACGAATCTGTGTAGAAAGTAAACCTGATTTCCTTTGGTATTATAGCATATACCAATGCAAAAATTATTTGAGAAAAAGGAAACCTCTGAAAATAGCAGTAACACTGCATTTCTGGCATTATTTTTCTGTTATTTTAATCCATGTAAATCATGTGAAAATTTATCACTGCATAATAAAACCCCACCAGTAACATTTCTTGCATTATTATTTGATAGTCATGCTAACCTAATGCCCCACTAGTACATTTCCCATTAAAATTCCCAAATTCATAAAATTTGAAATATAATAACCATAAGAAATGAACTTTTTTAAAAAATGTTTTTGTGATATACTGAACATGAAAAGAGTATTTTGACAACACTGACAATACTAGCAATGCATCTATTTAATTTAATCCTCAAAGTGTTTATCTGCATGTATATTTGGCTAGTTTCCTCCTTCTCTGCACTGCAGTGTTTAGCAGGCTGATGATTTAATTGCAACAATCTTCAGAGCTCTCTCAGTGCCTACAGGGGGATATTTAAAGGTAGATGTTAGTCTCAACCTCACCAGACATCTGCTGGGGCCCCCGTGCAGTCGCTCACGAGGCTGCTCAGCAGAGCCACCCGAGCAGGAGCACCGGCCGCCCTGATCCACCTCTCCCTGCCTGCCGCAGAGCAAGCCAAGGTATGTTAACCTCATTAGACGACCGTTAGCTTTTGTGAATCTCTACATCTAGCTACACAGGAGTGCTCTATATAATGTGCAACAATAGTCTTTGTGAAACACTTGGCTTTTTAATCACTGTTTTTTCTGCTTTTGTGCTGCTTTGATTGACATAGCTGCCCAGCTCCTGCTGATGGTGAGCATGCCTTATCTGTAGTGCAGTAAATAGAAGCTGTATACCCAACAATTTGTTTATTTTGCCCTTCTTGTCTCCATCTTGGCAAGAAAAAGTCTTTTCTCCTTTACTATTTTCCCACATCAGTTAGGAACAGGCCATGGAGCCAGCTGGTAGGACTCAGTTCACTTAAGGACAAAAACTGAGAAGCCATAGAGAAGCCTAATCCATTGATTTCCAGGACAATGTAGGCTCCTGCAAGGTCGTGTACTTTCTGATACAGTGGGATGTAGAGATTCCTGAGATGACGTAGCTCCAGATAGATCTATACGACAAGCTAAAATGCTCACATTTCTGCTAGGACTTTTGCATGGAGCCATGCAATGGAGAGGCACTTTGTCATGCGTTGCAGACATAGCACAGGACAGTAAGTGCTCTTAGTCGTTTTGCAAGAATTTAGGCTTCACATGGACTGCCTACTAAAATTGCTACTTGGCTTGGAAGTTATGTGAAGATTTTTTTTTATTATTTTTTCATTTGAATACAGAAATAAGGATACTAGTGTAGACTGAAATAAGCTTGTAATTACTTGAATTAAGCAGAGGTCTTGGAAAGTTAATACTCAAGCAGGGTATGCTACGACATTATGAATACACTGTAGGGTATCACGTTAATGATCGTTGTTTTTGACTTAGTCCAGAACAGTACCATTCAACTGTACTGCAGTAGTTCAAGCTGTAAATGAGGGGAAAATCGAGTCACTCGATAGTCACGCGCTGTAGTTAATGTTTGTTTTCTTTATATTGCATTCTTCTTATTATTATTTTAAGGAAAATATCTGTAAAATGTGAAAAAGAACACAGCAGTCACTATTACTGTATTACCATTTTAAGACACATTTTTAGTTCGCCTTTATCTCCTTGTTCCTTTTCCAGCAAGGGACCAAAAGCAATGGCAATGACAATGGTTTCCTTCAATAGCACAGTATGTTGAAGAATCTTTTGCTTTTCCCTTTTTTTTTTCTTTTCAAAGTCATCTCAGGTTACGTACACTTAATGGAATGTATCTACTCATGTCTTCACCTTAGAGTGAATTATACATATTTCTACCGGACATCTATGGGTTTGTCCTTTATTCCTAGTTTTTTATTTCATCAGTAACTCGCTGTCAATTTTGACATCCACTAGCTTGAACTGGTTTTGCTCAGGGATACCACACTGAAGAGGTTTTCAGAAGGTCTCCAGGATAGTAGATTCTGCTAGGCTTAGTGTCTAGAACATTTTATTGAAAAATGTTTTATTGAAAGCCTACTGTTCCTTGAAAAATGTGGATGACATCAGTTTGCTTTGCTTGTCATCTTCTTTCTTTATACAGGGTGAGCAGGTTTGCCATCCTCTTTTGCAAGAGACCGAAAATAAGAATTGAAAACATGTTGTAATATATGTACTTTTGCACTGTTATGTTAGCTCTAAGTGGTTTTGGACCCACCATAAACAATGAAATCCCAGTGGCAGCTTCATTGGTGTAAGCCTACACATGCTATTCTAGAACAACATGCAGTTTCAAGTAGCTTTTACAGAATGTGTGAATCTAACAATACAAATAATCTAGAGCAATGGTACCACCCCAAGTGTCATGCCTGTGGGAGAACAGGAATCTAATTCTAAAACCTTACTTTGCACTTTTAACTCAAGAGAAAATCCATAACGTTAACTCCATGCCTGCTGACAGATAAAGTTTCAACAAAGTCTTTGAAGTCTTGAGGGAAGGGGAGGGTTTATGTCGAGGTCACATGAATCCAGTCTTGTTTGTTTCTTGACCTGGCTCCTCGATGTGGCCCAAACCTGCAATGAGAAAGAAGGAGCAGTGCCGCGAAGCTCCTGAGCTCTGAGGGTAAGGATCCCAGGTTAAAAGCTTCCCGGGGCACCTACGCTGCTGGGAGAGCTTCTGTCAGTTAGAAGACGAGTTTAAGTGGAGGCTGAGTGAGGATTTCTTGCCTCTGAAATCATGCAGTCATGAGAGTAAGACAGGGATAGCAGGAATAAAATGTAGATATTACTGGCAACTCATGCAGACACAAAGGAGAAAACTGGATGAGGACATGAAGAAAAGTGAAAAACCTGGATGCTCCCTCCTACTGCAGTGTTATCTTGTAACGAGGATCTAATTCCGGGCCCAAGCTAAAACAAAATGTTTAATGGTCAGAGAAATAAAACACAAACAAAACTCAAAGAGTACTGGAATAATTTTATTTAAAATCAATTTATGTTCCAAGTGATAACTATTTATCAGAGAGATGAAATATGGAAATCAAAGGTACCGTACATGATATAAAGTTTCCCTTCCCAAAATAAGGCAAAGCAAAGGAAAACAAAACAAAACAGCACTGAGAAAAAAGAGAGAAAATGCCAATAGTCTACAAAGACTGGAAAAAGAAAAAGTACATTTATAAAGACATGGTGTGAAATGTTAGTCACAAAAATAAAACAAGGTGTGGTGTTTGTTTGTAGAAGTCTTCATAAATTTCTGTCATGAGGTGCAATGTTCTTGTAATTGACAGCTTCTGGGGGGAGAAGAAGGGATTTGACAATAGGTTGCATATGATGAAAAGGCTTGCAAAAACAATGGGCAATAAAGTTTTAAATTATCTTTTAAATATTCAGAGACATTTGAGGGCATCGCCTTTGCTAGCAGTTTTATTTTGGTAAGCACAGAGTAATGAGATTGGATTGGGTTATTTTGTTTCTACATGTGTAAATGTCTCTGCTGTCTCCCCAAATTGACAAAAAGCATTAAAAATGCATAAATGATGTTACGGCTTTGTGGTAGGAAATCATATTTTGAATTCAGATACAAACAGCATTCTTTCAAATCAGAACTGATCAACAAAAAGAACATGGCCAGGATTAATTGGCTGTAGTGGGAGTCTAATGACTGCAGGAAGGAAAATATTGACAGGGCTGATACAAGAGGAAATAAAAAACCCCTTGAGATTCTGCAATGTCAGTGAAAAATAAAAAAAAGATTCATCTTAAAAAGAAGGAACGACTAGAATAAAAACAAAAGAAAACAGAACAAAAACAGCCTCAGTTTCATAGAGTATGATACCAGCAGCAGAAAGTCTACCTGGAGGATGTGAGTGAGCACGAGAGGCTGTTCCACAAAGCCCTCTTTTGCCACGAAACCCAATGAATCTGCAAAGTTTGGCTTGACTCCGCACCGGTGTGTCTCCCTCCTGGCAGAACGCATTCCCCAGAATTACAGTAGCTTTTGCTGGTGCTCAGAGGTGGCAGCTGAAAGCAGCCTGGCACTTGCCCTATATTCTGTTTCTGTATCATTTTAACTACATAAATCGGGAAATGGGAGCAGTTAGAAGTACCCAAGGTATACACCTATGGATATTGCAAGTATTAAGTCTCTGGTTTCAAACTCTCCAAAGTATTGCTCATAAGGAAAAATGTGTAAACAATTTCTATTCTGCTTTATGTTCACATAGAATAATTTCAAATGGTGTCAGTACATTGAAACACTTCTCTGATTTTAATTAATTGATGAATAGGAAGAAAAAGTCTCAAAATTTTGGTTGTAAATAATGCCCCCTGTTTTGTAAGAACTTAATTAGAAAGGTTTTCCCATTCAGCAGTAGAGCACTCATAGTTCTAATAGATAGTCTGAAATAAATAAGCTTAGAATTGGGCAGCTGTTCCCAAATTAGCACTGTCACAGAACTTGACTTCTAATCCTTTTCTTATGCAGACTCAAGATTTACTTCAACCCACAAAACTCCACTATACTTGAAATTTAACTCATTCTTAGCTATGTGCTCCTTCAGCATGAGTGACTGCATGCAAAACCACGTTGTTCTTTTCAGGGTACACAGAGATGCAGGAGAAAGCCAAACCATTTCCTCTGGTGAAGTTACAAGCCCTAACTGAGTTAGGAAAAAGTTGATGGTGGATAGCAGCCTCTCTGGATCTGCCATGCGTGAAGTGTTGACAGCAGCACTGAACCAGGCGATTGAGTCACTTCCAGGCGTGGACGTCACTTGGAGGCTGACTACAGCACAGCAGATGCTCTCCCAAGGTGTGGGTGGCGTTTTCCCACCACAAGAAAGATTTCAATGAACTGCATGGTTTCAGATGGATGTGTATAATGCCTCGCAAAATTAAACCAAATGTGAATGCATTTCTTTTTTTACATGGGAAATTCTGCAAGCAATATAAATGACATTTGGGTTCTGCCTTGAGAAAACATTTGGAAGGAGTATTTACAAAGGGAAATCTAGTTTCTCCTTTCACAGTGCACTTCATTTTTTACAAGTAATATTTCTGTTATTGTTGTAGGTGCCAAGGTCAAAACCCTCTTTATTTAAATGGAGTAAATGCAAATGTGCTGTGAGACACTAAGTTTACACCACAATGGGTAATGACTGTTCATTTATTTGTAAGAAAGAACATTTGCGGTTTATTTTTGAGCCAAAAAGATTGTTGGCCGTTATTACACGTATGAAAATGTGGTATCTCATTTAAAATGTGGCAGCAGCTACTGACAGAAGCAAAACTAACCCCCAGAAAACACTGTAGATAGAATAACTGTTTTCGAAATATGAATGAGGTCACACTTGGATGTGATCTATGTGTTATTAAAATCAAAGATTTCCCTAGGCAGAAAGCCATTAAGCCTGAGTTAACGCCATAAATATCTAACAGCTACTTCAGGTGGATAATTCTGATTAAAATACTGCTGTAGCTTTCTCAAATCACACTGCATGAATACAGGTCTGGAAATTAGGAATGCGATGTTGAGCAGTTACCCTCTTGCTTATAGACGTGACAGGGGAGAGTTTGCCCGGAGCGCCATTAGGTGCTTGGTGGTAGGGCTCTGGCAGGGTCAGCGGGTGCCAGGGGTGCCTCTGGCACGGCCTCGGCTCAGTGGCTGCGGTGCCTGCACAGGATGCGAGGATTTGGATTTAATTTCCTCCTCTGCCTCACAGAACTTCAACCTGCAGCTCCCATTCCCGGGAGAGCTGGGGAGACTGCTGGCTAATGAGGCAGGAAGGAAATTTCTCTCAGTCCACCCTATTAAAGCCGTATCACTTTGTACAGAATCATTAAGTATTAATTGGGCCAGAAAGAAGGTAGAGGGATGCTGTGGATAGCTGAGTCCTAAGCCTACTGCAGCCAGTGTTTAATTTTCTCCTATCAAGCTGCCTTTCGAGCAGGGTCTGGCCACAGGCCTGCCTGCTTGCAGCGGCACGAAATTAATTACCATCCCTTGCTGGTGTGCCTGGGGACGTGGGGTGCAGCACGGGGACAGCCACCCTCACACCTCCTGAGCAGGCCATTTCTGAGGGCATGGGGCCGGGCAAGCAGGGATGTCTGCAGAAAGTCGGCTCTGGTGGCCTGCAGGCCTTGCTCGTCTGCATGGAGGTCACACCTGGGAGACCAGGCCTATCAGTTCAGGCCTCCCTGCGCAGGGCTGATATTATTCACAGGTTTTCCACAGCCCCCACGGATGATTTGTGCGCTGCCCCACTGGGTTGAAAGGAGGCAGCCAGCGTCCGTGCCCTGTTTTGTGTGACATCGAGCTGAAAAGAGGTGCTCAGAAGTCTGCTGGAGCCAACAGAGCGGGGCCCTCTGGCAGCGTCAGCCTCGACCACCTCCCGGTCCCAGCAGGTATTTATCTCCCCACAGCTCACTTTGTAAGCAGCGAGTACATCTGGACTACCCTTTGGCTCACAAAGGATGGGGGATCTTGATTTTAAAAAGAAAAGCCACTCTGCTTGCCCTTACGGCTTACAAATATGCAATCACACAGGTGGAAGGAAAATGAGAACACTCAGGCGGAGAGCTACATCTAAGCAGTGCCACCTCAAAGGAAGACAAACTTCCTCGCTCGCTGCCAAGGGAGCAGCTCAGACATGCCCTGGTGTGCCAGCCCCCCTTCCCCTGGGTGAATCAGTTCTCTTGTGGCCTACGGGCTGCTTCAAGCATGACCCGCACGTAGCTGGATCAAACTCCCATTATCCTTTCATGTTTTCTAATTCAAGACTGCCATTTCTATACTGTTTTACTTTAATTTCAAGAACTCTAACCTCGTTGGTGAAGCACTATTTTTCCTCCGAGTTGAGACCAAGAAGACGGTAATCTCTCTGATCGATGCCTCTGAGGTTTCCAAGATAACGTGCTGAAATCCCAAAGGCAGTTTTATGGTGTGAATTCAAGATGCTTCCTATTTCTAATAAGAAAGCTATATGATTTCCAATGTTCATAGTGTTGTTTCTACGTACGGTGTTGAAGTACAATTTGCAATTCACACAGATAGAGATTGGAAGCACAGATTAAGAAAAAAAATGAGAGGATAACGCTAATAACAGAAATTTTAGCTTTAAAAAAGGAGATCATTTGAAGGGGAAAAATAAATTGTGTTGTAGGAAGACAAGAAGAGGGTCAAAGAAAATTGAATTTTACTAAAATGATGTCTTCATTTATCATGTAAGTTTTACTAAGCGAAGCCAGAGAAATGATATTAGACGTGACCAAAATTGTTTCTGAGCTTTTGCAAGGTGACAGAGCCTTATAAAGTCTCTGATTGTGTAAAATGTTACGAATATCAAAAGCAAGTACTCCAAATATGGAAATTTCATGCACTTCTTGACAGAGGACCAGATCTTGTCCTGCATAATGGAACAACTATTGAGCTAGTGCAGTTCTGTGACCCAAGGGGCTACGATTGCCCCTGTGGTCCTCCAACAGAGGCAGTGCTTGGTACACCTTATACCACCTGGTATGCCATACACTGATTTTTGAGGTTCTTTGCCATGAATTTAGGACTTGGAGGAAGGCTCCTTAAGTCTTCATCCATGTTAGAACATTGAACTTGCTTGGGACCATTCTTTGGCAATGAGAACAACTGGCATGGGATGGCCTCTTCCTCACAGATGAATAGGCAATCCAGTTTTAGCACCTGTGTGCAGATGCAGAAACGTCCCTTAGAATTTAATTTACTTGGTTTCTGGGACCAGGGACGCCTCACAATTAAGCACTCTGTTAAGGACTCAGTTGCGTTGATATAGTCACTATACTGGTGACGCAGAAGTGAAAACATCCTGTATGACATAACCAGATCACTCTGTCTTCTAGGCAGTGATTTGTTTCCTGAAGTAAATCAGAATGACTAACCAAACTTCTCTTTACCCTAGGAAGGTAAAACTTATCACCTGGAAAAAAATAATAAGCATAAGTTAAGTGTCCCCTCCCCTCCCAAATGAGTTTTCTTAGCTTAATTGACTTAAAGTATTTTTATGCCCTTTCTGTTTTTAACAACTAGTCAAAATTAAATCACTTCTGGCCTAAAATTAATGGTAAGTCACAGGTAATGAAAAATCTGTACTTCAGACACTCCCACAATGGATGAAAGAGCTTCACTCAGAAGGGTATAGAAGTAATAAACTTGTAATAAATGTCAGAAAGATGTGAGCCCTTTATTGGAAAAAAAACTCATGTACTGCTTTTAACAACCAAACCTGTCAGTTATATAAATGATAATGTGCATTGAGGGAAAGTAAGCTATAAATCCCTTATTTCTGAAATGAAATTTCATCAAACATGAAGAAATAGGTTGATGACAAAATTAATTCTCTGTAATGCCAAATATAGATGCATCTGGATAACAGTGTTTTGAATTCGGAGCAAAAAGGGTTTTCCCAAATATTTTCCTGCCTCATAAAAGCTTTGCATCCAAAAGTGCCCCTGTCCTTTTGATTATTCTCACCTGAAACTGTGGACAATTTTGCAATATTATCTTTACCACCATGAGCAGGTATTGAGCAGAGGCTTGAGTGCCAGTTGCAGGATGCACACAGTCAAACAACAGCAGGCTGCTGCATTCAAGGGAACCATGAGCAGAAATGCTCTTTACCACCTCCAGCACAGGCTGGTTCAATGAGTAAATGCAGACCTCAGGCTTCTGGCTTCTCACTGGACCTGAAACAGATTTCACTGAGTTCACTGAGAGCTGAGATTCTTCCTGGGCCCACAGCTGGAGACAGAGACTCCCATTCGCTGCATAGGTTTAGGTTTGGTTTTATAGATGGTTCCCAGCTTTACTGATCTTACTCTTCCATTTAAATATGAAGCAGACTGAAGCATTTAAATAACAAACAAAACATGGAGTGGTATTAATGCGAATGCCCTGACATCCCTTCAATTATCAGAGAAATGTATTTTATTCTTCAATTTAACACACGAGTAAACAAACAACAACAACAAAAAACAGAAGCAGAGGTAAAGTGATTCTAGAAAGACAGGACAACCTGTAGTAGCCTGAGGTTTACCCTTTATAAATAAGGAAGGCAAGACACAGGCAGTTACTAAGATGTGAAAAAAAAAAAAAAAGGAAAAAAAAAAGGAAATTAAATCACAAAGCCCAGATGACATTTGTCTAAGAGTCTCGAGGAAAGTGAAGTCTGAAGTAACTGAACTACTGCCAAATGTATGTAATTTATCATTACACACACCTACTATATCAGATGAGTGGACTAAGTGTCATATCCTGCTTTAAAAAAGCTCTAAGATTTGTGTTCAGGACATAAAGAGAGTACAGGGCATGAAGTATTTAAATGCAAGGGTATTTCAACCTTCTCATACAGGGCAGGAAAATTTATCTCAAAGGTCATCCAATTTCTTTTCAAATGGTAAAACCAGGCTGTGTCGTTGTAAAGGAAATCTCTGTCAGAGGAGGTATGGGATTAACTGATGCATTAGCTGTGATTGCTTTAATATTATAAATGATACTTCATGGGTTTGATGAATAGTTACATTTGGTTTACCTGCGGTTCTGCATTTGAAAAGATAATATAGAGAAAGCAATAAAATTGAGTAAGTAGAACAGTATAGGGCTGCTATTACCTAAAAATAATAAATGAATTACACTGAAAGGCAGTATACATGCAATAACTGTCAGTCGGTTATCTATCAGCCCATTTGATTTCTATTAGGTGGCAGGAAAGACTTCTATATTTTGTGTAATTATTGATGTAAAATTCAGACGAAAATGAATTGGCTTCTTCCTTCAGCTTTGTTTCCCTTTCTGCATAAGACCATACACAAGTCAAAGGGATCTGTGCCAGGAAATAAATATACATATTTTTTTTTTCTCCAGCCTCACCTGCCAGAAAAAAAAGGTTACCTTCTGGCATGACAGATTGGTTAGAAGGTCACGGTAGATATCCCAGTGGAGCTAGGGATACATTTTTTGGCACAACATCATATATACATTTTAAGTAATGCAACACAATATTTACAAGTACTTGCCAAGAAAACACACTGGTTTTATTTAAGTGCTATTCAATTCCAGCCCGTTCAAGCTTAGCAGTCGTGAACTTAAGCAGGTCTCGACCCACTGGTAAGCAGGCTGACAGGGATGCTGCTAATGTGTCTGGAAAGCAAAGGGATGTTCTGTATTTCTGTTTCCTCTGGGAGGGAGAAAGAAAAGTTCTAGTAGGAAAAAAAAAGTACAGGGAGAGATGATTATCTGTGAGGATGTGGTGCAGCTTCTGTATAAGGGGAAACTGAGGAGATCTGCACTATCCTACTGCCTCTAAAGACTAAGGAAGAGACCGAAGCATCTGAGATCACAGATATCATAAAAAGTGTATCAGAGATGACTGCCCACCATTTTTCAAAATACTAGAATGGAAGACTGCCCAACAAGAATATTAAGCAGCCACTACAAAACTAATGTGGAGAATTTGAGGTACTTTTAATATAAAATGTATAATTAATTTTGGAACTCTGTGGCTCAAGCTGTTGTTGAAACCAGAAGTCAAAAGAGATTAAAATAGGTATTAAAATAAATTCACAGAGTTTCTATAAATGTATGTTAAATTCAATGGACAGAATGCAGCCCGCACACTGGAAACTCCACACTTCTAATTGCTGGAAACACAGATTGCTGAGAGAAGTAATCTTTTACTTTATGCTACTTTATGATTTCTCTATTTCTTATACTGCTTTCCAAGCATCCATTCCAGATCACTGCCTTTGATTCAGTCACGTATGTCCATTCTTATGTTATGTGTCCTTTACCGTTACATATTAGGTATTGTGGATTTTTTTCCCCCTCAAAAAATGGAATTCTGTTTGTCATGGTTACCAGCATACAGCTCACCCACAGTAAATTATAAAACAGATGCTTCCGTGTAAACACCGCACTGTTACACAAGCCACACATGTAAAGTTTGCATACCTAATCTTGCATGTTTTATTCATTCCTCTACCTCCACAGCTTTATTTTGCATTCTTAAATTGTGAGGAATATGTCACTCTAAAAAGGACAGTACTGCTATATAACGCTATCCAATGCAGGTTTGGAGAAAGAAGTCTTTGCTTGGCTTTACGTATCATTTGGCCACGATATACCAAAGGATAAGAGAAACAATAATCAGTGACAAACTAGACAGGTTACTGCAGAACCACCGACAGGACTGAAGCAGAGTTGCTCAATATGCACCACCTTCACTGAAATCACCTAGACTTCTGAATTGTCGAGGCCTTTAAAGGTGGGACAAGGACAATGCAGAAGTCAGGAGAAGTCTTGCTACACACACATGAAATAACCACTACTATGGAGGAAAAAATAAGGTATAAAAACTTTTTGACATGGAAAGTGTCTTTCATACACTAGTTTAGAAATCTGTGCCGTTGCATTGTCAGGAGCTTGTTGAAAGTAAGTATCTTAGTAACATTTGGAGATTCACGATTTTCATGAATAAAGATAGCAGATGTCTATTATATGAACTAAAAAGAAAATTATAGTGAAAAGTGAACGTTTCTGCTCTCTGACAGTGCATGGCAACTAGTTAGGTGGAGAAAACAGTCCTTCTGTGAGACAAAACTGCTCAGGAGTATTTTTATGTTGCTCTTTCAAACAGGTGGCGTTGCCTAGAATCTAACATGGCGCTGGGACGGAGTGAGTAATGCACACTCAATTTTGTTGTTTATTTTTTATTTATTACTTTTCAGGGGGAGTATTTTTTTAGCCTGTTGACCCAGTACTAAGAAGGATGCCAAACTCTGGGGGTTGTTATTTTCTCCTACTATGTTGATTCGCTTCTTCCTACGTGGAACAAACGTCCTAATACTAGTATTAAAAATGAACAGAGAATACTTTGCACTTACACAGGCAACGTCCATTTCTGCATCTCAACATACTTTACGGAAAGCAATTAATGCTTACAACACCCACGTGAGGTTAGAGATAAGAAAGCTGCAATGCAGAGGAATTGACTTGCTCAGCCTCAGAGAAGCACAGAACCATGGATTTCAAGTCTCGCACTCTAACCACTAGACTCAGTTGCCTACTTCGTTATACTAAGTCTATATAAGGAATAATTTAATACTTTGGAGGCTCTGTATCACATACTCTGAACTGACTTTGTACCTCCACAGAGGAGTTAAAAAACTCTGAGCAATCCTTCTGTATGTTTTGAGAAGAGAAACAAAGACCATCAAGCTATTTATTTAAATGTTATTTTAGAACGTATTGAAAAATGCTTCTATTATTTTGTTCTGAGTGCAAGCAATACAAAGTGTTAAGAGGTTTCTCATTACAAAGCAGCTAGTCTATGCAGTCAGTTCTCAATGTCAGAAAAGATGTTATGCAAGTGACTATAAACTGTTGCAAGTCGAGACTTTTTCACCTTGCTCTGGTGCTGCTGAGTCTGATGGTGCACTGGTAGGAGGATGGAGGAGGCACTGCCACGAACTCACTGCCGAAACAAGGAGCCTCCTGGAGCCCTCACCTTCCACCCACCGAGAATACGAGTGCCTATCTGTGCAACCCTTACCTGGCTGTTAATGTAAGCAGGAGGGTCTGGCTTTGTGTTGCTTTCCTTTTCTAATGAGTGAGATTTTCTTACAAAATCAACAGTGCTTCAGCCGAAGCGAAAAACATTTTGACACAAGAGGTAGGGCCTCCAAGATCGGTGGGTGATGCTGTGAAAAAACATTGGATCAGCAGGCAGAGGCTCTTTGGGTGAGGTGGCAGAAACCTCCTTTGAATTTTGCCACAAGAACGGTGATGTACACCTACATCAGGCCATGTGTTTCAACAATAATTGATATATATATTTTTTTTCCCTCAATGGAGAAATACAACGTTTTGAAGCGTAGCTGAAACTTGCTGCAGGGTCTGGCAGCCAGGGCTGGGACGCGGGGCAGGAACACCCTCGCTTAGCAGGCGCTGGGAGCTTTCCCCACACACTGGGAACTGTAGAGAGCAAGAACAAGAGTGCCAGTCACTTTTAATAACCTGCAACAAGGGAGGGTTGGTTACACTAGCTCACAGCTTCCGCCAGGAGCAGCGAGGCTCCCCGTGAGGTGCTGAGGGCTCCCCGCTGAGGGAACACCTCAGGGCGGCACGAGCGGGCCCCTCGGCACCCGGCGGCCTGCAGCACAACCGCTTGGTGCCGTTAACACCGCGGCGGGCCGGGGGGCCGCGCCCGTTCCCGTCACCGCAGCCCTCCAGCACCGCCGAGGTCTCGGGGAGGCTCGGCCGAGCCGTGCCGGGCCGTGCCAGGCCAAGTATCGCGGGAGCCGGGCGCTGCCGCAGCCGTTGGGCGGTGCCACGGCGGGGAGGCGGTGGCGGAGCGGAGCCCGGCCCAGCCCAGCCCAGCCCAGCCGAGCCGAGCCCAGCCCAGCGCAGGGCAGGGCAGCCCCGGCCGCGCTCCGGGCCGCTGCTCCCGGCGCTCCCGTGCCGGCGCCATGCGGAGGAGGAGGGCGGCGGCGGCGGCCCCGGGCGGGCGGCGGCGCTGCTGAGCGCAGGTGAGCGGGGCGGGACGGGGCGGGACGGGGCTGCCGCCGAGGGGCCATCCCCGCCGCTAGCGGCGACTTGCCGTGCGTGGCAGCCGGTGCCGGGGGGTCCCCGCAGCCGGCGGAGCCCTCGCGGGGCTGGGGCTCCGGGCGGCGCTGCCCCGGCTGGGCTGGGCTACGTCCCGGTGTGGGTGCGCGGCTGTCTCCCCCGATAATCTCCGCTTCTGGAAACGGGGGGCCGGGAGAGAGAGGACCCGAGCGCCTCCGGGAGACCCGAGCGGGGTTTAGGGCAGACGCGGAGCAGCGCCGTGGGCTGCGGGATCCGCGAGGGGGTCTCGGGGTGCGGAGCTCCGGGTGCGGTGCGGGGCCGTGCGGGGCCGCTCCCGTGCCCAGCGCCGGCAGCGGGGCTGGGGCCGGGCACGGCTGGGCTGGGGCCGGGCTCTGCCCTTCAGAGCATCCTGAAGTTGGGGTGCCGGCCGCGTGCCCGGGGGTCAGCCTAAAAACTTCTCCCGGGCTCACGGAAAACGCAGGTGGCTTTCTCAGGATAAAAATACCGGCGGTGAAGGGAGCTCCCTGCCGGAGCCGCCGCCGCTTCTCCTCCGCTGCAAAACGGCGGCGGGCTGAGTAACTTGTCTGGGTGCTTCTGGGCGCCTGGGAGCAGCGAGGGGAGGGATGGGCGAGGGGACGGGACGCGCTGGGCATTGCGCCCAGCAGGGCGAGTGTTATTCGCACTGCTCGGCGGCTCCCACACTTTGTGAAAGGAGGCGAGGCCTTCAATCTTGTCTTGGTTTGCGCTGGTTCTTCACATAGACTTTAACAGTTCCCTGTGCTGTGCCCAGGGTTAACAGTGCCCGATTGCCGGTGGTCGCGATGCTCTGCGGTGGTCCCTAAAGCTGTGCCAGGGTGCAGGGGCTAACGAGGGCAGTTATAATTGCGATTTAACTGGCAGGCTGGTACTTCAGGTAGTGCTTTAGGTGGGCTCGTTACTACAGATGCTGTAGGATTTTTTTTTTCATTAAGAAGTAGTTACGGCTAGCTTTAAACTGAGAGCGTAATACAGCATAAATTTGGTTTCCCCTGGGGTCGCTTCTGTGAGGTCTGGAAGCGATTTCTTCGCTGGAGCAGAGCTCTGAGGAACAAGCCGTGCTGTGCCTTCCTGTCGCTGCGCCCGTACGTGCGGCTGGTGCTTGCGACTCGCGGACGATGAGCGCGCGTTACCGTGAGGCGCCGAGGCTGGAGGAGTCGGGTGGAAAGCCAGCCTGGCAGCCTCCTCTTCGGCTGCGGGCGAGCTGTAAGAAAATACGAGCGTAAACAGCTTCGCCTTTCAGGCACAAATCAAGAACGAAGGGGAGGACGACATAGCCCTGTATGGTCTGGGGATTTATGTCTGTTAACTCCCGCCTCCCCCTCCAAAAAAACCCAAAATGATTCTCCCTAAGCATTTCGGAAGAAAAGAGGTGGCATATCTGTTCCCATCATCCATACCCCAAGAACCCTCCTACTAGGGAAGAATAAGTTGTAAAAGCGTTCCTCACCAGCTGCAGCAAAGCTGATGACCACTTTATATTTTAGAATCAGACTGCGTTGCTTTCCTCGTAGCGTTAAGCACAGTTGCTTTGAGTTGAGGCAAAATATAGCAGAGCGCTACCTGACGCCTCTGTCGGATGACAGAAAAATTAAGGCCAAGGAAGAAAAGCAGAAATGCTTGGAAATAAGAAACTCGGAAACCATGTCATATTCTTCTGTGTAAGGTAAGTAACAATTCTAGTGGTTTTTTGTGACGTTAGCAGATGCATTCAAGAAAATACTTTTCCTGAAGGTATGTGAGTCACATTTAGGAACGTAGGAAATACTGAATAAAAATTATATACAGTGTAGTGAGATCTGTGTGCTTTTGGCATGCCTGTTTTTCTTCAAAAACTTGGAGATTAAGAAAGAATTAGTATGTACTCGACTACTTTTTGATGATTCAGTTTCAAGTTAGAGTGAGTATGATGTGAAATATCTAGGTTGTCAAAAACGGCCTTTTTAGTGTTCACAAACTTTGCTATTTCAAGGCTGTTTTGTGGGATCGGAAACAGTGAGAGAGTTTGGATTTCTCAGCATTTTAAAGGGGTTTCTTTGGCTCAGGTACGCAGAAAAAAGAGCGGCCGGGCCGCTCCCATCACCAAGCAGGGAAGAGCGCGCTTTCAGCTGGCGCAGCTGCAAACGTTCCTTGGCAGCCACGTCCTCCAGGTTCGTGTGAGCAGGGATCCTGCCGCTGCTGTCTGCTCGGCTCATCTTCTGGGTCGAGTCGGCGGCCGCTGCCGAGCGCTGTGCGCCGGTGCTGAGTCGGTCACTGCCCTTTCTGGCAGCGCTCGGTGAGAAGCCAGCCTTACGAACAGCACTCCTGCAGGAGACCGTCGTACGGAAGGCACCGGTAGGTTTTTTGTTGGTTGGTTGTTTTTTAAGTGACGCTGGTTTCAGGGGTTTAAAGTTTTGGGCTTGTGGTTCTGTCTTTACTCGCAGAAATGTCTTTGCCCGTTGAATGAGTGGGGTTGGTGCAACACAAGTGTTTAGCTGTTTTTTCGGTCTTACTCTGATGTTGATGATGAATGTGCCGGCATGGGTTGTCGCGGCCAGGGCAGCTGGTTCCGCATCTCCGTGGGACACGTCGTGTTGGCGCTGGCGAGCCACACGTTTGTCAGGAGATCCTCCGGTGCTCGGGCTGTGTTCTTCCTTGGGTGCTTGGCACATAACCTTTGCCTGGTTGGTGTCTGACTTGCTCCAGCGTTTTATTCGTGTTTGAAGAGCTAGAAAGCTGGTTCTGGGTGGTGTCTGCCAAGCCGTCAGTACCACTCAAGTACTTGTTACTTGTGATTTCAGTGGTGTGTGTGGGAGAGCACCCACCATCTGAAAACAAACAGAGCTGGTGGGGTTCCCGTGTCCGTTAGCTGCGACAAGGCCACGCAGCGGCCTGCAGGGTCACCGCGCCTGTCGCCTGCCAGGGCAGGGTGGAGAGCGGGCTGGGGAGGCATCGCCTCCAGCTGCCGAGGCGAGGAGAAGCCCTGCAGGCTGCTGACCGAGGTCTGCTCGCGTGTTTGTAGCCGTCGCTGGATGGCTGCACCTCGGGGATAGCACGAGGGGAAGGAGCCGGAGGGGGACTTGGCATTTCCAATCTGTTACAGCACCTGGGATTGTCTTCTGATACTTGGGTATCGGGTTTGTCCCCATATTCTTTTAGGGTCAGTATTTCAGTTGGGTTTACATATTTTGTGCTTCTTGCCAACAGGTCTGTAGGAACAGTCTGCTGTAGTACAAGGCCGGTGTGTGAAGGCATGGGCTGAAGGCAAGGGAATTATTTACAAATTCGACATCCTTTACAGGCTAAGTGGCTTACAGTGAGGCTGCTCTGAACACAAAAAGCTTTTTTTTTTGGTCTAGATATTGGGGATCCAAGACATGTGTTGCTTTGAGACATTGATTCTGTGAAAAACTGGTGCCAGGCACATTGCTCAACTCCGGTCGGAACAAAGCAGCGTGGAATAGAGTAGACTTTTATTACTAAGAAGTTTGGTTAGATGAATTAATAAGTCTTTTCCACTTTAATTTCAGAGCCATGGAAATGCTTTTTAAAATGAAGAATAGGTCTATTTTTAAATGTCAAGCTGCCTATTTCAGGAGAGGAGAGAGGGGGAGAAGCTAATTCTTAAGACACAAAACACTTGATAGCTCCACTAGATGCACCAGATGTTTTTTTTCTTACTAAATGTGAAAGAGCTTCCTGTATCGATCTCAGGGATTGACGGTTTGAATATTGTAAGTTCTTCAGGTAACTATACATGAATTAATAAACTGCTTATGGTATTTGATGATGATTCACGCTTTTTTGGAGAGTATAGTATGTATTTAGGTTTGGTTCAATCAATGTTAAGTCAGCTTTTTTCGTAGGTGAAATTTGTTTTAAATATATTTATTTAAAATGAAGGCATGTCTTGGAAAAATAGGGTGGCAATCCGTAGTCATTTTTAAAGCAACCTTGCTTCTTCATTTTAAATGATAATTACTCACGTAGCAACTCTGAAAAATGTAATTTGTAATGCAATGTAGCACATATGGCATCGAAACTTAAGCAGTGGACTTCAGCTTGTTGGATCTAACTTTGTGATGCCGCGGTCCTAGCACGCATGGATGCAGTTCTGTTTATATAGAGCCTGTCCCTTCACGCTGGCCGGCTGCCATTTGGTGCAGCACTGCCTACGTTGCACTCTGATTCTGCAGCAGAGGTTGACAAAAATCTTTCTGTGCCAAATCTCTCTGCTTCCCGTGCTTAAATATCGTTGTTGCCTGTCTCTCCTCCTGCAGCTTCGATGAATCGCAGGAAAGCTACGGGAAGCATCGCGTTCATTCTTTGGTTTGTCAGAGGTGAGGACTGGGAACTCCAGATTTCAGATGAAGTGGACTCTGGTCTGTTCTCCTTAGAACAAAGCACAAACAAAAAGGACATTTGTGATCACTCCTACTTCTGGAGAATTTCCTCCAGCAAACTTCTTCCCGAGTACTCTTCAGCTGACCTACCCGTCTTTTGCAGAAGCCAGATCCAAACGGATCTGGTAGAGCAGGCGTGTGCTGTAGATCAGCTTTGGAAGGTTGAAACGTGGCTTTCCTGGAGGCTTTATGGGCGCTTTCACTACTGAGTAGCTTCTGTTTTTAACAATCATTCTGCCCCTATCACAAACTCAGCTTTTGTTAATATAACCCTCATTTGAGTGCCAAATGTTGCATTATAGCAAGGATTTTGTCCAAAGCAGTGACTTAATGTGTCTGAATTGGCCAGTTCATAAAGTGGTCTGCTGGTCTCATGTGCTGTACTCTCGCGGTCAGTATCACAACAATAGCTGTGGGCATCTGAGTTTTCTGTCTTAGCCTCTAGCCTAAATTCCTTCAGTAAGTATGAGGGGAGCATTTGAAAGGCTGTGAACTGAGCTGCTTGCTAACATATAGAGATGTCAAACAGAATAAGTTTCAGTGCTGACTGAGGCGGTAAAGTTGCATATGTTAAAAGAATGGTCTGTGTGACAGATAATAGATTCACTGGAAAATGCAGTGTGCCTCGGTTAAATAATGAAAAGGCAGGAAATTACCACCTGAGTCATAACATACTGTAACTCCATCCACTTGCTCGCCTTTCTCAAGCACCTGTGATCTGAAGGTTGTACGCAGTCATTGGTGTGTACCCCCAGAGGTCAGCCAGGCCGTTTTCTGTTCCCCCATGCCCCAATACCGTGTTTTCCCCCTCAATATTTTCAGTTTAAAGGGGTGTAAAGGAAGTGAGTAGGAGGGATTCTGCTTGTAGTATGATGCTGTGCACAGTTATTGGGGACGTAGTCTATATGGAAATGCGTAGCTTTATCCGACACTGCTTAATGAAATCTATGCTATAAAACACCCAGACAAATAGCAGGTTATCAGGAATAGGCATTTCCGATTTTGCTTTGCAGCTGTGAGGCATTGCACCTGCAATACGTGCTGCTTAATGGCAGCAGCAAGAGCCAGGATGCGGTGCAGAGACACAGCTCTGCCTGTCCTCCCCCGAGAAGGCAAATTGCTGCGGGTACCGCTGGGGCTGTGCCTCCGCTGCTCTCGGCGTCGTACCCATTAAAGCTTTCCTCGTCTGGTGAAACTCGGGTGCCTGCCAAGCAGGAGATGGAAGCGGGGCTCCCTTTTCTGTCCCCGTGAGGTGTCGGTGGGACTTTGGGGTGCTTCGTTGTTCCCCTCGGTGCTGCCCAGAGCTCCCCCCGCTGCCAGCCTGGCACGGCTCTGCCGCAGATGGGGCCGCGTGTGGCAAAGGGGGGGGTGCTCAGTGTCCCCCCGTGCCCAGAACGCGGTCCTAGGGCACGTGGCAGGTTTGGCTGTGGTTTCACCGGGCTCCGGCTCCTGCAGGCACTTCATTAAGCTTTGACTGCCGCCATCGGGAACGGCGTTGACTCGGAAAAACGGCATTCATCTCCATTTCTGATTGCATGCCATGAGGGGTTGTTTCTGAACCAAACAGTGGCTTTCACTGTAGCAATAACTTCCAGTTTGCATCCCTTCTTAGCTAAGCGTCTGCAAGTTGGTTCAGAAGACGTTAGTCAGCGTAGGCATTGCTGCGAGCCCAGGTGGCTAACGGGGGCTTCGCAGAGGTTGGAGGCTCCAGGGCTGGGAGATCAGGCTGAGGTTCTGATACCAGTGCTGGTACTGATCTGTGAGGTGTAATCTCAGCTCTAGGCTTACATCCAGAGTGTAGGTGGGCTCTAGGTCTCTACTGGCTTAATAGGAAAAGCACAGTTAAAAGTGCTGAGTGATAAATTGGGCGATTCTTCTGATTTTCTTTGGAGGAACTTCTGTAAGCAGTTTGTTTCTGTCTTGCCCAAGGATTAGGACATTTAATTCATATGCAGCTGTACGAGTGGTGGTAGATTAAGAGGCCATTCAAGGATGTACTCATACTGATTTACAGTTACTGGCCATTTGAAAATGTACGGGGATAAAGCTCCATTAATTTTGTTCTGAATAAAACAATTTTGCATGCAGTCCTTGAAGAGCTGCTGCCTTGGACTTGCTCTTAGTCCCACTGCTGTGTTGCCACAATTAGTGTCTTAGGTCCACACCTGAGCCTGAAATCGCTGCAAATCACGCTGATAAAGTGTGAAAACAAAAAGCCGTCGGAGGAAACCATTGGGCTGTGAAATAGAAGGATGCTTCTGAAAGGCACCCAGATGAAGGTAATCAACAGGCATGTTACAGAAAGCTACTTCCAGTGCTGCAAAAGGTGTTCATACAGTGCTGCGAAAAGTGCTGCCGTGGGGAGGCCACGGAGGGAGCCCCCCAAAGGAGACCATGGGGTCGGTCCTTTTTTTTTTTATCATCGGCAGGAACGTACTGGCTCAAGAGATGGTTGTGGGTGTAGTCAGTGTGCTGGTGTGGGCTGCATGTCCAGCCTTGGAGGGGGTGAGCATCGCCAGGGAGCAAAGCTGGTGGGGGCTGCTCAAAGCCCTGGCCCTGGGAACGCTCCCCTTGTTTCTAAAGAAAGGATCGGTTTTCATCATTTTTTTAAAAATCTTGCAGAAATACCATGGAACTAAATTAAAAGCTGCTTAGGCAACTGCATGGAGTAGTGATGAATGCTGTAGCTGTGAGTCCCCGAGGAAATTAAACGTTCCTCGTTCCGAGCGTGGCTGGGCTGTGTGAAATAAATGGGGCACGGGGCTGTGCGGTGACGTGTGGGGAGAAATGCTGAAGCGCTGCTTCCTTCTGTGGATGGGACCTGCTGCGTGTGCCGAGTGAGAGTGGGCTCTGCGGAGGGGTCTCTTTAGTGCCTGAGAAAGAGAGCCACCAACCCACAAATTGCCTCTAATTCTGCCAGTTTTTCAGAGCCTGAATTTGCACCCTGCGTAACATTCTCTTACCACAGCGTTTTATTGTGGCAGTTTTAGGAAAGCCTGGCAATGCACATGACTTCTAAATTTGCATACCGTTTTCTATTTTAAAGCCCTGTTTTTATTGCTTACAGCACTGCCAAACTGCAGGTTTTTTTGGGGCAGGGATTTCCCTTGCTTTGTTGCTGCGAGATACTGTTTTTAAATCGGCTTTATTCTTAAAGTGGTAGCTGAAAAGCCCAGCACGTTCACCTTCCTCCTTCTCTTGAAACCTCATCGCTTTATATTTTAGTAAAAAACAAACAAAACGAAAATATTATTTGGAGAGCTTCATTGCTTTTGAGGTTGGGAGGAGGGGCAGAAACGTCCCCCCCGACCCACTGAGCAGTGCCGGCCACGGGCACCCAACGTGCCAGGAGGGTGCCGGGCGTCCCCCAGACGGGGTTCTGGAAGGAGCCCGCTTGTTGGCGGCCCTGCTGCGTGCACGTCTGGGGACCTGCCTCCTGTTGCCCCGTAACAGCGTGTGGGTTTCTCTGTTTCCCCACCTTGGGTGCCTGAACTTCCCACGCTCTCTTCACGCGCAGTGTTTTATAGAAGCGTCCCGAGACCAGTGTGAGCGGTCTGGGCTTTGCATTTTATTTATTCATTTATTGCATTTTGTTACCTTCAGATTGCAGAAGGAAGAAGGTTGCTCCTCTGTGCAAAGCTAGGCAAATATTTTCCTTCTAGTACTTTTCAGAAAAGCCATCTTAGCTGGTCAAAACAATCGTCAAATTACTGCCTGAGTGTGAGGTTCGGGTGAGGGGACGAAATGTCCATCGCGAAACAGAGCTAAATGTAAATATATTCCAGTTACAAACTTCCATTTTATTAAAAAAAGTAATTTTGCCTGAAACTATGTATATTTTTTTCAAATTCAACTCGGGTGTTGAATTGAAAAACGATTCCATTAGCGTATCCTGGCCATTCATATGTATCCATTTGGAATTCAGTACAAATAGGTTTTTCTAAATATATTTTCTTAAAAAAAAAAATAAAAATAATAATAATGAGCTTGGTGCTGGCTGGGTCCTCCAGGGAGCGGGACGGCCGCTCGGCCCTGCCGGCTGCGGGACGCGGCTGGTGCCAGAAGGCCTCAGGGAGAGCGGGCAGCCCCGATCCCACCGCGTGGGCCGCATCCTCCTGCGTCTGGGAGGGTGATCGGGGGCTCCCTCCTGCCCCAAGGCCCAGCTGCTGAGCTTGAGGTCCAAAACGTCGGCCTCATGTGCGCGGCTGGCCCATGGTCAGGCCTCCTGGGGGTGCAGGCGACTGGGATGGCGTGGACTGTTGAGCCGAAGGAACTGCGGGTGGCTTTCTGTGGGCAGTGAAATCGCCACTTAATGTCTTCCCGAAAACCAATATTTATAGGGCACGAGGAGTGGAAGGCGTGGTTCTCTGCCCCTGGTAATCCTCACTTCTTAGCGGAGCGATTTTTGGCCGGGTCAATGGTTGGAAGGTGAGGACAGAGGCCTCTCGCACAGGCGGTGCGGCGCCACCCCGCAGCCAGGCGCCGTGCCGGTGCAGGATCGGAGTTACCCGGCCTTCGCTGCACCTCCAGGTCAATGCAGGTTTCAATTTTTTTGAAGAAATAATTTTTTTAAATCAAAACGTTAATGCTTTTTTTAAAAACAAAGCTGTCATTGCTGTTAACATTAGAATAGCTTGTTGCCCTGCCTTTATTTGAGCCCCCGAAACCTGCACGGCTAGCAGTGCTGTAGCGGACTGCAGTGGTTCTTGTACAGATTATTTGTTTAAAAACCACACAGCACTGGGAACGGAAGATTTTTCCAATCATCTCTCTACGACTGCTATACTTCTGAGGTTTACTCAGTTATATTAAAACAGGAATTGATGAAGAAAAAATTTCTTCTGTATTATTAAGTGCCTGGGGAGGAAGTGCCTTTGTATCTCAGCTGGTGCTGAACAAGTAGCTATTCTACTCAGGGCTACAAAAGCCAATTACAGCCACCATGGTGATGCAGGCTGCGTGGGGAGGGTTAACACTTCTGCTATTTTCTCCTCTTTTCTTCTAATAAAGATCAGTGTTAATTTGTTTTTTTCTTTGCCATTTTCTTCCTGTCATTAAACTGTTCCTGTTGGCTGGCGGGAACGTGAATTGTGCTAACCTAAAACAAGTATTCCACAGCCCTTGAAATTTTAAGTCAACTGGCTGGGAATCATTTCGGTGAGGAAAAGAGCTATTGGCTGCATTTACATTTAAGACCGATGAAAAACTTTATTGACTATTGCATAATAAAATAGCACTTAAAGAATAATTTGAAAAACTGTATTGTTCACTCTCTTCCATCTCGTTTGTTCAAATGAATTGCAACTAAAATGTAATTTAAACTTCTTATAAAATATTTTGGAACTATTTAAAATAAAAATGACCCCTTAGGGAAGCTCCCTTAGCACTGTTCTTCCCGCGTTGAGCAGGGGGGAGAGCTCGGTGTGGTGTCTGTGGTCCTCTCACGTCTCCCCGTGTGCGGCAGGCGTCTGTGGCTGTGTGCTGTGGGGCGATGGCTCTGGAAGGGACAGACGCCGATTCACCGTACGTAACGTGGGATTCACCGTACGTAACACGGCAAGGGGAGCAAAGCTGGGCTGGGAGCGAGTCGTTAAACCAGGCGATCTGCCCCTTGGGGTACAGCTGGATGGAGAAACTTAGTTTGTTATAATTATCCCCCCCCCCCCCCCAAACTAAGATAGAAAAGTGTTATATATAAAATGAAGCTTTGTTAAGATAGGTGGGTTAAAATGTGGGCAAAACTTATGAGAGCTTTCTTCATAAGCGCCTTGTTTCTATTCTAGAAAAGGCAGTCAAGTGGTAAGGATGCCTTCTGTTTGTGTTTTACAGGCACCTGGAAGGGTATCCGGTGGTTCGGGGCTGAGGCAGCGCTTTGGGAACACGGCCGAAGCAGAACTCCCACTCTTGACGTGGAATGCAGTTTATAACGGTAAGAGTAAGGTGTTTAAATATACCCTCAACATAACTTCGTAAAGTAGAGACTAAATATAGAGACCCTCACACTTAGCTTTTGTTGACCAAACTTTATACAAGAGCCTAAACATGTAGATGGGTAAGTGCCATATTCTCTGGCAGGTATTTTTGGTGGTAAGGCAGTGTGCAATTTTTTTTTTTAATGCAAGATTAAAAAAAAGAAAGCTTCTAGTCTTCAGAGAACTTATTTAAAGTAGCATTATAAACTCTTTCTTTGAGGAAGAAGGAAACTTCTGTTCTCTGTGTAAATATCTAATGTTCAGCAAAATGATGAATATTGGTTAGCACAATCTGTTACCGCTACTTTGGCCTTTTGTGTGCTCTTTATTAAAATTTGTTACATTGCATTAGAATGATTATATATATCATTAGAGTGATTAAAGTATTGTGCTTCTAAATGCAGGCATGTATGGAGACTACCCGTGAAGTATGAGAGTTTAAAAGGTTGCTATTCATGGGGAGGTGGTAGAAAGGCTTTAGCTTGTGTTGGAAAACAGAAAGACCTGCATATACGGAAAGAAACAAATACTTGATATGAAAGTGCAGTGTTAAGACATGTTTTTTTTCAATTCAGACTGTGTGTACTTGTTAGCTAAATACGACCTGTTTTCTTTTAATTGCAGTGGGATGCCTGTCTCTGCTTTCCTGTTGGATTTTAACTGCGGGAGTTGATACATCTCAGCAACTGCAGTCTTTCTTTAGCATTTTAGCTAGCGACAAAGGAAAGCAATGAGGAGATTTGTTTACTGCAAGGTGGTTCTAGCCACTTCTCTCATGTGGGTACTTGTGGACGTCTTTTTACTTTTATACTTCAGTGAATGTAATAAGTGTGATGACAAGAAAGAGAGGTCTCTGCTGCCTGCTCTGAGGGGTAAGTGCCAAGTCTGAGATATCTCTGAAGGTCATAGATATATTTTTTAATTATTTGGCCCCATATTATTCTCTGTACTTTCTAAATTGTTTTTCCAATTCAAACAGAAAATACCAGGATCTGAAGTACTTTGTTTTATTTTCAGATATCTTAGTATCTGACCTTTTGCTGTAATGAAGGCTGAGTCTTGTATGTTTTTTCAGCAAAAACAATATAAAATGTCTAATACGTAGTAGGAAAAAAAGTAATTACGTTAAGTTCCTTTTTTATATCAAGATCATTTTTTAAACAGAAGGCATTCGACCTACAAAAAGACTTGATGTTCTGTGATTCCTTTTTCATTTGTGAAAGGTACTTACCTGTAAGCTTGCTTTTAAACTCTTATTATTATTTTTGAAGTATTCGTTGGGATTTCTTCAATCAGTTACACTTTCTGAAATGTCTGTAATTGGTTGACCTTTTCACTATTTAATTGGATAATTTGTGAAGAAAAATATTTAATATTCAAACAATAAATTTTATTTGAACATTATGAACTTCTGAAAAAGTAAATCTAGGTTATCTAGGTTAAAAAAAAAAAACAGCCCTGGCATATGCCACTACCACCACCACTCAAATTTAAATTGGAATTGGAAAATTTAAATTTTTAATTGGAATCTGGAACTAAGTATGAATTTACCCTTTGTACACTTTTTTGGGTTGGCAAAATGTTATGCAATACTGGACTTTTTGTTTTAAAGTACTCTGTTCCTTGGGCTACTTGAAATGATGCTTTTGCATTGAATTTCCTGAATTCCCCGTTGTGTGCTGGTTAGAATCTCCGTGCGAAAACCTCATCTCTGTGTACGAGGAACACTGCTGCCACTTGCTCTCAGCTTTGAGAAACAAATTATTTTGAATATATAATCTTTCTACTTGAAAGCCTGGTAAATGCAGTATTGAATCTGATGCTATACTTTGCATATTGTTCTGTGATCCCTGAAGAACACTTTGATTATAGTACTGTCTGCAAAATTATGACGGTGTATGCAATATGAAGACATGGAACAATTTTATTGGAAATTGATTGCGTGTTTCTTTTTGTCATATTACTGAAATGGGAAAAAAGTTTATCTGATCAAAAATTAAGGATAAAATAGGTTTTTTTTTTGTTTTTTTGTTTTTTTTTAAATAACAAAAGCTAGTACTGTCGAGTTTAAAACTGTATCCTTGACTGATTCCTATACTCTGGTGCCAAGTGGAGTTAGATTGCAATTTCAGTAAACCAGAATTGCTGAACGTTCTCACTTAAAAGCTTTAGGGTTTAGGAAAACATTGTTTAGTAGATAAGGGCTGTTAATTCACCAAAGACTTTCATAAATAATTGCAACAAAACCACCTGTTGTCATTGGCAGTCGTAGTTGAAGGCTTGGAAACAGTATGAAGGTTGGGGTGTTGTGTATTAGAATAACCACCGTTTTGAAGTACTGTGCAGACAGCTCCAAACCTGTGTGGTTTTGAGTAAAGCTTGGATTCCAGTCCCCTCAATCCAGACTTAGCTTATCTGACTTACGGTTTTATTCAATGCCCTAAATATTTTTGCTGTAATACATAGTGATATCTATTCCCACGCCAGTGAATGTTTTGAAAATAAAATGACATCAGAGCTGTGTTTTGCTTTGTTATGGAGATCTTGCAAAAATTTATTTGTTTCTGCTGAAATTGGGTGTTCTGGTGGAGCAATTGCAAAAGTTCATGATAGCATTTCTAGCTTCCCATCCAACAGGCTACTAAATTTCCTTTACTGTAAGCCTCATGAGCTATTATGGTAGAAATTAAGTGTATCACTTCTTATTTTTTTTCTTCTGTAAAGTACCTGCTTTTGTACCATCATCTTTGTTTTAGATTGGCAAATATGCTATTTATAATTCTGAGGACATAGATTATCTGTGAACATAAAAAGCAACATAATTACAGTGTTTAAGTACATAAGAATATATATATATATATATATAAGACAACAATAGTCAACATACTGATAAAAATTTAAATGGGCCATGGTAATCCAGTATTTGAAGTCACTCTTATGATTAGAGAGGGAAGATTCTGCTTACACAAAATGTGTTTAGAGGTAAAAGAGGTAAACTTTCCATGCCTTTTTAGTCATAATTACTGCATTGTAAATGATTCATAAAGACAACTTCAGTGTAGATGTAAAATGTAGGCAGTCTCAGTTTGAAGACTGGGACGCAGCTGTCAGAAATCCCCTCTGATGTCTCGCCGCACGTCTCTGAGCATACAAGTGGTACGTACAGGAGCTGGGTGTTACAAGAGCGAGCTGTCGCCGCATTGGGTTGGTGGCATTGGTTAACGACTTGCAAGCGTTGTCCTAATTAACCTGGAGCTGGCTTTCGGTCAAGTCGTCTTTACTTGCATCTATTTTTGTATCACGATCGAAGGAAACAACACGTACGTCTTAAGCTTACTTCCTGCTTAAGAAGAAAATTAATACTGGACAGCCTTTCAGCAGTCCCTGCGTATACCAGTGGCATGTGCAGAAACTTGTGAAATGTCCTGTCGGTAGGTGAGCAGTGCTGCTTCCCCGCAGCGTAGGCTCTGCACCCAGCGGGGCGGGTTCTTCCTTTGCTGCTTGCTCCTTACTTTTCTGTGTAGGCGGCTGAACGTACTTCGTGGTGCTTGATGCACCGTTGTTTGTGCAACGTCGTCACCTCCTCAGGATTTATCAGACAGGAGTAAGTTCCCAGGACATGCATCAGAGCTGGAAGCCTTTCCATGAGCAGCCCTCCCTCCCCGTTCCCAGAGCTGCCTTGGGTCCTGCAGCCAGCTGCACGAGAGCCTGGAGGCCGCCCTGCGAACTCAAGGTCTAGCGTGAATGGCAGGAGATTCAGTTCTGACCATAGCTAAACAACTTCAGGATAGCTCTAGGAGAGGTACGGGTTTTCTGGTGAGCATCACATTAAGGGGAAGCTGGGTCTGGCCTCTCCCCAGCCTGAAGCAGAATGAGGCAGCCAGCGCGCAGTGTGCTGGAAGGGGACAGGGCAGCGCTGAGCATGCTCGTGCTATGAATAACAATTCTAGTTCAAATGATTTTTTTATGGGCAGCTCCGTGGTGGTGAGGTGTGTGTTGTTGTGATTTTATTTATTTTTGCAACAGGTGAAGTGGCAGAGATGGGCGGAAAGGTAGCTGGCTCGAGGATGAGATTGCAAATGCCGTTTTCTGTTGTGAATTAATTGCGTTCAATCGAATATTCCCAGCAGATGGTTCTTCTGAACCATACAGTAACTGCAGCTGGCGGGACAGGATGCTCTCAGGTCTGCTTGAAGAAATAATCTTTTTGAGTTTTAAAGCAGAAGCCCTACTTACACGCGGACTAGAAGTTGGTTTACTAAGCACAGCGAGCTTACAGCAAAGGAAATGCTGTTTAAACCAAGGCAGTTTGGCAGCCTGGCATCTCATCAGTTAATCTTTATTTTAATTCCATACAAATTGTAGTAATTCTGAGTGCCCCATAGGGCTTCTTTTACGTGGTTGCTGTGGCCTCCTCCTTACTACAGCCGTGCGTGTGAGAGCAGGTGAAGACGCCACCCGTTTGGGCCAGGCGATGTGAAGGGGCTGGGGCTCAGCAGCCTGGCTGCAGGCGGCGGGCAGAGGGCGAGCGGCGCCTGTCAGTTTCTGTGCATTTTGTGCATTTTGGTGCATTTAGTGCTTTTCCTTGATTCATGGTGAAGGGATTTGAAATGCAGAAAGACTTCACTGCAGAAAAACCTCTGGTCTTTAGTTTCAAAACCCAAATTGTTAGCTTTCAAAACAAAAATACTAAATTTAACTGTCTTTGAAGACACTTCTTGTGTGGAAGCTTTTGGAAAATACGTGGTGGGCTTGGGGGAAGTGAAGTCTTGCTCTCCAAACAAAAAAACGAGGAGCGTGTGCAGTGATTGAGACAGTAATTTTTAAGAAGGTGTGATTATTTTAATTAAAGTGAGTGTGAGTAATGAGATGAAATTGTAATTTTGAATGCTTGTCTTTGCAACGTGAGTAATGTTTTCCATGCAGCTTTGTAATGTGACTGTGCTTTAGATTTTCATAGTGACGAATCTTTAATATTTTAGTGTCTGGCGTTGTTATGCGGCTTTCTGTTTCTGTATTATTAACGGTGTTCTCAAGAACTACAAAAGGACTTGCCATAAAATCGGTATGAGTTATTAAAATGCTATTTTGAGGAAAACTCCGTGTAAGAGGAAAGTTCACTTATTCAGATCCTGCAACGTATTTCTGTATTTAGGGAGAAAAGGTCTGTTGGGATCATGTAAAGCAAGTGAATGAAACATTTGGATGCTGTATTAAAAGTTTGGGGTTATGGCCAAGTTTAGAAAATAAGGCATTCATTTTGGCAGTTGCCGTGGCAACGTGTTTATCTGTCAGATTACTGCATGCATGGGACCGTCTGCAAAAACAATGGGAGCAAAGATTTTTAATAGCATACCATAAGGATTTAATAGATGGATGAATATGTACATTGCACTGAAGTCTTGTCACAAATTTGTTGACAAATAAAATCTGAAGTGCTGATTTGGATATTGTGACAACACATTAAGATAATTTATAGATCTTCATCAGACAGTTCAAGAAAATGCATGATGAGGGGAAAACTATAGCATAGCAGACATCTTGTTCTGATTGCAAACTTTATTAAAAAAGAAAAAAAGAAAGGAAGCAAACTTCTTTTCTGAGAGATTTGGTGTCGCTGGTCTGAAGGCCCAGGCTCCAGCCAGAAGGCCGCACGCGCCCCAGCAGGCTGCGGAGGGTCGGCTGGCAGGTGCCCCGTACGGGAGCAGTGCTCCTCCAGGGCTCCCTGCTGACTTATTTATGACATTTAAACATCTGACGTTAGAAGAACGCCTGCCAAGCTCTCTTGTGCTCTCTCTGTTGTGGAATGGGACTCGGTACATGAGGGTCTTTGGAAGTAGGACTTGCGTCTCCTGGGAAGGACGGCTGTGCTGAATAGGAGGCGTCCGTCCTGCTGCTGTAACCGGCTCTGGGAACCACAGGAAGCCCGTGATAACGTTGTGAGATACTAAGTAACCTTTTTTCCTGCTTTGAAGAAGAATTTAAAAAACAAACAGTACTCCCCCAGCAATTCTCTGTGATTCCTGATCTGCTTGCGAAGCAGCCGGCCAGGGAAGCCCTCTGGAGTTGTGGAACCCCCTCTTGTACCGTTCCTGCCCAGGAGCTGGGCTGCTCCCCAGCTCTGCGTGCCCCCCGGCGAGGGCAGGAGGATCCCCAGGGTTGTCCTGTGCCGTGTAGGTGGTCACGGTTGTGATGCTGGAGGCTGGGCATGCCTCCCAGCTGTACAGCTCGAGTAAGAGAGCAGTGTGTGTGTATTCTGGGCACAGATGTGTACTGTGCACCGTGCGCCCAGTGGGTTTTAAGCATGTACTTACAGCTTACATCTTGGAGCAGTTGCTCAAGCCAAGTCTAGTGAAAAGCATCCTCTGTCCCACCCAGTCTGAGGTTCTGTATGACCAGAAAGCTGTGGTGTGGTTTTTTTCTTTTTTTTTTTTTTTTGGCCAGTGCTTTTATAATGCTTGACTTCAGTGTAGCAACCAGTTAGTGCACAAATATCTAGCGGAATTGTGCAGCAAATAGTGGAAAGTACATTTTTCGATTGTTGACAGTAAATATGCAAATATTGGAAGATGTCAGGAGGACTTTCCATCTGTGGGAGCTGACAGCGATGACACAGTGGTGATAGAACTGAGGTCGTGCTCTCCCTCGCAGCCCCCCGCTTGGATACGTGGAGCAGTACGTGGCAGGACTGCATGTCAAAGCTCTCTGGGAACTTGGAGTTGTCGGTCCTGGGATGATTTGTTGAAATATGCCTCCACCACCCCACTCTCCTGCCTCTCCCCTTACACCGTGGCTTTTATAAAGATTATTCTTAGCTTTCCAGGTGATGTTTTGTAAATTAATGTGAAAAGCTTGCATGTGGAGAAGCTTATCTTATACCCTAGAGGTACGAATAAAGTGCGGCTAAATTTACATCACGTTACAGATTTTAATTGAGAAGGCTATAAACTGTTGTTTTGTTTTTGGCTTGTTTATTTTTGTTTCTCTTGAATTTCCCACGCTGTTTTGAAGTGTAAAAATGCCTGACTGACAGTATTATCCCTAATATCCAGATAACTTGCCAGAAGTCCCTGTAAAGCCTATTGAGAATTCTCCAAGTGGCAGCCACCGTGGGTGTAAGAGGAGAGGCCTAGCTCATCTCAACTTTGTTAGCAGGTAGAGCATATCAGCTTGTACTGTCTGTTATTCCTGTAGCTCTGTTTGGTGTTGTTTCTTTCTTTCAGGGAAGCTTTTTGCGTTTGCATTTAATCTTGCTTAGCACCAGAAGCGTTTGTCAAGGTGGAGTTCATGAATAAAGTGTAGAGGTAGACATGCCGTGCTGATTGGGGCTGCATATTTTTAATAAATGTGAGCATTTTGCCAGTAACAGCTTATTTTTTTTTTTATCTCTAAAGGTATAAAAGAAAAATAGATTTCGTGTAAATTGTTGATAATTTGCTACCACCCATAGGTAGAAAAATGTTACTGTTTTTAGTGATGTAGATTTAATATAAAATCTTAATTATAAAAACAATGAGCCTTTAAAAACTTGAAAATACAGGGAAATACAGGATTGCTTGTTGAAGACGGACAGGATTTTCGGTATCATCATTCTTAGAAACAGATACTCCCTACTTCACAGCTTTTGTTCAAGATGGCCAGTTTAGACTGACTGGGGATGCTTGTCACTGCATGGCGTATGTGTTTGCACGTGGGGAGCACAGCAGTAGTAGACTTTTGGGCTGTAACTAATACTTTCCTCAGTAACAGGAGGTATCCTGATAGCAAGATGTGTAATGGTATTGCAAGGCAGAAGAAAATGTCATTCTTTTAGCCCCGCTGAGAAGCGTTTGCAAGTTATTTTTAATAGGATTAACAGAAACAGATTTTTTTTTTTTCAGATCAACAGTCATTTGGCAATGGCAGAATATGCGGCCCAGCTGCACTGTAGGTTTATAGGTTTCCTTTTTATGTTCAGCAGGTGAATCGTAAGGTTAGCGGAAATCCTTTTCAGACACCAACTTTTCTTTTTGCAAAGTACATGTCACCTTGTAGACCTACTTGCTTGCAAAACTCATTGACAATTAATACCTTAGTTTTAGGAAAGCTAAAAAAGATTTGTGGAAACTGTACTTGCAGCATCAGAAGCTTTTATAATGGGTATTGTCTATAAATTATGACTCCTTTCTTGTTATCGACGCCACAGTTCTAGACCTTGAATGAAGCTTCATTGATTTCAGGAAAGCTCTGCAAATAGTGTCAGTGCGCTCAAGTCTCTTTGCAAGAATTGAGCCTGAAAAATATGAAGCTCAGACTGCCGTCAGCCTCTCTTAATTCAGTTTTAAACAATCCTTACATTGTTCTACAAATTGTACAGTGCAGTTGAATCTCTTACTGTTTAAGACTTGAGCACAGCAGAGTGATTTTCCATCTTGAATGAGTTCTGTGTAGGTTTTAAGAAATGCAACAAAACGCTGGAGAAATCAGAGTTACTGAGAAGGCATACAGCATAATAACAACCGAACGTGACGGGCCACCTTATACGCTGCAACTCTTCTATTTTGCAAGGGAGGAGAAGGATTTTTATAATGCTAGATTTAAGCCACTGCTTTTATGACTGCTAATTTTTTCATCTCGAGTAGTATCAATGGTACGAAATTGGATTTATCGCGGAGAAATACTTTTGAGTTATGTTTCTCAGTAGTAGTACAGTTTGGAATTTGAATAACAATTACAAATCATAGTATCTGTTGTAAGGCCCTGATTGTTTATGTATCTGAATGCAATTCTTTGAGACTGGTTTTAGTAGACGTCGTGTGGAGTATTCATGTATGCTGTAATGAACGTTTTTAGCTACAGACATTCTCAAGGGCCTTGATTGCCAAACCTGACAAGCTAAATCGTGCATTCATTTGCATGATAAAGATAGAAGAATCAGAGTGAAATTTATTCCAATGTCATCCCGCTTGTCCTTGGGATTCTAGTCTGTATTAAAAATAAATTAATAATAATAATAATAAAACAACACCGACTCTTATCATTAGGTTGCTGTGCAGAAAAAAGTATTCTCATGAATGAGATTCAGAATGGCATCTGGTATTCCATGCCCTCTGTGATATGTCAGCTACTGGTGGTGCAAAGGTCTCGTTCACCTTTTTTTTTAATTGGTTATAAAAGGCCTACAGCTTAATGGGAAGGGAACTAGGAGGCACTCCAAGGCTAAGTTACGTGGCGGTACAACAACAGTGCACTGGGGAGAATTTCTGCATCCAATGGGTATGACTTCTGGCACCTCTGTATCGGGTTTTATTCTAAATAGTTAAAAGCTTTTCTGAGGCTAAAAAGAAAAAATATATAAAAGACCTTATTACTTCTATTCAAACATTAAAAAAAAATTACCTAGAAATATGTGGAAAAGTATTTTGTTTTTTATTGGGCCATCCGCACAGAACTTGTTAATGTCAGTACTGTACCAAACCCAACAAACCAACCCCCTCCCAATTCATGCCTTAGCCTCTTAGCACGTTACATTTGGGGAATTTTTGGCTCCTAGAGAAGTAAAATGCTTTAGAGGTGTGTTGCACCCTGCTTCCAGTGTCACCACCCAGTACTGAAGGTTTGTGTTCATTTCTTCCTTAAACTGCCCTGCTGAAGGGACCAGTGAATGGAGGCTGATCAGTAGTTGATTTTGCACATGTTCAGACGACCTCTTGTAATTAATTAGATCTTGCACATTGGTCTCTTTCCTCGTTGTCTTTCCTGACTTCCCTAGAACTTTTCTCGCTCCAGGTACTCGCCGGGTTTAACTAAAACACGGCACGATCCTGTGCTTACGTGGAAATTCATCTTTTGCCTTGTGTCGTGTGGCTTTGTTAGGGCTCTGTCGAAGCTGGAAGTAAACTGGAAACATTTAACCCCGAAGTGCTTGGTGTTGAGCTGTTTGTCACGGCGGGCTGCCTTGCTGGGACCATCCCGTCCCCGTGCCTCCCCGGTGGGTGCTGGCAGCGGCGCTCCTCCCGCACCGGGCCCTGGTGGCAGGACCGCAGCCGCTTGTTGGGGGGCCCGGAATTAGCTGTGTCAGTAACAGCGCTGGCCTCCCACGAGTCGCCATTAATTGCACGCCCCATAGCCGTGCTATATATAAAACCAGTCTGTGGCAGTGCTTCTGGAATCGGAGCTTTCGGCAGCGTGAGGAGGGGAGCGAAATCTGGCTTGTGGGCTCCAGCGCAGCGCGAAGCCACTGCCCAGGGAAGCGCTGCGAGGTGCCAGCGTGCGTGGCGGTGCCTTCTCTTCTTGGTCCTCGGCTGCTCCTTCCTGTAGTATCCCTGGAAAGACAGCCCTTTCATCGAGAGAAGACAGCACCCACCATAAAGTTTGCAAAAATTTGGCCAGCCAAGAAACCTCTTAAGAGGAATAACAACATACATTTGGTAGGGAAGGCTTTTTTTAAAACGTACAAAGAAAGAAATATAATTCAATTATCAGTAAAGTTTTGTTTCCAGGCTTGTAGGAATAAGTACAAGGCTGATCTATTAACTCAGTAACACCTTTTTAATAAGGTTTTCTCAATGGATCCAAGTGTCTTCCGTTTTGTAGCGTTTACACCTAAGGCTAGCACCGCGCCGCTGTTATTAGCGTGTTGCGTGCATTTACCTATCCGAGGAGGTGTGTGCCGTAGTGCCTTATCCCTCCTTAGCCTTCCCTTCCACGTGGGGCAGGGGTTTGTGGAAAGCTGTCCATGTGCTGACTGAAGCCGGTACTGACGCATTCGTTGTATTCCTTCTAATTTTCCTGGAAAAAAAGATGCCTTGGCTTTCCAGTAATTTCCTTTTCTGCTGTTTGCACAGCTTGCTCTTAAATGTTAGATATTTTCAAATCTAATTGTCTGGAAAGTGTTTTTATATGCAGAATGCCTATTTGTATACTCTGCTGCAGTCAAAGAAATAATATGTGGGAAATGTTATTTTGTATTAATTTAAGCAGCAGTTTGTCAAATTATGTTCTGAAAGTACAGTGGTCAGCAGCAAGCTGGCACTATGCTGAAGGGGTATATTCGCTACAGTATGTTGTAGAATAGTTTCAAGTATGAAAAACTAGTATTTAGTTAAAGGGTATTTATTTTGTAAAGGAACATTCTGTCTGTAAAAATGCAGGGATACATTTGTGCTTAGCTTATGTTTTTTTCTATTCAAACTGAATTTCTAACACTTTGCCATTGGTCAGTGATCATGTGGTTAAAAAACTGTGAAGAGTTCTCATTTTTCATTAAAAAAAAAAGGTACCAAGTACTGAGAGTATTTACAAAGAACATGAGTGCTTTTCAAGAATAATTTGGAAATAGTAATAAATTAAATTAAGCTCGTTTATTTACAATGATGGCTTTGTGTGGAGATTTAAAGGTTACAGGTATTTCAGCACATTTAATTTTAAAATTCATGGGATGCTTCTGCATAGATTTCCTGATAGGATTGCATTGTGAATATGAGGTAATTTTATCCTATAATTTTATTTAATAAATGGCATTTTCCAATCATAAAACCTTTAATCTAAAGCCCTTGAGTTCTTTATAACTTAACAGTTTAAGACCTCTGCGGAGGCGGTGCTGTCTCAGCAAAAACTGTAAACCAGCGTGTTGTCCAGGTTTGTGCCGCAGAGCGGGCGGGCGTCGCACAGCCTGTGCTCCCGGCCCCACGGCAGCCAGAGAAGTGTGCCCGAGGGGCTGTGGCGAGCAACATTTAAAAAACAAGAAGACCCCCACGGGTAGACCTCCATAATAGGGCACAGGGCGTGATTATTGCAGCAGATTCAGCTGGAAGTATGATACAGTGATAAAATGCACAGAGATAATTCTGTGCTCCAGTGCGTTGGGTTGCAAGAACACCTCTTGTAATGCTGATAGCTGAAAACCAGATAAACTGTAATCGTAAAAGGCTTTCTTCCTTAAGTGATGAGTGCTTTTTAATAAAAAAAAAAAAAAGAGAAAAAAGAAGAAAACCAAACTCGTCAGCCTTTTGTGGTGTAGGAATAATTTAACTGTGTTAAATTCACTTGTTTTAGGCTTTATCTAATGACAATTTCTCTTGTTTGTTATGCCAGGGGAAATCAGAAGTTTTAGTACAGCATATTGGGACCTTAGTGCTGACGGGTTCAGCAGTTGGTTCCTCTTTTGATAGTCTTAAAATTTAACCGCATTGAATTATCCTATTTTAAACTTCATAAAACGCCAATTTGCCTCATTTTGCTACTTGGTGGAAATGACAATTTTTGAGTCAAATGTACCATGGCTCCAGCACGGGCAGCTTTAGTGGTTGGCACTGGCGTGCTGCTAAATCAAAGGGCTTTTTGTGAGCTGCTCGAGGAGAATAGCTGGCGGCTCTGTTTGCGGAGTTCGTCCCCTGCTTTGCCATCGTGGGGAGGCCGGGCTGCACTCCCCCCGGGGACCACCAGTTCCCCCGGGACCTGCTCCGTGGGCACCGCTCGGTGCCGGCCTTCGGGCGCTTCCGAGTGAGATGCGGCCGCTGTTGCCCTCAGGAGAAATGCCGGAGTATGTGTTGAGCAGAAAAGGGGGTGGGAAGAGGTTTCTGTTTTTTTTTAATTATTATTTGTTTGTTTCAGTGCCTCAAAAGCCTGCTGCTGTTTATCAGCAATACAAATCTTTAATCTTCAAAACATTTCCTCTCAGCATTGTGTTTAATTTCCTCAAGGATTCGGTATTTGGTGTCATAATTATTTATACGTCTATATAGTCCTGAGTGCTTTAATCCTTATTACATGCCCTGACAAGACAATGAAATTGGAGTATATGCTGTGTAAAAAAGCATCTGTATTTAAATACTGACTATCCTTCAGTTATTTTGTTTTAAGAATACATTATTTGATTGTTCTGGTATGGATGCTGAGCAAAGAGAGCTAATTTTCCTTATACCCACTACTGAGGTGGAAGAGAAGAGTGCAGGATGCGTTTCTTTCTATACACCCAAAAAGAAAGCAGAGGAATGGGCTTAGTGGTTTTTCTTTTTTTTTTTGGCTTGATTGGCCGGAAATGTTTATGCATGCTGATGGTAGGAAGCCAGTGTTTACCTGTAGGTTTCATTTCCTTACAGAACGCACCCGGGTTTTGTCTGGTACCCGCTGCTTCGGCGCAGTTCCGAAGGTGCTGGTGCTGAAGGAAAGCGCTGTTGCTGCCTCTGCACTGGGAGCTCTTCGACTGCTTTTAACTGCCGGCTCTGTCAGCTCTAATTAAACTGCTGTGCTTGGAAAAAGTTCCTTGTGGGAATGTTTGTGTCTTTCTGTAGGTTTAGAAGCTGCTCTGACGTTGCTTTCAAAAAGAAAAGAAAAACTGCCAGAGCTGTGAACCTCAAATTAGGCAGGGCAGATGCTCCAGTACTAAATGCTGTTTATCTTGTGTGAATTTTATGGCGTGGTGAAGGTATGAGCCTGAGAGAAAAGAATTGCTTCCCTACGAGTATGTCGGGCATCTTAAATTCAGCCAAACTACACTGGTCTTGGTGTATTGACTGTTATCGGGGGTCTGTGGTACAAGGAATAAAGCCACAGATCATTTAAATGTATTAAAATTACTCACTGTGATTCTTTTTTCAGTTATCATCCTTTCTACTATTGTAGGAAATACATCTTATAAAACCTATTTTATACCTCTGGCTGTTCTCCTTTTGCATCCTGCCACGTGCTGGGTGCTCGCAGTGGGGTGCGGTGCTGAGCAGAAGAAGGCTGCCCCGTCTCATGCTCACCTTGCCCTCGGCAGCACCCGGCTGTGGCTCTCTGCAGCTCCTCGGGCCGTGCAACGTCAGGGAGAAATGGCAGAGGAAGAGGAGAGTAATGATGAAACAACAGCCGACAGGTCAGCGGAATAGCAAGGTGGTATGATGGGAAAATGGTAAAGCATCAGACTCTAGGTGCCTTTAATAACCGATGGAGAGATGGCCATTCCTTTAAAAAAAAAAAAATAAAGCCAACCCCAAACCAGCAACTTTAGGAATACAAATTAATAGTCTATTTCTTTTGCAGTATTATAAGGTATAATTAAAACCTGCTGCCAGAATGAAAGTGTAATTGCTAATGTGGATTACTACACCAAGGAGACCTACAACAAGAGGAAGTATCAGGCATTTGGTGGCAGTTTGGAGCTCCCAACTCTATATTTTCAGTTTCCTACTGCTTTTATGGTCAGAATTGTTACACTATAAGTGTGGAAAAAGAAGGAAAAAAGCCTTCCTAAATTATCACAGTGGGTACAGTTAAAAACAACCTTTTGAAACAGTGCAAGTAGATAAATACCACCATCCATTTCATTTGTAAGCCTTAATTTTAGCTTGCAAATACCTGTATGCATAATCTTTTATTGAAAATAATTTCTGCTTTGGGCTTTCGGTAATTGATGGTGGAATTGATATTCAGGCTGGATCGTGTGCAATCCTTGCTGTTATAGCAGAAATAAGTTAGAACAATACTGAGCTTGTAGTTCTAGTGCTATCCTGTCCGGTCTGCTACTTACTGGCAACCTCGATGCTTTGGTATGTACTTGATAATAAAATTTAAGATTTCCTTTAGTTGGCTCATAGGAAAAATTTAAACTCTTGCCATCAAAGTTAAGCTTTTGGAGGGGATGGTGGAAGGACTTTGCAACCCAGCGGGCCTTGGGATAACACCGTCACCTGGCCTCCAAGGCAAGTTTGTAGGGTTTGCTTGGCGGTGATCCCTGTTGGTTAATGTCAGTCCAAGCATCAGAAATCATTCTGCACGCAGACATACTGCACCTCAGGGCGCTCTGCCCACGAGAAACAACATCTTGGAGAAGGCTCTCTGGTGAACAGTCAGAAGCATTGAACATGTGGATGAAAAAAATTCTTCGGTAATGGCAGAATCTGTTCAGGAGGTTATTCAAGACTCTCGTGAGCAAGCTACAAGCGTCGCTTGCAGATTTATCAGGGTGGGTATTTACCGGGTGGTTCTGTGCTGATCTTTTAGAATATATACTTTTGTCCATAGCATGCTTGGTCCTCCTCATGTTGGAATGAGATAAATATGTGAAGAGAATGATATAAATCACAAATTAAGTACGAAATAAAGCAACAGAACTAGTAAGATCTGGCAGTGGGAGCATTCAAGCCCAGTCACCCCAATTGCCTCTGGGGTTTTGTCTTTGCTAGTTAAAATTGAGTGTGTACCTGTTGGGTTGAAGGTTGGAGACAAACGTAGTTCATCAATGGACATGAGAAGTCTGTGTTGCAATGGAAACTTACAAATTTGTTTATAACATGTGACTTTTATGCAGCTGTGCTCCTATTCCAGGTAAAAGCACAAGGCTGCAAAGTGGGCGCCGTGCATGGCTGTTGGATCGCCCACTGCAGGGTCACTTGGGGGGCTTTATAACGATGGCCCTCGTGGATGTTTGGTGCAGGTTGGTGGGGCACGGGAAGCTTTTATTTATCTTTAAACCAAGTAAATAGCGGGGACATGAATGTGTTTTCTTAGCTTACTTGCTCTGCCTCCTCTTGTGTGAGACCTGCTGCTGGGAGGTGGGAGAAGGGCTGCTCGTTCCGTCTGAACGCAGAGGGAAGGAGCGCCACAGAAAGTGTCTTGGTGGACTCTGCTGTCTTGAAAACATCGTGTTGTAAACTGAAAACCTGTGCTTTATCCTGCCCTCTAGGATGCTGGTAATGAGATTTACAGAAGTACTTCTGGGAATTCCCCAACGATAATCTCACAATTAATTCCACGTTACTGAGGGCTGTTGTCAGCCGCTCACCTTGTTCCGTTGCAGCTGGGGCCGTCTGTGATCGGCACAGGTCAGGGAGAGGAGGGCAGCGAGCAGGGCGGCTCTGATCCGCTACGGTGTATTGGGCTTACGTGGAAGGTTTTGGGGGGAGCACCACAAGAGGAGCCACGGGAACGCGGCTTGCTTTGCTGCTCCCCAGGCCCCCGCGGTGCCGGCCGTGGGACACGCGCGCCCCGGGGGAGGCATCGTCCCATGCATGGCCCTGCCTTGTGCTCCCAAGGCCCGACTGCCCAACTTCCCAGCCCTGGAAGCAGCGTGCCCGGAACCCCTCTGGCTGTGCTCGAGCGCTGCTGTGCCTGTGGTGCAGGCAGAGCCTGAATTTATGCACGCCTTGTTTGTGCCAGCTGTTAAATGGCAGTGATGATATTTCACGGATACAGAGGAGCCGTATGAGGCTTATTACTGCTTGGAAACGTTGTTGGCTCTTAGGAGGCAAGAAATATTAACCTACTTATTAAACAAATAGCATCAAAATTAATTTTAGTTGCGTTTTTAAACCTTGTTGTTTTTCTCTTCATTATTCTGAAATCTTCCCAAACAAGTCTACGTAGCTCCTTTGCGCTGCAGGAAGGATTCAAGCCTCTGTGTGCTTGACTTCGCCGTCCGTGTTTATGTGAAATTCCCCTGGATGTCACAGCTTCAGTCAGTGTTCCTCGGGTTGAAAATGCTTGTTCTTAAATGGGTTCTTGTCAGGGAGCACAAGTAATTACTCTCGTGCTTGCGTTAGCTACCTGTTACTTACTGTAGTTTGTGGAGCTGATGCTTTTGAATTTGTTTGATGTCTTTTAATCTTGAGACCCCATAGTATGTGTTGCCATAATGATGATGCTAACACATCCATTAATTTAGCTAATGCTTTACAAAATTTAGTTTTCTCATCTGTTGCAGCCATACATAACTGCTGAAACACGCACAAGATGTCACACCCCCACAAAACCTCTACAGAAGAATAAACATATTTATGTATCCTCTAAATGCAGTCTGTCTGTTTTCCTGCAGGCTTCATGCTGTGCTGAAAATAGATTTTACTGAGTTTTAGAAGTACATGTTTAAAGCATAATTAAACTGGGTTTGGATAGAAATGTCTTCTCCTTTGCTTGCTCCCCCTGACAAGTGCTCTCACACGCTATTTGCTTGGCTACGAAGCCGTTTTTGCTTTTGGCTTTCTTTGGTCTGAGAGCTGATTGTCTTTGACTACTAGGTGTCTATTTTTGCATTTTACAAGTGTTTTTTTGTTTACAGCACATTTCCTGTCCTTTTGCTGTCTTTCTAGATTAATTTTTGTCACTGTTATCTTTCAAATCTTCTTTGTCTATTCTTTACATTCATCCATTTTTTTCTAAATCCGGTTAATGCCCTGTGGAGTTGTTGGTATTTTAACTTTATCTAACTGCTTCTCGTTGGAGACTCCTTATTTTTACCTCTGGTTTGTGGGTATGTTTTGAAATGCGTGCGTGCAATTTCCTTGCAAGTTTTGATGCAGCAAGCGGTGCCACTCGCACCCATCCAAGGCAGTAACAAGTGAGTATCTGCAGTAAGTTCCCAGCAAGTGCTCCGATGTGCGTCGGCGAGCCCCCGGTGGAGCTGGGGGGCTGCTTTTCCCCTGTCGGGGACCCGTGCCCATACGGCGCGCAGCCCTGCGTGCGGGGAGAGGCGCCTCCAGCCTGGCCGCGGGAGGGGAAGCTCCGTGGGGTGGCACTTCCACATTGCTGCCTTCTCGTCGGGATCCCGTGCCCGCAGCCTGCAGGGCCTCAGCCACCGCCGTGGTTCCTCTCGCAGGTGGGCTGCGGGGCAGGACTGCCGCGGCGCGCCCCGTCCGGCGCGTCAGCTGCTGCGGCTCTTTGATTGCCGCGTTGAGCAGAATCAACGGGCGCATCCGAAGTGGTGTATCGCGAATAAATAAAGGGGAGCCCGGTTAAATCAGCCTGTTCCCTCACTGTAAGTTCGCTTTCTTTGCTCCCTTTCCAGCCATTGGCCGTGGGAGCCTCGCTGGCAGTGGATGGACTGCTCGGGAATTAATCTAAATGGAAAATTGCGATGTTCCTGACTCAGTGAGGGTTTCCTCTTCCAGCAAAGGGAGAGGGGGTAATATGTAAGTGAATTTTGTTTCTAATGTGAGCGCATTCATCCTAGCCTTACTTAGCGTAATGAATTTCCCAGTTTTGTATTGCAGGCTTTGTGCAGATTCCACAAGATCAATTAATATGTGGCAGGAATTGTAAGAAAAGGAGTCCTCTCAGGAAAATAAATGATTCTCAACAACATTTCATATGGGTGCAGCTGGGAAGTAGTGACAAGAGAAATACCGCATAATTTAATTATGCGAATGCTTTTTATTTCCATTTTACAGTTCAGGTTTTCCATTGGAGTATGTTGCAAGCTGGAAGACATTAGCTACGATATTGTCCTAATTTAATGGGAGTTGGTTTCTTTTATGGTTCTTCTTTCTCGGTGTTTGCATTTAAATGAGAAACCTTGGTACGTTCCTAGCTATGCGTTTGCAGCTGTGCTATCTTCTCTTCCAGGAACATCTTTCAGGAAAGATTGCTCCATAGGAAGCTAAGCTTTCAGTATAAACCATAGAAAGACTTTAATATATATCTGTATTCGCAGTGTATTGTTAATGGCAAATTAGTTTTTACGTGATTTTATGGATTTTTTACTTTTATCAGCTCTTGATTTATGTGAAAAGAATGTGCCTATGAAGCACAGTTTATTGTGTAGTTAGCTCTTTTCAAAAAGAACAGTGCTGTATCGATCATCACTGGTGTCCTGTATACCTGTATGTGCCTTTTGCTTTCCTTCATCTATTTCAGCAATTAAAAATGCGTGAAGTGCTTTAATTAATTTGCATGTAGGGTGCAGTTTCTTGGAAGAATTAGTTCTGTGTATGGAAGAATCATTGGCTCTGCTCTGCCCACAAATTCTGATGTTGCAGTGGGGATCAGCACTTGGTGCAATGAAGCAGAGCATCTGGCTCGTCACAGTCTGGCTGGAAGGTGCTGTACACCCAGGGCATTTCTTCACTGACTGGAAGAAGAAAGAAATTGTTTTAAATTCTGAACGAGATGGCATCTTTTTTTTTTTTTAATAAAAAAAAGGTAATTGGACATAGCTTTTAAAACTAAGTATTTACATTTACCAAGTTATATATTCATATGTATTTATACAGAATGAGTTATACATGGGAACTGACTTGCATCCAGTAAAGTGGACTAATGAAGAGACTGACTTTTTTTGAAGTCTTATTCTTCTACCTATGCATTAAAATTTCTCTACTGTAGGTGTTATGTATGTGTTCCCCTTCTACGTGTAGGTTATTTTGGGGTTGGAAAGCCACCTGGTGCTTGTGTTCAGATACAAGTTTAAATTTTCCAGGTATTTAACTGATAAAAGATTTCCCAGTTTAATCTCAGATTGCTTATTTTGCAATTGTACTTTTTTTTTCCTGTGCCTCTGTAGGACGTAATCTATTGGTTTAATTTTATTTGTCGATTACTATATAGACTGGTCAGTCGGCTACATATGTAGATGGGAAACTTTGGATTAAGTAAACCAGTGATGGGACATGTCACTGTTACGACAAGAACAACGTGGTCCTCTCCTCAGCCCTATACAGCGTTCTCTAACAGGATTAAGATGTGCATGTGGCCAGAAGGCTGATGTTTAAAATTTGATGTGTATAATACCACCTGCAGAATGTATTGCCTGCAGGTTAAAAAAGCATCTGTAACACTACAGATCGTCCTGCTTTCATTTAAGACAAAATCAGACACAATTTCGTATCACTTTGGCGCTTGACCTCATTGTTAATTCATGAATGGGAATTTACAGCGCTGATGTCTGATAATGAAAATCCTTCAGGAGGCATCCTAACGAGCACTGCAGCGTCTCATGTTTTTGGTGCTGCCTTCGGTGCCTGGAGCGCCAGCTGGAGCCGCGGTACCGGGGCAGCAGGGATGGGCTCTGCTCTCGTGCTTTCCCTCTGGGTTGTGGTCACCTGTGGTGTTTCTGAGGTCAGCTGCTAACTCTCTAACTGTCTGTATTAGAGACTTTCCTTTTAAAAAATACATATTTTTTTCTGTATTCTGAACAATAAGCCATGGTAAAATTGTAACACACAGCTACAAACCTATTTCATTTATGCTTTTATGCTTGTCTGTAACTAGAAATAAGACTTTTGATTCGTGGCTGCTTTCAGTCTCCATCTCTTTGGTGCTTTTTTGCTGCTTACCAAATCCCGCTGTAAAACCATAGCCTCTTGCTAGAAAGCAGCTGACAGGACCGATGTATAACCTTGCGCAAAGCATGACTTGGCTGCGGGGGGGAGCTGTGTGTGCTTGGGGGCTGCAGACCATGCGGAAATCCTTTCCTGTCCTACAGGCGTTCGGCCTCACTTCAGGAGAGGAAGCAGCAGAGTTCTGGAGGGTGAAAGCGGTAAATCCCGAGCTGATTGAGCAGCGTTCACTGTAAGAGGCAGCCCTATGGGAGAGGGTCCTTCATGTGCAGCTGGTGGCAGGCGTTTCGGGGTGCCTCGGAGAGCTCCGGGTGCCCTGTGTTGGGGTGCCCTGTGTTGGGGTGCCCTGTGTTGGGGTGCCCTGTGTTGGGGTGCCCTGTGTTGGGGTGCACAGCTTCCCCACCAGCACGGGGACCCCTGTGCCCGCTCTCAGCAGGAGCGGGCCCTGTAAACACCAATTCCTCTTTGGAAATGGGTTCGCTGCTTGTAGGAGAGCAGTATGAATTGATCAGGGAGGAAGGAGATTTCTGAAGTTGCTCAAGGTTTATTTGCAAGGTGGTGGCTCGTCGTGAAAGATCCTCCTTCCTTTTTTCTCGTGCCAAAATAACGTATTGTAACCTAGACCAAAGTACGTGGCTTCCATGAACGAGAGATTGATGCGTGCCGCCGAGATGTGACATAATTGCCCATCAAACCTCGTATCAAATACCAATTAGGATAATGTATGGCGCTGTGCGCATCCCGCCTCGCAGCGTGTCGATTCAAGCAGCAGTTGTCCGGAAAGCAATTAATTCCAGCGCCCGTAGCTAAATGGGTTTGGGAACCAGGACTCGCTCTAACGCTCGGGGACGTGTGACGTAGCGGCTGCTCCCCGTGGCTGTGGAGAGGGTGTGCGGGGAAGGCCCCGGGATGGAGCTGGGCAGGGTGCTGGGGGCAGGCTGGTACCCTCAGCCCCGCTCTGCACCCCGTGTCCAGGGCCATATGAAGCTGCTTTGGTGGCAGGGCGCTTGTGGGTCATCCCATGGGCATCACAAGCTCTCCTTCCCATCGCCCTCCCCTGAGCCTCCCGTGCCTGCGGCCTGCTGCCTCTGGGGCGCCCGGTGCCCTCCTGCTGGTGAGGGGAGTTTGGGGTGGTGAAACTTGCTGCTGGTTGAGACAGGGAGGGAGAGGGACTGAAAACATCGACCTGTTCAGCCTGACAGGAGAAAAACACAGAGCAACCACAACGAAGAATCTTTTTGTAAAGGTTTACGGAAGGTGCAGCCGCCTGGATTTATTTATACATTAAACATTTCCCTTTTCGTAGACGTGGAAAAAGCAAGCGTGTTGATGAAAGCGGATAAAACGCTGAGATAGGAAAACTATATGTCAGTAATGGTTTGACTTTATATAAGGCACTCTAAAATATGAGGCTGCTGTTCAGGGAGGGTTTAAAAAATAAAAATAAATGAAACTCCTCTTACCTTCATTCCATTCAATTACTGGCTGCTTAGTGTTGCCTTGCAGAAGATTGGTTTGACCGCCACCATAAATCACACATCTTTTCCTCATTCTTCAACATTTTTGGCTTCATTTGTAATGGTGAATTTTTCAAAATAACTACTGCTGCTAAAGCAGAGGGTGTGTGGCCTGCGGCTGTTGCCCCACAGCAGCCCAGGGACCTGGAGCTGCCCCTTACTGGAGCTGATGGGGCCAGTCCCAGTGAGCACGGGGGGTCCAGCCCCCACGGGCTTCTTGCTGGCTTAGCAGTCAGCATGGGTTAGGTATTTGCATAGCGTCTAAATTAACATTGGTGTACCGATACATCTCTGCTGCGTTGTTGCTCGCTTATTATTTTGAGGGAGGTAACTCGTACCTCATTTGCTGTACAGGCACAGAGTTCATTTATAACAGCCCTATATGTGATAGATGGGCGTGTGGTTTAGTGGGACGCCATCCTTTCCTTCGAGGGAACGGGCTCATCTCCAGCCGCTGGGTGGACGCGAAAGCATCGCCGCTCCAGCGGGCGGCCGCCTCCTGCCGCGGGACTCGGCGAGCGGCGGGTTGCTGCCCCCTGCTTCGGGACAGCTGCTGCGGTGTGAGCCCCTTCCTTCGCTGGGATGGGTGCCCAGGGTAGGTGTCTGCCGCTGAGCTGCAGCGCGTGCAGAAGGGGGTGTTTCTCTCTTACCCTTTACTTTGTAATTTTCATTTTTACTACATTTCTGTGGTTCTCTGCGTATAAGTGCCTACCAGTCTTCTTCCCTGAGCTGTTGTTAAGAAATACGAATTCCTGCGCTTTCCTCTGCTGGTTCCTGTGCCCAGTTAAAATGCTAAGAAGGAATCAGCATGTATAAAGCCTTTTCCAGAGGTCTGGCGATTACCGTATGTCAGGGCTCCCGCGTTACGTTGTACTCTTGTTTATCTTAGTCCATTATATTGGAAAATTAAAGCAAGCAATACCTGGGGATGCTGTATTTTCTTTTTAAAGAAGATATCAGCCTTTCATTGCCACAGTCGTAAAAGATATTGCTTATTAACTGGGGGATTGTTGGTATCCTCTTGAAAACAGCTTGACTGTTCAGCCCAGTATCTCTGGCTTCCGAATTTTGTATTACAGCTGATTTGCTAAAAAGAGTGGTTCTGAACTGCATTGAACTAGCATGGTATTTAATTAGACTTTGTTATTTTTTAGCAAAATCCAGTAATGTCTATTACTGCGATGCAAACAATGCTAGTAACTGCGGAGACCCTTTTAAGCTTAGGGGGTTGCATCGTGCGGTTATGTAATTGTGCGTAGGCTTCTTAGGAATTCATGGAGAGTGTTGGTGAGAATGGACTTTTGTTTTTGATGTGAAGATGCCTTCCAGATCTTTCTTAGAAAATGACAGCCAGCATCTATAAGTAGAGCTCACATCCCTCCTAAATGATTTTTTTTTTTTTTTTTTAAATCTAATGATTACTTTATTCTCACTCCAGGCCGCCTTGTGCCCTTTTCAGGCATTTTGCTTTGAGACTGTCAGTAAGAGTGTAGTCTGCTGCATCTGTAGACAACAGGTGGAATGGGAATGCTGAAAAAAAAGGGCATTTACTGCAGGAGTTACAGTGAGTTACAATGCTTTTATTATTGGAAAGCAACTTTCTTTTTTTTCTTCCTCCAGATTCATGGAACTCTTATCTTGGAAGATATTGTAAAGTAAATGACCTATTTAATGATGTTTATGACAACTTTGCGGGATTTATTGCTACTGTATAATTAAAACTAGAATTCTTTATGTTCCGGATTAAGATAAGTCTGCACATAGTTCGGAGCAGCAAAAGATGCATCATGAAAATGGCAAGGGCTGTGAATTGATCCTGTCGTTTATTGGATTCTGTATGGAGTTGATAAATTATTAGGGCATAAAATATGAGGATTATATAGAGAGTCTTATAGCCACTATGGAGATGCAAATTTATGAGGAACATTGGGATAACTTTCTGACTAGGCAGTTCCTGAAACTGGAAAGTGCTTTTTGATGCCATGGGTGTTTTTCATTTTTTTTAGTCTCTCTTGATCGTGTTTGTACAACCACGTAACACCCTCACTGTTCAGAGCACAGGCAAAGTGCAAAAGCCCTTACCCAAAGCGTGCTTGGTCGTTACTGCGTGGAGCTTTGGTTCCTGCCTGCCAGCATCGCTGCTGCTCACGTCTCACCGAGGGGCTGGAGGCACCGCAGGGTCGTGCCACGGGCTGCAGTCTTTCTGCTTGCTTCTCCTCGGGGGGAGCTGGTGGCTGGGCTGCCTCCCTGCCCCCAGGGACACCACGTAGCCCCCCAGGCTGCCAGAGCACCAGCACGTCCTGCGGCGCTGGGCCAGGGGTGGGCATGGGCCCCGCTGCGCCCGCTCCCTGCTCGGCTGCCCGCTAAGCAGCAGCGTCGCCGCACTTGAAAGCGAAGCGCAGGCGTTGCACCGAGGCGTACGGAAGGAGAACAAACGTTTGGAGAAAAAGCAAGAAATGCATGGACGATGAGTCCTTGTATCTTCTGAGTGTCACCGTGTCTTTGTGCAAGAGTCCCCGTGCAGAGCCTTTACGGAATTGTTAAATAAATTGAATGTTTTGGAATCTATTGGGGTCAGCTTTTTTTTTTTTCCTTTCTTTATCTTGAATTTTGTGCTTTCTATTCTCCACTCCACCAAAGACCTCAGCGCTTCTCGTAAGCCCTTGTGAGGGGGTTGTTTTCATTTCCAAAGGAGGCCTATCTCCTCTGACAGATGATGAAAAATGTCTGCAGGCAGAATGCTGGAAAAATAGCATTTTTATTCTTTGTGGGCATGCTTCGTGTCAGTTCCATTATCCCCGCGTGCACCAAGATGGTCACTGAAGAGATGAGCAGTTAATTCTTGTGCTTGGAGGTAAAGCTATTTTTGATGGACGCTTTATTTAAAAAGCACATTTTTGAAAAAGCACAGTATTGGGAATGCTCTTCAATAAGTTAACAAGCAAAACTGCTGAATCACTGCTGCTGTTTAGGTGCAACTATTAAACAGAATTAACTGAGGCAGGGTAAGATGCATACGGATGCCTTCTTTGAATAGCGTTCAATATATACAGCTCCTGAAATCACACGAGTGTGACAAGGTGCAGAAGTCTGCTGGGAATTGTAGATTGCCTTGGTTTCAAGATCTTGAAAGATAATCACAGAAGAAGAGTTCTGCTGCAAATTAAAGCAGCCTCATTCTGCTAGAAGCCTGTGAGTTTGTGCCCTTGCAGGACGACAGCCCCTTGCAGGACAAAAGCCTTCCTGGTGTGCTTGGTTCGAGAGGGACTGCGGTCCTGGGGGCAGGGGAGATGCGAGGCCCTGCTCGGCCTCTCTGTGGGGAGACGGCTGAAGGAAGAGGTGACACCGCTTGGGAAGCGGTAACCACGGAGGGGTGAAGTGAGGATCTGCAAGGGCATCAACAGCCGGAGAAGGCTGGTGGGGGATTCCTTGTCTCCCGAGATAAAAACCAATGAAAACGTGAGGCAGCAAATGCAAATCACATCAAAGGAACAGGGCTGCTCTGCTAAGCTGTGCAGCTCGTCAGAAAAATTAAGTAGATCTCAAAAGGGAGTACGCAAGCTGCCAGCTTGTAGAGCCCTCGAGCTGCCAACACAACGGTCTGGGTACGGCCCCACCTCAGCACAGGGAGACCTGGGGAGGACTCACGGTGTAACTCTGCGTGTTCTCCTTCCCGGCGGCGATCGGTGGGTCGCGGTACGCAGCCAGAAGGGTCCTTGTCCTGGTCTAGGAAAGCCCTTGCGTTCTGTCACCGAGTGGAAGGCTCTCCCCAGACGGGTGCAATTAACAGAGGTTGTTGGTTCCGGGGTAACGAATTGTAATATTAAAAACTGCAGGAGGCCTGCAGACGTTTCACCTGATCGGTTCTGCCGCTGATATTGTTTTACTCCTGTGTTTTTTGTAGGTCTGTTGTGAATTACTTGGCACGTGAGTTTTTCTTAATTTGCATGCCGAATCGTCAGCACGGAGTTTGGGTTTAGTCCTTCTGCTCGGCTTTAGCTGCGATTTCTCTGTGCTCAGCTCTCCCCTCACAAACTTCTGATTTTGTCTGTCTGAGCTCAACCCTTAATTACTCCTGAGGAGCATCAGCTCTCCAGTGTTTGTGTGCTGAGCTCATGAACGTTCTTCTGTTTCCTCGGGTGGGTCAAGGTGGGAGCACAGTCCGCTAAGTTACCGCGTTGCTTTGGTGTCACGGTAAGGCTGTAAAATGTCCGTCCGCACAAGTTTCAGCGGATGCTTTAAGTGCAGTTAATTGTGTTGTGTGGGGGAAGTTTTGGCGACCTCCTGAGACGCCCTTCATCCCTATTTTTCTATCCCTTTCTTTCATCTTTCATTTTAAACAATGGCAAGCAGAGTACAACTCCATGTTCATTAACCATCGGGCTTTGATGTTTACTGAGGGTTGACTTGATTGGACTTGATGATCTTAGGAATGGTTGGACCTGATGATCTTAGAGGTCTTTTCCAACCTAAACGGCTCTATGATTAATCCATTGTTTGTGAATTCACCGAGTGTATTAGGGATGTCACTGATACCGGCTGGAACATTCATGTTCACAGAGCTAGCAAAGAGCTGTTAATGAGAGACTGAGACTCATTTCAGTCTGTGAAGGGGAACGTGGTCAAAGTGAGATAGAAATCTCGAATATAAATCAAAATACAGTTTTTTTGGTTCAGTTTCTCATAGAAGTGAATTAATCTGGTACATTAAAATTTCATTTTCCCCGTTTCTTCAGCGTATAAATATATAAATATATTGGCCGAATGAATATAAATAAATAAATACACGTATATATAATCAGCCTCTATTTCTCACTGGGGGCTTGTTTTGAACTTTCTGAAATTTGTTTCCAGTGCCCTTGCAGTGGGTGGGGATGCATTGCAGCTCCACAAATCCCCGTGCCGTCCGTGTGTATTTTTCAGGAACACGCGAAGGGTCCCCCTTCCTCCTGCAAGCGGGCAGGTTTCCTGGTTTCAGGATCTCTAAACCCGGGTGAATGTAACGCTGTACGGACTGCCGGTGCCAAGGTGTGAGTGAACTTGAGCGGCAGGAGAGGCTGCCTGACGCCCGCTGCCAGCAGGATGCCTGGGCCTCCCGGCTGTGAGTCCTCTGGTGAGGAATGAGAGCCTTGAACAATGCTTCTTAGATAATATCTTAGCAAAGCAAGTCAAGGAAATGAATTTTTGGGAGATTTTTGCCTGTACGTGGGTCAAAACACCAGTCTGTGCCACGGACAGAGCACGAAGTGTAGCGTAAGACAAACGCGTCAGCACCTCCCTCCCCGAAGCTCAGGAAGGTATTTATTGCACAGCAAATAAAAACTCCATCAAATTACCGAGGACTGGTACGAAAGACCAACATGAGCCTGTGGAGACCTATTGGCACGGGCAAGTCACAGAGTGAGGCAGGAATAGGAGAGGACAGCCCAGCGTGACATTGAAGTATTGCACGAGTGTACCAACAGCAAGAGGAAAGCGCGATAAGGAGGGACTCGGTTTTCAACACAAAAGAGAGGCTTATAACAAATGAGGCAGGGTTTTTGTTTGCTTGCTTGTTTGTTTCGTTTGGCATTAGTATTCCCTAAAGATTTTGACTTAGGAGTGGTAAAAGCGCTTCCAAAGCGTTTGTGGATCAGACACACCAATAAGCTTATTGATGGTCTGCCAGGTAACGTTGGTGGAGGAAAATCAAACACGGGACGTGGCAGCGCGGCCTTTTACCCGTGGGATTGGGCTGGGAGGGTTGCTCCTGATGGGCAGCCTTCCGTGGGGTGGGTCAGCTCTTCCCATGGGGAAAAGGGCCTCGAGGCAGCCGGGATTTGACAATTTGACTCTCCTCTCATTGCCGCGGCAGAGGGTCAAAGCTGTTCGCTACTCAATCTTTTCAAGTCAATGATCTCCATAATACTACCAAAAAGACGCATAAAAGCTACTTGGAAAAGGTATTTTGCACAGTAAATCCTAAGTGATATTTTTTAAGACGTACTCTGTAAGGAAATTGCTTGCTACGCTCATTTTAGCTTTTAAACACCGGTACGGACGGAGTAATTCATAATCAGCAGCAGCGTGTGCTTGCTGATTGTTGCCTCTTTTACCATGCATGCGTTCTGAATATTTAAGAAGCAGATTACAGTGGTGTTTTTTTTAATCCTCTAGATGCAGAGGTTGTTATGGTTTTGTTCTGTGATTGAAATATATATATTTACATCGTGATGACTTTGGTATGAAAGCCTGGGATACAGGTTTGGTATTTCATAACATGTTGGAATGGTTGGGTTTGAAGCATGCTGCACTAATGAAGTATCCTGTCCTTCCTAGGAAGGAGGTAAAGCAGAAAATAAAGACGTGATGAAATGGCCATAGTATCATTATCTGGGGGGAAAAAAAAAGTTGTTTTTGGGTTGAATAAATAGCAAAGCATTCAGGTAGAAATATTTGTTGTGGCTTTAAGCAATTAGAAAACCAGGTTGGATGATATACCTGGTATTAGAACTTTAGTGACAAGATCTTTAGTGTCTCGGAAATATTCAGTGCTAGCAAAAACGTAAATTCAATTTTCTATGAAAAATTGGGTCAAATTGAATATTTGCAGTATATCTGTTTGCTAAATATTCCTTCCATCTCTGGTGTTATGATATATACTTAGTCCTGATTTTAGTATTTTACCACGCAGCTTGGTTTAGTTACAGAGCCAAACTGCGTGGCCCAGCTGGACTTCAGGTAAGGAAACCGTACAGAATTGTAACAGAACAGTCACAGATATGTGTAAGCCATGGCTGCAATGTAGTGTGATACTGCTTGGCTTTGATAAAGCAGCGAGAGTGGAAAGGCTGGTTAGGAAATTCCTGATTAGTTTTATAATAAACTTCAGGACGGCAAAATCTCTTTGAAATTTTATCTTGATGAACCTTAGCAAACAACAGAACACCGAATCTTGTAATGAAAAATAAGCTTTGCAGATGGAGTATGTAACTCTTGCTTTCAAGAAGAATGAGCAAAATTTTTCAGGCAGAGGTAAGTTTGAGTCCCTGTAACGGTACCGTGCAGACGAGCTGGGATTTCTAATGAATTTCCAGTGAATTTACATTGGAGCATGACATCCTCTGCAGCTGTCTTTGTTGTCTGGGCTGCAGTCTGGAACCCTTCACTGAAGGTATTCTGCATGTTCTAGGGAGTACACTTTTAGTAGTGGGATAACTATAAGGAGAGGCAGCAAATTTACTGTCATAATTATCACTCTGCTAATAATACATTGATAAATTATTTTCACAACGTTTTTTTTTCGTAGACAATATGTTTTAATGAAAAGTTTCTGATTTCTATAGAAGAAAACTGCCACTAAGAAGTTTTTAGCCAAATCCAAAGCATTTCAGCAGAAAATCAAATCAAGTCGGTATGTCGCCTACTGCTTCAGCCGCATTTCAGTGTGGGTGCCTTGCTCCCCGTTTCATGGGGAGGTGGAACTGACCTCCTGCCTTTTTTGAGGAATTTGTTCCTTTCCATTAATGTTGTGTTTTTCATGGAGGAGGACACTGGCCAAGCTTCTTTCTGTGCTTCTCCATCATCTCTGTGGCTAGGCTGATGCATTTATACAGTCTGTTCCTGGCTGCTTTTTGGATAAATTGGTGACCTCAGCCTTCAGCAACCATAAGGAGGCAGAATTTATTTCCATAAACAAAATTTGCAGCTTGAGGGACCAGCTCGTCAAATTACAGTCTCTGCAGAGCCTCATCCTTTCTCCAGAAAGTGATGATATAGCAGAGTTTAATTACCAGCCATTAATTCCACGTATTTTATGTTCCTATTACGCGTTACATAAATATTCCGTATGAAATGTTCCAAGAGGCGTTTATCAGCACGCACAACGTGTAATGGTGTGCGCACGTGTACAGCGCAGGATGGGGAGGTTCCAAGAAGTGCTGGGTGGAGGTGGTGCGGCTGCGCAGAGGTGCAGGGCTGCTCGGAGAGGCAGCTGCAGGAACAGCAGGATTGTTTTTCCCATGCTTGCTTTCTTTCTGGTGGTATGTCTGAATGGGTTTGACTGTGAGGTATGTTCTCTAAGATAAAATTCTACCTAATAGGGAACATAAAGAGCAGTATAATCATTAATTCCCTTCCCAGAGCCAGGTGAGAGGAATCAGCAATTCTGCTCAGACATGAAAAAAGGTATCTGGTAACGCGTTGAGCGTGCACGTAGTGCTGGTGCCAGTGCCACCGCCTGTTTGGCTCCAGGGAGGGTGCTGCCTACCCCAATACACGTTAACCACTGAGGCTGTCATCCTTCGGAAATCATGTTGGGCGCAGAGAGCTTCCGAGTCGCCACTTAGGATGCCAGAGCAGCCCAGGACTGAAGCAGCCATCTGATAGTAATTTCATCTCGCCTGTAATCGCAGCGAAACCTAATTCATTTCTTCTTGTTGCAGCATATAAAAGTGCTGCTTCTGATCAGGGGGAAGGATGAAAATGTATCAAATAATACTGCTAAAATGTTCTTTGCTCAAATGAAGCGTAAACTAGAACCGCAGAAACAAACCTTTTAGTAAATTTCTGGGAGATTCTTCTAGCAAGCACTGATGTCTGGTTTGCTCAGAAAAAAATCACTTTTCTCCTTAAGAAGTAACTTGTTTTACTTCCTGTGCATTGCTTTAGAAAGGGCTTTATTCTCCTAGCACTCTTTGTTGCAAAACCAAATGATTTAATTACTGTTCAGCAAGCGGAGCTGTCGTAAGTGCCAGCCTTTAAGGACAGCAAGAATCAAAATTTTCAAAATACTTTTGCTGCTAAAGACGAAAAGTGAAAGCGGTGGCAGAAAAATAAAAGCAGGACTGCTAGATCCCTTCCCTAAGGCAGACGGTCCGTGTTGGACCAAGGGCTGCGTTTCAGGCACTCAGCCTGACGAAGGTCACGGCCAGCGCCGGCTGCTGCCCGCTTGTGCCCGGGCAGCCCCGGCCGAGCCCCGCTCTGGCGGGACGTAGCCGTGGCGCTGGGGTTTTGTTATTCCTGAGAGCAGCAAGTAACAGTTATCGCTGGCGAAAAGTGAATCAGTATCAATTATTCAGCCTGAGTCGAGGCTGATTTGTGGTGCGAATGTAAAATCAGTCACAATTCAGGCTGTCCCGTGTGCAGTTGGCTGATGCAACTTCCACGTAGCGGGTGGGGAAGCTGGACCCTGCTGGTCAGCTGCACGCTGGGGTCGGAGGAGGACACAGATGGTGCTCCTGTCATCCCTCTGGGGGCTGCTCGCCTCAGAATAACCGTTATAATCGCTTGTATGCTTGGCATGTTTCTTATTATATACTATTTTCTAAAAAAGTATTATTTAATTTGTTCCTTTTTTTTGTGTGTGTTCTTGCGGGAGGTGCTAGGATAACATCGTTTTCATTAGAGTTCAATTGTTGTCACTGTGACGTCGAATTTTTCAAAGTTAACAAGATTCAGACCTAATAACGAATTGACTGTACAAATATTGCGTAAAACTAATCTTTAATTGTAACAATGTTGGGATACTATATTTTTCAGGACTATTTTGGAGGCTAGGAAATGAGATGGAGGGACAGGGTTTTGGGTTTGTTTTTGTTTTTTAAAGGACAGGTTTATAACGTAATATGCCTGATAGTTGGGACTAAATTAAAAATAAAAGAAGTTGGTTAGAATGACTTTAATTTACATGTTCTTCAAATACTTCCAGTAGCTATAAAAGTGTTGTCCAAACCTTTTGTTTGCAGGATCTCTCTGGGAATATGGTGCTGTGCGTTGTAACTGGTGTATCTCATGCGAATACTCATGTGCTGCCAGTGTGATTCCAACTAAAAGCTGGAAGTGCACAAATCTGTTTTTATCATGTTAGAAAGGAAGCGGATATATATTCAGATCCAGACAGACGTAAAATCTCACAGTTTAGCATACAGAAAATTCTGATGTGTTGTTATTGTTCTGTATTTTTTCTAACATTCCTTCTCGAATGCCCAAACTTGTGGAGCCCTGTTGGTACAAAATACAACAGACACCCGTGTATTAAAAGTTGGCCTTTTGCTGTCTTGTATTCCAGCTGTTATCTCTCGCAACCAAGAAGGACCTGGAGAGATGGGAAAGGCTGTGCTCATTCCTAAAGATGACCAGGAGAAAATGAAGGAGCTGTTTAAAATCAACCAGTTTAACCTTATGGCCAGTGACTTGATTGCTCTAAACAGAAGTTTACCAGATGTGAGACTAGACGGGTGAGTGCCCAAGGTACTGTACGACTCTTGGCACGGGGGCCACAAGCAAAGCCACACTGGGCTCCTCATTTCAAAGCATCGGGGACAGCCTGGTTGATCCCAAGTGGGTGTTAGCAGCAGTGCTTGCCTGAAGAAGCTGCTTGAAAAGTCCAGGGTTCACCAGTTCTGCATTTGGCTTCTTATACACACATTCATAGGAAAAGTTACTGCATCACAAATGTTATGATCCTATGCGATTTATTTTGTGAATAGATGAAAATTCTTAGCTTACAGCAATCAATTTACATTGTGGCGCATAGCAAAATGCTGTTTTGCATTTTTTTTTCCCAAGGAAAACTTTAAGATTTTAAAATAATATGAAATACCAATGTTTACTTTGTAAATTTTCGTAATTATGCTATTGGCATTTGAAAAATGGCATTAAAAGTTGACAGTTTAACTCTGATAAGGGGACACTACCAGTACTAGCAATTGGCGTACAGGAAGTAATTTTCTTTTAGTTCTGTCCGTAGGCATTTCTGGAGTAATCACAATTTTAAAGAACCTTTTTCAAAATGTGCCATTTTTCAAATCTGAAGGTTTTAAAGGTTGATTATTTGTTTGTTTATTTATTGAAGTCTTTTAACTTACAGCCATCGTTTTTGGGTGATGCTTGAAGTTTCTGTGTTGACTTTGAGACTGTGCAGTACAAACTATACAAACCATAGTTATGAATACAGATGCCTATTGTTGACTTGCCAACATGCATAAAATACCTCCTTTCTACAAGACGTACTAAAAGCAAAATACAGAAACCTAGATGCACTTAGGTGTCCCATGTGTTTTCAGTTTGATGGGAATTAAAAGATCCTGTATAGAAGCTACTGGCTGAGCAGGTGAGAGAGCTCGTGAACAGCTCTGCTGTCTGAAGGCTCATGTGTTCACAGCTGGGTAGACCCCAGTTACGCTGCACTGTCTTCTCTAGTCTCTCAGCTCTGCCTTAAAACAATTCTCCCCATTCAAACCAGCTGGAGCCTGCACTGCTGGTAATGTAATGACTGATGTTCTGGATTCCTTAATACGTACTTGGGAATTGATTTATGCACATGAGCGTTTGCAGGGTTTATGAAAACTTTAAGGCAAGCTATATATCACAAAAAAAAAACTCAATATTTCCCATTATTTTACAATATGGCATTTTAAGGATAATTTTGTATCCTATCATTCTAGTTGCTGCAGCTTGTAAGAAACGCAAATGTAGAGAAATATTAGCGTAGCTGAATGTATACAAGTTGCCAGGTCTTCTGAAGTCTCCCATTATTTTTAATTTTTAAGCTGAATTGTCACTTAGCTGAAATCCTTCTTATTATGCTTTGTTTCAAATTAAATTCTTCAGGTTCCCATCAAATTTAAAATCAAGCAAGTACTTTTTTCCCCCTGGATTTTATTTGTAAGTGTATGCAAATAATAGAAGCGTTGCTTTAACAACAGACCTTATTCACAAGCAACACAGGCGATGCTTCTCCAGAGCGTGATCATTTGTAATTGGTTGATGCCAATTTTCCACAAAGCAATACCTAAGACTGTTGCCAGTAAAGATGTACTTCATGTAATGAGAGCATCAGGAAGGCTTTATTGCTTTTTGCTTGTTTGCTCTTCACTGCTTGCCCTGCAGAAGAGCGCTGAGTGCAGTCGTGATGAGCTGCTGGAGCTGGCTCCGGTGCTGAGGTGGTTCCAGCAGGCGCAGGGACCTCGTACGGTTCTGGGAAATGAGGGGGATGTGGTGCGCTGCTGGCCCGGCTTTTTCCTTACTCCTACCTGATTGTTTTCTTGTACCACGACGCCCTTGGCAGAGGGCCCATGTACATTTAAACCACCCACGTAATGGTCAGGTCAGCACGACGTGCTCCTCTCACTCGAGACCTGAAGCAAGAAACAGGACCGAGTGTTGCGCACGCTGGAACGAGGACAGCAGTGCTTCTCGGTCTGCTTCGAGGAGCTTTTTCCTTTTCCTGTCAGCAGTATTGAAAGGAAAGTGAATTCTGAATAAACAAGTAAAATGAATGCCCAGTCTAAGAGGGAGATGAGTTACTTAATACTGAGAAATCAAAGTGCTTTTCTTTGATGAAAAGAAGTTTCGTATTCTATCTGTGTTGAAAAGACAAATTATTGTGGGGTTTGGAAAAAATAATCATTTTCATACTTTCCTCTTCTGACAGATGCTTTCTGTACGTATTCTGTCTTTAAGGAGTATTAAATTGTTCTCAATGCCGCTTCATAATGCTTTACTATTAAGGAAGAGTATGATTTTATGGTTAAAGCATTTAGTGTCTGACAGAAATAACTATTTTTGTTGGTGGGGGATGGAGGCATCCACCTGATTAGCACTGGGTGTCTAACTTACCACACCTTTTACTCAGAAACGCAAGCTTTTCTTTCAGAGGCCAGGAAGTTCTCTTTGGCAAAATTAGATGAGTAATAATAGATGCAGTGACCCTCAGTCTGGGGCCGGATTCACGCCGAGGTGCTGGAGAAAGGGCTGGCTGCCTCCTTCTCAGTGATGGCACCGCCGAGCACGAAGCAGACAAGCGTAGGCTCAAAGCAGAAAATGATGTGTCTGAATTCCCACACCCCCTCTTCAACAAAAAACGTACACTCAGCTTGTACATAGGTCGTTTGATGACTGTGATCTAATGTAGGATTTACACGGCACCCACAGTACTTGTGTTTGTAAAATGAGGGAGAAAAATGTTAGACTCCTTTAAAAATAATAATTAAAAAAGTCCTCTCTCTCTCTCTCTCATCTCATCATTCTCCCAAACAGGGATGTTTATGAATAGACCTGATGTGAAGTCAATGAGAGCTTGCTTAGACTTCAGCAGGAATGAGGTCCCTCATCAGGAGATCACAAAATCCTCCTGCTGTGTGCTGTAAAGAATGTGTATGCCTGAATTCCTCTCCATCCCTGCTTCTGTGGTGATATTTTAATTCCCTCTAATGAATGCAACTGTCACGCTAACTGGTTAACTTGCTTCCCATTATGCCTAGCGTAGCGCACCAACGAGTGCCATTCGATTGCCTGAGTTCTGTTGGTAATGGCCAACTTGAAGATTTTAATCAATGTCAGATCTAATTTGAACTAGCTATTGATTAAACCTTAAGAACAGTTTAATTCAGCATAGAAATGTGTAATTTTGCTTCTAAGTGTATTCTGCAGCAAGAGAGGAAATCTGTCTTTTATGAATGAATAGCTGCAAGTGCTATTCTACAAATTGCTAAACCATTATAATCGGACTTTCTTATCATGGAAATTTAGGGTAAGTTAGCTGTTGTGCTCTGTGTGTGTGCTTACGAGCATACATTTTCTGATCAGAAACTCACATAAGAAAATACTTCTACTTTTCTGCTCTGGAAAACCTTTTTTACAAACGGCAGTCTGGGGCGTGCAGAATTTGTTTATGCCAGTTATCGATAACCACAACATTTTAGATGCTGTATAGAATCAAAATAACTGAGCAGGGATGTAAGCTGTGATGAATACCTGCATCATTAATCTTTGCATTGTCTGAAAATCGTCTTAGATTATCTTTGAAAACTTCGAGTGGGCTGTGGTTAGTTCTGACTGGCCTTGTTGGCGTCATGTTATTGAAACCTCTGAATATTAAGAGACGTACCATAACCATGTTTCTTGACTTCTGATGAAGGCAAGAGAATCCATTATTCAATTTCAATAAAAATTCTTGATATTCTTAATAAGCAATATAGTTTTCTGAGCAGTGTGGTAAATGAATGTTTAGTATCTTTATTTTGGTTAAAGGAACTGCACTTAAAATTATCCATCAGCTTGGGTTTCCAGAACAAAAGCTGCAGGGAAGCTTGTCCAAGCCTGGGAACGGGGAAAGGCCTTGAAAATTGTCATGTGTCTGAGAAGTAAAATTTGGTCAGAAATGCTCAGTGCCTTTTGGACCAACCATAGCAAAACAAGACCAAAACACTGCACAGTCTGGGGGAAACAGGGTGTCTCAAACTTCATTGCTGAGAATCTCTTGTGTTGAGTTGCTTGATCTTTCAGAACCTCTTTTTAAAAAACGATTAACAAAAACACGCTGTTTTTTTTCTGTAGTGATTTTCTGATGAGTTGTGGGTGTTTTTTTTTTGTTTTTTTTTGTTTGTTTGTTTGTTTGGTTCATCACACGTTGTGAGGACTGAAAATGCTCAGCTGTTGCTCTGATGCTTTTTACAATGCAGAAATCGTGGTTATTTCTTGCTGGGTTATTTGGTTTGTCCCAACTCCCTGACAGCTCTGATGCAATTTACAAGCTGCTGGTGCTTCTTCCTGACATTTCACAGTGGGAAAGGTGAGGAAGAACTTCAGAACTGATTTTCGCAACTCTGGAGGGAAGATTCAGTAGCAAATGCCTCAGGTGACTATAGTTAACAAGGTCTTTTGTGACTGCGGTCTTAGCGAGATTATTTTTGGTATCTGGACCATTATATGTATGTATTGCTGTCACTGCATGTCCAGAGGCCTCCTAGAAAGTGCATGATACGGAATTTCAGAAGCAAAAGGAATGCTGTCATTGCTGTTGTGCTCACCCTCACCTTTTTCTCAGCCGTAATCCTGGCTTAAATGCGGTGCTATGGTTTTGTGCTGGCTCCTTCAAATCCAGAACCGTGACACACAGTCATGGGGTGGGAAAGAAGAGAGGCTCTGAAAGAAGTGGTGTAGAAGTAGCAATCACTGCCTGTGAATATCTGTGGACGTCCTTTGGTGCCTCTGACACTCTGTTCCTGGGCAAGAAGCTTTGATTAGATTTTTTGGTAAGGCCACTACTTGTTCTTCATCCAATTTAGCCCTGATAGGGGAGGGCAAATTGTTGTGTTTTGTGATGTTCACATCTAATCCGTTTGTCTTGCACCATCAAATATTGTATTTGTGCTTTTCCCAGCTCTCAGTTGCGGTGGTTAAAGCACACGAGTTCCTTTATTGCCAGGTTTTGTCTGCCCACTGCTTCATATAATTAAAAGCTAATTTATGTTTTAAGATTTTACTGTGAGTATAAAGTTATGCATAGAGAAGCTATAAACCACCCATGAACAAGAAAGGTCAGGGAGAAATCATAATTAGTTTCAGCTAGAAATTATTTTTAAATGACAATTCAGACATTATTCCACTTTGCCTACGTGGGGCAGGGAGGGGGGTGTTTACCTGGGGAGACTGCCAGTAGGGAGGAAGGTACAAGCAGGTAATCTGTACAAGATCGAAGGCAATTCCCAATGCATAGATTAGCTAAAGGCTTCTTAGGATTAAAAAATGAATATTAGTTCTCCAGCAGTGAGAAAGATATGCTCACAAGGCAACAGATGGCTTCTAAACAGGTTTTCTGAGTGTTTCACCTGTGCTTTTGTATCACGAGAGGCACCGTTACAAACTGCTGCTGTTTCCCTTTTGCTGTCCTGTCCCCCATAAAGCTGGGGTTCGGTTCCATCTGGCTTTGTGCTGTAACCGCGTACTGCAGCTTCCTATGGAGGGGGCTGGTGGGGCAGGGGCAGCAGGCCATCACCCCCATTGCCTTGCCTGCCCTAAGGGAGGGGAGCTCCTCTCGGTTAAGCTTCCACATAAACGTTTAAGGTGGCGCTTCCAAATTATGGCCTCTCTCAAAAGCATCCTGGTATATGTGGGGAAATTCAACCTGCACTCCGTTTTCTAACAGCATGGCGGCTGGTGTGTCTCAGGGCAACCCTAAGGAGCCACAGGAGCTCACAGGGTGTTCTGTTCGTTACTTGCATTGTAGCCAGGCCCGCTGGATGCCCGAGAGGGTGCAGCTGCACCTGCGAAGTGCTTGCAGCCCCTCCTGTGCTAGCCTGCCGTCTCCTTGGCTTCCCCCACTCATTAACTTGCAATTCCCCTACTGCCAAAGCGGTACCAAGCACCACGAGATTCTCATGCACAGGACTGCTACTGAAATTAAAAAGGGGTTGGTGGTGTTGGGTTGATTACCCTTGGAGACCCCTAGCCTCTGCCAAGCATGCCAGAGCTGTGGGAGCACGGCTTCAGGTGGGCTTGGGATCGCTCCTGCGAGCCCTGCTCAAAGCCAGCCATTTGCTTTACTTCACGCCGCTACTGCCGAGCAAAAAGTGCCCTTCTTCCAATTACTTTATCAGAGTGACAACTAGTTATTTGTGGTTTTGGCAAGGAGCGAGCGATGCAGAGATGAGGACGTGGTGCGTGTGCCAAGTGGAGCCTGCTGCATGTGAGAGAACAGCCACGGATGCAAAGGGGAGGTGTTGGATCCGGCACCGCCAGCAGAGCGCCCGCGCGGAAGGAGAGCAGAACACGTAAATGCTCAGTAGGGTGTATTTGTACGACAAGTTGAAATTGAAGTGGCTTGCTATTGTTGATCTGAAGTTGGATGAAGCTTCTTTACATCTGGAGGTGCACAAAAGTGGCAGAAATGCTGCTACAAAGGACTGCGTGTGGAGGCTGTGCAAGCGTTTTTGGCTGTTGGCCGAGTTCTTGATGCTTAGTGGTGGCATTTATTTGTAGACACTGATACACACGAATTTTTGAAGACGTCCTTTGTTCAAAGAACTTCCAAAGAGTGTGATTTCCAGAAATACAAACCTACTTCTCGTTGGCACGCTGCTTTATGCGGTCTGCAGTCTGCTTTGGAGTTGGGCAGTTAGTATGGGGACATATGGAATAAAAGAACTCCTTACTTAGCTGTAAAGTAGCTGAAAATAAATTTCAGTTCCTGGGAGCGCTACTGTCAGCTTAGGGGAGTGGCCTCACTGGAGAGGCCCCAGAAGTCATTCTACTTAAGTGTAAAGAATGATCTTATTTACGGAAAAATTGCTCTAAAGCAGGATCAAAAAGAAGAGCTATTTCCTTTATTGATGGTTTCACGTGACTTTGGATATTAATAAACACTTTAACAGTTTGTATAAAACGAAGGATATTTAGTTCCTGTGGCAAGCACCGCAGCGTTATTTGGCAGGTATTGTTCTCAGTTTCCTTCTAGTCGTGAATTTGCAGACTGTCTTGGAAGCCAGCCCCAGTGGCCCCTTACATCGCTCCTTTCCCACGGCGTCTGCAGGACAGTTGGCACGCAGCCTGTCCCCAGAGGCTTGGAAGTGGGGACGGTGATTGGAGCTGCGAAGGTGGTTGATTGAAGATGTAGATTTACCTGGCTTGCTTGTCCTGTAAAACTCTGTTGCTGTTTCACGTTTTTTAGGGTTATCTGCATTACAAGGATTAGCACGTTCCTAGTTTTACCGCAAATACCGTAAATGACATAACAATGAGAGGTTAAACTGTTAGGTGCTAGTCCTCACGCGGTATGCACTTTGGGAGGATATGTAGTATTTAAACACAAAAGATGCATATTTCTGCTAGATAATCTTGTATCAGTTCTGCTTTTCCTTCGGCAGCAGCCCCAGGGCAGCACCCCCATGTACCCCCAGACCGGTCCTGTCCCTCTCCGGCAGCAGCATCCACCCTGGGAAGCGGCTGAAACCCATTTTGCTGCTTTAATATCGCAGGGCTGCTCAAGCATGAAATTGCTTCCTTCGTGTAGAGCCGTCCCCTTTGCCTGGCAGGGCAGGGCTCGGAGACTGCCGGTTGCTGTGACTGCTGCCGCTGGCCCAGCCGGTTGTCGTTCAGCTTTCGTATGTACCTGCTAGGGAGACGTGGGGATGAGTCTCGAGGTTCAACTGAGAAGTGAGAATAGCCTGCAAAATTATATTCCGCAGCAAGAAACCAGCCAATCATAGTTTCTTTACTAAAATAAGAGCCCTTAGTGGTTAAAACGCATGGTTATGCTTTTTTTTTTTGTTTGTTTTTTTTTCTTGAAGAGGTCAGGGAGTGGGACAAGCAAATGCCATCTCAGCCATGCAGGGTGATAGGTGCTTCTACAACCGGATCATCAGTTTAAGTGTGTTTCTGCAGGCAGTCGAGCACTGAACGTGGACAGTGAAAGCATTAAGGATCCCTGGTTCAGCTTTTATCAGCATGTATGGAGGGGGCTTCGGCACCGCAGGTGTGCACATTGCAGCATTCTGGCTTCGCCGAAACAAAAACCGGCTGTAAGGGAAACTGACGGCTTTGGATGGGCACCGCGATCTGGCTTCTGGGCTTCCAGTTCTGCAGCGCTTGACTCGGGCTGTGCTCCGGTGGGTCCCTGGCAGCGCAGGGTGCAGGAGCAGCGGTACGCCTGATGTGCTGCCTCGGCGAGCCACCCCTGGGGGGGACTTCTTGTCACCTGTGGTCGCTCCACGGTGTAAAGCAGAGGGTGCAGACCGCCAGGATTGTGGGTTATGTCCATAAAAGAGAAGTGTCGTGTGGGCTCAGCCCATGGAAAGGGCTGCTGTAGAATGAGAGAAGCAGCCAACTGCTGTGAATCCAGCACAGCGGTTTCGTGCCTTGCAAAGCACGGCATCGAGGCGTGCCTTATCGGAAACGCGGGGTGAAGAGCCAAGCGGCTGGCACCAAGGTGTGCCACTGCTCTTGTCTTCACGTGATGCCAGCAGAACTTCCCCCTTAGCTGGCGGCTCCAGATCCTGCTCTAGAGACTGCTGCAGAGCCTGAAGGTCAGGGTGCCACCCTCTCTGCCCGGCAGATCACGACAGAAAAGCGGTCTGTGGAAATGTTTCCTGGCGTCTTATTTTCTATACTGCAGGTACGAGTAAGAGGTTTTGGGACCCGAAGTTAATACTTGCTCAAATATTTTGGGAAATACGTTAAAAAGTAGGGGAAGGTTAGCCTGGTGAATTTCAAAGAGGATTCAGCAATGATATAATAAAAAACGGCAATGGAAATGGAACAAAATTAATGATGAAAAGCCATCCCAGAAAGCCTTATCTGATCATTTGTAACTTCCATTACAGACTTGTCCTGAATTGAGCTGCAAGCCACATGTAATTGCTATCATTTTCAAATTTGTGGGGGTATTGATACTTCCATTTAAGGATAATGTAAAAATCCCTTCAGCTGACAGTTGAAAGACTTAGGAACGGCAGATCTTAGATTTTTTTCTTAAGTGGAAAAAGTAGAGAAAGAAAGAAGGGGCCTGTAGTAAAGTCCTCTGAAATAGCATCCTCTATGCAATGCTGTTTGCTTATAATATAATTATAATAATATAATAATGTTGTGTTGTATTAACATGGTCTTCCTCAAACATAAAAAGAACTTTGAGCATTTAGTAATGAATTCTGAAGTAACTTTTAAAATATCGAAGCAGAGTTTGGGGTTGAAAACCCCCAAGGAATATTTGATGTTCAGGCTATACCCAAAGCCTGATGAACAGAGGTAGCTGAAGGTGTGATTGGAGGGTCTTCGCTCCTGCAAAGTGCAAACCTGTTTGTACTCTGCAATGACATACTGGAGAACAATTTTCATGAGATTTTCACATCTTTCATCTGCTGGATATCAAAATCGATTAGCTTTGGAGTATTTTGATACAATAGCATTCAGTAAGGCAATGTAGATGCGGTTCTGGCACAGTTCTTCTTTCCTCCAAGTGAAATAAATTCCTTTTCAGTTAGTTTCTATTTACCTTTTATTTGCATAAATTTCAGTTTAAAATAGGAGCTGGTGCAATTCAAGTGAGTTTATTAAAGTAGAGTTTAAACCTGTGTGTATTGAAACGTTGCAGCAGAATCTAATACATGATAATGCGATGTTTTTCCTGGCGGAGTGGTAGTTCTCTGCACGGCGATCAGAAATGGGCTCTTCTGCAGCTCCCGCCGAGTTAGCACTTACGTGGGGCATGGCAGGGGGGAGAAATGACAAATCGAGCTGAAAATAATTCTCCTATTCTGGCAGGGAATTCAAGCGCTCAGTCTTTTCTTCTGTTCATAATATTGTACCACGTATTTCATCAGAGCGGTTTGAATTTCCTTAACTAACAGATCTTATACACGCTGTATATGAGAAAGCTGTATTTAGGCCGCAGGATTCTCTAGTACAAAAGTTACCGCTTACTCAGAAATAAATTATTGCTTACTGTGACTGCTTAACTTATACTCCAAAGTGCAATTTTTAGAAAACAAAACCAAAACCCCAAGCTGCGGTGACCTGAACACGGTGCAGTTACTGGCGCTGAAGGGAAGGTTTGCGCCCTGGGAGCATTCCCGAAATGCAGCTCTCCACAGGCACGTGCGGCCGCTCCGAAGGCTGTGTCACACCAGCAGCTCAGCTTCACGTCAGGTTCGCGGTGTTTTTTTTTGCCAAAGGGAGATGTTTTTTTGGTTGTCCTTTTCCGGGGAGGGAAAGCAGAAGTGGCCCTCTCTCTTATTGCTGGCCATGGAATAAGCTGTTGGTTTGTGGGAATATTTTTGACCTGAAGTGTACCATTCCTTACATTTTTAAAGCCTGTTCAAGATGAAATTACTTTGAATTCAATTACCTATCAATATTTCTGTGGATACCAGCGCTACCCACCTGGAATAATGCAATATGCGTGTGCTCTTGAAAGCCAGATACAGCAGAGCACAAACAACTTTCGTTATGTGCTATAAACATAGAATAAAGCGTCATAAAGTGCCTGGCGTATAATCAATACCCATTAATATGGTTTGACGTCTTGTGAGGCGATGATGGCAGCTGGTTTTGGTTCTAGAGGGAGGTAAAGGAACAAGGCTGGCCGCCAGCTTTGCGGAGCAGTGGTGCATGCCTCTCAGCAGCACTGAGACCTTGCACGCTGGCTTGATTTCATCGAATCACAGAAGGGTTTGGGTTGGAAAGACCTTACAGCCCATCTAATTCCAACCCCGTGCCATGGGCAGGGACACCTCCTGGCTGCCCAAATCCCATCCAGCCTGGCCTTGAACACTTCCAGGGAAGGGGCATCCGCAACTCTGGACAGCCTGTGAAATCCTGAGACCGACAACAGCCGTGTGAGCCGGAGAGGCCAGCGCCGGTGATCCGCCCGGCTCAGGTCGCCCAACGTCCGCTGCCCCAAAGGCAGCCCCGAGCGGTGCTGCTCCCCCTGCACTGCCTGCCTCCCAACGGTGACTGGCAGCAGCACAATAAAAGAGCTGTGTTTAAGTCACCTGTAAATAAATATCTGAGTTTCCCTGAGCTCAGCTGGGAAGTGGTAAGTGCTTTCCCCAGAATTGGCATGTGAGATACTTCTTTCCAAATAAGAACACATTTAAATACTTGGAGTTTGTTCTAGTATGTGTTAAAAATTAATGATGTTTCTTTCTGTTTTCTTCTTTGTCCTTTATTTAAATATTAATTCAATATTGATTCATCCTAGAAGGAAAACCACTTTGGGAACGTGATAACCTATTTAAAGGTGAATTCTTTCGTTTTGTGTAAAGTAATTTTTGATCGTTCTTGGAAAAATGACATACCTGGACATGACACTAAGACAATAGTAATAATAATACTGCAGAGTATTAAGTTTACTGGAAGGTAACCATTCCATACAGAGATGAGTTTATTGATTTAATTTGCCATATAACTTCTGATGCTTTGGCAGTTAAATAAACTCCAGCGTTGTCATTTTTAACAGGCAGTGCTGCAGATGATCTTGCTGCATAATGGGAAATTCATCACTTCTGGTTATGCCATTCTTTGTTACGGGTCTTAAGGTGCATTACTGTGAAATTAGGAGTGAGTTTTTCTCGTGTCCTGATACTGCTCTGGGTTTTTGAGCTATGACCTTGTGTTGTATGTGGTAGTGTAGGTACAAGGAGTGATGGCTGCCCTGGATGAAACGACGGCTCGTGGTTGCATTAGCTGCAGGGAGACATCCGTGCTTGGGAAATGGGCTGCACTGAGGTGGTGGCTGTGGGGAGCTGCAAGAGGAAGAGGTGCGTGTGGCAGCGCTGTCCGAGGGATGTCAGGAGACCTCTGCCTTGTCCGCTTGCCTTGCTGAACCTCTGCGAGCACATGGCAGGCAGGTCGCAGCTGAGGGTTAAAGGGGTCGTAGGCACGGTTCAAGTCCTCTTCAGATCTGCCTATGTGTGTATGTTTATGTATGCATAGGTGTCCGTACATGGTCATATAAATAAACATGTGTTGGATACCTGAATGAATACGTTGCCACAGTTGCGCATGTAGTATTAATCAGAACATAAATCTGAATTTAAAATGGACGGAGGATGCACTGTGTGGCAAGCCGAGGGTTTACTAGTTCAGCGCTGGGAAGTGGTGCACTCATCCCTCTTCTCTTCCTATTACCTCAGCCTGCGGCATGCACTGCTGCTGGATGCTCGGTCTGTCTGCGCCTGCAATCCGGGATCCCCGTGCTGTATCGGGCTGATAACCCCTCCATGTCGCTGATTCCCAGGCTGCCTCGTGTTTCTGTTTTTCCAAGCCTGTCCCTGAGCTGTGTGAGGCAGCTGCCCTGCCCCGCCGCTGATGGGGACGGAGCCGCGAGGGCGCATCCTGCTGCCGTGCTCCCGGAGAGGCCGCGTGTGCTGGTGCTGGTGGCGTTGCGGTGGCCGCGGTCCTGCAGCAGGCTGGTCGGCAGGGCCGGGCTGGCTCGGCACAGCACGCCAAGTCTGCTTCAGTAAGAGGGATCGTGCCAGTGTTCAGCATGACAAGCCTTTCCTTTGCATTTTCATGTTTTGCATTTTCACTGATGCAAAGCACCAGAAGGTAATGACAAAATAATCACGAAAATCCCACGAGCCATATAAACTACATATATTTAACATAGTTCTTTGTTCCCCAATGCATCACATCAAAAATACTACATAATAAGTGGTATATAATAGTTATATTCTCATTTTTTTCCTCCAAGTATTTTGCTTTTCTGCATGACTTTCTGTCTTGTTTCCTGAGAGCCTCAATACAATTCTGCAAGAGAGAAAATCGCAGCGCAGCCCTTCATGTGCACGTAATTTGCCAACGGGAAAGATGGTAAATAGAGTCTCACTCTGTTTCCGTGTTATTGATCTTGAAAAATGTGTTTTTCTCGCGTTTAAACAGCTGTATTTACTTCATGTGTATTCATAAAGTAACATCTGATGACTGCATGAGAAAAAACAATGTTTCTGGGAAAGTGTTTCCAGTGTTGGTGTATGTTGAACAATCAGCATGCATTGTAAATAACGGAGGGGTGGCAAAGCAGGAGTCCTTGTGTTTGATAGCTGTGTGAGGAGCAGATGACTTATTTATCACTTCTTCAGTGTGCAGTGTATTTTTGAAGTAGAAAAAATGCAGTGTGAGTCACTGTAATTATTTCGGTAACGGGAAGTGAAAGGTTTTTATCTTCCCTGCGCTTACAGACACCTTCATGTGAGCGGGGTGTTCAGCGGGTGTCTGCTCGCTGGAACACCGGTAGAGGTGTGCTGCAGGGGTGGGACGGGGCCTGGTGGTGGCCAAAGCGTCCTGGGGAAGGGCACGGCACACGGCAGAGCCCAAGCCTGGCACGCCGCCCTTCTCATGGGATGTGCCGCACCAAAATATCCAAGCTGATAGTGGCGTAGGTGCTCTGGGACGTAGTGAGGCTGCTGGGTGCAGGTTGGTGGTGGTGGGGCGGTTGTGCTGGCTGTCCTTTGTGCAGCTTGTGAGTGGCAGTGAAGAGCAGGAATAGGGATTATACACGTGCTGCATGGTTGTCATATCACTGGCATTCATGTGTTAATCTTTGAGGTGGATCCAGCGCTCATGAAAATTGCCTTGAGTGAGTTAGTGGAAACTAACTGATGTCCTGCTTCCACTGGAGAGCAAAGGCAGATTGTTAGAAGTGTAAGCTTCTTGTTCAGACCCGTCTCGGCCTCGTGCCAGTCGGTATTTCAGCCTCCACCTGCCTCTTGTGCCTTCCACCTTACTTCCCCTCCACGTGTCCTTCAGTGCCGAGCTGACAGGCCAGGCTCGCCGTGAGCGGTGCCGGTGCTGAGGTGCTGAGGTAGGTGAGCGGGGCCTGCAGCGCGGCGCCTCCTCGGCGGGAGGTGACGGGCAGCTCTCTGGGGTTCAGTACGTAACCCGCAGCTCAACACGCTAACGGGGTTTGTGTTTCATTCAGGCAGTAAATGCTCACTGTGGGACTGGTGGTTGTGGACTGAGGTCCTCCCAGTGACCGGCACAGGAGGTGGCTGTGTTAACGTGCACGCGTCAGTTAACAAGCACTGAGGATTTGTAGCTGTGCAGTTTACGGCTCCAGAGCAGCTGCTTTTTTCAAGTTTGGTCCTTAAGGCACTGTCCTGCTGTGGTAAAAAACCTTCTTTCTGAGGAAAGGAGGAAGCAACGTTCTGTAAGAAATAAAACGTGGAAAATGCCTTGAACTTCTGCCCTGCAATGCTCAGGTCTTTAAGGTGAGTGTAACGTATTGCTACGCCGTGGTACTTTGTGTTTTTCTTGGAGCCAAAGTGGCTGGAATCATCAGATTGCCTAAATAACTTAGGCTGTCAAAATTTGTGGTGCTCAAAGGTTTGGAGAGAGCCCAAAAATGTGTACAAAACCCTTTCTGGTAGCTAAAGCACAAACATCCCCAAATTTACCTTTGCTCGCAGCGTTACTGCCTGGGCGGTGCCTCGCCCCTGGCCTCTGCTTTACCCCAGCAGCCCTCCAGAAGCTCCCAGAAAGCAGGAGGAAGTTAAACTAGCTGCAGAGCTGCTCCTCCCGCAGTGCCTCTGTTGTCACGACTCCTGGCCTTGCTGCGTGTTGTGGGTGGAGGTCAGCGCGGGGCCCACCGTGCCGTCCAGGCTGGGCTAAAGGTTCCTCTGGGCAGGTTAAGTGCTGCAATAACATCTAATGAAATATGGATTTTATGCTATAATGCAGACAAAGTACCGGCATTTACATTTTCTACTGAAACCAAATGACCCAAATTAAACTAAGTGTATGGGTTTAATTTAGTCTCTGATGAGCAGACCAGATATCAACAAATCCCAGTTCATCACTTGATGTAGCTGAGAAACTATACATAGCATGCCGCCAGAATGAACTCGTCTGGAAATGGAATAATCCTCCTCCAGGGAGGATAATCCCACCGTGTAATTGTCTGAGCGACTAAGGAGGGGCGTGCAGAGAGCCCTCTGACAGGAGGAGAGGGATTCCTGCCTTCACGGAGCATTACCTCACGTGGTCACTGTGGAAGCTCTGAAGAAGGACGTGCAGTAAGGATGCTGCTCCCAGGCGTTCATGGCAAGATTTGTTATCATTTAGATGGGTCTGCTGCAAAACGCAGGACACGCGACCTCTTGAGAAATGTCCTAAACTCACCTAGCCCTTAGCTTCTCTGGGTACCCTCACGTACCTTGGAGAATAACGAGAACGATAGCTAAAATTCTGGAGATCTTGGCAAACACTAACTGATGACAAGCATTCTGTTCCTTAATATTCCGCTTGTACGACCAAATTAGCGTTAAGCTGCAAACAAGGAAATATCTGTTCCTTCTCTTCTTGTCATTTCACTGCTGGTGCATATCTCTGAACATTTTTAAACATAATCTTATGTAACGTCTCTCTTCCAATTTCCAGAATTGTATCTGTTTTAAATGTAATTAAAATGATTGTTGTGAAATATGGGCCTAGCAGAATTATGCCAGCTTTGTACAGACCCTTTCAGTGTGCCTTGGAAATAAATAAATTCGAAACGTCTGGGTTTGGACACATTGTTCTGCTAAGCTTGCACTCTTAGGCACCTCTGTGGACGTGGAGGTTAATGAGCTACAAACTTTTTAAAAATGAACTTTGAATCTAAATCATAGCTGATGTCTAGACACATAATTAACTGGATGGCTGAAGTTGCAAAGGTGAGATGAGTACAAGCAAACTTCAGCGGTCCTCATCAAAGGATGTCAAGACTGTTACGTACGTGTGCGCACATATGTATGTGCTTATATATATATGGATAGCTACTGTTAGCACCGTATTTTTTGCATTTTTTTTTTTTTAGATGACAATGAGGCAGAAGAAAAGCTTAAAGAGAGTTTTGTTATGGTAGATGATGTTTATGAAAGAAACTGCATGGACAAGCTGACTTCTCTTTAGGGACCTTAGCCATTTGTCTCATGGCTTCTTCATACAGAAGTTTGATGTACTAAGGAGGCTTCTCCTAAAGAAGTACTGCATTTGCTGGACTGGTTGATTTTTCAGATAACATAGATAACTATAAGTGATATATTGTGTTTATGTCACAGAGAATGCAGAGTATGTAAATGCTAGTAAATCACTAATTTAGAATTCTTTGTTAAAGCTTTGAATATGCTGTATTATAAAGAATATGCACTAAAATCCACATATAGTTTATTCTTACATTATGTACAGGTTAATTCACTAGTGTGTGTATGCCTCTGCTGAAAAAAGGAAATACATGCTTACCTGTCTGTGCTGGAAGTGCTTTCCTGCATTAGGAGCACGGTAATAATATAATGGTTAGAGCTAGAAGATCCTAAAATAATGAAATATCAAAAAAAAAAAAAAAAAAGTGGAAACTCTTTTAAGTCACCATGGTTAACAGTCCATACTGAGTGTGTTTAAATAGATTTGACCTGTGTTGACAGATGGTTGTAGGTATGCTTGTATTTTTGAAATATGTCAGATCTGGAGAGAATACACAGATTTCTGGATTGACTTTTGTAGGAAGCAAATAGCTGTAATGTGCATTTGTAAAATCAGCTGTGTTTGGTGCCTGTTGTTCACTTTGCCTTGATTTCTGCAGTTTCAGAAAATAGGTGAGATATTCGCTGCTTGTTCTTGCACTGAATGGGCATACAGAGTGTTCTGGAAAATAGTAATCTTCTTCTTCTTTAAGACAAGCCACTTCCCACAAATGGGAAGGTCTCGGAGGCATGTGCATCTGAGATCATAGGATTTGGGATTTGTCACAAGAAAAGACTTATTTAGCCTAACTGTTAACTGCTTGATATGTTGTGTGTTAATTGCACCTTGTCTTGTGTGCAGCCAAGTTTTTGCATTTGAGGTGCCAGAAGCGCTCAGGCTGTGGCTCCAGATGCCGATTTCTGGGCGCAGAAACACATGGGAACGAGGAGCCCTGTGTCTCCGTGGGCAGTGAGTGCAGTGGTACCCCACCTTTGGGGGTTTCTGCCATGCATTCTTAGCAAGAAAACAGAATTTACAAGTTCCTCTGCCTCTTGGTCTTCTCCCTTGGGAGCATGAAGAGATCGATAGCTGGTTTGCAATATATCCTGTTCAACAGGCTTAAAGCCCCTTTTCCTGGAGACTCTCCTGTTGGTAGAGTTCCTTAGGATTTACTTAAAGATTAACTTCCCCCTTTCTATCTGTTTTTTCTGTATGTGTTGGCAGGTGCAAGACAAAAGTCTACCCTGATGAGCTCCCGAACACAAGCGTAGTCATCGTGTTCCACAACGAAGCCTGGAGCACTTTGCTTCGGACCGTGTACAGCGTTATAAATCGCTCGCCTCATCACCTGCTTGCTGAAATCATCCTGGTCGATGATGCCAGCGAGAGAGGTGGGTGTTTGCACCGAGGAGTTGCACTTCACGTGTCCTTGTAGCGCCGTTTGAGGATGCTGCACCATTGCATCAATAGGCAAGAGCTAAAATACAATTTCAAGTAGTAACAGAGACGAAGGTTGGTTATCAGGCTGTAAGGCTATGTGTGGTGCTCCTATCCAGAATTTCATTAGTGCTGTTTTGCACTATGGTTTCTCATTTCACGTTGCTGCGAACAGCAGGATCCTTCTCCATCTCTCTCTCTTTTTGTCTCTCTCTCGCTGTCGCTCGGGAGCCCTGCGCTGTGTTTCAGGTTTTACTGAATGTCCAGACTGAGCCAATTTCCTTCTACTGCTCTATTGATAAACTGGTATTTGTGGCTCAATTCTTTTGGTGTTGGCCCTTTTAATTTAATGTAACGTTATTTTTAAATCAGTGTTTAGAAATAAAACTGTGAAATGTGAAACCGATTTTATCTGGAAATGGAATGGTATTCTGTAAATGGAGTGGATGGAACCATAAACATCTTCACCTTGTGCAAGACCAAGTAATTTTTCTAAAGCAACAAATTCAGGAGTTCTAGGGGGGTTCAAATGGTGAAATTCTTCAAAAATAGCCGTATTTGTTTTTAGCCATAGCAAAAGTGTAATCATTTTATACTCAGTATTGATTGTTGACTTATTTCTAGGAAACTGATTGTGACTTACTTAAAAATCTTTTTTTCTGTGAAGTTCCATGAGGTGCTGGGGTAATTATGTGTGTCTGCGCAGACTGTTTTCCATGGCTGAGTTGAACCAAGTTGCAGTGTGAACCTCTATAGCTCTGCTCTTGGTCTTCAGAAAAACTATAAATGTGTCCAAATGCATTTCCCGTGTTATGCCATTGTTCATGCATGGCAGCCCTTGGACGGCTGAGCACAACACAGACACTGCAGGTAGGTTTGGAGTCCTCAGTAGTTGCTGAAGCCAGCTAAATAGTGTTTTTTGTCTTTTATTTTTTCAACCATCTTTGGCAGAATTTTTGAAGGCCTCATTAGAGAATTATGTGAAAAAGCTGGAAGTCTCCATAAAAATCATTCGGATGGAGCAGAGGTCAGGACTGATCCGCGCGCGGCTGCGGGGGGCAGCGGCCTCCACAGGGCAGGTGATAACCTTCCTGGACGCGCACTGCGAGTGCACCCTGGGCTGGCTCGAGCCGCTGCTGGCCAGGATAAAGGAGGACAGGTGAGGTGGCTCTCGCGTGGTCGGGTGCAGGGAACGTGCCTCCAGCCTCAGCTGGGGCTCCAGGCCATTCCTTGATCGCTACGCAGCTAAAAAAAATAAAATAATAATAATAAAAACAAAGTAAAAATGAAAAAAATGCAGTGATCTGAAAAAGAAGATTTTAAAAGATTTAAGAGGAAGATATAGTATTCTGTACTATTTATATCTAAATCTAATTCTAAATATATAAGCTTTTGATTCTTAGAGCAGATTTCTGTTGCTGACAGTAAGGGTAGCAATGCCAGCAGTGACAGTGACTCAGACCATTTACTTTCTGAGCTCCAAGTGCCCTGGCCCATCTTTCTCCCTTCTTTTCACCAGGTGCTACTTCTTGTCCCTGTGACCTCCCATACTCTGAAATTTGCATGCTTTTTCTTTTTCCTGCACGTGCATGCCTGCAGACGCAGGAGATGGGCTTTGTTCTCATCTACCAAAGGCGTATTGCGTCTGCTCCATGAAGCATGGGCGCATCGGTATGGTAAAAGCAGCCCTGCTCGAGTCCTGCAGCCCCAAGCAGAAATAGTCTTGTGTTTGTCTCACCACTGCCAGTGTTAGAAAAGAGGAGAGGTATGCAGGGGGAACTGTCACACGTAAGAAGTGAGGAGGAGACTTTGCCAGCACCGAATGGTCCGTGCTGCAGGGGTGAAGTGTGAGACAGTCACCCCTGCCATGCGGGGAGGATTTGGCTGACAAGCAGGAGGCCCCGGGCAGGGTTAGGAGCGGGCAGCTTTCACCTCTTGGGAGCGCAGCAGGAATCAACATCTCCAAACAGCTGCTGACCACAGAAATAGTGACGTTTGCACAACCTCATTTGTGGAAGAGAAGCTGGAACCGTGGTAAATTGGCTTTTGTGCACAGGAGCCTCAAAATAAAACCATGGGATATTCAGAAAAAAGAGTTTGTTTTTAAAGAAGCCTTTTTTTTTTTTCCTTACAGGAAAACTGTTGTCTGCCCAATCATCGATGTGATCAGCGATGACACATTTGAATACATGGCTGGGTCAGACATGACTTACGGAGGGTTTAACTGGAAACTCAACTTCCGCTGGTATCCAGTTCCCCAGAGAGAGATGGACAGGAGGAAAGGAGACAGGACCTTGCCTGTGAGGTAAGGAGAGTGAACCGAGCATACTATGGTGTTTGACTCTACTCTAGATTGTTCATGCAGATAATAACACTTAATACTTAAGATTTTGCTGCAGTATCAGAGAATACATGTCAGATAGTTGCAGCACACCGTTCTGGGCAGAAAACACCAAAATCTGACTTATTCTTAATGCTGTAAGGTGGTTATCAGAGCTGAGAAAACTCATTATATTTTCTTTTGAACATTTAGTAATTCAAACTAATACCTGCTATATAAGTATTGAAGTTCCCCATGTGTTTGTTTTCTGCCAATAGCCTTGTTGAACTTATGTTTACAGTTATTACTGTTTTCATAATTTAAAGATCTAAGAATATGTCCAGAATTCCTCTGATCCTTCCTAACCTCCTCCATTTAATTGCTCAAACCAAGGTCTGTAGCAAAACCTCGAGAAAAATTTTAAGTGAAGTTGAAACCAAACAAATTCAATAAATTACTTGCCATGGGTTATTTGCTCAGCTCTAATAGCTTCTGTGGTCTTCATGAAAACTAAAAGAAAAATTAAAAAAAAAAAAAAAAAAAAGCTCTTAAAAGTGGATGTAATGGTTTCAAACCTGTCTAAAAGACATGATGAAGTGGAAAGAATTTCAGTCCTGCATACCCCCAGCTGTGGGCAACAGGCAGATAAAGAGAGAGCCAACTCAGGGGACAGCAGTTCACAGCAAAGCTTTACAAAAAAAAATTCCAGGTAAGGCAGTGGGTGGGCGAAGAAAAGCTTTTCAGAACTACTTATGCTGCAGATGGCCAAAATCTGTCATTTTATGTCCTTCAAAGGCTGGAGTCAGGGAAGCGCTGCATTTTTTAGATTTCTTTCTCAGGAAGCCATCTGAGGAACCATCTTTTTTTCCTCTTCTTTACCGAGTTAAAGAGGAAAGCCGTGCCTCACCGCTGAAGCTGGTACTCAGAGGAGGCAGTAGATGCTCGTGCACAGGCGGAAGGGAGGAAGCCGCAGGAGGCTTTGGGGTTGTGTCTGCTCCCGGTGTGGGCTGCTCTGTGCAGCTCCCCGGGTACCTCAGCCCTTCCCTGGCTCCCACATCGCCCGTCCCTTCCTCCTGGGTACCGGTGGGTCAGCCCAGGACCCGGGTCAGCCCTGTGCCGAGGGAAGGTCTCAGCAGGCCATCTGCCACTGGGTTGTGGTCTGGGTTTCTCACCCTCTCTGGGCCAGTTGTGCCCGGTTTCCCAAATGCGTGCTTGTCAGTGCCTTCTTTAAGTGTAAAACCCTTGGGAAATGCGCGGTGGGCAGGGAGCAGAGCTGTGCTCGAATCCGTGGAGTGCCCTTAAACGCAAGCAGCGCCCCAGGGAGCAGAAGTGGACCCTGTTGTTAGCAGAAGGGTGATGGCAGTATTTTTTGAGTCAAAAGAACTGTTCTTCTCGTGATCTAAAATTTTATCAGCCAGCTGTGAAGTCAACTATTTCAGTCAGCTGTGCCAGAAGCTATTCCGTTAAAGCTGAGGTGTGCGTTAAAATTCGTAGAGTTCATTATCCTAACGAGCTGCGCAGCCTCACGCCTCGCTGGCTGCTGCTCCTCTCGCATCCTTCGCCTTGCGCTAGTTCTCCTGTCTCTCCCGTGTCGGATCCATTCACAGATGTAGGGGGGGTTGAAAGAAATGCAAATCCAAGTTCATATTTCCTTATTTTGAAATAAAGGAGTACTTAAAGTTAATCCAGAACCATACATGTAATTGACTTTTAAAGTTATTAAAACAAGCAAACAGAAAAAGCAGCTTTTCATTTTTTCCTTGCCAGCTTGTAGCTGGTGATTGCTTGTGCGTTTTGGGACTTCTCCTGGTAAGGATGGGTGTTAGTGAGCAGAGTGGGGGTGAAGGAGCCAGAAGTTAATGACAAGAGCAACGTGTTCCATAATTATCCCTTTGACAAGTATTTCAGAGTGAAGCGGTAGCTGCAGGGATGTGTAATTGTGCTGGCTGAGACACAAAATGTTAGCTTTTAGACACAGATGCCCTTTCTGGCCACCTAGGGGAGAAATTTTGCTCTCTTCTGTATTGGCACGAGATGCTCCCTACTGCCCATGTCATCTCCCATTTTACCTGGTGGGAGGGGAACCCGAGAAGCAGCTGCAGCTGCCCTGCTCCAGCATCTTACGGATGCAGGAAATGAGAAGTGAAGGCAAAGCCTTGACGGAGACGAGCTGCCATGCATCCCTTTTACTTGACCAGGGAGACTGGGAACGCAAACAGATCATCCGAGCATCTCTGTTATGGTACAAAATTTAGTCCCCCACAAAACCCTTGCCATCCCCAAACCTTCTGAGTTCATCCTTCCGAGTCAAAACTGGTATGTGAGATTTCATCTGGAAACACCGGCACCTGGTGGAAACTGGGCGGAGGTGAAACAGACTTCATCTAGGAAATAACATTCAGGAGGGCATCAGCTGCTTTCAGTGCTAGCTGGTATCTGCAAATGCTTATCAAAAGCGGTCCAAGAGATTGTAGCAGTAAATCAGTCTCAAGGTGTCAAACACAATAGCAAATTCAGCATCCCAGGAGAAAAGGTATAATATTTCAGCTAAGTTCAGAACGTTTTTGGCAACCACTGCTACCTGACTATTCAAGAATTGGGAGGCTGAAAAGACAGAAAAGCGTAACCCACACCAAAAATTTAGAAACAAATTGATGACTTCATTTTTTTGTTTGTTTTATGTTGCTTTCACCATTCTGTAACATTATTTTAGTCTTACATATATTAAATATGTATGCATTCATATTTTTAATTTGTAGTCAATGGAAAAAGCATAGAATACATAAAAATTGTTGACTTACATGTTTGTTTGTGCATATGCATAATATAATCATTGCACTCAAATTCTGCTTTTTGTTACACTAAGAAAGCCATGTAGTTGGAAAAATTACTCAAATTTTTACCTTTTGTAATAACATCGATAGATTCCTAACATTTCTTTTAGATTTAATATCACAGTGCATGCGTTTTCAAACTATGAGGGCAGTGAGGCCGTGGCCCAGGCTGCCCCGAGGTGGGGTTTGGGCAGCCTGGGCTGGGGGAGGTCCCTGCCCATGGTAGGGGTGGCTCCGGGTGGGCTTTGAGGTCCCTTCCAACCCCACCCCCTCTGTGGCTCTTTGAATTATTTTATATAGGATTCATTGTTTGGGTGTAACGTTTATTATTGTATATACATTTTTATGACAAAGACCAGAATAGCTTGCTGCTAAGAGATCCCTAGTTGGCATGAACAGAGCTCAGCCATCCTGTACCCTGTGACCATTAATCCCAATGCCAAGTTGAACACAGACCATGCGGTGTTCTCAGAAGGTACCAGGTTCTTTCTAGTTAGTGGGTGTGAAACACAGCTTGCTTGTTTGCTTATGGAATTAAGAAACAGTTAAAGACGTAAGTTAGGTGTTTGAGTCAACTGCAACATCCGCCCTTGCTGGAATCTCTGGAATTGATGCGAAAAGGTTAATTAATTCAGTGACTCTGATGTTAAAACCCTACAGCTAATTGTCATGCGGTACAGCTGTAGAAGAACTTTCTTACTGGAATCCATTAGAAAAGTTAGGCTGTTTGTCATACTTTCAGCAAACAGAATGGTGGGAATGCGTAGGTGCCTCCCATACTAATTAGCAAAGCTTTGCCGTGGACAAAACGGGTTCTGGTGTAGGTACATGCACGTACGCTGTTGCAGCTGCTGGGCTTTACACGTGAGCCCATAGCACTTTTCCCCCCTTATTTTCTTCTTTTGATTCTTAAGCACTCACTTAACATCCTTTTTCTTGCTTTCGTGTTCTTCTTCCTTTAGCTAGCGTTCTGTCAGGTCAGCTAACACCATGACAGCGTAACCTTTCCCAGAGCAGTCAAAGCGGGTAACCTTTCCCCAAAGAATCACAGTTTTTGTGAAGGTATCAGAAGTGTTTCCAGGTTGCAGATGCTCCCGTTTGCAAGTGGTAGGTGAGGGGCGGCAACACTGACAGTGCGGAGCCCGCTCAGTGCCCCCAGCCAGGACGGAAGACGGGTAGGAGTCAGTGGTCGTTAGGTAATGGGATTTCCATCCTTTTTTCTTTTTTTAATGTAATTACAATTTTTTACATGTATAATGACCAGAAGCAAAAGAAGGAATATCGGGGAGCTTTCAGATGGTGAAGTATCTTTGCTAGGACCAAAACCATAAAGTGAGAGTAGGAAGTGGAAATATTTGGAAGAAATACCTGAAGAAAAACTTGTTCATAGAGACAGAGCTGTTGAAGACAAATACTTCATTCTGTGAGGCGCATTGCAGAAATCAAGTGCGATCTTTGGCTTTGAGAGCAAACGTTACCTGAGATGGAGAGCTTGGGGGGCTTCCAGGCAGTGCTGCGAGGTGTGCTTCATACTCTGATGGTACAGCACCCCTCAGGGCTCACGTCTGTGGGCGGATACACACCCAGGCCCTTTGGTTTGAATAGTGAATTCTGTTCCCTGCTGTTTTAAAGCACCTCAAGGATTTGATCTTGTTGCCATGCAAAGTAAATGCAGTCGCTTCCAGCGATTGTCACGGGATTAACCTCCTGCTTTGCACACTTTGTAAATGGTTAGGCCTTTTCAAAATGTGTTATTTAAGTGCAAAGCTGGCTTCTGTTCCCAGAGGGCTATCTGGGAGCAGGACCTGGGTGGCTGCCCCGTGCACAGGGGGAGCTGGCAGCCGGAGCTCTGCCCCCGGCAGCTCCGCGATGGCCCTGGCCCCGAGCCTGGCTCCAGCACAGCGCCCTGCTCGCTGCCTGGGGAACAGTCCTTGGGTTTAGCTCTAGATAGGGCTTTTTGGCCCTAGACAGCCGTGCAGTAAAGGTGCTTCCTGCGGGTGCTCAGGTGGGTGTGGTTAGGTCTGAGAATTACTGAAACGGAGTCCTGGGCAATGCGGTCATCTCCCTTGCTGTGGTAAATGGTCGTGGAGAGTGCCAGCGAAATCCAGTGGTCTTGTTAAAACTTGCATTATTACCTTCCTCTTTTTCCACTGAAAAATCCTTGGCCAATATTTGTACGTTTTGTCATTAAGTGAACTCATTGCTCCTTCTGTAATTTTCCCAGGGGCACTAGAAAACAGTCTGTGCCGTGGTCGATTTACAAACATCTCGTCTTACATCCGCAGTGTAGTATCAAACCACAGAATGTTTCTCACAGCACGTTTCTGTGGGTATTTCCATACCTGCCCTTCATTTAGTTAGGACTAATGCTGAACTGATCAGCAGGAAGCAAGGGCCTTGCCCACCATCGCTTGAGGAGCGTTCCTGCACCTGACAGCTTCGCTGAGCAGCGGTCGAGCCGCTGACCGCCGTACAGATGCACATGTACAGACGTGACTTTGGACCACGCTGAGCCGATGTACGGGGCTCAGGGCTTAGGGGAGGTGATGTCGGGTGGCTGTGGGCAACTCGCAGCCCCATGGGGGGCTGAGCCCAGCTCCCCCGGCTGCAGCAGGGTCTGGAGTCCCACCAGGGCTGCTCCGGGCTGTCCTGGGACAGAGCGAGGGGCTGGCTTTTGGGGGATCTTTGGGATGCTGCAAAACCAGGGTTGTTAAAACCCCCTTCTGCTGCACTGCTGTCTTTCTGTGAAGTTAGAGATGTAGGTACAGGAATGGGAATCCTGCTTGCTGCTAACAGTTACAGAAATTAAAAGCAGACCGTATCTCCAAAATGAAATGAGAAGTGGGTTTGAATGATGATTAGCATTAATCATAACATATTACTGTAGTTGCTAGTATGACTCCAAGTAGGCAAAATATAGCTAATAAGCAAAAAGCTGAGAAAAAAATGTAGAAACCCTGCCTTTTGCTAAAATTACTGTTTCAGCTGTTTTTACAGTGAGAGCTCTGCAGATCTGTTTATGCAACATTAAATTTACATAGCAGAGAGTAGTCCTGCCTGCTACATTTCAGTTATTTAAGAATCTGTGGCACATATCGATACAGAGTTACTTACATTTTTACAGTCTGAAATTCAGCACTTTCAATTTCAGTTAGCAAGTAGTTTGGGAAACACTGCTTTATTTTTCATAAACTTTTGCCTATGGCATTTCAGAAGAATCCTGATCTTGATGTACAACTCAATTACATCATTCAAAAATCATTTACATCGAATCTTTGCAAGAATGGAAAATTTGATGGTATTCAAGCAAACCGCCTTCCTCCAGGGAAGGAACTGAAGGGGGGAAGAGGAAGGGCAGGGGGCACAGGCTGTGGGTTTCAGTCCCAGAGCAGTGGGGATGGCTTTACTCGTGCCACACCAGTGGCATTTGCCATCTCACTCATGCAAGGTGAGGGCAGTGAAGCGGCTTTGAAGCCTGTGAAGGTTCAGCTGCATCCCAATGCCAGCCGGCTAATTAACCGAGCTGTGGGTGCTGAGAGAAAAATAGAAACAAAGTGTGGGTAAACCCGGTGTTATTTCACTGTTAAACTGTGCTTTTTTTTTTTTTTTTTTTTTTAATGGCAGTAGCGATAGGCAGCTGGAAGGTAATTGCTCAGCAGACACATTGCCCTGACCGAGGTCTGGGGGTGAGCGGGAGCTGCTCGCAGCCCGGCTGTGCCCCATGGCCCTGCAGCACGCGGCCTGCTGGGCAGTGTCGGGGTGCCTGCAGGGTGCCAGCTCGCCCCGCTCTGCCCCTGCCTCTGCTCCTGACTGCAGGCTGGTTTCCAATTTTACTGAATTTTCTGGAAGTGCACACAACCAATTCTTGTTGGTGCTGATGTTTTTTGGAAAAATCCTGGGATGGCGTTTGCGTAAGGCAGTCCCCAAACACATGAACTCCGGTGGAAGCTGTGCTTTAGGGCAGAAGTGCTGCTCACGCTTCCCCTGCACAGGTCCAGGGGACAGAGGTCTGTGCTAATCTGACCACTGAATAGCAACTATTCCTAGCAGAATGTACAAGCAATTCACTAAACAAGATCATGGAGTAAATGAGTGTGTTTCTGTGACCGAGCCCTTTGTTAATGGCTGCAGGCCGCAGCTACCGGCACGTGTACGTGCATGCGTACCCGTAGGCGCTGGGGCAGCCTTAGGCCTCCCTCAGCAGTGGGCAGCTGCGGTGGCAGGGTTGTGGCTCCCAGCCCGGGCCGGGAGCAGCCCTTTGGCCTCCCCTGGGGTGCTGGGGGTCTGCTGGCACAGGCTGGGGGCCAGGCTGGAGTCCAGGCCGGGGCAGGGGCGCGGGACTGTGCTCCTGCAGGCTCCAAGAAGCAGTCTTCCTCCAGCGTGGGCACTGAGCGCTAAAAAAAGCCCCCAAACACGTAGAGCAGATATTTACAGGGAAGTAGGACATCTTTACACGAAGAGAAGTTGCACTCTGACTGGATTTGCCTGTTGTAAGGATTTATAATCCTGTTAAGAGAGATTATGCCTGGTAATTTTATGCACATTTAGTCTCCCTCTAAGGCAAAGCTGAGGCATTAAACTCTCTGCGCTAAGCATTTCCGATTGGATTTACACTGCTGTTCTGGGTGCAGCAGGCCACAATTCCATCCACTTTACCATTGCAAGGCTCTGGCAGGACGCGGCGGCGGTGCGGGGCTGCGCGGGGGCAGCCCGGCCGCTCGGGCAGCGCTCTCGCTGGCACCGGGGGGGCTCTTATGTCTGTGCATAGCATATATTTACAGTCAAAATGTCTGGGGAGATGTGTGCTGTAGTGTCACGTGATAAATTCCACAGTGTCTTTCAAAAGGTATTTTTTCTTTTCTTTTCTTTTTCCTCTTTTTTTTTTTCTGTTTGTTTTCAACTAGGACCCCTACTATGGCTGGTGGCCTATTTTCTATTGACAGAAACTACTTTGAAGAGATAGGAACTTACGATGCAGGAATGGATATCTGGGGTGGCGAGAATCTTGAAATGTCTTTTAGGGTAATTGCCGTTTTCCTTCATTTTCTGTCGACAAACACGGTTTTGCTGTAACAGTTGCTACTCTGCAGATAGGGTGATTGTGTTTTAGCTGTCATGCAAGTCATGGGTTAATTTTAATTCTGAAGATGTTTGGGGATGCCTCATAGCATTTGGTCCTTTTTACTGCATGAAACATTTTATTACTATTTGGAAACTTCTACTCTACACTTCTGAGATGATAAATATGTTAGTAATATCTTTCTGTATGAAAGAAGCAAGGCTTTCTGTGAGATGGTGCAAATGCTAACTGACATAAAGTATAAATGTGTATAGTTTTTAAAAAAATACATGTTTTAACAGAAGTTTTTGAAAGAGTATGCTGTCATGAACTTGCAATTTCTGGCTGGGATTTTTATTCTGTGTGGGATCCAAGCACACAGAGAAATTTCACATCGTGCAGAGAAGCGACTGTATTTCTACCAGGGATAGGTATGTTGTCCGTGACAAGATGAAAATCTCATTGAATGAAATGCATTTAGCAATTGTCCTCAAGGCATAAATGAAAATTGGAAAACTGAGTCTTCAGTAAATCATTTTTAGAAAGGATGTTGAAAATGACTCTTAACATCTCTGATGTATCACAATTTTTGCATTTTAAGTGAGTATGCAAAATAAAACCTGTTATACCTATCCAAAACCCATAGAACAGCATGGATATATTCTTTCCTTTTTATTTTTTTCCTCTTTTGTCTTCAGCCAGGGGTTGGTGGAATGTTTTCTATTGACAGAGACAACTTTGAAGAGTTTTGTGAAGCACGTATTTCTAGAGGAGGTCAACTGAGAATTTGAAATCATTTTCAGGCCATTTTTTATTAACTATACATGGTTCACTTTCCAGTAAAATAGAAAGGTAGAGAGACTTCTTCTGAGTGTTAATGTCTCAAATCAACATTTGTTGGTATGTAGGCTACTAAAAATGCTCCTTGGATGTATGTGGGCCTCTGTATAGGAGCATATTTTTAATTTAAGCCTGTAGGATAGTAGACTTGTTTCTTGTGTCGTTAGAAGTGATCCATGAAGCAGAGAGTGAATAGCACTGCTTTAAAGCATTAAGTATGTGCCTCTCCTGTGTTAAATCTGCATGTTAGTACTGTTCACTTTTCACTTAGTATCAGCGAATGGTTTCTGTGAAGTGAAGTTCACCTCATGTGCTGAAATTTTAAAAATCAGAAATGCTGATGCATGTAAAAGCCTGACCGGGTGAATCCTGAAGCAATTTGCTGTTGCTTGTCTTTGTTACCGCTTCCAGAAAGTATTTTACAGAAACAGTTTTGGGCCTTCACTTTGGAAGGGTCCTGTTCTCATTAGCCTAAACATTCAACTGTTTTTTTGGAAGAACACTGTGTTTTCATTGTAAAAAGGGTAATCCCTGAAACACTGACTCTAATACAAAGAGACAGACGAGATGATTTTTGGTCAGAGTGCGTAATGGATAATATGGAAACTGATTCTTTGTGTGCTCCTTCCGGCAGTGCCTGGTTTTGTTAACAAAGATACAAACACCGATCATTTTTCAGCCAGGCCCTGTAAATGCAACAAAAAAGAATAATTTACAATTCCGTGGTCTTTTCCCACTCCCTGGCATAACAGATTCTTCTTGGCGGAAAGCATTTGATGATCTGCTGAGAGCAGCGTGTGAGCATGTATTCGGCTTCCAGCCTGTGCTGGAGACGTGCCCTAGATAGGACATTCCTAATGCCCCCCCTCGCCGAATAATGCTAACGTACTCTGAAAACCTTTCCTGAGAGGTCTGGCGGTTCCACGGAGCTCTTCTGTCTCCTACTTCCCTGCGGCGCTGCCGGAGGCTGCGTTCCTGCTGGGGGCCGAGGGAGTGGGGCCGGGTGCGGAGGATGGAGCTGGTGAGGAGCGCTGGCCGCAGCTGGCCCCACGTAGCCGGGAAGGGCACGGCCACCCTGGGGACCCTAACCCCAATGCTGCGGGGCTCCCGGCAGCGGCAGGGCACGGGTAGCTGCAGTGGCTGTGCTGGGGGCCGCCTTTGGTGTGGCTTGCAGTTCTGCTGCCTGGGTTTTCCTGTAATTGGTACTTGGATTTTTTTTTTTTTCGTTAATAATCATTGCTTGAGGTCTGTTTCAGTTCGGATTTGAAAGCTATTCAATGCTTCTGTGAGCAAGCCGGTGATTGGCCTAAGTTATATAAATTCCGTGGGAGCGCTGTCATGAGAGCTGAATTTCGGCTTTAAATTAGAAATGTCAGTCCAAACTCTGTGAGCAGACCAAGAGCAGTGAAGCAACGCTCTCAGCGGACGGCGTTGCTGCTGCAAGCTGCCCTCGTGGCCAGCAGCTTTCCCTCGCTCCTTCGGGCTCCTCCAAGCAGCTCCTTGGGCATCCTGCTGGAAAACGCTGTGCTGTGCCCTCACATTTTCCCTCTTCAACTTCAAGAAACATTACCGGCTAGGAAAGCATACATTGGATTAATAAGAGGGCACGGTGTCACAGATGGAAATGAAGTGACATGTTTGCAGTGCAGGGATTGCCCTGGAAGTGGAAGATGGCCATGCTGTGCTGTTTCCTAGCATTTAGAGCCTTTGTCTTTAAAGAAAACCAACCCCGCAGTCAAGTGCAACAAGTACAGCTTGATCAATAAGGTACCAAGGCCTCGGAATTTAAAAATGTGCCTGATGTAAAGCACCTGCAGAAAATGAGAAACAAAGAGAGGCTGCTGAGGTTCCTGCAGCAGCCGCCCTGCGAAGCTGCAGTTACCACGGAGCTTCCCGCACGTCTCTGTGAAGCCAGGGGCACGCTGAAACTGCCCCTGGTTCGAGAAGGTCGCTGCGGTAGGAGTCAGCCCCAGGGACAGCTCCAGGTCTTGTTACGCGGGGCGTTGTAACACGGGGAGAGCCGCTGGGTTTGCTCTCAGTTGGGTGTGCAGCAAACAAGCCCCCAAAGTCCTGTCCTGAAAATCAGCACGTTACAACTGCCCGTGCCACCCCGCGCTAACGTCTGCAGCTGTTCCCTGGGCAATTAGCGGAGGCGGTGGGATTATCCCCGACGGGATTATGAGAGGGATTGGCAGAATTACTTGGGTCCTGCCCCCCTTATTGCTGGGGGCACGTGGGTGCCGAGTCCTGGCCAGACCTGGCTTCCCCAGGGATTTCCTCCTCTCCCTGTCGCCTGAACGGGCAGCGCAGGGGTAATGGCAGGTGACGGATGTCTGTCCGTCTGGCTGTCCTGGGGCAGCCGCCCGATTCCTGTGAGATATCGAGGTAACGTGCACTGCTGTATACAGTTTCCTCACTCCTGGGCAAATCGATGTTTCATCTATTAGCTGTGCTGCTGCTCACTGCTGAGCGGTCTTTAATGATTCCTTCTGGAGGATGTCTTTTAATAACGGCAATTTGAAAAAAAAAAAAAATCCTGGCAGGAATCTCTTATAGCCGGGGAGCGGAACTTTATTACACTAATGAAAGCGTCATTTATTCTTAAAGATTTTATATATATATATATATATATAAGTATATATATATTACTTATAGAATTCTTCGAACATTTTCAGTCTTCTCTTAAATTCTGCATTATTTTTCCAGATCAGAAAACGCCCTGAAAACTTTATAGCCAGAAAGGAGCTTTTATAACTTCAGACAGGCTATTGAAAATGATCTGTCCATCAGAGGAAAAAAATAAATTATTAATTCTTTAGAAAAAAAAATCCAAATAGGGCAAAACAAGGCTAGAAGAAGCAAATGCACATGCTACCAAGACTAAGGTGCTGCTTCCCTTTGTTTGCTGGTGGATGTCAGAAGTGCAGCAGGCTATGCAGACATGTCCGTGTGCATTTCCTAAGAGGCGTGATGGACCGATGTGTCGTGCTTGGTCTCTGAAAGGTCTGCTTTCTTTCTTTCTGCTTTTCTGGTTCGGCTGCTGTTAGGACTTTGCACAGTAACTGCTGAAGGCTCAGGGGTGCGTGATCCACCTGGCACTTAGCGCAGCGCCCCGTGCTTAGAGGCTGCTCGAGCCAGCAGCGGCAGCTGCGCGTTGGAGGTCGCTGCTCTCCCGAGGTACATCTGTGAGGCTGGGTGCCGGTGAGGAGGCTTTTCCACAGAGCACAAAGCACTACTGATAAGAAATTTCCAGCCCGATGGTGCGGGAGGCCCCTACTTTCACTTGCAAAATTACAGGTGTAGCAGAGCAGCTAAACATGTCGAAGTAAGCGCTCTTAGCACGGTCGCTGATTTGGGCGACGGGGAGACCCGCGCTGTATAATTACAGGCACGATGGGATGCAGCATCCGCGAGGCTGGAGAGGTTGCATGAATGTGAGATTATTTTATCTTCAGAAGTACGCTGTGACATTGAAAATCATTTTCTGTGTGGCTGAGTGGAATTTGGGGTATATAAATCCCTAATCGCCTGGCAGACAGATGGAAAGTACAGCTCTGTGGTTTTCAGTATTCCTTAGGTGCTGGACTGTGCTCACTGATTTTAAGAGCCTGGTTTGCTCATATATTGTACTTGATATAGTTGTATACATAAGTCTAAAATATACAGCATTTCCCCCCCTTTTTGGTCCACATTAATTTTTACGTATGTCATGATTCTCGTGTTTGTGTAGGGGAAAATATTCAAGGTACACCAATTCGGTTAACTTCATTATGGTGATCTTGTAGATGGGTATCGGAGTTTTCAGGTTTTTTTCCTAACTATTACTTATGCCTCACTGCATAGCAGCCAACAAGTTTAACTGATTTAATGTAACTGTGCTCAAGTGTTAACTTACTTTCTGACTGCAGAAATCACTGGGGATTTTTACCATAGCTTCGATCTATGAATATACAAGATAGGTTTAATCTAATACCATCGTCAATAAGTGCACATTCAGAAATGAATCCAAAAAATCCCCCTGATGTAAGTAAATATTTATTTCCTAATATGAAGTAAATAAAATCGTTAACATAGGAACAGCAAAAACAAATACTTACAATCTCTTTAGCCTGAAATTTTTTAGTTTTATTTTAATCCCAACCTCAAAAAGCAGTATATCTCCTGGGGAGTTGGTTTTACGTGCTTTGGCGTGGAAGGAAGTTGCAAGGAAGCCCCGCTCCCCGGAGGGAGGCGGTGAGCGGTAGCGCAGCAGCCGGCGCCGTGCAGGTTTGCTGCTGCAGCAGCTGGGCCAGCACCTGGCCGGCCCCCGCTCCGCTGGCCCCGAGGGACGGGGCAGCGAGGGGAAGCTGGGCCCAGAGCTGCTGTAAGTGTGCTGCCGAGATGCACCTGTGAAGGATGACTCCGCATGTGTGGTGGTTCATATGTGGTCGTACGTAGGTAATAAGTACTCCAGCCACCCAAAAATAAACAAACACCCAAGCTAAGCCACAGGATTATTTTTTTCCTACTTGTTTTAATATTTGGAATAAGGCCTCGGTGTTATTTTTATTTGCATACAAATTATTCTTAGTAGCCTTAAACATTTTTGATTGATGGGTGCTGAGATTTGTGGGAAATGACTTTACCTTGGTGTTCAAACATGATGGAAGGGAAAAAAACTCCTGACAGCAGTCTGTACAAAAAGCAATCTGATGGACCTTAATGCGCTCATTTTGTGCAATAATGGGAATGACTTTCAAAGGTCTATGAAAACAAAGGTAGTTTTAAATAATTAACGCCTATATTTAAAAAGGGATAAATTATGTGGGCAAATATGAGCCATAGGTTTAATTCCATAGTGTGCAGTGTCTTACCACAAATTTTGAAGGAATTAATATTTGTAAGCCAAAAGATAAGTAGAAAACAGATTAGTCTGGCATGGATATACAGAAGCTAAATTACAAAATGCTGTGGGTTTGACAGCTTGGTTTCCAGACCAAGGCAATGTGGCAGCTCCTCTCTTCTCTGACACATTTCAACAAGGGGCACTCTGGAAATTATCTCCCGAGTCAGGAGAAGATGGAGATTGTGAACTGGGTACAAGAGGAGAGGTCCTGCAGCGAGGATGCAGTGATGGAGACGGCAGTTGTGAGGCAAGAGCTCATGAGCTGGAAATTTCCGAGGGAGGAAAGAACCTTGGTGTTGTATTTTTAAGGCTGTTTAAATTTTCAGACTCATACAAGGAGGAAGGCGTCTTAAAAATGATGACGTGACAGTAACCAGTTTATGAATAGTTTAGTGTGAAAATTAGAATTCTAACTTTTTTTTTTCTTTTAATTTAAATGCGGTACATCAGTCTTGTACCAGAATATCTGTGGTCAGTAAAACACTCCTGGCAGGAATTGGATACCTGACCTGAGGTGGTGTCCACAAGTAGCTCCTCGATATCAAAGTGTTAGGGACAGTTTTGGTATTCACCGTACTTGCAATGAAGTGTGATCAAATGTATACCATCGTAAATCTTGTCTATGTTGTGCACAACTCTGTGCAATCCCACAGTCTCCAGCCACTGTATTTGAACTTTTGGAAAGGAGTCCTTTTACCAGTGAGCATTCGGGAAAGTTTTTTCTTTTTAATATTGAAAAGATGGAAGTCCTTCTCCTCCGAACACTTTGCAGGTTTATCTGCATTCCTATGGCAACTGTAATAAATAGCAGATTGTACCAAGGGCAGCCAAAAATATGCTTTAAAAGTGTACAGGAACACACGTTTTAAAGTGTTAGCGTGGGAGGAATTTCCTGCCGAGGAGGGCGGTCGGGGGGACCTGCGGGAACGCCGATCCTCAGGCGGAGACGGAGGGTTAAAGTGCACCCACAATTGTTTGTGCTCGTTCCTGTCCTGCCCGGTGGGTGACTGCTGTGGTGCTGTGTCGATACATTAGCAGCGTGTATTTCGGTTTTAATGTGTGCTCCCTTTTTGGGGCGGCCGTATGTTCCTTGGCATCCATCAACTTGAAGTTTCACCTGAACTGACTGCTTGTCACTGAGCTGCAAAACACAAGATGTTAAACACAAGAATATTTTGATGTTGTCATTGCTTATCCCAGCGGAGTACATCACTTAGCATACTAATGAAATTATATAAAATGATCTAGCCCTAATTAAATAAAATCTGCATTAAGTTACTATGGTAACTGTTATGTCTGTGTCAAGGAGCTCTAATTACAAGACTGTACCAGCGTTCTTAAGACACCAAATGGTCCTTAAACTCTGCTTTTTATTAGTAGGAGGTATTGGAAATTTTAGTTCTGCTCTCTGCTTAGGCGGAGAGTAAAGTGAAGGGTGGGATGAGCCTCAATAGTGAACTGGGCAGTTGGTAATAACCCTTGTTGTTGCCAAAAAATGTCAACAAACTTGGTGCAGAGCGAATCTCAAGGAATCGACGTTGTCTGGCAGAGCAACAAGGTTTTGTAACCCTGCTGGCACCCAATGCAAATCTTCATTTGGCCCTGTTGTACACATCAAGACCCAGCTGCCCGTGTTATGCCTCCAGTCATGCAAAGCTGGACCTGCAGCCTTCTGTAGTTCCTTCCCTGGTTCTTTCCAGAGCCTAGAAAGACGGGATATTGCAGAACAGATTGCAGGTAATGCACCAGCTGATGTGTATCATCCCAAGACTCTAGCGAGCTGCCAGAAAAATATGTTACTTCATTTAACAGCAGGGTGTTGAAGTCCAGGATTAAATGATTGCTTATATTTGGGCAGTCATACTGAAGGCACTGGGCTTACTCAGAATGTGGGTTTGGGCTCCAGCAGGGGAAAGGGAGAACTCACAACTTGAAGCCATCAAATTCTCTTGTCTATCTGTGATGTTAAGGGTGCCTGTGCTTCTCTTTCTGCTGCTTTCTATTTGTGTGTTGTTAACCGTGGTCTGCTGTGTCTTTGCTTGGGTGGCCGTGAACATAATTTTGCTTTAAAAATATGTGTATGTGAATAGATACAGAATTAAAAGTTCTGCTCTGTTTCTTTAAGTATTACGTATTCCTGGAAAACTTAAGTAGACAGATAACATCTGTACCCTACACTTAACAATCCATTACAGGATTACACCTTTCTAAGGCTGGGATTTGTGTATAGTTATGTTTATAGAATCACAGAATGGCTTGGGCTGGAAGGAACCTTATCGGTCATCTAGTTCCAGCCCTGCTGCCATAGGCAGGGGCACCACCCCCTAGATCATGTAACCAAGTGTGCCATTCCCAAAAGCTTTCATGTTGTAGCTAAAGGCTGTGCGCTTCCATTGCTATCACGAATTGTGCCCCAGCTATTGCCCTTAATCTTTTGTTTGAAATTCCCTGTCGAACTGTGACCTGGGGAAATAAATCAGGAGATAACTGCTAACCTGTCAGAGTCCTTCCTGCTATAAACTCAATGTGTTTTGGATTGGTTTTAGTCAACGTTTTCTGCATGTTTTGATTTCAGATTTGGCAGTGTGGTGGCTCCCTCGAGATTGTCACCTGCTCGCATGTTGGCCACGTTTTCCGTAAAGCAACACCTTACACCTTCCCTGGTGGCACGGGGCACGTCATCAACAAGAACAACAGGCGACTGGCAGAGGTCTGGATGGATGAGTTCAAAGATTTCTTCTATATAATATCCCCAGGTAAGAAATTACTTTCTTGTTGTGTAATGAATGATATGTGAAGTTATCCAAAAAAAAAAGGAAAATGTCAATATGAGGTGCATATAGGTAAGTGTACACATGTATACATGTATATGTACCAAAAGTTTTATGTGACATAAAGCAAGGGATTTTCAAAATTCAAGGGAATGTTCTTTCCATGTGTCAAAGCCCATATTCGGTTCCCAAGGTAAAAATACTAGCTAAGAACGCGCTCCTTCTGAAGATTATGAGGATTTCTTTTGAGAACGTGATTCTTATCTTACCAGTTTGAAACCAAGTAGGAATGCTCTTTGTCCCCTATCTAGTCTAAGAAGCACATTTGGCCAGATTGTCCTTTTGCTCTTATGGTCCCTGAAGGTTCCTTCAGAGGATGTTAATGGGAAGGACAGCAGCGATGCTCTGGGTCACTGCACTCCAAAAGGGCTCCTGTGCAGGGATCAAAGTGCCATGAAGTATTTTCACCATGTCTTGCTGTTTCCCCATTACCAAATATCAGTCCTGAGGAGAAACATTTAAATATACAGATTTTTTTTCATTTAAATATACAGATTTTTCTTCCTTGTGTAACTGATTTTCACTTGTCTTAGTATGACACCCAGAGCATGCAAGTTATGTACAATTATAGTCACATACATCACACATACAATTATATGTGATAAAATAGATCTTCCTATTTGATCTTCCAACATTTGTAAAGGGCTATATTGTGGGTAAGTATTTTAATGAAATAACCGAACGTTGATGTATTAAAGCTCGGATGTTTTTATCTAAAGATAAGTAAGGCCTCCATATGAGTGAGCTGAATGGAGTGGAGCCCTTAAATATGAAGTGGGACGTGAAGGTTTCGTCAGTCTCTGAGTCTCTGATGTCTCTCTCTGAGAAGGATGTCTCCTCTTAGCTTGGTATAGAGTTGCTTCCCCACAGGTTCCCTGCACTGGGCAGAGCCATTGCTTCGCTTTGTATAGAGAGTGAACATGTGAAACGCCATCATATTTTAGTTTCACTTGTTTTTATCTTGTATTTAAACATCAGCTTACTTTATGAAACTCTTAAATAAGCTTTAGTCTTTAGAATAATAACAACTTCCTTGAACACTCTCACATGGCAGTTTTCATGTTCATACTTTCCTCATGGAAAATTCCTTTGATCACTTGAAAAATTAGACTTGGAAACTTTTTTTTTTTTTAATCAGACTTAGAAATTGAAATAAAACCTTTTGCTTCTGTGAACAAATCCAAGAATCAAAAACTTCAACCATGGCCATGATCAGGAAAAAAAGAGTGTGTAACTTCATTGCTGGCTCTCTATAAAGACTGATTTGCACCTGTATTTCTGTAGTCCTTTGGTCACAGCCAACCTCCTGAAGCAGGCATTTTGAGCTAAACCTTTTTTTTTCTTTCCTATAAGTCAAGACAAATAGTTTTATGTAATTTGATTTGGCTGAAATAAATGAAAAAATAATATTAATATACTCTATAATATTATCTTTGTTTTAAAGATTTATTTATAAAATGGAAAACCATTTGGGTTTTTTTTTTCCACTCCAGATAGTTTTACCGGTACCACAAAATTGTGCAGTGAATAAAAACTGAATTGTTTCTGTTTAAAAGCCAGAATATATAAAGTCTTCACATACAAAAGTCAGTTACTTTATTTTTTATAATATTTATAAACTATTATCTAAAATGTTTGTGATAGAGGGCAGTCATGGATCATATAAGCTATTCTTATTTTATTTTGTGTTCTGGGATAATCTTCCCGTTCTTCCACGTTTAAACTTTCTTCCAATTAAAATTCTATAGCAACAGAATCAGTTTACATTTTTACTGTCACCAAGAAGTAAACCCCGGACCATATTATTATCTCTGTAAGTTTTGTGTTTCATCTCCAGCACAATTTACTGTTATTATACCTCAGCTCATTCAGGCTGTAAGCCTGCTTGTTCCCACAAGCTGTTTTGGTGCTTTGATTTTCCAGGGCTTCATGACATCTCAGTCAGTCATCGGGTGCCAACATGTAATCATCAGCTGTGATGTCTGAAAACTCTTCGTTTCTGAACGGGCTATCACAAGTGTCCTGTGGCTGTCACAGCATGCGCTCATAAAATATTCTCAGCCTATCCTGGAAAACCTTTATCAAGCCAAAGAATTGAAAATACTGTAAAAAAAGATATTTATATCTGCACCTATATGTGCACTAAGGATAGACATATGTAAATGTGTATGCAGGTAAAAGATGGAAGCATGAAAGCAATGGGAAGCGTGACAACAAACTGATTGCCATCAAATGGAGGCTTGGGTTGGTACTGAGTGTTTTGGGGAAGTGTTTGTAGGTGCTGCCTGCCATCTGGCAGGGAGGTAGGAAAGGCAGCTGCATCGTAAGGCAGGTTTTTTTTGAAGTCCCCTCTCAGTATTTGCATCTTCTGCTGTTCCAGTTCAAGGCCAGGCTGGATGGGGCTGGAGGCAGCCTGGTGTAGCGGGAGGTCCCTGCCCATGGCAGGGGGCTGGAACTGGAAGAGCTTTAAGGTCCCTTCCAACCCAAACCATTCTGTGGTTCTACGGTTTTGTTGTCTTCCACTGCCTGTTTCTTCTGAGTCACCACGAGGATGAGTGGCGCTCAGTCTGGAGGAACAGACCTGCTCTTAATGCTCCCGGAGTTTAGTCATCATTTGCAGCGCCGACTGAGCAGGCATCTGCCCCCGTGCCACACCTCATGGAAGGGCACTACAGGTTTCAACAATTTAACAAAAGGCAGAGGATTCACACGACGTGAGTGAAAAGCAACTGCACTGATGGAATCTTCTTAACTAGGGAAATTGAACTGCGTGTGAAATAGGCAGGATCGTCTCCCTTTATAATTGGTACTTGTATCTACCCAATTAAAGCTGAAAGAATAGAGTACGTGATGGAAAATTTGGCTGGGCTGCTACTAATGTAATTGGTTTCTATCCTCCTGCAAGAGGAAGGAAAAAAAAAAAAGAAAAAGAAAAAAACCCAAAACGCTGAGAAATGGATGTCTAAGATGATGTAGAAGTGAATTCAGACCCGATACACAATGCAATAGAGTTCAAACCATAAATGTTATCGCATGGGATTAGCCATTCTTTTATTCAGTCATCCTTTATTAAGTTCTGGTTTTGTGCGGTCTCATAATACCAGATTCCCATTGTATTTCTACATAAATGCTTTTCTAATAATTTATCCTGAAAGCGTACATTTTCTTATGAGTCTAAGGCAGGCTAATGCTGACAATCCATCGCATCCAGGGGACTGGCACTACGTGCTTTTATGGTCTGCCCTGGCAGTAGGTTTTCCTAGGCTGATTAGAAGTTAGCTGCTTAAAGCATTTAGGTAAGCTGAAGCTCCAGAAATACCATACTAAGGGCTATTTAAAATACAATACATTTTAAATGAGATTTTATGAAAATACATATCAATGTGACTAGAATGGTGATATTCACGGTAGAGAAATTTAAAATTTCCAGTTTCCAGAAGAGTGCAGGGTGAAATTGCTGATGGGTAGTTTCTTTCTTTTTTTTTTTATTTTTTGTGTTCAGATTTCAGCTAAGAAATACGTCAAAATTTTCCATATTTTAATTTTCAGTTTCCCAAATGCAAGACTAAATATCCCTGATTGGAACAGTTTTTTGCTTTTTGTTTTTCTTTTCTCCTCTCTTCCATTTCTTTTCTTTTGGTTTCGGGATCTTCTAAGCAAGGGTCCATGTGATTACAGCAGGACTCCCCCAGTAGGACATGAGTTTTTTGATATGTTGTTTCCAGAGAGCTTCTACTGAGGTATTCTGAGTTGAGTGAATAATTTAGTGCTGGGCAAAAGGTTAGGTTTGACTGTAGAAATTAAAATAAAAAGGACATGGAAAAACGTCTGGTTTAAGCCTACATTTGACAGGCTTGACTATTTCTCTAGCACATCTGCAAAAGATTTTTCCTGTTCTGCTCTTTCGATGATTTGATGTGTCAAAGCTCCAGCAGAATGCAATAATTTGGAACCAACCAATTTACAGGAAATACAGCTCAGGAAAGTGGATGTGTTTGTTGCCGTCTTTATAGTACCCCCTCCAGTAAGAGAGCACTGTGTCTTTCAATGTGTGCTCAGGCTCTTTGTGCCACCCTTTGGCCATCAGCACTGCCAGGAATGAGACCTGCAGTGTTTTGGGGTGCACAGATCATATACAAGGTTTTAAATACTTGTGTGGAAATTTAACTTTATCAAATATTTTCTGGAGGATAATGCAACATCTGTGGAAAACAAATGAGTTAGGGGAAAAATGGTATTTTAGTGGTCAGTAGGTTCTGGGGGCAAATGCAGGCAGCTGAGAAGGTCAGATGACAAGTAAATTCACAGATGCTTCTTACTGTTTTGTTTGGGTCAAGGTACAACAGTGAAGCATTGCCTGCTGAAAAAATAAATGCTTTTCAATGCTATGAAAAGTGGTATATAAGCTGCAGTATATAAACTGCCAGAAATATGATTTCTGAACTCTGTAAGCCAGGTGGCTGAATTACCTCACTCTGAGGGCTTAAAAATGTGGGACAGTCGAAAGCGAAGATATAAATTTGATTTTCAGAATATATTGTTACGGAAGGGCTGCATGGAATGATGATAAGAAATACCTATTTCCATCTATCAGAGCGTGCACATTGCAGAATGCCGTATGAATTGTCCCTCAAAGCCATCCCTCTGTAGATTTAAGTAGTTTAAATAGGGGATTTAGTTTCGGAAGTGGATATGAGGAATGTGCCGGGCGATACAAGTCAAGCCCATAATCCTTTCTGCTGCTGGTGCCCACCTGGAGCTGCCTGCACAGGGCTACTGGAGCGGGCACGGTTCGGTGAGGCTGTCTTTTGTCCTGGAGCCGAGGGGATGCTTTCCGGGTTTGGGAGTGGGGTAAATATCAGTGTGTCATCTTCTGAACTCACTGCTATCCTGCTGTTCGGCTGGTAGGAAATGCCCAATTTGAAAGTTTGGAAAGATGCAGACACCTTTGGCGACAGAAGCCATTGTGAAGCGCTGTCTAGAAGAGCGCCTGCCGTGTAAGAGGTCAAATAAATGTGCATTTTGAAGTTTCCCGATTAGAACTCGTGTCCTAGACAGGGCTAACAGATTATTTTCTATTATATTAGAGAGGAGCTTCTGCAGTGACTTTGGACAGCCAGTTTTGCAGCTACCTTTACAATTTCCTAGGTTTCAGCAAGCAGCGGGGGAGACTTGTCAGCACCATTTTTTAACTTGGTTGTCCAATATTAGGCTTCCCAGCCTGAATTTCATCAGCTGGTTTTGGAAGTGAAAAGACATCCCTTTTCCCATTGAAAAGATCAGTTCTTGCCGTAGGCCATTTTAATTTAGGCTTCTAAGCACAGCTATAAATGCAAGGCTATCTTTAACGAACCATTTTTCAGCAGCCTGTCATCTAGGGGGACAGCAAGCATTGCAAATACCGCTTTCCGCAGTAATGTCTGCGGGAAGGGATGCTGCTGGAGGAGGCATCGTTTTCCTCCCTCCACCTGGGGAAGACATTTCTCCGTCAATTCCCCTGTCAACATTTCCCCAGGGATGGCACAGGGCTGGGCTTCTTTGCCCTTTTTTTTTTATGCCAGTAGGGTGCTGAGGTGGCTCTAAAAATGCAGTTTCCATGGGAAAAGATGTGAAACTAATAAGATGGAAAATTAAAAGCAGCCCGCAGCATTTCAGCGGGGGATGTGGGACTGTGTGGGAAGGGGACATTGCATCTGAAACCCAGGATGCTTGGAGATTGAGTTCAGCGCAGGCCGAGCTTGTGTCCCCCTCCTTCGAGCAGGCCTGCGGCCTCCTGCCCTCTGCGTGCGGCGGTGCTGCCCTGGGGTGCCTTTCTTCAGCCCCACGTGTACGAGGGAGGAGTTTGGGCAGTTGTATGTCATGGTGGGTAGGAGATGTTCATGGCCCCTGGTCCACCACCAAGGCAGGGTGACTGTCGGCTTTTCTTCCTGTTCCAGTTGGTCACTATTTCTTCTTCAGTTGGCCTGCTGAAACCCTGAAGAAACTGGCTAAATCATGACGTGGGCTGGAAAGTGTGCGTACTGCAGAGAAAACACTTTCATTCGCTGCTGAATACGGCTACTGGTGATAAAAATAAGGCCTCAATTAGACAAAGCAAAGGGGCTTATCTGGCCAGCCTTGATGTACACAGGGGTCGTGCTGCCTGAGGAGGGAGGGAGGCAGGTCTGTTCTCAGCACATGTAGGTGCCTGCAGAAACTGGTGATTTCAGCATGGTGTTAGGACTGTGCCAGGGCATCCCTTGAAGAGCCCTGGCCCAGTCACCAAGGAGACCCTCACAAGCCCATGAAGTACCACCGTATCACCCCTCTTCATCTCCCCTCCGAGCCAGGCCGGGAGATTATCCCACCGGCCGAGTTGTGCGGTGCGTTGGCTGTCCTGGTGGTTCCTGGTGGTTCCCTGATTGCCAGGTCCTCCCCATTCCACCTGGTGAACTTTACTTTTTAACCTCCTCTGTATTTTTGCATATTCCTTGCTGGTAAGCATCCCGTGGGACAGGCATCCCCCCACCAAATGCGTGAGCTCAGCTGTGGCCAGCTGCTCAGGACTGCTTGCTGCACTGCTTGCAGCCGTCGGGTGTAGGTACAACAGTAGAGCCAATCCAGGACAAAAATACTTGTTTTTTCTCACAACAATTTTTAATGAAACCGTTTCTTTTTTTTTAGAAAAGTTAGGGCAAAATACCAATACACTTTCTGTATTTATTGTTAAACTGAAACTTATCTTTCTATGAAGAAAACTGCCATTTGCATCTGAAGTGAGCACAAAGCAGCAGAAATTTGGTGCTGCTCAATGTCCTCTCTCTCTGCGCAGTTGTGCATTTGCATATTTGCACAAGATTTCGATAAAAAATTCAAACAGAGAACCTACAAAATTTTATTAGAAGAGAAGAGTGAAATTAGGTCAGTCATACGGTGATGTTGGCAGGACAAGATTTGTTTAATTCAAAACTTAATGGCTACTGCTATTTCAGTGACTGGAAGGAATTTCAGTATTTCTGTCCTTCAGATTTTCAGATTTTTTTAAAGTTATTTAAGAATATAATTTATAAATTCTCAAAATATGATCATGTTTTTCAGGATTAAGAAGCAAATAAAGAAGAAGTGTATTTTATGAAATTAAAAAAAGGATAACATTTTAATTAAAAAAAACATAAAAATAGTAATTTTTTTACAGGTAATTGCAAAATGTCAGAAATTGTTCACAATATTGTTGAACTTCTTTTTTATCCTTTTGTCCGACATATGTTTCCTTTAGGTTATTAATCTGAAATATACAGATCTCCAGATAATTCTGGTAGAGAACAAAGCAAGTTGCATTTTAGTAATTAGGTCTCTGAAGCTATTATCTATCAGCACACACTCATCTCCCCAGCTCTCCTCTGGGACCTGGTTCATTTGAATTTACAGATTATGTACTAGGAGAAGGAGGAACCAATGGTTGCTCACAGTGGCATTGTGTTAAATATATCTCTCGGCATAATGAGGGTGCACACCTGGTAATTATAGTTGGAGGTAAAAGTCTTGATTAATCAAGTTATGAATTGCTTTCTGGAGGCTGTCTACTATTAAAAATACAGCTAACTCCACTACAGAAGAGCCCATCTGAAATATTTTGTGGTCTTACGTGTATTTAAAACTGCTACCTTCCCTTATCTTTGTAGAAGCTATGTGGGGATAAGAATAAAATCTTCTATTTCTGCTACCCTTCAATTTGGCCATCCTATGTGTTGCCTGCTCATTCATGCCTCATGCTCAGGTGAGTTAGGAGCCAGAATTATTAACATAACCAACACAGATTTAAGAAAAAAAAAAAAACACATTGAAAAACCTTATGGGTTAAATTTTGTCCAAAATATCTTGGGCTGAAAAAATAGGCTGAATTTGTCACATGGTGCATTTTTATATATGTGCAAGGACAGATGCATCGTGTGCTTAGGGAAGGAAATTCTTTTTTTTTCGTGCTGTTATACATCGGTTCTAAAAGGCAAGGGAGATGTCTTCCTTGAAGAAAGCAATAGGGCGGGGAGCTGTAAGGACAGGCAGGGCGATGCTGGCAGAGGCTCAGAAAGCAGGTAGCAGGGAGTGAGGTGGGGCCTCGGTGCCGGGGGGAGCAGCGCACTTGTCCTGGCACTGCCGGCTTGGCAGCGGGCAGTGACTGCTCAGGGAAGCTGGCATCGGGTTGAAAGGTCCCAAAATATAGCCGTAGTACGGAGCACTTTTTGTTTTAGTGGAAATACTGCATTTGACAAGGAGCTTTGAATTTTACTTGGCAGGAGCCTAACTAGGAGTCTGCAGAGTGATTACAGCCTAAAACTGTAAGAGCTCAATTCAGGAGAGTTAAAAAAAATATCTCAGAAATACTAGATACGCTTCAAATGGGATTAAAGGAAATCCCTTTCTTAGAGAAGAAGAAAATAGATTAAGTTGTTCTGAAAAACAGTGGAGCTGCTGCGTACATATGGCCCACGTTCAAATCGCTGTCAGCGGTACTCTGAGACCCGCTTCATTTATGGTGAGGTTAAAATGGTGCCGGGTGATTGAGCCTGCAGAGGAGACTTTCCTCCTAAATCAGTACAAATCCGTGCCGTTTTCTGAATGCAAAAAATGCTCTTTCCTGCCTCCTTTGGAATACAAAGTACCCACAAAGCAGGATGGCTGACCTCGTGCCAGGAAGGCAGAATGTGCCCAAACGCAGCACCAAGCGGCGAAGCAAGGTGCAGCGTATTCATCTGTTTTCACCAGCTCTCACACTGTCCCTCCATATCAATCTCTCCTTGGCATCTCTAATGAAAAAACTACTAGCTTAATACTAACACATCACTATTAGTATATTTAGTAGTCAGTTTTCTGTTATTTTCAGTGTTTCGCATTAAAGTATCAGTGTAACTGATGTAAGTCAAGGGTGCAAGGTTACACTCTGGATAGTTCTTTGCTACTACCAACGTCTTTCTTCCTCATATGCAAAATGTACATCTTATTTTATTGTTTCCGAGACACCTAAATATTTAGGTGTATACCCAAATAGATTTGCACGTATGTGCCTCCTCAGCTTGCTCCGGTTACCTGCCATAGTATTCCTAGCAGCATTACTCACTTCTTTTTCTAGCTGTTCCAGCATATCTCATTCCACTCAGCCTGCGTATTTCTAAATGTAGGCAGTTATGTCAATTTATGCATTAAAATACTGTATCTAATCATTGAACGGAAATAATTATATGCTCAGAATAGGCCTGCATTTGCACAGTCAGCTGAAAAAGATAATGCACATAATAGTTTGGTTTCTCTGTGCACTCACTGCATTGCTAAACCACTTATCGTCTTAATAATCAGTTAGTATTCAATTCCCAAATACTAGCTAGTCTATTAAGGCTAAAATGCAAAGTTACATTATTTTTCATGCACTTTATTTAAGGCATTATAGAGAATTTAAATATAGTATTTTAAAGTTTTAATTTGGGATTACAAGATAAGTGCTTGTGTTTTACCGAGATTTACTCAGCAGATGATGTGCAATCCTCCTTTCAAGTGTAATTGTATAATTAGGTTGATAATGACTGTATCAATTTAGCAAGTAAGAGCTCTTGATAAACATTTTCACTCTTCCCTTACCGATTTAGCATTTAATGCTAAAGGACTGCCAGAGCTGCGAGTGCAGTCACTCCAAAATAAGTTCATTCGACCCGTGGCGTCACGGTGCCGAAGGGAGAGGTGCACGCTGCCCTCACGCACCACGTGCTGGCTCCAGTCTGTGCTGGCACAGGGATGGAGCTGTCGGGGAGAGCTTCGTGGGACGAGTGGTGCCACCTCACCCTGAGCCTGCCTGCCTGGGCCCTGAGCCTGCTCAGAGTAAAAATAATGGGGGAAGAAAAAAGGAAGCAAGTACAAAAAATATTACAACTCCTCTAGCATCACAATTACCAAAGGGGCTCTCTGGGTTCTTTGCTCGACCTCATCTTCCAGTCACTGCAGCTGTAGGGCTGCACGCGTCGTGCGCCAGGGATGGAAATCCTCCTGGTCAGTCAGGCGTGGCTGTGGGCTAGGCAGTAATTCTGCCCGAGGCAAACGTAAATGTAGGTCCTCGTAAGCAAAAAAAACTGTTCCTTGACTCCAAATGCATGAATGTCTCCTGAGGTGCCTTGTGCAGGCCTTATGCAGATAGCAGCAGTACGGCTGCTGCAGCATCAAAAAATACCTTTGCTCTGTTCTTCCTGTTAATTTTGCAGACATTGATGTTGAAGACCCAAATCATATTAGTAGTCCTTGCTTACTGAGCTTCCCTGAAAAAAAAAAATAAAACATCATATTGAATAGAAGCAATTGCATTGCACAATACTTCTCTTTATAGCATTATCCCCTGTTTCTAAACTGTTCACATAAAAATTACACTTGTCTGTGTACATACACACAGACGTTTTTTGCACACACGGGAGAGGAGGTGCTGAGGCTGCGGGAGGGCTGAGGACAGCTGGGCCAGCCCAGTGCCTCCTGTGTGCCCGCAGGCTGCACAGCTCTGGGAGCGGGTTTGCCCCCAGCGTTGCTCGTAGGAGCAAAAGCTCTGCCTTGTGTCCTGAGTGGGGCTGCTGGCACGTGAGTGTACTCCCAGTGCCGCATCTTCAGCCTTGAGCCTTGGTTAGCTCACCCGGCCACCGGAATCGATCAAAGGTAATGGTCCAAAAAATAATAACGTTCTTCAGAGAGCATTTCATGTTCGAGAGTCACCAGAATAGCAAGTTACTAATGTAGAAAAAGAGCAGAAGAAAGCAAACAGTGGGTCAGTGATGGAGCAGTGGCACAGTAGGTGCAAGGACGACAGGAGCCTGGTCCCCCTGTGGGGTGTGGGAAGTAGCCACGGGCCGCCCGCCCGTGGCAGTGGTTTCCTGTGGGAAAACTCAGAATCTTCATTCCATGCTGTGTTTGAGAGTATGAAACAGCTGCATCAATGTATCTTAAATTGCTCACAAATTGATGCGAGACCTTTTCAGAGAGAGGCATTCTGTTGGTATTGTGTTTTTTTAGCTTTGCTTTTTGAGTAAGCACATTTCTTGGTAGTTTCACTTTTTGGTGAGTTATGCGTGTTGTTCTGGCAGTATAAATAAGACATCAAGGAGTTCCCCAGCCAACTTCATTAATGTTTTGGCTAATTAGAAAATGCATTTGTTACCAATTAACGTCTGCTTTTGATAGAGGTATAAAACGGAATTCCCTGGATTTTGGAAGCGTACAACATCACGTGCTATTTTCTGAGCTGTGTTATAAGCAGTGTGGAAAGCACAGCCAGAGCTGCCTGGCGTTCAGCTGTCACCCTGGGCAGCTGGAGGAGGCGAACGGCTCCTCTGACGCCAGCAAAGCGGCGGTGGGGAAAAGGAAAAGGCAGCAGAGCATGCTGCAGACAAGCGTCCTCCCAGGCACTGGTTGAGCCACAGTGATGCAGAAAGTGGTGTTTTTCCAAAATGACTTGCGAGGGTTCTCAGTGCTTCTCTGTAACGTGCCCCAGGCATCCTGCTTTTGCAGACTTAATTTAGCACTTGGCCGTGTTTACCCCTGTGAAACATAATACAATTCCAAGTACAATGTTGGTAGTAAAAAAGCAAACATCATCAAATAAAAGCATTGCCAGCTGTGGAGTTTGCAGGTAGACCCGGTTCTTAGCTTTGTCATTTAAGGGAGGCACTGCAGATAGCGAGCTGGCTGCTGTGCAATGCAGCACGGGTTTTCAGATCTGAACTACAGCCTAACATGCTTGGACTGGCTCCTCTGGTCCGTTGCTCTCCATTTGAATGCTCTGGAATATTGATTCAGTGAAATGTTTTCTCTTAGGCTTTTCAAGGCAGCAAAAGACAGCAAAAGCCTCATTTGGATTAAGTTTTCTAAGGGTTATTCTTATATAAAGAAAATGACTTCCAGTTCTGCAACTTTGTACTTCATTCCAGTGAATAGTTTTCATCTTTATCATCATGAATAAATGGCTTGTTACGCAGAAACGGTACCTTTAGCCAATTTCCAAACTATGTCCTTGTATACCAATTTACAGGGCATGACCATTGGAAAAAATGCAGGTGTAATGCAATTCTGCAGCCATTCAATTTGTTCCACTTGAAGCGCATCAGCCGGTCTGTTAATATAACCTGCTTCTTTCCTGAGAGGTTTGCTTTTCAACATTACACTTCCTTTGGCTTCTTGTGATGTTTTGTTTCTTTTTTGCATCCGAGAACATTTCACTTACATTTTCTTAGTTAAATGTAAGCAGACTTATTAGTCATTAATTATTTTTATATTTCCTCTGAGTCCCACTGATTATTTAGCAAGTAATGACACCGAATAGGTATTGATTCCTAATAGCTTGGTTTAAATCGAGCAGAAGGGGCTATGAAGGTTTACTGGAGATCTATACAAATTAGGTCCTTGCTGGAAGCAAGAGCGGAGCGTTTGGGCTGGCATCATGCAGCGTGAACGAGTGCTGCCTAAACAAGTCAGCCTGGCTCATGCAAGACGAGGAATGTCTGTAATGAAGGGGCTTTGGGAAAGGAGAACGCGTCGGGGTTGTGGTGGGGAGTATTCTCCATTTGGTATAGGAACCTGTGGAGAGGAAGGGAAGGGAGGGCTTCGTTTGGAAGGGGCGACTCCTGCCTGTGTGCTGGGGACCTGGGCACCACCACAGGGCACACGGCCAGGTCTTGTGGGATCCCCAGGTGTAAGAGCCTGGGGATAAAACTGCCCCACTGCGGTGGGTATGCCAAAGCCACCAAGGGCTCCCAATCTTTACTGCTAGGCTTCATTAACGTGTAAAACCAAAATTTGTCTTGCTGCCATTTGTTTAATTACAGGAAACTCAAGTATGAAGCTGAGTCAGATTGAGTGGAAAAAGGTTTATTGCTTTCTATTCCAGCAACACCAGGGCTGAAACAACTGTGGAATTAGAAATCCATGTAAGCCAAACAGAAACAAGGTGTTTGGTGAATCCACAGGGTTTTTCATTGAGGGGCAGCATTTCTGATTTGGTTTACAACCAGCGTATCAAAGTGTGCGTGTGCGACGGGGGAAGGCTGTGTTGTTTGTGATCTCAGACCAGAACAGTGTTAATATCCTTTTTCCTCATGTTCAGCTTCATCAGATCCCCACAGTACAGAGCGCTATGCAACTCAGATATTGCTTTTCTCCTAACCCCTCCAGTGCCCTCCCACGAGGAAGATTAGCCTGATTAGAGGTAAGGACGGAGCAGCACGCGTGCCAGCAGCACGCTTCTCTTCCTCTGCAAATGGCAGCACTCACAGGCCCCCACTCCCCTCTTCCCAAAAAAGCTCATCCTGAAAACATAAGAAAATGTAAATACAGTCTTTTTTCTGTAAACAAAGATGTGTCCAAGTTGCAGAAATCCTGCCGACAAAACTTGTTTATCAATCCAGTTTAAGTCTTCACTTTTCCACTGTCCCGTAAGTTACTATGATTTAAGTTACTATGATTTAAATATGGATAAGAGTGGCGTAAGTTAAATTTTTGTTAATAGCAATAAGTGGTTTTACTGTTGAGTACTGAATTTCTTTAGAGATGGTTATCATCTTGTGCATTACGGCGTGATTTCCTAGCAGAATATGCTGATATTCTTGAAGTTTCACCTCTAAAATGGTTTCAGAATAAGATCCCATAGATAAATGGAAAGTAGAAGATGATGGAAATGCAGCATAGATTTCAGGTATAAATCTGGTGGTGCCTTTCAAACTCTGATCTGAAACTATTTCTATGTAGCACTATCACTGTGGCTTGAAAACTGGCTGAGGACCAGTAAGCAGTCGTGTTATAACCAAAATAACACTGTGCTGAATCCGGATGCGCCGCAGCTGTGCAGAGTGCTGCTTTAAAGTAAAAATAAATACCTTGCTAAATATAGTTCAAAGTGAAGCCCAATAGGCTGAGGAACTGTTTCTAAAAGCCTAGCCCTGCTGAAGAAGCAGTGGAGGTACCTGGAGACTGGCCCTTGTATCTTTGTGCTGAGCTCCTTCCTTCGCTGTCCTGTTCCTGCAGCGTGTCGGCCTTGAGAGGGGTGTTGCAGGCTGCCGGTTCACTTGTGTGTTAACCTCCGAGAGATGCGCAGACCTGCACAAGTCAGCCTGCTAGGAGGGTGGGAATGGCGATGGTATTTGTCTGTCATATGGCCTTCCGAGAAAGTGTTAAGAAGTTGAGTATATTGGTTGCCTTTCTTTGGCACCGGACGGGTACACCTGATGGGTTTCTTCTCCACGTAACGAGCTTCTAGCCCCTTTTTTAAGGAGCTGTTGGGAAGGCGTGGTGCCGAGCCGGCTCGCTGCAGGCTGCAAGTGCTGTGGGCAGTGCTGGTGCGCGCCGGCTGTCAGAGGGGGGTGTTTGTGCGCGATGCAGCCGTGTCTGACCTCGTTCATGCCATCTCCAGTGTCTGGGGCGTGCAGCCCTGCCTGCGTGCTCCCACGTGCATTTCCACTTCCCTGGGCGCACGCACGCCAGCAGGTAAGTACGTGACTTGTCTGTCTGTCGTCTCAGCGGCACCCTATGTTCTGCTAATCCATATGGTCTAAATTAGCACGCAGACTGCCGCCTCCCTAAGGGCTCCCCAGCTGATTTCCCCTCTCCCTGACTCTTCATCTACGTTTTCTCCCTCTGTGCCCCACGTTTCCTACTGGTGGCCCTCGCACCACCCCTCGCTGCTGGCAGCAGGATGCTGCTGGGCTCGGGTCTGGCACCTGGAGATGGGTGCTAGGAAGGGTGCTGCTAGGAAGGGTGCTGGGGATCCCGGTTTGTTATCGGGGCACAGCACCTTGCGAGGAGGAGCGGCGGGGTCCTGGGAGAGGGAGCTGGAAAAGTCCAGCCAGCGTGCTAATGGACCACGGGGGTAAAGGTGTTCATGGACGGGGTTTTCTTTCTGTGAGCATCAAAGTGAGTAAACACGGTATAGCGTTTTTTAAAAGGGGATCTTGAATTAATCACTATTTGGTCTGAAATTCTTGGATTACGTACATCTGAACTTTGGTCCTAAATGGTTAATGTCTTGGGATACAAAGGAATCAAGGAATTCAGTGGTCTTTGCTTTCTGGATTGGAAAATTATCGGAAAAAGAAAAAATGTAATTTTTTCAAGAGTTTCAATCTTGCTAAATTAATTATTTAATGCTTGTAAATATCTGTGGTGTAGCAGCAGTGCATGTATTCACCCAGTGCTGTATTATAATTTCAGCAAATGGCCCTTGGTAAGAAGGAAATTGTTAAAAAAAAAAAAAAAAAAAAAGAAAGAAAAAAAAAAGAAAATGATCAGTGATGTCTTCTTTGTAGCTTTGCAGGAACCGCGCTTTGATCATGTCTCTTAACAATTTCAGGTGTCGTTAAGGTGGATTATGGTGACGTGTCGGTCAGAAAAGCACTAAGAGAAAACCTGAAGTGTAAACCCTTTTCGTGGTACTTGGAAAACATCTACCCCGACTCGCAGATCCCGAGGCGCTATTACTCTCTTGGTGAGGTAGGAATTACTCATTTATTATGCTGAATTAAACAGTAAGTGTGCCACGCACGTGGCGAATCACTGGGAAGGTGAAGTGGCTTTGGAGAAAGAATTAAAGTGCTTGTGTGCATTCTCTGGATCTTATTCACCTTTTATTTTGAGCAGGTTATATATATGCAAAATCTTTTTTAAGGGGGTATTGCTGTTATGGAAGTGTTCACCATTAAAAATCCATCTTTTAAATTAAGTTGCGTATCGGAAAAACAGGGTTTGTGATTAATGTTTTCAAATGATTAAATAATGTGGAATAGTTGAAAAAGCTTTCCGTCATCATTTATCACTTATATGTAGAATAGAAAGTAAGCTTCTTTTTGCCCCCCTTCTTTTTCTCTTTTTTTTTTTTTAATGAAATGTGGTTGTTCATTGATACAATGTTTTCTGTCGAGGCTGCCTGGAGCTGAATATCACAGGCATTCCTAATAATCTGATGATTTGAGTACTACCAAGAACCGAAGGCTCTTTAAAATTCAGATAATTTGCTGTTAAAAATATTCTATTGAGTTGTATCTAAGCTGACTTCTGAAAGCTCTTGAATGCTTTGATTTAAAGGTAGCTACTGATAGAATAGCAATCAAAGGAGCAAATGGCTTTATTGCATCCAGGAAAGTAATTTGCTATTGAAACTTGCAATTGTAGTGAAAAATAAAAGCCACAGTAGGGTTTTGAGTTTAACTATGACAAAATAAAGTGAAACATGGGTTTACAGCAAGGAAAGAACTCATCTAACAAGTGTCAAATAATAAGGATTTGTACAGTATTGTCAGACTGGAAAAATAAAAGTATGAGGAAGTAATACAATAGTTATTAAAACACCTTATTTTTAACAACACAGCCTCAGTTTCTATGGAAACAGGCATTCAGGCAGGATCTATGAATTAAAACTCATGCTTGACTGTTGCAGCCGCCGACTGCCAGTTGAGCAGTAAAGTGGATTTTTACACCTAAAACTCCAGTCCCCTAATCAGCAGTAATGGAGAATTTTAAAAACATCTGAGGTGTATTCTCAGAGTAGTTTTCCTCTCTTCCAGCGGCGAATTGAAATATGACTGTTGCTTTTATAAACTAAGTGCACAAATTTAAAATGAAATTTCCACAGTGTGGAGCTGTACGGAACTGAAGTTCTTCGGTAGCTGGTGCAGCTTTTTCATCTGAGACTTGCCAGGCAGATCCTGAAGGCTGCCAGGTCTTCATTTGCAACTAAATTTTCCCTTCAGTTAGAACATAACCTACATGCAGTTACTGTGTTAGATTTGAATTTCCTAGACGAACAAAAATATGCCTCAGACAGGGCATAAGCTTTTGGCAAAATGTGGTGAATGCTGAATATGCTTTTTTGTATTTTACTCATTTCACGTTGTAAGTGAATAGAATGTAAATGCAAGACAATTATTTTGTAAAGCTGAGACATAATAATCATAGAGGAGTTTTCAAGTCACTTTTCATTTTAGCCCTCTGCTTTCAATCAAGGGGTTGCAAAAAAAAATACCTTTGTCATGAAAACACTTGACTGTCTATTTCTACAAAAAGGTGATTTAAGACAAAGAGGCTTGACTGCAGCTTTTCATGAAAACGAGTTTGAGAAAATCGAAGTAGCTCCGTAACATGTGAAACGAATGTTTTTTCTTAGAACAAAGGTGAAGTTCAGGCAGTTTTCTCATCTACCCACAGTTCAGCATTGGAATAGTGTCCAATTCCCAGATTTGTGATGCTTTTTAACAAGGAAAATTCCTGCTAGTCTCAGCTGGGCGAATGAGCTGACTGCCAGGATTATTTCTTTACGACCTGGCTCGTTCGTCCCCACTGCGGCTACGGGGGCATGGGTTTGGGGAGCTGATGGGCAGCGGTGGGGTCCGTCGGTGGGTTACCGGCTGGCAGCCCAGGGCTGGAAACCGTGGGTCACAGCAGTCTCCCGAGGGCGTACAGCCCTGCTGCGGCTTCTCTCAGGGGATCAAGCAATGAAGAGCGCGAGCCTCGAGGGATTATTCCCCAACAGAAGGCAGTGCGATTTCGGTCTGATCGATTACAGTGCTGGAGCAGGTGAAGAAGCGGCCGTGTGAGCACTATTTCGCAATTCACTGCCGTGCCTGTTAAGCCTCTGAAAGTGGCGCTGGGAACTGGAGATGATTGAGACGTGCGCTAAATGCCATGCAAGTAGTTTCAGAGTACAGTTCACACCAGTTTTGCCAAAGCACCGAGGCCCAAGACGTGTCTTGACCTTCCTCCCATTAGCAGGAAGATCGCCGCGTGCTGTTGGCAGTGGCAAGGAGCAGGGCCCCCTGTTTGTGCAGCCCTCCTACAGGAGGGCTGGGCTCTGAGGAGAACATTTTATTGATGAACATTGGCAGTATCAGTAGGTGACAGCACCTAGAGCAGAGGAGGGAGAAGGTGCTCAGTCAAGAAGCTGCCGAGCAGCACCTGCTCAGAAGGAGTCAGACACGAGACACCGAGACACTGCTCGCACTCAGTTTGTCTGTCTGGGGACAGGCTCGGCCCTGCTGGAAGGAAATAAAAACTCGTGTCTTAGGCAAACCACTGCGTTTGCATCGTTAAGCATATTTCACTTGTTAACAAAACAGCACAGGGCACCGGATGAGATGCGGCTTGAATGCCGTTCATCCACTCACTTACTATGTAATTTAAAAACTCATTATGGTTTTTGTAATTATTTCATATTCTTTTGGGAGTGTGACATGCTTACCAATTGCAAGTTGAAATGCATTCATATAGCTGAATGCATAGATAATGTACTTTTCCTGCAGCCTACAGTTATGTAATTTTTTCTGTGCAAATATGGCATTTAGAGATGTACTTTTTTACGGAACATTTCATCTCTTTTTTTTTCAGATCAGGAATGTTGACACCAACCAGTGCTTAGACAACATGGGCCGCAAGGAAAATGAGAAAGTGGGCATCTTCAACTGCCATGGCATGGGAGGAAATCAGGTAAAAAAAGACATGAGAAATAAATGTTAAAAAAAAGTGGTTTTTGTACAGTAAATGCTTCAATCTGCTGCTGTGTAACCACGGGCAAAATAGTTATCTGGAAAAACTGGTTAGAGTTCTCCTGGAGTAATGCAGGAGCTGCAGTTTCACCTGTCAGCATTCCTTTCCCTCTGCAGAAACAAGTGCCGCTCGTGTCGCTGCAGGCAGGTGGTTTGTGCTGGGCACCTGTGATGTGGTCGTGCTGGAGACACGTGGGCCCTCGGGCACTGCAGCTCAGGCATGGAAGTGCTGCATCACTACAAAAAAAGAATTGCAGCAATTAGCAAACATAGTGATGGAAGTTCCAAACTTTCTGAGATTTTGAGCTTCTTAGGCACTTTAAGAGTACTCAGAAAGCCACTGTTTCAAGTAACAGCTGCCCATTTTGAAAACATACCGGTTCACATCCATAGGTCCTGCATTTATAGGTCCAGAGAAGTATCTGAGTGAAGACATTGAATTTACTCATGTAGAGTGCAAAGAAATATATTTAAAGTTTACAGATGCTAACAGTAAAAAATTTGCTCATGGATGTTAGTTTATTTGTTGATGTTGGGGGAAAATACATTTTTCAATGAAACAGGTAAGAATCTAGATCTAATGTAGATAACTCACCCCGGAGTCATGGCTGACTCCTGTGGGTCCAGTGTCCTTTATACTTCTCACGTCAGCCAGAATCCACAGGTAAATGGGTTGTGTACACCTGCAGAAGGGACCCAGGGACACTGTTCCCCTGTGTTTGCGTGAACAACGAGCACTATCTGTGATCTGGTGGAGGTTTTGCTAGGAGTGCCTGACCTACATGCGGAACATTATGCATCCTTTCGAGCTCATACACAACGCCCATTAAAAGTTATCTCTATTAACTTCTGTTATAATGAGAAATTAGAACTGAGCTAAGTCATGTAAATGCTGGGGGCGGGGGGGCTGTACGGTTACAAAAATAGCTGAGGAACAAAACTGCTTCAGAATGAAAATGAAGCAAAAATAATACCTAGCTTGTTAGAGCCGAGCAAGATGCATGTGTGCTATCCAGCTGGAGGCACAGGCAAATATCTCATGGCTCCCAAAGTGGTTTAAAGGACTCGAGGATAATAAGATTCTAAAAATATGAACTTCTTTAAAAAAATAAAGAAAAATGACGTACATTGACTGAGGCCCCTCATTTGGGAATTGTTTTGATATTACAGAACTGTGGAGGATTCCTTGTTATGTTGGCATGGGCATTTCTGATGGCCCTATTTCAGTCACCGGGTCACAACTGAGTTAGGATTACTGAGAGTCTCTAAAATAAACACTGCAAATCTAATGCAGTAAAATGTGACCTTAGAACTGTTTTCTTTGCTTTATATGGAAAGAAAATGCAAATGTCCTCAAAATCCTGTCTTCAAATCAGCTGCAGTGGGACAGGGCTTTCATGGCAAGAAAATTAGGTTTGGGCATCGATGCATCGCTTTCCCAGCACGGAGGGCGTGCACACCCGCCTGGTGAGGTTCCGGCTTTGTGGCATTTTAGAGGAAATTTATTCCATTCACTGGCCTGGCACTGGGCGAAACAGTCCTCTGTTTTTCCTGCCTGCAAGCATCCCGACGGGCGATGTTAGTCCTTTACTGCGTTGCCATGGCAATGGCATCTCCTCCCGTGGATGTTCGGGGCGCTGCGCACAGCCGCCGCCAGACGCCGCCATCCCGCACGGCCCAGGGCACCGGGGCCATGTGGGTTCTCATATGGGTTTCCACGTGGGTTCCCACGCAGGTTTACCCGTGGGTTCCTACACAGGTTCCCATGCAGGTTCCTAAATGGGTTTCCCCGCAGGTTCCCTCCCAGGTTCCCACACGGGTTTCCCTGCAGGTTCCCCCATAAGTTCCCCCACGGGTTCCCACGTGGGTTCCCCCATGTGTGTCCAGGCTGTGCCGGGCAGCGAGGGGCCGTGGCACCGTTCCCTCCCCTTCTGAAGAGCAGACAAAGCCACAAACGAGTCCCCACCGTCCTGCATTTCCCTTAACAAGAAGCTTCACATCAACCAAAGCCCCACTGAAGTGACGGTCTGGGGGGATTTTTGCCATTTTTCCATGCAAATGGGGAGCATTTTATCCAGATCCGTTTTGAGTGAGTGGGGAATTGCATCCACCGGGAGTTTGCTCAGTGGTACCGTGTCTGGGGCAGCTGCTGCAGGCTGCCATCAGAAAGAGTGTGGTGTTTTATAGGGTTTAGTAAGCAGGCAAGGCGAGCACCACTGCCTTCTGGCAGTGCTTCATACAGAAAGTTCAGGCTCAGTACTCACTGACAATTAAAAAAACCAAAGACAAAAGCCCACGCTTGTTAGAGGTTTTTTTTGCCCAGTTAGCTCTAAGTAATGAGTCTTTCAGAAACTGTTCTGTTCCGTAGGTTTTTCATAGATTTTTCATTTTTTCCCCATTCACAGTAAACGTATAAATTTTCAAATGCCTCTCAAACGTGAGCACTTTGTGTAGCAGTATGTAGAAAGATTTTTCGTAAAATCTCCCTCTGGAAGGATTTATTTGTATGCTGTGGTAGATTGCTTGTTGCTGAGGATAGGTAGAGGCGTGGGAGCTGCCTGACTCTCGAGGCTGCCCTTACACAGCGGTCCTCCCTCCTGAGGGCGTCAGGCAGAGATGTTTGCGGTGCGGACAGCTGTGCCAGCAGTGGGCAGGGGCACCTCGAACCCCGAGCATAAGCCTTCTGGTGAAAGCTCCTGCTTTGGCCATCGGAAACACTGAAACACAGCAGCCATACTTCACGTTTTTATGTAGATAATTTATCAATGGCTGCAGCCATTCAGCAGTGCACCTAACAGCACTTCGGGCACGAGGTGCAACAGAACAAAACACTGAGCTCGGTGACAGCTGGGCGCTCCTTCGTGCTGCTGGTAGTGTTCTGCAGCTGGTCTCAAACCAGTCGGCTGCAGCCTGTCCGTACAGGGAGCGCTGGATGCATAAACACAGTGCCCATGAGAGGTTTCATGAGTGGAGTGCTTTGATTTCATTTCTTAATTGTAATATCTTAAATAAATGCTAGGTTTCTTAAATGGGTACCGGGAGGTAGCTTAGCCAGCCCTTCTTTGCTTTTCCTGCCTTTCTCACCTTTGGCAATCTCCTGTTTTCCCTGATTTTGATGTATGTGTAGCTTTTCATCCTCTAAACAAAACCGTCATGAGCAAAACTAATTATTTCTGATATTTGGCTAGTCCATTTTGCTGATATATGATTCCCTTGCAGACTTTACATCATTCTTATGTATTGATGTTATAAACCTCTGGGCAGGAACTGTCTGACACTCTGGATTTGCTCAGGGTGCAGCACAGCAGAGCTCTCGGTGATCTCCAGCACAATCATAATAACTATGATTAATAGGGAACAAAGGAGCAGTGCCTGGCTGTTAAATAACAGCATCTTTTGTTTAACGCAGTCAGAATGAGAATACTGACTTATTTTTAGAGTCTACGTAAAAACTGAATTGCTTCTCCTTTAAATTGGCAGAAATAGTCCCCAGGGAATGGAGGAAAACTAGCAGTGGATGTATAAAATCGCAGCAATGAAGCCTGGGTAGCTAAGGTGCAGGATAGGAGCATTGGCTGTACCTGCTAGGAAGCATGAATTCAGTGTGGTGCTGCTTCTTGGGAGGAAGGGGAAGAGATGCTTCAGAAAGGCTCTGAGAAATGCTTTGCACTAACAGCTTTTGTTGCAGATGTGTAGGAAGCCATCCATTATGAAGTGACAGCAGCCTGAGAAACAAAACCAAACCAACAAAACAAACAAGCCAGCCACAGCCCTGCCACCGCCGTGGAGCCAGAAGTCGGCTTTTGTTGCGGTTTTTGTGCAAACTGCTGAATGCACTTGAAACCTCTGTGCAGTAACAGTGGTTAAGAAAGGACAAAAGATTCCCTCGTGGAGGACAAAGGGCTTGATATCGGGAAGCTGTGTTTGCCGCTCACACAAAGGGGTGATTCCACGTGTGTTTTCCCAGTGCCATCTTCTGAATCTGACACAAAGCCAGTTCCTTAGCAACCTGGGAAGCTGTTTCCTGCAGCACAGCTCTTCTGTGGCTGTCCCTGTCTCCAGTAGGCGCTGCCAGCCAGCACTCATTTCTGCAATTTTATTCATTCTTTCGTGCTCGGACCATTTAATGTAGCTGCAACTACTGATTTCAGGCTATGATAGCTGGTGGTAATTACAGTGTTGTCTTGGTCTGTGGGCCCGAGCACCAGGATAAATGAATTCTTGGCACTGGTGGCTGGAGGCAGAGGGAGCAGCGGAATAATTTTTGTATGAGCTTTCCCATGTGAACAAGTCGATCCTGGCTTGGCGGTGTTGGTACCGCTGGCTGCTGCAGGTGACTGTCTGTGGGATGAGATGAGTTGCTTTCATGCCACTGAGGATCATCACCTAACCTGTTTTTTAGGGATAAAAGCTATCACTACTTCCAAGCGTAGGAGCAGCCCCACAGACAGCAGTGAGGTTAGGTTTATGCCTTCCTGATGGGACACAACTGCCTGGGTGGGTTGGTTTGGTGGTTGTTCGGATATCAGGTACCGTTAAGGTACCAAAGACTAAAGCCTGCTGCTTACATCATCTGGAATTAAAATAGGGCTGGATCCATCCAATCCCAAGGACTCCAGAGGAAGGGCTGGCTCGCTGAAGAAGCGCGTCTGCCCCAAAGCAGAAATTGCACTTCTGGACAAAGTTAGCCTCCTGTCTGACCAGTGCCCAGCAGTGCCCAGCTTCTGAGGAGGTGGTTCGTGTGATTAGACTTGATAAAGACAAAATTTCAAGTGAATGGGCAAAATATCTAAATCTTTTCTCCCCAAAGTGACATAAGTGGCAATGTAACTGTCAGAGTCCTGGATCTTTCTTGGACGGTAGTGCCGTCAGCATGAATTCGCGTGTTTTAGTAAGGTGACTTTTGGTGTTTAATGTGTAAACAATTCGAGGACAGGAAAAGTGCTTTCTTTGCAGCTTTTAATGGAATATTTTAAATCAATTATGAAAGGTGAAATCAAAATTTACCTTTGGGACCTCTGTAGATAATTAAAATGGTTGTCAGAATAAATTAGATTTTTCTGTACTTGGTTATGTCAGGTCTACAACTGTGTTTAGTGCTCAACAGACTTCTTCCTTGATTTCACAGATGCATCTGCCACATTTAGTTCCACATAATACAGTATAAACTAAAAGTTCATGAACAGTGTTCTCAACATGGGACTTCTTATGAGTTGACAAAATACACTAGCTAATTGTTTTCCAAATAAAATGTCAACTAAGGAATGGGAAAGGACAATATATATGTGGGTGTATATATATAAACAGCGACAAATTTGTATTGATTACTCGACTGATGGATGTCCAGCTAATAGTGTTGCTTGGCACTTTATAAGCATCGAACAAATGAATTCTTTTCTCAGACTTTTATTGAGGGGAACACTTTGAAAAAGTAATAAGATGGTAAGTGGTACTTCAGGCACCTCTGGCAGCTCAGACTGGCCAACGTCTTAGTCCCAAATGTAGGCTTTAGTGGGGTTTGGCTTTATAGGGCTTACATCTGCCCCCCATCTTGCTGTATGGAAACATATTAATAAAGGGTATAAATGAAATAAAAAAACATAAGCTGACTCCCGTAAAACATGCTGTTGCTAATAAGCAATAAATCTGTCTATATCAGGATTGTAAGCTTTATTAAGTCAAGGTGTTGGTGAAAAATATATGGTTCCTTTTCGTTTGGAGCAGCTTCATAAAAAGCAGAAGAGAGAGAAATTTTCTCTGTGTATCTGTATAGAAAATTACTATATCAGTTGTGAGAGTTTTTTGTGGGTTGTGACTCTGGAGATATTGCAGGGGCAAAAGAAGGGTTTTACCGTTAGGGAAAGGACTAATTCAGGCACCAAGCCTTCTCTTCCATCGTGACGGTTCCTACTGGTTCCTGCACCAGGGCTCTCTCTCTCGCCATCTTAGATTTCCTTAACAAGAGTGATGGAGATACAAACTGTTCCAAAACCATCTTTTACCTCTTGTTTATCTTTATTAATGTCTACTTCGGTCATACTGGGGGCTTGCGTAGACGTGATGAGGATTAAGCTGTCAGGCAGTGAGGGCCCCCCAGCCAGCCCTCACAGCTTCCCCAGTTCCCGCCTGGCTGTCGGGCTGTCACGCATCGCTACTGAAAGTAGTTCTCTTAATAAAGAACGGGTGGTGTAATGCATGCTTTTTGTCAAATACAGTGCTGCTTAATATGAACAGGGCTGAGTCCATGCCTGCACATAAGGAAGAATTCAAGGAGCCCGGACTTTGGAAAGGGGGCGCGAGGGCTGGGAGCCCCTCACCGCTGCCACCAGCGGGAGCAGGCCGCGCGCCAGGACGGCCAGGTGCTGGCCCCTGCGCAGCCTGCCTGTTGGTAAACACATTGCAACCCGCTAAAAAGGCACCATAGCCGGCTGCTCGTGGGTCCGTAAGCAAAGGGGAGTAAAGAGGCCTCTCTCCCTGGCTCCTGGCGCCGTGGTGGCCCAGCACGCTGCCGCCAGGCCCAACGCCTGCACAGCACCAGCGTGCCCCGCGTGCCCGCGGCACCTCCATAGCGCTTACGGTGCTGGAAGGCTGGGCTCTCGGCAAGGGGCTCTCCTGTCGCGCCCTGCAATGTGTCGGGTGAAATACACTACTTAATTAGTGGTAAGATGAGACATATTGTTCCTCAGCCGCTATTTTTATATGGTGACATTAATATAATTATATCTATAATTAATATGGATGTTAGTAAAATGGTGGCCTGATAATTTTACATTGTCTTAATTAGCATTCATTTTTCTTTCTGAAGACTGCATGTTTTGCAAATCCATCTTCTGTAATCGTTAATTCAGGCATCGCTTATACTTTCAAAAGTATAATGGAGCAGTGTATTGCAATTATCAAAGAAGAGAGGAAAAAGAAAGATGCAAATGGAAATACATTACAAAATCCAAGTATTTGCTTTCCATAAAGCACAGAAGAAAACATCTGCTATGTCTCTGAGGCTAGAAGAAAGTGTCTGATGCAAATATGTTTACTGTATAAAAAACACAACACAAATAAGTTGAAAATTAAAGTAGAAGTTGCTTCAGGATAAATGCTACTGGATAAATCTCTTAATAATTAGCATGGTAAAAGATAAGCTATCTGCACAGTATATGCATGGAAGTACATGAGTGATTCCTGCAACCAAATTCTGCTATTTCAACTGAAAAATACTTTGTGCTACAAATGTTATCAGTGATTTTCAGATTAATAGAAAACTTGGCCATTTTTTTTTTTTGTTCCTCTTAGAGCGTGACAGCAAACAAATAATTCTGGCATTTTACCATTGAATAAGATTTTTGGTTGAAGGTGTTTAAAAGAACAAACAAAGCCCCCCAAAACACTTTTTGTGTCGGATATTATGGTAGCATGGTAGCCGAACAGCTGCTTTAGATTAATGGTTCCTTTAACCCAGGCCTTCAATATTTAAACTACGTGACATCTTTCTCTGCCCAGTCTAGTCCTGAGCCAGTTTTGGCCAAGGATCGTTTTTAAGGATGTGACAGATTGGAGTTCTAATGCTGAGCGCTGCATTTAGTATGAGTAGCACTGCTGGAAAATCAGGGAATGTTTTACTTATAAATGAGCTATGTCTAGGGGGGATACATATCTCTCCCAACACATAAGTATATATTTTTCAATAGATGCATATAGATATTACAGATTAATAGAAACACCAATAGTATTTTCGTCCTGACTTAGGTTGTTTATTAATTTATCTCAAATTACCATTTCTTGACTTCTGTGCTTATTATTCAAAAAATAACAATAATTCAAAACAATGTAGTGAAGGTGGATTTTCTGAGGCCATGATGGATGATCGAAGAAGGTTGCTTTTGATGCTACTGTGTTTTATTCTGAGAAGAATTTTCAGGTGATGGTATAAATGGGAAGTTCATGAACAGATAACTATTTTTTTCCAAAACCTTCAGATGTTGCTGTTGGTCCTGAACATGGACTGCTCTTATCCCTCTTTCAAAGAAACCTTTTCAAAATGATACTCATGTCTCTTCCTTGGTTAGCCTTCAGCTATAAGTTTTCTTTTCTAAATTCTTCTGGGGGATAAATGAATGAGATGGGTAGTACATGTACTTAGTTTTCAGCACATTGGCAAGCACTGGCAAAGCTGATGTTTGCAAAATAGCAGAGAGGTCATACGGTATTTTTAAAGGCCATGGAACTTGCTTTTGTACACAGAAAAAGGGGGGAAGGGAAATACGTATTTAAAAAATACTCTTTTGAACACTAACTGGCATTTCTGATGCAGACTCAGTTCACCTGCTTCCAAAAGACACTGTGCTTCAGATTATGATCTCAGCAGAGCACTCATAGCTTGGTATTTAAAAATCCCTTCCCTCTTGAGAAAAGCCTGTCTGAGTATGGGCCCGTGTCTAACGTGTTTTTAAGTGAAAGCAAGACTTTGAGAACCTCAGATTTGATGTCAGTGATTTATCGCAGGATGAATAAATGCAAAAGGCAGCTGGTACTTTACTGTACCTGTGGATCCTAGATTTTCATCCAGACAAGTCGCTGGTGAGTCGTGAATAAGAAATAATAAAAAATGGGAAGACCGCTGATCCTAGCAGCCCATGGCTTTCCCACCTTTGTCTTGCTGCTGTGAGCTGACAGCTCCACAGCTTTCTTTGCATGCTTGTTTCGTATTCCGTGATCTAAATGATTTATCTGAACCTCCAACTTCAAAACACTTGCCTCTATTCCCTTGGCTGTTTTATGCAGTATATAAATCCTACAGGTTATTTAGGGAGAATTATCTTTACTGGCCCACCACTGCAAAGTGTCACGTTTCCAAGTGACACGGAATCCTCCGCCCTCAGCTTACTGCACTGAAGTTGTCGTTTGCTGCTTGATTGATTCTTTTTCGTTGAGTACAATTAAATTTTTCACCGAAAGTCTCAGTGGATAGACACTCCCTGGGGCACTGCAGTGTTTGTGGTTCAGAGTTCAGTCTTGGCCCTTTTAATTATCCTGCAGGCCTTTTGCGAGAGGAATAGATTTTACAGAAACTGTGAAATTGCCAAGTAATTGTTGCGTATGTCCAGATGTTGTATTCATCTGTGTTCTTATACCTCTGTTAATTGAAGCGTTGCTGCGTACGTGAGCATTTTACATATTGCTGACAATGCTGTTTCTCAGTTGTATGTGTGGATACAGGTTTATACTCATCAGAACCTGAATGGGACACCATAATTTTCCTATTTGTCATGGTATTTACACTGTCTTATCAGCTGCAGACTTTCTCCTATTTCTCTGCTTGTTTAGGTGCAGAAATGCCTGCTGCAGTGGTGCTGAGGTGCTGGGAGCTCTGGCAGCACGGCAGAGGCTGTTTGTAATGGGGGAGTGGATCCTCATGGGGAGGCTGAGACTCTGCTCTCTGGTCTCCCTGCGCTGAGGACGGGGAACAGGAGAAGAAAAATAATTTGCTCTTTTGCAAAGGAAAGGATTTTTTGAAGTTTTTGTGCTGGGGCAGGCAGCATTGTGGTGGTTTTGAGCAGTGGGTTGGGAGCACAGAGATGCCCTGAGTGTGTCCAGGCCATGCAATTTAATGTAAATACTGGCGGTCCTACCAGAATCCTTCCTTTCCTCCCTCCTCCTTTGGTCTCCACATTTTAATCCCCCTCCTCGCTGTCTTCAAAGGGCAGACTTTGCTCCTTGCGTGGCTGGTGAGGAACATACAGGAGGGATGGCTGCACACCACACGGTGGATTATAGTTGTCAAGAATCTGTGGTCAATGTTATTTAGGGCTTCTCCAGCTCCCAAACCCATGGCCACATGTATAGGTGTTCTGCCAAACTAGTTTGATAGAATTTTGTTGGCAGATGGTTCTCTAATGCCTCCATTTATTTCCTAGTTTTATTAAGAGATCTGGTATTTCTGAAATACGCACATCAGTCTTTAACATAGGTAACCCTTGGTACCTAAAGTTCAGGTCAGTGCTAGGAGGAACACTTAGTTTGAGAAGGCTCCGATTCTTCAGATGTTGGGGTCTGCTTGCCAGTAGAGCTGTGAAGTAGGCCGTGCTCACAACTGAATCCTGCTGCAGACTTATCTGATAAAGTCTTTGCTCTGTTTCTCTGCTGCATCTCCCCAGGAGGCTGAGTGGATGCTGGCTTTCTGTCTCAGAAAATTTCTTTTCCTAAACATGATACTCGTTTTCTTAGGTACAACAGACTTTCATCGTTGGAGAACCTTGCATGAAACTCTTACAAAACGCAAGACACCACCTCGGTGTTGGGAGAAGAAAGTCATTTTTCTTCACCAGAGTAGAAATGTTGTATACTACGAATCAGCAATTATTTAGGACCGTGTTTTGCTGACGCTTTGTCACCTCAAACAATTTCTCTTTCCAGGTATTTTCTTACACGGCTGACAAAGAGATTCGCACGGACGACTTGTGCTTGGACGTGTCGAGGCTGAACGGCCCGGTGACCATGCTCAAGTGCCACCACATGCGGGGGAACCAGCTCTGGGAGTACGACGCCGAGGTACTGGGGCTGCGGGGCTGGGGCCGGCTGGGCTCCTCACGGGCAGGCCCGATTTGTCCCTGTGCCCCTGGGGCCTCCTGCCGTAGGGCAAACTCAGGAGTGCAAAATAATGCGGTTGGCTGACCAGTGTTCGCGTATTTCCACATTTATCCTCAGAGGGGTGAGAAGGTCAAACTGCTTATCGCTTTAGAAAGCTCCTTTCTAGTAGCTGGCACTGCTATGCATCTTACACAATTAAAGAAGCATTTTTATATATAAATGAACTAGAAAGCAAGATTTTTTTTTCTAAGTTACAGTTTCTCAAGTGTGTTTCTTCTGGCTCTGGAAGATTATTGACTCTGGATCTTTAAATTGTTTAATCGCTTTCCATATACCAGTCACCTGTTTAGCTCGGCACTGCAATGGAGTGGGACGTGGCTTTCTCTGGGTTTTGAAAGGTAGAGCAGGTTGTAGAAATTCGGTGACTTACGGAGAAATTGCAAAATTAATACAAAAGACATGCAAGCATCTCAGTATTTGATGATTGAATTAATTATTTTTAAGTGCAACAGGAAACAGCAAATGAAAATGAAAACAAATTAATTTCAAGCTTTTGCTGTACAATGTGAATGTGAGTTTTGCTTGGTGAAGTTCATGCAAAGGTATTAGCATTTTTTTTTCCAGATAGGACCTTTCTAACATATTATGGTAAGAAAAAAGTGTACAGGCCTGCCGTTGCATAACCCCGAACTGCCAAGTAGAGAAATCGCAATGATAGTGCGAGGTGCAATATGCTTTCTAAGTTTTGATACATTCTTGATTTTAACATCTGAATTTAAGCCAATTTTCTCTTTAGTAAAGAAGATGAATTTTCTTCTCACACAAAATGCATGACTATTTTGGTAATTTTAAGTGTTTTTGAGGTTGTTCATGCCAGCAATTAACGCTGGGGATTTAAGATCATGTAACTTCCTTCGTTTTATTCCTGTAAGCAGATGGTGGTGGATTTTTGCCCAGTGCTAGATTGCTTTAAAGGGAAGCGAGGAAGGCTTGGGCTGGGTCTCGTGCTGACACCCAGCACGAGAATTCGCTCCTGCCTGTAGCACAGCAGCATCCCAGTGGTGGGCATGGCTCTCTGTTTTCCAGTGTAACAGTGTCAGTCACCCTAAAATACCAGATTTTCCGACTATTGAAGTGGACTATTTATTTCAAGTTCATCTCAGAAATACATTAAAGGATGAATTTTGAATATTGCATAGACACTGAATTTTTAGCATTTTTTGAATATTGCTGTTTACACACTTGAGCTAAGCGAGGCCAGGTCCCCTGGCACAGCACAGGAGGCAAGCTGCGTGCCAGCCCTCGGCCAGGATCCGCGGTCCCAGGGAGTGCTCGTGCACCACGTCCATCAGCTTCTGCAGGTGCCAGGTGCTGGTCGATAGATGGGCACAACAAAACTCGGGACAAGGTTTCTCCCAAAATGCTCCTTCCACTACCACCAGCATAGACAGCAATCTCTCCTGATAAGAAATTGTGCTGCTGGTTGCTTTTCTTTGGATATTTAGGGCACAAACTACAGAAAATGGATTTCCACAGTGAGCAGTTTTAGCACTAGCTGCCCGATGGCCGCAGTTAGGCAGCTATGCTGTTCTAAGCTTGAAAATACCAACTTAGTTTTGGCATATTTCCGTGACAGCAGAGCTAGAAGACACTGCACAGCTAGAACAATACTGCCTTATAAGTCCATATGGTCTTTTAAGAACTATTTACAAGGCTTCACAGAAACAGCTGCTTTCACTGTTCTGTAGGAAAAGATAAATTTCTCTCAACCCATTTTGCTCGCCTTTACTTTTAACTCTGGGAACTTGCTATCTTCTTCTCTTAGTCTAGCATTGTAGACCATCAGTGGAAAATTTCTCTGTAGCTGTGTAAAAACGACATCGACCGTTAGATGGAGCTCATAAAAAAGAAATACACTGTGTTTTGTGCTCAGATCTTACGTAAGGTATCTCAGAGGCAGCTGCTTCGCTGCCTCTCCTGGGTATAAACCGCAGCCCGTTGCACTGCGTGCCTTCCTATTTGCTTCCAAGAATAGTTCTGTTAACACACAATTTTACCCTGCAAACATTCAGGCTCAGCTTGCAAACCTTCTCTGAGATGTCGGTGCTCCTTGCACGTGTCAGTGCACGGACAGATGATGGGTGGTGGTGGCCTGGCACGGGGGCTATGGACAGAATCGGGGGCAAGGCAAGATGCAGGCACACATCTCACACCTGTATTATGTGTGCATTGTAGTTGCATTTAATATATTTATATTAAGTATCGCATTATGTATGTATATTCAGAGAAACAGTTGCACCATGCTGCCTGATCGCTGGTATCCATTCATTTTTCCAGCCAAATTGCACTCATTTTGACATTTCTGTACTCAGGAGTTGAACTGAGATGATTTCTGGGTGTTGCACCATGGGTGCAGGCAGGAGGGATCCCTCCTCCTGCTAAAGGCATGCAGGAGTTAAGACTTGCTAATGGAACACAGTGCCTTGGCCATGTCTGGAAGTACAATGAGACACAAATAGTAATAAAAAAGGAGGCTTTTCTGATTTTTTTAAAATTTACATACTGTTTGATTTACGTACTGTTATTAATTTTTGCATCATAATGTTCTAGTTTATTTTAAGCTATAGTATTCAAATATTATGCATATATATATATATATAAAAATCATGGTATGTAAGGCTTTTCCATGTATTCATATGTAGCTTAGTAATGCTAAGATTCCCTTAGATATGCCTAGCAGTTGTACTTTTTCAAAAATAAACAAAGAACTAAGAAGATTTAATGGTAGAGGTAAGAAAGGGAAATCTCAAACATTTCCTATGTACTTGTGAAGCTTTCAGATTTAGCTTGAAGCAAACTATTCAAAAAGCCCCTTCTCTCATTTGGGCACCAAAAGTATCCGAATTTGTGCAAAATGCTTTTAAAGCTTAAATTATTTGTACATTTTAAGGCGGACTTGGGATGCAATCATCTGTGGAGACAAAGACAGAGCTGTGCAGTGGGGGGCACTGGCTCTCGCAGGCCCGGTGCCACGACGTGTTGGTGCTTGGCAGCACGGCCGCATGCCTCCTCCAGTTCTGGCGCCGGGACCCCTGAGCGTTTTGCCTGGTACAGCAGAAGAAAACAGCCATCAAGGCCCCAGTCAGTTTCAGAACAGAAAATCTCTTGCTGAATGAGAGGACAAGACCCCCCAGGATTTGGGGTCAGAATGGAGGTACGCAGGCAGAATGGACAGAAATTCGGTACTGACCCCTATGTCATCGCCGGGCCTTTGCTTTCACGGGTACTGGATTCACCCCGAGCTTTTCCAGCGCAGCAGGCAGCATAAAGTGGAAGCACAAAGAGAGAGATCCCAAGGGGAATGAAGTAGAAATGAAAAGTTCAGAGATATAAGGAGTTTGCAGAAAGAGTTCAGAAGATCTGCTCCTGGGAATGAGTCATTGAGCTGCACAGATGGGGAGGTAGTGAGGTTTTCAGAAGTGTCTGATAACTTTTAAAAAAAGTCGTTTGCCCCTGTAAATTGTATTTTGATGGTACAAAAAATCACGATGAACCATTATCGGCATCTTGTCTTGTATTATCAGCTTTAAATCAGCTGATTGCTGCATTTCAGCAAAACTATCAAATGGGAACACACAGAATACATCGCATTATGCCTTAAAGAGCTAAAATTATGGTAGTGTCTTTATGACTTATATAAATAATGCAGGATTGTATGTCATTTGGAAAAAAAAAAGAGTTGCTTTTAGATATGTTTTGATTAAGCAAAAGTGATTGTGATTGAGGAGATACTAAATGCTGGCAGGTGGCCACAGGTTGTCACTGCAAAAAGGTCATTGAAGAGAAAGGCATGGTTTTAAAAATGAAGAAGGTGGGTAGGTTACCTAGCTTGGGGGGGAACATCGTGGTTTCCAACCAATAGCTCTCGCCTTAAAAGCAAGCATTTAAGTTGGTACTAGCAGGGGTTATTGCCTTGTCACATAGCTAGATGAATGCTCAAAGAGCTGAACTATTCTTGCGTTTTTCTCAAAAAAAAAATGTAAAAAAAAAACCACACACGCACACAAAAAAAAACTTAAAAATTAGTTTTATGAATTTTCTGCTTAATATTCTCCAAAAGGAGAGTGGGAATGCAGAAGCATGTACGGTCCAGATTGAACATTTACAGGAGTGCTGAGAGAATTGGGTTTCTGAGCACAAGTGATGCTTGAATCACAGCATCAGTGAAGATTTTGGGTGAGTTGCTCATAGCTCTGGGAAGGACCGATGTACAGTGAGTGGTGGGCACACAGCAATATCGGGTCTGGGCGTCAGGTGCAGCTGTAAACTGATGGATAGTCTGCCTGCCTGAGGGAGCTGGTGTTGGAAGAAAGGCTGCTCACCGTAACCGTGTGGATAACCTGCTGCTTTCTTGTTCATTTGGTTTGTGAGATGGAGACTGTTTTGAACCAAGCTTGAAAAGCAAGCTGATTTTCTTTGCAAAAGCCCAAAATTAAAAGAATCACTTTTAAGACATTATTTTGTGTTTGTTATCTAAAAAAAAAAAAGGAAGTCCATGTTGAAACAAAATAGTTTTCAATCCAGATGTGGATTTTTTTTTTTTTTTTTTTTTTTTTTTTTTTTTTTGGTTTTCAGGTAGATTTTCCGTACTTCTGTTTTTCATTATGTCTGAAGCGTGGTGTGTGCTGGCTGTGGCTCTCAGGGCTGCGAGGCCGGTGCTGCAAGTCGCACGGGGTTGCCTGGGCCTATTTTCCTGTCACTTTTCTCTGCAAGGCCCTTTTCACTCAGCTTAATCCGACAGGGAAAATTACTTTAGGAATTACCTGTAGGAGACAAACGGAGAGTCCAGTGTCAGTACTAATATTGGTGTAGCCTAAAAAGGAGGCCTTCTGCGCCCAGACCGATAGTGGATGTAGTTGGGATGTAAGGAACGCTTGCTGAGGACACCTGGTGCCGCGGGTAGCAGTGAGCTTCCCTGCTCGAGCCCCGTGCGGGGCAGGTGCCCCAGCCTGGGCAGCTCTCTTGTTTCTCCTGCAAACTGGCTCTGAGCGTTTCAAGCAATAGTAGTTCACAGCATTTTTAAACTGCAGGTCTTTTTTTTTTTTTTTTTTTTCTTGTGAATGTGTTTACATCTTGGCAGGAAATTCATTTTGTTTGATTTTTTTTTTTAATCCATTGCCTTCTATTATTGATTTTTAATGCTTTCATTTCCTGCTTCTTCAACAGCCCATTACAATTCCTGGCCCTTTTTCAAGCTGCCTATTTCATTGCCAGGGCGGCTGTATAAATCAGCTCCATCAATGGGATGTGTCACGTTGGAATTTCTTAGCTTTCAAAGGCTTCCCATCAGCGTGTGTTTTATAACGTATTTATAATGCGTAAGTGCTACTTGCTTTGGGATGGGGATGGGAGACGAGTAGAGGTGTGGGAGTTGGAAAGCCCTGCAGAGTACAGCTGCGTTTGTGCTCACGGGACTGGTGAATCCTGCGGTGTCTCCCTGCGACATCCAGGCCAATTTCAGTATGTGCAGCGTGGTGAAATCTTATGACATATAACAGATGCAAATGCTCTTAGGGAAAAAGAAAAAAAGTCGCATCTGATAGAAAATACTTTCATTTCTTCTCACATGAATAATGATGTCAGGATTCAATCTTGCATAATTACTGTTATATTTGTCACTAAACATGACATCTGCGCAAAGCTGTTGAATGTGCATTCCCTGAAAGATGAAGGTCTTCGCAAAAAACGTGTCTTGAGTCGCTGAATCCAATTTCCCTTTTTTTTTCCCCCTGTCTGTCAGTATGCTGGTAAATGGGAATATAGCTTTGAGGTAAGTTTGGAAACAACTGCAGCCCCTGTGCCAAACCCTAGAATAGTGAGTGCCTCCCTGCCTCTCTCCTCCGGCAGTGCTGCGTACAAGCGGCTCGTGTAGTGCCTTTCTGTAGGCAGACTGTAGGGTGTCGGCGGTGTCAGGCTGCTGTTTGTAGGGAATACTTGGGTTCAAGTCCAGTAGCTCAGAAATATTTACTGTTCTGCATCTCCTGAGCAAGTACAGGTCCTGTGACTACCTCTTTTTAAAGTTATGGGACCCGTTGGGGCCGGTGTAGTCAGACCGGTATGTAACATAGCAGCTTACGGCCAACAGTTTGAATATTCCTTGAAACTGCAGCCTTAACAGTGAGTGTGAAAGGACTTAATCAGCTCCTTGGAAGTGAGTATGGAAGACATCACAGGTTTTTTATTACCTTCTTAAAAAGTTGTGTTTAATAAAATGAGAGATGATCTCGTGCTTCCATTAGCACAGATATTCCACAGTCAGTGCTCCCTCGCTGCTTACACGAGCTAACTGTACTGTCTCGTCTACCAGAGGAAACAGTCTGGTCAGATTGCCAAACAAACGCTTAATACTAATTATACAGGCGTGAAGAACCTGCTAAATTTAGGCATTAAGTGTAATACAGACATGCAATATAGAGAGATCATCACTTCTAGAAGTAATTTCTGTACCCCTGCTTTCCTTTAAAAATAGTAGGCAGAAGTGAACACGAAGCAATAACACGTAATGAAAGAAAAACAAGCATGGATGTTCATGCGGGTCGCTCAAAGTGACATTATAAGGACATTCGCTCTTGATATTTTTAGTGGCCTCTTTATATGGGCTTTACTTTCTCCCTTACCAAAAAGAAAAAAAGACTGAAGTGAGTGGTTCATGCAAAGATAGTTTCAATGAGAGGTCCAGACCAAGACATCATCTCTGCCCGAGCCTTGTGATGTGAAGGGAAAGTCAGGATTAGAGGCTTGGGGGCAGGATTCAGAAGCTGGCCCCACGGGCTTTCACAGCACCGTTTGACAGCAGTGTTCACAGGCAGTCATCCCTCAGCCCCCTACGAATGCTGCTTCTAGATTTAGCTGCTTCGCTGCTACCGATGTCCAGTCAGTCTGCTGCTTTCTCCCTTTTTTTTGTCCTCGTGTTTGCTGGTTTTGCTTACTTTGACCACCTTTCTGTCACGCAGACCCATACATTCCTGCATATAATCACCCAGTCGTGCCTGACGCTCAGCAGGATAGAGGACGGCACCCACGGCCCCACTGTGGAGGCTTGCAATGGTAGCCCCTTGCAAACCTGGATGCTAAGGAACTACACGAGGCTGGAAGTCTTTAGAAACATTTTTTACAGCCCCACTGACTATTTCCTTTAACAAACAGCTGGAGGTTGGTATCCAAACGTAACATCTGATGCAAATACATCCAAGTATAACTTGTAAAGCAGGTATAACAGCTGATGATTTAAGCTGTTTGCAGAAAAATACTTTTCCATCTTCTGCCTCTTTAACTCAGCTGAATTCTGTTCTTGCTTCCACAGATGTGTGTGTATATATATCTAATAGTATATACATTTAGTGTTAGTTATTAATTATAACTAATTTTAGATTATTTTAGCAGCCTTGAGCTACCTCTGTGATCTGTTTGTGTGACCATCATTGTTACTGTTTGCGATAGTTGCGGGTTTGATCCCCATTCCAAGACGTATAAATAATGCCAATAGCATGCTATTTTTGAGACACATTCATTCTGAAAATTCCCAATTTTAAGTAACCCACTTCTAGAGATAGTAGTGTTGATCAGCAGACAATTCCAAAACATGAACGAGTGGAGGAATCAAAATATCGTGGCAGCCACTGGTTTCCTTTCCTGGACAGTTTCGCTGATGTACGTAACGGAGCGCAGCGGGACAGCACAGGCTCAGAATACAGGCGGGGGCTGCTCTTCTCACTTCTAACTATGCCGCCTTCACCTCTGAGTGCATCCCGTAGAAACCAGAGCGCGTGCTGCTCTCCTTACGGCAGCCCCCTAATTAATAGCTGTAGCAAGGAAGAAGGATCTTGGCAGGTAGCGCCGAGTTTCAGCTGACAAAATCTGGGTGCTGGTTTCAGGCAGTGGTGGCCCAGGCTCGAGGGCACGGGTTGTGGCAGGGCTGGGCTGGGGCGCTGCAGGTGGACGGCTCTTGTCCTGGCAAGCTCAGTGCAAGGAGGACGTGGCGTGGTGTCTTCGTGCGAGCTGTGCGTGTCCCACCGAACGGCTGCGCTGCAGCAGAGTGCCCTGTGCTATTTCAAGAAATGACTTTTCTCAGTCAAGTTTAAAAATTATCTATAAATGTCTCTTCTGACGCGAACAACCTTTCCTGGTATCTTTCATTCGCAAAAGTCGCTTTTTAAAGCGACTGAGAACTTTGCAGTTTGGTGTCAGTGGCTGCTAGAGCACAGGATCGCTGCTTCGTTGTCGTGCCGTAACACGCTCAGATTCTGCCCTCGTCACGGCTATTATTTGCATACATTTGGTGAGCGTGAAACAACACCGCTTGCTCCTGCGCATCTGAATGGCTGTACAGCCCGCTCCGCATCCAGGCGTGTGTCCTCGTGGTGGAGTAAAATCAGGATTCTAGGCTGGCTTGTATGAGTATCATACTGCCTAGTAATTAATTGTTTCCCCAGCAAATGAGACCTTTTTTGTAATAGCACAAATAATGATAGAACACAAAAAGAAAAAAAAAGACGAGACAGTTGAAAGTCCCAATGATATGGTAGCCTAGCATGAAATTATGCACTGAATAGAAGGGAACAGCTGATGGAGGCAGCAGCAGCATTTTTAGACCCGCTTGCATTTCTGGTTATAGTGGAAAATGATAGCAGTTTAATTGCACTTAAAACAATATAAGTGAAGAATCAGTGATGCTTTGAGCAGTGCTATTTAGTAAACAAGCTACTTCTGTTAGCACTGCTAATTCTTTCTTCTCGTAATTAGAGCAGAATGCCTTATATTCATCACTGAATGCATGTCAAATGGCCCCTCTATGATTTCTTACAGTGCCTGTAGGCTTTTCTTGGAGAATTGTGTAATAGTTTGTTTTAAACTGAGGAGCCGGTCTCTAGGGACGAGCTAGGGAAAGAATATTCATAATAGACATTAAGAGTGTTAATATATGACATGTCAGTCCGGTATGAACGGCAGTGTAAAATTGCACAACACAACAGCCCAGATCTGTGTGTGGATAATAAAATTGCATCAGCTGGTAGCAGAATGTTCTCATCTCCCTGCAGTTTAATTGGAACACCAGACAATGGTCTGGTCTTTAATATGGAGATACGCAGATGAGGCTTATTAGCAGTGAGACTGCATCAGAGAGTCGTTTCTGAACTGACCCCGTGTGCGTGACTCGAGGTAGGGGCGCGGTGCCTGTGCTCTTCGAGAGACGGCTGCGGCAGCGCCCTGCGGCTCCGGAGAGCCAGGCAGCACGACGCAGTGCTACTTCAGGTAGGGCTCTTTGTCTGCTTTTATAAGCCACGGAAGAACGTGGTCCATAAAACCCCGTGGGGCAGCAGAGCTGCTGCAGGACCTGCCACACGTGGGGCAGCAGTGCCACAGCAGGCAGTGCCAAAACAGGGGCAGCTCGGGGCCGGGGCCCGGTGGAGCTGCCGACGGCACCGTGCGAGCTGGGGCTCTGGCGGGGCAGGAGCATGGCTCTGGGCACAGTCCTTGCCGGGCACAACCTTGATTTTTCGGAACCAGGTGCAGTAGCAAACAGATGTTTGCTGTGGAAGTGTTAAGTCTTTACTGAGCGTGTAAAACTGTCGGTGGGTGAATGCTCATCGTGCAGCTGCTGGGCTGTGCCAGGGCTGTGCAGGGCGTGCTTGGGGCAAGCCCCGCTGCGAGCCGTGCCCTGATCTCCGGCACAGGGAGCAGGGGACGTGGTGTCCCCAGTCCTGCGGTGGCAGCGTGGCGTGGGGCATTGCCATGGGGAGCCAGGGAGGCATGTCCAGCCACTTCCAGCACGGGGCGCGCGTCAGCTCCAGCCCTGCACGGGGCTGTCTGCAGCGTTGCTCTCCCCGTGGCCTCTGCATGGTTCCATGTGGGAATCGCACCGCTGTCACAGACGGGCAGCTGCTGACACACGTATTTGTGCGGGTGCATGGGCAAGTCTGTGTGTAATGTGGTTTTAATTGTTTTTTTCTGGAACCGAAGGACCTTTTAGGAAACAAACATATTAACAGCAGTAAATTAGTAACTGCAAAGCTTTGTACCAAAGGTGCCTGAGGTACCGAGATTTTGTGTGCAAAATCCCAGATGAACCCCAGAACAGGGGTGCAGAGAACACCACCTCCTCAGCTGTCAATGTGCCTGCCCGGTTTTGTTGAAGTCCACAACTTCATGCTCAGTTTCCCTTGATCTCTTCATGTACGTCCTCCCAGTGCTTTGGACCAGAACATTGTTTCTGCCAAGAGTGTTTCTGCCAAATATGTTCAAATTCCTATTGTCCCCTTCTGACTCTCCCATTGCCCAGAAACATAGCGTCATGTAGTCAAAAAAAAATGGAAGGGACAAGTGTCCCAAAGGAGAAAGAATATATTGTAAACAGAAATGTTTTCACCTGTATGTTACTGTTGTTAATATAATTCTAAGCAAATACAAGTTTTAGTTTCCCATTAGCAATTATTTCTGAACTTACAATGCACTGGTCTGAAATGCGTACACGGTTGGGTTGTCAGAGCCTAAATCCCTTAACCCAAACCACTGTTGCTTTGAATTAACACTTGCTTGCACTTACTTTTGTACTTTTCTGTTGCGTTTATTTGTTTCTGGGTTCAGCAGCGGCGCTCACTCCCCAGGCTTGACCACTCGAGAGAAGGTGAGCAGGGTACCCCTCGGGGCAGCAAGGGGCGTGTAGGGGTCTCAGAGCTTGGTGAATGGTAGCGGGCATGGGACAGGGATGAGCACTTGTCTTGTGGCTTATGTAGTGCCTAGAGTAGGACTCACACAGCTCACAGATCTGTTTTCGGTAGTAATGATGGTGCTGCAGCTCTTGCACTTCTCTGTTGCAGAAGCTCACCCTGAGGCACGTCAACAGCAACCAGTGTCTGGACGAGCCGTCGGAGGAGGACAAGATGGTGCCCACCATGCGGGAGTGCGCTGGGAGCCGTTCCCAGCAGTGGCTGCTGCGCAACATGACCCTGGGCGCCTGAGCCGGCGCGGAGCCGCTGCCTCGGCCGGCCCGCCAGGGCTCTCCTCCTCCCCTCCTCCTGGCCAGAACAGAGTCCCCAGGTGGGCTTTCCTGGGGGCAGCGGGCCTCCACGTGCCCCTTTGGAGCCCGTGACTGTTCGAAAGAAGCACACGGGAGCCTATAAATGGCAAGACGTGTGGAGTTACCAACGCAAGCGCGCTCAGAAATGTTTAAAGAGAAACCTTGATGAACCTTTATCAAAGAGGTGGGGAGGGAGGTTATCTCCTGTGCGTGTCGGACACCATGGCACAGTGTCAAATGCCTTATGAAGCTCACTGGCACTGGGAACGATTCTGTCAGAGGCTTTATAAACTCCATGTTTGGGCACTGGTCTGTGTTTGCTGTTCACTTGTGTTGAGTGGAGCTCGGTGGAGCGCTGCTCTGAAAGGGCAGCAGGGGCACTGTGCAGAGTGAATGTTTGGTGCCTGGAAAACGTGGAATCCCGGCACACAGTGCTTGGAAAACAGCAAAACTGAGCAAAGAGCGCATCCAGAAACTGGAATTAAATGAAACAACCTGAGAGACATTGGAACAATGCTAAGGAGGAGTGCCTCGCCTTGGTAACTCAGCTCAGTGCAAACTGAGGTCTCTGCAGTGGGAAGACAAATGGCTGGGCCTCACACCTGGGAAACTTCAGGGGCTTCTGCTGCCTCAGTGGAAGTAGCAAAAACTGGCCCTCTGGGAGAAAAAGACACTGGGTGTTTGGCTGAAGCCCGCCTGCAGCTGCTACCTTCGAGCATTAGTACGTACCTGCATCCTGCGTGAAATGTCCCAGAGCGCTCAGCCGGGGACCGCGAGCCCAGCGGGCAGAACTGTGGGTCGGGTCCCAGCTCTGGCTCCAACAGAGACGGCAGATGCTTATTTATATTTTTAATAATTTTGTGGCTTAACCATTTTGTTTCATTAGCGTGGTTATTAAGAACGTGCCGGTGACACACAGTCATGTTGGAGCACCACAGGAGCTGATGTCAGCCCGTGGCCAGGTATGGGAAAGTGTCCCGTCGTGTTGGTGGCGTTTCTGTTGGCCATCACAGCAGAGATTTAGATCGTTATGGATTAATGTTCTCATATGTAGGTATTATAAATTCATAGGGCATCCATATTTTCTTGATACCTGTCATTAAATGAAAATTTGAAGCCTATTAAATTTGAAAAGTGATTGCTATGCGTGCACAGGAGCTCACAGACCAACTCAGATGGGAGGCTTATCCAGTCCAACCTCCCTGCTCAAAGCAGGGGCAAGCACCTCCAGTTCCCATCTTAAAGTCCCTCCCCAAATACACAGTGTGGCTTAAAAGCTAGCAAAACAAGACGACTGTAATCTTGCTTTACAGGAAGAGCATGCAAGCATCACAAACAAATGTAAACACCGATCTCCCTGCAGAAGTTGGTCTTAAAATTCCATCTCCTTCCAAAGGGCTGTTACCAGGTGTGCAGCCGCCCAGGCTGGTGGGTGATACATCCAGGCCCGTGGCTTTTGCTTGCCATTGCCGAAGTAAGAGTTGTGGGAGGTCCCGCAGCACCCAGGAGCGTTAGGGAGCGCACTCGGTGGTGCAAGCTCTGCTGGCTACCCCCGGTGTTTCCGAGAAAGCACCCCCAGCTGCACGTGGCCACAGCCACAAAGCTTCTGGCACCGCCGCCGGCGGGTCCGGAGCCTTTCTTGGCATCACTGCTGGAAGGTGACGAGAGGTGCAGTCAGTCTGCAGCTGCCCAGGCTGGGGGTGCAATCCAAAAGCAGTTGAAGAAAAGAGTATTTTTCTCCTTAGAATTACTACAAAGGTTGATGCAGAGTGTGTACTCCCTTGGCTAAGTGCATTTACTTTGTTACTCTGAGTACAGCCGGCGTATCTGCGTATCTGTGGCTGCACTGCTGTGCACTGGCTGGGGAGAGGTAGAAGGGAAGTGTGTATTTGTTCTGTTTGACCTGCTTAGAGCAAGTACCCCCGTTCCTGACAATCGCAGCGGTGTTGCTGCAAGCCTTCAGCATGCTGGCAGGATGGCTGACGTCTGGCATTACGCTCAGACCTAGAAAAAAGCACCAAAGCACCTGCTTAATTCAGTCACAATGAGTATTTCCATTGGCTTCGAGGGACTGAATCCTGGATCTACCTCCTCTGTGAGAATACAGAAACCCTGAAAGCCCTTCCAGAAGAGTTTTGTGTAGAGCTTCAGTTATATAGAATGAGATGGTGATGGTGTGTGGCACCTTAAATGCTGATACAATATCAGGGATGACAAATACATGATTTAATCAATGAATGTAAGTTACTGAGCACTCGGACCCCAGTCCTTCCTCCAACCACTAAATTCCTGCATTGCCTTGGCAAGTAATTTTGGCTAAGATCATTTGAAATTGCCCCTTTGGTTGCCTCTGTCAGTGTCTGATGTGCAGCACCCACAAAGGGGAGCATTCAGAGCTACAAACCTGTCTGAAAAGCATTGATCTGTGTTTGGTTCCCCATTTATAAAATATCCCAGAAGGGTGCTGGGAGGGCTGGTTTCTATTTGCACAAAGTGTTTGAAATGAGGAGAACTCTACAGGTACTGAATATGATTGTTTATTGTTTTCACTGGAAAAAGTGCTTCTGGTTCTCGTATTTTTTGAGAATTGCTTTGATGAAATGAGCCAGCCGTAATGCAAGGTGGCATCAGCAAAGGGAACATTTAGAAGAGTAAGTTGAGCCGTAAGCACTGTAAGCAGCAGTATTTTTGTTTGTCTCCCGGTGCCAGAGACAGGAGAAACCAGGGACAGCCGAGAACTGAAATAGCGAGGTGTTTTGAGCAGTCGTAAATGAGTTTCCTGCAAACACATATTTCCCAGTCACAAGAAGGATTTCTTCCTTTCCTACACTCTAACAGGAAGAGTGTTTTGAAGGAAAGCTGTGTACTTGAATGTCAAATTGTATGTTCTGATTTTTTTCTTTGCACCTTCTGGCTGCATCTCCCGTGGGTGCTGGGCAGAGCCTCCCCTAGGTGACTCAGGCCGGCTCCTGTTCAGAGCTGTTACACACATCTGCTGCCTGAACACTCTGGGAGGCAAAAAGGAGCTCACGAGCCCTGGTGAACGCCACGACATGCTCTGCTGTGCCAGCTCGCTGGAGACCTGCCCTGGCTCTGGCCCCGGGGTCCCCCCAGCCCCAAGCCCCCCGGTGCCCGTCCCCGCGGGCCGTGCCGCACCACCACGCTGCCTCTGGTGAGCTGCCGCCGGGTCCGCTGGTGTCGGCTGAACACCTGCAGCGTGTTGCCACTCGCTTCCGTGGCTTCTGTGTCAGTGCTGATTTTCCAGCGTTGGGTAACAGCTCCAGTACCACCGCTCCGGTAGGTTGTCATCCCCATTTATTCTTTTCCTCCAAGAGCACGCACTCGGGCCAGCTTGGCAGGGGTCCCTTGGAACACCTGCGGCACGCAGTCACCTGAGAAACGTGGGGGTCGTGCCGGGCTTTTGGTCGAGGTGGAGAAGACCGAGGGACGCGGCGGTTTGGGGACCTGCTTACGAGCGCTCCCGATGAAGTGCTAGGAACATAAAATTTAAATTTATAAAAGTAGATTGTGGATAAATAATTGCACATTTTAAATGTTGTAACGGTTATTAAATGGTATACTGGTACTCTTTGCTGTACATTTAAATATTTATACATTTTTGTAGAATTAAAATATACTGGTTTAGTTTTCTTCTGGTGCCTTCGTTTTTTTCTAGATGCACTTAGTCGTTATGTGGTCAAGTGTTACTATCCGCTAAAAATTAGATTTCCAGTGCTAAAAATTAGACTTTCCTGTTTCCACGTCCCCTATTTCCCGGTGCAACTTTGGAAATCGCCAGCAGAGCCATTCCCATTCCCGCCTCAGTGAGTGGTGGGAGGTGAAGGCACGAGCGGTGCGGCTGGGCACGTCGATGCAGTCGTGTTCAGCAGCTCCTCAGTTTTTTCAGCCTGTTTTCCTCAGCTCCTCAGGATTTTCTTTCTGTCAGTTACATCTTGAATCCTGAAATGGGTAAGTTGCGGTAAGAAGGGGGGAGAAGGGTCTATTTTAAAAATAAAGGATCTGTAAACGTAAACGAAAATTAATCCTCAGGAGACTGAGAGGCAGAGATCAGGTCATAGCATCAGTGCTGTCAAAGTGATTCCTGAGAAATGTAATCACAAATGATGACACACAAATATCAAGTCTTTTCAGATTTTGCTGTTAATTTCAATTCCTTGACTAAATCAAACCTTTTTGGTATTAACCCTATGAAAAGTTAAGGAAAGCGATAGAATGTTAAAAGTCATAGAAGATTAGGGAGCCTTCTGCATTATTTTAGAGGTACTGACAAAGAAATGATGAAGAGAGAAAAATATATTTTATAATAGCACTTTTAGATGAGTTTCTTGATTCATCCTTCTACCCAATTGCAGTGTATTCTGATGAACCAATTGACAAAAGCGCTCCCAAGTTAACGGCCCATTTAACCAGATGATGTCCTTCCAAATGTTGCTTATGCAACTACAGAGAAAAAAAAATATTTAAATCCTTTCTAGCAAGGTTTACCTGCTTCAGTGTTTTCTAAACCTACAATGATCCAGATTGTCTGCGGGGAAATATGTATTTGTGTATTTGTTTGTGTTGAGCCGGAGTTTATATAAAACATCCATCGCATATATGCGATTAAAAACCGACTGTCAAGTTACTACTCTGATTATTAAACTATCTTGCAAAGATGCAATTAACTGTAGAGCTCGTTAATTATAGTATGTGAATCATTTAGATGAATCATAAAATAATCTATTTGTGAGTAATGAATGCAGACATAGAGGTATGTTTCTTTTTTGCATTTCTCAGAAATGTTAACAGTTAGGGCTGATTATGGAGCTAAAATTACAGTGAGGGAAACAACCTACACCTGAATTTCCGTAAGACCCGTACGTGTTTTTCTCCCTTCTTCCGTGGTATATTTAGGAGCTTAATGGAGACAAAAACTTCCTGTGGACCAGGCCCTTAAGCAATCACTGTGAGTTAAATGCATGCGAGATGAGTTAAATGCAGCTATTCAGTGGGCTAAAACTTCAATTTCAAACCTGAATTTGAACGTATTTTTGCAGCAGAAGGAAGGTAGGATCTGCCCTGAAATCCATACTCATGCAGCTTGCAAACCAGTGGGATGGCGTGACACAAACTTGGGGTCTGCTTCTGTAAATTCAGCTCAGAAATATTCAGCTTGGTTATTTTATTTGTAACCAGGCTGTCATGCGGTCAGTCTGTAAACAGAACGTCTCAGGTGCGCAGTCCTCCTCTATACCCTCGGTATGTGCAGCGCCATACTGCTAGAATGGCGTCGCTAAAATTTTAAGGTGTTTCTGTGCTGAAATTAAGCAATTGCAGCTAACAAATGGATGTAGGCAGAACAGTGCAAGAGAGGTAAGGATGGTCTTGGCAAGTTTAAACCAAACCAAGCGCGAGCCTCTGAGCCTCGCTGGCAGTTGGCAGCGATAAAGCTTCTGTTTCTGCTATTGTGAGACAAACACTTGAGACTCTCAGCAATGTAAACTCGATTTGAAGAATCCATTTTACTTCCTTCTGCAAAAAGTTTTTCTCTTTTTAATTGTTTCCCAGTCATTCCCCTTCCAGTGCATACAAGATAGCGTTCATTACGGTTAGGTTCAGCTTTGAATTAGACAGCTAAGGACCAAAATAAATCTTCCCATGCTTAAACAAATCACCCTCCTCCGTGGGCCCTGCATTTTCACCGACACCCAGTGTCACAGGCGGGTGTTCCTGCCTAACGTGCCCCTCTGTGGCCTTTCCCCTGGGATCACAAACCACAGCCCACATGCAGGGAGGGTGCGTGGGTACCGGTGTGCTGAACGCTGGTGCCGTGGCCCTCGTAAGGACAAGGGCTGCTCCCAGGGGGGCTGTATGGGATGCCCTGAAGCAGAGGCAGCGTGCTGAGGGAGCCGTCCCATACGGATGTGCCTCTTCTGGCCATGAGCACTAACAGAAATACGTGAGTACTGGGTCTGGCCCTGCACATCCAGCACAATTCACCTGCGTGAAGGCCCTCGGCACCGAAGAGGAGCCACGCAGTTCGTCTCTGCCGCTGCATGCTAATACCGCCCCCGTGGTCGGCCAGGTGACATCTACCCCAAGGAGTGGGTCACAGCGTGGAAGTGATTAAATTGGTGCTCTGTAATTCAACTTCCATTAACGCCGAGAACGGTCAGTTGCTGGTGAAACGAAATTTCTCACCCCTTCTCATCCTTTCTGGACAACTCTCGAGTCTCTTGCCACGGCAGTTATTAAACTCTGTGTGTTCAAGTCCCAGGAAGTGCTGGGAGGAAAAGAAAAACAAACACAAAGAGGATTTCAGCTTCCAGCCCCGCGTTGCAAATAAAACTGCTGTTTGTCCACTCAGCTGTAAGCCAGACTGGAGTTGCCTGCTGTGCCCTGAGTGTATTAAGGCTCTGTTTGGGGGCACGCGGTGCTGAGCACCGGGCCGATGCTTATGGAAATGTCAGAGCGCAAGGTGGCTGCTGCGTCTTCGGGTGCTTTAGTCTTAAGGCTTTTTAAGATGTTAGAGTCTGCTCTTATCTTTCTTTGAAACTCTGAAAGAGTTTCCTTCAACTCTGCTTGCACGGGGCTTTAGGATAGCGCTGTCGCCCATGCCTTGCCCGGCAGGGCAGCAGGAAGGCGACACACCGATACCCCCAGCACGCTGAGGCTGAACCACACGCAGGGCATTGCAAGGTAAGATTTTAAGTTATCCATGGAAACACAGATAATGCGGGTCGATACGGAGCAGGCTGGCAGATAGCAGTGTGACATCTGGGCACCCCGACTGCGAGCACCCTCCCGTTGGTGTGCAAGGGGAGCACAGCTCGTGGGTTACGGGCACGGGGGGGGAGGTTTGGCAGGCCAATAAAGCCGACAGGTTTGCTCATTTGTGTGACGTTACCCAGCGTAATCAATGTTTCTGGTTCCCTCCTGTGGGAGATCAGGAACCAGAAATGCCAATTCTGTATTTCTTTATTGATTCTGATTGGGGGAAAAAAAAATAGTTTTTTGCACAAAAATTAATCTATTTCCCAACAAAACCCCGCTGTGTTCACATCCTGCCTGGGTTATCTGTAACCGAAGGCACTGCTGCAGAATTGCCATTGTACTGCACTGGCCTAAGCAATAAAGCAGCAATAGAACAGGCTCTGAAGCCAAGCGTTTGATACAGGCAGGAGGAACAAAGGTTTCTGACACTCAGCTTGCAAACTGATCTATCTCCCACACAGGTCTGGGGACAGCCCATTGCTCTCTGCTGCTTGCCAAACACATTTTATGAAGTTTCTAACCCACAGACGCAGCAGCAAGTCATTGCTTTAAAGCCTGAGCATCTCGGGTTAGGTGCGGTCCTTTCTGTGACTCTAAAAAAGCAACAGCAGCAAGGCAAACTGAACCTCCTGATAGCTGCGTGCAGAACCAGGGGTCCTTGGGGAGGGTCTGCTGGGGGCACCACTGTGCGCGAGGAGCTCGCCCCCCTGCCCAATACCTTGTGGCATCGTCCCTTCGGACCCAAAGTGTGCCAACAGGGATCTTAAACAGTTGCGTAAAGGTAATAGCAAGCTGTCTTATCAACCTGTGTGCGTGCAAGATCCTTAACGATCCTCACGGTGCCCCCAGGCAGGCACCTGCCCCTCGCCTGGGGACGGGAGCGCAGCTCTGCTCTGCCTCCTGCGTGAGGAGAGACCTTAAAAACGCAGGGCCTCGACCCCAGGCCCCTCTGTGGAAGTGGAGCTTGATTTGTTTTCGCCAAGTTGCTGTTGTTCCCTAGGGAACCGTAGTTATGATTTGTTTTACGCGTCTCGTTTGGAAATGCAGATCATTTGCCTTTCATTTGCTTTGCAAAGCTGCGCCGTCCTGCAGCTGCGCACCTGCATGCGAAGTTCTCGCTGTCAGCAGCTGGAGCTGCAGGAATCGGGGGCCTGCCAAACGGGCGCTGCACAACTGCTTCACTGCGTTTGTCAGTCTTGCCTCTGCTCCCCCATACGTTAGGAGATTTTCCTGAAAAATGCAGTGCTGGGCTCTCGGCAGTGCCTTGTAGCTGAGTAGCATCATCACATGCCAGAGCGGGATGCTCAAAGTAAGCTACAGCCCCAGATTTATCTCTGCCTAAATGGTTTCTAGCCAAAACTGCAAAGATAACTTTTTGTATGGTCTATGAATAAAAGCCTGCTTTGTTTTATTTACCACTTATTCTAACTCTGAAACAGAAAAAATTAGAAACAGCAGTGCTGCTGCTCTGGATCGGCGTTTCCTCGGGGCAGCAATTAGAGGAGGTCACCACGGCGCTGTCTGGGGGCAGAGGGGAAGCTGGCATTGTTTTTCATTGCAAAGAAGGAAAATTTCTGATGGCCCTGTTTTGGGTGGCTGCTGACAGAACCGAAGGAATGAAATAACTGATCATAGGTTCAAGGGTCACACGGGTCACCAAAATGGTGATGGTAAATTAAACTGGGATGCCAATGGAGAATGATCAGTGAAACAGGAGATGGTAAATGTAAGTATTTACGGATCTGAATATAAAAAGGTTAGCTTGCTGCAGGAATTTTGGGCAGTCAACTAACAGCCAGTCATTCCTGAAGCTTGAAGTTTACCAAGGCTTTGGGCACCCTGGTCTTAGAGGAGAGTTTACTTCTGTGGAGTAAAGAGAGTGCAGACAAAAAACCTATTTTACTAGCAAAGTGCTTCGCTCCCCTCTTTGCACTGGCTGGGCGTACCTAAACAGATACATTAGAAAGTAATGCAGAGATCAGAGGGGAAAAAAATGTGCTAAGGAGATGATAGGGTTGGAAAGTGCTTTGTAGTATTTAACATTTCTAAAAACACAAAATCTGTAGAATGGAATCATCTTCGGGCAAAATTTATAGGAAGATGTACTGTAGGGAGCCTCTGCGTTTGCAAAGCAGATGAACTGAATAACTTCACAGAGCTTTCTGTGTCCGATAAATGTGTATGTAGAGGTCTATACTATCTATGTGTGTATATATATACACATATGGATATGAATGAACGTATATTTCATTGATGCTATTTTTCAGCAGATTCTGATGGTCCTGTTGCAATTTGCTCCAGGCTTGACTTAGGAGATTTTCAGAGCAGGAGACGGGTGCTGCTCAGAAGTAGTTACCTTCTCTGCTCTTATCAGCAAAAGAGGAGAGCACAAGGTATCAGCCCATTGCTAGGATGAGTGAGTTTGTTTTGAGATTTTTGAAATCTCTTTTCTTTATACCTGTAAAGTGGAAAGAAGAGATTATGGTGGCTAATTAGTTAGGATTACTAACATGCTCATTAACCTCTTTTAATCCTTACGATATTGCTTAATGAAGACTAATAGCAGATTTATATCCCTGTAAATTGCAGCTCCTTTGTATGTGGAATATATTGGAAAGTAATGTTCAATGTGAAATCCCGTTCTCAGAGGGATCGTACACCTAAACTTACAAAATCTGTGGGTTTTGTTTGTGTGTGTGTGTGTTTGTAGGGATCCATCCCATGGGTCAGGGGTCCGTCTCGTGGGTTAAGGATCTGTCCTGCAGGTTAGGGATCTGTCTCGTGAGTTAAGGGATCCATCTCATCGCTCTTGGCAGTGTTTTGGCGGATGCAGAGCAGGCTCGCAGGGCGCTGCTGGCAAGCATTTCATTCCTCAAGATGCAAAGAGCTGGACTTGGAAGGCTTTTTATTCCCTCTTCTGGAACATTTTCTATTCTTCAGATCAACTGGCTCATGTAAGAGCAATAGAAATATCAGGCCGTGACTGCCTTGCTTTTAATCGAAACTGGGTGCAGAGGAATGGAAATTTATTTCTGTTATGAAGTCCCAGGAACCGTAGTGTGAACTGTGTGTTTCTAAAAAACATTTGAGATGTGAGGAAAATGTGTTTTAAATCATATGGTTTTGAAGCGTAGTAAAATTTTCGTGGCATTTTGTAGGTGCAAAAGCAGAAAGGAAAGAAGGATTTATATTCCATACATACAAAAGTAAGTAACGAATGTTTTTGAAAGCCCTGAAGTTATGAGCACAAAATGAACTAACAAAGCATGCATTGCCTGCCTTCTGCTCTTGCGGTTTAGTGCTTACTCTTGATTTTAAACTACAAGGAAAAAAAGAAACCTCTGCCACTTGAGCTTTTCCTTCTCGTTGTGGCTATAAGAAATTATTCAGCCAACATCTCAGAAATCCTGCCTGAGGTGGGCGAGAGATAAGGAACCTTCCACACAGTGCAGATCCTAGTGCACAAGCTGTATTTCTTCTAAAAGCTACCAGTTACAGCTCATTTAATGCCATGTATTCTGGGTATCTGTATGACTATTGATCATCCCTGCGAATCGAGGGACTTTTTTTTTTTTCACCTTAATGAATTTTGTTTCACTAATTGCACCCTTTGTTCTGCCCTGGGTCAGGGAACATGGACTATAAGTTATTATTAAATAAAACGGGCCAGATAAAGATAAGGATTTGTGAACGTGGTGCTAGCCTTTACGGGGCTCCCTACGTGCCTGCATTTAGTGCCGCAGATGGGGCGATTGCCCTTCTTCCCTTCTCCTGACTCTGCTGCTTGGGGCTGGCGGCTGCTCAGGCCTCTGCATCCATCGGTGGTCCCTCACGCCTGGGTTTCATGGTGGTCTCCCCTGCAAGACGTGGACAAGCCCCCCGGGCAGGTGGGTGCCGTCAGCCTGAGTTTAACGAGGTCGGTGGTAACGATCCTTAATGGCAAAGTCAGCAGGAAGTTACGTGGGGAGGGCTGAAGTGTGTGTGGTTATACCAATAAACCTCTCAGACAAATAAGATCAGACCCAGGCTGTTTTCCAGTCTGTTGGTCACTTTTATCTCTCTTCTTTGTACCTCTGCCAATGCTGTAAATGCTTCTGAGAGAGGAAAAAGCCCCGTACTGCTTCAGCACTCAGACAGGGCGCTGCGCTCCTTCGGCCTGCCGCCGAGTTCAGCAGGCAAAGCTAAACGCGGATTCATCTTTTTCACTAATCACACCTACACCAAAGTGTTGTGGGTTGGTCCCACACTTCATTTTCAGTAATTCAGTATTTTTCTGGTAAAATAAATTCTCAGAACTTCCATGACGTGAATTTCTGGAAAGAAAAAAAAAAAAAAAAGGCAAATAAATGTCTGCTCCAAAAGGATCATGAGCACAAAGTAAACAGTCCCCTCCTTTGATGCACTTCTCATGTCTGAGGGGAATTAAACCACATGAAACAGAAACTTGATTAAAATCAATTACTGAGAATTGCAGGCATGCCTTGTTCCGAAATCTTTCTGTAAAAGTCACTGAAGTCATCAGACTTCGTAGCAGGAGCAAGGACTGGAGTTGGATGCAGAACAGTTTCCCCCATGAGAAAACAAACGGGACCAGCAGAGCTAGAGCAGAGGGCAGCGAAGGTGTCTCCATCCTGCAACACCAAGGGCAGTCCAGAGGGGACCTGCAGCAGATTTTAGCTCAGGTTTTTGGAGCTGCAAGGGGTTATTTTCCCTTCCCTGGCTGCGTGATTGTCGCTCTGGGAGATCTTGTTTGGGGAATAAATTGAGCACTTCGCTAACCTCACAAATAAGCGAGCAGCCTGGCTGGCAGCCGTGCGAGGCAGGGAAGGTAAGAGGGCTTGGCAGGGTGGATTGCAGACTCTCATTTTCCCCTGTTTTCTCGCAACATCTCGTTTACTGCATGGGTGCCTGAGGATGCATTTAGCTATTGGGATATTCACAGAAGGCAAAGAGAAAAAAACCACACAGAAGAACGCTGCCAATTTGCGTACTGCATATCGAGATGCTAATGGTTATGTTTTCTCCAGTCCCGATGGCCCGGCTGTGCAGAGCACGGAGCTGACACCAGCCACTGTTTCTAGTAGAGCTGCAGCTGGAGGCCTGGGAAAGGAGCTATGGCCCAGCGCTGAGCATTAGCACGAGAGAAATTGCTCAGTAAGTTCGTGGCAGAGCTCTTAACCTGTGCAATGCAGAGCAAAACTGCTCTGTTGCTTCTGCTCAGACTCTGGGCCCCCTGGAACAAACCCAGGCACCTGCTCAGTGAGGGTTTGCATGGTTTACGGCTCATTTTCGTACGAACTACCCGTTTTACATTTGCTCTGCTCTCTCCAGGTGCCGCGGTGGTGCCCTGGAGCGCGGGGCTGTGCTGGGGCAGCTGCCGGTGCCCCAGCTGGAGCCACCGTGCTGGGGGACCATGGTCGTGTGTTCCCTCCGGTGCTCGTGCTTTGCTGTGCCTCCTGACCTCCTGGGAGAGGAGAGGGGATGTGCCTGGTAATTAATCTAGCCAATTATAACAGAAATCAAAGAAAGAAATTGAAAGAGCCAAGTGAGGTTGAGCAGAATTTGTCCTTTTTAACATGCGACCTCTGGTTACAATAGAGAAGTCCTTTATGGGCCTGGGGTCCTTTAACAACTCCTGATAGGAGTCAGAGCATTAGTGATATTATGTATTTACATGTTTTGTAATGTTTTACAAACACTAGCATTATTCACCGGGATTTATTTTGGAAGTCGGACTGAAGGAAACCCAAAAGCTGAGGGACTTGGTTACTGCAGCAGCTGCAGGTGAGTTGCTTCGCTTTAAGCGAATTGAGAAATAAGTGGTCCTATGCATATTGCATGCCGACATCCCTAATAATGGCTTTTAAATCACTTAATTGTGCGAAGCAGCACGGGGTGGCAGAAGAGCGGTGTCACTGAGGGAGGCCAGCAGCTCCGTGCTGCCCGTGCCGGGCGGTGACAGCCCTCGCAGGGCTTTCCCCTCCCAGCACAGGGCTGCTGACACGGGGAGGTTGATATTAAGCCTGCACAACCCAGGTTTTAAACAACAACGCCATTACAGCACAGCGGCGTGCTGATTGCGTGCCCTGACTCTTATTTTTTGGTGTTCACCCTGCAGTTGTTTGCTGTGCATTTCGGCCTGCCTTTAGGGCACCGTTTCAGGCGAGACGAGCTCATCGTGCCACGGGGCAGGCTCGGCAAGGCGCTGTGGGCTGGGGGTGCCTGCCCCTGGGTCCTCTCCTTGGCTGGACGGGGGTTTGAGGAGGAAGCAGCTCCTCGTTTGGAGAATTCCGGCACTTCACGTTAAAGTCTGCTCGGTCGTGCAGGTGAGCTTATGCATTTCAGTCGTGTTCCTCTAAATGTTTCTTATGGAAAGTGCTGTCTCAGCGTACCCAAAATTATTCTTGCAACAGATTGGTACAATTCAGATGTTATCCCCCTCATTACGCATTATGTGTGAAGATTGGGCATGCAAGCTTTTTTTTTCCTCTCTTCTTTTTTTTTTCTCCTCCCCTTTTTTCCACTGTGTTTGCAGGTGATTTTGAGATTGTCCAAGGCTCTCCAGCCCCTGGATCTGTATGTCCGTGTGTCCGTATGGACCTTCCTGCAGAACAGGGTTGCTCCTGTGCCTCACCCCGCCCAGGGGCTGCTCCTCCACGGGGACAAGCTTTCCTCGAATTTCTTCTTTTTTTTTCTCCCTTTTATTTTTTTTCCTTCCTGCAAACTTTTCAAAGAAGTCTGACCCCTGACCAGCTTCATATTCACTTCCCTCGCAGACTTCAGGAGCAAATAAAACTTTCTTCCTTTCTTCTCTGCTAGTTTATTTAAGATGGGAAAGGAATAATTTCCAGACCTGTCCGCGCTGACATTTCAAGCAGAAATAATTGGCTGTATTTTAGCTGTCCACATCCCAGAAGAAACAGAACTAACCGCACATTTTCTCAAGGTGTGAGTTTATTTAGGGAAGAATTAATGGTTTGAGACTTCAAATACGAATCTCATAAAAGCCTACAGATGACCTGAGGTCGACTCACTGGCACTGTAACTTTGAAAATACATTTCTAAGGGAAGCCAGGGAGCTGGAAACACAGACACTTTGTAGCCCACGTGAATCTTTTTGTTCTGTCAAATGTCACGGCTGCATCTTGCCCACTTTGGTATTAGCACTGGCAATTGAAGAGGAGCTGAACTCCTGCAGCTGGAATGGGGTCGTGGCAAACAGGCAGAAATAAGTCGCTGAAGTGCAGCACGGGTGTGTACGGGGCAGGTTCTGCTGCCGTAGAGGGCACAAATTTTAGCCTTTAATTCACAGAGTGGGTGTGCAGAAAACACCGTGCAGGGAAGAACGAATGGGAAGAACAGCAGACTAATTAAAACAATTGCAAATTGGTCTTTTCGGGAACTAAGAGCATTACAGCAGGACAACAGACTGTCAGGCTGATTTCTCCCCAGTGTATCGAAAAACGCAGTGTAGAAGCAGGAAAAATACATTCGATTCTTAACTCCAAAATTCCGGGGTCTACATTGCCAATGCCGCGCGCACCCAAACATGAGGGTTTGGTGCAGTGCCCCTGCAGTGCCCAGCACCCTGCACCCCTCTGGGGGCACCCAGCCCCGGCTGCGGGCCCCAAGCCCCCGTGCAGCCGTCACCACCTCTGTGCCTGGCCTGGTGCTGCTGCGTGGTTGGTGACAGGGCTGAAACCCCCGCGGGGTGTTACACGGGCTGCAAGAGAAACCTGGGCTATCCATGGAGGTCTCGTGGCCCTCCTTCAGTTAATGGAGCACAAACTCTCGTGACGCACTGTCCTTTGTGGGGCTTTAAAATACCCCAGTAAAATTTAATCTCATGCAGCAATGCTGCACGCTTTGGCTTTACTTTCCCCCTTTCATGTCATTCCCTGCACAAGCTTTTGCTCCAAGACCAGAACAATTTTATTTTTTTTTTCCATTCTGAACCTCACTGCAGTATGTTGAATTAATTATTTTTGTTGTTGTTGTTGTTTCCAAGATTTGTTGATGACAAGTGGAAGCACCGAGACAGGGCAGAGAAAGCAGCGCTGCAGCGGCCCGGGGGCTGGCCCCGTGGCTCAGGGTGCCCTCGGGGCTCTCCTCCTCAGCAGCCCCACGCTGAAACTGAAGCCATGGAAAAACATGAAAACACTGAAATATGTGCTTCTGTTTGCTTGTTTGATTTTTCTTTATCACCCCTTTAGAACAAGGTAACAGGGTTTTTTGTTTGTTTTTGTTTTTGTTTTTTTCTTTTGGAGGCTCTTTTTGGGATGCCGTCGGGTACCGTCTGCTCACCCCCAGAGCACCAGCACGTGGAGGTGTTCCCAAGGGGTGTTTCATGCCCAGGGGGGTTGCCTCAGACAGTAAAATGTATGCAAGGCCATGCTGACTTATGCCAAAAAAATAACAAGGTTTTAGAAATGGCAGGTAGCTTACCTTTCCCAAGCAGAGGAATTGATTGGAAGGCGCAGGCAAACCATGGGGGGTGTAAAAATGGGGATGTTTGAACCTTGAACACCCGAGCTTCCTGTAACTATGGTTACTTGTGATTTTGTACGTGAGCGCTTCATGGCTGGGAGAATCCCAGAATGGAAGATTTGTTCTGGCTCCGTGGGGGCGTTTACTGCACAGGCACGGGTTTTTAGCATATCTTAGGGGAGGTGATGTCCGTGAGCCGACCTGCCAGAGACAAGGAGGACGGTTTGGCCAACGAGAAACTGGGAGGGACGATTCCCAGCCCTGAGCTGCCCGGAGCACAGCTGGTGCTGGAGGCCAGCACACAGACCCCCAGTGCTGCACCCCGTGCCCGGGGCTGCCGTGCGGCTCCCCAGGGACCAGCCGCCCCCTCCTGTGCCCTCCCCAGCCCGGCCCAGCTTCCCGCAGCAACTGCCTCCTCTTGTCGGGCCCTATCTGAACACCAGGGAAACTGCTCGTTGGCTAATAGCACAGATGGGAAATTTGGAGACCATTTGAATGCTTGTCTTCAGCTAATAACCACTTATTGTCTGCAGAAGAAAGATGTTTGCTGCATTTCTGCTGTAACTGTTGATCTGAAATGAAGATTGATTTAATTTCTCAGCAACACAGATGTATTTTTCTGCATTTGGCCTTTACCTGTACATTTTGGTGAACTATTGATCTAAAGCTGTGTGAGCTATAAGTAAGTGCCGTGTTCTCTTTCTTTTCTGGAACTATTTTAGCCACTTTCCTTTTATTGTGCTTTTTTGGAGGTGATTATTCCTCCAGGTCTAGTACTTTGCCCTTCTCATTACTGAATTACATTTTTTTTTAATTCCAAATTATTGTCTCAGTTTGTCAAAGCATTTTAAATTCTATTTTTGTTGTCTTTCTTCTGTCAGTGCCTCCGAGTTTGGTATTGTCTGCAGATTTCCCTGCTTCCAGCTCCATCCATGGCTAGACCAGGAGCCACTGGAGGCCACTGCCGAAAGTCAGTTATTAATCCCTCCAGCCCGGCTCTAACCTTTGGGGGAGGCACCAGCTGCAGCTTTTCAAGAGCTTGCACAAAAGGTATTGCACTTTTTACAAGAGGGATAACAATTCAAAACCCATAATGTCTGTGAAAAATTCAGCTGGAGATAGCACGGCTGTGATGGACAAGGAGGTTAAACACGGTGCACGGGAAGAGATCCGGTGCTCAGTGTGCAGATTTTGGTCCCGAAAGGAAGCAACAAATGCAGATGTAATCAGAAATACTTCAACTTTCAAACAGAATACAGAGTCCTGCCTGTTGGCTCTGTAAAACTTGGTGCTGATGAGCTGAATCTCTGTGATCTTTGTGCGTGTGCACACACACAGCTCCCTGCTTAGATTCAGAAAACTTACCTATTTTGTGGAGTTTTAGCCTTGCTGACCTGCTTTCAGGAAATCTCCCACATGCCCCGAATACACAATCATTGTTTGATATAGTCCTGCTGACATGATTATTCAGCACATCAAAGGCAGCATAGCTTGTTAACTGAAAAAGAAATACGCAGCTCATTTGGAAAGCTGCCCCTGCTTGGGGTGGGAGAACACCGTGCGAGAACCCCAAATTCATTTGTTTTGGGTTTTCCCTACTGACTGAATCCTTTGGCTCTGATCCCCCTAAAACAACCATGTGTCTGCCCATGGTCCTCTGGCGGTGGCTGCGGAGAGGAGCGCGTCTGGCCACAGGTGTGTTGTGTTTTTCTGAAACTCGGCTCTTGGAGTGTGGCTGCAGTGCCCTAGTACTTGCTCTAGTACTTACTCGTTGCATGGAGTGGCTTTGTCGAGGAGTAACACCGCTGCACTTGTCTCCAGAGGCATCAAAAAGATTATTCTATGTGAGGAGTCACAGGAGAGCAAAGAAATAAAAGGTGAAGGCAAAAATATAAACAATAGAGCATAGAAGCCCGGAGAGATGTCATCTCAGAAAATGCAAACAGTGACAGATGGCACTGAGCTCCAGGACTTTCGCCTCACGGTAGGTGTGTGTGCATACCTGGCCATATTTGCCTGCATTACAGTTTTGGGAATGAACCCAGTCATTTTGCTGTGCTACAAGGACGTCAGTGATCCAAGGCCGACCAGCTTTTTGGTTTCACACTGGGAAAACATTAAAGAAAAGCAAGATACCTGCAGGGTGTGTGGAGGAGGTTCGGCAAGTGGCAGAAACCTGGCGGCGCCGACCCGCAGCTGTGGGGTTTGTTTTGCTGCTGTAGGTGAAAGGACGGGGTGGAAGGAACGGCTTCTCTGGAGCGAACCGAGGAAGGGCTGGAGGCAGGAAGCCAAGGCTTTTGCCTCATGAATTTGATAATTTCACATGGACTGCATGGCACGTGAGGTGGCGTTTACTGTGCCCAGACCAGGCACGGCAAGGAGCAGCCAGGAGGGAGGGAGGGAGGGAGGGAAGCTGCCTGCGGCGTTGACTGCTACAGTGCCAAGCGAAGGCAAGGGCTTGGATCCCTTGCAACACAGAAATACGGCACACACAAAAAAATTCTGCTTCATTTTTTTTTAAATTGGTGTGGCACAGCCTCTGATGGGGCTCTGGCAGGACGGCAGAGGGGACGCGGCGGGTTTGTCACCCGGTCCCAGGCACGCCGCTTGTGGGAGATCTGTGGGCGAGGAGCTCCAGCCCCAAGGAGACAGAGCACTAAGAGAATAATGAATTTGGTCTGAAGCCTTTAAAAGGGGGAGCTATGCAGCTGCAGAGAGCTCATTATCTACCTTTCCTAATTAAAGCACAAGTTCCCAGCCCAGCCAGCCCAGCGAAGGCCCACCGAGCGTATTGATTTCAGCACAGGCGGTCCCTAATGAAGAGCAGGCGATGCCCAGCCAGCGCTGCCAGATAATGATGCCCCTTGTCAGCCAAGCCACCACAAGCACGCTTCCTAAAACATCGGCGCTGCTAAAAACAGCAAATTAGAGAGATTTCCTTCCGTCGGCGAGGCTCCGGCAGGCAGGGCCCAGCTGCAGCCATCGGGCTCGGAGGAGGCCTCGAGGCAGCCCTGTCACAGCTCCGAGCCACAAAGGGCCGCAGCGAGGTGGGTGCTCGGAAGCCCCACACAACTTCCTAAGGGGTGCTGGTGTGGTCTCACAGGGGTTACAAACCGCCCAGGTAACATCACCAGAGAATCTGCAGACCCGGGAATGCAGAAGGCAGTGTTTGGTGACAGTTCTCCCAAACGCTGACCAAGCATCCAGCCGTGGCGCCTGGGGGCAGCCATTTGAGGCGGTGTCTGTAGCTGCTGCCCCGCGATAGATCCTCATTGAATTGCTCCGGTTGCTTATTGAAGCCATGTATATTTATAGCTTCCCCGGTACCCCTGAGGAGTCCTGCAGGGCAGGAGGTTTTTGCGTAAGCGGCCTGTGAAGAAGCACTTTTTTCTTCCCTTTGGATGTTGGTCTATGTGTGACCGCGTGAGAGCAAACCAGAAAATGGGCATTGATCACGAAACCAAGGACTGCAAAATGCCAATGTAAATGCACACGCTGTAGTCAAATCGATAGTTCTGATGGGCAGCCTAATGCCTCCTGCCGCCAAACAACCACCCCCTCTTAGCTGAAGAAATCCATCCTCAACAAGGGGAGCCTCAGCAAGGCTGGCGTCTTGCTTAAAACCTACACAAATCATGAAAGCAGCATGGATGGGGGAAAAAAAAAAAACACATTATATTGGAAAAACAAGGTCAAAGTAGGTATTTAATTTAATTTAATTTAATTGTATTTATTTTTTCTTTTTCATATTGGAAGTGAGCCAGAGAGCACTGCACCAGGACACGTACGCAGGCGATGCCTTTGCTCTTCTCCAGCCACCAGAGCGAGCCAGGAGCCACCAGCAGGCACCTCTTGGCCCTGTCTGTGGCCAGCCATCAGCCTCTGTCCCTCGGAAGGGACCTCGAGGGGAACAGAGCTGTGCAGGACGCCAGGGAGGCCGTGCCTGCCATGTGGGGCTGCCTGCGTTTTTCAGAGAAACGTTTCATTCGGCTTCTCCTCAGAGTGAAAAGAAGCCGCTCTGAATTTGGCCAGGCGTTAGCAGTAGCAGTAGAACTGACGTTGCTTCGTAATGGTTGGGTGTACTTTGGTGGGATGTTACTTTCTGCCGGGTGGGTTCTTCTTTGGTTTACGGCTATCCAGCCCTTCCTGCAAGAACGGGAGGCAGAGGACACGTGCTCCCATGGTAGTGAATCACAGAAATGGAAGGGCCACTGCTGACCTCCAGCACCTGATGCCGTAGGACTCCGAGGTCAGTGTCGCACCCAGCCCATGCATGGGTGCAAAGGGCCCCCAGGGAGCCATCCCCGCTGCAGAAATCCAGCCAGGTTTGCAGCTCTGGAGCTGTTTTCCTGGTTTTACTGTGCATTTGCTTACGAACCAATTTGATGATTCATGGTGGAATTTTCTGTTCTGCAACCTAAGAACATTGAGAGTCTCAATTTGAATTTGAATTGGAAATCCCCACATGGGTTTCCTGAGTGGCTTTGCATCCAAATGAGTGTTTCCTTCTCCTGCCATGCATCATTACGTTCCCAGTTCTGGGAGCGGGACTGTTTGTATCAACGGCATGCCTAATTGCTGTGAAAAAAATCACTCAGCTCATGACTTGGATGGGGAAAATGGTTCTGGACTTTTCCTTCCTAACTCTGGCGTGGTTGAGCTCTGGATTTAATTGAGAAGCACATGTGAAGCGAATAGCATCACGGACATCGGAAGGGAGGGGAGTTTAAGACAATTCCTGGGTGTTTTTACCTTCCCCTCCAGGTACAGCATAAGGACATGAGCAGGCACCTCCATCGGTTTCTGAGCTGCTGGCTGGCAGGAAACAATCCAACAGTCCTTCCAGGGCGTCCTTAAGAGCCGAGCGTTAAGAGCAGAGCGTTGTTGTCACCAGGCACTTCATATGACAAAGGACATTTTTAATGTCTATGATTTTTTCGGCACTCACCTTATTCCCTCACCAGGTAAGACAGAGCACACGCTTTGTAAGTCTGCGGGTCTCCCCAGGAGCAGGGAGAGTTTTGGTTTGAGTTTCGGTAATTAGAAAGAAATGGCTTCCTTTACGCTGTTGTGGTTTCCGTAACCATAACATCGTGACTAACAACATAAGAGCTATGCCCACCCCCTAAAATTTAAACATTTAAACTACATCACTCCAAGCTTCTTTAGCGTGTAGCATTGGTTCGGAGCCTCGCCAACGCCCCGGCCAGCAGGCGGCTGCCACCAGCTTGTGGCCCTGCCGCTAAGCCCCGCTCTGTCGCTGGCTCAGCTGCTTGGTTTGCACTGGGTCATGCTGCTTCTGCTTTTTTTAAACCATTTAAAGATCCCAGTGGCCAAGCACCCACCACACCCTAGACGTGATTTCCATTTATTTTTTTTTTTTTGCTCCCAGTTTGAAAATGTGTGCTGGCCTGGCCTTCTGGACTGCATTCCCTCTGCCCCTGCCCTTGCTCCTGGCAGGGGCTGCGCTTTGAGGCTTTTGGGCGCTCGAGGGACCTTCTTGCTGCCTTGCAGCTCTGCACACGAGGGATCTTCTCGATCTTCTCGCTGCCTTGCCGCTCTCCCCTCGTTCCTGTGGCCGCTCTCCAGACCCCTGATCGCTTGCATCCCTCCTGAACTACGGACACGAGGACCGCGCACACCTCCCACGCGCAGCCCTGGGCACGAAGATAATTAGCACACATCCCAGCCCCTCTCCTGCCCTGTTTCCACCTGCCGTGCGGGATGCTCCGACCGCAACGGGGCTGCGGGGCGGGGCGGGGGCGTGGCCAGGAGCTGGGCGTGGCCAGGGCGTGGCAAAAGGGGGCGTGGCCAAAGGGGGCGTGGCCAGGGGGCGTGGCCAAGGGGGGCGCGCCCTGCCCGGGGCCGCGCCGCGCCGCCCCTGCCGCCGGCTCCGCGTGGGTGGCGGCCGCGCACAGCGGAGCCTCCGCGCCCGCAGAGCGGCGGCGCCGTGCGGGGCCGTGCGGGGCCGGGACGAGCCGTGCCGAGCCCAGCCCAGCCGTGCTGAGCCGAGCCGAGCCGAGCCGTGCCGATCGGAGCCGCGCCGAGCCGTGCGCGGTGCCGTGCCCGCGGTGCCGTGCGGGGCGGTGCGGGGCGGTGCGCGGAGCATGTCGGCGCTGCGGCGCAAGCTGGGGGACGAGTACCAGGTGGTGAGCACCTCGGCCAGCGGCGGGGGGCTGCCGCCGCCCCGGGCGGCCCCGCGGGGGAAGCGGCAGCGCTTCGTGGACAAGAACGGGCGGTGCAACGTGCAGCACGGCAACCTGGGCGGCGAGACCAGCCGCTACCTGTCGGACCTCTTCACCACGCTGGTGGACCTCAAGTGGCGCTGGAACCTCTTCATCTTCATCCTCACCTACACCGTGGCCTGGCTCTTCATGGCCTCCATGTGGTGGGTGATCGCCTACATGCGGGGCGACCTCAACAAGGCGCACGACGACAGCTACACGCCCTGCGTGGCCAACGTCTACAACTTCCCCTCCGCCTTTCTCTTCTTCATTGAGACCGAGGCCACCATCGGCTACGGCTACCGCTACATCACGGACAAGTGCCCCGAGGGCATCATCCTCTTCCTCTTCCAGTCCATCCTGGGCTCCATCGTGGACGCCTTCCTCATTGGCTGCATGTTCATCAAGATGTCCCAGCCCAAGAAGAGGGCCGAGACCCTGATGTTCAGCGAGCACGCGGCCATCTCCATGCGGGACGGCAAGCTCACCCTCATGTTCCGGGTGGGCAACCTCCGCAACAGCCACATGGTGTCCGCGCAGATCCGCTGCAAGCTGCTCAAAGTAAGTCCCCGGGGACACCCCGGTGTCCTCCTCCATGCCCCCCCGGAGCTGCTGGTGCTGCCGAGCAGCCTTTGGGCAGGGAGCATCGCTGCTGTCCCCTGCCTCCGCTGCGGCTGCCTCCGTGTGCCCGCGGTGCTCGTCGCGCTCAGCGGTCGGGCGCCAGACTTACACGCACCCAGCCATCTGGTTACCCGCAGCCCTATAGGATATATATATATATATATAGTTTATGTGCTGTACTGTTTTACATGCCCATCTATCTGTAAAATGCTTGGTTTCTTCTCTGAGAGGTAATACTTTGTAGCTGGAACTCCTCGGTGTGCATTTTAGAAGGAAGTTGTGTGCCTTTCTGGTGTGTTTCTGTGCTCCCAGACAACGGTGTGTCCCGCTGGGCAGAACTCCATTTACGTGGTGCATGAGCTTCACCGAAAGCAGAATGTTGGGGTTGCATATTTAAAAATAACGCTAGCAGTCCCACATGCCTGAGGAAAATAGAATATTTGTCTGAGACTTATTGCCACAGTCTTTTATTTATAGGGGAGCGGAAGGAGATGTGGAGCGGGTGGCAGGGGATGGCTCGGGTTACGTTTGGTGTGTGCAGAGCATCCTGCACCTTGCCCTGGGCTGGGGGACGTGGGAGCTGTGTGCTGGGTGGGCGCCCCTCGGGGGTCCCTCAGGGGCAGCCCCCACTGCCTTCCCCCCCCCTGCCCTGCTACTGCACCTGCGTCCAGCAAAGCACAGGTGCATTTTTTTAGGGGCAAGATTTGTGGTGTTTTGGCCCAAATAAGTGTTTCTGCCGGGGTTTGCAGGCAGGATCATTGCTGCTTTCGCTGAGCTCTGCAGGACTCCCACTACATCCAGAATAATGGGGGAGTCCGTGGCCCAGAGGCTTGCCCTTGCCTGCAATTTCCGTGGAGTCGTGGGGGACACAACAGGAATTTAAAACATCTGCACAATTTCTGTCGTCTCCTTCCTACCGTGGCCGGCTGATTTTTGTAGCTCGGGACTGACATCACTGGGGATGCTCTCACTGCAGCTGACCTGGAAGCATCAGTTCCTGGTCCCTTCTGTTTGAGTAATCAACTCAGGCTGCGGTTACGTTCTCCTGATGTGAGCTAACGCCGCTTGTTTCCTCGCGGCCGAAGTTCAGATGGCTAAATTGAATTATGTGCAATTAGCCTGGTAAGTAAGCATCCAGTCTTTAGAGGGCACCACAGTGACCCCTCAGCTGCCTTGCCTGCCGAGGCCACGCTGCCCAGGGAGGGATGGGACTGCCGCATTTAACATGCATCTTTAATAGCTTTAAGGAATCAGAACGAGTCATTTCTATTACAGGTTTAAAAAAATAGCCCTTTTTGTATCTGTGTGGTGCCTCTGATGGAATTTTTAAAGTTAGAGCTTACAACTTAGTGTGGCTCCACCAAATTTCCTGAACTTTAAATGTGTGAAAGGCTGCCTTTATGGATGAAGCCATATATTCGTGTTCTGTGATAACGCTGGAGTGACGGGGCTGAAGGTTTTGCAGCTGTTTTCTTTCTTTATTAAAAAAAAAAAAAAAAGGGTAAGAAAACCAGGAGAGCCCAGGGAACCTCGCCATAGCAGCAGTTCAGACAAAGCAAGCTGTCATTGCACAGGGACGTAATTTGTGTTGTAAAAAAGCTCCTCTGTAGGAGCTCTGTACGCGGGCAGGTATAAATGGGTAGTGAGAGGGAGAAGAGCAATAAAGGGCTAAAATGAGGCTCTCCTGTGGATGCAGTTGCTAGCCAGCGCTGCACATCACCTACCAAATTTCTCCGCAGGGCGCGTTTCTTACGCTGCGCGGGGGAAGCAGTGCCTGGCCAGGCTGCTGCCCGGGGGGGAAAAAAAATTAAATAAAGGAGGAAAATCCAGGGCTGCAGCAGGGAGAGCGGTCCCAGGGTGCTGCCGTGCAGGAGCAGCCCGCTCGGCTGGCAGCAGGAGGGGTGCGCAGCTGAGGGCTGCTGCCGCTGCTCCGTGTGTTCTCGCTGGTTGCACGCCTGTGAGTGCTGGCACCGAGGAGAGCTCGGCCCCACGCAGCCACCCGGCTGGCTCCCATGGGTGCACCCTGCCTCATGTCCCACCCTGTGCGCCAACGCGGGGCCACCGGGACAGCCGCAGGGCTGGTGCAGACCTGCTCTTGGGTGCTGCTTCTTAGGGAGAAGGGCGTTCCGCTGTAACATCTATGTCCGATTGGAAATCCTGATAAACTGCTGGAGTTTGGGCTTTCTGTTTTTTCCTGGTAAGACCGTGCTGGAGAAAAAAAATAACAGAAAGCCATAAAGCTGGCAACTTAATGCAAAGACATTCACTGGAATACTCACTTTGCCAAATGGATCTCCAAGATTGTGAGCAACTTGGAGGAAACTTAGAAGCGCTGATCTCTGTGTGACACAGTCGGAGGAGTCATTCAAGGTCACATCCCTCACAGATGTAGTGACTGGGGCAGCAAAACAGTAAATAATGGGAGTTTTTGCACCCTGGCTTGTGCCGAATACGGTCTCTTACTCAGGTATAGCTGTAGAACAATCCATGGTTTGTCTGTAGCGGGTCAGCTCTCAACCTTTACCTGGGCTCCCCTGGAGGAGAGGCAGCCCCGGTGCCCGTGCCCGCCGCACCGCTGGGCGATGTGGCTCCGACCCTGCCGCAGCGCTCGGGGCTGCCCTGGTGGTCCTGAGGGACGTCAGGGCGCTCGGGGGGAGTGTGCCAGTGCCCATGGACTGCGGCAGCGGCACAGCTCTGGGGTGCCAGGCAACATCCCGCCCATTTTTAACCTTTTTCCCATCGTTTCCTTACCCCGTCTGTATTTTATGCCTGTTTTCCATGGACTTTTCTTTCGCTGTGTCCCTCAAGCAGTGAATTCTCTCTAGCGCCCATTTTTATCAGCCTTCCATCTGTTAAGATGCCCATTCTATCGCGATGCTTTTTGCAAGCTAACAGTTCGTCCTGCAGCATCGTCTCCTGCAGCCAACCCATGTTGGTCGGGGTTTGGTTGCTTGCTCCAGGCCAAGCTTTCAGGGAGCTGCCCTTGGGTCTTGCTTGGAAAGCAGCCGTGAAAAAGCTCCACTGAGGCTGGAAGGTGGCACCGAAGGCCAAGAGGAGGCAGTGGAGGGAGCTCACGGAGGTTTGCAGCCGGGCCTTCGCCTGCTTCTCCCGGCACGGCGCGGGCTGGGATGGTTCTGCTTCCCGCGTGGCGGTGCGGGCGCAGGAGGTCCTGTGGCAGTGGTTCCCTCCCGGCGCTGCTCCTTGCTCTCCTTACGGGCCGTGTTTGTTGCTGGGCCCGCAGCTCCGTCCTTTTGCTGCAAGGCAGGGCCCCCGGCAGGCTGCTGTGCTCCTGGGGTGTCTTGGCCTGATTCCCTGGTGTGAAACCGCGTGGCGTTCGGACACCGGGGGCACGGCCAGAAATCTGGATTTGCACACACATAAATTAAAGCCCGTTTCTTAGCTGGAACTCCGGGGCACTGGAAGAGGTTATTGTTTATTTGGGATTAGATCTCCTTCCAATCCAACCACCATTCAGTGAATATTTTAAAAATAGAAACCAAATCCCAAGCGAGGCGCGTAATCCCTTTTTGCTCGGTCTGCTTCCTTTTCTCGTGGTTTCCCAGCCGATTCCCACCCGGTGCCGCCCTGCCAGGGGCAGCCCCGAATGCTGGGTTTGCTTCACGTCGGTTTGAAGCGTGGGGAGCGAGGGGAATTCGTTTCAAGCAGTGATTTAACATCTTGGGGGCTGCGCACGACAAACACAGATTTATAAAACCCGAAAGGAAAATAGTGGCAAATTCTGTCATAAAAATACTGACCAGAAAGGGCTGTAGCGTGCTATTCCTGCTTGTTCACACCACGGAGAGCAGAAATGCGGTCAGAAGTGAAGGGGTGGGGGAGCGTGGCTACGGGCTGTGCTGATGGCAGCTCCCAGCACGGGCTGCAGGCAGCACGGCGCACAGGGTGCGTGAGCCGATGCGCTGAGTTTGGGAGTGATTTTTGTCATGGTCTTGTTATTTAGCTGTTAAAATGTGGTTTATAACGTCTTAGTGGACAGCGGTAACTAAAGCAGTAACAGCCTTTCTGGGCTTTTTTTTTTTATGTTGGTCTAAATGACAGCGTTGTCAAAACTCTCTCGGAAAACCCAGTGTTGGGTGGGTGCTGGTCGTTGTTCGGCAGCGTCGGGGGGCCCTCGCTTTCTGGGGAGGCCGGCGGCTGCTGTAAGCTGCCCTGACTGCTCTCTCTGCTCTCCCCTCGCTGCCGCTCCAGTCCCGCCAGACCCCGGAGGGCGAGTTCCTGCCGCTCGACCAGCTGGAGCTGGACGTGGGCTTCAGCACGGGGGCCGACCAGCTCTTCCTCGTCTCGCCGCTCACCATCTGCCACGTGATAGATGCCAAGAGCCCCTTCTACGACCTCTCGCAGCGGAGCATGCAGACGGAGCAGTTCGAGATCGTCGTCATCCTGGAGGGCATCGTGGAGACGACGGGTGAGTAGCGGCAGCTCCAGGCACCGGTTTGCGAGCAAGATGTTGCGAACGCTTCCGGGCGGCCAAAGTCTTGTTTTCACTCGAAGTGAAAACATTTGAGTGATTTTTTTGGGGAGCGTCTTTGTTTCCAAGGCGATGCTCCCTGCGGGAAGTGAAACCCCTGCCGCCTTTGCGCTGAGATTTTTCCTTTCCTGGCGGGCAGAGCCTGGGCGCTGGAGCCTGGTGCCAGGAGCAGTCGCCGTGCCCTGCTCTGCTTCCCGTGCTCTGGCGTCAGTGGGAAGGCGCTCGGCGGGGACACCAGAACGTCTTGTACCGTTTTTCCGGGGTTCGTGCACTTTTCTAGCACAGGAGGTAATCCCCGTGAACCTCAGGCTGTGGTGTTTTGGTAAGGCCAGCCTTCTGCCACCCCGTGAGGCTGGTGACAGCAGAGACGAATCGTTGGTGCTTTTCAAGAAAACCTCCTGCTGTTTGTGTAGCTGGCTCGTGTACGGGGTTCAAGGCTGACACACAGACCACAGGACTCCAGTGTTGTTGTTTTGTTTTTTTTTTTTTTTAGCAGAACTGTTTTAAACACAACTGGCTGCAGAAAAGGAGTTTTGTAAATACCTCGTTACAATTTTAAAACAAAGTCGTGTGTTGGTATACTTCTGAGTTTGTTTTTGTTAATATTCTCAATGTAGACATTGTACACAGAACAACAAGAAAAGGAAGTATTTTCTGAATCTGTCAAGCCAAACTCATGTAGGCTTGCAAATGCTGTGACCTAGTTTTGTAAAATGAGATGAATATTGGGTAAAATAGAGCACAGTAATTCTATCTTGATGAAACATGGAGGGATGAAAGGTTTTTTGAAAAAAATCATTAGAAATGTGAGTAAAGGAGAACAGAGGAGAATTTGAGGAGAAAGAAACCCGAATAGCAACCTTCCCCAAAGGTGTCTGTTTTTTAGGGGAGGAGAGGCAGGTGCTGTGTGGGGTTACTGCAGACTCTGGGGAAGCCCTTGGTCCCAGGGGAGCATGGAGCCAAGCACCTGCAGGACTCCAGTACCCACTGGAGCTGGGCCCGTAGACATAACCCCCCGGTAAAGCAAAGCGAGGATGTCAGAAAATAACTTGCAGCTTGCTCTGTCAGACTTCTTGCAGCAGAAGCTGGTAGGGAGCTGGGTCTGTGCTTCCTTCCCTCCCAGCGTAAGGCAGCCAGGTGCCCTTGCTGCAGAGCGCAAACCATGGCAGAAGGCAACCCAAGTTTTAAATGTCTGCTGGCGCGGAGAGAGCGGCGAAACTGCGGAGACCAGAAATAACATGCAGTTGTTTAGAAACCAGGGTGCTATTTTCGGGTCGGTGTAAAAATGCTGCCTGTTTTTCATTTTGTCTGTGAAAGCCAGTCATGAATGTGAAGATTCTTTTCCAATTAATTCAGATTGCGAGCAGCTGGAAGGAGAGCTGTGGTGTGCTGGTGGGGCTCACGGGACCGGGTGAACCCTGATCATGTTGTGTGTGGTTTGGGGAGACCGGCCCGACGGTGAATGTGTGGGCTGCAGGAGGCAGGCTGCAGGAAGATCAGATAAACCCTGGCTGACTTGCAGAGGAGCTGAAGGGATATTTGTGGTTGGAGGGACCCGCAATGGATGGGACGGGTCTGGGAGCCCAGCACAGGCCTGCTCCGTGCCAGCCCAGGGGTCAGGGCAGGGGCTGGCAGCTCAGCCCGAGTGCCGCACGTGGGCACTTCTGGGCTCTCTTCGTACCGCTGGAAGCGGTGCTTGATTTAATTACAGATGCAACCTGTGTGCAGCCACCCATTACCCTTCCATCAGTTTCTGCATGAAAAACATGATCTTTATTTTATATCATTAATTTTTAAAGAAACTGAAATCCAAATGCCCCAAGGAGCTGTGCCTCCCCATCCCTGGTGGTGCCTGAGGCCAGGCTGGGGGGGTTTGGGCAGCCTGGGCTGGGGGAGGCCCCTGCCCACGGCACCGGGTGGGCTCTGACGTCCCCTCCAGCCCAAACCGCTCTGCAGAGCTCTTTGAATTGGATTTTAAAGCTTAGAAGACTGTAATTCAATACTAGAACGCCACAAAGATGGATGAATTTGTGTAATTATGCTGTCTTGGCATTTGGTTTCTTTCCAAAGGTCTGAAAGTCAAGTTCAAGCAGTGCTCCCGTGCTGGCTGCGATGGGGGCTGCGTCTGTCCGCGAGCTGCGTGGGCTGCGGCAGGGTATCTGTCTGCTGGGTCTCTGCTGGGTCTCTGCTGCGTACTGTCCTTGAAAGCAACTCATGTGGAAAGCAGCTCATTCCACTGGGATGTGGACGGGGATGGTTGGACCAGGCGATCTTGGAGGTCTTTTCCAACCTTAATGAATCTGCGATGTCTTCGTTCCCAAGAGCTGGAATGTGTGCTGAGCAGAGTAGCGGTTTTAGGGGAAATTTACCCCAAACGCTAGAGGCGTTGTTTTGCTCCTGTGCTGTGTCTGCTGGCTTGAGAAGGCAGTTCAGAGGGTGTCAGAAAATAACGTGATTCTCAGTGTCGCCATTCAGCAACCATCTAATACAGATAATTTTCTAAAGTCGCTGTATTATTTTCTGTTTTTGTAACGTTGTCTTGAAGAGCTTCAGGACCGTGGCGGTAAATAGCTTTTTGCAGGCCCCAGAAATGCAGTGCAGAACTGCACTCGGTGCTTTCTGCTCTGGTCCTTGCGGTGCACTGCAGCTCAGCAGACCTTGCCAGGGTTGTACTAGGGGAATATTTGCTACTGATCATTTGTAGCACATTTAACAGAAAAGGCTTTGATATTCATCAGTTCTGCAGCTTCCAGAGTTTTAAAGGGAGATCTAGTCCTTGCTGCCTACGCTCCTGCTTTGTTTTTCAAGTAAATTATTTTCCGTGTGTGCCTGAAGAGTGCTGTGGCATTGTGCTCGGATCCACAGCATCCCTTGTAATTAACTGGGTGCTGACGCACGTGTCTTGTGTCTCTTGGAGATCTGCTGGTCCCAAAGTCAAGAATTAGACAGCAGGCAAATAATAGTAAATAGCAAAAATATTTATTTCATGACATACTCTTCGCTGTTCTTCTATTTGTATTGACATGACAGAAGCGGCCTTTGGTCTGAAACAGAACAAAGTGAGAATGAGAAGGTGAAAAACAAACACAGACTTCTGGTTCAGCAAAGGGAAACTGAGAGGTACCGAGAGGCACTGGAGGGATCAGTGGGGTTGATTCAGGGCTCTTTACATGTCTGATATTTTGAAATGCTTCAACCTTGACCTATTCTGTAACTCGTGATTCCAAAGTACGCTTAGCAATCCAGCTGGGTCTGGTGCGTGTTGAGGTCTCGGCTGCCTCTCGGGCAGCGCAGGAATTCCTCCACAGTTCTTTGTCACCAGGATTTTGAGTCCCTGCGCTGTGTTTTGTAGGGGTTTGAAAAGAGCTACGGGAGAAAGGAAGCCTTTGCATGCCCTCGTGCTGCAGGGCTGCACTCTCTGGACCTTTTATTAGACTTACTACGGTGAGAAACCGTGCCTCCCTTTGTCCTTCGTATTGCTGGGCACAGTGCGCCTTACAGCGGTGCTGAGCACCTCTCTGCTATAATCCATGTATTTGTAAAAATAGGAATTCAGCACTCCTGATGGCGTTTGGCCCGTGTCAGCTCGTTCTTTTGATCAGGACGTGGAGCCTCTTGGTTTTCTCTAAAAGGTGCTTATGAAGATTTTTTTTTCTTTGACTTTGTTTTCTGCGTTAAACTTTTGATACGCAATGCTACCAAGGGGGGCAGAGGATTAGTAAATGTATACAATAAATTTTGTGTTGACTGTCTGCAGGGACAGTAAAGATTTCTTGGAGAAGTTTAATGAGTTGTTTAAGCAGGATCTTCTTGCTTCTAAGTCCCGCTTGGCTGATTAAAATCACCGTTTCCGATGCCTTCTCTCATTAAATCATATGAAAATGATCTCTCATAGATACCTCCCAACTTGATTAAATTAATTTACTGCCTAGTCACCGAAATTTTAATTTCCAGAAATGTAAACATTTCCTTCTGTTTTCCATGCCCTCCATTGCAGCTTTTAGCTTGCCTAGATAACACGGCGTGATGTATTTTTCAGGTTCCTAAGGGCTGAGTTAAGGTGTTTCTGTGCTCCACAACCGAGGAAGATGGGGGGCAGACCCGGCTCAGCCCTGGAGGCAGCGGGGCTGGCTGTGTCCCTCTCCAGCAGGCCCTTTCCCTCAGGGAGCAGAAGGCAAAACATCTCAGCAGACGTGTTTTCCAATGCCTGTTTTCCCTCCTCCCATCGGTTCCGTCCAGGCTCACCCCGCGGAGCCCTCCCGTGCGGAGCTGTGCCCACCCAGCACCCGGGGGCTCCTGGTCCCCTCGGCACCTCCGGCGTGAATTGCAGGTGGAAAACTCGTGCCCTGGGACTGCCACAAAGACCGAGCCCTGGGTTGCTCCCCGCAAACATCCGAGGGTGCTGGACAGGCTCTGGGTCTTTGGTTATTTCGGGGTCTTGGAGCGTCGGCTAGTGATGGAGGAGTTGAGTAGCTGAAATGCTCAAACGGCTTTTCTGAATTCAAAGATGGTTATGATTCATAAGGGTAATTGCTAATCATTTTGAATTATTTTTGATACATATGCAACCCCTCCATTATTATGATAGCATATAATTTTGAAGAACACTCAAAGCGTTTATTTTCACAACCTATTGTCCCGATCTCACATTGTTGTGATGGAGAATTCTCAGCTCCATTGTCAGCCCTGGAACAGCAAAACTTGCAGGTGCTGTTGGAGGGGAGAACAAGTTTTGACTCTTATTCTGCACTCCCTTTAAGGGCCCTTGCCTCTGTGTGTATTTAGGAATACAAAGCCTTTTAAAACTGGAGCATTATCCTGCGACTTACTGATAAGCGGCGGAAATTGCTAAAAGATGATGAACTGTTAATAAGAACGTACAGAAACCTGGCAGGAATGGCGTATGAATCCATTTTCAAAACTCATTAAGTGTTATTTTGAAAACCTTTTAACACCATTTTCTGATTAAAGAAATCAAACAGCTTGCCATGCTTTTAATTAAATAAGTAGAGAATGGAATCAAAGACTATCTCACTGTTTTTACCTTTAAAAACACGAATAGCTTAAATTATGGAAATGTGGGTCTTCGTAGAAAGGTTTCTCTCAGAAATGGATACTTGTGAATGATTTCAAACCCGAAACAACTTGAGTGAACAAAGAACCGTAACACAAATCTGAAAGCTGGTGTGATTTAGATAATTTCTAGAGCTATTTAAAAACGTTTTTCCTATGCGTTATTCTCAAGGTCACTTAGCTGTGAAGAAACCGCAGTATGAATTGAGCAAATTTAGAGTCGGAGCAAAAAAATGTATTTATTCTGTTTTTATCTTACCATTCATGTTTTGGGGTTTGGCTATTTTTTATTTTTGTCGGTTGGTTGGTTGTTTTGTGCGGGTGCGGGCAACGTATTGTGGGCAGAGGTGCAAGAGAGTGCAAATTCTCTGCGGATACTCTGGATAACCCCGGCCAAGGGCCAGGCTGAGCCGAGTGCTGTGAAGTGGGGCTGCACCGTGGGACTTCCACCCGGGCACGGACGTGGTGGCGATAGTATCACGGCGGGGTTGGTGTCGGAGCCGCCTGTCTGAACCGCTCCCCCATGGAGCATCTCCGCCGCTGCACGACCGAGAGAGCCGTCAGTGCGGCGTGCGGCTGGGAAGGGGACGGGAGAAGAACAGTTCAGCAGGTCTGCCTAATGAGAGGGGTTTTCTCTTCTTTTGTTCTTCTTTATTTTTTTAAACTTAACCTAAGCATGATAAAATAGCCACTTTAAAATGTCACGGTCTCGGCAGTTCACCAAATCTGTTTTCAGTGCTGGCATCGTGTAGAACCTGCTAGCGGAAAGAACAGTATTTATCGGAGGTGAGGGCACGGACGTTTGTCACTGTCAAAGCAGGGATGCGCTGAACGGCCCCAGCTTCCCTCTGGCCCCTGCGGCTGGGCCAGGTACAGCCAGCTGGGTCACAAAAGGGGGAAAAAAAGGAATTTTTTTCGATGTCTGGGCATTGCCTCTAGAATAGCCACAATGGGCAGTCTGACCTGGTTGCAGCCCTCCGCGGTGTGTACTAAAAGTGTATCGCCGATGGGTAGCACTCAGAGAAGCTACTGAAAATGGCAGATTGAACCAACACGAACTGAAAACTGAAGGTGAATACATATGATGAGAACCTGGTCTTAAATTAGTTCTGGTCCGGAACCTTTTCTTTGGTTTTTATCTAGAAATGTAAATCTCTCTGCGGAAATCTGCATTTCAGATGGGGACATGGAAGTGGTGAAAAGAATGAAAATAAAATCATGGAAAATAGGCACTTTTTTTTTTTTTTCCCTTGGGTAGCTTCTGCTTTGGTGAATTAATTATGACTTATAAATGCTTAGTATTTTTTAATGATAATGAAAGGATCTAAGGTTCAGTGGAAATGTAGCAAAAGCAAATGGGTTTATGTGCTATTCGTAAGGAGAAGCAGCTGGAGGAGAACAGTTTTGGTAACTGCATGCCTTATGTAACTTGCAAGCATTGAATTTCGGCTAACGTATACCTCCTGCTTGAGGCAGAAATTCCCAGGAGTACCGAATTCCACTGCATAAAACCTTCATGGCTCTTTCTCCTTTTTTTCTTAGATGCCTTTAGAGATACGGAAGAGAAAAATGGTAGTGGTTTTAATCTGGAGCTCTGCAGGAGCTTTCCTTTCACCACATATAAGCTGAATAACTGGTGATTCATCAGAAGTCATGTCTTTGTAAAAATACTTGCTCGCGCTTAACCAAACAGAATACGTGCGCCTCGAACGCGCCTGCTTGTGCCGTGTGTGCTCGCACCGGCAGGCCTCACGCCCGCAGCCCGTGCACCGAGTCCCCTTTCCTCTGCGAGCCGGTGCTGGGACCTTGGGCCTGACCAGCCGTCCGAGTGCCCTACGGGTACGCTGCCAAGGAGAGCTCTGCCCGGCAGCACCACGCGAGGGTTTGCGTGTCTGCATCGATCAGAGCTTCCCGGGGATTTCATCAGCCAGGTAGCGGTTCTATCAGCTAGGTAGCAATTTCCTCCGAAGCGTACTGGGGGAGGTGACGGTGGAGGGAGGGAGGACGGACTCTGAAAGTCCAGCACTTTGTACGTTTCGGCGATGTCTTAAGGGTTTCACTGTGAATTGTTACTGCAAAGAGCGAGGGTAACAGTTTTGTATGACTATCAGTGAAAACCTTCAGTAAGGCTCTTTAGGAGTTCCCAGGGTGCATCTGAATCGTCAAAGATTTGCTAGAATTCCCGAGAAGGAAATAAGCGGTCATTCTGCCTGTGCTTTGGACATGAATAGTCTTTTAATTCTCTTTAACATTTCCATAATCACTTATGCTGACATTTTTAACTTGTTGAACGCTTCATGTGCTTTTTATTCTATAATGAAATCACTGAAGCAACAGCATTTAACAACCCCTCCCAAGGCTGTGGGTGACACAGAGGCACTAGGATGAGTTTCAGTTCCTGGAGAGTCCCTTGCTGTTTTTTTATGCTTTTTTTTTTTTTGGCTGATACTGGGCCAGATTACTGGGTGATAGGGTAGTACAGTGTAGTAAATATAGTATATGAGTAGATGCAAGTACAAATACATACTGAGCATATGTGAGTTATATATATATACACATAGATATATAAGTAAAATAAACTCCGTCCTGCAGAGGGGTGAATGAGGTTGAAAGGTGGCTAACTTCAGTGCTACCCCTCTGGCTGATGTACCAAACTGCGGTATGTTGTGCATGGAGTATTTAGAGTTTTTGCTGTTGGCAGGCTGCAAAGGGAGGCCACGTGCTACCGGCAGCCTTATAGCCGTGGCATGGGTGCATGTGCGTGCGTGCACAGGCAGGTGTGCGTGTGCGTGAGTGTGCAACAGAGCAGAGAGCACGTGGCGGAGCAGGGCTGCGCGGCCTCCCGCCACGCGGGTTTGCCACGGATCGCGCGGTGGAGGCGTGAGTGGGGCTGGTTTGCTGCAGCGTGCCGCTGCAGCTAGCGAGTGAGCTGGGCTTGCTTTCCGCCGACGCCTGCTGGATGGAGCCTGCCAGCTCCCCTGCTCCCATCTGCTGCTGCTTCTCGCTCCTCGCCGCCCAGGCTCCGCAGCAGCTCGCGGCGGTGATGCGTCTTTGGTTATGCCAAGGGATGCGAGCTGGAATTGGGAGGGCGGGGAGAACCAGTAACTCCTGGTTCACTACTCTGGTAGGAGGCTCTCAGAAAGATATTTTTCTTTCATTAGGTGCAGAAATGCATTTTCTTTAACTTCCATCATTGCAGCCAATTTCCTTAAAACTCCATCTAATTTTTTCTCATAGTGAAGCCTTGATAGCGAAGCTTTACCAATTCATACAGGGGACCACACAAAAGCTTCAGGAAGGAGAAGGCGTGAGGTGAGGGCTTTTTGTTGGGTTGTACAGCACAGAGGAGAGCACTCAAGGATTGTGGGCCCATTCTTGAAATCATTTAAGAAGGTGTTTCTTTCCCAATTGTAAGTATCACAAATTCTGGTTAACAGGGTAAGATGGGCGGCACATCCTGGTGCGGTTGGGAAGGCACCAGGAGCAGGAAGTCCCAAGGCATCGGTGAATATTTTAAAGTAACTCATTGGAGTACCAGTAAGGCTTCAGCTTCCAGGACTGATTTCTGGTTCTATGGCCGGGTCAGGTCTGTAGCATCCGTCTGGCTCGGTGGCGGCTGTGGGGAGGCACTGGCCAGCTGGGGCCAGGTCCGCATTCAGACTGTGGCTGGTCGTGGGGCTGGTCATGGGGCTGGCTCCGCATCCCTCAGCTCTGGCTGTGGGCAACAGGAGCAGGGCTTCAGGCTTTCAGCCTCCCGGGCAGCCCAGCGCAGCGCTGTCAGCAGCTCGTTGGCTGTGACTGGGAACGGGCCCTCGGGCACCGGGGGTTCTGAGAGGTGGCGCAGACCGGGGGGACCTGCAGGAGATGGGGACAGCTGCTTTCCTTCCGAAGCAGGAGGAAGCTTTGCGTTAGGAGTACCGCTGACAGCAGATTATACGGCAGATTGTTAATAAAGCCCTGTCTCCAAACATCGATAACGTACCTTGCATGGAACATCCGGTGATGTACCCTGTGTATGCATCTCATTTGCTGTTGTAGGTAGAGACACTGGTGAGAAAATACATGGCTAATGCCTAGAGTTTGTTTTCTTCTGGGAAAAAAAAGAAACAAGCAGCTGCATTTCACCCTTCTTAAATGTCTTCCAAGCTCATCGAAATGGGGCTCGGGGGCGAAGCGCAGGAGGAGGGGAGGGAGGAGGGGAGGAAGGGAAGCCAGGGTCATTTGAGAAGGCAGTAAAATGAAATTAAAAATATTAACTTGGTTAGGACGACGAACTGTCTGCTGACTCTGTTTCTTGTTGCTCTGCATGTTATTAATCACGGTCTCGGTGTCCTTGCTGCTCCCGGGAAGCTCGGTTTGTGTAGTCTGTCCTCGCCGGCCGCCTGCCCTCCTCCATCACCACAGCTGAAAGGGTTCACCACGGGGTGCGAGAAGGGCTGGCTTTGCTTTGGGAGCCACAACTGCACCCAGGGGTTAGGAGTGAAGCCTGCACCCTGCACGTCCTATGCTGCTGGAGCCTTGGCACAGGTCCTGAGGCTCACAGAAGAAAAACTTCCTCCGTCTTGGTGATGCTTGGCTGGGAAAGAGAGTGATAAAATGGAGTGTGCTTCCTGTTCCCTGCTGTGAAATAAGGGACGGCTTAGTGTGCTGTCTGAAATGAATGCCTCATCACAAAACTTCTGTCTTCTGGGTTGCGGTTGCAACTCTTTTTGTGTATTTAACAGTCGTACTGGGTCACTGGTCCAGTTTCCCCAGCCCAGTTTGACACAGAGGAAGGTTTCCCTCTAGTCCTTGGGACTGACTGACAGGGTTTCTCATCTCGTAAAAAAATCCGCAGAGGTGCAAACGTAGGCTGTGCTCGAAAACTGAACTTGATGTCAATGCGGTAAGTAAAAGACAAATACACGGCAAGTTATAGAATGTTCATTTTCTGCTTTTACATGGAATAGAAATTAAATAAAACAAATTCAGCTGAAGTTTGTTAGCTCAGTGACTAAGTCATTGTTCATGGGAATGGCAGGTGCAGTTCTGGTTTCCAGTAGCATTCCTTCCGATGACGGGGTTCTCACCATCTGCAACGTGCCAAGCCAGCATGTGGGACCTGCGTGGACGTTTCGCGTCCCTTCCCAGTGCACGCTCTGTTTTTGCCTGCTGTGGCTGCACAGTGGGGTGCGGGTGCTGCTCTGGGCTCATCCCTGGGACGGGGCTGCTGGGAGGGCGCCGGCAGCCCCAGGGTGTGGGGCCTGTAAAGTAGTAGCACAAGGGTTGGGGTGGGTGATGGGGTGGAGGCACCCGAACACCTACACTGGTTTCCTATCTGCAGGAGCGAGTTGGTTAAAAAGGCAGGGAAAATTGAATTCAATAGGATTCAGGGAACATCAAAAACAAAGTCAATGTTTCAGGCTAGGACCGAGGTCACTTTCTGCATGCTGCTGAATATTTTAGTATAGTGTGAGCTATTTACTCATTTCTTTGGATACTCGTTACGAGTGCTGCACTTAGCTGACTTCATTATTAAGCCTGTGTTACTGTTTTGTGACTCACATCACATCTCGCCTGTCAGTTGCTGTGCTGCACTTGAGCTGGAGTTGCTGGAGTTATTCTGCTTTTTGCCTTGTGGAAAGGGCCACCAGGGCTGATGCTCCCTGTATCAGGCCGCTGTGCCCGGCCGTGGGCCTGGTGTCCGGTGGCACCCGGGACGTGGCGGGGACACCTCTTACAGGGTCAGGTTGTTGTCAGCTGCAGGGGAAGCATTATCGGCTCTGCTTTCACCTGCAGAGCTGGAAGAAGAAATTAATAAAAGCAGGCAATGCGAGCTTCCCCGTTCTGCAGAAAATATATTTGCAGTCCTGCTAAATGGCGATTTCATGCTCGACTGAGAGCAGAGCCCTTTGGTGATACTTAAAACTTAGCAAGCATTATGTTCTTTACATTTATAAATACCCACGTGGCCTCTCATTTTGCAGTTTAATTTAGGGTGTTCTTTGTGTCTACACGGCCAGACGGGGGAGAAATGCTTCCTCCTGCTCTCACAGCACCTCGGTAATAGGAGCGGGCGCGTTCCCAGTAAATGTGGGGCTGAGCACACCCCTGGCCGTGGAGGGGCCGTCCCAGGGTCCTGCTGGGGGTTAGGGGGGCACTGGGCAGCCCCTGTATTTGTGGGCAGCCTGCTTGCCGTCCTCTGCCAGTACGCTGGGCTAGTTCAGCAGAGCTGAGGTAAGCCAGCGGAAATGCAGGCTGCCCCTGCGAGGTTATTCTCAATAAAGCATTGGTGATGTTGTCGGCTCGTTCTGTCAGCAGCCAACCGGTGCCTCCTGCGTGTTCCTTTACAACGACATGCAGCAGGGCGCTGGGCTGCTCGTCGGCACAGAGGTAAGGCTTCCAGCCCGAGCCGCTCCGTGGTCCTGGGACCCCGTGTGAGCACCGTGAGCAGCAGCTTCAGGGGGTGCCAGGCATGCCGGGGGCAGAGCCGGCTGCGGGGTGGCCGCGCCATGGGGCTGCCTGAGCTCCGGCGCTGCCCGCGCCGTGCTGCAGCCTTGGGGCCTTCCCAGAGGGGGCTACCAGCCCGTCAGCAAGTGCGGCTGGGTTGAAGCAATAATGCGGTCCAAATGGCAAACTAGGGCTGCTGAAAAAGCTTAAAAACTGAAACGGTTGAAGAAATTTCCGTCCACAACAGCAGTGAGGGAGATGCTGAGAAAATGTGACCGCGTGGCACCAGCGGTGGTGGCGGAACCGAGCGCATTTGTCTGAGCCGCTCCCGGCCCCTGGCGTATCTGCCTACCGTGGGCAAAGTGCTCAGCGCAGGCTGTGTTTGCAGGGCACAAAGGGTTGATGTGTCCGTGTACGGCACCACATGGCATCGGGAGAGGGTGCTACGGGTCCTGGGAACAGCTCCCTGCCCCAGGGGCATCGTTTTCTATACGTTTGTTGTCCCTTTATTTTATTTTTTTTCTCTTCACCTATTATCTTCCTGTAGGTCTGTACCATATTACTCGTACAGCAGTTTCAGAAATCACCATGTAGCAAACTCAGCCCTTCTGTTTTGGATAACAGTGTGCAAAATCCAGCTACTTCTAATCGAAGGACGCAGGGTGGTGCAGCAAGGTGCGGTGCAGACCAGCGGCTGCGCGGTGCCTGTGCACAAGTCAGCTGTAATCCTCCGCCTCCGGTTCTTGTAACTTTCCAGTCAATTGACTTCCAAGGCTGGGATTTTTCATGCTTGCTCTTTGCTTAGAGGAAAATATGTTTTGGCAAGTTGGTAGACAATAAATCGTTGCATTTTGTGGAGTATGTGTTCATGGTACGGAGCCATGCTCACTGACTGCTATACTGACTGCTATAGACAGCTTTGTTGGTGGGCAAAGAGGATAAATGCAGCAAGAGGTAGAGTTAACATTGCTGAAATAATGGTTTCTCGTTCAACCTGATTCCAATCTGCTGTCACATATGACTTGCTAAAGAGCGCCGCGATTGCCTGAGGATTCCTAAATACCAAGAGCCTCCACGTCATGAAGCAGTTTCCCTGCGTTTCAGTGGGAGCTCACGGGGCTGGGGCTAGCCTCAGAATTCCCAGAAAGTTTTCCATTTTTTAAAAAACTTGTCTGATGTCAAATGATTAATTTCTTAGCGAGTGTTAGGAAAAGCCTTGATTATAGTTTGATTTCCAATATCCGCAGTGTTTTCTTAGGAATTGTGGTTTGCGGTCACTTTTTAAACAAAATACAAACGCCAGCTTTTGTTTTACTGCACAGGTCATGCAGCAAATCACGCAGCAGCTCCTCACGGCCGTTTCCAGCTGCCAAAAGATGGCTTATATTGAAGAACCATTGATTTTTCAGAGAGTCGTCTGCAGTGTGCCAAGCCGCTGCCACGGTGATGCATGACCATGGGGGCAGGCAAAGTGCTTCTGCAGGGCCTGTGGTCATGGTGCCGTGAGTGCTGCTGTGCTCAGAACGCCGCTGGGTACGGTGCTCAGGTGGCCCGTGTGCTTTTCAGAGTCTGGTCTGATTTTGGCAGCTAGGTAAAGCTGTGGGAAGAGTTATGAGTAGCCTTCACTGTTTGCCCTCTGCCTACGGAGAGGAAGCTAACTCCCTGAGAGGCTGTCCGAGTTCAGAGGCTTTCTCCTGCCTGCTGAAGCTCTCCTGTCTCCTTGCCAGCCCCATCCCTGGGCAGAGGAGCCCAGAAGTGACATTGGGACAGGTCACCAGGAGAGCAGTGCTGACTCACTTCGTCGTGGAGGCGCAGAGCTCGCCCCGCTGTCTGTCCCCGGGGAGATGCGCACGTTTCCTGGAGGAAGCAGGTATCGGGGCAGATACCAGGTCCGTGGTGCTGCCCGGGGACAGCGGCTGCTGGCTGTGCTGCCCAGCTGCATCGGGGCACGGGGGGCATCCCGCTGCCTGCGGGAGCGGCCTGCTGCAAAGGTGTTAAATTGTTGGTGGGATTTCACATGGGCGAGGGAGTCTGGTTGTGCACCCTGGCCGTCAGCTGGAAAGACAGCTTCAGCACAGCCACTTGGCGTGAGAGTACTGTGAAATATAGAAGAGTCTGCATTTGGGGCTTTTTTCCAAACACATGGTTTAGGGTGTGTGCTTATTTGTGTTTGTTTCATTTTGTCAGCCCTCACAAATGTTGTTGTCCCAAACTCCTCAGTCAAGACTGCTCCCCGAAGCCTTGGGATTAATGCTGCTGAGCTTTTCCTTGCATCGAGTGCCTGGACTTAATGCTTACACCGCCTGTGTCGGTGCTGGGCCAGCACAGCCAGACGCACTATTGGTGTGCGAAGGACGTAAAAAGCCTCTTCCCTATTAAAAAGGCAAAGGTTTAAAAAAGTAATCACCTTCTAAAGTTATTCCTCCTAGCGCCTTTCCCCAGCAGAGACATCGTGTGAAGCAGCTATTTCTGGCTGAGAGGCAGTGCTGGGAATGCAGAAAGAGCGCGGGGCTGGTGTGAACACGTGTGTGGGCAGCAGTCGTGTTGCAAATAGAGCTGGAGAATGGTCAGGATGTCTGAGCAGAGCGAGCAGCGTCCCGACAAGATGCTTTACCCAGGGGTGCACGCAGGGCTGGCGCGGGGGCTGCCCACCAGCCCCGGCTGGAGGTGACGGGGTGATTACACGTCCTGCTGCTGCTGCGGGAGGTGGTGTCTGTACGTGGAGAATGGATTTTACAGAATATTTAGGGGAGTGGTGGTTTGAGATGCTGTGGGACCCCACTGCTGCCTGGATGTTGGTCAGGCACCCCAGTCCCATCAGGGATCGTCCCTTTTTAAATCTGGGTTGGCCTTAGAAACACTAACACGGAGATGTAGAGATAAATGAAGCAAAAATGAGGTGGCCTCTTCAAGCAACAATTTTTCTAACAAGATTTCCTCTGCTCCTTGTTAAGATATTGATCTGTGTTTGCAGCTGGATAGTTCAAGACAAAGCTGAGAGCTCCCATCCCCTGCATAAATAACCGAGGACATGGCGTGACTAATTGTTTGTGATTAAGGACATGTGTATGCTACCATGTCAGACCGCTCTGTGCTGCGTTATGGTCTTTAAATCTTTCTTCTGTCGATTGCTGTTAGCCATTTCACGGTTCTACATTGCAAAGTGGCTTCTCTGGCAAAGATATGATGCTTTTGCTCCCTTCTGTATTGTTTTTAATGTCAGATGGGTGTGGGTTTCGGGCTGATTTTGGCTTCCGGAGGGCTTTTGGGACCAGAATAACTGAAAGTTGGAACAACTTTAAAGTTAAAATTATGACCGCAGAGCATAGGAAAGTGCAGGGGTAATAAAGACAATGTCTGGTTGGAGCTGTGAATCAATAATATCCTTGTTCCAGCGCTGAATTAGGTTTCCTTTAAGTGCAGAGAGCTGCAGACCCATTTTCCCAGCCCATCGACCGGTCAGAGCTCTTTCTGCTGGCGATCCCCCTTTCACCTGCACTTCTGCAGCTGTAATCCTCGTTCCCACATTAAAAACCGCATTTCTGCCCAGTTCACAGCTGCCGTGATAAATGCTGTGGCTGCACGGAAAGTGCAACATCTCTAATTTAGGAATCATTACCCTAGATAATAGGCAGTAAAGAGGCCAAAATGGGTCCAGAAGGTAATCTAACCATAGTCTGTAATGTGCGCTGTCTGTTCCTGGCCATCAGGGAGATGTTTAAGGAAGTGCTAGAGGCCCGAGGTTCCTGGAAAACCTTTTTCCCATGGCCCTGGGGCCATGCAGATGTTACTAGCTGGTTATGCAGTAGTTGCTAATTAGTTATGCAGTAGTTACTAGTTAGTTAGCTGGTAGCTGGTGTTATCTGCTAAATTCTGCTCTCAGAGTTTTGCTGCCAGATTGGAGCCTGAATGTGCCAACAAGTACTTTGTTGTTGAAGTGAGGAAATAACATCCAAGAAAGAATGGAATTAGAAGAAGATTAAAAACAAAAGGAATGGGGAGAATAACGCATAACTGAACTAAATTGCAAAAATTATTTTCTTTAATGTAAATCAGCTTAATTTCGACTCTTGAAGAGCACATAGATTGCTGTGTTTCTGAAGTGGCTTGCTCTCGCTTGAAGATTTATTGTTCAAATCACATTATTACTATTACTCCTAATGGGAAGTGACATTTCTAAGTGGTACTATTGATGTTGTCTCTTGGAGGTGCCTTTTTCTGTTATCCTACAATAACCTGCGTTTCAGCTACCTCGCCTGGGAAAACACAACTTCGCTTTGCCTGCCGTCCCCTCAGGAGAACAACGTAGTGCGACGCAGTGGTTTGGTGCTGGTGATTTCAAGAGAAGCTCAAAAACCTCTGCTGCTTAGTTCGAGTGCCTTATTAGGTCAGTATAGAAGCAGTCTTTATTTTTGGCATCTGAGACAGTAATGCTTTCTAAGAACGATTATCTGTGCCTTAATATTTAAAGCTGCCTCACCGCAGGAGGATTTGGCAGCCGCCGGCCGCAGGCTGTGCTGGTGCCACAGTGCCGGGCTCCGACCAGGATGGGGTGGGCAGCGACAGCAGCGGGGTGGCTTTGCTGCCTCCACGTGTGCAGGACAACTCAACGCAGGGGAAGAGCCATTTCTGCATGTTTTGGGAGCTGAAAAGTGTGGGATGTGGGAGCTCTTGATCCCATCCCTGCCCAAAGAGCAGGAGCCAGGATGGGAAGGAGCCAGCAGGGCTTTGAACTCAGCGGAGGGGTGCAAGCTGCAGACACTGCCCAGGATTTCCCAGTTACAGAGCTATTGCTCACGTGCATAAATACTTTAAATGAGCTTGTACTGCCTGACTGCAGCTAGAAGCTCATCTCTCTCACTTGGTGTGCGTTATTGGTGTGTCTTCTTTTTCTTCACCAAACTGTGTAATGCCTTGCTTAGGAATTGTCCTTGACCAGTCCAAGTTCACCAACTAGTTGCTCTTTGAAATGCTCGTGCTCTTCTGCCTCCAAAGAGCTGTTCACGTTTACCTGAGTTCCAGCCACTAAAAAACAAACTCTGGAAGGCTGAGCACTATGGGTTGCCTCACTTATCTTATGTGATTGGCAAAGAGCCAGGCTGAGACTGAGGCAGGGATGTTTCTTCTCAATATTTTTATAAGAGTTTCTGGAGAGGGCTTAAGCACGCAAAGCTAAGGCAGCAGCAGCAGCAGAATAGAGAAGTGAACGTAGGCATGCTGCGGTTTTGTTTTTCCTGCCCTGACTCCCCTGCTCGTTGTGACCCCGCAGCAGCAGCTGATGGGTGACGGTGCCCCCGGGGCAGGAGCAGGCATCACAGCGGTGGGGCCCCATGTGCAGGCTGGCAGGCATCGTCAACCTTTCCCTCCATCCCAAAGCAGCTGAATCCTGTTAAATTATTAAATGCTTCCCAATATTCTCCATGTAAGCCTTCTCTGCATGCCGTTGTGACCAAGCCAAGTGTATCTTGTGTTTTTTGCTTCTCTGCCAGCTTCTGAGGAGCAATAATTAGGTTTATTTTCTTCATGGTTTCTCATCTCCAGTTTGTCAGCTGTCCTGCAGGACAGAGTTTGCTCCCAAGTATTCTGCATCTCAGAAAGGCACTTCCAGCTCTTGGAGATGCCGATGTCTACACTGCAGAGACTTGTCTGGCCACGTGCTGGAGCTGACCGTGTCCTGCGGCCGCTTGCCGTGGTCACGCCAGCTACCTGGGGCACACCAAGGAGCAGGAGAGGAAGCAGGAGGTGCTTGAAGAGCATCCTCGGCACCATCTGACTGAAGTCAGCTGTATTCAGAGTTGTACTCAGCTGGTAAAACAGCAAGCATGGCTGGCCGCCGCGGGGAGACGTGTCACTGGCTGCCGGTCATCTGCAGCGAGCGAGCTTCAGGAGCACAAGGACAAGAGAGAAAGCAGACCCAAGAGGCTTGCTCCTAAATATAGACATCTTCCAAACTTCCTGTTGGAGCTCTATTAATTATTCATTCTTTTTTGCCTTTTTATTTTTTAGCATGACGCCTCACATATATTAGATGCAATCATCTAACGGGCACAAATTGTAGCGCTAAGCATATTCACAGTGTTTCACTGTAGCCTGTTTCGTCTTTCTCATTATACTGCAGATGCTTTAAATTCACGCGGTACGCAGTAATGGGGATGAAATTTCCCACAGTGGAACATTGCTGACTTAATGTTGCGTGATGAAATAGCACAGATTTATATTTAATATTTCTTTTCAAGCAGGCATCGCAGTGCAGGAATTCTCTGCTTGTGGCTGCTTCCCACAGTACCGCTCAGCAGCCAGACCTGGGCAGGTTTTTAAAGCTGCAGGAAATTCATGTCATGCTTTATACTGTGCGCCTTGTACAAGGTGAAAAAATGGGCTTACTTGTTCTCAGCACCCCGTTGTCCAGCGCAGGTGCTTGGAGCAGAGCAGAGGCGCCAGCAGACGGCTGAGCGCTCGCATTGTAATTAATTCATCTGCAAAGCTCGCTGGAATTAGAGCTCGCTTCTGAAGGAGGCTTCTAATTGAGAGTAAATGCCTCATTACCGCTGAGCAGATCAACCTGAGAACATCAGTAAACACAAACAAAATAATTAATGACTTCAGGTAGCGTACTGTGGCACCCTGGCTGCTGTCGGGCGCCGGAGGTGGGCCAGGCCCAGGCGCGGCTGAAGGGGGGACTCCTGGCCGGGAGCTGGCGTCCAGGCGCCTTTCCTGGGAGTTTCAGGAGGTGATGAAGTTATGTGCCCGAAGGTGATGAGCAGGACTTGTGCACGTTCCTTGCTGCGTGGGTGCTGTGGCCTGGCCAGGGCCTTGAGCTTGAAGTGGAAGTCGTGTCTGCTCTGCCCTCGGAGCCAAACCTCTGTGACAGACTGCCATGCGGGTGCTAGTTACAGTTGTCTCCACACCAGCACCCAGGTTTTGAGATCGTAGAGTACATTAAGCGTGATGTTACCACACAGAATTGTGGAAGCTTTGAAATACTGCATTTTTACGGAATGCTTCTCACATAAGAGAAGCTAGTACGTGGATTTCGTGGAGGAAAACCACAGATGACAGTGGCTGTTAATGAGAAGATCTGTGCCAGTCCGTGCGTACAAGAGCTTGTAAACTCTTTTTCTTCTTTTTTCTTCTCCCGTTATGCAGTGGCTACTGTTCTGGCCGATGAGGAGGGGCTCAGGTGAGGAGGGGCTTCCCATCCCGTCCCGTCCCGTCCCGTCCCAGGAAGAGTGCCCTCGCTGTAGCTCTGGGATCACAGCACCACCCGTGCTGGCCTGAGCCCGTGCTTCCTGGCAGCAGCACATAGCCCAGGGTGCTGTGGTTTCCTGAGCGCGTGACGCCAGACTGAGAAAGCAGCCACCTCTTGTGTGGTTCGCTCAGCTGCAAATCACTGGGATAACCTGCACGCCTGTGGCACGGGTTTATTAATTTTGTGTCGGTTTTTAGAAGGGTCACCACGTGTTGCTGTCTGCTGGTGGAAGGTTTCCGCGGCTAGACGCAGTCACCTGAGGCGCTGCCCCAGCAAAGGGGCACGTGCGATTTGGCACAAAGGGTTGTGTCCACTGCTTGGTTACAAAGCAGTATTTCTTGTCAGAAAAATGTCCGATGCCTTTAGATAGTCCTTCTGTAGCAAAGAATGGAAATGTCTGCAAGAAATGGCTTCTGTGGGCATCCAGAAGAGAGAAGACCCAGACCTGGGACCTCTCTGCAACTGTGCCCACTGTCCTGAGGATGGGACAAAAAGCTGACAGACAGACCTTGCCAGCACCTTGTTCTTTTTTATGGTGTCTCAGCATAAAAACAGATATTTGGGAAGTAATTAGCAAATTTTTGACTTGGGAAAAGTATTTAGCTCAGATAAGCTTGTTAAATTTTATGTATTCACCAGGGGCTTTCTCTGTAGTTTCTTGGATTTACTTTTCACATTTATCCTATGGCTTAATAAGTGATGGAAACTGGTGACCACTGCCCCGAATTTGAACTGAGGTCTTCTGCGGTGATTGCCACGTGAGCATCTCAGAGCTCCTTCTGCCTCACGCGGTGTGAAGGCGTGCAGGCACCTCAGCCCAGCGGGGCTTTCCCCAGAAGAAGAGCAATACACTGACATGTAGGATTGGAAACAAAAAAGAATACCATACAAAATTCACAAGGAAATGTCAAAAATAATGTCTCAGTTCTGAGATTTCCGGGAAAAAAGTCATGATTTTCCCCAAAATGTCAAAAAGTCCCAGAGTTGCAAGATTTTAAACTGGCCTTTGGGTTTGCAGGTTGGGGATGAGAGTTAATGTCAGCGCAATCTGCATGTAAGGGAACGGGTTTATGTGTAAAATTAGAAGCTCCTCATAGGCATACGGTTATTGGTACAGCACAGCTTTCAGTTCTGTCTCATTTATTCTCCTGGGGTGCACACGGGAATAACAAGTACGCGGCATGACGTCACATTACAATATATATAGTCACTAATTAACCTTTGCTTGCTGCTATAATAGTCTCGCTCCTGTGCATGCTGCAGGAAATTATTTTCTGCTATATTATCTTCTCGATGCTTTGTATATAAACCATAATGGAAGATGGGGCCACATGAAGAAAACAGCGTGCAATAACTCAGAGCCTTATCTGCCTTCCCTGCTTTTGCACCAGGAAATGTTAGGCCTGTTTTATTTTGGGATTTTTATTTTTATTTTAATACGGGAGAGGTTTGATGGCACTGCAAAGGAAGGGACAGCTCTGAAATGTTGTGCATCTGGTAATCAGAATGCACCTCTGTTATCCGCAGAGATCAGACAAATATATTACCAAGGAAAAAAAAAAAAAAAAAAGCAGTGGCCTCCTGCTCGATGTTGGGTTAGCGCTCCACCACCACATCCTTGGGTAAAGGGGCAGCGGGGCTGCTTTTCTGCACGGGGGAACCCATGGCTGGAGTTTGGAGCTGCAGAGCCCCTCGGCGTGGGAGGAGGGTGGACGGTGACACCGGGACCAGCTGGAGGGCTCGACCCAGACTCTTCTCCCCGGCATTCATCTGAGGCTGCTGAAACCACGCCACAGGCAGCAGAGGCAGGGCAGCACGAATCTTCCTGTGCTCAGTTGATTTTAAAAATTAATTACGGAGAAAGCATGTTGTGTTGTGTCATGTTCCCAGCATCTCTGTGATGCTGGCCATAAAGCCCCGCACGCTTTCTTCTGAAGGGTAACTGGGAAGCGAAGCAGTTCCATGATTTTTCACAGAAGTGCATCTTGTCTCTTTCATCTTCTCTGCTGTAAAGGCAGCAATCAGCCATCAGGCTGGAGCCAAGAGGCTTTCCTTGGCCAGAGACAGTCACGTTGTTCTGATGAGCGAGCCCCGTGTTCAAAGGCTGGAAACCCAAGGTAATGGGCAATTTATTTTACTGCTCTTTGCGGCCAGGGACCATTCAGATGCGAAGAACAAAAACCAGTTATGTCCCACTGGGCATCTGGGGCTCTCTTGTGGCTCTTATGGAAATTAAAGCAGCTGAATTCCTCGTAATTGATGCTGAAGAGCATCCTTAAAATTATTGCCATTTGAGTTTCATATTTTAGCAGCATTCATGAACTGGGCAGCCTGAGCAAGCTGTGAAGTTGATAATAAAGTCGAGCAGTGGTGGGCAGTGGTATTTTGGTCTCATGTGTAGGTAAAGCTTTTTTGTAGAAAAAATGCGGGTGAGAATATTGTTTTTTCTCCTTGCTAATGGCTTTGGGAGAGATGTAACATCAGAGGTGAAGCCAAACAGTGAAATATCCTGCTCAAAGGGAGCAGAGCGGGTTTGTTAATGTTTGTGGAAAGCCTGTGTGTACAGCAAGCTTCCAGGAAGGGAAAGAAACCTGGAACGAGCGCTTATTACCTCCCAAAATCCAAACTGATGTTGTGTTAGCTCGGTAAGCTCATGTATATTCCAGGAGCTAACTACAACACTGTCAACAAATTACTGCATAAAGAGGAGAAAATTCTGTTTTTAAGGTGTTCTCTTTTCTAAAGTTTGTGATTATTTTGAAACCTCAGAGGCATTTCTGGTTGTATATAGATAGGTAATTTTCATGAAAACCTGAAATTGCTGCCAGGAAATGAAGCCTAATGAACAACTGTATGCTTGCAGAGATATACTGTCTGCTTTCCTGCTCGTCTCCATGCAGCTGTGTTTATTTTCTGTGGGCACTGCCGGCAGCAATAGCCCTTTCTGAAATTGCATATTTTAGGTGGGCACCTGCCTGGGTGCTGCCTTCTCGTGGGGAAGTGTCCCTTTACTGGCAGCGCCTGCGAGGATGCTCTTCCTGCTGATTGCTTCTGAAAACATGTGAACGCTGTTGATCTCACGGCTTTGCTGTAATTTAAGTTAAATTCTTGACATGATGAGACAGCAGAGACAATTTCTGCTGGCACTCAGTTCCCTCTTTGCTTGGAGCACTTGTGTCCGTGGGCAGGGTGCACGGGCTCAGGAACGTGAGTTCACCTCGGCGCCCCGTTATGTCAGCAGCAAAGCAGAGATTTCTCTGCTGCGGCTAATGATAAAACTGTGGACAAACACAGCCTCATTCTTGATATTTAAATGACTTAAATATTAACGAAATGAACCCTCGGACGCGTGGTGGGAAGGGAGTGCTCTGGCAGGGTGCACAGCATGGCTGGGAGAAGCTGCAGGGTCAGTGCAGGGGCTTCTCGCCCCCTCCCGAGGGCATGACTTGTTCACTACGTAGTTGTGCTGTGCTCACGTGGGGTGCAGCAACGAGTGCCTGGTTTCCTGAAGGTACCTTTACAGCCCGGCGATTATCAAAGGTAATCAAAGAGATTACCAAAATACTCGTTTCACCCAGAACTGACAAAATTTAGGCATCTATTTCTTGGGAAATTCTGTGTGCCTGACGTGTTTGCAAGAAATGTTTGTCAGCTAAAACTGAAGACTCTGCGGCAAATGCTATGTTTAGTTCAAGGGATCTTGTGTTAAGCACTGTGAATTAATTTTAAATACATGACACAAGCTGTGCACGCGGGGAGATGCTGCTGATGGAGCTGGTGACTGGGACTTTTTTGGGTGCAAACCAGGCGCTCTCGCGAAGGGTGGGTGAGGATGAAGTAGCTGCAGGCAGGAAGGCTGGTTTACACGTTATGCCAGCAGATTTCTGCGCAGCAGAAAGTCACAGAGCGTGCCCTCAGAGCAGGCTGTGACCGGGTGCTGTGCCGATGACGGATGAGCCGATGCCACCGCTGCAGGAGGACGTGGCTTCTGCGCGCAGCGTGGCTGGTGCTGTGCCATCCCAGGAGTTTGCTGTGTGTGTGCTGCAGGCAGCCCCTGCCTAATACCAGAGGCCATTTGCTCCCTTTTTCACCTGTATTTGGAGGTGTCCCCTGGTTTCCAGCAGACGAGTACCCCCTCCTTCACTGGATCTAGCCCTGAGATATGTGTGGGGTGTGTGTGAGTACAGGGGTGGGCGGTGATCATCATATTTTTAAGTACTGGTACATCAGGAGAGGATGGTCAGTCAGGTTTTCTCTTTTACGAGAGGCTGGCAGTCTTCTTCAGGGTGTCTCACGCTGAATTTGCTGTTGGAAGAGCCATGGGCTGGAGGGGGATGCGGGTCAGAAGGGCAAGTCACAGCAGCACAGGAGCAGGTTCGTTTGAAGCAGGTCTGGGGGTGGACGGATTGCCTTTCAGTCTCCGCTGTTGTGAAGACATCCAGCAAATTAATACATATGTCAGACCAACAACGCTAAATAAGGAACATTTATTTTCAAACACAGCTCTGTGTTGCATTTCATCCTTCTATTGATACAGCCCATACCAAATGGCACGTCATTTTCAGCGGCGTTGCTTAGAAAGCGGCTGTCAGGTTGATGGTATCTTTAAACAAGCCTCCCAGCCATCCCCGAGGGCCCAGTCTCTGGCTGTGGTTGCGGACAGACAGCCAGACGGACAGACACGAGCTGGGTGCCAGCGAGGCGGGTGGCTGGCAGCTGAGACATCCGCGGTACCCAGGAGCATGGACGGCGGGGGAGCGTTGTGTGGCACCAGTGAATCGTGCTCGTCCCTGTGGAGATGCACGCGTTTTCCATCCCGGGAAGGCAGCCTCGAACGTGAAATGCTTCCTCAGACTCCTGTAGGCCTGCCAAAGCCCTGAAGATCGAGGAGCTCTATTTTGGTGTTGAGCAGCATATGGTCTGGTGGGTGTTGGAGAAGCATGGGACCGGTGAGGAATTTGCGTATTCAGAGGGCTGGGCTGCTGCTGGGCTTTGTGTTGCTTGCCTCATAATGAAAATGTTCTCATTCGAAGAGGATAATTTATTTTAAATGTCTTTTTTTTTTTCCCTTTTCTGACAGCTTGGCATACTTCTCCTACATTTCATTCAATCTGTGTTCCTGCTGCCTCCCCTGACCACCAACAATTTTGTTCTGATTTAACAAAACAATCCTGCCTTCCCCTACCTCTTCCCCAGCGTCCCCAAACGCCCAGCTCCGCTGAGCACGAACCCAGCACCGCGTGTTCGCCTGCAGTTCGGAGGAGGGTGGCGCAGACGGGGGGATTAGCAACCTTCCCCTGGGGGAAGTTATCACGGGGCTTGGGATCACTGAAAATTCAGGCTGGAGGGGAGCTCTGGAGGGCGCCCAGTGGTGCAGGGATTGAACGCTTCCACCTGGGAGCTGTGGCTTGTTCAGTGGCGTGCCAGTGGGAGGGAAAGGATGCAAGAACTGGCGTGTGGCAGATGGCTCTGCAGAGAAATCTGCTCAAAGAGAGGAGCTGAAGGGCTGAAGTCAACCCTGACTCACTCCTGCACGTAGAGGGAAAGGAACAGATTGGTCTTTCAAAAGAATATGTATTTTTTTGTGTTTAAAAAAAAAAAAAAAAGAAAAATACTGGACCAGATTCTTGGATAGTACAAATTGCTGTCACTGCATTAAATGTGTGTTCAAGATTTCTGTTTGGGTAACTGAGAATCTGGCCCTGTTTTCCCAAAAGCAGGGGAAATGGTGCTGTGGAGTATTTCTGTGTGCAGAGCCCAGCATGGCAATGCTGGAGGCTGCCGTGCTTTTATTTCCACCCACATTGTCCCCTTTTTTTGGGGACCATCCCCATCAGAGGGGAGGTTAGCTCATGGCACGGTCACCTGTTGCACTCTAGGCAGGAGCAGCGCGGATGCACGCAGCGGCGCGTTGCTTTGACACGCGGGTTTGGTGACATTTTCCAAGCCTGTTACAACACGTGCTGGTGACAGCTCCCGTGGTCCTGGTAAGCATCAAGACGGGCTGTCTGCAAGGTGTCAGAAAGCTATGCATCTATCAGTGATTAAAAATTGCCCTAAGAGGAGCAGCTGATAAAGACTACCCTGGCTGTCACCAGCACTTTTTAAGCGTGGCGATAGCTCCTGGGAGAACAGCACAGCCTGAGCGAGCCGGGAGGTATTTATAGTGCCAGAGCATAAACACCGTGTCTAAATCGGGTAGCAAAGCAGAAGCCTGGGTCTGCTATTCGGTGATGAGAAATTAAAATGTTTAGCATAAGAATGATGTCTGACTGTTGCATAAATGTGTGCATGTTGTTACTCGATAACCCCCGCTCCCTTTGTTCCCCTTTAGCATAGGTGCTTCACCTGATTAATCTCTGCCCTCCTTTTGTTCGGGCAATTTATAGATTTCAGTGATAAATGGTGGTCAAGCACAGCGGTCTGGAAGAAGCCCGCTGCGGATTTAAGTTTGAAGAGGGATCCTGCTGTGGCTACAAGGGGCCATTTCTCCTGCCGGCCCCACGACGCCGGGGTCCCTGGGCTCCGGGCTGAGCTGTCGCTGTGAGAAGCAGGAGGGCTGGGAGCCGCTTCTGTGGGGACAAAAGCCTGCCAGAGAGAACCTCAAAAGGAAAGGCGCTCTGAAAACACAAGCAGTTATTCCTTCAGTTAAGGCTTAAATGAGAGAAATTATTTGAATTGCACATGCTTGTGTTTTCATGAAAACATTGAGCACCTTTCTACGGTTGTTACCTTGAAGAATGAGTTTGTCTCTGGCATTTGAGGATTTTTTTTTCTCTTTAGAAAAGCTTCTTTTATTGAAATATTATTTAAAAAGTAATCAGATGCACTTTACATGTAAAGGTGGCACGGTGTCTGCCCAGCTGCCTTCAATTAAAGAAAACCAGCTTGCAAAAGGGCTGCTGCTGTAAATCAGACGCTTACACCAGGCAGCGGCAAGAACCTCAAATTGACAAAGTTTTATTGCACTTCAAACTATCCCGCTTAATAAAAAATGTGTCCTGAAATTATAGTGGAAGAACGCTAGTGCTAAAAATAGCTGTTCTTTCAAAATGGATGGGAACTATCTGAGTTTAGGCACCGCACTTGCTGTCAGGTTAGAAATTGGGCTGTGTGTTTCTCAGCCGTACATGGCACGGCTTGTCATTTTAAGTTATATTAAAAAATAATGTTGCAGCGAACACTGAGAGGAAAAGCCTGAGAGCATCCGTCACTCCAAGTTTTGCTGAATTGTTTCTGACCTCACATTTTGGGCGCCCATTTTCTGGCTTGCTGCAGAATTCAGACATCTATTTTCATTTCAGGCACAAGGAGGCTGAGCGGCCAGATGTTCACATCAGGATATCGTGCCGTGACTTAGCTAAACGTGACACAAGCCAGCTTGTTGTTCCCTTGATTTTAAAAAGCAATTATTTCACTTCTCTTCAGTCCTGGAACCCCAAGAGAAAGAGATTTCTGTGGAAATCACGCACCTCCCTTTTGCTGAAGCTGTAAATCTTCCCTTGGTCCCGTGGGAGCACAGCAAGAAGTGCGGTGTATTGTTATGTCAAGTCTCGCGTCAAGGCTCTCTCCTTGCACTGCCTTCATGGCCTTACATTGCAATGGTAAAATGGTTTAATTCTTGGTAACCACTAGAACATTCCTGGCTGGTGGGCTTCTAATGTTGCTGGAGGTTTTGAAGCTTTACAGGTCAGCCCCAGGTTTCAGAGGGGGCAGCCTCCCCGGCCTGGGACCAGGTGCCTTAACCTGCAGGGCCCAAAACTTAATGAGAAAAAAAAAAAGACGAACATAAGCGAACATTCCTTGCATTTATGCATTTTCGATAGGAGCTCTTCCTGCAGGATTTCCCTTCACCCTGAGGGCTGGGGCGTGAAGACGCCCGAAGGATGATCTCCTTCCTTCTCGAGGTCCTGCCCCTCGCTGGCAAGCTGCAACCCGAAAACAGGGCAGGAGCCAAGGTGAAACTTGGGGGCTTCCGTGGGGACAGAGAGAGGAGCCAATGTCCTCAGCGTGCCTACAGTTCTTTTGGGGCTGTCATGGGGGCTGTTGAAGCTTACGAGCTCCTGCTGTCGGCCGGCTCCCGCAGCAGAGGCCGCCGGGACAGCAGCGCGCTGCCAGGCTTTCCAGGCTGCGTACTGCGAGGTCTGGAAACTGCCTGGATACAGCCAGCTCCATCTGGGTACTTTAGAAATTTAGAAATAATTTGTGGGTTATTACAGGATAGAATTAGTCAACCGGCTTATTTGCAGAGGTTTTTGTCCCCCACCTGCCCCTGGGGGAAGGCAGGCAGGCAGCTGTCGCTGCCGCGGCGCCGGGGACGTGTGACAAGCGCATGCGGCGGTATGAGATTAGGCTGGATTTTGGGGTTTGGTGGCAACAGCGGCTGTCCTTCAGGATGCCGTCACTTCACTGTGGAACTAGTCTTGCCCTGTAGCAAAGCTAGAAGCAATCAGCATAATTATCTTAATTATTGGGATTTCAGATGGTGGGGAATTCTGACCTCTCCTCGTGACGTGTTTACTGAGCTGGTGTGCTGTCAGCTCCCCGTCTCAGCAGCTGTGTCTGAAGTGCAGGCATAGCCCAGTTTCTCGCTGGTGTTTCCTGCAACTGGGGTATTCAGGCCGAGCCTGCTGGAGCCAGGGGCAGGGGAAAACAAAAGCTCGAATAGCCGTTGCCTGGCTGAGCCTGAGATAATTGCATTCACTTCTCCAACCCGGCTAAGGCTCTACAAGCGAGTGTTCTACCTCGTTAGAAATAATAACTTGTATTTAATAACTTACAATATGGCAGAGAGATGCATTTTTCTCCAATGATAGCACTTGCTTCAGATAGAGCAAATGATGAAAGGAAGAGGCATGATTATTAAAAAAAATGCTTTCATATAAATCACAAGGAAACAGGCTCACGGATTTAACCCATGCTCAGCCTCCAGAGCTGCTCTGCTGTACTTTATTCGAGGAATTTAATGGAAAATTTTCTCAGACGTCGATGGCTGGACTTTTCCAGCGGTCCTGTGGCATTACACACCAGAGCGTGCAGCGGGTGCCAGATGAGCATGGAGGGATCCCTGCATGACTGTGCTGCTGGGATGGAAAAAGGGCATGCAGGGCCATGTCCACAGGGCATCGGCAGCAGGAAGAGCAACCACATCTTCTGATAGCATTTCAGCATCCTCCTGCAAAGGGATGCGTCCAAAAGCTCATTATTCCTAATGCTTTGAAAGGTGAGAGTCAGCTGCTGATTTCCATGGAAGAAATGTAATTCCTGGAAACACTGTAAGACAACCTGGGTAGAGGTGGTCCAAAATGCCCAGAGATTTGTGAGAGTGCAGGCCACCTTAAGAGCAGCTTCTTTATGGAAATCTCTTCCGTCGGGCACAGTGAACAAAGCTTTTGCGGCCTGTGGTTTTGAAATAGTAGAGGTTTTCCTAGTGGACATTTGGTTTGGGGTTATGTGGGCATATATGCATAAGCGTACCTATTTTCAGATGCATTATCACGATTTGTATTCAGCCAGAGCTTTGCTAATGTGCATTGCAATCATCGGCTGCTGAAGAGCACTTCGTGATGGACGCATGCATTTGGGGTGATGAACAACATGCACCCAACCCTTTTACTTTGACAAATAGATGGCTTCTTAATTACAAGCACAGCATACAGCATGTTTATTCCAAAAGAGAATTTAAAATTTATCCTGCGAATGAATATCAATAATATAGACAACTTGGTAAAAATTTAACCAGCCCATTAACATGATGAAGGCATCAAAGGTTCTGTCGGCTTCGTCCCCTGCTGCTGAATACCTCCTCAGGAAAAAAAAAAGAAGAGCCTTCCATGCCAGCAGAAGGAGAGGGAAGCCTACGAGCCCAACCTCACCACCACACCGGTGGGTCGGGCCTGGCCGCGGTCCTCCTGCGTGTTGGAGGTCTGCTTGGCTTGGTGGGACCAGGAGGAAGCTGCCTCTGCCCTGAAATATCAGGCCTGTCCCTTTCGGAGCATGGCTTATGGATATACGGATGGAAAATAGCACAGGGGTAGTTATCTGCAAGGGCTGTCAAGTGCACCGGGGCCTTATTTGTGCTGGCCAAGGCGAAGGCCTCCCGTCTGTGCAAACTGTGGGCCGACGGCCCTGAGGAGCATGCTGCTGCTGTATTTCACACCGTTAATTTTCCCACAGGAGGCAGCAAGGGCTGCAGGCTTGGCTGCCTGCGAGGGGCCACTTTCTGTCCCGCGCAGGGACACGGCCACCAGCCGGGGCCTGGCCGAGACCAGGGACGCGGCCACCAGCCAGGGCCTGGAGCGTGGTGCCATGGCCAGGGCTGCAGTGCTGTGCCAGGGCTGCAGCAGCAGAGGCACTGCCGTGCCCGTGGTCTGCTGCCCTTGGGAGTTTGCTAAGGGAGTGGCAAGGGAAGGGAGAGCCGGGAAACGCAATGGAGCTGGAGGAAGATCTGAGAATTGATTTCTTGTCCAGTGCCCTATCAGAGCTTGTTAGGCAGCTCCTCGCATCTTCTGCCTAGCATGACAGTTACTCCCTGTGCTGACAGGCGTGTTAGTTGCTGCTGCTCATCCTGAGAGACTATTGAATAATTTGCAACCCTGGGTTTGTTAGAGAATAGGATGAATTGATTTTGAAGAAAAAATTATATACCTGCAAATATTTCTCTCTCAGACGAGCTTCCAAAGGGTTATATCAATGTAACGAAATGTGCAGTTGATTTTCTTTCACATCAGCTAATAAATTTTCTGATAACAGGCAGGTAAAATGCTCCTCCTTTAACAGCCTAGTGACAGCCACAGGTTTGGTAGATGGCAGGGTGATGGCTTGGGGTGGAGAGAGCCTGGTGCCCTCCCCTGAGCCCATGCATCGCGCGTCCTGCTGGTGCTGGCACCTCCTGCCCACCGGCAGCGTCGTCCGCTACCAAGTGCTCTAGGAGAGATTTGCATTGGAGGTGTTTGTTACCTAAAGCGCAGGTCACCGAGTTAACCGGCCATCTGCTCGGCAGCCACCGCAGGCCGCCGCAGTGCCGCTTCCCCAGCACACGCGTTACGGGAAGCGCTCGGCTCCTGATGGGGGCTCCGCGGCAGGCAGGCCTGCAGGAGAGAAGGGAAAGGGCTGTGCCGTCCCTGCGAAGGTGCAGCTAATGAACAGCTGCAGAATAAAGGACACAGATGGAAGAAGTACTCGCTATAATTACCATTTTTCTACAAATTATGTGGTTTGTTTTGTTTTGTTTTGTTTTTCTAAACCCATCACAGAGTATAAAATGCTGTCCTATCCGTGGTTGGCGTGAAGGGGCAGGGATGGTTTGGGTTTTGTTGTGTGCACTTGCAGAGCCATCAGCTCAGGGGAGGCTGTGTTACTGGCAGAGGGAGAGCACCCTGGGCAAAACCCTACCCAGGCTCATATTTTTCTCCTAAGAGATAAAATGGAAAACTGTGTTTTTTATGCCTTGTGAAATGCTCAGGGTATTAGCAGTAGAAATTGCTATGCAAAACGAAAAATTCCATTCTGCTAGCAGTAACATGAAATGCAATAACATTTTATTTTTCTGGCTGTGTGTCACCAGATGTGTATTCATCCCCCACTACCCTTTCCTACAGCCCTGCTAGCAGTTTTCTTGTGCTTTCCAGTTTCTTTTAATTTGCTCTTGACTTAAAGGCATTGTTGTTAGCTAGGCAAAGGATGTGTTTGTCCAGGTAGATTTAACGTTCTGAAAACCAAATGCCATTTTTGCAATTTGTTACACCAGGATAAAATGGTAGTGCAGTTGTATTTCCTGATTGCTATAGAGACTATTTATAAACAACATAAAAAAAAAAAAAAAAGGAAAGAAAAAAAACCCAACCACACATTTCACATTTATTTCTCTGGTTCTTCAGGGCAGGTGGGTGGCCAGGGGCCAGCAGTCAGCAGGAGGAGGAGGAGGAGGAGGAGGAGGAGGAGGAAGAGTGGGCAGGGGTGGGAGGCAGGGGGAGAAGGGCCGTATTGGGCTCCGTGGTCATATTTCTCTGTCCACGCTAATGTTTTGAAACTTAGATCTCAGCCAGGCCATTATGTATCTGTGAGCAGATTGCTCATGAAGCACTTGAAGAGAAATAAATACATTTCACAGCACATACTTATTGCTCTCCGGTGGACTGAAGTGCACTAGTGTGGGCTTTTTTTGTGCACATAACCCATAAGTGTAGGGTCTGGTTTTGTATAATTTCATGAATATGATGAACATGCGGAACAGCTGAGTAATACTTTAAGATCCCATCAAGTCCAACTCCAGGTTGCAATTAGCATCTGTGGCTAACTTAATGCTGGGGTTAAAAGGGTAGCTCTGTATTTTCACTTCATCAGCAGTGCCTTCAGAAGTGGCCGTAACAATAGATATGAATTATTCATGCGGTTACGCCCCTTGCTCTATTTTTGGCTCCTCTCACACTGAGGATGACAATTTAATAGCAACTGTATGAAAGTTGTAGACACACCAGTGCCTTCTCTTTTATACATTTAAAAATATAAAATATGTTTCTTTGAAGTGTTCAACCCCCCCCCCCCCCCCCCCCCCCGATGTAAGTGCTTCCAAAATTATCCATAACCAATCGAGTTTTCTCCCTTGCTGGTTGCAGGGATGACGTGCCAAGCCAGGACGTCCTACACCGAGGACGAGGTGCTCTGGGGTCATCGCTTCTTCCCGGTCATTTCCTTGGAAGAAGGGTTCTTCAAGGTCGATTACTCTCAGTTCCACGCGACGTTCGAGGTCCCCACCCCGCCGTACAGCGTGAAGGAGCAGGAGGAGATGCTGCTCATGTCCTCGCCCTTGATAGCGCCCGCTGTCAGCAACAGCAAAGAAAGGAACAACTCAGTGGAGTGCCTGGATGGTCTCGACGAAGTTGGCACAAAACTACCTTCAAAACTGCAGAAAATAACTGGAAGGGAAGACTTCCCCAAAAAACTCCTCAGGATGAGCTCCACCACCTCCGAGAAGGCCTACAGCATGGGGGATTTACCCATGAAACTGCAGCGGATCAGCTCGGTCCCTGGGAATTCGGAAGAGAAACTGGTGTCCAAAACCACAAAGATGATGTCGGATCCCATGAGCCAGTCCGTGGCCGACTTGCCACCCAAGCTCCAGAAACTGTCGGGTGGCGGCCGGATGGAAGGGAACCTTCCTCCCAAACTGAGAAAAATGAATTCGGACCGCTTCACATAGCCCGGCCGGGCGCCTGGCTGGCTCGCAAAGCCCGGACTGCGGCGAGAGGCGCAGCGTGGGCAGGCCGGCCGGCCTCCGCACCGCCTCCCGCGCTGGCTCCCCGTGCCCAGGGGTGGCGGTGGCGGTGGTGGCGGTGGCAGTGGTGGTGGCGGTGGTGGTGGTGGTGGCGGCAGCGGGGCCGTACGCATGCTCACCATCCTGCCGACCGTGCCCGGCATGTAGTATCACAACGCGCATGCAATAATAGTGTGCAATTTTTGCATATAGTTTTATGGCATGACTCGTACTATATTTATACTGTATATTCTGAAAAATATATAAAGGGGTGTTCCGTTCCCCTTTATTTCTTAAAAGTATGTAGTAGGTAAAATATGAGAGTGGGTAACTTTCAGGGTAAGTTATAATTTGAGTTAATATTTTTTTTCTGATGTGGGTTGTGATGTTTTGTTCCACAAAGTGGCTACGGTGCATGTTTTTTTTTCCTTGAAAGAAGGTGTATTAGTTACTTCCTCACACCAAATCTGCTAGCCTTAAATTAACTGCTGGTTTCCATTTTGCTTTAACATTTTCCTGGGTTTCTTTTTTTTGCCTATAGGCTACAGGAAAAAGAATGTATTTCATAAGGCACTATTTAGAAAAGAAACTTATATTAACAAGGCTAGGCAAAACAATAAAAAAAAGGAGTAAAATTATCAATTTAGGTATGATTAGAAAATAATTTTGGAGTTCTTCCATAATTTATAACAGATACATATGAAAACCAGAAAACCCTTTCAAATAAACAGCATGTGCTTGGTTTCTCACATTGATAGGACAGCTCACTGTGGCAATAGCTGACTGTCCGTGAAGTCAAGCAGGCTTTTGTTCTGGATGCTCTGCCCCCAAGGGCAGGGCCAGAATCCCCCCGTGCTCCAGCGGTGCCAGGGGTTCTCTGCGCTGCCGGGCGATTCCCTGCACTGTTTCTCTGTGGTAAAAACATGTTCAAAAACATTAACCAAGGTTGACCCTGTGGGTTTTGAAATGAGTAATACTTTGTATAAATGTCTGCTTTGACAGCCTTCCGTGGCTGCGTTTGGTTTTTGGGTTTTTATCCTGTTTTGCCCCAAAACGTGGGGCCACGAGGTGGGGTGGCTGCTTCGGAGCTGGGTGGCGGAGGGGCTCCTTGTCCCTCTGGGGCTGGGCTGGGTGGTGGTGGCGATGGGGAGCAAAGCCTCGGGGGCTCTACACCATGAGGGACAAAACAGTTCGTTTTTGTTACAAAGGCTGTCCTGGAGCAAGAACCGAGAGGCTGAACGTCGCTGGAAGGGTTGGCTCAAACGCCGTGGTGGCTCGGTGCTCGTCCTGGAAGTTACCGTGTGGGGTCGGTCAGTTGTGCGCTCATGGACTTGGTACTAACTGAAGGTTTTTTCACCATTTATAATGATTTTTGAGTGGCACTGCATGCTTTTTACACCTTTGGCTATACTGAAATTCTTTGCACGTTGTTGTTAAAGGGAACCGTGTGTGCAGCTCCCTGTGTGCTGATCCCCAGCGCGCGATGAGCAGACCTCTAACGCTGCAAGGTAAAATCTGAACGTTTTCCCCTGTTTGCTAACACTTGCTCAGGTTGTCCTGTAAAATTTGTGTGCCAGGTGTAACTCTTCCGCTAGCCCTTGGCTGAGTGAAAACAGCCACGTGCTGGTGGCAGCTTCCTCACTGGGGGGACAGCCACAGGGGCTTGTCCCTGCCCAGATCCCCTGCTGCCATGGGACAGCTCACTGCCCAGTTGACTTTTCCTTGTGGAAAATCAATGTGGCACATCCCTGGACTAAGAGCAATGGTATTGCACCCAGCCGTGCCTCCTCCACCCAAAAAAACCGTCGGGAACATTTGGGCAACAGGCTTCCCCTCCTTGCACACCCGCGGCGGGGCAGTGGGTGCCCAGCTACAGCAGACTCCTGCCGTGCAGGGGGAGAAGTGGCATTGTCCCCTGGGATCCGGGCATGGCTGCGTGCGGGGCCGAATTAAGCAGGAGCTTAATTCCACGTGTCCACGTGCTTTACAACCCCAAGGCAGGGAGCCAGCCGGGAGCAGGGAGCCTGAGGGGCGCGGGTGACTCAGCGGCTGCATACAAATACCTGAAAGTATGCGAAATGCTGGGAAAGAATCCTCGCTTTTATTCAATTAATGCCAGATAAAATACTAAGTTATGATTAATTCAGAAGTTTGACTTTTTAAAATCCAAATAATCACTTGTCCTTGCTGGACCCAAGATTTCTGAGGCTTGTGGCTTGTACTGCAATGTGTTACGTACGTTAAGGCTAAAATACATGTCTTTCATTAATGAGAGTGAAAGTACAAACATGGATGATAACTTTCTTTAGTTACTTGGTTTAAGAAGTTATTTCTGGTTAATATTTCATTTTTATTGGTGTGACCCCTTTTCTGTTTTTTCCTAACCAATTTAGCTCAGCCCTAATGCTTATGCTAAGAAGAAGTATGTCTGTTTGTTCGATTGCACAGCCGGTCTGTGTTCTCTACTGCTGAATTTATGCTTGAATTATATTGTAAATTGTACATATTCAAATTAGAATAAACTAAATGCATTTTCTGGCATGCACTCTATAACTGTATAAATGTACAAGTTTATTTGAATTATACAAAACAACAAACTCTTGTATTCATTAATACTGCAAGCTCAGTTTTATCTACAGCTATATTAAACTTTCAAAAATCGTTCGGTTTAAATGCTCTGGTGTGTTTCTCTTTTCTCCATTTTTTAATACTTTAATAAGTGGCTATGTATTCAAGCTGTTCAGGGACTTACAATTCACATTTGGTGTGTGTAAAAGGCCAGTCTCTTGACTGGTCTTAAGAAAAGCAAAAATAAAACACAGTTTAGTTGTAGTTTTTTTAGGTCCTGGGGGCCCATCTGCCCCCTGTGTGCAGAATATTAGATTTCTGTAATTATATGTATATTGAATATTAGCTTTCTGTAATTTATGACATGCGCTTTCTTTGTGCACAGGGACTTAGGAGCTCTTTATGCAGAGGGAAGTAGGAATTTATATAGTTATCACCCAGAAATCACTAGCGGCGACCAGGCCTCCCCCCTTATGGAGCAGCCCTTCCTCTTCGGCTTCTTAGCATGAATTGCCCCCTCGGTGCCTGGGTGTCACCACTCAGGATGGACAAAAAGCATTCTGTGCTAAAAAAAAATAGAGAATGACTGAAGGTATCATTTGGCAACGATAGCTGACTTCTTAACTCTTGCCCTCCCAGTGGCTGCTGAATGAACGTTACCAGCGCATAACCACGCTTCATCTCTCCCAGTTAACCTTGTTGTGAGTCCCAGCCTTGTCTGGCAGCCCCAGCACATGCTCGTCCTAATGCATTATTCACCTGGCCCCAGGCCCGTGACATTGCTAATACGAATACATATTTTTCCATACGGTTACAAGTGATAGTAAAATTCAGAGATTTCTTTGAGTACTCCTGCACCTGCTTTCCATTCAGAGCTTTATTCCTGGTGGTGTTTCCAAATCCCCCAGTACAGCATGGCTCAGATCACCTAGGAGTACTTGTTGCAGCTAACATGTACGCAGGCTTCCCAAGCACTCAGCTCCTGAGAAACCGCCCTGCTACCTGTGCGAGACACGCCACAGCCCAGGGAATCAAGGCTCTGCTTAGCATAATTGAATTACCGAGTGTGGCAGAACAAAAAGACACGACAACACAGGGCTGTATCAATCATGCCGTGCCGCCAGACGTGGAATACATTTGAATTCATTTCCTCAGCTCTGGTTGTAAAAGAGGGAATTTGCGGTGCTTACTGGGAGAAATGAAATTGCTGGTAGCTTTTAAATGCTTAGGGGGAAAAAATCTGCCAGGGAAGAAGGGCTAGAAAGAGAAGCATTCCTGGTATAACAGTGCAAAAGGAAATAGATCCGCATCCGGTGTTGGTGCACAGACTGAGGAGAATGTGAATGCTTTTAAATCAGGTCTAAGGGCTTTATTCTGCCTGCGGCAGCAAGAGAGCCCCACAAGGGTAGGATTTGGGGATGGGCTCCCTGCTGGAGCACAGCTGCATCCATAGAGTCTAAAAATTTTAGATGGTGGCTGCACATCGCTCCCGAATGCGCCTGCCGCTCACAGCAGTGTGCTGTGACAGTGCCAGCGGGCATGGGTGCCAGGAGGACAATTCAGCACTCATCGATGATAAGAGAATTACCGTTTTCATGGATTTGAAGTAATCTACATTTACATTTCTCACTTCACGAAAAGGAAAAAAAAAAAAAAGACTGAGAAAGAGATAAAGAATGGGGAAAGAGAGGGATGGAGAGGGAACCCATCATTTATGTCAGCCTAATTTTTGTGTGGTTACAAGTACTATTTAGCATGAGTGCAATACTGGTTTCGTTAATCTGTTTACAACACTCCCAAGCAGCCTCTGATTGCTGCAAAAAGCACTTGAATTATTATTCCCACAATAAACATCTGTGCCTCACGGTGGAAGGCCCGGCTGCGGCAGTGGGCTGCGAGCAGCACGAGGAGGCGAGCGGTGCCCCCCGAGCATCGCCTGCAGCCCCGCAGTGCCCACGGGGGCCGAGGGGCTGTGCTGGCACCTCGCAGGGACGTTCAGGTGCCACTGAAGAGGAGCAGGACACGGAGGATACCGTCGCTTCCCTCGCACTGGGCAGAGGATGCTAACGAGAAGAGAGCACCCCATGGCACCCAGTTCTGGGATTTGTCTCTGCACGCTTTCCACCTCGGCACCTGTTGTGTCCAGCGCGGCCTCATGCAGCAGCTGGGTTTTGGTGCCCGGCTCCTCTTGCCCCAGGGACGGGCACGTGAAGGTTTGAGGAGCAGTGTGAGCGTGACGTGAGGCCGCGATGTGCTGGGGGCTGCAAATACCGTGCGCTCAGCAGAGCTTCTTGTGCATGTGCTCAGGGACAGGACGTACAGCAATACACATGTAAGGAAATATGCACTGCGCACGTAATATATACATATGAATTCCAATGAAAATACAGGATTGGTGATGGCTATGTATTTATAATGCATAGGTAACAGCAGTCAAGGTAGGTGTTTGCTACGTCAGATATATTTTCTACTCTCCAACCATTTAAATTTATTTCTGTCTAAAGCGTTTGTTGGTTTAGATGAGCTTTTTGGGCACTGCCTTGAGAATCAGGTCTTTGGACTCACTCCACACCGACTGCGTGAGATGGGAAACTCGTGACAGATGGACGAAAGTGCAGCAGAGAGAAAGAGGGAGCGTGCGAGCAGGAGCAGCGTCTCTCTCTCTCTCTGTTTGAATAACCTGGGGAGAATTTTCTCTTGGCATCCTCCAGCAGCTCCCTGGGAAGGTTCCAGACAACGCTTCCTTAAGCAGCCTTGGAGCCCTCTGTCAGTAACAGAGAAAACAAAAAACAAATTAGTGCATATCCCACAGTAGGGACAAAATTATGTCCTATGCTGGGATGTAATTAGTGTCCCTACAGAGGAATTTTTGTTTGTTATGTTGCTCTTACAGCTTGATTTCTCCCCGTGTGAGCAATAACACAACCTCTGCCGGGGGGAGCGCAGGTCCCCCAGCATGGGGCAGCGTCCCCACGGTGCTGTGCCCTCCCAGCCCCACACCTCTGGGGCAGGAAACCATCCTGGTACAAAATGCAAAGCAAAGCAAATCCCTCCCACTTTTCTGCTTGGGAGTTACTGTTTGGAACCAAAGCTGCTCCCTCTCCTTTATGCCACCGTGAGGGATGCCCTTGAGGATACTGACCATAAACAATGCACGATATTGGTCATCTAGCCTAAAGCACACACCCTGGTTTTACAGGCAGCATTTTTCCCCTCAGCCTTCAGCACCACCAGCCAGATGAGGGATTGTCACTGTGCAGGGCAGCTCCCAGCTGGGGCCGTGCCCACGCACCAGCCTCGCGCCCACCTGATTCCCCCCGGCCTCCGTCCCTGCATCGAGGCCAGTCTGCGGTTGCTCACACCGCTTCCAGTTCACTTCTCAGCATTGGATACTGGGCCAGAGAGGGAGCCGCTGCTGCCAGTAATTGGGCTGGAGAGGAAGCAGGGACGACGAAGGGAAGAGGTTGTACGCGCATCTATGGAGCCTGGACTGCAGCAGAAGGGCTACGGAGCCTATAAAATAAACCCAGGACGACAAAACCTGGTGCAAAGCAGGAGTCGCCTCAGTTCATAGCAGCTGTAACCCTAAGGGTGAACACAAACGTCCTTATACTCCACTCAAAGGATGAAGGCTATAAAAATATGTGATGCTGATTGATACTGATATACCTACATTCATAGCAAGATTTATTTTTTAAATGAATTAGTAGAGTTCCCATTTAAGACTATAAAACTAAACTATATAAACTTATAAACTATAAGACTATAAAACTAAAAAGTGTTTTGTTTTTCTTTTAAATAATACATTATAGTTTTATCTATTTAATTATGTGTAAACTGGGGATAAACCTTAGCATATTTTTCCAGAGATATTACTTGGTAATTCTTCAGTCCTCTAGTCCTAAATTCTCCTCGCTAATAAGAAAAGCTGCCAACATGTGTACACTAAGATAATCCAAAAGTAAACGTGGCACACTAGAAAGTCGATTTAGGAATGGTTTTTCTGCCTATCATGATGGTTTAACCAGGCTTTGGGGTGCCCAGAAGCACGGTGCTCTAGCAGAGGGGCAGCGGCTGTGGTCTATGGGCTGGGCACTGCACGCAGCGGCTCCTCGCTCATCGCCAGGTCCCTGATCGAGTGGCTTCAGCGGAAGGAAGAGGACCGCGGCGCTTCTGCCAGCGCCATGAGATGATGAGGGTGGGAATGGGAGCAACGTGACACAGAGCATAGCGGCAGAAGTGCCAGGTGCCAAGAGAAGCACAAGAGACTGATTCAGAAAGAAAAATCTCATAAACACGTCTGTCTCTTCCATCTTTCTACCAAATTTGTTAAATCTTACAGTCTCGGTAATGAGATTATCAAGTTCTGAAATATAAATAAACGTGCATACAAAGAGCATAAATACACTTTTCTGTTGCTGTTTATAGGAATATAGTCATTTATTCTGCTTCAGCCATCCCCTGTGGCATAAGTGAATGAAAAGCTGAGTGAAGATAATTAATTTCTCTTCCACTGACTTTTTACGATACGCAACGGGGCAGAACCAGGCAGGCTGCACGCATGGCACAGTGACTGCACACTTGCGAGGTCAGGTAGTGATTAAGTCATTTTTCAAACCTGGGCTGCAGGCGGACAACATGTGCACTGCCTTATGGAGGGGCTAAAAATGCCACGGCACTTCCAGCTTGGAAGAGCTGAAAATGCAGGTGAGAAAGGATGCACGATAGCTGCAGGGTGGTGCCAGGCTGAGCTTTTTCTTCCTCCTCCTGCTCTCCCTGCCCTCCTGCCGGCAAGTGTCACCCTGGAGGGCTGGCACCGTGTGGCTTTGGTCAGCAGGGTCAGTGAAGGAACAGCACTTCATGGAGGACACGAAATACCACGTCAGACATGTCTTAAACATCATTGACAGACATTGAGAGAACTCAGTGGCCCCTTCCTAATGCATAATTTGTAATTTAAATTGAAAAGAAAAAAAAAGAAAAAAAGAAACAACAGTTTCTCTGATGAAATCTATTTATTTATTTTTAAATAATATTCCTAATATTTATGTCTTAAAATTTGGGTGTCATGTATTAGCTACACTGCAGGTCCTGCACGGCACAAGTATTTTATAAGCAGTCCTTTACAATTCTGCATGCACACCATTTTCTACTAGACCACAAGGCCTCTATATTGATAGCTTAATGCCATTGCATAATTTATGTATTTTATATTATATTTCTTCTTGTACATACATTCCGAGTTTGCTTAGCCCTCAGGAAATCTGTGCTAAGGAAATGGCACACTCTATAAGAAATGTCAGCTACTGCTCTGGTACTTCAGTACCAAAGGTAATGGAGCAGAAAGGCAAGAGTGGAAGAATGTTTTAAAGTGCTTGTAGGTCCGGGTGTTGTGGAGACCATTTATTGTCTTGTTAACTCTAGACATCAAAATCTTATCTTATAAGCAACTGGATGTGTAAAAATAAATAAAAATAAAAGTGCTGATTTCGCTGTCAGCCCCTGTCTTTTTTACTTCTCCTGTCTTTTTCTTTCCAGAAGTGACTTGAAAATCCTTGGGCACTTTCTTGTGCTCTCCAAGCAACGCACACCGTTCTGCCTTGGGCCCAGACACTCGGGCGTGGTAACGCGATTACGAGCCATTCAGCTCATCCTGCAGAGGAGCTCCAGCAGCAGCGGTGTCCCCGAGCTCTGCGGCGCTTGGATCGCGAGCCCCAGGAGCGAGGAGCTGCCAGGCGAGGCGGGGGCTCCAGGCTGTCCTCTCCCAACAGCAGTTTGTGGCCCCGCTTGGTTTTCTGCCCCCTTTGTCACTGCCTTGCAGGGGAGCACCCCCAGGCAGGGGCACAGAGCACAGGACAGATTCTGTTTGAACAAAGCCCTTTCACCGGACCAACGGGGAAAGGAGAACCCTTCGCATGCAGTCCCCGGAGTGCAGGACAGGGCAGCATCGCTCGGTGCCCCTCAGCACCCGAACGCCTCCCAGCCGGTTTAAACACAGGGAGCAAACAGCTGCCGGCAGGGAAAGCATGCTGGGCAGCAGCAGAAACAGAACGGGAGGAGGTGGCACCTGAACCACTGCCCAAGGGGTGCCTGGAGACACCGCCGGTGTGGGTTCATCCTTCCCCTGCAGGGGCCAAAAGCTGGGCCCTGCTCTCCCGCGGGAGGACAGGACTTGCCCACACGAGTGTCTTCAGGACGCTCCTTCCACTTACAGAAATAAGCAAACATTAACGTTATTGCTGCGCTAAAACATTTAGTTAGGTCAATTGCCGGAGGAGTCAGCTTGTTGCTTGCATAAATATCTGGTCTTCATATTAAGATGGAAAGGATTTCAGAGATGAAAACTCAATTTATACTTTTCGCTCTCTGCATCAGTAAGCTTTATGCCCTTTGGAGCAAGCAGACCCCTTCTAAAGAGCCAAAACCAGAAGCACCCCCAGCTGCCGGGATCCCAGAGCCACCCCTGCTTTTCTTTCTCTTTCTTCTTTCTCTTCTTGTTTTTCTTTTTGTTTTTCTCTCTTTTTTTTTGGGGGGGGGGTCAGCCTTCAGCAGAAGACGAGATGGGAAGGTAGGTTGCTCAGTGTCCATGTGTTTGTTACGCAGCTCGCTAAAGCTTTCTGCTGATACTCTCTCCGTGTGTTCCTTGGCCCTCATACACCGCAGTTTACATACAGGATCATCACGAGGATTTTATTTGTCCCTGCTGTCACGGGTGGCTGATTACTGCAGGTAGAGCCCACGCGGCCCGTCGCACAGGGCTACTCCTTGTGCACCCTGCATCAGCCACCCAGAGGTGGCAGGGGAAGCAATACACGTACACCCCTTTTTCCAAATTGTTTTTTCCTCAGACACATTTGATATGGAGTGCAAAGTGCTGTTCGGTGGGGGAGCCTGACTGCCGCTCCATCTTGTAACCTGTTTTTGTAGAAACGGACCATTTGTGGATTATCTGTTTCTATGGTGATAGATCAGAATAAATGTGTTATGGTCCTGGCTGTCTTCAGCTTCCTGTTTTCTGCAAGGTCTCCACTACCAAAGGTAAAAATACAGCATCTAATTTCCTGCAGATCATCAGCTGAGACTTATGGACAAGATCACGGGCTTCAGCCTGTGAAAAATCACTGTGGCAAAGCTGCATATGGAAGTTATAGGTTGTACCAGCCCAGTTAATAATAACTGTGACACAGGAGTAACCATGTCAGAGACAAAAGAAAAAAATAAAAAAAAGAAAAAAAGAAAAAAAGAAAAAAAAGAAAAAAAAGAAAAAAAGAAAAAAAAAAGAAAAAAAAGAAAAAAAAGAAAAAAAGAAAAAAAAGAAAAAAAAGAAAAAAAGAAAAAAAAGAAAAAAAAGAAAAAAGAAAAAAAGAAAAAAAGAAAAAAGAAGGAAGGAAGGAAGGAAGGAAGGAAGGAAGGAAGGAAGGAAGGAAGGAAGATGTTTTTCAATTTTGGACTTGTAGAGCCAGAAACATCATACTAAAAAGTCCATAGCTGCCACATCAAACATAGTAACACAAAAGGAGGCAGATGCAGACAGGAGTTTTAAACAGTCTATAATTCTTCAGGGGTGGGGGGTTATAATAAAAATATATTTTCTGAAATATTCCCCTTCGATGCTCAGACCTGAAAGAATTCAGCAAGTTTCAATGCGCGGTGGTACCTGCAAGGGGAAACTCCCACTTCTCATCTAAAGCCAGACCGGGGGAGCTGTGAAGGAGAATATTTTACATTGTATGTGATGTTTAGAGATTTTAAAATGGAAATATTATCCAATCCTTACACACTTGTAAACCACTGGGAACTGAAATTGTTCTTAATGTTATTTTAAATCTCAGTATCTTGTGAGAAATGCAAGTTTTTCTGGAATAAAAACCTAACAAATAAACTCCTGTCTTCTTATAATTCACATCACGACTCACAGCCAGAGTGAGTACCGTTGTGCCTGTCCTAAATCTTTAATATTTCAAATGAATATTTAGATAATGCCTTTCCCGATATGAGAAACCTCAGCGAAGCACTCAGGAGGATTGCCCTTTGGATTGAGGCAGAATTGAAATATTTAAATGTGCTACAATTTCAAATGGTAGCTTACCACTCGCCTTACTTGTAAAAATAAGAAATAAAATATTGAAAAGGCAGGCACATGATTACCCAGTCCCCCCCCCAGGACTAAAGGCACGGGCTGACTGGAAAGCTGTGGTTTTACCGGGCAGCAGAGCGCACCCTTCGGGCACTACCACGGTGCCAAGCCATGGTCCAGCGTTGTCTTAGCAGCGATGCAGGAGGCGTGGGGCAGCCGCCGCGCCGTGCCAGGGCACCGGGGCCATCCGCAGCTTCCTTTCTGAGGAGCTTCACCAGAGCGAGCCAGAAACGTGGGATGCTTGGGGCCTCTGCATCTTCGTGCTGGCTCCTCTGTGAGGGCAGCTGTTAAAGCTCACAGCCAGCCATTGGCATAATTTAACTAGTAACGCACAGTGTTTTATCTGTTTAAAAATACATGGTATTTTATTTATTTATTTAAAATACAAAGTAGTTTATTATTCCATTATTATTAGCGGCACTAATCGCATTGCTTATTATTCAAAAAATGAATAATGCGTCTTAATAACCCCATAGATTTAGAGGTGAAAAAACACAATTTCATATGAAAGCGTTCCTGTCGTCAGAAGAGACATCCCCAATTTCTTTCCCCTTCTGGAGCCGTCCCAGGGGCTTTGCTGGCCAGCGTCAGGGCTCTGCAGGGGACCTCTCTGCTTGCATTGCCTTCTGCTGGGGCTGTCGGTGAGCCTGCTTGCCCTGCCTTCCAACTATATCCGAAGCAGAATTAGAGATGCTGATATTAACAGGATCCAAACAAACTGCTTCAGTGAAGCGCTTTGCCTTTGGGAAGTTTTGGTGTCAGTAACAGTTGTAAACAAGCAACAAGCTGCTGAAATGGGAGATGTGTCACATTATTCAAACAGACATCATAACTTCATCATCTGTGGAAACAGAATATAGACACATGCGTATGTGTGCACATTGCTAAATGTTCTCGATTAGGGGACAGAAATCTTGTCCCTCTGACCAAGTAACAACCTTATCTGTTTTACGGACGTAGTTTTTTGCCTTGTTGCTGTTCTGGTGGAGCAGTGAAGTGACACCTGCCTGCAGGGTAGGCCAGTCAGCGAGCACCCAAGGCATCTCAAAGGGTGCTGCTGAGGACGGACTACGGGGGGCGATGAATGAAAGGTTTTCACGCTGCTGCTCCCCTGTTAGTGCGCACTGGTCCCGTGCTCCCTCTTTGCAGAGCCTGCCCCGCACTAGGCACGCTGTGACGGCACGGCAGGAAGGCACCCGAGCGCCCAGCGGCAGGGCCCTGGGAAGTGCTGCTGGGGGCGCCGGGGGCAGAGCTCCCAGGGCAGGAGGTGTCAGGGGCCTGCAGCCCCCTCGTGCTGTGGGCACGGCATCAGCTCACTAGGACAGCGCCAGCCATTCTCCGTGTGTTCGAGTGGAGGCGGTTGGCCATGAGAACAACCCTCCCGAGAGTTTGGCCTAGGAAGGCTGCATTAAGGCTCTTCTGGTCTTAAAAGCAGTGGCTCTAGGTTTAGAGAAAAGGTGCTGGCAACGCTTTTGGCATGGGCTCTGTAGGAGACAATTGGTCACCAGGATCCCTTCCAGGCTTGAATTCTCTAGGTACACATTTTTCAGCCCTATTGCAGGTGTCTTTCACAAATATTTCACGAGGATCTTTTAAGTCAACATCATCATGCATAATCCAGGGCAGGAACATGGATACGTCCCATAAAAGTGACTGATTCGTAAAATCTCTAATGAATCCTCATTAGACTCCCTAAAACCCTTTCCAGCTTTCTCATTTTCATCCTAGACTGTGTGCGGGGTAAGGCACTCGCAAGCAGTTCACATCTGATAAAACATTACGTGCACTTCCCAGTTTTTTCTGCTCAATAACAACTTCTGACAGCTGCTTTGTTATGCACAGCCAGTCCAATTTGAAATGTTGCTGCTTTTTGTAAGAGAGCTTTTCCCAGTATTTTGTGTAGAGCTGTATTTTTATGTAGGTGGCTGTGATTAGAGTTGACATTAATTAGAAGAAATGCTAATATACCAGATGGATTTTTTAAAAGGCACATTGGAGGAGCAATAAGCACAGTACATGTGCTTATGGGAAAGTAGGAGCACGATTTGTTAGCTATACATGCGCCGCCCACGCGCTCCAGCGTTTAAGAGACCGGTATAATGCACTGTATTAATAGCAGGGAATTTTAGCATCCGCCCCTTATTTATGGCTGCGGATTTATCCTCGCACCGCGCTGGCACCCTGCCCCTGGCACGGCCCACGCCGCCTCGCAGCGCAGCACGAGGCCCCGCGGTGAGCAGCCGGCCTCGGCCTCGTGTGGGGCTGCGGGGAGAGGAGAGAACATCCAACTCCGGACCCCACAGGGCCTGGGGATGTCCCCGAGGATCGGGGGCCAGCACCTTGTGCCCACCTGGAGCTGTGCCCCGTGCTGTGGCAGCGGCTCCTCCTGCCGCGGTGCTCCAGCAGCACGAGAGGCCCGGCACTGCGACGGGCAGGAGAAGCGCTGGAGCAGGAGCTGGTCCGGTGCCATAGCAACAGCTGCCCTTTTTTTCCTCCAGTCTTTTTGATTTTGCACTTTGAAATTAATTATTAAGCACGGAGCAGGAACAAAAAGGAGATTACCCCCAGGTCCCACGGGTACCCAGGAAGAAAGAGCTTCCCGGGGTGTCTGAGGGCACCGGGATGAAGGGAAGCACTTTTCTGTAACCGTCCCTTCCAAAGCACAGCTGGAGTGCGCTCTGAGCGTGCCAGTCATTTGCTATGCCCCCGAGCTGAATTGAGAGATATTTTCATGAATTGAGAGATATTTTCATAACAGCACACTTTACTAAGGGTTTGCTGCGGCTCTAAAAAACCATCAAGCCATATTTGTTTTCTCTACCAACCTAAACGTCTCTGAATAGCTGCCACGTGTGTTTGGGGACCGCATTTCCAGGTCCCAGGATGCCCAGGATGATGCAGCGCTGCTGCTGCTGTGGCAGCGAGAGCAGGGCTGCTGCAGAGCACAGGGGGCAGCTGCTGGGGGTCGCCCCTTGCTGCCCCCCCGCCATCCCTGTGCCACCCTGCTGCGTTCCTGCGCAGCGTTGTCACTAGAGGGTCCTGCTGGCAGAGCTGCATCCCGAATTTATTGGTGTTTATTGGCATTTATTGGCAAGCAGCATCAAGCGTTAGTTTGGTGGGAGGCTTGGGGCAAGGAGGCTTGCTGCCTTGGTTTATCACTTCTCCATTAATTAACCTGTCCTCGGAAATGACACTTCAGACTTTTTACAAATGTTTCAGGAGGTAGCGACATGAAAGCCACATCAAATTTATTTTCCAGCATAATTTGGGCCATACAAGATACTCCGTCAATAGTTAATCCTAGAAAGATAAACTTGTAGAAAACCTTGCATTAAAAGAAACTCGAACCGCACATTCATTTGCCCACTTTGTGCCGTTATTAAGCACCCAGAGCGGAGACTTCTGCCTCACAAGCTCCTCAGAACGCCCAGCCTGCCCGAGGCGAACACACGGTGCTGCTCGGGGACAGCGGGCATGCCAGGCTGGTCTCTATAAACGAGCACTGAAGCACACATGGCTGTTATCAGACCCGTTAAGGAACCTCAGCGACACAGAAATCAGAGTGGACCCCCGTGGGTCACCCACCACAGCAGTGGCTGATGCTAGGGCTGGGGGCTCCGTGCCACCATGCCCCAAGTGCTGGTGGGGACGTCCTGGGGATGAGAGGTCCCCGTGGAGGGAGAATGCGGCTCCCAGCCCAGAGGTCAGCGACTGACCGGGTTTCCTACTGATTTCCCTTACTTCTATTTTTTCTGAACGACTGGGAAGCTTCAGCCCCGCTGCTATTTCGGAAGTTTGGAACTCGACTGGTTTTTCATCTTGTGTTTCTGCTGGCACGCCTGTCAAAACTCATACTGAAACCACGAGCCGTCTTTTAACCAGTGTTCTCCTACTGAAATCTGATGGCTTGACAGTCTACCAACGTGTCCAGAAACAATTAGCGTCTGATAAATTTGAAAATGCTGAGAAATGTTTTACTCGAAAGCATTATTTTTGGCTAACTGTACCATCTGGAAGTAACGGCTGCTTTAGCAGGCGTGTGGGGCACCGGGCTGTTCTGACAGCCCCATCTGACCTGCCTGGGGCACGGGCAGCCCCCGGGGAGATGAGGTTCTCTCCCCGCCTGCCTTGCAGTGAAGGCTTTGGGGCATTCAGAGCATTTCATGAAAGAAAGGCTACACCACAGTTGTTTTACTGGTAGACAACTCAGTTACCAGTGGGATTACCTCTTTTTAGACCTCAGCCGTTCTCCCAGCTCTTGGAAGGAAGCAGGCAATGCATGCGCTGCTGGACTGCACAGGGACGCACCGCGGGGAGGGGGCACGAGGGGCCAGCACCCTGAGTGCTTCAGCAAGCACCCGGGCTGAGCACACTTCGGCTTTCCACGGGGAAATAATGTGCTAATTATTTGGTAGTTCAGTTTTGTAATTAGTCACATAAACCAGAACGGGCTAAATTGAAATCTCTGCTCTTAGCTAATATATGGGAACTTTTATGGGAGCTTATTTGAGGCTATCTTTGTAGCCTGGAACGTTTTGCCTACCCTTGCCAGCAGCAGGTAAGTGCTGCTGTGCTGCCCCGAGACCTTTGCTTTCCGCGTGCCGCAGCAGCAGTGCAGGATTGTGCCCTCCCCTCCAGAGCAGAAAGGATCCTTTAGAAAATGCCAGACTGCAGCTTTGCAGACGAAGCAGAGCTCGATAAAGCATCGTCGCCGACCTTGGCACGGCCGCTGCAGCCGCCGTTCTTTGTACCTAGCTCCAGCAGCTGAGGCTGTGGCATGGGCATTCATTTCCTTTGGTGATATTCGGTTCACCTCAGTCACCGAAGACTTCAGACACTGAGCAATGAAAAGAAAAAAAAATATATTTCTGAAGATGATCTGAGGTCAGTCACCGATCAAGACCGTAAGTTTTATGTGGTTAAATCGCCTCAAGAGCTAGGTACATGCTGCAGGTCAGGTACGTTGCTATTAATTCAGGCTTAGAAAGGCAAACAATCTGAAATTTGTTTCGTAGTTACTGTGTTATGTGCCACATTATCTCCCCCCCTCACTCGTCCTTGTTTGGCCTGCCACATGTACGCTGTTTGGTTTTGTGTGAGCCTCGCTGCAGGGTCGTACCTGTAGCAAAAACTCCCCCGTGCTGCAATTTCCACACTGTTGGCACAGCTCTACCTGGGATGCTGCAGGAATTTCTGATTTCAGAGTCTTTGGTGAGTACAGGACGGGCAACAGCGATGGCCGGGGCTGAGCACTAGGACATGAGGGAAGGTGTGAACAGAAGCACCCAGCTTCCCCCCAGCATAACCGAAATAACTTCAGGAAAGGACAAATAGGAGGTAAAGCAGGGACACCCTCCTGTAGGGTGAGGAGACAGACAAACAGAGCCCTGGCACGAGGGATTAAATCCCCAACCTGCTTCTGGAGCAGAGGAAGCCACAAACGAGACACTGCAAGGAAATGCAGATTGTCAAAGGGAAGATGCTGATGGCTCTAAGCGTTTTGCGTGAGATATGAAAATGAAACGTCTCTGATCATTGTTTTTTATGGGAAAATCGTTGCCTTTCTGAAAGGTCATACAACAGTTGCTCAACTACAACCACACAAAGCTGTTAGGAGTTATAAAGGTCTGTTTGCCACACTTGTCCGTATGGCACTACTGAAATGAAAACATATTTTTTTTTTTTTTAATTACCTCGGGGAGCAAACTTTCGCACACCCCAGGCAGACCCGTCAGACCTCTCAGCGGCTCTCTGGCGGTGTTCTGCTCCCAGCCCCCAGTAATTAACACCATCGCCGGGAGAAACATGAAACAGCAGGAGCTAACGGGGGGGGAAATGAGGGGGTGAAGGGTCAGACAAAAATACCCACTACTGGGAATTAATTTTGGTCACAAAAGCTTCAGGAGGCCCAAAGCAGCTCCCAGCACAGCCGCACTCTGACTTCCCGGCCACTTGTGCAAGTGTTGGTCAGTAAAGATTCAGCTCCTGCTTCTTCCTCTAGCTGATGTCTGCCTTTTTCAATTTTTATTTATTTTTTATTTAAGAATATTCTGAACATTAAAGTCAAATCAAACTAAATGCAAGATAAAACCAGTATCCCCAAACCCTTACAGTTCCTGTAATCCTTTGCTGTCCCTGCACATGACCAGTTCCCTTTCTCCACCAGAGGAGGCTGTTAATGCCATTGGCAGCTGCCAGAAGTCCCCCAGTAAATTACCTCCCCAAAGCGTGGGGCTAACACATATTCCCTGTGCCTTTTATGAGCGGGAAAACGAATAAATGAGAAAATGTTTGGAAGCTAAACCAGCTGGTAAGTTTGGTACCCACACCAACCAGCGGAGGTCCATCTCACGATGCCAAAGGAGCGCAGTGAGGGATGCGAGGGACGTTTGTTTAACGTGTGTGCGTGTGTCTGTGTGTGTACCTGATGGTACACATACCCACATATACCCTATCTACATGGTTCTTTAGGCACAAAGTGGTACTACAGGTAGACATTGTATGATCGCTTTGCGATGCTCAGGGTCTGAGCAGGGCTCCCAGAGGCTAACCATTTTTCCCAGTGGAGCACCACCACGAGGCCTCCGAACTTTTCTTTATGCAAAGACATCTAAAAGGTTTCCTCTGCAAACTCCGGGGCTGCAGCCGTCTGGGGAGGGTGTTGCTGGTGCTATGAAGAAGTAGGTAGCACACAACATCACTCGAGGTCATTTGCCCAGTACCTGGTGCTGCTGTATCTGTATCCTGTACTCCAGCACCGTGCTGCAAACGAATGACTACAAATAAACATACAAAAATTCTTTCAAGTACGAAAAGTCATTTTTTAAACACAACTGTAACTTTTCACTACAATTAAATATATTCATGTTTCCATTCTCTTTGCTTTTTCTTGACATCTCAGTAGCTTCATTTCTATTGTCTGTAGATACTAAGTCCAAATTGCCAAATAATTTCTAAAAACATTTAATTACATGTGTTCTCCACCAGCAATTCACACGTATGGATATAATACTTCAGGGATCCTTTTTGGCGTTTAAGTAACGACTTCAGACATGACACCGAAGCGGCAGGTTTTGTTGCTGTTTCACCGTTATGAAAGCAAACGAGCTGCGGGGCGGGGAAGCAGCCCGGGCTCCTGGATGGGGCGAGCTGCCGGGCACGGCCGGAGATGCTGAGCGCTGCCATGGCAACGGCGAGTGGTACCCGGCTCCGCACGGCGGCGAAGATGCGATGGGGATGGGTGTTCGTGAAACTGCCCCCTCGCTCCCACAGACTTTTAAAAAACATCGTTTGGTACCTTATTTTTTTCCACTATTTTAGAAAGGTCTTGTCCATTAACAGAGCCATCACATCGCTCCGGACATCCGCCCTGCACAGCCTACCCGCCTTTGACCTCTCCTCCATGTACACACTAGACACATAAGAAAAAAAAAAAAAAAAAAGACAATTTAAAGTATCTGACTGCATTATTAATTTCCTCTCTGACTGTGCAACTAATTAGCAAGGTCCTGAATATTGACAGCTGCTTGGGAAAGGAGTAAAGCTACCAAACTGCAATTTTGATATATGTATATATTTGTATATAGATGAAACAGAGGTATGAAATATAAATATAATAAAATATGTATTCTTTTTGCTAGCATATTAATGTCAGGTATATTTTACATGTATTTATATTTTATATGTGTGTGTGTGCATAGGCATGCAGCAGGAGGCGGGCTGAAGGCCAGCTGTGTGCCCGCAGGTGCTGCCCACAGGCGTTGCTGCAGTGCTGAGCATTACCTGGGGCCACGGAGCCCTCCCCGACAAAGCACGCTCCGTTTTGTGTTCCCACAGTATGGCTTCTTGTGTTTATTAGAGCAGAAATAATGAAAACCTAAAACCCGATTAAGTTTAATAAGTTTTTTTTCTTTCATGAGAGCTTGCGGACACATTAACTGCCAAATTATAGATTAATTCTGCTCAGTGAGCCGCAAACATTTTGGTAGAAATAAAATCCATCCTTCGCAAAGAAGGTAAAATTCCCCTTCTAACAGGTACCTCCGTCATGGTAACACAAAATGAATTTAGGGGCTGAACTGCCACCTTTTGGGGACTGCGCTGGACATGCAGTGCCCAGCGCTACTGGTGCAGGACAGGCGCAGCCCCGGTGTGGTTTGAAGGGAAGAATTCGTGATTCCCATTCCGACAGCTTTTCCCCCAGCTCCCAGCTGGGCTCTCAGCAGGTCCAGGGCAGAGCAACAACTCCAGCTGCCGGAGCAGAGGACCCGAGGCTGGACACGCTGCAGCCTCCGGCAGGCGGAAAGCAGGAAAACGCCTCGTCTGTGGATGCAGCCGGGTCCTGCTTGAAAAGCCACCCATCCCACCAGAGGCTCTGCCCGCTGGCCGCCGTGCACCCCTCAGCATGCTGAGTGGCTGGGGAGGCCCCGGGGCGCCGGGGGCAGACGTGGGCTCCTGCACACCGCAGCCCCCCCGGCGCTGGAGCATCGGCACGATGCAGGCACTTGCCCCCGGCACAGCTCTCTGTCGCTTTAGCTGGTAATTTGCTTTGCTTCGCTAAACTGTCCCTGAGTTATGTATTTATAGCAAGGAAACCATAAATACTCCAAACCTCTGGCATTTAAGAAAGCCCCGTTTTATATCTTTTATTCAGCTAAATGATCATTTTATGCAATTTTCCTACAAGCCCCATACATATTTAGGCTGCTCCCTGTATCCCCTGTACATTCGGACTGGTAACTGCTCCTGGGCACCCCTTAAATGCAGCCGTTATCTACCAGGTTGTTACCAGGTCCGACCACCTTCGCTCCCATCCACGGCACAGCGGGGCCGCTCGCTGGTGCGGGCAGGGTGGGAGCCACGCAGCGCCCTTACACACTGCCCACACCTATGTTAAAATACACCAGTTAAAATACAGCACAGCACTGGGAGGAAAACGCTGCACCAGGGCCGGCTGCTGCTGCTGCTGCTGCTATATTTAGGTTCTCCTGCTGCTGTTTCCATTATGCCTGGCTGAATTTATTTCTACTAAATAACCATTAAATTGATCTGTTTGGACAGAAGTGGCATTGCAGTATTTTAAATGAACCTTTATTGCATCTTTTTTCAACCTATAAACATCTTAAACATTGATATAAATGCCTGCATTTCCAGATAAAAAAGGTATAATCTGCTTCCTCGGCGTGTCACCAGCAGTGCAGGCTCCCCTGGTGCTGCTGCAACCTGCAGCGCACGCATGGGTGGTGGAAGTGGATAAAAAGCAAAGTGAGGAATAGTTTTAGAACTACACAGCGTCATGTTTCTGCACTGCATTCTGCCACAAAACACAGATGTCTCCTGTTCTTGCTAAGGCACGTCATTATCAGGAAAATGACCACTGTTGGAGCCTGGTGTTTTGCAAGCAAAATCTAAAGTCCTCACTTGGAGGACTTGGAGGACACAAAAATTCACAACAGCTTAAAGAAGCTTGTGAGAGTGCAGCCTGCTGATGGTGTCTTACATTTCATGGCAAGAATCATGATTGTATAAACTCTGAAATACATAATTTACTGAAACAAAAAGGGCATAAGTATACTGAGACACATTAAATTATATCACCGTATCTAATCAAGATGAAAGGGTTTAAGATTAAAGCGAGAGACTGGCTCCATGCGATGTTATACTAAATTCCAGGAAACCGGACTACTGCTACCGCAGCGCTCTCGCTCAGGGTGGTAAGTTGTATGAGCACGATGGAGACAAAATAAATGGGGAGAGGACTCAGCTGACAAAGAAGTGAAGGAGAGAAGGGAACAAGGGGTTGTCAGTGGTGTGGTCTCATTGGGGATGGGTTGTGCCAAACGCCCTGCGCTGACAGTAAAGGTAGGATGTAAATAAAACTGAAGACAGAATTGGTCCTTTCCCCAACCCGTCCCCCCAGGCACAAGCACCCGCTGCAGCTCCTGGCCAGCCGCTTGGGCACAGCCACAGAAGCCTGTTGTGGACACCTGCGTGCCTTCCAAAGAGCAAACGAGCGATCAGATACTGGATAAAGCCTCCTTAACACCCTCAGGTTTTAACTGGGCTCTGTGCAGGTTCACGGCGTGGAGCTGAGCAGGGCAATGGATGCTCTGTATTTCCTGGGGATTACCCCGTCGGGGGGCAGGAGCAGCCCAGCCCCATGCACCCGCTCCCCCCGACGAGGCACCCAGACATCATTAGGAAATAGGTTAATTAATGCCTGTTGCCAGGGAGCACAGCAGCCACTGAGTGCAATGGGATCCTGACTTTGTTTTGTCCCTCGTATAAGCAGCATAAACTTTGCTTAGCTGTTGATTTACTCTGCAGGGTTCAGAATGAAATAAAAATCATTCTTGGGCAGTGAGGCTGAGTTGCAGCCTGAAGAAAATACAAGAAAATAATAATAATAATAAAAAAAAACACCACAGCAAGAAATACCTATATAGCTGTATGTAAGAACATATCAGGACAAAGTATTTCCACATGAAGATTCAGCAGTAAGCCTCATGAAATGGAGTACGCGGCCCAGCTGTAATAGCAGCAATTTAACCTGAACCTCTGAATATACCAAGGCAGATCAGGCATCGATCGGAGCAGATGCTGACTGCACCCAGCAATGATCATAGGAAGGAAGAAGCTGTATTTCTGCTGAAAAGATTTTTTTTTCCCATTATCATTAGCTTTAATGCAATTGAGACATCTGCTTGTGCAAACTCCCCCTATACGAGCAGTGACCTCGCAGCCTTTGCCACCCGTACCCCTGAAGGCTGGCCAAGAGCTCACAGCGCAGTCCCGCCCCTCTGACTTTTCCCTTAGGGATGCTCAGAGGGGCCGAGGACAGCCAGGGCACTGAGCCACATGTCCCCAGCCCACGCAACTTCCCACCCAGGGATGGGGAACCCAAATACAGAGCTGGGTTTTAGCTTCGCACAGGGCCTTCTTTATGGTCTAAAAGCACCCCGAGAGCCACGCAGGGCTTCCTCTGACCCTGTGAAGTGGCAGGTTTGGATGAGCCACCCAGGCAGGAGGGGGGGCCATGCCAGGGCATTCAGCTTTTTCCCCTTTTACCTGTTTTAAAATGCTTTCAATGTAATGTATTCATCTGTGAGAAATGAAACTACTGCGCAATTTGTGTCTCAGAAATTCTTCTACTTCGCTTAGAGCACCAGTCACTATTTAGTGGAAATAAGGTGCCTGTTAAAATTTGTAACTGAAGGAAAAAACAGATATTAGTTATCCCCAGCAGTGCATGTAAAGGTATTACATTCCACTGCACTGTATCGACACACAAGTGTGCCACACCAAAAGCTCTTCTGACCCAAAAATGAAAAATTAAGGTATTCCAACTTGCATTTTCCTTTGTTCTCATAGCTTAAAATCAGCTGTTCATCGTGCTGTTATTATAACAGAGGAAAAAATCTACGTTAAGTTCCCATTTGCAAACCAGCACAGGTGCAGCATGATATTCCTTGCAATGTTTCCTATCCAAAATTGCAGCGTAAGCCTCGTGTGAGTATGGAAATGCTGCACTTGTGAACAGGGGACTGCAAACACCTCCGTAAATCCCAGGTACACTTTCAAGGTGGGCAGCCCGGGCTGCACAGGCAGCACTGCACAGGGGATCCCCGCCCCCAGAACGACATTTGGTGCCCGAGGAGGCCCCTCCAGGAGCGTGCCCCCTGCCAGCCCCCAGAGCTACCCCCTTCCTCCCCGATCCAGCTGGAAGGTTACAGCCACCATCGGGTCTTCCCAGACCCCCAGCACCAGTCCCTGTGACCCCGTCTGGACAGTGTGGGCAGACTGAAACACAGCAAACACTCCTGAACCATACTTAGGATGCTATTTTACATTTTGTCCTCGGTTTTGCAGAAGGGCGATACATCCAGCTGACAAAACACCGGCTCCCTGCTGACGCGCTCGTTAGTTTTCAATAACGCTGTGAGCCCAGCAGCAGAATTTCTCAGGGCAAACAAAATATTTACCGTAACGCCCGCAATCCATCACAGCAAGCTGTGTCACAGCCACCTGCTCGGCGGTGGGACCAGACGTGCCCGATGGCCACCCAGGGCCGGGCCACTGATGCAGGGCACCCATGGGAGACGCAGGCACCCTCGTGGCAGGGCGACGCTGGGGGTCCCGGCCCACGGCAGAGGGCAGCGAGCACCGCAGAGGGACGGGGGATGGAGAGGCGAGCAGTTTATTCCCCAGGGCTTTCTGTTGCCGAAGCTCCTCCAAGGCTGGCCTCCCACTCCTCGGAAACGCAGGCTGCAGCTCGCGGGGGCTGCCACAGGCTGGCAGACGCTCGCTCACCTTTCCTGCCTTTCTCTGTGCCCCCATTGCATGTTTCTCTCAGGCATTTCCCTCCCTGTTTAACAGCTTGTCACCTTGGGGCAGGAACAAAAGGTTTGAATGGGATAAGGAGTTAATCACGGCTTTTCTGAGTCGTATTTGGAGTGAGCAGGTTTAACTGGCAATTGATTCCGTGGGCTGGTAAAGGATATATTTGTTAAAAAACATACTTTTTCTAGTTAAAAGACTTCCCACTCCCATTTCCCCAGGACACCTTAACTACTTCAGTTCTCAGGGCAGGAAAGGGCGCCAGGCTCCTCAGCGAGCCCAGCGCGGCCGGGTTGCTCCGGGGAGCTGCAGCCACGGCGTGGTGTTTGTTCTGTGCCTGAAGTCAGCCTGCTACACAAACGGTCCAAGGCTTGAGATTTTGCCACAGGCGCTTCAGGAGCTGCAGTTTCCTTCACACGGCCTGTCGCAGCCTTCCTCGGGAACCCAAGGGAACTTTGTGGAAAACCTGCTGGTGCCGTGGCTCACGTCTGCAGTTCCCACCTAATCCACCAGATACGTTCTGGGCTTCCTGCTGCCGGCTACAAAGCTGCGATTTTATTTCCTCTAGCTTTCAGGGCACGTTAATGTATATTATCCCCTATATTTATTTACGGGATACAACAGAACCCAAATTTTCAGGGAAAGTCTATACATTTTGGTAGAAATAATAATTACTAAGAGAGTCTGTTAGGAGATTTGTTAAACTTTATTTTTTCCTTTTCCTATTTCTTTTCCTCTAAGAATCTATGAGGAGTAAACTGATGTTAACCACTCCTCTTTGTCCTCCTATGAGTAACGGGGCTGTGGAAGAGCTTGACTCCACCACATCCCTCACTTTGGAGGATGATCATCCTGCTTATTTCTGGCTTGTCGGTCATTTGCATCCAGTCTGCCTGCTCCAATTGTGCACATTATATCGAATTGAAAGAATTTTGCAAAGTTATTGTATGGTAACATCTGGAATATTAAAAGGTGCTGATGTATGAGAGCAAAACCTATTTACTTGTCACTTCAAGCTCCATTAGAAAAATTATGTTAAAAAAATCTTTGTTTCTTTCAGGGAAGGATATGTTAGTTTGCAAATTCTAATGGAGCCTCCAAGTGTCAAGTAAAAATTGAGAGCTTCCTTCTAAAATTCATCTTTGAAAATTTAATTAAGGAAGGAAAGCTGTGACTTCCATGAGATGTAGAGAAACTTTCATCCGTGTAATAAATTCCAGTGAATTCTAGGCATGAGACATGGGCACAATTGCTTTGGTAGGAGAGAGCCTCTCCCCACTGAGGATGCAAATAAAACCCTGCAAACATCCTGGTTTTCCTGTACAAACCACACAGTTAGAAAAAGCTTTGTTTAAAAAAATAAAATTTTTGCTTTTACTCCAATGGGTATCGTTCGGATGTCATCACAGAAGGGGACAGGCTGGCGTAGCTCTGGCTATGGCAGCCTCAGAAGCTTCCCGTGAAGCTCTGCTGAAAGCCACGGCTGCAGAGAAATCTGCAGGGCGCTCGGGAGAGGAGTCAGCAGCGCTGGTCAGCGTGAGGGGGAAAGGCAGCAGGGAGGGCAGCGATCAGAGCACAGAACTAGCGCCTGAAGCTCTCGGTGTTTCCCTCAATTACCTTTTTGGTCAGACAGCTGGCGTATTACCTCTGAGCAACCAGAATTACATGTTTGCAATTAAGAGCCCCGCTCAGAGTGAAGGCTAATTAGAAATCTGCTCCGAGGCAGAGCTCGTGCAATTTTGCATATGCTAACCTGTGCTGATGCACTTTACGAATTCAAGGTGGAGACCTCCCATTTGTATAGGCTTCGTGGGAGTAAGTGTCTGTAAAAAAAACTAAGCAGATGAGGGAGGTGGCAATAGAAGAGCAGTGTCTTCCCCAGAACAGACTGGGATACCAGAGGATGTGAATCTGTATTTCCCTGAAGCTGATGATCCACTGAAGCATGTAAGAGAAAGCAAGATATCTAAATTATGCTGTCTCAGCTTACAAAGCCAGAAGCACCTGCCCTGAGTCATTTCATGGCGGAATCATCAAAATTTATAGGGACTGTGGGACATAATCCCAGAACGTGCAATGATGTGTGCAAAGCCTGTCAGAAAATGTGGAGAACTGGGCGCTCTCCAGAGACCAAAAGCCTCAACAGGCGTTAGTGTCTTCTGTGGCAGCCCAGAAAACAACTGGCCAATAAGAAACAAGTTTATTATTACTATTTTTATGATCAAACAAAAACACAGCACATAAAATAAACAAATAAATAAAATAAATAAATAAAAAAGAAAGGTTCAAAGCCAGCCAGAAGCAATTAGAGGCTATGCCTCAGCAGGTTTACACCACAGTCTAAAGCAATTCTCAAAGAAGTTACAAAGAAAAGCCAGGATTAAGCCACTTATTGCAAAGAGCGAGATTAGATTTCTAACGTGACACAGTTTTCAGCTCCTTGGCTTATAACAGAAGATAGCTAAAAGGGTGCCCGGAGGAAGCTACCAGAATGATTTCTAAGTTTAGCAAAACCTGCTTTGTTGTGAAAGGCTCCCAGCTCTCATCCGAGGGAAGGCAAGGAATTCATCAAGAAGGACTCTTCAGCTCTGCAGACAAAAGCAAAGCGATGCAATGGCTCAAACCAGATAATTTCAGGACTTGAGTACAGTTCAAGTGTGATGGCAGAGCTAATTTTCTCATGGTAAGTTATCCTGGTGGTTAGAGGCACACATTTTGAAGAAAAGTTTCATGTAAAAACTTAAAATATTCTGATACCACATAATCAGAAAAAAAAAAAGGCTGTCAGCGGGCACACAGGCTGGCATGGTCACAGCGATGAAAGGCAGCACCGACTCCCCATGGAGCCTGGTGGAGCCCAAAGTGGAGAGACCCGGCTGCTTTTGTTGCCTGCCCCAGGAAAGCTGAAGTGCTCGAGCAGGGGGGGCGGACCGGACAAGCTCCAGAGGTCCCTGCCAACCTCCACCAACTGTTCTGCTTCTACTCCTAGGAGGTAATTTGGACAGAACCCACTTTTTTCTCCTTCTGAAGAACAAGGTACTTACAGAGGTCACTCTAGAAATTAATTTCACCGTAAGGTTATGCTCTGTGGTCTGTTTTATCTGGAGTAATGCATAACTGCTTTAAATATATACCACCTGGTTTCTTTCTCTTTATTAATAATGTTAATAAAGTCTTCTGATGAGAAGACCTTGTTTACTGCAGATGACAATGTAGCGCATAAAGACTTTTAAATTAGTCATTTGCAGCAGCAGAAACGTTGTATTTTTTTATTTCACTTTTCATCATGCTATTAGAGATGGTGCGACTGTTTCTGTAAAACAACTGCCCACACAGCATCTGCTAATGTCATAGCTAGAATAGCGCATTAATTTATTTTCTCAGGGTGTTTGAGAAGTGCAGACTCTGCCAGCGTTTATTAGAATTCCTATCACTTACTGAAGGCATGCCCTGAAAAGTTCGATGTAAACCAAAATGCCGTCAACTCAACCTTTAAAATAATACCCTTAAAACACAGAAGTGTACGTTTACATGTCATCTGCTCCTAAAGCAAGAATAAATGAGGTACTACCCAAATATTTTCCGAGGACACAGGATTGCTACGTGGCATCAGTGCTGCTGTGCCAGAGGTGAGATCTGCGGGAGGCGCCTGGCGCAGGGTGCGGGTCCCGGCTCCCGCTGCACCGCACTGACGTGTGCCCTGATGCTCTCCAAGGGAGGTTGCTTTTGGTGCACGGTGACGTGTAAGCCAAGCCCAACGGCAGCCTGGGTCAGCCGGAGCAGCTTTGTCCAGCTAACGGATGGGACACGTGCATGGCAGCCGCCCCAGCCCGGCACAGAGGGTGCAGCAGCAGAGCTGCGTCCCCAGCCAAGGCTCCGTCGCTCCCAGGGGACAGCTCAGTTACTGACCAGCTGCTGCACTTCCACCATCTGGAATTTAAACCCTCTCCCATCCCCCTTTTTTTTCCTTTTACTTTTAAATGCAAGTACTGTGAAGAGAAACACTGAGCTTTTTCTGAAAAGCCTGGTGGGGCTTCCCCTCAGCCTCCCTTTGCGCTGCCTGGGACACACGCCAGGCTGACCCAGCAGCCACGGGGTTTTATACGCAGTTTCCCAAGGAAAGCAAGCATTTGCTAAATGCTCAGTGGTGGGAAACGAAGTCCACATGGAAATGAACTAGAGCAGTTACCAGCAACTGAGTATGAAATCTAACTGCTATCATTTATTATAACTCATCTCAGAGAATCACAGAATCATTTAGGTTGGAAAAGACCTCTAAGATCATCCAGTCCTGCTGTAATCTTGTTTCTGGGCAAAGCAGAGGATTCAGCTACAGAAACATTGAACTATTGTCTTCAGAGAGGGGGAAAACCTGACATCAGGGAGATGAATCAGTCAGGGCATGAGGCTGTTTAGGACAATTTGTCCCTTTTAAATTTGTATTTATTTTCCAGTAAATTTCAGACATTTGACATGGTCACTGTTGGTTGAAAAGCCATTCAAGTACTTCTGCTCTTTCATATATATTAAAGTGTTGATGAAAAATATGTATAACCCATGCTGATTTTTCTATCCCCTTTTCCCCTCTATTAGGATAAAACATTTCCTTAACTCAGAGATGAGATACTCACAGCTGATCATTCCCTATTCCTGATGGTATCTTCTCCCTGCCTTTAAGTTTGAGAGCATTTATTAAATGAAACACTTAAGAAATGACTTCAGAAAACCACAGAATCTGTTTCTATAGAGACAGGTCTATCTTGATTCAATAAGAGGTTTATAAAAAGGGGAAAAGAGGACAGGACAGCGGGACAGCAGGCAGCATTAAATATGCTAGATAATTGTATTCCACGGAGATTTTGAGCTTACAGATGAGTCTAATTAGCCAATAACTGTTTGTGAAGAGATTGTATAACCCAACAGCCCTGCCACCCGTGAGAGCTCCCCTCGGCGACCCAGCGCCGGCTGCCCAGTTGCTGCAGCCCGGCGATGGGACGCGCCTCACCTGAACGGGACAGCAGCACCAGCTGTGATCGCCAGTGGAAATGCATTTACCAAAAAATAAATGAGAGAGCCTTTACATCTGGCATCGAAGAGGAAACACAACCCAAAGACAAGCTCCACCTTTGGCACCCACCTCCACGCTTCAGTTAGCAGAAATAATTTGAGCTAAAAGTCAGCACAGAAATGAAGGCATACATGCACACACTTTGGACTTTGCCAGCTGTATGAAGGCTTCCTGCTGGAAAGGGCACTTAAATAATAGTCTTTGGGAAAGATTTGTTTTCCCTGGTAATTCAGGTCATGGACTGAGGCTCATTAGATATTTTCAGGTAATTCACGTGCTGTTTCAAGACCATAAAGTATCCACTATAAGGACAAACATCTACAGCTATACACCACGCATATTCCTCAGCCCTTTGATAAAGGAGAGCAATGATTTATCAAAGCATCTCTCCACATCTATAATTCCTTGTTACAGATGTGCCGTATTTTATGCACAGTACTTCAGTAATCTGATTAAAGCATATTTCAAAAGCTACAGAAAGTAGGGAAGGATTTTTTTTCCCCCTATTGCCAAGCTTTTAAAAGGAAGAGTTGTTGTATACATATTTCATAACTTTATTGTGAAAAAAAAGTGATCAAGAGATGTAATGCCCTTGCAACAGCAGTTGTTGCCATTGTGGCAGCATTACAATTATTACAACATTACAAAACCTTATTAAATACTCGCTGTAACAGACAATAAAACGCTAGCTTTGCGCTCACCACCCGTCATGGATACCGCACTCATTAAGTAGCTCAGTCCAGACATCAGGACCTTGCCCTTTAATAACCATTTCTGCTTTTCCCTTTCGTCTGAGGACAACCAGCTCCAAGTCCAGTGCTGGCACATGCAATTTACAGAAATTTTCAAGCTATTTGGAACCACTCGGTGTTGGAAACAAAAGCAAAGCCACATGAGGAACCGAGGGGAAGAAGCAGCGATGCTCCGAGCACTTTGGCTTTCTTGGTGTCAGCGAGCTAGGGGCATCGCGCAGTCAGCCCCCAGCAGTCAGTGTGCTCCCCCCGCACGGGGCAGAAAAGTGCTTCAACGCAGCTAATCCCGGGGAAGTGCCCCAAAGAGGCTGCCCCCAGCTAGACCCCATGCTGCAGGACCTCCCCCAGCACAGCAGCCAAAAATTAGCCCCCCCACCCACAGCCTGCTCGGATTCCTGCACCCACAGTGATGTGGAGAGCTTGGGATCTCCAGCTGGAGGGCTGGGCTCTGGCACTGAGTTACCGTGGGGTGCAGCAGAGCCCCCAAATGCCCGCCCGGTCACCGTGCAGCCCCTCTGGGCTTCAGTGGGATTGCAAGGCTCCAGGTCTCACTCCCCTCCAAAAATCGTGCAATGCTCTCAAAAGCAAACGGGCAGAACACGGGCACCTCTGTAAGGCTGCATGCAAGGGAAGAGGTTTCATGCTGCGAGATCATCACCATCCCCTGTGCTCATGGGAACACACTGCCTATTTTAATAGGAAAATGAAAATAACAGAATTGCTACAATCAGTACACGGAGCAGAGATGTTTCTGATCCAAGGAATCATTTCCAGTTGCCATAGAAACAACCTTGCATAAAAGGGACGGTGTTTAACGTCCTGTTAATGTGAAGTACTGCAGCGAATTATGCTCATTTATAAGGGGGCATATTTTGCACGTGATGTAATTCCTCTATTTGTGCACTTCACTGGATTGCAGATTATCGTTTGGAAAGTGATGTTTCACAGCACATAGCCCAAAGGCCAGGGAGCTGCCTGCGGGGACATGCATGGCAGGACTTCCCCGGCCCCACGCTGTGCCAGCCCTGAGCCAGGCAGGACTGCTATAAATGATGTACATGATATAAAGAGAGACGGTCAAGTTGGCATAGCCCAGCTATTTAGCAGGAGCAGAGTGCTCCCCACAGCTCAGGCTGTCTGCAGCCCCATGGACTCCTTTAACGTTCACATTTTACATGTGCTGCTGGGCCACGTATTCAATAATGCAAAATCAGTTGTTGTTTGTTTGTTTTTTAAACAGCTACAATTCCTTTAATGAATAATCATAAGCCCAGGAAACAAAGATGAAAAATTAATATTATGAGTTTATTAACTTGTATTTCCTCTGTTGCTAATGTAGCACTCAATGTTACTCTGGATTACAGCCACAGCTGAGCCATGGCTTTCTGGGGGGCGCGTAGCATCAGCAGGATCTTCCCAAGAGGAAGCACCCAAGCACAAAAGGAATACCTGGGAAATTTAAACCACAAAAGGAGCTCCTTGTGTCTGTCCTGCTCGGTCGGATTTTTGCCCATCTCCACTTCCCCATGCCCACAGCACCCAAGGGCTCCCCAGGTCTCCTGGAGAGGTCCCCGTGGTGCTAAGCACACCGCGCCGCCCCGGCGAGCTTATCCACGCTCTGCTTACAGAGCGCTTATTTGCTTCTGCTGAGAACTCTCCCAGCACTGCGGAGCACACTTCCAACCGAGCTGGGCCTCAGAGAAAGTAAATGAAAAAGTAGAATCAAGTCAAATGCCACAGCTTTTGTTCCCATCTGTACACAAAGCCAGCTGAAGTCCCTCCCCAAACACTCACCCTCTCGCCTTCCTGCCTCTGGCCCAAGAGCTTCACCAGGAGCTCGAACACTGAGCTCCAGCCCTCAGAGGACCTGGGCGCTGCACTTGGCAGCTCTTTCCACATCCTTCCTGAGTTTGTCTCCTCTGTATTTAAATCATTTACAAAATCCTTCTTTTTAACAAATTTGCAGGGGATGGAGTTCCATAACTGCATTGTGTATTACGAAAGGACCTATTTTTCCCCCATGCTGTCTTTTGTGCTTCCTGTGAATTTTATTTCTCCTCTTTCTCATATTATTGCCTTCTCTGTGACACTGACCATTTTATATATCCTGCTCAGACATTTTGCGTGCCTTTTCTGTCATTTTCTCAACTCGAAAATCATAGTCTACTTAATTTTCCCAGTCGAAATCACTCCATACTCCAACAAATTAGAGAAAAATGGCAGCAATTATCACTACTGCAGTCTTTTAGACCCTAGATAAGAGGAATGAGCATTGTCAGAATAACATTTAAAATACAGAAACACCACCAATTTAGTTCTTCGTAAAAGAAATACTTTATTTCTCCTGACATTGATCCAGTGGGCACACAGGATCAAGCTATCCACAATGGCCTGAAGATTTTTTCCTACAAATAATGGTCAATGTTGACATCATTTTTGCTTTGTACAGTTTGGATGGCTTCTCCACACACACCACTCACACTTAGAAAGCCTAGTTTTCCCCCACCATCTCTGCCAGTTACGAGAAAGGTATTTTTGCATAAGCTTCAGGATCAGCAACAGGTGATCAAAGTCACTTCTGCAAGCACAAAAACAGCGAAAGAAGTGAGTGCCCCAAAGATGAAAACCACTAATGCAGTGGTAACTGAACAATGGTGCATGTTATTTGAGAAAAGGCATATTCTTGCACTCAGAAGCAAATAACTCAAGGCTTTGGAGGAATTCTTAAACACTTGAGCACAACCACATGGTGAAGAAAGGAACAGAAACCCAAACCTGGGCCAAGGTTCTCCCAGCCCCAGCTGTCCCATCCCGTCAGTACGTCTGGCTGCACCACAGGGACACGGAGCACTTTTGGGGGCCACTTGGCCCTGTGGGACTTCCTGCAGCTGGAGTCGGTTGTAAATCCTGCAGAGCAGGGACAGAATAAAGGCAATGAACCAAAGCCGGTTTGGGAACACCGAACAAAATTAATTCAAGTATCTCAAAACATGACTGCCCTTCAGCATTATTGGTGCAACTTCCAGCCGCAGCTGCCTAAACCCACGAGACAGGAACACTGCATGCTCACTGTACGTTATGCGTTACTCCGTCCCCTGCAAGCACCCTGAAGCACGCCGGCAGCCCTGCTCCCATTCTGCACCCCGTGCAGCCTGGCCAGCCACAAGCAGCTTTGCCAGAACCTGCCGGGGGGCGCGTCGTGGTCCCGCATTGCCACTTGGCAGATGGGACACACAGCGACATGTAGAGATTGGCTGGTTTGTTAGAGAGCAAAGTTACCTACCATGAAGCAAATTAAAAAAAAATTAGTAATTTAAATAGTAAATTAAAAAAAATAATAGTAATTTTAAAAAGAAAAAGGAATAGCAAGCAAGATCACCTGTGCAGGCTTGGCTGTGCTGCAGAGGAGAGGTGCCAGGTGTCAGCCTGCGTGTGCTGATCCATCCTGGGTCACGGGCAGCAGCTTTCGCACTCCGTAGTTGCCAAGCAGCACGTACATCACAAGGGTAAGTGCCCACTGCGAGCTAAGGCACAGCACTACAATATATCGCGCTATACTGCCTTGTCCACCACTCCCATACATCCATTGTTTGCAGTATTTTTTTCCCCAATATGAAAATAGCATACAGCAAATAATTGTCAGCTGTCAAGAGTCAGAAATTAAGTCTAAGATTGGAACAAGTGCAAGCACAAGTACACTCTCCAGCCAGCTCAAAGAATAAGGAAAAAAATCTAGTAGATTTTCCCTATGGGAAGCAATGGCATTCAGGTATTTGTTTTTTCTGGGAAAAATCCTTATATTTGGCCATTCTTAGCAATAAATTTCTATAAAAATTACATCAGTGTTGGCAACTGAAAATAGAAAACATCAAAAAGCCATTTTTGCAGTGCAGAGATGAATCACTTCATTTCCAAGAGCAGCTGCCTAGCAGTATTCTTAGGGTGGGAAAAGGATATTTTGGTCACTACAATTGTTTCCCTCTGCAATTAGACCATCCAAGCACTGCTAGCCCTCCCAACAAGCCCCCTAATCACCAGGCTTTGTCAGGAGAAGCGTCAGGCCTGGCAGTAAGATGCCGTGCAGGGCTGGAAGAGCAGTTCCCCATGGTGGTGGGAGAAGCCCCTCCGGAGAGCCCCCCGGGCACGGCTGCAGGGCACCCGCATCTGCCCCTCCTCCTCTGGACACGAGGGCACTCACGAGCAGGCAAGGAAAAAATTAGCACTGAAGAAAAACCTCAGAAAGTCCATGTTGGGGATGTGCAGAGACCGAGGGGAGCACAATTCACAAGCTGTCCACGAGCTGAAGCCTTCGGAGCGGATTTCAGCGTTTCTGTAGGTGGAATCTCAGTTTAGCTACATTTTTGCACTTGAAAAGCAAGACACTAAACATGTTTATTTATCCCTCAAACCATCTGAAGCCTCAAACTCTTATTGAAAACAATAGAACAGTCTTTTTCTGTGAGGAAAAAATATTTGTTCAGTCTACAATGCTAGGTATAACCCCACATTATACACTATATTACTTTAATATGATTATTACCTCATTCAAAAGCAGCATAACAACAGCTCTGCTGCATCTCTGCCGCTTCAAATGGCAGGAATTATTCTTTTAAGGGGGAACCTGCTGAGGAATTTGCAAGCTGGTGACCTCCTGTGGCTATTTCTCAGTTTATGACAAAACTAAAAACAATGAAACAAGTACAGTTCTGGAGTTTTTGTCTCAGAAACGGGACTTTTTCTTTAGTCCTGTATACAAAGTTAACCTCTGCTACCCCTTAACAGCAAGTTCCAGAGGTTGTCCCTTCACATACGTAGCTGCTCATAGCTTGATGGAACACTGCAGATAGCAAAAAGTTATAAAAAAAACACATTCAGATCTTCAAGAATTTGACAAATGAGAACAACACCTGTGCAGAAGAAATACAAAGTGCAATACACTTCATAAAACACTCCAAAAGCAGAGGGAGCAGCTCAGCAGGCAGGTACACCTCCCTCAGACCAGTAATAACACCTTTAACAACTCCTGCTTTATAACTGAGCGTTAACAGATCTGGGAGGCAGTTTTCTTGGGTTTTATTTGCTGTTAAAAAGTTTCCTAAGAGGGAGGAGCGCAAGGAAAAGCAGAGGCAGACAAGTCTTGGTGTCTGTTTGTGTTCTGAAATGCCATGGCTCACTTTTCAAAAGCCTGTGTGTGTCCTTACACCTGTCTGTTTGCACACGTATATGTGTATTTGTGCACAGATACAGCCCACAGAAAGGCTCTCACGGAAGATTAAACTTTCATAAAAGTACACTGAAAACTACATGGAAATAGACTTAACATTTATTCAAAAAATGTCAGCCTGCTGAATTTTATTGCAACTTCAGGCTTTTGTCTGGCGTTCATATATTTCGCAAGTTAGCTGTTATTTCCTAACAAAGAGGAGAAAATGAGGCAGCATGCCCATAAGCTCACCAGGCAAGCCAAGCATTCCCCCCACGAGCCTGCCCAGGCTGCCCATGCCGAACCCCAGCATCCCCTGACGCTGCAGGAGGCGCACGGAGGCAGCACGGTCCAGCAGGCAGGCTGGTGGTGCCGATGCCTTGCTTCACAAGCACTACATCAGCTGCAAAACGAGTGGCTCTGGACAGCAGCGACTGCCCCAACAGCCCAGGGCTGCGACCTGGCTGCACAGCAGAGCGACACTCACTGTATGGCGTTATTAGTCCGAGGAGAAAAGCAGGCAAATAACCTTCCTTATGTGTGCAGTGGGAAAACTCTCATAAAATGTGTAACAGCAAATGCGTCAGATTATTTGAGGCTTCCTTAAAAAGCACAAGATTTTTGGAAATACAAAGACTAGACCATGTAATTGCCTTGCCAATGTTTCTCCAGTGCAAACATCAGATTGTTTGTGGGAAATAATAGTTAAATCAACAAAGATAATAAAAGGTGCTGCAAGGAGGTTGAACCTGCCTTTGAATAACTCAAAGTATTTTGGAGATTGCATTTTTTTTTTTTAAAGTGCTAGAACTCAGAATTACTTTCACAAGTAAGAATATTCAAAAAGTAGTTTTTCTTTCATTTATTCACAAAAGCAGTAGCTCTGTCCTCTACTAGGCTGTTCACTGAGGAAAGCAGAGCTACCCTAGGAAATCTTATTTACTGTAATCATCTGCCTTTATTTTCCTGCATGCCTTTTTCACTGTGCCCTGAATAACTCACTGGATGCATCCACAGCTCCAGTACAAAGAGCCCTCAGCACCACCTCCTGCATTGCCTCAAAGCACGGTCTCTGGAGGCTCCCTTTAAATTGGTGCTAGGAAGTTTTCCTCCTCCTGAGTTTAGTCCCTCAAACTCTATAATCATTAAGACAAGGTGTTAAAAAACAAACCAGGAAGCACAGAAACACTCAGCAGCTATTAAATGAAAACACCTTAATTAGAAACTTATTAGAAACCCATTTCTTATTTATAAGCAGTGTTAAATGTTAATAAGGATAAAACCAGCAGTTGCCTAACAAAAACTGAACCAATTATGTCAAACCACACAGCGCAAGGAGATGTACATCCTCGGCACCTCCTGAACACCAAGGGCTTTCAAAGTCAGCCTCAAACCAGAAAACAGCGACTTCTCCGGCCTCGACAGAGTGCCCCAAACCAGCCACTTGCCTTTTATCCTTCATGTGGAATTGTCCCAGAACTTGGAAATCTTGGCTTTCCGTGGTGCACGGGGGTCGCACTCGCAAAGGGCAGTCTGTCTTCGGTCTCCCTCATTTCCACTGTTTAGGCTCAGCCCTGGGGCCGTTTTACTGAAAAAAAAAAAAAAGCCTCTCATCAGTCTGATGAAGCAATTGCTTTGAGTCTACGCATCCACAAAGTTACTCTGAAGTGACAGTATGGCACCCAGATTTCCCCATCTCACGTAACACCACCTCACCGTGTGTCTCACCACAGACCTCCCCCCGTTGGGAACTTGTTTGGTTGAGAGCTTTGTGTGTCAACATTTATTGCTGCTATTTCAGTTTGTTTGCTCAGTCCCTTCCCTGCCCCACCTCTCCCTCCTCAATCCAAAAGATATCAAAGCTTGCTCAACACTTGGAGGCATCACACACAATTCAGTGGTATCCAAGGGTCAGGGTCGGAGCTCCTGTGACGAGCAACTTTTGCAGATGAAGTTGGCAAGGGAAGAGCTATTACCAGTTTATATTAAAGCCTAATTTTTAAGGACTAGCATCTAGGAGAAATAGCTGTTTAGAAAAGAACAAACAGAGGAAGAAGAGGGGTTAGGACCATCAGGAGTAGCACTGATAAAGGCCAGGACTGAAGTTGATCAGACAAGACTAAATGCGAGTGCCAGGCTCTGTGGAAAGACCCAATTCAGCAAGCCACCAAGCTTCGGCTCAGGGTTAAATGAGGACAGAGACAAATGAGTTGTGGGCCAGACAAAGTCAGTGAGCACACAGACTGATTTACCCCAAAGAAGATTTTCACTGTTTTATGCAAGAAAGATAATTATCTGCTTGACCACAAAATTATACGCTATTAGAAATAATTTTACTCATTTCGTAATTAGAAGATTAACCGAAGCTCTCTTTATAACAGTTGTAAGAGTTCATCTTGCACATTATGTGGGATATAGTTCATTAGTTGCAACTAGCTGGTCTTAATCTAAAGGATAATAGCCCTTTACATTCAGCAAAAAAATTACAGATTTCTTTTACAAGGTCTATTAACTTCAGCTGGTAACTACCAGCCTATTACCTTCATTTTGTAGATGGCAAACTGACTATAAACAGAGTAAATAGACTACATCTCATTTCTTGGTATTTTTACAAAGTCCTTCTGAAGACACACGTCAAGCTGCCTTCAGCTTCCCATGTTCACTGCTTTCAGACCCGAGTCCTTTGGCTTACGTTCGGTACAAAATAAAACCACGGAGGTCAGATGCTGCCTTTGACCATGCATGGAAAGTACATCATCGAGATGGGGCGGAAGGGGAGGAAATGTTTCTGAGCACTGTATGATACTCAGGGCTCCAAGCTTCCCTGCTGCTATGACACCTCCAGCACCGAAGCTGGAAGAAGCCAAGGTGCTGCATATTGAAATCTAGGGCCACACATACAAGACAGCATTGTTCATCATTCCACTTAACCTTTCAGATAAGAATTTGTCTGCAGAAGCAGGCAAAGCAACCTACCACCAGTGCAAAGAAACACTGTTCATGTCTTTTAGGAAAACATTCTCAAAAGTACAAAACTGTCTTGTTGGAAATAAAACCAAAGTCAAATTAAAGAACATTAGCCAAAAGAAAAATAGCTCACTGATTACAAGAGACCACAAAATTTTTTCCACCAAGACAATAAAATAAAATACATTAGCATAACTTTTCCTAGACTCAAACTATACCATCTTCTAAACGATTTTTATATTCACTGGTTTTTTGTTTTAAATTAAAAGGTGGATCACGCAAGAAGTTTCCAAAATAAGAATGAGCTAAATTCAAACATTGAAACTTCAGTAACAAACGTTAGCTTATTAAAAACCAACCCCTTCTTCCCCACCACCCCAAGAAAACCACCTCTCCCCCATCTCCTGCTGCTCACTTCTCAATGGGGAATAGCGGTGTTATCATTTTTCCACTTACATAAGACGTTTTCAGCTCGCTGTTTGGGTCCCAGTTAATTTCCCTGTGTCGCACTGCCCCCTAAAGTTCCGTCGCGTTGTGATTTTTCCAGCCACTTACCTTTGGTGGCACCTGCCCAAGGATGGTGCCTGTCCAGGTTCCCCCATCAGTGGAAAGCAGACCAAGGCGGGCTGGCACCCGTCAGCGGGCGAAGGCACTTACACAGATCTCTGTTTGTAACAGATGTCCCTGCAAGGGCATTTTCATAGCTGTTTACAACCAAGCGGAAGCCCAAGGAACCTGCCAGTCCTACAAAGCATTTGGAGGAAATCTTTTGAACTCCATGGGATGGTTGTCAAGTGCCAGGACAGAGGCTGCAGCATCTCCACCCTTGGGGAGCGAAAAGATGCAGAGCAGCCTGGGGTCCCACTGGCCGCACTTCAGGAGAGGTCAGATAAACATCCCAGGGGTCCTGCCCAGGCTGTCTGGTTCTAGGGATGGGTGGGTTTTGAATTAAAAAACAAGCAAACAAACAAAAACACTTAATGCAGTGATTTTTACTAGCAATATCAGTTGCCTGATAAGGACTAAAATAAGCTCCCAAGACCTGTAGCTCTTGCTCAGATATGTACATGTCAAAACATCATAAAACAACATTTTTCACATGAATACCTACATAATAAACCATAAAATCCGCACATCATCCTGAATATTGAAAAAGGAGACTTATCGGCAATACTAATTTCAGCTTAGTTTACAGAAACAGTTCCCTCAAAACCAATCCCAAACCTCTTCGGGAATTTTTAGTCCCAGAGTACTCCTGCTAGTGGTGGAGCTCAACACAAAAGGATTTCACTGCAACTAACCCCAACACTTGTTTTAATCTCTTCTGGTATTAATGAGCTATCCTGTATGCTCCAGTGTTGCTCCCATTTGTGTACGAGATGTTCACCAGGAATCATCGTCCTCTGAATCAAAGCGCAATTCTACCAAACAGACTCTTTAATTACTCAGCTAGAGAACTACATGCAAATGAGCATGGCCCCTTCCTGCATTTTCCAGGCTGATCTGATTACTGATGCTCTGCAGCAACAGTTGTGTACATGTGCCGCGTGCCGCTGTTAACAATTGGAAATACGCTGTAGTTCAGTACCAAATTAATGAGCAAGGCTGTGTCACGGGTACTGTCACGGGTACCTGCAAGCAATGTTGTTCAGAGCTAGTCACTGGGGAGGACAAGGGAAAAATGCCCACTAGAGAAAAAGCTTAGAGGAGGTTCCAGCCTGAAGCTGGGGAAGCTAGCTATCCACCCGTTTTGTTACTCTGAGTAGCCTAGACCACAGAAATAAACTAAATTTAGAAGTGATCCACTTCCTGTAATAACCACCCCTCTTGTCTACACACATAGCTGTGTGTTTGTTTTTAAATGATAGTATACATGTACACAGCACACCAAATAACAGGAAAAGTGGAATAAACTGGCTGCAATACACCCCCACTCACTCATTTTAGAAGCGGAGGTTTATCCAAGACCAAAGGCTCTGTAGTTCTTGTGAGTCTTAAGACCGAGGAACCAAAGCCCAAATACTGCTACTGAAAGAAAATCATTCCATAGTTTCCATTTGGTATTCAGAAAGGTCCTTATATACACATTTATTGACATTTTGGAAGTAATCTGCCTTAACAGTAAAGGCCTAAGGTCCTTCTGGACTGAAGTAATTACAGTCCAAGTGGATTCTGATTTTTTTTTTTTAAAGAAATAATAAATAATGAAACATAGGTTGGAAAGCTCATGATTTCTGTAGAGATGAAGGAGAGCTCTTCCGTTTGATTTTAAAACCTGTAAACTCTCCAAAGCAATTTTATTCACAATCCCAGAGTATTTTCATTGCCTAGAAAGTAAGCCTACAATCAGTCCCTGTCTTCTCCTTTTCTCAGCCCCTCAATTAAGTTTCACCGACTGTGTTCACTCCAGATTAAATCAAAGTGACCAAGACAGTAAGCTCCATCAAAGCAGGAAAAACACTTGTACAAAGTAATCAGAGGTCTTCAAGAGGTCTTGAATATTGCCTCCAGAGAGATACTTACATGCTAAGATATTCTAGGTGGCTAATGAGTCTGTACAAGGGACATCAAATCAAAACAATTGCAGAAAGAGATGACAACATCCAGGTCTGCATGCAAATATAGCTTTATCTGCAATGCAGATAGCTATTTAGCATCAGATGGAGATTGAAATGTACTTCAACAGATTGAATCTCCTCTAGCCTAAACAGTGTTTTCATTTTTTACATGAAGCTGGTAATTATATTTTCCACTTATACCTGGAAATTTCAGCAAATATTCCACACAAGATATTCTGATTGGAATCATTTGTTTTAACGGAAATATGCTACAAATTAGAGAATTTTTAATTAGTTTATTTATTTTTTTAAGAAAGAATTCTATGTGCAAGGTTAGGCAGCTCTTCAGTACCTCTGAGTGCAGCTCTGCGAGCAGCCTGTGCCCCAGGGCACAACAGGGGGCCTGGCACTCCACAGGCTGTCCCTCAAGCTGCAGGAAACAGAGCTATACCCACAGCCACACTGTTCCTGCTTTTAAACTTGCCTGTCTGAAAATTGGGAGTTTCTGGAGAAACACTGCGCTGAGAAGTGCTTGGAAGACAAGGAGGCTGAGAACACTGAAACTCTTGCAAGATACTCACTGAATGCAGTAAGAAAAAGCTTTTGAGTTTGTCTGGTTTTAAAACAGAAAAAGACTAGCATAAAAAGGAAAGACCTACAGCCTCCCAAAACTGAAGAGCCAGCCTTGTGCCCTGACCCAGGCAGATGAATTCGGCTGGCAGCGCCTGCCTGCTCTCCTCCTGCCACGAGCCCCGCCGGGCAGGCTGCAGGGTCACTGCTGGCCGTGCCTCCTGCCCCGAGGGCTGAAGCCAAGGGATCTCCCCTTAACTCAGAAGTTATTTGCTCACACCTCAAGCCTCCATCAGCATCCTAAGAACACAGCCACTCGTGCTGCACAGGCCTGGTCTCCTGGCTTCTCTTCCCAGCCCGCTTGCCAACTCCTCTGGAGGGGCAGAGCTTCATTAGCTGGGTTAGCTCAGCCTGTCGTAGAGCTCCAGTTATGCTCCAAACAATAGAAATCACTACCAAAAAATACACTTAATGAGGTTGTGAAGTAGGCGTGCAGAGTCAGAGCAAAAGCCTGCATCCAAAGCTGTTCTGTAAGTCTCTCTTAACCATAACCAAGTTTCATTTCCCTCAGCACCTCTGAAATAGAAAACCCACAAAAACTGAGCTGTCGGCTGGTCCCCCAGTAATGGCCTAGCCACGAGGCCACCACTAACCCTACAGCAGTGCCAAAGAGAAGCAAGCCCACCTCTGGGCACCCCCCAGACACCACACACCTCCCCGACCCCACAGCAACAGCATCACAGGCCCCAAGCCTCCCCTACCCCCTGGGCCTGGTCTTAAAGCCTAGGGGGAACCAGCTGAGCTAATTAGCTAATCAGCAGGAACTCTTTTAACACCCGTGCAGGTTTTACACTATTCTGTCATGCTTTCTCTTTGCTCTGCCTGCCTTCTGTATCCAAAATAGCTGCCTAGCACTATCTTAACCTGGAAGGTATAAGGGGAGCTTGGCACGCACAGGTTTTCTGAAGTTGCCCAAACAGAAGGAAAAACTGAGCAAGCAGACGTGAGACAGGCAGTGGCAGGAGGGGTGCTGAAGGTGGTCACCGGCCTGGGGCAGTGGCTGGGTCAGAGCATCCCTCAGGAGCAGCTCTGCACAGCACCCTCAGCTCCACGCGGTGTGTTCTAGGACAAATTACCCTGCAAGAAATGAGTACCACAAGTCAGTCTTTGTGAATCCATGGCCTGATTTATTATGTCATCCCTACGTTTTTACAGCATAGAGAAATCCTGAAATACATCTTCTATCACGGGGAGCTGATTTATGAATTACAGACAACTGTGAATTTAGATAGCCAAGTGTTTTGTAATCTTTCCTGACATCTTTCTCCTGACAGGCCATAGCTTAATTCTATTACATAAAATGTCTTTGAATGAATTAACTGTTAAGTCATCTTCTCTCTGTTTTCAATTCTTTAGTTTTGATACACAAATTAAATGACCTTCCCTAGCAATCCCGAGTGGTATTTTTTAGCTGACATCTTATTAATTAAGGAAATTCATACTCTCAAAATACAATCCCTGTATTCCACGGAAGGCAGACTGAGATAGTACTGTGAGGAGAGAATGCAGGACCTAAGAAGTGCTAAGCCAGGAATGCGTGAGATACCTAAATATTATTAGATATTTATAACTTTACTCATTACCTATGCATGAGAATAAGAGGTTTCTACCTTTCCGGAGTTTTATTGCATATGGATGACTCATACAAAAATGAATAGCGGTCCTGCTTCCCAAAGGAAACCCATCACCCAAGTGGAGAAAAGTACCTGCCCCTAGAGAGTGTGTGTTGGGTCTTGTGGGACACATTTTTCCTTCACCCTGCAGAACCACCTGCCCTCTAACTACAGCCCCCTTCCATTCCTTGCACTGGGGGCAAGGAAACGTGGATAAATATTAAACATCAGGAATGCAGCAGCCTTGCCTTTACTGACGACATATCCAACACAAAACAAGGACAACGGTATCCTGAAAGTCCTTACGGCAGAGCTTTGGGGTCCCATGGGGAGTTCTGGCTTTCTGTCGCATCTGCCAGAGCAGGGGCCACGTGCGGGGAGCGCTGCTGTGCTCAGCACCCACACTGTGCCCAGGGCTCCTGTGCTTCCAGGTGTTGGCATGCTTCATGGTATTTATAGTCAAAGATCCCAAGGCTGTTACATCCTAATATGGAAACAAAACAGATTTGGCTGAAAAACTGCTCAACATTTTCCTCCACATTTTTTCTCTGCAAAGCAACATAAAAATAAGATGTGCTTTTGTGACAGCTGAACACCTGACTGTTGTCATGTCACTGTGCAGTAAAGCAAGCAGTAGAGAATATAGTGCAATACAGTATATAATGTACGTAAAATGTTACTATTCTGCAAAATAGTAGGCCAGGACTACGGATTTCAGGACTTCTGTGTTTTTTATATTGCCACTTTTTTTCACTGAAGGGGAATAAATTTTCAGATACAATAGTTTGGGAAAATACCCACATGTAAAAATCTTCATTGTGGTCTATGCAAAGGATTTATAAACCTTAGCTTAAATTTACATTAAATATCCCTCAAATTAAAGTAATGAGATGCTCTGCCCGATAGGTGTTTCTATTTTAAAGACAAAAATAATTTTTTTAAAAATCACTTCTCTGTACTTTGTAGCACATTTTAAGATACTTTTTGTATCACATAGGAAAATAACTGAATGAGGTCAACAGAGCTTGCACTTCACCTACACTTCCAGCAGATTACCAGATAAATCTCATTCATTGACAGGAGAGCCATGTGGATTCTTCCAGTTGCCACTGAAAATTAATTTGTTTAATATTTTCTTGGGTACATTTCAATTTTCATCATCGCCATGAGACCCAAAATTCTTGTGCAGCCTGATAGGGGTTATGCAGCTGCCATAGGAAACAAGTACAAAACCTTTAAAAAAACACTAGCCACCAGGTCGCAGTGCCAGGCAGAAGGGACTTGAACTCGCTGGATTCGAAGGGCAGGTTAATTAATAATGCTCTTACCTGCAGTCCCCCGTTTTTCAGCACCTGAAGGACACACCGTGAGTCCCCAGTGCCTGTGCAAGCTGTGTTTGAAAAGGATGTGTTGCACTTTGCAGCCTCTCCCCGTTAAACGCAGCACGTCTGCTCCCTCGGACCCAAGCGGTGCAAGCGAGGCTGGCTGGGCCGTGCCCTGCCGGTGTTGTTCAGCAGATGCCAATCTTTCCTTTCTGAGCTGTAGCTTTACCATTCAGATGCTTTTATGATGGTGTGAGGTAATTAACATTTTACTGTATTGCTGCTTGGAAACACGCAACAAGATTGATTTTTGAAAGAGTCATTTTTACGATTAAAGAGTTGAGAAGATAGTAATCATATTTCACCCTGATAATGGCTTGTACATATTTATTACAATCCTTGGTATTAACCAGGTGATAGATGAGTATACTCATTTTTTTCCTTCAGAATATGTAAAGGAAATGTTTTGGTAATTACCTGTTATAAGAGAAGGCCCCCTTGAATTGCTAATAAAATGATCTGAGGGACTCTGCATCGTTCCCTGTTTAATTAAACTCTTGACACAAGCCGTATTTCACTGCTCTGTTACCCTTGACCCTTTCTAAGGCTCAGCCGTGCTGATTCCCAAGCTCTGGCGTTTTCTCTGAACCTCAAACATTCCTTTCAAGAGGAAGGAAGAAAGTTCCCGTGGACCTTTTACATTTTGTCTGCTCTGCCTCGAGTTCCTTTCCTTTCTGCAGAAGATGATGAAATCTGAACGCAACCACTAACCACTCAGAAGAAGGATGTTTCCTGAGAAGTGAAACGTCTTTTTGGAAGAAGTTTTGAGGGGCTCCTCCTGGGCACGTACAAGTGCTACGACTGCTGACTCCTGCGTCGCGCTCAGCCAGAGCCCCCTTTGCCCTTCTCTCATCTCACCTCGCCACCCAGGGAAGAGTGTAATTGCAAAGGGAAATTTTCAGGTATTGTTCTTACTCCCAGGCAGGGTTTAGTAACTGGTCCTACCAAAATCTCTCATGCCAGAGCTGGCCATACCAGCTGCAAGTAGCAGCCAGACACCAGGAGCTAGTAATGCCTATGGCACACAGCACCGTGCTTCCACGGCACTGCCCCATCATCTTCTGCCCCTGAGATATCCCTCTACACAGGTAGGATATTTATTTCTAACATATATATTAATTTATATGTATATGTAAGGACTATTTGGTTTTCATTTTCTATACATTGTGTTAGTGGAGTTAGTGGTTAGTGCAAAATACAATGGCCACCTGAATATGTTGTTGCAGAGAGAAAAAAAAATCTCAAAACCCAATTATTTTAAAACTCAGAACATGCTTTAGTAAAGCAACAAAATGTCTCAGGAGCAATAAAATCAGGTATTTAGCAAAAATCTCTCTATGAATTTAATTTTTAATACGATTCACAGGACAAAACATAATCCAAATCCAGAAAATTCCTAATCAAACAAAACATTTTAGTGAATTATATTTCATTTCACTGGAAAAAAAAATAGATATTTAATTTTCAGGTGAGCCCTGACCACTTCATTAGATCTGGTGATATAAATTCTTCTGGAGCAACTGCACTGTTGATGGCTCTGCTGGGAGGTTTGCCGGCTACGCACTACGCACTACACAGGGTGCCGGTGCCCAGGGGCTGCAGGGATGGGCTGTGGCACCGCTGCTCCTGGCAGGGATGGAGGCACCAGCACTAGCACCGGCACCAGCACTGGCACCGGTACATGTGGAGCGATGCGTGGGTCAGCCGCGATCCCAGCTCTCATCCAGCAGATTGTAGGGGCTGCATCTGCCAGATTCCTTGCTAAAGTAAGCCATGGAAAACTCGGCCATATTCATCTGGGAGTAACACTCCTAAAACTTACATACATTGAATATGTATATTTTAAAAACTACAGTGTCTTCTTTAGCCTAATTTTAGCTCCAGCAGCAAAAGATCTCATCAAAGATCTGGCCTTGATTAATTTAGATTAGCAGAAGTGTCATATAAAGCACGTAAGATATACTTATCTTTGATTGAGGGAATACATGTTTTCAACAACATATTCTGCAAATCCGTGTAATATATTTAATAAGCAGGATCATCTTTTCTGAACACATTAGCATTTTCATGAGATGTCATTAATGTCAAAGCCAGAGATCCAGCTCCGTAGCTAAAATGTCAACTGGCCACACTGACAAACCCAGCATGGTAATTAGTTCTGAGAGCAATTACAAGTCTGCTTTTTCTAGGAAAAGTGGGGCAGACTGTTTTTCTTTAACCAAAACACCCTGGCCCTGAAATGCTGCCGAGCCAGAAAGATCAGTTTATAGGCTTTGACAGTGAGACACACAGGTTTGGGCTGTACTTTCCAAATATGAAAACTTCACCAATTACCATTCAAAATTATTTTAACAAGGCAATTAACAGAGTTTCTCTAAGGGAGCAGAATAAATCAATCAAATCCCAGTCAGAGAGAGAGTGCTTTGCTGCATAACAGATTTTTTTTTATATATATTTAGGTCTAACATCTTTTTTGTAATAAAGTGCATTTTTTTCAGAAAGAGATCAAGAAGGGGAGAGCCAGAAGACAATGACAGGAACAATTTGGCACACGCAGCCATAGCAAGATGTGCCTTCAAACGACTAGAAAGCCATCTTCCAGCAGTTGTACATGAGCATAAACCAGCTGTGGTTTATCTTGTATACCACACTGCAGCCATCCTCTCTCTCCCCTGCTGTCCCCAAACCCGCTGACCAACAAGTCCGTCCGTCAGCGTGGCGCATGATGGCACGGAGGTGGTGCTGGGCTGGTTGCACACATCCCACCCCCTTCCCCTGATTGCCTTTATTTTAATCGTGGTACCCTTCGGGTTCAGGCACCGGCACCTCCCCAGAGCTCACGCTGGGGCGGGAGGAGGGCCTGGGGAGGCCGTTCCAGCCCTACCAGCCGCAGCGGTCTCAGTCACCACGATGTGCTTCGATGTCTCCGCTGACCTCCGGGGTCTGCGCCAATTCACTCCGAGGATGTACAATTCACGGCTCGAGCACTCATTTATTTTCACAGTGGCCAGCAATTTCTTGTCTCACCTGAATTGAGTTCAGCTCTATTGAGTAATGCTGAGCTGTTACTTTGCTGGAGAGCGATGCAGAATAGGATGCTGCCCCCCTTCACGTTACAGCAGAGACTGCACTTTATGTTATGAATTAACAAACAATAAACACTCTCTTTTAAAAATCATTTTTAACCACTGATTTATCCTATTAATGCTATCTTTTCCATTTCGTTTCTACCATTTCTTAAAGTAACCTCTCTACTACATTGAACTGGAGTTCTCCCGACCTCTCTACATTTCGGAGCCGTCCATCCATACTGTTCTCCTCTCCACTTCCCAAAGCATTGCACTCGATCAAAGTCCTGTCAAAAAGAGTGCGTGGTACAGCAGTCTGTAAGGGCAATATAACTGCTAGGGAATGACACTCTAATAGCTCAGCACAGAGAAGTTACATGCAAAACATATTCTAAAATCACCAGTCTTCTTACATATCTCTAGTCTTTAGTAATTCATTTATACCTTACTCTTAAAACTTTAATCTTCTTTGAAAGCTTGCAGTTTCCCTTGTTAAGAATTGCTTTACTCTGTGTATAGCAGTTGGCACTGTATTTTGGCATGGCCGTTTGGGGCTCCGGACTGTGTGCACAGCTTCTGGGAAAACTGGCCTCTACAGGGCAGCCACCCAACCAACAAACACCTCAGTCCTCAAGCAAGATCACCAGAAGCAGATTCTTTAGTTATGTCACATGTATCTTTGTTTCATGGCGTGTTGCATGTTTGTCATATATTATATATCCATACTTATTTTACATCTGTTTCAAGTTCCTTTGTTGTGAACGGTGAATTATATTCCAGTTCATGCCGCCTTGAACATCCCCAGGAATGCTTTCTCTCTTTGAATTACAGCTTGGAGGCCAACGCAATTAATGGCCTCCTGTAATTACTAGGAGACTACTCAAAGATTTCGAAGTCACTTTAATCAGCACAGAGCGCTCCTCTAAGTGCTGGCTTTGTTGCTGCCTTGCTGCAGTTGTGCCCTACGCAGCCACGCCGGTGCCCTTGCTTGCTGAGGTCTGCGCTGACACAAGCCGAGGGCTGCCGAGCTACCCGAGTGAGCAGACCGGGCTCAGATGAAACAGTAACGGCCTTGCATTTCTTTCCTGGCTTTGTAAAACTGCACTGGGGAGGCTGATGAACTTCTGGCTAGTTTTTATGGGTGCCAGTCTTCTGCGGAGAACTCGTTATTGCATTAAACTACAAACCAAATATCGATGTTCGCTCCCCCGTCTTTCAGGCATTTTCAGCTATTTCTATTTCTTCTTAGAGAGAATATTATGCATGAGCTGTGGTTCTCCTCTGAAGCCCATCCTCAGGCATGACCTTTCTGGCGAGTCACGCTGCTCTGCTGTAAACGAAATGGAAGAAATCTGGTCTGAGACGTGTGTTAGAGGCGGTCAGAAACCCGCCCTCCTGCACTGCTGCTGTGTCATCAGAGGCCGGGTACCAACGGGGAGCACAAGGCAGAACACCGACATCTAAACGGGTTTTGTCTTAGCAGAGTGGTGGCCACTTTTTACTCCATTCTCAGGAAAACAAAGACATGGTAGCAAGCTGCTAGGCCCTGTCTAAATAAGCAGGAGCAAGCAGTGCGTGTGGAAATGATGGCGAGCCCTTGCAAGGCGATGGCTGTGTCCGTGACGGAGACGTGGTGCTCCAAGTGGGGAGTCAGCAGTTTTGCACAGCGGGTTGCTACCCAAGCCAGATATTCACTAAACACAACAATACTCAAATATTTATCTGTTCCTCCCTGTGGCACGAATCATACGATTTCTTACAATATTCTAATAAAAACTTCATCACTGAAATTTTTAATATGCTTCACAGAAGAGAGCAGCGTCCCCAGCGAAGAAAGGCCAGGCTGCTGTGGCGAGGTTGTCAGGGCTGCCGCGGGGCTGCGAGACTGAAGGGCTACAAAAGGACGAGGAATGCGCACAAGACAGGCTCCTTGGCCAGGGGACACGGCCAGTGCAGGATTTCAAGGCTGAGGTCGGTTGTAGCATCCCTGTGGGATCATTACTGCGCTTCCCATTGCCACAAACAGGTACAGGTGTACTTAACTGTATTACTGTCAATCGCCCCCCTTTATTTAAATGGCTGGCAGCTCACAGTAAGAGACCTGCAGACCTCTTTGCAGGCACATTTACTATTCTCCTATTTATTTATTTATTTCATTTTTGAAGGGAAGGTGCCCTTGTCTGTCCCCAGGACTATCAGGAGCCACCAGTGGCTGCAAGGTGCTCAGCCCCACCAGTCCTGGGCGCTCTGCACCAGACCAAGGGTGAAGTGGTTTCTCTTCTGGGGCAGGAGTGACATCATTACTTAAGCACAGAAAACTAAGGTCACAAAGTCACCTAATCACCGGCTGCTAGGTGATTACTGACACTAAAACTACATCCAAAAAATCTGGGAAAAAAAAAAAAAAAGGAAATCCAAAATAATATAAATTACTTGATCTTGTAAAAACGCTCAGATCGTTAATACCGGTGACTGCAGGAAGGAGAGCAGACGTGTAGGGCACAAGGAGATCTTCCTTCCCTTGTCAGTGGGGCTCCCCGTGGGCAGAGCCAGCTACCGATGACTTATGATTACAGCCTCCTGCTTCTGATGAAGATTTAGCATAATTATCCTTCAGTCAATATCTACAAGTATTGGCTAGGCCTGACCACCAAATTAAGCCAATGTCTTGTGCTTTGCTAAGCAATTAGCAGCGTCAATTATCTCACGCCTTCTCCCCTGAAGAGCCCAGGGGTTTGCAATACCGGCCCTCTGGAGGTGTGGTTAGGGACCTCACGTCTTATCCACCCCACACGGTGCCCCCATGGCCTCGCGGCACGTTGCAGGTACATCGTCCTGCCTGGGGGCTGTGCCTTACCGACGGCGTGCCGTCCTGAGCTGGTGGGAGAAGTGTTTCTTCTCCTGTGGTCTTCCCTGCTGCTCACCACTGAGTACCCGAGTGCTCCCAAGCATTAAGGAACCCATCTCCCCCGTGAGCTGATGGTGTAACCACCAGTTTTACAGACGGTGAAACAGAGGAGCCTGCAAGAGGCCACACCATGGCGTCTGCCCACCGGCAAGCAGAGCTTCAGCTTTTCCTTCCTACAAGAACTCGAGAGCTATCCGTAAATGCTGAGCTCCCCAATCAACCTTCTTCTGCATTTATTGAGCACTACTGACTTGTTATGTCGAGACAGAAACAGTGCTGTGCCAAACAACGGCTCTGTACCAATAGTACACGCTATGACAGATACCTTGCCCCACCGGATGAGGCACACACGACCTGCACAGCGCCGGCAGACCTGGAGCTCAGCACCACACCGTGGCTTTGCTCCTGGGGGCAGCGCAGTGCCCCAGCCCTCCCCGCCACCCCGCAGGCTGCCCAGTGCCCGGACAAGGAAGGCAGCAGCCCGCCCAGCTGCGGGAGACACAGCAAAGATGGATGTGCTTCTGTAATTTACGCCCTGCACATGCTCCTGGCGCATTTGGAAACATTTCATGGTGACCTGCAGTGAAATGCAGAAAATAAAATGAAGCTTTCTTGGAAACTGTAATTCAATTATTTTTATTTCAGGTTTTGATACTTTAATAAATACTGGTAAACTCATAATCTCAAAAATCGTGTGTTGCCTTTCATGGTTCAGAGCACATTTTCATTAAACTGCAAATCTCCCTCTCTGTGGTTATCTGTTCCTGCTCACACAAACTGTTACCCCGTGCTGAAACCCGCAGGGCTGAGCCCTCGGGCAGAGAGCAAGGGCAGTGAGATGCTGGTGTGTCCCTTGGGACGACCTGCCCGACCGCTGGCTCTAGCCAGACACTTGCTGAACCAATGCCTTTTGCACGTGGTGAGAGCCGCAGCCTTGTAAGCAGAACAGCTGATTTTACAAGTGCTCTTCCCAGAGTCAAAAATTTACACATAAATGAGAAATAAGTGGCTTGAAAAGCTTAAATGCTGGTTTTCAATTTGCTTTGCAGCTCGCTTCCCATTTAGCTTGAATCTCAAGTTCTTTCTCCCCAGTTTTTCAAAACCAAGCAGTACATTGCCTTTACTCTGACACCCCGTTCCCCCCTGCAGCCCCCACAGCACGCCCTGCTCGTTTCACCCAGGCGCTCCCCACAGAGCACCAGTGTGGGCTCTGGCAGAGCTCAGGCGCCTCTCGAGAAGACGTGGCTCTGACATGTTTCCCCTCGTTACAACCATTTGATCTTCACGCGGCAGAGTGTTTAATGAAGAAGGAGTAAAAGCGGAGCACGAGGCGTTCTGGGGACGATTGCCCTCTGTGTGCTCTTCAGCCTGGAAATCTGCTTCCACCATCACGCTCTTCCCCATCCCAAGGTTTCTCTATGAGAAAAACCATATTTTCCACGACAGTCAGCATGTGTCAAGCTGTGAATTATTATTTTACTTACTTTTCCTTCAAAATAGTGAGGAGGCTGCAATTTCAATTTTTAAAAAGCCAGTATTCATTTCATTTGAGTGAGACTTACCATGCTTAGGCAATAATATATATGTGTATATATACATGGATACCTATATATATATAGTATAGACATATGAACATACTTGTACATGCATGTACATGTCTGTAGGCATGCCTGTCTGCTATACACACATGCCATGATATAGGGATGCCCCCAAGTCAGGGCCACGCAGCCACGGGCCACTGGCCCAGCAAACCCAGCCCTTTTTTGGGTGATAAATACTGGGGTTAGCATACAAACCTCCATCTGCAGTTAAATCCCAAGGGAATGAATTACAATTATCTCTGATAAAATAAACATTACGGTATTTCCAACTAAAGGCGGGGAGCTATATAAATAGGAAAGCCAGCTGGCACCTGCGGGAAACTGCCAAGCAGGATTTGGAGCACTGCCCCTCCAGGGAGGGCGACCTCTGCTCCCCCCACGGGCAGCACTCGCAGGGCAGAGGCTCGGCCTCGCGCCCAGATGCGTCCCGCAGCGGTGGGCACGGCGTGTTCCTCGTGCTCCTTGTGCTCCTCGTGCTCCTTGCCACACTCACCAGCACCAGCTCTTGCCTTGGCGCCGCGCTCGCACATCATCTCCACATAGTTCACTGGGAAAACACAGAGCACAGCGGAAACCTGGCAGAAACCCTGACCTCTGAAAATCCTCTGCCATGATTACAGGGGGCTTGCCTGAAGGGAGGGGAAAAATGCACCAGCTCTCTCGACGTGCTTGTTATTACTTATTTTCCCACCACGATGAAAGAGCATCTGACCGCAAGTCATAAAACTGGCTATTTATAGAAATGTAATTAAACATCACTGAAAGTGTGAAGACACAAAAGCACTGCCATCTGCCACGCATTTGTGGCAGCATAAATATAGATGAAGTGCTGCTACCCCTTTTGTCCTTCTCAGAAAACTTATTATTTAAATGGCCTTTTTGTAGTGACTGCCGCACAGCTCACGTACGCTGCTGCATTAATCACATCACAAAGGCTGTCTTCTGCTGGGTTTTACAAATACGGGCCAAAGCAAGTGCAGAGCTTTTCCCAGTGGCTTGGTCGTCCCATAGGCACTTGGTGTCACAGCGCCAAAGTGCTCAGCCAGGGCATACATTCAGTGATTTACGGACACAGGCACCAGCGTGGAGCTTATGGTGAAGGCTGAACAGCCCCAGCTTCCTTCCACCAGGCCTTTGTGCAATCACTGCTCTAGTTAGTAACTGAAAAAAAAAAGGCCTATATATAGCACATTTGAAGTGTTACTTCAATCGCAGTCAGATGAAATTTCATCAATATTCCTCACTAGAGAAAAACTATATTTGGCAAACTACTACACTGCAAAATATTCTCTAATTCCAGCACTTTGATTTTTGGTAAAAAAGCACTGGTCAGCAGGTCGGGATTGAGCTGCAGGCTCTACCTTCACCCCAGAATGAAGGTAACCCTTCCGTGCTGGGTCAGGGTCTGGGCTGAAGAGGAGAGGACCCGGTGCCCATGACGTGGAGCATCCTTCACCCCGTCCCAGCCCGCATGACCCGGAGCGCTGCTGCTGTCTTTCGGAAGCCAAGCCCTGACAGCTTCCCACTGTGAGCAACAGCGGGATGGGGACTCACCGCTGGGTAAGCAAGTTTGGGAGGACTTAGACAATTAGTGGGGCGACTGTTCTTTGTTGTCCTGGGCTTTGTCCGAACCCAGCACCCACTGTCCCGTGGCACTGCTGCCGTGCTGCTGTCCCCAGCTGAGCTCCGCGGTGGCGTGGGGCTGCCTGCAAGGCATCTGCTGCCACCCCAGCTGCAGGCCACGCACAGAGCTGGAAACTGCTTGCACACAGATAACAATGACAAATATAGCCCATAAAGAAGCATGTGATATCCCACAAATAATTTCGAGAACTGCTCTTGAGCACTTTAGATAAGATTTAATTACAAGTGTGTTACCATAAAACGGAGAAGATGCAAAGGGCAGCTCTGGCTCCTGCAGAGCCTGATGCAACTCCCATCAAAGGTAATGAAACAAAAACCTGTCTTTAGCATGGGATGACTCAAGTACTTTAGGGCCAAATCCTATCCCTAGGTACCTGGCACTACAGCTGGAAATGTCATGTTTCAGGATGATGGGTTTTGCCTGCACAATGTTCCCTTTGAGCTAGCAGAGTGGTACTTGGGGCTGGGGGACAGACCCAGCTGTTCTGGCTTTGCTGAATTTCATTTTTTGCTGATGGAAGGTGAAATGCTCAAGGCTGAAGAGAACAACCACCTTGAAATTTTAAATGGAAAATTTTAAAATTAATAGCGAGCCCTAAAAGAAAGGCATTACCTGGGGTAAGGTAAGGGGAATGTAGCTTCTGCCACCTCGGTTGGTCCTGGCTGAGAACAGAGATCCTTGTTTTGGCCAAACCCGACTGGAACCACGGTCAAATGAAAGTAAAGTTTGCTCTTCAGAGAACAAAACATTTCTTGCTTCTTACAAAATACGACCCTGGAAAACAAACGATAAATTCTCAGTGTGTGAAAAGCCCCTGAACCAGAGTAAAGACCCCAATATCCAGAAGTTGTGTCACTGGAACAAATGTAATTCCCAGCCCTGACCGCTGCAATGTTCATGGGGCCCAGGGGCTGAGAACACCTTGTGTCTGCAGGCACCACCACGGGGGCTTCCAGCCCTGTCCCCCCACCAGGTGACAGCAGAGGCTCACCGGCGTTTGCCAGCCCTTTGTTGTGAGACAGCGACCCTCTGTGTGGCGGCACGAGCCAGGGGGTCCACCAAAGCAGGACATGTTCTCACACCCCGTCCCCTCTGTCCCTAACCTGGAGGCCAAGAGAGATCACCCGACACCGGCCAAGTGCTGACGGCAAGACATCCCCCATGTGGAGGATCCAACCTGTTATCTCCAGGCCACTTTGTGCCGGGCAACAAATAACAACTGATATTGCACGTAGGAAAGATAATGTGAGAGCTGGTAAATATAGATGGTGTCGTGCTCAGTGTGGACAAGGGGATGCACGGATGACTTTAATGTGGCATTTCTAAATCTTTTCTGGTTTATTCTGCCCCCCTAATATCCGTTCCTTTATATATATCAATGTGTGTATACAGAAAAATATGTGTGTATGTATATATATACACATATACATGCAAATGACATGTATGTAACAAGATACGGACCTGGCTGTGAGCTAAAACATTATGTAACAGGTTAGAAATGGGGTTTGTTTGGCAGCTGGAGAGTAAGGTATGAAAACAAGCTCAGGACTAAGAGAAGTTGGGAAACTTGGCTGCTCACTGCCTGTTACTTCAGTTTTACTCACACTTTCCTTTCCTTAAATCCTTCTCATTCTTCAGCCATACACTCTGGATGTTCACCTGGTTATCTTTTCCAAGCATTTTCTAAAATCTTTCCTAAACACGTTAAATTCTGTAATTTTCAGACGGCTCGAATTGCTAACATTCAGAGCAAATCCGTAAATTATCATCTTGTGAGCCCGGCTGTGTTATTACAGGTTAATCCTGTGCTTGGTTACTAACAAAAGTGCTGGCAAGCAGCCCAGGGGCACTGAGTTAGCAGTGATATTGTGCACTTAATCTCTCTCTCAACTAACAAAGCACATTTTTTCCTGCTAATTATTTAAATACTAGGTGGAGATAACCAGGCTTGCAATTTACTCTCTAGTATCAGGTAAGCTAAGGGAGTGACCCCGTATCATCACCAGCAGCAGTGTGAATCTCACTGCGCCACTCACTGCGAGGTGGATCCATGTCTTGTTTTTTGCTTTCGTAGCTTTTGCAATTAGCAGTGATGAGATTGCGCCTTTGCCTTGGAACAAAAAGATGTTGTACCAAAAGGAATTTTGAGCTTTTGCAATGTACCAGTGTGTTTTACAAAGCGGTACACGTACCAACACCAAAGACTTGCACAAATGATGCTGAAAGTCAAGGCAGAAAGCATGCGCTGCTGCTCAGCGACCACATGCCCCACATAGGGTCTGCAAAATGCACACTGGCACGCTGGTACCAAGCACAGGCACAGGCTGCTCCTGCTGGAGCTCACACGCAGGTTGCTGGGACGCAGTTTGGCATTAAAACATATCGGCGAGCCATGTTTGAGGGAAGGCAGGCCAGGCTTCTGCACTGCTGGGGATCAGCTGCCCCACTCTCAGACAGCAGGCTACCTGGTTCCCTCTGCTGAACACCTGGAGCAGGTGGGCAAAGGTGACCCCAGTGCTGTGCCGGGGGCTGCTTTCTGCCCCGGGGGCTGCTTTGTGCCCTGGGGGCAGGCACCGGGGCCGTGCTGCCACCCAGCCCCATGGGGCACGTATGGAGGAGAGCTGCAGAGGAGCATCCCCCCAAAACCTGGCTTCATAATTGCTCCCTGCGAGTAGGTGTGTGCTGAGAAGAAACAAATGCCCTGAAGCATGGTGTTTCCAGCTGGGAAAGGTTCAGGTGCTAGCGGGGATATGCTTGGCCAGTTTCAAAGCCTGAGCCTTAAAAATGCTGGCACAGGTACCACCAGCCGGCTGCTCACTGGGAGGGGAGCAGTGCGCTGTGAACACCCCGGGTCCTCACCGCCAGGCAGCCTGTGAACAGGCAGACTTTCTTCTGCTTCTTTCTACACGTACTCGAATATGTTGGAGAAGTTTTCAGTTTTATCTTAAAACTCTGCAGGAATTCATTTACTTTTCTCATAGCGAGCAAAGAGCTGCATCTTACTGCAGATATTGCACGTCATAAATGCAAACAAACACATTGTCCATACCTCAAAAACAGATGAAGGGCCTTCTTGACATGCCCTAGCAGAAGCACACTCTGTTTCCGAGCAAAAGAAAGAACTTTATGAGCGGTGCTTCAAGGGACGGGCAGTGCCAGCCAGGAACGCCTCTGGCAGAGCACCCTTGCTCCTTCCCCGATGCCCAGAGGGGGCACAGCCAGCAAAACTGCACCTGTGCAGCACAGCCATGGGGATTTCTGTGCAGCCCCTGCTCGGGGGAACCCCAGCAGGGTGATCCACGGCATTTGCCACTGCGTCGTCCAAAGTTGAGAATTCCCAACCAGCAGGGCCCTTTGACCCCACACCAAAGGAGAGGAAAACAAAACAAACAGACAAACAAAAAAAACAAGCAAGCAAACAAGAACCCGCCCTATTTCCTGCAGAATTAGCCGTACCAACACGCAGGCGGCTCCGACAGGCCCGCGGGCCGACCACGGGCAGGACGCCGCCATGTCCCCGCCCCGCGCCGCGCCATCGCTGTGACAAGAGCGCCCCTCAGCGTGCCCTCATGGCGGCACCGCCGGGGGACGGGGGGACGGGGGGACGGGGGGACGGGGGGACAGGCGGACAGACGCTGGGTGTTACAGCTGTAAGTGCCCCCACGAACAATGCTGCGTTTGCCAGCGAGCCCTCGAGGAGGGTAAGGGAACAGCCAGGACTCTGCATCTTCTGTAATTAGTACCGCACACGTGAACAAATTAATGAGTTTCCTTGCTGCGATAACCCCACAAACATTTATTTTCTGCAAAGCGGGTGCAGAAAAGGAGGAACACGAGCACCAGAGGTGGGTGCTGAGCTGGGTGCTGGGCGCACGCCCTGCCAGGGGCAGCTCACTGACTCGGCACCGACTGCCCGCGCACGAGAACCGCTCGCGTATTCTGCCTTGTGCCTAGGGTATCACGCAGCACTGTACTACAGATACTAGAAATGAGTACCGAAGAAGACAACAGTTTATTGGTAGCCCTTCTCTTCAGAACCACCAGACCCCCCGGGGTTGCACGGCACAGCACGGGCGATGCGGCTGGTCTGTGTGTTTAGCAGGGCAAGCTGCTCAGGAGCCCCCTGCACCCAAGACCTTCGGGACGGGCGCTGGTGGCCACACGGTGCTCAGCAGGCACGGCAGTGTCCAGCACGCCTGCTGCCCAGGGTTTCCCTCCATGGTGCAGCGTACCCGAGTTTAACGTAAGAGCCCATTGACTTGAAAACCTGTGTACGCCCCGATGGACAGCCTCGTGCAGGCCGGCAGGCCGACTTGCTTTATGTCACTGCTCCTGGGAATGGGCCGCACAGACACTGTGCTCTGAAGGCAGCTCCTGCCCCCGGGGAGCCGACCCAAAGGCAGCGCTGGGCTTCCTCGATGCACAGCCGGAGCGCTCCCGACGCTGCCGCGTGCGGGACTCTGCGGGGCTGGCACCGGAGCTCCATCAGAAACTCAGCATCCCTGCCCGCCCGATGGAAGCTGTCCGGGGGCAATTTCCAAGGCACCTATTCTAGTCCTGTCTGTTTCCTTGTTTTAAATTAGCAGCAGATGCTGTTAGAAGGAGCATGACAGAATTAAAAGGATAAGGGAGAGAAATGAATTTAGGTCTGCAGGCAGTAATGAGAAATATCTGTGTTAATAATAAATGTAAAGCCCAATAAATGTAATGATGTAACTACACCCATTGTGCTGAAGTGGGTTTATTTTAATCTCCCTAATAGGTCATTTCATGCCTGCTTTACCACAGCCAGCCTCCCCTCCTGCCTCCCCTCTCGTTCAGGGCACACTGTCCTTTAAAAATGGCTCTCCCCGTGCCTCAGTCCTTTGTATTTAATAGCATTAGTAAAAATTAATAATATTTTTCTTGCCGTCCTGGCAGAAGCATGCAGCCAGCATTGCCCTTAGCATCACCTGCCTGGCAAGGCCGATCCCAGCCTGGTGCCAGGGTTTGACCCCGCTGCAGGTGCCGGCTGCCTGCCCTCCTGGGCTGGGGGCTGGGGCAGCTGGGCAAGGGGCAGGGAGAGGAGACTTGTGGTGCATGGGGGCGAAAAGCAGTGATGAAACAATTAGAAAGTCTGGTGATGGGAGAAAGTGAGCCAGGACCAGAGACTGCCTACACAGAAGGGAGAATGGGGCTTGGCCAAACCCACCACCAGCACGGAGCACTTCTCGCCCGCAGTGGGGCAGGCAGTGCCAGGACAGGTCATGTCTGCATTTATTAATTGCATCTAATTGTCACACCGAAATTGCATCACCGTTCTGTCACTGCTGCCCATCCTGCTCCATGCAGTGGGCTCTGTAGAGGAGTTTGATCTATACTGGTGATTAAGGAGGACTCATTACAGTGTTCTCAATTCTTGACTGAAATTCAGTAAATGTTTTTTCCCAAAAGCTGGTGGGACCTCGGTCCTGCTGCATCACAGGGAGATGCTCGGTGTGGTCCTGGGAGGGACCTTCCCTGCCCCAGCCAGCGCGGGACGGGAGGCGATGAAGAGGGGACCTGTCCTCCACAGGGCTTCAGCTGAAATCTTCAGTGACAGAGGCTTCAGGGAGCCACCCCGGCTTTTCTGCGTGACCCGGCCACATCTTCTGTACCAGGCAGACAGCTGGGAGAGGATGAAAGAAAACAGCAGCTCAGAAAAAAGGCCATTGTCTGCTCATGAGCATCAAAATAGTTGGAAAATAAATAACCAGGATTTTTCCTGTTTTTCTGCCTTTCCTTCATAATTTTTAATTTTAATGACTATTGTGTTTATTTATTTATTTATTTATTTATTTTTCTGTAAGAAATAAACTGTTTAGAAAGAAGCTGGGGACAGCTGGTTTTAACTGAAAACAGTCACTTTTTTTTTTTTTTCTAAATTCTCTATCACTTGTGTCATATTTAAAAGCACTTATTATTTTATCCCCAAGGGTCTTTCCCTCAGGTCTCTTGAGAATTCTCCATAAAGTTGTTAAATGATACTAAAAAGTTTTAAAGACAATGAACGTGAAGATTATCAAATTACAGTAGTATAAAATATTTCCTTCTGCTAACAAATATTTAAATTTGTTTTAAATATACTATTTCCATGAACATGCCATTTGAGTTAATTACTTTACAGTAAATGCACCTCTTAAATAATTGCTAAACCTCAAGAAATGCTTTCAATAATTGACTGAGTTTTCATAAGGAAAAATGCTGTTATTAAATCCAAATTAAATGCACATTTGAGACACTTAACTTAGAGTGCTAACATACCAAGCATTTTCATACTGTATAAGAAATAACTTTGGAAATTACTGGCAGGAAGCAGTCACGCTACAGTCATCTCCAATCACCCCCTCCTCTTTTTTCTGACTCCCACATCTATTAAAACATTTTTTTTATGAATGCACCAAAAGTTTTTAAGAAATCTCCAGTTTAAGGTGCACGTGCATCCCCGAGCGAACAGACAGCAGTTTCAATAACGGGGTTTTGTACACCGTAACTATCTGGGGTCTGGGCTAACGCATTGCCTGAGCTTTTTGTCCAGCCAAGAGTTAGGCAGCAGCATGAAGAGGCCCGGAGGGTGCACGGCGCACGTACGTGAGGAATCACTGCCTGCTGCTGGTGGCAGGCTCCGAGCAGTCCCACGGGTGGTGGTGCTGCCTCTCCTGGAGGAGAAGGACACTAGCTTGGGGCCTGCCACCCCCTGGGTGTCATGGGGACGATCCCGTGCTTCCTCCCCGCTGTGGCGAGAAGCTGCCGGTCCGCCAGGTCGCCTGGCAAGGCGCTGGTTTAGGAACGCTTCAGACTGTGACTCAGCTCACCCGAAGCAGAACACCAATTTTCTCTGTCCAGATCTACCTTGGCATCCTACATTTCTCACGCTTTGACAAGCGGCGTTAATCTTAGATAAGTCTCCCTTTCCGCATCGCTATTCCCTTCGTTGCCCTTGGCCTTTTAAGTACGTGGTATTTTACTTCAAAGCGGTGCTAGCCCTTTCAGGAAGAGCTGTAAGATCCGAGTCTGAATAGATAGTATCCAAAACAGTCTCAGCATTTTCCAGATCAGACTTCATAAAAAGTCCATGCCTTACCAAAGACAGTGTATGACTCCACAAAGAAATACAGAGGTTAGCACTAGAGGGAGGTATTTCCCCATGTACCAGGGATTCAAGGCAGCTGAAAAACAGCAAAATGTAGCAGCAGAGAAAGGGTATCTGTAATATTAAACTATGTTAATCAACTGCAATTAATAAGAGAGAGCTGCAACTCATCGTAATCAGCTCCCATCAGTTGCCAGTGATAAAGATATTACCGAGCAACAGATAATGAACTGATATTTAAACTGAATTACATTATTTAATGTATAGAAAGTTTCACAGACTCTTACAGTGCAGATTGTTTACATGTTTATTCTAATGAGCAAAGGAGCTTCAGAGCAAGATCCAAGGAGCAGGAGGTGGGAGAGGAAAATCCTGTCTCCTAAGGTGGAGGGGAGTGTTAAAGAGTCCTGGCACAGCAGCAGCACCTGATACTTTGGGTTAAGACGTGTCTGAATGTACAAGTTGCAGCGACTTACTGAATGCCCTAATTACATAGCTACCAAAGAGCGATCAGTGGCAATGATCTGTGCAGCGGCTGCCAATACTTCAGCGCCCGTGCGTTTCTGACGTAGATGAGAAAGGCTTTTAATTTCTCTTCCAAGCCTGGAAGAAACTCCTTCTAAAATCTGTAACATAAGAGGAAAATAAAAAAATTCCAGCAGCTTGTTCCCGTGCCCATCTGAAGCTGCAATACTGCGTGGATGTCTCACAGCCTGGCATTTCCTAGGACGTCCATCAGCTCCTGGAAGAAAGGAATGCGCTAACTAACGATGGTAATTCCAAGTTAGCAGGGGGGCAGTGGTGGAGCAGGGCACAGGGCAGCACCTTCCGCTGCTCCCATCGTAGCCACCCCACGCTGGGATGAGGGAGGAGGTGGGAGCAATGGAGAGCTGGCACCGCAGAGCGAGAGCACTGCTGTGGGAAGTTCCATAAGGGTTTTTGTCCCACGGCCACGCTTGATGAAGGGCGGTCCTGCCCTGTGCAACATGTGCTCAGATCCCAATGGCCTCAAAACGGGGGCCTGCAAGGGGGTCCTGCAGCGGGAAGCTGGGCACAGAGCTGAGGAGCTCTGGGGAGTGAGGGGGGGGGCGGGTTGTGGCTGGCCATGAGCCCACAAACGCTGCTGGTGACGTACACTGAGAGCAGGCTAAAACCAGCGCCTGGTCCCGCAGTGATGCTGACCACGCTCGGCAGCCCTGGGGGATGTTGTGGATGTGAGCCCAGTGCCGGTGATCGCTCAGCTCGCAAACAAAGTAATTAAAGATCGGAGTCCCCGAGCGTTGTGCACGCGCAGTCCCCAGGAGCCGCAGGGCCGCAGGCTGTGACAATAGCGCGGGGCCACCTGGCTAACCTGTGACACGAGGCAGGCGGATCGATCGCTTGATCTCCAGTACAAACAGTGTGTGAGGGCGAGAAAAACTGAGGCTCTAAAAATATGCAGATATTGGTGAATTAAGAAGGACATGTGGCTCCGGCTGGGTGAGAACTGACAAAGAAGAAATGGAAGTGCTGGCTATTGATTACAAACACTAATTTATTAGTAAAATTATTTAAAGTAAAACATATTACATGTTACTCTCTCTACCCACTTCTGGTTTTCAGACAAGTCGGTCACTAGCAGGTGTTCAGCCCGTCTCAGCACGACCCTGAGCAGGACGGGAGGGAGCACCCTCTAGCCTCGGCATGGACATACCTGCAGCACAGCGCTTGTTTGTACTGGCCTGGTACCTGCGATGCTAGCTCTGTACTTAACACGTCTCTGCTATGGTCATCTATTCAAGTTCACCTACTCAAACTTCAAAATGGCTCAAAATTGTTTTTCTTGCAAATGATTAAATATTTCCCAGGAAAATGTGGTCTGCTGACAGTCATCTTGAAGGACGACAACTGTTTTATGGTAAAAGAGTGGATGGAGAAAGCTTGATCGTTGGGTTTTTATTACTCTGTAGACTTGCACCTGCCTGGCTGTACAGTCTTGGTCTAAAGGCTGCAAGTTGTGTTTGCTGAGACTGAAGACTCGCTAGCCTTTGTCAACCTTCTCTGAGTTAGTTAAGGGTAGGAATAAAATATTGTAGGGAAGGAAAGGTTCTGGTTTGAGAAACAGCTGCAAAATTGAACCAAGTCCAAATCTGTAGCAAAGACTGATGTTCACATAAACAATTACAGCTGTAGCTTAAGTGTTCCGTGATAAGCAATGGTACATATCAGCCTTTCACTTGCTGTTTCTGTAATAAAGTTGTTATAGCTACATTAATTAATCTAAGGGCACTTCTAAGCATCATTTTATCCATCCACCTCTCTGAGGAAGCAGTACCTCTGGAGTTCTTAATAAAATAATAAATAATAGCAGTATAAACTCCTGGCTGCTCCCAGCTCCTCCAAGACTGCCAAGAGAAGTCACCGTAGCCCCCACAAACACCACTCTGGCTGCGTCCTTGCCCTGACCTCAGCATGGATTAATAGAGCCGATGATTTATTCCTTCAAAGAATATTCTTTTAAATAACACTGCCACGCACTCAGCTTCGGCTGCTTTTCAGGAGAGTGCTCCAGAGGATGTTTTGATGCATTCGCATCACCTCTGTAGGGATGATTTGCACAACGTTCACTTGGAGAGTTCATCGGCAGTGCGTGGACACACGCAAGCGGCAGGAATTTGGACAGAGTTGACGAACTGTTATTATTTACTGCACTAATCAGGGGGGTTATTTTTTTTTTTTAATGGAGCTTTTTTTTTTTTTTTTCCAACAGAAAAATGCCATCTGGATGGAACCAAGACGTCTTGCAGGGACCTGCTGGTTTCGCTACCCCTTTCTGACAGAAGCCAGGCGCGTTTCCCAGGGCAGCCTGCCCCTCTCTGCCACCACCCAGCCCAGCCCGCCCGCAGTGGCAGCCCCATCCCAGGTCCCACTTGGTGCCCCCGCATAGCGCCTGGCCTGCATCGGGGCTGGGATGGAGCCTGGCACCAGCACCCGGCACCGAAACGAGGCGAACAACTGCCTTTGTTTGCTGGGCATTGAAAAGTGCTTGGCTTTACAGGCCTTCCTGAGATGAACAACATATTTCAGCTGTGCCAGAGCGATCGCTTCAGATGATACAGATTTAGGCTAAAAAAAAAAAAAAAAACACACAACAACAACAAAAAAACCACCACAACAACAAAACAACTATGCTATTTGTTCACATTTTCAAGACCACTATCATAACTTCTTGAAATAAATAAATAAATAAATAGAATGCACAAGTGAAAGCTTGGGTTTTCACCCAAGCCCCAGCTCAGCCCAGCCCGGTCGGTTTCCTAACCAGACCCAGAGCAGTGCGGAGGCCCGTGCTGCGTGGCCTCGCTGTTGGTGATGGGCATGCCCCTGTCAGATGAGAGGGTGCACCAAGTCACCCTGCTTCAGCAGCATTAGCTATGCATTGTTAATGTGTAAACAATCATTAAAACAATTAAAATGGCAAAAGTGACACAGGTCCGGATGTGTACTGCAGGCTGCTGCTTCTCTCTTCACTCCTGTTCATGCTTGCGCCTGTGGAGGATTTTCTCTTCCATTTCCATGGAGGGATTTGCACAGCTCACCTTGGATGAAGTGCAGACACCCAGGTCTGCACCGTGCATGACTGTTGGAGCTGGTGGCTCAGTGGCAGAGCTGCTCCAAGCAGCCCGTGGGACAGCAGGGTCTCCTAGGGGGAAAAAGCCTCCTCAGGAGCTGCTCCCAAGGCTGGGTAGCCTGCAGATTCTGTCCTACGATCAACAGAACTGAGTGGGACCCAAAAAAAAAAAAAAAAAAAAAAAAAAAAAAGAGGATATTAAGGATTTTTATTATTATTATTATTATTATTATTATTTTAATCATTAAAATGCTAACCAAAGGAAAGCTGCACACTGCTATGCAGCTCCTATTCTCAGCTATTAGCACTATCAGCCACCTTTTCCTTACTTCCGATGGTAATTCTTCCCTTCGGGTCCCAGATCTCTCTCCTGGCAAACACCAGTGGTGCTTGAATGCAAGTGCTGCACACGCAGGGAGAAGTAAGAGCATCCATGCAAATTGCGCTTAAACCACTGTTTCACCTTCTTTTGAAACTCCTGATTTTAGAGAATTACTTTACATCGTACTGATCTACAAGGACAAAAATGTTGGGCTGGACTGTTGGACTGTATTTCTCCCAAGTGGGAATCTTGCCCCAAAACCAGGTCTGTGGAAGCTGTGGTTTGTTTCTCTGCGGGGTGAGCGGAGCGCAGCCTGGTCGGGCGCAGCTGGGGCTCCACGCGGACGGAGCGCACTGGGCCGGCACAGGGACACTCATGGGGGCAGGAATGGGCATTTTGGGGCATTTGGGATCCTTTTGGGGTGTTGTGGGGGCGGCTGGCCGGGCGAGGAGCCCCGCGGGGCCGCACAGCGCTAGATGGCATTGTTACACCAGCGCTGCGCCACGCCGGCCGCTGTGAGACCCAAATTAGTAGACAATTATCCCTCTTCCACTCCTCCTTTTATGTGATGAAACTGGTTACTTATAGCCTGCAGGATAAATTCTATAGGGTGCCTGACTCAGTCAGGGCTGTTTCTTCACAGGCTCTCTCTTCCCAGCTTTCACCTCAATCTGTCATACAGATTTGACACTGCATCGTTCCAACAGTGCTCAGAAATGACATGTATATAATGTGGAATATTGTGCACATTTACAGCCAGGATTTTTTCCCCTTAAAACATTGCTTGCTATATTCTGGCAGTCGTTGTTCTGGAAATAAAATAAAATTTGAAAAAAAAAAAAAAGCAGAGGGTTCTTTTCTTTCTGTGTATCAGTGACCATATTAAAGAAAAAACTTTTATTCAGATGCTAATGCTATGCAGGACAGTGTGCATTTGATTTTTGGTGGAGGCTGTCAGGACTTGCAATTGTCCGGTAGTTCCACGCTAATTAAAAAGACGACGACGCTGTGCAACAGCACACACTGCGTGCACCCGACGCAGGATGTTTTTATGATTCTGTTCCATTAATGCCTGATATTATAAATCAAATTAACTGGCATTTCTATTAAAAAAAAATCCTTTAAAAAAAACAACAAGACCAGTTCAGTAAGTCTGAGAACCCTTTTCCTCGAGTGAATTAAATACATAACAGCAGCTTTGTTTTCCTGTGCTGCCTCTATAATCATCCTTTTCCTGCCCTATAATAATAATCAGAGACTGAGTTCAATTATTTCATTCAAGAAAACAAAACAAAAAATCACAATTGCATTTGAATGACTTCACAATTCAGTTCCATTTGTGAGTGAACATTGCTCTAATTCTACATCTGGTTAAAAGCAAAATTTCAGCAACACTCCTTTCACGGTGCGTGCATATGGCAAAAACACAAATATGTACATACACACTCCTGTGATGTACAGAAACACACGCAGGTGGCAGAGATACTGACAATAATTGCAAATCCCTCCGAACAACATTTCCTGTAAGATTTTGAAAAGCAAGTTATTTTGGCACCCACTGAGTAACTCAAGATGCAGCTTTACTCCGGCTGTTGATTTATTGGGGTTGCTGGTTTTTTTTTTTCCTCCCCCCTTCAATATCTTTTGTTCCCCAGGCTGTGATTTGTCGCCTGAACTCCGGCGGTCCTGCAGCCCGGCTGCGCCAGCCTTTCGCCCGGGCTCCCAAGCAGACGCTGCGCATCGGCACCTCCGCTGTCACAGCAGGAACAAACCCGGGGGCCGGGGGGCTCCAGGGAGGGCGAGCAAGGAGTTAAACCTTTGGAGCAAACTTTTAAATGATGCAGTGTGTGCTGGAGAGAGGGATTTCTCGTTAATGCTACTCACGTGAAGGCAAACAAGGGCTGCGCACGGGCTCAGCTTCGTGCGCCGGTGGCCGAGGGCCGGCACGTGGAGCAGCTCGGGAGGGATGGAGCCAGGCCAGCCTCGGGAGCGGGAAGCCCTTGTGGGTGAGGTTTATTTGTCACCATCAGAAGGCAAGAGAAAAGAAGGAAAAAAAAAAAGGCTGCTGATCAGGGTCCTTATTCTGGTGGATTTTTAGCACACGTTTTGTGCCAGCCCAAATAGGACTGGGAAGATCCCTGCAGAGCTCAGCCAGGTTTGAAAGCTTTTGAAATAAAGTGCATTATTAAATTCCATCTTTTAATCCCTATTTTTAGCACTCAGTGCAGAGCCACAGGCCCGGTACAGCACACGGCTTTGCACTGTCAGGATCCTCCGCGGCGTTTGCAAACACCACGAGAAGCGAGGTGGGTGCTCGATGCTGCTGCGAGGCGAACGCTGCCCCAGCGGGGCTGGTGGGCCAGGAGCAAAACCGTGCGCTGCTCGCCATAACTCGCTGCTATCTGTACCTGATTTTATTGTTGTTTACATACAACTTTTGGTCCTACCCTGAACTTGCACAGCTGTGATTTTTGCTTTCTGTTTTTAAAGGGTCATCCAGGATTTAAAATCCTGGTTATACTATATCCCCATGCATATATATGGGGAGAACTTTTTCCTTTTCTTTAAGAATACTGCCTTTCTCCCTACAGAAAAAATAAATCTACTGCTTGCCTTTAGCATCATCCTGATCTCCTGCTCCCACACCCTACACTTTAATTTCACTCTTAAAAGCATGAGGAAAACAAATCTTCCCGAGCAAGACTGATCAGCGTGGTGGCTTCATGCAGACTGTTGTACAATAAAAATCCCAAAGTATGTCAATAGAAGGCTCACAAAATCATAACAAAAACCAAACGCTATGCAAATAGCTGCACGCTCCGAAGGCACGCGGTGCAAAGCCCTCCGACACAGCCACCACAGCCGAGGCTGCTGCTTCAATAAAACCCTTTCAGCGCCTCCGCCAAACTTTGTCCATTATTTTTAAAGAAATCACCACCGCTGCGGCTGCGGCTATTATTAGCCCGGGCACGTGCCCCGTGCTCACACGACTCGCCGGCACTGCTGCAGAAGTCAGGCTGAGAAATGGGAGCGCGGGGAGCCCGCTGCGGGCTGCTCACCGGGGAGGGGGCGAGCTGCCTGCCGCAGCCCGGCCGGCAAGCCGGGAAGGCTCGGAGGGGAAAGGGATCCGTGCATTATTTATCGATGGCTGCTCGCGGCCGTCACACAAGTTAATCAGCTCTGATAGCACGGATGAAGCCAGCTGCAGTTCTTGCAGGCTGATGGGGCTTGCTCTGCTAAACGCTGCGCGCTGCAAATCAAAGTTTTCATTGCTGTGTTCAAAGAGGGAACATCATTTAGTGTCACTTTATTAATCGCCGTTTATCTCTGGATAAACACAAGTTTTGTTCAGGCACTCCGAGTGTGTTTATTTTTACTTCCAGTCTTGTCATGGTCTGCAGAAATCTAAAAGCCAGATATAGACCTAAGTTCTGCTGAACCACACAGGGAATACTTTTAACTGTAATTGTAGAAGAAATGCTCTGTCATTCTGTTTGCTTTTCCTTAGAAACTTCATTCTGCTTAAAAATAATGTTCTGCCTTAGAGGAATGAAGCGAGGGAATGAGAGATCACACAGAGAAATCTCCGCTTATGAGAACTAACACTTTAAGTTCTGCTGCTTGATGACTTCCATGTGCAGCCCCAAACACTTTTCTGACGCAGGAGGCTTCAAGCATTTGGAGACTGCCCCCACACCTGCAAGCACCCCCCTGTGCTCACTGCCAGCACCCCAGGGGAACAGGGGCAGCACACGGAGCCAAACAAAGTAAACTAGCCCGTCTCCATCAGCTGGCCAGCCGGCTGTGCTGATGCTGGCGCATCAATTCAGCAACTCTGGGACAGCTGGAGGCGGGGAGCCCCGCACGCAGCCCTGACCGAGGGGCTGGCTGTGCAGCCACATCCGTGGCAGGCTTTGTACCTGCGGCAGCGAGCGGCAGCCGGGCCATTTGTGCTCTGACGGCAGCTGTCAACACGCGGTGTGTCTCTCAGCGCTCGGCACAAGGTGCGGGTAAATGCTGGGTTTCTGACGGGCTGCTGCACGCTCGCCGTGACGATACGCGTACGGGTAAACATCTCCCATCCATCAGAGGCATCTCTGGAGCGCCCACCAATCACCATAGTAACTGAGAACCAATTACAGTAATTAAGATTCACAGGGAGTTGTCCCTTATAATCAGGAGCTATTCTAATTTTTAATTTATTTATTTATAGGCCTCTCTGGCGCTCGCAGCATCCTCATGCCCGGTGAAGCTCCGGCGTGCTTCTCTCCGAGGCACCGCGACCTTGCGCATTTACTGGGCACGGGGAAGGCTGCGGTGGGACGGGGAGGCACCCGGAGCACCCATAAAACACCCAGCCACCTGCAGCAGTCGCTGGGGGACGAGGAGGGGGCACCAGGATGGGTGGTGCCACACGCCTGGAGCTGGTGGCACCACACTGCCAAGGCAGCAGGCACAGGCAGCTGCCAGGCGGCAGGAGTGCGCCGGTGGCTTGGCAGGGACCGCATGCGGTGGCCCTGCCAAGCCAGAGGAGCCCTGGTTGCTGGGCTGAAGCAAGGCGCCTGTGCAAAACCCCATGCTGAAGCCAATATGCCGAAGCCAATATGCCTTTTTTCCTTTTTTTTCTAAATACACACTATAACTGCGGCAGCAGCGCTATTCGGGCTGAGGCAGCGCAACACATGGGAGGCCATGGCAGCATCTTCCCTTGGATTCGAAGCGTGCATATGGTGGGGAAAATGCAAGGTTAGCGTGTGCTTTCCTTCCTGACTGCCTAAATCTGCTGGTGTCATCAGGCGGTGTGATGGCATCAGACACAAAATGACAAAAAAAATAGATTTACGAAAAAGACTGTCTTAGTCTCGTTTTTTTTTTTTTTTTCTATAATATTTGTTAATGGTATCAGAACACTGTTAGGTAATTTGACCCCACTTCCCTGAGCCAGACACAAATTAGATAGGGAGATAAAACAAAAATATAAAGCTACTGAGTTTATTCTGCACACTGAATATATCAATAAAAAGCCTTTAAGAATCCTATGCATAAGTAACAATGCATACCGTAAGTCAAATAGCTTTTATTTCCCATTAAAAAAGGTGGGTACTCCAAAATCCCCATCTAAGATCCCGTTCAAAGCCCCAAACCTCTCCTTCCCCAGCTCAGCTCTCTTCAGTGACTGGCACCAGAGACGTTCCCGTTGCGTAGAGTCAAGTGGGGTTGTGCTGGGTTACATTGCATCACTAGGCACAAGACATAACCACATGTAAAATGACATAATGCAAATTTCAACAAGATGTGGGTTTCTTCCTACACACTGAAATGCTTTCCAGAACTTGTACACCGCTGACTTTCTGGATGACGACTGAGGACGGGAGGTGCTTTGGGGGAGCACCACGCGCAGCAGAGCCTCCACCTCTCTCGGGGGCATCACTGCGAAGGCGCCTTTATCACAGACTTTCCCTTTCCCTCAGTTACATCACTTACCTCGTCTGCTCTTCACCTGGCTCCAAACAGCTCCAAACCTGGATAAGACCACAAGCCATGTGAGTACAGACCAGCAGATCTATACGTCTGGAAATGTGCATTGCAGGTGGGATACCCATTTTCAAAACCTACTGCTACGTAGGTGCAAAGGAGGATGCTCCTAGACACTCAAAGAGCTGCCATTAGAAAGCCATCTCTCTTACCCTTTTGGGGTAAGAGAGTTTCTTTAAGAGAGTTTCTTCTAAGAGGGTTTCTTTATTTTCCTTAAATAAATCAAATAATTCTGAGAAGGATCAGCTTAGCTCTGGGGAATATCAAAGCTTTTTATAATTATTAATATACTTACTAATTATAATTATCTTTTATAGTTTCTTCAAGATTCTTTCATATCTAACTGAAGCCATTATTTGACTGGTAGCTCAAAATCTAATCACAGTTTTTGTATCACCGAACGTTAGTAAAAATGTGGAATTTTTCACTGCTTTGGCTACCTTGACTCTGTTGATATAATTTAAGCAAAAACAAATAAGTAGAAAAAAGCTTGTCACCTTTAGACAGTATATAATATCTGTCTGGGAAGGCAATCAAAAGAAAACAGCATGTTATTTACAAGAAGTGAAATATCAGGCTTTGATCTGGCCTAGCATGTCAGGTATTCCTCTAGAAAGTTGTTACATACATTTCTCTTGTTCTTTTGCCAGGGTTGGGAGGTTGTTAAATACCTTTTATACATCACTTGTCTGTACTTGAGGGAAGAGTAATAGGGTGCCTGAGATTACTCCTACATAGCCCTTTCGTTGTTCATCATCCGGGATCTAGTTTGTGGGAAGGAAAAACACAAACTGCACCGAAATCCTGGAGACACATGGGTGAAAGAGAAGCAGACTTCTGACAGGTGCAGCAGGAATGCCTTTTAGGCCATTTTAACACACACCTGAGTGGAAGGTCTCAAGACCGCACTGCAACCAAACCCCAATGTGTTCACAAAATAAGACCAAGGTTCGGAAATAACAATTCTCGAGGTGTTCCAGCTCTGTTTTCTGCTTTAAAACTAGCACAGAAACATGCTGTTAAACAGCAAGGGCACATCTCACATAAAATCTTCTCATGTGAGATATTAAAAAGCTCACGTGGTAAAGGTCAGGTCGTTCCTGGCCACCCACAGCCACCGTGGGAATGAACCCAAGGCAGTACCTTTCATCCGGCACTGGGACAAGTGCCAGGATCTGCAATCTTACTTCGATTATCCAGGATATTGTGTCTGCAACATTTATAGCGCACCTGGCACTGCACTGGGCTATGCGCAGTCAGCAGTGGGAGGTGCATCTCCTTGCCTATCTGCCCAGCTTAGTGGTTAACCCTGGAGGAAAAAACCAGCATCTAAAGAACTGAACATCACTGGTGGCTTTTATTTCATTTCTCTTTATTTGGGATTCTTCACAGAAATAGAAAATTTTGGCTTATAGTTCCAGTCACAAAGTTCATCTAATCTACACTCATTTTATAATGTTTTGGAGTTTGTTTGTTTGTTTTTTGAAAATAAAAATAAGGCTTACAAATTCATACTTAACACCATTCTTATTTTTTTTTCATGCTTTAGGGTCCCAAAACAATGACTTCGTCTATTTTTAATGGGTCATGCAACTAAGATGACAACACTTTCTCTACCAAGCCTTGTTGGGAGAAAGGACTCCACTGGGTAGAACATGAACACCGTGAACATTCACATGAAATATAAAAGTGGTGAGATGCAAACCAAACCTGCAGCCGGTGCTTCAGCTGATATATGTTGAATTGCTGAAGGCTGTGGAGCTGCTGTACCCCGCGTCAGCAGTGCAGCTGGCCTTTGTGCCTCGCTGCTGGTATCGCTGCGGAGGAAGGGCTGCGAGGGCGAGTCCTGCACTTTTCGTGCCTGATGCACAGTCCGCAGCTGCCTGGGCCCTTCTCAGCAAGGAGCTAATTGCAGAGTCCTCCAGCAAGTTCTCATGTTAGTAAAACTTCATTATTTCATCAAAACATACAAAAGAACATTTCCTGGTCTATGCTGAACTGCTATAAATAATTATACCAGAGTATTCCTGGCAAATCAGTGAACAAAGCAGATCTTTACTCATTCGCTGGGCTTGTGGTCTTGAATTTCTGCATGCTACACATTCCTCCCCTTGGTGCACAGACTGTCCTGGATACCTGTATGCTGAGCAAATAAGCAAGACAGACTATTTGTCCACCTACTCATTATTTTCAACATGTAATTTACAAAGCGTGAAACAATGAGACTACATTACTGATTAAAAACTGTTCCTGGAGATTCACCTGAATGCAGACATGAGTCAAGACCTCATTTCCTCCCTTTCCTTGTTGTGTGTGCACGTCTATGAGAAGGGAACCAGGGGATAAAGGTGACTGGACTCAGGATATTAATTTTTTGGCTGAAATCTTGATATCGAAGTGTACTCTGCAGTGTTGCTTTGGATGCAGAGACGTATGGCCCTGTACTTCAGTAGGTCTATGGCAGTAAACTTGATCAGAGAAAATAAATATTTCTGATGGATACATGGGCAAAGTGTTAGACTGATCAAACCCGTGAACTGGCCATAATTCATAGGGTCATAGAATCATCTTGGTCACAAAACACTTTCAAGAGCATCAAGTCCAAACCTCTATCCACTGATAAGGCCAAAAAAACGTATCTTTTCTGTCTGCAGAACACATTTTTCACGTGTTTTGTTTGTTTGGGCTGCTGCTCACTGGCTTGGTAGGAGCCACATCTGCCTGGAGGAAGTGCTGCGACAGAGCGCTGGGGGTGAGCGTTGTGGTGCGTGCAAGGTAGCAGCTCTTCCACGGTAATTTCAGTAGTTTAAGCAAGGTGCATTTAAGATCCCGGATAAAAACTGCAAACAGGACTTGTCTCAGCGTGTGAAATGCAATAGTTCTGTGCTCCTCCACACCAGAGGAGCCTGAAGTTAGCAAAATAAATGCCAGGGCTGCTCATCTAGTTCAATGTGTCTGCATGTCTGAAACCCTCAGATCTTAGTAGCTTGATTTGATTATCTTGATTATCAGCATCTGCTTTAGTGGCTTACACTATCAAACAGAAGACATCAGTTTAAATTATGGCTTCTGTCTTTTACCTCCTGACAGAGCTGCCGTGCTCATACTGCGGAGGAGGATTGTAAAAGCAAAAGAGAGAAGATAAAACCGCATGTGTGTTAGGCCATCCAAAACAGGAGGGAAAGGAGGGGAAGCCCTCAGAAACTGTGGCTTCAGGTCCCTGCCCCAGGAGAACCTACCTGGAAAGGTAATTTCCTGCACAATGTCAGCACGTGGGAGCTCCTCTGCTCCTCCAGAGGCTGGTGGAAACCTAACCATGGTGGTGAGATGTCCCAGCAAACGTTCGGCCACACCAGTAGCCATTCATTTCTCATCTGGATGCCTTTGGATGCCTTTGGAGCGCTTCCCCAGGCTTAGAGAATGTCAGGATTCCCTACGGCAGGATCTCTCCTTTTAGCTTTAATGGCTTTGCTACATTATTGATCCTTCTTTCCAGTCTTTTCAAATCTGCCGGGATCTAGGAAAAGTTATTTATGGAGAAGCAGTTGTGACCCAGCTTGGAATCAGACTTCTGTTGGCAGAGGTGGCAATGTTCAGTCTGGCACGTGGAGAAGGGCTGAAGAGAGGGAAAATTTGTAGGTAGGACCTGATTTTTTCTCATATATTTTGTAACAAAGAATATTTGCCTCACTGGAGTTGGGGTGTTACTGTAAAGGAAATGTCAAATATTAATATTTGCAAAAGCTCTTTTTCTGGTCCACAGATCACTGCCTCCAACCCAGAACATTGTGAATAGGCAGATCTGGAGCTGGAGTTATTTCTGATGTTCCCTGGGGTTTTCTTTTTTTTTTTTTTTTTTTTTTTCTGGGCCCCTCAGTCTTATCTCCTTTTCTTTTTCACTTTTTTAAGATATCCACAACTCTTCATTTTACTCAAGGTTTTTTCCTCTAACCCATTCTCCTTTTGATTTCCTTTTCTTCATTTTCCCAAGCTCCCTGCCCTTTCTTCTCATATCATACCATTCTATTTTTCACATGCATGAAGATAGGTGTGTTTCCTTTCCTCAATGCTAAAGCAGTTGGCTGTCATTAAAATCACCAAGCAAATTTCATGCAGGAATGACACTGATACTTCAAGGATCTTTGTCTTTTATTACTCCAATAATCACTCCTTTAACAAATGCCATACCTTTACTACAATGTTTATCAGCGCTCATTTTGTGGCCTTAATTCCAGTTTGTACCATTCCCTGATCCTTCCTTCCTCCTTCCCCAGGGCATCCAAAGCTCACCAACCTCCTTGGGCCAGACTCTTATCTCCAGTATTAAAGACAAGCAGTTGGTGTGTAGTCACTTGGGTGATCATTCACACAAATCAAAAATATTTAGTTTGAAACATCAAACATGCAATGTCATGTTCGTTAAATAAATAAATAAATAAATAAATAGACCAACTGCATAACCTCTACTCCTTCAGGTGTGGTCCTTTAAAAAACTCTAACAATTATGAAGAATGATCAATTTTATTGATAGTTTGTGAATGGACAAAAGAGCTAAATCTGACAAATCACTAGTGATGGATAGTTCAGTGTATAAATGAAAGAAAAAATGTAAGGGAATGATTTGTATTAGATTTTCAAACAACCGAGAGGTTTTTAAATATTGTGTGTTTTTGTTGTCATTGTTTTGATTTTGTTTCTAAAAAACTTAGAAATAAGCTGCTTATCTCAGGCTCTGGGACTTGTTGCCACACCTAACAAACAAGCAAGCCAACAAACACAACCGGCAGCAGAAGAGGCAGGACACAACGTCTCTCAGCTGAAGTGCTCACGGTCCTGAGCTGCTCCCGTAGCAGCCAGGCAGAGGAGGGGTCAGGGCACAGCTCTGCCTCTGCAGACCACTGCTGGCATGGTGAAGGTGGGTGCAGGTTGTGATTACTTGTTCGGTGGGGCTGCTTTGTGCCCTTCTCCACCTGGGTCAGCCCCCAAAGGTGCAGGAGCATGGGGTGACCAGAGCTAGCAGCAGGGCCAGGGGTCTGCGGTGAGAGGGAACGACTTCAACTCCAACCATTTCCACATGCTAGAAAGCAGTCCTAGACATAGCCAGCATTTCTTCATGACATAAGGACCTAAAACATGAAGCTTACGTACAAGAGAAAGAGATTCTGGATTGTTTCATGAACTTTAAATAATAAATTTTCATTCCGAGTACTTTGACTAAGATGGTATGGACTATGGCTTAAAGTGTACATTGAAAGTCAGAACTATTTCTTTGAAAGTCTTGAAATTGTCTATTTCAATAAATATAGAAGATAAAATTTGTAGTATGCAACATAAGATGTTTGGTAAAACTGTACCATATTCAGAAAAATGAACCTGGATTTATTTTCCCTGAATTTTGCCAACATTAATGGAACTGTAAATGAAAGGTTAGGTCTTCCCGTCACATAACCGGACAAATCTGCGCCAGTCACACTCCCCGCTGTCCCCTCTAGCTGCACGTGCTGTTCCCAGTGTCAGATGTCGATGCACATTTCAAAGAGCTTATGATCCCTTTTGGTGCACAAGCCAAAGGAACTGGTGGAATAAAAGGGAATCCTGTGAGTACAAAATTGACTCGCGTACTGGGAGCCCCACTCGGCAGCAAAGCTGCAGTGCTGCTACTTCCATTCCCAGGGTTTAAAAGGAGAAAAAAGATACAACTGAGCTGGTACTTGAAGATACTTGATGATCCTAGACATTGTTAGTGTGAGATACACCGGAGAGGAAATTTGCAGCATCTCTGACACCTCATCAGAGACGTGAGAAGCTGCTGAAGACAGCAGTACAGGTGTTTAACAAAGGTTTCAGTTTCAAAACATCCTTATAAACCCTCCTGTGTGTTTTGTTACAAGAGCAACTGGACGTGCTTCCACCTGGTGCTGGCAGGAGCCAAGGGTGGGGCAGCCCTGCAGACGCAGCCCCTTGCCTCAGAAAAAGGAGCAATATCATGGGTGCTGAACAGTCTCCAAAAAGCCATGGTGCCCTGACACAGACAAACCATGTCGCAGCATCCCACATAAGCATGGTGCATTTTCAGCCCATGGGTGTTTAAGGGCATTTCTAACAAAGCCAGCCTGAGAACAGCAAGATGGACAGTGTATTTCAGACCATGTATGTAGATATATAAGTATTTCAGTGAATTGTCTCTACCACTGGAAATCAGAACACCACGACAGCCCAATTTCCGTACTTGCAGTACTGTACAGCGCCGGCGAGCGTTATGTGAGCGGCCAGCAGGTAGGTAAGTACAGTTACCAGAGGGTGCCAAGAGCTGAGAAACGAAGGCGGCCTCATCTCCCTCCTTGGTGCCCCGCTTCCATCAGTGAAACATTTTCTCCATTTCCACAAGCTCTTCCTGAGCTCATGCCCATGCAGCAGCCCCTGGGGAGCCCCCGGTGCCCAGGCACACGGGGGACCTGCCCACCTCTCCCCATCCTTGTTGGATGACCCTGAAACTCAGTGCAGTCAAAGCTCACCTGGCTCCCTGCCGAACCCCGGGGCTGCTCTTGGCACCCGCCCTCCTGGCAGCGCTTTCTGGGGCACTGGGGCAGCTGAACACCATGGTGCAGCCCTAAAAAACTTGGTAGAGGCAAACAAGGCACAAACACTTGGCAAACAGAAATCCCTCCTGCAGGAACCTGATCCAGACGCGTGCTCATTTGCTTCAAAAGAGAGTTCTGCTTTAAAGAGGGGGGAACTGCATGAGGGGATGGGAAGGCTTCAGTCATGTAGAACAGTCTCCGAGAGGTACCTGCTGCTCATTAAGAGGTAGACTTCTCTCGGGCTGTGTGTCATGTCAATCACTGCTTTTTCTGCAGACCCAAAGCCTTCTCTTCCTCTGTTAGAGGCTGTTATCATCTTCAAAGCCATATCAAAACAGCGTTTGTTCTGCACTTTGATTTCCCCCACACAGAGAATTCAAAGAGTACAGGTCTATTGGAGAGAGGGAAGGAGAGGAAGTGTTTCAGATGCTGTGTGTTTCCTCTGCATGTCGGCGAGTTGGGTGCCCGGTGATTAGCACAGCACCAAGGGCACTGGTTGGGGCAGCAATTTGCTCTCTCTTACTCAAAGTCACATTTGTTTAGGAACAGAAAATGGTCACAAGGCACGAACTCAGCATATCTGACACAAACCATGACAGTTGTTCAAGTTTTGTAAAAGGAAGTTAATATATAAATGATCCCAGTGTGTGGAGTTAAAGCCTAAAGGCATCATGCATCAGTGGCACATTACCTAAAGGTGCACGTGTTCATGTGACTGCCACAGTCAAAAAACAAACAAACAAACCACACACACAAAAAAAAAAACAACCAACCAACCAACCAAACAAAAAACGAACAAACAAAAAATTCACATTAAAGAAAGGCAAATGAGAAATTTTATTTCCTGACATTGAGGAGTTAGATATCCAATGCCCACTGATTTTCAAAGTAAACCAGACCATGTTGCCTAAGTGTGCTGTGGCACTTCCACAAGCACCAGCCTGGTGGTACTGATCATTAGAAACACAAACAAGAACACAAATAAGTAATAGCAAAAGGTTAGGTTTCTATACACAAAAGCAAGCACACAGAAATACAAGGAACAAAAGAAATAATAATAAAAAAGCTCCACCCAACTTCATAAAAATTTAGACAACGTGCCTTGAAATAACAGAAAAACCTGGCTTTGCTAACACCAAACTATATTTTCCTTAGGTCAATTCAAGCCAACATAAAATTACCAAATTCCTTATTCCATGGCTATTGGTTGTTTTGCAAAGAAGAACAGATATCTGAAAGATTAATAAACAGTAAACAATCAAAAGAGAACTAAACAGTAAATGTGTATAACTGTCTGCATGTTGCTGGCCGTACTTTAGGAGACAGCCAGGGAGATAGAAATGCCTTTGAAACTACCCCTTGGGGAGCTCAGTCCTTTAGCAGCTCCCTGTCACCACAGACCATCACGTTACAAGAGCTTTGTCTCCCCCCCCCCCCCCCCCCCCCAAATGAATTACACAAAGATTCAACATGGGTCCAGAAGCATTGCAGGCCGTTGTCACCCCACCAAATATCCCCTTTAACAACTTTCTACCATCTGCTGGTAGCCACCGTTCCTGGGGCTAGTGGGGGCATGGTTTCGTGGGCAGGTGCAGTGCTTTCAGTGTTAACCAGGAAAACCAGGCTTTGGTTCTCCTGCCTTCTTCCAAAGCTCTTCACGGTCTCATCCTCACCACCTTCCTTCTTCCTTAAACGCACCACTCCAGCCTCATTCCAGTCCAATCAGCCTGTAATTCTTCCTTTTGATCTCTCCTTCTGTCTTCATCAAACCTTGTTCGTACCGATTATGGTCACCGCTGTTTCTTTGCAATATGCTCAGCATGCTGTTAAAAGTTTATTTACAGACCTATTGATGAATGCATCATGTGTACAGGCCTATTGACGAATGCATAACAACAGGAACTGAGGCGCATCAGAAAGTTTATATCTTCCTATTTTATTTGCCCTTGTTAAATTGAGGAAACAATTATTTTGGACAAAATACTTGTACACAGACATTTCTTTTACATTTATATGTTAATCGCTCAGAATTATATGGTCCTTATTTTGCTCTTTACCTGCACAAAGTAGTTCTTAGCAGTTTTCTATAATTCATCGAGAGCTTTGCTGCAGGGCTGCTGCGTTCTGAGAGCCGCGTGGCTGAGCAGAGCGATGCAAAGTTTGAGGTTTTCCCCCAGAAGCTGATGAACATAATGTCACGCAAAGATCGCACTGTGGTAGGTGCAACTTGCCATTGCGCATGTAGGTAAAACACCGACGAGAGCAGTGGGTTGTACCTGGTTTTGCAGCACCCACAGGGCTGAAATCCAATTTTAGCTCTCTGACTTTGCCATGGTCGGGGTCTGCACACACGCTACAGAAACACACAGCTGTCAGATGAGAGAGCCGCTCGCGAGCACGACCAATAAGTCCGCCTGAAACAAGAATCCAGAAACTTAATACAAGGCTGCATCCCATGGTGGGTTTCGTAAATCCCCATAAAACATTACTCTTTTTGGTTTGGGTGTTGTTGTTTTGGTTGTGGGTGTTTTTTTTGTCGTTGTTTTTGTTTTTTATTTTTATTTTTCTAAAATAAATAGTTATTGGCAGATTATTATTTTTTAACCTAAAGAATTAACAGACTTGAATCCTGAGTGTGCACATTCCACTGCTTTCTTACTCAGAGAGAGGTGGGTTTATTTAGTTATTAGAGGATTTATTTATGTACTTTCACTATATAGCCCAATTAAACTTGACAGCTTATTCACAATGGATTCCAGCCCGATGGCAGCTGAGACACACTACATTAAGAAAGACAGCATAATAAAGGATATAACTAGCTGAATTAGCTATCGGTATATTTTGTGCTCCTTTGTTTATGATTCTTGCCATCTGATAATCACAAATCTTACATTTGGGTACAGGGAGGCGTGTTCTGTGCATGGCACATAACTTGATGTTTAACCAGCTGGCACCACTCCATACTGTATGTGGTAGAAACCCACAGAGCCACACGCATGCCTTATTAATATTGACACGTCTTTATTACGAATAGTTGGTGCTCCCTCCCTCCCTCTCCCCCAGGCTGCCCACGGTGGCTGCAGCCAGCACCGTTTACGGAAGGCTTTGACTACATGGGGGCTGTGGGCTCACTCACTTACTTCTGTGCAATTCTTTTATTTTTTTGTATTTTTTATTTTTTTTATCCAAAATGATGCAATTTTGCAATAAGGAAATGTAAAGTTTACCTACAAATAAGTAAATAAGGGCCTGGCTGCTGCTCAGGGAGCTGCTGCTCCACTTAATGCTGCTGGGTGTACCCACAGGAGAGAACAGCCTGGCTTCAGAAACTGCAAACAAATAGAGCATGGATAAGGGAGCTCAGAGAAGAGCATTGTGAACACTTCTGAAGTAATATTAATTTAAACAGCTATTCATGCTGAAGGAAAATCTGCTGCGCACACTGGATATTCTCCCCCATAACAATGCTCATATGGAAGAACTTTGAGATTCGAAAGCAAGGTGCAAAAATATCATTACTCCTAAAAACTTTGCTTCCTCCTAAAGCAGCTCTTCAATGCGAAGCTCAGCCCTTGTCCTGCAGCTCTGCAGGGCCCTCACGCTTGTCCCAGCCTCCCTGGAGCATCGGGTGGGGATCCCTGGGGTGACCCCAACTCCTGGCACCTCTGGCCTCCTCAACAGCGCCAGGAGAGCACCTCTGCAACGGGCCAAGCCTCTCGCTTTATCCACCCGCACTTTGAATTCATCATATTTACATCTGTTAATGCTTCTCCTTCAGGGTAATCACAGGGGGGGATTAATTGTACTCATCAGTTTAATTATGTCAGCTCTGAATTGCTTCACTTTTTAGCCTAGGCTGTAGTGTCCAGCACAACTCTTACCCCAAGGAGTGAGCACATGCATTTCAAAGAGGCTTTCTACTTTTCCTTAAAATATGAGCCTTGAGCACCTTTGATGTGTAACTTTCCATTTTCTTTGCATTCATGGTCTGAAAAGGAGCTTATTTCCTTTTTCCATATGTACTTTCAGTTTACCAGCACTGTACTGATCGCGTTGGTCTTTCACCATGAGGCTTCTCCTCTGCGCCTGGATTTTCCCTGCTTGTCTCTGAGACTTGCTTTTCCAAAGACCTTAATGATTTCTCTGCATCTTGTCACCTCCTGCTTACATTTAAAGGCAATCTTCTCGAAGCACGCAGCCCTTGCTCTGTGGTTCCCCAGCAGAAATCCCTCTAAACCCCAGACCAGTCAGGTTTTCTAATTAACAAACGTGCAGCACAGGTAACCCAGCCACCAGCTTGTTTCCCCCCGCAGGGAAGCTCCCTGGCTCTGCCAAGGACCAGGAGCTATGCTAGTTACACAATTCATGCTTGGAGGATGCTATAGACACCACACAGACATTGCATGAATGCAACACTTCTGTGTGTGTTAGTTACTCCTTCAGCTCCTCTAGGTACAGAAAAGAGCTTTCTCCTAAGCATGGTTCATGAACAAGCATGGGAGACTTAAATCTTTTCATCACTCTTCTGCATTTTGCAAACTATTTAGCTCTCAGGGCAGAATATTCATTTTTGAGGTAATTTCTGACTGCCTTATTTTGCCCAGGACGCCCAGCCCTGGATGTGTTGGCTGCTGGAGCGGGTGGCAGCCACCCACAGCCCACATCGGGGTCCCCAGCAGGGGCAGGTGCTGGCAGCATGAGGTGGTGGTGCAGGGGAGTTTGGCTCTAAATTAGTGCAAAGTCAAGGTTTTTCTACAATAGCACACCTGGGCATGTTTACAGCAAGCAGCCTTTCCAAGAGTTAAACAAGTTCCCTCAAAACCTATCGGCCATGGGGAGAGGGAGAGAGGGCTTGGGTGGCGGCTGGTGGCCCTCCTCCCAGCAAACCCCAACATCCCTCTGCTTGCTGCGGACCTGGACCATGGGGTAGGGCTTATATATGTATATAATTATGTTATTGATTTCAGCTCTCTTTGCAGTAAATAATATTTGTGGTACAGAGATATTTGAACCCCATACATCCAGGGCTGGAAAGCTCCAGAGAGGATCCCTAATTCTCTGCCAGTTCAACATGTTTAAGTTTAGGTTCATTTTCTCGGTGTGTGAATATAAGCTGTATGCACTTTCTGACCTCAATGATAATAATTAGAACTCACCTCCAAAAAGAAAAAGAAAAAAAAAAAAAGAAAAAAAGAAAAATTAAACCAAATTTGGCTATTCTTGAGGTTTCCAATTCAAACATCAAAGTACTTCCAAATAATCATGCTGTTTTATAAGCTAAAAATATTGGCCGCTTCAAGGAGAGTTGTTGTTTGAACACATCCAGAAGAAATACAAAACAGGCAAGGAAAGCTTATGCTACATAAATTTGATTTTTCAACAGCCCACACTGTGTAAGCCACTTACAATGTATGTGGACATAGTACAGAAAATGGGAATAATGATACTTCCTCTCTTTTGTGAAGTACTTTTTTATAAAAGCATTATGTAGGGCTTAGCCATATTAAGAATGTTTATAGAGAAATAAATTGAAAATCATGAATTATTTCAGTCCCTTGCAGTGCCCCAAATTGAATGTGGTTTCTATTAAAGCATTTCTCTGGAAAAAAATTTCTGTAAAAGCTGGTTATCTACCAGATATTTATTAGAAGCATGCTTCTAGGAATTAATTCTCTTTTCTATAAACCCTACAAATTCTTATAGGACTCACTGGATCGTTTGCTCTGATGTGCTCAGCCTTGACTAGTTGACAGTAGCCAAGCCTTGTGTCTGTTTCCATTTCTGTAGTAATAGGGTAATTTTAACTACAGTGCTTGTTCACAGTAGAAAATGTTCCTGTGGCATACAGCACTAAAACCTCCTACTGGGAAGATTTGGCACTTAGGCTATCACCATTAAAATCTTATTAATTCTAATTATTATGCCATTCCCTGAAGAATAAACCATGTTGCATCTTCATAAAGTGCGTAACGGGTACCTATTTCCCTGCTCTCCTTAATTCTAACACATGGTATTTGCTTTCACTCCCACTTTCTAACTCCCTTTATTCCAGCTAGCTCTCACAGCTAACGTGAGCTGAAGATGGCTTTCTGCTGAATGACTTCCAGCCCTTAGGCCATTGCTGGATTTATTAATGTTTATGCACATTCCCACAGCCTGATCTGGAAGAAGGTTTGGTGGTGGTGTGGTTTTTTTTTTGTTGTTTTTTTTCAGTATCTCTGAGCATAATAGTATCCGTGCCACACATTACGAGACAGATTTTCTGTGTTTTTCCCAGCTAAGGGTGAGATGCGAGGATCCGGTGTCCCATTAGCCTGACAGGCGCTCGCAGGGGAGGAAGCTGTCAGGTGTAATTTTGCAAGCACCTGATTCCTGCGGGCCAGCGCCACACCACAGCACCGCAGACATCAGGGGCCAGGCTCCAGGCACTGGGAAATTGCCCCAATTTCAGGCAATGGGCTCTCTCCTCCTGAGCAGGCAGCACCTGCCCGCTGCAGCTCTGGCGGAGCAGAGCAGCCCCGAGCCCTGCCTCTGGTCCAGGCCCTGCAGCTGGGACTTGGTCCCACCACGGGCAGCTGTGAGGAACCTGTTGGGAACTTAGCCCGGCGCTGAAAAAGGGAGTTTTGATCATGAGATACCAGCAAATCTTGCTGTAAACTGCACGGTCTCCACAGACCTACAAAAGACTCCCATGTTATATGTTTAAATATGACAGTATAAAACATATATAGTTTATATTATTTTATATGTATTTTATACATTCTTTCTAAACAGGCAAATTCTGCATTTACCAATTCTTCATCCACCATTTCTCTGTATAATGTCAGGTGCATGAATAGCCCCAGTGAAACCAGTGCATGCAGTTCGGAACAAGTTCAGTTCCTGTCCCAGCTCAGGCTTACTGGGCACAGTATAAACTTAGCTGCTGCCACTGCTCTGTATGCAATTCCCTGAACTTTAAGTCATATAAAACCATCAGAGTTTCTTAAGTCGGGGGGGTTTGTTGCAGCCAAGGGTGTGTTTCCACTCGTGAGGCAGAGGACAGACAGAGACAGTGTCTCTGTCCTGGCTGCCTCCATGCTATCCTGGCACTGCCTTCCCGTGGTACCCAGCAGCACCCGACCGGGCTCCCAGGCCCTGCCTCCGCGCCCAGAGTCCACACGGACCAACGCAAGGTCGGGCTTTGCACCTATCCGAAGCAGGTCTCAGCCTCCTACTGTAAAATATGCATATAAAACACACGATATTTCTAAATCATCCCGTTTTTATGTAGATGTAACACTCTGTCACACAATACACTTCCATACAATATTCGTCTATACAGTGAATTAACAACACCTTTTGACAAAGTGCTATCTACTGCCACCATCACCATGTGATAAAGGTACTTCTACATTTTTCATTATTCAAGCACACTCCCAAGCACCCAGAATGAGCAGTGAAATACTTAATGAGACATTTATCTAGTCTATGTATTTTACATTTTGCTGATAGTATAATGAGGCAGAGGTACTGAAATGAAACATCCCTAACATTTCACATAATTTTCCACTTCCACTCCACCATTTTTAGTATTGCTTTTGGGTTTTTCACTGTTCGATGTTTTGAACTTTATCATCACTATCAATAATCACTATGTCAAATGCAACACTCTGCTACGCTTTTTTGGCTGAAAGAATGCCTCACCATTTATCTTCAAGCATATTAGGAAGATGATTGCAGTCTAATAAATAAAGCATCAATTTCTCATTCAGTTTCAGTTCCTCATGTAGATTTTTCCCAGTATTGTTGCTGCATTTTTAGTTACCCAAACCTTTATCAAAGCTATTAAAAACATATTCTCCAGTGTTCCTGAGAAGCTTTTAAATCCTGTTTCTGCCATCTCTGTTTTCCATAGAACCCAATGCCCTTGACCACCAGACATTCAGATTTTTTTTATTTTTGTTTTTTTTGTCTATTTTTTCAGTGATGTCCTAATTAAAGAGAAATAAGATTTATGGGAAGATACAGTTTATTAGACTAATTTATATAGCTGTAAAGCAGCCAACTTCTTAGGCACCCAAGTCCTCATTTAAATCGCTGCCGTTAATGTAACTGTTTATGAATTGGTATTTTCTTTGACTACTTCTTAATATTATTTATATTGATTGTGCAGTTTATTTGTGCAGCAATCCTAAAGAAGGTCAGAGAATATCCATACAACCATATATTTTATTTATACGATACTCTTGTCTATACAAAGAGCACTGAAGATTTCCTTCATGTGAAAAATTGTATTGAGTACTAACTGTATTTAAATCTTTCTGAAACTGGTAGAATCTTTCAAAATAGAAGGGACCACCATCTGCTTTTCCAACAAATTCCAGGATACGTTTTTATTTATTACAGATGTATTCTCTGTATGTAGTCTCCGACAGGATATGCAGGTAACTCATCTGTGTGCCCTGTAAAACCCAATGCAGTCTTCTAATTTTTAAAAAGCTATTCTAAAATTTCTGAATATGTGCAAAACCTTTTTTTTTTTTTTTTCTAGCTGTTATTTGGAATTAATTTATCTGTCAGACTAGTAATTTTTGTGGCCAATACCCAAAATCTAATGACCTGCTGAATCCCATGGCCATGGCAAAGGCAACCAGGAGTATCACAATGATGAAAACCAGGTGCTTCTTAGAGTGGTTGAGACCATGGGGACCACAAGAGCTTAACACATCCCCTTCTCTGAGTCCAACACAAAGCTTTTTCATCCTTGTTATAAAGGAAATGCAGCTCAGAGGCCCTGCACCCATCATGCCCACAGAAAAAGCATAAGAAAAAATATATGTGCACTGGAACAAGAGGTCAAAAGTGTTCTGCTTATGTCCCAAAAACAAAGGAGATTTGAATATATATATATTATAATTCATGTATTACTCGTGTACAGGAACATTCCTACCATACTCATTCTTCATTTGAAAATAATTAGAATAAAATAGCTTTCAATAAAAAGATTATACATAGCACCTCTGATAAAATATATATATATATATAAATACAAAACCCAACTTGTTTAGAATATTGCATTTATTTTCTATTATCTTTGTTGTTTTGCAGTATTTCTCATCCTTGTCCCTCCATCTCCTGATATAAAGTACATTAGTCTCCCTTTCCATTTCTATACTACTGGTACAAATGTCAGACTTATGAAAACGATTGCTTTTGCACATGGGAGGCCTTCATAAGCCTGATGTCAGCCTATGGATTAGCTCGTTTCCCAAATGCAGTCCCACCTGGCCATAAAGCCCACCCAATTTGATCCCATCCACCCTTCAGGATGAAGAGAATTGGTGAGGGTTCTGGTGGGGGCTGCTCATCCCCGTGACAGCACTACAGAGTGATGGGACAACCTCAAACTCCATCACACACCGCAAAAGGCAATTACCAGGATAATATTTTTTTCTGTCCTCAGTCTTCTTAAGGTACAACGCAGCCTAGACACGCAGGGGCCCACTGTCACCTTCCTGTGGGCCAGGGAGCGCATTGGCAGCAGGGAAAAGTCCCGCCACCCCTGGCATCCGACCGCCCCCCGGGAGCCCCTGGGCCCTGTGCCGCTGTGCCGCGGTGCTCACGCAGCACGGCAAGGGTAGCTCAAGTAAATCTGAGCATGGACATCCTCCTGCATAGGGCGGATGGGTTTCCAAAAGCACAGTTGCAGGCAGCTCCAAAACAGCCTAGTTATTAGGCATGCCTTTAAAACCTTGAGTATTTAAACTGCAGAGAGCTTGTACAAGCCAGTCTTAAAAGATGGTCAGGTGTCTTTCCTGAAGCACCAGCTGTATGATACAGTCCTGCAAGTAATTTTCTATCTACATAGAAGTGCCCCACTCTAATTTCTGGGCACTATATTTCCTCAAGAACTACTATTCTTTCCTATAATAAGATCTGCAGCTAACCAAAAATCATGGAATATGGCTTTGGCCAATATCAACATCCTTCTGCAAAAGGTGTACTTGAAAAAGGGAAATACTCTAGATGAATGAGATTTACAAAATCTGCCCTCATCCAGTGATGAACTGGAACTTTTCAAAGGCTTCCTCATGTGCCACATACAAAGTGGCAACATTCAAAATTATTTTTTAAAGCATTTGACACTTTCAACAAACAGATTTTACTATTTTTCTCATCATACATTTTCCACGTACTGTGTTTGTACTTTCCATTCCAGTAAATAGATTATTAATCTTCCTACCATATAAAGGATAGGTTTTGTAGCCTTTTTTCAATATGTTCCAATATAATGAATTATAACTAAAAACCCCGAAGCCTCCAGTTGAGAGGCAAAGATTACCACATCTGACAGGTTCTGGTTATAAAAAATGCAAGTTAATTTGCTGGAGTGTTATGTATTTAAGCACACTGCTCATGTTTAAGTTTATTTGGTTACATCCGAGTAATTTAGGTCAACCGAGTCAAATAATACAATGACACAGAACTGAAGTCTAGAAGATTTTTTGCCTCCTGTCTTAGCCCTTCATCTTCAATTGTCAACATACTCCAAACTTCACTATCTCTGTCAGAATTGACATTGGAATCTGCAGCAGTATTTGTCTTAATCCAATATTTGCCTCATTCCCACTTCTTACTCTCAGTATTTGCCTTATTCCCGAGTGTTTTAATTTTTGTGTTTGTCATATGCCTTCCCTGTTCCCAAAGACTCATCTGATCTGGTTTCCTCTCATTGCATCTGTAAATGACGGTGCGGTGCGTGCATGTGTAATGCAGGACGCGGCACAAGTCCGGGACGAGGACCCGAAGGCCAGGCCGGTGCACCCGGAGCTGCTCCGCGCCCCTCGGTCAGGCAGGGATGAGTTTTTGTTCTCAGCGCCCACTTGATGTATTCTCCACATGCAGAGTGCGTGCACATGGGCGATTCGCTACCCGGCCCCTAATGAAACGTCCCGGAGGCAACTGGGCCCCTCTCCCGAAGGACTTGGCAGTCCCAGCGGTGTTGTGGGCACAGAGGGGAAGGGGGAGCAGCTGGGTGACTCGGTCGATAGCTGCACAGAGAGGCCACCGTTTCCTAACCGCTGTGATCAACAACAGCTCGACATGCCTCTGTGTAGTCTTCTCCTTCCTACATCTCCATCAGTCCACTGAGGACATGGCATTTGTCGTGGAAATCCACCATGTGAGCCAGGAAGGGGAAGAAGGAAAGAAAGGGGTCTTTAGCCTCAGGTCAGGGTTGAGATTGAAAGAAAGGGAGAAAGAAAGTGATTGAGAGAGATGCACACAAATCACCTGCAAAAGGAAATCTCTGGGTTTACATGCCAAAGACAGCCCAGCAGCGGGTGGGCAGAGGAACCCAAGGACCAGGCACGCACCTCGGTCTGAGCTGGGCAGCACTGGCGGTGGCTGCAGGGCTCCCCGGCTCCCCAGGCAGCACTGCTGACTCAACTGGGGGCGTGCAGCCACAAGAAGGGGTCGCTTACACAGGTCTGAACCTCCCAAAGCAGGCAGTGGACTCATCACAGTCAGCACCACGGGGTAGAGGAGCTTTGCTCCCTCTCAACCCCTAACATTACTCTGAAGCCCAAAGTCCATTGACCTAGGCAAAAAGCAGAGCTTGTCATCTCACTGGTTCTTCACATAAACCCATCTAGTGAAAAGCTGACTTTTTCACAAGATTTGAAATATTAAAGTTATTTAATATCTGAGATGTTTACTTTACAAAACACAGTTATGCATCGCTGACGTGACTCATGTTCACACATTTCTTGTGGGAATTGGTTCCTATGGGATCTGCTTCCCGTGGGTCTAATTCTGCTTCAAATCTTCTGCAAAAGGAATCTGCCAGATTCCTCCACACAGCACTTTGCTGACACCATGCTGAAAGGAACAGAGATTATGAATTTTATGCCAGAAGGCTATTAATTCCAGGTCTGCTACTATGTTAAATCTGTGTCAGTGCTGCAGTAGTGATGTAGAGTATAGACTTTCAGTGCAAATAAAAGGATCTTTGCTACCATTTCTGTGATACATGTTCTTGGTAAACCTGTCTATACATCCAATTAATTCCATCATAATTATCAGTTTTTTTATTATTATTCTCTTGCAATTATTATTTCAGAACTCTCTAATGTCTTCAAGAGAATGAATATTCCCTTGACTAAGACAGTTACAGAATGAAAAGAAAAAGCAAGAGAATGAGGGAATGGAGAAAAAGCAAAAGGAAATAAAGAGTAAGAGGAATGGACATTAGCCAGTAATTGTTCATATCATAAAAAGAGACAGAATTTTACCAGACCATTATACACGTCTCATTGTCTTTGAGATGCATACATACAAGCACAGCAGACCTGTAGTACATTTTAACCCTACTAGACACAGGAACAGCAGAGGGGGTAAATGTGGAGAGGGCCTTGTTCAGTGCTTGAGTAAGATCTGATAGAAAGTGCCTGGCTGTGGCAAAAGCGTACAGGAGATGGGAAATGCAAGGTGGAATAAAGCACTTGCAGTCATTTATGCCACCTCAATAAAAGATGCATATCCAAAGTAGTCAGTCTCCAAGCCTAGTAGTCCTTGCTCCTGCTCAGAGTTTTCAGGGTGCTCTAGGGTTTTTTGAGTGTTTATGGTCTTGTATGACCTGAGACTACTGTGGGTGGTCCACAGCATGTTCCTGAATCCAACACACATGTAACACCTTAGAGGAAAGCCATCCAGCTGGGAGTTGATTTTCTTTGGGGCCAGCTCAGTACTGCAAACGCTCTGTTTTCACTTGTTTACACTTTGTCAAGATTGCAGACTTTCTTGAAGAAAATTCTGCCTGAGCTCTAAGTATTAAAATTACTTTCCCAAAGCCTAATTCCATCTAGTATAGTCAGTTTTGTTGTTGTCAGTGTTAATTTAATGGAATGAGCATTAATCCCTTACACCCTTACAGTATATAACGCACAGAGCCTCCCTGTCCTCCCCCTGCCTGCTGCTACCAGACTCACTTTAACCATTGCTATCACTATAAGCAAATAACAGGGATGGTGCTAGTGTGTTGACTTCTCTCTCTGAATTAGGCAGATTTTTACTGCAGCTTTTTGGATTACTGAGCCCAAATGCTGCAGTAATAATAAAGAAGTATTAATGTTATTAGCTAGTATTTTTCCCTTTGGATGTTATTTAATACTCTTGTCTCTCATCCTCTCATCTCTTATTACAAATCATAGCTTGCTTTACATACTAAAAGGCATGCTGACAAGCTTGACAGTGAAAATTAATTGATAGAAATGACAATAGACTTTTCTTTCTATAACGAAAGTACACAATACACTAAAATATCTAAAATACTTCCAAACTGGAAGATCCTTTATGAGGTTTTTCTTTTCTTGTTCTTTTTTTTTTTTTTTTTTTTTTTAAATCAGAAATAACCTTAACAACCCAAGGAAATTCTGCACATCACTCCATCTCCTCCTATTGAGGGAAGTAGCACTGCCAGAATACACAGTACAATACGTCATGAATTCACATGCATAAGCATTTTGAAAATCCTTCTTGGACAAGGTTTCTATTTAATTGGCTTAAAAAGCCACTCTTCTCCCACACAGTCTTATGCAGAGCCATCTGTGCAGGGAATTAGCAATCTGGATAAATAGTCTGTGAAGGAATTCGCCCTGCCTGGCGCGGCTGGACGTTGGGGAGCTGAATTCCAGCAGCTGTGCTGACCGCTGCGCCGAGCTCACTGAGGGGCTGAGCAAATAAATTATGATGGAATAAAGGGCTCAGAAATGCACTCAAAATTCAAGCCATACTTGAAAAGACCTGTTAGATGCTGGGGCTGAAGGGAAGAGTGAGAGCGAAGGAGCACAGGGGCTGTTGGGGAGCAGAAGTCAGGCTTTCTTATAGTTTTTTTTGTGTGGACATGAGAGCTCTCGTGGTCTACGCTTCTTTGTTTGCTAATAGAAGGAATTTAGAGACTTCAGTGCCTTTCTAATTACAAATGAGATAAGGAAAAGACCACACAGACACTGCTATTGGGCACATAACGTTGCTGTTGCTGTCTAAGAAAACAGATGCCACTGGGCACCGCTGCCTTTGGGCAATTGCACCGTGGCTCCCAACGGCCCCAGCACTGTAATGCCGACAAGCAAGCCCAGCCTACAGAGGGAAGCTCCTGCTCTGGCACATGCACATTCTGGTTGTGAAACATAGGCGATAAAAGAAAAAGAATATAACCAAAACAAATTTAAAGGGCATTCATGGCACATTTTGCAAGCCATGAGGCCTTTAATCAGAGAACCAAAACTCGCCAGCAGGAAGCGTGCTGGATGTTGGATTCATGGTTATTAAATTTGCACACAGATAACTAACAAAGCCAAGATTTCAGCTTCTCCCTCCGCACCCCTCCTAATTCTTACACGGACAGTTGGGAAATCATTTTCTCCTGACTGTTGAGGCTGTAATAGAAGAATTCGGTTGCTCTGAAGCTCCTGTCACTTTGCGAGTGAGACGTTCCCATCCAGCCGCGAGACTCCGCCGGCTCCCACAGGGACCATATGGAGTTTTCTTGCAGAAGAAAGAAAGCAGCATCTTACCCTAGTTTTAGCATGTCACATATTTAAATACTTCTGAGCAAAATCCAGTGGGCATGCCCTAGGGATTATTCCTCAGATTTAGGATGAGAGGAAGCTACCACGCAGCCCAGGCTGGTGCAGGAGTGCTGCCAGCATCACCCTACACATTGACAAAGGTGTGGCGGCACCTCCAGGGCTCCTGGAGCAACAATAAATATCTTCTTCACATAGGGCGCATTAACACAGCCTGTGCCCAAGCTGTTTGATGCCCGTGCAATGGACCAGAACTTTCTCTGGACACTGGCATTGTTGCCATTGCAGTAGAATAATGCTTGAGCTGGCACTGCAGTGGGACACTTCTTGAACACCCTTTTTGAAGCAAGACTTCCAGGTGTACTCTTAATATTTTTCCCTGCCAAACACCAGCCCCAGGCCTGCTGGAAGCGGCAGCGGTGCCCGGGGGTCCTGCAGCTGCACAGCCCCCCCAGCATCGCAGCCTGCAGCCCGCTCCCCCCTTCCCGGCAGCCAACGCAGTGCCCGTGTGCCATTTCCTCGTCGGCGTGCTCCTTCTCCATCTCAGTCCAAGGGAGTAAAAGTATCAGGCGCCTGCTATCCAATCCAGTCTCCCCAGCGGACACTAAAAGGATAATAAAAGGATAATTTACTAGTATTCATTCAGATAATCCATCTTGAGCAGATTTTGAGCTATCTGCATATGCCTAATTAAGATTCACTGCAGAGCGTCTGCTGGCGGTGCCACGGCGGCTCCCGGCGCTGCGCCTGCCGGGGCCCTCGCCCTGCTCCGCGGCCCCTCCGCGCCCGGAGGCTCCCCTGGTGGGACAGAGGGCTGCAGGCAGGGCAGGGCCGCCGCCAGCTGAGAATTTGCAGAATTTCTCTACTTCATTGACGGGAAAAAATCTTTCCTGTGTTAGCAACAGTTTCAAAGAATATACCCCTAAGGGAGTCATCCCTTCAGCAATATAAATTACTTTAAAGGGGGAATCAGCCCAGGCAATTAGACCTTTTAGAACAGGTGACCACCCTCCTACGTATTAAATCTTTGAAGGCAAAACTGCCTCTCCCATCCCCAGCGATGCAAGGTGCTTGAAGTGTCAGTAAACATACAACCATAATTACATGAGCTGCCTCATTTCACCAGAATCTTTTCAAGATTCATCATCTGTGCATTGATTTTGGATCATAGGACTACATGCTTTTCTCTTTTGTTAACACATTTTTAAGCAAGATTTAACCACACAAAGATAATTTGCTCCTGAAGATTTTGTCCGTATTGCAATGACAAACTCTCCCGGTATTGGTAATGCAACCTCCTCATCATTACCACCTCCTGATCTGCCCTTCTCCTGCAGCACGGCTTCAGCTGAAGGCTGGGGAGCTCTCTTACACCTCCTCTACCTACAAACCACCCTCCCTGTCGCTCCCGTGGCGCTGTGACCCGTTGCGGAGCGGCTCATGGACCTCCGCACTGCACCGCGTCGCTGAAGCACCAGGGCTCAGTGGTATATGGCATCTCAAAGTCTCTTCAGCCCTGGTTCAGTGATGATTTGAGAACTGACAAAGGGAAAAAAAAAGAAAAAAGAGATTATGGGCTGAAATTAACAGGGAACAACATGTATTTTGATAAATATTTTAGCAAAAATAGCTAGCAAAGAGTTCGGTTCTCTTGCTCCTAAGGTTCTCCAGCTGAGGCTGCACCGCCAGCTCACTGCCCCTCCGAGCGCGTCGGTGGGACAGCCCCCAGGCAGCCTTTTCCTTACCCTTTTCCTTCTCTGGCTCTGGGGCTCGCACAGACAACTGTTATTCTTCCAGCATACTGTATCTGCGCAACATCATGAAGAGGAAATAAGTAAATGCATTTTTGTTAGAAGGATCAGGCCCTGTGGATGAGCACTCATTTAAGTGGTTGAGCCTCAGTTAGAAGGAGATTACAATTACTAGCAAGTCATTACTTAAAACCGGGATAATTTTTCAAGCAAGCATGAATGCATCCGCACATTTCCAGCCAGCAAATAGGTTTGAAAACTCCCTGAACTGGAAAAAAAAACATGGTGAGTCTTGACCATATGCTTTTCTCTGATCGTATTTAAAAATATATATATATATTTGGTTAGACTTATAATCTAAAAAGTGAAACACGATTTTAAGTTTAACTGTATATCAATGCTTAGATGTTTAGCCTGTGGCTAAACAACATTTTCCTGTTCACAGTTATGATTTCATGTTTGGCTATAATAAAAAGCCTTGATAAAAATATAGGCATTCACAGTGCAAGTACTGTCATACCATTGGTTTATAGCTAAGCATGCGTTACACCAAAAAACCTTCGGCACGCTACTAATCTCCCAGCGCAACATTTCACAATAACCAGGCTGCCATCGGTGCCTTTTGAGGTGACGGTAGGGCCCTCCCTCCCGTGCAGGGCCCACGCGACCAAGCACTCCTCCCAGAGCTCAAGGCGTTGCAGGACTAAGTGCAGTGCTGGCTGACGGAGCAGGCTCCCTCCCGCCCTCACGCACCGGCTGCAGGGTTTTTGCTGTTTTTGCTTCACCCCTGCCACCCCTATCGGGCAGGCAGCCCCAGAGCTCCTGTCTCCCCCCGGGGTCAGTCCCTCCTCTGCCTGCAGAAGCATCTCAGGTCGCCTTTGGCCAACTCTTTTCTCCTGCTGGAACAGTCCCAGCAGAGGTGCAGGGCCGGCTTCAAGGTTTCTCTCTTCCCAGCAGAAATCCGTCCCTCGCATCCCCCCGGCAGCGTGTTGGGTGCTCTCTGCTCCTCGCTCCTTTCTCTAGGAGCCGCCCTTGGTTCCCGTGCTTCCCTAGCGCCGCAGAACGACGGGTCGCTCCACTCCGAGGTGCCAGTAAACGGCAGCGCCATGGCGAAGCTAAGTATGCTGTAACCGGGAAAAAAAAATCTCTAATCAAAGTCTTTCAAATTATATGGAATACTGACAGCTTTTTACGCTGTTTTAATTAAGTACACTGTAATTTAAACCACTGAACCATAACAACCCAACGTTTAGTGTTATATCCCTAGGAGAACTTTAAAAATATGCATAATTCTGCCCGGAAGGTAATTGAGGGATATTTTTGGGGTGGTGGGGGTAATTAAAGGTTATACAGGAGAGTAATAGGAATTTTACTTGGGTACTGATAGTGTTAGCAACTGTGCTGAAACCTCCTCGGGAGGTGATTCACGTTGCAGGCTGAGCGCTCCTCCTGTTATTTTTGAAGGCGGCGAGCGCTGGCGCCGAGGTCTGTCCGCCCCCGTGTCCGACGGAGGAATTTTCACCGCGTCCTGGCCAAAACCACGCCAGGCTTTAAGAGAGACGAGAGGAATTAAATCACCTCCAGCCCACCGGCAGGTAGGAGAGGTGCTGCTCAGGCGGCCGCGTCAGGGCCCTGCTGTCCTGGAGGAGAGGAAGAGCAGGCGCCCGTTTCGGGGACGGGGCTGGCACAGGCGCGAGGTGGGCCGGGGGGCAGCTGCGTGGCCCCAGACCCCACAAACCGGCGCTGCTCGTGGCGAACCCAGCCCCGAGCCCTGTGTGGGGATGGCCGGTGCAGAGCTTTCACATCAGCTCCGCGGCAGGGAGGAAAAGCATTATGTGAGGGGTGTTTAAAGCCTCATTCCTAAAAGTGCATCCCAAAGCACTCGCAATACATCATTTTAGGGGCAATATTTGCTATACATTAAGCAGAAAAAGGTGCTCGCAGCCCCCGAAACCTGACGGGCTGCATAGATATAACTGCCATAGTATGTACAGGGAGATTCAATGTGAAAAGTGGAAGATAATGTGCTCACACACTAATGGGCACTGAACTAGACACAGGCTCATTTTTCACATCATGTCATCTCTAAGGTTTGAATAAAAAGTAATGGCTAGAATGAGCCTGGATCTATCTCAGACATTATCATTTGCCTCCTCAGTTTTATTTGTGTTGACTTGTACAGTCTAAAAAGATGACAGTCTCCGGGCCCCCGGATCAGTCTGAGTGATAATACACAGCACATTACACTGCTGGTGACAGGTTCTGTTCTCCTCGCTGGCATATGAGCGCGGCGCATCTCCCTCCGTCATCTCAAATGCTATAAACTGACAGAATAAAGAATCTTGCAGAGGGGACATCACAAACCCTGTCTGTTATGATTTTATGAGATAAACTGGAGTTTCTAGGGTATCTTGTTCAGGAAATTAGTGTCAGTCAAACTTTAGGGGATTTTTTCTTTTTCTTTCTTTTTTTTTTTCCAAAAAAAAAAAAAAGATAAATAGCAGGCTCTAGAAAAGTGGCTCTCTCTATTTATATCACCACACAATCAAAGCCTAATTTCAAATCATGGAAAAAAATTACCCATTTTTAAAATAATAATCCTATTATTCTGGTGAGGATGAAGGAAACATTTCTGATTTCATCTGAGCGTGAGTAAACAGCCATGTATTCTTATCATACTTTTAACCAAGCTACACAACAGAATCTTTTTTTTTAGGTTATAACAGTATTTTTTACTCTTAAAATGCCTTAAATATCCTCAAATACCAACGGCCCTAATCCTAGAAGTTGCTCAAGCCATTACATTCAACTATAAATTCATATAACCTGAGACTTCTCGGCTGAACCTTGCACGTTCAGCCCCGTGGGCATAATGCTTAATTAAGTGTAATATCCTTATTTAAGACAGGCGTTCTCAGTAACTCTGAGAAGTGTTCCAGAAATTATTTTCAGAGATTTTTACTTACAGGAACACATAGGGAAAAAATATTACCGAGATAATCTACAATCTGTAGAGGCTTACTGCTTTACAGAGATATATGAAAAATCTAATTCTTTTGTTTAACCTGGAAGATAATTCTAAGCCTGCAGCTAATGAATCCCAGCAGGTTAGAGGGGTTTGGGATTAATCTCTGCTTTGCTAATCCTGCTGCGGCAGGGGGAGGATCCCCGCGTCCCACCGCTCCCTCTGGCCGCCTCGGCGTGGTGCCTCCCGGGGGGTCCCCACCCGGTCCGTGGGGGGACAGGGGGACGGGGGCACGGGGGGCACGGGGGCTGCTGCCATCTGCATCCCAGCGAGGGCGGCAGCAGGAGCCCCACGGGTCCTGAGGTGCTCCTGCCGGGCTGCCGTGAGGCACAACCGGGCAGGATTTTAGAGCTGCTGCTGCTCCCTAAACCCACCGAGATGCTTCTCTTACACTTTCAAAAAATATACATTTCAGAGTCATAAAAATTTACAAGTACTTGAACCATAATCTGCCAATTGTGGCAGCTGTTTCCCATGTAATTTCAGATACTTCTGTTATAATGAATGTGTCTCACTTGGCTGAAGTTCCTGTGAGTATTTAACTCAGACTGTACATGGTCCTTTCCAGACCAGTTTCCTGCTCTGAATTTCCTCTGCTGTCTGGATGAAAAGATGTCACAAAACATGCAAAATGTATAAGATATACAACACTGACTCCCATCTCTGGTTTAGTAGGATTTCTCTTCTAAGGCTGCTTCCGTTTACCGCCAGGCAGATTTCTCACACCACATTCACGTACAAGTGTTACATGTATTTTATAAGGAATAGGAATAAAATCATAACAAAAGTAAAAACCATGGGGAAAAAATGAAGAAATGGAGGAAGCAGCAGGAAGCATAGGATTTATTTATTTTTTCTTCTACAAACAGTAGACAGAGTGGACTTAAAACATTTTTGCACAGTCACATTTGTAAGACCCAAATCCATAGCGAGTGCTGGCCTCCCAGGTAAATCGTTCTGCTGCAACATGGAAGTGCTGCTTTGGGGAGCTTCTGACAAACCTCAGAATCTGATTTTTGTTAGTTATTTCCTTAGGAAAACAAACTATCATACATAAGTGTGCATGTGAGTAAGCCAGGTTGGAAAGCACCAGAGAATGTGCACAAGTGACAAGAACATGTGCCTCGTTAATACCAGCAGACGGTTCGGAGTCCTCCGTTGTGCTCAGCCCATGTTTCACATCCCAGCGGGTTCCCTGATGGCACCCTCCCGCGTCCCCAAAATTGGGGATATTTTTTTTTCCATACCTCGTCTTTGAGGCCGTTTGGTCTACATTCGGCTGAGTAACAGCCCGTCTGTAAATAACTCTTTGCTGTGTCTCGGGCAAAGGAGCGGCGTTTCTGGGTGCCTTCCAGCAACACAACCAGGCTGCAGCGCTAGGGCAGGGCTGAGCTTTCCGACCCCACTTTGCTCCAAGGGTGTCCCAGGGCATTGGCCACAGGTCTGAAAACCAAGGAAGCTGCAAATAGGTCTCTGGGTCCATCCGGCACCTGAAGAATCAAGCTGCGAAAAACGTCATGTTTTAAATGTGATGGGACACAGGGCTTTTGGTGACAGCACCTACTTGGCTACCCAGCCCCTGGCTCTCATTTAGGGGTCGTTCTGGGGGTCTGCTCTGACACTGTGGGCCGGCACAAAAGCAGGCACGGCAGAGGGGCAGCACCGTGGTGGCCAGGGTACGCACACAGCGTGAGCTTCCCAGGAAGGGCTGCCCCAAATCTGCCCCATGCTCCGGCCACACGCCTGGGACAGAGATCTGGGACAGAGCCCCCTGAAGCGCTGGCTTTGTCCCCCACGGGGACCGGGCCATGGCACCCACCAGCACGTGCACAGGCAGTGACGGTGACCGTGGTGAGACCCAAAGCTTTTCCTCCACTGTAGACTTCTTTACATCAACTGCTCGGCCCACCAAGAGACAAGCTCTGGAAAGGCACGTGCTCCCTAAAACGAGCAAGGGAAGCAGAGAAAAGAAGCAGAAAAGAACCTACCTGAGACAAAAGGTCTACGTGTGGGTCCCCGGCCGAGCGGCCGTGCTGCAGATCCTGGAGGTGGCACGGTGACAGTGCCACAGCGATCGGCTGCCTGCAGAGACACGTGGCGTGTGTGCCCCAGCACCAAACGGGCGGCTCCTCAGGTCACTGGGCAAGGACAGCAATTAATGGAAGGGAACTATTAGACAGCACCTGCGAGCAATTCTATTTTAGAACTTGACCTTAATTTCATTCACTACTGAAACCGGCTTTTTAATCTTTACCAAAAAAAGTAAACTGTGCTTTCTTAAATTTTCTTACAGATTTTGGTGGCCTGAGCCGTGCCCGTGTTTCACTCCCCCAGACAGGGAGCGGGGCAGAGCCGCCGGGGGCAGCACAACGGCAGGTGTGACCACCGATCTAGTGCGTTTTGAAGGGAGAATTTTAGCAAAGGGTGTCCTCAAAAGCTAGCATTGCTATAGCAACAGTCCTGCAGTTGGTAGCACCAGCTGCAAGAGGGATGCACGCTGGCAGGTTGATCTGTTTGGTTGCTGCCCCCGTGCCGCACCACGAAGGGAGACGTCCCAGCTGCAGGACCTCAGGACCCTTCCCACGCCCCCCGAGCAGATGAGGGCTGTCCCGTGTGCTGCAGGGCCAGCACGCACACCCCGCCGTGCCTTTCCCCTAGCCAAATGGCTTTGTGCACCCATGCCCTGCAATATACTGCACACTGGAGCATGATAGAAAAATGCGGAAAACTCTGAAGCTGCTTACCCCAGGAGCAGGTTCACCTAGTTCGGCACCACAACCCCGTGCAGGTACCTGGCAGAGGCTCGCTTCCCCCAGGCTGGCTTTCGCTAGACAAAGAGGAACCTGCCCAAAACAATCCGGTGTGGGATTACATAAGGCCCTTTCCCTTGGGGAACCTCTGCTGCTATTTAGCTGATTGCAATTTCTCATCACAGCAATTCTCAACATCATCATTATCAGAACAGCAATCAAACACAAACAGGAGCTGGTTCTAAATGAGAGATGGATGGGTAATGAAATAATTGCTTTGCTTCGCAGCCCAGGGACACCCCCCAGCCCCCAAATACCTGACCTTCTCACGGGTATGTCAGGTACCAGGGTTTCCATGCTTTACATCACTCCTAGATAGATTACACCCATAACTCTGCCTTGCCCAAGGCATGGTGGAAACCCCAGCTAATCTCTAACTCAGAAAATTTCCTTTGTAATTTCCAATTTGGAAATATATACTATTAAAAAAATGTATTGCTTTATTGTTATTTCCCTGTGTGCTGCCCAGTGCATCAGCTGCACAGTGGCTTCCTGTTGCTGCCCACTGACGTGGCTTTTGGCACAGTCCCGTCCGTGCGTTCCTCACACCTGCACACGTGCTGCGTTACACGCCGAGCAGCTTCTCAGGTGTGCTAACTGTTGCACTGGGAAGTGCGAGGTCCTGAAAAGTTAAAGATAATTTATCACCCAAGGAAAAGCCACCATTCCATGCCCCCACCAACTACAAAGGTGTATCCATTTAGTGCAGTACCAGTCACACCTCCGCTGGCCAAAAAAAACAGTCCTGGCTAGAATTAAATATCCTTCCCTTACCCAAACGGAGACTGTCCACCAGTTTTTGAAATTAGGCATGCTAAGCACCCAAACATCCTGGAAATGTGATCATTTTAGGAAAAAAAGGTTAATCTTCCTGGAGACTTTTTAAGCTGTACGGTGTTTAGATTTACAGATATATCTGTAAGTACATTTCTAATGACCCCTGTATGCCAGAAGTCTTCATTCACTGCTCCTCCCCAAAGAACCTGCTTTTGTGGCATGTTCCAGTGTCCACATACACCTTTGTAAATCAAATAGCTTTGCCCAAGGTACGGTCATCTCTGGGGGCTGACTGCAGGCTCTGGTACCGCTGCCATCTCCGTATCACTGTTTGTTGTGGCTTACCCCAACATTTCCACCCACACCCCTAACTCAAAACCTGTACGTGTCCATCGAGATTCCTAGGACAAGTTCCTTTTTTTCTTTTCTTCTTTTTCATTTCTTTTTTTTTTTCTCTCTCTCTCTCTTTCTCTTTTAAAACCCAATCCTGTCTGGAGGAGCAGGGAAATGCTGACAGGTGACTTGCCACTTGCCACAGGTGCATTTTCTTGACACAGCAGAAGTTAAAGCATTGCAATAAACTTCCATTTACTCTGTGCCACCTTGTCTCTGCCAGGCTTCATCAAGGAGCCCTCAAAGATCAGTGAGGGGTAAGAAGTACTCTTCTGACTTAAGGTTTTGCTCCAAATTTAATATCCCAGCCAGGTGTTTATAAAGACCCTCCTAAAGCAATGGCAATGGGCCCTGCTCAAGTTTTCTTTCCATGTTCCAGCTCGGGTGGTGGTGGCGGTGCCTGGTGTCAGCAGGAATGCAGGGTGGGTGCCTAGGGGTGAGAATTTGGGTCAGCGGGCTGCTGTCTGGGGGGTCAGACCAGCTCTGAGCTCTGCTGAGCTGGAAAGGGGCCGAGAGAGCTGGAGCCAGGCAGGGACGTCGCCCCGCTGCTGTGCAGGAAATTCGTGGAGGCTCAGATCAACAAAGCACTTGAGCACATGCTGCACTCCAGGCGTGCAAGGGCTCCCGGGGGGATCCATCTCCTCCTCCCCGTCAGGCACTTGCTCAAGTGCCCTGCTGAACTGGGATCCTGCGCCTGGGATGCTTGAGCTTCACCAGCAAGCCTCTGCGTTCGGCTACCTGCTGTACGATGAATTCTTTTCACAAAGAGATAAAATCAGGAAATGCTGAAAGTTTGACTTCCTGGGAGTGATAGAAAGCATTGACTGGTTACTGGGAGCTTATTTGGTGGCTTTGGATCACTTCCTAAATCAGTAATGCCCCTGGCTTTGATACCAGAAACCAGCATCTGCCCAAGTAGAGCTTGGGCGTTTCCACGGGGGCCGTGCATGTATATTTAGATATATATATATATGCCCTCAGATACCTGTATACACATATCTGTATGCACATTTATAACCCAACAGTCAGGGGGATTTCTTTCTCCTGAATTTGAGGAGAAAATAGCAGAATTCACTGTAAACTTTCCAACGTGCACCCCAGCCTAACAAGTGAGAAAACACCCGTCTTTGGCACCAGTCCTCGATCCCCTTGCAGCTGGGTCCCTGCCCCGCCAGCGAGCACAGCAAGCCAGCGCTGCAGCCCTGGGAGCAGTGCCACCACGGGATTTTGTTTCCTGAGCAAAAGGGAGAAGCAGGCAGGCGGTGCCACACTGCCCTGGAGATGGGAAAGAGCACGGTGCATCGTACGGCAGCGTGAATGTAAATATAGATACCCACATCCTGCAAACATAATGCTGCACAGCAGGCATCTCGGGCAAAAAAACTGTAAAAAGCCATCAAATGTCATAACGGAGCTGTGATAGCCGTCCTCCCTCCGTCCTGCAGCAAATTTTAAACACCGAGATTTGCAGCAAACGCAAAGCTCTCCGTATCCAGCTGCAAATAAAGCCCAGGTTAAATGAACGGCGTCCTGGCTGAAGGGCCCCGGCTCTTTCATCCCCTTATCAGCCTCACGTGGGCAGCTGCAAGGTAAACATGAAACAGTGCCGCCGGTAAATTCTGGTTTTGAATCCTGACAGCGTATTTCCAGACGTATCACATCTTAATCAAATTTTAAAATAAAACATCCCAGCACCAGGCTCCGTCATAAACCTAAAATTATATAACACACATGTTTTTATGCTTTGTCAATTACATTTGAAATAGGGACTGTTTGTTTCAGCCCCTCTAAAAATGAGACGAGGATGAGAAAACAACCTATTTCCTTATTAGGTTCAGGAGTCAAAGGACTCAGCCAGGAGCCGCAGGCTTCAAGAGCATAGAAGATTAAGACATATATTGGATTCATGATGGAGGGCACAAAGTTCATTTTCAAAATAAAACAGAATTTTATTCATATTCCTTTTAAAATTCAGATTGCCATTTGCCAGCTGACCTGTGACATGGCAGCAGTGTATTACATTTTCAATGAGCAGTCTGTCTGGAGCTGGCAGGAGAGGAAACTGCTTCCTGGTCGCATTTTTTCACCACCCTTAAATACTAAGAATTTGTCAGAATTGTTGTTGGAATTGTAGCTGGTGCAAACAGGGACAGGGTAGCATATTTATTTTTAATAAGGAGACATGCAGAATAGCAAAGTGGCTGGCATTGTGCACTGAATAGGGCTAATGGAAAAAAAAAAAAAGAAATCAGAGCTCAGTTGCAAGTTGTATGTGGAAATCAGGGGTGGAAATACTTGGCAGCTACACTGAAAATAAAAACAAAAGCAGACTAGGGGAAAAAATACATCTATATTTAAAAAATAAAATGCAAAAGCAGCTTAAAGCAAGTTTTAAGAGTGCGCAAGTCAAGCCAAGGTTTTCTATAGCGAGGAGCTAGATTTATCTAGCTCACCATCTGTCAAAATTATATCACAAAAGGCACATATGCAAAGATACAAGACTACTGATTTTCATATATATTAAAACCCACAACTACTGTGGAAAATGAGAGTCTGCACACCGCGATGCCCAAAAGCTCCCACTTAAAACTTTTGGGGGCTTTGCTCTAATTCAGCTGCTTCTGCCACGCCGGAACAAAGGGGGATATTCTGCGAGGACCTATGGATGCAAACATACGTAGCTGTTAATAACACTACCGAAATCCTCCGTGCCCTGGATGTCCAGCCATCTGGGAACACCCAGCAATATTGCATTTGCACCGCGCGTGCTCGGTGCAGCAAGGGAGAAGAGGAGGAGGAGGTAGAGGAGGAGGAGGAAGACAAGGAGGAGGAGGAGGAGGAGGGCCATGGGCGGGTGCCCCCTCCGAGCCACCGGCTGGCTCCTGCCACTATCAAGTGGCCTGAGCAAGCAGTGAAGAGGATGAGATGCCCCAGCCCGGCTCCCGTGGCACGGCTCTGCGCCCACCGCTGGGGGTGGTGGGGCCCGGAGGGAGCCCCGTGTCCCTTCCCATCCCACAGGACCCGTGTCCCTTCCCATCCCACGGGCCCCGTGACCCTTCCCATCCCACGGGCCCCGTGTCCCTTCCCATCCCACGGGCCCCGTGTCCCTTCCCATCCCACGGGCCCCGTGTCCCTTCCCGTCCCTCCGCCAATTACCGGCGCGTCAGGCGGCTTTTGTCACCGCAATCAAAGGCGCAGAACAAACTGCGCTGCTCTCTGATAACTTAATCAAGAACTCTCTGCTTCAATCTACCTGTGGATAAAATTCAGTGTGTATTTTGACACGGAGAAACAAATCCACTTACCGCAGGTGAATTAGCTAATCATATATCAGTAAAAATACATCTCGTGCACAGCGTAAAGATGATGATGATGAATATAAATTCTCCACACGCTGAATTTTAAAATTTTCCTAGCCTAGGCTCTCTCATGTAAGCCATGTTAACCCGCAATCTGTAAATACTTATATGTTGACAATGTATAAGCAGTATAAGCAATTTTGCTGGCAATCTATTTTACTTTATGAACAGCTGAGCTCTAAAGCAGAGCGCTCCCGCGTTAGTGCAGAATTCATGGCAGAAAAGCATGAGGGATGGCTTCTCCCTGCTGCTCCCAAATGTGTTTGCATACTTGATCATTGTGGGTATTGCAGCATTATTTTTGATATTACAGCCTGAGTTATGAGCGATGCAAGGAATGTCACCCCACCAGAGCTCCTCCGTGGGTACCTGCAGGGAGGAATGACATACGACTGCTCACATTTCTCATCCGTGAGTCAGATTACATCACCTTCACCATAACATATTTTTACCCGATGCAAGAGGACTTAATTGACCACAATGCCACTTTACAGATATTCATGAAGTACAGCCAGCCGGTATAACCACTGATTTTCAAAAGTCCGAATCTGATAAAAGTGCAAATAGAAAAAAAAAACACTTTTACTTTTTGCTACACCAATGCATTTCAGATCCTAGTTTTTAAGTACTGATGCTCATCATTTAAAGTTTGGGTTCGATTTAGAATATAAAGGATTTTAAAATGCCAATGTGCAAAACCATGCATTTACTTCATGTTAATGAATAAAACTATGTCTGGTGGAAGCAGGAGGTGTTAAGACTAGTTATATATTAATATTAACTGTGTTATACTACAGGTATATACCACTGCTGCATTTCGGAGGAATCGCAATAAAAATGTCTAACTGCTGGACAGCCGGCAGCATTTAAATAGCTGGAGCTGCCTGGGAGAGGCGCGGTGCCTGTGGTCCCGGCACGGCGTGGTGCTGGGGGCAGCACCCCGGGGTGCAGCGAGGCACCCATCCTGCCGCACAGAAGGGTGCTGGAGAGCCTCCACCCAGGCCAAAACAAGGGAGCCGAGCTGCTCCCCTCAGCTATTTCTCCCAAACCCGGCGCTCGCCTCCTCGCTCGGTGCAAAATACAGAATCCTTAATTGGTGTGCGCTTCTCCAACATGTTTTTAATGAAAACACAGCACATAACTCTTGGTTTGTTGGCTGGCAGAGCCCAATTTACAAAAGTGGGAGTGCAAGATAAGAAAAGAGTACATCTGCAAAGCAGGCTGTGCAATGAATCACACAGTGCCAGAGTTGAGCAGAATATAATTGAGTCCAACATCTCTGAGCACTTTCACCATAATTAATGATAATCTGTAACAGAGGAATCTGAGATTCCAGTTCAGAGAACTGTTTAATTAGGCCAAGTAATGAAAGCAGAAGCAGTACAAGAATATGGCCTGCCTCATGATTAATGATTCATGCTACTGAACACAAAAGTGCCGCACCGTTAACTCTAACGGATGCTGCATCTCTCTGGCATTTACAAAATAGTGAAATGCATGCATTTTTGTATTTTAAAGATGTAACTGGCAGTATCCTTTTCTGAGCTATTTACATGATAAATATGGTTGCAAAGGTAACCGTCTTCCTCTCGGGTTCTTTGCTCTGGGGTACTTCAAGATAAATATGGTATCTGCCTGAGCACTGGCATTAAGGTAAGGTCTCCTCTACTGCTCAATAATTAATATCTTCACTTTTAAAGTTAGTCAAACACTGATGTTTTTCTTTTGTACTTTGATAACACAGATGAGCCCCAGTGAAATGATGTGCTCGCAGTGCAGCTACAGAGAGACATTGAGTTCTCTGGAATGGAAAAAATAGTTCAGTTCATAAGGTACAAAATGTAAAAGAAGAAAGAAAAGATGACGAGATGGTAAGTTTTTTTGCGGGTTTCCACTTTCGCTGGGTCAGGGTGCAAAATGTAGAGCAATTTGACACGGAATTGCCCTAGAAGTGTAAGGGACATGACAAAAGAAGTGATAAGACTGCCTGGGGCTTTAACTTACAAGCCAGCAAATTATATGGGTTTTATGTGACTATTTACTCCGCCATTCAATGAAACAAGGAGTACTACTTATCATGGGCATTGCAGAAGCCCACGGTACATATGCAAGGTCTGAGATAAGAACACTTTTACAAAGAAGCATGTTCACTAATGTCTCCATTCACCACCAGATTAGGTCTCCTTGGGTGCCTGCTTCAGAAGCTGCCACGCTTCAGCACCCACCGCGACTAATGCTGGTGCCGGGGACATTATCTGCTCTCTGGCATAATGGACCAACATTTCTGTCCTGCCGCTGTCCTCGCCTTGGCGGGGGGACCTGCACCCTGCCCTGGCTCTGTCCCCTTGCCTGCTCCCCGTGCATGCAGCCCCGGCCCTGCCCAATGTGGGGGCAGCCCTCGGCATCGCAGCACAGGTTCGGTGGGAGTGTGGACGGGGTGAGGGGCAACTGGGGCTCACTGGAGGTGGTCCTGTGCTCCCCCCAGCCCCCTGCACTGCTCAGAGTGGCCTAGGGCATTGCACAGCCCCGTGTCCCCCCCACCCAGCTGCCTGCCTCGGTGCCCCAGCAGCGAGAAGCCAGTTGGCGCGCTGCCCCAAAGAAGGGGAGCTTAAAAACCTCGCACCTGGAATGAGAGAAGAATGGATGTGCTTCCATTGTAACGTCAAACTGTGAGCAGGGTAATTTGTGAATCTTTAACGGGCAGTTTTAAAGAGCCCGTAAACTTCTGTGTGAGATCACAGAGGCTCTGAGTCTGACGGGTGTGCTCTGAAGACGAGCTGCCAGCCGCGGGGCAGGCGGGCTCGCGCCTGGGGGAGCGAGGGTGGCACGGAGGAGATTGGTGGTGAGGGGCAGCGGTGGGCCAGGTCGTGCTTAACGAAGATATGACAGCCACAGAAAGTAAGGGAAATCCAGCAGGTGGGGCATACTCACATTTTCAAAGGGGCGTTCAACAAGGCTTCGCCGTGCAGGTTAATGCCAAGCTACAGGAGCAGAACTGGCTCAGGAGCAGGCCTCAGCTCGCACCGGGCCTGCCTCGATGGGATGGGATGGGATGGGATGGGATGGGATGGGATGGGATGGGATGGGATGGGATGGGATGGGATGGGAGGGGAGGGGAGGGGAGGGGATGGGATGGGAGGGGAGGGGATGGGATGGGATGGGATGGGATGGGATGGGATGGGATGGGATGGGATGGGATGGGATGGGATGGGATGGGATGGGATGGGATGGGATGGGATGGGATGGGATGGGATGGGATGGGATGGGATGGGATGGCGGTTTCCAGCCCCACCGGTTCTGTGTAAGAGCCTTGCACGTCATGCTGCTGGCTGCCCCGCGCCCCCTCCTTGGGGAACATGTCCCATCCCTAGCGAAACACTTTGGGTGGCGGATAGCTCAGCCCATCTGTCTGTGAGAGGTACCGATGGCTTATGCTTACCAATAGCTAATTAAAACTGTGATCACAGCATCATGTCAGAATCTTGGAAATTAAGCTGTTTCATCCTGAAATCATCTTCAAAGCTGCCATGATCTGTCCCATCCTGTAATTTATTCTGCATTTCATCTGCAGGTGATTTTAGTATTTAAATTACAGAGGGCTTTTTCCCCACCAAAAGATATAGGTAACTCTGTGCTCATCATTATCTGTCACTGGTGATCTCTGCGTTATCTGCAAATTCGCAATGAATGTTTTTGCAAATGAAACTCAACTGCTCGGGAGCTTAGAAAGGAAATGTAGAAATGATACAGCCAGAGAAGTATTTTTAAAACTCAAGTTAGCATCCTTATTTTTTTCCCATCATTAACCCAAGAAAAATTAGCACGATGACGTCTGGCCTCACTGAGAAAATAAACAGAAAAGGAAGTGTTGAAATCAGCCAGAGTTTTCCACTTTCTGATGCCAAATACTGACTTATTTTAGGTTTCTTAAAAAGTATTAAACAGAGTTCAAAGCTTATGCCACTGGGAGATGAATGCAGTGAGCCTGACTTAGCCGCCTGTGAGAATTACAGTGCAAATATGGCCAGGGTTTCCTGGAGTTTGTTCCTGTGAAAGTTACTCAGACAGGAGAAGCTGTAATTCACAAAAACCCATCCCTGGAGTTGTTTTTGCAGAGCCCCGTAGCACGGGAGGGAGGGGACAGTTCTCTCTAAATACCTGCAAGGGCCGCCCCCAGAATGAGAACTCCCGCACCGAGGCCTGAAAGGCTCAGGAATATCTCCATGCATATCACTGAAAACACAGAGCCCAAGAAAAAACAGTGATTGTAGAATCTGGTTCCTTGTATGTCTACTTGTTTGCACTTGGCCTCCAATGGCTTGTTCGGGGAGACAAAACATTGCTGTGCTGCTCCCGTGTCGGCGGGACATCCATTCAGCCCAACCCGAACCTTCACCAGCAGGTCGGTGGTGGCACCCCCGTGTTCTCTGTGCACAAAATGGGTTGCTCGGTGTTTGCACTGTGGCTCAAAGGCTCCTGTGGACAGGGAGAGATGAGGCAGCTCCTCGTACCCATGGGCCAGGAGAGCTGCACAGTCTGTGGGTGGATCTGCAGAGTGCCAAAGAAGCGCAACCAGTCCCTTCCACTGGCTAACGCTATCATTTGAACAGCTGGATTTATTGACTTTGCAAAATCAATAGCTATTTTTATTAATCATCTTTAGATAGCATGATGCTCCTACTATATCTCTTTCAGTGACTAATACAATAAATTTCCCCTTTTGATGTTCCCTGACATTTGAGCAAATTAAATGGAGCATTAAATATGATCCTCTTTGGGACAAAAGTGGGCAGAATCATTTGTGACTACTTTATTAACTGCTAGGAGAATACTGGCAGCACCTTCAAAAATGTTGTTCAGCAAGCAATATTTATTATTATTTAAATTTTTCAGAGCAGTGCTATATTACTATGGATCAAACGGTTTTAGTTTTGCCCAAATGGAAATATTTCCATATTTACTTTTAGTTTGAACATGACAGCAGCCAAGGAATCATGGTCCATCTTTTCCATGTGTATTACAGGAAATATTTATAAAGTATGCTTTGTTGTTAAAAAGGATGATATCATTTAAAAATTTCACATCTAAGTAATCTCACTATATATATATATATATATATATAAAGTTTAATTGATCTTTCTGAAATGCAATTGTCCTATAATTTTTTTTATTTTATTTTTTATTCTGGAAAAGTGACGCCAGCCTGCACACTTTGTACAAAGAAGAAATGGTCCATTAAATTCTGTGGCTTTGGAAAACTGCTGGGGACAATTCGCTGAGCAGGGCTCCCTGACCCCCAGCCGCAGCCCACGCAGGTCCGCAGGGATCCTGGCGCTGTGTCAGTATTCCGCCAAGCTTGCCCTCTGTGTATTTTCCACTAGCTATTCCTGGTATTTGAATTTGAATTTCCAAATCACATTAAAAAAATAAATAAAAAGAACAAATTACACCACTTAAACATTCACTTTATCACCACCTTACAGGGGAGGTATTTTGGGAAGAAAGATGGCAAGAAGTAAATTACACAGCACTCACTGCGGGTCAGAGCAGCAGAAGCAAGATTCAGCTATTTCTGTCCATCTACTGTTTATCAATTTTTGCACAAAACATCCATTCAGCACCTAGATGTGCCTAGATTATGTCTTGATATGAGATTAATGTTACACAGCTTTCTTCTACTTCCACTAAAATTGAAAGTAAAATTCCCATCATCTCCCGCAGAAGCACAAGTCCTTTCATAATCGCTAGCTGCTTCTGCCGGGCAAACATTGAAGTTTCAGATTAGGGAGATAAGAACCAATTGACATAAAATAAGAACTGTCCTGAATTTTATTCCTGGGCCCAGAGTGAACCCAGACATGAACTTCGACTGAATCTGGAGTATGAAAAGAAATTACCGCTGACCTCCGTCCAGACAAACTGCCTCTGCGTGTAGAAGTGATACAGGTGTGTTAGCACAGCACTCAGCTTGAGCTAATTAGCCCCGCATAGAAACTAATTAACCTGGGATGAGCATTGTCTGGGTAGGACCATGCCCCTTGCAGTGCCCAGGAGGCAGAGAAGGGCAGTGGGTGCGTTCCTGCCCCTCGAGCTCCCTCCCCGGTGCAGCGGCTGCTCAGCCTCTGTGCCTGGGCCTCTCCCCCGTGCCTCAGGCCTCCCGCACCCCGCAGCCTCTTCCCAGAGCCTCGTGTCCTGCTCGGCTGTGGCTTTGGGCAGAGATGCCTTGTGGCCCTGTATTTCCTCCTGCGCATCCTCCCTGCAGCCCTGACTCCTCTTCCACCGCCCAGGCTCCTTTGCTCAAAACTGCAGCTTTCCCTCTGCCTCCTACCTTTAAGCGTAAAATAAAGGCTTTGCCCGCTTAATTGCTATTTATTGTTGAACAGTTGGCTTTCTATGCTTTTGCTAAGGCTTCTAGCCCTTCCCCTTTGTCACCTGCACTGGGTGAAATACAAAAATGACAGCAATAGCCTTAACACGCTAATAGCCAGCCTCAGGCAGCTGTAATGTGTGTGATTTAAAAGTGTGAAAATGAATTTTAAAAAGTGGACGAAGCACTGAGGCTGCTGCACCCCATGAGGAGAGGAGAGGACAGAGCCCAGGACAGGACAGGGCAGGACAGGACAGGACAGGACAGCCCCTTCCTGGGCTCCCCTCCCTCGCCACAGGTTAATTTGCAGCCTGCTCTGGAACTGGAACCTCCTGCGCTCAGATTTCACCCACTCTCCTTAACAGCGCTGTTCTTTGCTGTCTCAGCTGCAATTAAAGTTACCTGGACAGAAGTAAAACGATGTGTCTGTGGCACGTGTTAGTGACAGGTTCTTAAAGCTTATCTCAAATTAATTTAGCGTGGGGCAATACCAGGAGGCTTGAGCGGAAAACTGTGGTGCTGCAGCCTCTGCTTCCCAGCTGCAGGACCCCACGCAGTCAGCACCAAGGCCGTGCCACCAGCCGGTGCCTCTCCTCCGCCTGCAGCGCGAGCAGCAGCTGCCCCAGGGCTCTGCCTCTCACGACCGCGGTGATGGCCACCACCGAGCAGCATGGCACCTCTGGGTTTTATGATTTCCGTTTTATTTTCTAGCTTTTAGTTTCCAAGCCTACATGCGTAAAAATCAATAGTAGAATCTTATACATATAGGAACTTTAATCTTTTTCTCCTAGCCTTGTATCAGCAGTGGTGTGAATCGGGAAGCTACTGAAAGTTCTGATTTATTCTATAAAGAGCTGAGGTTAACAGCGCACTCTTTGCCATCTCAGTTACATCTGGAAACACCTGTGTGCAGGTACCGCTGCCACCTCTGCACCCCAAGCGCACCTTGATGCCAGTCACTGTATTTGGGCTTCAAGTGAAGTTCACAGCAGAAATTCATCGGTTTTCCCTTTCTTTTCTCTTCACTGGTTTAATTCCCAACTGCAAGCTAGCCGTTACTAAAGCCTTGTTAATCATGTGATACAAAATGAACACCGTAATTCTGAATTCAGCACTTGCAGAGATTCACGAGGCGGTGTAAAACATCCGGGTGCGAAGTGCGGCCAGTACAGAGCATCTCTGTGCCTTCCCCTCAGCCCCAAGGAAACCACAGCGCCAGAGCAAGCCCGCAGCGCTGGCCTCGGGTGCTCAGGCTGATGGGCTGTGCAGGCTATATAAATGCTGACAGGTTTTACGTTGTTTTATACCGCAGTAGGTATTTTAGGTTCAGCTACTAAAATGTTTAAACCTCCTGAAGCTTTACTCCTTCATTTTCTTTACCTGTCAGAGACAGAGCCTCGTGTTGTGCTGTGAAGCAGGGGGGTCTGTAGGACGCGAGGTGCCAGCAGCGCTGCCTCCCCCTCCCCAGGCACGGCTCTCAGCAGCAGCCCCCGAGCCAGCCCGGGGCTCCCTGCTTGAGCAGGCCTGAAGTGGTGGTGGGATGGGATCAGAGCGCATTGCCCTGGCCAGGAAAAAAGGTCTATTTTACCCCAAGTCAGTAGCCTGCACACAGCCCCCCCTGTTCCTAATTCTCCGTGGAAATGCCAAGGGGTCAGTGCATCCACCAGAGCAGGGCGGGCTGAGCAGGGCGATGTGCACACCTCTCAGGCAAACCCACCAGGACTCACACTGCGCCGTTAAACTGTCAATCCCCCCTGGCCCATTGATGAAACATAATTTCAGGAAACAGTAACAAGAAGTGATTTGTCAACTTTTGTTATGAATTCAGAAATATGCTGAGAAAAGGTGCCGCAAGGCGATGTGAGGTGAGTATGCAGGCACCATCAGCTTTCACCAAGAGCAAAGTTACTTCCAAAGTCTTTCCTTTGCTGATTACTTTCTCTTCAAAGCGTCCCTGAAACACCGATATTAATACACTAATACATTACAACCTCTGCTCTCTCCTGCTGCAGTTTCTTCCCGTGGACAATGCCTTCCTGCAAGGCAGGCCGCCCGCAGCCGCAGGGAGCCGTGCTCCTGTCCTCGCCCAGCTCCAAGGGGTGTTACAGCAGCAGAAGTGGCCTCGTTTTCCAGCAGGCAACAAGATGGCACTGCCTAAGTGCCCCGAGTACTAGCTGAACTGGCCCTCACCCCAGAAAAAGGCAAAACAGCTGTGTACAACACTTCAAAAGGGTAAAAAAGTGCTTAGCCATGTCTGTTAGGGGGGTTATTTAGGTAATTTTAAATGTTTTAACATTGTGAAAAGAAGAAAGAAAAAAAAAGATCGTGAGTGAGAGCCCATTTCTGCTTCCTAGAGCAGGACGGTGCGAAGGACTTGAGGATCTTCACAATATCACAAGAGTCACTGAAATTAGCTTTCTGCAATAAGCCCAGTCATGTCACCAGGCTCCTTTTAGACGATCTAAAGATTAAAGGCTCTATTCCTGGAGGGTTCCTGTGGCATTTACTCAGGGATTTTTATCAAGCTTTATGTGATGGGCTACCTAACACACCTCTTCCAACCTTAACAGCTAACAGGAATTTGGTATCTCTCAACATGGATTTCTTGCTGTACTGCAGAATATCTGGCAAACATCTTGAGACTGTAACTAGTCAACGGAAGGGAGATAAAATGAAAGAAGGGGAGAAAAGTGGCAAAAGATTCAGAGCAAACATTTAGATTCGGAAGCAAAGTATGTATGTATACAAAGCCAGTACGTACACTAAATCCACAGCTTTAGCTACGGCGGCGTAATTCCCCATGCCAGGCTCACGCCCAGACTGGGTTTCTCAGCCACGGCTGGGGCTGTGCGACCCAGCCCGCGGCCCCACACTCCGCGAGCCCAGGGCTGGGGGCTGCCCGAGCGGGGCTGCCGGGCCCAGAAGCTCCCGGCAGGCTCAAAGGAAGCAAAAGCACAGCAGAAACGCGAGTTTACTGGGACGTGTGGCTGGCTGCATGTAGGGTGCCTGTGGTGCCCCACGTCCTCTCAAGGAGGTTTACAAACAGCCCCATAGGCTTCTGCAGAGGACACTGCTGGTGATTCTCTGTTGATCATACCCAAACTCTATTATTCTCTAGCCAAAGGCTATTCATCCTAGCCAACAACTAGGAACTGTTCCATGAGCATATAGAAAACGCAGTGATTTTCCAGGACTTATCCATCACCCTGCTGCAAGAGCTTCTCGCAGGCTCCTCTCCGTGGCCAGCAGCACCGGCCCCATCCCAGGGAGGACACTTTCGCTCCGTTATGGCAGTGAGAAGTCCCGCTGCGTGCAACTGTGCTGCTCAGCACTGGTGTACAAGCAAGGAAAGGCCAATCCATTTTGAATAAAGAATAAATTGACTGAAGAATCAGCATTTCCAGCAGGAGAACATTTTATGGGCAGTATTGCTTCTGTGCAACAAACTGCCTAGCTCCTGTGCATTGATGGAAACTCTCTTTGCAGGTAAATGCTGTGTTTTTCTCAGGCTTCTCACCACGGCAATGAAAAACCAGTAAGACTGTAAGCTGCTTCGATTTTCAATCCCCTTCCAAACAGGACCACAAAGTACCAGAAGCACAGGCACACAGAGTCCTCCTGAAAGCTCTGGAAACAGCTATTTCTTCAAAGTCACCAGTGCAGGTTTGAGGTGCTTTCAGATTGGAGCAGAAGAGGCCATGAAACTACTTAAACACTGGTGAGCAAAGTACATATGTATATGTATATATATGGTAAAGCTACTTGCTTAGTAAGCTTTGAGAGCTGGAAAAAAAATGATGAGAGGTATGAAAAGGATTAAAAAACAGTCTTGATTCAGGCCCATCCCGGGTTCCTTGGGAGAATTTCTTGTAAGACCTCACTGCGGTGCTGAGAAGACAGACAGCCTGCAGAATGAGTGCGGAGCCTCCGCCGCAGCCTCTCCCCTTGAGCCTGCTGGCAGCTCGGCCCCACGGCAGCCCAGAGCTCTGTGATGGTGCTGGGGAAGGAGTCCCCATGGAGGAGGGCAAGCTGCCCCTTGTTTCTGCAACGGCCACCACCAACCCATGAGGAAAGCACCCGAAACGTTCGCCCATGAAGTGCCAGCTGGCAGTGTGACAGGCGAGTGGCAATCTGCACAGCCCAGGGCGTGACAACATCCAGTGCCGGGGGACAAAATGAGCGGTGATGCTCGCCACCAGGTATGCAGGGCTTTGGGGGAAAGGAAAGCACGTGGGGCTGCAAATCCCAGCCACGGGGAGAGGCGCGGGGCCCCCCGGCGCTGCCCGCCCCGTGCTGCTGGTGCCAGCCGGGGCTGAGCCCCTTCCTCGACCCCAGCCGAAGGCACGGGGCCGGCGGCCGCTTAATTCCTCACTGCGGATTTGCTCGGCTCCCATTATGAAATGGTGCAATTACTGCAGGTCATGAACATCAAATGCCACTAACGCTTCCAGCTGTGCCTCCGCAATAGCCTCCCGACAGAAGTACTGCAACATGGTAATAATAATATCCCAGCTGCAGCCACAATCACTGAAATCACTGACGGTGTCAATAATGTATAAAACCCCATGGAAACTCAACTGTACTTGCCAAAAGGCATTCATCAATTTCACCGCATTTTATCTACCATTCAGAATGGACTGGTTTTATTGTCGGACTTTTAAATAAATGGGGAGGGTAAATAGGCCCTGGCTGAATTGCTCTATCTCCAGTAAAAGGTATTATATAAAGTTTTACCTTAATACTTGAGCGCTCAGGAGCCCCAGCAGAGGGGCAGAGCGCGTGCTGGCGAGAAAGGGAGGCCGAAGGGGATGGAGTGGCCTCTGCGGGTGGCCCCCAGCAGCTCCAGGCAGGTTTTTGGGGCAGAGGGCTGCCAAGAGCCTCTGCAGGGACAGCGTGGCCCAGAGAGGGAGAGCAGCTGGAAATGGCTGGGAGAGAGCGGGGAAGAGCTCACCCAGATCAAAGGGAAGCATCAGCCCTGGGGACTCGCACGAGCTTTTATTTAAGTCTTTTCTAAAAAGAAAAAAAAAATCAATTTAATTAACAAAATGGTTTACATTAGAATTCATCAAAAATGCCCTTCAAAGGAAAAAAAAAAAAAAAAAAGGCTTTAAATTGTGTGGTATTTTTATAAATACCTCCACCATACCTGACACGTTCTCACGACTCCAGCGAAGGCAGTGAGAAACCATTTCCTTTTTTCTGGCCAGCACTTAGCCAGAGCTTGCACCAAGCCCACAGGAAACACTGCCTCTAATCCTCTGGGAGACCCTCAGAGAGCGAGCAGGAACGTTGGGCAGGATTTCATCCCGAAAAGGCTTCTCCCCGACCCAACTTTGCAGGTTCGGGCAGCTTTCGGGGCTCCGTCGCAGGCTGGGCGCAGCTCCCTCCCGGCTCCTGCCCTCGCGCACAGGCAGACTGAAGGAAGCAGCTCCAGGTTGTTTCCTCTTTTTTGTTTGTTTTTGGGGGGGTTGTTTGTTTGTTTAATACGTCTGTTAAATACCTCTAATACCTCTAATAAGCCCTATCTAGTATTCTCTATAACTCTAATTTATTGTTGCGGTACAGGTTTTCACTACAAAGCATCTTAATGATTTTTCTCTCAGAGTTAAATTGAGGACCAGTTTCCCAAAATATGTGTGCGTGCAATGCTCTGGGTTATGATTAGAGAGATGGAGGGAGAGAGAGGGAAAAAAACCTGTAATTATCAGTGATAGCTATTTCACTGCTTTTATTAATGCAAGTGCTAAATGAGACTATACGTTAGTGCCGATTTACATTAGCCTTCTTAAACTGTGTGGACAGGTGTACAGGGGAGCAGTGAATTAAAAACAGAGGAGAATGTAATTTAACATGCAATACCATTTATATCCACACATACCTAAAAGAAAGGAGTTAAATCTAAAAATATCTATGAAACACTTTCCTCACATTTCAGCTTGGTGTTTCACAGCAGAAATGTGAAAAAAAAAAAAAAAACCATAGATTTTTTTGTATTGACTTGAAAGAAATTTGCCCATTTAAAAAGCTATCTGAATAGGGGACGACACACTCTACCCGAAACGTGATTAGATGTATCACTTGTAATCATCCTTCCTTCTCTGTGTAAGCACCGTGTGCCCCAACAGTGCCAACGGGCCGCCCTGCAGTCAACAGCAGCTTTGGCTGGGCAAGGAAAACAGTTGCCAGCCTCCTCTTATTTTGGCTTTTCTAACCCAAAACCCAGTGTGGTGAATAGGAACATCTTCAAATGAAAAAGCTGAGGAACAGTTGCAATTTTTTTTCCGTGTCCACATGCCATCATATCCACGGGCTGATTCAGCCCTCAGGGATGGAAGCGTTCTTTGGGCATTAAAGCAGATGCTTGGAAGTGGCAACCTCCTTCAAACACCTTAAATAAATCTTCTTCTTTCTTTTTTTTCTCTCTTTCTTTCTTTTCTGACCTGGATCTGGCTGCCAGTGCACATGAAAGAAATTACGAGAGCTTCTCAGTCACTGCTACTCTGGTTCCTTTTGCACTACAGCATTTGTCATTGCCAAAACAGCAGAGTTTAATTAAGTGTTGTGAGCAGCCTAGTGAGAAACACACTTTAAATTAAACCTCTGTACATGCAGCTATTGGTTCTTTACCTCCTGAACAATCAGCGGGGTGTTCGGCATAAATTCCTCCTCTCAAGGGAAAGGCAGCTGTACGCACCTCTAGCAATTCATAAACGATCCTGCTTTCCCAGAACCATATCTTATTAAAGCGCATTTAATTATTTCTTAGTTTTAAACACCAGTAGATGAAGGCGATAATTAATGTGCCTACTGCTAAACATTTTATTTACTCTTGATATATTAATGGTATTATCAAGAAAATACGCTACAGTTTCAGGTTTAACAAAATTACATGGCAAATTATCTTTTGATGCATCAAACAATCGTTAATATAATGGAATAAATTATTTTAACACCTCAGTAGTAACGAATGGGTACAAGAGCGTAAGGACTTTAATTTTTCAAAATGTTTTTACACTTACCGATTCCAGAGGATACTTAAATCAACAATATAGGAGTTAAGAATAAGATGGGGAAAAAATATCAACAACAAAACAAACCTCAGAAGGTATTGACTTTTTTTTTTTTTCCTACAGGAGATAAATATTTCAGTTTCACTGGTCTTTCCAGGAGAAAACACCCTACCGTATAATGATCATACTAAAAATAATAATTGTTAGTAGCAGGTAAGGAATATTTCAGTGCCATTTAGGCATTTTTCTTGCCATCTGCAAACATGCATTTATCTCAGGAAACCCGAGCCTGTGCTTGACACAGACACGTACAAACGCGCTCGCTGCGTGCAGCTCCCAGGTGCGTGTGCGTGCGCCGCCCGGCCCCACGCATGCCCGGAGTCCCGCGTGGAAGGGGCAGGGGGGGCCACGCGCCCGGCCCTCCTCCTGCACTCCTGCTTGGCTCAAAGGGGAGGGAAACGGGTGGCATCGCTTTATTCTCCGCCGTAATTTCAAATCTATTTTTAGCAACCCCCTTGATGATTTCTTCCGGAATAAACGTGTGCCTCAACACCAAAATGAATTTTCCTTAAAAAAAAAAAAATTCAGGAAATTATTCCAGTTGATAAGGCAGTGGCATTTTTGCTAAAACATTTCATAGAGATCTTGAAATTGAAATACTGATATGAATCTTTCAGGCTGCCTGAGCCCAAGGTCTGCAGGACCAGGGGAGCTCAGCTCTTCCCCTGGCCTGAGCAGCTCTGCTGGGGCACTGGGTGTTCTTCAGCTGCAAGCAAAAATGCATGCATTTGTGCTCATGTGTGTTTTCTGACTATTCCAAGTAAAACATGTTTTCTAGAGACAGCTGCCCATGTACTTTGAAAGTGGAGGCTGCTCACGTTTCCTGCTCTTCTTTGTTTTGCAGACGGGAGCTGCCAGGCACCTTCTGCACATCACGTCATCGGGTGTGAAATTAGGAAGACCAGTTTGTTTTAAGCACCGCGTTGAACAGCAAAGCAGCGCTATTTCCACAAATACTTCTGCCCAGTGAAACAGCGAGGACGGGCAGAGACGGGGGTCTTTTGTCCTGGGGCCTGAGGCCATGCTGATGGGCAGTGCTGGCTGCCTTGCACCGCGACAAGCCCCTGGATGTCACACGATGTCACGGTGACAACTCTTGCCTCCTTCAGAGCCTGTTTTCTCTGGTGCTCTAGGAAAATAGGAGATAGAATATTAAAAGCCAATATAATTAGCCCTTAAGGGAAGATGGCCTTCTTTGGGGTTTAGTTTGTCTAAAAGATAATGGCCATTAAAAGGAAAACAGACTGGCTAAAATTGCATTTAACAAGAAGCAATGGGGAGTGCATGAGGATGTTGAGGAATCTGGAGGAAAACTAGCTAGGGCGTACGGCTCCACCCGCTGCCTCCTCCACAAGTAAGCAAATACAGCCGGCGGTACCAGCCGAGCTCCACTCCAGCAAAATGCTGTTTTTAAAAGCCCCGAAGCATTTTTCTAACTCATCCCCAGGGACCTACACTTAAAAACTGGTGTATGTGCAGAGGTTTCCTTCGCACACCCAGAGCACAGCGGGGCCGGCAGCCCGGGGCCTGCGCCGGCACCTCCGCCTGCTGCCGCAGCAGGGCAGTGCCCCGCGTGGGGCTTCAGCACTCCCGGCGTGGATTTAAGGGGGGTGCGGTTAAAGTGACTGGAGAAAATAAAAGTGATGAAGAGGCGGTGATTTATACGGCTGTGCAGCTGTTGACCACTTTGTTTAGGCACTTATATCTATATTTCCTCTTATTGTGTCTCTCTCAAGTGTTTGCTAGACTAAGATGGAGGCATTAATTGAATTCAAGTGTAGAGACCTGAAGTATTTTTATTATTATTTTTAGTTCTCTCACCTTTTATTTCCATTAGCAAAGAAACATAATCACTGTGGGGATTTATGGCTAAAGGATGCAAACAGAGCTGGTAACAGTTATTAAAATAAAGCTACTTACCAGGAAAAATCAAGCCCCCAAAACATTTAAACTGAAAAAATATAGCAGCACAAAACCTCGATAGTCTCCCAGCTCTCAGAGCCACAACGGTGTTTGAAGTTCTTTCTCTGTGCGCATCCTGTACCACCGTACCAGTCTGTTTTCCTCGGAGCTGCTCCTGCTCAGCCCTCAGCAGATCAGCTGCCTTCACCCTGCTCATGGGGCAAACGCTCTGGGGATGCTTTAACAACAGCGTCCGGGGCAGGCACTGCCGGGCACCCCATGGCTGGAGGCTTCACATGGGGGTCCAGGGTGCGTATGCCCGAGACAGAGCCGCCCCTCGCTGCGCCCCTGCCTGCTGGAGGAGCAGGAGGGGTGGGAACACCATGGTCCCACCTGCCTGGGGCTCCGTTTGGCCACGTAATGCACGTATTTGGTGTGCTCGTAACACTGAGGTTAAAATAGCAAAGGGGAGTGTAGAGCACTGCCGTTGCATACGGAGCAAAATGGGGCTTCCCGGTCCCAACAGCCGTTCCTGGTCCAAGTGATGCCCTGGGTGCCCCATGGGGGTCCTGGGCACACAGATGGGGGCTCAAGTGGTTTCAGCTCACACATAACTGGTTTACCTCCTCAGAGAGGGATGGGCAAGAAGTGGGGACCTGCATCTGCTGGGGGGCTGCATCTGCTGGGGAGCCAGGCAGCTCCAGGACCTGCTGCTGCCAGCGCCCTACCTGTATGGGGCAGCTGGAGAGCTCTGTCTGGCCATGCTTACCAACGGGGTTCCACTGTTCTGAGCAGACAGATGGGAAAAGGAGCTGCTGATGGGAGAGGGGAAGCGGGAAGGAGGTGACAGCACGCGTGTCACCATGCAGGGCCCCACCACACGCTGCTGCTCTGCCCCATCCAGCCAGCTGCCCCCTCCGAGGTGCGCACACACTCCGGCGGTCCCTCCCTCAGAGAAAACAGAGCAGGCAGCTCTCTTAAATATATATGTGTGTAGACACTTATATACACGTATTCTACAAATTTCTGCGAAAATACTCCTCTTTTAGTTTTTCCCCAGCCTCACCTTACTGAACCACCCGGCCCATGAGGATGGCTGTACAGGAGGATGGCGGAGGAGCCCCGAACATCAAACAAGGCTGTGTACTCTGCAAAGCAAACCTCGTGCCTGCTCCCACCCACTCCTGGGGAGCATAACCTTTACTGCACCAGCACCTCGGCCGCCGCTGGCTCGTGGTTGTATCCAGGCTCTCCCGGTGCAGGCACGGCAGCAAAGCCATCTGTGTTGGAGAAAATCAGCAAACAGTTTAAGGACTTCATCTATAATAGTGTTTTCTAGTCTGTGTTAATGGCTTTGTGGCAGGTTTCTGAGCAGAAGACAAAATTTTAGTAGCATAAGTAAAATGCAGCTATAGAAACTGGAAAAATTGCTGCATTTCATGCTGCACACATTGCGTCGTTAGAGTCTGAAATTTGTATGTGATTCATCAAAGGGGATTTCATATTGAAATGCACAAACATATGTTGCATGTCCATAAACATGGAATCCTCTAACATAACTTTAAAAAATAGGATATCATTAGATTACTAAGAAATAATAGGAAGGGAACACGTTTTTCGGTCTTACGCTGAACTGCCTCCTACTGCTATTGATTTCAGTTAAACTATTCAGAGGAACAGACAGGTGCCTCCAGAGGGCAACTCCGAGAATCTCAACTAGAAAGCCCCCAGCTTGGCTGTTTAAAGAATGGGTATCCACTGCATGAAAGCAAAAAGCTCCTACACCTTTGTGAATATATATTCCTTAGCTCTAAAATGACATATTCTGTTGTTTCTATTATTTAACACTACTAATTTCTTTTTCTGTTAGTCTAGAATGTAATGTAGAGGCTGTTGAGATTTTTTTTTCCTTGAGAATGTTTTTGACCTCCTGGGATGAGTTTTGAGCCCTTCCCTGTGCCAAATAAGTGGACACTGTCAGACTACTTCAAGCATAATGTTTTTACAAAAAAAAAAAAAAAAAGTGGATTGGCAGGTCTATTATTAGGTATTTTCTGATGTAATTCCCAAAAGATGATTTCTTTAAAGAGACTTCCTTGGAAAGAGAAAATAAAAAGTATCAGGGGGTGGAGGAAAGAAAAGAGCAGTGGAGGTGGCAGAATTATGACTGGCCCCGTCCCAGCAACAAAGACGCGGGATGGAAGGACACAGGAAGAACTGGCACCCACACTTTTGCATCCTCTTGGTTTGTAGAGTTCTGGTGGCATCCAGGTTGGAATTAGCACAGGACAGGCATCTGGAAAGCAACGCCGCGTGTGCCCAGCAGACGGAGGCTATCGCCATGCAGGAGGCATCGCACTTGGATTTTGATGAGCTGAAAACGAAAACCTCCCAGAGCATGCGGCAGCTCTGGGGACAGGAGCACTGATCATACCAGACACAACTGGAGAGCTTTGAGGACTAAATTCTGTGGAGGAACTTGAGGTGAAAGAAATAAACCCACGGTGTCTAAGACCTGTCCTTTTGTCTGCTCTCTGCTGATGCCACTGACCTCAGACCAAGGTCCAGGCCCCTCTGAGCCACACAACGAAAATGCTGAGTTTTCCCAAGGGATGTCTACACCCTTTCTCTCTCTTTCCCAGCACACGCCGGCTGTTTGCAGCACAAAAAGATTTCCAATTACTTTGCAGCCCAGCTAAGGCTGGTGCCAGCAGGACACAGCGCTCGGCCACAGAGCGGGCAGGTACCGACCCCGCTCCGTTAGCTGCGCTGAGCGACAGCAGTGCTGCCCTGGGTGCTGGTGGCAACGGATGGTGTTTAAAGAATGCAAGCAAAAGGCTGCCAAGTAAACTGGTCAAAATGCATGGCTTGCACAGCCTCCGTGGATGTAAAGATCAGGGGCTGTGCCAGACAGGCTTCTCCTCTTCTACTCAGTTCTGTAGGGGCATGCAATATATAGTTTTCTCAAACCTTATATATTCTCTTTGGTATATATATATATGTATTTTTCAGATTGATGCTTGGCTCCGATTTTTAAATAAAAATGCAAATACTCAAAACCAGCAATAAGTGTCCTGCTGTGTCATGGAAGTGTTATTGGTATCATAAATACAGCATGTCTATCTGACTGTTATCCAAAAGAAAAAAAAAAAAAAAGGGAGAAGAAAAAAAAAGGAAAGCAAAGAGGTGTGCAGGCTTTAGGTGTGGCAGAAGCTCCTCTTCGTAAAATGGCCCCAGAGCAGCCCCATGTTCTGCCACGACACAAGCACTGCCGCTGCTCTACGTTTGTCCTTCCAGTGTTAGACCTCCTTCTGAACAGCAAGCAGCGGTGTAAGCTTTACACAGCAAATCTGTCCCTTTATTTATTTATTTATTTAATTTGCTAGCAGTGTTAATTACTGATTCTCCAGTCCATATTGCCAGCTTGATTATTCTGGCTTGCTTCAATTCAGTGAAATGAGTTATGCCATGGCACTTAAAAAGTCGCGAACACTCACCCTTTTTAGTGGTGTTAGGCTCACACGTCGTAAATGTAAGCTGACACGAGGACTTTGCTCGCCGTGAAATAAGAAGACAGGGCCACCACGATGGGGAGAGATGGCCAAAGCCTTTATCGCAGCTGACAAATCCTGGGGTAACCTAAAATGGAGTTTCATCCGCAGCTTGCACATGGAGACGCATTTAGCTTGACAGCCAAGTCTTCGGTAGACTCGGGGTTAAATAAAAAAGCACAGCCGTTTACATGAACCTTAAACAAACTTACAGCAGCATTTTTCTTTTAGTCGACTGACATTTTTCTTTATGTTTCGTCAGTCATATCTGAGCGATCAGACAGCCACTACACGTGGTACACCCACCAGGATTATTATCTAGACCAAAGGCCCAGAGCTCATTGTAGCAGGCATGTAATTCTTTACAATGTATGCCACGTTAACTGTGTTGGGTTATCTATTCAACAGCTGACTGAGCCGGGCTCTCAAGCTCTTCTCAACAACCATGTAAGAAGCGATGACAATTGTACTACTTCATAACCGCTGCATGCAACTCTGACACACACTTCACAGCAACCAGTCATCTATATAAACCAATTTCAAGAGCAAAATTGCATGGTGCCTCCACTCTGTTATAAACACAATGATATCCACTCACAGCTGATAAATGCACTGCATTTCTCCGGAGCTTTAAAGAGCGAGTTCCCTGCGCCCGCCAGCTCTGCGCAGTGCCTGGGTGCTGCCTGGGGCAGCTCGGCAGGGCTGGCGGCCTGCGTGCTCAGCAGCAGTGTTCTGAGCGCTCAGTGGCAACGCGCGGTGTGCTGGGCGGCGATGTGATCCGTGCTGGGTGGCGATGTGATCCGTGCTGGGTGGCGATGTGACCCGTGCTGGGTGGTGATGTGACCCGTGCTGGGTGGCGATGTGATCCGTGCTGGGTGGCGATGTGATCCGTGCTGGGTGGCGAGGCGATGCGTGCTGGGTGGCGATGTGACCCGTGCTGGGTGGCGATGTGATCCGTGCCCAGCGGAGCTGCGAGGCACGCTCGGTGGCGATGCACCCAGCCCCTCAAAGGCACGGCCTGATGGCTGGATGAGAAAACAAGGTTACACATAATTAAGGCTTTAAATACTTATCGACTCCTCAGCAATTTTCAAATTAATTACTGTATCTTTTCATAGGATTACATGCCATATAATCCTTATTATGGAATAAAATATCTATAGCAACCACAAAGTCCTTGAAAAAATACTTCAATACCAAAGACTGTAACAAAGGGGTAGATTAATGACTGTCAAACAAATTAAAAACATTTTACCAGCTATTATAGCTGTGTAACATGGTTCTGTGGAACCTCAATCCATTTTCCAGCACACCTCATTGAGGTGACGTTGCCGTGGCTTTACCAGGGATGTGGAAGCTCTCAGTTTGGGAGCAGTTTTTATGGCAGCATCCCACCCGTTCCAGGCAGCAAACGGTGTTCCTCTGCTGCAGGCAACGAGACAGCCTCTTAGCTTTTGCATCATGTGCCGTGAACAAAACACATACCACAATATCATATTCCAAAGAAAAGATGAAATATAGCTATAGGAATCTTTATTTAATGAACCCTGTAATTGAATACCAAAACAAATAGGTGTCCTGATAAAACACAGAAATGGTTATTTTTAATTCAGAAAAAGGATACAATCAATCCCTGTTTGTTTACAGCTAAAAACAGCAATATGGAACAACACAGAGGTAATACTGTCTTGCCACATATTGCATAATAATGTTAATATGTTAACACTGATCCTTGTTATCAGTCTGCCACATTTTCCAGTCTTCCCCATGGAAAACAGACCTGAACTGGGACTTTCCAAGCCTCTGGGTGCTGGCACGCAGGGCGTTTGGGTGGCAGCTGCATGTGGGTGCCCACGGCCGGGGCTGGCAGAGCCGGGGGTGCTGGGCTGCCCCAGCCCCAGGCCTTGGCAGCAGGAGAGGTGAATCTGGACCCGTGGATCAGGAGATGCGGCTTGGGCCGATTTGGCGTCCTGCAAGAAGAAGGAGGAGGATGCACGGGTGTGAGGGTGGGCCTTACAACCGGGCGTTAGCTTTGCTGTACTTCCTTTACAAAGCGCTGGGCAGCTTTAAAAACACAGTTTTAGACAGGAGGCACACTGCCCTTCGGGGTGAGCTCAGAGCCTTAACTCAGCCTCCTGTATCAGAATTTGTTTTTAAGGAAACAATTATCGACGACCCGCGTGTAACCGACTCCTCATCCCGAGCCGCTGCATGGCGGGATGCAGCGCAGCAGACAGGATTAACTTTGCTTCATAGATTTGTCTGCAATCCTCATTTTACTCTAATTTAACCTTTCCTGGTTAATTTACATCGGTTCAGCTTGCCAGCCTGTACCTGCCAAAGTGATCATCCTCCATCAAGTGTCTGGGCGTGGAAAGGGCTGCTCTCTGTCGTCTCCCTAACCGGTATACCTAATTAAAGTCCTTAAAAACCTTTAATATGACAAGACGAGACAGGGATCGGAAAGGAAAATAAGAGAGGCTCTTTCAATGACTAATCACGCCAGCTTTCAAACCCGTACCACAACACAGCCTGGGCTCCAACTTCCCGCACCCGTCCCTCGCCGTGCCCTTCTCTGCCCTTCCCGGCCGCGGGGCCGGGCTCCGCGCGTCCCGCCGCTAATGAGCACAGCGCTTCCGAGGGAGGGGAAGCAACGTAAACATATAAAGTGCTCGCAATAAATGATTAAATTGTCCTCCGGGCACATTTTGCATATGAATATAAAAGTTGTGATTAATAGGTTCTAACACATTAACAAAGGCTTTAGCAAACACCGTCCGGCGTTCCCGTATTTGCCAGCCCTTTCTGTTTTAAATAGAGCTGTAGCAGGCTGTTTGCTGGAGGCCCAGACTCCGGCCAACAAGGCCATCAAAGCTGGGGAGATTGCCGCTTTCTCACCCAGTAGGATTTTTCTTCTTTGTGAACCTAAATGCCCCCACTAGGCTCGCGATTAAGAGCGATTTTAAAAAATATGCAGAAAACAGCGTCCCGTGCCAATGAGAAATTGGAATTGCTCTGTGCGGGGAAACAATGCGGCCGGAACAAAGGTGACATCTGGAGCGTGGCGCTGCGAGCCCCCTGCCCCGTGCCACCCGCGCGGGGACACCGCGAGCCCCCCGCTCCTGCATGGGAGGACCGTGCTCGGGCAGCAGTGCTCTGCTCCCCCCTCCCCAAAACTCCTGGGCGAGTCCCCCCCGGGGCTGGGACAAGTCCTGCTGCGAGCACCCGCGGCCCCTGCCGCTGGAGCGACGGACAACGGAGAGGAAAGGTTGGCAGAGCACCCACCCGGCCATCCGCTGGAGCGCTACGGGGAAATGAAGAGAAAACGTGCTTTCGGACAGAGAAAATCCTGCTGCAGCAACAACTACTGCGTATACTTCCCGTTTTTTCTTGATCGGAGGTTTTTAATCCTCTCCTAAGCACTTTTAAAGTGCCCAATTTTTGTCTCATTTGAATTTAAATCAGCCTGTATGGAGAACTCGGAGAACTTTTATTTTTTAAGCACGCTTGTTTGGCAGGCACATTTTCCCAAGATCACCCAGCTTTAATTTTAAATTTCAAAAGCCTTGTGTTTAATCCCTTGAGCTGGCCTGGTACCTTGCACCATCTGTTCTGGGGTTTTGTTATAACAGAGAGCACCTGCAGAGTTTTGCAACATTTCAAGCTGTCTGTGGACAAAAATCAAAATAATTATAATTTTCATAAACTAAAGACTACGATTCAGATGCCGCAGCCCCACCTAACAGATACTTTCCCAACGCGGCCCTGCAGTGGGAGCATTTCTCGTGGATGGGGTGCGCTGTCCCTCCTGCCCCGGTGGCGTGGCACCAGGAGGAGCCGGGCAGCCCTGGATGGCGCCGAGCATCCCCGCGGCACAGCCGGAGCTGCCCGCCCCACACGGGCAGCAGCGCCCGACGGCCGCGGTCTGGAGGTGCCACCACCGCGCGCTGGGGGGACAGAAGATTTGCCGCTGCCTTGGACAAACAAAAACTCTATTACTAAGACGGTGTTTGTTTAGACTTCATTATCCAGAGCTCCTTCTTATGGATAAATCCCTCCTCAGGGCACGCTGGCCAAGTTTTTCTGGAGTGCGCATACCTCACTGTGGGCAAAGCGAACTTCCACTCCCAGCTCTGCACAAACGGACCGCCACATGGCAGAGTTGCAGCATCACCACTGCGCTCGGACAGCTGCCGAGTGGCATCTGACGAGAGCAGGAGGTGAAGCACTACTGACACTGCAGATAGCCTCCGAGACCTCTGGCTGGCGTCCGTGTCCGAGGCGAGGTGTCAGCCCTTGAGCTGTGTTTCTAACAAGGACGATCGCAGCTGAACTGGGAGTCGTCTGCTGTTCGGGCCTGGCTGAGCAGTGGGTGAAAAAGGAGTGGAGAAGGGCTGGAATAACAGCGCAAATGTTGTCATTGCACGGCTGCGAGCGGCACTGTGCCATGCTGGTGCAGAGGCGCTCCAGCAGAGCCACACATTAGGCCACGTACTCAAACCGATTGCCTAAAATACCTGTTGGTTTCCAGCCTCACCAAGCCACGGGGTGCAGAGGGGTTCGGCGGCCACCTCTGCCAACGGTTCCCAGTTCAGCCCAGGGTTAGCTCGGGAACCTCGCCCATAAAAGCCACACGTTCCCCATCCTCTTCACCACAGTTCAGCAGTTTTGTGCAGTGCCTTGAAATACCGCAGGGAGCTCTCCAGGCTTTCTTACCCACGTGGCTCAGACGTGCCATTGAAAGACCTCTTCCCTGCTTAGGCTGATGTCTGAAGCCTTCTGTCCTCTTGCACCAGCGCAGGAGGGAGCTGGCAGGAAGGGCTGGTTCCTGCTGAAAGCACCACTGGTCGCCCTGGCACGGCTGCTCCACGGCAGCACTCCTGGGCAGAGCCACCGCTGAGCCCCAGCACCCTGGCAGGCAGCCTCACAAGTGTATAAATACATAAAATAACAGAAAACAACAAACTAAACTAAACTAAACTAAAAAAATAAAATAATAAAATAAAATAAAATAAAATAAAATAAAATAAAATAAAATAATAAAATAAAATAAAATAAAATAAAATAAAATAATAAAATAAAATAAAATAAAATAAATAAAATAAAATAAAACTAATGTACCCTACTATAAAATAATACAATACAATACAATAAAAATCTTGATTCTTCAGTAAATTCAGTCTAATTTTCCCCGGCAGCTGGTGCAGCAGGAGCGGGTCGCCCCGAGCAGGCCGTGGCTCCCCAGGAGGAGAGCGCCTCTGGGGCTGGCTGTGCACAGCAGGACACGCCACCCATCAGTCAGTGCTCATCCCACACGTGTGACAGTAAAATCACAAGTGACGTAGCTGTACCTGCACCAGAAGAGTTTGATACGGCAGCCTCTTCCAGCACATGAATGGAGGGTCCCTGGGTGACCTGCTGGGACAGACGGACCTGCCTTGCTCAGCGGCGCTCCCAAAGCTCGGGTCCTGCCAGGACAGAGCCCCCTTCCTGGCGCGGGTACTGCATGCAGCTGGAGAAAACGTGGTAGCGATGCCCAGCTTCCAAATCCTGTGAGAACTCAAATTAAACAAGGGCTGAGTCCTATGTCCAAAACACTAGCAATATTGTAGAGCTGATAGCAGCTTTGCAGACCTGTGGCAGAGGCAGCACATCACCTTTCAGTTTTCTGCCCCCAGAAAATAAACTACTATTTTCCCCGTTGCACCTGTTATTCCTTAATTCACACCTTCACCTCCAAACAGAAGGAAGAATTTCCTCTGCTCTGAAGACTAAAATCCACGTGAATGCTTTTTTTATGCTTAACTCTCTAAGCTTATGGTCTTTTTTTTGTTTTTTTTGTTTTTGTTTTTTGTTTTTGGGGGGGGTGGTGGGGGAGGAAGGAAAGGGGAATCAATCTCCAAACATTGAAAAATTAAAAAAAAATGATAAAAAGTACCAAGAACCTCATCATTAAATTTTCATGAAAGAGACTGAATATTGTATTATCCCTCTTGTGATTTTGTTATTTTTTTATAGTCACATTGAGGAACGTTAGGAAATATAACCAAATAGGATTATGATATCAAATGTTGGTGATGTTTTATGCATTTTATCTATTTTGCAATGGACTAGTAATAATGAGGGGCTAATGGAAACTGTAGACCCAAAATTTATAGCAGCTTCTTCAAAGGAAAATTCTTTTGCTACGTGGATCTTATTTGTGTGGGAAAACCCAATTACTCTAAGGTTCTTGTACCGTACTATTTTCTTTTATGATGCTTTTTGCTGTAAGTGCTTATTATGATTAGATAACCCAGTTACAAATAAACTGTGACCCTCCGCTCTTATCTCCAAATTCGCAGCTTTCCAATTTGTCACAGCTAGTTGAGAACTTGACTTCTTATTAATTACTACCATGGGGTCCTACAGGGAGTTGCAGGGCTACAGCATCATCTCTGCTCCCATGAGGTATCATCTTTGAACATCTCTGAAATCTAAATCTTTGTAGAGGCAGCTGGCTTCTCACTGGGGAAAAAAAAAAAAAAAAAAAACCTCTGAAAGATTTTGGACGTATATTTTCAGTAGATTTGAAGAGCCAGTAGGTGCCAAACCGTGGCTTACAAGGTGCAGGAACCTTAGCTACATACATGTAGAAAACAAATGGTATTCATGGCCTCAGGAACATCAGGACGCTACAGTGAAAAGTCTCAGGAATCAGAAGACCTCATGTACGGCCCAGCAAGGCGCGGTGAGGAGCACTCACATGCTCAGATACCATTTCAGCCCTGCTGAAGTGCTGGAACCCATCCTCTTCCAAGGGCAGCTTCGTCCTTTGTGTGGCCACGAACAGCGGCCTTCCGGCACCCATCAGCCAGAAGAGCTGCCTGTCACCTTCTTCTCTCCCCCGCACTCCGCTGCCGCGCACATCTGCCTTGCAGGGCACCCTGCGGAACGGGCGCCAGGCTCTGCAGCAGGCCCTGAGGCGGGGGGAGACAAGGGGATTTGGAAAACAGGAGACATTTACTTACAGCTGCTTAACAGAAAATAATTCCAGCAATGTAAAAATTGCATAAAGTCTTCTAACTACGAAGACTTGACAAAGAAACCCATCTGATTATTCCTAACATCTGCTAATTGTCATCAGCATTTCTAAAGTTAACAGTGAGACGATAAATACTCAACTACCCTCTAACACAACTCACTAAGCCCCAATTTCCAAGTCAAACAAATAAAACCTGATTTGCAAGATACACTATTAAATATTTTATCCATTAGGCACTGATTAGACACATTATTAGAATAAAATCATTCTGCTGTCCAAACTGAGCACCTTCTATTTGTACTATTTCCAGTGCACTCAAAGAATAATATTCAACATCAGTTAATGACCAGTTCTCATCCTGAACTCACAATGTTCGTTTGTGATGTCTAGAACATATTCTTGTTGCATCCTGAATGATAGATGAACTGGAATCCAAGCTAAGTTATGGCAGCTCCTTTATTTCGTTAGTTTGTTTATTTTAATTAATGTCATCAACAAGAATATATCGATTTAGTTAGTTGTTTTTAAGGAATTATCATAGCTGAAGGTTGCGGCTTTTTAAAAATCTTTGCTACTGTGTGCAAGAAGACTTTGCCTTAAAAAGAAAGGAAAAAAAAAAAAGGACGAAAAAAAAAGACAACAGAAAGAAAAAGGAAGGCTTCAATCAGTTCTAATGCTACCAAAATCCATAGTGCTTAATTTATCGAATCTCCTGTTAGTGAATGAACAAAGGTAAAAATAACAGGCTAGTTATAAACTAGTACTATGATGATGACATTGTGAATTATTTAAAAAGGGCATATTCAGTGTGACCATAGAGCCATCAATCATAATAGACATTGATGAGAAAAAGAGGTTTCAGTCACTTCCTATCTGCCAGGAGAACAATTCTATCTCACAGGTAGCTGTGAAGTGCCGCTGACCCGATGTCACTCGCATTGTTGCTCTACCCTTTGAACGGGGAGAGCAGATTCTCTCAATATTAGAATCGAATGAGTAAATAAATTCTCAGTTCACTGCCACACTCCTTCAGAGTGCACACTTCAATTTGTCTAACAATGGAGAGGACAGAAAAGCAGAAATCTCTTAAAGCACGGATGAATTTTTTATGGCTGCTCAAATCCAGCTGCAAAGAATGGGGTTTTAAATGGTAGCGGCTCTGCTTTTAGCAGGAGCCCCTAGAGACAAAGTCTTCTGGAAGCGTTTTGTGTTGAATTCAGCCCTTCCCGAGCGCGCCTTTTGCTCTCCCTTCCTGGCGGAGCCGCTTCCACCAAATTGTTCCATTGTGGCGCCCGCATTGATCCCTGGAGGTGAGGCGAAGACACCCCCTCCGCCTCCCCTCGCTTCCAGCGCTTGGGTTCTGTAAACAGCCAGCAAGAAACCTGGTTTAATCACCCCGAATGCGCCGATGGCTTTAAAGTGAAGCAAATATTGCCGCTGAAAAGATGACTGTTGAGCAAGAAGGGAGAGAAAAAAGCACTCCAACTTTTAATTTGCGCTGGATTAATCTAGAAGAGACTCCTTCACCTGATGCCCCACATAATTACATCCGAAACTTTCCCGCAGATCGCATGCTCCGCCGTAGCTGGTTACTCTAATTAGCCCGCGCATCTCTGCAGCCGTGAGGAAGAGGCAGGAGAGGGAAGAAATGGCACGGGGCTCCGGCCTCGCCGAGCAGGCGCACCCCGGGGACACCTCCCTGCCGCTCCGGCACCGGCCACCGCCGGCACCCCCGGGCACCCCAGGCACCCACGGCAGCTGCGGGGTCACCTCCTGCCCAGCCCCGAGCACCCCAAGCCCCCCAGTCCCCCATCTACACCCCTGCCTCCCCCCGCCCCGCCGTGCCCCCAAGGCGTCCACGCGGCCCTGCGCCGCCTGGCACGGCCGCGTAATTGTTACCGACAGGTAAATCAGAGGTAAAAGGGAGCTAATTAATTTTCCAGCTCGGTTTTATTTTACTGTTACTGTTTTGAGAAAATATAACTAAACCCCATTAGTGTTAAGGTAAGACCATGAAACAACATAATATAATGCAAGAAAGACATTTAATAGCGTAGAGGAATGTTAAATTACTAATTAACTCCAAGTTACTGTATAAAAAAGCATAGTAATTTACAGGATTATTGCAATATGCAGCTTAGATTGCCACAAGGGTCAGCTAGGGAGCATTTCGTTCTATTTCTTTCAGTGTGGTGGTTATTGTAAAATTCTTCTCACATTAAAATGTACTGTCCTTACCCACAGTTCATTGCTGCTAATTAGCGGCAGTTGAGATTTCCCTAGCAGTCATTTTTTCTATGTTAAGCTGCCAAATGTTACCAACTGCTCAAGATGCTCCATGCACAGTGTCCGGCTGCCCACCCCGCTCCGCAGCGCCAGCTCCGTGTCAGGTTCAGCACCTGTGCAAGGAAAACACTAATCAAATTATTTGTACTGCTTTTTGTTATATAAAGGCAGGTTAGCTGAACTGCTCTGGTGGCTTTGGCTAAGCTACGGAGCTCAGAAATGTGTATTTTTTTCCTCCTTTTTCCTAAACACACAATATACTGCTCAAACGCGTCAAACTGGAAGCTCTCCAATATGTGTATTTTTTTTTCAAAAGCGAGTATTTCCGCATTCTATTTAAACTTTTATTTAAACAAGAAAGCGAGAAAAGGCATCTTTTAGTTTTTACCTAAATATATAAGAAGAATGCTATAACTTTGATTAATAATTGATTAAATAAACCATCCACACATCAAAGGCAGGAAGAAGAGCTGTTCCACAGAAAGGCTAGACTATCAAATAGCACTTTGTTGTCTTAAACACTGCTCAGATCTGCAGCATTACATAGCTCGTTGCACATTAATGTTTGAGGGTATAAATGGCAAAGTTTTCCAAAAGGTTTTTTATTATTATTATTATTTTAAGAAGCAAAAGAATTTATCTATTCTTGGTTTTTGTTTTGTTGGGTTTCTTTTTTTTTTTTTTCCTCCTAATTAAACACTAACAGTTTGAAAACAGAAATTTGGATGGAAATTGTATAGATTCATCTTTTCCTCTCTCTTTTGTTAGCTTTATGACTAATTTATGTTTAACCTTCTTGAGAATCCATGGTTGCAATACACTTTCTAAAAAAAATTCAAAGCAACTTTCACTGGTGTCCAATACCAGGGCAAAAGGTCTTGAGAGCTATGAAGCGGTTCAGAATTGAAAGAGGTGACACGATCTTCTTCACCTCCTCTTCACAGTAGTAAGAGCAATCAGGAAACAACTACTAATTGCTTCATCAAAATTAAGCTTCTCCATCTTTGTACCAATTATTTCACCATTGCTTTTCGTGTTTCATGTGCCTACTATCCACGCTAAAAACAAATCAGGCCTCTGAATTGCAGTGCGCTTCCTGGAATTGCTTAATAAAAGAGGGTTTCAGATTTCAGCTCTCATCTCTTCTATACACTGGCACTCTTTTCTTTACATTTCCAAAGTTGGTTGAAACAGAGAGCACCTGAATATACTTGTACTTCATTTACACATGAGAAAGGATTGTAAAATTTACTTACGACAAGAGTGAAAAATTCATTCTGCTGACAAGAATAAATCCATTCAGTCAATGATCAAAACAGTAGCCCAAGGGCAACAAAGAACAAGTGTCAGCCACATTTGCTCTGAAGTTCCACAAAAATCTCCCCTGGGAATTCCAATCACGATGCTCTATATCTATATTTATATAAGAGGTCCAAAAAAAAATTATATATATATATATTTATGAAGGGATTACAAAGGTCAAAGAGACTAGATTTTGAGTACCTTAATTAGATTCAGAATTTTTTAACTGTTTTATTTTTTTTCTCCAAAATATCATGGCCACAGTATTTCAAAATGAAGTGCATTACTCTCTGCTAAGGATATCTTTTTTTTTTTTTTCTTTGTGAAGTGCAGGGATCTGCATCTAGTGCCTATAGTACACATATATACGCATATTTATTTGATGTGTCTCTGTCCTGTAATTTCAGTGATATTCCTAGAATTCTACTTCATTCTGGTAGTAAAATTAAAAATATATTCTTGTACATCACAAAGAGAGCAAGAGATGAAAGACCGAAGCTAACGCTGTAGATGAGCGGTATTTCTTTCACCGAGCCTGGCCAGCGGCTCACACCTTAACAAAGCACTTGGATGTGTTCAACATCGAGCGTGTGCTTAAACACACTTCTACCTGACAAAAAGCGGAGGCGAGCACCCAGGTGATCTCCGAAGCCGGGGGAACACGGGCAGGTGGTGGCAGCTACGGGCAGGCTCCCGCCGTGCGTGGGGAAGCTCCTGGCAGGGCGAGATGTCCCTGCGGAGACACTTGCTCTGGGATTCCGCCCCACGAGGGCTGGTGGCCCAGCACAGCACAGCATCACACCAGCGCCACACGTGAACGCTCTGGGGCTTCTCCCTTTTACCCTGCACTTTATACTACAGCATTGGTTTCAAACACCTCAATCTTTTGCCAGAATCTTGGGGGGAAAAAGAAAAAAAAAAAGTTAGATAAGTAACAGGATTATAACAAAAATATTCAGATATATGTTTAATATAAGCATTATATTTGTGTGTTGATGGGGAAGTTTCAACGCATGTGGGCAGAGAAGGTAACTATTCTCTGTGAGACTCCAAAAATTCCTGGGTGCAGCTGATAATCTTTGATTATTTTTCCAAAAATGAGATTTTTTCATGCTATCTAGCTAGCAGATACAGCCAATGACAAGCCCATTTCCATACTGGCAAGGTTTCTTATTACTTTGAATTATTAAATCCAGCCCATGGTTACAGATACTGTACGCGCTCATGGAGAGAAAGTACACACGCACATGCACAAACTTTACATGAAGATTGAAAAGCAAGGCAGAAGAATAAATAGACCAGTGGGGAAAAATAAAATATTTAGTACCTACTTTTCATTTATAGGTGGTACAATAGGTCACAGTTCTCCACTTTTTCCGCACTAAAAAGTAAAACTGCTTTGAAAGACAAGAAACAGGGGGTGCCTAGAATTTGACAAGGCTTTATATGTTTCTGTGAGCTTAGATTGCCCCAAAGCATCCCATAGGTGTTGTCACCAGGACAGTGTCAGCCAAAAAAATAAAGAAAACAGAATCAGTTATATGCTTTTCAGGGGCTTTTCTTTTTTTTTTTTTTTTTTTTTAACTTCTTTATCCCCACCTCTGTGACACAACCCAAGATCCTGGGTTTCCCTGGGTTGCGCCCACTCTCGGGAAGTCGCCCCCAGGGGGACCATGGTGCGGCCCCGCTCCTCTCCCCAGGGTGCTGGGGATGGACTGGGTGCAGCAGCAGCCACGCACGCTAAGCCTGGTGCCGGCCGTAATTGAACTGGCAGAGACGTCACCATCCATCTATAGCACCCGCTCCTCGCCGCGGCAGCCCCGGCGCAGATAACTCCAAAAATAATCATACTGATGCTGCACACTGTTACCAGTCAATTAGATCTAGCGATTTGAGCCCAAGCGTTCGGTAAACAAGCTCAGGAAAATGCCTAGGACCGGCATACTTATCTGCCTCTACACACTCAAAATGATTTTCCACTTCCCATATGGAAAAATGATAATGTATAAAGAAGAGGATGATAGTGAGTTTCCAGAGCGAGTCCATACGAGCGGCATTGTTATTCATAACATTCGTCATTAATGCGTTAGCATCTCCAATAGTGGAGAAGCAAGCATCTCCCATGGCAGCAACACCTCCTGCAAAACGCTGAAACCTTACCCGAAATGTGACAGGAGTCACTGGATATATTACCTAGTTAACACAGGCCTGATTAACCAGCACTAGCCAGAATTACACATGCAGCAGTGAAAAAATCACACGAAGAAACGGAAAACGATTTGTCTTCCTGAGCGAGTACATGACTCGCTGTGGGTTTCCACTTGGTGCATTTTTCTGTTCTCTGCTTGCTCGGGAAAACTTATAGTTTCAAGTAAACTCTTATTCATGAATGAAATGCACAGCAACTGTACAGAACATACAAACGAGGCATATGTGGTTAGAATTAAAAAATGAATGAGAGTGGAGGATGACACGATCCATTCATTTCTGCCACATGTGCCTTAGCACACCAGGATTATTTTCACATCGTGTTTTTTTGTGTCAACAGCCGTCTGCACCACGGCCTCACCACTGCTCCACGGACGCACCTGGGTTGGGAACAGAGGGCTCGATCCCTGCTGCCTCCAGCGGAGCAGCCAGCAAAGGGAGCGGAAGGAGCAACGCTGGCAAAGCTGGCGAGAGTTGATTTCCAGTGGTGTGGCAATGTAAAATTCGTATTTTAAATTTTCTACAAAAATGCTGGATTCAAACCATACTGAGAACTTCAAAGCATCATTTTCTGTTTTTATTTCAACTAGTTTGAGTTTATTTAAGGCATGATTGCTCTAAAGTAAAGTTGTATGTAAGCTATCGATGGGAGCAAAATGTTTCCTTCCTATAATGACAAATTAATATATGCACAATAGAGAGAAAGAAAATTCTTCAAATCACAGGAATTCTTTGTGAAGATAAAATCTGTGTGTTATTGGAAGGGATTATCTAACCCAATGCACAATTTGTTATTTTGACTTTTTAAAATGTTAGAATAGTGTATATGGGGACTGCCTGCATAGCTTATGAGTATACATTTCGTGTGCATTTACTAAAAGGGAAATATATTAATACCAGCAATGTACAAAACTGATATATATTTTATTCTGGAAATTTTGAAACTGTTATTTCCTGAATGTGGATTCTTCATGCAAAATGAATCTGTGAGTGTATTTCAAAGGTTTCTCATCTAGTGAATGTGAAGATCTGTGCTTTCAGGAAACGCTTCCAGAGTAGCAGGACAGCCCTCAGGAGAACAAGCTAACGCAGTTAAATGAGCTAATCAAGTGTTATGCCGGAGGTACACATTTACATGTATTGCACTAAATAAAAAAATGCAATTCATTACACTTTAAACAAACAACTTGCCAAGTCTTAGGAAACTTAGAAATAGTTATAAAATTGCTCACTTGATTTGAACATACTAAGAATATATTAGCATGATTATAAAAGATTTGGTTGTGTTTTTGTTTGGTTGGTTGGGTTTGTTGGTTTTTGTATTGCATGACTTAACTGTGACTCAAAACATGCAAGAATCATAGCCAGATAAAGTTTGAAAGGAAACTGATCTCAAATCCCAGCTAACAGCCAGTATATTCCAGGAGCTGCAGGATTTTAATTTCACTGTTGGATCAGAAAATCAAGTGTCTGCACTACTGTAATTACTAATTAATGCACTAGTTGGTCTGTGCTAGATAGACCAGGACAACATATTTTTGGGGTTTCCTGTCTTTTTTCTTTTTTCTTTTTTTTTTGTATTTCAGAAATTACAATCACTTTTTATAATGATTTGAGCCCACCTCCTTCGCTTACACTGAAATTCAGGTTTTTGCTTCCAACTAAAGAAGAAAGTTAATTTCACTGTAAAGAACTAAGTTAATTTGATTGCAGGACAGCAATCACAAATGGCACCCAGTTCTTTTTTCTGACCATGCTCCAGGTTCATAGATCATACCTGCTCCTCTTGCCCTTCCAGAAGAAGTTACAGAAGCTCTGACTAACGGTTTAGACAATTTATGCTTTGAGCTTCAATGACCTTTTACCTCGATGCTCTGAGACACCACCATAGCACTTACTGCAACGAGACGCTGCTCCGCGCAGAACCCGTTACCTGGTTGGAAACTTCAGTATCCTGACTCACGTCAAATTTCTTTTGATTATAAGTTTCTTTTACTAATAATTAATAATCTCCTCTTTCTTTCCCCCCTCCCTCCTAAAGCACTTAAATACAGGATTATTGGATGCTGTGCCTCAAGACACATTTTTTGGGTGATTGCTATCTTCATAAATCATTATTTGCTAATGAATTGCTAGCTCGTTCTCTACACTGATCAAAGTAATCCCTCAATATTCAACATTACTTTCCTTTCAGCTTAGATCTGCTGCTCTTACCAGCTTTCACTGGAGATCACAGAATCACAGAATGATTAAGGTTGGAAGGGATCTCTTGTCCAACCCCCCTGCCAAGGGAGGTTGAGCATATACATAAAATGTATCTCAGATTTTTGCTAACTGTTGTAACCACACTTCTCTTGAAGGTGGCTTTGGGGCACCTCTCAGATGTAGCACTGTCCTTTTTATTAGATCTCTCTAATTTTGCACTGTGTAAAATGGAAGTTCTGGTATTTTTAGCAAATAGTGTTGCTCTTTAAAAACTGTGAGGAGATGGAGATCTTTATCAATGCATGCAGAAGATGATTATTACCTTCATGAGTAATGATATCAGAATGTCTGAATATCTCTATTTAATGGTACTTCAAAACTATGTTGACAGCTTTGCTGACATACTAGAGTTTTAGAGGTGCTATATAAAAATTATCTAAACACAGCCAAATATTAGGATTTTCAAACCAATCCTGGATCACAAAGTGATACACACGCATTTCTGTCATTATTGTTAATGAGGCCTCCACCGTAACGCTAAGAGAATACAGACATTCAAAATCTCATCACAATTTTAAACTATCATACCTCACCCTTTTAGGATTATGCTTTTTCTCTTAAGAAAAATCTGTAGCCCATTTCACGCATGCACTTTGTGAAATAGTTTCTAGCCAAACTTTCACCTGAAATCCTTAAGTGCACAAGGCCACAATGTTTCTCCTGACATCACTCATATGCTTTGTGACCAGCACCACCAGCCTCAGCTCTTGCCACTTCATTTCTCTTCCATCTCTTCCCAGCTTGAAACAGCGCGTAGCTCACCCTCAGAGGAAGCTCCCTTTCCTTGCAATCTCATAAGCAATCCTGAGGCTGCTTCTCCCACTGCCACTGCAGCAGGGAGGCTTACCCACCTCAGCACCAGCCCCCGGATTAGTTGGTTTTGTTCTACTCGTGACATCCAGTTCGTGCCCTGGAATCTTTTTAAAATCCTTCATGCCAAATTGATGAACTTGGGCTCTGAATTTGTGCTCTTCTCTTCCCTTCCCTTCCCTTCTCTTCTCTTCAAGTAATGGATTTAACAATTACATTTTAACTCTTGATTCACAAAAAGAAAATTGAAAAAATGAAATGTTTTGAATTATTCCCTGAAAGAGGAGAGAGTAGGGAAGGAGTTGGACTCTTTACCTCTTTTCTTATCTGTGACTGGAATTTCCTGCAACTCTGCTCCAGAAAATTCCTCCTAAATTTTCAGTAAACCTCCAAACACATCTTTTTTGGGGGAGGAAAAAAAAAAAAAAAAGTACAAATGAACTTTGGCATTATTACCATTCATTATCATTCAGCACCTTAGATTTAAAGGTGCTGAGCATGGAGGTCAGTGCGGAGGAGCGCCTGCAGCCCCGCAGCCCCCAGCAAAGGGCCCGGGGTTCAGGCTGTGCCAGGGCTCACTGCAGAAGCACTGAAATGCCTTTGGGAGTGGATTTTGTTCCCTCAGCACCAAGCGCTGGTGCGGGTTCTGGTCCTTTTCTCTTTTATACAGATGTTTGTTGTGTTTTCTGGGCTGTTGCCCACCCACACAGACAGATCTTGTGACTTCCTTCTGCACGGTTTCACAAGTGATGAGAACAAGAGAAAGGGAAGGGGAAAAAGGGAAGCAGTGAGAGCCCACTCCCCCCATCATGTCTCCGTGTGCCTCAGCTGCGCATCATACATGCGGAACATTGAACCGTCCTCTTAAATATTACGACATGGAGAAAATCACATTGTGCTTTAACCTATCAACAAAGGAGCAAAGCAATTACAGAGCTAAACACAGTCGAGGAAGACCCAATAAAGAGAAATCCAAGAAAATTTGGTGAAAATTCTTAAGGGGCCTTACAATGTTTAATCATGCTTCAGGCCTAAATTAATATTCTGCTTCTAATTCAAAAGACTGAACCACAAAGGTACATCTTTTGGGTATTTTTAATAACCATAGTACAACACTCTGTGAATTAGCAGCTGGTCTGACCGGTATTTTACTTTTTCTTTGCTTACTCAAGTAAAGCAGTTAATATTAGTATAATCATCAAACTAACATTAGTCAGACAGAAGGACAGATTTTTTTTCTGTATTGTAATGCAGAATAAAAAAATTAAACTAAGATTTATAAATTCCTTTGTGTGTTAGTTTAAATAATTTTTCTTATGCAGTTTCAATAAAACAAAAAAATCTTTGTTGTATTCAGCCATTTCATAAGACAAACAATAGATTAAAGAGTACCTAAACACATGGAAGATGGGAACCTGCCGCCCACTGGGTGAGAACAAAGAGCCGATCACATGCTACTACCCACGGCTACCAGAGTGGCATGAAAAATATTTATGAAAATAAGTCTGTCCTGTTCAGTGCTGGTAGAACGATGCGCTCCACTATGCTGGAAGTGCAGGTCAGCAGCATTTACTTCTGTCTTTTAAAACAGACCTAAACTTCTGGTTGCCATGCCTCCTGCTTCAAGCCCAGCTATTTTTAAATCTGGCATTAGGTCAGATGCTTGGTTTTACATCTGATTTGTGGAATAACCACTCTAACTAATATTTATTCACCTAAGTTTTAGACGGATTTGAATAATCACATGCAGTTGTCACGGAGAGAGAGAATTTCCCTTAAATAAATAAGTCAGAGACTGGAAACACAAAATTGTTAAACAAAATTCCATTGTAACTCTAATTAGTGAACGTGTCTCTGCCATTGAGGAATGCACCGCGACATCAAGATCAGCTCGCAGACAACCCAAAGCTGGCCCCACCTGCAGTCTCTGCAGTTTGGGGGTTTCTAGTCTGGACACTGATGACGAGCCATGAACTTTGGCACGCAGTCCCCATTTTCATACAATTCCTCCTTGATAATCCCTTAAAATTGCAGCCAAAGGCTCCTGAAGCTGTCTGTGATAAGAAAGCAGTATAAACACTGGCTTATGCTGTTTCTCCTGTAAATCTCAAGTCATATTTTTACTGTATATAGTCACCTTGATCCTGCTGGAATGGTAACCGGCTTTACTGGAGTAGAGCAGGGTGACCACATGCAACATCTAACGTAGTTCATATTTCTGCTCATCTCATATTGTCTTGCATCTGCTGCAGATAGAAGAAAATAACAAATGTATGTAAATGGCAAGGTGGACAGACAAGAGAGGATGGGATCTATCATTTTGAATCTATGTGAATCCCTTAGTGCCCTCATTTAATGCTTGCATGACTTGTACCTCTGCAGCTCTGTATATGTTATGCCACCCTATGTCAAAAAATGGTCTAGCATACTTTTTCTAGAGAAAAAAATTTCGCAGATGCTCCAGACCTCTTCAGAGCACATCCCCAGCGGGCAGCTGCCCTGGCCCCCACACAGACACGGAGACCCACGCGAGCATAGGAGGCAACGGGTCAGGGACAGGCTCTCGCTCCCTTATCCCCCACTGTCTCCTGAGAACGCACCATGCTGAGAGGGATGTTTGCTCCCTGCAGCAATGGCAGCACAAGCCCCAGCACAAAGCCAAGTGAGCCAAGCTCAATCCCTGCTGTAGGCAACCACTGGCTGAGAAACTTTGCACCAGCCCTGCAGAGTAGAGAGCGACCAGTTTGCAGTTAGACCTCTGTGGTGTGCTGGGAGACGTGCCGCAGGTAACAACTTCAATATCTTCATGGATTAATGCGCCAGTGAAGCACAGCTTATGCTCGTGTTTACACATAGTCTTAGCCAGAGTCCCACGCTCTGTGCCATACTGATTCCCTCTGCATGGTGCCATCTGCTTCCAGGGAAAACAAAGAGAGACCCAGCACCAGCCACGGGAGCCCCTGCCCATCCTAACCCTGGTAAGGAAACCCCCTGATCACTTGCCAGCCTTCAGCAGAACAAATCCTTTTTTTTATTTCAAGGAAAAAGCTACACTTCTACACTACTTCATTCCCACACCTGGCTCAGCAAGGTATACTCTGCCTGCCTTTTGTTGCACGGGCAGAGAACAGAAGCGATGGGCCACGATCTCAGCCAGCTACGAGCGGGGCTCCGTGTCGGTGTTGGACCAGTCTGCGCTGGGAGGGGCTGACGTGTAAGGAGAGATGGGTTTGACAGAGGAGAGAAAGACTTAGTTATGCAAAGGGTGATGAAAAGAGACCAAAATAGCAACGAGAAAATTCAGAAAAGATCTAAAGTGTAACATTGCAATAAGCCCTTTTGTGCACCCAAGTGTGCAGAAACATTCAGACCTCTCAGCCTTTGCAGGCTCACTCACCAGTATTCCCAGTAAAATTCAGGCAGATTTAAAGGACCATATCACTTTGTCACGTTTACTTCATATCTACTTGAAAATATGGTTCATGCTGTAAAAGGATGACCTGAAAAATCAGGCTTAGTTAAAACAAACGATTAAATTAATGTATACATGGGGAAAAAAGGGAAGGTCGTAAGAAACTCTTTGCAAATAATCAACATCTGATGATCTGAAAATCCTAATCTGAGCTCGATTAAGGCAGAAAAGATATTTTGTGTCGATAAATAGGCCATAAGGAAGGTATAGGTACCCTGCTTAAGGGCCTGGGGTGCTCTCTGCATGCGTTTGGAACAGATCCCCCGTGCAGCGCGACGGCTCCGGAGGCGCAGGTGGGGCGCGGCGGTGGGGAGCGAGGCGAGGCCCCCACCCCGGTCACCGGCAGCTGCTGCAGGGCAGAAGCCCCGCGAGATGGACCAGCACTCTGATCCAGCATGGCAAATCCTCTGCTCCCCAGTAATATCTGCAGACAACATAATTTAAGGTGTCCCTTCCATTATTCAAATGCATAAATTGCTACGGGGTGAGAAGACAGCGAACGCGGCGTGGAGCAGAAATAGGAGGATGCTGGCGAAATCGAAGGAGAAGGGGCTAACGGTTTGCGTGGGTCTGAGAAGGCAGCCCCCAGAAGGATACCATATGGGAATATGTTGGATTTGGTGACCTGCTAAGGCACCAGATGGCCTGGGCACCTGGCTGGCGGGGAGGCGGAGGTCCCTGCACCTGTGTGGGCATCCTCTGGCCCACATTGAGGTGGATCACGCAAGAGAGATCCACACAAGGGGAGTCAAATCTCATGAACAAGACCGTCTTTTCTGGGCCAAAGCATCCCAAGCCAAGGGTCTCACAACCTGACCCTGCTTTGCAGCACTTCACCCTTCCCCACTCAGCACACAACAGCTTCCTCCTTCCACTTTGTTCTGGACAGACGAAGGTCTTGGTCACTGCTTCTCAGACTTGTCCCATCTCCTGCTGCCTGGATTCTGCAGACAGGAGCCATCTCTCTGAAAATCATGTCCTGTTTGACTGGCTTGTCAAATATATTCCAATGAGCACTGCTGTAAGCACGGAAAAGTCTGACAAAGCCGCATGAGTGGGAACCCACTTAAGTTGTGAGATACATTTTGAAACACAAGATTCTGAAAAAATAGCGCAGCACTAGTGGTTATCTCTGCCATCCTTCACTTGCACAGCTCAGACCTCAACCTGAGAATCTAGAAACCTACCCGTACCTCAGGTGAAAATCTGATTTTTGTTGTTGTTGGTTTTGTTTGTTTGTTTGTTTGTTTTTGCTCTTCAGGAACTTCAAACACTTCAAGTTAGGAAATGCTGCAAAGCCCACACCACAAACACTGGCTTTGCTGCTGACCAGCATCACCCACCGCTGTCCTTGAGGCCTTTTATCTGCTGATTGCCTGCAGCCCCACGCTTACAAGGTACATCCCAGGGTCTCCTCCGCATCCTTGCATTGCATCTCACACAACCTATCTCACAATCCCCAGTACCACCACAAAAAAAAAAAAAAAAAAAAGGATAAAAAGTAATGGCTGAAAAGAAGCAGAGACTTCAGAGACTGAAAGACACTAAAAGACAGCCAGAGAAAATTAAAGGAAAACACTTTGCTAGCATTAGCCAAGGGAGGACGGCCAGCCCACCAGTCTGAACACATTCATCTCTCTCTGTTGCAAATATTGGAAGGGATTTTGAGCAGAGATGGTCATTAAACAGATTTTAAAAATCTCACTGAACTAAAACTGTAGGTTGGACCCCTCCTTCTGAAAGTTTTTTTCATGGCAGAGGAAACCTGAAGCCAATTATCTGTCTCTTGAAATCCCCTTCAAAGAGTCCAAAGCAATACTAACCATCTAGTCACACGTTTGAAGCATTTTGCCTTAAATGTGATACCTTTAATACTGTATCTGCAAGTGGTTCCTTCGTTAGATGGAGCAGAAGTGAGGAGAGCCCACGGTGCCTGGCACTCTGTGCCCGGAGCTGTCCCCCCACCACCCCGGCACAGCGCAGCGGGTGCTGCCCCTCGGCACGAGCAGGCTTCAGGCAGGACTCCACACGGCGGGGAAACCCCCTGAAAAAAGTCATCTTCAGAAAAATAAGGTTTGGCTCACACAGGAAATAATGCAGGATGAAAGTGCATTAGTAAGTCAGGGGTCTAAATCCCATTGAAAAGACAGGTGCTAAAGGAATGCGCATGACGCTGACTTCTTGGAAACGTAGCTCGTACCGTCTGTATTTTAATGGAGCAGGGCAGGAACTACAGCCCCAATCGAAATGAGACGCTGGCCGGCAGCCTGCGGGGATGCCACGGGCCGTACCCCTCCTCCAAATTGCCTTTCACGTGGCAAATTTCCTACTGGCTCCTAGTGATGTAACTTTCCAGGATCAGCCCTTCATGGAATGACATGAGAAACAGCAAACACAAAATCAGGTGTAAGTCACACGTGGCGTGGTGTAGTTATGTTCAACAGCCGATTTAAGGCAGCCGGAGGAGCCCAGCCTGCTATGAGCAACGTCGCATGGCTTTAGCAACCCAGGAGGTGCAGAAGACGTTTTCCCAGCAGCTGGCCCTCCCTAGGTCTCGCTGCCCTGGGCCAGGCTGGTGGCTGCCCTGCAGCTCCCAACCCCTGCTGGGACCCTTCCACCTGCACCCCACCTGCAGAAGGCTTGGATATTACCACCACGATGTTCTCATGCCACTCTCTGCTGTTCCTTGGCCTGGTATATTTGACCACATTAATTATAAACCACACCCCAGGTTACTTCTCTTACATTTTATCTTCTCCGCACTCAGTTTCATGCTCTTGGCACTTCCAATTCCTCAAACATTGCGTCGGTATAAATAGTTTGAACTATTTAAAGAGATTTCTAACATATACGCACACAACGTTACTATACTTAGTTTCCACTCTTCAAGTCTTCTTCACTGTGATTTTATGTGGTTTGCTGTTATATAGGAAAAAAAAAAAAGTATGGCAAATCAAATCCCCTATATTTCACAGTACATCTTCACAATTACAAGCCTGGCTTGTGTCTGTGTTCCACTTTGCCTGCCCACCCAAGATGAAGATATGATGCTGTGGATGATTATTTAGTGCATGCACACACACTTTGCAGTGCACATGCACTTTGATACAATGCATATGCATTTCATATTGTACCGGAACACATACACAAGTACTCATATAAAGCAAAAAAGCAAAAAACTATTTGTAAAATTCGCCGTAAAAGAATGTAAGTAGTAATGGATTATGGTGTGCTTTCATTCTCTAACTGTCATCAAAACCCAACAAGAAAATCTTCAAGCAATGTTTTCAAGCTTATTTTGGTCTACTTTTTACAGCAGGGAATTTAAAAATAAGAAATAGAGAGCCTTTGTAGTATTGATAACGTGACTGTTTTCAAGGTGAACTCATTACTATCTTTCATTATGTACATTAATACTTTGGCTTCGTGCCGGAACGCAGTGAAACTGTTGTAAACCATTGGCATAGGTTTTAATACTGAGTGAATCAGTTTATGAAAATATCCTTGAATGTCTTCCTACCCCTTTTCTCCACAAATCTTGAAATGAAAAACACCTTTTCAAGGGATTTTGGAATCTACTCTTTTTTCACTACTGCACATTGCTGCATATTCACCACAACGGCCAAGGAAAGCTGACCTCACGAACTTCTGACCTAACCAGGAGACAGAACTATAAAAGAAATCTGGTGAGAGGCAGTTTTCACAGCCATTTCAGCCTAATTTTGCCAACGTTACATTAGAGAAATGAGTTGTAAAGCATGTTTTAAGTAGAAGAACTGTAAATATCTCACCAATCTTTCCCTGCACCGATTGAATGCATCTCACTGCAGCTCTTGCAGCTGCTGGAAGGAGCAAGCCTGGTCCCCGCCAGTGAGCAGAGCTGCTTGGGGGCTGCGCTGCCCTGCAGCTGCAAGACCGGAGCTGCAATGGCCTCGAGCAAACCTGCTCCTGCTGTGTTCAGCCCCGCTCGCGAGGGTGCTTCATTTACCTCCCGGCCTCAAATCAGGGGCAGTTCTACTGGTTATCAAGCAAAGAGGCGAATGTTGCAAAAGCGCATTTTACCACCTGCAAAATCCGACCCCTTTGGAGCTCTCCCACTGCCTGCACGTTATGCAGCAGGTCAGCGATGTGGCACCATGGGGGTAAACTGCCAGGGGAAGAGCCCAGCCCCGAGGGAGAGCCGAGGCAGGGAGAGCCGGGCGCTTTGGGGCAGGGACGGGCAGCCCAGCCCCTGCCGGGAGAGCTTGGTTAAACCCAACAACCTGCCGGCATTTTTCATTTCAGACAGTATTTGTAAAATGTTCAAACCTTGCATATAATGCGTAATGCTATTAAGTAGAATATCTAAAGTACTTAAACTAATTATGCCTATTTTGTAAGATTAATTATAATTAATAATTTAACATATTTTATCATTTAAGTCAGTATCCGTTCTGATCTTTAACTTTAGAGAGCACACTGTATACGTACCACATAATTAGGGCTTATGTATCACATAATTAGGGCTAAATACTAGGAAATCAGGCTAATTAGACCAAATCAAACTGAATTATTTAAGCTTTTTTTTTTTATTTTAGATGTAGAATATTTAGTAATTAAATACTGATTTCATTTTCTTGCACTCACACCTCTCACTTGTCTCTCAGCCGCGTGCTGTAATGAAGCATTATAAAAGTGTTTGTCACGGAAGTGCGGGGCCGGCAGCGTTCAGCCAGCAGCAGGGGAAGCGCCTCGTGCCTCAGCAGCGTGCAGCGGGAACATCGTGCGTCCTCATAAACCCAAAGCTTTGCCCCCGGTCCATGCTTTTCCCCAACTGGCAGTGTTCACCCAACACCAGCACCCTCTCCGGCAGGGGCCGGCACCAGCCTGGTGCTGCCCGCAACAGCACCTCACGGGAGGGAACAACATTTTGGCAATGGCTCAAAGCTGCTCCATTAAAAAGTGCTTCGGACATACGCTGCTGGCCATATTACACGGGCATAAAGGGTCGTATAATAAAGTCTTTCAAACAGAGCGCGTTGCTGCCAAAAAAAAGCGTGGAACATAAGTGAACAATAACAGGGCTGTACACAAAACCCTCAGTGCAAGAAAGCACCTGCCCTAAAATAGTCTCAGCAAATTTGTAGCTCATTTCAGATACACGTTTACAGCTATAAAAACTTCTACTTTTCTATGGAGATTAATTCATTTCATTAGAATTCATCAAAAAAGACAATAAAGACCAGTTACGGTTTATCGTCCTTCTCTGCCAGATGATCTAAACCGAGTATTTCTTCTTATGCTGAGCCATTGGCGAGTGTTGCATGCAGCCCAGGAAACACAGGTGTGGGCATAATAATGTCCAATTATATTCTGGCATCGTACTCAAAAGATTGGCTCCTAAACGATCTTTTATGGAAGAGCTTCGGTGATAGCTAAGATTGGCTAAGTGCTGGGGGGAAAAAAAGCATTATTTTGTTAGTGCGTTTATCAATTTTAACCAACTATGGGATTGATCTGAAAAGAAAATACGTCGATAGACGGGAAAAACAGCAAACCTGAACACAGCCGTGGGCGAAGGGGCGAATTACCGCAGAGCAAGCAGGGGCTGGCCACACATGGCCACGACAGCACGGGCACCGCTGTGCCCCAGTCCCACCGTGCCCCAGAGCTTGTCCCCGCGCCCCTGCTCCAGGTATAAATATTTAAGGATTAATATGCCTCTGGTGCGAGCAACTGAAAATATTTCTTATATCAAGGTAAATGTTAAGGGAATCCATACGAGATCAAAGGGCCATGAAATTGAAAACAATCATATGCCAAGTAGTAGGGGTCCCTCTGTATGTGTGGCGTTCGCGTCTGCTGCCTTATCCAGCGCTCAGCGGAGTCAATAAAAGGAATCCCATGGACTTCAAGGGGCTTAGACGGAGCCCGGAGTTTCGTTGCGTTTTGTTTTGAAAAATCAGTGTTCTTCTTGTTTAAAGTGCTTAAGACAAGATTTGCACACTGACTTTTTCCAGCATTGGCTCTCGAATCAAAATAAGAGGGTCTTTGGATGTTTTTTTAAAACCCCACACCGGGGCAAGCACGGGAGCACGAGGAAGGCGGAGGCATGGCAGGACCACACCAGCAGGCAGCAGGCCCGACGGAGCCAGTCCCCGAAAGCACAAGGCAGGGGTGACACGTTACTGAGGATGTGTCAGACGGCGATGTTCTCTGGGGAAAGCAGCAATATGCATTTAGCTTTGCAGGACAGACTGGGGGCCGTGCCGTGGCCCCTCGCTGCGTGGCCGCAGCACCTCCCTCAGCACGGGGCACCACGCGCTGCCCGCTCCATCGCCACCAGCACCCAGCACGACGTGCCGCCTCCACGGGCAGCACGGCAGGGGAGCAGCGGGCAGGAAAGCAGGGCTGCGGCAGCCCCCTGCCCGCTCCGCAAGGCGCGGGGGGACCCTCGCAGCACCGCGAGCACCAGGGGCGGCGCGCAGAGGAGCTGTGCGGCCGTGAGGCCCGAGCGGAACAGCGAGAGGCAGCGAGAAAGGCTTTCCACCTGGCCTAGCTTCTTATCCTCTACATTCTCCATCCACCCAGACTCTGCGTCTAATTTGCCCCAGCAGAAGGGCTCCTGCTCTACCCTGATTTCCCTGGGTCGCAATCACAGAATAACTTCATCTTTAGGTAGCAAACCTCAAAAAAAAATAAATGTATTGTCGAAGTACAAATAAACAATTAATATAATTGATTTTATGGATTTACGCTCTATTCATAGCCCTGTAGAAATAACTTCAGTGTACAATTCGTGAAATTAAGCTATTTTGATTTTTAAATAGTGGGCTTTTTTAATCATTATTTTATTTGTAATTTCTTACACATTTCAAATCAGCCTGGAGACATCCCCTTGCAGGATCGGCCACACAAAATTAAACAAAGAGTCAATTTCCATTTACTCATATGAAAGGAAAAAAGCTGTGGTTTTTTAATACTTTTTCCAATCTTTTTTTTTTTTTAATACTCACTTTGACAGAGATCTAGACAAAAGTGTACAATTTCAGCTTGATGAGGGATTATTTAGAAAACCTCAAACATATGAGAACAGGTAGATCTCCTTGAAACTGCAATATAGTCAGTTGTATTTTTGGCTATTAAATTAATTTGATAAATCCATACCATTTGAAGATGCTTTATATGTCAATACACTCAATCCACATACTACTATGCAAAAATTTTAACTTTTTAACTTTTTTAATTAAGAAAGTATCCCACAGCAAAGGCAGACCAAAGAACTGTGAAAAAACAATGAAACTTTTAGATCTTAACTAAACAGACCCCGACCACAGTTCAGAAAATACAAAAGAAGGTTTTCAGATTTAAAGCGTTTCAGAGCGATTCCCACAATGATAGCAGCTCTATAACTTCATGTGCAGCCCAGCCACAAAGAATAATTTAACACCCATTAATAAAGGAATTTTCAGAGGAACTGAAGCTCAAATTATATCAATCTTCTACTGTTCCAAAATAAACGCATCAGGTGGCATTTAAATGCAGGTGGCTAACCATTTTATCAGTGCACATATTTAAGCTATTAGAAATATAATTAGAAAAATTAAATTAAACACACTTAATGCAGATTCTAATTCCAGCAACACTGTCCTTATCATTATGCCATTTTTATAGCAAATTATAAAGTATGTCTAAATTGTACAGGTTTGTTTCTGACTGATAGCTGAACTCAGATAATTAAGTTGTTAACCGTGTACTTCAGTGGTCAACATGGTTATATATCTTTGTCTTATCACTACCCCTCCTCCTTGTTTCCACAGATCTCAGGGGAAGCAGATGAATGGCACTTGACACTACCCACCTACACAGACGGCTGATTAGACACAGCCCTGTACCACAGGTACACTCAATTATATGCTTTTCTGAGACTCAAGCGTTTCCTGAGGCTGAGAGAGTCGAAACTGTTTATTTGATGCATTTTGCAGCCGAGGAAAGCTGCAATGAATCGGACGCAAAACTTCCGATACTGGTTTATTACCCTGAGCCCTCCACGCAGACGGGGTGAGAAGGGACTTACTAATTAGGGCAGAAGGTAACGCGTGCCCTCTACCACCGGCAACCAAACTGCTGCACACCAGGCTCGTGCCCAAAGCATGCCGAGGGGGCTGGCCGTGCCCTGGGGCTGCCCCACCAGCACCCCAGCCTGGGGGGCTCCCACCGCCTGGGTGCAATGGGGCCAGGACCCCACTCCACCACCCACCCCATGTCCCCAGGGACCCCGGGCACCGCAGTGCCGAGCACAGACACGGCAACGCCGCCCGGCCCTGGCCCAGCTTCGCTCCTCAGCCAGCCACGGGCAGCCAAGGGAAAGCCTGCTTTCCGTGAGTAACTCAGGTAACCACAGGGAAATAACAGTACAGCTAATTTTTCCAGTGGGCTCAATCAATAAATAACAAAATATAGACAGAAATAAAAAAAAATAACAGAAAAATCTGAATTGCAATTCTCCTAGCAAAACAATCGATATTCAGATAATTTAAATGCAGCTCAGTAGAGACTGAGGATTTGATTTCTAATATTAGAGATTATTTATATTTGATATATATATATATATATATATATAAAAAGATAGCTTCAATGCCAAATTTATATAAGTGAAATTTTGTGCATGTAAGCTTTCCCATGAAGTTAACAGAAATCACATAGGTCTTACTGTCTCTGGATGGCCTGGTATCCTGTTTTCATTAGAATATGAATTAAATAACTTCCTGAATTATAAATGTCTTATTCCAAACTAAGTTGGAATAGTTCCCTTCATCCCATTGGAAACACTTGGATACACCGGGTTGGTTGGTACTTTTTCAACATACAATGTAAACACGTGGAAAATTTACAGAGAATTAACTAAGCAGCCTGCTTTGCCTATGGCCATTATAGTGATTATTACAAATGCGAGAGCTGCGTTAATTACACTAGATAGACTTTTCTATAAGATAGTTGCAGTCATTTCTTTTTCCATTTAACCTGCCTCTACGCTGAGCACCATCTACGCTGAGCATCAGTGCAGCTGCATCGGAACAGCCATGGACCTAATGGAGTTCCACTTCATTGCTCCTAAATGATTACAAACTAAATATCCTCAGTTCAGAAGAAGAATATGCGTTTCTTCCCGTTTGCACACGAAAGAGTAACAAAGGGGGGTTATTTTTGCAATGTGTCATCAATAAAGGGTTTGACTTGTAACTTGCTTAAAAAAGGTGTTCTGTCTTTTATTTGGGGTTAGTTTTTTTGAGTCTGGTTTGGCTGTTGTTTTTTTAGCTCCCATTGCAGATCATTTTGTGGAGAAAAAAAATCCCCCCTGTTCTCCATATTTATTAGCAAATTCAATAGTATCTGGTGGCTCTCCTTTAAACTTCCAAACACAGGAAATATTTCAAAAGATGCCTCCTGAAAGGAAAAGGAAGCTCTTCTGCCTGGTGGGGGGTGTCAGTCCCTCCCTAGAGATCTTTCTAGGAGAGAAAAAACACACACACATACATATAGGCTAGGCAAGTGGGATTAAAGAAAATCCTTTCCACAATGCATTTTACTGCTTTTCATTCTACCTGCTCAGACTGATTTGAACTATTCATTCTAACAAATATGTAATTATTAGCATATAAATTTAATGCCTAGCTATGCTATAAAGACTACATTTCTTTTGTTATTTCCTTTTCTTATTTAATATGGAAAGTTATTTGTCTGACTTTATTGTTTTCTGTTTGTTTTGTGGTTGTGTGGGATTTTTTTAGATTTTAATTCTATTTACTTCTCAAAATATTTTTATCTTTCAGATCTATGCAGACCTTCATTTTTAATATTTTTAAAATAATGATACAGGAGATTGAAGATAATAGTCAAGATCAATTTTTTGATGCCTTGCTCTTACATATTTAAATACCCATAGCTTCTTTCAGTTTATGGGAGAGCAGTATTGGATGTATCACAGTCAGTTGTAAGACTGTGTGGTCTCCTGGCTGAGCACCACTCTAAGAGCAAGAATTGAATTTTAGTCTGGCAAGAACATTGTTTTGGTAAAAATTTTATATCTTGCCTAATTACGAACTTTTGAGGACACAAATTCTGTTTGCCTACCACAAGGAGATCCTGAGCACGCTTAGATGTTCTAGCTGCTGGTGTACTACAAAATAAGGGGAAGCTCAACTGGCAGCTGGAAAGAGAACTTCCAGCGGTTGCTTGATCAGTGTCCACACTTCCCTGCCAAGGAGAACTCTTTAGGTAGTTGTTATATATTTATAGGTTTGAATCCAAGATAATAAAGCTTAAATTAATGAGTCTTGAAAGAAACATTGCATGGAAATGCATGGAGCTAGTATGGCCTGTTTCGGGTGTCTGGGCAGGGTCCAGGGGCTCCTGTTCAGCTTTCAGATTGGACTGGGCTGGATTCAGGAAGAGGGCTTTTCCTTCTTACTATTAGGAGCAGCAGCACTATTTTACCATTTTATAAACCTCTGTGAAAGTCTGAAAAATATCATTTAAAGTTAGAACTAGAAAAAATGTTAAATGCCCAGTACCCGGAAAAGTTGTTCTTTTTCTCCAGAAGCTGAAGTTTGAGGGGAAAAAATAGTGGCCATTATTGACACTGTGAGAATTTATTTAGGAAGATAAAAGGAAAAGCTTATGTGTGAGCAGAAGGGGAACAAAAGAGATAAGATTGAGAAGGAAGGGGTGAGAGCAGATCAGAGAAAAGAAGGGGGAACCGGAGGAGGAGGAGGATGGAAATTTCAAAACAGATACAGGAGAAAAATTAACCTTTCAGAAACCTAAGATTTGTGGAAATAAAAAAACAGAAGAAAAACAGATGCTCTACATTTCGCAGGTTAATTTTCCCCTATTCTAGTTTTACTTTAAAGGCCATTTCTTGCCTTCATTCGGTGATGTCAGTCCAGACTGTCCACTGTGATGGATGGAGAACCACCTCCTGTGAACCCCACTCCAACTGCACCAGCCACAACCACTGCAGGACCTTCTCAGACACTCCAAGCAGACAGACATCACAGACACCTAAAAATTTTAATGCACGGCTGGTGCAAATATGCGATCGTCTTTGAAGAGTCATTCTGATCTCCAGATTAAAATACCGTTTCATTGAATACAGCCTAAAATGAAGTGCACGTGTTCCAAACGTCACGTCCCACGTGCTTCAGACTTTGAGAATTAGTCATTCCATCACGTCAAGCCTGTTGTATCACACAGAAGATGGCTAGGGCCAGCTTACAGATTGCCTTTTGAAAACGAAAACATTTGCCAAGCTTACAGATTGCCTTTTGAAAACGAAAACATTTGCCACTATACAAAAATTAGAGTCCACAACCAGCACTAACCCAGCACTATTTGAAAACTTCTCTAAAACAACAGGGAGAGATTTCTGTTTCCATCACCTAAAATAGGAGGATTTCTGTTTACAATACATTGCCTAATTTTACTGAAAGTTTTATAAACTATTCTGTTTTCAAATGTAATGTATTTTAATTTTATACCAAGAGAAAAAAAATAATTAGGGCAATATAGGGATGCCAGGTAATTACTCTGCCGGGTAACATTCTTTCCTCAGCAATCAGAGTTTACATTGCACTTACTGCTACTATGTAATGCTGATGCTTATCAGTGAGCACTGTCCTGAGGAGAAATCTGTTTAACCATGTAAGAGGCCAGACAACAGACATATGTCAATATTTGCTTTTTATTCCCCAAGTACTACGCATTTTGCATCCAGCTGTATAAAAAAAAAAAGTTGCTTTATCTAGCTAAAGTTTCAAAGAGATGACACAATGAGCAGAGCATAGGATTTTCTGTGAATTTGCCCTTTTCTTTTAGAAAAGCAGTTGCTGTGCTATGAAATCTAGAAGAATGCCTTTCCTGTTTCTATGATCTGTGTAAAATTATTTGATTTTTTTATGGGTTTTAAGATGCATACTTAAAACATTCTAAAGCGTTATCCTGTCATATTCTAAACACTAATTGCATGGAAATAAAAATTAAAAAGACACGCAGGCCTGTCAATCTGATAATTCTGTGAAGATCGCGTAATCCTAAAAAAGCAAAAGCCACAGAAGCAAAGAATGAGAAAAACACAGATTTGCAGTTAATTTTATAATGCATTTGCAATTGCTAATAAACAGAATTATTGCTGCACAAGAGAAGTCTTGTGGTCTCTACTACATCACTACAGAGGGCAGCAACAGACAACAGAGCTCTTTAGCATTACAGAGGAAATGTTAAACATTCCCAGTAAACAAGGCAGCCGAGGAGATGCAGGTCCTGCAGGCAGACTGGGAATCTCTGCTGGTCTGAGTTTGTTTATGGCACATTTCAGCCTCCGTTGGATGCTGACAGCCAAGCGGATTTGCAAAGCGTTAAGGCAGCCTGGGCTGTTTAACAAGTTAAGCCTACCTTCCTCCGACCGTGTATCAAGCCCAGATATTAAAAATAAGCACAAACCATGAGTCACAATATATGAGTTGGACCATATGGTAGCAAGTGAAATTCATTTCGTGTTTTCTTTCCCTTTTACACTCAAAATCATTCGCTTTGTTTTTTGTTACATCTCTTCCTAGATGTCAAGCAAAAAGGCAAAGAGCTGGGAGCTGTGTCCTCTGCAGCCCGAGCCCCGCGTCCTGAAGTGCCGCGTGAAGACATTTACCGTGAAGACATAAAAGTCCAAATGAGTTGAAAGTTACTTAGTTAACTACATTCGAAGACTTTCTATAGGATTTTGGTTCAGCAGCAGAGCCTGGCTGGGGGAGGGGGCGAGGAGCCCGGCACAGTTATTAGCAGTGGTCACACACTCCTCGGGCTCCGGCAGCACATGCAAAGGAGGGCAGCAAAGGTCTTATGATCAAAAGGGAAGAAAATGACTGACAACACTAAGCTAGTTCAAAGGAACTAATGGAATAATTAGTTCCAAAAAGACTAAAAAGACTGAAGAATTCATGATGTCATAAAAAGCAGAGCTACTTAAATTGGATTAGAAAATAAAAATGACACGAACATTGTAAATATTCACAGATCACATCATTGACGTGTAATGTGCCGTTAAATGATGTCAAATTAAAGGGGAAATTACATGTGTAAGAACTAGGAAGAATAAAGGGAAGACATTTTAAAGATGCACAGTCCTTCAAGTGAAAATCCTTATCGTATATCAGGGCTGATCACTGCATGGATGAGGAAACTATCAGAGAAGAATAAAATAAAATATGGGAAAGAAAACACAGGGTAAAAACATCTCAATTTAAACGCTGTAGGGAAAGGCTGTTAACTCCAGAGCCTGCATGGCTTCTCCTCACCGTCTTTGTCAGGCTACTCCTCGCCAGGGTGATGCCCAGAACCTCACACTTCCATCACTTAAATCGTATTAAAATTGGCCTAAACTATTACACTAATGCCAGCAGTCAAGTGTGTTGTCACAGGGGAGGTTACCCTGTGTGGGGAAAAGGGTCTTGATCAAATGGTACTTTCAAATTTTCTAAATTGCATTTCAATTAATGCAGTGCTACATGAGCAAATGGGGATGTGCATGTGGCACTTCCCAATCCTCCGACCTTCTTCCAAACTAGAAGAGCTATCGTGGATTCCCTTAACAGTGCTCCCCCAGAAGCTTACATGCCCTAAGTTACAGTCCGACAGCATTTCATCCAGGGCAGATAGCCACATTGTGGCAATTAATTTACCTCTACTGTACTCCTTCCAATGGGCTTGAAATGAAGATCCTCCTAATTTTTCTCTCTTCCCTCCACGTGCCATCTGAATCTTGTGCTCCAGCAGTGGCATTTAAAGCTCCTGCAAAGTACCTGCATAAGAAAGGGTAAAAGATATTATGCACACACATATATATATATATATATTCTTTCGTGGTCCTTTCCATCTCTGCAAGGTGTTAAAAACACTATGCACATAACCAGGAAACTTAAGATAATCAGCATTATCTCATCTGCTTTGCCTGGTGATAAGATGATCTGGTACGCACACGGCTGCGATAACAGGCACCAGCTCCACTCCTCTCCACAGCACTGCTGAGTGCCTTATCCCTACTGATCTGGGCTGTCCTCATAGGAGATTATTGCCTCCTGTAATTTAGGCTGATCCCAAACTGGAGCAAACCCTCGTTTGCCCCCAGCTGAAGTTGGCCACCTGGCTCCCAATGGCTGCACGGGGCCGGGCAAGTGCTCAGCCAGCATCGGGATCGCTTACTCTGTAATTACCCACATTTGCACCGAGTTAAGACATAAAGGTTAACACCTGTGCTGCTATAAAAATGTCATGCAATCTTTAATGATCAAGACGTCAGTTTGGTCTTATAGCCAAAAGATGTGTATTTACGTTGTGGTGACTTATAGGAACATACACATCCATGCAGAAATACAAAGATATGCAACAGAAAAAGAGCAACTTTTTTGTACATTTTCATGCTAAATGAAATGGTAGCGCATGTATCCTTCAAAGAGGTCAGTGATGTCTCTGTGCACACCAGGGCATTGAGCAGCCCTCCCGTACAACCCGTGCTGCTGTTTACACAGCCAGGTGTGCACACATACGTATTACATGTGTGCCCCGAATATATATCATGCATATGTTAACTATGCTCAGAGGTATGTGAATAAATAAAGTGGGATGGTATTGTCTTTAAACCCATCAGCATGGCCCCAAATCAAAAGGAGTAACTGCAGAGAAAACCACAGTTTGCTGTAGAGCGCCGTACACTGGTAAAAGGAAATTCCATATCTGTTTAATTTATTTCCCTCCCCTTCCTTTGTGAGGGATCAAAACCAAATTGTGAACCCACCCCTTCCTCCTGGCAGCACCTCCCCAGCCCACATGGAGGGAATGCCAGAGGCACGAGGGCCAGAAGGATGCTGAAAGCTCGGAGAGGCAAGCAAGAGCTGAATTTGTAGAAAGTAACTAAAATACCTCAACCACTTTTTAAAGCATAGTGTGATTAATCACTTCTGAGTGCGCATTTTTGTGTTGTTAACATCAGCTGTCACCGAGATGTGAGGATCTGCACAGAAAGGAACGGAGAGATGCCCGCACAGCCAGCAGAAGGGAAGAGTTTCTCTGCCATAGCTGGTTATTGTCTGTGTCTTGTCTGGAGGGTCAGCATTAAAACATATACTCAGAGAACCAAGGGAAAGACAAAAGGGGCACTTTTATGTTTTGTTACCGTACCTTTATATAAGAAAACATTTGTTCTGGAGATCACAACGATTTAAAAAAATAGACATGAGAGTTATTTTTTACCTCAATGGATTACTCAGATGCCTCTTATCTCGTTCTTTATATATTTATTTATTTATTTATTTATTTTTAGCTGACTTTTATAATGTTGTAAGTACATGCATGAAACAGGTTTCCCAAAACAAAGGCATTTATCAGGGAAAACTTCACACACATGTCCTGAAATACCTCAGACAAGAAACTTCAACAGAGAAGTAGATCTGTCAGAAATGAGTGCTCAAGATATTACAGGTCTCCAGCAAAAATAGAGCACAGCTAAATAACTTGGGAAATATTATACTTATAATGGGATTGCAGAGTCAATCAATTTAAACGTAATAAAGAAGAAGACAGACAATGAATAGAAAGTTCAAGGACTTTTCACCTAGGGCTTTGCTCAGGCTGGAAGTCAACCTACTGAAGTCTGAAGCAGTCTATAGACTCTACAAGTCAGCTCCAGGGTTCAGAGTCACGCACAGGAACAAAGGACACCTTTGATTTCAGGGAACAATGCTCCAAAATATAGGCATAAGCCTGAGAAAAGCAACCTGATTTGTAACATTTTTGAAGTCAAGGGTAAATGTTCATTATATATTCACGCCAGGAGATACTGTAACTTATCTTTTCATGCTTTGGCTTCATTGGCTAACTTATCACACAGTATCACAGGCTGAACTGAACAACTGCACTGACTTTCCTCTGTGCATTCACTGCTTTTGAAAGGTTAATATTCTGTATCAGTTGCACGTGTAATTCCTGGATTTATTATTTTTACACACATTTATTTCCCAATCTATTGCTTATTCTTCATCATAATATAGCAACAATGCAGAATACATGCCAAAGCTTAACACCAGTTGTGATTTTGAACATGCAACAGTGGAAACCATTAAAAATTTTAAAAGTAGGTGTTGATTTGTGTTCACACACCATTTATATTGGAGCCTTCACTGGGACATCACAGAGCATAGGCTTTCTATGGAAATGATGTTGTTTGCTGCCTTCGCTAAGAATGTAGAGCGAACCGCAGATTGCAATTGGGATTCAGTGCAAGATGAAGCTTGGAAGCGTGAGGTGGAAAAATTGCATCTCATTTCTTCTTGCCAGGTGGTAAGAAGCTGGCTTAGGATTTAGCAAAGTCTCAGACTTTGTCCCCATTTCATCCTTTGGAAGATAAAACTGAACTTTGGTCTTGCTCCAAGAGTTCATGGGAATTGAAAGGCAGGTTTCCAGGATGCACAGAGGCTGTGCATAAAAGCACGTGAAAGGCCAAAGAGACGAATGTGAATGGGCTGTGTGGTGACACACAGAAGAAATCTCAAAAAGCAATATTTGGGTAAAGGAAAGCAAGAAAAAAACAACAATGAAAGGCAAGTCTGTGACAAAACTAGAAAGAGAAAGATTATTGTATTTGAACGACAAGGAAAAAAAATGCAAAATCAGAATAGCAGAGTACAAAGAATAACGTACACAGGAGGATGAGGAGAGTGAAACAATGGGTTCTCCCATATTGTCTGTCACAGCCACCTTGAACAATAAGAAGGGCCAGAATATTCTGGAGAAGTTAGGTCAGAGAAAAGGGCTAAAGATAAGGTGAGCTGCAGTTAGCGATTTGCCTTCACAGTTTGTGTAGCTGAAGTGTAAATAAATATGTGAATGCGAATTTGGAAAGCTTCAGAGAAGGATGATGGTCTTTTCTATCAAGATCTAAACCACGTTAGCTCTGTAGTTGGATCCTCCACAATCTGCCTTCTGGGAAGGCAGAACCTACTAGTTTCATTTGGCCGGGGGTTGGAGCTGGATGATCTTTGAGGTCCCTTCCAACCCAGGCCATCCCATGATTTCTGCGATTCCTTGGAGAAGCAGTGACCTCTTCCAGTCACCCAAAATTCAAGATGCATGCTTTAGTGAAACCCCGATTATGGAGACGGTCATACCAAATAAGATGCTGCTCACAGAGGTACGAAATAAATCTTGGAGCTTTTGCACCCCAACCTATTTGGGGCAATTTCTATTTTTAAAAATTATACAATTATCACATAAACTGCCAATATCCTTGCAAGTGCACAATGACATCATTAATATTCTCAACGAGGAATGTACACTAATGTCATACACTGGAGCATTAATATCACTGCGCAAAATGATTCAGCATACAGTTTAATTAAAGTATGCAAAGTATTTTTGTTTATGTAAAGCACAGCAGACACCATAGGCATCATTCACTGGCAGAGTACCCACCATCTGCTCTGGGTCTGGACCATGCACTTACAGGTACAAAGGCACTTCTACTGAACGTGAGACCTGTGTCCAAAACTCTTTTCCTAACACACGGCTTATTCCCAAGCTCTTGTACTGTTTTATTTTGTTTTATTTTATGATTATTATTATTAATCATAAGCCCTCATATCCTGGATAACAAAGCCCTAACTCTGCACTGGAAGTGAGCAGACACTCCTGCAAAGAGCATAAACCATCAGTGGATCAGCACCCCTGGGAGGGGGGATCTCTTACTAGTGCCAACCAACACTGCCCTCGTTTGTTTTTAAATTAAAAATAACGGTTAGATTTAAGGCTCTCTCATTTTCAGGCATTTTCTGGGCTCTGCACCTAATACATTGATGTGACACATCCACGCCAAAACACTGGTCTGCAGGGCCTGGGTAAGGAGGGATGAGAGCATTTGTTTAATTTCTACTATTAACGGCAAAACCGCTTTTCCTCTTCCCTTTTTTCCAGTCTATCATCACTTAGCATTTTCACCAAGACCTGGTTTCAGAGCAGAGCTGACAGCCACGCCGTGCCCCTTGGTGGCCAGGCAGCCTGGACGAGCCCCCCTCGGTGGGTGACCGGTGGCCAGGCGAGACCCCAGTCCGCTGCCAGGCCCCGCGGCGCGGCAGGAGAGCACGTGGCATATCCCTGGTGTCCCTCCTCTCGGATGGAGAAATCGGGACGGGTGACAGGAAATCCCTGCGTGGCCAACGTGATGTGATGCACCCATGTGTGCAGCAGCTTCTCCTTGGGGCTGGGAGCACCACCTCGTGCACAGCGTCCCGGGGGCTCGTGGTATTTCACAGAGGCAATCGAGACGGAGGTAATGTCACAGTGCTGGTGATCGGCACAGTACTCCTTGCAATATAAGAGATGGAGACCAGATGCACTCGAGGCAGGCACCTTGCTTGCATCTGCAGTGCCAACTCAGTAGCCGCGTTTAATATATAGGCAGATAAAAAAACATTGATACCCCAAGTAATAAATTTAAGCCAGATGCTTTATTAGAATTAAACCACTAACTGGTAAATCAGTTGCTGAGTAGCCCATATTCCTTTTAGCACTAGATTCCTAATGTGAGATTTAAACAGTAATACCTATCAGATAAAAGCTTGTTCAAAATGCTGGAGCGACCAGGGGTGCGGGGAGGGGCTCACATCTGATGCTTGCTGAAGTTTGTCTGAGACCAAGTCGAACCGCGCTACAAACAAAGACTGCAACAGGAGCCATTTGTTGACTCTCTGCATCACGTGTCGCATATTAAATGATTCATCAAATGCTGTGTCACAACCTGGATAAAGTCTTTTAAAAATGGATCCTTCCTCATTTCATCAGATTTTAGCAGCATGGGCTATCTGGATAAACCTTCCTCAAACAACCTTTCTTTTCCTAAACCACACCCCCTTTAATTCAAACGTTCAACCCAAACAGTTATTAAAAGGAGCACCAGTCATTAAATTTCAGTAAACAGTACGTTAGTATATTTGGGCGGTTTGGGGCAGGCTGACGGAGTTCTGCCGTAAGGGCTCCCTGAATTTTATGAATAAAATTTATATAGAACATTTTGGAAAACTAAATAATAGATGAGTAAATAATTTTATTGGCCGATATGGAAAGGCAATGTGTTATTGTAACCCGCCTTGTATGCTCCTTGTAAAGTAGTGTAAATTATGATTTTAAATTATGATGTTAGATTAGGTTTTCTGCAGCTTAATATATTATAATATAATATAATTGCTAAATGCAAATGAGATACTGTACAGCTTTTCCATAGAGGTGTTCGTGAAAGCCAAGCATTTTACATATTACAGTGAAGTGCATGTTATTAAGAAACAAATTATAATGAAGCTTAATTTAGTTGGGAGACAAGATAGTGTAGCCTTATCAGGGCTGACAATGTAGGAAGGTGTCTTATAGAGCTATTATAACAACTTGTGTGCGGCTCAAGTATCTCAGCACAAATGTACACAGGCAACAGCACCGTACCTTTTAAGACTCGCATGTGATCTCATTACCTTAAAGTCAAGTAATACTATAAAGTCATCAATTTGGCTTCAAATACACTCTGTGATCATGAGTGACAAATGCTCTTTTCAAAATAACAAATACAAAGCTGATTAGTATTCAAATAATGCGCACTCGGAGCGAAGTTTGGGCAGAAGGCACATTCAAACTGCTGCAGACACGGCGCAGGATAAAGTGCAGAGCCGGAGTCAGCAGCGGAGTTAAACCCAACAAACTGGGTCGCCTCGCGGTGCCGCGTGCCGAGCGCTGCCGCCTGCCATGCTGCGGGCACGCTGCCTTCTGTACCCGCAGCCCTGCAAGGCACCCGGACGGGACGCAGCCCGTGCTGCTCTGTCTTCATTTTCCCCAGCCGGTCACCAAACACAATAGTTACTGGCACACGTGCCGCGAGAACGCACCCTCCGAAAATAGATTGACTTGCAAATTGCCGGTCAGATCGCACGTTTCCAAAGGCAAACTGAAAGGTGTTGGTTCAGCGTGTTCCGAGCGGCGCTGGCTGCACACAGAGCACTCGGCACGATCCCCACGTCCCCCCAAAAGCTCAGGCGCCAGTGGGTATGTTGCAGAGCAGGAGAAACCTGCTCAAAAGCAATTCATTATTAATGCCAGAATATTCTTGCTAAACAGTTCTGATTATTTCACAAGAAAGAGGTCAAGGTATTGGAGAAAGGGATTTAATCAAATAAACTCTCAATCTCTCTCCAAATAGCATTTTCATCCGGCCGCATGTAAATTCATCAGATGACTAGCCTCAAAAAGCACAGGCAAGGTTAATCTGCTATGACTGTTAAAACTTCTAGGATATGCCTATTGAATAAAGATTTAAAATAGGATGAACCGTGCAAGTTACCCCAAATTGTTTTCTATCTCTTCTGTTCTTTAAAGTTTTGCCATGCATCACAAAATCTCCACTGTCAGAGCACAAGCTGAAAATCCCCCACTTCGGTTACACTTTGGGAACTCCACAAAGAACTCTTTGTCTGGCTATCGACAGCGTTTGCTGCTCAACTGTCAGGGTTTTGACGACTATCAACAGCTTATTTCGAGCTATCCCACAGCGAATAATCTGCCCCGAGCCAGGCACGCTGGGGGACCCTGGGCTGCAGGAAGCATTTAATACAGCGCCGCAGCTCCCGTGCTGGAAAACAAAGCAGAGGTGCCCTTACCAGGGAGGAAACCGAATTTCTGCTTGGAGCCTTCTTTTATTCTGAATCCCATATAGTGCTTCTTTGCTTAAATAAGGAGCCAGGAATTTATCACAGTCATATCCCAAGGTAAATTTAGTGGCAAACACTAATAATCCCTCCTGGACAGCCAGCACTTACCAGACAAACCCTGCCTTCTAGCAGCGTAAATCAACGTTTGTTTTTAAAAAGGATCTTTGTCTTTGTGAACTTAGTGTTCACACATAGGTGTATGATATGGCTGCAAACAACATATCCAGTCATACACGAAGAATTGCAACTGCGTTTTCTTTGGGGTTGGTCTTGTTTATATATATACATATATATGTGTGTGTGTATTCCCAAATACCCACTGAAATAGGGTAAGGAGAAAAAAAGAAAAGTAAGAAAGGAGACAGAAATATAGCAGGCAGTCAGCATTAGTTCTGCTAATAATTTTTGCTTTCTTTAACCTAAGTCTGGCTGCAGAACCCATATTTAGTGGAATGTGCTGTAAATATCATTACGAAGTCAGGACAGATTTATGAGACTGAGAAACTGTGCTTGATAAGAGCCACGGCTTTATGCAAACAAGCCCTTCTAGCCTAATACCAGCACAAATGACCCAAGTGCAGCCTTCAGATGCTTAACAATCTCTAAGTAAGCTAACGACACACTTTTTTTCCTTTATTTTTTTTTTCCGGTGGACATTCTGATTTATTTTACTGCACAGGCAGCATGCACCTAAATATCCTACACCCAGGCAGTCCCGTTGCCTTCTTCTCCAGGAAGTCCAGGCGACATTTCCTCTGTGCAGCCAGAGAGGATTTCTAATGGTACACAATTTATATACCTCATTTAGAAGTCACGCAGCAGTTAAAAACTCTGCTTCTTGCAGATAAAAAGTGTTGTGATGCTGGTATTCTCTGCCCCCTTTGCTCCAAGCACCTTTCTTGAATCTCAGACACCATTTTACGTGAGGATGCTTTCTAAAAAGCAAAATGTAACTGTCTAATTAAGAGCGGAATGATTGGCTAGTTCATGGACTCTGTGACAGTTATGACAAATACACATATTGGCATAGCCCTAACCTCACTTCACAGTTTGCAACACAAAGATGGTATTTTCAGAAATGTGCAGAACACTCTGATACAAAGCTTCACCTTGTCTAGTGCTATTCCATTTAATTTTTTATTAACTGCCTGAACATATGCCATTCTAGAAGAGGGTAATAGTTACAAAATGTCAGCAGAAACATTTAAACTGCTAAAATGTAAATGATTTTATAAATTTGTAATGAAAGGTAATTGTCATGTGGGAAAAGTAACAGAAAAACAGATATGTGTAAATGTAAAACTGGTAAAAATAAATCTTATTGGTCGAAGGTAGCAAAATTTAAGTATATTTTAATGATCATTGTAAGTAGTATTTAAATAAAATTAGATGCATAATCAGAAAATGTGAATTCTATAATATTTTATTTTCTAACATTAGTAAAGTTCATAATAATGAAAAGACCTCATGGAACTTTAATGTGCCTAAATTCATTAAACAGTAGGACATAAAGACTCCTCACCTCATATTAAAAAAAAAAAAAAAAAAAAAAGAACAACAACAACAACAAAAACAAATAAATCAAGTTAGATAAAATAAATACAGAGCATTTTTCAGCATCAGAGCAGCTTGGCTTTAAAAGAACAATATTAGAATGCGGTTAGTTAGTTTCTTTGCTTTCCACTAAAATGAAAAACAATTTAGTGATTAATCCCTTCAGCAATAAAGTGCTGGGTCAGTGCTCTCAGATATGTCAAGAAGGAGAAGACTACGGCGAAGAATGGAGTTTTTCTTCAGCCACCACACAGAGCAACCACCTTCCAGTTAGGTTTGCGGGCAACCATCTTTAAATGCTTGAGCTGTTCTGCGTGGCCATGACAAGATTTGCAATTCTCCACGTTTATTTACACACCATCACCCCAACTAGACATCACATCGAAGTGGCATGGTCGCAGCTGACCCCAGGGTAGTCCCTGTCTCTGCCGATCCAATTTTATCGTGCTCTGCAATTGAACTGCAGTCATACTGCGCAGGATGTATGCACAGTACTCCACGCCACAATAAAATTAGCAGAAGCTTGTCAGGGTATATTTTCTAGTTTTACAGTGACAGACACTGGACAAATATGTCTGCTTTTCAGAAATCCATAGAGGTTTGTACTCTCCTGAAATGTATATCAGTCCGTTGGATTTGCAAGTCTGAGTCTTCCTATATGGTAAAAACCTGCAAGTGCTAGCTGTGGGTTGGCATGGCATTCTCTGTACGCTTCGAATTTTTTTTCCTCCTCCCCAGACTATGTAAAACCCTAAGCTACCGGTCATTTATATTTTTATTGTGTTTCCTACAACTGCTCCTGCTTAGGATTGGACACACAGAATGAGCTCTTCAACCAGAAATTAATAGAACATAAATCCATCATATTTTGAAAGCAAAAGTTAGGGGGAGGAACGGCTATTTGCAGTGCGCAATACGTATACAAATCACCTTCCAGAGGAGATATTACCTACAGTTCACACAAGCTCTCACCTGCAAAACTGCTGGCTTCGTGAGTAAAATCTGTTTTAATTTTTTTTAAACACCTCTGCAAATGAACTAAAAAATGATCGTTTGTTTCAAAACCCACAATCAAGGGAGGCTAACACGGTAAATAGGAGAAATTTACCATCTGTAATGGGACCATTTTTAAGTAAAACCACCTAATATGTTTTGTAATCTACACCAATGTAATTTTATTAGATATTCAGTGCAGTTCTTACATCAAACAGCCTCAGAAGCCCCAGGATCATTTTATATTCACTGGAAGACAGAAAGAAATCCAAAACCTAGTTAAATAAATTGTTCATTTATTCCTTTCCTTTTATGCACCAAGATCTACATGTGGTCATTAATTATAAAGAGACTATTATAGCACCATATTTTCATTCAATACGATGTCCTGGTATATATCAAAGAAGTCCCATAATTAAAACAGAAGGGCCACAATGACAATTAAAATTACAATCTATATGGGGAAAGAAAGTACAGTTCTGCAATTTTTCACCCTGTCACTGTCAGCACCGTGGGATATTCAAGTCACGTCTCTTGTAAAGCAGCCTAAATTCTTCTTCACCAATGCAACCTGAAAAGCATTATCAGCACCTAAGCAAAAGCCTATGCAAGTATAATTTAATACCAAGCCACAGTTTGCAAGTAATAGCGTATAAAGTGATATTTAAGTGGTGTTTTAAGCACACTTCTGATGGCTACAGCCGCTTTTTACTGGTAAATGCGTTTTCCTTTGAGTAGTGATTATGAGTCCTGGGTGAAGAGGTCCTGTGTGCAGGTCTGCCTGTAAGCCTTACTTCCAGCTGCCAATCTTTACTTCACAGTGAAGAAAAAGCCACATAGCACCTTGTTCTTACTCTTGTATGCTGTCATCCCCTGAGCCTGATAACTGCAAAATCATTTCCACATAACACTTTTCTGCTTCTGCCTCTTAAACCCCGAGACCTACACATTGTGCATGCACTTGCACCCTTGGCAACCAGCCCCCCAGAAGCAGCTTCCTTTCAACCACCCTCCTCTTCCCACCGACTATTTTTAACACTTATCTTGGTAAATATCTGCATTAATGGAGTACAATGCTTTTTTTTTTTGCAGCAATATGTATTTGCTACAATTTATTGTCTATAAAAGTCACGAGCAGTGAATTATTACTGTTAAAACTGTGTTTTTCTTTATAATAACTTTAAAGTGAGCACTCATATATGAAGCATGCAATGGAGATTGAGAAGGTTTTGTATAATAAAACTGTGACATGGTCATTTTTTCCAGTTTTGCATTACACAGACACACTCATGCATGGTGCTTTTTAAATTCTTATTATATGTGAGGTCAGGGGGTCGAATGTCAGAAAGTACTGTTAATTTCACGGGGTTAGGGGAAAGTAAATTCAGAGGGAATACAGATCACTTAGCACAGAAAAGCAGCTCCTCTGAAGTTTGGTTTTACATTTGTTAACCATATCCTTCAGCTGACGAACCATTGAGACCGGTGTGACATTCTGGTCCCCGGTATAATGGCTTGACACGCTGCAGGCAGAGCGCGGAGCGGCGCCCGCGTGGGTGCCACCGCCTCCCCGCGCAGCCCCGCGCTGCGGCTCCACGCAACTGGAACCGAGCAAGGCGTGTTGCCATTTGGGCTGTGATGTTTGAATTATTGCAAAAGCACTCGAGATGTCTTAAAGTTCAATCTGAAAAGAAATGTAAAATATATTTCTGTCTTCATTCCCCGGGAAGGTAGCTCCTCGCAGTGTGCGCTACCGCTACCCAGAGCCCTTTGAAAGCACTTCGTAACGTACCGTCAAAGTCCGCGCAGCCTGCAAGCAGGTGGAGGACGTGGGCAGGCTTTGTTTTGCCCTACACTGCGCTGGTGGAGTTTGGCATTTTTTGGTGGTGTGGTGGTTGGTTTGGGCTGGGGAATCTTTTGTTCCCAGCTCTGCCGGTGGTAAAACAAAACTGTGGAAAACGCACAATGCCTCTTGCTCTCACAAATAACAGAGGAGAGGCGATAAAACATGGTGAGACACCTGCTCTTTTGCCAGGACAAATCCCAAATCTGCTTTTTTACCATTTGCTTGATGCAAGCCACTTTAATTAAATGCTATCTGAAGTAACAAACGCTTTAAAAATGTAAGGATACTCTACCTCAAATATGTTAAAGACCTTTTTGTCATTGTCTCCATCGCAAGTTCAACTTAAAAAGAGCATCGCGATTTGATCCACGCTATACATCCATGAAATGTACAAAACAAAACAACTTTTAATCAAATGACTGCAAAGAGCCGTTTTAAAAGACAGAACAAGTTATTTTCTTTCAGCAGGCCACCAGTGGGCCTGAGAGCTAGGAGGAGGCTTGGGTGGGTGGTTTGGGTTTTTATGCACTGGTTTCTTTTGCAGGATTCCTCTGAGTCAAAACTCAAAACAGGCTCAGCTGCCCCCTCATAATTACATTCTAATGACTTAGGCAGGGTGTTTGTGTTTTGGCAGCATATTTAATAGTGTTAGCATTTAAATGGTCACAACCGGACTCCGAAGGGCAGCGCTCGCTGCCGCGGAGGGGTGAAGTTCACCCTCTGGTGCGGCTGTTTGTCAGAGGAGCCTGGCCAGGCAGGGCACAGAGGAATTCAGCCCTGGGCGCTGATTTCTCCCCAAACTCTGCTCACAAATGTAAGGTCTAAGGAATATAAGAGGATCTGCAGAAATTCTTTGAATCCATGGGCGTTGTGGGTTTTCCAGATGCCAAGATTTGGAAGCAGAGCACACTACATGCCTGGCTTTTACATTTGCTGTTACCAAAAGATGCCGATGACAGAAGACTGTATTTACCACTTCTTCCAAAGAAATGCTCTCTAAAACTATTCAGGCAAACAGTGAACTGACAACTGTGACATATTTATATTTTATTAAAGATGCATTGTTAACTTTGTAGTGGTATATTTCACTAGCTGCCGTTTATAATTAAAAACTTTTTCTCAAATCCCCTTTCCTGCAAGTAGCCTGTTGCCTGAAGATTTAATCCTTCATTACCAGTTAAAACAAAATCACCAATTAGGCACATGAACACGTCTGTATTAATCTCATTAAGGTGATGGCACCAAATAAATTGGAACTATTTTTGTGCTTTTACTGTGTTCCTATGGCTTTATCAGGCCCTGTGGTCATATACAAAGACCTTGCAGCTTAGTCATTTAGAGTCATTCGGTTGTGGACTAAATGTGGCATTACCATCTATGGCTGAAAATTGCTTTCAGCTTTTAAACTGCACTGACTAGTCTGTAGTTAATCTTAGATCATTCACTCGCAAAATTAAATGAGCCAGAACGATGGTCTTTTTTTTTTTTTTTTGTAAAATAATACATCACAAAACACTTATTTGCCCTGCCCAAAAGAGAGATCAAATTCATTTAAAATCCCATAAACCAGAGTTGTGAATTTTTAATTTTATTTAGTAGCACAGAAATAGAGGGTAAGCTATCTTTCCACAGCACATCATTGCTATAAATTTACATATAGAACATAGTTTGATGCCTAACCAACCTTTAATCTACCTTTGATGTATACTCCTACTTCAGTATGGATCATGTGATACACCTTATTAATGCAAATGTAAGAAGGACTGTTTTGGATCTCTGATGTAATTAGCCATAAACCACGTTTAAAAGGAAAAAAAAAAAAAAAGAAGGGAAAAAAAAAAAAAAGCAGCACTTCCTTTGTCACTACAGCTGCGCACAAGCTGGCACACCCGCACGTGGGGACGAAGTGCCCCAGGAAGGGAACCGCTCCACGGGGCCGTCCTGCCAGCGCTGCGGGCTCCCCCCGCCACCAGCCAGGATCTCCTACTTGCCTCCAAGAGTGCTACGCTGGAAGAAAGCAAAGGTGATGCAAAGTCTGCTTAGTCCCGAACTGTCCGAAGAGTGCAAATAACAAGACAATTACTGCCATGGAAATCGATGGAAATTTTGCATTTCAACTTTCTAGAGCCAATATTCAGGCCACCTTCATTAAGTTCCCCTGAGGACCTGCCCTTGCCCTGGTGGACACAGCTGCTCTCCACTTTGCTCTTTCGTTACTGTTCCTGCGTTGCAGGTGAGGGCTGTAACCACAAGCCTGGCTGACGCCTTTCCCAAGGCAGGGGCTTGAGGGGCTGGGAGCGCTCGTGCACTGGCTCCGTGCTGCCCCAGAACTTCCCGCAGCTCCGAGGCTACGCCCAGGCAGCATAAACCAGTAGGGCACTGGATTTTCACTCCCTAACAGGCCATATAGTAGCTCATTCCTCTCTTTAACGGCACCGTGAGATCTGGATTCTGCTCTACCATCACAAACCACTATCAGTTCTGTGGGACAGCGATGTAACAGGACCGTTGCCCAGCCTACCCGCAGCACTGCTCATGTTTCACTCCTAGCACACAAACAGTCTCTGTTATTTCACTGCATCATGTTTTTAGGTTAGCCGTAGCGGTCTGCTTTATGCCACGTGCGTGTGCAAGTTAGGGTACTGACGGGGAGGACACACAAAACCAGGCATGTGTTTTGCATTTGGTCCAGCACAGCTTCTGAGAACTTTCCCAGCACAACGGACGGCCGAGCACCAGGCAGCAGCCAGCCCCTGCCCTGGCCGGGGGCTTCTCTCCCCTTCCAGCCAAGGACGCACGCAGGGGCCTTCTGCGGTCTGTGCGTGCAGCCTTGTCTGCCTGGCCTCCTCCGGCAGCCCCCGGCTCCACCACGAGCAAGCCTCCCAAACTTCATCACCTGCTTGTCTTAAAAACAAATATTAAGATCACATCCCTCAGTAATTTTGCAGTGATTTTTTTTTTTTTCGAAATCAAAGTTTACTCCAATCATATTGCTCTCTCTCGGGAAGGGCATCTAGAAATGAAGACATATTTGCAAAAAAGTGCATTCTAGCTCAAAATTGCTCTTTCATTCCCATAAAAATATATTTGTCTGGTAGTTTTTACTCTTCAGAAAAGAATCTGCATATTTTGTTTATTCTCCAAAAAAAAATCTTTTTTTTTTTAATAGCCTGAACCGAATAATTTCTCATTTTTACAGGCTTCACTTCACTTTTCTCACAGTGAATAAATTGCAACTTATTTCCATGAAATTCGCAGATGACACAGATCTTTATTTTGCATAAAGGCATAGAGAAGTGTCTAATACCCTCAATATTCCTCCGCTAAGTGGACATTTGCATGGGGTGAGGAGGGAGGAGGCGCCCCGGCCCTCCCGCGGTGACAGCTGTAGGGAGGGATGACATCTGACAGCTGTGACAGCGCTGACGGCGGGCTGGGATGGCTCCCGCACCCGATCCAATTACGGCGCACATCCCCCTGACAGACCAGCCGCCCGGCGCGCGGGGAGGACAGTATTGATCTCTTGTCAGGGGCTGCCCGCCATGCTGCGCCGCTCAACTTCGCAAGGCCGCGGCGCCCTCGGAAACGAGGGGGGCGGCCAGGTTACGGGGTGCGGGGGCAAAGCCAGGCGCACGGGGTCTCCGCTAACCGCGCCGGCCACGAGCGGGCCGCGGCGATGTGACAGCCCAATCACACCCGCGCCGCCCGGCCCACCGAGCGCTAACGGCGAGACAGCTCTTTGTGGTTAGCCGGGCGAGCTCGCGTGATGAAAAGGCCACCGCAATTAGCGCAGGCGGGTCGGCCGTGCCGGTGACAGCAGGCCGGGTGCAGGAATGGCAGCTGCCAATAACGCTAACTCCCCGAAAACAGACAATTAGGCCTGGGCTCCACACGGCCCTGCTGCTCCAGCCTCGCCACGAGCCAGCCAGGTGCACACGGCAGCACCTCGCCCCATGGAAGTGGCCTGGAGACAGGCCTCGTCCTCCTCCTCCTCATCATCATCAACCTCCTCCTCCTCCTTCCCCTTCCCTCCTCCTCCTCCTCCTCCCACCCCACGCAGGTTACAGGGATACAGCCAGTGTTCAACCAGAGGTTAAGAAATGGCTGGAAACCAGCCAGCAACATCCACAGCCCATCAGCCAGGAGTGCGCGGAGCGTCTTTTTTGGGCCATTATTTCATTGCACATTGTAATTAAAAACAAACAGTGGTTTGCTTTCGTTGTTTTGTTTAAAAGTTTCTGTGTGATTTCTAATGGTTACAAGTCAAAATTATTTTTAAGAGGTTTTTTATGCTACTATTTTGTCCACGCAGTGGTCCAAGGCCTCCAAGCCTGACCCAGCAGCCGACATATTCCAGACTAAGCTGAGACTGACTTTATCCAGCACTGAAGGAGCAGACCAAGAACAGTAACACAGAGAGGACCAAGGTGCATGGGGATGCTGCAAAATCTTTTGACAATAATATAGACAATAGTGTAGAAGTCCCCTGGAAGCAACCAAAAAGCTTCATGGATGGTGACCCATGGATGGAACCACCAGGGAAGTGGGATGGACAGCTGTGTCATCACAAGAGGACAGGGACGTCATTCTTCAGAAGTATCAGAAAGAGTTGCAAAATTAGGCCCTTCATTTTCGAGCGTATTAGGAAGCCGTCGTACCTGTGCTTCTTCCGATTCTGTCCCAGTATTTTACCTCAATCTGCATGGGAATAGACCATGCTCAGTCCCATATGGTAATTCAAATATCATTATTACTCAGTCCAACTTTTTTTTGATACGGCTTTTCAGCAGCAAGCACACATTGCCAGCTAGATGTCATTATAAACAAAGTTATTGATCACCTCACTAGAGCTGGATTTGAACCTGCAGATGAACCGCGACTTGCTACCATGCTATAATGTTATTGATCAGAGCAATCCAGCTGCCAGGGCTTTCTAGAAAGCAAAGAAAAAAATAAAAAAGCAAAATGGAAGCCTGAAAACATCTTCCCTTTACACACACATAAAACAAGATACAATTTTTAAGCCTGAAGTACAAATCTTTTTTTTTTTCTTTTTTTTTTTTTTCCCCAAACTATTTAATGATAAAGTCATGTATTTCCTCATCTCACACCAAAACCTTCAGGTCTGCCAGCTTTGGGAACAGACTGCAACAATTTCCCACCATTCTATGTCCAAATTAAAAAAAAAACCCTCAATTCTCATTTATTAAGTTTAGAGCTCTTAAGAAACAAAGGTGTGAGGTTTGCACACCCTGCTCACTGCTCCAAACCTGTGCTCGGACAACACCAGTTGAAGCGTACGCCTTTGGCCCCTGCCTCCAGCCAGGCTGTTTCACAGAATTTCACAAAGAAATATGAAGAATCTCATTCAAATGTCTCTTCCTACAGCAGCTCAGTTCTCCTTTCCTTTGCTGCTATGAATTACATCTCCTGGTGAGTTTCAGGCACTTTTGGAGATGTGTGTTATTCAGTCACTAAAATTGTCCATTCTTACAATTTAACCCACCACTGTCTCACCAAATTAAGAGAAATTGGAATGAAAATGCCAGGTCTGAGGCCCCAGTCCTTCCCCTGATCTAGAGGAGGGAACCAAGATGCCTCAGCACCACCACTTTCCAGCCCACCATAGGCTGACCAGAAGCTCAGGAGCACAAGCTGCAAATCTTCACAGAAATTCATTAAGTAAAGAGTTTTTCTAAAAATACTATTTCCTTTCCTGAGATCATTTGCTCCTGAGAGGAATGCTTACCTAACAGATAAACATAGATCTGAGCAACATGCAACACAAAGGCAAATGTGAAGGAAATAAAAAATTCTGCAAGGTGTTAACCAGAAAGCAAGGCAAAATGTGTATACATGAATTTGAAAAACAAACTGCTTCAAATCTGTTTGAAAATGCTATTCACACCTTTCAAGCAAAACAGTCAGTGTTTTTTATCTTGTTGTTTGTGGTTTGTTTTTTTTCTGCTGACACAGTTTTACCCTGAAACAAAAATATTTCAAGGTAGAAAATGTTGCTTTAGCAGCCTCCCAGAGAGAGTGGGATCTGAATCCGGCTCTTCACCAGGAAAAGGTTTTTGGATGTTGTTTTCAGGACTAGTGGATGTGGAATTCCACATGTAATGGCAAAAATACTCCAGAATTTTATTTTATTTTATTTTTTTTAAGAATAGGAATTAAGCATTACACTTGAATTACTGAAGTGTCATCTAAAAGAGAAACGTCACACACTCCAGTTCTACAGACAAGACCAGAGAGACCCTAATGTTTACAGGAACTATGAAGACTACAGTGGCAATACCCTGACTGTCCATAAATCAATAAAAGCGTTGCACTTGACTCAAGATTTTACCATAGATGCCATAATTGATTTTAATTTTCTGATTGCTGAATCAGCCAAGGTAGTTGCTTCTGTGGGCTATACTTCATCAGCATCCACCTCATTGTAGTCTCTTCAGTGCTACTCATCCTCTGTGCACCTGGCTGGTCACACATGAAAAGTCCGTAACGTGGCCACCACGTTAACAGGTTTGGACATGTGTGTTCTGTATGTATGCATCCATATCCATATTGCCAGCATATTACCTATGTATACTTTTTAGCTTTACAGTAATACCCGAATAATTTCATTTAAAGTCATTAAGAGCAACTACAGTGGTTACAGGTGGCTTTACTAGAGAAGAGGAAAAAAAGCTTGTCTCAAGGAACTTGAAAACGTGGTAGGGGTTTTAGTGTACCTCATTAATTTGTCCTGAATTGCAGACATTCTTTGATTGTGATACTCTTTAATGGCAATTCTTAATTGTTGACATTAAAAAATATGCTGAGCTGAGCATAGAGAGGAATTCTGGCTACAGTGCAGACGTTACTTCCTATTCTCAAAAATTAAGCATAACGGGCACAGTGGCTTAATAACCTCTCTCAAGAACCATAGTTCAATCCCAAGTGCCATCAGAAAGGTTAGATATTTAAATCTTGGCAAATAGGCAGTTTATGAATTTCAGTGCACATTGGCAACTTAGTCAAGTCTTGAGACAATGGAAAATCTAGAAGAGAAGAAGAGGACTTCTCTCCTAAGCGAAAGCAAAGGCACAGACTCAGATATGCTTCTTCCAACATACAGCTTCAATTAGTATTATTCATCAAAGTGCTGTGTGCATCCAGAGATTCAGTCCAACTTTTTGAACATGTAGGAAGGAGTCCAGTTGTACTGAGCTCAGTTGCTGCTGCAACCAGCTCTAGTGCCGTGCTATGGCATTGAACCATGTTCTCACATGTGGGACGTATGCTCTCTTGACCAACCTGAAAATATTGAAATTGTCTTTTGAGGGAAAAGGATAATAGGATAAATAGAGGCTGCTGAGGACAACACAAATTGCACTGTCTCGGAAGTCCAGCTCTGTTCACTGTATTTGGACCAGGAAAGTACCCACCTTATTCTGCTTATGAGAAACCAAAAACAAACAAACAAACAAAAAAAAACACCAAACAAACAAAAAGAACTCTTGTTACTGCTATCACTGCTATCATTGCCATGTTCAGGAACTGTTTGCTAAGTTAAAGTTTTGTTCAGGATATTATTCTTGCCTTGAGAAATTGAAAGTTATAAACTCTTTCAGATCATGCTATATAAATAACTCAGGTCTGAATTAATCTACAAAGTTTGTTAGAAATGAAGGTCAGGACTTGAGTTCGCAGCAATTAGAATCATTGATATTTTCATGGTGTCAGCCTTCTTTTCCTGATTATCAGGTTCTGTCTTGATAGCACCTAAAAAGTTTGCCCCTCTGACCCTGCTTGAGTTTAGATGTTGATACTATAAAGTTGAGAATATGTTTCTGCATTACTTTTTGTAAGTCAAAGAAAATTTGTTTTAGAAAACATCATGAAAAACAGAAAATAAGCATGCAGTAATATATAATTTTACATATTTTAATTGAATACTATAACGAAGTAAAATACTGATCTGGATTCTGCCTTCTCCAACCTTTGCCTCAACACTTAATGCAATTTATTAATGGTGTTCTGACCTACAAGATAACTAACTAGGAGATCAACTTCCAGCACAAACCTCTGCAAATAAGCTTGTCAGTATTCAGCTATTTTTTTGGAGAGCAAGGACAGAATGTTGATCTGCTGGTGGGAGGCTTGAAAAGAAAAGAAACTCCATTCCCCGGGATCCCTTCAAAAAGAAAGTCATGATGGTCATCAAGAGATCCTCGATTAAAGGTATTTGTCGACCCTTCTCCTAGCACAAAAAGAAAGCATCCTGCAACAATACTGACAAACATGAAATCCCTCTGCAAATCCACAGACAAATCCACCCTTCTAAATAATGTTTGCACATACCACCTAATTTCATTCCAACTCAATGGAACAGTAGACGACAGAAAGTGTTTTACATCAGCCATGTTTATGAACCTAGTTGTCTAGATATTCTTTTTTCCCAAAAGCTGATTAATTGACCTTCTAACAGGCATCAGAAAATCAACATGGGAAACAGATTGGGAAAATAGAGATCTGTTGCTCATAAACAGCTTGAATTTCTATGATTTCCTCTTCAAAACCCAGCTTCCACTAATGTAAATTGCAGAAAAGATAGCTCAGCACTTCTTCAAAACAGATCAAAGTCACGTGCCCATAAAAACAGTTGCCAATTAAAGGTTTAGTTAATGTGAGATGATTTATCAGATAATGCATATCTAATGTACATAAGAACATAGTCACCGTCGTTGTCCATTACTAGGAATGCTGTACTCGGTGGAGAGGGTGTCTAATTGTGTGTGAGATTACACCTGGAGAGGAGGGCTGCTAACACGATGAGGGGACTGGAGCACCTGGCACACAAGGACAGGCCGAGAGAGCTGGGCCTGTTCAGCCTGGAGAAGAGAAGACTGAGGGGAGCCCTCATCCATGGCTATAAATATCTGAGGGGAGGGTGTCACGAGGATGGAAGAGGGCTCTTTTCAGTTGTGCTCAGCAAGAGGATGAGAGGCAACAGGCACAAACTGAAGCACAGGAGGTTCCAGCTGAATATGGGCACTTCTTTACTGTGAGGGTGACAGAGCACTGGCAAAGGTTGCCCAGAGAGGTTGCGGAGTCTCCTTCTCTGCAGATACTCAAAACCCTCCTGAGATCCTGCTTGGCAGGAGGGTTGGACCAGATGGTCTTCAGAGGTCCCTTCCAGCCTCAGCCGTTCTGGGATTCTGTGATTCTATAATTCTAAAGCACAGTGATCAGGAAAAATTAATTCTAAATGGGATAACTATGAAGATGCTCAGGAAAGAAAAGAAAAAAGAAAGCAAAAAGAAGTAAAAGAGCTTGGCCAGTTTAATGAGCAAAATGAAGACTGAAAAGGGATGTGATCTTTCTCTTCTTTTTCTCTCCCTTTTCATTTTCCTTTTTCTTTTCCTTAAATATACTAGGTGCTAGTAAATAGCAAGGAAGAAGAACATTTATTCAGCTTTAAAAATGTTGCTATCATAAGAAAAGTTGGAGAAACCTGGTCATTAAAATATTTTGGTTTAAATGAAAGATGATTTCCTACAGTCAGAATAAAGTTCTGAAACAGCATCTCAGTAAGGCTCAGTTCAAGAGAGAGAGCTAGTAAATTTTTACACAGTTCTATGATGTGGCTGTTTGAAATAACAGAAGACCGGGCATTACAGTCCTTCCGCTCTTACGTTGCTATGACTGGCATCATACTGCAAATAAATCCCAGACACATTTGTGAAGAAGAGATATGCAGGAAGAGATTCAGCTTTAGCTACCCACATCTCTTGCCTCAGAAATCCTTTCTACATTTGCAACAAATAACACAAGAGGCAGCAGTCTTCTCCATTACACAATCTCAAGTCATCCTCTAAGTAGCTCAACCTTCTGAATTAAATAAAGCAAGGGTCCTATGACTTTGCTACTGTAATAATAATCTTTGCCAGAGTCTTCTGAGTAAAACACTCTAGCATATGCATAGTCAAACACACTTCATTGAACTTAATACCATACAGTCCTTTCCCCTTGAAAGGAAACTGCAGGTGCATGATTTTTGTACACAGTAGTTTTCTTATGGTCTTGAAGTTACCAGAAAAAGAAAAGAAAAGAAAAGAAAAGAAAAGAAAAGAAAAGAAAAGAAAAGAAAAGAAAAGAAAAGAAAAGAAAAGAAAAGAAAAGAAAAGAAAAGAAAAGAAAAGAAAAGAAAAGAAAAGAAAAGAAAAGAAAAGAAAAGAAAAGAAAAGAAAAGAAAAGAAAAGAAAAGAAAAGAAAAGAAAAGAAAAGAAAAGAAAAGAAAAGAAAAGAAAAGAAAAGAAAAGAAAAGAAAAGAAAAGAAAAGAAAAGAAAAGAAAAGAAAAGAAAAGAAAAGAAAAGAAAAGAAAAGAAAAGAAAAGAAAAGAAAAGAAAAGAAAAGAAAAGAAAAGAAAAGAAAAGAAAAGAAAAGAAAAGAAAAGAAAAGAAAAGAAAAGAAAAGAAAAGAAAAGAAAAGAAAAGAAAAGAAAAGAAAAAAGAAAAGAAAAGAAAAGAAAAGAAAAGAAAAGAAAAGAAAAGAAAAGAAAAGAAAAGAAAAGAAAAGAAAAGAAAAGAAAAGAAAAGAAAAGAAAAGAAAAGAAAAGAAAAGAAAAGAAAAGAAAAGAAAAAGGAGAAAAAGGAGAAAAAAAGAGAAAAAAGATAGTGAGAGATAGAGATGGTAAGTGGGAATTTTCCATACTCTAGATGCCTAGTTAAAAGATAGAATGGTATAACCTTATTTTTTCTTGCTAATACACCTCAACTCTGACCTTCCTGAAAACCTGGACCTCCTGGGTAATATGGTAATTTAATGTGAGCGCTTATATGCTGATTTCTATGGAGTGGGTTGGCTTTGTGAAATACGACGTGGTTTACTTTTAAATAGAGCTCAGCTGAGACCTAAAATGGAACTGGAAACAGGCCTCCAATGGAGAGAAATAAATGCCTAATTTACTATCCCACTTAATCCAGCACTTTTTCCTTAAGTCATTATCTCCTATTCCTCATTATTGTGGCAGCACAGTCATGAAAGACATGTGCAGTGAGACCATGATTTGAGTACTTCTGTTTACAATAGCCACCACTTATCATTAAAAAAAAAAATAGTATAGCTGAGCTGCCGCATCCAAAAGCATCCAAAATCAAAGATAAATAGGATAAGGTCTATGAATCTACGCTCCAACCCAGATATATCCTTACCTGGAGAGTATCATACACAACTTTAGCTGTAAAATCACAAAGCATCGTTTATGGTAACATGGATGACACAGGAGATAAGCAGTGCATCGGATAGCAGCTACCACACATTTCAACGTCCTTTTCTACAGGCTGCATTTTTGACATATTTGCAAGAGCTGGCATGGCACACACAGGGAGTCAGGACTGCTCTAGGTAAGCAAAGCAACTCCCCTGTTCCCTCAGGTGGTCAGCCACTGCAGCGGGGCGCCGGGGAGCACCACATGCATCACCTCCCACCAGCTCCAGCTGGTTGCTGCCAAACCAGTCCCACCGCTGGTGCTTCCTCCCTGCTCAGCTGCCCGAAATCTAAATCCACTCTGAAAGGCTGCAGGGATGCTGGAGCTCACGCAGAGGATGAACGGAGGTGGCAGAGCCTGCAAGGAGGCAGTGCTGCTCTGCGGGGTCCAGCTGCCCCGGGGCGCTGCCGGAGCCCTGCGAGGCTGAGCCCACAGAGCCCTGCCCTGCTGCTGCGGTGGTGGTGGTGGTGTGGCCACCTGGACTCCGGCACACGTCTCTGTCTTGTCTTTGCGCCTCAGCACGAGATTAGAATACCAGCTAGAAAAGGATGTCGTGTGTCCTAACATTTCAAGTATGCATATAAATTAAAATGTTCTCAAATTAAAAAAAAATAGGATCTGTAAGTTCGGAACGCCTCAGGGCAACAGTAACTGACTTGTCATGTGCCCATTAAATTTAGTATTCATTAAGGACAATGTCTTTTTAGTGCTTTAACAAACCTGCACAGCTCCTACCTCACTACAGCACACACTGCCTGGTCCCTCGCATGTAAAGTTCGGCTCCCCGTCAACGTGTGAGTTAATTTATGTCATATAAATTTCTTCACTTTATACATTTTAAAGGAGAAAAAAATATTCATTTACCAAATGGCTTTGCAAAATGACAGGTTGCAAGGCACAAATTGTTTAAACACTGGAAAATGTCTTGAGGGTGCCCTCATACTGTGAAACCTGCACAGAAAAGCTCTCCGCGACAACCTTCCACCCGCCCAGGAGGTCGGAGGTACACAAACAAAAGCCATACTTTATCACTTTCCGAAATGGCACAATCTGAAAATGCAAATGAGCTAGTTAATTTCTTGCAAGTTTCACATTAATTATTACTCTTTATCAGTTTAAATATTAGTGTCATATGTATGATTATGGGACTACTTGTCTGCATATTTAGAACAGATGTTTCAAGAAATGTGGAGTGTAAATATTTATGGGTTAAAAGCAGAGACTTTGTAATTTAAAGAGCTCTATTAATGGTTCTCACACTGCCTTATTTCATACTACGGAGAACCACTTCTCCATGGCTTTGCTTAGAAGACGCTCAAATGCTTTGTATATACATGTGAACTGCCACTTGTAAATTCTGCTTGTCCAGCTCAGAATATCTAATATTCAATACATGCAGGCCCAGAAAAAAAAAAATCGTTTCCCAGAGAGAGTTTTTCTCTCTCTTTATTTTTTTCCCCAGGTCTCACACCTCTTTTCCTTTCCTTCTACTATTTCCACGAAGTAGGTACTGGGCACCTTTCAAAACCCTGGCCAAAATCTTTGAGCCGGGAAAATTAGAAATGAAGATATCCAAAGCGAGCTATCACTTGGCAGCCTGGGCTGACATTTTTCAGATCACATAATCCTAACCCAGCGTAAGGGCTATTCCTCCTGCAATCAGACGGAAGGAATTGCAACCGATCACGGGAGGGATTTGTGGTTACCAGCTCTTCAGCAAAGCCCCAGGCACAGCGGGGAGAGCTGCACGGGCGCGCCTGGCTCGGTGTTTCATGTGGCTGAAGCAAAGGAGATGCCGCTCCTCCCACCGCACCCTCCGAACATCCCCCCTGTTCTACACATCATTACACCTAACCTGTTTATCAAAAATTCATGACATGTAAATTTGATAGATAGTTCTCAATCTAGTAACGAAAAAGCTAAGTAAATTAACATCAAGCTCAGATTTGGCGCAAATTACCCCATCGTTCAAAGCAGACGCAAAATGCAGAACGCATGGTTTCCGCGCAGAACACGGCACAGCTCAGCCCGCGGGCAGGCAGGACCAGAGCGGTGGCACCGCTGGTGCCACCAAACCTGGGTGATTGTTTGTTTTTGTTGTTTTTTGTTTGTTTGGCAGTGTTGTTGGGTTTCTTTTGGGGGGGGGGGGGAGAACCACCCTATCAACAAAGTCGAGAACTGAACTCTCAAGGAAGTTTGGAGTTTCCAGCTTCAAATCCTTTCTTCTGTAACTTTGTAAACAACAGAGAGAGAATTTTGCATGGTGAAGGTAAAAAGAAAAAAAAAATCCAACAGGCTTTTGCACTGAATAACATCTAGAACTACCTCTCAGATAGGAAGATGTCAGAGACAGTTGCTAGCACAGGAAAACAAGGGCAGGATGAGGACTGCGGACTCAGCGCTGCGAGGGGCAGGTCTCTGTACGCATATGCTCCATTAGTGCCAGTACAGCTGGACCGATCTCCCGTAGAAACCAGGAGGCCACAGGGAAGAAGGTGACTTAATGCAACATGATTTGTTTAATGTTTTTAGAACTTCTTCTGGAAAAAAAAAAGTCAGGAATTGTTGTGATTTGTTTTTTTTTTCCTTATGAAAGAGGAAGCTACAGCTTCACTTGTGTTTTCATAAGAGAAATTTCATATATTAAGAGCCACCAGCCAAGAGTCCAAGATTATTTCTTTTAGCCTGGGATCTGATTTCTTTGGGATTTCCTTATCTCCTTATAGAAGCCATGGCAAAAAGTAGAGGAAAACACAGGGCCGTGGAGCCACTTGCCTTACCCACAGAACAGGTGGCCAGGCAGAGGAAGGTGCCCCAGGACCTGTGTCCTGTGGCATTCAGTGCTCCTCACGCTGCTCCTGTTGCTGCAGTGGTTGTAACATTGCCCTGCTCAATTCTTTTAACAGGCTGCCAGCGTTTTACAAATGAAAGAAGAGGCACAGTTACCTAGAAATAGGCAAGCATTACATTCTGGAGGGGAAGGAATTATGGATTGAATTACAGAGGAGAAGAGGAGATGAAGATTATTTTACTTTTGTTGAATCAAAAGTGCTTTGCTCAACTCAAAGCGAATAAAAATTTGTTTCAGTTTCACTTGATACTTTTGTTGAAAAATATCCTAGAGTATTTCCAAAGAGGATGAAAACACTTTTTAAATAAGTTGTATAACCGAAGAAATAAAACAAATCATTTTACTTTAGGACCAGGAAATATTTTGATTTTTAAAAAATCAAAAGCTGAAGAGAGTAGAAAATATACCCAACCCTGTCATTTGGGTTCCCACTCCATTTTTCTCCTTTCCCTCTGATTTTCAGGTTGCCACCAATGTGGGAAAAACAAGATTCACCCATTCACCCTACTCTTTAGGATTTATTTTCTGAATATCAAATTTATCACGAAGTTAATAAAATTATTAAATCTTCTAAAATTAAAAAAAATAAGCATTTGTCACAACAGCACATAATGAAATGCTGAGATCGCACCTGACCCTCCCTCTCTTCTCTGTCCCTCTTCCCGTTGGGAAGCTCAAATGGTTTATTAGAAATGGATGAGTTAATCCCCAAGACATTACAGCAGGAAAAGATTGTTACCCCTGTTTTTTAAAAGAGAAAAAAATGAGCAACCAGAGTATATGTTCCTGGGAGTGGCGTACAGTGTGCCAGTGCAAAGAGCAATAAGATTTGCTGGCAAGGTAAGCCATTACCATTACAGAACATTGTAGAGGTATTAGTACTGTGTTTTGAATGTAGCACAGTATTTGCAGCTTAGTACCCTGCAGTTTCCGTCCCTACTGAAAGACTATCAGGAATAGCAGGTATTGGCAGCGGTCTATAACGTTTTCATTAATTACAGAATGAGCCAGACATTCTAATCATCAGAAAGTCTATTTGGTCCACGACTGTCAGCTCTCCTTTCAACCTACTTAAGTCTCTGATAGATATTTGATGCAGAAACATACTTAAAACCCTTCACAATTTCACAGGGCAATCAAAATTTCCTATCTGGCAAGTTTAAATTACTCTAAGTACCAAAATCAGAACACTACACAACCTTTTTTCATTTCTTTCCACGACTTAAGGTTTTCGCCGCTCTTTTGGTAAAGTCAATGTATAAACAATGGTATGACCGCATGAACAACTTCTAAGGCATTTGTCTGGATGCCTGCATGCAGCAAGTCCAGTTCATCAGAATTAAGGGTCACTTGAACAGTTTGCTAATGCCAGAGTCTAACAAGTTTCAGAGCAGAACAAGTATCTACATTTGATTTAATTGTTGCCACTTATTTAGTCTTCTTACAGTTTCAAGCTCATGTTTGTAAGTATTATGCAATTGCTCAGCTGCTACGTCAATCGACATATTGTAAAATGATTAAACGAATAAATATTCGGCTATATGTATAAATGACCTATCCTAGGGGACAAGAGCCATTATTCACTGAGCATAATGCATCTCAAGGAAAGCAATGAAATTAATCAGAGGTCTGGGAAACCTGACATATGAGAAAAGATTAGAAGAGTTGGGGCTGTTTATCCTAAAAAAGAACAGTCAGTAGAGGACATGATAACAATTTTCAAGTGCGTCGACAGTTGTAAAAAAGATGGAAGGAAAATCAGGTTTTTGTGTTTACAGTGAATGGGCAAAAGAACTAAGGGATTTAAATTGCAGCAAGGGAGATCCAGGTCTTATGGTAGGGAAAAAGAAAAAAAAAAAGAACAAGGGAGAGTGAAGCACTGGAATAGGTTTCCTGGGGAATTTCTAACACAGGAGAGTAGGCAGCATGTACGCCTTGTCAGCACTGAGACGGGTAAGGTGAACTGTGCCGGCAACATGGCCCTGATGACATCCCCTGGTGCTTTTCCAGCCAGGTTTTCCTGTGAGCCACACAAAAGCTCACTCTATTGGAGAGGAGTAGAATGTCTTGCTAATTGAATGTCAAAGCAATTAAAGTGGGTATAGACTTCTCTCAACATTATCTTGACTTGATAAAATAAAGTTGTTTTGACAATGCACACTGACAATTCCTGATTTTCAACTGCGGCTATTTTTCTTGAGGCAAGACATGGAAAATGTTGAGACTTTAGAGTGAATTCTCAAAATATATGCAGAAACATTATTTTCAGAATATGCCTATTAGACAAAACTAATCAGCAATTTTCAAGGTATTTCCATGATCATAGCTCTTTGTAACTTAAAGATTACTTCCCTCTCGCCATCCCCACAAACGCCACCCGACTACTACGTGTAAAGCATTCTTAATAGAGTTTAATAGGTTTGCCTTCCAGACATGCTCAAGCTGATGGTCCAGCCCGGATGACGATACCTATAGCGTTAAACATTAAAATTCAAATATCTCTTTATTTGCTAATAATCTCATGTTCACTTTTATTTTAACCGCACACGCTATATGCACAAATACACAACTTCCAATAGATATAATTTTGTCCGTACTTGCATTTTCTCTTTTTCATCATCTTCTACTCAGACTGAGTTCTGTATCACCGCTCACGGTTTGAACGTGAGCTCACTGAAGTTTGACCTGGTCAGGGAGACTCCAACAGGACAAAACAAAAGGGAAGAGGACGTTGCCTTCCAACAGCTCACCCTCACCTGGGAGTGCAAGGAAACACACCCAGAGCCCACTTCAGCTGTGCACAATTCCCACTGAAGTCAGTTGCCAGGAACAGATACATAAGCCTCGAACAAAGCGCAGGAATGGCTGTCCCGGCTTATCCAAAGAGCCATCTATCTCAGAGAAGAGTTTAAGCACAGAGCAAACATCCAGTGATATTTCCCCAGAACACTTTCCCAGCAATTTGACTATTTGCAGCTGAGGGATTTCCTGAGGCAGAGGTCAGTCCTTTGTATTTAATAGCCCTCATCTCATCAGCGATCCTGCTCCGCTGCCATTTGAACCCGCACAAACTTTTGGCAGCGAGGAGGTGCACAGTTTAGCTACCTCTTGCGTGAGGGAAGCACTTTGTGCCTGCTTGCCCTGAGCCCTGCCTTCTGCAGGCGTGGTGCCCTCTGGTCCTTGCATAGGAACAGGCGGTGAATAATTGACTCCTGAAAGGCACCTGGAGGCCAGAGCTGGCTTCCACCTGCGACCTCTGTTACAGCCCTCAGCGGCCTCCCTGCCAGCCTGGAGGACCGAACCCACTTGGTCGTTTCCCGTACCCAGCATCTTTTATCACCTTTCAGTGACCGGCCTCCAGCTCTCCTGGCCGTTCGGAGACGAGAGGACCACAGCAGTACACACAAGTCCAGACGTGAGCGTGCCAGGGTCTGCCTGCGCCCAGTGGGACAGCGGTGTCTGCAGATGTCTTCTCCATCCCTTTCCTAACATTATTTACTGCCATTTGCTGATGTCCTTAGGCACTGCCTATTATAAAAACCCCAAGGTACGCTTAAATGCTTTTCTGAATGAGAGCACTAGACTTCAGTTGTCCTGTCTCCTCTCTTTTAGATCTTAATTTCCTTAGACCGTGTAACGGAACACCCACAGAAGAACCTGTAGCCTTGCAACAAACTGCCCAGTAGAGTTTTCTACCTCCACATGCAGTGTGGGCATCCATCACAGCTTGATGTGCCCATCTCCTCCAGGGCCATGGATCATGTAAGTATTTCCAGTTGTCAGAAATGCCCTCCAAAAAGCACTGGCGTAAAAGAGAGTATATTCAGAAGAATAAATGTTGATGCTTGGATTCATCCTTCAAATTTCTATTAAAAAAAAAAAAAAAAAAAGAAGGAGAGGAAAGTTCTGCTGGGAGGCTGTTGTTTGTCCCAGGCCACTTTAGGAACAAAAGCCCATGAGAGCTAAAGCAGTGCTTTGAAGAGGGCTGCACGTACAAGGCAGTGGGCTACAAGCCCATCAGCTTAGCAAGCTGGACAGGAAAAGTAAAGTTTTGATAAGCGAGTAGCCTCTCTATCCATAAACTAGTGCATCTGAGGTGGGAGAATATCCAGTACAGTGCCTGAAGCAGAATTCATCTATCCAGCTTCCCCTGATGCAAGAAGTGCAAAATTCACTCTGTTCATAACTACCTCACTGTTTATTCCCGCTTCCTCTTCCAGGTGAGGATTTTAAACTACCCTGTGAACAAAAGTCTTTCAGAAGGTAAAGTTGCTTTGCAGAAGACAGAGAAATCTGAGAAAAACGACGGACTGAGTCTGCTAAGAATTGGATTTTTCCAGTAGCTAATAATTTGTCTGACGCAAGATGCAAAAGTGTTTGGTAAGTTACTTACAGAGAATAATTGGCCAGTTCTGTTAAGTAGGGGCAGTTATGAATGCTGCTATCAGTCTTTGACCTTTACAGATCCAGAGCTCTGGTTGCACACCTTTCCACAGCATGGACTATGTGTGATAAAAAATGAATGCATTTATTTATTGTCATGCTTTTTCCTGTCCTTTGCATAAGTAGTGTATGAAATGCAGCTCGCTCCTTCTAATGCCTGCACTCACTGAGCTCTTTCCACGGTGCTTGATGGCACAAGTTCCATTGCAAAGATAACTCACCCAATTCTTCCGTGCGTTCCTGCCATGCTCTGCCTCATGCTTCCATCACAAAGTACAAATCCAGAGCCCAAGTTTAGCCGAGCAGCAGCTTGGTTGCTGTGATTTTATGCCACTAATGAGTGACTGCTGGAGCCTGAGGCTGCCAGCACTCAGCTCAGCCTCTGGTATGTGCCAGTTCGCCATATCCAAAATAGCCCCTCCATACCCCCACAGATATTCATATCAATAACAGATGTATATTTACTATGTCTATTTGACAAAATTAAAATATATGAATCCACATATAATTTGCATTAAAGCTATCATTAAAGCTAGCACTCAATAAACATTTATTCCTGATCCTGTTTTCCAAGGAATGGCTACTTTAAACCCAGCGACCTTCCAAAACTGCACTTACAAGAAGGGCATTACTGCAGACACATCAAACCAGCTTTATCTTTGGCTCCATCAAACTCTGTAAAGACCAGGGAACTGCATACATCTGCACGATACTCTGTTCTAAAAAATGAGTCATTCCAAATTGCAGGCTGTTTTCCATCCTTTCCTTTCACAAGCTGTACAACATGCAAGGAAAAAAAAAAATAATAACTTCCTCACTCTTTTCTGCTACTACTCCGTGGAGCAAGCTGTCCCACAGCCTCCGGAGAAGACCTCCGTGCTCTGATCTTGTCCGCACTTTGACAAATCCAGAGCGGCCGCACTGATATTAAATGTATTGGTCCAGATTTACACCAGAGCAAATGAGCACACAGTCTGACCTTTTCTCTCCTTCCTTTCAGACCTCCTAATGGTTTTTTTTTAATAGAAAAGATAAAGTATTTGTAAAACAAAGGAAATCCCTCAAATACCATGTAAATTCCCCTTCTAATTTTCCCAGATTCATTTTCAAACTCCTTAAAAAAAAAATCCTGCAGAGAGAAATCGGCAACGCTTTCCCCTCGGGCTCCACCTGCCCGCTGCACCCGCCCGCCCGGCCCCAGCCCGCCACCCAAGCTCTCCACCCGGCGCTGCGCCCAGAAGGAGGTGGTGACATCAACCTTGCTGCGAACCTGCCCTCGCATTTCAGCTGGCCCCTTCCACTCACACATCAGCACACACCACAATTTTTTGCAGCCTCAGTGATACGGCCTTGCTTTTCCCTCTGAAGGTTTCCGCTAATGAAATCTTAAGGACCTCAGTCAGCTGAGGACAGACAGCGCGTGGATTCCCTTTGGTTACAGCGTCTCAGCCAATTCAGTAAAAGACAGCGTCATTTCTTTACTTAACATATTTTCCCCGTCCTTAACTTCGCTTTTGACTCACTATTCCCCAAAGCTCCTAAGGTTTGTTGATTTGCATTTACTTGTTCATTTTGTTAGAAGTACACTAAGTGGATTGATATAGTTTAAGATTCATTGTGTCTTTTAAAGTTAGTAGGAAGCACAGCTCTTCTGAAGTGAGTGAAAGATAATGATAAAAAATACTTTTGTTCTTCGCCTCACACAAAGTACTTTTGCTGAAATCAGAAAGTCCCACTTTCATTTGTATCATTTTTTTAAACCTAGTAATCACAGCAAAGCAGCATTACTAACTTTTGAGTCATCAGCAGCACAAATAAAGCTTTCATGAATTACAATAATTTCTCATCAAGGCTTTCCCACAGAGAAAAAAAAAATCACACAATGCCACGTATCAAAAATCAAAGGCTGAAGTTTTGGTACACAACGTTTTTAGGAATAAAAAAGATTGCAGAAAACATAAGCAGAAAATCAGAAACAGGCTGGAGTGATGCCTCTGCGACAGCTCCATGCACTTCAACATACCCTTCGCTATTCACAAATGCAGCCTTCCCTGTGAGAAAAAAAAATGGGGCAAAAATCCTACTGAGCAGCATGCTCCAAACTTGCTCTTTTTGTAACCTTGAGGGAGAACTCTCCACCTTCTGCAATGCCAAAGAAGAAATTAGAGCCTCCTCCTCTCCAGGCTGAACATCCCAGCTCTCTCAGCCTCTCCTCGCAGGAGAGGTGCTGCAGCCCCTTCAGCATCCGTGTGGTCCTTTGGTGGGATCTCCACACTTTGTCCAGGCCTCTCTCGTACCAGGGGCCCAGAACTGACCCAGGACACCAGCTGCGGCCTCTCCCGTGCCGAGCAGAAGGGCAGGATTGCTCCCTTGGCCTGCTGTGACACCTCCCAGGGCAGCCCAGGGTGCTGGTGGCCTTCTTAGTGCCAAGGGAACGTTGCTGGCTCGTGTTCAGCTTGGTGGCCTCCAGGACCTAACGCTACTTGTTTCCTGTAGCAGCATTTTTCATGCCAGCACCACGTTTTCTCCTGTAGTGGTCCTCTCTGCTGTTTATAAAGGCTCCCTGGAGCACTGTAGCCATTAGCTCACTCACTGCACAGGAGATTCTCTTTTTCCACATCCAGAAACTAAGAATTCACAAACCTAAATTCAATTTACGGTGATACAACCCATCGTTGTCCTATAACCCTGACAGAAAAGGACGGCTCTCCAGGATGGGCAAGCTGCATGGGCCCCAGTTTAACTAAAAGTCTACAGGAGTCATCGATCCACAGTCACACCCTTTGGTATTTTTGCTGCAACTCCTTGAGGAATCTGGATTGTATTTAGAAATCCATTTTGACATTCAGCACAGGATTACGCTTCCCCTTATCACAAGCCTTTTTTACTGCTCAGTCTCGCTTCCTAAACCATCGGCATGCTATCAACTTCGCATTGCTCGGAACCTTCTGGATAGACCAGGACCGGTGATTAACAGCAGCACTGACTCAGCAAGGGCCATTGCAGCAGCTCACTAACCACAGACCCCACTGCTGGACAGTGTTTGCTTTCAGTCCATCCTCTATCCACTACATAAAACTTTTAGTTCCTTTATGTGTAGAATGGTTGTCCTAAAAACGCAGCTTTCCAAGTCCCAGGACCCATTTCACATGGAAACGTTGAAACACCTCAGGTGTCTGTCTGAGCAAATCTCCTTCCCGGGATGGGATAGCTGAGTCTTTGACATTGAACACGTTCTGTATTTTTTCTACTACTACCTTATTTTCTTTCCTCCTCTTAAAATACAGTGTGTCTGTTAAGGATTATAGGACAGAGAATGGATTTTATTAAATATTAAATTTTCTACAGTATATGTAATTTGGAGTTTGTCAGATCTGAGTCTCTGTAAGTTATGAGCTCAAAATTTGTAGACTAGAATAGATTATGTATTTTATTGGATCTCCACTGGGCAGCATCCATCATGTACTTTCTTTTATCTCTGTCAGTAAGTAACAATTAAGGTGAATTTATGACAACAATCCTTATAACAGATACATACAGAAGTTTACGAACACTTACTCTATTACACCAGCAGCCCACCTCCACAAACTGCACAACCGAGAGCACGCAGGTCTTCCTGAAGGCTTCCGGAAGCCAGAGGTGGCACAATGCAATTTGTGAGTTGTGCTAAAATTTAATCCTAACTGGGATTAATCCTTAAGAGACAAACAAACTGGACTTTAAAGCAAGAAAATTCATAAATAGGAGTTCAGGTTCAGGAGGTGATTCGCAAGGTGGGAAGGCAAACAGTTGTGGGACCCCTGCAAAGCCAGCTCCGCTCATCTAGGCTGCAACTCAACCCACCAAAGAGACTTCAGTCTTGAAAGAGACTTTTGGCCATGCCCCAAACTCTCCAGTTCCACCTCTGCAGTCCCCTCTAACATGTCCTTACCCATAAGCAGCAATTTGCAAATGTGAAGGGAGAAAAACAGGCTTTTCACGTCCTTAAAAATGAAACCTTGTACTTAATGCTTTGCTATGTTATCTGCAAAATGTCAATTCTTTCAGGAGTTATTGTTGCAAAAGAGAAAATCAAGATCATTTACATCTATTTTATGCCCCATCCAGCCTGGAACCCAAAGCCGCTGAGTTACTTCTTTATTTACTGCTTTTATGAGGTGTGAATACGAAAAGGTCTTTCTCTTCCTCATGAACCTGAACAACCAGAGGGAGTAATCCAAAATCCACGAGAGGAAAAGAATTCCTCAAAGTGACTCTGTCTGTGTGTCCTTTGAGGATCTCGGGTACCTAATCTCACAAGCAAAACAGGTAATTAGCAATTTCAGTACTCAGACATTTCGTGATGTCTCTGAGAGGTGCAGTACACAGCAGCGTCAAAAATGCTCACATTTGTCACCAGAATAGACCCTGCTGCAGCAGAGCACAGATCCGACGTTAGTCAATGACAAGCACTGATTCAACAGATAACTCCACTCCTCAATGTTAAACGCAGGGCAGATTTGCTTTTTATATATTTATTTCCGTGTGTATTTTGCAGAACTTGAGACCAGCGAGTTAATCCTAAATACCACGAACACATCAGTAAAAGCCAAAGTACGCATTCAAGGCTTATTTTTTAAAACAAATTAAGCTAAACAGCCTCATCACCAATTTTTTATTTTTAATCTTAGAAGTGGCCCTTTTCATCCGTAACACATGCTGCCAGAGCACCAGACGTAGCTGCACTGTGGCAGCAGGAGATGCTGAACAGGTAATCAGCTACAAAAGGAAAGTGCAGTAGGCAAACTAGCTGATTTTTGATACTCCATCTGGGGAAAATGGAGAAATTTGTCAGAAGTGAATAAAAATAATTCTGTTTGATTTACTTCACCTTTAGTAACGCAAAATGGTGGTAGCATGTTTGGTTTCTTTTAATTCCAGAGATACTTTTCAATAGGCAGCAGGAATTAAAATAAGCAACTAGTATGTCTAAAATTAAAATGGTAAACTTAATATTAAATTATAAACTACAAAAGAAATTGCCACCAGGAGCTTACAGGTTTCACACTGTACGTGAAACTCGCCCCCACACCACGAGAGAACAAACACAGCCTCACAGTCACACCGTGGTGGAGCACCCAAAATGACAAGGAAAAAAAATCTTAAATAGTCACAATTATGGTGCAGTTGTATTTTCCTGATTCCTGCAATACTTTTGAATTAGAAGGGTGATTACAATTTTTTTATTTTTTTTTACAATACAAGATCCATATCCACCATCAAATCTCTATGGAGAATGAGAGTGTAATTACCTATTTTAATGCACTTGTGCATGCCTACTGTACATTGAAATATCTCTTTCTTTAGGGTTATGGGTGAGTACATTACACACATACAAATGTACACAACTAGGAAGAAGCGACACGAATTAGCAATAAATAAAACATGCACAAGTATAGTCAGAAATCCTCAATAATATTTCAAGCCAGAAGCTTCAACAAATTTACCAGTGGGGAATAAAGCACAACTTCTGCTCAAAGACAAGCTGAAGTGGTTTTCCTCTTCAAACAGATGAAATAAACTTAGAAAAAAGCATCACTATTTTTCTTTTAATTTTCCCCATCTACTTTTTTTCCTTTATATACTCTAGCTGTGACTGGTACCACAGGCAGTGACATATAGACAGGGAAGGGACATGACATACATAAAGCAAACAGAAGCTGAACAAAACACAAGACGACGGCATTTACAACCCAGCTGACAAAGCCAGTCACTTCACTTTAAATAATGTGGCAGGCAGCAAAAATATAGTAATTACAAGAATTTCATTTTCATTAACTAATAAACCAAGGAAAACAATTTAAGTATCTGAATGTCATTTTTCAAATGAAAATAAACTGTAAACATTTGAATAACATCACAGCAGGGATAATATACCTAAGGAAACCTATTGAAATATGCTAGTGAATTCATCCTCTTTTATCACATTAAAACTGCAATTGACTGTAAACCTCCTACCACTCTCCACTGAGACTTTAATTGTAAAGATTCCTGTTACATATCATATTAGAATTTAGTTAAAATTGTAGAACACATTATTTCCAATCAGACAGCCAACCATCACTCACAAAGATTTTTAAAAAGGTGATTAATAATTCATCTCAGATAAGGAAAAGATCTATATTTATACCATCTTCTCAGCCACCATAAACTACCTGACAATTGTTCAGTAATGATGCCCAGTAAATTCTTTAAAATGGTAATTTGTCATTCTGTCACTTCATTTGTGACCTAAAATTCCTCACTTGAGGCATCATCAAATAAATTAATCACTTTCCAGGATCCATTTCTCTGTTCTGCACGTTATTATGCCCAGGCTCTCTTGTGTTTCTCTTCATTTACATATATTTAATGGCTCAGCAGTGGTTCACTATGGCACATAACGCACACATCTCATTACAGGTGAAATATTCTAACTGCCACTATCACTGGGAAAGAAAATAACTCTCCCAATTTAATTTTCCTGATGTAACAAAACCATGATTCTTCACTATGAAATGTTGATGCCATCCATCAGTCACAATCAATAAAATCATCATAGAAGTACGCCTTCTTTAGCATCATTCCTTCATACTGGTATTATTTGAGGGAGGTAATTAAACTCATAATATGTAATGAATGTAAATGAAGAAAAAACCCTCATGTTCTCCCTCTAACTATGCTTATTTTACTGCTTTGATTTAAAGTATTTTTACATCTTACAATCTATGAAATACACAAAGCCCTGAAGGAAAGGCATCAGAAGTACAGTAAGCATCAATCAATACATATAATGACTAATTAAAAAGGAACATATTTTAACATTAAAAAAAAAAACACCAAATGCTGTTATTTATGGATTTTTCACTTAAAATGATGCATTCCCTCTGGACTAATATATTTGCTGTCTTTCTGAAATATAGATTGCAATACACTAGTTTTAGATACTGTTGCTTGCATGCATCAAAAACAAAGTGATTTTATGGGTATCAGGTCCACCACAATCATTTAAAAACCATATATATAGATAAATATATATATGCAATCTACTCTAATACTAGAGAGAAAACCTTAATATTTTCAGTCTCTCATATATATGCCTGTGCTCATATCAGTCAAGAAAGAGAACAGTCTCTTAGACATGATAACTTTAAAACACATTTAAAGAAGTCCACACACACAAAAAAAAAAACTGCTTAGAGCAGTAAGTTTTTCCATAAGCAGCAAAAAGACACTGCCTCCTTTCGCTCTTGTTCTCCCCTGCAAGTATTCACCTGCCTTTGCTTCGAGCCTCGCCGGCTCGCACGCAGCGTGCACCCAGCCTTTGGTGGCTTGTCTTAAAGAGAGGGCTTGCGCCAAGCTGCTCGCCTTAGCACTGCCTGTGCCCCACCGTGCAGGAGGTCAGATCTGCGTGCTGGCGATAGTCTGAAACCAGCCTGCGCAGTAGCCGGTGGAAAGCATGTCCTGGGCTGTGAAATGTGCAGTAAGGGTAGGAGAGCAACTGGAAAGAGAACGCACAACAGAAAAATGTATTTTTGCTAACTTTGTTCACAGCTCCGAATGAAACTTCTGCACTACAGAACGGAAGAGATGGCATGGGCTTTGTTTAATTATTATTATTTTAATGTCCAAGGCAATTTTCCACCAGAAAGGAAGATCAAGGAGGTGGGGTGGCCACCCTGGGGTGAGCAGGAAAGGGGCCGTGCCCTGCCAGGGGCTGCCCTTGTCCCAGCAGCCAAACCCAGTTGCAGGGAACGCTGTAACAGGAGAGCAAGCCACCAGTTACCAACAGCCCAAACAATCCAGGCCTTCGCAGGCATCAGTTAGTGGGGATTTCTATTTTCTCAGATTTCCCTCGCCAGCGTTTCACAGCGCACAGACACCTGCTGCAGCACCGCTGCCATCCCGTGCCACCTCTCAGCCCGCCTGCATCCCACCGCTGTGCTGGGCTCTGTCTCGGGGAATAATGCTGGTCTCCCCCCTCCAGGCAGCAGCTCCTTGTGCTTCAGCATTTTTTCCCCAGCAGCGTCCAGCACACACGTGAGCACCGCACCGCCGGCACCCCCCGGCACCGTGCCTCCGCGCAGGCTGCCCCAGCGCTCGGTGACAGCAGCCTTGGGGTGGGGGCATGAACAGCACAGGCATGACAACGTATTTAAAACACGGCTGCATTTACCAGGCAATCAAAGGTAAATTACAAAAAAAAAAAAAAAAGTACTAGTTGTCTATTTCTTGGCACTTCTTTGCTAATAGACATATCAGAGTGAAATGCTCCTGTTAACCCCTTGATGCTGGGACCTGCTGCCTTCCCCTGCGCCCGCGCTAGGGAGCAAAACAGGTTACAAGTGTATCACCAAGAAAGAGAAATATCTTCTGGTAATTACATTCTGCCACCATGCAGTGACCTGGTAGCTATCAGCTCCTGCAGGCTGCGGCGTTACTCACACGTGTACGTGTACACCAACCCGCACACGCTTCTGTCCTGTCTGCTGCTGCTTTGTTGCGTGCAGCTAGGAGCTGTCATGTTTCCCTCCAGAGGTGGCTGTATTTCTGCTCAGGGTGAAGCAAACTCTCCTTGTAGGCCCCTTCTGCAGACGTTGCACAGCTGCATTCTGAGCACACTGTAACCAGGTAGGAGCAGGGCGCAGCACAAGGCCCTCGGCACTGCTGCTCTCCCTGCTGCTTCTGTACAGCACTTGCACGCGCCGTAGAGGCTACCATATATCACGTCAGGGCAGGCACTATGGGTTCAAGGCAGATTTCAGTCCAAACTTTTGCAAATTATACAAATAGAAACTTACATGTTAGACTCCAGCTTGGATGTCTGTTTAGTTTTGACAGATAATTTCAACAGTGTAAGAGTGGTAAATATTCAACTCTGAAGTTAGCTGCTCAAAATACCACGGTTCAAGATTTGATGCTACAGTTGAAAACTTGGCTTAAATCCTCACCTCCATTTTCTGTTTGCAGACTGATTGATTTAGCACAGGAAAATATTCCAAGAACTTATTAAAATAAGGGTCTGTTTACCAAATTTGCCACATACAGGCTCAGTGCTACTCTGAAACCACTCCTGTTCGTTCAAGTGCTCAAAAAAAAAAAAAAAAAAAGCATTTCAGATCATATTTCAAGTTCACTGGGTATTATTTATTTGCATACTGCTAATTTGGATTATTTGTAACCTAAAAGTTATGACTTGTTGAATAACACTAACACACCTCTAGTGACGCTCTCCTTGTTATCTAATCTGGCAATTCCCAGCTCGTGTGTTGAGGCCACCAAACTACCAAAGGAGCCTTTAGTCCCAGTTTAACTTTGACTATTTAATTTCATCTAACATACCAACTTTTATGATTTTCATTATGTCTAGCAATCCTAGCAGCACTGAAGTAAACAGCAGAACTCCCACTGATTTTCACAGGACCAGGACTTCCCTAGTACAGTAATTCCCAATGACAGAAAAGAGGAAATATTACTTCAATGTATTTCTGTTTTTCTCCTTTTTTCAATAACTGTTATCATTGCTGCTTGTATGTGAGGCCCATGAGATACGGCAGAACTGGCTAGGTTCTCTTCACAGCCATTATAATACTTGTGCATAATATGTCTTGAGAGAGGACTATGATTCATTTTTACTACCCATTAGGTGGCTTTGTTGGTATGCTATGAATATTGCAGTTTATGCATGAAAAGTATGCTACTTGCAATATTTGTAATTCTTAAATTCTTTAATAACTACCGAGGTATCTAACGGATGCAGGAGTGCACATCAGGGTGAATACGTTATGTAATGGAACCACTATTACATTCAGTCGAGTAACTTTGGTCTCGTACTCGTCATGTAAATGAGTTTGTTACCAAATGGGAGAGGCACGTTTTAATATTTTGCACGTTTTTTTCTACAGACCTTGGAATTACACCAGTTTTGTATTCAGAAAATTATTTCTGATAATTTTGAACCAATCTGCCACAAAAGCAATACAGCACGTAAGTGCTGCTGAGGGCTTACAGCACGCAGCCTGTCACAGTCCCAGTCATCCTAGCGCGCTTATCAAAACATTTGCATGGCAAGGACACATACAAGGTTAAAGGCAATTTTAAAAGATAATAATTTGGACTTAAGACAAATTTACTTTCCTTCTAAGCCTTTGTATCCTGGGTTTTAATGATAGCTGGCTGTTCACAAAACATTTCAAGGTACTAAATTCTAGAGTTTGAATTGCCCGTTGTAGGTCCTGAAGATGAAATTTGCTCTAGTGTAACTACTTCACTGTCGTGGTTACACTGACTCCCCTGCCAAATACCTTCAGCTCGGCCCTGGCTGCGCGTTTATGGGCAGTTCTGGACGGAGCACTTTGCAATCCTGCAGTCTGGGCTATGACTTTGTGTAGGTAAAACCAAACAGGTGTCTGCTCCATCAGACACAAAGGAACTGCAGGGATGCCCGGAAGGCTGCGGTCAGCATCTAGGACAGACGGCTTTAACTTTCCTACCGGCTGGGAAAAGCACTCCTCTGGGCCACTGCTGCCCCGCCACCCACACGTTCATTACAACTCCTGGCTGTGAGGCGGTACCAAAGGATGGGAACTGCTCTCCAGAGGCACTTCCCACACTTCTGTGGCCCCACGGCACCACCGACCCCCGGCTGAGCGCCCTCAGCCGCCCAGGGGCCTGCAAGCGCCGGCCTCGCCCCAGCACCGGCCGGGCCCCGGCTGCGCCCCGCAGGCGGGAGGGCACGGGGGGCACACCGTAGGGCTGTCAGGCCACAGGGGACCACAGGCCTCGCAGGAACCGGCCCCAGACCCTCCTGACTTCCCCGTGCCTGCCTGGCCGTGGCTGTAACCCCACCTTTCCCGCAGAAAGCGAGATGTTTGTGGCCCGCCCGCGTGCGCAGCCGGCTGTCTGAGGACGGCGATCCATACATCTGCAAGTACATTAGGAGCTGACACCCTCTAAAACGCTGGCAGCATCAACATCTAATCGATATGCATGTTCACCAGCAAAGCTGACTAGTACATCTGTTCTGTGAAAAAACATACATTCTGCCTCTAGTACAATCAGTGTAATTAAAAATTAACATGCATTAATTGTTGGAGCTGATGTAAACAGCTGATGTTCCACTTAGCCCTGTCTTCTGTACATATCATTAGGCAAAGCCAAATATTGTTAAGTAAACAGGCAACACTTACAAAAAGAAATAGAAAACTAATTCCAACTAAATAAATTGACAACACAGTGCAAGTCATATTAAAACAGTTGAGATAATTATTAGGCTACCGGACTAACAGAGAGAAAATCATAGAAGACATACTTAATTGTTTGAATCTCATTTCAGTAAATGTATTTAGGCACAGTGTGAAATATAATTTAACTTGAATGTGTGTGCAGTGTTTTCCCAGAAGCAGGATGTGCAATATGCTGTTGAAATAAAAATATAAGTTGGAGTTTGATATGCAGGTAAAACAAATAACTTCTCAAATGCAGCAATCTCAACCAACTGCTTCAGCATCCGACAGTCTCAGGAGAAAGCCAGGTAGGTTATGCAATGCTAAAGGTTTTTTCTGCCTCAGATACATCTGCAAAACTCCCGTCAATACCGGTGGGAGCCACGTGCAGACACCGAGAGCGGAACATACTCCTAAGGAGTTACATCCCACTTTTTATCGTTGTTATTTAAATGTCATAGCAAAATAATTTCTCCAATTTGTATACAAATAAAACCCCAGCAAATCTGCTCGGTACCACACATCCAGGGCCGCTGCTGCAGATCACAGCGGTGCCGCTGCACATTGCCTGGGGGGCGGCAGCTGCCTGTACCCCCAGGCTGCTGGAGCTGGGTGCCTCCAATGTCAATCTGCTGTCCTCCTGCGGGAGGGAAGGGAGGGGAGGGGAAGGGAGGGGAAGGGAGGGGAAGGGAGGGGAAGGGAGGGGAAGGGAGGGGAAGGGAGGGGAAGGGAGGGGAAGGGAAGGGAAGGGAAGGGAAGGGAAGGGAAGGGAAGGGAAGGGAAGGGAAGGGAAGGGAAGGGAAGGGAAGGGAAGGGAAGGGAAGGGAAGGGAAGGGAAGGGAAGGGAAGGGAAGGGAAGGGAAGGGAAGGGAAGGGAAGGGAAGGGAAGGGAAGGGAAGGGAAGGGAAGGGAAGGGAAGGGAAGGGAAGGGAAGGGAAGGGAAGGGCTTACTAATTACTGAAAAGTGAACCCCACAGCTTGAGCCGTGCACCTAGGTGTTATCCATGAAATTTCACAGAATTCCCTAGTGATTTCTTTAAAAGTTCAGTAATTAAAGACATGGAAAGCACGTGGGGAAAGAATGCCTTACAACAGTTTCTCTGCAATTGCATTTGGTTGTTATATTAACACTCCAGAAAGTCAGTCACAGAACGAGCTGTCCCTCCTACTAGCTGTGGATGACCATAAATGATGTGAACTAAACAAAGTTGGAAAATAAGCTGAATAAGCATTCTCAATAAAACACCCCAGAACAGGGTGGATCTGGATGTTTAAATGCTGTATTCTAGTTTTGTTATGGCTTTGTTGGTCTGTTAGCGTTTGCCTTATTACTGCTGGTAAAACATTTCAGTTTTTGAGGACCAGTTACAGACATTCATCCAGTTACAGAAATTCCTCCGGTATGCCAGTTTTTAAGGACCGCCACGCCCTGCAGACAAAGTTCCCACCCCACTCCGTGCCCTGAAACCCACCAAAGGTTCACAGCACTGCTCAGCTGTTTCATAACAATATCAGGCTCACGATGAACCAAATGAGTTCTGATTTGTGCTATTTAATGTCCTAATGGCTTGACTAGTTAGGTAGATAATTACACAGTATGATTTATCCAACCCATTTATAAATATTTATAATAATGGATAGATTAACCTTTGGGATTGCTCTCCGGCAGTCCCTTTGGTGGGGAGGGATCGCCCCACCACAGCCGGCAGTGCTGCTGCCCGTGCATGAGCCGCGGTGCCGGTGGGTGCCCAGGGACACGGTTTGGTCCCTGGGGAGCCCTGGCCAGCACCCGCAGCCAGGGGACACGGCCAGCAACCGTGGCTCTGTCCCACGCACCCTGCCCTCGTCTCGCTTCCCCAGGCAGCCCCGCCGGAGGAGGAGAGCCTCCCCAGCCTCATTTCCTCGTTTCATTGAACCGGAGAAAAAGAAACCACAAGAGGTCAGGAATCTCAGGCTTGCGCTGCCCAACAATACCAACACAACCCACAACGCGGGAGGAAACGGCTCGGCGTTCAGGCCTCCCAAACATCCTTTGTCGAGCGGAGCTCCAGATGAAAGCCTGGGCTGGTGGAAAACCTCCCTTGAATGAGTTTGTTCACGGTCAGCGCTGCAGGAAGGCGCGGTGGCTGGCGAGCAGACGTGCCCCCGTGGCACGGCCGTGAGTCACGGCAGCCCACGGCAGCCCACCCGCGGGCACAGGCGGCACATTGTCGTCGGCGCCGCGCCACAATCGCCGCAGCCAGAGCGGGCCCGCGGGGACCGGCGGCCTTCGTCATCCCGGGACGTCAACGCCAACGCTCTGCTCCCCCGTGACAAAGGGCCAGTGTTCGCTGCACCGCGGCCGGAGAAAGGCGCTCCCTGCAAAGAGCGAACAGCAGCTGGGGGAACTGGGGGTGCCCGTGGCGGCATGCTGCAAGAGCCCTCCGGGGAAACCAGCGCGTTCTGAAAAACCCTGCTCCAAATCCTCTTCTTGGAAAGTTAAAAACATCCTAGTACGGAAAGAGACAGATCCAGCACTTTCGATCTGGCAGCACTAGTTCTTAAGATCGGCGAAAATATGCTCAATGCACATTAGACAGAAACAAAGAATTGAATTTGGTCTCTTATGGTAATTATCTTTTTGGATGTCTCTGACTTTTTTGGAGCAGTTCCAAACCAATGCCTATCACATTCTGAATTTTGATACAGCACAAGCTTTCCAAATGACGGCTTCTGCATCCCAGCAGTATACGGAAAAGAGACAGTCTAGTCCTTGGCCAATGCTGCTGAAAGTCAATGGAAACAAGACACAAATCTTTGCATACGCTTTGGAAAAGTCTTCCTGACATCATTAAAATACTGTAATGCTGATTGTTATTGTATCCTCTAATTGCTACTACCTTGTAACATATCCTTTGCTTAAGGAAGAACACCACAATGTTTGTGTATTACATTATTAAAATTAATGTTTAAATAAAACTCTTCTGGCAACAAAATGAAAATACATGGGAATAATTACAAGAAGACAAATAGTCAGAATTTTTACTTCTAGAATTCAGCTTAAGAGGAAACCGCTTTTATTCTCTGAGATTGAACTGTGGCACTTAGCTTTCATACCGTTTGTGTTGAACAGACATCCATTGTATAAGTCATTAAACCTTAAACAGTCAAAAAAAAGAAGGGGATCCAAAACAAAATATTTTAAGAGATTTGTTTTTATCACAGAATTTAAAAAATTTGATTAGAATACATTTTGGGCTTAAGACCTCATTTTTTCCATGCAATCTATTGTACCTATGAAAAGATATTTGTGAGGTGTATCTGTATCCTAAACCAGTTTTCCATAACCATGCAATAGCATGAATACGCTTCCATTTCCACAGGAGGTAAATCCCCATTTCAACTTCCCTAATTTTTCTGTTTCAAAGTGGTTCTGAGCCTGCCTGCAAGAATGTCAGCTGCTGCCCTGGTGCCTGTTTGCATTAGCACATCCACGCTGCTCTCTGATGTCTGTGTTGAGCCAGAGCCTCTCAACGGAGGAGAGGACAACCAGGAATGTGTGGAGTAGCCAAGTTGTGGGAGAGAAGGGAAGATGAGCTAAACTGTGCTCTCAGATAATACATGCTACTTAAAAGAAATGATCAGGGGATTATATCAGGCTCCTTTGGGGTCTGATATAAGGGTCATAAGAGACCGATACTACCAGAATGATGAGGATACCTACAATGTCGTGGGAAAAGAAGAAAGAGTCACAGAAGACATCTACTTAAAGAAATTATTGTTAGATTAAAGCAAACACTCCACCTTTGGGAAAGCTTCATTTTATTGGCAAAGCTGGCAATATGTTGGAGAGTATTTGAGTACACAACAAACTCTGACTTATTAAGGTGTCAATGCATTGTTTTGTTATTCTTAAAAAAATACGTTGGAGAGGGGCTTTCAGACCACAGAGAGTGGGGCTGCCCTGGGGGCTTCACTGACACCCATCCTAGCAGGGTGATCCTGAGAGGAAATCGAGGGCTAGAAGTCAGGACTTCCACAATTTCTTCCTACCTCTGCCACCTAATTTAAATATCTAAAGCTTCCAAACATTTCAGATCATCCCTAAACTTGGTCTAGAATCAATAATGCTATCCCACAAGAAGGCAGGGGGAGGAATTCTTTTCTAAAGACAATACTGTCAAAGTTAGTAACAGACAGAACTCCCTCTAGATCTGTTAATGTTGCTGGCTATTGAGACAGTGAAATAATTAATTGCAAAATTCAACACCAGAAGGAAAAAAAAAATGCAGCGCTAGACCTTGCCTTCTGAGCTTCCGACACCAGAAGCGGAGCTCCATCAGTGAGAAGTGCGTGTGTGTTTACACGTCTATCACGTGTGACAGTTCCTCCTCCTGTGCTGGCCGCTGCAGAGGCAGGGATGCCCAGCTCCCAGCCAGCCCTGACTCCCCAGCACACGGGGCAGGATGCAACGTCCCACCCGCTGCCAAGATGCACCATGTCTGCTTGGTTTGCAGGGTGGTGACAAGCATGAACATCCTTGCTAGATACGGATTTGTCACAATATTGCTGAGTGTGGCATCAGATCTGGACGGCTGTTTTAGAAGCACTTGTTTGCTCGGCTGTTTGTTGTGAGTTGCCGGCTCCTCGTGTTGCCCGGGCTGCTCCTCGTGCAGAGCGCTGTTCGGAGCTCCGAGCGCTCTGCCAAGACCAGGGTGCTCACGTGATGCGAGCCGTGATATAATTCCTATATACTCCGAATGTGGCTTTCTGCGTGGAACCATTCCAATGCTAAGAGCAACGCTAAGAAGAAGCAGTAGACAAAATTTGCCTCCAACAAATTAAAAAACCCCTCCCCAGTATGCATACAAGTTCACACCAGTCAGACTGTGTAGATTAGCAACAAAGTGAAGGGACCTGCTTAGCAATGGACACACATGTCGTACCACAATCTGGCAGCAGCATTTTATGCAAAGCGAGCTTTCAGAGTGGCATGGAACTGCATTTTTTTCCACCTGCTGCTCTCGTCTCTGCCCATTGGCAGTTTTGACATGCATCATAATTTCGCAGTCTGCTCGTGATGTTGGAATCTGGTCAGGGAGCGAACAGGGATCCTAAATCAGTCCTTGTGATTTGTGCTGCAGCGAGCGAGTGCACGAACCTTGAGGCTTGGCATCGCTGCCGAGATGCCGCTTATGCACCGACGGCAGGCTCAGCCCCCGGGGAGAGGAACGATACAAATGAGCCCTGGGAGACCTCCTCCAGCTGTACGGCACATTTGCAAGGGCAGAAGAGCGCTTTCCTGTGAATTGTGGCTTCCTTTGTGCCCGCGTTGCTTTAGGCAATAACGCACTCGGCAGGCTGGGGAGCCCCAGGGGTGGCAGCGCCTTGCTGGGAGGACAGGGCGTGAGCGTGGGGCGCGCTGACACAGAGCTGTCCAGCAGCCCTGCCCCACGCAGCACTCCCCAACAGAGCAGGCAGCACCCACCTTCGCACGGCCGGATCCAAAAGCACACCCAGCACCTTCCCTGTCCTAGCACATGCATCCAGAACAGCAAACGTGACTTAGAAAGGAGCGAGGCTTTTTGTTCGCTTCATGACAAGATACTCCACCGGTAGCCAACACCACAGAATAGGGGAAAATCCTCCCCCGAAGGATCCCACCTTGGAAATCCCACCACGGCACCCCAGCAGCCCCGGGTGGCAGTGGCACAAGGGTGATGCGGACAGACCCCGGTGGGACTGGGTGCGATGCCCCTCGCGGCGCCGCGGGAGTGGGGAGCTCCCTCCTGCTCCCATGGAAGGCAGAGTACAGGGCCCAGGAGAGACTTATGGCCATTTAAAGTAAATAAATCCTTGAAAACGTAATAGCCTCCAGTGTGGCTATATTCTCTGATAAAGCATTAAATGAAAGACGCCATTCCCAGTACAAATAATTGCCTTTGTTTTCATCATTTTGTCTAGTGCATTGCGGGAGGCTGTAGAACAGTGTGAGTTTTTCTGATCTATAATCAGACAGTTCATAAAAATCCTAATGGAAATGAAGATTTTGCTATTTGGAGTGGTCAAATTTCCATTTTCAAACACATCACATTTTAAAACCCAGGTTGGCATTTTGGTTTGCTGAGAGTTTTAGGATAATAGCAAATTACACAGAAAATCTACCAATTCTTTGTCAAGTGAACTATGCAAAAAAGAACCATTAGTTCATAGTTCATCTGTGAGATGGGAAGACATCCTGAATAATAATTTTGTGAGACTACGAAGGGCATTTATTCGCAAATAACGCTCACATCTACAGAATTAAGACTGCCCCTGCTGTCTGTAAGACCGCTGTGCTCAGATTTCACGGAAGGGATGTTTGAACACATTTGTCTTCCTCACTAGGAGGGCAGGGGAATGCAGCCGCCCCATACGAGAGAGGCTCACAACACACCAAGTGAGGGATGGGGAACACCACGAGGTGGTGACAACCACAGTCAGCGTCCCTTGGCGGTGGCAGGGCTGAGCACCCCGAGGTCCCCAGGGTGCTGAGCCTGCAGCGGCAGCGAGCCCGGGCGCCGGGAACCAGGGCTCCTTCCAGCCCCTCACCCTGCCCACGCTGCAAGCAAGGTGCTTGCAGTTGTTCTCAAAACAGAGCTTCTGCACCAATTTCCTTTCGTACTTACTGGCTGGTCTGCGGTTTGCTAGGACTGTAATCTTTACTTCTGTTGAGAATTTAAAAAAAAATACAAAAAAAAACCAAAACCTCAAAGACAAAAGAATGCATTCTTTTGTTCTGTGTTCTGTGCCAAAGTTAAACTCTGTAGCACTGAGGAGACTCCCAACCCAGAGCTTTGGGTCCTGTTATTTAGAAAATGAAAATCTACCTAGAGCAGGCTACGAAGAAAAGGTATAAAAGATTGGTTAACTAAATTAATCCACTTTTTCTTTCCCTTAATAACAGTGCCCTGAGGCATAACCCATACAGAAAATTGTCTGTGACTCGTGCTTTGAAGCGAGCACGGAAAAGGAATCCCATCGGGAATTTGCTACATTTGTTACAGCACTGGGAAATATTCATCTGTAAATAAATATATTTTGGCTTTGGGGATCTCAAATGATCTTAAATGTGAAGTTTGTAATAAGACTGAGCTAAGAGTATTCCTGTAACACAGAGAATTGAAATGCTATCAATACTTTCCTGTAAGTTTGTTGTAAAACATGAGAATTCACTCTTATCTCCATTTTACGATCCTATGACCTATTCAGGAGTCCACTAGGAATTTGTTTTTCTTTTTTATAGAAATCTGAAGAAAACCAGTAATTAGCAGTGACAATATCACTGCAGATCCCCTCTAGCACAGCAGTTTTGCATCCAGCACCATCAGCAGAGGCCAGCCCTGTCCTGCAGCACCCAACAGCACCTTGCCCCTAGTCGTAGCACAACCTTGGGCTGTCAAACTGTGCTCAGTGTTGGGATACTGATCAGCTGAGCCTGGCAAAAATGCTAGCATACTCCTCTCAGTCACAGATGTGTAAATCGAGTGTATCAATACCACACGCAACCCCCCTTCCAAAAAAAAAAAAAAAATTAAAAGAATAGCTGTTCTTGGGTGCTCACAATATTCCTTAATGATCAAAATCAGGCACCAAGGCTCCCAGTGCTATCAGGTGTGTGATGCAGATGAGGTTCCAAATACCAAGTTTGTAGACAAGATCTTTCTAGATTTTTAACAAAAAACACAAATCTAATTACAGGGGCACTTCCCCTGCAGTCCGACTGGCACAGAAAAAGGTGAATACGGAGGGGTTCCATGACCTACTCTGGAAGCAGATATTTTATTCTACCCTATTAAACAAGCTTCCTTTCTCTGAGTTTTTCACTGGATAACAGCCAAATCTTGGAAGACAAAAAGCGTTTCCTTGGACAGTGTGACCTTTCCCTTAACTTCAATGGCATCCGACAGCCTCTCAAAATCCTGGCAAGCACCAGACTCGAGGGCTTTGCCCTAGGAGACAACACGAGCCTCCCAGAAGGCTCCCCAGGAGGTCCCACATGAGCATCCCATAAAAATATTTGCAAAAAGTGCCCCGAATATTATGTCATTAAAAGGCAGCGTCAGTTCAACTTGGGCCTGAAACAATGTTGGAAAACAGAAGAGGTGCATTTGTCTAGAGCCTATTTTGCCACTAAAAGAACTTCAGAGGATCCCATGCTCTACCAAACAGTTTCAGTTTCCCTCCCCTTGTCCCCAGTTTAATGATTCAGTAACTAACAGTAACGACTCTTAAAAGATGAGGGGGCAGAGGCACACGTGGCATTTTATCAGCTTTCTTCCACTTTGACTGACAGAGCTCACCTACACTCCCTCATCCTGGGACTCCACTGAAGCACATCACTTTATGTCCCCAAGAGCCACCTTGCTCCGGCCCCACTAGCTAACGAAGGGACTTGTCGGGGAATTTGGGCAGGGATGCTGCCTGTTTAAATACACCTTGCACCCTCTCTGGAATAGAGATGTTTGGTGCTTCATTATCCAGGACAGCCCCAAACTTAAGTCCAGGTGCCTAAAAGAGGACTTGGCACCATCCACTCCAGGTCCTATTTCTTCCTTAGGGGCCAGAGCAAAACACTATAGACTAGACTAGACTAGTTCAGTTGGAAGGGACCTTCAAAGATCACACAGTCCAACGTGTGTTTTTCTGCAACATTTCTTGTTTCTGAGAACAAATATCACACTAGATTGCACCCCGTGGCGGTGGGGCAGCCCACCCCTCGGCACATTTGCGCCCCCTCTCCCCCAGGACAGAAGCCCACCGCCTCCCAGCGCCGAGCGGCTGACGTTCGCACTGCTGCAAAGGGACGGCGAACCCGGGGCGCCGGGCCCGTGACCAGAGAGCACTACCATGCTGCACTTCCAGAGAGAAAAGGTGTCGGGGCTTTGTAAGGACAGCTAACAAACTGTGTAAAGGCAGAAACATTCCTTGGAAGCTGAGCTGCTTGCAGGCGAAGCTCGCTGGTATTTCACAGCCCCTTTCAGGCCAGCGCTCAGGACGGCACATCCGTACCATCTGTGGGTTTTCTTCAGGCATCGGGCGCTGGATTTCCCTTCCCACCTAGCAATCAGATCAGGTTACCCAGTGCCTCGTTGTAAAAATCAAGTGTCTTACTGTTTTTTTGCCAGCAGAGCCTTCTCATTTATCCCTTGTATTAAAGATTCAGCTGCCGTGCATTAAATGAACCCGTTTCACTGGCAGGTGCTTGCCGGTTTTTAGGCTTTAAACGGTACCATTACTATCATTTATAAGGATAACATCACAATTAAGAATGTATGAATAATTTAAAAATGAGCAAGTAGCATTTAGTTTCACACTCTGCCTGCTGAAGAGGTTTTAAAATGCAGGGTCTTTATTTTATTGCAAAACACTGGCTTGTCTTGGTAAAAGGGATGAAAAGTTACTAATTTCAGGCTTTAGTTCAAACCCTTTAATCTTACAAATAAGTGCCTTCGGTGAGTACTTTGTTATCTCCTAAAGCCTCGGCAGGGCTGTTCGCAGCCTTTGTCTCGTTCTGAGATTCTTACCTTATCCTAGGTGAGCCAAATGAGACAAAGGGGATGCCACCAGAGAGAATTGTGACTTAATGGAGCTTTTCTTTTTAAATCCTAAGTTGTACTCCTGGCAAACACTATGGAACAAGCCTGTTTCATTGCAATAAATAATGGTATATAATTAAAATTCCATTCTGTTGTTGAGAACAGTGTGATAAACTGTTTGTGAATTGGTAATTCTATTTATTAAAAACAGGGGCATTAATTTTGACACGTTGAATTATAACGCAGACAAACAGATCTTGTGTTTTAATTAAATGCTTCTATTTGATGAGGGTTTTTATATTAAGATTTAATACCAGATTCCACAAGCCACGCGTTACGTGGTGGGCTACGATCCCAGCGGGGTGCCGGGGGTCGCGCTCACGCCCGCGCGCGGGGCTCGGGGGGCTCCAGGCAGACCCCACCACCGCCGGGGCCCCGCCGGGGCACCCAGCCCGCACCTGGCCGTGCCTTGCCGGTGCCTGCACCCGCTCCTCCTGCCTACCCTGTGCTTTAAGGATGCTTCCGGGCTGCTACTACATTTCTGATTTTCTAATGCTGAAGCAGAGCTGAATATTTAAAAAAAAATAACAACCATACTGCTTTGAGGTTTCTTTCACATTAAGCTACATTTAATATTCATTTCACATTTTTTTTCTATTAATTAAAAGTAAACCGTGTATTGTATGGTACATTATCCCTCTAACAGCCCCATGTGGAGATCATGAAGTGGAAGACTAATGGTGTAGACTTTAGCATTTAGTTTTAACCAGAATAATTTACATATCTGTGAGAAGAGTCCAAGGCATGTGTAAATAAGCAGAACTCTGAGATATCGAGACCCTTGCTTAGTTTACTATGGACTGGAGAGCCATGGGCTGTGCATTTATTCCATCAGTCAGCTAATTTAATGAGACTTTATACAGCATCTATTTCTGCAGAAGACACAAAACTTATTATTAAGGAGAGGCATGTGGCAGTAAGAAAAATGTGTTTGTTTGCTTTTTTATTCTATTACCCCCAAGTAGCAAAGGTGATTCTATTCACTGTTCATTAAAGTTTACCTTTATAATTTATCAAAGGGGACCGATATCAACAGCTTTATGCTGAGATTTCAAAATTCAAGACTGATTAAAATTTAATGTAAAAGGCCACAGATTTGGGGTGGGTTTTCAAGAAAAATAGCTTCCCACCTAAAACGTATAGATTTCACTAATGCGCATCTCTATTAGAAGGCACTATCATACACATTAGAGGCACGGCCTGAGCACACAAGTGGCATTTTCACTTCAAAATCCGTGTGGGCCTTTCAGCCTAAGTTTTGAGAAGAGGAAAGTTCTGTCAGAAAGCTGAGAAAAGCGCACAAGGCAGGCCTTGCACACAGCCTCCACGGCCGCAGCCATCGCACGTCGCTGACCTGCTGCGCGCTTCTGCACTGGTCTCAGCCCCAACGCAGGCATCCTGCAACAGCAGCAGGAGTGCTGCAACAGCAACAGAAACACCAAATTCGCAAATTTGGCTGCACCTGAAGAATAATTTCTACTGAAAAAATATATATATATTTTATGTGAGTATTTCAAAGGTAGACATTCCAATTTTTTATCTTAAAACATTTTCTTTCCCACTTTGCTTACTATTTTAGCCTTTAAAATCTTATGAAAATGGAACAGGAAGAGTTTCCATCCAGATGATGCAACTGTATGGAACTGAAATGACTTTTTTCCCTTCCTAGTTTGGTCAGCAATTGAGAGACGAGGCATTGATATCGCCGCCCTACTCCTCCTGTCAGAGCAGCACCCCTATGGCATTTGCTGTGCCAACGACTCCCCGGGTTTCCTGTGAAAGAACCACAACATGTCCTACTCCAGGTAATTTAGAGAAGGCTTTGGGGTTTTTCTTCACTGCTGGTTAACAAGAATGTGCACAACTACCGTCAGGGATTAGAACAACATAAATAATTTTCCCAACCGATTTACTTGCTTTATTTTTTAATGCTGAAGCATTTTTTTAAATAATAATAAAAAATAATTTTAAAACAGAGGACACTGAAAGGAAAGGTGGCCTTTTGAACACTGAAAATGCCTACCACTTGAAATGTAGTTGATTTTTCCAAATACGTATTTCAGAAAATATGAAATTGCACAAATCCCCCCCCAAAACATAACAACAATCTGTGCTCTCTAAGGAAGCGAGGTGAAGAGTGAGAAGTCAATCCGCAGTCCGGCCGTAAATTCTGCTCCCCAAGCCGCGTGTTGGCCATGCTCTGCCCTGCTGAACACAGCGCGAAGGGCTCCCCGCCGTGTCGTGAAGACAAACACAGCAGCCCCTACTTGCAGTTCCATACAACTCGCCGCAATGCATTTATTTCCTAACCGCCCCCATGCTATCTGCAGAGGGCATCGACGCGAGCAGCCGCTGTGCGATCCTGGCCGCTGGAGGTGCCCGCAGGACCCCAGTGCTCCCAGTGCCCCCAGTGCCCCAGCCTCCCCCCACGGTCGGCATTAATCGGAACTACATTTAGGGAAGGCACGTGTCTCCTCAACCTGCGCAAGTCTTCCAGTAGCCTGACTGTGCATGGCAGTGAGCTCCACCAGCCAGCAGCACAGATCCGTCCCAAAGCACTTTTCTCCAAAGGCCTGAGCACCAGTTACCTACCGTTATCCTCACTTTGTTCCCGGGCAAAAAGCGAAGGGACCAGAGGTTCCCACTCTGTCTCTTTTACGTGATTAGTCCCATGAATCTCATTAGAATAACAAAAATACGGCCTGCTTATGGCTTCAATTACATGTTTCCTAAGTGAAAAATAATTAAGGATTGCAGAGTCTGGTCTATGAGTGAAGAGAAAATCCAGGCCCTGCTCCGCCTGCTGACAGCACAGATCCGTGGAGCAGAGCAAGGAGCCTGGCAGCAGGCTCCGGCCTCCCTCTGCACGGGCTCCGAGACACCCTCAGCCCTTTCACCTCTCGTATTCCCAAACTTAAACGTAAGACATATGTTTTGCTAGATACCATAATGACAGATTTTGAAATGATAGAAACTGATTTTTAAAAAACACATACATGCAGAGGAAACTACGTGTATTGAAATGTTTTCTGCAGCTCCCTGATAGTTTCGCTGCGTTGATCTGCAGTAGTGCTTGCAACAGTAAATGCCTTGAAAACTAAGCGTTTATGATCCAAATAAGAGGGTCAAATTAAAGCCAAACTAGGCTAGGTGAGACAAAGTTTTTCTATAAAGAAAGGTTATTTAGCTGAAAAGGAAGAAAACAAATAATTGCAAAAATATTAAATACTAAGTAGTTTTAAGAACCAGTAGTTTGAAAGAAGTTTGAAAGAACCAGTAGTTCTAAAGAAGCAGCATCCCCTTCGAGTAAGAACTGTGGTTGTTCTCTAGTATTTTAGAGTAATATTTTAGAAATCCTGGTAGTCTGGGATTTTGCCTTCTGGAGATAACAGGATGCAGGAATACCAGTTCCTGTTTTATAGTGTATTCATAAAAGCTTTCTGAACATCCTTTTTCAGTTTCAGATTTTTAAGCAATTAGTTTGCAGATGTCACTAAATAAATGGCATTCATTCCTTAAGCAGGAACCATACCTGTTAACCATCTCCACATATTCTAGCTTTAAAGCTGAGCTTGATGTGCACAGCATGCTCAAAAACTGTATTCACAGTTCAAATGAGCTGGATTACAGACCATGACCACTGAGACCCTCACATGACAAAGCCTTTGTGTAATTAATATGCAGGGTAAAATGCTCCCTGGACGGCTGCTAAAGCGATTTAAATCATGCACATAAAAAATGTAATCACAAATTTAGCATGGTGGACATTGTAGTCACACTGTGCTTGATTGCATAGAAGGTTCCAAGTGTGTTTTAAATGTCCTTTAAGATTGAGATTAGGACTTGTACTTACAAGATGCATATTAATCTAAAACTCAACATTTTTCAGTGTGGGATCACAGTAGGAGAACATTATGGGCAATAGAGGTTCATTCTAATCCCAGTAGGTAATTACACTTTGAAATAATATTCTTTAATTAAATCTTGTTTGCAGTTGATTGATTTAAACACTAAATCTAAAAACCTAAATTTGAGTTTTTATCAATTTTTGATGCTTATTGCACAGAACTTGGGCTTTAATTGATGTTTCTGAAGTTTTTAAAGCTCTTGTCCACCGTATCCTAGCTGAATTTATTGTAATTACCAGCATCATTCTTTTGCACTGTAGACAACTTTCACTAGAAGCATGACGATTTTAAGTACTTTTAAACCGTAAAATGTGCGATACGTACTTGGTCTGTAAGAAGGCCAGCATTTTTCCCAGGTTCTTTCATAAAGCCTCCAGTTTACACCATGCTAACTGTTTTCAAAGCTTTGGGGAAGGGGCCCTGCTTCCCAAACACCCACCCTTTGCTGTTCCGTGCAGCGCTGCCGATGGCACGCAGCACGCGGCTTACAGCTCCGGGGCAACATCCACGGACCTCAGACTCCAGGGCTAACCTCCCCTGCCACAGGCTTGTTCGTTCCCTGTTTTAAGCCCTCTGCAGGGCTGGACTACATCCCTCAGTGGGGACATGGTGCTTTTGTCAAGGACGGGGTTTCTGCCACCAGGGCAAAGGGTTTGAAGCTGGGTACTGTGCAAAGACCATTTATCCACTAAGATTTTCTCTAAGTGATCGGGCATGCAGAAAGCTTACTGATACCCTAATCAGCTGCGAGCTTACTTGAGTGCTTACAACACATGGTATGCTTACTTGGTTGGTGTTTTACATGCTAGTGTCCATCACAACAAACGTGACACAGTGAACTGCATGAGCATATAGCTGTGTCTGATACATCCTATTAACATCATGGTTTTAAAGAAGCGTAGGCATACCAGGACAACCCTTTGCTGTGCTGCTGGAGCTGTAGCAAAGACACCTAAAGGCTAACGTAAACGTACAGAAATACTCAGCACTTAGCAGAAGGCCAGAGCTGGTGCTCTCTCATTGCCCCTGCCGGGGCTGGGTGCGGGAGCCCAGCGCTTTCCACACCTCAGCCCCAGTTCTGGGGCACCTCCCCAGGCCACCTCCCCAGGCCACATGCAGAGACATAATCCTGGAACTATCTCACTGAAATTTAACCATTAAGCCCATGATGGTGGTTATGAAGCAGAACAATTAAGAAATTAAATGAGAGGCCAGCGAAGCCACAAGGAGGCGTGCGGCAGTGGCTGGACCCCAGGACGCCCTGCAGCAGCCCCTGACCCGTGCGGAAGGGTGGTGGGAACCGTCCCAAGCAGCCCGAGGAGCCCAACTTAGCTGGGACATTTCATGCCCGAGAGCTGCCCATTACCCATGGCAGCAAGAACAGAACCACTGCAGAGACCTGCTGAGCATCCCCAGTTCAAAAGAGAAGCAGAGAAAGAGAAAATGCAGTCCTGCGAGCCCGGGGATGCAGCTGAGTGAGCATGCGTGCCTATCGCAGGAAATTACATGTGGAACTCTAAATGTGCCTCTGCAGGGCTGACCTTTTCCAGCATGTAAAATTCCACATCCAAAACTTTAGGAATAAGCCTGTTGTGCTGGGAAATGAACTTTAAACATACACTGTTTTACCCTGGTCTTCCTTTCAGGCCCACACGGGCTCGGAGCAATGGGCTTGAATTCAAATTTCACCCTGCTACATAATGATATCATGTACGCGTCTTAGAGTAAATTAAATTCATGATACTATACATTTAATAACAGAAAATTCACATCTTACTGCAGCTGCATTTGTCATATCTGAGAAAAAGCAAACTACTGTATGGAATGTTTTATTAAGATGACTTCGCTCTTGTGAGAAATGATTAAGTCACTATAAGAGCAAAGTAAGACCACAGGACCTCATTCATTGTACCACTAATATTAATCACACAAATAATATAAGTGTCTTACAGTAATCCACATTCCCCTAAAATATATATTATACATCCTGAGGGCAAACAGTAACACAACTGACTTGGAATAAATCCCTCAAGCCATAGTGGCCAGAAGAAAACCATTTATATTCTGACAGATTAATGTATATTTTGTTATGCGTAACAAATGAAAATATTTACAACGCTATCAGAGCTAAAGAAAAATTAAGTCTCACTAATCAATATGTTTCAAGCACGAATTTAAATTCTTTCCAAATCTTTAAATGACCTCAAAAATCAGTATAAAATAAACAAGCATGTTTCCATAAGTTTAGCTGTGGTTACTTGTTATCATTATGTTTAATCTTAAATTTCCTACATTAATTAAATCCTTCTGCTGGCATAAAGGTGAGAAAAAATAAAGAACCATCAGGTGCTTGATGAATTTGTTGACAAGGAAGTGATCCAAAAGCAAGTTAATTTTCTCTAAATAATATTCTCTGATAAATTATTACAACAATATGGGAAAACAAAAACAGATGAAAAAATAATTGTGTAAATGACAGCAGTCTGTACAAGTGGAAAAATTAGCCCATACCATGAAAGCAGGTCTACTGTTCCCCTGGTGAGGGTCCTTGGCACCTGGGTGCGTGAACCAGGTACCATTTTCCCTAATGTCAAAACTGTCTTTATGTACTAGCTCACAAGAATAAGGTAAGGCATGCTAAGCCATTTGCAAGTGCACATCAAATACCTAAAACAAACAAACAGACAAACAACAAACCAAAAAAAAAAAAATTAAGAGTAAAATTATGCTGATGTTATTTTGAACTTCCCTAAGAACAGAGTTCTACCTGGAGGTCATTAAAGTAGTAAATGCGCTTAATAAATGGTATTAAACATACTAACTTCTTTTTACCTGGTCCTTCACTTTTTGCACACAGACAGATTAGGTTCCTACACCGGAGTAACATGAGTTTTCCCTAGAACCTGTTCTTCTCACCCCATTCCTTGTCCATACAGAGCTCCTCCTGTTGCCCACCCATACCACCAGTGCAGATTTCCGCAGACACCAGCACGGGGCTGGGAGCACAAAGGTGTGACCTCGGCCGCCCTCCGGCAGCCTGTCCCCCACCCCCTGAAACACGCTGTTGGCATATACAGTTTTCTCTCACGACCAGGTATCTCATGAACCGGGATCACGACGCCCTGTTCCCGTAGCTTCCCAGAGCTGGTTCTGCTAACCCCTCTCACACACCCAATATCTCTCTCATAGCCCTGGCACAAACTCTGCTCTTTCCGTGAGCTGTGCTATTCCTGCTCTATCAAAGAGAGGAGAAAACATTACCACTTCTAACACGACTTGAGGTTGACTGTCCTTCTACTTAACCTATTCGTCCCCATCTCCTCCTCCTATTATTCCCAAGAAATTTTGCAGGGTGCTTATTATGCAAATGCTACAATAAAAATCTTATTTTCTCCTTCCTTTTCAGGGCTTTGTTCTATTTACCTCCATTCACTCTCTGCTGGACTTCTCCGACAAAAAGGTGAGAGCAAACGTGTCCATTACTGACCTGGGTCTGAGGAAACTCAGCATGAGGTCAGCCACTGCAACAGAGCTTTACGAAACCCCTTCCCACTCAATTTCCCTGTTGCATCTCCAGTATTACTTCCAGTGCTGCTGGACCCAATACACGGCTTCCTTAACAAGTTCAACCATTTTCATCTGGACTTCCAAATAACAGTTTCTTATTGCTCTCTGTCACATGAGCTCTCCTAAACCTTGAACAAGTAACGCTGGTGCAAAACACAGGCTTCCTGCTTGTATATTGGAGCTACTGCCCAAGACCAGTTCATCATTTGAAGAATATCACCCCCTTAATGCTGCAAGACAGTTGAAATTGTTTTTCATGAAATTTTGAGAATCTTTTCATTGATACCCAATATGCAAACCTATACAGAAATATCTGCTATCCAAGCATGTCTTCACATGCTGCAGATACGTTGCAGACACTGCTTTGTCTATGGGAAATGCAAAAATACCAGCCTGAACAGTCACACTCTGAGTTCTACCTGTACTCCAGCCAAATGGTAATTACAACTAATTACTATAGCTTGGGATGCATTAATTAATGTAAATGAATGCATTAGTTGGTTTTAAAGGGAAGTTTATTTAAAGTTAGTATAAGGAGTATTTTACTCTGCCTCATCATTCTGAAACACGCAGCACGGGCTTAGGTTGTCTTTCCCTGCGGGGGACACAGGACCAGAACCGTCTCCCCTTCTCCCCGTGAACGCAGACAAGGAGCTGTTTCATTCCTACAGCCTGCTCTTCTCATTGCATTGGCTTTTGCATTACAATAAAGACCCAAGGAACAAATGCTAGAAGGGACCCCTGGAAGGATTTGTGTTGTTCTGTCTGTAAACAGCATGGGCAGCAGCAAGCAAGGATAACTTTGTGCCAGAAACTGAGATCTATAAACATATGAGAGACACAAAGGGTCAGCAAAAGTTTGAGGATAATGGCTATAAAGAAATTTTTGTCCTGTAAACATTGCATGGCTATGTTCCTTTAGAAACGATTATTAAATAGTCCCAACTTGTAACTGCTCCGAGCCCTCGGTTCCAGAAAGATTAAACACAGCAGCAGACAATAACCTGGGCAGAGCTATTTAAGAAACACACAGGATTTATAATTTCAAAAGTGCCCCAGCACTTCTGAAATAGGCTGGAGAAGGCTCATCTGGAGAACAGAGAGCCGCCAGGGAGCCCGTTCTTGCCAGGGGCTGCGGAAGCATTATTTGTACCAGGCTGTGAGCAGCAGCCCCAAAGGGCGGCGTGTGCAGAGCCGGCCGCAGGGCTTGTCCGGCAAAGGACAGGGAGCAGGGAGGGAGGAAGAGGTGTAACAAAATTCACCGCTATTTAAGCGGCTGACCCGTTTCCTTAATCCCAGCCAGCTGGCACCTGCATTCAGCACAGGGCCGTGCCCACGATGGTGAGGACCAGTGTCCCCAGCCCAGTGCGCCCCACGCCCGCAGCGAGGTGTGCTCCTGTGCCTGCGGACTGCGTGCTCAACAGCCACAGGCAGCTAAACCTGCTGGAGATTGCACTGCTGGAGCTCAGAGCCCGAGTTACTGACACCACTGAAGCCTACGGGCCCCATCCAGTGCCTGTATCATCTGTTCTTGGGAGAACCGAACCAGGAAAGTTCATCCCACAACTTCAGGTAGAGGGAACAGCCAGGTACACAGAGCAGAGCATCTTCGCCAGTGCGATTCTCATACATACAGCAAGCTACTTCACATTTTCTAACAAATTTCTAAAATTTTTAATAGGCAGATAGGAGTTTGGGGTTGGACTTGCAGTGCGACACAAAATGGTGACAGTCAGATCAGTTCTTAACAGAGAAAACCTCCTCACTGCCTCCTGGCCTGGGCGGTCACTGCCTCTGCCACAACAGAAATGAGCTACTTTGAGTCATGCAACCTGATCCAGCTGGGACGAAGTAAGTAGGATCTGGGGGACTTTGCATTTGGGTTCTGAGAGCAGCACTGAGCACAATACCCACGCCTCGCTCCAGCAGATGTGCGGGTGCTGAGCGAGGCCCATCACAGACCCCCAAATACACCTCTGACCACCCAGGGGACAGCAAGGACCAGTTATGCCCACGGGAAAAATAACAAAAAAAAAAGGAAGGAAGAAGTAAAACCCCACCACTCCCTCTGCTATGACAGCCCAGAACAGATGATGGGGTTCAGGAACGGGGCAGCAACAGGCAAGGAGGTGAGCCAGAAGTTACCTTCCAGGCACAACATTCGCTTTTCCTGGCAGCAAGCAGAAGTGGCAGCCGGGACTCGCACCCACGCCAGCTCAGGACCATGTCTCCATCTGTAAAACGGGTCTGATGGTACCCACCCACCTCCACACCTCGCACAGGCAGCGCGTTACAGGTGTAAAGAATCTCCGGTATGATTGCCTTCAGGTGCAGGTTACTTCCCAAAACCTTGGGCCCCTCCGAGGTGCCTCAGTCAAGAGGCTCGGTGGGAGCGCAGGGTGGCACGCTGCCCCACACGGCACCGGAGCAGGGTCTCCGGAGACACGTCTCGTGCTCGGAAGGCTAACCACTGGGTTTTCAATTAGGCTATGTTTTAGGGATACAAAATTGCATATTCCTTTTCTACACGTTCTCTGCACTTACAGAGCAACCCATTATTAAGCTATTAATCACCTCTTTCAATTAATTGTTCTAAAATGACCCAGGCTTTAGTAGTTGTGTTGCAATTGAAAAGCTCACTTATTTTTGGAAAGGTAAAGTTGCAGGCGGTAGTAATTTGAGACAGCCAAGCTATTAGCCACTGTTTAGAATCTCAATTACTCTAAAGAAGGATAATTACAAATAAAACAAACTTGTGATCCCACATCAGTAAGAACAGTTCTTTCCTGCTTTATGGAATATACAAGCAGTTTTTCATCCACTGGATTTAATTTCCACATGAAAAATTGACCTTAACAGTATGAAGTATGGCTACAAGTAAAAACTGTGTTTTCATTGAAGAGAATAAATGCATTTCCTGAACGCTGGCTGTTAAAGCTAATTGATTTATTGGCTCTCTATATAGTGTTCTATTGTCTTTGTACTCATGGGACAAGGAAGCTCTTGAGAACAGAACTAAATTCTGCCACAGTAGCGTGACAGCTGAAGAGGGCTTTTTTTTTTTAATATAATGTGCAAGTTTCGCAGAGCTAAAAGAAACCTTTCTAGGACTGGCAGAAACTAACTGGACATGCCCATTAGCTTACTGGATGGAGTTTTCCAACACCATAATATTATTGGGAAGCTAACAGCACTGGCAGCAGATTAATTCCTTTTAATCGGATTGCTTTCGTCATAAAATATTTATGTTCAAGAAAATGTAAAATTCTTGTCAGAAGAAGAGAGAGAAAATTCCTTTCCCTCCCCCTCCTCTTTTTTTTTTTTTTTTTTACTTTACACACAGCAGTCAAAAATTCAGTAGGAAGTAATATTTCTCCCTGATGAAAAAAATAACGTTAAAATTCATGAAATAGCCAAATATTTGTTATTATCTCTTGCTTTTAGGAGTTATGTAAATTAGTGCCTATAAGATGAAAGAAAGCGCTTGGTAGCAGGTGGGAGCAAACTCATATAATCATACCAATAAAAAAGCCCCGAGGAAAAACAAAATAAAATGAAAAATCAATACAGGATGTTGTTCTCCGGATATACTATTAAAATGTAGTATTCCAGAGCCACACCATTGTCCTCCGTAACGGATGATCCTTTTACTCCGAGGTAAGCTAAGGGACAAATTCTCCCCGCTCATATATATAAAAATCCTACCACGTCTAGAGGAAGCCGAGCCCAGACGTAAGAGCCCAGCCTGAAGAGGTGGTGCTTTGCCAAGACAGGTGCCTACGCGGGTGTGAATCGAAGCTGAAATGTCTTAAGGAAAGTCTCTCTGTGCCACCGGATTCACAGTGTCAATGAAAAACACCCAAGAGTTTCCTAAGATTCTGTGACTACTGCACAAGTGAAAGCCCAGAACACAAACCTGGCACGGCATCTCATCGGTTTCAACCTTCCTACAAGAATTATCTTACTCCGGTAGCCAGCAGCGTGGCTACAAATTATGTTTTTCTCATCTTCTTCCTGTTGCTTTTTTTTCAGTTTGGTTCTTATTGCTAACTGCGAGTGAGATTGATATTCAGCATTTGGAAAACAAGAAATTTATTTTGTCTTTCTGGATTTCTAAAAACATCAGGGAGCGGGAGGCTGCGGTTTGTGTTCTGGGGAGCGTTTTCCTCCTTATCAAGGGAAGACAAGGTGTGGAAAAAAAATCTTCTCAGGAGGGAGAAAGCGTAGGAAAAAAATCCCCAACCCAGAGCCAATAAAGGACAGGATGCAGGGATTGTTTCGTTCCTCCTTTTTCTTAAGTTATCTCCCCACTGCACGGACTTCGAAAACAGCCCCTAAGTTGCATGGATTAAGAAAGAAAATCTTTAAGGAGATCGATAAACGCCTCTCTGCCGGGTGGCCGCAGCCTGCCTTTACAACGTCCCGCGAGAAGCGGACCCCCCAGCGGTGCTGCTTCCACGTGGGGAGCAAAGAGAGGGGGGACCTGAGGCTAAGGCGAGGAGGAGGCAGCTCCAGGCCATGCGGTGGCAGGACGGCAGGACGGCAGGACAGCGGGACGGCAGGACGGGTTCCCCACCCACGGGACACCCGCGGTCCAGAGCGGCTCGCCGGCGGGGCTGGCCGTCTCTGAGACAGGCAGCTCCTTTTCTTTGGGGGAACAAAAGCACCCAGCAGAAAGAATAGCTGCTCACCTACTGGAAGGAAGACTGAAGGTGCTGACCAACTCCTTTTTAAGATAAAAATAAACGTGGACACGTCTATCACCTCTTCATCTGGCCAGAGCGTTACAGAACCGAAGGTATCCTCATTGCTAGAGAATTCCTAGTGCTACCCGCTTGCCTCTCTTGATGTAGAGGTGCCAAAAGGCAAATGTACCTGGAAAACTGGCTTCCTCCAGCTGCAGAGGTGGAACAGCCACTGCCACCCAAGGACAGCTGGAAGGGAGGAAGTTCAGGGAAGCAAAAATCCTGAACAAACTGTATTTATAGGCAAGGAAGAAGAAGCTTTAGAAAAAGGGGTAGAAAATGACAACTATCATCAAAACAGCAAATATGTGCTACTAATTCAGAAATGTACAAATTACACATTGGCAAATGTAATGTTCTTTTAGAGTGTGAACAAATTTAAAGAGCTGTATTCTGACAAAGAAAGCGTTGTGACAGCAATCTAGCAAAAAGCTGAATTTTCAGCTCTGTCTGAGGTTTAATACACAACACCTTGAAACTGGCATAGCCAAAATTTGCTTTGTTTGTTTCCTTCAGTGCCCCAAGGACCACTGACATCTGCATTTTCCTGCACTGTTTCGTCACGTTTATGCAGAGAACACTGCCCTACCTACGGGTTTCTTCAGCCCGTACCCAGCGTCACAGCCACCACCCCCTACACGGCCACCAGTACGGGCTATCCAGAACGATTTCCTCTGCTCCATTTCCGCTCCACGGGCTCACTTAGCACCACTGGCCCTCGGGACCAGACCCAGTCCTTCTCCTCATGCTCGCTGTATGGGGTGCCCTCGCAGTGACAGACGAGAGTTTCCATTTCTGACTAGGCAGAAACGGCTGCTACCTCCCAATGTTGCACACCACGTCTTTCTAATGGTTCGGAGCCTGTAAAGTAACATTTCTGTAGCACCAGATGCAGGCACGGCCAAGGCAGGGTCTCTACCGAGCTGTACCGTGCCGGTGGCTGGGCTCACAGCCAGCCTTCCCCACCCGTCTCCACGCGCGCACTGCCACCTCCTCCCTGACCCACGCGGCGTTGCTCAGCCACGATGACAAATTACCAGGCGCGTTCTGCAGGGAGAGGCGAGCGAATTAGGAAATGAATAATTAAACTAAAAGAAATAGGTGAGGAGATCCTGGGGGGAAGCCTGAATTACAAGAAGCCGGGAGCCGGGTCGTCTCAGGGTGCTCTGGAGGGCGCCCGGGCCTGCTGCCACCCGGGGCCAGCGATGCTCGTGCCGTGCGCCAGCCGCCCTGGCAGACCAGGAGCTGCCGAGGAGACGGGGAGGTGTCAAAAATGGATGGGACGTGCAGGGCCCCTCCCGCCACCGGGCCACATGGCCCAGGATCGCCTGCTCCACGGTTCTGAACACCAACGGCTCGGCACAAGGGAAATCACGCCCAGGGGACAGGCACCAACACGGCTTTGCAACACCGAAACACCTCCGCAAGCAGTGCTGCCGCTGCACAACCCCTCCTTCCCCTCTCTTTGGTTGTCCGTCTTCCCCAGGACAACAAACCGGTCGTTCTGTCTAAAAGGAGGTAACACGTGCACGAGGTTTTGCTATAGCAACATAGCACACACGAACAGAGAATTTCCTCTAGTAACCATTAGCGCTTTTACCTATTAATTCCTTAAACCATCAACATTTAATCAAAACCAAGTTTTAAAATCCCAGCTCTTATCACAGTTAGTACTCATAATCCTTTTTTCCAGACTAGATGTTTCCAAATCATGTTAAATCTTTCATCTTCCTTCTGATTAATTTCAAGGTCTTTACTGAATCAAATGAGATATTTTTTAAACCTCTCTGTTCTAGTTCTTCAGGCTTTTAGTCAATTCTACTAGTTCAGAGCAGCCATCAAAATTACATGAGCATTTTGTGTTCAGTCACATCAGTAACTCCGAGTTTTAGGAGATTATCATAATGACAACTATTTTATTATTTTAATGCATGCAATAATTTAAATTATAAGGACTGCAAAAGTCAGGCTATTTTGTTTTATGGATTATCAACAGCCTTATGACCTTGAAAATAGTCGAGTTGACTCACTGATTTTTACAACTTAACAAAATAGCACATATAGCATAATTTTATCAACTTTGTCTAATCTGGTGAAAGTGCAGTGCTCTAAATATAGATAAATGTCCATTTCAGACCCACTTTACAGCATAAGGAAAGTTTATTCTAGGAAGTGAAATTATCTGAGAACAGCTATTGAACTGCCAAAATGGCATGTTAAAAACTTTTAAGCGTTTGTTTTGCTGCAGTGTTAAATGAACTTCTTTAATATACAAATGACGGAGAACAGCATTGACCCTCATTTAATTCTCCCCTAAAAAATGTGGAACCGAAGAAAAGGTAAAGAGGAAGAACAGTTAACCTCTGGTGACCAAAGGTGCACTTGATCTGTTATTTTGTATTCTATACTCTTCAAAGAGCAATATAAACAGAATTATTTATGCCCAGCAAAATGTTGCTTAATTACTTATGCACCACTGTTTGCTTGTATTTTAAGCTCTCTCTACCACCCACAGGCAGACGTTAAACAGCTGCTAAAAGCTAGCTTTAGTCTTGCCTGTTTGAAATTAGCATACTTGAGCTTTGAAAAAACTTTGTTGCCAATTTACATATGCATAGAGACTGATATTTAGACTCACCATATGATATGTCCCTCAAGAGCTTTTCTTATTGCCTCCATCCTCAGGTCTCAACCTAGAGACTGTAAATCTAGCAGGTGATTAATTCTATACCCTTGAGAAACTAGCAATTAGCACTTGCAACCAGTAAAAAATTGTCATTTCAAAACCCTGTTTACTATGCCCATGTATTTTCTATGAACTCACAGTTAACTCTAAATAGATGTATATGGCGATAGATTTGCAGTCGCTTCTGTCTCTTTATGTAAAAATATAATATAGTTTCCAGCTAATCAACCTATTAAATACACTGAAAAGGATTAAATAATTGGCATTCCTTTTTTATATATAAAATGGGAAGATGTAGCAAGCATGAAAACACTATACATGATGTTTTATGTTACCAGACCTTAATCAGCTCATTTCAACATGATGACTTTGTAGGGTTTACCTGTTTTGTGTCAATTCTTATCTCTGATAGCTGAAATTACCGTACTTCCAGATGTTCTTATGCATTATTGAGGTCTTCTGCAGTAGATGCTGGAAAAGGTAAGATAAGGTTTTATTTCTTTGTAGTAGTCACAACACTGAGATCAAAGGCAGTAAAGTGCAGTGCTTAGTATTGAAAACTATGATGAACTTAACATTTATTTTCAAGTAGAAAATCTATCATAAAACTGCTCATCAATCTTCAGTTAACTGTTTCAAGTGTAATCCACTGGACCATTGCAGAGCATTTTAAAGATTTGGGGGTGTTTCTCCTAAAAAGAATGCTCTAATGCTCATTCAGCGTGTGCTAATCACCAGCGTGCATAACAAAACATAGCACATTGTAAAACTGTGCTTTACCAAACGCCCCACTGAAAACCTGCCTTGAAGGAAAAGGAATGAAGGAAAGGAATCAGGGGGCAGAAGCGGGGTGGCTGGTTGTGGATAAACTGCAACACAGCGTCTTATGCCACATGCAAATGTGACTTAAAGGGAAAAAAAGATTAAAAAATAAAACCTTGCTGGTCTGAACAAAAATTGGTTATACAGTGCATGGCAGTGAAAGAAAAATGTAAGTCCCTTTTATAGAATAATTCCACTTGAATATTTCCACTGACCTGCACAGATCTATACTAAACGACACCCTTCTAATAGAGGAAAATATTGCTGCTCCATCCCAATTTTAGGGTGACTTTTGAAATTTTTGAAGTACATCAAGGCATATTTGGTCTAAAATGCCTGAAGCCATATTTTTCTAATATTCTTTGTAAAACAAAAAAACAAGAAATTAGTGGTGAATGCAAAAAAAGTCACTAATACAAGGATTTCTTATTTTTCTGAGATGCACAGTCATTAAGGGGTCTGCTGCAAAAGCCTGCTAGACTTTCTTTCCTCTAATTACATCATCAGACCATCATACTGTTAAAATCAGTTGCAGAGTACTTGTACACAACTAAATCCCTGCTTCTAATTACTATTTTAGTCTCTTTTTCCTTGTGACATGTTGGTGATAGATCATTATTTTTTCAGCAATTTGTTCGCATTTATATGCAATATAATTGGATCTGATTAATTATTATGATTAATGACTGCAGAATTTCCTTGCAAAGCTATTAATACTGGTAGTATCAAATGAAAGACATGGACAAATTAAAGCCAATGGAGTCCTGTTGCTTATACTTACAATGGCTGGGCTAAAGTAACCCTTTGCTGTTCTCAGCTCTACAATAAATATGAAGGTTTAACTGGTATTTCCCTACATATCTGCGTGTTTTCAAGGGGTATTAAAACATAACTACGGGGTGAGAGATACAGATTTAATTTTAAGGTGAACTACTGTACTCTCAATTATATATCTTTGGGTATATTTTAAATGAGCTCAACAGAATTATTTTATAGCTACATTGATTTAAAGTCAAGGAACTCTGCCAAAAAGAAAAGACTGGGAAATATTTCTAAATAATATGAAGTAGGTTTATCCGTTTTTCAGGTTGGGGGTGCAACAAAACTTGACAATAAAAGCAGTTAATTTCCATTAAATGTCAAATTACAAAATTTCCAAAGGATGTATTTATGTAGTGTGTGTTGTATTTTAAATTACACTCTGGCTTAGAAATAGGATATTACATGTAAAAAAGCAAACAATGACTGAGTAGCTTAGGGGATCGACTTTCCTGCTACCTCTGGGACCTGACTTTAAATCTGTCTTTGAGCAAACTGAAGAAAAATCATTTCAGTCTAATGGCAGTAGCATATAAAAAAAATCAGATAGCAGGAGTTCCACGCAGGTGCCAAAAAGCTTTAGAAAAAAAAAGGGGGTGCAGAATCAGATGAGTGATGGTGATTTTGCCCGGATTACTGTAAAGCTCAAAACGCAAAGACTTTGAATGTGATTTTAATCTGTAATAAGTGACAGCAGTCCTAATCATACCTGAGTCAAAATAAGGGCATTGATATTTTGGGAGCAAAGCTACTGAGAAATTTTGAAAGTGTCTCTGTTAGTCCAACATCAGAAATACTGAAAAAAATGCCTGCCTACAGCAGGAATCAAACACCTAATGGGAGATTTTTAAAGCATACTAGCTCTTCATATTTGGAGGAAACAGAAAAGATTGTCTACTTTTAAGTTCTAGGAATTTCCCTGTAAATAAAAGATGACAAAAAGATGACATACATTGCAAAATGAGAAACTGTGGGCCACCAAATATTTTAAAAGAATAATCTATTTTTTATAAAGCTGATTAAAAATATCTCCTTAAGAAAACAAACACAAAGAAATCCAGCCATAATAGGTGTAATATTTGCGGCCAGGTGCACAGAAATACCCATTTGTCAAAGAGCAAATAAGTCAAACTCACACCTATAATGCCAAGAAATTCCAACATATTTCCATGCAAGATACGAGTCACACTGTACAGTTACCTGTAACTACCTATGTGTTTTCTGATGTAAGTGCATCCTGATTTCATCATTTTGCAGCTTATACGCTATGGACTACTTCTGCTTTATTTTCAGGGGCATATTAGAAATGCACTATTGAAACTGCGCTTTTCATGAAACATCTGTGGCAAGTCATTCAGTGACTGCAGGTCACTGCAAATCAGAAGCAAGAGTAAAAAATGAACTTCACTTCTGTGTTAAGCTGCACCCTGGTACAAATTTGTCCCAGAAGAGAGGGCAGGAGATAATACAGAACATCCGCATGCAGTAGTTAGAAGATGTTAAAAGATTTAGTTCTGGAGAGCTTGGTAGTTCCATTACATTTAACATCTTTGTGATCCATTAAGCAAGTCACGGTCTCAGATGAAATGTTCAGCATGCAGCAAGAGGAAACAATTACAACTAGCAACAGGCAGCAAGGTGTGGGCAGTGCGGGGACTGCCGAGAAGGCTGAGCCATCCCAGCGGCTGCCCAGAGCAGGGGGCTGCGGGGAGCTGGGGCTGCGGGGAGCTGGGGCTGCCCTCCAGTCTGACCACTGCCGGTGCCACCGAACCAGGGGAACGCAGCGCTGCCGGAGCTTGTCTTGGTGACGGCCCAAGGCACAGCAGGGAGACCTGCCCGTGCTGCTCAGGTGGCAGTCCCCATGGACCTCCCTGCGGCAGAACAAAAGGGTTCGAGGCTAACTTGGGATAGAGCAGAGGGCCTCTGTAACAATACCAAAGGATTTTGTCCCTGCAAAATTACTGACATTTTTTCCCGTGAATTTCACATCCGATTTTTTAAACTCACAGACTCACAGCTGGGTGACAGTTTTGGAGATACGAAAGATCTTATGGAGGGAGTCCTGCAGTTACTCTGCATGGACTTACACTGGGGAAAACAAAAGTGCTGTGAGGTCAGACCTGGGCTAACAACCACCAGGTTGCTCACGTGGTGCGGGGAGGCAGTGTAACGCCAGAGAAGAGTCTTAGCAACAGATTCCAGAACTGGACGGATTTCATAGCAAGCAACACGGAGAAAGAAAGCCATATTTAATCAATTTCATTTTAAAAGTTTGGTTGGTTTTGATTGCTATTTGTTGCAATATTTTGTTCCTGTATCAGTGGCTTATTACTTCCTCTCCACACTCAACTTTGTATTTGGGCAGTTGTTCAAAGGTCTTGAGGTGTTTTCCTCCACTTTTTAACATCAGTCACTCATGTTTGTTGCAGAAAAACAATTAATTTCACAAATGATTGACCCAACAAATAGCCCAAATAAGCCCAGTCTTCACATAGGAGTATTTCTGAAACAGGAAATAAGTTTTCCATACATTTATCCAGAAATCAAATGTAGTTTCAATTACTTTCCAGCATTTCATCAGGACTACCCAACATCACGGTCCTCTGCTCTGTCTGTTCTGACTCAGAGATGGTGCTAAGAGTTATCATCGTTCTTCTGCCCAAATCATCACCATCATTGTTCCTCAATATGTGCTCACCAAACTGTCAGCAGGGCCGAACTCCGCTACCTAATGCACTAAATGCGCAGCAGAGATCGTTGGCCACCCCAAAGAGCTAACAAAGCAAAAGACACACAAAACAGCAGGTGCAAAGGACATGGTGCAGGTTTCTTACTCACCAGCCAGATGATCACAGAGGTGCCTCTCACTTAGGTACCCCCGGCCACTGACAATGTTACAGGAACAACTGACTCATTTTCCAAGCTACAACCAAACAAAACCCTTTCTACACCTGGCTGGCCCAGTGTCCTCATCAATAAAAAGGTGACTTGAATAAATCTTGAATACAGTAGCTGATGTGGTTGTTATACTCATGGAAGCCCAAATTCCCTTCATTAAAAGGAAACAATGATGAAAAAGATGTAAGCGTAGTGCCTAATGACCTGACGTTGCTATTTGCGTGCTCCCAAACCAGTGTCTTGAAGAGCATTTGCATGGGGACGGGAGAAAGGAAACAGCAGAACATGCAACACAGCCAGCGATGAGATGCTGAAAAGTGAAAGGGCGTAAATTCAAAGCATCCCATTCACTTGTAATGAGTTTTCCTTCCAAGAGGACTACTATTGCTCAGCAAGCTCCTGGGGCTCAGCAGCGGGGATGAGGGGTGCAATAAGACATGGCACGCGAGGAAGCAGCTGCACGTGGGCAATCCCTGAAGGGCAACTGACCCACAGAGACCTGGAGCAGAGGGAAACAACACAGAAAACCACGGGAAAACAGAACATTGGCTGCTCTGAGCTGAAGGTTGGTAAGTGAAGACTGTCCAACCACAGCAAGCAAAGTCTCTCTTGCAGTGGGTGACCCACAAGTCCTGTCCTCCCCAGGATCAGGTAACTGAAAAGCTCCCAACAACTGAGAAACAAGTAACGTTTGCAAAATACCAACCCAAATTAGCACTTATGGGTCTTCTAGCCATTGTGCATTTTGCAGAACCTAGATTACAGTCATCAGGAAATAAATGACACGTGAGCTTTATTATAATCCACTACTGCTAATCAAACGACTTTGCTCACCTTGCGAGCAAAACGACTTGCTTACATTTAAAATCTATTTTTAAATGTTTTTACTTGACCTTGTCCACAGGAAACTTACAGACAATAATGCATTGTTGTCCAATTAAAAGCACATCAAAACCTTGATTTTACTAGTTGACTTCCTATCTTCAGGCTCCCTTATGCACCTTGGTCGGTAGCATTAGCCCATCATGTATGCAGAAGAGATTATCTGAAGGAGCACACGTCTCTAATCTGAAGATGAAAAACAATGTCCTGAGAGCCTTTAAAATGGTTTCATAGAAAATGAGGGTGAGATTATTTTGTTCTCCTGTTTTCATTTTTCTTGGGGGGCTTTAATCATTTTTTTAATAAAGACAGTTGAGATAAGTGAAATATCAGTCAGAAGTCACTGAGGGAACAACATTTAGACCACAGTAATAGAACAGGCAAATGTGAGCGTCATAATCTTTTAGCATCTTTTGCATTGTATTAGCAAAACACAGTATCATCAATCTCCCAGTGTTGTTTTTCACCTGACTACCACCTTTTGCCTTGCACACCCCGAGGAGCGTAATTACAGTCACATAACATATGTACAGCGAGTTTGAAAAGAAGGGAATAAAAATGATTTTCATACAGATGGCTTTGGTAAATAGGCAAAGTCCTGCGTTTTTCTTCCTGCAACTTCCTGGAAGTTCTAACCGTTTCTTTGGGTGTATTTTAAAATTTAGGAGAGTGTTAGAGTTCAATGTCTTGAAGAGTCTACGCATAACACATGCATCCTGAATATGAACCTCTATATTTCTGCATAACTCTAGAATGAATAAATAGTGACTTCAGACAAAGAACTTCTTATTTATATGCATTTTCGTGGTAAAAATATTTTTGAAAGCAAAAAATGCCTAGAAAAAAAGAGTTTTATATATATATACACATATAAATCCATACTTGGAAACACCTATCAACCAAAATTTGAAGAGGAGAAACAGATTTATACCTTTACTTTTTTTTCAGCCATGAAAGATAAGAGGTTAAGTGCATGGCAAGAAGTAAAAATCCAACAAAAAATAAATATTCCAGAATGCTGAAGAAATCTGAACTATACATCCATTATTTCTGAAAACCTAACACAAACAGAGTCCTTAGACCTTAATCTTATCCTAATTTAAGATAAGGGAAGCTCGCAGAACATCGTTTTGGCTGTAATTATTATCTCCTGAAAAGCAGTGCTGCATTCTCTAGGGCATGTGCAACTGAGGAAGATTAGAGTTCAGTAAGAGGCTCCATTTATTTCCACCTTCCAATTTAAGTATGGATAACATATTACACTTACAGAAGGAAAAAAAATATAAGCAGGACATATTAACACAGTCACGTCTCTACTGCTCTCTGCTGAACAGGTTCTGATTGCAACTCAATCACTCATTAGAAACTCAGGCCATAAGCTTATTTTATTGGTGCTCTCAAGGCGACTTTAAACCGCGGCAGAAAGGCTTTAGCTGTGAAATACACAAAATGTTCACATTCCAGCACCCAAATGGAAAGAGAAAAGCCAGAAACCCAGTGCTGCTAGGGATACAAACATGACAACGCGGATCCGAATCCGCATTATTTTGTTGTGTACATTTCTTGCTAAGGACGATAAAAGCAGATGCCCACGTGCACGGCAATGACTACGTTCCAGTGGGGACCGATAGCGTCTGAAAACGGGAAGGCAAGATTTAATGTAGAGGTGCACTCAGAATCAATTTACAGCAGTGAGTAGAGCTTCTAATGTGCGTGATTCAAAACAAAGTGGGCACTGCCTACCCCAGGGAGCCTCAGCCGCTATTTTCTCATCCTAAAGCTCTTGTAGCTGATTTCCACAGAGCAGGGAAGGGAACGTGTGTTTCTCGATGGTTAAGTATACTGCAATGATCAAAAAGGCTGCATTGTATCTAAAACTAACGCGTTTCTGAGATTTAAAGAGCTATTTCAGATATATTGCTGTGCTTTCTTCTACTATGAAACTTGTTCAAGATATCAATACATTTTATCTGTGCAGTATACAAAAGTCTTCTTAAGTCGTGATCTACTTTTACGTAGTGTGTAGAGGGGTATTAGCCAATTAGGGATGGCTGGGTAACTGAGCATATTTATACATTTTTAATGCATGTCTTTTCATCTTTAGCTTGTATGAAGCAGTAAGACCTAAAAATCAAACACTGGATGAGTTTAGATGATTGGGTATTTAATTTAAGATATCCATCTTAGCTTTTGAAAACCTTACAAATGAAGTGTGCATGTTTTAAAAATTGACCATAACCAGTAGCTACTAAGTCTGTTCTGTAATCTGTTCTTGGTTATGAAAAGAAACCACTTACTGAAATTCAAGTACATGCTTAAGGCCAGTTAATGGCTATTTTTCCCTCATTTATACAACAAACACAGCTGATACAAAAGGTAGCTGCTCTCTTGCACTAACAAAATTGCAAGAAATATTTTTTTTTTTATTCTCTCCCTACTTCTTAAACTAGTATGTCAGTTACAGAAAACTGAGTATCAAGTGGAAATAGGAAGGTGATTTTATCAATGTGTGTGGCATTAGCAAGACCATTAATGGGACAATCTATCCTCCACTACAGTCATGATTTCAAAAACAATGTCAGAAAATGTAACTTCCTGAAAAGCGCTACAGGAATGACTACATTCTGCAGAATGTGCTGTACAGTGAGAGACGTGAGAAGTTCAATATGCTTAGTTTATTCGAAAGAAGGTTAAGAATTGATTTGATCATAATTTAAGTTACTTGTATGGGTTACAAATCTGTGATACCAAAGCATTCCCTAATTTATTAGGCAAAGACCAAAAAGATCCAGCACCAGGTGGAAGTTTTAGGATATTTTTGCACTAGAAATACCTCTCCTCTCTAAGTACAGGTAACTGGTTAGCAGGAAAGCTGTCCTGGTGGCACAGCAGAGTCCCCAGCACACGTGTGTCTGTGGGGTTGGGTGGGGGGAAGCAGCAGAATTCCCACCCCTTGCTAAAATTCCAGTATAATTTGTGTTAGCCTTAAGTTAATTTGAAACAATGGAAATATTGCATATCCATAGATCTTATATATAGTGTTATGAAGCAGATTGTAAATTATAAATTTATAAAATTAGATAGAAAAGTACAATTGCATAAAAACTTCAGGCATTCCACGGCATTTTATCCCCTCCCTGCAGCGACCACCATGGGAGTGGGAAACGAGGTGGTTCGGGCTGAGCTTTAGATCTGTTTGGGCTGGTTTTTGTAACGATGCCATTCCAGAGCTTACCATTGTAACGATGCCGTTACAAGAGATCTCCATCATCTCCAGCACACCCCAGGACTCCTGGTCGTGCTCTTCCTATGTGTTCATAATGAAACTAATGCACGTTCACACCGCGCACCCCTTCAGCTTTGTGAAGCACCGAAACAACGATGGAAATTGGTCATGAAGTCAGAAATGTAATAATCTTCCAAATTCCATATAAAAGCATTTTTATTTCTCCAGATTGATATTGTGAGTTTCTCTGAAAGGTAACCTGTTTTCTCAGCAGCTTCAAGAGTGACCACACGTGAAATGGTTGGGAATACAGCAACTCGCTAGTCCAGGGCACCAGAAGCCTGAAATGAGCTGTACTGCCAGCAAAACTTGCAGCACCATGTGCTTCGTGGCAGCTACGCAGCCACCACGGACTATTTACAAAGAAACAAATTGAAACCAGCTCTGAGGGGTTACTGAGTGAAGTTCAAGCACATTGCTTTCAAATTTCCTTGTAAATAAAAATACATGGGAAAGAGAGGAGCTCGAAGTACCTCAGTGCATCCCTTGAGCATGGTTCAGAGCCCCCAACATACTGTTCTGGTTTTATAAATTAGAAATCTTGTCATCTTATCATAGAGACCGAGAAAATTGTGGCAAACTTTATCTGCTAAGTGAACCTTAATAACCTCAACTTTAACTTCAAGAAAATTACACTAGGAAACATTTCCCAGCCTTGCAGGTTGTGGGAGACATAAAATTCTTTCTTTTCTCCCATCTCTCCGGGAGTTATTAACCCTCCCTGCAGAGCCTCCGAGACCTCCGGCAAGCCATCACTTCCACAGCCTACAGGCAACAGCAGTGACGAGCACACCAGTTGTTTTGGCAACACATTTGCAGCAAAAGCTTACATCTCACAGTGCAATTAAAACCTTTACCAAGTAATTGAAAGAATGTAAAGAAAATCACAGCCTTTGAAATAAAAAATGTTATGTTGCTGTGACGGTTTCTCGTGCAACAATTCACAAATGATTTTTTCCGATCACATGGAAGGGACCATTTAATTACAGCACTGTACTGAATGCCCTTGGCCATCCGAAAGCAGCAACAGCAGCTATTTCATTTCATGGTAAGGCCTGTCCCAGACACATTTGCTGATACAGATTTGCTGCGCCATTGCAGCTGGGTGCCGGGTGCAACGCTGGCACCTCCACAGCGCAGACAACTCGACGGCGAGTCGGGGATTTACTGGTGCTTAGCAGTTCCACTGCTACTGATTTTTAAACACGAGCCTAGGACCATTGCATGGCTTTTGATGCTTCCAGAGCTACAAGAATATGACAAATTACAAGTATATTCTGGGCTCGTTTTTGCAAAAGAAGTTTGAAGAAACCTATCAAGGCTTGGAAAGCTAAATGGAAATAATAAAATATATTATTATTTAGCATATCATAAAATCATAGAATGGCCTGGGTTGGAAGGGACATTAAAGATCACCTAGTTCCAACCCCCCTGACGAATGTGGGGGGGTCATCCCATAATGCTTTTTAACAACTGACTTGGTGATGCTGCAGCTCTGCACCTGCACAAACACTGGGCCAAAACACACTGAGGGAATGGCGTTGAAAAGATTGTATCAGAAAACAGACCAACAACCCTGATCGTGCCATTGACCTTCAACCATTTGTCCAAGAAACCTCGCCATTTAAAATCGCCAGAGCCCGTGTATCTTTAACGTACATGAAGAAAGTTTCCTGAACACAGCTGGTCAGACACCAACTCTCTGAGACTACAAGGGAGAGGGTTTTAGGTTTTTTTTCTCTTTTTTTTTTCCCAAATGTTCTCAGATCTTAGGGACACAGCATTCTGAATCTGTTTCCTTTCAGCAGTTTTATTAAATCCGCTCTTTGCTATTGGGGAATTCCAGACTTTTCAATCTTTTTAATTATCATTAATAAACTTGAGCTTTGACTTTGAGCACAAAGAACACAGGTTACAGTTCTTACAGGCTCACTGGAATACTTTCTACCAAGCCAAGAGCCATGCCTTCGTTTTTAGGTTCAGAACATACTTTTTCTCATGCCAGACAAAATTAAAATTTCACCCACAATTTCTCCTGGACCGTCACTATCTCATTTGGTGACCTCAAGTCAAACACTGTCTCGGTACACACATTAGAAAGATTGTGAAGGTGTGAACAGAGTATTAAGCAAGTTGTCAAAAATACAATGCTGCTTGATCAAGCTCTCAAAGGCACATGGCAAATCCTGCTGCGAGGGAGTCGCGTGCATCTCAAAGCCTAAATGGGATTTCTGAAAACACTCATGGAGTGTCTTCAGAAAACATCCTCTCACGTTTATTGAAGAAGCAAATTCCGATCTATCTAGCAAAATACTTCACATTTAATTTGATGAAATTGCAGAGAAAAATACAAGTTTGTTGACCTCTCTACCTCAAGCTGACATACTTTCAATGTATGTGCCTCCACCGCAGCAAGCAGCACAAGAACTGCTCACCTCCAGCCATTCACGCCGACCCCAGCTCAGGCAACGAGCTCCCGCTGCTTTCCCTTGCAAGGAACGTGCAGCCTGGCTCCCGGGCACTGCTCCTCCCCAGCGAGCTGTGCCGGAGGCCATGGCATGGGACTACCAAAGCGCATTAAAGACGGCACGGCCACTGGAAACCCCCTTGAAGAGGACTGTGCCCCGACCCCTGTGGCTGCCGGCACCCAGGGGCTGAATCCTCACCTGGGAGGACAGCTCTGCTGCGGAGTGCTGCCGAGCGGAGGGTTGGTAAATATAGCTTCTGGGGGGTGGAAGAGGAGAGAAATCGAAGTTAAGAGTGAGTTCACGCCGGCTGGCCAGACTGTTAGCAAGAAACATATAATAAAGGCCTGTTTAAACAAGCCGAGTTTCTAAATTCGCACAGATACTGCTAAAGCAATACACTGGTCACATCAGGAACCTCGTACGTCACGACAAGAAGCAAAGGAAGAAGACCATCCAGCCGCTTATTTTCTCAAGAAATGCTGGCTGCCAAGCGGCCTTCAGCGCTCCCTGACGGGGCGGCTCTAAGCCCCCGTGGCAGGCACAGTTACGGGGGCTGTCCCCGTGCCACCCATCCTGCCCGCGGTGCGGAGCTCACCCCGCCTGTGCCAGCAGCACCTGGCTGCGGGTTCGCAGCACAAAGCCCTCGAGGTGCGTCTGGGCGCACAAAGCTGCTGCCCTGGGCGTGGATTGAGAGGGCCCGTTATTAAAGGAGGGAGCGAAACAGGCTGCAATTATGCCCAGTTAATCCTCTTATAACAGCGAGGTATTTCTTCACCACAGTAATTATTTGCACGGGGTGGAAATAACAACCATATAGAACAAATTAAAACTTTACCTTCAGATGCTACCTCAATTGTTATGCAGATTTCATCATTTTCATTCAGCCAAAAAGGACCCTTAATACCAGCCCCTCTTCCAATAATCAAAATAAAAATGTGACATCATCGCTAAATTAATTACAAGTTTATTGGATTTATTTCGCCATACGCAGTTTCCTCCGACCGGCCTCATGTGCTCAAAGCAGACACGGTCGGAAATCTCTCTGATTAAAAGGGTGAGCAATACATCAAGAGCACTGGGAATTTCTGTATGCCGTACCTGGGTGCGGGAGGAAAGACACATCAAATGACCAACGCAGTGCACAAACTGCTTGTTGAGGCTTTTTTAAATACAACCATCACACGTTTAAATGTCATGCTGGGATTTAGTTAACTAAGGTGGCAGGTTCTTAAAATGTAGAATTTATTATGTTGAAATTTTCCAAATGCAAGACTGAAAAGGGAAAAATATGTCAACTTTTATTTATTTCCTATATAAATATAGGCAATTTAGTCCTTCCCCCAAATACAGGCAGATTAGATGAGTTAGACAGTAGTCAATTCATTTTGCATAGGAATGGCTCATTAAAAAAAAAAAAAAAGAGCCCCACATTTGTATTAAGCTCCGATTGGACAGTGCACAAAATGAATTTACAGTGTCACTCAGAGATGTAGCAGGACTAATGAGGGAGGGATATAGTATGGTGGTGTGGGTAAATCTACGCTATATTCATTCCCTCAGCTGGTATAGCTCACGAAATGGAGGTGTCCCTCATTATGTATGTGTCTCAGGAGCTTTCTTTAATATTTTAATAAATAACAACATCAGCCCAACAAGAAATTAATGAATAGTATCATTAATAATGAGCTAGAGTCTTGTAGTGATAGGACAGATATTAAATTGAACCACAGTGGTGCTATCTCTGGAGACTTGGGAATTTTCCAGCGGCAAACAAGGCCACTGAATGAAGCAGCCATCGCTCTGTGCCAACAGCTTTTACAACAGGTTGGGAGTAATAAAAGAGGATTTTCTGCACGATAAAGTTAAGCCTTAGAAAATCTGCTGGTGTAGATCGGTGTGAAAAGTACTGCCAAACGTGATCCTTAATTAAACTTTAATTAAGATAAAGCTCTTTCCTTTAAAGAGGAGGGGGGAGCAGCAGCAAAAAGAGTGTCAGCTATTTCCCTACCAGTTTCTGATCTGAAATAATTCATATTAAATCACAGAAAATTGTGTTCAAATACGTTAAATCCACAAAACCCAGGAAATTCAGACTCACGGAAGAAACAGCACCCTGAGCTCAGCCCCATGCCTGTGTGTATCTGAGCCCGTGCCCTGCGGGACCGGTCCCCATGCGGGAACAAAGGCGCGAGCCCGCAGCGAGGTGCAGCCATCGCCAGCTTCTGGTGGACTCGCAGTACCCCTCTGACAGGCTTCTCTTAAGGTTTACGATTCTTTTGTTTTACAGTAATAGGAACTAAATAATACATACAGTATATATACAGCCTAGAAAATGACATGCGCTGTATTTGTGTATGGGAAACCTTCTCACAAACCAAAACATATTTTCACTTCGAAGCCCAGGACAAAACCTCTCAGACATGAGCAGCCCACATTTGCCACAGCAAAGGGGATGGGGAATATTAATAAGAATCATCAAATTACTTCGTAGCCAGTTTCCCAACAAAGTAAATTCTAAACACTCCCCAAAACTGAATTTTCTATGAGTCAGTGGCATGGTTCTTTTTGAAAAAAAAAAGGGGTTTATGACCAAGTTGTCAGCCACATCAGGATGGCCGAACAGCCTGCAAAAGGCTTTCCACCACAAATTGCTTTGCAGGGGCTGTTCTGTACTCAGAAGGCCACCCTGTAACCCGGCACACACAACGTCTGTGTGCGTATAGTCCCTATATGTACCACGTGGAACGGGGACCGATCATCTCTGGAAGCTTAAATCAGCTGCTTTTTGAGTATCTAGAACTGCTTCTGAGTTTGCACACTTGATTTCATTTTAAAATACACAAGATGACCTCACCAAAAACAACTGTTCTCCGTCTTTTTGAAGCCATATTTAATCCTGGCTCCTGCTGATATTTTGAAATTTTCGAACTGCACCACACTGGTCCTTCCTCAATCCTTACTTGGGGCAGCGCTGACCTGCACTTACACACCCAGTTACACATCCAGTTACACATCCATCCATCAGTAACTCTCTGAATTACACCTGTGAGACATGCACATTGCTCCTCTGGCTACACAACGACAGTTCGCTGACTTGGCATATTCCAGATCACAGAATCACAGAATCATTTGGGTTGGAAAAGCCCTCCAAGCTCATCTGGTCCACCCATCGCCCTACCACCAATGTCACCCACTAAACCACATCCCTAAGCGCCACGTCCAACCTTTAAGATCAAAGCACGCCACCTAGTCTAATCCAGACAGCATAAATACCACTCTGGAGAGGACTTCCAATAGCCTGTGTGGATCTTCTGGTGTTTGAATAAGAACTGAAAGGAATCAGGTAGGTACTCAGCTTTTGGCTAATACTCAACCCTAACTATCACTATAATTCCGACAATAAACAGACTAAAATCTTCCGTTTTAACAGGACTTCTGCCAAGTCCCAAGTCCCAAGTACGAAGCTCTACATCAGGATTGAGAGTGACTTCTCATTCCTTCACTCCTTCTTTCCTTCTGCTGCTTTAATTGACACAAGCAAAAATCCAGCCCAAGCACCGCACGTCACACCCACGCCTGGTAACAGCACGGCCCCGCACGAGTCCCTCCCGGGGTGTCAGGCAGGGTCCCCCCAGCCCTGCGTGCCCAAGCACTGGGAAAAGGCCTGGGAAAAGCACTGGGAAAAAGCACTGGGCCTGGGAAAGGGCAAGGGTTTGGGCGCACCGCTTGCAGTGTCGCTGACCATCAGTGATAATAGCATGTTTTTGTTTTTTAAATACCAGGATTCTGTTCCGTAATTCCATAAGTTCTGTTCTAAAAATACATATATATATTATAATAATTTTTAAAAAATCTATATTCTTCTCTAAATTCAATAGCAATAAAACTTCGTTATGCTTTTTAAAAAAACTGAATCAAGGGAAGTTTATTAAATATTTCTCTTAAACGATGATTGCAATGACTAACAATTCTGGGATAGATAGGAAATACTTCTAACAGGGAGAGGAAAGGGGATGCTGGGGCTGAAATACACATTTCATGCCTACAGAGCAGGATAACCATTTTATGGAATACTGAAAAAGGAATTTTATAGGCACTGATTTTTTCATCTTTCCATTTTTTCATTCCCATTGGGTATGCTGTAAGTTTAATTTACTTGGTAACGCAATAGTGTAATACAGCACTCTGGAAAATGCAGGTTCTAGGTAATGTGTGAAATTCATGGGACACTGCCAATGAATTTTTTTTAACAACAGTTTAAAAAAAATAAAAGCAATAGGGGTATTGAGATACAGAGCAGATTGACTCTTTATATATGTTTTGAAACATTTTTTTAATCTGTTTACAGCAGCCGTGGTTGCAGAGATCAAGCGTTAGAAATGATGGCTTGCTTTGTTTCTGTGTAGGCTTGAACTTCATTTTGAAGGAGCTTGATCTGAACTTTGGTTGTCAACATCACCGTGAGATGTAATCAACACAATTTCAGATTGGAAAAAATGCCTGATATGGGAGGACAGCCCAACACAGCTTTGACAAAACCAAGGCTCCTTCCAAGCCACCACTTTATTTTGCTCATCTATACTTTCATTAAACATATTAATATTTTCTCCTAAAAGCCTCAAAACACCATATGCAGAGGGACATTCACACACAAACAAAACTTCATGATGCTTTGCCTCAAACCTAGCTGAGATAGGTAAAACTGTATCACAGATACAGATACAGTATTCACAGGTAAAGCAAATAATTTGTACAAAGTAAAAAGAAGAGGCAGCCATAAGAGCAATTTGTGTGTGTGCGTTTTTTATTTTTTTAAACACCTGGCTCCCTTTGAGAATATTTCTACATTTCAGTGTCTTTAAGGGTCTGTACATTCAGGGGTACTTAACCTTCACAAACTCTTAGCATTGATAAAACTTTTTACTTAAGCTTCAGAAAGTGAGTCAAGCATGGATTCTTTTCCAATTCAAATTTTAAACCTGCTTGTTTGAGTTAAATCAGAGATTGGACAGACACATTAGAGAGAGAGAGATCTGATACATGCACAGAGGAAAGGGAAAGTGAGGGTTAGGGCATCTATTATCCTCTCAATTAAATGATATTTTGTTATCTAGTGGCTGTTTTAATATGTTTAGTGATAAATTAATAATTGGGGAACAATGAAATAGCCAGCTGATCTACCCATCTGTCAGCCAGGAGTTCGAACCCCAGCGAGCTGCTCCTCGCTCTCCACAAGCAGCATTACCCTGTCTTGGTTGGGATTTTGGAAAGGAGAAGCCGCCCGATATTTTTGGCAACTCACTGTCACTAATATTTCTGATTTTGAAGCTCAGCCCCTCATCCTCCTTCCAGACCAGGTTCAGACGTCTCCCCTGACACTGTTGGGAGATTTACCTGGGCCCTTCCGACTGTTCCTGACTTTAGGGGCTCTCTGGACTAAGCTGCCCGAGGTGGCCACACAAGAACCCGCGCCCCATCTGCAGCACCCCTGGGCACCAGCCGTCACCCTCCTCCTCCCCACGCTGGGGGGGGGCACACATTACCCACCTCAGGTGCTTCCTCCCACCCAGGGCAAAGAGCTGAGCGGGGCCCCGGAGCCGAGAGGCATCTTCACATCACCACTTGATCTTCACATGCAGCCAAAGGCACGTGCACCGCCGTCCACTCCCACAAAATCATTAATCACGTGAATTGGAGTCACTGCAGAACGAGCTATTTTTTATTTACCGCATGAAAGAGACCGTAAGAGTAACTGTACATTTTGACGTGCTCACACCATAAATTATCTTATGTCCATATTTTATCAGGATGCTATTACCCTGGCAGATAATGGTTCATTTTTAGGTTGTTATAGCAGAGATCATAAGGTTCCACCCTCAGCAGCTATGTCTCGTAACTGCCTTTCACTGTCTGAAAGCACAGGCAATTTTTCCATAATAAAAACTGGATTAGCATGTATCAAGAAGAGGTTCCACCAGCTGTCACTTTGAAATCAGGCTACTCTATCCGATGTTCGAGATGATAATGGATAAACCCGTAAATGACAAGCAGTTTTCCTGTATTTATCTAATAAGTGGCTAATACAGGCTAGCATCTTCTCTAATAAAACAATATAACAGAAGGAAGGAACAGGCTTAGGCTCTATTTGAATTAAATATGAACTGTGCAATATTGGCACATGAAATTATAGCATGACAATTTTATTTTATTTTTTTAAATTTTTCACCTGTTGCTGCTTTCAGGTATTATGATTCATTTTCATGCAGTATTCACACAATTCGTTAAGAATAATTTTTAATAGGATCAGACAAAGTTTTCTGAAATCCAACTAATTTTCATTTCCTCATAGCCCCAGTCTTTGTGCATGTATATACGTCAAATAGAGAAAACGCTGCCTACAGACGAATGGGTTCTGCAAGTATGTTTAAAACAGCAGCATTGTGCTGGATGAATTGGCAATAGTAGCAACAGCTTCCAAAAATAAGCAAAAAAAATCCTATTCATTTCTTATGCAGAATATCAATGAACATATCTGCTAACCTTTTTATTATTAGGAATGACACAACACCAAAATTACAGCTAAAAATATATCAAGATTTAAACTTTCAGCGGAAAAAAAATATCAGTTTACTAAAGGTAAGGCAAAAATTGGGGTTAACTTGGCTATATTAACACAGCTCACAACAAAAGAGATCATCACCCAAAGACTGATGACTGGCTGATGATGAAAAGAGAAAAGAACTGTCCTGATGCAAGACCGCATCTTCGTCTTGCTTGGAAACCACATTTTACACTTTTGCTATCCAGCCGCAGAGGAAGGCGCGGAGGAGCAGCAGAGGCTCTCGCACCTGCCCGCGAGCAGCTGAGCAGCGCGGCCCCTCCAGCAGCCGGGCTTCTGCCGCCCGGCGCAGGCGAGCTGCGGGCAGAGCAGTGCCTCGGGCACGGCGGGTGTGTGACCGCAGCGCCCGGCGCCCATGCAGGAGGGGACGGGTCCCCTGTCCTGGCACCAGGCTCCAAATGGAGAACGGCCTTCCTCAGCGCCCGGCACTGGTCTCTCCCATTTTCTGGAGCCCTTTTCTAACTTTCTCTACTCCTCCGTCCAAACCTCCTCGTACATGCCTGCACAGTACTGATAAAGCAGCATCACACGGGAAGAACTTCTGTCTCGTGATGAGAGGAACTTTTTAAGAGGTTTTCCTTTTCAAGATGTTGCTGAGGTTTTTCAGAGCGCCACAGCCCGATTTTACAGAAGGGTCGTGACACGCTCCTTGCAGCACACATGCCTGCAAAGCCACGGGAGTTCAGAATGGGAATGTGCTGTGGCAACAGTCCTCGAGTGTTTGCAAAGGACACGGGGAGGGGGGATGCTGAACGTCACAGGGACAGAGGGCAGAACTAGGACCCACACCAGGAGGTGCTGCACCTCCCGCACGTGCTTCCCAGGGAAATATCAGCAATGCCATTAGATCACCAGCTCCTCCTCCAGTAGAGGAAGCTCGCATGCCTTTAGCTCAGGATACTGATTCCTACATTCACTAATAAATTAACACAGTCAAATACCTTTCAAACTTTGTCAAATTTTGCCTCCTGCGCTGTGCTGTATATATGGGATACTGTTCTTTCCCTGATTTTCACTGTCTATCAGCTTATATTTTGATGCATGAGACTTAATTACCATTATTATTACTTTACTTTGTGTAGCTACAAATGTTATTAGAGGCCATAAAACTATCTGAGCCTTTTTCTAAATCCCACCACAACATCTGACGATAACCCTCTGCAGCAGGCATGGAAGCAGGCATCGCCTTTTGCTCACGGAAAAGCGGAGACAACGTCTGGGTGAGCTGGGAGAGGATTTGGGAATAATTGGTTGTGTCCATCTGCAGAGGAAAATGGTATGCCTTGCTTTTTCTCTGGCTCCACAGAAGACGGAGGCGTGAAGGAAACTCGTCACTGGCTCAGAACCAAGTGTCTGCAGCGAGCTAAAAGCAGCTTTCACCAGCACAAGGGAAAACAGGAGAAAACAATACTGTTGGTCACAGGAGAGGGGGAGCTGAAGGCCATAGGGCAAATTCCACTTGCAACATGCAACATATTTTCGTGGGCTGAATCAATACTCTGACGATCGGCAAGGCTTCAGCTGGAGAGAGGGGCATTTGACAACAGAGTAAGCAAGTTCATGTAGGTGTGGATGAGAAACTACGGAAATGTACGGAACGAGTAGCTGAAGAGTAAAGAAAATGCACCACATTGCCTCACTTTCAGTGGGTTCTGTTTTTGTTGTCCCGCTTTGGGAAAGCAGCTTCTCATTTTTTTCTTTGTTTAGCCAGGCATGTGGGAAGGAAAGCAGGGTGTGATGAAGTGGAGGCCTATAAATGCATTTGTTTATTGCATTTTTGTGATTTGTGATACTGTTTTGCTTATTGTTTAGGAGAAACATTAAAAAAAAAATCACAGATGAGACAGAAAAGGGGAATTGTTAGCAAGAAACCGCAGGCACCAAAGTTCTTGGTACTTCCAAGACATCTCCTATGCAAAGGCTGTAAAATTCCTCACTCTAACCAACTGATAAGCGTTGTTTGTTTTATAAACACTGATCCACACAAAGATTAAGAGACTTTCCAAATGTTTGGCAGGGGCAAAAACTAACAGTACGTCATAGACATCAAGTGCTTCTCTGCACAAACTTGATAACATTTATGTCCTAAACAAATTAAATCTGATATTAAAACAAAAACAATAAAAAAAAACTTTTCCTGCCATCAATTTAATTTTTCCTTACAAATGCACTTCAAGAAAAATAACACTTGGTATGTCTTTAACAGCACTGCAAATCATGAATTAAACTCACCTTCAAGTATTCATTGGATGATCCACTTGAATACCTCCTGTCCAACAGTTCCATTTGGTATAAAATTTCTATCTTTGTGTTCCCTTGGAAAACCTTAGGGGAGGAAGAAAAAGCTGGACTAGATAAATAGCATTCATAAAGCAAAACTGTCCCACAAAACAACGTGGGTCTGGTAATGCTGAAATCAGCTTGCAATTTTAATAGATTTGGTTATTTAGCAACAACCTGTTTGAAAAAAGAAATAAATAAATAAACAGACCATGTGGAGAAGGAGTAAGTTGCTGTTGTTATTCTGTTTCATATTTAAGGCAAGATCACGGCCAGATTTCTATATGTGGTCTAATACAGGGGCCAAAGTCCCTTCTACAACCAATTTTAGCTGAGCTATTTTGTTCGCAACTGTCATACTTTCGCAGCAGAAGAAATTGCATTGGGTGGAAGGTGATTTGCATTAATGGGAAATAATGCACAGAGCAGGTGTGTTTGTGAGCACACACAGGAGCTTGCTCGCTGCAGCCTGGCCTTGCCTGGAAACCTTTGCAAAAGCAGGCCCGCAGTATGTCCCCAGCCCAGCCGTACCTCTGCTTTTGGAGGACTTGTGACTTCCCGCGGTGGGCAGCCTGCCTTCAGACTTCCAGACAGCATTTGACGAAGTTCCACATCAGAGATTAAGGTCTTTGTACAGAGATTGAGGTCTAAAGAAAGAAAGGAAGCGGAATAGACATAAATGTAACATAAAATGGATTGACATCGGCTAAAGGGCAGAGGGGGGAGGGAGGCATAGTCATAAATACAAACTTTTCTTTAGGGGAGAAGCAACTAGAAAGACATCATTGGCTCACATGAAGAGTCCCGCGGTGTGTCACCTAAGCGGAAGAAGGTACAAAAAGTAAATATAAATTGATAGTAACAGTTGAAATCTACAGTTGCTAAATCCCTGTGAGACCGATGACAGGCCACTTGGATCTCCTTTTCAGCAAATTAACGAAGTAGGAAATATTCATCGACACAGTTTGTCATGCAGTAACATGGTTCTGCTGCTCACAGAAGGTTGTTAGACTGCTTCGAGTGCTTACACAAAGTAAGAGGAGGGACGTAGCTGGCCCAGAAGAGTGGCTTGGAGGCCTGATGATGCTGGTGAGCCCTGGCAGACAGGGGTTCAGCAGGGTTCAGCAGAAGTCCCTGCCCCGACAGCCCGGCTCTGCCCGGCTCAGGCACCAGTGACCAGGTGTCCAGAGTCATCTGTGCGCCTGCTGCCGGCAAGGGAAGGCTGCTCACGCTCATCTCAAGGCATTTTGGGGGGATAGCGCTGAGCTCCAGTGGCTGTGGAAGGCACTCTGTCACTAGTTTAGCCCAAGAAGTTCCTGTCACATACTTAAAAATAAAAAGTAAATAAATATTTTAAGTTTTGTGTGCTTAAAGAATACAGAACAAGGTTTACTCCATTATGAAGATGAGCACTGCAGTAACCTGCTGCGAGTGTGAAGAATTAAGCGTGGCAGTAACACATGACTTTGAACTTATCTGGGCATGCTTTATTTATTTTAGTTTGCGTTGTTTTCTGGGATATCGTACCGACGTAAATTGAGATTGTAATTAAACACATGATTATAGATTAATTTAGCTCTATGCAGCATTTTAAATCCGATTATAATTTTTAAATGCTCTTACAAGAACATGATCTATGCAGTGGATTTTGTGCACGCAATTTGTTTTTGCTTTTTTCTTTTCCCCCTAAAAGCTGCTTCTGCAGAATGTGCTGCACTAAATGTATTTGCTTTATTTTACAATCTAAAATAATTCTGGTGTCAAATATGCATTTTTTTAAGTAAGCAGCACTTTTAAATATGACTAGACCCTTAAATATACTATAGATCATTATAATGAAAACATGAATCTCCCACCACTGCAAAAAGGAGCAAGCAAGATTTCAGTCCTGAAACAGGGGAGCTTCTTACCTTTATGAATACTTCCATTATGCTCATGACAGCAACGGTAAGCTACCTTCTAGATTCTGACTTTTAGAAAATGATACCCTTGAAAGATTATTTATGTTTTCTTCTGTTCTTGTTCTAGCAATTAATGCAATGGCTTTTGAGGAGGATGTGTGATTTTATGCAAGATGAGCTAGTACAAATTATAAGACTTTATTTATACCCCAAACAGATATCATTAGAGCACATGCACACACATACACATATATACATATAAATGAGTGTGGCTGCATATCTATAAATGTGTGCATGTTGAGAGGTGATCTATCTTCTCTGCTAATGTTTTTTGCTAATCTTTTTTTTTAAATTAGATATATAGATAATTATATAAAACTATGCAATTATTTTGCTAACATGCAGACATAAGTTGTATCAATTATGCACAAATATAACATCTATAAATGCTGAAGAAGAAATATTTCCATCAAATTTGGCAAACGTTGGACAAAGCTTGAGAAAAATGATTATATTTCCTTAAGACTTTTTAAAAATAAAACTCCTTTTCTTATATCAAGTGTTAGCAAATGTCCACTCAGTCTGAATATTTAAAAGGATGCTATGAATGGATAAAAATGATGTGAAAAAAAAACAACAGTGAAAAATACCTTCTCCTTTCACAAATCCCGGTGGTAATTGCATTGCACAAGGAGTTTTGCCTATAACAGCGAGGGAATGTGAATTATTTCTCGTTAGAATTGTGGCTGTTCAGACCCAGACACCCCACTAATACTGCCTTAACAGATCATATTAAAGCTTGGCAAGCCCACCAGGCTTTTAACGTTATCAGGTCAAGCATGCACCCACTTCTGTCTGTGAAACCTACAATAAAAATAATACTTCGCACTTCTGTGGAGTCTTTCATCTGCAGATCTCAAGGTGCTTTGCAGATACTAAATAATTAAGCCTTGAACCATTCCAGGAGTTGGGTGACAGAAATGGATAACTGTAACACGCACAGCACTGTTACCAGTTTAGGACAGAAGCCAGGAGTTATTTCATTGTCAGCAGAAAACATGGGAGGTTTGGGCAGACTGAATACTGCTGCCCAGAGCAGGAGTACTGTCCCCTTTTTTCAGACTGCCTGGGGAGATGGCACTGGGCTCGGGATGCACCCTCCTCCACAGTTCCTGCCGCATCCCTGGTGTGCATGGGCTAGACTGGGCTGAGTCAAGCGCAGTTATCAAAAATAACCACAGAACAAGCCAAAAACCGCAGCTGTCTCGGTGGGTACCCAGACATGAACACAACTAAACATTGACAGGAGTCAACAGGAGAAGCAGCAGGTTAGGAAAGTAAATTTCTCTGGCACACGAAGAGTTGCACAGCCTGCAACACCTACCCAGAGGTTTTCATTTTTCAGGAACTGCGACTTCCTGGCTTGAGCACGAGGTCGTCTTAGTGAGTGTTTCCCTTTGCCACAGCCTGGACAGTCTCTGTGGTGCCAAAGCTCAAAGTTTGAGCATGTGAAGTGTGAAAGAGTCCTTTGGGGGCAGCGCCTGATAAGCGTGACGGGCGGATGCCTGCATGGAAAAGCGGGCGTTTGGCAGCCGTGTCCAGTGGAGCTGAGGCAGGGGGAGCCCACCCTGGGGCACGGCCAGGGAACCCCTTCGTGGTTCTGGCCCCAGACTGAATGCTTTGGATCTCCTAGCTGACAATTTGGAAGTTTAGTGAAATGGTACATCAACTCAGATATCCCAAGCAGCATGCGGAGTAGAGAACATACTTCTACACTGCTTCTAGGTTTTGTCTTTTCTTTAAAAAAAAAAAAAAAAGATGAAATTTGTATATACTTTCATTACCTTTCAGAGCCAGATTTGGATGGGCATAAATTACTATAACTTTAGTGTAAACAAGAAAGCTTTAAGAACTTTGGGACTTCCTGTTCTTTATTTATGCTCAATCAATATTTTGCAAATATCATTATTTCAAATCAGGAGCCACATGTGAGCTAACAAGCTGGGCTTCCTGAAACACAGGCAAAGCACAGAATGAATTCTCAGGTTAGGCACCGAGCAGACTTTCACCCCTGCTCTAGCATCTGGCATAAAGTGACTGAGACCCTCTGGGCCCTCACATTCATTCAAAAGCATCCCTTTGATTTCTAATCTAACTGACAGCGCATTTGATTGCAGCCCTGCCACCTCCCTGTTTCCTCAGGAGTCTCAAAATTGAAACAAAAAGTAAGACTTCTCACTTCATGAATTTTTTAAAAAGGCCCTTGCATATGTCAACAGGCCCACACTGATATCAACAACAGTACATGTCAGTCACTGCTGGTTTTATGCTCCCCAAAGTATTTGCTTAATCTTTTACTGATGTTTAAAGGTACATGGCTTACATTAAAAGCGTGTTTTACACTTTACAAGTAAGGGAAAGTAGACTGAGAGTCGAGTATTTTTGAACAGTCTCGTGATTGCTGTCCTTATGTGTTTACATCAACACCAAAACAAAGACCAGTAAAAATGTTGCTGCTGAACGTGGCAGGGGACATGGTGGCAAAGGACATGGAAATGACTGTGGCAGTCAATGCCTTCTGTGCCTCGGTCTTTACCAGTCAGTCTCGCCTCCAGCAGCCCGAAGTCCCCAGGACCGAGCCTTACCCTGGGAGGAGGAGCGCCAGGTCAGGGAACATCTCCGCGACCTGACCAGAGACAGCTCTGTGCGCCCTGACAGGGGGCACCCACCAGTGCTGAGGGGGCTGGACAGCGTCATCACAAGATCTCTCTCTACAACCTTTGAAAGATCTCAGTGACTGGGGAGGTTCCTGAACTGGAAGACAGCAAACGTCACTCCTGCCTTGGAGAAGGAGGCCAGGCTTCTGACACAGGCTCCCATGAAAGCCTCGTTGACAAAGCGATGGAGTAAGGACGACACACATGACAGTGAGGTGTACTGAGAGCTGTCTGAGCGGCTGGGGTCCAAGGGCTGTGAGTAGCGGCACAAAGTCCAGCTGGAGGCCAACCGCTAGCAGCGCACCTCAGGGTCAGTACAGGGCCAATGCTATTTAACATCTTCATTAGCGACCTGGATGATGGGGGTGCCTAACGGAGGGGCAGATTTGCAGAAACACAAAATGAGGAGGAGAACTTGACACTGGAGAGTTGCATGGATGATGAGTAGCATCTTTCCTACAGGAAAGGCTGAGAGAGGCTGGGACTCTTCAGCCTAGGGCAGAGAAGGCTCAGGGGAATCTGATCCATGTGATAAACACCTGACGGGAGGGAACGAAGAAGATGGATCGAGGCTCTGAACAACAAGAGAGTGAGAAGCAATGGAAACAAATTAAAATAAAGGAAATTTCATTTAAACCTAACAAAAACTTTTTATTATGAGAGGGGTCATACACTGGCATGAATTGCCCTGAGAGGATGTGGAGCCTCCATTCTTGGAGATATTCAAAACCAGTCTAAAAGTCTAAATTAAAGCCCCATGAATGCTTATATGAAAAGTGAAATCTTATTATATACTTCCAGAGATACCGCATCTGTGTTGTGTGTCAATCTCAGGTGACCGTGATCATTCCTGGTGGCCCTTCAAACAGGGCTATCTGTTTTTTTTGCAGTGACTGGTTTTTTGTTTTTAGCACAATGCAGAATATATATTTTTAAAAAATAATAGGATAGGGAAATAAATGTCTTATTATCTAAAAAAGTGAGCACTGACATCTCCAATTAACTGTCAGTATCTCCTGCACCGACAATCAAGAAATGCAGTATACCACGTAAAAGTAGACACCGGTATAACAGAACTACCAGTCATGGTCTCAGGCTGGTCTAACTAGATGAAAGCATGGCTGCAGTTAGCCTGAAGTCACATTAGATTGAAAGAAGTAAAAATATCAAGACTGCTATGCCATGTTGGAGTCATGCTGGAGAAGTTGGTCCATACCTACCTGAACACCCACTTTATGGATATTCATGTTAGATGTTTCACCAAAATGTTTCCCTGGATTGGAACCTCCTTGTTCACTAAATAGAGCCAACAGCTTCGCTATCAGAACCTCTCCTGCAGGAAGGTATATCCAATCCTGGTAAAAATATTTTAGGCTAATAATCTAAATAGGATTCAAAGCAATCTAAGATGTACAGAAACACTCTCTCTTTTCAGTTGTTTCCCCTATTATTTATGTTTTTATATTTTTGTATGCATTCTTTACTTTGTATCAATATAGTAGCATGAATTTAAAATTTAATACATCATCATTTATCAGCGATAACAGGGCATGAGTGCTGCCCTAATGCTCTACCTCCCGCCTTCACCAGGCGGTCGGTGACACCCATCAGGCAGGATCGGCACCCACCCCAGCACACTGTTCACCGGACAGTTGAATTTTGTCACTGTTGCAAAATGCCTCAGAAGAGATCTGTATATATATTTATCTCAGAACATGTTTATTTTAAACAATGAAGTTGTAACATAGAGAACTAGCTCTAAAATAGTATGTTTGCCTAATAAGAGGCATTTTTCTCTTGTAAAACCCTCTATTAAAGCCACTTTGCTTTGTTAACTTTCATAGCATGTATCCTCACTATAGCCTTCAACACCTGAAAAATTAGTGGAAGAATTTGACTGATTATAGAGGCTGTTTTCCTTGTTCCACTGCTTGTTCTAAAAGGGATACTCAGCAGAACTTGCATTTTTTTTTTTCATTTTGTGCTGTCTGCATGAGTAATTACCTCCCTGATTTCTGAGATGCAATTGAGTAGCTTCCACATTAGAAAAATCCAAAGATTGATAGAGCCATCTCTCCTAAAGGATTAGTTTGCTGCTGTAATTCCACTGAGTAGGTCATTCAAATAGCAAAATACTACAAAGTTTAATTTCTCTTGTTTGTAAAAGCCAGGTATTGATACCTATTTAAAAGAATCTGAAAAGGGCTGGTTAGCCTTTTGAGGGGAAAAGTGTTTTCACATTCCTGCTGCGCCTGCAGAAGGGCAGGGGGAGGAAGAAGATGCTTGCATTTGCAGAACGGATCAGCTCAGGGGCTAGCGATGTGCAATGCCAGAGACCAAAGGAAAGACAACTGTGCAAAGATTTTGAGAAATAGTGCACCCTCTTATAAATTGGTGTGCAGGTTTCTCCCATGGCTTAAAGGGCAAGTTAGTTGTCTTGGTAACTTCAGGATGTCAAGGGAACCGAGTGCTAAGTACCCAGCACACCTGTAACCTTACCGAATGGAGGAGAGCAATGCCCGATGGACGGATTTGGAAACGGTCAGAGGCAAAGAGATTTTAAATGTTTTCACATACAGGTAATCAGCCCCTGCTCCATTCAGGCCTGACAATTTGTGTAAGGTCACAAAAAGGGGAAGAAAGGATAGAGTTAGCCAATCTGGTATTACAACATGACTTACATTCAAAGCATTTCATGCATATGAGAAAAACAGCAACATGAGTCTATTTCTAAACTTTCCACATTATTTAATATATAGCATTTATGTATCAGGTAATTTAATTTACTGGAGAAATTCTGGGAAAGGTTTGGAAATCTTTCAGTATTAGAATGCCTTTTCATAAAAATCTATTTTCCAAATATTTGAATAATGATGGAAGACATAACAGGTAATAAGGCAGGAATTCATCTAAACATGATATAACCTTAAGTGGTGTAGACTGTAGCTATGATTCTGATTAATAATTGTGCCAACATCATTTTACCAGAAAAATATTACTGACTTCCTCTATGACTCTAATAAGTGTTTTTTTTTTTAATCTAGTTTAAAGAAAAAAAAAACTAAAAACATGTTAATCTCTTGCACTCACAAAGATACAGCTTATTATGGTCCTGGGGAAAATACTAAGAAATTATATGTAATAAATAACACTTCTCAGCTTCTCAAGTAAATAAACATTTTATTTCTGTTTAACTACTACAGCATCCACATACTACTTGGGATCATACAAAGCCTATTTCTCTGTCATGATCCATATCCCTATTTGGTGTAAACTGAGCTCTACTGATGTCAAGAGAAGCTCAACAATTTATATCAGCTAAGGATCTAGCAGTTAATTTAAAAGGCAAGAATAAATCGTAGGTCTGCTCTGAAGTCAGTTTAACTGAAATGCAAAAGATCTTTGCAGGTTAGGTGCACATTTAATTAATTGAAATTCAACCTCCCTAGACAAACCACAGATGCTCTACTTATTTAGCACAGCGTCTCCTAACCAGCTGCACTAATCTATTCAGTAATACTACCCCGTAGCTAAACATCTGGAGAAACCTAGGAAAGAGAATAATAAATACTGCTGAAATCCTACTAGGCAGACACCTGAAAGTGACTTTACAGAAAACAGGGGTGTGTTTGGGCGTGTGGGTGGGAAACAAGGACTGAAACCTAACACAGCCTCAGAGGGAGGAAAGTACTATAACCGACATAGATAATGTAGGTCAGTCCGGTACTGTCTCAGCACCCACAGTTATCAGCCCGGTGATTCAGATTGTACATTTTCCATTTGTACTCTTTTTTTACTTGGAAACTGCCAGCTGAAATACTAACACAGCGTTCTTAAACTCAGATGGAGATATATCATCACAATTGCACAGACTGAGCATAAATATTTTTTCAATTATTTCTGGCCACCTCTCCTTTGGACATACACCCAAACGTAACGACATGTCTCACCGTGATGTCGTCTCCTGGGTTGCTGCCCTCCCACAAAGATGCTGCTGTGTGTCTCTTCAGCAAGGCCGCCAGCAGGATGCTGAGCGGCGCTCCCGTGCCACCACCCAGCGCGCTCCGCACCGCAGCCCGTCGGGTGCAGCCCCACTGCCCTGCACACGTGCGCCTCCGCATCAGGACCTGGGGACAGAATACAGATATTTGTAAAAAATCAGAGATCTTACATGAAAATGGCACACATGGTGAAAGAGGAACGGCTGCAAGAATGACATAAATAATCTAGTTCACTGTGCCTTATTCTGAGTGCAAACAGTTTGGGCCTCTAATTCATGTTCAGCTCAGTCACCTAATCAGGGAAGCCGGAAAAACAGCAAGGGAGTAAATCTACAAAATTTCACCTCTGTGCATAATACTTATGCAGCACGGAAGCGTTACCAGAATTTGAGCTCAGTTTCAGTTTTCACAGGATCAGAACCGAAGATAAATAGACAGGTATGAGAGGAAGAACCTTCCCAGCAAGTTGCTCATTTTTGAATAGAAACACTCATATTTAAAGGGCATTCTCTAGGAAATCTTTTTTTTTTTTTCCTTTCTGAATGAAGAAAAAGAAAACTTTAAAAAATGACTAGATTTGGTAAAATTCTCCAATGTGTCATTATCGATATATTTCCTCATTTGATTTCATTTTAAGTGACAGTTTGTGACTGGTAAGTAAGCCATACCGGACACTGCTCTTTTTGGGAATGTTCCTCGATGAGCAGACAATCCCAAGCACTGTTTAAATTATGTCATCTTTACGTCACACAGAATCTCAGAATAGTTTGGGTTGGAAGGGACCTTATAAAGATGATATAATCCCAACCCCTTGCCATGGGCAAGGACACCTTCCACTAGACCAGGTTGCTCTGGTTTATGTAAACCAGAAAAAAAATTAGTTTTCTTTTTGCATTAGCACTGTGGTAACTTTCCGGGGCAATGTATGGGATTTCTTAAACCACAGAATTATTACCGTCCATTTTTGAAGCTATGGGGTAGGAACACGGTGTTTTCCAAAGAAAGACGATGAGAATTTTGCCTCACTCTCCGTTGCAGGTTAGGATTCTAAACAACACGTCTTGCCCAGGTCTCAGCTCAGCACCTGTGGCATGTTAGCTGCCCTGGTGGGGTTCTTCCTAGGCTGAATAAAATTCATGTTTCATGTTTTCCACATGTCACTAGAAAACTTCCTAATTTTATAAGAGGATAAATAGCCAAAAGGCAGAGCACAGTAAGTTAAATAATCTCCTCCCTGCAGTACTAATTCTGGGACTTGCTATCTCGGCATCTGATGTCGTGACACCAACGATACCTGAGCGATTGGCAAGTGGTCAGAAGGCATTATTATGAAAAGGAAAAGAGATGAAGTTGGAAAACCTCTCTATCAATCTGCCAAGCTGTCAGAGATGCTTGTTCTGAAACAATTCCTCTCGTTTCCAATAGATTATGTCAGAACTGCATAAAAGGCATAGACAGTGAGTCTGGAGACAGCCACCTCCTCTCCTGAGCTTTGTTCAAACAATTTGGGGTAAATCTAACATCAGTTCCAGATGACAGTAAGTCTGGCACCATTAATTCAGGAAGCCTGATGCACCTGAGCAGAACCCAAGGGCATCAGGATGCCCATCCCAGTCCCTCCCTCCCTACCCAGGAAAAGTCTCTCGCCTAGGGGATGGGTTCTTCATTTTGAACTGATAATGCCTGATGAAAAGACGGTGTTTGACAAAACAGAAATTAAACACAAATGGTAAACTCCACATCCATTCTGTGCACCAATAAATGCACTGCAGTACGTCCCACAGAGGCAATTAAAATATAAAAACAAAGGATTATTAGGAAATTAATGAAATTAAGGAAAAAAATTATCAAGCACCTAATCTGAAAAAAATCAGTAAGAGCAGACTGAAGCACTCAATGCTAACCACAGAGCTCACGCTCAGGAAGGTATCAAAGGACATTTGGGGATGTCAGAAGGGAAGAAAGGCAGAGCGCTGTCTGAGGACTGCAGAAGTACATACAGACAGTGCAAAAGAAACCGTAGGTATTACAGAGCATCAGAAAGGTATGACAGACATACGTGAGGGTGGTGTTGGTCAAACTAAAAGCATCCCAGCGGTTCAGGGTGTTCCTTTACCCAGACTTCACAGGCACCCAGCGTCAGCAGGAACAGCGAGCAGGCTCTGGGTGCTCGGGTGAGAAGCCACCAAGGTGGCTCCAGGCTACATGGGCGAGGGCAGCACATTAACTGCAAATTTTCAAACAGTTCTCTGGATATTCATCAAGGGGGGAAAAATGGTGTCAGTCATGCCCAGACAATCACGGCAACAATCACGGGAACCCCAGGAAAAAAAATATGAGCTGGTGATCACTGCTGGTTGCACGAGACTGGAACAAAAGAACTTTGCACTGCCCCAGTCCCTGAATTAAAATCACGGCCAGCACGTGCTGAAGCCTGTTACAGCACAGCATGCCAGGCTGAAACACACAGGCAAGAGGCAGCCACGCTGCGTGGGAGCTTAACAAGTGCACCTTATCATTTACTGTGTCATAAAACAAGTACTAGGAAGGGAACTGTGAGGCACGGAGATTTCACATGGAAGAGTAAAATTCTGTTCTCTGGGGTCAGGGAGGGAAACCTCCGGAACAGCTAAACCTTGCCTGCAGCAGGTGGTTACCAGATGTTAACGAAGCAATAACTGAACCACCCTTTTGTATCCACCAGCAACAACACAGGGGTCCTAAAAAATGCCGCGCCTTCCTCTCACACACCCAGACAGCATCGCCCGTGCCTCAACCCCACCAGGCAACGTCTGTCTCGAGTGCCCCTAGTAATGAAACCTGTGTGCTCCGCACGCTGAACCCATTTCCGTGCTTGCCTCTTCTTACAGACTGGAACCTTGTAACACCGGCAGCAGCTCTCCCTTCCTGCAATTCGATTTACCATTTCCCATCCTACCCAAGCGAATGTGAAAGCAGATCACCCGCACCCTTTTGGCAGTGGTGTCTCTATGTATTTCAAGACTGTTAATACACTTTCCTTTAGAATCCTGTAGAACAGGCAATGCCTCCTCTCTCAACATTTCTTCAAGGGTCAGAGATTTGCTACAGTTGTCACCACACACAGCTTTTGCTTTTCTCTGCCACAGTTCCTAACTCTCTCAAAACAGGCTGCCCAAAGCCGGGTACTGCACTTCAGCTGAGCTTACCCATGGTAAGCAAGCGGCACAGGCAGCCCATGATCTTAGGGTCCTTTTCCTTTTTACACAATCCTGGGTGAAGTTGGCCTTTTTCAGAGAAACACAACAGTGCTGGCAGTGGCTCAGTTCGCAAAGCACTGCGGTATGGTCTGTAACTCGTAAGCACCGAAAGCTACTATGATTCACATCATTCATAGCAAAACCTAACAAACACATCTCAGCGGCTCTGGTTCTAGAGCGCACACTGAAACAGTACAGCACCCCGATCACCTGCAAAGTATCGGACATCAACACCGGCTAGGTTCTTCTTCTCAGTCCCTCAAACCAGCCCTACATCCTGTTCCTTGCCCCAACAGACACCCCGGGAACTCCTTCTGTTCCCCTCCCCTACCCAGCCATTTCCTTGCCTCTTGAGCTGCTGGTAGCTTGGTCGGGAAGATTTTCTTAGGCATTGGTGAGTGCCTTGCACGATAAATTATTATATTGTACTGTAGAAAATAAACTAATAGTCTCTCTTCACTTCATTATTTCATTTTTAAAAAGATACTCCCACAGTATGACTTCAGTCTCCATTCAGTCTCTCCTTCTATAGCTTTTCATCTTCTTGCAAGTTTCACACTTCCGAAACTCCATATATCACACTTGTTTCCTAAATTCAAATGTACGGCAACATTTCTGAACACAGGAGCGTGTTACCCCTGCCCCACCTCTGATCACTTCAGGCAGGGAGAACTCCTGATACTCTGCTTAACAGATCTTTTTGTGCTGTTCCAATTAGTTCCATTGTTTATCTTAATGGAGAAAAAACTACCACTTGAATGCCGTAAAATCAGTAAGACATTTATGTTAGTTTAATAATTGCTACGTGGAGTTTTTCTATATTTACATTAGAAGCATTTAAGATGTTTAGACAGAGTTGTTCACAGACACACATTGCAATAGAGTCCCTGCGGTGTCAACTGTAGATAAAAAAACACCCACAGCACACATAGCTTGAGAATAGCCTACGTAAGTAAATACAAAACCTGTTTGGCATTATCTGGAATACATAAAAGAATATAATTGGGTAGATATCTGTTTCTGAATCTGCAACTCATTCTCTGTAACATGGGTTAAGCAGCGGTTGTTTAAAGGTGACGGGAAAGCGTAATTGAAAATTGAGCTAATCAGAGATTTCTGTGCTGAATTACCTCCGTAGCAAGCTGCAAGTGTGGGAGGAAGAGGGAAGACAAAGCAAAGAGGATTGCTTGCTTGCTCTCAACATTGTAATGTTCTCTTCCCCTTCTCCGAGTCTCCAGTAAGACAATACATCTTTGAGATGATTAAAATAAAATGTAAAAACATCACACATTTGTTTTATGCAACTACATTTCCAAATATTAACCATCACTGCCCTTATTTGTTCATGAGATGATAAGATACTATTGCCAGATTTTATATTTTTAAAATTTTCTCTGTGCTAGCTTTCAAATTATTTTACATTCTTTGCTTCAGGGTGCCAATGGGGACTGGAATGAGAAGTGGCTGAACGGTCATTGCGTTCCTGGCCCCAGCATGCACTAACCGCAGCCGAAGCACCACGGGGTCTCCCAGGGCCTCCTGGACACACATGCCAACCCAAGGGGTCCACGTAAGAGTTAGCACTGCTACACACTTCCTAATTGTCCAAATCTCAGAGCGTGAAGGTATTTCTGAGGCCCTGCCCGTCCATGTTCTCCTAGACTTCGCGACTACACTTTTCCAATCGCTCACCAAAAGGCCAGGTTGACAAGCAGTGCGGGGAGCACTGCCTGTGAGGTAGCCTATAGGGCACCATGAGGTACGTATGAGTGCTGAATGGCTGCGGAAGCTGGGCACAGATGAATTTTTGGGATGAGGAATAGCTAGATACCAGGTGAGTTTCCATCGGAGAGGAGGAAATGGAAATTACGAGCAGTTAGATTAGCTGATTGCAAAGGAAAACCCGGAGCTAATGCTGGCTCAAACTCCCTTGCTATCCCCGCTGCTATCTGCCCCTTCGCTCCGACGAAGAAGAGAGCAGAAGCCACGGGCTGCTGTTTACCAGGAGCCATAGCAACTTCCAAGACCATTAGCTGCAATCACAGGCTGCTCCACTACCTGACTGAAGGGTTGGATGTGTGATATTTAGTCTGACCTATAAAAATATCTCTGGAGCAACCTGCGTGCATAAGTGTCACATCAAATGTTTGTCATACAAAGTATGTGACACTAGGCACCTGATGGAGCATCACTGCAACTGAAGGGGGATCTGCCCCCGCAGGAGGCTTACAATATTCAGCTCAGATCCTACAAAAATCAGCTGGTGACAGTAATCATAGGCCGTGACAAACAGATCCCCCTCTCGGCTTTACTTACAGGATCCCTGTACCCTCAGTTACCAAGCCCTTTCATTAAAGATGCACCTTATTACAAGCGCTGACCCAGAGATCTCCTTAAATGCCACAAAAGCTGGCAAAATGTCACCTGATGAAACCCTTGGCACGAGGACAGAGCTCTGGACACGGACAATGAGCAATGTTTGCAGGTGTGGGCGCTCCTGAAGCACAGTGGCTGGGCAGGCGAGCCCTCGGGTGGCTGAGGGAGCGCGGCCGCACCCGCACCCCCAGGGGAGCAGTGGGATGCGGTGCCCCCCGGGGGTCACAAACAGCACGAGATGCCCTCAGAAACCTATCTGTCAGAGATAAGCTTCAAACCTCTGGGTGGGTGTTCAGCCAGAGCAACGGAGCCTACTGCACTTACAGATCTCCTCACAGAAGGTGCTCCTACCGAACAGCACCTCCGTCACCCGTGCGGTTCCATTCAGACTGCCATCCATCTGTCGTCCATTACTTTAAATTCACTGGTACCCTTCTCACATCACACTAGCCTTTGCAAGCAGGTATTAGGAGCCAGCTCGAAACCCCAAGAACGCCACCAGAGATCCACCAGGTCCCAGCAAAGAGCCGAAGCTTCTGGGCCTGGGCTCTTGGTGGCTGCGCCCCGCACGCGCGCGGTCTCAGGCCTGCTGGCAGTCCGCCTGCAGCACCCCACAGGATCGCAGCTGTCCTGTCTGTGTGCCTGGACTGCAAGTTACTGTAGCACATCTCACGAGGGTTATAACAACTAGAAGAAGCTGCACAGATTTGCCATATTGTAATCATGACATAATTATAAATATTACAGTTTTAGCTGAAAACCCCTCTGTCATTTCCACGCACTGCCATTTCACAGACGCAGCTCCGGGGCACGGTAAACTGCTCTCTCCCAAATTTAAAAAGCTGCTGTGTTTCCTTCTTCTTCAGACACAGTCACAATTTCAAGTTCCACCGGTTTATTAATATTCATAGCATATTATGAATTACTTATCCTGAGTTACAGAGGCTACTGCAAAATCGAAACGCAGGGTTTGTAATACTGCATCCTGCTACAAGGAGCTGTTTGCGCACTTCTCATTTCTTTTAAACTGCCACCTAAATGGAGATATTACGGTCTACTGATACAAGGCCCAGAGTAAGACTATTTATTTTAGTGGCTGAAACAGTGATTTAGGGAGTGTTGGTCCTCTTAAATTCAAGCTCTTACATTCTTTAGATGCTTTTAAATATCTCATTTGAAGAGCCTGCCTGACTTCACACATGACGTCTGCAAAACCACCCAAGAAGTATGGTTTTTATTCACTTATGTACATATTTGTTTATTTTATGTAGAGTTAAGATTCTAGATGAAGCATATTTGCAACACCTGTCTTAGCAAGATCACATAGACTAGCTCCCCCATGTGAGGAATGATCTGGCTATTTTTGACCTCAATACAAAACAATCTACAAAAATACCTCCTCGTGAAATAGTTGTGAGAAATGCCACGTTACGTGGCCATGGTGTCTGGGTGAGTTATATGGAGCATCTTCCAGGCTCCCTTTGGACAATGGGCCCTTGGGAACACAGCCACAGAGCCACACTTAAACTTTTTGCAGTTCATTTGCCTTTATTTAGGGGAAAAAAAAAAAAAAGAAATTGTTGTAGATTGTAAATAATTACAGGAGCTGTTTGAGGGTATTCTGTCTGTTAACAGGCAACGGGCAATAAGAGGCCTCACAAAGTATATGGAGTCTAAAATACAGTACATATAAGAATTTCAACAAATTATTTGCTGTAATGAAAAAATAAGTTGTTGTTCTTGAAGGCTAATAAAAAGAACAAGGTTTCATCCAAATTTAAGACATCACTCTGCTCTCACCAAACATCTTGCCTGTATCAGGCATTTGACCTCTATATCATCTGACCTTTATTTTGTAGGTATGTAGAATTGAAAATGAATTAATATTAATTTTCCCTTTTTTTTCTCTCTCAAAAGTAGGCTATTTATTCTCACAACAACGTTACAGGGCATTAATTAATGTGGCTCTTTTAGAATTGGTGCTTGGGGACTTGAACATAAAGCACTACCAGTGTATGAAATCATGCCTTTGGCACTCCTTGATACTAGAACCAGTTGGAGAATGTATATTCATTAACTTGAGGTCTCCTTCGGAATTACCAAGACCTACAGAAAGAATGAACTGAAGCTATTCCTTTAAGAAATATGGCTGTAAGCAAGTGTTTACTTGATTGTTGCCAACATTTTTGAAAGCCCAGCAGTACATGAATATGATGTTCTTGCATAAGAATAGTTTTATGAAAAGAAATAATATTTACTGGGAGTTATTATGGCCCATCAAAAACAATGGAAACATTATATTACCACCTCTTCAAAACAAAACAAAAAAAAAGATTCCTAGTACAGTACTGGAGAAGACAGGGAAGACTTAATACATACGTTCCTTGTGTTTGTCAGAAATCCATATCTTTTTCCGATAACTGGCACCTTTTAGAACTGTGTAATTCGCTAAGTCTATAAACATTGTCATATGATCTTAAACACCTGCTGGAGAGACAGGAATAGCTCACGGCCACAGAAACTATTAAGCCTGGTGATTTATAAATGATTTTTAAAAGGTAAACTAAATCTAAAAATACTTAAAACACAGAATCACTTAAGCAATTCAGTATTAATCTAGTGTTTCCAATAAATTCACTTTTGAAGTATATGATCAGCTCTGGTGACATCAAGAAAGTTTACTCCACTTCTTTTAGGCTAAATGCATTTTATGTTTTGATCATGCCAGTAATGTTTTAAGTTTCCTCATATGTACTGTTGTTTCTTTTTTGTACTTCCCAACTACATATAGCAAATTCCTGTGTTCCTGTAAAAGACAAGACACTTAAAAATATCAAACTCTATAGGCTGGCTGGTCACATTTCTACTTGGGAAACAACGGTTTTCCCAAAACCTTCCTTGCCTGCCTCACAGCGGGATGGCCAGACGCTTTGTACAGAAACACGGAGAGGCCATGTCCCACTTGCCACTCCTCGATCACACCGCGTTTGAAATTGGTGTGCACGCAGTCATGTTCTCAGGACTTGAGATGGCTAAAGGAATTACAGCCTGCTAGGTGCTTCCTGAGAGTGAAAATGTGGAAGAGCTCAGGCTGAGTAACACATTCAAATGGTGGGATTACGTGCTTGGCAAACCTGCATCATCTAAGCGGTTCAGGAGAGCCGTTCGGGATCACAGCAAACTGCAGCAAAATAAGGTACAGTTAGAAAAGCAATGCCTGCACTTGCTGGTCTCACTTGGCATTCACAGCTATCAAACACCACAAAAGGATTAAGTATAGAGGAAAAAATTCTAACAAACTGAAAAAAAAGTGGTGGGTACTCCTACGGTATTCCCAACAAGGATAAATTCTGCATTACGATTTACTCAAAAATATTGCAAAAATAGGCAAAACTGCCTTTCCGTCACTTTTTTTCAAACCAATGCCGAGATAAATGTACAAAAGGATGGCTTTCCTTTGCGAGCATAAGCCTTGTAAGGAAGGGCAGTAGCATCCTGTTGCAATGTCACTTAAGAGTAAACAGAGGTGTAGCTATAGGGGGGACTTCTGAATGAGCCAGTGGGGAGCATGCATCTCTGGTCCACTTCTCCCATATATCCCCAGTTATTTGATTCATCACCTGCCCTCCCAGCGATAAAAATTAATAATAAACTTCACTTTACGATAGCTCGTGTCTGAAGAAAGTCACCCCTACGCAGCAACTCCTGCACGTTACCCACCAAGCACCGTGGGTGCCCGGGAAGGGCTGTGCTGCTGAGACCGCTCGCTGTGCACGCGCCGTGCCGCACGCCCCTGATACCAAAGCTGGAGACAAATCTGACAGAGGTTTTCGTGGTGCATCATTGCTTGAAAATGCCATGCAGAAGTGTCAAAAGAAACACAGTCATGGGGTTCCCGCTGCATGGCAAGGACCTGTTAAGATGCTGAGATGCGCTGACGGATACAGATCCCAAGCAGTCGGCAGCCAGGGTCAGGCTAAATAACCCAGGTATTATCAAATTTCTTTTTCACAGGTATTCAGGTATTAAAATGACAAACTGCAGGGATGACTGCTAGCCTGGAGACACTGCTGTTCCATAATTTAATGTCTATTTTTTTAAGTGCCTGAGATTTCTCTGTAAAAAAATAATGAACTTTACAAAATGTCACTTTTACTAACAGAAATTATGGCTTAAATACCTGAATATGAATATTAAATACAAAAAAAAAAAGTTCATTTAAATAATGCTAAGGCTGTGACACAAACTGACAAAAGCTGGGAAATGCAGAGTCACAGCTGACATTGTCCTTAATTCACACAACTGTTGGGAAGGGCAGCAGGGCAAGAGTGTAACTCCGGGCATGGTCTTAAGTCTGAAGACTTTGATTTCTGTCATTTTGTAATCATGCCTTAATATAGTTTAAAGAAATTTTTAATCCCCCTATTTAGCAGAAGAAAACATTTTCACAGAAATTACCAATTACTTTTAATGCAGTTTCTATGCTTGCTTCACGGGTTGCTCTTTTCCTCACCTAAAACAGGAGTTAATAGCATTATCCAGAGGTAAATATATTGCCCAGAAGCACTACCCAAGATACCGTCTACAAAAGCTGAATCCCTTATCACTCTTGGCTTGATCAAAGCGGAAAAACTACGGAGAAATGGCATGAAGGGCTTGTAGCGAGCTGCCCTGGGCTGCAAATCCAGGCAGGGCTGCTAGTGGGATGCCCCAAAGCGGTCTCGTGGAGCAGCAGGGCCCCCCAGGCCCAGCCTCCCAGGGCACGCGCTCCAGCCCCAGCCCACCTCGGTGAATGTACCGGCAGGTCACAGTGACGAAAAAGCACATATACACGCTGTTACATCTCGTTTTGGCCATGCAGTTACAAATTATCTTATCGTTTGTATTTTGTAAGTAGAAAGGTTAGAGCACCTGGTGAAGTCTGAGTTTTGTGCAAAACGACGTGTCCACCTGCCTGCTGCCCAGAGGTCTGCAGCAGAGCAGATCACTGCTCCATCCAGGGAGAGGGAAAAACCTGAACATCCTGAAGTGTTCGCCCTGTAAAGGAATTCATTACGCCAGTTTTATTGTGGAAATTGCATACTGCTACTAATGTGAATGCTAGCGTGGGATAGAATGTATGGCTTTAACATCGCTGTGCCTTGTGAATGTTATAAAGAAATGAAAAATGAAATCTCCCACAAAGAAATACAATATAATCAAAATACTATCTGCAAGCTGGGCTTAAGAACTTCAACAAGAAGACAACAAAGCATCAACCCAAAGAAAAGGCCGTATTTTCCTGGTTATTTACAAGTTAGTATACTCTACCACCTACTCATTTCTTAAAAATGAAACTAAAACAATACCTTTGATTCTTTACCAGTTACATAGTCAAGGTTCCCCAAGCCAAAACCACTTACTCTCGCTGCAGTATTTACTTCATTTAGCAATTTTATTTGTTTTAATGGGATGCTGTGCAATAATTTATGCAGTTTTCTGGGTAGGATTCACAGATGATCCACTACGTTTTGGCATAATGAAACAGTGAAATGGAGCCTACACATTTTTTGTGTCGTTAGCTTTTCCGTGTTCTAGTTTTATTTTCTCTCTTTTTAATAAATCTCTCAGAAACAGTAAAGACTAACAGGAAACATGGGAGCTTCCAATTATGGATCTGCTCAGTCAATCCTCCCCTAAGTCCTCAAAGAGCAGTATTTGGGTTCGGGGCTGGTGCTTCCGTGAGAGCCAACTCAGCAGAGGAGAGGTGTTTCTGCTTAGTGCCACCCCTCCCAAGGTGCACTGTAAAGCTCCAAGCACTGTTACCTTCTCTGCATGCAAGTATTTGCTGCCGTTATTTCTGCAGGAATTATGCATAATTAGAACAAATTTTCAGCACAAGCTGAAAAAAAGCTAGCTGGAGCTGTGTATGAAACTCCTTTCTTCTGCACTACTTTCTCCCGCAACAGCATGTCAGAACCACCACATAGCCCATGCAGTTCTCCCAAGACCAATGGTTAATAATAAGCACAAAAATAAAATCACATATATGGCAATGTTTTACTACTTCTCCCACTGCTGAAATTCAGATACGCCTGCCATGATTTGCTGAAAAACAGTAAAAATAGTAGAAATTTAATTGATATTTTTTCACTTGGAATCAGAGGATAACAAAACTACAATGTGGAAAGCTTTTCTGCTTGTGTTGTTTATTGATTCACAGCTGTAATTTGCAGTTTAATTGAGAACACCAATGGAGTAAAAGAAGCTGTACAACTCCATTAGAAAAGAAGTTTTTTCACTTTTAAAGATTTTTGACAATAAACTGCCAAGACCTTGGAATGTTTAAATAGAAAAGACTACGAAGAAGAAATACTCTGAAAGAAAGACAAAATTAGGTTAAAATCAGCCAGGAAATCTGGCCTACATTTGTATTTTCCATGCCAAAGTCAAAGGCATCTCTAACCTAACAGAAGACAGCTCAGTTATCACTTGGCTCTCCTGCAGAGCAAACTGCTTCTCGAGTTCAGTCGCGAAGTCACCCAGTTACGCCTCCGTATAGATCACGGATACTCACTTACGGTCCCCATCCTGCTTTTCACAGTTCTGGGTTACACAAAACAATTGCAGTGTACGTAAAAATAGAAAGAAAATAAAAAGACTTTATAGAGCAATAATAACGAACACCCATACCATATTTTTAAGAAGACTTTACCTTACCAAATCTATGTCCTGCACCTCAGCAAGCATTCGCCACACCTGTGACACCACGAGGCGGTGCCTGGTAGCGCCATGCCAAGGGAAAAGCCGTGGGAGAAGCCAATGGTCAGCACCAGGAAGAACACCAAAAATTATGTTCTTGGCCATGAAACACTCAGGTGTTTATCAGGGAGAGAAAGAATATATGGAGGATACTCAGCATATCTCGGTGCAGTGACAAATCAATGTGTTTGGTGATTACCTTTGCAGGGCACTTTCTAATGCAACTATCTATCAAATTTCCTTCCATTCTTTCAAAATTAAGCAGAAAGAAAAAGAGATTTTAGTTTCCTTTTCTTAGCTTATTTTTAACAGAGGCACTACAGAATTATGATGGTGTCCTTTTGGTAAACCAAAATGTCAGACACATATTATTCTTTTAAACATCTCCTGGCCTTTCTCTGAAAGGTTAAGGTGGTTTAAATAAATTTAGTCAAAGTAAATGACAGCTGAGGAAGAGTATTAGAAAACTATACTTATCAACAACCTCTTTTCCTTAAATTTAAACAAGTCATTTACCAAACTGCAGTTTAAGGAGATCATGGTAATATATGCTTTTCCTCAGAAAGATGAAAGCAATTTTAAATGGTAAAGAAATGCTGGGTGGGAGAAATTACACACAAGTTAACAAATGTTAATGTATGGTCTTAACTCCGTGAAAGTTACAAACCGTGTTTTTCAAAATAATCATGCAGCAATCTGGTCTTTCACATGAAACCTTAAATAGGAGTTGTCCATTTCATGCTTTTACATCACCTTAATGACAGGAGCTTAAATGGAACAGGCAGGAAAACTGAGAGTCCACAAATCATTTGCAATAGAGTCAGATGTACTACATTAATGTTATACAATTGGCTTGCAATTATTGTTATTAGTCATGGGAATACTGTTTAAAGCCGAGGATTTTATATGTATTTATACACTAGGAGATGTAACTTTAAAAGCAGTTCTAACACATCTGAATGTTGTAGACTGCACATGTGCAAAATATTCTTCTAAGTGGCAAAAAAAAAATCTGCTAGTACATCCAAAGATTCTGCAAGATAACCTAGCAGAACATTATTTAGGAATTAGCAGTAAGAATTTGGATCTTGCACTCAACTCCCAAATAAAATAACTATCAAAATAAGCTACTTCAATGCATGCAGAAATATGCCGAGACTTTCAGGATGGGAAAGGAGGAATCGGAACGATTCACCCTCTCTGGGCTTACCCTACCTTTTTTACAGAGATGCTGACAAGGGAGCATGGCAAAGACATAACCCCAAAACAACCTTTATCTGAAGGGATAAGCCCAAAACTTGAATGCAACATCAGTGCATGACTGCGAGACAAAGCACCGGCGGGGCTGGGTTTCTGCCTGCGCAGACAGGTAAGCGTGGCCCTGCTCGGCTTCTCCAAGCAGCCTTTTGCCCTCTTGGGGGCAAAGAGAGAAGGCCAAGCCCACCCTCCAGCAGAAACCAGCCCGGAACCCCAAGAAGCGCTTGCCTCGTGCTCCTGCACCAAGCTCGCTGGCAGGGCCTCCCTGCCTGCCCCGCTCCACGCGCGGTGGAGGAGCAGCACCAGCTTCCAGCGCTCCTTGCTGCCGGGCGGCACGTTCCCTCTGGCGGGGCAGCAGTAAAGTGCCAGTGACCTGCTAATGGTCAGAGTTTTGTTTTCCTGCTTGTGGGTGAGGTTCTTTAAAGAAAAAATCAAACAGCTACATGGTCCCAGGGGAAATCAGGGCCAATTGCTAAGGGCAGCATCAGCACTCCAGGAAACCTTCCAGAATAGGACAAGGTACAACAATTCTGATTTATTGTGCCATATACATTCAGTTAATAGCCAGCATAGCAGACCATAAAGTTGCTATATTTACACACAGTATCTTACCAGGTACTGTTTGGTGCCAGCTCACAGGTAATGAACGCTCAGGTATCAACAACTGAACCGTTACTTCTAAAGAACACAGCTCTCACCAGCCCATTGGAAAGGAATTGCTTACCTTGCTGCTAACAGATCAATGACAGGTGTTGACAGAGCAGAGCAAAATACCATGTGAATAATACAGCTAGCAGAGTATAGTCGGAGGACACTCAGGGGCTCCCAATGGAACAAGGAAAAGTAGTTTTACTTACAAACGGGATAGAATAGTTACAGAAATAACATGCCTCAAGTTACCCTTTCCTACTTTGTCTTCCAAAATAGCACAGTCAGATTTTTCTACACATCAACAGAGCGTTTTCCCCAGTCAAACCTACTGAAAAGCTACCCCAAGTGGGTAGATCCTGCCGCATCACTGAAATGCAGAGGCAGCACCTGTACCGCATTTTACTGACAAGGTCGTCTGCCACCATCTCGGCCACCTGTACCCTCCTACCAACAGCGAACACATTGCAATTCAGGGGCTTAGCTCAGCAAGTTTTTCCACTTTAACAAATTACAATCTCTCCATCGTACATCACCTTACTTATTTCCCATGCAGACAAGTGAAAAAAGGGGTTATTTATTTGGGCCTCGGTTTAAGCGCATTTTCAGACCTGCACCGAACTACCACCAGTACCTCTGGCAAGGCACCCTCCCGGGGCAGCAGGGGCAGCAGCCCCGACAGGCCCCTGTGCCATGGCAGAAGGGGGCCCAGCAGCAGCGGGCAGGACACGGCGCGTCCTGCTCAGGCTTCTGCAGTCGGGGTGCTGAGGCGAAGCACTGCCTCGTGGCGCTTTGCTCTTCTGCTTTTCCTACCTGCTCCTCTCTCTCGCTTCTCCCTTGCGCACAGAGCGCGGAGCGGACCTGCTACTGCCTGCCTCAAGCCAGGGAAACTCGGACGTGGGAGCCGAGCTGCTCTGTGGTCACGGTGGAAGCGGAGGGAAGAGTTCTCTGGGCCTTTCCTCCCGTAGTGTCCTGCGTCGCCTCTCACTTGTACGAGGTCAGCTCACAGTCCTGTACCTGCTACAGAAACACGCTGAACTCGAGTTCATCAGTACACAGCAAGGACTGAATGTCCAAATATTTGGTGCAGAAATCATTGTTTTAATTACCACACCATCAGAGAACCCTGCTTAAACATTTCCTTTCAAATTCGTCAAAAAATATTATCTAACTTGTTGTAATTAAACAAAAGCACAGCTATGATGGAAGTATTGCTTTCGGTACCCAGTCACAGAAATTTTATTTTATTTTTTTTTTTTATAAAAAAACAGCACGATCTGTTCACTGGCCCAGCAAGGAGGTCTTACAAATTTCTCCCAAGTTTCCATAGAAATGCATTGATTAGAGCATAATTTCAGTTAATATTGTCTCCTTTCAGCATGCTATGCTTGCTTACACTAACTGTGCACCTTCCCCTTGCAGTCGTTTTCACCTTTTGTTCGGCTCAGTAGGTTTCCTAACTGGTGGATTTTATTGAGTTAAATCAAGCTGTCACTTCATCTGCCTGAAGGATGACTCAAATACAACACATAATAATAAAAGAAAAGTAGGATAAAATAATCTTGTCAAGCCAGAAAAACTGATTGCTTGAAGTTGTAGCCTTCAATCAATACACTAATTCCACAATTTATACCTCTTTCAATTGGAGAGGAAAGAAACCCTGATATGGTATTTCTTGGCTCACTGACCAACTTTGACCTTCTATCTATGTGAATGTAGGATTAGCAAGTGCTTCTGCTTAGTGAAATCACCTATGAAAATAGGAAAGCAAATAAGTGACATTTGAGGTTCAAACTAACTTTATTAATTTCAGAAATGCAAGGGTTGCTTATTGCTCAACCGGTATGGTTTCCAAACAAGAGACTGCCGTGCAGCTCGCGATTTGTGTATTTGCTTGTTTGCAAGGCGATGAAGCAGAGGCTTTTGACTGTGGCACCAGAGCCTTCAGCACGGGGTCACCCCCAAACCCACGCGCACTGCTAAGGCAACTGTCGGCAGTCCAAGCAAAACCATTTTACCTCTCAGAAAAATGAAGCTGCTACCGTTTGTATATCATTTCACACTTCCTTAGATTAAAAAGCTCGCGATCTAACCGAGCTTTGCTACTTGCAATCTGCTGACTAGAATCAAGCGGATGAAGCCAGTTTATTCAGGCAGCTTCAGAAACCAATTTCTTAGAGTATAATGAACCATTTTGTCATTTGTTAATTTTTTTTTAACGGTCCATCATCGCAAAAGCCTCTTTTATTTGTAAATTGTAATTAATCTGCATAGCTTTATAAAAGAACAATAAAACAGTTCATTTAAAAATTCTGGATGCTCTTCGGCTGTCAGATTTCTGCTCTGCTTTCATAATTCCTCCCCTGCAGGCACAAACCAGGAAATAAAAATTCTTTGTTTAGCAAGCCTTTTATACTTCACCCTGCCACCTGCTTAACTCAAGTTGTGGCACGCTATCAAACAGGCCCTGGAATGGGAGCTGTCTTCCTGCCCTGTGCCTTAAAAAGAAAAAGAAAAGCCTGTGTAGACCGCTATATTAGCCGTGATGTTAGAAGTGCCAGTCCATACTGCTTGAAATAATAAATATAATTAAGATAGTGTAAAGGTTTATAGCGTTCCTTTGACTGGGAACAATTAGCTTTTAAGTTACAATTTCTCCCGCTTTCCTGGGATATTCCCAGTGACTTCAGTGATACATTCATACCTGAGAAATAAAAGTTGAAGACAGAAGCGTGCCTAACCTGGGAAGGTGTCGTTGCTCTGCGTGCAGCCTGGGCCGAGGCACGCGCAGAGCAGCCGGCTCTCAGGCCTGCATCCGAAGGGGCAACTGCCGCACGGCAACGCGCGGCAAAGCGAGGCCACCCGGCGGGATGGATGCCTGCTGCCTCTTTTGCCTCTCCTCCATCTTGCAAACACAGATCAGAAACAGAACAGCGGTTTTCCTAAACAGATTCAAACACCTCAAACCACTTCAAAGACGAGACAAAGAAAACTATTGTCCGTGCATCACCGGGGGTGCTGTAGCCTGGAGAAGCCACTGGCACACGGTGGTCTAGAGAGAAGGCCCCGCGTGTGCTTCAGGTCTCACACCACGTGTCCCAGCACTGCCTCAGAAGGCCAGCTGGAGAGTTACTGCCAAAAAATTGGTGTTTAAAGGAGAGCCGCACACTTTACAAGGGGTCTGCAAGGCAGCAGTTGGTGGCAGATAGCAGGGGCAGGTGTTGCCGCTGAAGGACTTGTTCGCTGTTTCACAGATGTTTGTGTACAGCAGCTTGACTCTCCGAGTCTTTATCTCCTGTACGAACAGAGAACTCATTTTCTCATTTAGACTCCTTAGACATTTATGCTGATCCTCTCAACCTGAGAGGGCTTAGCTGAAAGCTAAACTTTGTACCAGTTCTGTTCAATGCAGGTCAATCTTCAGCAGCTGAGGACATCTCATCCTCATGCTCTCCCACGCCATGCTATTATTGCAAACTCAATTCCCACCGCATTTCTTTCATACTTGACCATCACAATCTGGACTGAGATGCTCCTGCACTTACAACTGAAGTGTTGTACTAGTGAGTTAGCAAGAGCGTTTTTTGCAAGAGGCAAAATGGTGAGAGGATGCACAGGTTTATTAAACACTGCGTCGTGGACCAGGTCTTCCAAGAAATACTTGTGTCCTGAGGCCAGGAGTGAGACCTGGGCATCTCTGACAAGCCCCTCATTACGAGGCAGGTAGGACAGACCTGGGATGCAGCTGACCCACAGGGCTGTCTGAAGAGTAGCTGAAAGTATCACTAAGCAGCTGGAAACTGACTCCACTGTTTAAAAACAAATAGCGACAAACGTGGTCACTTTAATACTTGCAATATTACTGATTCTTGTTGGATTTATGCTGCCTCTGGCCACATATGCAAGGAGCACAATTAAGCTTTCTACTTCCTTTTAGCAAGACACAACTTTTATTAACCTTTACTTTATACTCAGAGTTTGCTTAGAGTGTAACATGCTGCGAGAGACATTTCCTCTTTTTTCAAGGGAGTAAATGGTATTTCCCCAGGCACCAGCCCCAGCAACACAAAACACCTCCGTGGAATATTAAGTAAATTCGAGAAAGTTCCCTTAATGTAACTTCATTTCCAAGCAGCATCACCCCCATCCCAGGAAAGTACCAGTCCCCTTCATTGCTCCACATTAACACTGCAGTCGGACAGACTGTAAACATGGTGCTGCTGTTCCTCTGCTTTGTCACTACCTCTGGCGAATTATAGCATTTCTTTTTAATGGGGTAACAGAGTTAATGATGCAGTGTTAATGAAAAGAAATAAAGCACAAAAGTATTAGGTGGTCATCCTACACTCTGAACATCCTGATTTGGAGACGCTAAATTATTTAAATCTGGCACTGCTTTAACGTTGTTCTTTATGGGTAATTTTCACAGCAAAAATTGAAAGCAGCAGAGGAAAATAAATAAAAACTCAAAAAGAGGAAAAGGTTATTGGTTATCAAAAAATTCCCCTTCTAAGCAAAATAAGCAATAAGCAATACTATAAGCAAAACAGAAAATAAATGCAAATATATATACATACGTATACGTATATATGTATATATATACTCTCCAGATGAGATGCTATTCATTTTCACATAAGCAATTTGGGTCTGCTTTATCACAGGTATAATACTTGCAGATAGTAAGGGGATACACCAAAATACTATCTTCCTTCTCTTTACTTTTTAAGAGAAGGAGAGTGAAAGAACCCATTTCCAGAAAAGGAGGCACAGCCCCTGAGCCCACTGATCATATTGTCCTCGGATTTCTGCGGCTATGAGGGATGAAGATGCATCTCATGCTGATCCTTTGAAGCTCATGGAGATGAAGGTTAAGAGGCATTTGAAGTTGTTAGTTTGTTTGTGGCCAGGGAAGAAGATGGGTGAGAATTGGGTGCCCTCAATTCTCAAGGCTGAAGGATGTCACCGTGACTAACCTATTGACATTAAGTCCAGTGCTCAAGAACAAAGATCGCAGCCAGGGTCAGCCAGTGCCAGCCCAATTTCACTCAAGTTTTATTGCTGACACCATTGTTCAGCTGTTTGCTCCTGAACACTAACTTATAAATGTTTATATTTTGTCTTATTTTCAGTCATTGTTTAAATTTCTGTCAACTGAGCAAATACTAGTTTAGAAAGTACTGTGTACTTGAAAAAGTAGGAAAAAATATCAGAAATAAAAGAAACTGTTCACGGAGTAAGCAAATAAAGGTGATGGGATCTGCAATGGATATCCGGGATTTGTGATGGTCTAGAAAGAAGCAATAAGCAGCTGAATATTCCAGCAACAAATGCCAAATAATCTTTTTATCTGAATTCTCAGCTTCTGCCGACCAAAAATAAAAAGCAAACATTGTCAGTTTATTATACATTAATGATTTAAGCCATGGAAGTAATGCCATTTTAAAAGACTATCAGGATCATGGCTCTACTGCCATAGAGTCCATTGTCCTAATCACCTTTGAAACATACTGCAGGGATCAACTTCTAATCAACTCCTATCTTTCCAATACAGCTAATAAAAACCTCAAACAGTTCTGCAGCTCTCAGGAAACAAAAAGATGATGAGCAAAAGTAACCACAAAAAAAAAAATAGAAATGAGCTGATGAGTAAGCCACAAAGGCTTGACAAAGGCACCACGGCAACATGACTCCTGAACCCCTACTCAAGTAATTTCATAAGTAAGCATCACACACGGTCTTAATCCAGGCCTCTGAACTAACTGGCACGGCCGTCAATGGCACACCAAATACATCCTGAAAGCCTTTTTCTGAAACTTCAGACATTTTGCCATGGGAGACAGAGAGTGAAGAAAAGGTTGAGAAATGGCAGGCTTTGAGGCTTCAGTGCGGGAGGACATGAAGCACGTTATGGTGCATAAGGATGGATCCCGTCACCCAGGTCAAACATCAAATTCCAGTGTTAAGTTTCAAATTTAGCTGAGGTGCTTCACTTTCAGGGGTGATGCACAACTCAATTACTCTTGTAAATAATTTGAAGCAAAGGCAAGGAACACAGGACCGATTTGCATCCGATGTTATCAGGACCTACCCATTACGTGTCTGTGTTTCAGTAGCGAGAGGGCTGAGCTCTCCAGCGCGAGGCAGCGCATGAGCCATGTCCCAGAAAGCACCGGCCCCCAAAACCTGCCAACCTGAACACCAGGCGATGCAGCGGGGAGGGGTCGCAGCGCGGAGCTGGTTGCGATCAATGCAGTAGCGGTGGTCTCGGCGCAGGAGCTGCCTCAGCACTGTCAGTTTTTCTGCAGGAATCGTGGCAGAGGTGACCTTTAAGGAGGGATTTGAAGGAAGACAATACGGTACTTCTGGGTTTTACAGGAGCTACTCCTGTGCGCCCGGGGCAGCCAGGAAGGAGCACAAAGGTGCGGGGGCGACTCATCGAGGCACAGCCCGGCCCCGTGCTGCCCGCAGGACGGGGCCGTGGGGTCTTCCCACCACAGGGAAACCAGAGACGCACCTGGAACGGTGCAACCAGGAACGGCCCCAAAGGCCAGGACCAGAAATCCGCTGCCGGTGACCACCAGTGCCTTTACACCAGGGCCAGCTGTGGGCCCTGCGTTCCGGACTGGCCCCCGTCAGCCCAGACCAGGCCCAAGGCACATCCACCACCGCCTCCCTCTCTGCAGGGATGGACGCAGCCCCGTGCTCACGGCCACTTCAGGCAGCTCGGTGATGGTGTGGAGACTTTCAAGCCAAACGTTAACTCTTAGGGTTGATCACCTGAGCTTCAGCGGATTGTTTCATTATATCAGTTAAATGTTACGTCGTTTTCTCTTTTGGTGCTAGTACTTTTAATTTAAAGAGAGAGAGAGTGACAGAGACAGAGAATATATACAGCAGGGCAAATATTTGTTGTATAAGATAAACATACAATTATCTAAAATGTAATCTTAATATGACTTATTAAAATAGATTACATTTTAATGTGCGCTGCAATTTGCACATTATACAGCACACTCTATATATGCAGCTTCTACTGTGTGACTACCCTGACAACCTGCACAACTGAAGATATATAGTGGGGAGAAAAAAATACTGCTATCTTTCTCTAAATGGATGTATTTGGTGTTGATAGTCAGATACAGTTTTCACCTTTATCCCAGCTTGTTTCTGACCCACTGAGTTAGTGTTAATCACCCCTGTAGGCACCAATAATTTCCCCATATGTGGAATTTGATAACTTAGAGCACCCACTTCATTTCAAGAAGATTCCAGCTGACTATCCAGTTATCGCTATGGACAGCTTCAAGCACTTCCATGCCGGTCCTTGTATTCTTAGCTTTATCAAGTGCTTTGCACTTTTTGTCTTTTATCTCTTAATTGAGACCTGACTGCAAGAAATGCCTATCTCTTAGAGTGTGTTGCATTAAGTATTAACTTTAACTGCTTTGGCTACTTGTGGTACAGAAAACCTTAAGAAGCTGGGAAAAAGGTGAAAAATCTCCCCAAATCTCTATTTAGAAAATCTGTATAAATGCTACAGTGCAATAATAAAAGAAAAATAAAATGTTTTTCTTCTTCTTCTAACTCTCCCATCTCAAGTGAAAGAAAAAGCGTGTTGCAAGCAGAAGTAAACTTTGCGTACACATTGTCTTACCTAGCAATGCACTAGAATGCAAAGGTTCTGGAAAAGTAATGGGAGATAGTATTAAGAAATTAATGATGTATGAATAAGAAATTATTTAGCAATTAAAGGTGATAAAGAATTCGTTTTATCTCACTGTAATGATCTGTTTAGTCCATTCAGTTGTGAAGAACAGTGGCTGAATCCTCCTCATGGAGGAATCTGGCATGCATAATTGCCAGCACAGTCATCCTTTGAAGAGAAGTGCTTTTATTTTTTGAAACATTCTTTCTCAGGATGATTGTGACCGTGGAGTGTAGAGTCTGTCATTGTTAAGACACAGCTGTAAAAGGTGTCGGTTCTGTCTCTCTGCTCCGTTAAAGGCTTAGCGTCCATGTGTAGGTACCCTGCATCCCAGCAGAAGTCAGAAGAGCAGATTCAGTCTCTGGTGATGTGCATCTATACTGAAAAGCCCAGAACCTCATTTGAGCTCATGATATTCACAGCTTTACTTGGAACTCTGGTAAACAATATCCCTGAAAATCAGACTCAAACCATCTGAGGCTGCACAGAAAATTCAGAGTACTTTTAAAAAAGTCGGCAAGAATGTCCTTCTGACTCAATTGCACCCTGTATAAAACAGGGTTAAAAATTGCAGTGCCAGCTTGCAGTCTTTGGACTGACACTGGTACAAACTGTGCTGGCCAAGCAATCAACTTTGATCCGTTGCATTATTCTTAATGAACAATTGTGTTCGTTTTTTTTAATTATTATTCTTAAAAATAAAATAAAAAAAAAGCATTATCTACTTTTTCTAGTTCAAATCCTATTTCTCAGGAGGACCAAGCAATATTTTTTCTGCCAATTAATTTGCAACACATGAAAGTAGTAGAAAAGCAGCACTAGTCCCTCCCAGAAGTCCATTAACTCGGAAGGAGCTCTGCATTCATGACTATAGGTGTCACTTGCAAGCCAGCAGTATGGCAATATGCAATGTTCCTTTGCATCGGTATATGTACCCATTTGATTTTTCTGAATGTTAAAAAAAATAATACTTCAAAGGCTGTTTGCCTATTATACAGGCAAATTCAGATCTTGCCCTAGCCCAAGTTTGTTACCCCTTCTGCAGCAGTGCTGTATTCCTTTACAGATGCATGGGGATATCTGTTTGATGCCCCCCCCCAAAAAAGCCACAAGTAAGGCACACAAGATCAGGACTGTGTGCATGACAGATCAGGAAAAGGAAACACTGATAAACCAAAAGAATTTTTTCTTTCCAAGATAAAGGCACAGGTAACCAGGGTCACATTACGATGAGTGAGTAGTATTCTCACCTCCCCATCTACAGGATAATACTGAAATAAGAGAAGTAGAGCAAGGGCCATAAAAATGAAGTAGAAACTCATTACACACAACAGCTACTCAAAAGGAGTTAGAGAATGTTACCTAAGGTATTTGAGAGGCAGAAGGCCTTCTCATGGAGCACAGAACTCTAGTGGGAAATAAAGATACTTATGAGGATATTTTGGCTGGTTAGGTGTAGAAGAGGAACAAAAGCATCAAAGGAGTACAGGGTAGAAAAGGAGCGTATTGGAATCTTTTTATATGGCTAACACTGGATAAGTGAACTAATATACTTTGAACAATAGAAATATAAGTTAACGTAAGTGCTACTAGAGAAGTAAAATTTCTGTATCTAAGCAGCCTGTAACTGTGCAGGTGCCAGGAGTGTTTGGGGTGGGAAGAGACCACTGACTCCTGTGACTGGTGTGACCAGGATATCGGCACCGTACCGTCCTGCTGCAGCACCGCCACGAGCAGACGCGTGCCCCAGCATCATCCCCTGCTGCACTGGGGACCAGTCCTGCCCTTTGAGGCCTGCAGGGGTGATTCTCACTCCAGCCATGCTCCCAGGCAGGACTGTCCCCAGTCCCCAACATGCCCCAGCAGCACCTGAGCTTTCCTTCATGGCCATAGCCTTCCTGCTGTCTTGGCTAAAATCCGTAGTCCCTCCTGTCAGACATATTCACAGATAGACATGACTCAACTGCAAGAACTCTTGAAATCGGAAGCTTTGCTATGGCACAACACTTCTAGCAGCATTCCCACAACATCAGAACCAGTCCCAGACACAGACGCCCTGCCTACAAGTGTTCTGCACTAAGATTCTTTGAGAATATTCAGGAGGGGCGAGTTTTTCGCGCTTAAAAGAAATCTTTAAACCAAAAGAAAGGAAGATGTGAAAAACCTGTTATTTTTCACTGTTTTCTTACAAGGTCATAAAATCTTAGCTTTGTGTTACTTTTTGGAAGACTTTGTTAAACTTGATACACGAGGCTGGTCGGCTGCCACAAGCTCACAGAAATCCCTTCAGGGAATCACTGCACCGCACGCAGACTGAAGGGCTGTACTTAAGAGACTAGCTAATAGCTCAGACCACAGAAAATGCAAAGTCTGGTAAGAGAGAAATTCCTCCCCAGCACATAATCGCAAAGAACACAAGTGAGCATAAGTTAAATCTCAGAGAGATCACCTTAACTTTTAAAACTCAGTTTTCCTAAGCAATGCACTACAGTGTAGAACAGGTTATGAACTATGCTGAGAAATGTCTCTGCGTTTTGTACATAAGCACACACAGATGCAGGCACTGTATTCCCCTAAAACTTGCAAACCATTTGACTACGAAGACGCTTGTGTTACTGTCAGTTTCAAGAGTTAAATATTCCAGGAGGAATTTGTTACTGCACAGTGATACATAATGCCTGAAAACCCCCTGCACCAATATTGCTCTCAAATTGGCAGCAAGTGAACAAGGGACATGAAGGATGCTTCAGCACAGTAACCTATCCTTCCTTCTCTCTTGGGAGCCACTTGGCCAGCTTTCATCCTCATAATTATAATAAATTTGACATTTCATAGATAATATTGATTTCTGTATTTTAGCATTTCACCATAGGTGACAGTCTAGCGTCAAGAATGAAATTTCTATTGATCTCCAGCGCATTAATCTCTCATGTGTATGTGATCATTTTTATAAGACCTTTTACTGCACATAAATCAATATTTCATATTTCCAGCTATGCCAGAGGAGATGTCATATTTGTAAACTGTGAGTTGACACCTGCAATTCCTTCCTGTTCAGCTTCAACTGTTCGGTAACAGTCGATTCAGGGTTGGGAAAGGATCAAGCTCCAGAAACAAGCTAGATGAAAAAGAGGAATGTAGAATACAGTAATTAGCTTAATGAACAAAGCAGCAGAGTAAGTGAAATAAAGCTATGCTTCTTTTGCTTACAGTTGCCTCATGAATACAAACATCTTAAGGCAGGTTTGCTAACCGACTGATAATGCATTTTAATATGCTTAGAGTACACGATAGAATAAATGTATTAAGAAAATAGAAGCAGTTAGAGAATTATTAATCAAACTCTTACATTAACTGCCTTGCTTGATACATCTTCCTAACCATCTTAAATTATGCATTTACATACAGTATTATGAACTATTTTAACTTTGACACGGTACAAGAACTACTTAGTTATCACTCAAACAACTGTGAGCAACTTTGTATTTTAGCAAGCAGTAATTAGAGTAATAAAATTCTCCTCTTTAAATCAAAATATTAACTTTCCAAAAAACAGCCGATAGAACCAGAAAATGTGAGAAACTATATTATGAGAACTGTAGCTTCTCTTTGGAGAGATTTAAATGAACGTGTTTAAAATCACATGAATAAAACATTTTTAAATAATATAGAATCTACATCTAAATAAATAAAATTCTCCAGGTGCTTTGGGATTTGTTAAATTAGTTAAATGAGCAATTACAGCATGATGTCCAGTGATCACATTCTGGCAGCAAACCCTTTTGAAGCGTTCTGCACTTTTAATTATTTGCTAAATTAATAGTGACCTTCTATAAATAGTTTGGATAGTTTAATAGTTTGGGATAGCAATGGATAATCTGTGATTTAATAAATGCAGTCACTTAAAATTACATCTATAATACATATTCAGACATACATCATGATAAAAGCACCGTGTAAGTTAAGTACTGGATACGTATATATAATCATAACTGCAAGCTTTTACACCTAATCTGAAACAACCACTCACTCAATCATTTTGAAATTATGTAATATTACCAGTCAAAAGGTATGCAATTAGAAGTCGGTCTGGTGCTGCGCAGCGTTAACTGCTGCTGCCGACAACATTGCAGCTCCACTAATGGCACCACATAAAAACCAAGCGCACCAGCTCTGCGCACCAAACGCTTTCAGGACCATGCCCAGATAAGGGGCTGCTTTAGAGAGCACCACAATCCTGCTGCCCAGTTAAAGGCTGATTTTGAAATCCCCATTTTACAACAATTTCCTATAAGCACTATTGACATACTATTATTTCAAATTATATGTCTTTTCACTGCAAGGAAATGCTACCCTTGCTTCTTTTTAAAGGCCAATCCTTTTTGTTCATCTCTAAAACATGTTCGTGCCCATAAAGTATGTCACCGTATGACTGTTTTAACACAATGACAGACACATTATCAAAGTATGACTGACCACCGTATGAGTGACTAGATTTCCAAAGTCCTGTCAGGTGTTGACTGAAGGGGCAGGATTAAAAAGGCCTCTCGACAGAACAGGAGGGTGTCACAGGAAAAAAGTCAGTGGGTGACAGGTATCTTTACAAATAGTTTAGTCTTCCAAGTGTCAAGAGGAGTGAGTCTGGAGAGAGCTTTCTCTGCTGTCAAATTTATTTTGTTTGGCAGTGAATTAATACCGTGTACTCGAAGCCCTGCACAACGCAGCAGAACGGCAATGCTTTGTACACTCGAGTTGGGCAGGCACAGTATTTGTGCTGCCCAGCCTAATCCCGGCACGTTTGCAGTTGGCTGCAATTCGCTATAGGGTTTTCCTTAGGAGCAACACCAAACCATCAAGAACAGCTCACCAGCAAACGTCTCACGGTCGGTGATCGCAACCAGGAGCCAGACTCCCAGCCCAGGAGCTGCCGTCCCCTGTTCCCTGGGGGTGGTGAAGAAGTCGCAGCAGGTACACCAGCTGCTCACACAGCCGCGTCTGTACACCTGCAATCGGCAGGGACTCTGCAGCTATGGGCGATGCACTTGCACTGACCAGGCCTCATAAAGAAACAAGCATCAGACGTGTCACTTACAGAGCACCATGGCCAGAGAGCTGTGTCACGGCCACGTCTCCACGAAGATGCACAACAGATCCCTCCCTTCAGGAACAGCTGGAAAGCTTTCACCAGAATTAAAGAAAGGAAGGGAGGTGAGAATCTCTAAGCAGAGCTGAGAATGCTAAAGCAGAAGATTCCCGTGTGGGCGGAGGGTTACAAACCCATGCTCCAGGCCATCTGAAGCCCCTCCGTACCCAGCCCCACGGCTTGCCCGGGTGCTGTGCAGCCACCTGCATGGGGCCAGACCTTCCCCGGAGCCTGAGGCTCCACTGCTGCGGCCCTGGGCTCTGGTCACACAACCACTGCCGGGTTGCGGTGCCTACGGGCACGGGGCCTCTCCGGGGGCCGACGACTGTGAGGAAGAGACGGGATCCACCTCAGCAACAGGGGTAAAAGCTTCTTTCCCTACAGCCTGGACAACCCAGTGAGGAGAGATTTAAACCAGGACTGACAAGGGAGGGCGATATGACACCTAGTCCTGTGAGGAACATGGGGACCGTGTGGGCACGCAAAGCGTGTGTGGTGACGTGGACGAGAGAGACCCTGTAATCGAGAGATTACAGAACTACACTGAATTTAATTTTTTTTTAAAAAAAGGTGCACTTCAAATGCCAATAAAATTCAGCAAGTTCAAACCTGAAAGAACTTCTATACGTGGTCGTCTCATACAGCACTAATTTAATGTATCAAAACATCAGGTTCAAACTTAAAGAAGCTTAAACAGCAACCTCTAGGTATAGAATAGATGTAATAAACATCTTACAGCTCTCCATACTGCTACTCCAATCCAGAAGTATAACGAAATAAAGTGAACTGTGTAGGAAGGAAAGAATGTGCTTGCATGTAGTTTCTTGGGTTGTCTTTAATGCTCTAAGAATAACTCAATGCATACCCAAACTTTCAGTACTGCAGTGGTAATATTTATTTATTCTGTTATTCTTACTAGTGCTGACATATACTGCATAAACATTGTGATAAAAACAACATTTTAAACTGAAAATACCCATCTCTGAACAGAACTTGTGTCATCTGGATGCAATAAAGTATGATGACAGTGTCTAGTCTCAGAGAACACTGAGACGGTTTCATATGAGCTCTGTGCAGAACATATACTCTGAATGAAATTACCCATGTGGTGTCAACATAGGCTATTATTAACACACTAGGTGAGGAAAAAAAAACAACACATTTTGCATTATTAAATTAGTGAGAATATAATTCATATTGTGGTCGGACTTTGCCTCATGATTTATGAATAGTAAATAGTCAAATACTCCTGTGGTTGAATTAACTATTCATCAGCAAGAGGGAGCACCAGACAAAAGCAACAGTTTCAGTCCTTCCTAATCAATGTAAGCAAAGTGACAAGACTTCAGAGCAAAGCTTGAGATTCACAACAAATGCCATTATACGTTACGCCTGCCATTCCAAGGATCCGGCACCGGTCAGTGGCTCCATCAAACTCAGAAGTGGTACGCTGGCACGAGACCACCAAACGCACTCCTACATTAAACAAGGCCACATCCCCATCTCACTATAATCACTGGGCCAAGCGGTCACAGAGCTCAGCTGGTTCAGCATCTTGTCTGATTCCTGCAGTTCTGACCCGGAATAATCTCTGTTGGATCCACGAAGGACTGTTTTTAAAGCAGGGGACGATCATCAGGAGATTCTATGATTGTATGCCTACTCACTGGAAAGAAAACCGCAGCGATTCAGCATCAATTCTGTCACTGAAGAACCTGGGTCACGGAAGGACCTTCCCCAGAAACTCACTGTGGGATTAGCGGGAGTACAGGGGGTAAAATCGAGACCTTCCACCTCCGAGGAGCCCCTGGCTCATCCAGCTGTTGGCTCCGGTTCCGTCCCCAGCCCAGAGTATCAACGCGTGCACAGCGGCAGGAAGGAACAAAGAGGGATTCACAAGTTAACTAGGGAAATTTTATAAAAGTAAGTTTCTTTCATACTTTCCCCAGTTTACAGTTTATGTACAACACTACCATGCACAAAGCAAGTAACACAGTACCAGGAATTCCCTACCAGAGAAACTGGGAATGATTAAGCCAAGCAAGAAGAAAGCATATCCTATTTACAAGCTATTCAGAAAGGGGGGAGGCAGTCTTTGTGCTGCAACTTGTGCAATGCAATTTGTCTGTTCAACTCTAATGTCAACAACATTAGAAATTAAAACTGCAGATAAATATCTCAAAAAGACAAAACGATGGCAAAGTATAAGAAGAAGAAAATACATTCACTTGTCACAGGAATAGGAAAATTCCTCTTCAAAGTGAACTGCTGTCAGCGTACCGGGACTGCTTATCCCAACAGCTCACAGAAGTGTGATGCTCCAGGAGGATCAGAATGAAATGTGCCTGGGTCCATCAGCAGTTTGATTTACTTACGGTCTTCCATTAATATGAAAACTGAAATTTTGCATAGTTTCAGCATGCAACCAGTTTGAAGAAGAATTTCAGGAAAGGAAACGTGGAGACATCCAGGCACCAGATCTCCCGATCAAACAGCCATGAACTGAAAGCAGCAGATTAAAATCAGTCTAAACCCAGACTCTGCCACTCTTCCAGACTGTCAGATTTAAATTTCCATGAAGAAAGCATTCTGGACTCTAATAAGCCAAATCATCATTATCAATCACACTGCTTTTTATAGTTAGCGCTCCCAGCCTGACTACAGCCGAAATAAATGTGACCATTTGTGGAATAGGGCACAAGGACACCAGCATTTGGCCCGCAGTGATTTAACTTTGCAGCGCGACGGAAGAGCCTGTTCTGCTCACCAACAGGCGAGCACAGGCCTTCTCCAGAGCACACGGGCACAGCACCTGAGCTCAAACCACAAGTGAGAACCCAGGGGAGCTCCCTCCTTGCTCACATGGCGGGACCGACTCCCTGCGCTCAGACACAGGCCAGCAAGCACGCCTCTCACGCACGCTCCGTGCCGGCACCCTGCTGCTGGCACACGTGTCTGGAAGGCCTACAGCGGGCCGGGAGCTCCGCACTGCGAGCAGTGACCAGCCCCAATCCCCTAACCTTCACGCACTGCTCCCACAGCCCGGAGGATTTCACCCTGCGGCACACCTGAGCGAACCTGATTTTAGAAGCTGGACCAATTTAAAAAGGGAGGAGAAGAAGCGTTTGTTTCGGGGTTTGTTGTTGTGTTCAGAAAGCAAAGCCATTTGAGATGAAGCTGAAATCTTTTCACTACTATAAAATATGTCATATAATGTTCATATCCTTTAATTCCTTTATTAAATGTTTCTCACTTCATTTTGGTCAGTGTTAAATGAGAATAGAGGTCATTTTGAAATGAAAAGTGAAAAGTTCCACTTGGAAAACTTTGAAAGAAAATTTCAAATTTATTTTTTTGTCTTTGTCTTTCAAAATGTCTATTTTTTTCTATCAAACCAATTATCTGCAGTACCTCAGATTTTGTTTACTCTCAAAGCACCTTCAGAACTATTCTGTTTAAATCCAGCAAATATTTAATTTACACAACTGTGATGAACTCAAGAACACTAAAACAGATGAGCATGTACTGTTAGAGCAAGTAAAGCTACGCTTAAGTGTCTGTGCATATCAGATATGCTCAAAAAAGGGGGGTTGGGGTGGGGAGGGAGCGGGGGGCTGTTTACGCTAGTGGTAATACTTCACAGGAATCTAGTAACGAGAACATCTACCAGCACACCACCTAGTGCAGCATCCAACATGTGAAGAGGTTAAAAAATGCACCTGAGTCTTGCATTTCATTCCTTAAACATATCCGGTTTTAGGGGAGACAAAATCTGCAGCTCACAAGATACAGGCAAAACCAGGTTTAATTTTAAAAGTCTCTTTTTTTTTTCTAATGTTTTTGAGCCATCTCAACATTTAATGAAGTAGTTGATTTTCCAATTTGATACAATATTATGTCTCTATTTTCAAAGCTTGGAAATCAAAGAAATATTCAACCAGATAAGAAGCTCTGATAAGCTGGTAGTACAGGTGTGCTGAAGCCCACATAAGGACAGCCCCAGCAGGAGGTACCTGATTCAGCAGCGCTCTGTATTACACCCGCTCTGAGTCCCAGTGATGAATGTTCTTGTTTTCTCTGAATAGAAAAGGAAAATATTTAACAAACTGAGTAAAATGTAAACCAGTGAATATAGAGGGGAAAAAATGAATAAAGCCGTCAATTTATGAGATAAACACAGTGAAAAATAAGTAAGTTTTCAGTAGGCGTCATCTTGGTAGTACCATGTTGTCCTTTCACACAACAGAACATTAATAGTTACCATTTTGTTCAAGAGTGGCCTCTTATATAGCATGCACTCATACCTGCAGCTTCAAGGGGGAAGGGGAGCAATCACGGCAGGGCTCCCACACTTGTGCAAGGAACCAGCCGCATCCATGCACCAATTGCTCAGCCCAGTCCTTTCACTGGCTTATTGTACCACAAAATGTGTAATATGTACCCATTATCCAAAAGGCTTGGAGTGACATCAGTCAAACCCAGGAACGATGTTTTAAAAATCTGGGGGAGGCAGAAGACTGGAGAAGGAATATTTGCCTGGGTTATCTGAATAACTGCCATGTAATCCACACAGAAATGTAAAATAAAAAAAAAAACACCCCAGTCTGTAATCTGATATAAAGCTGTACTTAATATGGGTCATCTGCAAAAAAACCAGCTCTTTAAGAATTAAAAAAATATTTTTACTCTCTGGAGAGGGACACATATGTAGGAATGGTCAGAGCCTGCACTGGGACATTGAGACAGAAACGTTGGCACATAAATACCTCTCGTGCACAAACCACCAAGTTTACAGACCAAACAGCAAAGGATTTTTGTGTCACACACAGCATTCTGCTTTGGAAATGGGGCATTTAGAGATCTAAAAATACATTTAGAGGTTCATTTAGAGAAATATAATGAAAGTCTCTTGGTACCTGGTATATCAATTCATCATTTGGGAATTTTAAAACTATTTTAAATATCCCTGGAGAGGAAGCCTCAGAGCTGCTGCTGCTTTGAGCAGGAGGTTGATGATCTCTTGAGGTCCCTTCCAACCTGAATTATCCCATGACCTTACGAAACCTGCCTGCTCCTGAAGAAAACCAACCTGGTGCTGTTGGAGAAACGTTCCACTAGAAGGCTTAAATAGAAATGGGCCCAAGTTCTCTGAGCAGCCTTTCCTGCTGAGAACAAATCCCCTGAAGTCACGGAAGGTGCTGCCGAGAACCTACCCAGCTGAGAAAGGCTTTGCAGGTTCAGACCTTTGGTTTTAAAAATCAGTTTTGATGTGACCTAATGGCTTTTGTTGTTTTGAAAAGAATATGAAAGAATGACAGCAATATTGAATTTTTAAAATCGTGCTCTGTCCACCTGCAGAGCTTTTTTTGCATACTTTAGTAAGGACTTTTAACGTGTCATTATACCTTTTAATTACACTGCTAAATGTCACAATCACACATGGTAATGACATCATTACACCTATTTACACCAATTATGTCATTTGATGCAATTACAGTAATTCTGCCAATACACACAAATCAATAAAAAGGTTTTGTTTGCATTTTTAAATGAGCAATCACAGAAGAATAACCCTCTAACCCTCCACTTTCTAAGAAATGCAGGGCGAGTGCTTGGATACTAAAATTTAAAAAGTGACTTCTGAGGCCTGAGTCTTTCTCCCACCGCTAGGAACAGGCAATAACTTCTCGTAAGGCAGTTAAGTCAGGTGAGACTAGTAAGCAAATTGTGAATCAGACAATTTCTAACTGCTTACACTTCCTAAATGCATAAACACATAAATTGTGTATTTAAAAGAGATTAAGCATGCCTGTGGCTAATTCGGGAAGTCTGGCCTGAGCACCCTGCTGTCAGCAGCGAGTGAGAACACAGTCGTTTTCAGCGTATCCCAAGAAATAGGGTCCACCAGTACGCACGACAAGCAGCATACATCAGCTACGAACCGGGATGAAGAAATGGCTTCTGTAACCATACTCAGCCAGGCGGGGTGGGTCTCACCTACACGGCTCACAGCTGGGTAGATACAAGTATGTAGCGCAAATAGAGGCTGAGAACGCAAGTTGCTATAAATTGAGAAAGAGAGAAGGAAATAAATCCAGACCCAGAAGGTGACACGTTCCCACAGATTTCTGATGACAGATTTCTGGGAGTGTACTTCGCCAAGGTGGCCGCAAGCCAGCAGGACTTCTCCACGCCTCGGGAGAGCTCCCGGGGCCCGGCAGCTCCCACCACGGAGGCAGGCCGTGCAGCGGCTCCGCCACGTCACCCACAACAGGAGCGCGTGCTGGGAGAGCAAGAGCGAGCGTGGAAGTGACACTTCCACATCCATCTACAAAACGACCTCTGTTAATGGGCTCGTCAGTCTAAGAAAGTTTGACCTTCATAAGGACCTCTGGGTTTTGATCAAATAATTCCTTAACCATGTCTTCACTCAGATAGGCAGGTGAACTTCTACAGTCTTTCAGTATAAATCATGGGAGCTAAAAATCATGGGGCTCCCTTACTCCTTTAATCTTTCAGAGCATTCTGAAATTCATTAGCATCCATCTCACCACAGCACAACTGGACGTGGCACTTCAGTACATCACTGCGATGATTGAGCCTTTTTCAGAGAGACTGATTCCTAGGATGATGCCTTCTTCCGTGCGTTCAGTCCTCAAATACGTTTTATTCCTGGATGTGTAGTCTAAATACATCTGGTAAGTAAAAATTAAGTCTCTATTCCAGAGATCTGTCCTATTCAATATTTGCTAATCATTTAGTCTTGGTATCACCTGCAGACTCTGCCAGTATTTATTTTACACTTTCATCCAGATCATCAACAGAAATATTAAATTGCAGAAGTCCACACCACCCACATTTGATTTTTAAACTAAAACGAACAGCCCAGGAATGCTATAACTATACTATAATTCCTTTCTCAACATAGTTCGACTTTGCTGCCACATAAACTAAATATTTTATGCAAAATGAACAGAAAATAATCTTATTTATCAAGTTGCTCTGGTTTTGCTTATGCAGGAAAATTAAGTTCTTCCATGTTTAATGTATATACGCTAGTCAGGACTATGATTTATCCTGGGGGGATTAAAAAAAAAAAACTTTGTGGAAGCCATTTTTCAGATAGCAGTTAAACACCACAAAGGAAAGATACTTTCAGGAGTTGTCCTGCTACTTCCTACAACTAAATAATTGCCCTTTGATTAATAGCATGCTACTGTACAAACTATGAGCTTATAGCAAACAGTTGCAATAATGTTTACCAGGTTTTAAAACTTCCATTCAGAACATGGGCTTGTATCAAGGGGAAAAAAAAAAAAGAAAAAAAGGAAACCCAGCAAAATTTGAATATATCTTTCAAAAAGCAGGGAGGAGGGACTGAAATACGAAGTTAATGTTGATTTTCCATTTCTAATAGAGTTTGAAACTGATCGGTTTTGTTCAGTCATACACCACTTTATCTGCCCAAGCACAAGAGCTAATTCATCTATCAAGTTACTGATGGCTCTAGGGAAATAAATGGAAGCATCCAGTGAAAAGGAACAAATCGAGAGAAAATAAAACAACAGGCCCCTGGACATCAGACAAACTTACGATAGGCTGGAATAAAGGCCCAAATATCTGTAACCGACACTGCTGCTGTGCATGTATGGTCACTGCAACCCTGTGGATACGTGTCATTTGTTTCCAAGAACCCGTGCATGCAGACATAAAGAAAACTACTGTAGGATTTAACTATAAGGACACTAGGCACTGGGGGAAGAGAGAAGGCCAATCAGCTGGAGCTTCATTAGGACCAGATGCCTCTGTTGGAGCTGTATGAACAACCTGTCCACTAAGATTAGTGGTAGAAGAAAGAAAAAAAAAACAAACAGACGAGCAGCTTTGCTCCCACCAACCAGTTCAGTACTGCTGGTTGGCTCAGTATTCAGGGCAAAAGGGTATGGTATCAAGCAAGCAAGCTACAAAACACCCTCACACAAAGTTTATACAGCTAAAAGATGAACAAATAATTAGCTCCTCAATTTTGAAGAGAATTTTTATAACCATTTCAACAAGGTTTCATGTCACTGTGCAGAAGAACTAGTTCTGAAACTCATCATGGTCTTGAACTCCGTAAATGAGATGCTAAAAAGAATTCTTTTTCCCCAGATTAAAAAAAAAAAAAAGTCCCCAGACAATGAAAACTCCAACAGAAGTAAGAAACACTAACGCTAGCTAAAAAAATTGATGACCTTATCCTAGAAGAGTTGAAATCTAGAGAGAGGTTTCACCTCTAGAGAGGTGAAACAAGCTTTTTTGAGGGCAAATTAGTTTCCTAATAACAAGATTTCATCATCTATTTTGTCTTCGGTGGGTATTCCCTCAAGAGAACCCAAGAACTACGGAGCTGGAGCAGACCTCTTCAGAGCGGCCTCCTTGCTCAGGCCGGGCAGCCAGAGCTTGCTGCCCAGGAGCAGTTCAGGCAGGCTGCAGTAACACACAGCCCTCCGCTCACCCCGTGCCTTCACAGTAAAGGTGTTTTCCTCTTGCCTTGTTATTGTGCTTTACCAAGAACAGCCTGGGTCCTTCTTCTTCGTTCCCTCCCGTCAGGTGTTTATCACATGGATCAGATTCCCCTGAGCCTTCTCTGCCCTAGGCTGAGGAGTGCCAGCCTCCCTCAGCCCTGCCTTGTAGGAGAGATGCTCCTGGCGGTCGGCCTCCAGCTGGACTTTGTGGCACTGCTCAAGATGAAGAAGATGAGAAACAAACGAGATTTCAGTTTTGATGAGGAGGGCAATTCAGTAGCCCCGAATACACTGTTCCCAGACTCGGACCCTGGGCACGCTGCTGACGGCCGGCCTCCTGCACCCTTCAGGAGGGCAGCTTACACCGCGGGCCAACCCGGCAGGCGGGCACACCACTCACACGGGCACACCACTCACACGGGCACACCACTCACACGGGCACAGCTTCAGGGCTCTCTGCACAGAACCTGCTCTGGCCCAGCCGCGGGGGTGTCTGCGCGCACAAAACCCCTACGTGACCGATCTGAAGTCAAAGACCTCAGCCTGCACAAGCAAGAACTGGTTCTCTCCTGTCTTACACAAAGGCTGTCGAGGCCACTGATGGACTGGGGCGCTGACAGGCCTTTGGTGACTGTCTTCATCACAGTGATGGTATTTTAATCAAACGCGAGTCCAAATAATGCTTCACAATATCAATAATTTAGCACACCTAAGCTAACACTTACCTGGGCACTGGAAGCAGTGCAGTCACCCAGGCTAATGATATTCAGCTCAGGCCAAAGCAACAATGATAAAAATTCTTCTTACACCTGCTTACAGACTCCAAAATACTCTTTAACCTACATGTAAATGAAGACCGTGAATTACATTTCATTTCCACTGAAAAAAAAAAAAAAAAGGTTCTGTTTTTCTGAAATACTGCTGGTAGCCTACTGAAGAACTTTCATTAAGGGTTTTACCCAAGCCTGCTCCTCTCCTCTCCTCTCTCTCTACTGCTGAAAAAACAGTATTCAGAGATTTCATTTTTTCTTAGTATTTAACGTGATCAGTTTCTGTGTCTGGATGGTTTGAAATACGTTCTTCATTGGACAGATAAGTCTTGGGCAAATGACTGACCTTTTGAAATAATATTTATAATTTTAGAAATGTAAAACTTAACATTCTTTAGTAATCCAATATTAAAATACATTTAAGTTGATCTATTAAATGCTATGATTCAAACTTTTAAAAAAATGTGCAATAGAAAAACATTAACAACATGTGTGGTTTAGAAAAATTCATTTATATAGCAGTTTGCAATGTCATGATGTATTTTAAATAAAAGAGCTACAGACAAAGGTATTGATTTTAGAGACTTAACTAAATAAACAGTATGTAAATTCTGTCTTTTTCTATAAAATTAGATCAGAACGCACATATTACACTGTCTTTTTCTAAGGGAATGACAGCTATTGAATTTGGCAGACATTGGAATTTGGTTAAAGAGTTAAAGACCTTTGATCTTTGGTTTACAATTAAATGATACCACTGTAAAAGGACAGTAGCGTAGTGGGCCAGACAGTATTTATGAGACTCGGCTGCAAGTAGGAGGTGTTATTGCTTAGGGCTCTCAGGAAAGCACTGCCGGGTCCTGCTGTGCTTTACTAACGTAATGTCATCTCAGAGGACGATAATGAAGATCACAGTGACCCAGGCTAGGCTCAGGGAAACACTTTGGGTGCCTTTCTTGGTTTTCAGAGAACCCCTTTGTAACGCTGCCTTTTCCAACCTGCACCAGGGCATCAGGAGCAATGATGTGATTTCCAGAAAGACCTTTCTTGGGGATCATTCTGGGGGTGAGGGCCACACATAAATAGGAACGTAAACTTTGTCTTGGAGACAAATTCAGCCCAAACTGCTCCAATGGATCTTCTTTATCACCTCTGTGTGGAGCAGCCTGCTGGCCTCCACATGGCACCCAGGCAAATCTTTCCCAGTCCTGCCTCGCTGCGTTGTATCTCCCAGTCTACAGCTTGACTAATGGCAATGCTGGCTATCGTTATATCTATAGACGTATAAATAAAAAAAAAAGGAAGATTTATTGATAACCTTTCTAACAAAGGGAAGATCATTCCCCAAGTTCCTTATTAATTTATGCTTCTCTATAATTATCACTTAGAGTAACCACTGGAGCTCTAATAAATGTATAATGAAAGCAGTAACATAGCAAGCTGCAGTGCTTAATCTGAGATTACATATTTATGATAACAAAATATGCAATTCAAGCCTAGTTTAGGGCTTTCTATTGCAGCCCACCCTCTCCGAGGGTGTTTTTTTTTCTTCCTTCTTTGTTATGTCATTCTGCAGACAGATCCCAGGCTGTTTCCTGTCACCCACCGGAGCAAACTGCTCAACAGAAAGCACAGTTGGACAGCCCTTAATTAGTGCTACTTGGGATAGTCAGGATGAGAGCCTGTGTCAGCATCTCACGTAGATCCCAATCCTGCCCGGTTCTGAGTGCCGCCGGACGCTGCCAAAGCCCACGGCAGCGCTGAGCAGCGCGGGCACACTCAGCACCGGCCGCGATCTGGCCTCTCGACAGGCAGGGAGCAGGCAGAACCAGACGACAGCCTGAAACGCAGGACACCGGGTCCTGTCCACTCCCACCAACAGAAATACAGTGCATGCTGCGTGACTGATAACGTTAAGGGAACGGTACGAAATAACGTTCTCTATGTTAAACGGCCTCAAGTTATTCTGTTACATTTTACAAAGTGTTTATTTCTTCAAGCCAAAGCTACGCACGTTAGCTGCACTATCAAACCAGTACTGGAGATTTTAGGACATGCAGATAAATACCAAAATCACTTTTGAGATCATTAAAAACTCAGAATCAAAATCAAAATAGTATTATGCAACCGTTTGAATAGGAAATCCTAATTTCTTATTCAAAAACAAAGAGGAAGCATGTTAAAGTATTGGATTGCTTGCACATATTAGGAATATATTGTAGTACTCCATGGTGATTTACCAATTTGAAAAAGAAGTAAAATTATAACCCCTGTTGCAATGATTTTGACTGGAAGTTTGCCAGCAAATTTTTCAAGACATTATGTAAAGGCATGCTGAATTTCACATTTTAATTCTTATTATTTTAACAATTTTACTTTCCGTTTAAATTAGGTGGAAATGTCAGCTTGTTGCCAGAATCAAGTTTCATCAAGCACTGTCATCCAAAATACTGTATCACTCACATATTCACACCCAAACAAATTGTGCTTTCATTTTATTATGATCAACATTACACCCAAACTGGAGCTGACGGCGTTTTGTATTGCAAATTTATCATTGTTTATGAAAGATTCATAAACTGAGCTGGGCATCTGCTAATGTCTTCATAATCTGTGTAAACTTGAATAGTTCAGATAATTTTCAGCTCACAATTTCTTCCAAATTATTTGCTTTGAATATTCAGTATTCGTGGTCTGTTCAGACAAGACCAGCCACATGCCCTACTTCTGCTTCCAAATTGGAGGAACCACGATTCCTAAAGCAAAACTGCAAACGATGCCTGGAGAACAGCAGAACACACACACGCTTCCATTTGTATGAAAACATGCAAAATTGTGTGACCCGTGCGCATTTCACAAATGTCTTGCAGATTTCCCCATTCAAATAATTAAAGCACTGATCACGAGAGAACAAAACAAAAACAAACAGGGGCTTCATTTGTGTGTCATTCTTCTCTCTAATGCTCTACCAGCTATGCTCCGAGTTCAAGTAGTAAACAGGATGATTGATTGTCTTGGATGTACAAGTAGCAAAAACTGGAGATTCAGCTTGTTCTCTCTCTCCATTTTTCTTTTACTGCTACACCATTAGAGCTGGATGCCATCAATTTAAGCAGGTACAGGATCATACCCTAAAAATAACTTGCCTGATCTCTCCATTTCTTGTTAAAGGAGACGGAATTGGGGGCTTTGGCTACTGTATAACGTCCTTGTAACCACTTTCCACTGTACTATCAGTTGTCGAAATACCCTGTTGCTCACCACGTGCCAACAGCCGTGCCAGCGTTAGGCGGTACTACCCACTCCTCCGTAGGTGTCCCACACACCCACCCGCCCCGCAGGAATCAGCTGCTGTTTTCATGCCATACACGTCTTTAGCAACTGCTTGCCTTGCCGCTGCAGCGCAGAAGCATGGTGGCTTTCAAGGCTGGTGGCAGCGCAGCCTTCTTTATAAGGATGAATGAAGATGAAAAGGAAGACAAATAGAAGTGAATGAGGCACTGCTTTATGTGATTCATGATAGCTTGCAGTAAGCCTGTTAGCCTCCGCCTGGCTCCCTTCTCCGAGAATAATGGATAGTTACAGTGTGTATAGTGACATTGTCAAACCATCAGGAATTGCTGATTATAGTGCTAAATATTGATCTCTGCTTCACATGTGTCAAAATTCTTTCTTCCCTTAATTAGAACTTCCCTAAGCACCATACAAGAACAAACCGAATATATCAGATCTCTGTGAAAGGGAGTGTGATACTAGAATATAATTGTGACCTCTTGTCTTCTTCTTTTCTCTTGAGTTTTGAGATGACTTCAGCTGTCTATCCTGCCCTTCCCAGCACATGTGATAATCATACTCATTTTTCCCAATCTAACCATAGGAAGATTTTTCCAAGGCTATGCTTTTCATCATTTCAAACCACCGGGGCTGCAGTCAGATGGCAGGGAAACTTAAAGTGCCAGAAGGTGCCTTTTTCTATTTGTTTGTTTCATGGTACACTGCACCAGGCAATGACCTGTGGCAGCAGTGTCACACAAAACGGAGACAGGTTCACCCAATCAAAGGGAGCTTTAAAATTAACACAGATCCCTTCATTTCTTCATGCAGGATCAGGGAAGGGCAATTTAATGGATGTCATAGTCTTCTGATTATCACCCTGCAATCACTAGCTATAAAAAAATAACTTTTGTTATAATGATTACTCCGCATTATTTATGTTAAAAGCACATATTTCCTCATCAACAGCGTCATGACAATTAATACTAATTTTGCATTACTGTTCAATCATCTTTCCTACTCTTTACAGTATTTATAATATAAAATAATGAAAGCCTGTGATGTATGGTTTCAATTTACTCCACAAACTGAGCACTTAAGTCATTTATCTTAGTTTACCTGTAATATACTGGGGCTCGGGGTTTTTCGTATTGTTTTTTTTAAACATGACACAACGGTACATTTACCTTTAGTTTGATGTCCTTGATAAAAATCAATACTTCATTAAAAGATTCCCCCAAAATGTTAAGACTAATTTGAGCACAGGAGGGGCAGTGGGGAGGAAAGATGGTGATTATATTTAAAAAAAACTTTAACATTTGTATAATCACACATACACTGTGCTATCCACTGCCAGCTTATAAGATAAAAGGGATAAAGATGTGCAATTTGTGGAAATCCTGAAGAAGGCAAAAAGGAGGAGTGTGTCCCCATTCTCTCTCCACTCGCTAGGAAACCAGAAGAAACAGCAGTACAATACTACACAATAGCAGAGAAATAACTACACGACAGCGTCACTTCCCTGGATGAAGCTTCTGGGGAAGAGCTACAACAAGTGGTTCACTTTAACCACTCTTCTCATCGCCTCCAGCCCAGTGCACAACAGCCGAAAAAGTCACGGATAAAATTCATTTTTAGGTTGCTCTGTTTTAACCTTCCTAATGGAGCTCCCAACTATACTATCAATGCGCTATTCTGTGCTCAATTTAGGGTGGTCTCCGTCAGCAGAGCGGCAGTAACCAACTCACAACAGTAACACTGTGCTGGAGTTCCCGAACTATGAAACCCAGGGGACACCTGCGAGGAGAGCGGCATGGGGAAGACCACAACTGCCTCTCGGGAACTGAAGGAGCACCGCGCATCCGCTGGGGTCTGTGAGCCGTGACACCATTTCTCGGAGTGGGCACGTGCTTTTGGTTCTGGCGTAAAGGTTTGGTTACGTGATCTTACCCCGATCTCAGCGCGTCCCAAAACAAGGTGCAGTCCCCGTGCTAACCCCTTGCCCTCACACAGGGCTCCGTGCGGCGAGCACTGCTGTGTGCTGTCCTGAGAGGGGTGTCTGTCAGCACCCCTGCTCTGCACAAAGAGAGGCAGCGATACAGACAGTCATCCTGATGGCACAGGTCATGCAGGAAATCATTGTCAGGTAGCATTACATCTCCGACTTGCAAACTCCTTTTCTTTGCTCAGCCGGCAGCCTGTGCTGACCAACAAGACGAGCCCGCGCAGCGCAGCAGGCTGTGGCCGTACCCACCGCAAAGAACGGGCGCTGCTTAATGACCTGCCTTACAAACTCACAGCTATTATCAAGCAGACAACTGATGCTTACGGATGGCTGTTGTTTCCGTGAAGGAAATACAGAGAGTATCTGTTACCACCCAGCTGCCAAGTATTGAAGCACACTATTTCTTTGTTTTTAATTTAAATTCATGTTTATGCATTTTTACTTTTCTATGTTGCCTTTTTGCAGTAAGAAGTGATAAGAATTTGATTCTGCTCAGTACAGATCCCAGTCCTAACAAACAAGGACACACAAATCGACAAGTCTCTGCCCTTCCTCTGGCAAACTAGGCAGCGTGCAATCCTCTTCGATACAAAGGGTGTCCTGCACTTGTACGGCCTCAAAATAGCAAGACAAAAGAGCTTTATAAAAGCATACTCATCACATATAATTTACACTCATTAAGCTTCTAAAACAACACGAAAATGTTTTATGAGGTAAACAGGAGTTAGCACCCCCATGCACACAAAGCTCCTCGATCTGCGTCCTACAGCTCGGGTCCTCCACACACCCGGAGGAAGCGAGCTCCGCTGCTGATGAGGCAGAACAACGCGCCGTACTTAAGCTTTTAAAAACACTGCACCTGGAGATCACCAGTAACCGAGAAGAAAACATATCATTCCTTTATCCGTTGCGCATATTTAGAGTAATTCAGCAGAGGCAAATATGATCTGATCAATAAAGAAGCTTCTTGTCTTCCACACTTACGTCCTCCTCATGAATCTTAACCAAGAGAAATAATAATAAGTGACAGATAAGGTTTGTAGTACTTTAAATAAGCAAGTGAGCCTCCTAAAGCTACGAGCAACATTCTCTGGATATCAAAAATAATAACTGGTTTTGCAGCAGTGCAGCATGGAAACACAAGGGTATAAGATATACTGTACTTTAAGCTCTGTTTGATGAATCTGAGCACAGTTCCTGGGGGATAGATTACTTTAAACCATGCTCTTTTACTTTCTAATCCTGACTTGATTTGATTTGTACTTTAATACAGCTGCCTGGCAATTCAACAGCAAATAGAGACTATTTATGTAATCATATTGTAAGTAGTGGGACAAGAAGAAACTCTCTAGAACCTTTTTGGAAAATAGTTTGTTGTACTTTTTTATTTATTGAACAGCAGGGCTTCGGGCTTTTCAGTGCTCATTATAATTGGTTTTCTGCTTGAACTTTCAAAAACTGTCATGTCAATACTCAAACAGAATTTTTTTGCTTACTATATGGCTGTGGGCTCTATTTTCTCATGTGCTACTTGACAAAGTTCTTGTAATATCTTAGAGGCAAGTTCTAGAGTTTTAGTTGCTATTTAAGAAACTGGAAGTCAGAGTCATTTTATCTTCTCTATTGTTCGTGTTCACCTTCCCATAATTCTCTACTGCGATTTATTGGTATTTAATAAACTGCAGAGGAAGTTGTCGGCCTGCTTCATGCTAAATATTAGCTCTGGAAATCTTGGTGTACCAACGTTGTAGTTTCTGCTGTTAAAAATGAATATATGACTCACCACTGAATATGTAACTTAAAAGAACAAATATTTCCAGTGCAAACAGCCACCAAATTCAGTGAACAACAAGAAAATCTACAGGGCACCAATTAAAGGCCCACTGGCTAATTTCAGGAATCTTCACGTACTCCCCAGTTCTGTCCCTTCAGCTGCCGCAGGCTAACAGCAGAGCTCTGCTAGCGCGTTTCGCCATTTCTCCAGCAGTACCAAACGACACGAAGCCTAGCTACCTGGTCAGCTTCCTGCAGGGAACGGAGCTGCAGTGATGCTGCACTTTCAGTTCTCAGCCCTGTCCTGAAACGGTCTTGGCAAAGATCTGTGTTTCTAAAGAACTTTGCCTTGCCCGTTCATTTGTCCTTTCATAAACAGCCTGCACAATTATCGTAATACTTTCCCAAGATGTTACAAAGACTGCAGAATAAAACATTAAAATGAAAAGTTCCTTGTACTTCAAAAAAATCTGACTTGTAAAAAGTGTAAAAGGCTGTCATCTGCTATGTCTGCTATATTTCACTACTTAGATGCTCTAACATCTGGTTACACACTGCTAAAATGATGGCATGGACAATAAAATTTTGATTATTTCAGCACTTTAACAAAAAAGAACTGCGTTTGCAGTTAGTTACTGGATTTATTTTTTTATCTTAACAAATAAATCTACTATATACATTGCAAAATTGAAATAAAAATACAGCCCCAAACCTCTCATTCTTTTGATGCTGATCTTTCTAACTAAACAGTAGAAAAATGACGTGAGATCTCTTTTCTTAAACCTAGATAATGCTAAAGCATTTTTTAGGATAAGTACTTTTAGTTTTTAAGGTAGCTGTAAAAATGATTTTCACTTACAGCACATAGCTATACTGTAACATGGGCTGTACTAAAGATGTAGGAGTCTAAGCTTTGCTTGAATGAAGAACAGGGAAGGGAAATGTACAGATAAATGGGACTATATATAATTGAAAATCTGCTTGCTTGAACAGCATTGTGACTAAACATAAATATTATTATTAAAATTCAGCAAGTGATTTTTCTTTTAACTTACACGGAAAAGGAAAAACAGATTTCTGTGCTTTATAAATTCCTATTAGATTACAGATGAATGACAAAATGCATCTGTTTAGAACGTACTAAAAATTTTTAAGTTTTTAACATGGTTAATAGAAGAAATCAGACTGCAATATCTTAAGTTTCAAAAGATGCATGCATATGCAATGAACACATAACTAACTCCATGGAAATTCAGTGAATGGGAGAAAAAAAGGCTCCATATAACAGCAAATGCTATTTAAAACTACCATACAATATGCAGGACATTAATATATACTATTTACGTCAAATATTAAGCCAACACAGATGTGTAAATATATGCTTCTGTGTGGTTTTATGTTAACCAAAATCTGGCATGTACTGCTGGGCTCTGAAAATACAAAAGTGAAATTATATAGCATAACTTAAGTGACCAAAATTCATATAAAATAATATTTAAACTTAGAGCAAATTTGTATGGAAATACTGTTAATAACAGGCTGGATAACACCTTCAAAGATTAAAAAGAAAAAATTACAGTGCATTTTATATTAAAAAGGCATTCAATATAGAGCTCTCACTATAGAATTTACATTTGCTTTTTCATTTCTTTATTAACTCATGTTTTCTCTATGCTTGATTTATGAAATACTCATACTGTAGCCCATTTTTTAAAAACTCTATTCAGTTGATTACAAAATCAACTGAAAATATAGTTTGCCATTTTCTGCAGGATTTCAGAGACAATAGAGGGTCAATAGTTTGGCAGAATCAAAAGAGATCATGGTTTATCCAATACGCTTGCTGAAAAGGGAAAGCATATATGATATTGCAGTTTTGGTTCCTAAAACTATATCAAGGCTACTCTTTTAGTCAACTTGGAAATTTATATACTATACACTAACCCTCCTTTAATATCCTCTCTCTCTTTCCTCTGGGCATTTATTGCTGTTCTTTCTAGTTCAGTAACCAGTGAGCAGAAGGTTCATTAAAACTAATTGAATTGGAAACTTGTCTGCCCTGGGAAATGTTAACTCTTTGTTGTTATCTCCAGGAAATTCCTTTTGTTATTTTCCTTTGAATTTTATCATTAGACTTTAACGTAGCCAACACCACCTTGAAAATATTTTCATTGCACAGATTGTCTAGGCAGCAACTTCAGAAAGGCTCTTCTCTCGATCTGTTTTTTTGCAGCAGAATGTGATATTTTTTGCGGGTGAATCTGAGCATGGTACTCACTGACAGCAACGCCACCGCCAGTTTAACTCTTGGAGTTCTCGATCCCACCCATCTCATCAGGTAGAAATAAAGTGTGTGGTAGGTGTCTACTACAGCTCCTTCCAAAACGGTAAAGGCATAACAAGTACAGGTTTAGGAACCCTAACTGCTCTAATGGAGATTAGCACGGACCAACAAACCCAGAGTGGATGTTACATTAAATATGAGTGACTAAATGTTGCAGGGAAACGATTGGGATGATTAGTCTGCATGGTATAGTGAATCTTATTTTAACTTCCCTCTTCTAATCTTTTGTGAGCAATACTTACAAAACAGACAGGAAATAGTTTCAGGACAGTGTTTCATCCAGCTCTTTGTAGCTTGAAAATATTGATTAAATAAAACACTTGATAATAGTCACAGTGGTAGATTTTTGACAGCTTTAAAAATCAATTGAAAATAACAGGCAACCCACTGTTGCTAATAAAAGTAAATATTTATGACTGATTTGACTGAGCTTCAATACCAGTCAATCACTTTCTAAAGGATCTTTGCAATTCATTAACCTCTTTTTACTGGTCTTGTCCCTGTTGGTATTAGCCATTAAAAGAGAATAAGGGAGGGGGGCTTGATTTTTCTATTCTCATCATTCATAGCTTATTTGTTCATTCCCTCCATTCCCATACGTTGCTGTTAAATTGATTGTCTGTTTAGTCATATGAATGATAAAGTAGCTCTGCCAGGAAGAATGAAAGCATCCATTAATTTCTGAGAAGGGTGGGTTTCTTTGATTCAGCCTCAATCTAAACCAAAACTACTTCCCATAGTTTCCTATAACATCAGTAACTAAATTTAGCCCGTAACATACTGCTGATAATAAGTGCCATAATTCTCCTCACAAACTTTTTGATGTCAAAACTTCAGGGAAAATTACATTTATTAATATCTGTTAAAGACTGTTGTTATTAGTCTGGTACCCTTAATCTGTAACATGACACAGGAGAAAAAATAAAAGATAACTATCTTAATTTTATAATGTAGACATGATTTCTAAAAAACGATGTTTGTATGCAACGGTGAAAAAAGAGAACAAACAGTTGTTCCTTTAAATAGTGAAGACGAAGATGGGAGGTCTGATTTAGTGACCTACATTAATCCCGTATTATTGGTTTTGTTTTAAACTGATGAACTACATTATTCTAAACACAGTGTTAAAATAGAGAAATTATATAGTACCTAATCCCTTTAATATATCCTAAGAGATACAGGAGATTATGTACGTAGACAGAATATTTACACTGATACCCTCAATGTTGCAGCAAAAGGGACTTCTAATTGCACACCACTTGCTTTGTTATTGAAGAACTAATTGTAGATCTGTAGGATCTGAAAGCTGTAGGATCTGAATTCAAGTCCACTTTGGTGCAAGTTTGTATTCTGCACCTCCTCTACAAACCCCTTTTTCTTTTAAACTCGTCACATAATCAGGGTAAAACGACGGAGAAAGCCTGTCCCACACCACAGCAACTCTTGACAGCTATCACCTCCAGCAGTTTAAGGTGCATATGAAATAAGTGCTTTTGCCAAAACCACCAGTTTCCTGGGCTTTCTTCTTTTACACAGAGCACTGCTAAAACAAAATATTGTACAAGTATTTTCTTATCTATGAGACCACGAAAGCCAGAGGCTTGCTTTAGTGTCTGTGCCTGACACAGCCCCTCACATTTACTGTATTAGATAAGGTGCATATTAAATACCTCTATTCTGGCCCATGCCGCGTATAGTGGGATCAGCGTATCCCGGTGCAACTTATCCAAACAAACCATGTTCATTCAGAGTGGGGAACATCTACAATCCTCTTCCTTGAGCACCATGGTAATTAGACTAGTTTTCATCTGGTCCCGTGGCACAATGCATTAGTGATGCACCTTTTACTCCTAACAGCTCTGAGACACATCTCCATTGTCCAAAGTTTTGGCTGCTGCACAAAAAACCCTGAGGACGCAAAAATGCAGGCAGACGATGTGGCTTCCAGAAGCTATGGAAGTGGGATGTCATCGAACCAAGCAGCGATGTCCTTGGAGAACTCTCCGGCTCTGCAGAGCAGTATTTATTACGTGACAGGGGTTCAGCTGCATTCGCGTACTGCATCACGATGTTCCAGAGCACCCACCGCAGCAGCACACGAGCAGCTACAAACGCTGCCCTTCAAAATGGTGAAGGGAAAATTCAAATAAAGAATGTTATAAATAACTTCAGAGCTTAAATAACTTTGAGACTACCACGGAGAAGCCAGAAGCAAATCTTTCAGTTCCTTCCCTACACTTCAGGCCTTAGCTACAGGTCCCGCTTTAATGGCACTTTGTTACCTATGGTGGGACAAAAAGGGGACTTGCCAAGGGACCATCCGACAGCAGGGTGGAAGCAGCCCCAAAGCACTGTGCTCACTGGCCTCCTTAAAAAAGACACCTCCAGGCAGAGAACGGCAGGAGGAAGGACACCCAGGGCTCTGCCTCACATCCTGGGTCCGGCACGTCGCCGCACAGCTCTCCCGGATCAGGTCCTCGCAGCAGCCATTCATCCCTCCATCACCTTCAGACCAGATTACTGCAGGGGCTACAACAGGAGGCTATGCCGAAAGGTCGCTCGCTCTCCATCTGGTGCAGAAGGTGGCAATGGGATTACTGAAGGCGGCAATGGGATTACTGAAGGCCAGCAGCTGAGGACAAAGTATCTTTGTATCAGGATGGCAGAGGCCGTACTAATTCCTTACTCATCACCAGGACCAATTCAAGGTGATGATCAGAGTAATAGATGAATTATGTGCACTGAACATTTTTTTGACAAATGTACCGCCCTCTTCTGCTTATGAATTATCCCTATATAAACTTCTGTTGATACTCATTTATAAAAGTTACTTTGATTTATTCAACGACTCATTTACCATAACAAGGATAACTAAAGATTGCCCTCAGACTATTCTTGAGCCTGTTGGCTTGGGCATTTATTTTCCTGTCTGATTAGTTGTTGAAGTCACACGGTGTTGTTTCTAGCCCTTGATAGTTATCCTACAACTTTCAGAACGGCTTGTGTATCCCCAGCGGGTGGAACTTGGTCTGGGTGTAAATGCCTTAAACAGTTTGGCAGGGAATTTTCAATTAAAGAACCTTCCTTCTGGTTTTCTTTTTATTGAAACACATCCCAGGATGAGCTTCAGAGAAGGAGGCACTACTTTGTTTCTGAACGATTTCCTGTAATGTACAGATGAGAATGTATTTTCATCTGCTAGTCAAGGTATTCATTTGCTGCAAATTTTTGGATTTAAAGTCACACTTTCCTTTGCTCCGAGATCCAACATAAAACAAAGAAGCAAGTTTTACGAATAACAAAACAACGGCTTCTGATTTTTAACAAGCAAGTTCCTACACCTTCCCTTTAGGATTCATCAGCACCACCTGGTCAATGCGATGCTGCATTATCACGTTATATGAGGAATATACGGATTGAAGGTAGGAGTCAGCATCACGCCTGTTGCCTGCACAAGTGGCTTCCAGAAGCTTCTAAGTCACAGCTGTCGTGACTTTGGCTCTTGGCACAGAAGCACAGAACCCATCGAACTTCTCTCTAGAGTTCACGGGGGAAGACAGCATCTACGTAGGGTTAGACAATGTAAATTCTATTTAGATAGCAAGTCAGACAATAAGATAAAGATCCCAAAATCCATTGTATCATCCTCTTTCACTGAGGATCAATGAAATCCTCTTTCATTGTTTGCAGTGGGTAAGAAAGCCATACAAAACCTATGGAGGGGTGCGCGCAACACGGACTAGGACATTAATATCTATTTCTCCTTTCACAACACGTCATCTGCTGATTTTGTTCAGGCCATTATTCGGATCCAGCACAAAAAACGCAAGCGTGACGGTAACCCCAGGAAAATTCTTGTTCTCGGGCTCCCCGTGTGACTGTGGCAGTGAAGGCGCAGTGCTGTGGTGCTTGGCACCCCACAGCAGCACCCGCCCAGCCCTCCGGGCCCCCGGTGCTCGCAGGTGCTGCAGCCTGCGACGTTCCCCAGGCTTGCCCTGCAGGGATTGCTGACCCTCTGCATTCACACCCCAATTCTGCTGCAAAAGTTGCGTTTGCAACTGGTCTCCGTGACAGTAAGTGTTGTGGAGCATTTTATAAAAAGCCCATATAACGTCCGTTGGGTTTCACAGTTAATGGTCCATACACATAACCCTTCTGAGGACAACTGTATCTAAAGAAAATGCTTGGGAACCACGCATTCAGACCCCTTACTGCTCAATAAAAGTTCTGCTGACTGTAAGGGGCTCTTAACTTGATTTCTTGTAGATAAATACAGAACATATTTACAGCTGCCAATGACAGATGTTCAGTGCAAATATTATTCCAGCAAATTTTTTAATCAGATGGTGTAATGCATGATAGTGTCATTTAAAAAAAAAAAAGATATGAATACAGTGAAAAAATTACCATTTGAAAGGCAAAACTATTTTTGCAGAATTCATAAGGAACTAATTTTTCTCTTCAACAAAAATGATGCTACAAGATATACAAAACTTCTTTCTTAGTTGTAAGAAACCAAGTAATTAAAAATTATATACATGTTCACCTTTATGTTCAGGTGCAGAGAAGTCCCCCACACTGTGACCTGTATTTGTTCAGCACCATGGAAACCATTTCACTCCATTATCCAAACATTATTTACATAAAACCGAGGGGGAAAAGGTAAGAGAAAATAAAAGTGACACAGGCAGAAATAATAACAGCAATCGGATTCATAGTGGAGAAGTGGGCAAGGAACCAAGAGGGCTTTAATGAAATTTACATTCACAGAGGGTATCAGTTTATGAGGAGCTGATTGCATCAAAATGGGATAAAAAGGAAAAGTCAAGGCTACGTGGAGTAAGATTTTCTTCCTCCTGCAATAGCACTTGTACAACTACTTTATCAAAGTGATAAATCTTACTTAAACAGAACAGGGGAAACTTGGCAGGGAAAACATAATGGTACAACAGGTAAATGCGCAGTAACTTGGTGATCACGTTGTGTTTGTAATGGGCAATCAAACAATGGTCTAGGAGTGAGATACACGCCTCTAATGGGGAGAAGCATTTTCTCCTGAAGGCTGCAGAGAGCTACTTGATAATCATGTGTTGGTTGAAACATTTTAAGATTGCTGCTTTGAGACTGCTCCTTTGTGCAGCCTTGCCAGGCTGCTGCTGGGAGCGACTGCCTCTTTCCTTTCTAACCTGCTGAAGTTTCCCAAGCATCACTTCCTCTCTAAAGAGAAAAAGTATTCAGGATAACCACAGAACTGGGAGACGCGAGCGTATCGCTAGGAGCTGTAGTTAGCATAGACACTTCCCTGTTTGTCCAAAGGCTGCCGAAGCCAAGAATTCCGTAAATAGAGGAAGAAAAAAAATAAAAAAAGTCAAGCAACCCAAGAACTGCCTCATCCAGTTTTTCTGCCTTGGGTCTGAGTAAGACACACCTCAGTGGCAACCGTGAGCCTCTCCCAGGCCGAGAGCTCTGGCCGTGACATCAGCATCCCTGACCATGGCAGGGCACACACAAAGACCGAGTTACTGTAATGACTTCTAAAGAAATTTACAACCAACTGCTGGAACACTGAATGTTTAACGCCACTTGATTAAAATAATTTAATTTTAATGTCTTTCATACATTTTGAGCCAAACAATGCAAGGTACTAAGTACTCACAATTCAGCCCAGATCGGCTAAGGATGATCAGCGATTCGCTAGATGGACTTTTTCTGACTGGACAAGGGGTGTGAGGTCTCAGCTGGGATCTAGAAGCATGCTGCCAAGCATCCTTCTTCAAGACGGGAAATCAGAGAGAGTCAGGAGAATTAAAGACCTCCTCTCTCAGCAAGCACATGCAGGACGTGTCTGTTCATCCCACTGCTACCTCAAAATTCAAGGGAGAATTCCGCACACACACACACAGAAGTGCGATTTCCTTCGCAGGAGACTTTTGGGAACAGGGAGATGGACTTGTATTAACATCAGAGGTTGCTTCTGGAACACGACGACTCCCAAAACAGCAGGATACAAGGAGGCCAGGACAAGTCCTGAGTAGTGGTAGGAGAAAGGTACCCCAGTCCCATCCCATCTCGGTACTTTGTAACTGACCCAAAGCCATGCTAAACTATACCACGGTCCTTTTGATCTCAGGAGCAGGACAGAGCTGAGCCTTTTCCGCAGAGACCACGCACAGGACAGCTGGAGCAGGGCAGTACTCCGCCTGTCTGAAGGCACTGATGAACCGATCAGCACCTCAGAGACACTCCAAAGCTCGTCAGGCTTCTCAAAACTCACAGCCCAGCACAGCAGCGAGAAGTTTCTATCTCATTTTCACAACAGAAGGAGGATTCCAGCACTAGGACGGACCTACTCTGCCTTGAAATACTCAGAAATCCCGTTTGTTTCTTTCATTTAGGACTACTCAAGCTCCAATGTAAATCTCGCCAGGTGCAATTTTACAGACCTGCTCTTGTTCAGTATTTCTTTTGTGGCTGATGCAGTACTGTCTCCTTCCTTTCCTTTCTAACTTTGATCTCTCTTCTCCACAGCTTTTCATGCATCAGTTCACGAGAGGAGCATACACCCCAACAGGAAAATGTGTACCGATCTTCACTGTTACATACATGAATGCATCCCATAATTGCAGACATCCAAAATTATCTCAACCAACCTGAGATAAAAAATAAAAAAATCAAATAAAAAGGGGTCACTCCAAAACATACTACTGTATCTATTAATTAGCAACAATCCAACTAAAGCATAGTAGTGGTTTTTTTTCTTACTCAATTTTAAAATAAATTTTTGATGTGATTCCCAGAAATGACCCTTCTCACCCTTAAGCAGAGGAGGAGCAAGGCTGGTGTTTGCAGTAAGGCAGACCCCACCCATTTTGTCACTGGCCTTCCAGGAACAAAAAGGGCAAGCTAATTGTATGGAAAATTTCTGGAAATGAGACTACCTAGGAAAGATCCCACAAGGAGCACTTTCACTCTCTCAAAAAGTTGAACGGAGAGGAACCGCAGCGTGAATGAAGTGGCACATCTGGCCTGACCTCCTCTGCCGCCGTGGCTTTTGTTTGGAGAGGTCTCAGCGAATGCGTCCGTATCTTCTCGGAATGTTCCAATCAATACAAAAAATGAACCACACTTGGTAAACACTGTGATCACATCAATTGCTATTGTATTTGTAATTACGTTCATTTATCAAATGTGCTACTAGGATGATCATAATAATCTCAACATATCCATAAAAACTATCTAACTAACATTATCTCAAGGTGTGCACGCATCCCCAAGCCATGAATCATGCACCTGGGGTTATGAATCTACTACCAGTTACAGATGAGTATTTGTGAAAAATTCTGAAATCTTTAGAGACCTTATTTTCATGAAATATCATCTTCCTGTTCACCTGTGATACTGACGGCTGAGAAAAAAAAAGATGAAGATTAAAAACTCTTAATTTCACTTCTAGAAGAGCATATTTTTTTCCTATAATGCTGGTGCCAGAGGGTACAGCTGACCAAGCAGACAGTAGAAAACAGCAGTAGTACAAAGAACATCAGTGTTTACTAAACGCACCTCCCAAGTACTGCATTGGTCAGGGGTTATTTTGAGAAAATGGGAGGTGACTGACATCAAATTCTCGAATATAACACAGAACGAGAACAGTGTATAAAAACTGTTTTTCCGCTCCCCGGCTACCCTCTAATCTGATATAATCTACATTTCTCACTAAGCCATCAGACAGCTGCTAAACGCATGTATTAAAATAAGAGGTTTATAGACAATAAAATTGAGTGTCCGTTGGCTAAATGAATGGAGAAAAGGACAAAGGTAAAAGGTGACCAGCCTATACCTTTAAGAATCTACTTTCTACTTTCAGCCCAAGAGCTGTTTTACATTTCTGTGGTCTTTCCCTGCGTGCATCCATACGATGCACTCCATTGCTCATGCTCAGACAAATCCCAGCGTAGATTCAACGGTAGAAACACCTGAGCCATCAGCTGAGGACATACACTAGGAAGACTGAAAATTAAACTCGCATTTTTGAAGGATATTAACAATTTTGCTGCTTGCCAATTGCTTCCAGAGTGCCGGCATCATAAAGAGCAGTCACATGCAAACGCTGGTCTGACTGCCGAACCTAACACAATAAAAGGTATCTGTGGTCCTAAATAGCAGAAGACTTCAAATTTTGTGCTACATGGAGAAGAAAATCAAAGATGAGATTGTCCAGTTCTGGATTCTTAAACACAACTACCTACCACTACACAGGTAGCCCCGTATTTTCAATACAAAGTCATTCTGGTCCTATTTTCCATTCAGTCACTGATGTTGTGGGGCAGAGTGATCTACAAAGCCACTTGGAAGCCGTTGGAAGAAAAATGTAACCCATCAATAACGGTATAAATTAGTCATGGGGCACTTGCTTACCCAGCGTAATGCAGAACGCAGACGTTCAGCAACGTGACACGGAGTACGCCGGGAGAGCTGTTCTGCACCTAGCATGTACGAAGCCGCTTTATTTTAAAAATGGCATGGACTAAATCACACACAGAGTGAGCATTGTACGTGCTTGGGGCTAGTGAGAGGTTTAAGGGTTGCCAAATGCGGCCCACACATGGCTGTATGGAAAGGTGACCCAGAAGATGCACCAACAGGCGTGAGCGGAGCCCGCTGGCTCCAGCCCAAAGACTTCGGATGGGTGAGTGTGCCTGCTGCTCCTAGCTACAAGGCTGCGGCCCGAGGAAAAAGGGTTTCTCTGGCATGACACGGAGGCCATAAGCATTCAGAGTTTGATCATTGGTAAGCAACACCCTCGGCCCCTACCCGGCGGTACTGCATACACCCAACGGGATGCGCTCTGCGCCAGCCTCACCCCCTGTGTTCGGATTACATTCCCCTCATGCCACGAGAGCGGATTTTAGAGATTTCTAAACAGGGAACAAATCACGATCATGTCAAGAGCACATGAAAGTACGAGAACCTGGCCCTGTAAATCTTAGCTTTACTTATTTTACAAGGCTTGGCTATTTCTTTTAGCGTGTATCTCTGGAAAAATAACACAGGAAGTACAGCGCGTTGAGCTTCACTGTCAAACACAAATATTTCCCAGATGGTCAGAGAGAACCAGAAGTTCTCGAAAAGGTCCGACCCTGACTTCTGCCTGTTTCCTGCATGTACGACAATGCTGACGTTGATGATCCAATGCCCACCGAAGTCAGTGGAGATTTTTTCTCTCTTACGAATAGATTTTGGATTACGTCCTACAAGAGCCAGGAGTGTTGTGACAAGACCTAAACCACATGCTCATTAGAGATGATTTTATCTGTGGTTACAGAACAGGCCCTTAATCTTAATTTACATATTTATTTGTGAAACAAAGGAATGTTGGTAAATCAGATAAATAACTGATTTCTGAAATTAAAGGATATCCCCGAAACGCTGCATTTCCACTATTTTTTTAAACATGTTAGTTTCCTACCCAAATTTTATCAAGCATCAACAAATGTACAGAAGACATTAAAAAGATAAGTTTAGGTACTCATTGATAAAAATCCACTAAAAGAGGATTGGCAGTATAATCTCAGCTATTATGATTGATTTGTTAGTTAAATCTGTGTTTATAATCAATTGCCCTCCAGATAAATAGGTGGTTTAGCCCGGGTGGTACGTTAGATCACTAATGAAAGATCTAGGGTAATCCCTGAACAATTATGTAGTCCCGTGCTTACAAAACAGGCTCATATACTGAATCCATTAACAAAATTTAGGTATTTAAGCACTGTCTTTTGGATGTCCTAGAATATTAATTATACCTGATGTATAAAATGTATTTAATTACACCTAAATGTGAATCTAGATGAATTAGCTACACACATAAAAAATTACACACGTCCTCTTCTCTGTTATGAACAATTTAGCATCAGCTCTGAAGCATAAGCTCTGTAACGTAAAAGATGTCTGTAGTGAGAAATCAGCTGTGACGGGACTTCAGAAGAAACAGAGGGGTCAGAGCAGGAGCGACCTCTTTGGCAATTGCTCCACGAGCCTGGGATGCTGGCCAGAAGCATCCTCTACTGTCTCACCAGTCTGCGACTGGGATCATCAACACGTCCCGGGTACAGGCAATTTAATTGGGCAGGGGAAAGTGCTCACTTTCAGCTTTATGAATCGCTCTCCGATATCTTCTTTTGAAACCCCTGAGTGAAGGCACTGATGGAGGCACTGATGGAGGCAGGCCACCCCGAGAGCTGCGCAGACTGAAATCCCCCATTTTCACTGTGATACCACCCCACAGACCCTGAGCTGCTAGCTTCCCCACGGCAATGCTGCCCTGTGCTTTGCCAGCACACATCCACACCCATTCCACCTCGATCCCACTGAATTTGCCCGCACACCTGTCAATTACCGTGAGGCTGTTTTCAAATGCAGACAGCTGTCAACCAGAGCAAAGCTACACTACCATTAATGATAAAAACTGAAAATACGAGCACACGAAGGAGAAAAACATATTCTAAATAGTTTTAGTTTTCATTGTCTTCCATTAACTATGAAGACTGTAGTACGCCGTCATTCATTCATTGTCTGCAAGTAGAGCAGTTGTTCATGAAACCGTACTTCAGCCTAGAGAGATTACATGCAGCACTGTCTGCTAGCAGTGAACGTGGTGACCAGGCACGGCAGCATCTGCACCAATATGAAATGTTTCCCAATCCAAAGAGATTTCAAAGTGATACGCGACTTGTCCAATACTAATGTGCATGGATGTACACGTGCTTTCAACATGCTTTGCTTGTGAGCAACTCGGTATGAAAGTTCTTGGAAAAGCGTTAAGAATGGTGAATACCTTCAAATGAACAGAAGGCTGAGAAATGTTAACGTTATCAGCTCGACTCAGCTACTTCTAATTTCTTCTGGTCAACAGACTTAAAGTTTAAAAAGTAAACAGTTATCCATCTTTTGACCAATGTGCTGAACAACTTTTCACCATCCTGCCATCACTGGCAATTTACACTGAAAATATAGTTAGCATGTTTTACTGTGACTACCTTGAGCAGCAAAAGGAGTTTCAAGTACTGGGTTTAAAATATATAGATTTTCTGAACTGAAAAATTAAATTCCAGAGCCACTTCCCTCATTTCTTCTTTTGAAAGGAAATTCGTTCATTTCCATGCAGTTTACTAAGTCAGGAAGCTTTTGGACAAAACCTTCAAAAAAAGAGGCCCCACTTCTGTATGGCTATTCAGGGCCAGATTTTCTCACCTCCCCTCCTGAACACCTTTACTGTGTAAAATCCCAGTTTACTACCTCTGCCTCAGTCGCACCGTGTGCACGGTGACCCAAACTACATAAGTATTAACAAAGAAGATTGCGAGACCAAGAACCAAAAGATGTGAAACAAGCAGTTAACTGGAATAATTCTGAGCCCGAACTAATGGCTCAGGAGGACTGGTAAAGTACTGTTAGTAAATAAATGCTTCTACGGCTGAGTCACAGCAGCACTCTGTCGTACGTGACGTGGGAAGCCAAGTTACGTACAATGAATAACACAAATCTTCAAGTTCACATCGCTTATATACACTAGGCATGGGATATCACCTGCGTGTAAATAGCAGGCATCAGGAAACACCCCAGTCGGCCCAGCACAGAAAAGCTGTTCACTCTGTCTTCAGGCAAACCAGCTCTAAAAAACTGCGGGTAACTTTACTTCATTTCTCACCCTACCATGGGGTTCATTTAATGCAAGGGGAGAGGGGTTGAGTTGGATTGTTGTGGGGTGTTTTTGGTGTCGTTTTTGTCTGGGGGGGGCTTTGTGGTGTTTTTTTAATATTAGACTTTGACAATATACATATTTTAAATAGCTCAATGCATCGTATTTTTAAAACATTTTAACACATAACCTTGCCTCTATGCATGGATCCCCCTGATCTGCATGGACAAAGCACAGTCGCTCTGCAGCTCCACTGCTCTGCTCCTGAAACTAGTAAGATCAAAACAAACAATCTAATAGGACTCGCTTGGCTGCATCGCAGTTGTTTATAAAAATGGCCTGTATATTACCGGTACATAAAAACCAGGCAGCTGGGCATCGCGGGCGATCCTGGCGCAGGTTACAAAGACAAGGGAGACGCCGCACATATATTGTAATGGAGCATGAGCACCACGTCATACGGTATTTCTGAATAAATAACACATCGACAGGTTTCTGCATTCTTAGGCATACCCTTAGCCTCAAATTTAAATAAATACATAAATAAAGCAAAAAAGAGCCTCCCAGCAGCTGGTGCCTGCCTGCCCCACCTCAGCACCGTGTGGGCCCCTGCTGCGGCCATTTGCCCCCGGGCCGGCGGGGGGGCGCTGGGTGCAGGGGGCTCTTATCAGTGCTCAAAAACTGTAACTAGTAAGCGAAAACAAAACAGTTCTACTTTGATTACCTATCATTACATTAAAAAAAATAAATAAATAAAAATGATGTTTCTCTCTTAAAGCAAACACCAAACGCGCAGAGCCGCTCTGCCCCAGCCGTGCACGCCAGACTGACCGGAATCCTGCGAGCAGCAGCTCCGGCAGCCGCAACCGGCCGAGCTCCGGCCGTCCCAGCACCGCCCGCCACCGGCCCCGGGACCCCCGGCCCCGGGACCCCCGGCCCCGGGACCCCCGGCCCCGGGACCCCCGGCCCCGGGACCCCCGGCCCCGGGACCCCCGGCCCCGGGACCCCCGGCCCCGGGACCCCCGGCCCCGGGACCCCCGGCCCCGGGACCCCCGGCCCCGGGACCCCCGGCCCCGGGACCCCCGGCCCCGGGACCCCCGGCCCCGGGACCCCCGGCCGCCGGCAGAGGGCGGCAGAGGGCGGCGCCGGCCCCGCCGGCCCGGGGGCTGCGCTGGGGATGCGGAGCGGCCCCGCCGCCTCCCCCGTGCCCCCTCGGCGGGCTGCCGGAGCGAGCGGCGCGGTCAGGCGGCACGGTGCTGCGAGCTCGGGGGACAGGCTTGGGCCGGGCGCTGGGGAAGCGCAAATCTGTTTAACGTGAATAACCTGCGGAGAGCTGGGTGTGCCCGAAGGATGAGTCAGCCCCCAGGCAGAAAGGTACTGAGGGGACTGTTCCCCCGAAGTTGGACTGCCTTTGGGCGTCGCTCCCGGTTGTCAGACCAGAGCTGTTTTCCTCCCCCCCAAGAAAACTCAATAGATTTCATTACATAACGCTATTATTGTCTAATATTTCTTATCCAACATCCACATACCTTCAAAACTAATTATGTCATTGCAGGCATACATGTTTTGGAATGTGTCATCCAAAACAAACAAACAGGGACGCCCACGGCACGTGCCGAACTGCTGAAGGGAGGTCTGTGAGGGCCGAGCTCCAGCTCCGAGCAGATGGCCCTGATCGCTTAAAGATTGCTAAGGAGAAAACATTGTCTTACAGCGAGCAACAGAGATGCCAACACAACTCAGAAAAAGAACTCCGTGAAGGCATCCACTCTTCTGCAAATGTTCCCATAAAAGTCCACCGACTGAATTAATCTATGCCCTCAACAGCAACCAGAAGGCCTTCACCTCACTGCTCACCTAGGTACACGGGTAGACTGGTCACACAAAGGAGACTCAGCAAAAACTCTTCAAATGCCTGCAAACACATACTTACAGTTTGGACTAGGCCAGGAAAAGTTGACAGGAGTGCAGCATGAACGACCTCAAAATATCCCTAGGTTGGACTTAGTGATTCCAGCTCAGAGAGGGGCCAGCATGGGGGAAGATGAAGCACAGCCTTCACCTCGCAGAAACATCGGCCACAGGCCCTGCGCTCATTCACACATCCCCAGATTCCAGGCAGCCACAGAAAATGTCACCGATCTCCCCCACGCCACTTCAGAAAGACAAATGCCAGGCAAAATGTCTGTACGTGGACAATCCGTGCGGTCTGCAGTGCTCTGCAGGATTTGCCATGGCAGAAACGCTCACGCAGGGTGAAGCGCGCGGTATGGGCGACTGCAAATAGGCTGCTTTCAAGGTCCCACCTGTGTGGTAGTCTGATTTCTGAATACTGCTTGGCACAAATCTATGGATCAAACTGATTTTTAATTAACACCTGCATAAATAGGGACTTTGAAAGGAGATGATCTTGTAGGAAGCCCTGAAAGAACACCGATGATGCTTTAAGGGTGCAGTAACGTTGCCCTTAAATGAACAGATCTCAGTAGAACTGCTCGCACAGAGGAAAAGAAAGTGGATACAGCACATGTGCTTCAATAAACCCTTAAACAGTGGCTCTCCTACTACGATCTTAAAATTACAAATAGCAAAACAAGAAAATGAACTGCTAAAGGAGAGGCGGAGAGCTGCTTCCAGTAGCAAAGAATGGTGTTCAAGTGCCGGTTATCCTAAACTTGCATGAGAGAAAAACATTCTAGGTTTAATAATATTCTAGCTACTCTTTTATATTCATTCTTCAAAACATGAAATTTGTCCCCCAAACCTTAAAAATTTTTCCTCTCTAATCAAAAGAATTTCAGAACTCTCCAGAAATATGAGAACTCCACCATACAGAAGCTGATTTAATGCAGCAGCCAAGTTGAAATCCTCATTGAATCTTCATCAAAAAATATGAGATCTGTGTTACTTTTTTCCAGCTTCAGGATCACCACTGTTTAATTTTAAAATGTGATACCATCTGCTGTCCTGTGTATTCACCTGGAAGAGCTCGCCTGCATAACTTCATTGTGTTCTAGTGCCACTCCTTCTCCACGCTGCATTCAATGCAAAGCACTGTCTTTTAAATAACTACATCAAGTCCAAGCCCATGTAAACCCATGAAATTTAGAACAGTTCAGGCTTCAGATTTATGCCTAAAGCACTTCTAAATTTGTTCTGAATGAACGTAGCAGGTAGACTGAAGGTATTCTAACCCTCTCATAAAATGTAAGCTCATGCTTTGCCAGTTTAAGAACACTACATTAATAATATCACAGGGATTTTAAAGTAAAGTTTGAAATAGATGCAGACTGTGAGGAAAAGAGATGACATATTAAAAGATTTGTCATATACATATGTCCTAAGTCTAACAAATTCCGTAACACTTCAGCCATATCTGATACAGAGGCCAGGCCTCATGAACACCATTTTAAAATTTAGATCTTTGATATCCTTTTCACCTTCCAAGGAATATATTTTACTGAAGATCCATGAGAGACACATTTAAATACAAAACCACACATTTTTCTGTCCCTGCTCCTCCCAAAGATGCCAGAATCACAGCAAGACGGGTAAAAGTATCTTACCTTTTTAAAACTCCCATTAAAGTATTTAATCTCAGAAAAAGAAATAATCATAAAGTGAGAAGCTATAAAATCCAAAAAGTTTCTGTAGAGTGTAGGATTTTTAAAAATGTCAAAGAGAAATGCAATAAATATATGCTAAGATAAAAGCATAAGTGGCAAATGATTAAAGTGTGAGTCCAATATTAGAAAATGCTTCCTATAAGTAAGTTGAGAAAATGCAATCATCCTGCCAATGAAAAGCAGTCAATTACAATAAATAGTGTATGAATGCATCTCATATGCTTTCTGTGCAATACACATACCAAAGTAGAATTGTTGAATTGTTATAATTTGCATGAGAGAATTACAAATGAGACATAAAATATTCTTTTGAAATGCAAGTTATTTTTATTTTGGAATTACCATGATCAACAGTGATCCCCTGCATGCAAATCACCAGGCAAGGCAATAACAAATCACAAGTACTTACGCTGTATGCAGTACAGAGAACACAGGATCACTGACTGTTCTGCAGATTTATTATCAGACATACCTCCTACCCTAAGTATTCACAGAGCATTTTTTTCAAGTATTCAAGTTTACTCCAGCATCTGGATGTAAAAAATCACATACCAGAAGCTAGATATGAATCGCTTCTCTCCATCCTATTTCCAGCTCCTACTTTGTCATTGATACCTTTGAACTCCTAACTTATTACAGGCAGTTTTCTTGGTCTGAGTTGCATATAGTGATCTGGTGACCTCAGGTGCCTCAGTTAATGTAAGAGAAGGGAAAAAAAAGTGTAAATTGTTAGCATGGTATTTTTTGTGGCCCAGAAAAAGTAAGTCCATGTTCATACATCTCCTTATAATCAGGGAGCAGTAAGTCACTCCAATTCATAGCGCAGACTGGCACTTCACCAGGCACAATTCCCAGTTTGAGACTCCAGCTGTGCAGACACCTAAGAGTTACATCAATTAACTCTGACCATTACATGCTTAAAAGCGAGGGCCCTTCCTCAGACCCTACTGAGAAACTCTAAAGATATTAATAGATGTAATTTGCCTACTGTTTCTAAACAATTGCATTTGCAAATATTTTTCTACTTCTAAGATCAAATCTTGTAGAATTTACTTAATACTTTCTATTACTAGTTGAGAAATTCATGCCAAAGATGATGCACAGGAAATTTTGGCTATTTGCCTTTGAATAAATATTCACAAATACTATCAACCTATCCACACAAAGCAGATCTTACTAAACCAGTGGTCCCACTGGAATTAATGGAACATACTGTTTGGTTCTAGACTTAACGATTTGTTTGCCATATAGACACATCTTTTTAACTAAAATATTTTTTACTACTGCAAGGACAGCATTATAGTTAATTATAGTTAATGTAATTAGTTATGAAAAACTCCTGTGAAAGTGACTCATCAGTTTGCTGTGCCAGTGCTAGCATTTCTGTGATCATATTCTCAGCGCTTGTTACCCTTGCGTGCTCTCTGGCTGTGGGTCAACACGGAAGCACTATCAGTCTAGGACGTGTGAAGTTCAGAAAAAGTTTTGTTGCAAAGTTACAATTTTGAATTTGCAAAATGCATATGAGAGGAATGAATGTATGTTTTGTGGAAGCACCATTTTGGTGACTATTTTCCCATTTGAAAGCCCAGCATTTTGCATTCCCTTTTCCAGTACTGTTCCTGAAGACATCCTCTGACACAGGACTCTAACCCACCATTTACAATTGCTACGACACTCCATATGACCTGAAAACCTGCCCCCCTTACTTTTTCCACAATCTCCATCTCTTCAAATTTCAGTATTTCCAATTCTGCAAAGTATCATTTCCTAAGCTCTCAGTCAGGCATCAAAGCTAGATTTACTGTTGGAAACTGGAGAAGTTGGGGCTTCAGGGTTAACCCTGTCTCAGGAGTACACAAATGCCATACTCACAGCCTCATATTGGCAAGAACACATATTTATAGGTGTTTCACTGGGATTTCACTGCTTTGGTGCCAATTCTAGTGCTAAAAATGTGTTGGTCAACACTGTGTATTTTGATCTTCAGCCTGGAATTTGTTGTTGGTCTAAAACCAGGGATGATTTGGGCCCATGAACAGGGCTGACACTCTGCAGAAGACTACAGAAGACAATAGGGTCTAGCAGGGGAAAGGCCAGACCTGAAATGTTTAATAGGTAATCCTATGAACTATTTGCTAGACGTATGACGTGTCAGAAAGCATCACTAGCCTGGATTTTAGTTAAGAATTTCTGTGGGGAAACAGGGACTAGAAGTAACAACAGGACATTCAACATAGCATTGCACTTCAGATTTGTTTTCACTTGGAAGAAACAAGACATTTTTCCAAGGACTACAAATCCTTACAAATGAATAATAATTCATGGCCTGGTTTCAGAGGCAACAGGTAATCTTCTGTGGATGAAATGGCAACCACACGCAAGAAGCAGGTTTTCCACTGGTTAAATTCAGGTAGCTCCATTCACAACATTAGAGAGAGGCAGATCTATCCCAGATGAATATATGGTGATGGGGTCTTTCCAAACCAACCTGTCAAATTCTTCTACTTGGGAATTCTAATGATAACGACAGTTTTAGTCATGAGGAGAGCTTCTATATGGCAGTTAAAATTCCCAAAATATCCAATGTGTTGAAGAGTCTGTGATAAGAAAAGACTAGCTTCCTTAGCCTTCAAGCCTGATACCTGTATTGGCAGTCTCAAAACCTTCAGCCTTTATAAGCAACATTAAACAACCTTAGTGTTTCCACTGAATTTCTTTTGCTACCTTTCTTCTCAAGTAACTGGTTTAATTTGCCCATAAAGAACATGCTTTTATCACACCTTTAAGCACTGTAGTCCTGTAAATTATGGCATAATGAGCAATAAAACTCACAGCTATCACATTTGGGTCAGGTGTGGGATATTTTGATTTCCTTTGTTATACACAGGAAGATAAAGCTCATGATACAGGAACAGATACAGGACAAGCAAAACAAGAAAAAGGACTACCTTCTTGCTGTTAATTTGGAGAAATTTTGTGAGCATATTTTTACTATAGCTTTCAGTTTGAGTACTCTCTTTTACCACTGAAGATTAGCAGCTCCAAAGGTAAGGCCTCTCACTTGGGTTTCTGAATTTTTCTCCTTTATAAAATAAAGGCAGGACAAAAAAAAATTTCTTCACTGCCACGGACTGCAGCTGATGATATGCCCATATTAAGGTGGGTAAATTTATGCAGTTACAGGTATGCCTGAGGAGAATCTACTTTGAGATACATCTACTCAGACCATGTTGATGTCTGCCATCCCTACGAATCAAAAAAAAAGAAAAAGTGGAGTGAATAAAAGGGTGATAGTACAACCCTACAGCTGTTAAAAATTTTATGTACCCTTTGGGGTTCTTCTAGCTGGATGTAATTTTTTTAATTACTTTTGAACCCTAGTGTATTCCAAAACAAATAAATACACTAAAAAAGAGGTATAGTGTTGGATTGCCACTAGGGTGGATTTTCCAGGGGCGTTGCTTAGTTGGGTGTTTTGTTCCCAACTACTTAAAAAGTCACAGGGATTACATTATTCCAGACAAATACTTCCTAATGTTTATGGCTGGAATGAAGTTGACTAGTTGATGGCCTGATCAAACAAAAACGCAACCCTGATTATTCAATACTGATGGCCATTATTTAATTTCCCTTCTGGTTTTTGTAAACTGAGAGTTTTGTGCTGCCAGAAATCCTTTATTTCTTTGTAGTCTCCATTTATAGTGTATTATTAAAAGTAACGAATTATTTTATTGGCCTCATTATCTCCATAAGAGGTATGCAAATGCTGCATGCTGCTCTGACTTCATCTTTGCCAATCAGCCTGTTTTGCAGAAAATGAATATCCAATCTGAAACACGAGCTCCAGATAAGGAACACATTATCAACAAGTCTATGTACATTTCCAGAAATACATAAATACATGAATAGATTTAATGTCTAAAAGTTGTGAAGATCCATTTTTCTTCATCTGCTGATACTTCTTTAATTTACCATGCCTAGCATACATTTGATGCCATAGCTAAATAGAAAACTAACAAGATGTAAACTATATATTAATACTCCTGTAACCTTCCAATATCTGTCCAAAGTTCTCCCAAGGAGTCGGGAGTTTTCTATATACTGTTCTTGAGAAAACTCTATGTGTCTGAAAAGGACCAAACTGAAGAAAAATATCCTCTTCGTACTCAAGGGGCAGCAACAGGAATGCAGTTGTTTAGGAACTATCAGTGTGGTTGATTCACGGAAGCAGAGAAAATGTGCTGTTCAGTGTAGAGTTGCTTGTGCAGATCAAGATAAACTTTTTTTAATTTATACAATTGCTGTCACATGCACAACTCTAAAAATCCATTCTCCATCAAACAATAAATTTAAAAGAATATCTATAGCAGTTACTCTTTTTCCTTCTCATTTTGAATCAGCTCTGAATTAAGGGCACAGTTAGAAGCTGAGGTAAAAACAGACTTAAAACACTTGAAAATCTGGTGTTAGGAACATTTTAAAACATATAAAGTAAAACCTCCGCATTTTTTGTGCAATGCAATCCATAGGGTTCTATGCAGTCATTGTAATCTAACTGTATGGCTGTGAAGTTTTTGGTATAATGTACTTACTGTCCTGACCAAAATCCTAGAATATTTTATTATGAATCCACTATAATAGACAGCAGTGGGCCAACAGTCATAAGTTCAACCTCGCAATAGTTTCACCTCGCATTTAAGTTCTATGTATGACATAAGAACAGCTTTGGCCCCCTAATTTAAGTAGCAATGGAAATAAGTCCTTCATCCTCACTGATACTTTGCTGATGTTAATTTCTGTTCCTCATTAACCCATCTCAAACCTCAACAGAATTTCCAGCATCTGTTCAGCTAAAGTTTCTTCCTCACAGTTTTATCAAGTGCTGCAATAAAAAGACTGTACTTTTTTCTTTTTTTTTTATATAATTTTATTTCCCACAGGTACATCATTTAAATTGCTCCAACATCTCCTTTGACCACTTGGTTCTCCTCTTCCATCACCACTTGGAATGATCTCCACAGCCCTACCACACGTCTCTGAAGGACTACAGATGCCTGCAGAAGTGCCCAGCTCCTAACAGAGGCTGCGGCACAGGCCTGAAGTGGAAGAAATTCCTCTTGTGAGGATTTTTATAACTTGTGTTGCTTGCATTCAAGGAACAAGCAAACGAACCAGATAAGGGAAGTTTTACTGCAAGGTAGGCATTTCCAATAAAGTAATGCCTGGATTCCTTCAAAATATGTTTTTTTTTAAAGTAAGAGGGCTCTTGTTTTATTGAAATTAATGTGCCTCATGTCTTTCTAATTGTTCCTCTAGTATCTCCCTATTTTCAGTAGCAGATTTTTTGTTAATTGATTACGATCAAATTTCTTCAATTTATTCCACATTCCTCAAAGTCTGCTAGTCTAAAGAACAATCCTTTTGAGCTACTACCTTTCATATCAACCCTCAGGTGGATTTCAAATATGATGATATGATTACTAGACCCTACATACTCACCAGTTTCCATCATATTTATCATACTTGCTTCATTTCCTAAGAGAAAAGGCCTGATTCATTAAAAATTATATGCCCCATTTAAGCAGTTTTTCTGCATATTTTACTCAGGAAAAATGCTGAATGCATTTTTTTCCACATAAAAGTATGTCTTTTTTTTGTGATTTCTCAACCTTTTATACCCTGTATATAAGTGGATGCCTCTTGGTGAGGTACCCTAGTGCTACATAACTCCTGGAAAGGGTAATGTTAGGTGGTAACAAGCATTTCCAACTTCCAGCTCAGAAACCACAACCTATTCAGACAGAACAAGGGTCATGTGTTTTTACTGTCGATGATATTTGTGTGTTTTTGTTCAGACACTGTGACTCAACTTGAATTTCCTGGAACAGTTAAATTCACACTAAGTTTCATTTCAGTTTTGAAAGATTCCTATCCAAGTATTTGTGGGTCAGATGCAATCCAAAGAATACTAGGGGATTTTTTTGCAGAAGCGCAGATTTTCATATTACTGTAATTTATCTATCTTTATTACTTTGGAGATTTAAGTGATCATTTGCTGTTAGCTGTGCCACAGTTAAGCACAGGAACTGTTAATAATATCTAGGATGAAATTCACTCTTGGGCACAGAACACAAACAAGGCTCTCTAGTCCGCTTGAAGGCTTCAACATGGAGTTTACACAGCGAGGCACCTTTGCATAACCTCTGTATTATGGCAAATTTCATAGCTGAGAGAGAAAGTCTTTTCAACGCTTACCTCATGAAACTGTTTCTTCCTTTTAATTCCTTTTTGGCTTGGGAGGGAGGGGTTATGGGCTGAGGAAAGGGTGTTTGAGGCAAAACAAGCATCAAGGGGCAGGTATCTCTAAAGAAACTGACAACCAGAAAGCATGAGAGAAGGTTGTTCTCTTATCAGCGCGCTGTTGTTTTGGAAATACTGAAGCTGATCACTGCATCAATACTTCAGTATCTCATAAATCAGAGATCTGAGACAGAAAGTTGGGTTTATAATGAATGCCTCAATAATGACTACCAGAAAGCTTAGACATGTTAATAATGACTTTTTTTTAGAGTATTAGTGGGTTAGAAAGCCACAGTGTATGTGAAAGTGTTTCCTACTTAATGACACCTTGTAGAATTCACCATTAACCAAAACACCCCAGTATTTACTAAGTCTCGCTTATATTCAGCTCACAGGAAGGTGAAGGTGGCATCTGATAAACAGCAGTTCAGGAAGAATTAATAAAGACTGCCTTTAAATAGCGAGTGACCAAGACCTGAGCATTTTCATAACAGAAGCTAGTACTGACTTCAAAGAACAACCACTAATGTTACATGTAAGTGTGACTGTATCCTTTCGTGGTTAGTACATTCAGGCATAAATAAACAAAGTATAGAGAGAGGAGAGGTTCACCTGTAGTTCAAACCAAAGAAGTCTAAAACATTTCCAGATTTCTCAAGTCTAGATGTTTATAACATTTATGACATAAGAGAAAATACCTCAACCAAAATGTCAGGAGGAGAATAAATGCAGAGACAAAGGGCAATTTTCAACATCACACGATTCACACAAATCTCAACAGATTTTCCACAGACACAGCAAGAAGCTCCCACCAACCAAATTTTGAGTTTCTCCTCAAAAATACAGAAATCACAGAGGTAAGAAGTTCGGGGTGGGAAGGTTTTGCAATACTCTCTGGGGCTGTCGTGGGTTTATTCATGTTAGTCTTCTGCTATGTTAATCCAATAAGCTTCTGCAAAATCACTTCGCCTGCCATAGCAGGGAAAGTCTTGAAAGGTGACTTCCTAGGAGCAGTTAATTTCTAGTACAGAGTGAGACAATCCCTGGGCTTCTCCAAACTGTGCTACAAGCAGCATGATAACCTGTGAGTGCTACAGCTTGTTTCCTCCTCCACATTCTGTACAGTCTTGTTGGACTCCATTTATAAAAATGATTAGTGAAATAACTTGTGGTTTCCTCTCTTTTCCTTGCTCTGCCTGTATCTCATTTGGCAGAGGAGACAAGTCCGAGACTTCTGCTGCTCATATCATTTCGATAGGGCTTTAAATCAGCATCACTAAACAAACCCTTCCTTTTCAGAATACCCAGGGTAAGAGTGTGTTCCAATCAGTGTGCTTTTTTCCAAAAAAAGAGATAAATTGTCTTTTTTCCTGCAATCTGAAGCAACAAGGTTTGTTCTGAAACACAAATAATTTGTATTTCACATGACAAACACATCTAATATATCCAAATGTGTAATTCTAAGATTATATTAAATGATAAAAAGATTACCAAACTAAGTAAAACATTGCATCTCAATCTTGCCCATTTTTAAAATGCTGTACATTGTACAATTCTCATTTTCAATAATTTAGGCTCAGCTTGAGAAAACAGAGATATGGTTAATACAGTACTATTTTACAACACTCTTCCACCAGGGAAAAAAAATAAAAAATTTTGCTTCCAATGCAAGGGGTATTTATCCTGTAATGCACTTTTACAATATCTTGATCTTTTATACCATAGAACCAATGATAGAATCAGACAGTTTCATGGATGTTCTTGCAGAAGACATTCACTTGCTAACCTTTACTAAAACTGTAGTAATAACAAAGAATCTGCAGTCTCAGTCTCTGTGGATGTCATCGAGTTTTACATGCATTAATTACTGATGAATTAGTGCCCAACAGAAAAGAAATGCACATACCAATAGGGAAATAAATTCTTATGTAGTTGTATCAAAAACTACCATATAGACATGCCTGGGATGTTAGTACGGAGAATAGGTTTAGGGGCTGACCAAATGTAGCTCCTCACAAAAGCTCACCCCTTCAGAATCGCAGTTGCTCAGAACTGCGCTATTTGCACTATTATGTGCATGTTTTCCAAAAGCAATCTATTTGACAGGCTGGCAAAAACAAAACAGTCATGACAAGCTTTTGCCTTGACAAATGCAAAATGTTTCCATTGTATCTAGCAAAAGTGTAAAAAAGGCCGATTTTGATTTTACGTGGAATAATTAGATAAACTAAACTGCAACCAAATATAGTTAGACAAAAAGTAATAATAATAATAATACTGGGCACAAACATCTTCCATATGTAAGTGCCATGATAAGCTCTCATTTCCGCATGCTAATACCTTATATGGGTGGGGTTTTTAAACAATTTAACTAGATCCTCTTTTGTTAGATTTATAAATGAATATTTGTGCAAATGCTTTTGCAGGATTTGCCTCCTCTCAATTTAACATGCTCTTTTTGTGCATGTTTTCCACTTATTTTACTATCCAGAACACTGATGTCTCCCCTCAAAAAAAATCTTATAATTTTGCAATTGTTCTCAGCATCCCTACACTTTGATCTATACTGTTTATTTTGCTAAGCATGTCATAGTATAATACATCGTTATGCAGACACCTTTTCAGTCTGTACCTACCTGATAAGTCACATTTGTTCTTTTTTTTGTATTATTCTGCATGCATAGCTTTCCATTTGTGTGTTTTGGGTTATACCCTCAAAATATTTAATTATGCTTAGATGAAAGAAAGAAGCCACTTAAATGTCTACCGTATTTTTCCCTCCCTTATGCTGAACATGACATTCACCCCAGCCAAATCATGGAAGCAAGATTAAATTGTCCAGAGTGTTTATTGGGAGAAGTGCCTCTGACAGGGAATAAGATCCTGGAAGGCACGGGTGGGAGGAACTAGAAGAGCTTTAAAGATTAGAAGGCCTAATGGAGTTTGGAGGGGACGCATTTTGAATCTATCAAACTCTGACATTTGAGGTAGCTTTATATTTTGCTTTTAGAATAGTACAGACCCCAGTGAATTATATAATGGAATATGTCTCCCCGATGTAATCAAAGTTGACCTAACAGATTTGTCTTTCTGGCGATACAATCTACCGAAAATCTTTACTGTAAGGAAATCAGAACCAGATTCTAATGACAAAGAGAAAAATCACTTTTTAAAAACATAACAGGCCTAGAGAAAGCAATTCCTGCCAATTATCAACACCACAATGAAAAACACCATCAGGAAACCAGCAGCTCTCCTCTCCGTGACTTTTGAGGAACGCGTGAAATGGAGGACTTGTGATGTGCTTCCAGCCAGCAGAACTCACAGCCCCGGGGTGGGGCTGACAGGAGGAAAGCACAGAGTTACCTGCGGGACCTTACACGCTCCGAGCTACTGCCCACCGACCTACGAAGAGCGAGGACCAGTCAAATTCTTAAAAGGCTCCCAGTACAGCACCTGAGGAATTTGCTTTAATTCACCTTCAGTATTTACTTTCAGGTTACCAGAACGGCCAGCAGAAAAAGGGTGGCTCCTGGCTCTGGCAAGCTGAAGCACAGAGCGGAGAAGCCCATTTCTTTTCACTGCCTGTATTGCTCATGCACCTCAAATAAGCACTTGTGACAGGACACCTGATGGCAGGTGTCAGGAATGATGCTGGCACTGTTCTTGGAAAACCCTACAGCACTTACCTAAACATTGCATGGGGTGCTGAATTAGTACATCCAGTCTAAAAAGTGTATTTGTTAGACTTCAGAGCATGGCTCTTCTCACACAAAGGAATAAAAAGAATAAGCTTCAAGCTTGTATTGTAAGTGTATTTCAAGAGGCTCTTTTCTGGGTTTAAATGAAAAGGCAGGGTTCTGATGATCCCTGTAGTAACAAATTAACTTTATAAATCCCTGCATAGAAAAACATGAATGATTCTTCCAAAAAAATCAACATGGTTTAATCATAACCAAAGTCAAGTTTACCTGCTGCTAAATAACGTGGATTATAAAATTGCTGTTAACTAATGAATGTAATGCTGGTATCTGAGAAGTTAAGAGCAAAGAATAAAATTCCAGAAGTGCAGAAATCCAAGTTTGTATGACCAAGTAACTGAGCATGGGAACCTAAATCAAAAGACAGAGCCACTGCTAGTCTCGTGAACATGCAAAATAAAGCCAGTCAGATTATATTTGTTAGAACATGTTATTCATTTTAATTTGCCTTCTTTACTGAAAAATCTACTCGATGAATTGATTCTTCTGGTAACTAACCACTTCTGGATCACATCAACGTCTATGTGAGCAAAAGTGATTCTTCTTTTGGTACTAATGGTGTTTTGTACAAAAGCATAGGAAAAGGCGGCAGGGGTGGGTTGGCAGGTAAATTAAGGGAAAGCTAAAAGGGCGTCTGGCACTGATGAATGAGTAGGTGACCAAGGGCCTCTTACAGTGTTCAGAGGTTTTGGTACTACGGGAAAGCAGGTAAGCAGGAAGCGTAAAGGATACATGTCTTACAAGCCACGCGGAACATGGATAGATTTCTGCAGAGCGCAGCCCCCAGCTCCTGGACCTCTGCTGCCCCACAGAAGGCATCCTGATGCTGGGGAAGGACATCCTGCCTCGCTCTTCCACATTCCTTCACCTCTGCTGAGATGGCCACGGTGCAGGCAGCACCTGCCTCCACAGAGGAGGGTGTAAGCCAAGATCAGCAAATCAGCAGGGCCTCAGAGTAACTCTGCTAACTTTCAGCTGCTAGTAACCTACACTAATTTAAAGCAGCAATATGGATGATGACGCACTTGTATGTTTCCCCTAGTTTGGTTAGTTACCAAGATCCCCCTTGGATATTAAATGTGAAATGGAAACTATTAAGGCCAAATTTTTATTTACAGATAGTTACATGACTAGTGAAAAATGTTAACATTTTTAAAAACGAGGCTTTCCTGTAAGCACCATCAATTTCCTTAAAATGTTTGCTATGAAACCATTATCTCAGATAAAAGCTAAACATAAGGATACAGAGACAGAGAGGAGATATTTCTGCATCTATTTGAAGAAATCTCATCCATAAAGAAGCAAATTGCCATGGTAATTATCACCATCTTTCTTGTAATTGTAGGAATAACCGTACATGGTTTATACATATGGACCTTTCTCATTCCGTTTGCTTTAATTCTCCCTAGAAAGAAATGATCTTTTATGGAGCAGAAGTATTAAATGTGTTCTGGCAACCAGGAAGCTGTGGCTTATTAAGGTTCTTTGCCACGAAGCAAGCCTGGTTTGCAGATTTTGAAATGTTCCTGGTCATGCTTCAGAGCAGTATTACCAAAGAGTAAAGCACTGGAGGTTCTAGGAACACCAATTCAATATTCACCAGAAAGCAGAGAACTGCCCGCATGTTTACGAGGACAGTACTGTCAAAAGAGTGACGGACACAATATGCATTATAGCAGAGTTAGTTACCTTAGATCTCTTTTCAAAACTAATTACTACAAAACACGAAAGGGTCTGTATCTACCTTATGAATTAAATATCTAGGGGGTGAGTAGATCAGGGCGGTGAGTGTTGGGGTTATCTTGTTGGTTTTGTTTGCTTTTATTTTTTTAAAATGTGACAAAGCACCATGTAAGACTAAAACCCAAATTTGCATTATAAAGCTACACATGGACTAATATTTAGTTCTGCTAGCCACTGTGGATAATCTATTCTGAATGGCCTACATGTACTTGTATTCCTAGCCCAATTGGTCAGCAGAAAGAAATAGTCAAATTCTAAGTGATAACCTACCAGGAATAACAACCACCCATCCATTGACATGGTCTTCAAACACAGCCGGTGATACGCACAAGCAAAGTCCTATCTCCAGTGTAATTAAATAATGCTTGGGAATTTATTTCCTAAATGTTTGTTAAACGTTTGTAGGCAGGAGCTGGTTTAATTCAAAGAAGGACTTTTATACAATTAGCTGGAAAAAAACAGTTACGGTCTGGCAGAGCTGTGTATGGAAGCCCGAGGCTCCCGGGCAGCCTGAGCCGAGCCAGCAGAAGCAAGGCTCAGCAGCCCTGTGAACGGGGGGACGCGATGAGCACTTCCCATGGGTCAGCTCCGGAACCAAGCATCCTAGAGAGGGGTCGCATATGGCCTCCCGCAGCAACACGTGCCAGGCAGGAATCTGACACCAACGCCCGCCTCAGCTCATTTCCCCCGAATGGTGCAGGCTGAGTATTTTACCAACTAAGTAGGCTAGGAGCTCCTGGGTGCTCTACAAGACGCCACGAAGGAGGCCAGCACACCCACAGCACTGGCCTCTCCCCGTACACCCTCCTGCATCATGTCTGCACCCACCCTCGGAATATGTACTCCAGAAATTCAAATTTCTAATTACAGTCTAACTTTCGTGTAGTGTCTTATGAACTTCCTGCCACATAGGTACAGTTTCCTCAGTATTCTTCCATAACTCTTTGCATTCTCAAATTAGATTCTAGGCAAAAAATATGCACTTTAATTTGTGCTTAAAGACAAGGAGTTAAGAACTACAACTAACTTTTTAAGAGCTTCTATCAAGCCAAAACAAAGACTTGACAAAAGGACACAAGACTATGGAAAAGTCACCCTTTTTTCTTTTCTAGGATGCAGCTACAAATATAGCCATATATTAATTATTTAAAGGCTACTCTTTCACATTATATACAACTTTCTTGGAGGATGCTATCTCTAAATATATGGAATTTCAGTGAGTACATCTGTATTTCCAAACAGCATTAGCCAGGACAGAGATTACCATAAGGAATGAGTTGTTGAAAATAAATCCACCTGCTGTTGATGGAGGACAAAAGGAGAATCCAGGCCACTGAGGGAGGACCACCTCACCTCGTGATCAGGGTTTGTTGCAAAGGGGTACAGTTTATCACTTGCTAAGTTATTCCTGCTAAGGGGATCAGTCTACAGGGCTGAGAGACCAACTTTAATGAGTCCTTAGAGGAGAGCTGAGTGATGAGAAAGTGCCTGTAATAATTTAGAAATAACAAGACTGATGGTTAACTCCTCTGAAATTTTCAAATTTCAAGATCTGCACTAGAGAACTGGCATTTATGTCTAAAACTTAGTGATTTTGTGCTTATAATTTGTGCTCTTAAATTTGTATTTATTAGTCTCAGGTATTAATAAATTATTAATACTCCCCTGGAACAGAGCAAAATCAGACTCCAAAACTTCCATTTTAATTTATTCACTACTGGTGCCCATTCCTACTGAAGCCAAAGTCTGCCTGTGTTAAAAATTTAGTGTGTACTTCCTAATGTAACCAAGCACAGTACAATAAACCCAGAAAAAAAGAATTTTAACTTTCATATTACTAGTTGCATCCCAGCTTTGCTCTCATTGATTTTCATTACTCATTTCAGATTGGTCCACAGCTTTGAACTTAATACATTCAGGAAAAAACAAGAGTATCTTGCCAAGTTAAGAGCAATATTTGCAAGGAAATTAGAGACAACTCCAGTCATTCATTAAGTGAAAACTTTGTATTTCACTTTGATATTTTTAAAGATGGTACTGGTGTATGTCTGATTTTTGAGCCAATAGCTACAGCGTATACAGGACATATAGAAGTGCTCATGTTACCTGTGACAACAGACAGAACAGAAAACATGTTTGTGTGCTTGCAGAGTAGATAGTACAAATGCTGACCATAAGGCAGGCCGCTGAGTGACAGTATCCGAAACATCTGCAGTTAATTTTTGGATATTCTGCGTGTACTGAGGAATTCCATCATTCCTGCAGACATCAAGGCTATGAGCAGAAACACCGTCCCTACCTACCTGCATGTGCCTAGAGCCACCTGCCATAGACTCATTTAGCTGCATCCAGCCCTGGGCTTGGCTTCATTAACACAAAACCTGAACTGCTTCCCCTTAAGATTGATAGCATTAGGATACAACAAGCCACGCCTTGAGGAGCCTGTGTACGCACACACAGGTCTAAGGAGCCACACGTGCCCTTTAGTATCCAAAAGGCACATTCAGCAGACTCGTGCGTGCAGTCAGCAGAATCACTCACCGCTCTCCCAGAACCAGCCCCAGCTGTCAGGATGAAGTATCAGTTGTATCGGAAGGCAACTGCTACCAGTCAATCAGGTCCAGCAAAACTAGGCCAAACTTAATACACTGAGAAACTTTACAACCGGCATAGAATATCTATACCTTAACTTTCACTGCAGTTTTAAACAAATTGAGCATTGAAATTAAAAAACATGAAAAAACTAAGATTCATTTTGTAATCTGTGCTTTTCTAAGATAAAGGAGGTGAGTAGGCCATATATTTGCCAGTCCCACTAGGGCAAAATTACTTCATCTTACTGATTCAATAATCCTAACACTGAAAGTACTGTCCAGGATTCTTGTTTATCTGTGCAGAGTGTTTCCTGGCTTCTCAGTCCAAAACCTTAAAGCACTCAGAAGTATAGTTTGCAATTTGTGTTTAATTATTTTTGACTCAGATATTTACAGCAATTGCCAGTAAGAAATCCCTAATTAGAAATCTCAGATTTTTCTCCTTCTGCATAGAAATGCAGTTGTTACTGTAGCATTATTTATGAGTAGTGAAAAAAGTAATTGATTTCACCTACATCATCAAAAAAGAAAGGTTGTTATAATGACTACTGCAACAGATACCAGGTTGGAGGCTAGTGCAGGACTACAAAACATCAGTGCATCTGCAGTAATAGCACGGTTTTGATTTACAGAGAGCTTCCTGGGGAATGGAACCACATGAAATGGGGTTTTACCTGCATGATGCACCTCCAAGGGAAGTTTTCTTGCAGATGGACCTGGATGAGGGGTCTTGGTAGCAGTGTAAAACCCATCGGGCAACAGGTAACAGCAGCACTGCTCCTCAGTACCTCCAGTCACTCCCAGCATTCCCCAGCTGCAAGAAACCTCAGGCTGTGCTGCAGTCACACCCTGAAGTCTCTGCTGTCATGGATGTCATGAGGCGGACAAGCAAAACATTTCACCTCCTGAGTTCGGGACACCATAACACCATGCCCTCCCCACCGCCATCACAGCCTGCCCCCGAAGCATCGCACTGTGGCTGCTCCCCAGGAGTACAGGGAGCAGCAGACAAATTGACACAACCTCACAACTCCCTGAATTTACACCAGGAGCCCTGACTACCCTAGAAATGCAGAGACTACAAAGGTATAAAACAAACCACACAGTGCACACACCGTACCTTGCATCCCTGATGCACATACATGCATTAGGAAAACAGACGCAAACTTATTTTAGAAGTTTTTGCTGAGATTTTTGGTTTCATGTTTACAGTATGTGTGTATATATATATGGAGCCTCTAACTCTAATAATAAATACAATTTAGCTTCAAGCTAAAAAGTTAATTTTGAGTCAGAGATAGAATTAATCATAAATCTGTTTTTTCTCCAAAGACAAGACTAAGCTGTTCAAGAGAACCTGCGCACAACACTATAGCAGGCATCCAAAATCTAACAAATTTCATCATCCATGTCCTTTGTATCTTCACGTACCATAAAAGTTTTGAAAGCTTTTGAAGTTTTCTAATGGTGTCTCTCTATGACGGGATTGGGAAATCAGAATGTTACAAGAGAGACATAATTGCACTGCACTGTATCACTCAAGTAGTAAGTGTTCATCCAGTTACTGTCCAGGTAGGGAAACCAGTAAAAGAAAAAAATGTTCTTTCTGACCCTGAAACAAAATAGGCTTCCTTTACTAACATGCATACCATATGCTTCTCAGACACATTGCAACAGTGGGTAAACACAAATGACTTCAGGAGAGGCATCAGTTTTTCCCCTATAAATGCTTCAGGAACTGTGGCTTCCAATGTTTTGGGGTCCTCAGGGCACACTTCATATATTGTTTTTAAAGCTTATTATAGACCCTAGGGAGGAAAACTTAGATCAAATAAAGTTTGACAGGTAAAGGGCATTCTGAAGACTCCATAAGCATACCTGCTACAGGGGAAATGTGTTCACAATGTAGAAAACCCTTTCTATGCCATGCAGAAAGATGTCTCCCTTGCAAATGTTTTTTCAAGCATTCCTTACTACCTATCAGGAAAAATATCATTTCACTTTAAGTATAAGCACTACCTTACTCCTTTTGTGCTGTCTTCCTCATTGTCACTTAGTTACTGTGCAGATCAGCTGCAGAAACTGCAAACTAAGGAACACAAACAAACAAACAGTATCACAATTCCTCATGTTTGAAATAGTGCACTTAAAAATAAATCCTTTCATATAAAAATCAAGGTACATAATAGTAGCTCCAGGAACATCTAGAAACATTTTAAAAAGTCCTTCTGCTTGCTCATCAATCCAGCCAAGATGAAAAGTTTACATTGTCTTGAACGGTGAGCATTTTTATTTACGCATGTAACTTCAGAACACCTTATGGGGAGGACTTCCTACAGCTCCTCCAAGAAACTAGCTTAATCTCTAGTGCGTCCAGATGCAAGTACCTGGAGTCTTTACTCACTTTCAAAAAAAAGTCTAGGTCAACATATTTTAAGAGTTGCATTTAGTAATTTATTTATTTTTTATTAACAATTCTCAACAAAAGCCTTTGTTATTTTCTTCAAGACAATATCTGTTAACAAGGCTAACAAGGGTTCGTGCAGTAATAGCTACAGTAATGAAAACATGCTGTAAAACAGTTAATGTTCTGAACGTTATTTTTTCAGATACATGAGATTATAAAGTATATAAACCTACTGCTGTAACAATTTCTGCTTCTACAATGCCACCTAAAAATCTCAGAACTTTCCACTCAATATTTGCAGTATTCATGCATATGTTCCATTTTTTTCACATGTTCGATGACAACTGTTCTTTAACAGCAGAAGTCAGACTTTTACTGAGATATTACTGAGGACATATATTATAGGAAAAGCTGTTGAAAGCAGTACTGAAAATAATTCAGAGGTCAAATTTATGTTATATATTAGTTTTATGTAACCAAACTCTGCTCAGCTGAAGTAAGCCAAGAAAATGTAACGCAGGGAGGACAGCCGCAGGCACTCAGCCTCCGCCGGCACCGCCACGCACCTCAGCGTCAGGGGAGCCTCCCTCAACCCCCAGGGGCCTCTGCCCCTCGGCAAGGGCACTGCCCCGTGCTCACACAGCGTCACGGCCACTGCCCCGTGCTCACACAGCGTCACGGCCACCAAGGCCTCTTTCCGTCTGCAGCAGCACTACCACTGCAGAAATCGGTTGCAAGGAAGATTTAAGGACAACTGACATCAGATCTGCTGCACATCCAAGAGATGTAGTCCTAGATGCCAGACAGAACACCGCATGGAGTAAAGCAGCTAAGATTGGACATAATCTTACACCAACAACGAGGAGCTACGCAGGTGGCTATTTGGCAATGTGCTTTTTGATCAAAAGTCCACTGATGAAGAATTTCAGGTTCAAAAACTGACTATTCTACTTGCAGACTTACACCTAGCTTTGTCCTGGAGCAAACCTACCCGTCTTTTAATTACAGCCTTTTAAACCAACGTGCCCTTCCCACTGCTGCTCGTACTTATCCAAATGCTTCCTGAGCTGTGAGGTGACTCCCAAAATAGCGAGACATGGTTTCAAACAGCACCAGCCCTGTTCCCTGGTTCTTCTGACGGACGCAGCCTCTTATGCCATGTTTTACACCAGCCCACATAAGTAACAGAAGGCAAGAGGTTAACTCACCCCAAAGACGCGTCCCTTCCCCAGGCCTCCTCGAGGCCGTGCCACATGAGGAGTGACCCGGGCCTTGCTGGCAGCTGTGCCCAGCCGGCAGGCCGCGGTGCTGCAGCCTGGTGCTCATCACACGCCAAAAGCTCACGGGGCTCTACTCACATACCTCACCTCAAACCAAAAGAAACAGGAAAAGGGTGGCTGGTTATATAGGGTGATGAAGGTAAACCAGCTGCAGCCTGCATGTTAATTAGGCTGATTCATCTAAACAGATGTGAAAAATTTAAAAAAAATTAAACTAGGAAACAAATAGGAAGCAGGCAATTACACAGTGATAACCAAGATAAATTCAATATTACCACCCACCAAATAAGCTTACCATTCAAGCCTCAGCAGTTCTTACATTCATGACCTCCAGCTTAGTAGGAACAGGACAAATAGCAGGTGTTCTTTCCTGAGATATTTTCTCAGGAGAAAAAAAAAAAAAAAAAGCATTTTACTCTCTTAGTTAAAGTTACACTGGCTTTATACGACCAGAACCAGTGTAGTTACAAGGTACCCAAGTATACTGGAAAACATCTGATTTCAGTAATGCTTTATAAAGAAGGCACTCAAAGTGAAAACGTTCCATTTTCCTAGTTTACAAATATTTAGAACACAAGTTAACTAAACAGACAGTCCTCCTGTTAGTTCACTATCATGAGCCATGTGGTCCTAGTGAGGTTAATGTAAGTTATGATACGTTTAATTCACTGAAACCCAAAGTTCAAACACTGCTATGTCTGCTTTAAGAAGTTAACAAAATTTCAGGTTTCTCAGCCATTGCTGATTTGTATTTGCTTAGCTTTATCGACAGTTGTTATTGACAGCTACGTAGCCTGACTGTAAGTAACTATCTAAATATGAGAGGGACCTAGTTGGGGAGCGGAGAATGAAGCGGGTCAACCCTTCTGGTCAGCTCGTCCCCAGGCTGGCTCTGGCTTTGGCAAGGTGTTACTCTTGCATTGAACTGAAAATATCAAGATGAAATCATTAAAGTCAGTTTGCTTAGGTTGGTTCTCTGTTGTTTTGTTTTGTTTTGTTTTTTTAAATGAGCCTTCCTTAATATTCTGAATTCACTTGTGCCCAAATCAAGAGGCATTCACAGGTCATCTCAAAACTGAAGCCAAACTAGCTGGCTTTCACAAAGATTTACTGCTGATGCTTATGTCGATAAGCATTTTTTCCTGCTCCAGCTTTCCTTTCCCTACAAAGCTGATATTTTGCACAGCTTTAACCCAGGAAAATATAAAGGTTTTTTAGAGATATTTGATGGATTTTTTTCCACGCTGCTGTCTGTTAGGAATATATAATTTTTCCTTCAGAAAGTGTGCACATCTACAGGCGATATAGGGAAATGCCAAATGGTAAACTTAAATACAGATATACTCTCCCAAAACCTGAAATTAAGCTATTGTTATTACACCGTTCAAGGAATCGAATGACTACTAACCACAATTTAGCTAAGATCAAGTGTAAAATCTGTTTAATAATATCCGATACATCCTCTATCTAGGAGATTATACCCTGCATTTGCAGGGCATTGACTCAATAATCTAATAGGTCTTTTCCATCTCTGACTTCTATTAGCCTATGAATTATAACAAAAGGACCATTAGGCAAACCATAATTGTGGAAACAGCCTTTGACACATGAGACTAACTACTGCTGTGGTACAGGGGGGAAAAAAAATAAAATTAAAACATGGACAGACAATTGAAAGTAAAGCTTTCCCTTTATCCAAGTGTTAACTCACTTGATTAAAATCCTGAAAAAAGCTCGGTAAGTCACAGAGAAAACACTTTTTCTCCCCATCCTGCTAGGTAAAATGCCTTGCTTTCACAGCACAGCAAATGCTACTTTGTCACCAAAGGAGGAACTGGGACAAGGGAGTTACGTGGGACATTTTCCTTAACTACTATGTCTGTCCAACCAAAGTTTCCTTAGTCGAAACCTATACTGGCAGCCTGCCTTTGTTCTGTTGAGGGAAGTCACATGTCTTATCTTTCAATGAGATTTATCTGAGAGAAAAAAAACGAAAAAAAAGAAAAGGTGCATAGCATAATGCTAAGGTTCACTATCTGTGAAGGATTTTGAAAATGCAGGCATCCTCTAACAGCAATGTCTATCACACATTCCTGTAAAGAAGGTCATCAGCTCTGCAAATATCTTAGAGAAAGTGTAACAAATGAAGTCACATTTTAATACATTAACAGGGAGCATAAACTTTACAATAGCCCAGCAATGTAGATACATGCAAAGAAGATAGCAAAAAATTAAGATTTTAGCTCCCTTCTGCTGGGGCTCGTTTAGATTTCTGAATTTAACCTGCTCGCTGTGTTAGCAGTGGTCGGTATCACTTTCCCTGGATGTTGCAGGAGCTGCCAAAATCAACGCAAGACAGAAGGGCTGTCTACACGGAAACATTATTTCTCCTGAGCATCTGCCCTCTCCTGACAGCACGTACAATACCAGGCATTCCACCTCAGCCACTGCCAGCACGTCCTCCTGCAGGGAAACACGGCACCATCGGTACCAGTAAGACTGACCGAAGACCCAGGATTCGCTCCGTGTTTGGGAACAGCTGAATTAATTGCAGCAGAGCTATTCACTGACATGAAGGCAACCAGAAGCCTACGTTTCTGTATGAAGGCCTTGATGCTACGCTTTTGACAGGTGCGTAGAGATTTAACGTCACAGATAAGGGAAAGAACACACCATTAAGCTAGGTCGCCTTGGCTCCACGCTTTTGTAGCCCACAACAGCAGGTACGTGGCCCCTCCATTCAGAAAAAGGGCTCGAGGAGCACATCGGCATTTGGCATTAACAAAGCTCCGCTGGCACTCGAAGTCAATCATCATCAATACACTTCTGACAAAAATCACAGCTTTCAGTTTTCCATAATTTTTTAAGTTTAATTAATAAGTACTTTTAGCATGAACAACTGTTCCTTTTTTTTCCATTACCTTCTAAGATGAATGCTTCTGCAAAACACATTCATTAAAGACAGTTCTACAGTATCATCTGTTTATGCTGTCGCTATTTGCAAATACTGCAAAGAAAAAGCACTGGCTAATATCTTACCTTTATGGATTCTACTGCTTACAAAAGCAAGAGGTTTAGCTGTAGGAACTGCAAACGGGAGCCAAGCCCATGCATTCATTTGTTGTACAGGCTTCCTCACACAGCTGTGCCACTGCACCATGGAGCAGACTTGCAACACATCTGCTCATCCAGTCCCAGCCCTCTGCTGTGCAGGAGCTGCCAATTGTGCCTCGCTGTGCCAAACCATGTGGCAGAGAGTTTTTATTATTATTTATGAAACAGAGGGATATCCAGTAGGGATTAGGAGGACTCTCAAGATCACTTCTGTTTGTGACTCGAGCAGGATTTGAAAACAGGTCTTTTCAAATGGCAGCGAGTAAAATTATACAGTTCTACAACAACATACTTATAGCTATATTAACACTTTCATTTAAAAATCAGTTTTCCAAGGGTTTTATGAGTTGGCAGTAAATATTCTCCATGAGCTCATAGCAGCCTCACCTGAATTATTTTTCTCATTAAAATCGGATCCTATGAAATATCCGAGCAAAGAGTCTGTTGACTGAACAGAATCCATGAAAGAAAAGAAAAGAAAAAAAAAACATACAGGCAAAACCCACTTGGGTTAAACAGGAAAGTTTCACCAGTCCATGGTTATGGCAGGCTTGTTTTCATCACCTTCTGTACTTTATAGCCACTGGCTTCAGCAAACACAACCACAAACAGCACAGGAAACAATCCCGCACTAGCAGGAGCTCGACAGAGTATGAGTTTAACAGAAATGTTAATATTGACTCTATCTCAAATACAACACCCACGTTTAAACAGGTTTCTTGGTGTTTCATTCCACAGCTCTGCTGGACTTCCACTCCATCATATCGGGATTCATCACACTCCGAAAGAGAGGAACGGAGTGGTCTGGTCCATCTCGCCTTTCCGCCCCAAATCACACCTCCGATTTTAATTTTGCCTGTGCATCCCATGACAAACTCATTGAACTGTTACATTTCCTTCCAGCTCTGATTTAGCATTTTCTTTACAGTTGCTTCCTTCTCACCAGTATCTGTGCTCTGTGTGATTTCCATGCTACAAGGCAAAGCACGAGTTAATCCATCAAGGGAAAACAAAGTCATGCTGAGCCTGGCCCCAGCTCCCAGTCCCTGCTTGTCACAGGGGGAAGCCTCCCAGCTTCTGCAGGGCCCTGTATACGCTGGTCATCTCTAACCATCCCGATTCCTTGAAAAACATTCCATCTAGAAGCACGATGCACTCGCTGTTTGTCTTCCAAAGCACCTTGCTCAAACCCAGGGAGCTCGATGCCAGGCACAGCAGAAGCTCGCCCCAGACGCCCGACCCAAGGTCCGTGCCAACCAGCCTGCCCCAGCACCCTGGTATCGGCCCTTCAGCTGGCCCTCGGCCATGCCAGGCTGCTGCTGGCTCCCCAGCTTTAATGAATCTTTCAGGAAAGATTTCGTGAGGCACGGCATTAAACGTTCAAATGTATTGCTGTCTTCTGCTTTTTCATGCGCTGCCTTTGTGATTCAGACCACAACAATGATTGGATTTGATAGCGTAGTTGCTCTTACATTAAAACATAACCGTTCTTTTAACATTTCATGTTTGTCTGAAAAAGGAGCGCTGCTGTATTAAACCTAGCTAAATATTTGCTTAACTTTCAAGGGAATTGTGAATGTAAAAATAAAAACACCACAAGGTTTCTTTTTGAAATTGTGCTCAAGTGCAGTAACATCTGCAAGCGTTCTCGGGGACTGTACATCCCCTGCTCACCGCAGAGAATGAACCTGGTCAAAGTTCCCACAACAGGTATTTCTCAGACTCCAGAAATAATGGTTTCCATCCTTGCTTACTGAAGCTGCGGCTTTCTTTTTTATGATTTTAACAAAGGAATAGATAGCAGATGATTGCAGTTTATTTTATGCTAACAACAACCTCGCCCTGTTGTCTCTGGTACCAAAGAACTATGCTATTGTTTCACATTTGTTTTGTAATTCTGCTAAAATACAACTCTGAAATAAACGTAATGTGGAAAACATATATTTCTGAGTCATAGCCATATTGCTCTCTTACAAAGGATTATGGAAATAATGTGAACACATGAAATTGATTTGTTTTTGTTAGGAAATAAAGAACTAAAATTTTTACTTTGAGTTCTAAAAATTCCATTAGAAATTACCACAAAAACTGATTTTTAGAAAGGTTTTTCATTAGCATATGGCTTGAAATTAATTTGTAATACACGTTAACTGTTTTATTATCCTTGCTTATGCCTTCAGTCACATAGTAGATTATTCTCACCATAAACCTCATAAATACCTGGTTTGGGGTTTCTGTTCTTTGGGAGCCTCTACCATTTACTACACATACACATTATGGGATGATGCTACACTAACATATCCTTAGCTTTAGAAGTCTATCTGTACTAGTATATTCATCTGCCCAACGTTTGCACAATCAGACTCCTGTTACAAAGCAAAGTCTGCAGGCGGATACCGAAGTCTCACCACAGTACTCGGGAATCGCATCCATGCTCACCGGAAGCACCATACAGGGAAATATCCAATTTTTAAAAAAGAAAAAAGGGTTACTATAGTACCTAGTCATTTGTCTTCACAAAATGTGTAATTGTAGGTGTAGGGAAATACTGTTTTGAAAATGATAGCCCTGAACCTTCGTTAAATACCTTCAGTTACCAAACCAAACAGCAAACAGCGTTTACAGGAGCAGCGAGTTCTGCTTCAGCGGACTCAGCAGATTCCCGCTTTTACACTTCTACTCTTGCTATTTCCTACAGCAGTAAAGTTGTCAAAACTACAGATCCTAGCCTACAAAAACTGCTCCGAAACAAAATTACCCGGCGAGTTAATTACCGCTACGGCTGCTTACACAGAGGATTTTTAAAACTGGATGCAGGTAACAAAAACCAGAGTCCGTGAGGACACTTCCTGAGTACACGGCGATCCCTTAATGCCAGTGGACTGGCTCCCCGGCGGGCAGGCAGGCAGGCAGCGCGCCTCCCTGCAGACGGCGGGTGCACTCAGGATCCCCGACCCCAGGCCACCGAAGCCGGGCACGTCAGCGCGGTGATGCATCCCACCCCGGGGAGCGCGGGCGGGTGGCACGCGGAGCTCCCACTCCCGGCAGCCCGTGAAGCAAAGCAGCCCTGACACCACCGCCGGGGAAGGCTGCTCACCTGCCCTTCCACCTGGAGGGACGGAGCTGTCACGGCGGCTGACAAGAAGTAAGTGGAGATAAAAACAGGAGAAATATCTGGGACAAAAAAATGTCAGACCTTACAAACTCGGGAGCAGTCTTAAGGAGAATAACATTTAGAAGTAATCCTAAAGAATTAGCCATGTCAGCGTTAAAGAAGAGTGATCGCTCCGTTAAGGTACCGAATTACCTGCAGAACTTCCTGACAGACCTCTCACAGCGACGGGCGCTGGCATCTGCCCACGACGAGCCTGGCATGCCGCTTCTATGCAGCAAAGGAACAAAGACTGCACTTTTTCTTTCAAAATGCTAGCGCTTACAGCGTTAGCACATCTCGGTGACACGCGGGCACAAGCACCACCAGTGCACAGACACAGCCCCCGCACGCCGCAGCACGCCGCAGCCGCGGTTGGGCAGGCCCTTGGTTGGGGCCCAGGCCCGATCGCTGCGACCGCTGCCACGTCCACCACCCCGAGGGTTCAGCCCCACTTCGCTTGCCAGATGTCCCGGCTCCTCTCTGCCTTCCAACTTCACGCTGAGGACCGCTGGGCTGAAACTAAGACACTGCTGGTGATCTGGAAGGTGGGCCCTGTGTATTTCAGCAGCTGTCCCAATCCTCCCGCCACAACCCGAGCCCATCCCAGGCTCAAGGTGACTTTCCCTCACCGGAGCCGGGACATTTCCAGAGGGGCTCACGGCAGCAGCTCGCTCTGCCCCCAGCGCGGCTTCTCCTCGGTGGCCTTTTAAGCTCCGCTGCAGAGCTTGTCGCTTCTCTTTAGTTCTTCATGAAGAAGCTCGAGGTTTTCTTGTTTCAAGGTATATACCTTAACCATTTAATAAAGATGGGCAATCAACGTAGGCCTAACGTTTTGCCTTGCTATACACTAGAGCACACATCTGCGACATCTCACCTTTGGGCCAAATACAAGTGTGTTACCAAACCCAAATCAAGAACTGTGTATCTGTTTCTGTAAGCAAATACAGGCACTTCCTCAGCATTCAAGGATTACAGGTCCCAACTGTTTTTACAAGTTTTGTTGGAGGATGGGAACATACAGATGAACTTTTTGCCATTTATTTTACAACTGGATTACAGCTACATTTTATTGTCGGTAATTCTGACTGGGTTATCAAAGTACACCATGTAATTCACACGTGACATTAAAATGATAGAATAATTAAAATTTCAGATTGATGTCTCTGTAAAAAACTAAGTTGGCTAAGAAAAATTAGCTGAGTAATATTATTTATTATTTATTAACATGAACAAGCCCATATGCCTTTAATAAGATATGCAGCAAGCATTAAACACTATCTGAGCCAGTGCTGTAGAATGGATTTGTTCTATTAAAGCCATTACTTCCATCACCAGATCTGAAGCACTGCGATTTAGAGCATTAACCCAGCATACACATCAACAGCCACTGCCTACAGAAAAACAACTGCAATAACCACAACTGCTGCGAGGCAGAGGAACCAGGCTTCAGTCCCACCGAGGAAATTTACATTAAAAAGCTGTGTGTATACACACAAAAGTTGGCCAAGTATCATTTCTACTAAATAGAAACATATATCTGTATTAAACTCTATCTGCATCCTGAGAACCACTTAATTGTTAAAGAGGAGTAAACCGGAACGTAACCACAGCACCTGCCTGTCACTGTGAATGTTCTCCTACCACAGAGAAGGTCCTCCCAAATTTACTAACGAGATGGCTTTCATACAGAGTACTGTGTACAGATGTAGATAAAAACTAGAAATAATCTAAGTATGAGGCCGACTCCACAGACGAATTGTGTACATTTATCCAAAATTTGTTGTAACATCAGTCATTCAGTAGTGTGGCACACTCTCCATCTTGCAGAAAACATTGCGTTGGAAAGTCAGGCAATCACAAGTCCTCAATTTCCAGATATATAATCACCTTGCTGAATTAAGTGCCGCTGTCTTGCTAGTACTGTAATAAGCCTAATATATTTATATTGCGTCTACATTAAGTCCTAGTTATGCAGAAATCCCTTGCCTTCAGATTTTTACAAATCTGTATGCCAGACGTGCCTCTTTTGAAAGAGAACACAAATCACCTGTTTTGTCAAAATGAGCTCTTCTGGTTATAGTTGCATCACATTAAAATGCAATAATCCCATTATTTACCTAGACACATACTTCGAAATCAAAAACCAAAGCTTCTTTGCAGACCCAGCCTTCTGCCTCCCACCCACCAACCCACACCCCAGTGATGTGGCGAAGGCTACTATTTACTGCAAAAATTGGGGAGGGGGGAAGACAGGAGGAAATCAGAAAAACAGAGAAAGAGCACACCATATATAAAATGTCAAATATGTCAAAACATTCATGAATACCAACATCTCCCTCCGCACCATAGCCAGCTATAAAGGTTACTTAGGGCTAACGTTTCAGCAAGTGCAGATTATGCAGCAGTGGGTTTACTAATACATAAAAAATCACCTACAGGTGCATCGGATGTGCTCTTATGTATGCAGCCAGAACAGGGATTTCTACCACTATAGAAAAGTCAGAAGGCTAAAATCACATAAAACGCGCATTTTCTAGCTTTGACTACCCTAGACATAAATTCCTGCTGGCTGTTCTCTATGCATGTGACATATGCAATGAGGATAATTAGGTAAAGGGCTAAGAAAGCAAGTGTTGCTGATTGCATTCCAAAACTAATAAAGCTCTGCGAGGGTGTCATGCCTACAGTAATTCATCTTTCCAATACTACGTTCAGAAAAGGCAGTTTCAGAATATGTCGCGACACTTTCTTGTCCCTAAGTCACCAATTGTGAATTCCATCAGAATAACTGCAGACGAGTACAGTTTTATGGAACGTGAAGCATAACACACGCGAGGCATACATTATACTACCCAGGCCCTCAGATAAATGAAGCTTAAATTAAATGTCAGAAGATGAATACAGTGTACTGTATTAGCAAACACCTGACCTGAACTCACCCCCAGTTTGTTTGTCAAGTTTGTAAACTCTAACATGTTTTGGAAAATTGTACTTTAGCCCAGTCCTCTCACCTTTCCAGACTAGACAGAGAAAGGTGTCCAGCACTGGAGAGGGGAAGAACAATGAGACACCCCGCAGTGTAACTGAGCAGGCTTCACTGGAAACAGAAATTTGTCTTTTGGATAAATAAAGCGAGCAGGCTCCACTCTTATGCATTGGTGCACTGAAGGAGTAGCTCCTAGAAGTCGGTGCAATTGTATGAGCAGCAAAGTTAGGTTAAAACCAACCCAGTGGCCTGATAACAAACTAGAAGAAAGGCAATGCTGAGGGAACAAAGCAAAACGGTTTTGTCTGCCTTCCCACGCAAGCCATGCAGAAAAGGCAGTAACAAATTTAATGATCAGCATGGAGCGAAAATAATTAATACAGCTCCTAATCTGGAACACTCCGCATCTAAAAGTGAAATCTTTTACTAACAAATCCTACCGATAGTGCCGTTTCAGAATTCCTCCTCCAGCTCCGTACCCTGCGCTGAACTTCGCCCCCCCCGCCCAGCGCCCCCCCGCCGTCCCGCTTCCCCCTCCCGGCAGCGCCGCGCAGCAGCCGCCGCCCGTCCCGGCTCGGGGGCGCCCAGCCCCGGGCAGCCCCGGGCAGCCCCCGGCCCGCCCGCACAGCAGCGCCTGGCGGCGGCCGAGCCCTGCGCATCCCGGGGCGCTGCCTCCCGTCTGCCGCCCGAAACCTGAGCCCCTGCCCCTGCCGCTGCCCCTGCCCATGCCCCTGCCCGTGGCCGTGCCCCCGCCGCGGGGCCGGAGCCGCCCGGCCGCTGCCCGGCGGAGCATCGGGGCCGCTGCTGCCCCTGCCCCGGTGCGGGGGGTTAAGCGCCTTAGGAAAGTTACTGCAAACCCCCCTGGGAAAGCATTTAGCGCAAGAAGCCTGAAGAGCAAATTCTAACAGGTGGAGCCTTCGTTGAAGGGTTAAAGCCTCAGCGGCCCCGGCCCCTGCAGCCGGCCGGGCAGCGCCCCGCCGCCCCCGCCCAGACGGGACCCCCGCACCGGCAGCAGCCTGCCACGGGACGGGGCGTTCTGCCCGTAGTTCTCAGCAATTCATTGCCCCTCGCCTAACCGAGCCGTAACGTCCCTTCCCCGACAAACCCGACGGGTCCGTTCCATCGGTCATGCCAGCACCAAACAACGCCGGTGGCCCTGGAACGGCACGGCACGGCTCGGCTCGGCACGGCTCGGCACGGCTCGGCTCGGGGCAGGGCGCGCCCGGGGCTGCCCGGGGCCGGGCCGGGCTCGGGGAAGCATCCCCGCACGGCGGGAGCGGCCGGGGCTGCGGGGCTCCGGGAGCGGGCCGCCAGCGGCGGGGAGGCAGCGGGGCCGGGCCCGGCAGGGCTGGGGCAGGCCGGGGGCACGGTGCCCACCTCGGTGCCCCCGAGGGGCACGGCGGGGGGGAGCCGCGAGCAGCCCCGCGGCCGACGCCGGGAGCCCCCCGCTCCCCGCCGCTCCCGGGGCCGCCCCCCCTGCCCGGCACAGGCCTGGGGCCGGTACCCGCGGGCGCTCTCCCCGAGCCGCCCCTGCCCGCTCCCGGAGCCCCGACGGCGCGGGAGCCTCTGCCCCGGGGCCGCGCTCTCCCGCGTGCGGGGGACGCGGCGCGGGGCCGGGCAGAGGCTCGGGGGATGCTCGGGGCCGGGAGCCGCCGCCCCCCGACGGGCAGAGCGGGGCGGCCGCGGGGCCCCCGCCAGCAGCCGCGGCTCGACGGGCGCCGCCGAGCCGTGCCCGCGGCCCGGGCCCGCCCCCTCCCGCTGCTCCTCCGGGGCCGGCCGCGCGGCGGGCGGCTGCGGGGCGCATCTCGAAGGAGAGGTTTGGAAAAGGCTGCGGGGCTGCGGCCCCGCGGGCACCTCTCGTTTCCCTGACGCAAGAGGCAGAAGTTTCCAAAATTCCCAGGCGGGCCCCCGGGGTTTCATTTCCGCCTCCCCCCGGGGCCCGGCGGCCCCGGCCCCGCCGCCCCCCCGCAGCCCGCAGCGCCCCGGCCCCCGCCCGCCTGCGGGGCCGACACCGCGGCGGGCCGGGACACGGCTGCCGCCCGCCCCCGGCGGCCCCCGAACTCCTCGGGAAGTTTCTAGGAAGGAGCTGGCCGCAGAGGCTTCCTGCAAAGCCGACGGAGAGAGCAGCTGCCCTCCGCCCCGAGCGGCTGCCCCGCGGCCCGCAGCCGCCCCCCCGGCCCCGCGGAGCCGCCCGAGCAGAGCCGCCCGGGCAGCCCTCGGCCTGTGCGCCGCGGGGACCTGCCGCGACCCGGATCCGCGGGGGGACCGACCTTTGCGTCTCAGGCTCTCCTCCTGGCGCTCCCGCAGCCGGCGAGCTCTGCCGCACGCCTTACTGAAATGAAACCGCCCCATCCATTCTCCTGTGCGGTCTAACACTACCTTGTCAGAGTCTACTGTCCCGTATTTGCAACGGATGCTGGTGTTGGCGCTTCTCACTTAGACAGAAAGAAGACGAAATTCTATTCGTTTACATGTTTTATTGTTGTAAACATTAAAATTGTCTTTCTCAAAGAAAGAGTTATCAGGAAAAAAAAAATCAGCGTTTCTAACTGTCATACACCATAGAAAAAAAGGCAGTGACTTGTATAATGTGCCATACTGGGAATATACAAAGAAAAATACTACAGAATATGGCAATATTAAAAATATTACTCGAACGTAAAATAATATATTAACCGACAATTTTAGACATAAAAAAAAAAATAATTCAAAGTGCTCAGTAATTTCCAGGGAGTTATGTATATTATAAGCACTCTGGAAACAGTCAAAAGCTGCTGCATGCAAGATTTGTTTAGCTTTAGACAACAAAATAATCAAGATATAAACTTCTTTTTTTAATCAACATCAACAGTACATACAACACTTACAAACAAGGAATGTCGGACGGTGTTTACAAACACTATGTGTCCCTTTGTCGAGGATTTCGGGTTTTGTAATACTTGTGCCCACCTATTTTACAATTGAGAAAATGTTTGAAGCTTAGATAACTACCAGTCTTTATAAAAGCTAACAGACTACATAGTGTCTGAAATACTATTTATAGAATATAGACATTACTGAAATAGCAAGTGCCTATAACATTGTCGCCCCAGAATCATCATGCCTTCCTTGTACGGAGTCATTTACTTTTCTTTCTCTTTATTCTCCTTTTTTTTTTTTTTTTTGCAAACACTTTTAGATTTTCTCTTTAATTCTTTAGAATTGTTTCCCGTATTTATTCATAAATAGGCACAGAATAATTTTTAAAAAGCCAAACTGCATCTGATAAATTTACAAGCCTTTGCCTTCTTTAATGACATGCCACCCACAGAACATTTAGGTTTTGTATATATTACAGCTTTCTTTTACAGCAGAAAACTTTAGTCTTTAGGAGGGTGAGACTTGTGGGTCACCTTAATACTTTGTCACCGTTACGAGTCTTAGCTGCGCACCTGGCGTTGCCAGATAGGGTCATCTTTTTAATCAGAAGTCCTTAATAATAAATTCATTTATAAGCTGATAATAAAAAGTTTGTACCATGGTATTTGTGTAGTCCATGATCTGCATCCATGATGCCCCAGAGCCAAAATGCCCCTTCACGTTCTGCCTGCAGGAAGTTAGCAACACTTTTTTGGATGGGAATCTGGCACCCAAAGGTGCTGCCTTGTGCCCAGATGAATTCCCCTTCAGACAGGTGAAGTTTCTTTTAAGTTCAGTGTAAGTGCATGGGAAGAGTCTTAAAAAGGTAAAGTGTCCAGAAAAAGTTTGTCGATTATTGCTGGTGGTGGCACCAAATCTTCCAGTTTCAGGTAGAAAATGCGCTGCAGCCCCTGCGTGCAAAGCGTGCGAAGTTCAGGGAGCTTCCCCAAGAGTTTGGACAAATAATTGGGGCGATTCAACCCCCCATTATTAAAAGTCACATGGTCTTTGAGACAATTTACAATCTTGTTTTGCAGTTCTTCTACCCTCTTGGGTTCTTTAAGCCCATGCCTCTCTGCAAAAGACAAGGATGCAGGACATTACAGGTCTGACACTGCGGGGAAGGCAGCAGGGGAGAGGAGCTGCCCGGTGGCGCTGAGCGAAAAAGAGAGGGCACTGACCTGTCACCATAGCCAGGGCAGCGATGCAAGAGAACGCGGATATGTCGATGTTCATGTTTTGCAAGTTGGAGGAAAATTCAACAATGGAATCAATCCATTCCCCAAAGCCCCGGACGCACTGCAGCCGGTGCAGGACCACCCCGTTGCAGAAGATAAGCTTGCCCTCCACGGGATTTGACCTGGAAGGAATATGACAACCCCAAAATGAACAGATGAATGAGTAAAAGAAACAAATAGAAAAAGAAAGGAAAGAAAAACATAAAGGAAAAGAGGAGAGGAAAAAAAGAGAAAACAAAAGGAGGGGGAAAAGGGAGAGATAAGAGAGGAAGCGTGTGAGAGAGAAAGGCAAAAAAGAAATAAAAAGAAACGGACAGGTTTAAAAAAAGGAAAAGAAAGAAAAGAGAAGATAGGGGAGCAAAGCTAAACAACTAATTACTTGAGGAGCAATAAATGAAGGATTTAGGAGGCACCTAATTACCGAGGAGTTAATAAAACGCAGCTCAGTGGACCTTGAAAGGATCTGATTTCATAATCGCGCAGAAGTCCCCCCTCGGATTTTGGCCGCTTACCTGTAAGCCAGCCGCAGCACGAACAGCTCCAGGAAGGCGGATTCAAAGAGCAGGTCTTGGTCTGTTTTGGGAAGGTCGGTGAAGCCGGGAATTTTTTCTGCCCATCCTCGGATGATCTCCATGGAGCCGGTCAAGAGATCATAGAACTGCTGGATGTGCTGGGTGTCGTCTCCACTCATCTGGTAGTCAGGGTTAGCCTGGAACTGGAAATTCATTTTAAAAAGCACTTAATGAGGTTCTCCGAAGTATATAACCCGTGAAATTGCTAACCCCATTTCTAGTAGGGGAGCCAGGTTTTTATAACAATTAAACCTCTCTCTGACCAGTAAGGAAATTAGATGTTCCAGGGCAATTAATTCAATTAGGAACGGTGCTACGAGGTCGCTGCTTTAAATATGCAAACAGCCGCTTCCGTGCGGGCTGCAGCCGGGGCCGCCCCGCGCGGGGACGCGGCCGCTCCCCTGCGCAAAGCGAGCGGCGGGCCGGGGGCAGCGGCGGGGGCCGCGGGGGGTGGCGGCGGGGCCGGCCCGGCACGGCTCGGCACGGCTCGGCTCGGCCCGGCCCGGCTCGGATCGGCACGGCCCGGCTCGGCTCGGCTCGGCACGGCCCGGCCCGGTCCGGCGCCCCGCTTGCCCCGGCGGGCAGAGGCGCTGCCGGGCGGGGGCCGCTCCCCGGGCGGGCGCAGCGAGAGGTGGCTCCGCGAGCTCGGTCCAGCTTACCCTGGAATAGTCCAGGCTGGTCATAGCCGGGTTGGAGTCGACATGGGCTCTCACCAGCGCACTGATCAGACTCACCGGGGGAGAGGGCTCCTGGGGGCTCTTCGGTTTGGATGGCAAGCGACCCCTCCGGCCTTTTAGGCTGTCTGTGCGAACCACTGCAAGAGAAGCGGCGCTCAGCCCCCCGCCGGGGCCCGGCACGGCACGGCCCGGCACGGCCCGGCGCGGCGGGAGGCTCGCCGAGACTCACCCTCCTTGACCATGCCGACGGCGAGGCACTTCTGGAAGCGGCAGTACTGGCAGCGGTTGCGGCGGCGCTTGTCCACCGGGCAGTTCTTGTTGGCCAGGCACACGTACTTGGCGTTCTTCTGCACCGTGCGCTGCGGGACGGAGCGGGGGGCGCGGCGGGGACGGCGCGGGGACGGCGGCGTCAGCCTCGGGGCCGCAGTGCCGCCGCCCCGCCGGGCTGCCCCTCCCGGCCCCGCTCCCGGCCCCGGCCCCGGCCCCGCCGCCGCTTTTTTCCCTATTCCTCTATTTCCTTCTCGGTTTTCTTTTTTCCTTTTTTTTTTTCCTTTTTTTTTTTCCTTTTTTTTTCCTTTTTTTTTTTTTCAGGGCATTTAACGGGAGAAAATTGCTAGCGTTAACATCTGAGCTAACCCCGCAGCTCCTAGCAGTGTTTTATATGCCAAGAGAAGGGAAGGAGACGCTCAGTAAATACAAATCCGTGGGCATTCATATTATTTACATTCCTTGGAGACCTCCTCTATTTAAAATGATAAGATTATTCAATCAGGATGGCGAAATAAAGAGATCACTTAATTTGACCACAGGGAATTCTGTTCCACTCGGTTAGCTCACACACGGCTCCCTGTCCTGGCCAATCTCGCTCCGGCGGGCAGCTCAGCGCCCCGCGCCCCCGGCTCCCCGTGCCCCCGGGCTCCCCGCGCCCCCGGCCCCCGCCGCCCCCCACCCTCAGCCCCCCGGCCCCCCGGCGCGGCTCACCTTGAAGAAGCCCTTGCAGCCCTCGCAGGTGCGCACGCCGTAGTGCTGGCAGGCGGCGTTGTCCCCGCAGACGGCGCAGAGCCCCTCGTTGGACGGGGAGCCCCGCGAGGGCGGCGAGGGCACCTGGCTGTCCAGCAGCTGCGGAGCGTGGCCCAGCTGCAGCCCGGGGAAGGCCATGGAGGGCTGCTTGCGGATGGGGTTGGGCACGGCGAAGGCCTGCCCGTCCACGCCGTGGTGCGCCCCGGCCGGCTCGGGGTTCATGGGCACGTGCAGGGGCCCGTCGAAGCGCATCTGGCAGCTGGAGACGGGCGTGCCGGGGGGCGACTGCTTGAAGGAGAAGAGCGAGAGGCGGGAGACGGGCGTCTTCCGCTGCTCGATCATGTGCGTGGTGGCCACGTAGTTGGGGTGGAAGTTGTGCAGGGAGCCGGGGTCGTCCCACATGGGGCCGTGCTGCACCTGGAAGCCGGGCGTGGAGGGGGTCGGGGGCGACGAGGGCTTGTAGTACACGGAGCCCGAGTGGGACATCATCTCCTCGGACTGGGGGGGCAGGTGGCCGTGCTGCTGGTAGCTGTGCATCTGAATGTCTTCCACCTTAATGGAGGACTGCTGTCCGGACAGGGGCATTTGGTACAAGCAAGGTGGCTTCACGTCGTAGCTTGTGTTGTAGTTGTCCATAAAGGTACTGAAGCTGGGGAGAGAAGTGGTGGCAGTGATTTCAGTGTTGGTGAGGTCCATGCTAAACTTGACAAACTCTGGAGTTAAGAAATCGGAGCTGTATTCTCCTGAAGAGTGGTAACTGTAGCTCTGGGAGGCTGGGCTGGCTCCTTGCGGCGAAGACCCATACTGAGCCTGAACACAGGGCATGGCTGGAAACGAAACAGGGCAACACAGGCTCAGCCCGGACGACTGCGCCTCGTGCCCGCGCCGCGGGCCGCCCGCCGCCCCCGCCCCGCGGAGCGCGCAGCCCGGCCGGGGGGAGCCGCGGGTGCCGGCGGCCCGGCTGCGCGCCCCCGGCCCGCCCCGACGGCGCGGACCCCGGACCCCCTCCCCACCCCGCCCCCGGTCCCCCCGGTCCCGCTCGGCTGCGGGGCTCCCGCGGAGCGCGGCGGGCAGTGCCGGGAAGGGCGCTCACCGACCTTCAGCCGAGGGAGAGGCGTTTCCGAGGGAACTAAAGGCGGACAGCGTCGGAGGCCGGCGGGGAGCGAAGTTTCCGCGATTTTAGCAAACGGAGGCGGACTCCAGCCCGCCCGGTGCACTCGCTGCAACACACACACGGGGCGCGCGGGTCAGGGCTGCGCGGGGCGGGCGGCACCGAGCTCCGACGGCACGGCCCCGGGCGGAGCCCCCGCCCCGCGCGGCGCCCGGAACGGGCTCGGGCAGCGGCCCCGCAGCCGGGGCTTCCTCGGGGCCCCGCCGAGAGTTTCCCAGCGGGAGGAAAACTTTCCGGAGGCGGGCCGCCGAGCCGCGAGCGCTCCCGCCCTCCGTTCTCCGCCCGGTGCGGTCCTTGCCTCCGCGGTGCCGTGAGGGGCAGCCCCGCGGGGCGGGCGCGGAGCGGGGCCCGCGGCACCCTCCCGTGCCACCGCGGCGCCCCGGCGAGGCTCGCAGCCGCCGCCCGGGGAGGGCACGGCCGACGGCAAGCGCGGATTAATTCAAACCAGACGGGAGCCGCGGCCGGGCAGCCCGGGCTCTCGGCGTCACGCCGCCGGGACTGACGGGGGGGGGACGCGCTCCCGGGGGCGGCCCGGCCCGGCCCGGGCGGGGATCGGGGCTCTGCCGGGACGCCGCGGAGCCCCCCGGGCCGGCCCCGGCCGGGAGGGCGCCGGGACCCCGCGGCACGGCGCTCCCACGGGCGCTCCGCGGGCGGGACGCGCGCGCGTCGAGCTCGGAGCCGCCGCCGCCCCCGCGCCTCCCCCGGCCGCCCCCGACGGCGGCGGCTCCGCTCCGCGCCCCGTGCGCGGAATCCCCGCGGGCAGCGCCCGGGCGCGCGGGGCCCGTGCCGGCGGCAGGCGCGGGTTTGGGCGCGGGGCTGAGCGCCGCGGGACTCACCGGAGAGCGGAGACCCGCGCGGGCATCCAAGTGCCGGGCGGCGGTGGGCGCGGGGCGGGCGGCGCGGCGGGGCTCGGCGCGGCTCGGCGCGGCTCGGCACGGCCGGGCACGGCGGGACTCGGCGCGGGGCAGCGGCGGCAGCGTCGCGCCGTGCGAGCGAGGCGGTCGGAGTGGCCCTTCCCCGCAATGTGCCTTTGTTTATGTGCGCTCCGCATCGCGAGCCAACATGCACCTAAAGTCCCCGAGCGTCAGCGCGCGTCAGCGCCGCCCGCCCAATCAGCCCGCCGCGGGGCCGGCCTCCCCGCTCCGTTGGCCAGCGCTCGCTTTGGTAAATTTCCGACGTGACATCACCGCCCGCCGCCGCTTAAGGTGGGCACGGCCGCTCGCGGCGCCCCGCGGGCCGCCCCCCGACGGCACGGGCCGCCCGCCCGCCCGGCGGCGCTCCCGGGGGCTGGGGCGGGGAGGGGGGGAGGCGGCGCCGCCCGACGGTGCCGCCCGCGGCGCTCCGGGCCCCGCCCGCCCGCTCCGCCGCCTCCCCCCGACGGCCGCCGGCGGGGCCGGGCGCCGCGCGGGGCGCGCTGGGGGGGGGGGGGGCGCGGCCGCCGGGGTGCGCCGTGAGCCCGGCGCGGGGGGCGCCCGTCGGGGGGGGGGGCGGGAGCGGGAGGCGGGCGGGGCCCCCGGTGCGCCCCGTCGGGCCCGCGGCACCTTAAGCGGGGGCGGGGCGGGGGGCGGGGCGGGGGGCGGGGCTCATTTGCATGCGCGCGGCGGCGTCACCCGCCCGCGGCCAGGGGAAAAAGTGAGCGCGGGGCGGGGCGGGGCGGGGCGGGGCGGGGCGGGCGGCGCGTGACGCAGGGGGCGCCGCCATTGACGCAACCGCGCGGCGCGCCAAAAATAGCCCCGGGGGGGGGGGGGCGCGGGGGTGTCCCGGGCCGCCCCGTCGGGGGCTCCCCGGGCCGCGCCTGGCGGCCGCTCGCTGCTCTCCTGACGCCAGCCTCCCTCCTCCTCCTCCTCCTCCTCCTCCTCCTCCTCCTCCCACCGCCGGGTCCCCCCTGGCCCAGGCCCGCAGCTCCCCCCGGGTGCACCGGGACGGGCGCCCCGGGGAAGGGCAGGGGGCCCCCGTCCTGTAATAGCGCCCTCGTGGCCGCAGGCAGCCGGAGCCGTGTGTGCGTTCAGCAGCGCTTTATTGTGTGCCCTCGGTACAGGCCCCGCGCGCTACGCGTGCCCCCCGCTCCCGCACGTCCCCGCACCGCGGTGCCAGCAGGCGTCGGCGCTCCGTGCCCACCGCCCGCCCGCTCGTCCCACGGAACCGCCGTCTCCAGGCCCCCAGAGGGGTCCGTGGGGGCCGCGAAGGGCAGCGGTGCTCAGAGACTGGGCAGCGGTGCGGTCGGGTGAGGCCGGGTCAGTCCAGCAACAGCACTGCGCTTGGCCCCAGCCCATCACAGCCCGATCGTGCAGCTGGGGGTGATGGCACGCGGCGATGGCGCGCGGCGATGGCACACGGCGATGGCACGGCGCTGCTCATCAGGAGGCGACAGGAGCGGCGAGGGCGCAGAAACGCAGAGCCACGCTGGGGCACCTCGGGGTCATCGCCGCCCTTCCTCAGGCTGCGTCCCCTGCTGCAGTTCCGCCTGGAAGAAAGAAAGAGCTCGCGTAAGTACAGCTCCCTTTCCACGGCTCGGGGAGGAGGCGAGTGGCTGTTACACAAGGGCCCGCTGTGGGGACCCACAGGGGTTTTGCAAGAAACAGAAACATGCTCCTTGTTCAGGAGACCTGAGCGTGCAGGAGCCCTTCTCCGAGGTGTTTCCGAAGGCTGGAAGGAGGTGCTGCCTGTACACGCGGCCTGCCGGTACCGCCCGGTACAGAGCGCAGGTTAGGACCCGGTGCACCTGAAGCAGCACAGCCCGGACACACAGCGCCAACGTTTCAAACACAAAATTCTTCCCTTACAGAAAAACCCTGTGAAGCACTTGAACATGAATGGCTTATGTGAAACTACGATCGTTCCTTCTCAAGTCAGTCACCGTTCTCACGCTGGGGCTGCTTCCCCGTTAAGCTCCAGCTGCACAACCCCCGCGCCGCCCCAGACCGACGGCTCCGCTCAGCGCGCTCCCCCTGCCCGGCCGGGGCCGGTGCCAGCGCCGCACCACGGTTCGTCCCGGCTGTAATTTCACCTCGGTGAAGGAACCTTACTGCACAGACCCTTATAGGGACAAGAAATACGTCTAATTACCATATCCTTAGAATAGACGTAATATAAATTTCATTACTCACTTAAAAGTTCTAAAGTTAACAGCATAAACTTGAAGTTGAGTAATTAAGTAATCCTTATATAGACACTTATTAAAGTATTTATACATATTATCTTAAATCTACATCTATCATTTTGCCAATTAAAATTAGGACTTTAATTGCAATTAAGTAATTTAATTGCCAATTGAACAGCAAAATTGCTAAGTGACTAATTTTAATGCCTATTTTAATTACCAATCATGACTGGGGAGGGAGCTAATCAAGCGGTATCAGAGTAATGATGTGAAAAAAAACGGAGAACAAACATTCAAGACTACATGCTTTTAAAAAAGAACTCTAAATTAAATAAATGCAAACACAATTTTATACATGCGGCGAAATGCTGTATTTCGGTGTCTAAATACACGCGCACAAAGGACACGTTTAATTAAAAAGAGCCGCCACTCTTCCCCTAAAGTACTGAAGGCGAAGCGCCCCGCGTTCCCCGTTCTGCCTGGGGCTCCCTGAAACGCAGCCCCCTGCCTGCGCAGGGCCCAGGTCAGCAGGCTGAGCTGCCCTGCAGACCCGTACTCGGGGGGGGAAATAAAGCCATGCACGGAGGCAGACCCCCAAACGCCTCTGACGGCGTCTGCAAGGAGAGGCGGTGGCGTTGCAGGCCAGAGGCATGCCTGCACCTCCAGGCCCCCGAGGGCCCCCCGGGGCTGCAAGAGCCTGGTGCAGCAGGGCCGTGCCACACCGCCAGCGCCCACCGCCGCTGTCCCTTCCCGTCCCACCGGCTGGTCCCTCTGCCCCATGGGGAGCGCACACGCAGGCACACGCACGCAGAGATGCGCTGTCACCATTCCTGCTCCCCCCAGCAGTGGTTCCAACAACAGGTGAATCACGATCGCTTCCGACGTGCCAGGGAAGGGCCATAGCCGAGCGTGCCGCAAAAAATAAAATCCCGCGTTCCTGAAGGGCTTTGCCCACCGCTAACAGGGTCTTGTACCTTCCAGCTCGTCAGAGCTCCCGCGGAAGGGCCCCCCGCAGCGCACCCCAGAGCCCGTATTTTGGGACACGCCTGGGCAGAGGCCTGGCTCGGCCACTGGCATTTCCAATAGAAGCACAACATTCACGTCTCTGTGATGTGCGAGCACAGACAAGAGGGAAACTGCCGAGGTCTAAGGGAAAGCCACGGTGCTTGTTTAAGATGAAGATGCACATGAAACGACCTGTGGTTGCCGTACTCGTACCTCCAGCAGCAGCAGGAGCACCATGGGTCAGTCACCGTGACGAAGCTCTGGTTGCCCCGGCCGTGACAGCAGCAGCCGCAGCGGCCAGGCCGTGCCGGGGCAGCCAGCAGGCGGGCAGCGCTGCAGCCGGAGCCAGCAGCCCGCACGGCGGCACACGGTCAGCGCTGCAGCGAGCGCCAGCGGTGACCACGAAGCACCATAACTGCTGTGAGGTGCCTACCTCAAAAGTTTTATGAATGCGTAAAGCATGAGCTCTGTGATGTGTCTGGCAGTCCTGGGCTTCACGTCATCGCAGGGATGGGTAACGCAGGAGGTGACCGCTTGTTCGGTACGTGGGCAGCTCCACCTGCAGCACCCCACGGCAGCGGGGCACAGCTTCGCTCCTTCCCTCTGGAGGCCGTGGGGCAGCGGCTGGGGCCTGTGGGCGACGGGGCCGCGCTTGTCCGGTACGCAGAGGGTGCTGCAGCGGCAAAGCGACCCGGTTCTGGCAGCGAGCGTGCCTCCCCTGCGCCCCGTCCCACCCTGCGAGCACTGTGTGGTGGGGGAGGCACCGCGCTCCTCGCAGCAGGGCAGGAGCTCGAGACTCCCACAAGGTGCCTGACGGCGGGCGGTGTGACGTGGGGCAGCGACTCCCGTCCGTCGGGCCACAACAGCAGCTAAGGCCGAGGCCGCTGCCCTGCGACGGGACGGGTTTGCGGCGGGTCCCCAGGGCCGCACCGCACCTTGCTGCCTCTGGGCGCAGGCCCCGCGGGCGGTGTTTGCGGGGCGGCACGAACCCCGAGGCGAGCAGCGCCACCCCCGTGAGACGCGGGGCACGGGGGCAGCGGGACGGGCCCCGAGCGCGCCCCGGGAGCTTGCCCGGTGCAGGGCGAGGGGTCGCAAGGCGAGCCCCGATGCCGGGCGAACGCTCCGGGCTCTGCCCCACGGGCACCCCCCGCTTTCCCTACGGTTTCCGAAGGAGCGACTTTCTGCCCGCCCGCCCGCGGAGCACACCTGGCACCGAGCTGGGCAGCGCCGGGCGCTACGGGGGTACCGCGGGGCTACCGCGGGGTACCGCGGGGCTACCGCGGGGCTACCGCCGGGTACCGCGGGGCTACCACCGGGTACCGCGGGGCTGCCGCAGCCGCGCCGGGCTCCCCTCGGCCCCCCCGGCGGCGCGGTGCCCCCGGCAGCCGCAGCCGCGCCTCGCCCCGCAGCGCCCGGAGCCGCCCGGCAGGGGCTCGTCCCGGCTCGGGGCTGCCGCTGCCACCCGCGGGGCCGCCGCTTGCCGGCTGCCGGCCGGGCTGCGCTCGGGAGGCCCGGCTGGCGCTCGGGGCTGGCGCTCGGGGCTGGCGCTCGGGGCCTCCCCGGGCCGCCCGCCCGCCGAGCCCGAGCTGCCGCGCGGCGGGACCCGGCCGGGCCGGCACCGCCGCTGCACCGGGAGGCGCCCGGCCCCGGCCCCATTCCCCCGCCCCCCGTCCCGGTGCCGTCCCGCCGCTACCTGCCTGTGCCGGGTCGGTGCGGGCCGCGTCCGGCTCCGGCTCGGGGTCGCGCTCCCGGTCCGGCTCCGGGTCCGGTCCCGGTCCCGGTCCGTGCCCGGTGCCGCCGCCCCCGCCGCGCGTCAGCGGCCGCCGGGCGCCGCGCTCCGTGACGTCACGGCCCGGCCCGGCGGGGGCGGTGACGCCACGCGGGGGCTGCCCGCGCCCCGCCCCGCCCGCTGCCGGCGGCGGCCCCGGGACCGGCGGCCCCCCCCCCCCCCGGGGCACCGCGCTGTGACGGCCCGGCCGCCCGGCCCGCGGGGCGCTCACCCGCACGGACGCGGGGCGTAACGCCGCGGGGACGCCGGGCTTCACGGGGCCCGTTTCTGTAACCCGTAACCGAACACGGTTCGTCGGAGCCCTCCCGGCGTGTGGGGCGCTCGGCCGGGGACCCGCCGCTGGGCACGGCCGTGCCCCTCCCGTCAGCACAGCCCCGCCGCCTCGCCTCTCCCGAGGGGCGGCCGCGCGCCCGCGCCTGGGGCCGAGCCTGGGGATGTGCGGCGGGCCTGAGGAGATCACTTCACGTGCAGGCTGCGGGCCTCGAGGCCCCCGGGGGGGCGGTACCTGCAGCACTGCACACGGCGTCTGGGAAGCCCGCCGTGCTCACGGCTGGCACGTGGGAGCTCGTGCCGGTGGGTCCCGCGGCCCTGCCGGGGTGCTGCCGGCCCTGCCGGGGTGCTGCTGGCCCCGCCGGGGTGCTGCCGGCCCCGCCGGGGTGCTGCCAGCCTCCTCCCGGCCCAGCGCCGCTCCCGTGGGGGCTGTCGCACGAGCAGAGGCCCCTTGGGCCCTGTGCCCAGCGAGAGGCCTCCCCGGGCGGGGCGGCTCCTTGCGCTTGGCCTCGTGGCCTGTCCCGGGCCGTCGGACACGTTTCACTTCCAGCCGTCACCAAGCTGCATCTCGCAGCCGCTGCTGTGAAACGAGTACGAACCGTAACGCGCGGCCCCGTTTTGGCAAGAGGGCTTTTCTTCACGGCTAACGTCACCGGGGGCAGCGCGTCGAGTAGGCCCGCACGCTGCGATTCAGCCTTGGCCGCACCGCGTGGCGCGATGCGAACGTCGGCATTGGCACCCTGCGGCTGCCTGCTCCCAGCTCGGCCTCGCGCTGCAGCTCGCCCCGCGGCCATAAAACAACGCCGTGCTGGGGAGTAACGCCTCGCGGGAGCCCCGCAATGCTCTGCGCAGTACCACGCTGACGCAGGGCTGCGCGCCTCGGGAGCCAGGGGGAAAAACAAAAAAAACTTCTGATAGATGTGAACTTGCAAAACTCTTCGCCTGTGTGACTGTAGCTGTTATTAGAGGTAAATGGCAGGGAGAATAAGCCCATTAATGCAGATTGTTAATTGAAAACAGGACTTGTGGAGAGAATGTAGTTTGTAATTATGAACATAGTTATTAAAATATCATTTTGCTTTTTAAAACGCCTGACTCTAATACGGAGTACGAAGCAGTTGCATTTAAAGAAGTTAATTATTTCCAGAGCTTCAAAAAAGGAAGTCTAAGCTGAAAATGATTTACCAATTGTTAAGTCTGTTTTCTAATTATCAGTTTCACAAAGCTGCTGTGGAATACCAGTTTAAACTGATTTTTACTTACGAAGAAACGTGTGCAGGTTCTGGTTCCTCTCTGGCAGTGTGCTGTGGGTATTTCTGCGGCACTGGGTCACACCTACAGGCCTTGCTTCACGAGGGCTCCCGGGTAACACTTCTCCCGTTTCGGCCTCCCCGGGGCTCTGGCCGGCTCACCCAGAGCAGCGCTCCCGGTGGTCTGCCCGTCTTGGCGTGGCTCCTGGGGGCGGCCGCTCGCGTGCCCGAAGCGGTGTCAGGCGCCTCGCGAGACCCGGCAGGAAACAAAGAGGAACATTTTTGTGGGGAGCACATGCCGGCGAGAGCTGGGCACGCGTTACGCAGCCAGCAACGCCTTTGGCAAAGGACCCGCGCGACAGCATCTGCAGCGCCAGCGTCTGCGGCCGTGCACGTGGACTCCCATGTGCTAGCGGCAGCGTGCAGCGAGGGGCTTCTGCGCGTGGGGCTTTCGTGCACCGGCCCGAGCATCCCGGCAGCCTCGGCCTCCACGGCCGGTCCCGGTGGGCCCTCTGGTACCGCGGAGGCACCGCGGGGAGGAGCCGGGTGGTCGGTCTGTCTGTCGCCGGCTGACCGTCGGAGCTCCAGCCCTCTCGCCATGCCAGCAGCGTGCCTCTGCGTGCAGCAAGGCGCTCCTCGTGTTCAGCGCAAGCGGAGCACTTCACACATCCAGCGGTACACAAAGCGTATGCCTGCCTCGCTCGGTCGGCGAAATGACGATGGAGAAACGGGCACGTAATGACACGCAAGGAATAGTGTAAGCTCCTTTGCAACATGTGAAACACAGTAAGCAATAAGCACTGATTTGAGAAAGAATGATATTAAATAAGAATATTTGAACTGTAGTTCAACCTGCACACAGAGCGGAGGAAAAGCTGTTTGTTTTTTCAGCTTTAACTAAACGGGATCCAGTTCTTCAAAAAAAAAAAAAAATTTAAAACTGAAGTAAAAATTGAATCCCATTAATATTCCTAATGAATAAAAATGTGTTATTTTGTGGATGGCAGAGCTTTAATAATAGAAGGTATTATAAAAATCTGGATTGAATATTTACCAGATGTTCAATACAAAAGCCAACAAAATTAGCCCATATCGATGCGATAAGCAGGAAGAAATATAATAGCTTCCAGATCGCAACATTCCGGTACAAGAAACCATTGGAAAAGCAGGTCAATTCTTATATTAGTCAAATTCCTATTAAATTAGCCCGTACTTTTCAACAGGAAAATCTGCAGAACTCGCCCTATCGACATATTGACACGAGGCGTAAACATATTGCTTTGTGGCTCACAGCAATCCAACACCCCGCAGAGCTCGCCGCGCGCTGCTGCTCAGACCCTGGCGAAGTCGGGGCGGACGGGCTGCGCACGACATTTTGTGGGAGCGAAGCCTCGTGACAATATCCCCCACGGCCGTGGTTGCTCAAGGCATTACCTGAGTAAGGCTGCACTGTGGTAGGAAAAGATACACGGAAGGGAACAAATCCGCTCTTGCAGAGGGAGGCCCTGGATAAAGCAGGATTTAATCACGCTTTGGCACCCTTCTCTGACCGTGTGACACACGCGGGGCAGAATCTGCGCTCTCACTGGTGAAAAATCTGCGCTGCTCTAAGTCGAATTAGCCTGGATCAGTAGCAGAGCAAGGCAGGGGACAATATTTGTTCCCAAGTCTTCGGGCTGTAAGGCTCAGGCGTTTCTTTGGAGTTGATGACTTCAACATAAAGGGACGAGTATCAGCCCTGCTCTTCCACAGGAACCTAACATTGCTTTATTAAGGCTTTTGAAGAAATAGTTCTAGTCCTCCTCATTTACTTAACATCGTATAGTGGCTTTCTAAGAATTTATTCTCTGTGTTGTCAGAAGATCCTATTTAACACAGGCTGTAATTGTCTTGTGTGTCTAATTATTGTTCAGCCTTCTGTCAAGATGCTTTGACACTGCAAGCTCCCAGCAAACACAACTAGCATTTGAGAAAATGCGTAGACCAGTGAAAACCCCTTTGATAAATCTGAACCATAAAGTATCTGCTGAAGCAGTAAATCTGCATTTCTGTTACACTGTCAAATATACAGGTTAACATCTGGAAAGCGAGTTTGGGGAATTTATTCAGGGGAAAACAGAACAGGAATTAACTGCTTATGCTGGTATATCAAAAAACGCAAACAAAACCAAACTCTTGACCCTGTCACACAACATCCTTCTTGGGATGGTCAATGCCACTGCAGCCAGAGAGAAGAAGAGCGGATTTTGGGGAGGAAAGTATGCAGGGATGCCGAATAGTGGAAAGGAAAAAGGCAGGAAGGAATTACTGTGTGAATGTGAAGGAGAACAGTTTTTAAAAACCTCGTCAATATTTAGCAAGGTGGAATGTGCAGGTCCACCCTCTTTCATTATCAATACCCCCATCAGCTACCAGAGCTTACTTCGATGAAGGAATCAGAGGAAAACTGGAAAATACCTTCTGTTCAAGGCATGAGTCAAGTGTTGTTATTAATAGCACGCTTAATTCCAAGTGGCATCTAAATCAGGTAAGTCTGGGAAGGTAAAATGAAGGGGGAAAATTGCCATAAGAGTCTCTGATTAATGAGTAAAATACAATTATCTATTCTCAATGAACAGGCAGAGTACTAAACATTATGACCAACATTTTTAGAGAGCTCCCTGGACACGGCTCTAACCCAGCGCAGCTGCAGAGCGGCTGGGGAGGAGCAGCGTTACAGCCGGCCCCGAGCACGGCCCCGCACGCTGCACGCGGGGCAGGCGTCTGTGGGCTCTCTGCAACAGCCACGGTTCCCCGTGCAGTGCAGAGGAAGCAGAGCAGCCTCACCTGGGGATTTGTTCTGGTAACCAAAACCCTCGGGTTAAAACAGCCGGCACTGCCAAAGCTCCAATCCTTGCAGATATCCTCTATGCGCCTCAATCCTTTCTAAATCCCTTTATTGAGCTGATGCCTGCATTCCAAGGATGTAGGGTGAGACAGTACGGGTCGGGATCTTGCTCTTTTCAAATACTGCATGTTATTACTACTTTATCTAAGTTAAGCTCTGAAATGAAAACCATTCCTTATTCACTGAATTCGAGGTCTGAATTAACATTGTTTCTGTTGCTCCTTCCTGGTTCTGACTAATCTTAGCATTGTACCCGATGGAAAGTTTAACTTCACGGCCCACTGAAGGAGTTACTGCAACAGATACTGGTTTGTCTTCCACGAGATTAACGTGAGCCTCAGTGTTTGATATCCCTTGTAGGAATTTGTTCACTTCAGTAATAGCAATAAACTCCTGTCGTAGGGGTTTCTCAGTTACTTATGCTCCTGGCATCCATTGCCAACGAGGCTTTCACTTTGCTCAGTTTTTTGTTAACAAAAAAATCATGTTGTCCTTTGGTGTATGATGCTTTTCCAGCTATTTTTAGGTTCATTTGCTGTACTACGGCTGCCTGGCAGCAGAAGCGTGGCAGGATGTGATAGATGAGTTGTAGCTGCTGCTCTAAGACAGTACTGGTGTCAATCTATTTGCGCTAGTGCACAGGAATAAAGCAGTTATTCTGATCTTTTTTATATACTTAAACATTACTGAAATAAGATAAATGTAAAGTTTCCAGCTCAAGAGTAACCTAAAACCAGAAATAAAACCCAACTGTACTTTTTGCAAGAGCTACTAGCAGAAGCCCTTTTTCTGTTGTGTTTTTCCCTTCTCGGTGAGCCTGGCTAAAGTCCATTACCCCACATGGATCAAGAGAGTGGAAAAAGATGGAAAGATAGTTTTATGTGAGAAGATTTATGATTTCTGTAGGGAGAAAATGCTGAGTACACTCAGCCCCTGATTTGCAGAGCAGGCAAAGGGAATAACGCTGCCCCCGGGATGGGGCCACCCCTCTCTTGCCGCGAGTGCCACCAAAGCAGCCTGCAACCCACCTCTGCGCTGCTGAGCTCCGTGCCCAGCATACAGTCAGGGCAGAAAGCAAACTGCGGTCACGTAACCGCTGAGGGCACAAGGGAAGGTGCTTGCCAGGGAAGGTGTCTGAATTACCAAGGACAAGCAACGGCCTGGATTCTTCAACCGTGCTTGAAGCAACTCGCCTCCAGCTAGCAGGAGAGAATAGACAACACGGATGTCGGACAGAATTAATCAGTTTAACTTCTTTTGTCCACGCGGAAATCAAACCTTTTAGTGATATTCAGAGTCAGCATTATACATAGAATAAATTGTTGGCTGTGGTAATCAGCAATGATGAACAATTGTTATTAAGTGCAAAAAAAGCACTTATTAATATGAGGCTGCATCTCCAGGTCAGTATGGTTGTATGCAGTTTTATAAGCTACACACCTCATCCTGTACTGTAACTTATTTATTTCCAAAATATTTATCTCTTTTTTTTTTTTCTGAAAAAGCATGTATGTTTTATATTCCAGACGTAACCTGAAGAACAGGATTAACAGAGAAGCAACAGACTCTCCTCGCGGAAGAAAACGGAGCGCTGGAAACTGAAATGCTCTGTAGTAATTTGAAGTAAGAGTTATGTTTGATTTAAGATGATGAGCTTGAGCCTTGCCTTCTTGTTGTGTAATTTCAGACAACCATAAAGGATCTTAGCTAATATTTGTAATGGTATTGTGGTTCAGATTGGGTTTATGAGCATGTCATATGATACTTAGCACCAGAAGGTGATGTGTTTCAATAGAGATACATATGTATTTCCAAAACTTTTCCAGGAACAACAAAGAGGATTTGTTCTGAGAGAGCTCAGAATGTCTCTTCCTTAAAAATGCGATACTTAGCAAGCAAGTGGAAATAAATATATATTTTTTTCTTATGTATCGTGTTTCTGCATTCTGGGGACTGAGTGAGAACTGCAGCCATGGACTAAGGTTCACAGTGTTTAAGGAAATGCTTTGACAAATAACAATAATAGTGTACTTTTGCAGGGTTGGGGTAAAATATCTTACAGAGTATTGTAACCGGCCATTCTCTGAACAAATATGAAGTTTCCTGTCTGTCCTTGTGAGAATGCCACGCTGGTTTCCAAATCAGCTTCTGTCTTGGCCTCACAGATAGGACTGTAAATTAAAGCCTGTACAGAAAGCAGTAGCATTTAACTGTCTGGATGCTTCAGCTTTATAGTCTGTGTAAACCTGCATAATTGTGCTACGCTCTGTCTTCCTGAGTTTTACAACAACATTCCTATTTGCATCAAATCCTGGAATGTTAATTTTCATCTCTTATTACGCTGAAGAACAGTTGAGGTTCCTTTTATTAAGTCATCCAGACTTCCACCTGCTTCCTGAGGGCTAAATTTGGCTGAGAAAACCATTGTAACGTTGTGTAATTAATTTGCCAGTCAAATAATTTCTTCAGGGCTATAATTTACTTATCCGTCTGCAACCCTAATGAATCTCCCAGTTCAGTGCTTTAATCCTGTTTTCTGCCTTTTTATCTCCTTTTTGACTCTAACTTTCATAATTCTTACTATTGAATGGGAATAACAAAAAAACAGCTAAATATTTGGATTCTGTAGTACGCATTGCGTGTCTGGGAACTAATGAAACACTTCCCTGCTTTACTCCTCCAGTTCTGGCAATCCACCACATCAAATACGGGAGTTAACTCGATAAAAAGCAAAGATGTGAAAATACAGGAGAAAAAGTGATTTGCATTCGGAGGACTTAAGACTGTAACTTCATTCCAACCCAGTGTAGCGCATGTGCAGAACTTCCTCATTGTTATTCTGAGCACTGTGTTCCCTGATTAATGGGACTAGGGAAAAACTATTTGCTAAGTGTAAAAGTTGGCAAATTTTTGAGTTGTTTAATTTTGCAAATCACAACTGTCCTGTGTTTTTTTTTTTGTTTGTTTTGTTTCCTAACACATCTATTATTTTAAAATGGTTTGGTAAGTTTCACAAGTAAGTAGTCAGTGTGTTGTTCATAAGCTCTGTAATTTGTTGCTTTGGTTATGTTTTTTCTGATCTCTGACAGGAACGTTTTTTCAAGGAGGACAGGAATGCTAAATAAGGTATAAATAATGCCAGAGATCTGTGAATAGTCTGCACTGACTCACCTAGGTACTCACAAATGCATGGACAATACGATCATATGATAGAAGAAAAATAACTTTAGCTGCATATTTATAAATGTCTGGTGCCATTAAAACAGGCTCTGGCAATAGGTCAAGACTTCTAAGAGACAGTACGCAGCCCTTCAGCACCAAAAAATTAAGACAGATGGCCCATGCTGAGACCAGAGATCTTGTTCAGGCCGGACTGTGTAAAGCCATGAACGTGGATGGTTGGATGGGATCGATGAAATGAACTATCTTCGCATATTTGTTCTATGGTGCCGTGTTTTAGTTCTGTATTTTATTGAATTAGTGTGTTTATTTTAAGAAGGAATTTTGACTGCAAACATTTAATTCCGGGAACGAGTGCAATCATAGGAAACCCTATCAGAAAAAAAAAAGCCTCTCCCCTCACAGTTTTGTTGGAATCGTTCTTGTGAAGTCTGTACGTTGGGTAACTTTGAAACTGAGCTCTTTTCAGGCTGGATCAACGGAATCCATCAGCTTGGAGAAAAATTGATGTGGAAAATACAGAGTGAACTTCAACGTGTGTTTAATGAGAACTGATGAAAAATGCAAAATCTTGATCAGATTCAATGAAAACCATATCCTGAGGGACAACGAAGGCCTCCGTTAAACGCGAGTACCATTGGTGAGGTACCAGGAATGAGTTAATCCCACTAAGAAACGCAAGAGGAGGGACGGCCAGATAACAGAGTGACATTGTTTTTCCCTGATGTCAGCATAGAAACCCAAACACAAAGAGGTGAATGTAGTCCTATGAGAGAGCTGTTGAGAAAGCTGAATGTTGAGTTTGTGCCGAGGCATACAGCAGAATTAAAAACTACTCCGTGCAAGATGACAAAGTGTTTCCTGGAACCAGAGGCTGCCTCCAGACATCTGGACAAGACCAGGGCTGTGCGGACAGTCAGGATCATGAAATGCGTGTGCAGTATCACTGGGAACTTTATTGCTCCTACGGCAGCAACAGCTCTCGATTTCTGCTTTCTGAAGTTTTAAGAACACGCAGTGTTGGTAGGCTTGAGTTTACCACTGGGGAGATTTATAGCTATACATGGGTCATTTTGATTTACTGTATAGTTCAGTGTAAGGCAAATTATTTCCTCCTGTAGGATCCACGTGTTGAGTCTTGCCTGAATACCTCAATTTATTCTGTATTTGTTAGGTGGTGGTCTAGAGGATATTTAGATCTAGCAGCGATAGAGACTTTGTTTCACTATAACACAAGCTGCACATAAACTCTTGCACGGGCAACACAGGAATATTAATTAAATACTTGCTGATATGCTTTGGATCTGTACCTGCTCTTCTCAGCAACTTGAATGTGCTCTGCTGTGACCTGCCTCCCGAAGAGGAAGTTTCACAGGGGGATTGATTGTCCCTCAGAGCTGCACATCCATGCAGACACAGTAATACCTGCATTCAGACCATATTCATTTTCTGCTATTCTAAGATCTACAGAAGGCTAAACTAAAGGAGAAAAAAAAAAGTTTTTAATGGCTTTGTGCTTTTATTTCAGGGATTGGTGTCAACCTGCTCTGAACCTTTAACTCCGTCCTGTTATGAGCCACTGTTATTCTGTGCTTTGTGTTAAAAGACAAGTGAAAATGTGAGTTGTTGATGTTACGAATTTCAAAATCGGCAGCACTGGAGGAGCAGTGTTCAGCGGGCAGTGCTGAAACATCCACGGCTGCCTGTGGCAGCTTGTCGTAGTGCTATAAATTAAACCCACTCTAGTATTACGTGCCACAGTGTGGATGCATATTGAGGGCAGAACAGCGCTTGTTACGGAGACAGTGCTCAGGTTCTGAAAATAAATCTGAAAGGCGTGTGGGACCAGACAGTTCCCACTGAAGCTAATGGAAGTTGCTGGTTTTGCTGGGAATGCACAACCAGAAGAGCCCGGGTGTTTGTTTTTATTTTCTTTTAGTAGCAGGGCTCTGTTTTCACCAAGTCCACATTTAGGTTGGAACAAGCCCAGGAGAGGTGCATTTTATGTTAGGAGGTACCTAGTCACTCAAGTTGACGACTTAGAAGCCGCAGATTTGTTAGGAAAATCTGAGGTAGCGGAAGACGGTGCTGACACGGATGTGTGCGTTAGCACACGGCATCCCCGCCTATTCTTAGCAGTCCCCCCCCGGCTCCCGGGCCTCGACCGACGGGGCCCTCGCGGCTTTGGCGAGGCTGCCAGCGGGGGCGCTCGGGCCCCGTCAGGGCCGGGCCGGGGCCCCCGAGACACGGCCTGGAGCTCCGGCACCGGGCCCGGGGCTGGCGGGGCCTCGGTGCGCGCGGCGGGCCGGCGGCCCGGGCCCCTCAGCGTGCGGCGGGGCCCGCCCCTCTCATAGCGCGGCGCGCAGGGCTCGAGCAGCCGGGGATGTAGCTCAGTGGTAGAGCGCGCGCTTCGCATGTGTGAGGTCCCGGGTTCAATCCCCGGCATCTCCAGCGGCTTCTTTTGCGCGGGACTCGTCCCCCCGGCGCCGCGGGAGGGCCTGGCGCGGCCCGGGCCCGGTGGCGCCGCTTTTTGCCTCCCGGTAACGCCTCGGCGCGGCGCGGGAAGCGGCGCGGGGCCGCGGTTCCTCTGCAGCTCAAAAGCGAGCGGGTTGCGGCGAAACGGAATGGGAAAATAAATAAATAAATAAAAGGGACCTTGCATTGGCCGGGAATCGAACCCGGGCCTCCCGCGTGGCAGGCGAGAATTCTACCACTGAACCACCAATGCGCGCGCTGAGTGCCGCCCTGCTCTCCTCTCTGCTGCTGTCCCTCCTAACTGCACGCCCACGGCCAGCAGCCCCAGCCGCCATCCCCACGATAAAACACTCCCAGAAAGTTAGCCACACCTGTAGGCACCCTTCCTCTAACAGATTAAAAAATCTATAGATCTGCTTAATAAACCCAGCATGCTTTACATTTAAAAGCTTTCAGAAGAAGCAGCAAGAGGTTTACGTTTGTTCCTCTACATTCCTTACGTTGCCAGAGGAGGCCACCAGTTACAGTACAAGATGGTTTGCACCGTGGTGTAATGATGGCATGTTCCATCAACTATGTGCGGTCTCGGCATTTAGTTTGCCTTGGACATGCTCCCAAGAACAGCCACACACCAGACAAAGAATTAAAGCAAAAGCAACATTAAACATTTTGCACCAGGCGAACATCAAGGTGCGTGCATGAGAAGAACAGCTGTGCTAAAACACGTGCTCCCGAGACGATGAACACCTACCACCAATCTTCTCATGAAAGGTTGCAAGCAGGTTTTTTCTTCTTGGATTAATAGCAATTTGACACTGCAGATAACATTCTGATTTCCTCTGTGAACATGTATCAATTCCAGAATGTAGGCTTCCCTATGCAGAGCAGTGTTTATCAATTGTGGAGTTATTACCTAACTGTTCCAATTGCATGCTCACTTCATGGAGAGGATGGACTATTTTCTGCATGAATAAAGCAGAACCTGAACAAAACTTGTATTCTCATTGAGTCTGGAAACAAAAGTGAGACCAGTTTGTCTGTCACCCTGTCAGATACTAGGGGCCGCTATTTCACAGTCACCCTCGACCCAGTGGACCAATGCAGGCCAGTAACAAGGCCATCACAGCTCCCATTTCCTCTAAGCTTCAACTTCCTATTTTCCTTTGTCAGAAAGCAACACAATAAATTCTTCAAGTAATAATTATTATTTAGGCTATTGCTTACAATTTCACCAGTCAGCCCTGAAAAACTGTTTTCCCAGAACCAGAAAAACCCAAAAGAGTTAGGCAGATGTGAAACATACTCGTACTGAGAAGACTCTAATGTACTGTTTCAATAGATCTGACAGCCATGCCGAGGTAAACAGCAATAGCTGATGAAATGGTTTCCGCCTTACTTTTATCCTCTTACCTCCTTCCAGTTCTGCTGAGCCGAGATCCTGGACGGCAGGGGGTGGTCAGGCAGCGGGACGGATCTGGCAACATCTGTCCAAAGCCACGTGGAAACCAGCAGAGCTCCATAAGGCAGAAGAGTCCTCGGGCTGCTTCTCCTTGGCCCACCAAGGCGGTAAGCAGAAGAGGCTGTGTTTCTGTGGAATCGCTGCTTGTTAGAGGATCATCAAACAGACACTCACCACAGCAACAAACTTTGCACAGTTATCAACAACATGCCATTCCCAGAGTAAAAATGAAAGCAGTTCTTGCTCTCATAGTTAGTAACTTAGAGAACTGTTTCCCATGTCTGTTAGACAATGTTTTGCATCTGTGGACATTGGCTGAAGAGCTCAGTAAATCAGGAGGATTTTGGCTCGCTGGAGCTTGAATGTTGCTCCAGAACATGCTCCGGAAACCCTTTTTCAAGCAGCATGACACAGGCTCGCACTTAATTTCCCTTTAAAAATGACTGCGTTGGAGACTGCTGAATGGAGAGGATCAAGACCTATAATATTAGAAAATGACAGTCCAGAGTCACAGAAGTGGTGAATATTTCATGAGATTGGTTCAGCTGATTAATTATCTACATCCTATTCCAATGAGACAAGGAATCCGTCGGAGTTTATTGTCTTAATCAGCACAAAGGCTTGTAGAACGCTCCCAGCAAAATCAGTGCAGAAGGGTATGTTTTGAGTAAGGCTACCAGAACATTACAGGAATATTAAGTGAATGTACTATCTTACAACAAATTTAAGTACAAACAGTTCATAAAAACATGTGTTCTGTAGCTTTCATCCATAAAACATACATAATTTTAGAAGTTCAGTAAATGGCTTGAATGGCATCAAGAATCCAGCTTTGTACAACATCGAGGGAGCATCAAGGGAGCTACTTTCAGTTGAGATTATTCTGAATATACTTTTGTACGTTTCTAACCAATACCCAATGAACAGATGAGGAGGATTATCTTTTTAGAGACTCAGGCCATCATTCCCTTCATTTTAGTTCAAAATCTTTCAGGTGCTTCAGGAGCTGCTATAAACCTTCAGCAGAAACAAGGAAGGCAAAACTTGTTATAGGAAGAAAGAAAAGTATTTTCTGAGGCCTTTTTATCCCCCCCAAAAGGGACAAATACACTTCCTTCCATTCCAGGTCTCCTTCAAAGGGGCTCTGATCTTGCTGCTTCTTGACACGGCATCTTCATACGGGGCTCTGCTGCTGCAAGGTACAACTGATGGGTTCCGGGCGCTGCTGCTGACCCTGCCATGCACCTCTAACGAGGACGCCGTCGCTCAGGGGCACTTCTAGCCTCCAACAGCTCACGTTCAGGTGGTACAGTTGCATTAGGAATAAGGTAAGGCTTGACAGAAAGGCAGTGGTAAAACAGCTCAAATCAAGCTTAATACTGCAGGTGCAAATTACCTGGGGTACAGTAAGCAGATGGCGTTCATCCCCTCTTCTCCACCTGGTATGGCCATACATTCCCATGTCACACAGCGCAATTATGGATGTGCAGCCACCCACATTTAAATTGCAGTTGCGTCAATCCCTGCATTGGCATACCAAAAAAAAGTGAGATGTTACAAATGTACCTCTACTGTTTGCTCTGATTCACCTTTTCATGTCTCGCTGTATTAAATGGAGTTCTTGTCAGAAATAATTCTTAGGGAATAATTCAGACTGACCTGAAACATAAAATACCTCTTTGTAAGAAGAAATGGCCTGGTCACCCCTTCCTTAACTGACCAGTACCTAATTCCTAATAGTACTAGGAAAATCCAGACAACAGTTATTACTGCCCCAAAATAATGATAAATAACTGCAGGCCTTTCAAAATGGTTTCTAAAAGCCTCCTTAAATAAAGGCTTCCAGAGCGTCCTCTTGTCTCTCTTTCCAAAGTGCAGAAAATTTATACCATCCCTTGGCAGCTCCTCCGCTGAGCACAATACGTGCATATCAACTTGATTTTAACAGGTCAGGGAGTAAGTTGGGCACTTAAAAATATCTACTTACCTAAAAAGACAAATGAATCTGCGTTGTGGAGCCTTCAGCAAAGACTGTTCAAACAAAACAAACAAAAGAATCGTGGTGATCTTTTAGGCAAGACTTATAATGTAGAACAACTTGTCAGGGCAGGTTACAGCTCTAAGGACTAGCAATTTTGACAGTGTCCCTTTGAGCGCAGGGAGAGCACAGGGACTGGTAGGACAGCAAAAGGTCACTTGGTCACACGTATCTGCTGCCTCTTTTACGTTTATCTCAAGACCCACTAGGCTTGTCCCAATTAATTATTAAAATCTGCAGGGAAAATATTTCTGTAGATAAAAAGGTACGATATTAAATTCCGGGGAAGCTGGAAGATAGCGAGTGTGGTCAAAAGCAGTGCTAAAAAGCACCTGAGCCATGATATCAAACCCACAACCTTCACACATCAACAGAAGTCATTTACATCTAGCAATGTTTATGTGTTTCAAATGGAAGAGAAATGGAAACTTCCAGAATTTCCCATCTCCCTTTGTTTTCATCTGAATTGTTCTGTATTACAGGAGGTCACAGAACCCAAATTGGTACGATATATGTGGATCTTTCAAACAGCTTTTTCCAACACTACTATTGGTGGTTTTTGTTTGTTTGTTTGCTTGCTTGTTTTCTAGTGATCTGCATAGGTCACTTACAAATCTGTGGACACCCTGAAAATATTTGTCCCAGTTATTATTTAAATGCTGACAAACAAAAGCTATCAGCCAAGCAATGCTAGAGAAATGGACATTAGAAAAAGAAGAAGAGAGTCCAATCTTGTATTTCTTCATTAATTACTGGAATATTAGGCTAAGGCTTTGAAAGTGATTGTATAAGTCTTTGGACAGGTTTTCTAAGTTTTTTTCCTAAACAATTCAATAGGGAAAATGTCTGGATAAAAAAGCAAATGGGTGTATTCACATCAGCGATGCTGGTCTGTCATTGTCTCAGAGAAAAAAATAATAAAGCACAAATTCCAAAAAGCTTTTTCTATTCCACATTCTGAATATAATCCCTCCCTCTGGCATATGTAAAGAGAAAACAAATTTTAAAGGCTTTTTTTCACATTTCCCACCACAATAAAAATCTTTATAAACAACAGAAAATACACACTTAAGTAGCCCAAAGAGTCGAGCTTTCTAAAGATATCGCCCATCTCTTCTCTCTCTCTCCCAATTAAATTAGTATTCCCTATTGGACCTAGCTCAGGTTTGAGCCCCAGAAAAACACTGGTACTCTGCCTGCACTCCTGCACATCGCTTCGTACCATTTCCTGGCTCTCCTGTAGTTAAGATGCCTGCGCTACCATTGCAGGGAGAGGCCAATTAATTATTGTGTTTGTTCTGCAACAAATAATGTGACCTGTGACCTTATTCTTTTAAAACTGCAATTTTTGCATTTGCTTCTGTGACTCAGCCCTGATTTGTTATCTTTATATAACAGCAAACAATAAGACATAATTATGATGATAACACATTACTTCCGTTTTAATAGAAAAATGAGCCTCTTTCTCTTTTCAGACATGCACACAAACACAGGCACACACACAGAAACGCGGTGGGCCTTTTATCTGCTGAGTGTAGGGGGGAAATATTCAAACGCAAGCAATACAGCCCTGCTGCAGCTGGTAAAGCGAGCATGTGGTATGAAGCAATGCAGTTGTATTTCCGAATGACACCTGATACCAGCAGCCAGAGCTGGGAACACTGTAAAATGTTCAATCACAGCCGTGACTAAGTACTTTTATTTTCCAGGGGTGGGACCTACCATGCATCCTGCTTTAAAAAAATCGCAGCTGAGAGATTCTGTTTCTGTTTCTGTCACTTCTTTCAACTTCTCTACGATTATTACCCCTCGCTCCTCACAAAGACATTTTCCTAAAGACAGAGTAGGAGAAAACATATTTGTGAATGTATGAACAGATTTTCTTCTCATGATACATAACTTTGGCATGCAGTCAGGAAATGATGATAATCTCTTTCTCTATCTTCCCTTGCTAATGAAGAGAAACTGCCTCTGGGGTTAAGGACAAAAGGTGAACTCTCCCTGAACACAATTTACACCTGCTGGGCACATGATTGCAGGCATCCAAAATTCTTGTCTTGGCAGGTGTCCCAGGGACCAAGCCACACGCACGCAGACTAGGGAGGTAATGTTTTGATCCAGACATGAAATAAAAAACGCACTCAAGAGGGATGAATTCTGTGATACATCAAGGCATTCCAGGTTTTGCTTAGCCTTGTAAAAATCTTGCACTACTCAAACTTATGAAGACCAGTTTTTACCAACCAGTAACCAAGACAAAATCACAGCTGTTGGTGGAAAGCCTAATCAAGGGAGGAAAGAACCGTCCGTCCTTCCCTCATTTGTTGGTAGCTGGGTCTGGAGCGTTTGAAGAACCCATCCTGGAATGAGATGTGATCCTCATAAAAGTTTTCAGTCCTTCTGGGATTTCCCTTTTATGTGACAAGCAGCACAGGATTTTTTATCCCCTTCATGAGTTTGTTGCTTTGGAAGAGTTCATGAAACACAGAATTTCTGGAATGCATGATGTGCTTCCCTAGAAACTGGATGTAGACACATTTTACACCATACACTGTCTTGTTTTGAATTGATCAAAATTTACCATAAATTGATGCTGACAAGGCAGCTACATCCAGGTAGACAACATTTAGGAGTGAAAATCCTTGTTTCCTAGCCCAATTATTCTTATACCTTTCTCACGAAAGGAAAGGAAAGGAAAGGAAAGGAAAGGAAAGGAAAGGAAAGGAAAGGAAAGGAAAAGGAAAGGAAAGGAAAGGAAAGGAAAGGAAAGGAAAGGAAAGGACAGGAAAGGAAAGGAAAGGAAAGGAAAGGAAAAGGAAAGGAAAGGAAAGGAAAGGAAAGGAAAGGAAAGGAAAGGAAAGGAAAGGAAAGGAAAGGAAAGGAAAGGAAAGGAAAGGAAAGGAAAGGAAAGGAAAGGAAAGGAAAGGAAAGGAAAAAGAAAGAGAAAAAGAAAGAGAAAAAGAAAGAGAAAAAGAAAGAGAGAGAAAGAAAACAGAAAAGGAAAGGAAAAAGAGAAAAGAAAGAGAAAAATGAAAAAAATTAAAAAGAAGAAAAAGAAAAACCAACCAAAAAAAAAAGAAAAGCAAAAAGAAAAACAAGAAGAAAAAGAATTAATCCATAATCTCCTGGGGCTTTTTCTTTCATTTTCAGTTCCTTCTGTTCAGTTGAGGTATTCCCATGGAATGGACTCTAAACCTGAGTATCTATGGAGTGCACTAATTCCCTCTGTCACTGGAGATCTTGTTTTCTTTTAAAAGCACTACCAAGTCTCCTAATTTGTCTGGTGTAAAAACTACTTCCAGCCTGAATATCACTTACTTTGCAAAACTTCTGAAAGCCAACCCTTGCAGTTGTTTACTGACTTTAAATGCCACCTAGAGAATTGATAGCCATACATTTATTATTGCAGCATCCAATTTAGCTCATGCAGTTATATCTGACCCAAGAGGGAGGGATTAGGTTCCTACGGCCTCCTCAGATGGGACCTGTCGCTGACATTCAGCCGGCCAACAGGTGACTGGAGCGTGCCTCAAGGCCGCCGTGTGGGAGGGAGCTGTGCCCCATCGCTCAGCGCGGCAGCAGCTTGTTTTTCTGTGCCTGATAGAAAACACGTCTCATGCTGCCTGTAAAGCATGTTGACTAAGCAGTGAGCACGGAAGAACGGCAATAAAAGCAGTTTCTGGGAGGCAGCCAAGAAGCATGGTTAGAGACAGCTGATCCCCGTATGCCTGGAAAGCAGGGACACACGGGCAGCGCCGTGCCCGGGGCGCGCAGGGGCCCTGCGTCTGTGGCACCGGCTGTGTCGGGCAGCTGAGGCGGGCTGTGCCTGGACACAGACAGACCCACGGCGGGGCGTCTGGGGACACAGCCGCAGGATCAGCTAGTGCTTTGGTCTAGTGTGGAAAAGGAGATCCTAAACACCTGTGGAACCACAGCTGCAGGGCACTACAACCTACAGTTGCTGGGAAAAGCGCAGCCGAAAGTTCAGCAATGAGTTTTAGAGGGGGAGGAAGATCCTGGTGTATTACTATCGCGTGTCTGGCTTTCTCGCTGCAAAAGAAGCAACAGCCAGGAGTCTCCAGGTGACTCCCAAAAACACACAGCCGTGTTTGCCGGCCGTGTCCCTAGGAGGCTGGCACATGGGGACCAGGATGAGGAACAGAGAGCCACTACCAGCCACAGCCTGTGACAGGTGCTCTTCCAAGGCCCGCCACTGGCTATCACCAAGTAGAAGGCAGAGAACAGAACAAAGATACACAAAATGTCTCCAGGTGTCACCCACTGCTATGTCACACACCTCACTTCCAAGCCTCACAGGGCAAGTGCCTGATTTAATTGTTGGAAGTTCAAGATTGGAGATTTGCTGTTTTGGAGAGCTAAAGAATTGGGAAGCTTTCAGTTCAGGAAAGCCTCAACAGGGAAAAACAAGCCTGCAAGCCCTGCGCTGCAAAAGCGAAGCGCGATCCCCTGGCCCAGCACCTGTGGGGGTGTTCCCTCGCATGTCCCTCACATGGTGGGCTTCGTTACCTGTGCCCCAGACGCAGCACGCCCGAAGGTGGGAAGTCTGCCTTCTTATCTGCTAAGGCTCGGATTAACTGCTACATGGTGCTTCTGCCAAGTCCAGTAAAAATCAGTACGTCAGCAGGGTTTCGTAAGAAACTGCAGTTCAAGGAGGAGGGTAGATGTATCAGGTCACTGAGAGGCAGCCACAGATGCAGCTTCTTCGCCAGCTTCACGGCACACGAGGGCTGCTGGAGAAACCTGAAAGTAACGAAATGTGAACCTGGCTCTGCACGCCCGTCACGCACCACCTCTTTCACAAAGGTGACCCCTCCGAGGTGTGGTGCTTTTCTGGGCAAGAACTGTACGAGTGCCTCTGTAAATCATCCGGATCCTGCCTGCGGTGGCCCTACCACAGCCAGGAGCCCGCTCCCCGCTACCAGCTCTGTCAGCTGGGCGCCCGCCTGGGGCCCCACGAGAGGCGCAGGCGGCTGCCCGGGCAGCGCTCCCGCCCCAGGGGCAGCGCCCCGCAGGCCGGCACGCCGGGATCCCCAGCGCCGCGGTGCCACGGCCGTGCTGCGGGCCTCGGCGGGGCCGGGCCGGGCCGGGCTCACCGCCCCCCGCCGGGCGGGACGGCGGGGCCGGGCCGGGCCGGGCCGGGAAGGGCAGGAGGGGCCGGGCCGGGCCGGGCGGCCCCCGAGCGGCGCCATCCGGGCAGCCGCGGCCCGGCCCCGGGCGCGCCCAATATAGACCGGGGCGGGGAGGCCGCCGCTCCGCTCCGCTCCGCTCCGCGCCCCTCTCGCAGCGCCCGCCTCCGGGAGCAGCCGCGCCGGCGGCGGCCGAGCGGTAAGGGCCGGGGCCTAGCGCCTGCACCAGCCCTGCCGGCACGGGCACCGGGGCCCGGCCAGCGGGGCGGGCGGCGGGCACGGACGGGACGGGGGCGGCGGGCGGCGAGGCGGCTTCGCTGCGGGGCCGGGCGGCGGCGGGGCCCGGCGCTGGGGGCCCGGCGCTGCCCGCGGCCGGGGGGCTCCGGGGGGCGGCCGCCCCGGGGCCGGTGGCGGTGCGAGCATCCCTGCGGCGCTGAGCTGCCCCGGGGCCCTGCCCTCCGGGTGTGCGGCGCGACCCGACCCAGGCCCGCTTCTGCCGAGGGCTCCCGGCCCTCTCCCCGGCTTCCCAGAGCCTTGGGGCGCAAGGGAGGTTTGGGAGGAATGAGCACGTTTTTAGAGCGTGCGGCGCTTCTCGGAAGGCGGCCTGCAGCCCTCGGCAGCCCCCAGCGCCGCTGCCCCTGCGCGGGGGCTCAGCACCCCGACACGGCTCCTGGCTGCGGGCGCAGCCCGGCTGTGTGCCGCTGCACAGCTGCCTGCGCGCCGCGGTGCCGGACGGCCGGGCGTCTGCGGCCTTTCTGCAGGACCCGTCTCCAGACTTTCTTTCTCTTGTTGACCCCCTAGAGCAGCCCCCCGTTGTAAAACAGACGCGTAAGGGCTGTGAGTGTGGGTGCTGGGCGCAGGGTAAGCGTGGCTGTAGTAACGTCGAACTTTGGAGGAGGAAAGCAGGGTTACTTCACTTGCATTGCGTGCTTTCATGGGATCCTTTCTGGGTGAAAGTGCTCCAGTGTAACAAGTAACTCTTGAACTTGTTCTGACTTCTTATCTCTTCTAATCAGTCACTTCAGTAAATCTTTGTAAGACCATTACTGTGGGGCAAAAGGTACAAGAGTGCATGTGGAGGCCCTGACTTTAAAACGTCTGGATTTGGTACCTGCTGAACTCACCGTGCTATTTACTGTAGCCTGGTAGGAAGGATGCTCTGAAAGCAAGCTCCTTCCCGCCTGCTGCTACGAGGTGGGAGCTCTTTTCTCCGCTCTGAAGTAGCTGCGGGGTTGTGCTGTGCCCAGCTCCTAGCTGCACTTAGTAACGTTTCCTCACTGCTGTACGAGGCCCTCACTTCAGAGAGCTGCAGCTGCGCTGAGCCCTCTCAAGGGGCAAAGGTATTGAATTTATGGGAGGAGCGGCCGCAGGAGCACATCTCCAGGCTTGCCAGTTGCAGCCAACGGGTAGATAAAAAAAGGCAGGGCAGCTGCAGAGTCAGGGGCTGCTGTGCTTTGAAGACTTGGAGCGGTCTGTGCATGAATCTGTTACTGCTGTGGACTCTTACATTTATCATCTGCTAGTTCTCAGGTTGTGGCTCTGCTTCTCTGTATGTTTTATTTTCATTCTCTGTACTTGTAGTCTGCCTGTGTACTGAGCTCTCTGTGAACCGTTACTGCTGTTCTGTATTTCCAGCCAGGGAGCTCCCTGCGTGCGAGGCTTGCTCAAGTGTAATTACACTGCCATTAGTCTGAAGACTCTGAGGTCCTTTCGTAAGATAATCTTCTAACCATGGATAAGGAACAAGCTTGGTGAGGTGGCTGTCAGGAGCATGGTATATTTTTAACTGAAGTTAATCAGGCCTTTGCTTTTACTCATTTGGTTATAGGTACGGTTCCTCAGAAATGCTTAGTGATGGGGAGTGGTGACTGATAAGTAGCTAGTGATGAGTCAGTCTGATATTTCAAGGTCTTTAAGTGTTGCTGGTTAAGTATAATCCAGTTTAAGCTCCTCTATATTAACCATAAAAAAGAACGGATGTGCACATTGTTTTGTGTAATGATGTGTGTACGCATACACAGAAGTATAGCAAAAAGAACTTCATGAGCTAGGCCCTCACTACATAACGTAGTAATTTCTCTGGAGATCCATTGCTGCCTGGTAATCTGTCCCTATTAGAAGTTTAGGAAGCTGGATAGGTTCAAAGGCCTTCAACGCAAACCAGTTTTCCAAATGAAAGCTCATACAGGTTCCCTTCTGCTCTCTAGTTTGCCTTCACAATTCTCTGCAAACTTTAGCAAATATTTAAAATAAATGTGCTTATTTTTTTTTCCCCACAATGTCCAGTTTGCAGCTGTTGCTTTCTTCTTTCAAGTGTAAGTATCTCTGGCTTTGAAACAAGGGCTCTCATTTGCAGCTAGCTCTGTTAAGCAGCAGCTCGCTTCTGTCAGGTGCCGTGTTGTGGTGTGTGTTTACGTGCTGGCAAACAGGATTCGAAGAGTTGTTTCACCTTTTTCCAGTATGTGGGACTATGCTGTGCTTTATTTAAAACAGGGCTCTGACAGTGCAGCATACGTTAGCTGAGTCCTGCTGTACGTTGCCTGGCTTTCCACCTGCAGTTTGCGCCTGTTCTGCTGGGGATTGGCAGCGTCACGGCGGGTGTGCCGCTCCAGCCGGTGGGAGCTCATTCGCGCGAGCGGGGCTGCGCGGTTCTGCCCCCGGAGGATGGGGGGCTGCCCGTGGCCGGCCTGCCTGCGGGCCTGTTGCCTTCCCGGGGTGCGCCCAGAAGTTGGGGAGCACCGAGCAGTCGGTGGATGACTGGGACTGGAGGTGGAGACGAACGTGAAATAAAAGTTAGAGTAGAGGCTGCAAAACAACCTTAAGTAGATCAGACAGAAGTGGGAAGATCTCCCGTTAAATAAGGAAGACCTCATGTGCCTCAACTGCTTCATGGGTGTCGGTGGGCCTGGGCTGGAGCTACTCGCTGACAAGCGGTGTGCACGCCCGCGGGTATCCTGGAGGCCGTTCTCAGCAACGGCCCTCTGCTGTGGGGCTGCGCTGCAGCCGTGCCTCGGCTCTTGCTAACGTAGGTGCACTGGTACTCTTGCTTCCAAAAAGCACTACTTTAGAAGACATTTTTGTGTTACATAATGAACAAACATCTTGCAATCAAAACTCTTTTGCAGGATCGTAGCATTGATTTATTTTATTGGTTTTGGCAGTGCAGAAGGAGAAGCATTTTTTATCCCTAAGTAGCTGTGTTTGAGCTAGGTTCCCAAGTGACTGTAACTCTGTCTTGGGGGTTTCCAAATGCCAGATGAGCCAGCCCCAAGTTATAAATTGAAACGCTGATGGATGCTGAGTTGCTGTTTCTCTGCTGGCTGGGTACTGAGTCTTGGATTGGGACTCTTCTGCTTAGCAAAGTGTTTCTCAAACCAAGCGCTAGTTCTGACTTCTGAATGCGTGCCCCTCCTGCTTGGATGGGATTTGCATGTGCTATCGGGTTTCTCAGTCTTCAACCCGGAGTACAAAACTAGGCTACTTCCTTGACACACCTAAGTAATTACCTAATTTGTAGTTGTTTTTGAGCAGGTACCTGTTTGTATATGCAGGTCTGTGCCCAATCTTGTAATAAGCAAACCACTGTTTATTAAACCTTTCTTCCTCCAGTGCCTGACTTGGGAGAGAGGGAGGGAAGAAACTGTAGGCATTGGCAGGTACTAGGATCGAGTTGAATTTGTGGGGCTGTCTAACCAAACCTCTATCAAATATGAGGTGATTGAAGAATATGCACAAAGAAGGGTGAACGTCGGTCCAATAACTGTCTGTAACTTACAGTATTTGCGAGTTAGTATTGTCTGTGCGTGGTGGATCTTATGGCTGGTATAAATCCTCACTCGTGTGGGGAGCAAGAATGACTATTTTGAACTATTTAAGCTGGAAGACTACGTTGGCAAACAAAAACGTATGAGAATCGTTCTGCATAAATTTAGTCAGTAACCAGGCTGGAGACGAGGCTTCTCACTCCTTGCGTGGCTGGGGTTTGAAGTAACGTTTCAGTAGGACTGGAGGGAATTTAAATACTTTCCTGGTAAAACTTGTAAAATATGTTGTGATGTTTATGTGATGAGGAAGCCCAAAATACGGATGGCCTCAGTGTTTCTAAATGTTCCTGTTAATTGTGAGGTACAGTGCTTGGAATTGTCATCCACAAGTATGTATCACCTCCTTGTCAGAAACGTGCTGCCTTTTCTGGCAAGATTATTGCTATCTGAAATGCCAAGGAATATTTATCAGTTAGATACCCTCCACACCTCGTTACCTGCAAGAGGTTTTTTTCTTTTTTTGGGTGGTGGTGACACAGGAGAAAAAGCGGTTAGGTCTAAAGATATAAATACAGGAGAGAGAAGTCAAAGTTTATTCCTTGTAGGATAGTGCTTAAAGCAGTTGGGGTGTCATCTAACGCCTGGTGGGAAGATCCTGGTCACCTAAGTACAAAAGGCGAATCAAGAAGCTTGAAGCAGTGGGGACCAAGAGAAGGATGAGGGTAGTATGACTCTTTTTGCCTTGTTTTTCCTTTATTTTTGTGCGTGACATGCCATGCAGCTACTTTTGGGCATGGTAGCCGTGCTGGGTGCCTGTACTTGCGCGTGGGAAGGCCTTTCCCCATATGGTGAACTGCTGCATTGCTTCCGCTAATTAGTGGAAGTTGGCCTGGGGGGGGTTTGGGCTTCTGAGTTTTGGGTGTGGGAACTTACAAATTCGTGGTGTGGTCTGTGGCTTAAAGGGGCTGGTAACCCTGCGAGCTGTCCTGGTGTATTATGGGTTATGTTTATGTGCTTGGTTGGTGAGGGTAATTACTTTAATTAAAGTGCCATAACTTGTTTAAGAACTTGGAGTCTACATGAGAGGCTTTAGGAGAAGATCTGGAGCACTCATCTTCAGTAGTGTCTCAGTGACAGCTGCGTTATGTATCCACTGGAAGCTTATCTTGGTGTGTGGCTTTGTTTATAGCTGTGGCTTGCAGGAATTAGATGCACAAGTCACGAGGACGTGTGTCAGAGCCCATGCGGCCAGAGAGGCAGATAACAAGCTCTGGTTGCCTTGTGGAGCGTGCTGCTTTGTTCTCCCCTTTGTGTCATTGCTGGGTAGGTAACAGAGAGCAGAGGTCGGCCCAGGAGGTGGGACCCAGGTAACCTGGGGAGAGGTACGCCTGCTGGCTGTTCGGAGTGCTGCAGGGCAGGCTTCTCCAGTGCTGGTTCATTTAAGCTTTAATTACTTGCTTCTAGGATGTTCGCTTCAGTTAGCGTGGTCTGACTTGCTGTGTAACGTACTAACCACTGTGGTCTTTTAAAAAGCAAATAAGAGCAGCTACATTAGAGCTAGTAGATGATCTTATCATGGGAGTGTTAATACGATATGGTCACATCCTCTTTTTCATGTTCTTTGGCCATTCCTCCACTGATGCATGCTGCAAACTGTCAGCATCACACTCTTGAGTAGTACTGCTTTAAACTCTTAAACTACCCATAGTAAGAGTCCTAATTATGGCCTAAGTGGCTTGTTGCAGCTCTGCGCACCATCACAGTGGCTACCTTTTAAGTAGCCCTGCAAGGAGGATCAAAAGCAGCATTAGAGGGAGCTGAGGATAGCGTCTTCCTCTGTTTGGAGAAGCAGAGGCAGTGCAAGGTCCCAGCTCAGCCCGGAGCTCTCGTTGATCTGGGGCTCTCATCTGAAATGCACCTGAGAAGCTTTTGGGAAAAATGAAAAACATGAGACAATGCTACTGTGCAAATGGCAAGTTATGCAAACTGTAGCGCTGATGATTATAAGTTTTCTATTTTTGAGTCTTCCATTGAGTGACTCACTTTATTAGATGTGTTCATTTAAAACGGAATGTGAAGCATCCAGATTCCATGGTAATGGCCTCATAAAGCACTCAGATATACAACATAACAGATTGGATTTCTTCTCTTAATTTAACAGGTTTTGCGTCTCATACACCATGTCTGATGGCAGCATACAGGGCGTCACACTTATTGCAAAGCTTTACAGTTTGTATCCATCTGTCTCTGCATTTTTGCTAAAGTAGTCGTCTTTCTTTGATCTCCAACTTGCGGCACTGCGTCTGAATCCTCCCTCGCTGCCTTCGCTCCCTCCTCCTCCATTCCTCTCATTCTTCCACCAACTTTCCCCGTGCCCTCCTTAGGTCTAGCCCAACACCTTGATAATTAGAAGGTACCCGAGCACAGAAATACCGGCTACCTTGGGAGGGGGTGGGAGACCTGGTAGGTGCGTGTGCGCGCTGGCAGGCGGCATAGCGTTACACAACCCAAAATAAGATCCCAGCCAACAGGCAGGCTGTCTGGTAACTGCCTGGGCTGGGCATTGCGGGAAATGAAGACAAGTTCCTCCTAGGACTTCTGTCAGCCTGCTGGGAACTGCAGGGAGGCAGATACTTGTCATATGGGGCGCCCTGTACAGAAGCTTCTGCCGAAGACGGGTGTTGAAATAATTTTTTAAAAAACAGGATGTAAGTTGCACTCTGTAAGGTTTTTGTTTCTTTTTCAAATGCGGGGCTGAAAGCAGAGCAGGAGAGCTCTGCTCTGGGGGGCATGTTAATGGTGGAGCGCAGCCCTGGGCCGCGGTGTGGGAGCCCGGGGGTCCGTGGGTGCGGGGGCTCAGCCCGGGGGCTCGCTGGCAGCAGCTCTGGGGTGGGCGCTTCTGGCAGCAGTGACTGCAGTTTGGGAGAAACCACGCACCTCGATCGTGGTGAGTGTGCCCTCAATTACTCGTCGAGAAACTCGGTGCAGGAGGGAGTAGTTCTTACTGCGAAATGGTTTGTATTGACTTATTGGAAACAAAGTATGAATCTGTCCTGATGAACCTTTTGTGTGTTTCCCACTCGATGCAGACTAGCTCTTTCTCTTCCCTTAAACTTCAGAAGGTAGCACCAGGCTGCCATCGGGAATCTTGCTGTAGCTACGAGTCTGAGCTGATGTCACCGTGCATCTGCCGGTGCTCAGCTGGCTCCCTGAGCAGCCTTCCCGTGGGTCGCTTGCTTCTGGACAGATCACGCCGTGTGCTGCACCCACTCCTCGTGGCGTGCCCCTGGCCGCCCCTGTGACGGCGGAGGGCTCCTTGCTCCTGCCTGAGCCCGTTCCGCAGCCTGTCAAGGACTTCAGCCAGCCCCCGAGCTGAGGGCATGGGTCTAAAGGTGCTGTTTATCAAAACCTGTATCGAAACAAAAGATAAGTCTTGCCTGACCTGGTGATTACAGTGTCAGGCTGCTTACAGCATCAAAACGCTGCATGCTGTTTGAGCCATTTAACGATTACTCAGAATACCTGTGTTATAGAAGGGTGACTTATTTCTGACTGCACTGCTTCTTGTGCTGTGCTGTACAATTTATATTGCTATAAAACTTGAAGATTTGATCCCAAGTTACTGATATCAGCTTGGAAGAGAGGTGAGTTTTATTACCCACTGCAATAGGTGAGTTTTTAAGCTTAGACTCTTGTCTGTGTCCTTAGCATTCGTGTACAATCTTGTCATAGCTATGTGCGCTGCATTCTTTCCCATTTCCTCTTCTGCTCTCTGGTTTATCCTGTTGTGCTCGCAGTACTCCTTAGCATCAATTCTGGGACATAACTTGAAGAACTTAGGGAGCCTGTAATTTCCCTTTGGCTGCGTTGAGGCAGCGTTGGTGCCTCGGCAGAGCCCCAGCCGCCCGGGGCAGAGCTGGCTGCGTGCCACCCGCGGCGCAGCTCCTTCCGAGATGGAGCCGGGGGCTTGGGCCGGGGGGCGCAGCACGCTGCGGCAGGGCCCTGCTCACAGGAGGGGCAGGCAACAGCAAAAACCCCCGCAAAGACAAAAAATTATCCATGGCCGTTTGTCCTGGGCTCTGCTTGCCTGGAGGTGAAGCAGCCTAACCCAGATACGCCTGCTCGGACATGGGCTAACGGGCTCCTGGGATGAAACTGAGACGTTCTGGGTGTGGAGGTGCTGTCTGCAGGTTTGGATGCCTGTCCAGCTTCGTGTTGGAGTGGCTTATGTTAAGCTGCGCTTCCCTTTCTGTCCCTGAAGAAGCCATTCGTACCAACGGTGAGCAAGGTGCACGTGGCCGTTCATTTCTGTCCTCCGCGGAGCTGCCTGCGGCCTGCCCGAGGGCCGGGCCTGGCCACCCAGCGGCCGAGGGTCGGCCCCGTGCTGATGGGGGCCCCAACCCCGGCCAGAGCGAGGGCACTGAGCTGCTGGGCTCCTCCCGGTGTCACCGAGTAACAAAAGCGTGGCAGAACCGTCCTAGTGGCACATTGCACGTCGTTTTGGCGTGGTCAGGCGCAGTCCCCGCGGCGGGATGGTGTCGGTACGGGTGCGGGAGCAGTGAGGCAGTCCCGAGGCACGTGCGCCTTCGCGCCCCGCTGTGCTGGCGTGGGCCGCCTCCTGGCGCTGCCTTAGCTGCTGGGAGGCGGCTGTGTGAGCGAGGAGGCTCGCTGCAGCCCTCCAAATCCTGACGCGTGTGCTGACAGCGCGCTGCTCGGCCGTGGGAGGCGGCGGGCAGCTGGATCCCGCCGTACGGTACCGCTGTGTGGGCAGCCGCGCTTCCCCTGTAGGGACGGGAAGCTCAGGTGGCAGAGGTGGCTGCCACGGCTGTCCGGGCAGGTTCTCCCTCCTTCAGTGCTTTTACCTCAGCTTTTGAGCAGCTGCCCTACTTCTGTGACTTGCAGCCTGGTGTATAGGAACACTCAAACCTTTGTCTCTTGCTTTTTCCCCGCCATCGTTACCTGCACCCGCTGTATGGCTCCGTGCAGGGAAGCCAGCTCTGCGGCCAGTGGACGCGGCCAGGCAGGCAGCGAGTTTTGGCTCCCCGGGTCTGACTTCTTGTGGCCAAGCATCAGCATTCTCGGGCAGCAGTGGGGCTCCGCAGACCTCCGCACGTGCTGTGCAACCTGCACTGGGTTCTGTAGGGTGAACAGCTTCACCGGTACAAATTTAAAGGTGGAAAAGGTTAGCATGCCAAAAGACTAGAATAGTGTCTGTTATACCATAAAGATTCTGCACTTCTCATCCAAAATTTGTAGAAACCAGTTTTGAACTGAGCTTTCATTTGCTTCTGATAATCTCTTAAAGGACAGTCAGTCTTCTGAAGTTACGTATGCAGTAAATTCTCCTCCATCTGCATGTAACGGCAGTGGAGTTTGCTGGGTTCCTAGCAGAGGTTTTCGTATAGGAAATGGTTAAATAAAAGCTATTAGCTTGTCGGTGTAGTATTGCGTTAGAGCTGATGACAGAGATGCTTTTTGAATCGAAGCTGGTGTTGTGGGTGGCTTCTTGTGGTGGTTGTGGGGGATTGTTTTAACAAACTCTTATCTGGGAGAGCTAGTGTTTAATCGGTGAGTGAGAATGCAGAGGTTCACCTCTGGTAGGTGCGTACCTGGTCTGCACGAGGAAGTCTTGGAAGAGGCTTGAGGAGGGCGGTGAATGGGAGGCAGGAGGTGGTCACCTGGGCTTCGTGACCTTGCTCTGGGCTCTGCTGCTCCGCAGGCCGGTGCTGGCCCTGCTGGCGGAGGCTGCCTCGCCGTTCGGCGCTTGGCTGGGAGCGTGCGGGCTGCTCTTGCCACCTCATATCAGCTGCCGAGCCAGCGCTCGCAGCTTGTTCATTGTTAGCTGAACTGGGACAAGTAGGGATTTGTGCTTCAGCGATCGCCCTTTGCTGAACTTGATTACAAAAAGCAGCGTGTGGACATGCTTCCATTTGTTTTCTTGAAAGCCAGCATCTCTTCAGACATGTGAGCTGGCTCGTTGGAGGATGCTAATTTGTTCTTTTAAAACTCACTTGGATCGTAAAGCATATTGTGTTCCCAGAGCAGGCATTTGTAAGCTAGGGTCTCGTAGTCCTACTTGAAGCGATTCTCTGCCGCTGCGTAAGGTGTGTGAAAGTGCTTTGCGCTTGCCACCAGTTTGCGTTCTGAAAGCTGAGTTATTATTCTAGCGGCTTGAAGAAACCGTATGGTAGAAATGTATAGTACACAGAGTGCTTGGATGCTGTGTATGTGTTCACCATCGCCATATGCTTTGTGCAGCCATAGACAGTATGTGAGCTGATGTTGATTGTCGTGTGTGTTGTTTTTCTTATTTTGCAGGAGGTTGAAAGTGTGGTGATGGCACACCTCAATTCCTGTGAGGTGCGTACTGTGCTGTGGCTTCAGGAGTATCCATAGGTATTCCCACATCTGTAGAGGGGACGCTGTATCAGTGACAGGCTGAAGGTGGTAGGGTGTGCGTTTGTAGGGTGTGGTTTTTGTCAATTCTGGTACTTTGTTAATTCTAGGTAGTGCAGGGGAGGTGCGGGGTGGCCTGCCAGCGTTGCAGCTGGCATAGGTCGCTGCTTCCTGGAGCACTGCGCTGGGGGTAGCGGGCTGCTCCCTGCCTTCAGGTCGCTGCTCGGCCCGCTCCTACAGAGCTGCTGTAGCTTCCGAGGCTGCGGTGAGTTTGCTTTGAGATGCTGCAGGGGGATTGTGTTGCCTTTCCCTTTGACTCCCCCAGGTCTTGATGAAAAGGAAAAATTAAACTCGTACTTTTTAAAACTGAAGTAGGAGCTAAATGGGCTGTGTGATACTCTACATAGAGACCAAGAAAGGCTATCTTTGTGTTGGGAACCTTTAGGAACGTACGTGCTGCTCTTTCAAAAGCCTTCTGGGAAGGTACAAGTCTCTGCTTCCTGTACAATAACCAGTACATACGATACAAACATGTGACAACTATACCTAAAATATTTGCCTACAATAATTGCTTGTGCATTTGTTTTCCCCCATGGATGTGCTGCAAGCATAGTGCACAGATAACGAAGTTAAGACTGATACCATCTTAAAATGCAGTTTTCTTATTTGGCTTGTGTTTTTAAACATGTTTGCTGTAAATCTTTATATAGTCATTGCTCTTTCTTAAAGACTGAAAGAAGAAATAGGGCCCAGAGCCACCCCTGGCGCTCTGCAGACCTGCTGTATGCATCGCCTGCCTGTGCTCAAAGTCTTCACGGTGCTGGATCTCTTGTGTAGAGACCGCTGTGTGAATCTGGGGCACAGACAAAGATGTCCTCGTAACCTAAGGACTTGGAGCACTGACTGAAGCTGCTCAAATCTGTTGCACGTTGTTTCTATGGGATGCGAGCCGCCTTGCTCCTGGGAAGATGGGTTAGGCTGTGCCTACTTAAGATTCAGGTCAGTTCCATGCAAACTTTTCATTCAGCATCCAAACACTGGCCCTTTCAAGGATCTGCCTGACCTACATAGGCCCAGCTTTAATACCTCTGGAGCTAGATGATAAAGTTCTGCACTTGTTTTAAGCCACTTAGTCTTGTCCGCAGTCTCTGCTGCTTCTTGCTGAGGGACCTGTTTCCTGGCTAGCGTTCTGCACCGCTCTGGGTAGGACAAGCTTTGGTGTACTGTGAAGGGCAGAATCGTAATTCCTGGTGGGAATCCAGGATAGAGTGCTGTTGGGCGAATTTGGTTGTAGAAATAGTTTTGATGGGATGGAGGGTAGCTGAGGGTGATTTTGTCAAGCAGATCAGCTGTTGTGTTGTGATGAGGATTTGGTGGCCATCTGGCTGATGACAGGGTGCTCTCGTTCTGCCTCTGCCATGGTATTGTAAGTGTTCGGTTACGTGACAAGTGCTTACAGCGCAAAATGTGTATGTACGTACACACCTACCTGTATATCTAAATACTCTTTCGTCAGTCAGCTTCAATAGCAAATACCAGTGTTCTGGCTTGCCTCTCTCTACATTTTGTTTAGAAATCATTAGTATTGCAGTGAAAATCGTTAATTAATCTATTGCTACTCTAAATTTCAACTTGTCAAAACATTGTCATTAGCTTCTACAAATGGTCTATTCTGTGTAGCCTAGATTTTAACATGGCAAAACTGCCTATTAATTTTTATCTTCTTTTCTTACAGTAAAAAATGGCATTTCAGAAGGCAGTGAAAGGAACTGTTCTCATTGGAGGAGGTGCCATAGCAACAGTTTTTGGCCTCTCTCAATTTTCTCAGTATAGAAACAAACACGTAAGTATTAATTATGACTTCTGATAAAATATGAAACTTAAAATCTGTTTGAGCGTATGTTAGGCTTATACGAATAGTTTCCTTTGGAAAGGAATGCCAAGAGCCTCTCAGCTTGATCTGCTGGGTGCTATCTGGAGGATGGCGTTAAATGATGTTTCGCTATTGTAGGTCTTTAACCGGTGGGGAAGTATGATTCTTGTAAATCATTTCTCATGTTCAAAAATGTTCTTTGGGTACTACGAGGGGTTTCACTTAGTTGCAGGAGTGAAAAGCATTGATTGAAGTCTAAGTAGTAAATAGTTTGGAAGGTATTTTCAAACGTAGCAGCTTGAAGTGTAACCACCAGGATTACCTCTGAAAAATCTCAGCTTTAAAGCAGTGATTGTGGCAGCTCTCGGCCAGTTCAGACAACTGAAAACTGTTTCAGGATGCGCTCTGTGCCAAAGAAGTCAGTTGCAAGGCTCCTGTTTCTCGTGGTGACTGGTGTCTGACTGGGTGGGCACAACCTAGATGCTGGTATGGTCATACCAGTTCAGCGCTGTATTTCAGGTAATTAAGGCTTGCTGACAAGATAAAAATTCCAAGAGCAGTAAAGGCTGATGTTGAAAACATACTGTTAAAGTAAAATAGTGGTAGCAGAAAGATGCAGTAGATTTCAATCCAGTTTGTGGATTGATTCTTTCTGTAGTAGAAAATAGATTCACTGTCATAACTACTTCTTCCAGCCAAATTGGAGCAGCTATGCTTTTCTCCCTACTTCTCTATGCAGAAGCCAAGGAAAAAGATCAGTAAAAGCAAAGTTGTGGATTGTTTTAAGCAGATCTGGTGTTGATGAGCTACTATTTTTAAGCAAATGAATCTCTTATTTTTAATGCAGTTGTGCTGTGCTTTGGAGTTATGAAATAACTTTTTCTCCAGGGTCAGTAGACACATATAGAGACACGTCTTATCTGCTGTTAAGTGTAATGTAAGCTTTGAGGCTGGTACCTCACCCTTGGCTGACAATATTTGCAATCCATTTTCCATATGGTTTGAAGTAGGTGCAGTCAGAGCTCTGGCCTGTCCATCTGGGTTTGGAAGAAGCTCGAGCCCTGAGGGGGGTACCTTCTCCTTCCTTTCAGACAATACCAGTTTCAGCAGCTGGGTGAGCAGGTACACGTTCTGCATGGAGCTTTCTGCTTCTCACCTTAGAAATGTAACTGGTCAGCTCTTTATCAGTGGCAGGCTGTTACTCTGAACTGCCTGGCTGCCACACGTTTACTGTAGGTTCCCATTCAAAATGGGGAAACTGACGCCCAGGAATACAAGTAATTGTAGTGGTCTAATTCAGGGTAAGGCAGCGAGTGATGGCAGGCGGTCTGCTCTTAGCTCGATGAAGGTGTGCACTACTGGTCCGAACAAATGATAATCTGAAACTTCTGGCTGTTTCTGTGTGGAGGAGGAATAGCAGCTGAGATAATGGTAAAGCAAATGAGATGAGTCATTCCTGGGGAACCTAGCTGGAAAGTGGATAAGCCAGGTTCCTTATAGCTTCAGATACTGTTGCAGAAAATAAATCCTAGCTTTGTAAGTGAGCTTCCCATTGGACTGCCTGTCTTGCGCCGAGCTGCTAATGCCGTTTCTGACTCTCTCTGGAGTCTTTATCACAGGATTTTACAGTCTGGCTTCATTACTGTCAGAAACTGCAGCTTCAAATCTTAGGGCTGTTAAATAAGCAAAGTTGGAAGGCAAGACTGATCTGGATAGTTAATTTGTCATATATGCAATGTTACGGGATTCAGAGAATTTCCAGTTTTGTTGTTCTTGGATGATTGTTACAATTTTTTAAAGGCGGTTTAAAAAACAAAGCTCTACAGAAGGTGATCATGGTGTCAGAATGAAATATCCACTTGTTCCTTGATTTCTGAACCTATTGTGTAGTATCTGTCTACAGAGGATCTGAAAAATTTCCAGCATATGTGTAAGCAAATGGATCTGTCAAGTGAACAGCATGTTGTTTTCATGTTGTACTAACTTGCACATTTCCCACGTGATGTCCCTTAAAGCTGCTGCCTTAAACACCTAATATAGGGCAGCAGGTGGAACATAACTGGAGGGATTGACACAAAGGAGGACAGTCCATTTGTAGTGTTGACATATCTAAGCTGTGGGCATGTCCCCCAGCCCAAGTGTCCTCTTTTTAATAATGCCTGCCAATCAAATATATGCTAGGGCAAAGATCTTCCCTTCCTGTGCCAGGGAGGGATATTGCCCCAAGGTGTGCACTAATTGGCTACACATTGTGGGAAGTCTATTTGTTATTTCATGAACAGAATCCATCACATAAGATAAAAATAAAATGCAAGTGCAGTAGCATGCTCCATCTTTCCCCGTGTCTGTAAGTCCTGCCTCACCCAGGGGGTCTGGGTGTCTGTGCAGTGGCTAGCCCCCTGGAATGAGGGGCACCCGCTTACAGAAAAAAGACCTTGTTTAATAATTCTGAACACACAACATAGCTGACTTTTCTCTTTGTTTTCCATGTTCACTCAGCTGATACTAGGTGTTTGTGAAACTCAGCTGTCCCAGGTAATTCCAAGGGAAAAAGCTAACGGGTTGCAAGCTTCTGGCCCTTGAGAATGGCTGGGAGTTCCCTTGGATCTGTTAGTCAAGCGTATTAGTGGGTGGTTTGTCTGCTGAAAGCGGTGAGTATTGGCAATTTCAGATGTTCAAATGTATATTGTTCTCTCTAGGCTTAAGGGTCGAAGCTGGACTGTAAGGAAAATGTCACAGTCAGCACAGTTAACCTCGCCTGTATATAAACAGCTGTGGGGTGTTTACACCTTGGAAATAAAAGGCACCATTGATTCAAATTTGTCCTGTTTTTCAGATTGTTTATTCCAACTTATTTTTCTATGCACACACAGATAAAAATGCTGACATTTGGGAGAATGTTTCTGCAACAGCAATTGAGGCAATATAGATATATATCCTCTGATTATGGATGGCATATGCAGACATACAAGCAGTTCAGTCAACTCCTCGTATTGTGCGGTGTTTTTTGACAACACACAGCTCCTGCTGAGCAGGAGGAGGATGGGAACGTGTTGACATGACAGAACTGTTGTTGAATTTAACTCCTAAGCTGATAGATGAATATTGCACTTCTGTGTCTCGAATGGTAACCTGATCACTGGGGTATTTACTGAATTAATAAGCTGGCTTAGTTTAATGCTGTGCTGTAAGGGAATAAGTAGGAATGACACTAATTCAAGCAAAATCTCTTTCAGTAAACACACAGGAGGTGTTCTTTCCTATTGAGTAACTATTAGCCTTAAGGAAGGTGGTTGAGCTTTCTGTGCAGTCTTGGTGGCTTGAGATGTTGAAGGCAAGTGCCTAGGTCTGACAGGGAGGCTTTTGGTTTATTTTTTTAAAAAAAAAAATCCCTTTCCAGAGAAAGGGAAACAGCTGGGGAAATCCCTGCAGATGGTAGTGCAGAGGTCTGAAGAAACTAGTCCCTTCTGAATGATTTTCACATAAAGCAAAAATGTGTGTAGACTTCTAAATTTCTTTCAATGCTACCACTGTAAATGAAATCTATCTTAAACAATGCAGACAGCTCTCAAATTTGTGTACAGTGCATTCTCTAATGATCAGGAGCTCCTGAAAAGAAGAATCACATCACCTGAGGTGAAGTTGGACCCCTACATGAGACTTAAAGCACTGTGTACATAATTGTTTTGGCCTCCAATATTCAGATAGCTGAAGGATAGGATTGGCAAAGGTGATGCATTCTTGTAGATGCTGACAACATTGCCGCGTTCGTGCTTTGTGTGCCTTCACTGAGCCAAGTGGACTTGTACTGGGTATGATGCGGGTATTATTTAGTGTGCTTGGTTTGGTTCAGGGGTTACTGGTACTTCTTTCTGTAGTCACCGAGGAAAAAGCACTGCTTTGCTCTGGAGTTGTAAGAGCGCTGTGTCTCCCTAGCGAAGCCCACCCAGCAATCCTTCTCTCCTCCCGGTGCGCGAGTGCATTGTTGGGCGGTCGGGAATTGCTTGTCACGGGGAGTCCAGTGCAGGGAGTGATAATATGATAATGCATCAGGGCTTGCCTTTGGGTTTTTAATTACTTCATTTTCTTTTTTAATGAATATGGATGATAAATTTGGCTCTGTGAACCTACCTGGTGATTTGCATTAGCCAAATTAACAAGAATACTTGCTTATGGATTACTAGATCACTTTATAACTTCTTGATTGAATTCAAACTGCCAAACTACATTTCTTCTCGCTAAGAGTGTAATCAAAACCATTCAAGGAACTCTTGCCTGAGAAATTGTAGATATAAACAGCAATTGCTTATTTCAGTAAACATACTTGTTCACTGCCAAACTAATCACGTTATTGCAGATGGAATCCCTGTATGCAGCTTTTCTTCAGTCTCACATTTAATTGACAGCAAGATGAATCATATCTCTATCAATTCCTCGTGTGCTAATCACTTTGCTTATATTTCAGTTTCTGGTGTGCTGATTTCTATGCTCTTGCTGTACCAGTGGCTATTTGCTTGGGACTCCGGTCTGTCTTCTGCTGTATTGGTTGTAGATAATGTGTTTAGTTTAACTATTTCTGTTGTGTTTTTTTAATGATGTCAGCACTTCTTGTACTCTGATTTTTTTCATGTATTCTCCTATTTTCCTGAAGTTAAGGTAATACTTTGAAAACAGTCACCTATTTTGCTGAAGAAGGCACATCTGGACATCTAGTGCAAAACTTCATTTTGAGCTGGGGATTTTCAATTTTCGTTTAAAGCTTATAAAGTGGAACATATGTAGCTGAACTTGATCAGCCAAAACGCATGCAGAAATAAGCCATGGATGCATCTGTCTTAAACTTCCTTCTCAGCGCTGTTATCTGTTAGTCGCAGGGTGATATTTAGGGAAAGTAGGAAACTGGTATCAGTGGCTTGTGTACATTCCCTGCAATTATACGGCTCTAAAACGCGTGCTTAATGCAACAGCTTGCTGAGGAGAGCCACGGACAGTGGGGGAAGCCAAACAGCAGCGCTGGCTGTTACCCTGCCGACGCAGGCAGGCAGGCTGCAGCGTTGCAGTTACCAGCTATTCACGGGGAAAACACTTCCTGTGGCCCTCGCCCTGCTTTGGGAGGGGAAGCCCACGGAGGAGGGAGCGAAGAGAAGTGCCAGGGCGCTCCCAGCGCCAGCTCCCAGGCGGGAGGTGGCAGTGCCCAGGACTCACGGGGCTGCAGAGCAATGCAGAAGCTGAACTTCTGTGTAGCCCCAAGGCTTTGTGCCTCGTTGGGTGGTCTCTGCCAGCCGCCACGGGTGTAGATGTGCGGGAGTGAGGAGGTGATGCCATGGGGAGGCTGGTCAGGGTCCTCCTCCTCTTCACTCTGACTTAACCTCTCTGCTCTCGGTAACTCCTGGAGCTCCTGGGGCCAGCAGCATGCGTGCCTCTCTCTGTGGCTGCAGCCGGGCCCTCGAGGAGGAGACCTTCCGTTGCGGTGCCCGCAGAGCCCTGCTGGAGCTGCAGTGCCTCGGAGCAAGGGCAGCCCGTGGCTCGGGTGCGGGCACCGCCCGGCTGCCGGCTGTGGTTTGCCTGCCCGCACTCCTGCTGTGGCACCCAGAACCCGCGTCCGCTCGCTTTGTTACAGCGGCTCCTTCTGAGCCTGTGGCGCCGAGCGAGGCAGTGCGCTAACGCAGGGTGGGCGGAGGGAAGCAGGGAGTCTGGCTTTGGTCTGTTATTAATTTGTTGCCTTTTGATCTACTCGATAGATGTTATTAGTTATAGCTTTTTTGATTTCAAAGTGCGCTGTCTTATTGACGTCCTAATCAACTAACTGAGAGCAGCACGTATGGAAAAACGAGTAGTAATGCCATAGCTTGTCGTGATTCAGCAGATTCTGCTTCCTTGTTTTAAATCTCACCCTTTTCTTTTATTATAGTAAGGAAACATATCTTCCTGAGATAAAGTTGAGCACTCTTTGTCTAGCCCAGTTTTCCTCACTGAGCTGTAACACACAGAATGGAAGTAGCTGTGGCTGCCCTGATTTGCATGAGCTGCTTGCACTCTAGTCAGTGTAACACATGATTACGGGATGAATGCGATCATTAATTGTCTCTTGAATATGCACTTCCTTCAGACACGACTGCTGCTTACGGACTTTATTTTCCCGTTGTACAGTAGCGATGAGTTTATAGGGACACTGAGAAATGACACTCTTCAATCATAATTGAACCCGAGTTTAGGCTTCATGTGCATGGCTGAATTGGCTGTTAATTTACAGTGGGTGTGTTGCAAGAATCGCTTACCTTTAACTCACCAGGTCTGCTCACAGAGCTCTGCGACAACCAGCGAATTGCCTGCTAAAGAGGAGCTGCACCACTTGGCCAGATAGCTTCTGGAAACCCGCTCAGCTGCAGATAGGAGCAGATGGCTGCAAGCGGCTGAGTTACCTTTTGTCAGTCAAGCTGTTTTACTATGGCAGGTGTATATTCCCTTCCCATTGCAAATGCCAGGGGAAGTGCTTGGAGTTATTAAAACCTGAAGGCGGCTTGTATGAGCAGATAGCTCTGCGTAACTGCAGGGGAACTCAGATCAGCTGAGCAATGACTGAAACACCAAGGCAGGGCAAGCTGCACGTGGTGGTGTGTTTGTATGGTGGGACTGAGCGTAGGAGCAACTTCTGTAGGAATCGTAATTCACAGTTAACAGTGCAATAAGCAATAAAATTATTTTATAACTGAGAAAGTCGTCTAATTCAGCTTCTTCAAGAAATGTTTGGATATAAAAATTTGAATAAGGGAGCTTCCTTGCCAGTGTCAAGTTAATGCTGGTTGTAAGTAGTGATTGGAAAGAGATTATTTGAACAGTACATTTTTTTTAGGTAATAGTAAGAAAGTAGTATTTTTGTCACACGAATTTACTCTCTTGTGGAAAAGATGGATCCTTTGTATATTCAATAAATAAATAGTGAAGAGAGAGTCACAGCCTAGCTGTATGCAGAATGAGGGACAATAGTGAATGAGGAAAAGTTGTAAGGAAAAGACCTGGAGCTGAAAACAAAGAGGAAGCACACATGACTTAGGATCTTGCATCCTATTTAACTGTTTGAATAACTGATGCCTGCCTGTAGCCTATTGTGTGTACAATTACTGTGCTGTTACGTGAGGCATTGCTGTGGGTTCATGTTTTATGAAATATGTGCTCAGTAATAAGGTTTGGTGATTTCCAGTGACTGCAAAGGTTTACAGAATTCATTTTAAATCTATATTAACTGAAGAGGGCCTTTGGAAACAAGTTGAAGCCTTAACATTTAAACCACAGCCCATACTTGTGGACTAAGCAGGCGTGCCAGCCGTTCTCACCAGGGTCACTACGCTGGGAGCAGGGGTGGCCTGCGGAAAATCAGCAGTGTGCTGGAGAGATTCCCAAACCACTTCAGTAGAATCTGAACTGCTCTGCAAACTGCAACACTGCTAACTTTTTGTCACTGTAAGGAAAAATTTCAGCAGGCTGAAGGATATAATTTGCTTTGTTTAGAAGATTTTTAAAAAAATGTAGAAATAGTTTATTGTCAAATAGAGTACACTAAAACACTGAAGAAACTATGTGGTCTTATGAACTTAATCAAATTTGAGCTTAGATTAATGCCACTGTACAAGCAATCAATTTTAAAGTATAAAATGTACGTTAATCTTTAAGTCCTTTGCTTGATGAATTTTATTGTCGGAGTTGAGAACCTGTGTATTTTTTTGACTATTTCCTGTGCATCCTGTAATGTTTCACATAGCAGAAGTCTATTCCTAGTTATAACATAAGTAATAGCACTTGAATACAGCATTATATTTACTTCATCTTACCTACTTCAGTGTGTGTTAACCCTTACTGCTGTTAATACTACTTGTTCCATGTTTTAATACAGTATTGTCGTCATATGTAGGTTAGGTGACTTGGGATATTTGAGTTTTCCTTTATGTTTATAAAAAGTGCTGTGATTTGTTGTTGCATGTATATGTATGTGTACATGTATATTTTTGTACACACAATACAGATCCTTATGTTTTGTTTTTAATCATTGTAGGGTACCTTTGTGAATGTCCAAGCTGCAGAAGCAGTGACTGTTCCAATAAAGCGCGATTTTCCCACAAGAGAAGAGCAGATTTTGGCACTACAAACCACACGTGAATTTGATGTCCTTGTTATAGGTGGAGGAGCAACAGGATGTGGCTGTGCTTTAGACGCAGTCACCAGGGGTAAGACTTGAAAATAAATTGCATTTCATTCTTGGATTACATGGTTTATAATAAATTAATCAGATTGGCTTTCTCAAAATCACTTGAAGGTCGAGGACATGTCCTCTGAATGCCTGGTTATAAAACTTCCTTCTGATCTCAGAAGTTGAACTCAAAGAAAAGTCATTATTTTTGTTTCAGCAGTCTTCACTGTCTAGATGCTTATGCAGTTCACATTAACATAAGCCTTTTTGCTGGCCACTCCTGGAGGGACTTACCTTCTGTTGCTTCTTACTTAGCAGGTTTATCTGTAGTCACACTTGTGCAAGCGTCTTCTCTTTGCTGCAGACACAGCACTTCTAGCAAGTACGTTGAAAGGGGCAAGCATGAATTCTGGATGAGGCATAGTGGCTCTCAAGCTCATTTCTTGTAATGTGAGATAGCTACAGCTTCTGTTGCTTTATAGCTGGTTGTTATATTGCAGATTTAGAGAAGTCTGTTTGGATTCTCAATGAAGACACATCATTCAGTCTGCAGGTGCATGGAGTAGATCTGTGCTCTGATTTTTTTTCTCTTGTGGGAGATTAGCTGTGTAACTGGTTTAAGAAGCTACTCAAAGTGGCAGAATTGAATCTTAACCTTATGTGTAGCCTTAACTTAGGAAAAGCTTGAAGTAAAATGAGTTTAAGATCATGTTTTTTACCTGACTTCTGCGAGAGGCTGAGAATGTGTAGTATCAATCATCTGTTGCCTGATAGAGGTGTGGCAGCTTCTGCAGCCTTTCAGTCCTGTGCAGAGTTCTAGTTATGGGGTGAAAATGTAGGACACCAACACCTGCTGTCATCCACCTCGCACGGTAACCGTAGCTAGCAGGTCCTAATCAAACTTGACTGCTCTCAGAGATGACTAGTAATTTTACAAGTTCAGTGAAAATAGAGCTTTAAATAGGGAGGTGAGAATGCACAGGTTCTCTTTCTGAAAGAGGCCGTAGCATCAAGTCCTGTTCTGTTAAAATGCTATATTGTATTTTTATTCAAAAAGCTGTGTAAAGACTTGAGAAAAGCTTATCTTGGAATATTGTCTATCCATTGTTGTTGTTTTTTAGCGGAATTGGCCAATGAAAGGGAATCAATCACTATTTTAGTGTCTGTGTTTTGACCTTGTTTCAGTTCTTGGAACTGAAGTGGGGAAAGAATACAGTACAAAAAGTAGTGTATAGTCATAAAATTCTTCAGGTTCTTAACATGTAGTTATGTCAGAAGTAAGAAGCAACACCTGACTCCAGGAGTGTTATGTGGAGTCTGAATTAGAAAACACTTGTCCAGAAGGTGTGATTGCTTTGAAATGGATTAAGCAGTAAGTAATTCATCATTGGGAGATGAATACGAATTCAGTTTATTACCAAGTTACCTTTTAATAATACATGAAAAGGTATCTTTTAATTTCTGCCTTTGCTATATTGTGGTGGAAAATGCAGTTTTAAAGGTAAACAGAAAATATTACAGGTAATCTATATTTATCCTTTGACTAGATATTATGATCATATCAGTAGATTCTGAAGTGTGAAATATTCCTAGGCATTTGGTAATGAATTGTGTATTGTTGCTGTTCATTCATGGAACTTGCTCTCTTATTCCGTTTGCTTCCCTTAACAACAAATCTTGCTTTTCATGTGTTTGATATATCTTCACCAAATTATTTCTGATTATATCCATTAATCTTTGTTACATTTGACAAAAATAAATTACTCTGATCTTTGGAAGTTACCAGTAATAATTTAAGGACATAAGTTTTGGGAGACCAACAGATGTTAAAATCTACTTTCAACAACCAAAAATATGAAGGCATCCTCAAAGACGGTGAAGGAGGGACCGGAGGGATAGCTTCTAATGCAGGTAGTGCTCTCCTCCCTGGGAATCGCAGTTGTGTTGTTGCTGTTGGTTTCAGAAACAGTATCGCTGAATTTCCTTTTGCCTTGCCTGCCTAATTTTAAGACTCCTCCAGTGCTGGAGGGGGGTCTGTTATGCTAATTTCTGTAACAGATTGTCCTTCTACATATGTTTACATACGTTTTGTAAGTGAAAGATTGCCATGTTCTTGTCCTGTGGTGCTTTTCTTAGTTGGGTTTACTTATGCTGGATACTGGGAGTCAGCGACGGCTGTCCTGTAGCTGTGTGCCAGATACAGGCTGTTGCCTGTATCTTATCGTTAGAAAGCACCTGTTAATCACACATTTCCTTTCTCTTCCTTTCTTTTAACTTCCATCAAATAACCTGATGCCAGTCTCCTTCATGACGAGGGTACCAGCACTTTCTTCGTATGCAGGATGTACTGCAGGCAGTACTGGGGTGTGGGGGGTCATAGCTGTATGAGGCAGCGTGCCTTCACCCACAGAAGGCTTTTTTCCAGTCCTTCGGTGTAACTGGGGACACAAACATGCAAACTCTGTGTGTTAGAACAAGCCTTATAATGCTCAATGTTCATGGTAAAGCACTGTGTTCCGGACTCGTATGAATGTTTCTGAGCCATGTGGTTATCCCTTTTTTGTGCTAGTGAAACTGTCAGCACCTGGCAGTGTCATGCATTTTGAGTATGTGTCTGAAATGCTTTGTACTGTCTAGTAACTAACATTTTGTGTATGTGCCCTTTGCCTATATAATGTGTAAAAGGAGGATGTCTGTTGTATGAGCACTGTCGTAGTAAGTAGATAGCAAGCTGCAGATAAACTTAGTTTTTCACTGTCCTACAAGTGGTTGGTTTTGAATGGAGTGATTGCCTATGGTGAAATGCTGAATATGGTCTTAAACCTGAAAGATTGGTCTGGCTTGGATGCAGCAAAGCTGTGGAACACAGCATGTTTTATCTTAGCCCTGTGGCTGATGATGGTCTCATTAGAAGTGGTTGCAAGTTTTCAACGTGCAATATACGTAGTGTCTGGTGTTCTGGTACATTTACATAGTTATGTGTTACACCTTAAATATCGTCTATGTTAAGGAAAACCTCCCTCTTTATTTGTCTGTTAAACAAATACGGTTGCATTGGAGCCCTGCCACTGCTGTTGAAGTTCACCATGCTTTTCCTTTCAAGTCTTCCTCCAATCCATAATCACTTGTTTCAGTAGAATAGCATTAAGGTTTGGTTGGTTTTGGGTGCTACAGCTTTCTTGAGGAAACTCTTTGGGGAGCAAAATAATGGTTGTGCCAGGATTCATGGTGGTATTGTGGGGATGACTTGAAAGCGTTGATCCAGGGGGCTCTTCCTTGGGCGTGAGCACATCAGTGCCAGGAGAGCCCATCACAGGGCACCTCTTAAGCAAACCTGAAGAAAGAAGACAAAGATGCCAGTTGTCTGCCTGGCTGGTATGCTGTTGGAATTATTGGTGTGATAGATTTAGAGCTCTCTGCTGCAAAGAGTTAAGAGTATTCATGAAAATATTCTGTTCCTGCCATGAATACAAACTATAATTTGCTTGAGGGAGCATGGCCCCTATAATGTACTGTAATGCCTTTCTATTGTGAAATATCCAGGTTTTAATGTGCTTCTGTTTAAGTTCTGTTTTGACTTTTCCCTTAGGAAGAAGGCTAAAATTTTTCATTACAATATAGACAGTGCACTACACTTTGAATACAAATTTATCCATGTACAGAGTAATTTTTCTTGTGATTGTCTCTACCCTAGAGAAGTGTCTTTAATGAATTACATACAAATTGTGTAATTTAAGAAGTTAATTTGGTTTTCTGGTAACACAGGACTAAAAACAGCCCTTCTAGAAAGAGATGATTTCTCATCAGGGACCAGCAGCAGGAGTACTAAATTGATCCATGGTGGAGTGAGATATCTTCAGAAGGCCATCATGAAGTTGGATTTTGAGCAGGTAATTGTTTATGCTGGTTGTTAAGCAAAAATTGCTAGTAGACACTTCCCCTATCCCAATTATATCCAACTTCTCTTTATTTTTTAATACTTGACTGAGTATAGTGGCTGTGCAGTACAAAACAGGAAAATGTATTCTCCAGCTGAACTTTCCAGAACAGGGAAACTGGTGCAGCCATCTCTGCATAAATTCACTTATAGGCAATCTAATAGGTGTACCTTTTAGACTGTGTGTGTATATATTGGGAAGGGAGGGCAGAAAAAGGGTTGGCTTGAGAATAAAAAGAGCTTCTTACCTGTCCAGACAGGAATTTGGGGGAGCGGGGGAGAAGGGGGATTGTCTTGATTTTTAGAATGGATAAAGAAAATATGGTAAATAAGCAATTGTATGTTAATGCGCATGTATTTTTGTGTTGCCTTAGTCTGGTGGAAGCACGATGTTCTTGTTTTGAGAAATGCATTTGTCGTCTTATTGAAACCTCTCTAACTAAATACATTTTAATGGTCATGATACCATTAGATAGAAAAGGTGACTAATTGGGGTAAAAAAAAAGCATACAGTTATCTAGCTATAGAAATCAGCATTTCTTTTTCTCCCAAAGAACAACTTTATATTGATTGATACGCATTGATTTGGAGAGGAACACTTCTGCATTTGCAACTCAGAGTCAGTACAGGATTTAATCGTGGGAATCGGCACAGAAGCAATACCTTGGGATGTTTTCTAAACCTCCTTAATGGCTTCCAGTTCATAGTTAGCAGTAACACAGCTTGTTGGCCTTTGTGTTCAAATGAAAAATTGTTCAACTGATGTGCCAAGATACCAGAATGACAGTACTCAACTTGTTTGGAAAATATTTTTATTAATTTTTGAAATTTTCAGCAAACGGTAGTGTGTTCCTGAAAGAACTGTAAAAATTAGGTATTTGCATTGGTAAGCAGTTTTCCATTAAATGTTGCATGTTGAGACAAAACTGGGTAACTTAAAATTCACATATACACTCTTTTACAGTACAGGATGGTGAAAGAAGCACTTCAGGAGCGTGCAAATCTGCTTGAAATTGCTCCTCACCTATCAGCTCCTTTGCCTATAATGCTACCTGTTTACAAGTAAGTTCTGCTATTGTACCTCTCCTTTACCATTTCTTCTGACAAGCAAGGTATTTCCCTAGAGAAATTTACCTAGAGAAGTTTACAGATGTCTCTTTCCAAGCGTGTCTTTAAACCTGTCACAAATTTTGTCCTCCAGGAGGTGAGATGTTGCTGTATTGCAGTAGAGGAAATTCTCTTATGGCACCAATCTGCTATCACCGCTGCCCAGTAGCACCACTTGGACTTCAGCTCTGTGGTGCATTTTTACTGTTACAATAGGTGTGAAGGAGAGGAGTTCACAGCTGGAGTGAACTCATAAATCCCAGAATATTACTTACTGTTCTTTCCAGTACATCCTTGTCTTCAATGCATGCTATAGCATAGTTTTCTTTACAAGGTACTGCGTAGTCCTAACAACTGCCAGTGTCAGTGCAGTAAGCTGGCACACTGGCCTTCTGCTGTATGTGACAATTTCTTGTTAAGAGAACAATTTCATCATCTTATGAGAGACTAAGTGGTTTGTGTTAGGTGTTCTTGTATCTGTAAGGACAGTTATTCAGTAGAACAGGCTACTTGTAAAAGTGAGTTTTTGATTAATCTTAATGTATGGCCTTATTCCTGTCTTAGGGGGCTTGTAATAGGGGGAGCTCATGGAGGTCTGCAGTGGACTGTATTTAGTTGATCTTGTCTGTGGAGGAGGTGTTACTGAGATGTGCGTTTCAGGACTTTCATCTCTTGCCAAAAGCTGTGTCTTGAAGGAAGAACCAAGCTTTATTTTTTCATTTTACACTGAAGTAGAAAAACAATTTATGACCTTAATTCTAGGATAAATACAGTCTTGAATGTACTTAACTTACTGTAGTGAGCAGATTAGTTGAAAATAAAGTGAACAATACATCATAACTTTTTCACTATATTTTGATATGGTGAATTTGTATGATAGTACAAAACTAAAACTAGTGTAATATAGCATACTGTGTTACTCAGTGTGTTCTATATTAAAACAATAAGTGCATGCATGCATTTTTTTATTTCACTTCATTGGAACTTTTTTGCCTGCAGATGGTGGCAATTGCCGTACTACTGGGTTGGAATAAAACTGTATGACCTCGTGGCAGGAAGTCAGTGTCTGAAAAGCAGTTACGTCCTCAGCAAGTCAAGAGCCTTGGAGCTCTTTCCAATGCTACGCAAAGATAAGCTTGTTGGAGCTATTGTCTACTATGATGGTACGTTCCCTTCCAGTGTTTTCATTATTACTTTGAGCTGTATTGGGGTGGGGAGGGTGGGGGGGTTGGTGGGATGACACCCATATGCAACTACATATCAGGTATGCTGATTCTGCAAAGGGAAGAACAACAACTTGAAGGATTCAATTTGCATCTGAATTTGTCTGTCAAATGGATGCTTACATTGCTCACTACCATAACTTATGGGGTGTGCAAGAGAATATATCTGTTTTCTTGGCTAGTGGGTATAGTGATATGTGAAAGCCTCCTAGTGTTCTAGTGATTCCCTACAACTACCCAGCTGTGTATGACTTCTCTGCGTTGGAGAGGCCAGGTTCTTTCTGCTGCAAATATTCTACGCATGTGGTACTTGATTCTTCAGCCTGTTTTGTCCAAGAAGTTAAATAATCCTCATGACTATACTGTAAAAACTATTCTTAGTCAGTTAATAACTATATATTGTTAGGTTTCAGAATCCTGTGTTTACTTTGGGCTTTGCCTTGTTTTAAATACAGTTATGACCCTAGTATAAAGCATGTTATGTAGAACAGTACTTGCAAGTGTTTGGGCTGAACCCTTCTCAGACAGAACACTTACTCTGAGGAATTGTCCGTCAGGCAAGTGTGGTCATTCCAATAATGCCAAATGGTTTACTGTTGTATACTTCTGGTTTGAAAATAATTTAAAACCAGATTTAGATGATCTGGCTCCCAGTTGTGGTTCTTACACAGGGTTGGATGAGGTCTGGATGAATTATTTTTTTGTACTGGCAATAAATCTCTCTGGTCTGCAAAAAGAGCTTTCATTGTAGTTCTAATCAAATAGTAGAGACTTGAACAGAAACCGTTTGAGTCTTATAGCAACCCCTTCAAGTGAAAAGATTATAAAATCATGAGAGGAAAAATGCTTCCAGCTTGAGTTAAGACTATCTGATACAATAGATTAAAGTATGTTTGTGTATAGTATTTACACAAAATCAGTGTCTGAGAGAGAACATAAATGCTTTCTGCAAGTCTTACAACGTTCATTGAGAATAGAATGGTGACTTAATAGAACTTACTATTGCGGTTGTCTTGAAACAGCAGTTTTCATGTTCAGAAGTGTTCACACTTATTCACATCCCCGCGTTTTGAAGGATTGTAATTCATCTTTGTAATGCAAGAACAGATGAGCCTTTTTGTCTTGTTCTGTGAAACAAGTCTCTAGTGGTAAGTCTGTAGGAAAGTTTTGTAGCAACAGGTGCCTTGGTGGATCCTCTGAGAAGAGAGTGCCTTAACCCCATCTCTGTCCCTTCAGAATCTACAGATACGCAAGACAGTCTGTGAACAAAATTGGTGAGGAATTAGTTGGCTTCCTTGACAAATAGCTACCTAGAAATTTTGCTTGTCTAGGATATTAGTTTGTTTATGCACAGCTGTCTTGAGCGTTATCCGTATTGCAGTATCTCAGTACGTTGTAATGTTATGCTAGTTTTATCCCCAAACAGCCAGAACATCAGTGTTCTTAAATACTGAATTTTGTAGAGGAAAAAAAAAAAACGATGAAAAGCACTGCTCAAGTTGGAGTACCAGGGTATACTGTTGTAACTTTCTTGATGCACTTGATTATATTAACATATCTGGCAGGTAGAGTATTTTGTGTCAGGCTTGTATGCTGTTTCGCAGTGTTTTCATTGGCATTGGATTTCTATTCCCCCTTCTCCAGTTCTCTTCCACTTACTTTCCAAAAAAGAAAATTTTGGTAAAACTTCCTTGATAGTATCAAAATATCAAAAAGTCAAATGTGTTGAGGATAGTAGGAAAAAGACAAATTCCTCCAAAGAATAAATAGCTTAAAACACTGACTTACTTCAGTAGTGGAACAGTTCTTAGCTTTTACCTGCACATGTAGTTTTTGACCTTTTAGAAGCCAGAAGGGTCTTCACACAATTGATTTTAAAGGTAGTATTTTTCCCTTTTTAGAATTACATTTATACTATTCATCAGTTTATCAATAAGGGCTTTTCTACTAGGAAGAAGTAGGAGGGATTCTTAAAACACACTGGGCTTGGGTAGTATTTGTGTGGCTTCTGACAAACATGCATGTTGGTAATTGTAAGCTACATCATACAGAGCCCAGCGGAGTAAAAACAGACCTGGATGCTTGTATAGGTTCTTATCTGGGAGGGAGTAGGTGAGATTAAAAGGATAGACTTGCCTTCTTTAGGGTGAAGTAAAAATTATCTTCTTTATCTTTAAGACACAGAGTAAATAACAAATCTTGTTTTTTAAATAACCTCTAGTGGGGCTATGTGGTACTTCAACTGTGCCAAACTGAAGAAACAAAAACTTTTGTGTACTGTAAGAAGAGCTGCTGTAAGTACCGTGCATAGAAGTAATTCAGGTTTAGTTTTTCATTATCATAAGCTATTCCTTCCCTTAGACTGTTAAGGGATCCCAGGAGTATGTAAGAACAATGAAGTGGTTCTCTTAACTGTAATTACACTTCTCATAAGAGCATTAGAACTTAGGAATCTATAATCTGTTGAAGTTTTTTTCTGATTAAATAGATGGTTTGGATATATCATAGATATTTACTACTTCAGCATTCTAAGGATATGCATTTACAAGATAACCTTAAAGTTGATCTTCAAGTTTGTTGGATGAATAATTGTTTTAAACAGTGTTGCAATAAATCTAAAAATTCATCACTAAGATACCATGTGGTCTTTTAGTAGAAAACATCTGTGCAGCAATACAATGCAAAAGTCATTCAGACCGGGATATCTCTGGTTTTCTTGCATTCCCAAGCAATAGGAAACAAACCCACATTCTGCGTATTTAAAACAAAGTATAAAATAGAAGGAGAAGGAAAAAGGGGGAGCAATGGAAATGTGCAAATAGTGAAGGGCAAATTATGAAGCATGAGGATTGTGTAATCACTGTTTATTCGTGCAAGTTCAATAAAGACAGGTATCTGACAGGCTCTTAACAATTTCCCTTCAGTGGAACAGCTGCAATGCTAGCAAGACCTTCAGACTAATGTGGTGAGAGATCTCAAAAACAGACTTCAGGTTTTGCTGCCAGTGGAAACAACTCGTTTATGCTAGTATAACTGGCCTTATTTTGCTTTTGTTATCTGTAGTCGCCCAGAGTCTTATTACTTCATATATTTTTTTCTGTAGAATTTAGAGAATTACTGCTTTGCAGTTTAAAAAAAGGACAAAATGCGTAGCTCCTCAAAACCTCATTGTGTAGAAGTTTCTGAAAGGCTGAGGTATCACACTTCTGAATTTGTGATGCAACTTTGAGGCTGCATGTTGTCCAGAATAAGAACTTTCTGACTGTTGTATACATTTCTAACATGCTGCATTCCAGGATGAAATTTTCTATATGGATGTACACTGTAGCATTTCTTCCATAGGTCAGTCTATGGTCTGCAGTGTAGATGGGCTCACATTGGATTATAGCATGTTAACTGATTTATCTTGAACAATTAACCTGTGTTCTGTTAACAGTGGATCTGCTTTAAGTCATGTGTCAGCAAACACGTTAAATTGTAAATTTCTGATTTGAATTTTAACAATACACTTTCATACTCTAAATCCAAAGGAATGGAGGACAAAGGGAGTAGGATTTGAACTTAAAGTGGAGAAGGGGAAGATGAGGTTGAATTACACTCCTTTTAGTTCTTTTACCAGAAATAGTCATAAACTAGAGCATTAAGTAATAGCAAAAAAAAAAAAAATCAGAATATTTGAATTTTAGAACAGGTCATCTTTCTTCTCTGTCCATCCTTTCCCTGTCTTTGCCATGTAATGAGTAGATAAACTAGTCTTTTAAGAACACTGTCTTAGCTGTCGTAGAAATGCAGCTTCCTTATTTTTTTTCTCTATTCCTGTCTCTCTCATACTTCTATTTTTTTTGTAGTTCTAAATAACTTCTACTAGCAGAATCTCACTGTTGGGCATGTTGATTGCTGCCACCGCCACCAAAGGGAAGAATTTAAAATGCTCATTATGTAGGTTACTTTTCAACTGGATAAAACCACCTGTCCAGCAATACACATATTGGTTGCAATGTTCTTTTGTCAAAGGAAAGATCAGAAATGCTCTTGTTTTGTTTTGTAATTGTTGATCAAACTAGTGGCATGTCAAATGATCCATTATTCATGGAAATTTTGTGTTCTGAAACATTGCTGTGGTCATCTTAATTACATTTTAAAAATTGTTTTTACAGGCAAAAAAAAAAAAAAGATGGTGCATTATAAATGTTGGAAGTACCAGCAATAGCAAATCAGACTTTACCAGAGGCTATTCTTGCTCTGTCTCAGCATCAGGAAACTAAAGCATATGTTGGATGTTAGCCTGGGTGTACACAATGTGTCCTATTTATTCAAGGTTTTCTTTGAAGCCACAACTTACAAGTTTGTTTCTTAGGGGTACATGTCAGACTTAATTTAGCATTTGTTGGTATTAGGATACTCCTGAATAGCAAAAAGGCAACATTTTGGGGGAAGAATGTGGCTGCTATCTGAGCAGTGATCTGTCAGTTTCATTTATGTAGCTCAAGGAAAATTGGAAAAGCAGCACTGTGCAGAACGGGGCTGAGATTTCAAGATCATACGCAGAATTATTTTAAAGCATTTTAAATGGAAGAATTAATCTCCATTTAAATCATACATAGTTCCTATGTTAAAAACTAGGGAATACATTAAAGTAGAAATGCAATTGTCCAGAATATTTAAAGTGCTTAGATATTCTAAGTGGCACATCTTCTATCTTTAGGTGCTTGCAGACTTTTTTGTTTACATATTTTGTCTTTCAAGATGAGCCTTTAGGTATGTAAAGAAAATTTGTGCTCTTGAGTCAGTCATGAATTTAAGATTTCAGGGTTTCGTTGACTCTGCTCTTTGAATTTGCTGTTACTTTCTGAAAACAGGAATTAGCATATACTACTTCTGTCACTGTTTGGCCACATCAAGGTATTTGATTGCTTAATGTCTTGTTTTACAAATTTCCAGTATACTTACTGGAGTGTAAGTAGCTCTTCTTTGTATTCATGCATTCTCGGTGCTTATTCTCTCCTGAAATATTTTAATATGAAGGTTATTTAAAGATAGAAAAGAGAAGCTTTGGCAGAGGATTTAGCTTTCCTTGTTTACAGCAAACCCCATGAGAAATCCTTCCCAGGCACACATCCGTGCACGCACACACATACACACACGGACACAAAAATCAATGCAAAAGAGTAGAGCATTCATTAAACTGTCAAAAATGGAATAAATGCTTTTTTTTATTTAGGATCTTGTAGCTATTTTCCTAGTATTTGTGTGTCCTGAATTATGAAATGTTATAGCTTTATAATTCATATTTGACAAATTAATATTTTGAGAATGTTATGAGCTGTAATAGGGGTATTACCCTATTATAGATGCAGACAACTGCATGACTTTTTTTCCTTCCCTGGATACAAAAACTCTCTGACAGTTTGTCACTAAAAAGATTTTTCTATAGGTGAAATACACCACTAACCATATTTCTTGGTATTTCAAAATTGAAACTAGATGAATGAGAGAAGCCTTGCAGGCACACTAACTGTAGGTACAACCTGGAAAAGACTCTGTATTCTCCGTATCCAGTTATTTTCAAATAGATTTTGTCCCATGTTATATATAATAGAGTTGTATGTGAAATCCTGAAGAAAATCAGCAGCCTGCTATGAGAGAGCTTGTAAAGCTAATACTGGCTGCCTCTAGTGGAATACATGCAAAATGAAATGCAAGTCTTTGGCTGAACCTATAGAAGCAATGGTATTTTTCTTTACTGACGTTAGTATAAATATTAGCGGGGAAGGTAATCTGTCATAAACAGTACTTCTGAATTCTCTGATAAAATCAGCTGAGTCTGTTTACTTGCCTTGCATCTCCATACAAGGTGACTTGAATCATGTAGTGCTTTATCCATCAGAGCCTGTTCTATCGTTTTCAAAAGGAATAAAATCAATAGCTTAAAATGGCTCGCATCTTTAACCCAGTTTTCCTCTGTCAAAAGGTACAGCTGTACCTACGGGAGCGGTATTTTGCTCACAACAAAAGGCTGAGCATTCCAGAGCACTTTTTTTTTTTCCGGAGGCGTCGTTCCCAAAAGCATGCAGATGATAACTGCATCTCCTGCTGTACCTGTAACAATTTAATTGTGTAAGTCAGCCCAGTCAAGCATCCCCAGCTCATGACTGGGAGACATGAAATTCATTGTCATTATTGTCCCTGTCATTTTGGATCATTATATCCCGCTGCAGAATTTTCCTCACTCCAGTGCTTTCTTACCTCCAGGAACCAGGGATTATGGCTGAGGTTGGGGTGGGGGCAGGACTGTGAACTACATTTACCTCAGGGGAGCCACAGATTAAATTGGCTTTGCTCTCTGACTTGCTGGATTCATCTGTTTGTACGCTGTGGGTTTAAGGGTGGAAGTGATGAATATTCTAGTGAATTCTATGCCTCTTTCTTTTTTTTAATACTCGTATAAGCAAAGGATGATTTTTGTGTCCCTTAAGAAGTGAATGGGGAATAATTCTTCAGATCATCTTACCTAAAAGATTTAAGATTATTCCTGAGCAAAATGACATTATTTGCACATTGTGCCACAAACACCTTAGTATTCCCCAGTGTGCTGTGGCTTTTAGAGGGAAGACTCCGTCGAAGCATGTAACTCTGCTGTAATTTATGTGTGCATTTTATGTGAACTTAATAGTAGGTCGTTAGTTAATATGTACTCTGTTCCATATTGTAGCCAGGATTATATGTATGTTGAGGGAAAATCGATGGTGTGGTTCCCGTGATGCTGCACCTCGTGTGAGACGCTCCATGTGCGGATGTGTTTCCGTCCCGCTGAGGAGAAGGAGCCAGCCCAGGTTCGTGGGGGGCACGGGGCCTGCTCTTGCCCTGGCTTGGAGGGTCATGAGGCTGCGAGCGAGCTGTCCGCACGTGGGACAGCGTGCCGTTCAGCGCTCCTCATCCTCGTGCTGGTGGCAGCTTGTGTAGGCCAAAGGCACCGGAGCCTGTGGAGGCGGTGGGGCGGCCATAGGTGCCCCACGCCTCACGGCCACCCTGCGTATGTCGGCCCAGCCCCATGGCGCACTGCAGGCCCTGTCCCCACAGTTTGGGGGTCTTCTCAACTTCCCGTTCCCTTGGAAGGTTTCTCTTGGGTCATGCAGCAGTGGTGGCTGTCTGTCCTATGAAAACAGCATGTGCATAACTAGCTAATTAGTCCGGAGTTGGTTCACGCCTAAAAAATAGCAGCTGTGGCGAGCAAAGTAGAAGTTGCCTCTAATTTAAGCTTGCCTCCAACCTAAGCTGTTACCTCGTGCAGTGCAAGCCTTAGCTGGGTCTCGCACTGTGTCGACAGGCAACACGCTGTGCTGGCATCTTGGCGTTGCTGCGGCCACACCACCATGCCAGGCAGAAGACCTGCCCTGACGGTTGTTCACTGTGACACTTCAGCATGGTTTCCACAAACTGACAGTGACAATGTTTAGTTTCATTTTAACACTGTGCTTTTACTTACACTGACACCGCAATATGATTGCAGTGACAAGTTGAAGGCTGATACAAAAGAAGTGGGAAAGAACATAGTCATAAAGCAGTAGCACAACAATTTCAAATTTTCTCTTGCCTAGTACGCCTAGATACCGTGCCTTGTTTTTGTGTGCTGATACCTTAGTTTCAATTCAAGTTTTAGCTTCTGTACCATACCATGATAGTACAGTTGAATAGATGAATGTTCTCAGGGTGGTGTTGTGTGATTTTTATTTTTAAAGCTTTTTTGGGCCTTCTGTTTTTATGTATTCCATTGTTTATATCTGTACATAAGTTGGAATGTCATGTACTTCAATTTCCTAACCTTCACTGTGATCCTGTTTTGTTTTTATCCATATATACAATTTTCGTGGTTACAGCTTTCTTTGTTCCTTTAATTTTGCCTTATGAAAATTGTGAATTTTATTTCTCTAAGCTTGTCTTGTAAAATAATGCTTATAGCCCACCTTAGGCGGTCTTTGCTGTGTGCTCTCAGGCGGTGTGTTAAGGTTTAGTAAAGGTAGCCTTCATTAATGAATGGGCATTCTGTCTCCATGCCTCTGAGGAGTGGAACCCAGAAGTTGGATGCTAATAGTTCCTTCTATTCCTCCATCACTAATAGGATTGGGGAATTCTATTTTTTTGTGGTTTAAGTTGGTGCTAAATGGAGGAAGCAAGAACTTACTTAAATGACTGTTAGTATAGTATTTAAAAACTTGATACAAATCTGAATTTGAATCTATTTGAATAAATTTACCTGTGCAAATGCCAAACTCAAGGCTTTCCTTTCTATTAATGCTGCCGTGGAGTTAGAGCCGACAAATGTATGCATCTTTGGTTAGATCTTCAATAATTAAAATAATGTCATATATCTTTTTTTCCTCCAGTGCAAAATACATAGCTAAATGTGTATCATCTTTCCTACTTGGTTAGGACATATTTCAGCAGCATGGATAACTAAGTGGAAAGCAGAATACAAATTATACATGATTTGTGTAAGAAGTATTAGCAGTCTGGCATGATATTGCTGTGTTAGATGTGGGTGTTGATGGAACTGATTTAACTGAGTCAGAATGCTCTTCCCTCTAAAGCAGTCCAAGAACAAATGCATGTATGCTATGTATCCTAGAAAGTCTGTTAGTTTCTGATAAATGTTTGACCTGGCTTAAGTTTCATGTGATTCAGAGTTGAGAAATAGTTTGGATCTGAGGGCATCTTTAATTACTTGACTCATGAGTCAAATTTGATGTTAACATATCAGCTTATTCTACGTAGTTTTGGTGAAAAGAACTTACTGTGTTCTTTCTGAAAGAAGTCTGGAACAATCTTTGAGTCATTCCAGCTGATTCACAATACCTAAACTTGGAAATAACTGGTTTCAGTATCTACAACAGATGTTGAGTTCCTGTTTTAATGCTTGTAATAAAACTGTTCATGTAATTAAGCACTTTCTATTTAAAAATTGGTGGATGCAAGCAGCCCTGATATCTTAGTTATGTACATTGATCTATAACTATAAATCAGCCTTACGTTTAGTAAGGTTTTGGGAAGGTTTGTATATATAAAAAAAGAAAGAACACTTTTATGCACATAAAACATGTTATTTGATTTCATGCACTGTTTTTCTTTCCTATATGAATGCAGTTATCTCATGCAATGTTGATGTAGGAGTATAATGTATAGGAACACAAGTATACTTTTCAAATGGCTTTTAGAACATCAGTGCTTTGAGGGACAATGGACATTAATGTTTTGATGATCCAGCAATATCCCATCTTGATATAGATGATGGTTTTTTGGGTATGTTCTAAATCCAGGGGGCTACCTTGTGAGTTGCAGGCTAAGTATTTTGTTCAAGTAAGTAGAGCTCAGTGATAACAGTAGGGGAGTAACATGCAAGCATTTAGCTTGCTATTATCCCAGAATGTTTTTAGAAGAACAGAAAACAAATGATATCTTTATGTGGAGATACAAAGTTGTGGCTATACTGTGGTCTTAGTTCTCTCATGCAAATGCTTCTTTTAATGCCTTTTTCCTTTCTAAAGAAGCCTGGTAGGTGCTTCTATGGGAAGATGTGTTCTCTTGAGAAAGTTCATCAAGATTGTCATGTAACTTCTTGCATGGCTAATTTCCAACTCTACATTAAGCTTGATGTCCACAGCAGTAACTAGATATGCCTAAATAGAAAAGACTAAATTGAGAAAAGGTGAGAAGGCTTTCATGTCCCTTGCAGGGACTAGCCTGTTCCTTAAACCAAGAAGTTTGGTTTCTACTGCAACAGCATAGTTGCAGTATGTCTTTTTGCAAAAGGTGTTTGGGGAAGTTGTTGCAGTGTCTGTGTGTGTTGTTACATCAGTAATTGTCATGCAGCAGCTGTATTCAATAACAAAGTGTTGGTTCTTAGCTTAAAAAAGTTAGTATGAATATAATGTTACTGGTAGGATTAACAGAGGTTCCAGCCTCTCAGTCACTGGCTACTGAGTGTTTATTTTCAACTGAATAGAGTTGCATAGGAGAGAGCAGGAGCTGATATAAAAGTAATAGGTGTCAGAGTGACACAGTACAGAATATACCAGAACTACCGGAATGCCTTATTAATATGGTGGTTTTCACACAATACGACTGAATCAGTCATAGACAAATTTCTACAGTCTGTGGGCTTTGTTACCACTACTGGCTGTGGTTCAGCATTGATAAAAATAAAATTGAATGTACACTATGTGCACTCTGTAGGAGGATTCTTTCAGTGCCAACGGAAGCATTGTCTGTTCTTATTTGAAGAAATGCAGCGTTTGCTACGAAGGAATGAAAATAGAAATTTCCTAAATTACTGAAAAATTATAAACCAAATGGCATCACTGATCTTAAAATTATGTGGAACACATTGACAAAATGTCTTCAGGCACTAAATGTCTTCAATAGCATGCCTTCTAAGAATAAGGTGTTTTCCTTTTTAAGAGGATTTGGTGTCACTTTAATGAAAGCAGTTAGGCCAGAGTATTGGTAACAGCAACGTTGGCTACCCTTAGCAAAAATTGTGATAAGTTCAGTTTTGTTATACAATGAGCAGATGACAACAGTAAATAATGAGAGGTGGTTCTTTCAGTTTTTCCTAGTAGAAGTAATTCAGTGGATTTAAGCATGCTCTTATTTTTGAGCGATACCTCGGGAGGAGTTACGAAGAAAACTCGGCATGTTCCAGCAGTTGGCTCTTAGACGTTTGTTCCAAAGCTGCTGAGGTATGGCTGCCACTTGCATCACCTTGAGATGCATCCAGCTGACCACAACTGGCAGGAATACAACAAAGTACCTATAAAACGAGCCCTCGAGCAGCAGCACTGAGACAGCGCTTACCTGTCTGGGACAGGGTGTTTGCAAACATCTGTTGGTGGTGCATCTTGTAATTATAAATTGACTGTATCGCCCTTAGGTTAGTTATGAGATCTTCAGCAGCTAACTTACTGTGGGAAAGAATCCCAAATTAATTGGCTGTAGCTGTTCTGTTATTGTAAAGCAACTTCTTGTTTTATCGCAACATTTGGAAGAAACCCATGGTTTAACAGAAGGGTGAGCAAGGGGAATTATTTGTTTTTCATTTTGCTTTGGAGCACCAGTGACTGATGTGAAGGACAACGGATGCAAAGCCATCTTAAGTAGATAATACAGAACCTTGCACAGGAGCCTTTGGTTACCTTGCCGTTTATCATACAACTACACCTTGAGTTTCCTGGTCACTTTCTGAACATGGTAGAAGCTCTAGTGTCAAGAAAACTTTCTCCAGAACAGGCATGTAAAGCTAAGCTTAGAGGCTTTTATCTTAGTTCTGGAGGACCTGAATCTTTGGCATTTAACTAAAAAATAAAAATAAAATAAAGTTTAAAAAAAAAAGATTGGGATGCAGAATTTTTGCTTTTCTTTTTGTCCTCTCTCTAGCTCTTTCTCTCTAGAGTGATAAGGATCGTTGAAGTACCAGAACACATTCCAGCCTGTTTGGAATTGGGAATGCTTACTATTTCAAACCTAGCTATTTTCAGTCATGCTAGTTTACTTTAATCAGTGAAAAATTTTTTGTCAACAATGACTGGTACTATAGTGAGAACTAATCTGGCTACGATACCTTTACGATTTTATGATAGCTGCTTTGCATGGAGGAACAGCAACCACTTCAGATTTCAAGAAAAAGATAACTGTATAGGAAGTACAGGGTTTTAATGTCATTGCTTGGGGGGAAAATGTGTGCATGTGAGTTGAAGGGCCCTTAAAAAAAAAAAAGACCAAAAACCCTTCAAAACAACAAAAGAAAATCTTGCTGAGTAGAAAAGCTATTGTACTGTGACCCCATCTTACCGAACTGAGGTATTGTTCTCCACAGATGATATATTTTTGAGCTGGTTAAGTCACTCCTCATTCCTTTCAAATCTAGACCCCCATAGATCTCTGCTTGTACCCTGAAATACTCCAGGACTCTGCACCATAGGTTACCTCGGTCTGAAGCCAGCTGGTTTTTCTAGATGCATAGTTAATCAGGAACTGGTTATTTCTCAGTCCTCTTCCTGCAAATACATTACATTGGCACTCAGAGTTCCTTTTGGACAGCTGAGAATTGAATAATAGCAAGGGGGTTCTTGCATCAGAATAATGATGAGGGGAAAATGGATGAGGAGCATGCAAATGCTGCCTTGAAGAGTGGTCCAAATTGTGCAATGCACTGAGCATAATCTCCTTAGCTCGCTCTGATGCTGAGAATAAGGAGTTGGGCAAAACGCTGCGTAACTCCTAGATTTTAGGCTTAACAAGCAATTATGAATTATTAATTGCTTGTTCTTTTTTTGAAATTACACCTGTTTTCACATCACTTATTCTGCTGACTGGCTTCTCCAGATTGCTTTTGGTCTGGACAAACAAGTCGTGGAACTGTGAAGAGGCAAGCTTGCAGAACTTGAACAGTAAGACTTGCCACGGACAAAACTACTACGAGCTGTTGCTGTAGCTTGTGCTGCTGTGGGGCCAATCTACGCCCTGCAGCACCCTGAGGAAAACCTGTTTGTATCAGCTACCAGGTTAGGTACCGATGGCAAGAACAAATCGATGAAGGTTCAGAAAGTAACCGAGGAAGCCTTCTTGGTCCTAAGTCCCTTCTAAAATAAAAGAATAAATTCTGCTGCATGAAACAGGTCCTTCAGGGTTTCATTCGTACATAGATGGCACTCTTCTTCTAGGGTAGTGTTTCTGTTGAGCTGGATTTCTTGCTCTGCGCTGCCTAGAGCTGCAGCATCCCATAGGCCAGGCAGCCCCCCAAATCAAGCACCAGAGTGAAGGGGGATGTTTCCAGATCACTGCACTTCTGAAAGCCTTTGACCCTGGGCTAGAAGAGTTTTCTGGGTGTGCTGTGTTCTGCTGTACTATAAAAGCAGCTACTGTAATGCAGCTTGTTGCTGTTCTTTGTCTTCTTTCCATCTAGTGCTCTGCTCCCTTTGTGTATGAGTGTACATTCTCCACCCTTCGTTAAAACGCAAAGTTTTGAGAGACCTCGTAAGGTCACTTCATTCTTTCCCTGACACTGCTGCAGCATAAATGTTGATGCATTTGTTTAATGATTTGCCTGCCACTTCTGACAGATGGTTGTTTAGTCTTATACATCTGCTGTGATGGAGCATCTGCAACTTTTCTTGACATCTCGCTAAGCTGTTTTGCTGTTCTTTTCTGCAGTTTATTCTGGGCATTGTTTGCGGCGCTGAATTGGAGTTACTGTTTGTTTCTTCATCGGTGCTTTATCATATTACTGTTTCTGTTCACTTCGCGTAACTTTTCTTGTGATTGAAGACTGGTGGTGCTGTACTGTCTGAGCTGGGTTAGAATGAGAACTTTGGAGAGGGGAGGTGGCACCTTCGAGGCCATTGATCCCATCTTTATAACTTTGCCCTTTTAGTTACAAACAGATTATTTGCACGGTGGTTCAAGATGCACAGGCAGAATCAGAAGGACCAAACTTTGCATAAACCATTTGTACTAAACATTTGGAATGCTGGCAACATAAATCAACAACAATATCTATTACAAATTCATCACTTTACCAGTATTATCTTTGATAGAACTGGTCCAAACATGTGGGTAAGTGAACCGTATCTCAGGAAGCTTAGCCCTTCTGTAAATTAATTATTCAGGACACACAGAACCTGGCCCCTTTAATGTATAGTAATTCTTTCTAGCCAGCATCCTGGACTTTAACTTCAGTGGCAATAATAAATAGGAAAAGTCTCAGGTGAAGCCAGTATTTTAAAGTAATTAATCATCTTCCCCTCACGGTCCCTCCGCCTCACTCTTGGTTTTCTTTAACGAGGAAATTTCAGTAATAAATCTTTAATGATATATGTTAAGAATCGTTCATTAGTTCTTGTCTGCTTATTTCTTTTTGATTCTATGTTGTATGTTGGGAAGTTAAAATGCATATGAAACTCTAAGTTATAGAAAACTAACAGCGCAATCTGAAAGACTGTTTCTTGGGTTTTGCATGTAGTCTGGTGCAACTTCCAACGGGAATTGTTGATTAATAGTAGTGGGACTGTCAAACAAATACTTCGGTACGGCACCAGAATTACAGCATGATCACACACAAAAGGGTAAAAAGGGATTTGTCTGCTCCTAAATTGGGGGTGAAAGTACTAATTCTCAGTCTGAAAACATGCGGGGGGGCAGGATGTTAAATGGTCCCCGCTGCTGGCAGTGCCTGTGGGGGAGAAAGGCGAGGGCTGTGCTGCCTGTGCCGCAGTCGGATGCTCCAGCTCAGCACAGAGGATGTATCTGTAAATAATTCTCGTTAGGCGCGAGCAGCCATCGCGTCTATTCGATGTGACAGGGACAGATGTGACAGATCGGTTCTGACACACTTCCACGCCACCAGTCCGTGGCTGGAGGTGACTCGTGTCCTTCCCCCGGTCCCGTCCCCGCTGCAGGACAGCACAACGACGCGCGGATGAACCTCGCCATCGCCCTCACTGCTGCCAGGTACGGCGCTGCCACCGCCAATTACGCTGAAGTGCTGCGCTTGCTCAAGACGACGGACCCGGGCAGCGGGAAGGAGCGCGTGTGCGGGGCACGCTGCAGGGACGTCCTCACAGGTGTGTGTCTTGCACGCTGCTGGCGGAGGCGTGGGACCAAAGGCGGCGCGGTGCCCGGCGGGGTGCCGCGTGGCTCGGCGGGCGCTGCGCACCCTTGGTGCTGCGCGGCTGGTGAACACGACGGCGCTCTCCAGCAGACTTCATTGTGCTTTAGCTGAATAGGAAAGTGCGCTCTTAAGGGAGCGTGCTTCTCGTTAAAGAAACAGAAGTAATAAACCAAAGAGGAATGGGAAACGCTGTTGGTAAATATCAATGAACTGACAAAGGAACCATCTTCCCAGAGTGCAGTGGCATAGCATTAGTGTCAATCATCTCGAACTTCTGTCAGATTTTTCACTCAAATCCTAGTGTTTTGGCAGGGTAGACTGAGCTTTACATCCAAACCCTTCTGTCAAGCAAAGATGATATTGTAAAATGCTGTGTTGTACAGTAATAATACCATTTACTGAGTCTATGGGTTGAGACTGAAATCTCTCGTCTGGGAGGCAGATTTCAGCTCAACTTCTACCCTATCTCCTACCCTGCCTTTGCAGATAAAACAGAATTTTACTGCAAAAGGTTTTCTTTCAAATCTGGTATTAAATAAAAACTTTTAATTTTCTAAAAAACAATTCCAGCTGTTCAGACAGACAATATACTTTACAGTAGGTTAGGTTCATAGGCAGATTAATAATACAGAGTGTCAGTGGGCAGGAAAACAAATGGTGCACATGATTGATGCTGTTTTCTTTCACAGGGCAGGAATTTGATGTCAAAGCCAAATGTGTTATCAATGCTACAGGACCTTTCACAGACTCTGTGCGCAAAATGGATGATCAAGAAGTACCAAACATCTGTCAGCCAAGTGCAGGCGTGCATATTGTGATGCCTGGTTATTACAGGTAACGATATTCAAAACCTAACCCATTTGTAACAATCTCTGCTGGTGTCTGTAATAAACAAGCTTGTGGAGACACAGTTGTGGTTTTTATGGTAGACTGGAATGCTTTTTTTTCTCCTTTCTTTTTTTCTTTAAGAGAAGATTCTGGTACTATGCCTATTAAAATACCAGTTTTATCTAGTCAAAAAAGACTGAAGTCTTACAGTTTGTAGCTGAAGCTTACTAGGGCAGACCTGCTGCTGAAGCAGAAGGACATTTGGGCAGAGTATATGCCACAGACTCGTGAAAGGAGGCTTTTCTAATAATGGGTGAGTTGAGCGTACTGACTGCTCGTTTACCACCCCCCTCAGAAAACAGAAGGTGTATAAAGCCTTCCAGAGAGGTTGCCACATTCTTGCAAAATTTTCTTTCCTATTTATTATCAGGCTCTCTAGGCAATGTAATCTGTAAACAGTACCTCTGCTGTTACACTCTGCCACTGGTATTAGTCTATATCGACTCCACTCATAGTAAATAAGAATGCAGCACGTATGCAGTATAGTGTGCAGTACAAAGTAACATTAAACTGTACATGGGTGCCTGCCCTCCCACGGTTCCTTTGCTGAAAAGGATCTATATTCCTCCACTGACACTGTTACAGAAGAGGTTCCTGTGGCACTCAGTGCCACACAAGCCTTTTCAGGTGGAGCTCAAATAATACCTTTGGTTCCTGAAGTCATTAGTATCCTATTGGAAACTTACACTTAGAGACTTGCACCAATTATGTTGATACAGTGCACTTAAAATGATGCCTTCCATATGATCGTTGCCCTCCTCTGTGAATATCAAATTAGATTTCCAGTGTACAAGATATTGTTGCCCAAGCTGTACCAATAGGACGCAACAATATACTATAACGTTGAGGCATTTTTGGCCTTGTATATAATAATTCTGGCAGTGTTTTTTGTCTTTGCACATGAAAACCAGGAAATGACCTGATGGTTGCTTTAAAGCACTAGCAGTGACAATAAACAGCTTGTAATCCTAGCTTCTTCATATACTATGACAAGCACATGTACAGTTATATGCTTTTAGTGTAGGGCCACAAAGTCAGTTTTTAAACTTTGAATCACTTTGTAGGTTCAAAGTCAAAGATTGCTTGGTATGCATGAGAGCTCTAATTTATGTATTTTGTAATTACCTAATAATTGTAATTAGTAATGTAGAGAATTCTTGTTCTCCTTGTTCCCCTGTGTATGTCAGCATGTGGGCATTACTTTTCTTGTAAAATAGTATCTGCCCACATACTGCCTCCGCAGTACAGCTGATGAAACAAAACTGTACAGAACTTCCTTTAAGTGGGGTAGCTTAATCCAAGGAACTGTACTAATACTAAATAGAAGATACTCATGTTATTTAATCTCATTTGTATCACGTCTATATTCATGCTTGCCTTTGTCATAAATGTTTTATATTTTATAGAATTTTGTCCTGAACTTGCACAAATTATATAAGTTTTTTATATCTAAACTCAGTTAAGATTTTGTAAAATTAATGCTAACATTAATGCATTAACCTCCTGTAGGATTCCTGCTCATTTGATCTTCATCAATAGTCCCAGTATTCTCCTCATTGTTTTAGTGTACACATCTATTCTAGTAGCTGCAACAACTTTCTTTCACTCACTGTTTAAGTGTTTTACCTGCCAAAATGAAAGAGGATTCTGGCTACTTTTGTTTAGATTGGCACATGTAGGGCAGGAGGTCTATGTATGCAGTATTCCCTCTCACCCAACAAGTTTCAGGTATTTTCAGTCTTTCTTAAATTATTATCTGCTTCACACTTTAGGTTCCAAATAAATTTGTCTACTAAACTTCAGATCTACTTTATTGAAATTCACCTGTTTTCTATTTAATTAGATTTGTGGTGTCTTGGTCAAATACTTCCACTAGAAATCTTTCATGCTTCTGTTCTGCTCTTTAAAATACCATATTCTACCATCCAGAATTGCTTACTGACTTCAGGCTCAAAAGTTCAACTTTGTCCTTCATTTAATTAGTTTTAACTAATCTAGTAGTCTGTCTTACATTCTTATACTGAAGTGTACTTTAATAATCTCTTCTCAAGATTTCTTCATTTGTCATGTACTCTGCATATTGTCCAATAAAACCGTTGTTCTTTTTGAAAACGAAGCTTATATAAAGTAGCCATGCTCCAAACTCCTTCAATTGTTTTAAATCAACTGTTTAACTATTACTATTGCTGTATCATTGTTCACAAAGGGCTGAGTATTTTGATGCTTGGTCTGCTGTAAGAGATGCTTCAGATCTGCCTGCATTATACTCCTAGGCAGTGTCTATTTGCCACTATTGCTCTGTATAAAGGTATTGCTTTCTATTTCATCTTAGAGTTTACAGTCGTAATATTAGTAATCTTAGTGGTCTTTAAAGAGCACTAGAGAAATGTTACAGTAGGTGATGTTGTTATAGCTTGTACCACATGGTCACATCAATTCCATAACTGTAAGAGTGTAAAAATGTGTAGTTTCAGAAGTATTCCTGGTATACAGCAGCATGATTCTGGAACAGTTAGTTTGTGGAATCTTTTTCTGGTGGCTCATCAGTTATTTATATCAGATGGAATACACATAGCAAAGGGAGACAGAGATATCTTACCAGGGTAGCTGGTAGCCATTAGATCAGTAAATGAATTGGCGTATGGAAGACTGCTTCATCCTTTCTCATCGTTTGCTATGTTACCCAATTGTAAATACTTCAGTCCATAGGTGTTACGGTGAAACTTATTTTTAAGTCTTTTCTTGTTTCTCTTTCATGGTTCTTACTTAAATCATATTTAAAAAAAAAAAAATCATACTTTTGAAAATGTCTGAAGCTATCTGAATATTCTGATACTGTATATTAAACCTCTAGCTTCCTGTCTCTAAATCAATAGCTTTTTCATTTTAAAAAGTAATCATTTGTCTGACGTGATTTACCTTTCACAAATCTGTGTTGACTTCCCCTATTAAATTGTACTTTTCCAACTGTATGCCTAAGCTGTCTATAAATATCATCTAAAAAATGTTCTAATATACATGCTATATATGAAATTTTCAGCTTCTTCTAGCCTTTCCAGATATTGAAAACTTACCTTCAGTAATCAGTTTAGATTTCCTAAAAATGAAATATTCAAAGAGTCAGCATGTAGCTCTCTTAAATAGGTAATTCATATCCAACTGGGTCTCTGTCTACCTTCAGCTTATTGTGTTAGTAGTTATTGAGTCCATTGAATTATTCCCCACTGGTGGTCCTTGTCACTTAGATATACTTCCTATATCATCCTTCCACTATCAGGAGTCGGTGCAAAACCTGAAGATTGCTAAAACTGCAGATGTTTTTACAAGGACTTCCAGCACCTGGAATCAAAATCAGCATCTTTCCTTTAAACAAAAACAAATAGAAAAAAGGGCAGCTTGAATATTCTCCTATATAGAAACTACTTTTGAAGTGTTCATAGATGCCTTTTGTTTCCTGAAATATAAGCAGTGCTATATAAGTGATGAAGATGACTTTCTTCATACATGTGGATTTTTTGTGTTATACCAGAAAACATTGATACATAAGTTAATTTCCTGCACAAAGAACTGTTGTCTTTCATTTTACTGAACTGTTCTGTAGCATTGGTGCAAATGAGTGAAAAATCTCTGAATACTAGCATCCAATTAGTCATTACGGAGGTGGTATCTTTTGCCTTTTTTCCACTCCAACCATGGTTCCTACTTCAGGAATGCTATAGTGACAGCTAGAGCTGGAAGTATTTGGAAGTATTTCTTGCTCTGAATCCCTTGTGAGTCTGGGCTTCAGTTCCTGGTTGGTAAACTCAGAATGTAGAATCGTAAGTTTACTGTTTTAATGTACTTGTAATTCTTATGACTTCTTTTTACTAATGTTGCCCTCCTACACCAACCTTCATTGCAGATACAGGTTATAAAAATCATGGGTTTTTGTATGTTGTCTTCTCCCTAAATAGGTGACAAAAATTAATCAATAAATTGGGTTACTAATATTTGGTCTTAAACTTTTCTTGTTGCACACTTAGACCCATTGAAACAGAGCCAGAGTTCTGTTCTTCTTCCATTTTAATGCATGCACTGTTTCAGCCTTAGCTTTCCTCTGTGACGTTATATGTTGCTGCCTTTTTTTATTACTTATTTTAAAAGTAGTTATTCATTCCATAATATGAGTTTCAAGTAAATGCTATTTTGAAGTTTCTAAATCCTTGTATTTGAAGGTGGAGTAGCAAGATTTTCAAGAATGATTGCATATGGGAGATGCCAAAGGCCTGATTGCTCTAAGCATGTGGCCTGCTAATTGCCTTAGGAAATCAGATTCCAGTGATCACATTAAAGGGCCTTATTTCTCACGTCTTCTGGGATTATCTCTTAAAGTTGGGTCACAGTGACATACATGATCTGATTGGCTTTTTTAATCTTTTGATCCAAGAGCAAAGATAATGTTCTAATACTTAAAGGTGTACAAGAACAGATCTCTGGTGATGCCTGACTTGTTCTGAATCATGTCCTTTCTTTATTTCAGCCCTGATAACATGGGTCTGCTTGACCCAGCCACAAGCGACGGTAGAGTGATTTTCTTCCTGCCGTGGGAGAAGATGACTATTGCAGGGACCACGGACAGCCCAACCGATGTTACGCCCCATCCCATACCAACAGAAGAAGATATAAACTTTATTTTGAATGAAGTGCGCAACTACCTTAGTGTCGATGTTGAAGGTAGGGCTTTGAGTTGTGGGTTTTCAGTGGGAGGGATGGATCTGCAGTACTTCAGTTTGAGTCAGTGCTGTCTGTCTAAAGCTTTGGTTCTTGTGCATCTAGTTCTGGTGGGACTTAAGTGTCATCTTGATCTGTTTCAGAGCTATCAATGAGGCTTTTCCAGATACACTTGCTCTTCTTGGACTATTTAAATAGAAAACAGTCTATCTGAACATTCAGATTTCACATACCTTTCATCTAACTGGCAGTAGCTGTCCAGCTGTGCAGTCAAGTCATTCTCGCCTTTTTGTGTGGCAGATGCAAAGTTCTGTTGATGTGGGTCAGTCCAGTCATACATCAATACAAGTGCATTGAATTAATATGCTTTTCTTGAAAGAAAAGCTGTTCTGACTTTGTCTTGTGTCTTTGTCTTTATCTCCATTTTGTAGGCATCTTTTCTTAATAGCTCTTAATGACATGATAAATATCTAATAGTTTTTCAGTTGGAGGAGGGGGAAGTATAATGGGCAGAAATGGGAATTTTTAAAAAAATTCAGTTGGTGATGGTGGTTCACCTCAGTAGCTGAGCTGAGAGCATGTTCGTTGTAAGATGCCGGTTCATTTGGATGCAGAGTGCTTGTTTAAAGGTGAGAGGCTTCTTTACTTTGTAGTGAGACTTTCTATAACAGATCTGTGAAAGCATTTGTGCTCCTGTATTCCTGTTGTAATAGCAGCACTAAAAAAAAAAACTGAAAAACACTATTTTTTAGGAATACTGCAATATTTTAGATTTAGGAAATTTGCTATCCAGCAATTGGAAATGTTAGAGTACATGATTCCTGAAATGGATATCTGGTGGCTCTGTACTTTACAAAATTCACAAAAACAGTCTTCAGGAAATGTACCTTTAGGTTTCTTAAGCAGAAGCAGGTGTAAGAGTGGTAGGCCAGACAGGTAGCTGGTAACATTAAGACTGAGTAAGGCAGAAATTTTGCAAGATATTTTACAGAAGTGCATTATGAAGTGTTTCATTTTTTTGAATGGAACCTACCTAGGTGCATGCTGTTTTTCACATATGCAATTAGCAGTGTTTATAGATTGCCTGTTATTGAATTAACAACTGTGCTGGCCATATCAACTCACTGCAGACCTGCCTTTTTGCTGCCAGAGACAGTGCCAGGGTTATCAACTTACACAGGCTTGGATGTGTTCCAACTGTTTAATTATAGTGTCACGCATGCTGCTTTTTCTAGTTTCATTAGTTTATAAATGTAATATGGTATCTTATTTCTGTGATTAACACTTCATTTTGGCAGGTTAAACATGCTGGCAGAGCACCATTGATTTCTGAAATCTATTTTGTGTTCTTTGGGGGATATTTTTACACCCTGTTACCGATCTTTTTTTTTTATTATTATTTAATTATCAGTTATTTGAAAGTTTCTTTCAGAAATGTTCTGGAGCTTTAATATAAAGTAAATTGTTCAATTTTTTACATTGTAAATTTGATTTACATTTAATTCCATTAAATTATCGGTTCTATGCTTTTATTTTTATGTATACATATATTTTAAAAAAAGTTACTTTCAGAGGCTAGATTATTTTCCTAAAACCGTTAAGTACTCTTTAACCACTTGTTGCCTTCAGGTTTTGTTCCTCCAAGTTCTCCGAAAAGTCAGGTTTGGCTTTAGGGATTGTAACTTGTAACTGGCAGGAAGCAGAGGGATATGATTGAGAAGGGCAGGCTGTAACTGGCCATTTAGTCAGGTTGCTTGTGAAGAGCGAAAGTGGCTGAGACAATAAGGTTGGGAAGGCAGGACTGGAAGAGGTGGCTGAGAGAGGACAGCAAGGGCTTCTAGACGGTTTGTGGCAAGTTAGCTGGGCCATTTGGGGCTGCTGTGCAGTAGCAAATGTCAAAGGTCTGGGTGAGGCAGAAGCTTAGGGGACGTGCTATAGCCTACCAGGTGCATGTGTGCAATTGGACTTCTGACAGAGGCTCCGAATAAAAGATCACCTATCAAGAGGAAAATCTGGGAAAAAAAACTCACATGCTGTAGAAAAAGCTTTAAAGTCCTAAAAGCAAGTGTTATGCCCGTGTGGAATGAACTTCATTTTGGTTTCTAAAATGCAACGTAAGGACTATTCTGTTAACAAAAGCTAGGACAAGATATGGTGATAAGGTGGGGTTAGGCTGGGTTGGGTTTGGTATGGTGAACTGATGGGAGAATTTGACAGTTGAATGTCTTGGCTGATCAGTTCCCAGAATTTCCCTGTTCAGGTGAATTTTTAATCAGTGTGAAAAATGAACCTCTCTCTGACTTTGATTAGAGTCTGATAATGGTGTTGATACAGATTGGTGCAGTCCTTAGGAAAGCAATAGAAATCTGTTCATGACTGATTTTGGCTGATCTTTCCTCTGGACAGTGAGAAGAGGAGACGTGTTGGCAGCGTGGAGTGGCATTCGTCCTCTGGTCACAGACCCCAACTCCAAAGACACTCAGTCGATATCCCGGAATCACGTTGTTACTGTTAGTGACAGTGGCCTTGTCACAATAGCAGGTACTTGAAGATCATTTCAAGTATGGCTTTGGGCTTCCCCACTGTATTTTATGCAAAACTCTGTTCCAACAGGGTAATCCTTTGCATTCCTATGATTAGGTAGTGATCTATCAGTGGCAGTGTGACTCGCTTGTTAGAATGAGTCTGGTAAGAATAATGTGGTATGCAAAATGTACATTCCAACTTCATGGTTTTCTTTGCTTTCCCTAAATAAAGAAGCAAATATGTGATTATAGGTGGGAAGTGGACAACCTACCGTGCCATGGCACAGGATACCATTGATGCTGCTATTCAGGCCCATGATCTGAATGCAGGTTCCAGTAAGACTATTGGGCTGCAGCTACAAGGGGCTGAGGACTGGAGTCCCACTCTCTACATTAGGTTGGTACAGGACTACGGGCTTGAAAGTGAGGTGAGTCCTTGTTATTGTTTATGCTCTGATACTTCTGTGTTAGAGGGTTTTGTCTTTTCACTAGACACAATACCTGCACAGTGTGTACTATGTGTCATAGTACATACTGTGTGTCTTAAGTCTCTTAAAACCAATAAGAGCTTTTCATCTGCCTAGGACAAGGATAGTTTTTTAAAGCAATAAAAAAATAAATAATAATACCACCACACACATACAAAAACCCACCTACTAATTGCTCGTCTTTTCTCTTAAACTGTCAAACACCATTTTTCTTTCCCTTCCTCTTAATCTTCACTTTATTCTGGTTTAAAATATTATGACACACTAGTGTTTATCTTCCTTAAGCCCAATAAAATCTATACTTTACATGTGGTCAGACTGTAGCAAAAGTGTTGAAGTATTGCTAGTCATTTATATTGATACCTATGTATTAGTATTAGTGCTGGTTTTATCCATTAAGAGCATTAGCTGTTTCCTCCCACATGATCAAAATCTAATACTCTCTACAGCCTCTTTGTTATTAGTGATGAGAGAACTGACAAGAAAAAAAATGCTTATTTGATGTGCTTTCAAAAGCATAATGAATTTTTCGACTCCACAGGTGGCTCAGCATCTAGCTTCTACGTATGGTGACAAGGCTTTTGAGGTAGCCAAAATAGCCCAAGTTACAGGAAGGAGATGGCCTATTGTTGGAAAACGCCTTGTGTCTGAATTTCCTTATATTGAAGCTGAGGTATGTAGGAAAAACTACCTAATACTCTGAGTGCTTTCTTGGGACACAAGCAGGTTCTACTACAGGTCCATCTCACTCTGAAAAGCACCTTCATAAGTCCTTTCCTTTAAGGTCCAGATTTTGTTTTCATTTTTTTCACTTCCCCTGAGCATGCTTAATTTGATTTTGTGTGTATATATTATTATATTAAATATATTGCATATTACATTATATATTTATATTTAATATATGCTCATCTGTGTTTTTTCCCCCTTGTCTTACTATTTAAGGTCATCTATGGTGTAAAAGAATATGCCCGCACTGCTGTGGATATGATTTCCAGACGGACTCGCTTGGCCTTCCTGAATGTGCAGGCTGCTGAGGAAGCTCTACCAAGAATTGTAGATATAATGGGCAAAGAACTTAACTGGAGTGAACAGAAAAAAAAGGTACAAAGGGCCTTTTTCATCTAAAAGTCTTATTTTTTTTCTTCAGTAGTTTCCATGTTGACAGTCTAAATTAGTTGAATAGAAAACTTCAATGATGCTTTCTTCCTGAGAGAATGATTCACTTGGTGTATTTCATTTTAAAGTCTTTATAAAAATAGCTGTGAAATGAATTGGTATTGGCCAAGGGGTGGAGAGAAAGTGAAGATCTGTATCCTGTTGTTTTTCTAAAAATGAAGCAGTCTTGGTGTTACTATCCTATTCATGTTGAAATACTGTGAGTGACACTTCTCAACAGGCCCATCTTAGAAGAGAATTTTGCAATCCGTATCACTCCTTTTCGTCTGCTGTCTTTGGAAAAGTGATGATACTGAGTTTGCTACCATTCTTTGGTCTAAATTATTTTTAAGGCCACTGTTTGCTTCCTTTGCCCTAGTGTTTCAGTGCTTGAACATACTGTGGGACCAGCTCATCTCATTTTACTTGCCATGCTGATAACGTGGCTGTCTATTTGAGATAGCCTTTGTGTGCCTGCTCTGTAGTTAATGAGCTTAATTCAGATGTCTTACCTTAAATGAAGGCACCTGATACGCATGCATTGAGTTGCACCCTACGTCCCTACTTAAAATTCCATAAACCATCAAAATCTGTCTCCAAGCCTAGATGTAGACATCCTGTTGGTTTGGGGCTGAAGGGTAACTTGCATGTTTATATTGAAGTATGTAAGATTAGGAGACCAACTAAACTATACCAGACTTTCTTCAAGTCTCTGCTAGATGAAGCAGCTTATATTCGTGTGCCTAGGAGTCTTTTACTGTTACTGCAGCCATTACTCAGTATGCTTACATTTGTTTGTAATCTGTGCTGTGGCTTTCCATGTTGATGCTCTTTGTGGCAGATGCTTGTACTGTTATCTTAGAACAGTGTTTGGTGTACCCATAGCTGTAGAAAAGAACCATACTCTACAGTACTTCATATGTATGAGATATAATTTATTTTTAAACCTGGCTACAGAAGACCTTGCATGGAACTCTCAGATAACAGATAAATTTTATTACCGTGAAAAACGGTTTAAAACAAAGAACATGCCTCATGTTGAGACTCGTGATTTTTGAAAGATAAGTGAAATATTGCGATATCAACTGTGTTAAATGGCATTTTGTTGGCCTCATCTGCAAGTACCGTTCTTAATGAATTAAATAGGTACTCCATATGTGACTGAAGGCATGCTATGATCCTAAAAGCATTTACACAGTAATTAGAAGCCTTTATTAGGCTTGATACCTCTTTGAAAGACTAAAAGGTGACAAAGATGAACTTGTTTTAATACTTTTCAGCTACCATCTGCTTAATTGTTAGACCTTAGGTAAACTCTTGCTACGTGGAAAGAGCAAATAAAGTACTAAGTTTAAAAAAAATAACTGTGTAGGAACTTACTATTCCTCAGATATAAAGACAGTTTTTTCCTATTTGTCACAGGAAGAACTTGAAGCTGCTAAAAAATTTCTGTATTATGAAATGGGCTACAAAGTAAAATCAGATCAATTAACAGACAGCTCTGAAATCACTCTAGTGCCTTCAGATATTGAAAGGTAAGTAAAATAAGAGTTCCCTATGTTGCTAGGAGTTAATACCATTGAACATAGTTTTCCCCCCACTGATAATCCTTATCTTGCAGGTACAAGAAGCGATTCCATATGTTTGACAAGGACAAGAAAGGTTTTATTACTATACTGGATGTGCAGCGTGTCTTGGAGGTAAAGTTTCCTTGTGTTCGTTTGGTTTCCTCCTTAAGCCTCTTACCTATGTTGCAGTGTGGCGTAAGTCATACTGAGCAATGCAATTGACACTTCTGTGTTTTTTTTTTTGACTAGAGCATCAGTGTGCAAATTGATGAAAAAACACTTCATGATATTCTAAATGAAGTAGACCTGAACAAAAATGGACAGGTTGAGCTCATTGAGTTTTTGCAGGTAGGTATTTCTTTGAAAAAAGTCGTAGATTTAACAAAGGCATAGGTATTTTTCCCCTCTGTTCTGAAGAGCTGGGTTGGAGAGGAGGTAAATGATGCTTGGGTAACATGGTAGTATTGATGCCGTTTGCCAGATTGCAAGACAAAGTGACACACAGCCATTTTCAGGCAACTTTAAAATCCTTGTATTTTATTCCTGTGCGAAACAATTAGACCCAAAGAACAGGTCCAATTTTCAAAGTATACCACAATACAGATCTGATTTTTGTTTTTAATACAAAAATGATATTTAAGTATATTGAAAGTAAGACAGTTGTCTGTCAGAAGGGATGTTGTGGTTATGCACACTGACGTTTAGCTAAGCCTGTTAAGATGATTAAAGTATTCAAAATAGCTTAGAAAGTACTAAAGAATGAGTTTGTGGTTAAAGTACATCCAGTCCATATTATTCCATTTCAGCTCCTGGATTGATAAAACAATACCTTCCTTTGCATGAAAGATATTACATTGACAACCTGTACATCTGCTTTTTGCAGGGATTTAAAATAAGAAAATTAAAGGTGCTACTGAAATGTTTGTTCATCCAGCTCCTCTAGCATATGCAGGATGCCAGTTAGCTTTGTTTTTGTAGAGTTTTTCTTGGTGTGGTATTTCAAGTGACTGCCATGTCTTTCCTACATGGTGGCAATGATGAATGCCGAACATGAGATAAATTAATGCTGGGGATTTTGGTCAATGTCAGCCCTTTCTTCACTGTGTCAAGTTAAACAAACAAGATCAAGGCAAAGGAAATGGTAATTGTCTCTCTTGAGATGAGCTGTAGATAAGACGAGCATTGTTGAATCTAAATGCAGAAAATTTTCACAGGTTATGTCCAGCATTAGAAAAAAAGGACTGTTTATTTACTTAAAATGCAGCAATTCAGCTAGGTAACTGAAATGTATTTTTAAAAAAAAATGGATATATATGTGTGTGTGTTTGTATATATATATATATAGAGAGAGAGATATCCCAGAACTATCTTATTGAAATGTAAGAGAAAATCATAGCTGATTGTCTGGCTATCGAGAAGGGTCTCCCTCTTACATTGCTTTGCATAAGAAAACTTACAATTAGGGTAGGGAAAAAAACCTACACCATTGACTGTAATGACTGTTAAACTATAATTTGGTTAGTTTGGATACATTGTGGTTAAATCACAGCAACCAGCAATTAATGTCTGCTGTGGATTTGTCTGTGGTGGCTTTGTTTTTTTTGCTTTACTCTGATAACATAGTCTCATTAGGGGTTTGCCTATCCAAAGCCATAATACCTCTAAAATCCAAATGACAAGTCACTGTGTTTGTTGTAGTTTCAAAGTTACTTTTTTTAAATTGTGCAATTGTTTGGCTACTGGCTTCTCTTTGAGAAGAAAATGTTCCTAAACATTTTATAGTGTAATCTATGCATTTAAAGTTGATGACTGGCGCCGCAGTAAGGGTCACTTGTGCCCATGCGCTCCCTTCCTGCAGGGCAGGGAGCCGCGCGCAGGGAGTGCTGAGCAGCAGGGGGTGAGCTAGGAAGTGCGGTGACAACGTTAGCAGGAGGTTGCCATGGAAGGAACAAAATACGCTAAATGTTTGTTTAATTTTTTAATGGGTCTGTTAAGTCAGCTCCCAATACTTTTGTGTTTGCTCTCTGAAAACTTTCAAGTAATTACATTGTACTGCCAGAATGCTCGTGGAAAGCAGTGTGCAAATATTTGTGGACGTTCATATTAGAGTATAGGAACACGTTGTACCGGGGTGGCTGCGTTGCTTTCCAGGTGGCGAGTAGAGCAATGCCAAGTGGCTTCCTTTGCCCAGCTGCAGACCGCCAGCGTGTCTCGAATGCTGGCCGTGGGGGAACCGCTCTCAGCAGCCACCACTGCTTGAGGGGGTTTCATAAACAGAGAGCAGGCCGAATCGATCCGTGTCCAACGTTAACAGGTCATTCCGATTTACAATTTTAGCAATGATTTTTCTTCTGCTCGCATCTATTATCCTTTTACCGTTGTACCCACCTGTTTCCCCAGGCAGTGCACGCTGGGCATTCCCCCTGTGGCAGTGAGGCAGAGCTGTGGCAGTGGTGAGGTGCACAGGGAGCTGTCTTACAGCAACGAGTGCTCTTCTGAAGGCATACCAAAATTTTTGTTTTTTCCAGCCTGGCTGCATCTTCCCTTCCTGGGTAATCATTCCTGTTTTGACAGTGATACCACTTTTGCGTAGGTCCAGGTGCAGATATAATACTTTCCTATAGAAGGGAAGAAATGTGAAGTATTCCAAGCACTCAATGGGAGTAAGAAATTGCATTTTGTAAGTGCCAATTGCTTTCCACAGTAGTCTTTGACAAGCTGACTGCATGTAATTTCAAGTCTAATGCTCACTTTATCCATGGGATAAAAAAGAATTAACTAAAATCTTAGCACTAGTGTGTGTTCGGTAAGGTAGAGCTGAGTCCAGTTTCAAGGACTTAAAGGCAAATTAGTTTTAAAAGTCTATAAAAATTTGGATTTGAAAGAACTGTGCAAGTCAAGTACACTGTCTCTACAAAGAAGAGCATGTGAGTGAAAGGGTATAGTCCAGGGTCAGCAGCAGATCAGGAATTGTGGTGTTCTGTAAGTTTCCATCAGATTTTAAAAAAAAAAAAAAAAGTGAGGGGGAAGAGTCTGTGAAATAGATGGGTTATCCTACTCTTTTAAATGCCACTGAAAAAAAAATGGTGTTAATGGATACCTGCGCTATTACTTCAAATTGGATCACATCTGACATTTCTGTTGCCACTCACACCTGGCCAAAACCTGATTTACATTTTCCAGAAATACCAACTGAGCTTCGAGGGGAGTCTTTGAAACTATGCAGCAGTTCTGCTTTATATGTGGAAGAATCAGTTTTGTATCTACATTAACACTTGCCACTGGCTCTTGGACAAACTAATCAGCTCAGCCATGGTTTACACGGGAGCTGTGCTGGTGCCCAAGGGGCAGGACAACCCGCGATGTTTGTACGTCTCTTGTGTTGGAGGAGTTGGTAGCACGGATGAGGCTGTACCATCTGCCTCTGTACCTTGTCGTGCAAACAAGCTAACGGGATGCTCTCCATGTTGTTTCTTTCAGCTCATGAGTGCCATTCAGAAGGGCCATGTGTCTGGAAGCCGGCTGGCTGTCCTCATGAAGACTGCCGAAGAGAACTTGGGTCAGAGAGTGGTGATCCCAGTGGACCGCAGCGGTGGAGGGCTGTAGCTCGAACACAGCCTCTGCTCGCGGCCGCGGCTAACGGGTATGCGTGGCTGCATCTCTGCTGAAAACATTCCAGTGCTTTCGAGTGTCCTTGCTTGTTCAAGGTGACTGGTATTTGTCCATTGGTGTAGCATTTACAAAAATACACTGGTGCACTTGTTTTACTAATGATTTTCTGTACAGCTCTTAACACTCCAACATGTGGCCTTTTGGATTGGGTATGCTTTAGACATAGAAGTTTATTAACAAGAATTTGGAATGCAGTCTAGAAAGATCTGGGTGCACACACAAACACGTGCACATGCTGCCTTGTTCATTAACTTCTATATCACCTTTACCTTTAAAGAAAAAGTGAATCCTGCCTTTAAAGAAAGCATTATGTTGAGACTTGCAAATATGCTTTTAGTACTTAAAAGCTGCAGGGCTGTCCACTTCAACAAAGATCAGTAGAGGGAAAGCTGATGTTCTGGCTTTGAGACAGTATCACAAAAGGAACAGAACAATTCAGTAAAGAACTGTCAGGATTATTTATACTACCTTCCATTGGTGGTAGGTTTTGCTCTTTTTGAGTGTTTTGTTATTTCTGTGGTATCTATACTTAGCCAGACACAAGTGTCAGCGGTATGAAGCTGGAAAACTACAACACATCTCACATTAGTTGATTATCCAAACTAATAATTCAGTTAACGCTAGAGGATGGCTTTCCTTTCTCCCACCTTAATAAGAATAAGCTTCCTTTAATAAATAGCATTGTCTAGTAGGTGGCATTTTATGCTGTAAAGTGCTTTGTACTGTTTCCAGTTTGGGACAAACACTGGTCCTATGTAGAATATGGCAGTTTTGATAATGTAAGTATTTAAAAATTCAAAGTGAAACAGTGAAACTTGTTTTGCATTCCACTAAATTTTCTGCAAAAGTGAAAGGGCTATTTTTCAGCAGATTAATATAAAGGTTAAGAAAAAAAATTAGGACCACTCACTTGATCTGTTTTCAACAGCGTTGCAACTGGCTGTTCGCCTTTCTGCTAGGTTGACTAAATTCAAGATCAAATGGAAGATTCTTGCCTGATGTAGAACAAGGAAGGAAAAACACGAGTGGTTTATTGATCAACTTATTCTGTTATATTTGAGTATAAATACCAGTTCACAACTCAAAAACCTCCGTTCTAAGCGGTCAGAATTTCTGCTTATGTAAAATCTGATATTTGAACTGCTGTCACCACTTTTACTAATGACAAACATCAGCACAATAACACAGCAAAGATTATTTCTATATTTAAAAGGGAAAATGATTACCTAAATGAAATGGAGAGGCTGAGGAATATTAGTATACAGTATAATAAGCACATATGTTTGTGGCTATAGAGGCAGAGTCCTTTTAATAAAAATTTTCAAAAAGTCAAGTGTTTTTGAAACCTTTAAAAAAAAAAGTGAGGGCAAGCCTCATATGAAATTCTGTAAATTAGTATATTTCTTTTAGTCCAAGAAATTGGTAAAAATCTCTCCAGGTTTATTTCTGGAAATATTGGGTAAAATGCCTTTAACTGATTTTTTTGCATGTTAAATTAAATTTAACTGAAATTTCAGCTGCCTGAAAATGCAGATATTGTTAAGGGGTTCTGATTCTTCTTGCTTTGAGTCCTGTACAAGTTAGGCACAGTCTATGTGAATGACAAGTTAGCACATTTGACAATATAAGAAACATTTTTATGAATGAAGGAGTTTGTTTCTGTGGTACTGTAAACTTTCTTGAAATATATTCTAGTTTATTCAAGTAAGTATGCTAATGTTTGGCACAGCTTCACATTTCCAAAACCCTTCTCAAATAAGAACACAATAAGATTTTACATATACTGCAGACTTGGATGGAAATGGATGTACAATACACAGGTTATTTTGGTTCAGTGAGCAAGAGCCAGGTAAGGAGGGAAGTGGTTTAGGATACTGTTGTTAATTTAAAAAAAAAAATTATAATGAGACTTTTTCCAGGCCACATAAGAAAAATATTTAATCTTCAACATCTCTTGTATTGTATAAAGAAAACTCCTCTCCCACTCCTCCATAAATGGCACTGTTAAGAATTAATAAGAGTTTCCCTGTGAAGCCAGGATTTTCTGCTTTGTACCCAAAGTATATTTTTGTTCTATTGTTTTAGTAATACTGCATACGGAATGTGACTTTGGGATTTTCTTGGCTATATGTGTGTCCTCTGATATGAATGTGCTTTGCATCTTAGGCACTTTACTGTCATGGATCTTTTTTGTATGGCACAGCAAGATCTTGTATGACTGCCTTGTGTAATGAGAAGATTGTGCATTGCTTTAAACAACTCAATCTATACATGGAAAAAAACTAGAACTGTTTATTTCATCACTTCACGTTTGTTTTTTGGGAAAGCATTTTTGTTCGTTGGCTTTTCTCTTTTTTTTTCCATTTGAATGTACTGCTGAAACAGTTGTAGATGTCACTGTCATGCATTGTTCGGATCCCAGGTGGAAAAATAGTGTTGTGACTTCTGAGGAGGGAGCTGGGTTTCTGGAAGGGGGTGTTTTGTTTATGCAATAAACTGCGTGACGGGGGAGTGCGGGTACATGCGCGTGTGTATAAATGCACATACGCACACTGCATGTTTTACATGTGGCACTTAACGTATTTTGTTAAGTTATTGTTCTAGACTGAACTGTTAAATACTGTGTTTGAGGCTGGGTTGTCATTTTTATAACTGTCTTGGTGTTTTACTGCCATTATTTATTACTTTTGATATACAGAATGAGCCGCATGCATTTATAGAGCAATAAGAGGATGTATTTAATGTGCCTTGTTTTTAACTGAGTAAGAACTGAAAGCATGAATCAATAAAACTGAATAAAAATGGTTCGTTCACTGGCAGTTTATGGTAGTTACAGAAACAACTTCTGCTAGCCTTGAAAAAGTTTATTTTTAAAAGACAAACATTCAAATAGATGCTTCTTAGGAAACATGACGTGATTGTGTTCGTGTTTTCCCATTTTAGCTCAGAATTTAGCACTTTGTAGTTTAAAAACGAAAATGAGGAGTTAATACAGCATTTTAGCATTCTTGGGACGTAGCAGCTGTGTGCGTTTGCTGATGACACGCAGGGTAAGGAATTCTGCACGGCCGTCTTGTACTAAAATTACAGCCAGCCAATTGTCTGGCGTTTTTTTTCCTGCAACAAAATCCAAGCCAAGTGTTCCTTTGCACACTGATGAATTTTATCATAACTAAAATCAATAGAAATGAATGGAAGAGATTTCGTAATCCATTTTGATCATTTCATGTGTCAAGTTAGTCCAGGGTTGCCATGTGTTGATAAATGTTCCAACAGGAAAAATGCTATATATTTTCATTGTCAGTAAATCAGTAAAGCTGTTATCAGTTTTAACACAAATTTTATAATCTCCATATTATTTTGTAGGTTTTAATTTATACTTCTATTAGGGATATTCCACAATTGCAATAGCTGTGCTGAGTAGAGGGGTTTTGTATGTGCAGCCAGAAGAGCTCCCCCCCATATCCCCCCCAGAAATAAACAGGGCTGATACCTCCAGAGCATAATTACAAAGATTATGAATTTTATCTAATCTGTGGTATGTGAGTAGTATGTCAGAAAATGATGGCTGTAATCATCTTTGTCTCAAATATTTTGCAGCACTTGGGTCATGATCCTGAATTTTGGTACTCAACACCAAGCGTGTACTGAAATGGAGCCTTTCTAGAGCAGTATTTTGGGACTGGGTTCCCTGTCTTTGCATCGCTTCTTCATTCAGTGTTTAAAAATCCTGATTTATTGCAACTTATGTTCACTTGTGCACTGCAGCCCGTTTTAGAAATACAATACAGAATATCATAGCGACATTAATATTAAAGCGTTGATGCTTGAACTGGGTGTTTCCCGTGTCAAATATGAACTGATTGCATCTGTTGAGGAGAGAAAACAGTCTTCAGTAAGGATGACTCTTGGTTGCTAAGTGTTGTTTCTCCTCCCTGAAAATGAGGGGCTTTCAGACTTGTGCTCTGCCTCCAGCTTGTTGTCCTTGTCCCCTTGTGCCCCCGCCCCCAGGTCTGCCTGCCTGCATCCTGGCGCAGCAGCACGGACCGCACAAAGCGAGTGCACGGCTGCTGGGGCTGGGAGATGAGACTTATGGCAGAATCAATACTTTTTTCGCTCTGAAGAGGCCACTAATGCAGGCGTGTGCTGGATTAATCTTGCCTTTTTTTTTTTTTTTTTTTTGCAAATGAAGGCAGAGATTAAATTTGGCTCCCCTGAGGAAGCCTTTAGCTTGCTGTTTTTTCACAACAGTCCTCTGCGAGGACTGTCATGTGTGTCAGATTACCCAGCTGAATATGAGCAGAGGGACATTTTTCTGTAAAAAATTTGGGGAATGTTTGATTGTTTCCGTGCATTTAACTGAACTTGATCCTAAGCAAATGCCAATGCCAGGCTCGGTGCTTTGTCTGCCTCCTGCAGCCCGCTGCAGCCCGAGGTGGTGAGTGTAACTCGATTACAGCTTCCCCGATCGCAGCAGGTCAGAGGGGTTTTATTCCGTGGCAAATGTGGCTTGTAGCACTGCACCAAGCACGCCCTGCTCTGGCAGGGCATCTCCGAGGAGCACCAAGGTCTGTGGTGGCGCTCGGCCCCAGCGCAAATACGGGAGATGGGGCAGCGCTGCAGCTGGATGTCATTAGTTCTTCTCCATAGGCTTTATTTAAGTAAATAAGGCAAACTTGGCTCTGTCTTACCAAGATACCGTAATCTGTTTGTCCAACTGATGTAAATGTAATTAGGCTGATCAGTAAAACTGACACAAACTGAAGGGAGCCGCGGTGGTGTAACCGCATTCGAAGGTCCCTCGCAGAGCGAGCGCTCCTTCCTCCCAGCCTCGCGCCCTCCCCAGAGCAAACAGAAGCCTTCCCTGCCCTTCCCTGCCTTTCATTTTCTGTGCCCTGAATTGTTGCTCAGTTTACTTTACTGAAGCG